>NC_060143.1:512869458-515369458 GCF_021461385.2 Schistocerca piceifrons
GTGTAGTGATAGGGGCATTGAGTTCCGTGTGTGCAATGTTGTCCAAGTACTGGAAACCAGGTGCGAGGGGAGGGACAGAGGTGTCAGTTCGATCGCGGACATCCGGGAAGAGGGAGTAATCAAACTGGGGATCATCAGGGATGGAGAAAACATTGGAGAGGTAGGAGGCAAAGTGATTGGCCTTACTAAGGGAATCATGGAAGGGGTGATCATCATGGAGAAGAGGATGGTAGGGGGAGGGTTTAGTTCCGGTAAGGCGACAGAAGGCTGACCAGAACTTGGACGAGTTGATAGGTAGGGTAGCATTTAAACGGGTGCATGTCTGTCGCCAGTCCCGGCGTTTCTTAGCCACGAGCAAATTACGAATGTGTCGCTGGAGTTGCCGGTGGCGTCGTAGTGTGTCCAGGTCACGTGTGTGGAGGAAGGCACAGTAGAGACGGCGGGATTCACGGAGGAGGAGGATGGCCTGTGGGGGTAAGATAGGACGGTGGGGGTGGACAGCGACAGTAGGGACGTGAGCCTCCACGGCTTCAGACAAGGTCTGCTGGAGAAAGGAGGTGGCATGGGTTACATCGTCAGGTTGGTGATAGGTGAAGGGGTGGCTTTCGACCCGGGTGGAAACGGTATCCCGGTAGGCATTCCAGTTGGCATGGGAATAGTCATGGATGTACTTAGGGGGAGGGTCATTGCGAGGGTCAGGGCGGGGGCGACGACCGTCTGAAACGGTAAGGAGAACAGGGAGATGGTCGCTACCAATAGGCTCCAGGACATCTACCATTATGCAGCCAAGGAGGTTGGGGGAGGAAAGGATAACATCGGGAGTGGAGTTGGATTCGGGACAGGTGTGCTGGGGGATGGGGATGAGGTCGCTTGAAGGGAGGAGAGGAACCGATGCCACTGCCATAACTTGGAGAGAAAGTCGAAAGGAATAGGGGCGTTAGGGCGGACATAGATGGTGGCGCAGGTAACGGTAAGGCCGGGGAAGAAGAGACTAAGGATCAGGTGTTTGGTGGGGTCAGGTAGGAGAGGTTGGAGCCGAACGGGGATCTGGCGGTGGTGACCAATGGCAACTCCGATACGCGCAATCGGGAGGGGATTATTGGAGTGGTGGAGGAGGCAGGGCGAAGTGTGGACGGTGTGGTGGGGTTGGAGGAAGGTTTCATTGAGGAGGAAGGCATCCACGCGGTGGGTGGCAAGGGTGTGCAGGAAGAGGTTCTTGTTGGCGGGAAGGGAGCGGATGTTGTTGAAACTAAATTACATTGACATCCAGCCCATAAACGACACCTCCATCTACAGGAATGCAACGAAACTACGCCAACCATACTGCCAAAATACAGCATCGCCATCTATGAAAATACGACAAAACCACATGCAATACCTCCATCTACGCGAATCTGACAACACTATGTCCACCATGTCGAGCGCACCACAAAAAAATACCGCCATCTGTAGGTCTCCCGCAACATGACCTGCTGCAACGGCGATACCGCCATCTATGAGACGCCATGCCGACTACGACATCGATGGGGCCCATAGTGCCCATTTTTCGACCCCACCCACAAAGCCTGCATCCTCTGTCCACCACAGGAGCCCCAACTCCACTGCCTGCGCCGCACGAAGTCGTCGACCGACAATCACTCCACCTGCACCTGTACGTGCCCCACCCCAACCGCCCAATTCCCAACTCCAGCGGGTGAACGGCGGACTTTTCCCGCACTCATAAGTTGCAATCCACCGCTATATCTTGCGTTTCATGAAGAGTTATATCCAATATGCCAAATTCTCGCTGTCCCTATACGTTAAAACGAACAGACGGAACCATGACAAGTGGCTGGCGATGCTCAGCAGAATATCTCCTAAACATGCTCCTACCAGATGACTTATACATAGAGGACGAGCGACATCATCGTGACTTACGTGACGGAATGGAAACTGCATATGGAAATCAGGATGTCAAACTCCCTTTTTCGCACGAAGAGGTAGCCCTGGCAATAGATAAACTCAAAAATAGAAAGGCGCCAGGCCCCGATGGAATCTACACAGAAACATTGAAGAATGCCAGTATATCGATCACCCCATATCTAACTGACCTTTTTAATGAAGCCCTTCTACAAGGAAGAATCCCTACACTCTGGAAAATGGCTAATGCAGTCATTATTAAAAAGTCTGAAGATAGGGATCCTACTGACCCGAAATCCTATAGACCTACCTGTCTCCTGAACACACTTGCAAAGGTGGAGGAGAGGCTCCTGTGTGATCGACTACAGGCACATAGGCGCCTTTTTGGTCTAACTCCCCACCAATTTGGATTTAGAGAACAAAAATCGATAGATGACGCCATAAACCGCGCTCTACAAATTGTGGGGAATACGACAGAGAAATATGCGGTCGCTGTACTCATTGATATCGCTGGAGCTTTTGATAATCTCTGGTGGCCGTCACTATTTGCCAGACTAAGGGAAATACGACTACCTACTGCCCTGTATTCTAGTTTTATGGACTACTGTAGGGAAAGAATTGTAGAATGGAAAGCAGGAACACAGAAGGTGGTTAAGAGAGTAACCAAGGGATGTCCACAGGGATCAATCTGTGGTCCCATTTTTGGGATATAGCGATTGAGCCCCTATTGGACATCTTGGATAGGGACACACTTATAGAAGGTGTTGTCGCTTACGTAGATGATCTTTTGGTCGTTGTTTCTGCACCATCTAGACTGCAATTGAAAAATAAATATACATTAACACTACAGATGATCAATTACTGGTGTAATCAGAACAAATTGAAAATAGCAGGAAATAAAACAGTTTACTTATTGCTTAAGGGAATACTTCAGCGAAATCCTAGCATAAAATTCAATAACATTAATATACAAAGGAAACAGGTAGCAAGATATTTAGGACTCCATCTAGATGAACGGCTCTCCTTCAAAGACCACATTCAGCACACTGTAGACAAAGCTGCTAAAATTATGCATAAACTTGCGAGATTAAACTCAGTGCAGTTTAGATTACCACTAATGATGATGCAGATGTATCACACGGCCCTATTTGAGTCTATCGCATGTTTTGCAGCAAGTGCCTGGGCACATCGTCTATGTTTAGTGACTTATAAAACAATAGTCAGGAGAGGACAAAGAAGTGTATTACTTAGGATGTCGGGAGCGTTTAGCACAACACCTGTTGAGGCCCTGTATGTGGTCCTAGGAACATGCCCAATAGACCTCACTATTCGCTGTAGAGCTGCCTCATATTGGTTGAAAAATGGTGACTTCGAAACGGTTTTCCAAATAACAGGAGAAAACATACAAACCAAGCAACAGCTACACAAATGGAAATTAGACACGTGGCAAAGAGAATGGGAGACATCAGACAAAGGGCGGCGATCTTTTCCTTTTTTCCAAATGTATCTGAGAGGTTAAAACTAAAACATGTGGAGCCAAGTCGTGGCATGGTTCACTACTTGACTGGGCACGGACCATATCCAACACATCTACACTGTATGGGAGTAAGGCAAACCGAGATTTGCACATGTGGCATTCTTGGAACGCCTGAACATTGAAAGGTGGCTACACTGAGCCACTGCGCCAGAGATTGCGCCAAAGAGTATTATTAAGCCACCTCCACAGTGCCTGTTAAGAACTCGTAGCAGGCAGTGCGTGGGCAGAGCTCGTAGAAGGCAGTTCGTGTTGAGATGTGCGAGTGGGCAAGGCTTGTCGAGATGTTGTAGTAAGGAGTGCTTGTTCCATGTTTTATCCAGTTATTTGATGGGAGAGATAGTAGATGTTATTCTAATGAAGATATTGTAATGATCAGAGTGCATTTCGTCAATATATATGAAGGTAAAAACCACTATGTTCTTTATTATTTGTGTGTCTGAAATAATGCATCATTACAGGTTCAGTCAACAAAGCATCTGGCTTGTGTTCTTGTATCAGAGTTTAATTCTGCTTTCCATACGCAATTGTAGTATTTCTTATTTTCTTTTATCATGTCAGTATAATTGATATTTAAAAATTCTTGTCTTGTTGGAGGAGAACCGTGCCAAATGTATACGTTGAGTCACACTCCCACATACAGAACAGTTATACTTGTGCTTTGGTTTCGTAGGTTTCATAGTTGCTGGGGACTTAATTAATTAATTGTGTTAACCAAAAATTTCATTTCATTCTTGTTGTTGTTCTTTGCAGTCAGATAGCGTAATAATACTAGTCAGGGCCAACCGATTACGAGACACAGCGTAATCGGACATACAGCTACTAAAAGTATTTTCAAACTTATTTAATTAAGCCCCCATGCACGTGGCGACCGCTGCTTCGGATCGTCCCTTGGAATTCTTCTGATTGTAAAAATAGTAGATGGTAGTATTGTTGTAGTAATTTGTAGTTAGTAATTGTAGTCTATTTTGCATGTGTAGATTTGGTAATTGTCATTCTTCTAATGGTATTTTTTCTCAGAATTTGATTTGTTGTCTTGTTTACGCGTTTGACAATCTAGTGCAATTGTGTCAATTGTTTGTTAATCGTGTTTGAGGGAAACATTTCATGTGAATGGTATTGTTGGAGATAAGGAGGCATTGTGTGTAATTTCCATACAGTGACGAATTTTTTGTATGTTTTGTAAATGATTACGCGATCGATGAAAAAGGCAAAAATGATGAATAGTGAGAATGACGAAATTGTTAACATGGCGAACTCGCCAACAGAGGAAAACAGTATGATGGATAATGAAGTGGAAAACAATGTAATAAGTCGGGAAAATAGTCCGGAACCTTTTCAAAATTTTTCTCAATCAGAAAATTCACAGAATACGAGATTAACGATAGAAGATTCTGAAATAGTATCGAACACAGATAGCTTTACAGCTATGACGAAGGAAACTGGTTTTGCGGGAAATGGTAGGGGCGAAAAGAATTCTGAACAATTTAATATGGAGCAGCTGATGAGTGCTATATTAAATTTGGGAGCACGTATGGAAACACGGTTAGACTCACGAATAGGAACAATGGAAACACGGATGGGATCTGAATTTAAAACAGAGATGGGAACTTTACGATCTGAATTTAAAACTGATATGGGAACTTTGGAAACACGGTTAGACTCACGAATAGGGACATGTTTCAAAAATATGAAAGATGAATTAAAGAAAGAAATCAGAGAAGAAGTACAACCAATTTTGAATGCTCACAATAATAGATTAATTGCAGTAGAAATCAGACAAAGGGAACAGGATAGAGAACAGGAAGAAAGAGATCGCGTGATAGTACAGGAATTTTCAGAGTTAAATTTACAACGTGCAAAAGATAAGGAAGAAATATTTGAATCGAGGAATCCGTACCAAATGACAGATTAAATACTCTAACACAACAATATGAACAGTTAACTACCAAATGTGTCAATACTGAAACCCGAGCTGCGACACTTACGGAAGACGTAAATAAACAGAAAGAACAATTAGGTGACTTATCGGAAAGAGTTGAGGAAATTTCAGATAAACTGACAAATCTTAGTTTACATGGGGACAGAGATTCGGATGATACAGCACCATTGCCATTTGCAGAAACCGAAGAGTATCAGAACACAAATAAACATGTTGAAAATCAGGGAAAATTTAATGAACGCGTTAAAAGCGAAGTTGAGGCATTAAAAAAGCAAGTGAAACATATTGAAGGCGAAATCGTAGGAAAAGACAGCAGAAGAAATCTAGAATCACAGATAGCAGAGGGCTTTGAAGAAAATAATTTGTTTCATTTACGGGATGCAACAAGAGAGCGCCAGGCGCGTGAATTTAACAATAATCGTCATTGGGACAGGGACAGGCGCGGCAGGTCTTTGTCGCCACGAGGCAAAAACTTTGACTATAAACACTTTTTGACTGTTCGGAAATTTAAGATCTTCCGCAATTCTAAGAATGACATACATCCATGTTCATGGTTAGATCAATTTATGTACGCACTCCCACCAAATTTGCCACTAAGTCACAAACTGGAAATTATGTGCGGCTATTAAAGTCCTCAGGGGATTCACTACTCTAAGTGAATATGTGCCGTAGCGAGCATAGGGCCCCGAGCTGTAGTGGTGCTATTTCTCTTTTAGTTTTCTGCACCGCTGCCTACTCTTTCACTATTCTTTGCATCTGTCAAACCAACTCTTCGACTATCAATCTATCTAGAGAGTAAGTAAACATTAACCGGATATGACTAATTTACCCAAAAGTGACTTTGGAATTTACCGTTTGGACTTACTATATTTTCTGCAGCATTCATTCGTAGTTTAAATGAAATTTTACCTGTTTATCTTCGTGACAATATTACTTTATATGTTGACGACATTCTTATTGCTAAACATTCTTGGAGTGAGCACAACAAAATTTTGGATTCATCATTACGTATTTTTGCACGAGTTGGCATTACAGTGAACTTGGAAAAATCTGAATTTGGTCGTTCACAGGTGAAATTTATCGGTCACATTATTTCTACAGAAGGTATTCTTCCTGATCCAGAAAAATTCGACGCTATTCATAATTATGCTGTACCTGCCACAAAACGTGACGTTCGTAGTTTCCAAAATTTTTGTGGAATGATATACTTATGAAAAATTTTTGTGGAATGACATACTTGTGAAAAACTTAACAGCTAGATGTAAACATGCGGAGAATACAAGGATACCGCGCTGTGTTTTGGCGGCGGCACATACTCAAAGCAACAGTCAAGTCTGCGCGCCGCACAAGGCAGTCGTTGACCGCAAACAATTGCTTCCTACGTCACGCGCCTACGGCTGATCGAGCGCTCAGTGCGAATGCACTGACAGCCGTAAACAAATACACAGTCTAATTTCTCCGATTAAATTCAGTATAAAGCTATAGTGACTTGATGAGTTATGTTATTAACATTCAGTATTTTTCAGGATACGGTTGTATAAAATATTTAAGACCTTCAGGTAAATTCTGTGCGTGTCCGACGTTAAGACGACTTGCTATCGAGAAATTTTCAGGAAGAATGTAATTTCGAAGAAGAAACTAATAAACTAAAAAGGGTAACTATTAACTGAGTTTATTTTTCAGGTAACATATTTCCACCTAGGTACGTACTTTAGACGTAATTTACTGCTCGCGATTACGTGATTCATACTTTGTGCTAAATTTCATGTTCTATGAAATTACTTGTGAAGCGACGTGCTTGCGTACGTTAACTGATTTTGACAATGATTATTAATGAACTGGGTTGTAACTTGTGTATATTATGCATCGCTTGGCTGCACTGCTTTTTCACTGATGTCATACTTTTTAATTATGTGCCTGCTGTGCTTATTTATTTAAATTATAATTGTAACCTGATTTATTGTGCTGATGTGTTTAGGTACGTAAGTTATACTTTGTGATTTATCTGCTTGCGCCTTCATGTTTGCTTATTAAGATGACATATGAACATTTATTTGCTTGTGCTGATATGATGCTAATGACATGTTTACTGCTTTGCGTATGGATTGCATATTTATACATATCTGTTGTTGTCATAACTACTCTTTAATTTGGTATATAGAAATGCTGATATACTGTGTATGAACATAGAGTTTAGGTCACGCTATTGGGTTAATTATAGATTGTTCGCTTGGCAGAGCCTCGTTGTAAGAATTGTGCTGCATACACTTGTTGACATTCTGTTCTCTACTGGTATATTTACTCGCTAGTGCTTGTTTTGCTTACGCTCAGTGCCTTATATTTTTAAGATAAGAAAATGAACTGCTATAATTCGACGAACGACATTGGTACAAAGAACTTCGTTGAAGTCACATGAGCTGAGGTTTTATGGAAGCTGTATAAATTTATGCTAATAGGAAGGAAGCTAACGACATGACATACCGAAACTAGGTTTAGACCATTGACAGTTATTACACTGCATTTTTCGTGAGCAATTGAAATAGGAAGTGACACTTGACACAAGAAATACTCCACATGTTTGCTTGTGTTTGCCATAATTCTTGAAGTGGTGTACACACTGTGAAATATTGTGATCATTCACATTCCGTAATCGTACTTAATTACTGAGAGTTATTCGAACTAAGTCTGTTAGAGGTCATGTATGCTTTTCTTTTGTTTATAATTCATAATGAGTAGAAGATCTGGTTCAGGTGGACTACACAGAGGTTGTGTGTTGACAGTGTGTCTTCGGATTGTATGGGATGATGAGGTTTGCATTAGGATTTTATCTGTACTTGTTCGAGGAGACTGACTAGAGGAAAGAGTTGTGTTGGAAGTGAGATGATATTGGCAATAAGGTTTATATGTATCGACGCATTGAAGAGGTATTATTGAGGTATTATTGAGATTGTGTGAAGTTGATGATTATTGGAGTTTTGGTGGATAAGAGGTAAAGTAAGTGAGGAGCATATTTTTTTTGTTGGTCTTATGGAACAAGGATGATGAAGATAGCAGACTAGAACACTAAAGTAGAAGGAAGATAGTCTATACACAAACTTTGTTAAATCACTAAGCAGTATATACTTTTTTTTGAAGAGAGGAAGTATTTGCATATCTTGGCTCACTGACAGTTGTTCAACAACAGTACATTTGATCTGGCTTGGCAAACATTGGCCTTGACATGATGACTATGACGTTGACCTAACTATTATTGACTGTTATACATTGCTGCCACTACTACTTGATACACATGATGAACATCAGACTTTGACAGAATTACATTTACACAGTTAACACCATTCAATTACACAGTAGTACTTAATGTGGATGAAAGATGAATGAGTGTGTTTTGTGTGTTTTCCTTTCCTAATCCTACCCACCTATCTCGTAAATATTATTTTATTTGTTTGTAGTGGCTTGCACTGACACCCATAAATATTATAGGTTTACTGATACTTGAGTATTTGTAATAGTTAATATGACAATTATCTGAAATCATTTGTGTGTTTATTAGAATTTATATGTTTAGTGTAAAAGCATTTGTATGTGTATTCAAACTATTGTTCATGCCTGAACTGTCTGATTAGTGATGGTAAATATTATGAACTGTTACCTGCACTTTTCAACGTAATGTGTGACACTTAGGAATGATTAATTTCTGCTGATGAACTGAGTGATCAGTGATAGTGAATATTATGGACTGTTACTTGTATTTTTTTTCTACATGATTGGTGCCATTAGAACATGTTTAATTTCTGCTAACGAACAGTGTGATCAGTGATAGTGAATATCATGGACTGCTCTCTGGACCTGCTCATCATTGCTAGGTGCAACTGATGGACTACTGGTATGGAAATGAAGTCACTTCTTGCTGTCTGCACCTACTCAACATTACTGGGTGCACAGATGAGGCTACTTCTATGGAAATGATGTCACTTGCCGATGTCTGCACCTACTCAACATTGCTGGGTGCCACTGTTAGAACTGTTTCTGCTGAGAAATGTGACTTGTTGCTGTGTGTACCTACTCAACATTGCTGGGTGCAACTGATGGACTGCTTCTACTGAAATGATGTCACTTGTTGGTGTCTGCACCTGCTCAACATTGCTGGGTGCAACTGATGGACTGCTTCTACTGAAATGATGTCACTTGTTGGTGTCTGCACCTGCTCAACATTACTGGGTGCCACAGATGGAACTGCTTCTACTGAAATGATGTCACTTGTTGGTGTCTGCACCTGCTCTCAACATTGCTGGGTGCAACTGATGGACTGGTTCTACTGAAATGATGTCACTTGTTGGTGTCTGCACCTACTCAACATTGCTGGGTGCTTCTGATGGATTGCTTCTACTGAACTAATGTGACTTGTTGCTGGGTGTACCTGCTAAACTTTACTGGGTGCCACTGATGGACTGCTTCTATTGAAATGATGTCACATGTTGGTGTCTTTTTTTTGTTGTATAAACTAATCATTGAAAGCATTTTATGTGAACATTTGTATAAACTGATTTTTTGTGTATTGTGTAAACTATTATGTAAAGCCACATGTATGAAAAAATTTGTATTGCTTACTGTATTTCATATGTTAGGTTATTCAAAGGTCAGTGCAAAGCCAAAATTTTAACTAATTATGTGACATTTAGGTATTAATATTATCTTTTATTTTTGTCTGTATTTTTGTGGACGAATTTGGTGGTATTTTCACCACCAATGCTGGCAAAAATACCATCAAATTCTGGCCTGTGGAGGAGGGGCATATGAAAGGTGGCTACACTGAGCCACTGCGCCAGAGATTGCGCCAAAGAGTATTATTAAGCCGCCTCCACAGTGCCTGTTAAGAACTCGTAGCAGGCAGTGCGTGGGCAGAGCTCGTAGAAGACAGTTCGTGTTGAGATGTGCGAGTGGGAAGGCTTGTCGAGATGTTGTAGTAAGGAGTGCTTGTTCCATGTTTTATCCAGTTATTTGATGGGAGAGATAGCAGATGTTATTCTAATGAAGATATTGTAATGATCAGAGTGCATTTCGTCAATATATATGAAGGTAAAAACCACTATGTTCTTTATTATTTGTGTGTCTGAAATAACGCATCATTACAGGTTCAGTCAACAAAGCATCTGGCTTGTGTTCTTGTATTAGAGTTTAATTCTGCTTTCCATACGCAATTGTAGTATTTCTTATTTTCTTTTATCATGTCAGTATAATTGATATTTAAAAATTCTTGTCTTGTTGGAGGAGAACCGTGCCAGATGTGTACGTTGAGTCACACTCCCACATACAGAACAGTTATACTTGTGCTTTGGTTTCGTAGGTTTCATAGTTGCTGGGGACTTAATTAATTAATTGTGTTAACCAAAAATTTCATTTCATTCTTGTTGTTGTTCTTTGCAGTCAGATAGCGTAATAATACTAGTCAGGGCCAACCGATTACGAGACACAGCGTAATCGGACATACAGCTACTAAAAGTATTTTCAAACTTATTTAATTAAGCCCCCATGCACGCGAACAATGAAAGAAAATTTTCGTAAACACAGTTAATTAATTAAGTCCCCAGCAACTATGAAACCTACGAAACCAAAGCACAAGTATAACTGTTCTGTATGTGGGAGTGTGACTCAACGTACACATCTGGCACGGTTCTCCTCCAACAAGACAAGAATTTTTAAATATCAATTATACTGACATGATAAAAGAAAATAAGAAATACTACAATTGCGTATGGAAAGCAGAATTAAACTCTAATACAAGAACACAAGCCAGATGCTTTGTTGACTGAACCTGTAATGATGCGTTATTTCAGACACACAAATAATAAAGAACATAGTGGTTTTTACCTTCATATATATTGACGAAATGCACTCTGATCATTACAATATCTTCATTAGAATAACATCTGCTATCTCTCCCATCAAATAACTGGATAAAACATGGAACAAGCACTCCTTACTACAACATCTCGACAAGCCTTCCCACTCGCACATCTCAACACGAACTGTCTTCTACGAGCTCTGCCCACGCACTGCCTGCTACGAGTTCTTAACAGGCACTGTGGAGGCGGCTTAATAATACTCTTTGGCGCAATCTCTGGCGCAGTGGCTCAGTGTAGCCACCTTTCAACATGTTGTACTAACGTGTAACCTACTCGACCATGCACGACCTGCATTAAGAGATGATGAGGTCAGTGCGGTTCTTCGGGACCCAGATAAATGGAGCACCTTAAATAGTCTGGCTTATTCAGTGTCAACAACACTGCTTGACATATACAAAAATCAACATCCTACTGCCAGATCAAGAATACAGACAGTAACAGAACTTCAACACATTACTTGGGAAGATACAAGCTCTGACAGTGACACAGATAATAGAACAGACAGTGATTAATTCTGATGGAAGGTGTGGAAGGGTTGCAAAATAGATATTAATCAATACTATATGGATGTAGATGGGCCTAACTCACAATGATTGTGTCACACAACTGATGATGTACTTCATTCAACATACACTGTAGGCTCCCAGTTTTGTCTCACAGAGTATCAGAGGTCTCATTGGACATTCATGCAGATTCCCCTTCCTGGCTCACAACCTTGTCACTTGTCTTGCTACATACACTGGATTTACTTGTAATTAATTTAAGTAATTTTACACTTAAATTATCACAATTTAAACTTCTATGTAACTTATTTTTGATTTGTGTAATATAGACTTCCAGCTTTTATGATATATGAGATGTTTTTCTGTTTTTGTAAACTACTGCCCCAAATAAAACCCTGTATAGAGAAACTGATCATGTATAATCTTCAGCTATCTGAATATTTCTGTAATTTCATTTGTGTTAGGGATAATTTTGGTATCATTTATGATTAACTGTCTGCAAGGTAAAACTGTATTGCTATATGTTAATATTCATACTGTTTTATTATTCACATGTAATTTGAAACCTCATTTTTAATGTCACATACAGGAATCTAGTTATGTTCAGTCTACAGGCACATACATAGCCTCCACATCCAGGAATTGCATGTGAGAGAATCAGACACTTATTTCCTTTTACTCTAAGTGTAATCATATTCTTTTTATTAACTATATTAACTTTGGTAACCACTTATTTTTAATGATTGATGATTTGAATGTTATCTCATACTTTAATTTAATTTTTTAAATTTTGAATCGAGGAATCCTATTATGTTTAAACATAGCTACTGAATACTTCCTGTATCTAAGATTGTCTATGCAAGCTATTTCAATATTCATTATGCTACTATGTTTCATGTGAAATTCTAATATCACTTACAATCTTACATAGAGAAATCCAGCCCAGTTCAAATTTTGGGCATATGTTTAAATTGTACTCTAAAATTGCATCAGAAAGAACTCGGTTCTCTGTAGACACCTTATAGTTTAGAATTCTTTTTCTCTGTTTTCTTTCGTGTATATTTCTTTTTTATATCTTTTATGTTTCATTTTATATTTAAATAATTGTATTAGTTTTTATCAATTAGTTTGCAGATAAACGTCATTCACTGTATTAATGAGTGTACTAACACACAGAGCAACAGCCAGGGCAGAAACTTTAGAAAAGGTCCGCCTCCACGTGGCAGGGACGGTAACAGAGTGGGGACTTGTCAAGCTGACATAACTTGCAAGCAGCCATTTCGGCTAAGAGACCAAACACTGCCTGGCTTGTTACTTGTTTTAAGTAGCACACGGCCCACCTTAGTAACCCAGGTGGTGGGCTGCTCTGTAGTGTTTAAATGAAAAAAAATGTCCCTATACATGCTGAAAGTCGGTGCACACAATACGAACCACACGTCAGCCAGACACGCTATCACACACTACTCTCTGCCTATAACAGACACAGACACAATATGTAAGCACCAGCATGTAACAATATCCAGTGCATCCTCTCCGCCACATTAGACCATTCACACTATGATAACCAGAGCAGGAGGTCCACTCATCAAAGAGAATATCCCACTCTTCCGACAACCACCATTGCTCAGATAAGCCGCCAACACCCACACATGTCCTACACAGGGGTGCACCCAGCATCACCACACTGCCTCGTGTCACAGCACATAAACAATGGCAGGAATGAAAGACACAGGTCTGCCACTCCCTTGCCACAAGCACGGAACCGGCGTGCCGCCTCTCATGAGCCAAAAGTGCATCCTGACGTGGCATATCTGACGGTGCCTCAGGCATCCACTTACTATCATCACTATGAACGAACTTTGCCCCCCCCCCATACACCATCCCTTACCCCAATGTGTACCTTAACCCAACCCACTTTGTACCTTAACCTAACCCAGTTTGTACCTTAACCTAACCCACTTTGTACCTTAACCTAACCCACTTTGTACCTTAACCTAACCCAATTTGTGCCTTAAACTAACCCAATTTGTGCCTTAACCTAACCCAATTTGTGCCTTAACCTAACCCAATTTGTGCCTTAACCTAACCCAATTTGTGTCTTAACCAAACCCAATTTGTGCCTTAACCTAACAGCATTCTTGTGCCTTAACCTACCCCATTTTTGTGCCATAACTTAACCCACATTGGGCCGTAAACTAACCCATGTTGGGCCGTAACCTAACCCACGTTGGGCCATAACCTAACGCACGTTGGGCCGTAACCTAACCCACGTTGGACCGTAACCTAACCCACGTTGGGCCATAACCTAACCCACGTTGGGCCGTAACCTAACCCATGTTGGGCCGTAACCTAACCCATGTTGGACCGTCACCTAACCCACGTTGAGCTGTAACCTAACCCACATTGGGCCGTAACCTAACCCACGTTGGGCCTTAACCTAACCCACGTTGGGCCTTAACCTGCTCTGTAATTGTCATATGACTCGTTAAATTAATGTAGTGTTGCCTAACCGCAACCCTCTCAATATAGTTAGCTACTCGCACTGCCCGGTCTCCTGTGTATCGCTTCATGTTCAACACCTTGCAAGTGTTGCTTACTTTCCACATGCTCCTGCTATACACTGTAATGTGGACGGCAGCAGGACGGACATCGCCCCACCCCCCCTCCCTCCCCCTGCCTCAGCAAGCTGGTTGGTCAGGAGTTTGCGTGTTCAATGCCCTTTGCAGCTGTTCACTGGCATTCACATGCTGAAGCACTCAGTCTACGTCGTGGTACGGTCCGTGTCCACTGTCCATTGATGTCGCATGCCTAACACACACACGGTACTGCAAATCGGTCCGTATGTACTGAATGATACACCGTGACACATGTGCGACCGTACAACGACTGCGCCCAACAATGGCGAACCACACGGTCCAAATGTTGTGCAGTCAGCTATGTGTCTCGTCTCCCCATAGCAGCTAGATTGCAGTGTGTTACACCATAGAGACTTGTGGGAGGAACGGATGCCCTGGATGGCGATCAGCATGAGCCGTCTGTTGATGTAGTGGCGCGTGTATTCAGACGTAGTCGTCTCTTCTCACACAACGTGATAGCATGGTGCACCGCGATCCACATCTGCGACATGGTACAGAGGCCGGTTGACAGTCGGTCGCGCAATGGACATCGCATATGTACGGGGGCCACCTTCCACGTGTTCTCTAGTCGTGCACATTTTGTTGCATGTATGTGGGCAGACGTAGTGTGTCGTGACACCTAACAGACAGGCATGCAATAATCGTTGGATTTGCAAGTGGCGATGGACGTCTACGTTTGCTGGTGAAGTTACGCAAATGAACAACTGGTAACCTGTTGTGGTGCGGTTGTTCTCGCTGGAGGTGAATCATTTGAGGGCGACGATCGGTACAGCTACTAACCGGTTGTTTCAGTGATACCCACCATGCCCACGAACGTGAATGGGAATCTGGGTGTGAAGCGATACACGGCGGTGGCAGGGTGGGACCGTCCCCGGCCGGCGAGGGGGGGGCCGCCCGGCGTGCTGGCCGCGTGGTGCGTGGGCGCACGTGCTACAGCCGGCTGGTGGGGGCGTCCAGTGGCAGGCGCGCCGGCCGACGGACGCGGCAGGCGGCGCAGCTGCGCGTCGGCGCACGCTGCGTGCGGCGCCGTGCGGCCAAAGTTGGTCATCGCGGGCCCGGTGCGAAGCGCGGTGGACATCTGCAGTGTGCTGGTCCGATTGAGGACTGTGTGCGTTGAGGATGCGCCTCCGCCCAGCACTCGGCGCCGCGACGCCGTCTGCTGCTTGGTCGCCCCAGCGGTTCTCGCTGGTGGTTTGTATCGCAGCTGTGCGGACGTGTTGGCGCGTGCGCTGTGCTGGGAGAGTTCGCTTTGGCACCCAAGTGGGGCTTTGCCCTTCTGTGGCGGTGGCGTTGGAGCTGCCCGGTCACCGTTGGTGGCCGCGTGTTGTCTCCCGCCGGCAACGCCACGACAGAACTCTCCCGGACATCTGTCGGCAGCGGCAAGCTCAGCTGGGAGCACGGGTGGTCGCACTGAAAGCGTCTACTCGCCTAACTCCGGGCGATTGCGCCTCTCTTGAACCCGACCAAGTACTTAGGACGGTGCTGCGCGCCGCCGGGACCTGAGAGGGTTTCGAGGTGTATCATGCAAGGGAGCTCAGCCTCCTCCGGTTTTGCAGAATAATTGAGCGGACGCTTGCGAGTTCGTGCGGGCCCCCGGGACACACTCCCGGGCGGTCGGCTGCTCAGCTCTAGTTGACGCAGCTATCTGGGTGATCCTGCCAGTAGTCATATGCTTGTCTCAAAGATTAAGCCATGCATGTCTCAGTACAAACCGCATTAAGGTGAAACCGTGAATGGCACATAAAATCAATTATGGTTCCCTAGATCGTACCCACGTTACTTGGAAAACTATGGTAATTCTAGAGCTAATACATGCAAACAGAGTCTTGCGTCTGGCGTGAGGTCAGTCGCTTGACGGCGCGTTTCGGCGCAGGCCCGCCCGTTGCCGGCGCGCCTGAAGGCGCGGAAGCTCGCACTGGGGCGCATCGCTTCCAGTCGAGCGTGCCGCGGCAGTCTTCTCTCGGGGAAGAGATGCGTCTCTCACTGCCTCTCTTTCCCATGTGGCTCTTTCCGCCTCCCCGTGGTCCTAGATGTTAAGCTCGGCATTTCGCCTTGCGACAAAAGGGAGAGCTGCGACCCAACCCGATGCGAAAGCAAAGGGTGCGTGGCATAGGGGGAGCTGTGTCGAGGGACCGAACATCAGTCCCTTCTGTTCGCAGGGTACAGACCAGCACGTGCTCTACATGCCGGCGATCTCGTTTGTCGGCGTGGGATCGCGGCGCGAGTCGGCAAGGGCGCTTCGCCGCGCCCCTGGGTAACCGGGGCATGTTCTGCCAAACCCAGGAGGTGGTGACATCGCCTGGGCCAGGTTAGATGGGTCCAGACCGCCGAACGTCTGGGGGACCGGCCCGCCACCTGAGTAGGAGTGGGTCCTTGGCCGAGAGGTGGAAACTCGGGCAAGTAGGCGGCGAAGGGCGGGAGGTGCATCCGCCTCTCCGGAGTGTGGGGTGCAGTTGCCGTGGAGCGTCGGGTGAAATCGTCGATGACGGGGTCACCGAGGGGGACCAGTGCACTGGCGACGGTGCGTTGAACGCGGCAGCTCGGAAGTGCCCTTGACATAGGGGCGAGGTCGGTGGGCGAGCTGCAGAAGTCGCCCCCCCCCCCCCCCCATGCCAGAGGAGCCGGTCCGGGGCAAGAGACGGGTTCCCACCTTTTTTCATCACTCGTTGTAATCATGGCTACAAACGAAACGAGTGATTCGTGTGCGCCTCAACGGGCTTCCGCTGCGCCTGATCCCTCTCCCCATGACGAGCAGGGACAGGCAGAGAATGAGTCAGTAATGGAAAGATATTCCAGAATCACATCGCTCATGGAGCAACAAATAAAAAATGGCAAGATAAGCCAAGCTGGACTTGCCATCATTAAGAATGAGCTGGCAGCATGGGCTATTGCCCACGCTAAACTTGAAGGTGGGGTGGAAGAACTTGAAAAGGAGAATGACAGACTAAGGAGGCAACCGGCAAAAATGTGGGCGGCCGTGGCCGCGCAAGCGCCCACTAAGCGCCCACAAAACATGACCAGAGACACTATCGATAAATTGACAAAAAGAACAGATACAGCAGTCTTCCTTAGGAGACTGCCTGGGCAGGAGACAAGTGTTAAGAAAATACAGGAACTATTCACAAAAAATATAGACCCCGTAAAAGATAAAATCAGAATTAAAAAGGTAAAACCGAGCAGAAATTCCGTTATAATCGAAGTTACCTCCGAGGAAGATGAAGACAAACTGTTGAATAACCAAAAACTGAACTCGGTGGTCAAATGTGAACCACCGAGGAAAAGAAATCCTCTCGTCATACTATATGACGTTCCCACGATCATGACAAACGAAGAACTCCTAGAAACAATTAGACAACAAAACTTGGATGAAATAAATGAAGAAGAATTTAAGAGCTGCTTGAAGTTAAAATTTAAGACTGGGCCACGGGGTCGTGCTGTTGTTCATCACGTCGCCGAGGTGTCAGCGCCAATGTGGAAGAACATAACAACAATGGGCAGACTATATGTTGGCTTTCACGCCATAAATACAAGAGATTGTGTAGTGGTACCTCGTTGCCACAACTGTGGTGACTTGGATCACATCTTAAGGCTGTGCACCAGGGAGCCGGCGTGCACTAAGTGTGGGGAAAACGGTCACAGCCGCAAAGGCTACAAGGCGGCGGCAGTTTGCATACCATGTAAGAATCGAGGGAAGAAGTCTTGCGGAGCCACAGGCAGGAATTGCCCGACATACAGAATGTTGGAGCAGAGATTAATCTCCAGAACTGACTATGGTTGAGCCCGGCATACCGAACAGGATGCCAAAGCGAAAGTCCCCGAGCGAAATGAGGAGGGATGCCATGAGGGCAAATAGATTCAAGGATTTTTTGAGGTCGCTTTCAGGCGCCACTAAAATTGAAACAAAAGACAAAGCCATACAGACTGAATTTCCAACAATGGACACTGGCATACAAACCAATCTCCCCCTCATGGCTGAAACTCTCTCCTCTGGAAGCCGGGGAACAAAGCCGAAACTACACCAACAACGGCAAGGGCATCCCGTGGCTGTAGCAACTCCTAAAGACAATCATACAAACAAACAACCCATTCAAGAAAATACAATGACAAGCTCATGTACGAGCCCCACTGTACAAAGCACACCAATAGTCAGACTGCCACCGGTCGATCCGGTTAGGGTGTACCCCAACTTGGAGTACACCATGCAACTATCTAGACTAGAGCAGCCGGCTACCCTGACCACTGCCTTACGACATGTGGTCCGTGTTGGACATGAAGATGGCAGGAAGATAACCTTCTCGGTTATGGTGGCTGTTGACAGAATCCAGCTAAAATCAGTGAATCTCCCCACCGACATCGGAGCCTTGCGAGATATGCTCAAGAAAGTGTTCGAAAGACGAGGTGAGAAATTTGATCTTAACGACATTTACGAACAATCAGTAATAGCACATGGACGAATTGCTTTCGACTGGAGTAAGACCTGGCCACATGACGGAATACATACGTACTTCCCCTAATGACAAAAATAACTATTGAACAGCTTAACACTCATAATAGCAGACTCGTGATGCAGGAGCTCCGAAGGGAGGTGGAGGAGAGGAGACTAGATGTACTCTGTCTACAGGAGCCATACTCCCGGCCTGGAAAAATAGCTTTTGCTGCCGTGAGCTGGCAAATAGTCAGCAGAGGGGATGACCCGAAGGCGGCGATTATAATCATAAATACTCTTGAGAGTCACCACACTCTCACAGTTCACAACTAGCCACTGTAACGTCATGGAGATTCAAACCCCTATGGGAACCATAAATCTCATAAAGAAGTATTTTCAGTATGGGGACAACATAGAACACTACAGAGACCACCTAGCGAGAGTTACCATGGCGTTGCAGGGAAGAAAAGTTGTAATAACAGCCGACATTAATGCCAAATCCCCCCTGTGGTACAGTGGCACAAGAGATGCTAATGGCGAAAAAGTCGAGGAACTTATAACGGCATCACAACTTGTGGTGGCAAACAGGCCTGGCAATCCTCCTACCTATGCTGCAGGAGGAGGATAGGGCACAAATATTGATGTCACCCTTGTAACTCCAAATACAGCTAACATTATTCAAAACTGGAGAGTCACAGAGAATGCCACCACAAGCGACCACAATTTGATATCTTTCAGCTTGGGAGAAAGAGAGTGCTGCTGGGCCACGGGGTGGGAGGTGCAACTAAATTACAGAAGAGCCGACTGGGAACGCCTAGCTAGGGAGTGTGACATTCCTCCATTACCGGAAGGTGACATGCATCTGGACATGGACATAGACCAGAGAGCAGAGGAACTGGTGAATGCAGTGACAAGAGTGGTGAGGGCAGCCATACCTACAAGGAGGAGGGCCATGGCGGCCTCTCCGTCACCATGGTCTGCTGAACTAGGAGAAATGCGTCAATCTGTCAGAAGGCTGAGGAGGCACTACCAGCGCAGTGTCGTCTGGCAGGAACGACAAAGGTGGCAGATGCTATATAGGGAGGAAAAGCGGAAGTTCCAAAAGGAACTGCGCGAAGTTCGGATGAGAAGCTGGGAAAACTTTGTGCTCAACCAGCTAGTCACGGACCTATGGGGGCTTCCATATAAGTTGGTGAGGGAAAAAATCCGCTCTACTCTGGAGCTATCAACAGTCAGGTACGGGGACGGGATGACGGAGTCCTGGCAGGAGACTGCGGGGGTCCTCCTCCGGTCCCTGTTGCCTGACGACAATGTGGATGGGGAGACAGAGGGGCAGAAGCAACTCAGAGATGAAGACCCCCTTCTCAGAGGGGGAGGTGGAAACGCATATAAGATCATTGAAAAAAGGAAAAGCACCTGGGCCAGACGGCATTGTGGCGGAGGTGGTGCAGTTTCTGGCACCTCAGCTGACTGTGCCACTAACACATCTATACAACGAATGCCTTAGACAGAGAAAATTCCCAAAGAGATGGAAAATGGCAAATGTAGTTATTATAAAGAAAGGACCAGACAAGGACTCCGCAGAAGTGAAATCTTACAGGCCGATTTGCTTGCTGGATGTATTTGGCAAAATACTGGAGAAATTGTTGGCTGACAGATTTACAGCACACCGAGTGTTGTGCGGGCTGAGCGACAGGCAGTTCGGGTTCAGGCTGGGGCGGTCGGCATCTGATGCAATCGCCCTAGCGGCCGAGGTCTGTGGCTCGACCCCGCACAAATACGTGGTTGGCATCATGGTTGACATCAGTGGCGCCTTCGACAACCTGTGGTGGCCTTCGCTCTTCTCCTGCTTGCGGGAGAAAGAGTGTCCAGGGCCGCTATACGGTTGCCTGAGGAGCTATTGCAAGGATCGGGAGGTCTGGTTATCATCATCTGGCGAAAGAGTTGGAAAGATAATTTTCAAAGGATGTCCCCAAGGTTCCGTCTTAGGACCCCTCTTCTGGGACATCCATATGGAGCCTTTATTAGATAGATTACAACAAAGTGATGAGGTGCTAGAGGTGATAGCCTATGGGGATGACCTCCTCCTGTTGGTTGGCGACCGTAGCCGCGAAGACATTGAACCGAAAATAGAGACAGCATTAGACAAACTCCAACAGTGGTGCCACACGACTAAAATGATGATATCGCCCAGTAAATCCACTTACCTATTACTAAAAGGACATCGTATTAGAAATCCGACTGTCAGAATAGACGGTTCACCAGTTCTCCGACGACGTGAGACACGCTACCTGGGAGTTATCATTGATGAGAGGTGGAGTTTTGGAAAACACATTGATACCGTCACCCAGAGAGCCCTTCAGATATTAAAAAGCTCATTTCAATAGGCCATAAAAGATTCCATCTTCTTCCACACCTAATTAGACTCTATCATAATAGTGTCCTAAGCTCAGTTGTGGCCTATGGCTCGGGAGTCTGGGTGCACAGGCTCACGAGGGTTGTGCCCACCATGGCAGTGAGAAGGGTCCAGAGGAGCATGGTATTAAGAGCTGTGGGTGCCTATAGAACATCTCCAGGGGGGGCCTTATTAGTCATAATGGGGCTCTGCCCTCTGGACGTAAAGATAAGAGAACAGGCGGCTTGGTATTGGGCCAAGAAGGGAAATTATGAGAAGATCGCGGATATTATGGGTATTAGCGTGGGGGATAAAAGAGAAATAAGGAAAAGAGGGGAGGAGCTCTGGCAGGAGACTTGGGAGGTAGGAGAGGCTGGACGAAGAACCTTCCAGTTTCTACCTGATGTGAGGGAACGACTTGGATTGAAGTACTTTGAGCCTACACGAGGTCTGATCAACTTTCTCACTGGCCATGGACCCTACCCGACTTATTTATGTCGATTTGGGAAGAGGGCAACACCAGCGTGCGACTGTGACGATCCGGAGAGTACACCCGAGCATGTAGTTTACGAATGTCCCCTCTTCAGTGATATCGCAAACACACTACGAGACAGACTACCCAACCATGACACATACCAACTACTCAGACGAGAGGAAACTTTTCAGACCTTAAACACCTTGGCAAAAGAGGTATCTCGAAAAGTTCTAATTGACTATTTAGGAGAGATACACTAAATAAAAATGACAATAACCACCGATTGCGTCCAAGAGCCCTATTCCCGTGCCGCCTGTGCGTGGACTGGCCGACTTCATCTACGTTGGAATCCGCCACGTGCAGGACTAGGGGGAGTAGGGAACAACCACCGATTGTGACACATACCAGATATGACGTAGGATAAGTTAGTTTGTAGGACTTAGTTATAGGAAATTAAGATAGGGACTGCAGCGAATTTAACATCGAGGCCTGCCCAGTGCCAGAGGCATGCTCTTCGGGATTAGCTCGAAGAGCAAGGCATATGAAAGTAGGTTTATATCTTCACTGGCACACATGTGACGCTGCAGAACACATGTACAAATTAAATTAGTTATAGGAATTAGGTATAAACAGTATATGTAGATATTAGATGCCCATTGTTTACTAATAACTGTAGCTCACTTACTAAAACTAAACTAGCTGCAAAATTTAATATAAATGTATAACTGTTAGGACCCACTAATGAATTATGGAAGTGGGTTAATTTGTATAATTATAATGGTTTTAATAATAAAGAATTTAAAAAAAAACCAGAGTCTGGCGTGAGGTCAGTCGCTTGACGGCGCATTTCGGCGCCGCACCGCCCGTTGCCGGCGCGCCGTAAGGCATGGAAGCTCGTACTGGGGCGTATCGCTTCCAGTCTGGAGTACCGCAGCAGTCCTCACTCGGGGAAGTGATGCGTCTCTCATAGCCTCTCCTTCCCAAGTGGCTCTTTCCGCCTTCCCGTGGTGCCAGATGTTAAGCTTGGCATTCTGCCTTGCGACAAAAGGGAGAGCTGCGACCCAACCCGATGCGAAAGCGAAGGGTGCATGGCACAGGGGGAGTTGTGTCGAGGGACCGAACATCTGTCCCTTCTGTTCGCAGGGCACAGACAAACAGGTGCTCTGCATGCCGGCGACTTCGATTGTCGGCGTGGGATCGCGGCGCGAGTCGGCAAGGGTGCTTCGCCGCGCCCCTGGGTAACCGGGGCGTGTTCTGCCAAACCCAGGAGGTGGTGACGTCGCCTGGGCCAGGTTAGATGGGTCCAGACCGCCGAACGACTGGGGGACCGACCCGCCACCTGAGTAGGAGTGGCTCCTTGGCCGAGAGGTGGAAACTCGGGCAAGTAGGCGGCGAAGGACGAGAGGTGCATTCGCCTCTCCGGAGTGCGGGGTGCACTTCCCGAGGAGCGTCGCGTGAAATCGTCGATGACGCAGCCACTGAGGGGGACCAGTGCGCTGGCAACGGCGCGTTGAACCCAGCAGCTCGGGAGTGCCCTTGACCTAGGGGCGAGGTCGGTGGGCGAGCTGCAGCAGTCTCCCGCCCATGCCAGAGGAGCCGGTCCGGGGCAAGAGACGGGCTCCCACATCTTTCTATCACTCGTTACCTATGATGGCTGAAACTGAAGCGTGTGATTCGAGTGCGCCTTTATGGGCATCTACGATGTCTGCTCCCTCTCCACAGGACGGGATGGGACAGGCAGAGGATGAGAGTGTCGTGCAGAGGCGTGCAAGGATTACCATGCTCTTAGAGTAAAATGTGAAAAACGGGAAAATTAGTCAAGCGGCTCTTAATACAATCAAGAATGAGCTATCGGCTTTGGCCATAGCTCATGCAAGACTTGAAGGCCGCGTTTTGGAGCTAGAAAAAGAAAATGAAAGGCTAAGGAAGCAACCCACTAAGACTTGGGCGGCTGTGGCTGCACAGGCGCCAACTAAACAAATCTCAACCAAAGACACCATTGAAAGAGTTCTAAAACGGTCAGACACGGCAGTCTTCTTGAGGACCCTGCCTGGCCAAGATACTAGTGTTAAAAGAATACAAGAGCTGTTAACAACAACAATTGACCCAGTCAAGGATAAAATTAAGATTAAGAAAGTTAAGCCCCGCAGAAACTCTGTAATTGTGGAAGTTGCTAGTGAGGAGGACAAAGAGAAACTATTAAATAATCAAAAACTAAATTCAGTTGTGAAATGTGAACCACCCAGAAAGAGAAACCCACTAATAATACAATATGACGTACCTACAGTAATGACGAATGGGGAGCTACATGAGACAATTAGAACACAAAATTTCGATGACGTGGACGAACAGGAATTTAAAAACTCTTTCAAGTTGAAATTCAAAACAGGGCCTCGAGATCGTGATGTTGTACACCACGTGGCCGAGGTCTCTGCGCAATTGTGGAAAAGAATAAGATCAATGAGCAGACTATATGTGGGCTTTCATGCCATTAACACCAGAGACTATATCGTGGTACCTCGCTGCCATAATTGTGGCGACCTGGACCACATTCTGAGGCACTTCATCAGGGGGTCAGCTTGCTCCAGGTGCGGCGAGAGTGGACACAACCGTAAGGAATGTAAAGCAACAGGGGTCTGCATTCCGTGTAAAAGTCGTGGGAAGAAATCCTGTGGTGCCACGGGACGGAACTGCCCCACTAACCGGATGCTAGAACAACGCCTCATTTCTAGAATTGACTATGGCTGAGCAGGGCTCAGTTAACAGGATGCTTAAACACAAGTGCCCGAGTAAAAGAAGGAGGGATGCTGCGAGGGCTAATAGATTTAGGGAATTTTTAAGGTCGCTTTCGGGCACCGTAAAAATTACGACAGTAGAGAAAGAAATTCAAACAGATCCCTTTATGGTGGACAGATGGATGCAAACTGATTTCCCGGAAAAGAACACAGCTCCCCCTTCCCCAAACCGGGGAGAAAGGCCGAATAAAGATCTACAACGGCAGAAGCATCCTGTGGTGGTGGCGGCCTCCCTGGCCCCTACCCACGAACCTAAACATACTAAACGACAACCACTCCAAGAAAGTACAGTTACTAGCACCAGTGCAAACCCAACCGTGGCAGATACCCCAGTAATCAGACTACCGCCTGTAGACCCGGTTAGGGTGTATCCCAACATTGAATTTACAATGCAACTGGCAAGATTGGAGCAGCCGGCTATCCTGACCACTGCCTTACGACATGTGGTCCAGCTAGAACATGAGAATGGAAGAAAGGTCACCTTCTCGGTAATGGAGGCTGTAGATAGAATACACTTAAAGTCAGTGAACCTTCCCACCAACTTCAGAGCCCTGTGAGACTTACTCAAGAAAGTGTTTGAGAGACGTGGGGAGAAATTTGACCTAGACGACATTTACATTCAATCAGTCCTAGCTCACGGTCGAATCGCCTTTGATTGGAGAAAGACTTGGCCTGACGATAGAATGCATACTTACTTCCCATAATGACTAAACTAACTGTTGGACAACTAAACACGCGTAACAGCAGACTTGTGATGCAGGAGCTCCGAAGGGAGGTGGAGGAGAAGAGGCTTGACGTACTCTGCTTACTGGAGCCGTACTCTCAAGCTGGGAAACTTTCATTTGCAGCCGCTACATGGCAAATAGCTGGTAGTGGGGACGCCCCCAAAGCGGCAATTGTCATTACAAACCAGTCTCTACGTGTAACAACACTCGCGCAATTTTCCACCAGTCACTGCAACGTCGTGGAGATACAGGCTCCCATGGGAATTATGACCTTTATAAATACGTATTTCCAATATGGAGACAATATTGAACAACATCTGGATCACCTAACAAGAGTAGCCACAGCGTTGCGGGGACGCAAACTGGTTACAACAGCCGACATAAATGCAAAATCCCCCTTATGGTACAGTGGCACAAGAGATGAAAATGGCGAAAAAGTGGGGGATATGATTATGGCTTTACAACTTGTGGTTGCAAATAGACCTGGCAACCCTCCCACCTATGTGGCGGGAGAGGGCCTCGGCACCAATACAGATGTAACGCTAGTTACACCAAATACTGCCAACATCATCCAGAACTGGGAAGTTAAAGAGAACGTTACAACAAGTGACCATAATCTTATTATGTTTAGCCTAGGAAATAGAGGGTGTCACTGGGCCAGGGAGTGGGAGTTGCAACTGAACTTCAAGAGAGCTGACTGGGAGAGACTAGCGAGAGAGTGCGACATTCCTCCATTGCCAGAAGGTGATGCACAACAGGACCTGGACATAGACAAGCGGGCCGAAGAAATGGTGGGCGCAGTTACCAGAGCGGTAAAGGCAGCTGTTCCAACCAGGAGGAGGGCCATGGCGGCCTCCCCGTCACCATGGTCAGCTGAACTTGAGGAAATGCGTCAGTCTGTCAGAAGGCTGAGGAGGCACTACCAGCGCAGTGTCGTCTGGTGGGAAAAGCAAAGATGGTTACTGCAATACCGGGAGGCAAAAGAGAAATTTCAAAAAGAACTGAAAGAAGTCAGAATACGCAGTTGAGAAAGATTTGTGCTGGACCAGTTGGCCTTGGACCCATGGGGAGTACCCTACAAATTAGTTAGGGAAAAGATCCGATCCCCAATGATGCTATCAACGGTCAGGCACAGGTATGGGATGACGGAGTCCTGGCAGGAGACTGCCGAGGTCCTTCTCTGATCCCTGCTGCCTGATGACGATGAGGCCAGCGACACGGAAGGCCAGTCCCAGCTACGAAATGAAGATCTGGACAGAACAGCTAACAACAGGGCAGTCTACCCCTTCTCTGAAGAGGAGGTGTCTGGCCACATCAAAGCACTAAAAACAGGGAAAGCCCCCGGCCCAGACGGCATTGTGGCGGAGGTGGTGCAGTTCCTGGCACCCCAACTGGTGGCGCCACTAACCCAGTTATACAATGAGTGCCTAAGACAGGGAAAATTCCCGAAAATCTGGAAAGAGGCAAACGTTGTGATCATCATAAAGGGACCCGACAAGGACCCAGCGGATGTCAAGTCCTATAGACCGATCTGCCTACTGGACATCTTTGGGAAATTACTTGAGAAATTGCTAGCTGACAGACTGACTGCACACCGAGTGCTGTGCGGGATGAGTGGCAGGCAGTTCGGCTTCAGGCCAGGGCGATCGGCAACTGATGCGATCGCTCTGGCGGTTGAGGTCTGCGGCTCTACCCCATACAAGTGTATTGTTGCCATCATGGTTGACATCAGTGGCGTCTTTGACAACCTGTGGTGGCCTTCGCTCTTCTCCTGCTTGCGGGAGAAGGAGTCTCCAGGGTCGCTATATGGTTGCCTGAGGAGCTATTGTGAAGGGTGGGAGGTCTGGCTATCATCCCCTATCGGTAGAGTAGGAAAAACTATAACTAAGGAATGTCCCCAGGGTTCCGTCTTAGGTCCTCTGTTCTGGGACATCCATATGGAACCGCTTTTAGATAGTTTGCAGCAGAGTAAGGAAGTGCTAGAGGTGATAGCCTACGCAGATGACCTCCTTCTGCTGGTCGGCGGCCGGAGCCGTGAGGACATTGAGCCAAAAATAGACAGAGCAATGACCACATTACAACTGTAGTGTACAAATACTAAGATGACGATCTCACCAACAAAATCGACGTACTTATTACTGAAGGGACGACAAGAGACTCGCTACTTGGGCGTCATCATCGATGAAAGGTGGAACTTTGGAAGGCACATTGAGTCCGTAACCCAAAAAGCACTACAAGTACTAAACAACCTTACTTCCATAGGCCACAAACGATTTCACCTTCCACCACACCTAATCAAGCTGTATCATAATAGTATATTAACGTCAATAGTGGGTTACGGATCGGGAGTCTGGGCACATAGGCTCACGAGGGTGGTGCCTGCCATGGCAGTGAGATGAGTACAAAGAAACATGCTTTTAAGATCTATAGGGGCGTACAGAACAGCCCCAGGAACTGCACTATTAATAATAATGAGGCTCTATCCTTTAGATATAAAAATACGGGAGCAAGCAGCATGGTGTTGGGTTAAGAAGGGGAACAACACGAAAATAGAGAATATCCTGGGAGCACTGGTGAGGGACAAGTGAGAAATACGCAGAAGGGGTGAGGACTTATGGCAGCAGTCTTGGGAAACGGAAGAAACTGGCAGAAAAACCTTTGGGTTCCTGTCAAATGTAAAAGAAAGGTTAGGGATGAAGTACTTCGAGCCAACGCGGGGTCTAATACACTTTCTCACTGGTCATGGGCCCTACCCGACATACTTGTGTCGGTTTGGGAAAAGGGCTACACCCGAGTGTGACTGTGGCGCTTTGGAGGCCACTCCCGACCATGTGGTTTCCGATGATGTAGCAGTGACACTAAGACAACAGCTTCCACATAACAATACATATGATCTATTAAGACATGAAGAGACTTTTGAAACTCTAAATAGACTGGCAAACGAGGTATCGCGGAAAGTACTGACAGCATACTTGAGGGACTTTCACGACTAAAGACAAATACCGAACGTGTCCAATTACCCTGATCCTATACCGCCTGTGCGTGGACAGGTCGACTCTCAGTTGGAATCCGCCACGTGCAGGACTAGGGGGAGCAGGGTACACTCATATCAGACCAAAATAGCACCGGAATTTACGTAGGTTAGTACAGTAGTTGTAGCTTTAGATATAGATATTAAGTTAGGAACCTCCAGCGACGAACAATCTTGGCCTGCCCAGTGTCAGGGGCACGCTCATCGGGATTAGCTCGATGAGCAGCGCCTAAAGTAATAGGTTTATATCTACGCTGACACTCGTGTAACGCTGCAGGCAGTTAGGAATTAACAAGTAGGTAAGAAAACTAACAATTAGCGAGTAGTATAGATTAATAGCTGTAGTCTGCCTATTACCCTGTATTGTATCCTGTCAGTGGCTCACAATAATAAACATAGTACCATTGTAATAACAATAAAAATAGCTGCTGAATATATAACACTGTAGTATTGTTATGACCCACTAATCATTAAGGTGGTGGGTTCCTTTTGTATAAATATTATAGATGTTGAAATAAAGATTAAAAACAAACAGAGTCCCGAGTCTGGCGTGAGGTCAGTCGCTTGACGGCGCATTTCGGCGCCGCACCGCCCGTTGGCGGCGCGCCGTAAGGCACGGAAGCTCGCACTGGGGCGTATCGCTTCCAGTCGGGCGTGCCGCGGCATTCCTCACTCGGGGAAGTGACGCGTCTCTCATAGCCTCTCCTTCCCAAGTGGCTCTTTCCGCCTCCCCGTGGTGCCAGATGTTAAGCTCGGCATTCTGCCTTGCCACAAAAGGGAGAGCTGCGACCCAACCAGACGCGAAAGCAAAGGGTGCGTGGCACAGGGGGAGCTGTGTCAAGGGACCGAACACCAGTCCCTCTCTGTTGGCAGGGTACAGACCATCAGGTGCTCTGCATGCCGGAGACCTCGTTTGTCGGCGTGGGATCGCGGCGCGAGTCGGCAAGGGTGCTTCGCCGCGCCCCTGGGTAACCGAGGCGTGTTCTGCCAAACCCAGGAGGTATAAATGCAAAGTCCCCCCTATAGTTCAGTGGCACACACGATGATCGGGGGCAAAAGGCTGAGGAGACAATCATGGCATTGCAACTGGTGGTTGCCAACCAACAAGGGAACCCCCCCCCCCCCCGCAAACTATTCTGGCGGCGGGGGAGAAGGCACAAATATTGATGTTACACTAGTAACACCAAACCTCATTACAAAAGTCGCCAACTGGAAAGTGTGGGTCAGAGCAACCACCAGTGATCATAACTTAATCACCCTTACTATTGGGGAAAGGGAGTGCCACTGGGAAATGGGGTGGGAGCTGCAGCTCAATTGCAACAAGACCAACTGGGATCGTCTCGTGGAAGAGTGCAACATCCCGGCATTGCTGGAGGGTGACGAAAACGTGGAAGAGTACGCTGAAGAACTGGTACAGGTGATCACCAGGACGGTGCGAGCTGCTGTACCAACCAGGAGGAGAGCCGTTGCGGCCACCCCTACACCATGGTCGGTCGAATTAGGACAGATGCGCCAGGCTGTAAGGAGGGCAAGGAGGTACTACCAGCGGAGTGTCGTCTGGGGAGAAAAACAAAGATGGCTGCAGATCTATAGAGAAAGTAAGGAACAATTTCAGCAGGAGCTTAGGGCAGTAAGGTTTAGAAGTTGGGAAAATTACGTGAAAAGCCAATTGGCTACAGACCCTTGGGGAGTCCCGTACAAATTGGTACGGGAAAAAATAAGATCACCCATGGTGCTATCCACCGTCAGGGATGGTGACCGGATGATGGGCACATGGCAGGAAACTGCTGAAGCCCTCCTTCGGGTCCTGTTACCTGACGATGTGGAGGAAAATGATACAGAAGAACAGAAAAGAATAAGGAGAGAAGATCTAAGGGATTATGACAATAATATCAGAACTTACCCCTTCTCTGAAGAAGAGATTGCTGCCCAGATCAAGGCCCTCAAGAGGGGAAAAGCTCCTGGACTGGACGGCATTGCTGCGGAGGTGGTGCAATTCCTTGCCCCCCAGCTGGTAGCTCCTCTCACTAAGTTATACAACGAGTGCCTGAGACTTGGGAAATTCCCAGCAATTTGGAAAAAAGCAAATATAATTATCATAAAAAAGGATCCAGATAAAGATCCTACCGAAATTAAGTCATACAGACCCATCTGCTTGTTAGGTACACTGGGCAAACTTTTTGAGAGGCTGCTGGCAAACAGACTGACAGCACACCCCATACTGTGCGGGATGAGTGACGGACAATTTAGTTTCCAGTCTGGGCGTTCTGCGTCTGACGCAATCTCCCTGGCCGCCGAGGTCTGTGGCGCCTTTGACAACCTGTGGTGGCCCTCACGCTTTTCCTGCTTGCGGGAGAAGAACTGCCCAGGGCTACTATATGGCTGTCTGAGGAGCTATTGTGCAGACAGGGAGGTCAGGCTATCGGCCCCTAGCGGCATAGTCAGGAAGACTGTGACCAAAGGATGTCCTCAAGGCTCTGTCCTAGGACCTCTCTTTTGGGATATCAACATGGAGCCGTTACTGGAAGACCTGAAGAACAGTAACGATGTGCTAGAGGTCATAGCATACGCAGACGACCTCCTCCTGCTGGTCGGCGGCCGTAGCGGCGAGGACTTAGAGCCCAAAGTGGAGAGAGCCATAACCATACTCATGGTGTCATAAAACCAAAATGACGATTGCGCCCAGTAATTTTACATACCTGCTTCTCAAGGGCCAACTGGTCAGAAACCCTACTGTAAGAATTAATGGCTCGCCAGTTCTTCAGCGCCGCGAGGCCCGATATCTAGGTGTAATCATCGATGAGAGGTGGAACTTTGCATCACACATTGACACCGTATCTCAAAAATCCTTGGTCTTACTAAACAATCTCATTGGAATTGGTCACAAACGATTTCACCTTCCACCCAACTTAATCAAATTATATCATAATAGTATCTTGACCTCAATAGTAGGATACGGATCAGGGGTCTGGGCACACAGACTCACGAGGGTCATGCCTGCCATGGCTGTAAGAAGAGTGCAGCGGAACATGCTCCTACGTTCAGCAGGGCCTACAGGACAACACCTGGCGGAGCGCTTTTAGTGCTAATGAGGATCTGTCCACTGGACATAAAAATTCGTGAACAGGCCGCCTGGTACTGGGCGAAGAAGGGGAACAGGGATAAAATTAGGGAGATACTTGGGGTTTATGCTGGGGATAAGAACGCCATTAAAAAGAGAGGGATCGAACTGTGGCAGGAACAGTGGAGCAACGAGGATACGGGACGCAGAACCTATGAGCTGCTACCAGACGTAGAGGAACGGATAAAACTCACATTTTTCACGCCTACGAGAGGAATGCTGCACTTTATTACTGGACATGGGACATACCCAACATATTTATGTCGGTTTGGGAAGCAGGCTACACCCGCGTGTGACTGTGGTGCTGTGCAAGGCACCCCAGAACGTGGTGTATGAGTGCCACCTCTTCGATGACGTAGCCAATGACCTAAGACAACAGCTACCAAACAATGACACGTACCACTTACTAAGGCACGACAACACTTTCAACATCTTAAACAAACTCACAGACGAAATATCGAAAAAAGTCCTTGAGAACTTTTTAAGGGACAATCATTAAAAGCAAAAATTTTTCTTCACCGACTCAGACTCTGTGCACCCTTCCTGTAACGCCGGGTAGGGACTTGGCCAGCCGCTTCACAGCTGGAATCCGCCCTGCCCTGGACTAGGAGGTAGGGGGGCACAAAAAACACCGGATTGGAATATGCGCCAATTATGACTTAAGTAATTTAGATTAGATGTAGAAGATAGGATAAGACTTTAGGATAGACTGCAGCGATACCAAGTTGAGGGCCAGTCCAGTGCCAGGGGCATGCCCACTGGGATTAGCTCAGTAGCACTGGCACACCTGTAACGCTGCAGGTAGCATTAAGTTTCCTTGTAGATTAGTAGCTTAGAACCACATAGCGATAAGAATATAGTAATAATAATAAAATCACCTGTAGTGTAGAACAGAGAGCTGCATTTCTTCGTATCATTATTAGGACCCACTAATGTATTTAGGTAGTGGGTTAAATATGTATAATGCTATGAATTGAATAAAGAATTAAAAAAAACAGAGTCCCGACAAGAAGTGGAAGGGACGCTTTTATTAGATCAAAACCAATCGGTCGGCTCGTCCGGTCCGTTTGCCTTGGTGACTCTGAATAACTTTGGGCTGATCGCACGGTCCTCGTACCGGCGACGCATCTTTCAAATGTCTGCCTTATCAACTGTCGATGGTAGGTTCTGCGCCTACCATGGTTGTAACTGGGAATCAGGATTCGATTCCGGAGAGGGAGCCTGAGAAACGGCTACCACATCCAAGGAAAGCAGCAGGCGCGCAAATTACCCACTCCCGGCACGGGGAGGTAGTGACGAAAAATAACGATACGGGACTCATACGAGGGCCCGTAATCGGAATGAGTACACTTTAAATCCTTTAACGAGTATCTACTGGAGGGCAACTCTGGTGCCAGCAGCCGCGGTAATTCCAGCTCCAACAGCGTATATTAAAGTTGTTGCGGTTAAAAAGCTCGTAGTTGGATTTGTGTCCCACGCTGTTGGTTCACTGCCCGTCGGTGTTTAACTGGCATGTATCGTGGGACGTCCTGCCGGTGGGGCGAGCCGAAGGCGTGCGACCGCCTCGTGCGAGCTCGTGCGTCCCGAGGCGGACCCCATTGAAATCCTACCAGGGTGCTCTTTATTGAGTGTCTCGGTGGGCCGGCACGTTTACTTTGAACAAATTAGAGTGCTTAAAGCAGGCAAGTCCGCCTGAATACTGTGTGCGTGGAATAATGGAATAGGACCACGGTTCTATTTTGTTGGTTTTCGGAACCCGAGGTAATGATTAATAGGGACAGGCGGGGTCATTCGTATTGCGATGTTAGAGGTGAAATTCTTGGCACCCTCTACGGGCCGTGGCCTCATTCAAGTTGGACTTGGGCTCGGCGCGAGGCGTCGGGGTAGTGGACCCTCCCAAACACCACATGCCACGACAGGCGGCAGCCTGCGGGGTTCGGTGCTGGACTCTCCCTGTTCGCTCGCCGCTACTGGGGGAATCCTTGTTAGTTTCTTTTCCTCCGCTTAGTAATATGCTTAAATTCAGCGGGTAGTCTCGCCTGCTCTGAGGTCGTTGTACGAGGTGTCGCACGCCACACCGCCAGTCAGCTGTGCACGCTACCGAGAAAGTACCGGTATGCGAACCGCCAGGAGACGGGCGCGCATCGCACGTTTAAGGAGACGCGGCCGCCCCCACAGGCGGCCACAACACTCCCACGTCTCCGAAGCGGGGCAAAGGCCGCGCGCTTCAGTATACGTAGCCGACCCTCAGCCAGACGTGGCCCGGGAACGGAATCTATGGACCGCAATGTGCGTTCGAAACGTCGATGTTCATGTGTCCTGCAGTTCACATGTCGACGGGCAATTTGCTGCGTTCTTCATCGACCCACGAGCCGAGTGATCCACCGTCCTGGGTGATCTTTTTTTAGTTTTCCACTGTCTCTTTCAAAACAGTTGCATAGGCGGGACTGAGGCGTTTGACGGCCCCTGTTCCAGTGTTTTGTGTCCAACGGCCTCACGGCCAATGGGCGTTGTACGGCTCCACACTGGAGTGGATAGGCACTCGGGCGAAAGTCATTCAAAACCGGCGCGAGGCGCCAGGTGCCGCAGGCCAGCCGCTCCAGAGCTTCAGCGCTCGTACCACACAACATTTCCGCTAGTTTTGAGAAGCACGCGACTCGGTTAGGCGGAGTGCGTGCGTCGTGGTATAACAACCCGGCGTCCGTATCTTCGGGATAAGGATTGGCTCTGAGGATCGGGGCGTGTCGGGCTTGGTCGGGAAGTGGGTCAGCGCTAACGTGCCGGGCCTGGGCGGGGTGTGTGCCGTAGGGATGAGGGGTGCCGGTAAGTGCGGGCGTCTAGCGCGGGCGTGGTCTGCTCTCGCCGTTGGTCGGCCTCGTGCTGGCCGGCGGTGCAGGATGCGCGTCGCGCCCCGGTGCTTCAACCTGCGTGCAGGATCCGAGCCCGGTCCCGTGCCTTGGCCTCCCACGGATCTTCCTTGATGCGAGGCCGCGTCCGCCTTAGCGTGCTCCTCCGGAGGCGCGCGGGTGCGCGGATTCTCTTCGGCCGCCATTCAACGATCAACTCAGAACTGGCACGGACTGGGGGAATCCGACTGTCTAATTAAAACAAAGCATTGCGATGGCCCTAGCGGGTGTTGACGCAATGTGATTTCTGCCCAGTGCTCTGAATATCAACGTGAAGAAATTCAAGCAAGCGCGGGTAAACGGCGGGAGTAACTATGACTCTCTTAGTCTTGCCGAAGCCATTATATTTCTGTGTCTGGTGTCCCATGTCAGTTACCACGGATGCAAGCGAAACTCCTATAGCTGCAATCCGACAGCTAACTGTCGCTGACGAGAAATAACCGCTACGATTTTTCTCTCAAAAGCTCGCGGCCTCGCAACGGAAATGGTCAGCGTACTACCATGAAATGTTGGACCTTTACAAAGCGCTTCCGATAAGAGAAGACCACTGCCAATTTTTATGAACTATCATCCAACAGTGCACTCCCTTCTCAACGTGAGCAAGGGCTGTACTCCACGCCGATTCCGTCACCTTGATTTTTTTGACCAATCCACTAGGTATTTCGAAATTTATTCTCTGACCACGAATTCTTTGACATCAGAGGTATTAGATATATGTATACTACCTGTTAGTGACACATAAGAAGTTGTGCCAGGTGGGACTCGAACCCAACTTTGCCTCTTATCGCAAGCAGTCACCCTAACCTATCTATTCATCTTTCCTGGACTGATCCAGACCCTCAGTTGCCACACTGTACGCATCCCTCAATGCTCACAACATCCCTTGGGTTCCCGCAATAGGGACAATTAGATTACATGCTCAACATAAAGGTCGGGGTAGCCCGCTGAACCTCCTTCGTGCTAGGGATTGAGGCTTGCAATTGTTCCCCATGAACGAGGAATTCCCAGTAAGCGCGAGTCATAAGCTCACGTTGATTACGTCCCTGCCCTTTATACACACCGCCCGTCGCTACTACCGATTGAATGATTTAGTGGGGTCTTCGGACTGGTACGCGGCATCGACTCTGTCGTTGCCGATGCTACCGGTAAGATGACCAAACTTGATCATTTAGAGGAAGTAAAAGTCGTAACAAGGTTTCCGTAGGTGAACCTGCGGAAGGATCATTACCGACTAGACTGCATGTCTTTCGATGTGCGTGTCGTGTCGCGCAACACGCTACCTGTACGGCTCGCAGTAGCCGTGCGCCGAATAGCCGAAACTGTTAGGACAACTTCTCATGGTAAATGGGAAATCCGGGTTCGAGTCACGGTCCGGCACAAATTTTCATGTGTCACTAGTATTTGATATATCTATATCAGCTCATGTCAAAGAATTCGCTATCACCGAATAATTTTTTTGTATTTAGTACCACTGTGGATCGTGAACATTGTCAGACATTTTAAAACAAGTAGTACAAACCTAACGAGCAAAACGACAATAATTACGTGCATGCTCCCCACATGTGTGTCTGTCTGAAGGAGCAGACATTGTACAATCTGTTGACTACAGATGTTCGATTTCTTAAGGGCGCTCACAACACCATGCCCATTTCCTCTAGTGAAAGCCTGTTCAGTGTTTGCACTCCCGGAGCGCGCTCATGCTATGTGAAAGTAGCCAAATCTCCTTTGTGTTTCAGCTTTCCCTACCACTGCGCTATTCCGACCAGGAGTGTGAGTGAGGCGGTTACATGCCAAAGGCTGCACGTGTGGGAAACTCTGGACGACATATTTGCAACACAATGTAACTACAACGATGCGCGGCGGGACCAAACGGGAGCGGCCCGAGAACAAACGAACGGGAAAGGACGGACACGAACAAAGACGGGCGACCGAGCGAGACCTTACGACGACAACACGCAAGAAGCAACGGGGTGACAAGAGACAACCAAACGAATCCACAACATCCACTAGTAACGAAAGCAAAGTACTGTAAATAAGCTGTCTGTTACCGAGATGACAACACGAGTTTCAGACTGCCTGGCTGAGCTTTTTCTTTTCTTTATTGTTATTTTCACACCTGATACAGGTAGGCCAGCAGTGGCATACTACGCCGCTCTTCGGCCACAGATATGACTAATGATACAAAAGGAGACAATTGAAGAACAGACATGGTGGATATACAAACGTAGACATACAAAATTAAAACACACGGAGCCGTTCACGGGCGCAGTGTCCAAAATAAAAACGTTCAGAAACGTGAGCACGCACAGAAAAGGCAGATGACACACGCGAACTATGGAGCACAAACGATGAAACACTGGAACACGATGGCACACACAAACGCTAGGCGATGATCTCCGGCGTGCGAAAGTTCACTTTACGTGTACGTCCGAGGACCTGCCAAATAGGGGGAGGAGGGAGAGGGGAGGGTGTAGATGCCAGTGGCAGAGGAGATGGGAGGGGTAGGAAAGAAGGTACGGGGAGGGGAAGCCCGCGGAAGAGGAGGGAGGGAGGAAGGGAGGAGGGAGAGAAGGGAGCGAGGGTGCCCTTGGGAAAAAACACAGGGGGTGGATGGGGATTTTCAAAGTTGGTAGGAGGGGTAGATGGAGGGGAGGAGGGCATCATCAGGGCAAGGGTATGGAGAGTGGAGAGATGGAGAACAGGTGGGATGTGGAAATACAGGCACGGCAGTGGACGGGGATGGGAGAGGATGGGAGATACAAGTGCGTGAGTGAGGGGGATCAAGTTTGCGGGAGGTGTAGATCCGTATCCATTCACGGAAAAGGACTAGGTGCGGGAACGGGATGAGGTCATATAGGATCCGTGTGGGGGATAAGGGGTGGATGCGATAGGCGAGGTGGAGCACATGGCATTCTAGAATTTGAAGGTATTGGTAAAAGGTAGGAGGGGTGGAGAGCCAGGCGGGATGAGCGTAGCAGAGGATAGGGCGGATAAGGGATTTATAGGTTTGGAGGATGGTCAATGGGTCCAGACCCCATGTGCGGCCAGAAAGGAGCTTGAGGAGACGGAGTTGGAAGCATGCCCTAGCTTGGATAGTCTGGAGGTGGGGATCCAGGAGAGGCGACAGTCAAGGCTGACGCCAAGATACTTGAGGGTGGGAGTGAGGGTGATAGGATGGCCATATATGGTGATACAGAAGTCGAGGAGATGGAAGGAAGGGGTGGTTTTGCCTACAATGATCGTCTGGGTCTTGGAAGGATTGACCTTGAGCAACCACTGGTTACACTAAGTGGTGAACCGATTGGAGAAAGTGTTGGGATCGTTGCAGGGTGGGGGCGAGGGCAAGGCTGGCGGTGTCGTCGGCGTATTGGAGATGGTGGATGGGGGGGGGGGGCGATGAAGGTGGCAGCATGTCCGCTGTATACAGAAGGTATAGAAGAGGGGAGAGGATGGAACCTTAGGACACACCAGTGGAGGGGTAGAAGGTGTCGGAATCTGTGTTATGGATGGTGACATAGGAAGGACGTTGGGACAGAAAGGACCCGATCAGACGGACGTAGTTGATAGGAAGGATGAAGGTTTGGAGCTTGAAGAGAAGACCGGAATGCCAGACACGGTCATAAGCACATGCAAGGTCGATGGAGATGATGATGGCAGAGGAACTGGAGTTGATCTGTTCAGAGAGGAAATGAGTGAGGTGAAGGAGAAGATCATCAGTAGAGAAGGATGGTCGATAGTCACACTGGGTAACGGCAAGGAGGCGGTGCTGGAGGAGATGCTGGTGGATGCGTTGGGTAAGGATGGATTCCAGGACCTTGCTGGAGACCGAGGTAAGGCTGAAGGGACGGTAGGAGGAGACAGTGGATGGTGGTTTATCAGGTTTGAGGAACATTGGGATCTGGGAGGTTTTCCACAGATCGGGGTAGCAGCCGGTGGACAAGACCAGATTATAGAGTTGGGCCAGGGTGGAGAGGAAGGAGGCAGGAGCTTCATGGAGATGGCGATAGGTAACACGATTGTGACCGGGAGCAGTGTTGCATTTCATGCGGAGTGTATCGATGATATCCTGAGTTGTGATGGGGGCATTGAGTTCGTTGTGTGTAATTTTGTCCAAGTACTGGAAGACAGGAGCGAGTGGAGGGACAGAGGTGTCAGTTCGATCGTGGACATCAGGGAAGAGGGAGTAAGTCGAACTGGGGATCGTCAGGGAGGGTTAAGATATCAGAGAGGTAGGATGCAAAGTGATTGGCCTTACTAAGGTTGTTAGGGAAGGCTCGGTCATCATGAAAGAGAGGGTAGTTGGGGGGGGGGGGGTTAGATCTGGTAAGGCATTGGAAGGCTGACCAGTACCTGGACGAGGTGACAGGTAGGGTAGCATTAAGACGGGTACATGTCTGGCGCCAGTCCCGGCGTTTCTTAGCTGTGAGCAGGTTTCTGACGTGTCGCTGTAGTTGCCAGTGGCGTCGTAGAGTGTCCCGATCGTGCATGTGAAGGAAGGCACGGTACAGATGGCGGGATTCACAGAGGAGGAGGACGGCCTGTGGGGGTAGAGTGGGACGGTGTAGGTGGATGGCGACGGTGGGGGCATGGGCCTCCATGGTCTCTGACAAGGTCTGCTGGAGAAAGGAGGCAGCAAGGGTAACATCATCAGGGTGGTGGAAGGCGAGGGGGTGGCTATCGACCTGGGTAGACAGAGTATCCCGGTAGGTATTCCAGTCGACATGAGAATAATCATGGACATACTTCGGAGGAAGGTCAATGTGGTGATTGGGACAGGGGCATCGACCGTCTGAAACGGTGAGGAGTAAAGGGAGGCAGTCACTTCCAATAGGGTCAAGGACATCCACCACTTTGTGGCCAAGGAGTTTAGGGGAGGAGAGGACGACATCGGGAGTGGTATTGGATTCGCAGTGGGTGTGCAGGGGAAGGGGAATGAGGTCACCTTGGAGGTTGGAGAGGAACTGATGCCACCACCATACCTGGTGGCAGAACGACTATGGATGTTGAGGTCAGCAGCAATCATGTAGGAGGAGAAGGTACGGTCAATGTGGGAAAGGAAGTAAAAAGGAATAGGTACAGTGGGGCGGACGTAGATGATGGCGCAGGTAATGTTAAGGCCAGGGGAGAAGAGACTAAGGAATTCTGTGGCGTTGGGAAGGAGGGGTTGAAGCCGGACAGGGATCTGGCAGTGGTGGCCAATTATTGGAGCGGTGGACGAGATAGGGTGATGTGTGTATGGCATGCTGGGGCTGCTGAAAGGTTTCATTTAAGAGGAAGGCATCTATGTGGTGGGTCTTGAGGGTGTGCATGAGGAGGTTCTTGTTGGTGGTTAGGGAGCGGATGTGGTTAAACAAGATACAGTGCTGTCGTGTTATGGCAGCAATTTAGACAAGGGTGTCGAAATGGGGGAAGGTGAAGTGGGCTTGGTTGTGGTAATAGGAGGCTTAAGTGTTAAGGTGGAAGCTTGGTTGGGTAGTGAGGGATGCCTGCTGGAGGGTGTGGCGGCTTTGGAACGGGTGGACATTCTGGAGGATGATGGTGACAAATCTGATGGTGTCCTCGGCAGTGGAGGGGGGGACGGAGGGGTGGGGACGTCCAGAGAGCGGATGGGGACGGTGAGTTCAGGAGTTGCGGGGGTCGGGGAGGTCAGGCCTTGCATTTCTGGGAGTAGGTGGGATGCGGGAGGTTGCAGGTGTTGCAGGAGGGAGGGGACTGGAGGTTGGGACACTGCCTGAGGAAATGCGCCTGTTTGCAGTGCGGGTAGACGGGGGCCTTGCAGCACTCTGATGTCAGGTGTGCACTGTAATGCAGGCACCTTTGGCAGCAGATGGATTGAGGAGGGGAATGGGAGGGGTCGACTTTGTACTGGCGATGGAACAGAAGGGCACCCGCCGTCAGGAGAAGGTCGGTGCAGGGGGAATGCTCAGAAAACACCTGCTTACGGCAGGTGGAGTCAGCAGGATTGAAAATCCGGCGCACCACATGGACGCCTAGGTAGGGATGTGCCTTAAGCTGCGCCAGCACCTCATCCTCCATGATTGTTGGACTAAGCCAAGTGATAACGTCGGTGAGGGTCAGTGGGCGACACAGGGCTTGGAGTTGGTGGGAGTGGGAACGAGAAGGAGCATGGGAGAGGGAGGCATTGGGGCCAAAGAGGGTGATGAGGATTCAGGAGAGGATGCCGGAGTGAAGGGTCGGGCTGGGGGAGGTGATTGGAATGGAGTCTTGACGGGGAGTGAGGAGGGAGATGGGAGCTCTGGGATAGTGTAGGCGGAGGAGCAGTGTGAGGTTCCGGGCCTCGAGGAGTGAGGGATCAGGAGGTGAAGTTAAAATCTTCTGGGTTATTAGGCTGCATCATGTTTCATGACGTGGCCTAATAATCCAGAAGATTTTAACTTCAGTGACAATGGCCACAAAAGGGACAGGAGGTATTTGTAGCAGGAGGGGGAGGGGGAGGAGGAGGAGGAAGAGGAAGTGGAGGTGGCAGAAGGGGCAGGTGGAGGGAGACATCCATGGCATCCTGAGGGGGGGAGGAGGAGGACGGGTCTGGAACTTTTTGGGAGTGGAGGAGGCAGGGGTGCCGCTGGAGTGCTTAACAGTGACTGTAGGGTGAGAAGAGGTGTGTGGGATGGGAGCAACTGGGAGATGGCGGGAGGTGGCAGGTCCCAGCGTGGATGCTGGTACTGGCGCCTAAGACAGGCATGGTGACAGTGATGGCAATGGTGAAGCTGATGATGATGGTGACAGCGAGAGAGGGTCGTGGGCCATGGCCCTCCAGGCCACCACGCTGGGGGGTGACATTGGGAACAGGGTGAGTGAGTTGAGGGAAGGGATCAGAGGAGGAGGCTGAGGAGGAAGGAGCAGGGGATGGGGCTACAAAGAGTGAAGGAGAAGGGAGGGTGAGAAGTGGGGGGATTGAATGAGGGGGGGGGGGGGCGATTGGGCACACCACGTAATTGTGGTGGTGGTGGCAGAGGGAGAGGTATATACAATGGCAGTGGTGGTGGGGGTTTTCATGATTACAATGCGAAAAGAAGGAAAAGAACAGGACAGGACTGGACAAAACTAAAAAAGGAAACAAGGAACTCACGAAGACGGATGAAGACGGACGAAATGCTGACTGGGGCTAAAGTCACACTCTGCTGCCGCTAGCAGGAGGCGACCGCAGAGGCTGCAGGGCTGCTGGGCTGCTAGGCTGCTGGACTGGATCGCTTGCTGGCTCGCTGGCTGGATAGCTGGCTGGCTGGCTGGCTGGCTGGCTGGCAGGCTGGCTGGCTGGTTGGTTGGACGGACGGCTGGCTGGTCCTGGAACACCTAACATTCGATAAGTGGCGATGCAGTTATCGAAGGGCGGTACTCTTTCGAGGTACTGCCGGAGATGGCCTAGCTGAGCGAGAGGCAGGCACTTATATACAGGGTACGGTACATCGCTATTGGCTGCTGGGACCACGTGCTCCATTGTGGTGCCCTCACGTTATACGCGAGCCAGGAACGTGTGCAGCCATGGCTTATGGCGCGACGGCTGCAGACACCTCTAACGGCGCTCGGTACCAGACTTCTATGGCGTAAATATTACAGCATACTTCTGTAAACAAGATATTATTGTGGGTGTTCATTTTCAATTTTTAACTTAGAATAGACTGAAAAATCAGCCAATCATTTGCAAATAAAGATTTATTATATCTCTGTGAAGCCTATTACATCTAAATGTTGAGAAGAGCCTCTACCTCTGGGCGTTTACTAATGAGTAGTCTTTCTGAAGTATGATATATGTAATCTGCAAAAGGAATAATAAATCTCTATGTGCAACTGGTTGGAAGATTTTTCAATCAACAGATTTTTCAATCTATTGTGAATTACAACAATTACTGTTTCGCAGCCATGTTTAAGATTTTGAAATTTTAATTTTTTTGCGAAAGCAGTATATTTTATTACTACAGTAAAGAAGTACGTTAGATGGTGGTAATACAGTGAGCAGAACTACAAAAATTTTAGATACATGCATTCAGCATTCAGTTGTAATGTTTGTTTTATACACATTTCGATTTTGGAATATAATATACACTGAGATGACAGAAGTCATTGGATAGTGACACACAAGTTATGGCCGCATAATGGGAATTAACAGAGTTCGAACGCAGAATGGTAGTTGGAGCTAGACACATGCGACATTACATTTCGGAAATCGTTAGGGAATATAATATTCCGAGCTCCTCGTGTCAAGAGTATGTCGAGAATACCAAATTTCGGGCATTACCTCTCGCCATGGACAACACAGTGGCAGACAGTCTTCACTTAACGAGCGAAAGCAGCAGCGTTCGCACAGAGTTTTCAGTGAGAACCGCATAAATCAGTATGGGACGTACGACCAACGTATCTGTTAGGACAGTATCGCGAAATGTGGCATTAAAGGGCTATGGCAGCAGACGACCGAAGCGAGTGCCTTTGCTACCGGCGCGAAATCGCCTCAGCGCCTCTCCTGGGGTCGTAACCATATCGGTTGGATCCAAGACGACTGGAAAACCGTGATCTGATCAGATGAGTCCTGATTTCAGTTGGTAAGAGCTGACGGCAGGGTTAGGGTGTGGCGCAGACTCCACGCAGCCACGAACCTAAGTTGTCAACAAGGCATTGTGCAAGCTAGCGCTGGCTTCGTAATTGTATGGGCTGTGTTTGCATGGAGTGCACTGGGTCCTCTAGTCCAACTGAACCCATCAGTAACTGCAAACGGTTATGTTCGGCTACTTGGAGACCACTTGCAGCCATACATAGACTTCATGTCCACAAACAACCATGGAATTTTTATGCATGACAATGTGCCATGTCACCGGGCCACAGTTGTTCTGGATTGGTTTAAAGAACATTCTAAACAATTCGAGCGTATGGTTTGGCCACCCAGATCGCCCGATACGAATCCTGACGAACATTTATGGGACATAACCGTGAGGTCAGTATGTGCACAGAATCCTGTACTGGCAACGCTATCACAGTTGTGGATGGCTACTGAGGCAGCATGGTTCAATATTTCTGCAGCGGACATCCAAAGATTCGTTGAGTCCACGTCATGACGAATTGCTGCACTACGCTGGGCAAAAGGAAGTCCGACAGGATGTTAGGATGTATGCCTTGACCTTTGTCACCTCAGAGTATATCTGGTCCTGTGGTTCATGAAACAGTCAAACGCATGGCGTTGTTGTTGTGGTCTTCAGTCCTGAGACTGATACGCATGGCGTTATGCAAGTTAAAATCTGTTAAACTCGATCGTTGGTGGGACTTTGTCAGTGTCAATGAAATTCACCAACAGCCGTATAACTTAAGATATTATTTTATTTTATTTTGAAGGCTACCAGTTTCAGCATTCCACTATGCCATCTTCAGGTCGCATGTGCATCTCCCCAAATAAACGAAGATGTCGTATAGAGTCTTAAGTCTCTGGATGTCGTGAATTCAAGCGTTACACTAATGCTTCATTCGAAGACTTGATAGCAACTGGGGCTGCTACACAGGACCCACAAATGAAAAAAATTGCTACAACCCGCTGCTACTGGACGTAAGTTAGTGTAGGTGATGCTTGTCAGAACTTCGGTTGAATTATGGTGCAACATCTCCCAAAACAGATTACGTCCAGAAGCCCCCAAAAATTACGAAAAGCCCTTATCGACAACCTGCACAACATGTCTGACCCAGGGGTACGATTAACAACAATATTAGTAACGGGACGTTTCGCTTGGCTGAAACTAAAGGCGGAGTCCAAGACATGGACACAAGTATGCACTAGCTCTCAGCGAAGGTAAGTAATCCGCCACGTGTATCCCAACCGTGACAAATATCGAACACCGCAAGGGGATTGTGTGGTGGCCCGAAGAACAACATGCCAAGGCAAGGTTGGTACCTCTCGACGAAGCCACAAATATGCCTAGTCACTACCAGACACAACAACAAACGAGCGGAATCGGCGTAGAAACGGTCAGAAGAGTTTCCACACGCCACCTCACCAGCTCGCTTACTTTCATCTGAGCTGAGTACTCAGTTTTACTCTGTGAGGAGAGACTAACTTGTGCAGGTATCAAGGTTCAAATGGTTCAAATGGCTCTGAGCACTATGGGACTCAACTGCTGAGGTCATTAGTCCCCTAGAACTTAGAACTAGCTAAACCTAACTAACCTCAGGACATCACAAACATCCATGCCCGAGGCAGGATTCGAACCTGCGACCGTAGCGGTCTTGCGGCTCCAGACTGCAGCGCCTTTAACCGCACGGCCACTTCGGCCGGCGCAAGTATCAAGTGATAGGTTAATGTTCAGTAACAATAATAAATACTCATGACTTTCCTGTGGACTTGGTTTGTTACAAAGTTAAGTATTTCATCTTCTTCAGATTGTAATAATGTGATGTCATATTTTATGTGTTTTAGTATCATCTCGGCCTCTTCCAGCAGTAAAGTTAAGAACCCACAATTGTACTGACCAGTGTTATTTCGTCAGGTAAAACAGACTGGAAACACGTCATCCACCTCCATCTAGTAGGACCTTTACCTGAATCATCAGCTTATTGCTACATACTCACGAAAATATAACGGGCAGTAAAATGAAAACAAGGCAAATGGTAAAAGTAAGTAAGCGGTTTAGCAGGTGAATAAGACAACCAACCAGCTGCAATTAATGGTGGTTTTCAATTAACCTTAACCATTGTTTCAGCGGATTTAAAACCGTCTGCTTCAGAAGGACAAGAAAAAAACTTCACATTAGGAAACAGTCAGTTAGTAAAGAGATGTAGAGATGTAAGATCGCTTTACTAACAGACTGTTTGCTAATGACAAGGACAAGAAAGAAACTTTATATCAGCAGTCAGTTGGTAAAGCGATTGGCGGCCGCTGTGACCGAGCGGTTCTAGGCGCTTCAGTCCGGAATCGCCCTGCTGCTGCGGTCGCAGGTTCGAATCCTGCTTCAGGCATGGATGTGTATGATGTCCTTAGGTTAGTTAGGTTTAAGTAGTCGTAAGTCTAGGGGACTGATGACCACAGATGTTAAGTCCCATAGTGCTTAGAGCCATTTGAACCATTTTTGGTAAAGCGATGTAACATCTTCACGTCGCTTTAATAATTGACTGTTTGTTAATGCGAAGTTTGTTTCTTGTCCTTCTGAAAAATACCGGTTTAAATCCCTTGAAACCATGGTTGAGGTTAATTGAAAACGACAATTTATTGCAACTGGTTAGGTGTCTTATTCACCTGCTACTCTGTAACCGTTGCTGAACTGCGGCTATGTTCAAAATGTTGGTGTAACCTGTTTATTACTTCAAAGATAATCACTGTAACTATTAATACATTTACCCCACTTCGAGACAAGATGGTCAGTGCCTTCATGGAAAAATGTTTGCGATTTCCTACAGAACCATGATTGTACCCTCTTCGTCCGAATCAAGTGAACAGCCACGAATGTCTTTCTTCAGCGGTCCGAAAACATGGAAATCGCGAGGAGACAGATTAGGACTGTAGGAAGAAGGGTGAGAGCTTCCCAGCGAAACAACCAACATGTTGTCAAGATTGTTTCCACTACGCTGTACATGTTTCGCTGGGAGGCCCTTACACATCCTCCATCTCCCCATGCGATTTTCGTATTTTTGGAGCGTGAAGAAAGACATTTGTAGTCGTCGATTTGCTTCGGACGAAGAGGTGAACGCCTAGGTACAATTATGGGCTCGTAGGCATCGAAAACATTTTTCCATGAAGGCATTGATCGTCTTGACTCACAGTGGGATAAATGTATTAAGAGTTATGGTGATTAGTTTTGAAATAATAAACAGTTTACTTACTTTTCCTATGTGTCTCGTTTTCATGTGACTACCCCTTACAGAATGTGTCACTTAGTGGGTCGAACCGATGTCACTGGCCGACATTACCACCGAAACTACTGCAAAAATTTATTTTATTGTATAGTGAAGTGTATTAACAGTTACGGCGATTATTTTGAAATAATAAACAGTTTACTTACTTTTCCTATGTGTCTTGTTTTCATGTGACTACCCCTTACAGAATGTGTCACTTAGTGGGTCGAACCGATGTCACCTGCCGACATTACCACCGAAACTACTGCAAAAGTTTATTGTATTGTATAGAGAAGTGTATTAACAGTTACGACGATTATAATAAACAGTTTACTTACTTTTCCTAATGTGTATCGTTTTCATTTGACTACCCCCCCCCGCCGGCCGAAGTGGCCGTGCGGTTAAAGGCGCTGCAGTCTGGAACCGCAAGACCGCTACGGTCGCAGGTTCGAATCCTGCCTCGGGCATGGATGTTTGTGATGTCCTTAGGTTAGCTAGGTTTAACTAGTTCTACGTTCTAGGGGACTAATGACTCAGCAGTTGAGTCCCATAGTGCTCAGAGCCATTTTAACCATTTTTTGAACTACCCCCCCCCCCTTTACGGAATGTGTTATTTGTTGGGTAGAAGCGGTGTCACTGGCCGATATTACGACCGAAACTACTGCAAAAGCGTTGTTGCAAACCTGGATATCGTGTTTCGGTTGTCCTGTATTTATTGCAACGGACTGAGGCTGCCAGTTCGAGTCTCTCATGTATTCAGAGTTAGGAAACCTTCGTCTTGTCCGACGCTTGAGAAAGACAACTTATCAGCCACAGAGCAGTGGGCTCATAGAATGTTGGAACTGTACTTTCAAGGCAGCACTTATGTACCACAAGAAGTAATGTGCAGGGGCCTTACCATGGGTGCTTGTAGTTATCACAACAGCCTTCGCCGAGCGGGGTAGCCGCGCGGTCTTAGGCGTCCGTGCGGCTCCCTCTGTCGGAAGTTCGAGTCCTACCTCGGGCATGGGTGCGTGTGTTGTAGCGCACGTTAGCTTAAGTTAGACTAAAATAGTGTGTAAGCTTAGGGACCGATGACCTCAGCAGTTTGGTCCCATAAGATCGTAGCACAAATTTCCAATTTCCCAACAGCCTTCAAGGAAAACTTAGAGACGTTGTTAGCTGAAATCTTGTACGGCGAAAGTCTTAACCTTCCGGTAGGATTTATCGCCCCCGCCCCATCACCGACCGCTACGAAACTACCTGCTTTGGTCCAGGGAGTTACACAGCACGTCACACGCATACGTACTCTGCCCCCGTGACCACATGGTGCACATATGTCTTCGTACACAAAGCAGGGACAGATAGCGAGTACGTTTTGCTCCCGGACGACACGACACTCACAGTATTATAACTTGCGGGACTTCATCCAGTTCGTAAGTGGGTAGAGCACACATTTCACATTCTGCTACATGAGAAGCCTTCCGCGGTCTCCTCGAAAGATTAAAACCCGCCTGGTTTTGCAGTACATGTCAGTAGGGTTTGGGAGCCGCAACACCGAATGACAAAAAGTTACAAGAGACAGAAGACGACACCACATTGCAGCATCAGTCGCTGCCACCAGGGGGGGGTCGAAGAAGCTCCACAGTTGCCGAGACAGGAAGATACTGACCACAACCATCGCTCTTGTTACGGGCGGGTCCTTAAGACTATTCACATCTCCGTCAGTATAAATTAGTTAGGAGGACACCAAACTACCTGCGAGCAACGGTCCAACTGTTGTACTTTCCAAGTAATCAAGAGCACGGCGAAGAAACGGACCGGTCGTGCTCTGCCTTGCAGCCTGCACAGTACGGCTGATCACGCTCAAGCAGATGAGCAGCTGATTGAAGAGTTCCATCGCTACGTACTGCCTTTCCTACCAGTACTCAGGTTTGTGGGGGGGGGGGAGGTAAGGGGAAAGCTGGCACTCCGTGGGGAATTAGCCTCAGAGGGACGATGTGTTGTGTGCAGTTATCATTGCCAGACGTTTTCTATTAGCTGAATTGTATCTTTGGAGTGTGGCATGCGACTTTGCTTTACGAATATGACAACGTCTTGTGTATGTGCTCAACAATATCACGAATGAATTTCCTTGAGACAGAGAAGTTGCTGTCCATGCGTCAGCACGGCTTTAGAAAGCATCGCTCCTGCGAAACGCAACTCGCCCTTTTTTCACATGATATCTTGCGAGCCATGGATGAAGGGTATCAGACGGATGCCATATTCCTTGACTTCCGGAAAGCGTTTGACCGATGCCCCACTGCAGACTCCTAACTAAGGTACGAGCATATGGGATTGGTTCCCAAATATTTGAGTGGCTCGAAGACTTCTTAAGTAACAGAACCCAGTACGTTGTCCTCGATGGTGAGTGTTCATCGGAGGTGAGGGTATCATCTGGACTGCCCCAGGGAAGTGTGGTAGGTCCGCTGCTGTTTTCTATCTACATAAATGATCTTTTGGATAGGGTGGATAGCAATGTGCGGCTGTTTGCTGATGATGCTGTGGTGTACGGGAAGGTGTCGTCGTTGAGTGACTGTAGGAGGATACAAGATGACTTGGACAGGATTTGTGATTGGTGTAAAGAATGGCAGCTAACTCTAAATATAGATAAATGTAAATTAATGCAGATGAATAGGAAAAAGAATCCCGTAATGTTTGAATACTCCATTAGTAGTGTAGCGCTTGACAGTCACGTAGATTAAATATTTGGGCGTAACGTTGCATAGCGATATGAAGTGGGACAAGCATGTAATGGCAGTTGTGGGGAAGGCGGATAGTCGTCTTTGATTCATTGGTAGAATTTTGGGGAGATGTGGTTCATCTGTAAAGAAGACCGCTTATAAAATGCTAATACGACCTATTCTTGAGTGCTGCTCGAGCGTTTGGGATCCCTATCAGGTCGGATTGAGGGAGGACAGAGAAGCAATTCAGAGGCGGGCTGCTAGATTTGTTACTGGTAGGTTTGATCATGACGCGAGTGTTACGGAAATGCTTCAGGAACTCGGGTGGGAGTCTCTAGAGGAAAGGAAGCGTTTTTTTGTGAATCGCTACTGAAGAAATTTAGACAACCAGCATTTGAGGCTGACTGCAGTACAGTTTTAATGCCGCCAACTTACATTTCGCGGAAAGACCACAAAGATAAGATAAGAGAGGTTAAGGCTCGTGCAGAGGCATATAGGCAATTATTTTTCCCTCGTTCTGTTTGGGAGTGAAACAGGGACAGAAGATGCTAGTTGTGGTACGAGATACCCTCCTCCACGCACCGTATGGTGGTTTGCGGAGTATGTGTGTAGATGTAGATGTAGAATGAGACATTGTCAATCGTATGCATCGAAATATTCAACAACCAGTCGCATAAAAGAAATTAAATTTCTTTTATGCATGTGGTTGATGAATATTTAGTTATATAGAGCTACAGTTGCTGAGAATGGATAAAATACTATAATTGTCAATCGTATGGGGGTAATCGTCTTGAGTGGAGTTCCTCGTACCTACCTACCCGGCATTCCCAAATACGAACTCCTCTAAAATGAGAAAGATATTTATAGCATTATGTAAATTCAGCAATGACATGGAAATTCTTTCTTCTGGCTGGGAATTAAGGAAGCCTGCTGAGGTCCGGAATAGCGTGCGCAAAAGAGTCCATTTGGCCTGTGGCTGCGTTTTTCTTTCTTTTAACGTTGCTGGTTGAAAGCAGCAGCGCATTTTTTTTTTTTTTTTTTTTTTAGTCTTGCACCCTCAATTAGGCAAGAGAAACGTCTGTATTTCCCAGCCGGCAATGGACGCTTCCCTCTCGTTATTACGGGTATAAACACAGAACAAATGCAACAATTACTGGGATTCCAGTAGCTTTTAGGTGAAGAGCGCCGACCGTTTTAATATCACGCAAATCCCTATCCCTCGTGAAAGGGAAAGAAAGAGACCGAACGCGAAAGGACGTGTTTCATATTCCTCCGGGCACACCGAAGCCGGTATATTTCTCTCTGCCATTTCTCGCGCTCTTTCTGTGCTAATAACCACTAATAACCAATTAGCCGGAGAAAAAAAGGTTTGGGGAAAAAATAATGAGACTTGGAAGGAGGCCAGACGAGATGTTACTCCGCCGTGAGGTCCTAAATTAATAACAGCGGGCCCTACCGACAAGTTTGGCGGTGCCCACACTCAACTCTGATATTAAAATATGGGAGGCACCCTGCTGCAAAAGCACTTAACACGGTCGACGGGAGAGCAGCCGAAGTTGGGCGCGGAACGGAACGACAATTCCCGACAGCGATAATGGCGCGAACCATCTGGGAGCGGGTAGTTCTCCGCTGTTAACACGGACAGCCATCACGACGTCACGAGCGCCGGAGCAGTTGCACGTACTCGTAATGAGGCGGCGGGAAGCGAGGGGAACCGTAAAACATTCCACTGGGCGTGTGTGTCACGTATCTGTTCTACAGCAGCTGCCGTTTACACCGCGTTTTGCGAGGCAGTCACCAGCGCATGCTAGAGAACTCTTAACAGCATAGTGACACTGTCTGCCTTCTGAAGGAGACAAAGACGACGACGAATTTAGTACGCTGATGCATTCGTAATTTCCAAGAATGATCGCCTATCGAAGTTGGAGGCGTCCAAACGTAACATATCGAACGTGCGATAGGGAATCGATTATGGAAGTATCGTGGCGCGCGTTATGAATATGTTTCAAGTTGTCAGTGCAGCAATGTCAAAAGAAAAGCGTTAGAGAAGCACTTGTAAATTCAAAGGAGACGACTTACCTTACTCGTCATCGGTGTTATTGTGTTATGACGCCCGCATCTCGTGGTCGTGCGGTAGCGTTCTCGCTTCCCACGCCCGGGTTCCCGGGTTCGATTCCCGGCGGGGTCAGGGATTTTCTCTGCCTCGTGATGGCTGGGTGTTGTGTGATCTCTCTAGGTTAGTTAGGTTTAAGTAGTTCTAAGTTCCAGGGGACTGATGACCTAAGATGTTAAGTCCCATAGTGCTCAGAGCCATTTGAACCATTTGTGTTATGACAGTCCGTATGATGTATAAGCTAGTGGGGCAATCCCATTTTTTCCGTAGCCAGGGTAAACTCTGCCTATATCGCGCAGGAATATTGGCAGAGCCGCATGCGTCGACTTTCCCCTGCAAACGCAAGTTGTGGAAGTATAGGTGCTAGAACAAGTACAGTTCGTCCCTCTGTCCTGGACGCCCTTCTCTTTTTATGGTAGACTTGACAGACTTCCACAGCCGTTCAGTATTCTGGGTGTGGACACTGGCGTCATCCAAAGAGACGAACTCCACAGAGGGGTTCATGAATTCGTGGTCGAACCCTTCAGCTTTCAGAGACTCTGTGATGACTTTTTTTCCAGGCAATATGAAGTGTTTTATGAGACTCACTAAAGTCACCTTGTCTCGGGACAAAACCCTCACAACAAAACACTTTCTATCCCACCGAAACCCAAATATGACCTACTTCACTTTTAGAAGGTCGTCCTCTCTGGTTCTTTCGTTTAGCAATACGAGATTCGTCTACTTCTACTATTTTATTCGGTCCACCAATTGGCACACTGTCATTTGTCCCTACTACATAACACACTTCTCAACAAAACCCGAAATAGTCACACACGGTATTTGCCGATAACTCAGTTTCTGATGCTGTGGCTTGCAACGTGTAGTCTTGAATCCAGCACGACACAAAATTGCGCTCGTCTGAATCGATAATTTGGAGTACTCCAACCACGTATTTTTCCTGATGCTGGTTTGCTTTCCGCAAAGTCCGCAATGAAATTGCAACGGAATCTCAGTGTCCACACTCCTTTTACTAAGTTTTACAGACTTCGCAGCAGCACAGTCAACACATCCCTCCTTTCCTCGTCCGGCAGAAGTCCATATTTGCGACAAAAAGTCAAACATTTGTCTATGCTGGATATGCATGGAATTAATTAGAGTTTTCCATGTCAGACAATCCGCAGAAGAAACGTGAGAAGCAGCAGACATTACACTCGCTATCAACAGAAACCGTGTGGGTTTCCCAATCAAATCGCAAATAATTACAGCGGAAATGTAATGTACACGAACTGAAGAAACAACGGAAAACTGATAAAAATGACGATCACAAATAATTGAGCATAACGCGCGCCACGAGATTTCCATAATCGATTCACTATCGAACGTTCGATATGTATCGTTTGGATCCCTCCAACTTCGATAGGCAATCATTCTTGGAAATGATCAATGAATTACTGTAAATATCTGAAAGTGTTAGGCTACATAATGGTTAAGATAATTATATTTTATCTTTTAAATTTTCGAATGGTCAAAAATAAGCGTACCCACCTCCGTCGCTGAAGTCGCTGACGCATACCTGTGAGGTGGTTCTCGTTTAGGTGGTAAAGTCAGTTCTGATCTTGATGGTGGAAAATCTTCACTACCACAGTCTGGCTGGGTGTGGGAAGGGAGAGGTGGTTAGTTAGTTCCTTGTTCCATAGATTATTTGGGTCAACTGAAAAATGGGATTCAACGCGCCGGCTTTGATCTGTGACGCATTTTAGTCATGGATATTAATTTATTTTCGAGCCATAGATAAAAAATCGGTTATCTTCTGTGGCTAGGTGTCATAATCGTAAATAGAAATAAATGAATGTGTTATTAAGAGAGAGATACTATGAACACTTTTGGTCGCTTTTGGTAATTTTAAATCATTTACGTATATGATTTGAATTATGCCTTTATCTGAAAGTGATTCGTTCCAATTGCTATTTGTTTCGCAATTGATTCGTATCTTATACTATGTAAATCAACTGAAGAACAGAATACTACAAATAGCGAAAGCAAAAACAGCGACGTACGGAACACTGGCTTCTTGTACACCAGGTGAACTGCTAAGGTGGTATCCTATTCCTCAGCTGACCATGTAGGTCATCCGCAGTAAAGCATAAAAATTTTACGTTCGTCGCTTTTTTTGCCTTCGCTAGTACTCGTATTCCATTCTTCAGCTGATCTATATAGGTGAACTGAACTGCAGGACACATATTTTACGTATGTCGCTTTTTTCGCCTTCGCCAGTGTTAGTATCCTAGCATCCTATTCGTCAGTTGGTACTGGTACTAGAGAAGACGAAAAAACCGAAAAAAAGTAAAATTTGTATACAGGGTGTTACAAAAAGGTACGGCCAAACTTTCAGGAAACATTCCTCACACACAAAGAAAAAAATATGTTATGTGGACATGTGTCCGGAAATGCTTACTTTCCATGTTAGAGCTCATTTTATTCCTTCTCTTCAAATCGCATTAATCATGGAATGGAAACACACAGCAACAGAACGTACCAGCGTGACTTCAAATACTTTGTTACAGGAAATGTTCAAAATGTCCTCCGTTAGCGAGGATACATGCATCCACCCTCCGTCTCATGGAATCCCTGATGCGCTGATACAGCCCTGGAGAACGGCGTATTGTATCACAGTCGTCCACAATACGAGCACGAAGAGTCTCTACATTTGGTACCGGGGTTGCGTAGACAAGAGCTTTCAAATGCCCCCATAAATGAAAGTGAAGAGGGTTGAGGTCAGGAGAGAGTGGAGGCCATGGAATAGGTCCGCCTCTACCAATCCATCGGTCACCGAATCTGTTGTTGAGAAGCGTACGAACACTTCGAATGAAATGTGCAGGAGCTCCATCGTGCATGAACCACATGTTGTGTCGTACTTGTAAAGGCACATGTTCTAGCGACACAGGTAGAGTATCCCGTATGAAATCATGATAACGTGCTCCATTGAGCGTAGGTGGAAGAACAGACTGACGAAACTAAAATGAGCTCTAACATGGAAATTAAGCGTTTCCAGACACATGTCCACATAACATCTTTTCTTTATTTGTGTGTGAGGAATGTTTCCTGAAAGTTTGGCCGTACCTTTTTGTAACACCCTGTATATGTCAACTGAGGTATTCCACGCCAATGTAAGGCATTGAGCTATGCAGGTCAACTGGAGAATACGATACTAGGCTTTCCTACCATGAAAAAAGTGATATACGTAACATTACGTTCGAAAAATGGATGTACGAGATATGTCCACGATCTGTTTTCTCTGCACTATAATCGTTTGTTTTCAACATTCGTCTACACTTTTAAATCTTTTCAATGCATCATCTTTGGTAACTTATCATGTCATTCGTGAAAGCCGACGGGTTATATCCCATTCTTCAGTATTCCCGTTAATTTGAACGTAATTTTTTTTTATCAAAATGATGTGAGCGAATCGGTTTACGGTGTATTTACCATGATTAGCATTATCATTAATGAACACGTTACTATTTTAGCCCTATTCGTGCAACTATGCTTTCAAACATTTTTTTTACTAGCTACCAGTTTTAAAATAGAATTTTGTCAATGGAATAGAAGGAGTTGCCATGGAGAAATGATTCTAAGCTAGATTCAAAAGCCGCGCGCGGTAGCCGTGCGGTCGAAGGCGCCTTGTGACGGTCCGCGCGGCTCCTCCCGTCGGTGGTTCGAGTCCTCCCTCGGGCGTGGGTGTGTGTGTCTCTTGTCCTTAGCGTAAGATAGTTCAAGACAGGTTAAGTAGTGTGTAAGCTTAGGGACCGATGACCTCAGCAATTTGGTCCCATAAAATCTTACCACAAATTTCCAATTTATATTTAAAACTTGCGTTGCTAACATTTTATGTTACTGTGCAAATGATCCAAAATTTTTGTTGCTGCATATTGAACTTCAGTTTAAATAGTGGGTAATAAAGGTCATTTTCCCTCTAGTGATGTAGATATGGACGCCACTGTTCTTCTCAAATTGTGATGGATTGTTTATCACGAATTTCATTAGCGAAAATATGTATTGTGACAGTGCATCTAAAATGCCGAGCTTCAGGAAGAGGTACCTACAAGGACGCCCGTGGGTGAACTTCATATTTTGTTCTTAGTGCTCGTATTTTTGCGAACAGTAATTCTTTTGGCGTATATATGCTGACTGAAACGACTAATTAAATTTTGTACTAGGTACTAAGTGATGGTTACCCCAGAAATTTATTTCATAAGAAATTATCGAGTGGAAATATGCAAAATATGTCATGAGACTGATTCGTTTGTTTCCAAGATAAATCATTACACGAAGAGCAAGAGTAGGTGAATTTAAATGTTTGAGATGCTCAGTAATATATTCCCTTCAGTTCAACTTTTCATCAACGTGTACACACAAAACTTTGGTGCGTTCCTACCCATTTCCTGACTCTTGCTCGCGTGCTACATCATTTGTTGATATGACTTTATTTGTTCTACAGAACTGAATATAGCGTGCATTTTCAAAATGTAGGGGAATTCTTTTTCAAAGAACCTCTATTTAATTCATTAGAAAATGTCATTTCTCGTCTCTTCTGTTGCTCTCTCTAATGGGATTTATTATAACAGTAGGTTTGTCTGCAAAAAGTACGAATTCCACTTGTTGAATATTAAGTTGGTCATTCAAAAATACACGGTGAATCACCTAAAACTTGCACTGCACATATTACGGAAATGGAAAGTGCTATTGACGTACAGTTTTCATAGAATGGATATCTAGTCAGGGGCTCGTATTGTTAGCCAAACAACAGACTGTAAAAATATTTAGGAAGCGTATTTTTTTGGACAAACATCCACTTTTGTAAATGGAACAATGCCAACGATATTAATAAAACTAAAAGTAGGGTAAATTAGAATTTTTGTGGTGTTTGTTGCAGGATTCTAGTGTAAGTCATTTACGAGATATCGTATTTTGAAAAGTTCCCACGGCGACAATTCTACAATACCTGTGGTAGCACACACTAAAGAACAACACAGGTGCATACACTAGTTATGTGGATTGTGACCAGTAATGAGATAATTAACCATCACAGGTTGTATTCAAGATGACCACCGGCAGTGGCCATACACTCTTCCAGTCTTGGTATAGAACGACTGCTGCACACAAGCTAGCATTTCAGCAGAGCTGTCAGAGAAGGCTGCAGTAATACATCATTATATATGATTGGGTGTAGTTGGTACGTCCTTGCAGACGGTGTCTTTCAGCTTTCCCCATGGAAAAATGTCTACAGGCGTCAAATCCGGGGAATGGCCGGCCAAGGTACAGATCCTCTGCGTCCAATCCAACGATTTGGGAACAGTTCATGAAGACATGCTGTGGTACTTCGTGCCCTATCGGCTGGACAGTCATCATGTTGGGACCAGAGGTTGCTCTTAGTCTGCAGAGGAACGTCTTCTAGCACCTGTGGAAGATGGTCAGTTAGGAGGCTCGATACTTGTGCATGTTCAGTGTTCCCTCACTGACAAATGAGCCTATGAGCTGATGGTTCACTATCCCACACCACACGTTTACACTACGTGGACGCTGACGTTCCGCCTGATGAAGCCAATGGAGATAGTCAACAGACCAAATGCGCATGTTTCGGCAGTTTACCTGACCACGGGGGGTAAATGTGGCTTCATTCTTATTTACTTTACTTTTAGTATGTTGATGTTAATAGGTACTGTTCCATTTGAAAAAAGTGTATGTCTGCACAAAAAATACACTTTATAAATATTATTATACTCCATTGATTGGCTAACAATACGAGCCCCTAACTATCAATTTGTTCTGTGAAAACTGCACATCAATAGCACTGACGATCTCCACAACATTTTCAGTACAAGTTTTAGGGGGTTCACCCTATGTAAGTAGTAGGGTTATACCCAAAATTTGTGGGACACACTTTGTGATTTACAATTTTCTACCCTTCGACATCGTTTGAATTATTCAGGATGTAGCTGTCTATGCCAAACATAGATGTAAGCGTGCGGTGGAGGAATGTTGGAGGTGGATGGAAACTGTCAGGATGTGCTGTATTAAAACTCGACCGTGATCTTCAAGTGTTTTATTGTTCCCGGCTCCAGTGGCATGTTCCTCTCTGTCTGTGTCAGAGGGTCCCACGGTACCGAGACCGCCACTTCACCGTCTGCAAAACAGCTTGGTGTGGGAAGCGCTACCTCAGCGACCCATGCTGTGTACTGCAGCGTGCCCGCCGTGTACAGCCACGGTGTTTTGAAGACGTCAGGATGCGCCGGCAGCCGACTCAGTGGCCTGCATCTCCGTTGCCTCAGCGCCATTCGCTGAGAGCCACAGGGCAGCCCACTGTGTGCTTCTTCGCCATTGTGGTTGAGATCGCGAGCGACAATAAGCGCCTGCGATCCAACAGCCAAATATGTGTCCCTCGCCTTGGGATGCCTCCAGCACGTGTTGGCAGACAACAAGACTGCCCACAGACCCAGCGTTGGCCTCAGAGGGATGAACCAGTGACCCACTATGGACTGGAACGCTGGAGCCTCATCTGCTGCTGATTGTAGCTGGTGGTGTGACAAGCCACACCATCCAGGAGAGCTGCCACACTTGAATCCTCCTCGTTAGAAAACCGGCACCAATTTATTCTCGGCTGTGCGCCTCTGATTTGCTAATGCGTTGCTCCAAGTCGTGTACTCACAACACCTAGGTTGGGCCAGTGAGCGACTTCTGCCTGTAACTTGCACTATGCAAACCGCTGTGTTTACTCTTTTCAGCGGTTCTACGGCCCTGTGGCCTCCATTCTATTTCGCAACTGCTGGTAAGCGTAACTTACTGTCAACAGACCTGTGCCTGGCTGTAACTTGTGTGCTCAGAAATAAGGCACCGAATCTAACTTTTGCCTGTGTTAAACGGTGGTGCCGCTACATTATTCCCCCCATCGGAAAGACTCAGTCCCCGGGTCGACCTGTAAATACTCTTAAACTTGTTTGGGTCGGCACGTACTTATGATATATTTACTACTACTATTAGAAAACTTAGATGTGGTCTAGTCCTCCTAAAACACATTACATGAGACAAAACGTAAAAATTCCTTACTGGATGACCACTCCACTTATGCTCGATCAACCCCTTACCAAGCCGTCTTATGCCCTCAGTATCCAATCACTGGGATTTGAATTACAGTCAGTTCCCCCATGGAATTGGCTCTCTGCCTGATGAGAATGAAAACAACACACAAGAAAGTTAAGGCTGCGATGGCACTTGGCACAGAGGTCTTCAAAACGATCTTTACTTGTCGTTGCCTTTCCCTATATAGAGTGACATGCTGCACAAGCTGTTCGGCTGATATGCGCCCCTCTTGCTCTGAAATGAACTGGTTTATGGATCTCAGTAGACCTCATTCCAGAGTTTGATTTAACAAGGTCAGATTCTGACTTGGCCAAAGCTCTAAAGTTGCTTCTGGCCAGTACAGTTGTGGGTGTGTAACATTCAATTGCGTGACTCCTGAAATTGACACTGAAGGTTCGTCCTCTTATGTTATACGCAGTTACAATGATTAAATTTCCGCTCCCTGTTCAAAACAACTTGCTACTACTATCAAATTTTTGTGTGTGGAGAAGATCCAATGCGTTCAGACCTGTTGAAAGCTCAATTTTTGCTCCACAATGTCCCTTGGAAAGTCTATTTCTTTCCTCCTGGCTAAAAATAACTGTTCCATGCACGTTTCCGGATTGGTGCTTATCAGCCTGGCTAGACATACCGTTACCTTCCCTCTATGGCAGCTCCGTAATTCCTCCCTTGTCATCTCGGCGTAGCAGCTGTTAACTGCCAAGATCAGCAATACCACCTTAGTTTTTACTTCTACACACTTGCTCAACGCTCCCCACTTCACTGGATACGGGTGGACCATGTAACATTGAAAGCTCACGTTTTTCCCCATAACTGGGAACTGGACCAAAATACACACTTACGCGCGGTCGGTTGTTACCTTTACTGTTGCAACATGGTAGAAAAACGGCAGATTTTTCTCTCTGGGCTCCAATATTAAATATAACCCTGACGTTAGTTCCTTCTGCGCCTTGCGCAACCCGCGTAAATATTGGTCCGGCGGTAGCAAATCGGTACTTATCTGGCCTCGCAATGCGTGATGCAGCGCTTCTCGCAGATTCGTTATCACTCCCTGTACATCCCACACACTGTCAGCTACCCATGCAGAAGTCTAGTTAACACCACCCAGCTATCTAGGACTTCCAGACGCCCCTGTAAGGCTCTCAGGTTACGCTTTATAACGTCTTCCGACGCCTTAGCATATTCCACTACTTGGCCTGGTAATGAGCGGAGTAACCGTGTGTTATTCAGGACTTCCCCTTTCTATGTCCCTATCTGGGTTGCGTGCCAAGCTTCCGCCACTCTCCTCTCCTCTGCAAGTTGCCTCACCGCTTCCACCGTGTTGTTCAGCTTCTTTATATCGCTTTCGTCCGCAGTTCCAAAGACTGTTTTCAAAATATTCCCCCCTGCATTCAGCCACCCTTTTTTCCATCTTACCCATGGCACCCATTCCTCCAACCATCCTACCTGCTTCCGTACCGTCTCATAAGCCTCATGCAATATTTTATACTCCCTGGCTACTTTCTACAGCATTCCCTTTCCCTGTGCACATTGCCTAAGCTCTTCAAACACTTCCTCAAGCCTTCTCACTACATTCCGCATTTCCCATATGTTCCATACCAAGCTTAATGCCCAATGGTGACTTGACACCACCACATCGTTCTGTCTCGAGTGCAGCACACCTCCATCCAGTTGCTGCACTCGCAAGGCGTCCACCCCGATTATGAAGAGATGAATTACCACCAGCACCCCCCTTTTCAGTGACCTGAGGACAGGGATCACCATCGCCCTTCCTCCCTCTTCAAAAAGTCTGCTGTCCAAAGCAGGCTCGAAAACACATACAACATATGAAAATACAATGCTTAATTAGTCTACTCAAACCCAACGATAGATAACAAGAAAACAAAAACTACAAATACTCTACTACTTTCTGGATCGCAAAGCATACCGTACGTCATGCTGTACTCTAACTTCCTGGTTCTTCCTGCGCTTAACACTTCTCTCCACTCTCTCTTTCTTCCTCTTCCCTTCCTGTGATATGCTTGGAACCACATCCGGACAAACTTTAAATGGCCGCCACCACCCAATGTGTACTATTGTTGTTCTAGTTGGCAGCTGAAGCTTAATATTAACGGGGGATGTGGTTTCAACAACTTGTTATGGCCCTTGATACCTCGTGACGAACTTCTTCGTTTTCCCTTTTGGCGTATAGGAGCTCGATAGCAATACCTATTGCCCTACTATATACTGTGGTAAACTTCCTTTCCGCTTCACTGCGTCTTCCTGCCGTTCCAAAGCCTTCGTATTCGCCTTTTGTACCTGTTTACAAACATCCCGAGTTGTCCTTGTGAATTGACGTACAGATTGACCGGTCCTTCCTTTCTGTAGCTTCTCTAAATTAAACGGTGATGGTATTTTTCGCCCGTACACTACCTCAAACGGAGATAAACCGGTATTGGTACAGATTTTTGCATTGTATGTGCATACAATATGCTTCAAATACTCGTCCCACTGACGGTGATGAGAATCCATATAAAAACTCAGCATCTTCCCGATTGTTCTGTGTACCCATTCTGTCCTTCAGTTCGCCTGTGGATGCAACACACTCGTCCTCAACTTCTTTACGTTCAACAATTTACACAGTTCCTTCATTAAATCCAACATGAAGTTGGTCCCTTGGTCAGTAATTATTGTCTCCGGTACATCAAACTTCAAAATCCAGTTGCTTATTAACACTTGCACGACCATTGATGCCTGTTGATTTGGCATATCCACCATCTCCACATACATCAAAAAATGGTCTATTATTGTCAGAACGAATCTCTCAGCTTCGCTGGCACTACTACCCTTGGCCTTAACTTCGTTTCCCTGCACAGAAGACCGTCATACATATTAAATTGTGGCTGTGTCTCACACAATTTAGAATCGTTTTCAGCGTCCTGTAATTCTTGCCATACTGCTAGGCCACAACCTATGACTTCTACTTTTGCCACCTTTCTACTCAGTGCATCCGCATTACCGTGCTTCTTCCCAGACTTGTGCACCACCTCTTAGTCGAATTCATTAAGTCTCACAGCCCACCTTGCAAGTCTAGTGGACAGATCCTTCAGCCACAAAAACCACTTCAACGCAGCATGATCTGTCACTACCCGAAATCTTCTTCCATATAAATAACATTTAAAATATGTGATTCCATAGATTATGCTAAGAATCGCCCTCTGTGTTGTTGAGTAATTCCTCTCTGCTGCATTCAACTGCCTAGATGTATTGGCTACAGGATGTGCTTTCCCATCTATTTCCTGACTAAGAACACACCTTAATGCTTGATTTGATGCCTCGCATGCTAGAATAAATTCCTTTTCAAAATCTAGAAACACAAGAACCGGACTTGATGTTAACACTTCTTTCAGTTTGTCAAATGCTTTCTGACACTTTTCTGTCCACTCAAATTTCACACCCTTTCATAACAATCGCGTCAATGGCTGTGCTAAATCTGCAAAACCCTTCACGAACTTTCGATAGAAATTGCAAATTACGACGAATGGTTGCACTTGATTAACTGTTTTCGGCTCCCAAAAATCCCTTACAGCCTGTACCAACCTCAGATCTGTTCGCACTCTGTCGTTACTGATGATATGACCTAAATATTTCATTTCTTCCAGTACAAAATTACACTTCTCCAGGCTCAACGTCAAACGAGCTGCTCTTAACCTCATAAAGACTTCCCTTAATCGCTGTCTATGCTGCTCCATACTACTTGAAAACACTATAATGTCAAGCAAATAGGCAAGACACTGCCGTAGTTTCAAACCCCTCAACACACTGTCTAGCAACCTCTGAAACGTTGCCGGAGCGTTTTTCAAACCAAATGACATTCTGATATACTGGTAATGGCCCCCGGGAGTAGAGAAAGCAGTTTTTGGACGATCCTCTGGGGCTACCTCTAACTGATGATAACCACTTGTCAAATCCACCGTAGAAAAGCACTGGCACTGTCCTAAGTGATCCAATGTCTCCGATATGTTTGCAATGGGGTATGTGTCCGTTACTGTCTTATTATTGAGGTAGCGGTAGTCACAACATAACCTGTATTTATTAGTTCCGTCCATAGATTCTTTAGGCACAACGACACTGCCCAATCCCCAGCAATTATTACTGTGCTCTATAATACTGTCCGCAAGCTGCTGATCAATGAAATCCTGCACAATTGGCTGCAAATACCTAGGTATTCTGTATGGTTTACGGTAAACAGGTGCTTAGTTCCCTGTTGGTATCCTATGTTGAACTAATGGGGTTGCTGGTAATGGTCCTCGCGGAAAAAACAAATCCTTAAATTCTTACAACTATTTTTCCATATGCCCTTTTTCTCCTCCTTTCAAATGCTTAACTTTGTTACGCAATGCAGTTCTATCGGCAGTTAGTGGTTGATCGCTATGCCTACCTCTCAAACACCAGTCTTCGTCATCTGGTACATCCAGATTCGCTACTAAAACTCCTTTTCCCAAGTTCGCGTCTACAGCACTAAAATTATCCACGTTCACGGGGACTATTCGCCAACCATTTCCGTCTTGTACGCGTACAATACTACGTTTCACAAAAGAAGCTAATGGATCCAAAACATCATTATCCTCCAACAGTTCAATAACACATACCATACCCACAGGTACATTTCACTCTACACTTACCCAAAGCGACTTCCCGGTGTCACCAGACACACACTCATGAAAATTAAACCTTAATGCTAATGTACGTGGCTCATTTGGTTTGTTCATTACGCTGAACGCCTCTCACGACAGCTCTGCATCGACAACAGTTTCCCCTAGCTGAAATAACATTCCACCAAGTTCCATAGTTCGTTGTCCAAGGTCAATTTTGGCATCATGTTGATGCAAGAAACCTACTCTTAGGATCATGTCGTAGCCCTCGCTTACCCATGGTATTACCTCCATGCAGGCATCAAATCGGACTTTCCCTACGTGAAAGGCAACTGGCACTTACCCCAAAGGTGTGACCTTCTTATCCCCTGCTCCACGCAACCTATAACATCTACATCTACATTGATACTCCGCAAGCCACCCAACGGTGTGTGGCGGAGGGCACTTTACGTGCCACTGTCATTACCTCCCTTTTCTGTTCCAGTCGCGTATGGTTCGCGGGAAGAACGACTGTCTGAAAGCCTCCGTGCGCGCTCTAATCTCTCTAATTTTACATTCGTGATCTCCTCGGGAGGTATAAGTAGGGGGAAGCAATATATTCGATACCTCATCCAGAAACGCACCCTCTCGAAACCTGGCGAGCAAGCTACACCGCGATGCAGAGCGCCTCTCTTGCAGAGTCTGCCACTTGAGTTTATTAAACATCTCCGTAACGCTATCGCGGTTACCAAATAACCCTGTGACGAAACGCGCCGCTCTTCTTTGGATCTTCTCTATCTCCTCCGTCAGCCCGATCTGGTACGGATCCCACACTGATGAGCAATACTCAGGTATAGGTCGAACGAGTGTTTTGTAAGCCACCTCCTTTGTTGATGGACTACATTTTCTAAGCACTCTCCCAATGAATCTCAACCTGGTACCCGCCTTACCAACAATTAATTTTATATGATCATTCCACTTCAAATCGTTCCGCACGCATACTCCCAGATATTTTGCAGAAATAACTGCTACCAGTGTTTGTTCCGCTATCATATAATCATACAATAAAGGATCCTTCTTTCTATGTATTCGCAATACATTACATTTGTCTATGTTAAGGGTCAGTTGCCACTCCCTGCACCAAGTGCCTATCCGCTGCAGATCTTCCTGCATTTCGCTACAATTTTCTAATGCTGCAACTTCTCTGTATACTACAGCATCATCCGCGAAAAGCCGCATGGAACTTCCGACACTATCTACTAAGTCATTTATATATATTGTGAAAAGCAATGGTCCCATAACACTCCCCTGTGGCACGCCAGAGGTTACTTTAACGTCTGTAGACGTCTCTCCATTGATAACAACATGCTGTGTTCTGTTTGCTAAAAACTCTTCAATCCAGCCACACAGCTGGTCTGATATTCCGTAGGCTCTTACTTTGTTTATCAGGCGACAGTGCGGAACTGTATCGAACGCCTTCCGGAAGTCAAGAAAAATAGCATCTACCTGGGAGCCTGTATCTAATATTTTCTGGGTCTCATGAACAAATAAGGCGAGTTGGGTCTCACAGGATCGCTGTTTCCGGAATCCATGTTGATTCCTACATAGTAGATTCTGGGTTTCCAGAAATGACATGATACGCGAGCAAAAAACATGTTCTAAAATTCTACAACAGATCGACGTCAGAGATGTAGGTCTATAGTTTTGCGCATCTGCTCGACGACCCTTCTTGAAGACTGGGACTATCTGTGCTCTTTTCCAATCATTTGGAACCCTCCGTTCCTCTAGAGACTTGCGGTACACGGCTGTTAGAAGGGGGGCAAGTTCTTTCGCGTACTCTGTGTAGAATCGAATTGGTATCCCGTCAGGTCCAGTGGACTTTCCTCTATTGAGTGATTCCAGTTGCTTTTCTATTCCTTGGACACTTATTTCGATGTCAGCCATTTTTTCGTTTGTGCGAGGATTTAGAGAAGGAACTGCAGTGCGGTCTTCCTCTGTGAAACAGCTTTGGAAAAAGGTGTTTAGTATTTCAGCTTTACGCGTGTCATCCTCTGTTTCAATGCCATCATCATCCCGTAGTGTCTGGATATGCTGTTTCGAGCCACTTACTGATTTAACGTAAGACCAGAACTTCCTAGGATTATCTGTCAAGTCGGTACATAGAATTTCACTTTCGAATTCAATGAACGCTTCACGCATAGCCCTCCTTACGCTAACTTTGACATCGTTTAGCTTCTGTTTGTCTGAGAGGTTTTGGCTGCGTTTAAACTTGGAGTGGAGCTCTCTTTGCTTTCGCAGTAGTTTCCTAACTTTGTTGTTGAACCACGGTGGGTTTTTCCCGTCCCTCACAGTTTTACTCGGCACGTACCTGTCTAAAACGCATTTTACGATTGCCTTGAACTTTTTCCATAAACACTCAACATTGTCAGTGTCGGAACAGAAATTTTCGTTTTGATCTGTTAGGTAGTCTGAAATCTGCCTTCTATTACTCTTGCTAAACAGATAAACCTTCCTCCCTTTTTTTTATATTCCTATTAACTTCCATATTCAGGGATGCTGCAACGGCCTTATGATCACTGATTCCCTGTTCTGTACATACAGAGTCGAAAAGTTCGGGTCTGTTTGTTATCAGTAGGTCCAAGATGTTATCTCCACGAGTCGGTTCTCTGTTTAATTGTTCGAGGTAATTTTCGGATAGTGCACTCAGTATAATGTCACTCGATGCTCTGTCCCTACCACCCGTCCTAAACATCTGAGTGTCCCAGTCTATATCTGGCAAATTGAAATCTCCACCTAAGACTATAACATGCTGAGAAAATTTATGTGAAATGTATTCCAAATTTTCTCTCAGTTGTTCTGCCACTAATGCTGCTGAGTCGGGAGGTCGGTAAAAGGAGCCAATTATTAACCTAGTTCGGTTGTTTAGTGTAACCTCCACCCATAATAATTCACAGGAACTATCCACTTCTACTTCACTACAGGATAAACTACTACTAACAGCGACAAACACTCCACCACCGGTTGCAATGCAATCTATCCTTTCTAAACACCGTCTGTACCTTTGTAAAAATTTCGGCAGAATTTATCTCTGGCTTAAGCCAGCTTTCTGTACCTATAACTATTTCAGCTTCGGTGCTTTCTATCAGCGCTTGAAGTTCCGGTACTTTACCAACGCAGCTTCGACAGTTGACAATTACAATACCGATTGCTGCTTGGTCCCCGCATGTCCTGACTTTGCCCCGCACCCGTTGAGGCTGTTGCCGTTTCTGTACTTACCCAAGGCCATCTAACCTAAAAAACCGCCCAGCCCACGCCACACAACCCCTGCTACCCGTGTAGCCGCATGTTGCGTGTAGTGGACTCCTGACCTATCCAGCGGAACCCGAAACCCCACCACCCTATGGCGCAAGTCGAGGAATCTGCAGCCCACACGGTCGCAGAACCGTCTCAGCCTCTGATTCAGACCCTCCACTCGGCACGTGATGGGTCTAACTCCCTTGGTCTCTTTAAACTCTTAGTAGCCACTGACACTGACACTGGACACTGTGCCCAACAAAATCTTAAACTTTTTAGTTTCTATGGATCCTGCCACTGAACATTCCACCTCTGCATACGTATTTGTGGCATTGAAATTAAATGGGAGCTCCCTTAGGAGGGTCTTGGGCCCCCTCTGCCATTTAACAACTGTCCACCTCTACTAACTCTACTTCTCCATCCTCCACACAGCTGATTTCCACCCCTTGCTATACTCCTCAGTGACTGGGTACAGTGCCTATGCAAATTTCCCGTACGACCACACTCATAACATTTTATATCCGCTGAAAACACTGTCTGTCTATCACGTAGCCCCTTTGCCACGTTTGTTTCCTCACATTGGAGTGCCAGCTGAATAGCTGAATATAAATCTTTCGGAGTCCCTTCACGCACTTTCCGCGCCATATGCACCGGTAACCCCCTCAAAAGTAACATCAAGTGCCCTTTGCTCAGCCTCCTGTAACAGAACACCATTCGCTTCATTGCTCTGATGCAACTTGTATGTATACTCGTTAATTTCTCTTATTCTGTCCGCAAATTTCTCTACCGTCTCCCCCTGTCTCTTCGTCATTGTACTCAACCTCTCCCTGAAGTACTGAGCGCTATTCTGTTTCTTGTACCTCTGTAAAAGACCCTCCTTCAACTGCTTAAACTGTCCTGCCTTCCTTAAGCCCTGAGAACACCTTACATATGTCTTCGCTTCACCTGTTAATCTAATCTTGGCTAAATGTAACAACTGTTCATCAGAACAGCTGAAGTTTCCAAGTCCTCAGATGCCTTCCCAGAAAACGGAATAATCAAACTGATGGCAGAAGGATCAATCTCCTACTGCGGCACCCTAGGCAAGAACGACTGATCATATGTGGTTTCCCGCTCACTCCTAGATGTTAATTCACTTCTCAACTACGTATTGTCTGCTGTCAATTGTGCTACCTTTTCCAACAAAATCTGTTCCGCTTCTGGTTTCGACACACCTTGCGTCCCTGACTCTGCCATTGTGTTGCTTCATTCCCAGTTAGTCCCATTTCAACCTATTAAATCCCACAGAAATAAAACATTTAACTACAAAAATAAACTGTTGTTGTTGCGGTCTTCAGTCCTGAGACTGGTTTGATGCAGCTCTCCATGCTACTCTATCCTGTGCAAGCTTCTTCATCTCCCAGTACCTACTGCAGCCTACATCCACTGAATCTGCTTAGTGTATTCATCTCTTGGTATCCCTCTACGATTTTTACCCTCCACACTGTCCTCCAGTACTAAATTGGTGATCCCTTGATGCCTCAGAACATGTCCTACCAACCGATCCCTTCTTCTAGTCAAGGTGTGCCACAAACTCCTCTTCTCCCCAATTCTGTTCAATACCTCCTCATTAGTTATGTGATCTACCCATCTAATCTTCAGCATTCTTCTGTAGCATCACATTTCGAAAGCTTCTATTCTCTACTTGTCTAAACTATTTATCGTCCATGTTTCACTTCCATACATGGCTACACTCCATACAAATACTTTCAGAAACGACTTCACAAATATAAACCAGCTTCCTACAAATCAGTTCAAATGGCTCTGAGAACTATGGGACTCAACTGCTGTGGTCATAAGTCCCCTAGAACTACTTAAACCTAACTAACCTAAGGACATCACACACATCCATGCCCGAGGCAGGATTCGAACCTGCGACCGTAGCGGTCGTGCGGTTCCAGACTGAAGCGCCTTTAACCTCTCGGCCACTCTGGCCGGCCTACAAATCAGTATCTCACCTTACGTTTTATGCGATGATGTAATAGGAGTAGATAAATAAAACATCATACTCAACAGAATACAAAAGTGATTAAATGCCACGGAAAAAAATATTACTGCTTCAAACACACTAACACTTACTCTGAAAACACAAAGAAAGGAAACGTCCAACACCCAAAAAGAAAAACTGGTCAACACTCACCACATTTTGTGACTGTAATGCAGGCGGTATGCTCGAACGTCGTACTGTACAGACGGAACCCGTTATTCTGACACCAAATGTAGCTGTCACTGCCAAATGTAGATGTTGGCGTGCGGTGGAGGAATGTTAGACGTGGATGGTAACTGTCAGGATGCGCCGTATTAAAACTCAGCCATGACTTCAAGTGTTTTGTTAGTCCCAGCTACAGTGCCACATTCCTCTCTGTCTGTGCAACAGGGTCCCGCAATGCTGAGGACGACACTTCGCTGGCTGCAAAACAGCTGGGTGCAGAAGGGCTATCGCAGGTTCGAATCCTGCCTCGGGCATGGATGTGTGTGATGTCCTTAGGTTAGTTAGGTTTAAGTAGTTCTAAGTTCTAGGGGTCTGATGACCACAGATGTTAAGTCCCATAGTGCTCAGAGCCATTTGAACCATTTTTTTGCAGAAGGGCTACCTCAGTGACCTGTGCGATGTACTGCGGCGTGCCGGCCGTGTATAGCCGCGGTGTTTTGAAGACGTCAGGATGTGCTGGCAGCCAACTCAGCGGCCTTCTTCCCCGTTGCCTGAGCGCCGATCGCTGCGAGCGGCAGGGTGGACAGCTGCATAATTCTTCGCTGTCTTGGTTAAGATCGTGGACGACAACAAGCACCTGCGATCCGACAGCCAAATCTGCGGCCCTTGTCTTGGGATGCCTCCGGCGTGTGTTGGTAGCCAAGAAGACTCTCCGCGGTAACGTGTTGTCGAGTGGCCCGCCGATGGCTTCCTGCGGACCCCGCGTCGGCCTCAGAGGGTCGAACCAGCAACCTGCCGTGGACTGGAATGCTGGAGCCCCATCTGCTGCTGTCCAGGAGAGCTGCCACACTTGAATCCCCCTCGTTAGAAAGCCGGCACCTATGTATACGCGGCTGTGCCCCTCTGTTTTGCTGATCCACCACTCCGAGTCATGTACTCATAACACCTAGGTTGGGCCAGTGGGCTCCTTCTGCCTGTAACTTGCGCCATGCAAACCGCTGTATTTACTCTTTTCAGCGTTCTATGGGCCTGTGGCCTCCATTCTACTTCGCAACCGCTGGTAAGCTTAACTTACTGTCAACAGTCCTGCACCTGGCTGTAACATGTGCACTGACAAGGGAACCTCCCCATCGCACCCCCCATCAGATAGTTCCACACAACTTCTTCCTGTTTTCTCGATTGATCTGTGTTCAGTTTTTCATGGCCTATCCACTGTGCCAACTTATAACTAAATCTGAGGGGGGTTCGATGAGGAGGTTCCCTTGTGAGAAATATTGCACCGAATCTAACTTTTTCCTGTCTTAAATGGTGATGCCGCTTCAAGTACAATCTTGTGCATTCTGTTTGTTAAGTATCACTCAAACCAATTCTGCTTAGGGCCATCAATTCCATAAATTTAAAAGTTTTCTGAGAGAGTAACATGATCTACCTAATCAAACACCTTGGAAAGATAATAAAAAACCAACTAGCGATATATTATTGTTTAAGACCTCACTATTTGATGTGTGAATATAGACTATAAATCGTATTCATTCGAGCAACCCTTCTGGAACCGAAACTGTGATATGCTAAGTAAATTGTTTTCTCTTAAGGGCAGAATGCTCTTGAGTACACTAATTTTTCGAAAATTTTGGGAAAAAAGATCTCAGTAAGATAACTGAATGATAACTGTTGAAGTCTACCTTATCAAGAGGTTCAACAATTGCGTATTTTAACCAGTCTGGAAAAATCCTATGTGGCGGTAAGGCGTGAAGTTCCAGATCAGCAGTCTTTGCACCACTATCTTGGATTAAATTCCAAACCTCTCTGACGTGTCTCATGAATGACGTCATACAACAAGGTTGATGGTGATCTGTCCATTGGATGGGGATGAGAAGCTCAGCGGTCCACTTAGTGTAAATCGAATGGATGGAGTAGCTACATCCTGTTACTGGATTTCACCATCTCCACTCCCTTCATCCATAAGAACACAAAAGCAACACTACACTGTTCAAGCACTCATCATAGCCATCCACACGGTACAAACACACACTTTTCACTTCCTTATAGGTCGGACTCCTGGCAACGGCAAACCGCCTCCACTAGGAGGTTACGGAGTAGTCAGTTATTTTTGGAAACTGGGGGGCTCGCTCATTTCCTGAACATTACTGCCGGTCGATCGGGATTTCAGTGAATCCTGATCTGAATTCTGTCCAACGGCAAAGGTCCCTTTGATCGAACCTGATTACACATGAGGCTGGTTTAGGTCATCTGAACCTACGACATTATATTACTACCTTTCACAACTTTTTCCGTTATTTCTTTCATGAGGCTCTACTGTTTGAAGGACGAGAGGAAGTGATTCGGGATAGGATCGCTGTTGACAAACGGATTTTATAGATACACTTACTTTGTTATCAGACACAACAACCTACTTTGTATGAACATGTTAAGATCATAGTCCCTTAATGATGATAATTACTGGAAGGAAACTAATTGCAAAAGAGAAACCAGCTTATGAATCTAATGAGAAGGCGAGGAGGAATGTTATCAGATGCACGGGAAAACGGAAGACAATCTTGCATTAATATTCTGTCTGATTCACGCATGGCTCAAAAGAGGTGTGGAGTATTATATTCCTCCACCATAGGTACTGTTTGGGCGGGCTGAGGACTCCATTGGTTTTGAAACTATCGACAAGAGGCAGTGAAGCTGCACACACAATCATACTTCAGATGTGAAGTACAGTCCCGTATTACGTAAGGAAACTCGCGTAACAGTAATATATAAACTCGAGTGATGTCTGAGGGCGATGTACTCCCATGGTCAATCGCATCTTGATTACTATGCTTCACACTTGATTTTACGAGGACAAATTAAAGATTATTCAAAGAAAATGAAAATGAGTCCGATCGGGACGCAAGTTTTATCAGAATACGATAATGCAGAAAACACAGCACGCAATTACACAAATGAGAGACTACTGCTAAGTGCATATGGCCACCTCCCTCGCGAACGGAGCTAAGTACTCGTCCACATTTTTCTCTCGTAAAGTAACTAAATCAATTCTCTGAAATGAGATAATAAGACTCCCGTACGTCCTAGAAAGATATTGCAATGACATTTCCCTACCCAAATACACTGAAGAGCTAAAGAAACTGGTACACCTGCCTAATATAGCGTAGTGGCCCAGCGCCCACGCAGAAGTGCCGCAACACAAAGTGACATGGACTCGACTAATGTCTGAAGTAGTGCTGGAGGGAACTGAAACCATGAATCTTGCAGGGCTGTCCATAAATCCGTAAGAGTACGAGGGGGTGGAGATTTCTTTCGAACAGCACGTTGCAAGGCATCCCAGATATGCTCAACAGTATTCATGTTTGCGGAGTGTGGTGGCTAGCGGAAGTGTTTAAACTCAGAAGAGTGTTCCTGGAGCCACTCTGTAGCAATTCTGGACGTGTGGGGTGTTGCATTGTCCTTACGAACACACAATGGACCTGAATGGATGCAGGTGATCGGATAGGATGCTTACGTACGTCTCACCTGTCACAGTTGCGTCTAAACGTAACAGGGGTCCCACATCACTCCAACTCCACACGCCCCACACCATTGCAGAGCCTCCACCAGCTATAACAGTCCCCTGCTGACATGCAATGTCCATGGAGTCATGAGGTTGTCTCCATTCTCTCGATACAATTTGAAATGAGACTCGTCCGATCAGGCAACATGTTTCCAGTCAGCAACAGCCCAATGTCGGTTTTCACGATTCTAGGCGAGGCGTAAAGCTTTGCGTCGTGCAGTCATCAAGGGTACACGAGTGGGGTCCTAAAGTCTACATTGATGATGTTTCGTTGAATGGTTCGCATGCGACGCTTGTTGATGGCCCAGCATTAAAATCTGCAGCAATATTCGGAAAGGTTGCACTTCTGTCACGTTGAACGATTCGCTTCAGTCGTCGTTGATCCCGTTCTTGCAGGATCTTTTTCAGGCCCCGGCAATGTCGGAGATCATCATTTTACTGAATTCATGATGTTCACGGCACACTCCTGAAATGGTTGTAAGGGAAAACCCCCACTTCATCGCTACCTTGGAGATGCTGCGTCCCATCGCTTGTGCGCCGACAATAACACCATGTTCAAACTCACTTAAATCTTGATAACCTGCCATTTTAGCAGCAGTAACCGATCTACCAACTGTGCCAGACACTTGTTGTCTTATATAGGCGCTGTCTACCACAGCGCCGGATTCTGTCTGTTTACATATCTCTGTATCTGAATATGCATGCCTATGCCAGTTTCTTTCGCGCTTCAGTGTAACACTTGAGTACACTAATCGAAGTACATCATATGAATCTATTATCATCCATTTCAGCTTCAGGATGAGGAATCCTCTTGGTCCTCTTGTTAAGATGGCCAGTGGATGCGTTAAACTTCGTAGAGCGCGTTTATTTATTTTAGTAACCTACCATTACCAGAAAGCAGAAACGCTCTGATTTTTGAATACGGAGAATGCTTAGTAGACTCTTCTGGTTCTGGAAAAAGCTAACAGATCAGATACTACAGCATGGACTACTCGACAACATCTTTGCTTCCCTCACCAGTCGATTTCAGATACGCAAGCTCACAGAGATTAACTAATCACAATCTCTGTGTGGGACTGGACAGAAGGGGAAAAGGGAGCTTGTAGACAAACGAAATAAATATGCTCTCACACAATGCGCATTCCTTCGACGAGACGCAGGGGCACAGAAAAAAATCATCTGTGGTATCTACCTATATGTATTCTTCTTCTTCTGCCACATGAAGGGTTAGGTCTAGGGCCTGTTCCGGTCTCACAGTCTCTTCAATGGTCTTCCCACACTTCTCTTGACCCATGGTGTATAATCCATTGCTAGTTTAGGAAGTCATCGTGACGACATACGAAGCACATGTTCTCTCCATTTTTCTTTGTATTGGGTTTCCTTTTAGGTCTTTGACTAGATCCATTACTGTTCCCTTATTACTTCGTTTCTAATTTTGCCTTCCCTAGTACAGCCATTCACATATCTTACAAATTCCATTTCTGATGCTTGTTGTTGGCGTAAATCCTTACATTCCAACGTCCAAATTTCCGCCACATACGATACATTGGGAACTGACGTACCTTTATAAAATGTCAGTTGAATCTCTTCTCTTATTTTGCCCTTAAGCATTCTCATTATTTTGCCACATATAAGCTGGTAAGTAGTTGTTTGTTTCTGTATGCCTCTATCATGATCATATGAGACGTAACATACTAAATACTTGAAATGGGCCACCTGTTCTGCCGGTTTATTATTGAGGACTATGTTTGCTCTTACTGGGTGAAGACCTAAAAAAGACGATGTTTTCAGTTATATATAGACTCAGATTGTAGCTTCCAGTTATTTATTTTATGTAATGGCATTTGTAATTTATTTTTCGGTGTCTTGTATGATAACTTGATTACTTGAAAATAGCATTGTTCTAATATGTTTACTCCTCCCAATAATTATGCCTTATAATATTTTATTCTTTTCCATGCTTTGATGAAGTCATCTTGGCAGATATTAAATAATGTTAGTGACCCCTTATTTCACTCGCTGATTTGTTTGCGTTTCAGGTGTTATCACTTTACGCGTGTCAGTTCTAATTCTGGTGCTCATTTACGGGTATTCTGCGACGTGGTTCAAATGTTAGGGCGTTTATACGTGAATATTAATCATTCATTAATGCAGGTGAGCTTCTACAGCCGCCTTTCACCTTGACTAGGACGGCGATGCAGTGTTCCTGCATCTTCCACCTACGCTCATCCCCTGAGTATGGGACTTCTTTGGCTCAAAAATGGGCAAACACAGCACATAATTGAGACGTCATGCTACTACCGTGCAACACTGCCTGTAGCCTTCCTAATGGTCTGAACTCGCAGAGGAAGAGTATCAACAAGTTTCTTCAGGTATTCCACTTCCGGCTGCCTACAAACAGACAAGGACCTTCACCACTGGACAAATACATTTGTGCATTTCTTCTGACTAGGCTGGATGTAATCTGGCTTCTATTCTAAGCCATGGTATGTGATGTCTCTAGTTTTTATATTAATTTTATACACTGTGTTTTCTAAAGAGCGTGCAAAATTTTAACCGGACGTAGAGGATGCTCCACTGAACAATTTGAGATAGGACACCTTGGGTCGGAGAAGTCAACTTAAGGAAATAACAAGAATAAAATAATATTACTGTGTACCTTTTTAATAATATTTGTCACACTTAACTGCAAACACTATCACTGACACAATGAACGTGCCATTTGTACTGTACCTTACAAAATGTACTGAAATTGACGGCCATCAACCTCATTGCGAGAATGATATTGGCGAACAAGATCTACAATTCTGCAAATAGTTCCATCTCTGTATCCACTGGGATCTCATACACAAGTGACTTTAGATATCTCCGCAGGCAATAATCAAGGGGATTCTGGTCAGGTGACCTCGCAGGCCATGGAATAGGACGTCTCCTTCCAATATAGCGACCAGGAAATACAGCTTTGAGATGGTTGCGGACATCGACACTGAAGTGAGGCGCTGCACCGTCATTTTGTATCCACAAACTCTCACGAACAGCTAAGGGTACGTTCTCCAACAACTCAGGTAGAACCCTTTGCACGAACCACAAGTACAGGCGGCCATTCAGACAGCCAGGTAGAAGATATGGCCCAATGAGAATGTCGCCTACAAGGCCGGTTCAGATATTCACAGCAAAACGTTGTTGATGCTGTCATTCTACTACAGCGTGAGAGTTTCCTTCATCCTACAAATGGCTATTCCTGATATTCGAAATAATCAAAAGAGGCCTCTTCAGGAAACAGCACGATTTGGAGGAAATCTGGTCGATCAATCCACTGTAGGAGCAGCCACTGACACAGTGCGACCCTTGGTGCAAAGACAGTCACAACCATTGCATGGACTGGTTGTGGACGATATGGATATAATTATTGTTCGTGAAGTACTCGCCACACACTAGTATGTGCAGCGCCCATTTCATGTGCATTGCAACTAGTACTTGTAGCGGGGTCCGTTGCAACACGTTCCAGCACCTCATCTTCAAAATCGGGCGCGCGAGTGGTCCTCGTGTTGCCAGGTCCCTCGTTTCTTCTTTCCAATGAACCAGTCTCCCGCTTTCTTAGATCGAGAGAAATAAACACCTGTCCTGACGGATGACGCCTGTTAGAGAATCGTTCCCTGTACGCCCTTTCAGCAGCAAGAGCATTGCAATGTACTTTCCCATACACAAGGTGCATGGCAGTTAGTTCTGCGAAACTGCACCGATACAGCTTCGTCTTATTGTACTGTACGTCTCTGAACAGCACTGGGTAATGAATGGGTCTGTCGTTGATTCATAGTACCTTCTGTCGTGGAACAATGTAAATACGATTCAGCAGAGCCACCTTACGCAGAAGTAAAGTAAACAAAGCCTGCATCATGACTTCCTAGAAATCAGCCTCGCCGTCCTTGTTTCCTTACAGGAAATAAAGAATGTACATGTAAATAAACAGCACAGTACGTGTAAGCTTGTACACATGTTAGTTGTAAATAAAGTGGAAAAAGGTATCGCTACACAAAGTAACAGACAAACTTACTTCCACATTTCCTTGAGCTGGCTTCTCCGAACCCAGGTTCATTACCTCAAATTTGTCAGTGGAGCATTCTCTATGTCCTGTTAGATTTTTTACGCGCTCTTATGGAAACACGCCGTATATGACAAGAGCCGCTCGGCTCCAGCTAATGTAAATTACGAATATGTGATGTAATAAGGCCCACTGCTTCTGAAGAAGATATTTTTAGAAACATCGAGACCCAGTTCAAGGGCTAAATAAACCTTTCATTTGCAACTGGTTGGCCGATTTTTTTCAACCTCTTCAAACTTATACAGTTGCTGAATCGCAGCCATGTTTAAGATTTTGAAATAGATATCCTGTTTTACGTTCACGGTAGCGTGAGCGAGTGGGTCCAAGTCATAGTACGAAAAACGCACCCAAAACATCGCAGAATCACGTCCGGCCTGGACAATGCCATACAGACACTTCTCCTTGGGTCGTCGGTGGACTCGACTGCGTGCGTAATTTGAAAGGAGGCGAAATCACCCTACCACGCTGCACACCTCCAGTCAGCTACTGTCCAGCTTCTGACGAAGCCATTTCTGTGCTCTTTAGCCCACTGAAGGCGAGCAGCGTTTAAACAATGGAATTTTGTGACGCGTCTCACACCAGATGTCTGCTGAATGTAATTCCTGTCGTGGTGTTGGCTCGGACTTATTTTTAATAAGCCGAAGTATGTCTGTATCTGGAAGAGACCATCATGCTTGACGAATTCTGTGTCTCATGTCATCACCTGAACTTGCCACCACGTTGCGAAAAGAAAGCCACAAGATTTCCTTGAAAACCATGCCGAGATGACTGGAAAAGTTTTCAACGTCAATGGTTTTCCTAAACTGCATGAAGCGTGGTAATTTGTTACGTTTTTGGAGTTTCTGTATTTTTGTTCACCTTCGGTACGTGATCAGTTTTTTTAATGAGAAACTGTGTGAAACAGAGTATTTTGACCTCCATCTTCGACTAAGTTTGCTCAGTCATTTCAAAAATTGTTTCTGAAAAGTGCCAAAAACCTGTGGTAAACTGCTTTCAATATCAGGCTTCGTGGGATCTAAAAATTTGTGAACACTCAGAATGTAAAACTTCCTGGCAGATTAAAACTGTGTGCCGGACCGAGACTCGAACTCGGGACCTTTGCCTTTCGCGGGCAAGTGCTCTTCCAACTGAGCTACCCAAGCACGACTCACGGCACGTCCTCACAGCTTTACTTCTGCCAGTACCTCGGAATGTATACTCACGAGCCGCCACTGCACGTAAGTTGTCGAAATATGGCGGAAATAATTCGACAATAGGCATTCTGCAGATCCGGAAACTTGAGACTGATCAATGCTGCAGAGAAAGGCTGAAAGGTCAAAGGACTCACTGGCTCGAATTAACACGTGATCGAACATAACTAAAAGCGACGCATCACACCTTTGACATATCAGTGGCGTTCGCACTTTTTTCCTACAGAGTGTAATCTCTCGGCGAAGATAATAATGTACTGTTACAATGACGCCATTTCACGTCTGTTTCACAGGGCGTAATTCTTTGACATCGTCAGGGAAGTCAGACCGAGGCTACAGCCCCAGTGCCGTCGAGTGTGTCACGTAAGGTTTCCATGCAGTTATGAGAGACGGGAAACGTTCAGTTCAAGGGTGGCCTTGAATCAATCTCACCAGCTGTATAGGTTGAATAGCTAATAGATGGTGCAAGAGAAGCAGTTCAGTGTAGGACCTGGCCATAGAAGTGCGGAGAGCGACCTGGTCACTTTGACTTGGCAACATCGAGCTTCTGTCATTTCTGAATTGAGTAAAGTTCTCTCTGGAACCAACATTTCAGTCTGTTTGGCAAAATGATTTTTGAATTAAATGTGGCTGAAAGGAATTTACAGGAGTACCGCGAGAAGAGCTAGTGATGGTGGAATCCCACAGTAGGAACTAATCCCGCCGGCCGTTGTAGCCGAGCGGTTCTAGGCGCTTCAGTCTGGAACAGTGCGGCCGCTACGGTCGCAGGTTCGAATCCTGCATCGAGCATGGATGTGTGTGATGTCCTTAGGTTAGTTAGGTTTAAGTAGTTCTAAGTTCTAGGGGACTGATGACCTAAGAAGTTAAGTCCCATAGCGGTCAGAGCCATTTGAACCATTTTTTTGAACTCATCCCGTCTGATGAGCTTGCGGAACTTCCCATTTTCGCTGGTTGTTGAAGGAGTTACATTAACGGCGTGGTGGAAGGTTCAAATGGTTCAAATGGCTCTGAGCACTATGCTACTTCACTTCTGAGGTCATCAGTCGCCTAGAACTTAGAACTAATTAAACCTAACTAACCTAAGGACATCACACACATCCATGCCCGAGGCAGGATTCAAACCTGCTACGGTAGCGGTCGCCCGGATCCAGACTGTAGCGCCTAGAACCGCACGGCTACTCCGGCCGGCGCCGTGGTGGAAGAAAATGGAAATAAAAAGAATATGATGGGATATATTTGGCCCCATAATATTTTGATTTAATTTCTGGCTTCAGGTGCTGTACATGTATGAACAACAACCGGTTTTGAATTTGCAGCCTGCTACGTAAATGGGCTATTTAAATTCTTGAGACACAACATCAGATTAATTAAGTAACAAATGTGTTCTCGTATTTTTTGCATGAATATAACTGAAGCTGTCTGAGAATGACAGGAAAGAGCTGAGCGGAAGCGGCTACCCCCACCCCTCTGTATTCTCACTGGCGGCGCAACAGCTGACCAATGAGGGGGATGTTTCACTGAGCCACCCTCCTGCATAAGCTTCAATTTTTAATGATTTTGTCACCGTCTCATAGAAGCATGCTCCTCTGCAGAGTAGTATCTAAAACTTCAGCATGGTCAAGAGCGGAAGACACTTAGCACGTAAAAGTTTACGAAACATATAATTACTTTCTGAAACTACCAACAACGCTCTTTAAGAAAGAAATGAAAAGAAGACACAGAATATCTCCCACAACTATAAAGTGGTTGACTGCGGACATTACCTACCGGTGACACCTTTACTTTCCAGTAACGATTATTTTAATCCAATTTTGGTCATCAGTCTTTGGACTGGTTTGATGTTGCCCTCCACGACTTCCTCGCCTGTGCCAACATCTTCGTCACAGAGTAGAAATACACCTAACGCCCTCGATTATTGTTGAATATCTAGGATGTCTATGTTGTCTATGTTCCCATGGACCTCTGTTGGCAGTCAATCCTAATCCTGAGGAAATGCTGCGTGGGAGTTCAGATGACTCCTTCATGATAGCAAATGGACAGCTTCCAGAATGAGATTTTCACTCTGCAGCGGAGTGTGCGCTGATATGAAACTTCCTGGCAGATTAAAACTGTGTGTCGGACCGAGACTCGAACTCGGGACCTTTGCCTTTCGCAGGCACGTGCTCTACCATCTGAGCTACCCAAGGTAGGAGGCGAGGTATTGGCAGAAGTAAAGCTGTGAGGACGGGGCGTGAGTCGTGCGTGGGTAGCTCAGTTGGCAGAGCACTTGCCCGCGAAATGCAAAGGTCCCGAGCTCGAGTCTCGGTGCGACACACAGTTTTAATCTGCCAGGAAGTTTCAAACGGACAGCTGTTTATCTTCTGTGTTCGTTCTACGCTTACTCTTTAAAACCACATTCAGAGACGAAATTTGCCAGTCCGTGGGGCAGCCTGACATACAAGAGCTTTAGAAGCCACGAAGAGCAACTGCATCTCTGGATCTCTAGAAAGCTACATAGTGTGTACTCATAGTACCTCATCTCTCTTGGTGTGATAGTAGCCAGAATACACATTAATATAATCACCATTGCATTCAGCAAGTGAACCTTAGCCCTATGAGGCCTCACTTTCATAAGAGTAAGTCAAACTTATCACATATTTCAAGTGCTTATGGACATCGTCATCAGACACGAAAAACGAAATATACGAATCTATTGATGTTCTCTACACTGATCAGGAATCATTATTGTCAGAACCAGAATGGAATTTCACAAGGGGCGTGTTCAGTTGCATCAGGCAGACAGAGAACCATCTTGAAGTCTGTATTAATCCTCGAGTTTGCCCCTCGCTGAGTTCTGAGTTCCGTTGACAGCACTCACTCAGCAAGGGAGGTTGGCTTCTGACGGGTTTTGAGTATGTCAAAACAACCCACACATTCTGAGACGGATGGCCAGCAAATGGGTTTTGGCAAGTCCCTGCACATGGAAAAGGGAACCTACTAGAACTTTGGAATATATGGAAACTGGGAAGGCAACAAATTTCGTAAGTGCTTGTAATCTCCCCACGGAAAATTACCCTCTACCACGTAATAATTAATAATTATCAATCAAATCATCCACATTTATTCACTTTTGGAAAGTATCTGATCGGATTTTCTAGTAATATATGCGCCGGACGCCAAGGTATTTTTCTAGTACGTTTATTCTTTGGAAGAACAGAGATACATATATGTATTCTCCATGGTTGTTAGGGACGGATAACTAGGACAGCTTCGGAAGTATCTGTTGGAAGATTGTCGGGTTGCTAAAAGAGACATATTTGCTCTTCTTCTCGTTAAAGCGAGCTATTAACGTTTGTGCCACTAGCGGGTTATTTGAAGAGAGAGAAAAACTGTAAACGCAAATTAAGTAAGACTTGGAATCAACAGAAAACGGAACATGTAATGGAGATGGATTGAATATACAATTTTCCTCAGAAATAAGGTTTGTGACCCTTTTATTCTAGAGTGAATGACGAATGAGTTCTCTGTCTGAATCATTGATGATTGTCTTGGCCCTGTAATTAGTGGGGAAGTTTCAGTTGTGACGAAGAGAGCCTGCAATCACCGAGATTTTATAAAATCGTCCAAAAAGGCTTCGGACACATCTGAAATTCTAAATCTGTCGTAAAATGAACGAATTGTTCAAACGATCGATTTTTCCCAACTGAATGCAGCGCTTAACAATAATAATAGATATAAAGATCTTTTACAGCAAGCCAGCCGCTGAATATTACGACGAAGGGCTCCACCAGAGATTCTATTGGGCTGAGTTCACGTAATGAAATATTATATTTAAAACTGTATATAGATAAAGGACGGAGAGAGAGAGAGAGAGAGAGAGAGAGAGAGAGAGAGAGAGAGAGAGAGAGAATGAAATTAGAGAAAATACGCAGAATCCTCCATTAGTATAATTGTTTGTCTGTCTTATCACGGATCAGCCTAAAGATAAAACAGGAGGCCCTTACTTTACTGTACAGGTTTATGTGTGAGAGACATTACACCAAGTTAGCGGCAAGCTGCATTCACATACTTTCATCATTTACAGTATAATCCATTATAATGGCCAATCCGTGACAGGACACGTTTTTGGACGTTGTTAAAATAATTTTGTTCTCTGTTTCATGTGAACTACGACGAGCCAACTTAACTGACGCTTGGAAAAGAGATGAAACACTCGCAGTCACATTAAGTGGATCTACAAATAAGAACATAAAACAACACGCTACAACTCCCACCGCCACACCTCCAAAGCGAATTGCACTGCCCTGTGGAAACTCACTGCCTCACCAACACAGTTAGACCGCAATAGACCGGTGATGCTGTATTGCAACATATCACCCCGGACTACCGGACGACAAGTCCATTAAAAAAAAAAAAGCTGGGCGCAGAGAAATGGCTAGATCTATAATTTTATTATTAAAGCTTGCTAGTATAGATGAAGTATACGTTATTAAAGCTTGCTAGTATAGATGAAGTATACGCTTTTCTATTTAGTATCATTGGATATTTGAATATTGATTAATTGTGTTCATGCTAGATGTAGTTTGATTGACCTGCACCAGTTACATTTATTTGTATAAGTACAGTAAGAAACTAGCCACAGAAGTACTCTTGTGTGAACGGAGTTACATATGGTGACAGTAGAAGGGATATATATAATATATATATATATATATATATATATATATATATATATATATATATATTGACGGTAGAACATTTATATGGTTTTAACTAGGGCAATGTTTAAGATGAGTCAAGCAGAGCAGAGCAGCACGCAACAGCCTTCAGCTGTTAGCACTGATAATAATGATGTAGTAAGAAGTGTTGTAGAACCGATTGCTACAGATAGCGCAAGAGAACGCCCTGTAGACACGGCTGGAGATGAAACGGCAAGTACGCAACATGAGTTAGATCCATTGGTCATTATCATGAGACAGATGCAGATGATAACCGAGAGCATGAATAATATGAATACAAAATTAGCCTCAGTTACTGTAGGGCAGGAAAATCTGAAAACCGACATTAACGCGAAATTAGCCTCAGTTACTGAAGGGCAAAATGATTTGAACGCGAAATTAGCCTCAGTTACGGAAGGGCAGGAAAATTTGAAAACTGAGATTAAGCAGCAGTTACAAGACAGTTTTTCCGAATTAGAGCAGCGGATAGAGGCGAAGACAAAGGAACTTAAAGATCAGGCCGAAGAGACGGAACGAAAATTAACTGCACAAATAGAATTGGTGAAAGCTCAATGTGAGGAAACTACTCACCGCGTACGTGTAGAAATGAAGGAGTATGTGGCTATTAAGATAGATACCGTACGGGAACAGGTGGAAATGGTTCCGCAATTAGTACAAAAGCAAGATGCCATGTCATGTGCAATTGCGCAACTTCCTGAATTGGCACGTACGCAGACTAACCTAAAGGAAAGTGTTGAACATCTGACAGAGCGTCAAGATGTTATAGACCACCAAATTAATGTATTAACGGGTAAATTATCCGAAATCACATTAGAAAACAAAAGGCTAATGTGTGAAAACGTTGAGCAAAATGTTAAGGCAGCATTCCAGAGTCTATTTGGCAAACAGGAAGAGAATTTGTTTGCGAAAGGACTTGAGGAAGTGCGACAGCAGTTAGGTGCTGATTTCGAGCATTGGAAACAAACGATAGAAGAGTCGATACGCGTTTCACAAGGCTCAGAACAAATGAATACAGGCCAGCAGCAGAAGTTGGCAGCGACTATAGAGCCAGTTACTGCACATTCGCACACGATACCGACTGGTGTAAATAACTCAGACATTAAATTGCCTCGAGCTAGTTGTTCGCGTGAAGTCTTATCTAACGGAGATTACGAAAGCCTTTGCCATGCCGAAGAAAAAATGATAAAGCATCGGCAATTCCAGATTTTCAACACTGACAAAAGGGGGGGTCCATCCAATCGTTTTTATTCGAAGTTTCAGAGGAGTGCTACCCAGAAATTGGTCGGAGTGGCAGAAGATCAGTTTCGTTACAGGATATATACAAGGTTCGGGGGCGATTTGGGCCTCGGACATGACTTCTGTTTGCTCGACATATGACGATTTTGAGAAGGCGTTTTTAGCAAAGTTCTGGTCAGAAGGGGTACAGGAACGCCTAAGGCAGGAGGTGCTCTACCCAGAGCCTTTCTCCTTTTCAAAAGGAAGCCTTAGGAAGTATTTTGAAAAATATATAAATAAAACTAGATACTGGGACAGACCTATGCCCTTGCCAGACATAATAAACATACTTAAGGCAAGACTACCAATTAGCATCCGGAATCAATTGATTTACGGCAATGATAAAGACTTGGAGTCGTTCCTCACGACGTTAGACCATATAGATATTATTGAAGAGAACAACCAGAAAGCCCGTAATAACAGATTCCAATATAGGGAGATAGAACCTCCGCCAAACGGTAGGCAAGGGAATGGACAGAGATCGTTAAATAGCGGAGAAACCCCTCAAAATCTCAACAGTAATACCGGCAATAGTCTTGCGAGGGGCTATCCAAGGAACAACAGGAATGGGAAAAGATACAATCCCGTGTGGGGGAACGAAAGGAATTTCAGACCTCAAGCCTGGAATAATAACAGTAATAGAAAGTGGAATCAACCGAGGGGAATGAACTCAAATAACCAACATCAGTGGGGACGGACATCTACGAATCAACCGGTAATTACCGAAGTGACGGATGATGTCAACCAGCAGGCAAATCAAAATCCAACAAACTTGTAAAGACCCACTCGTGCCCCGGAGGAGCGGTCAACAATTGGTTGAGGGGCAACAGGATATGTGTACCCATGCGAACGTTTGATGGACGATTACTGGCAGATGAACTGACCGAGGACAGGATGAGGATAAGGAACAGGTGGCAGTAGCCGAAGTGCAAGTCATTTTGGAGGCTGTACCTATAGTGGCGGTTTTAGACACAGCTGCAACCACAAATGTTATTTCGGAGGCACTATTTAACAAGATCAGAAATATAAGACGAGTACCAATTTTTCCAGTTCAAAATTGCAGAATAATAGGCGCCGTTGGGGCTAGATCGGCTAATGTAAAAGTGCAGTCACTACTTAGTGTAGAAGTCGGAAATGTAGCAATATTAAGCACATTCCTTGTTGTGAAAAATTTGGTGGTAGACTGCATTATCGGAGTCGACAGCCTACGTCAATACGGATGCAGAATAGATTTTAAAACAGGAAAAATTTGGTTGAATGTTGATAAACAAGAAATTGAGTTGGAGTTGTTGAAAAAAGAAAGCCTTACGAGAAAATATAATTGTGAGATCAGTGTGCAAGTAATCAGGACGGCACAAAATTCTAAACAGCATGTAATTAGTGAGTTCCAAGTCAAAGGAGATTTCGGTCAATTAGTGTACGAGAAGTTAAATGAATCCGACTGCATTACTGAAGATCAGAAGAAGCAGCTAAAAGAATTATTATTAGCGTATGAAAACGTGTTTGATGAAAGGCCAGGAGTTATTAAGGGATACATATGCCATCTCTACGTTAAGCCGCACGAAACGTATTGTAGAACTTTCTATCCTGTTCCCTGGAGGTTAAAGGCTCAAGTTCAGAAAGAAATAGATCGCATGTTGAAATGGGGTTTGATCGAACCCTCTACAAGCCCATACTGCTCCCCATTGTTGGTCGTGCAAAAGCAAATGGGACTGTGAGACTGGTACTCGACGCCAGAGAAATAAATAAAATTATAATTCCAGTGAGAACACATCCGGAAAACATAGACGAACTTATACAACGGTTCCAGGATGTCCAATATTTGACAAGCATTGATTTGCGGAGTTCTTATTGGCAAGTCAAGCTGGATGAGTCATCAAGGAAATATACGGCTTTCATTTATTCCGGAAGAAGTTACCAATTTACTGTAGTTCCTTTCGGACTCAACATTAGTGCTGGAATCTTTATAGCAGCTCTAGATTATGCACTAGGCCCAGAACTAAGAACCAGGATAACAGTGTTTGTTGATGATTTGCTTATTGCATCGAAGACTTGGGAGGAGCATATTACCTTACTGAGCCGGGTGTTGGACGTGTTCAAAACCATGGGAATAACTGCTAACCTACAGAAATCCCATTTTGTACTAAACAGAATCAAGTTCCTGGGGCATATAATTGACGCAAAGGGAATTTTACCAACCAAGGAGAAGCTAATTGCGATTAGTAAGTTTCCAACACCCAGAAATAGGAGGCAATTAAAAGGGTTTATGGGTCTTGCCTCATTTTTTAGAAGATTTATAACAAATCAGGCCATGAATGCAGCAGCTCTAAATAGTTTGCTGAAGAAGGATGTGCCCTGGCTCTGGACATTAGAGTGTCAAGAAGCATTCGAGGAGATAAAGAAGCAATTAGTAAATGCACCGCTTTTGTACCATCCGGACATGCAAGAAGAATTTTACTTGTCAACAGATTCGTCGAATGTGGGTCTTGGAGCGTGCCTTTTCCAAGTACGCAAGATAAATGGACAACTCACCTTCTGTCCTATTGCGTTTGCCAGTCGTGTTTTGTCCAACTGTGAACGAACTTACACGACGACAGAATTAGAGGCTCTTGCGGTCGTCTGGGGTTTTAAAAAATTTCATTATTATCTATATGGGTCAAAGACTATCGTATATTGCGATCATCAATCATTAACGTTTTTACAAACGTGTAAACTGTTACACCCCAGACTGGCTAGATGGACTCTCGCTCTGCAACAATACCAATTTAAGATCGTGCATGTCTCAGGACAGCAAAACATTATTGCTGACGCTCTATCAAGGTCACCGCAGGGTTTGACTAAAGAGATTGAAGTAAATAATAACTCTGAATTCCCTGTATTGCTGCTGCAGGAAAATCCATTTAAGACGTACTACGTCAATTTGTGTGCGCATATGGCACAGTTACAGAAAAGAGATGCTCAATGGGGAAGTGTCATTCAAAGGTTACAACACCAACCTTCGGATCAGATGGCAAATTATTACAAACTGGTAAATGGCGTATTATTTTTCCGCTGTGGAAGGCAGAACAAAGTCCGTTGGTGTGTTTGTATACCTGAGGCGCAAATAGAGAAACTCATATGGTTCACCCATTTAACCTGGGGACATTTCGGTGCGACAAAATGTGCAGACAAGATAAGTGGGTACTGTTATTTTCCCAACATAAAGCGCAGAGTGCATGAGGTCGTAAAGAAATGCATAATCTGTCAAAAAACAAAGCCGGATTCAAAAGGGAGTAAGCACCCATTATGCTCTATATTAGTCCAAGAACCAAAAGAATTAATTTCGTGCGATCTGTGTGGACCGTTACCTACTTCAAGAGGGGGTGTTAGATATGTGTTGGCATTTCACGATGTGTGTACGAAATACGTAAAGCTATACCCGATAAAGGCGGCTACAGCCAAAGTAATTGTATTGAGATTGATAAGGGATTATCTTCCACATGTTGGTACACCTAAGGCGATCATAACAGACAATGCTAAAATATTCACGGGACTCCGATGGAAACAGACTTTGTCTCAAGTCGGTGTGAAACACATACTAACATCATTTTACCACCCACAAGGCAATTTGGTTGAGAGAATTTTTAGAGAGTTTAATCGATTTATGAGGACGTATTGCCATAATAAGCAGACTGCGTGGGCAAATTATGTGGAAGAGTTTGAGCAGATATACAATAACATGTCCCACTCCTCAACTGGATATACACCTCATGAATTGATGTTCGAAGCAAAAGAGGAAAACTTCTGGACTGAACATATGCCCAAGACTCAGGAAACTGAGATGCCTTGGGAAGAAAAAATAAGACAAGCCATCATAAATATGACGAAAAAAGCTGATCAGAGAAAACAACAATTTGAGAAATTAATCAAGAGGGTACAGACATACCGGGTCGGAGAAAAGGTACTAGTCAAAAGACATACCAAATCATCCTTAATAAAGAAAAGTATAAAGAAATGGGAGTTACTATATACTGGCCCATATATTATCCTACAAATTCCGAATCCTGGGGCTTATCTATTAGCATACCCGGGATCGAACAAAATAAAAGGGTTATTTTCCGATAACGACTTGAAAAAATTTAATGAAGATTAGATGATAGGGAGGAATGGTGTTGCGAGTGACAGAGATGAACGCTCGTAAAAAAGCATAACAATAAACTGTGTGTGTAGTGCTAGAAAACTTTAAATTGAAATAGTTAATCAGTGACACAGATTATAGAAATAGTGACTAACTATTACTATCGAGTGTTGTAAAGAAGATAGTGGAGATAGGCTTCACCTGTGTTTGGGTGAACATGGAACTTTAGCATTGCTAATGTCGTCAAGATTTATAAAGGATCTAACTGACCTTCAAGAACAATGAAATGTTTCCCGCAAATGACGCTGAATAATCAAAAGAGGTTCCGAGTGAAGGTTCATATATAATTTCAAGTGCACGCTTAGATGTGTAAACGTGTGAAGGGATGTGTTGAGGCAGTGAATCATGAGTGACGGTTAACGCCGCAAAGATAATTTCCCGCGCAAAACAGTTGACGTCGGCGCGAGAGTCAGAATCGATATAGACGACACAGATATGCTTTGTAAGAGACTCGCACCAAACGCGAGGGTAAACTGATTCATGTTGAACTTTAAAAAGAAAAGGTGTTATAATTAGAAGTTAAGAGTTTTTAATTTATTATTGAATGTTTAAAGAAAGTAATATTCATAGAATTAGTAGTTATTTAATGGGTCGTGTTCGTTTGGAATTTTTGTTTGAAAAAAAAAAATCCATTTCCATATATGTGCATGTGTGAACGCCGTAAGAATCAGAGAATAAATGAAAGAAGTGAATCCGCATTCCTCAATGCTAATAACTTTTACATTACAACAATCAACTGGAAAAATATGTGTATTTAGGATAAAAAGTTTTTGAGTATAGATAAATTATATGACTTTCAAGGAAATGAGGGATTATGTCTTTGTATAAAATGAACCACACTTTCCATTATTCGATGATTTGAATCCAAAATCTACTGTAAGTTGTATGAATCCTTTAAATTACAAAGAACAAATCACTGACAGAAATGTGTCAGAATTTTCGGACTTATAAGCACAAGTGGGGATGCAAAGTCCGAAAGAGTATTCAAACTAGAATAAATATGAGGATGTTTTGGCAACAGCATTAGTTAATGGTGAAATTCCTTTAAGTACGTTGTAAGAAAAAGGATGCATGAAGCCATAAGGATTTTGCTTTCAAAAAGGAGAATCTTGGACGGTGCAACCTAACCAGTTCTCTTACAGGAAGAGTTTCCCCTTTGGTCATTGCTAATTCTTCCGGAATGAATGTTGCATGTGAATTCGAGTATCCCTGTCCCTTCTACTCTTCCCATTGTGGGCCGCGTAGAAGACCGACTACAAAGTGGGCCGCGTAGAAGACCGACTACAAATGTGGACGTCGGGGACACGCAAGACCCGGGGGAGTTTTACCACCGCAAGAGATTGTCCTAGGAACAAGATTGTAAAACGAAAACTTACGTTATTTATTGTAAAATGTTTTTTTTTTTTTTTTTTTTTTTTTTTTGCTAGAGGCACAAATCACTCTTCTCCAAAGCGTTATATAAATCGATCCCTATCTTTCCTTTAGAGATCTATTTCCACAATTATTTTTTTTCCTTCTATAGGCTTTCCTATCTTCTATGTACCGTAAGCTGGGGGTCTAGGCTTAAGAGGTTTTCCATGGTTTCCCTACTTAAGAAAGTTCCCGAATGGGTAGACCCTGATAACAGTTTCATGAAAGATCATCTTCCTTGGTTGTGCACAGCAGACATAACACCTTGAGGCACGTAAAAGCAATACAGCCGCGGTACCTGTCTCGTCATTTCTTCTGTTTTCAATATTTCTTTTCTTTGTCTGTCTTAAACATAATATTCTTTTCCAGTCGGAGGACTGACAATTATCACATCCGGGTTATCCACACTAATAGATAGCTCGCGAAGTGTGTTCGGCAAATAAAATTTGAGCTCACAAACTTCGCTCGCTGCGAGGGGCATTGTAATTTCCCCACGGAAAATTACCCTCTACCACGCAATAATTAATAATTATCAATCAAATCATCCACATTTATTCACTTTTGGAAAGTATCTGATCGGATTTTCTAGTAATATATGCGCCGGACGCCAAGGTATTTTTCTAGTACGTTTATTCTTTGGAAGAACAGAGATACATATATGTATTCTCCATGGTTGTTAGGGACGGATAACTAGGACAGCTTCGGAAGTATCTGTTGGAAGATTGTCGGGTTGCTAAAAGAGACATATTTGCTCTTCTTCTCGCTAAAGCGAGATATTAACGTTTGTGCCACTAGCGGATTATTTGAAGAGAGAGAAAAACTGTAAACGCAAATTAAGTAAGACTTGGAATCAACAGAAAACGGAACATGTAATGGAGATGGATTGAATATACAATTTTCCTCAGAAATAAGGTTTGTGACCCTTTTATTCTAGAGTGAATGACGAATGAGTTCTCTGTCTGAATCATTGATGATTGTCTTGGCCCTGTAATTAGTGGGGAAGTTTCAGTTGTGACGAAGAGAGCCTGCAATCACCGAGATTTTATAAAATCGTCCAAAAAGGCTTCGGACACATCTGAAATTCTAAATCTGTCGTAAAATGAACGAATTGTTCAAACGATCGATTTTTCCCAACTGAATGCAGCACTTAACAATAATAATAGATATAAAGATCTTTTACAGCAAGCCAGCCGCTGAATATTAAGACGAAGGGCTCCACCAGAGATTCTATTGGGCTGAGTTCACGTAATGAAATATTATATTTAAAACTGTATATAGATAAAGGACAGAGAGAGAGAGAGAGAGAGAGAGAGAGAGAGAATGAAATTAGAGAAAATACGCAGAGTCCTCCATTAGTATAATTGTTTGCCTGTCTTGTCACGGATCAGCCTAAAGATAAAACAGGAGGCCCTTACTTTACTGTACAGGTTTATGTGTGAGAGACATTACACCAAGTTAGCGGCAAGCTGCATTCACATACACTCCTGGAAATTGAAATAAGAACACCGTGAATTCATTGTCCCAGGAAGGGGAAACTTTATTGACACATTCCTAGGGTCAGATACATCACATGATCACACTGACAGAACCACAGGCACATAGACACAGGCAACAGAGCATGCACAATGTCGGCACTAGTACAGTGTATATCCACCTTTCGCAGCAATGCAGGCTGCTATTCTCCCATGGAGACGATCGTAGAGATGCTGGATGTAGTCCTGTGGAACGGCTTGCCATGCCATTTCCACCTGGCGCCTCAGTTGGACCAGCGTTCGTGCTGGACGTGCAGACCGCGTGAGACGACGCTTCATCCAGTCCCAAACATGCTCAATGGGGGACAGATCCGGAGATCTTGCTGGCCAGGGTAGTTGACTTACACCTTCTAGAGCACGTTGGGTGGCACGGGATACATGCGGACGTGCGTTGTCCTGTTGGAACAGCAAGTTCCCTTGCGGGTCTAGGAATGGTAGAACGATGGGTTCGATGACGGTTTGGATGTACCGTGCACTATTCAGTGTCCCCTCGACGATCACCAGTGGTGTACGGCCAGTGTAGGAGATCGCTCCCCACACCATGATGCCGGGTGTTGGCCCTGTGTGCCTCGGTCGTATGCAGTCCTGATTGTGGCGCTCACCTGCACGGCGCCAAACACGCATACGACCATCATTGGCACCAAGGCAGAAGCGACTCTCATCGCTGAAGACGACACGTCTCCATTCGTCCCTCCATTCACGCCTGTCGCGACACCACTGGAGGCGGGCTGCACGATGTTGGGGCGTGAGCGGAAGACGGCCTAACGGTGTGCGGGACCGTAGCCCAGCTTCATGGAGACGGTTGCGAATGGTTCTCGCCGATACCCCAGGAGCAACAGTGCCCCTAATTTGCTGGGAAGTGGCGGTGAGGTCCCCTACGGCACTGCGTAGGATCCTACGGTCTTGGCGTGCATCCGTGCGTCGCTGCGGTCCGGTCCCTGGTCGACAGGCACGTGCACCTTCCGCCGACCACTGGCGACATCATCGATGTACTGTGGAGACCTCACGGCCCACGTGTTGAGCAATTCGGCTGTACGTCCACCCGGCCTCCCGCATGCCCACTATACGCCCTCGCTCAAAGTCCGTCAACTGCACATACGGTTCACGTCCACGCTGTCGCGGCATGCTACCAGTGTTAAAGACTGCGATGGAGCTCCGTATGCGACGGCAAACTGGCTGACACTGACGGCGGCGGTACAGAAATGCTGCGCAGCTAGCGCCATTCGACGGCCAACACCGCGGTTCCTGGTGTGTCCGCTGTGCCGTGCGTGTGATCATTGCTTGTACAGCCCTCCCGCAGTGTCCGGAGCAAGTGTGGTGGGTCTGACACACCGGTGTCAATGTGTTGTTTTTTCCATTTCCAGGAGTGTATATTCATCAGTCAGTAATATAGATATAAAGATATTCTCCCAATAACATTATATAATCCATTATATGCTGTCTACACTGTACAATAGGGACATTCAGAAATCATCGTAATACTTTAACAGCAGAAGAACATATGCAAAAAGAAATTTAAGAGAGCTGAAAAAAGACCAGAGGGCATCTGTAATTCGAAGGAAAGCTATCAGAGCTCACCTCCGCCCTCCCCCCATCACCACCCCCCCCCCCCCACCAAAACTCCAGGGTACTCAGCCAAAAACTTCCGAAGAAATTTCGAAACACTAGGTTCTGAAATCTTCTGCACGATAGTGATAGCTTCTCTTACTTTTTTATCGATTTGTGTTAGCTTCTTCGTATTACAGACAGTAATGAAGTCTTAGCTGGCCCATTCTTCGAACTGATCTGTGTGACGACGTATGCTGACCATCAGAAGTCTGATATTTTACGGATCTACGACCACAGAGCTAATGTATCTGCAAGACATCTTTCGCAGCTGGCCCACGACCAGCACTCAGATGTACCCTGAAATCACTGGTGGACTGTTATCATATCAGTACAGCAGGAGAACAATTACTTGACCTGGCATGAGCTGACCATCTCGGGCAGTTAGGACCTGTGGTCTTATTTCAAATGTGTGTGAATTCTTAAGGGACTAAACTGCTGAGGTCATCGGTTCCTAGACTTACACACTACTTTTGCTAAGAACAACACACCGAGGGAGGGATGACTCGGATCTCCGGCAGGAGGGGCCGCGCAATTCGTGACACGGCGTCTCAAGCCGCACGGCCAATCCTTGCGGCTGGTCTTATTTCTGCACAGGGAATTACTGTTGTCGACTTATCCCACAAACAAGGTAAGATGGTGTATTCGCTACTAAACAGAACAAATCCCTTCACCACAAGCAAAGCCATGTTAAGTTGGTTGCACAGTCTGATGAAGTTTCATGTACAGGTAAATATTTTATCAACAGTAGGCTCAGCAACGAAAATGCAAATAACATAGCCGATCTGATAGCGTTTGTACACCTGAGAATTCTAGGGCTTTGAGACCGTTTTGTTGTCCCACAAACATTTTGCAAGAAAGTACGCTGCATCTGTTAGGCTCCCTAGGCAGAGCGTGAGAAAATGTTTTAAGAAGATGTGCATTTTCGACGGTATGAAGAGACGATTATTCAAGAAGTTACACCAACGGGTATTTAGAGACGTTAACAGTTTGCAAAATGTCCCAGAAGATGCTGCTGCTGTTGAATCTTATTTCCTTTTGGCTGGTTGTGTACACAAGCGAATTTTCGACTATTTGTCTGATAATGAATCTTACACGAAAGACGGCTGCACTCCGATGTATCACCTGTTGTTCTGCAATGTAAGTGGTAACAGTTACGGCAACTACCGGAGGTAGTCATTCCGCGTATGGCTGTTAAAAATATTTGCTGTGATAGCAAATTCAATGTTTTGTAACGTTCAGGCGCTGTGGGAGGTTGAAGCCCAATAAGTATGCTGGTGTAAGTATACCCGCCTGTCACAGATCATTTGAGCACGAGCCCTGCAGAAAGCACAATAACGGCAATCATACTGCATAAAAATAAAAACTACGTCAGACTTATACACCAAAGTGAATCGCTCATGAAACCAACGTGGTGGTTACATTTACCGCTAATTGTAATCCATCACACTGGCTTTGCAAGCGAATCAGTTCGATGTATAATATTAATTTAGTTTTGTTTTTTGTACAGTATTATTGCTGTTATTGTGCTTGTCAAATGGCTCGCGCTCACTAGGTGAGTGGAGCAGCGCGTGCTCGTACCACAGCATCTATTTGGACTCAGACTGCTGGGAACTATGTTCCAGCATGACACAACTTAGCATTGTAGAGTGGTTTTGAACATCCCACAATACTTTACAATGACAAAATGTCGAAACTGCAACAGCAATAAATATTTTTAACGGTCATATATGCACTGACTACTGTCAATAATTACATTAAAGCTGTGGACCCAGTTCTCATCAATATTTTAGTTATGTCAGTGTCGGAAGATTACATTTCCATCCTTGATGATTTCTTAAGTTCTCAGCTTGTTATGTAATTGTCCTAACTCACCATTTAGCTACGTAAAGATTGTAAAATGTATTATTTTTCTATTAACATACTGTTAAGCTCATATGATACAATGTTTTCAACAAAGGAAATTCATATGTAGTAATGAGCAACATTTTTATTTGTCAGTTCATATTCTTGATGGAATTAGCTTTAAAACACATATTAAAAATCACTACAAAATTTCTGTAATTGATACACTGGTAATTACTGTTGGATTGGCTGAAGAGCCAACACCGTGTTACTAGAGGAGGCCGAAATGCATGCGTTTTAGCTCACGCAGGCTGGCGTGAGGAGGGAAGAACTATACTGACGTGAGGTCTGGAACATGACAAGGAATTAGAATTCAGAAAGCGAACGTAATTAGTTTCATACTTAACTTTAATCCATTAATGATGAACGTCGCTCTTGAAGGTACATGATTCACAATATCAATATCAATAGTAACTGAATATGGCGCCTTACTAGGTCGTAGCAAATGACGTAGCTGAAGGCTGTGCTAAACTTTCGTCTCTGCAAATGAGAGCGTATGTAGACAGTGAACCATCTCTAGCAAAGTCGGCTGTACAACTGGGGCGAGTGCTATGGAGTCTCACTGGACTAGACATGCCGTGTGGCGGCGCTCGGTCTGCAGTCACTGATAGTGGCGACACGCGGGTCCGACGTATACTAACGGACTGCGGCCGATTTAAAGGCTACCACCTAGCAAGTGTGGTGTCTGGCGGGACACCACAGTTACTGCAAATTATAAATTTTATATTTCATGAACTCTGTCAGATTTTCTAATATGCATTGTAAAACTACACGAAATATTTTTACCGTGGCAAATATGGACAACCATCTGCTGTATAATGGAATGACGACAATGGACCGCCGGCCGGAGTGGCCGTGCGGTTCTAGGCGCTACAGTCTGGAGCCGAGTGACCGCTACAGTCGCAGGTTCGAATCCTGCCTCGGGCATGGATGTGTGTGATGTCCTTAGGTTAGTTAGGTTTTATTAGTTCTAATTTCTAGGCGACTGATGACCTCAGAAGTTAAGTCGCATAGTGCTCAGAACCATTTGAACCATTTGACAACGGACCGGGGCTCGAACCTAGATCTCCCACTTATCGCCAGCGGTCGCCTTACAATTGGGCTACCCTACCACGCTTCAAATAACACCCAGACGTCCATATGTCGTCATCCATGTGTCTAGAAGCTGCACTTGTACGTACATCTGTTATGTGTATTTCTGTACAGCGGATATACGTTAATTGAAAGTCGTTTGCCTTGTTTCGGCGGATAAACTCGATATTGCAGTCCCTGTGTTTGTAAGAAGTGCGATGAAATGTCTCTTCGGCCATGCGCGCATGTCCGAAGGAACATTAAATCATACTTCTGAACAACAAAGACACTGGATATCATATTGTGAAACTACACCCAAAAACCTTTTTTAGTTTTGTAGGAGACTACAGCGTTATCAAATTATGTACATGATTAAAGTTAAAAATTACTATGGAACAGCTAGGATACAGTTAATAAAATATTCCGGGCTATTATGCCGTCGTCGAATGCGTTTCACCTTAAAACCCAACGTTTCCTCCCCATTGGGTGTATCGTAGCTTCTTTAAATGTCCGATTCACTCTCTGGCTCGCTGCTAAGTATACGGTCTCCTCCTTCCTATTGAAATTCGTGGGGTGTTTAGCAATCTCTGTGGTCTCTCTGAACAACCTTTCATGGTATCCGCTTGCGACTGCCAGTACTTGAGTCCTATCAAAATTAATGTTGGGGCCGCCTGGCTGAAAAGCATGTTTCGCAACAGCTGATCCGTCAGTCTCCCCTCTTCTAGAATTGCCCTTGTGCTCTTCTAGTCGCTTTTTGCATTTTCCAGCTGTTGGTGAGCATCCTTGGCCGGTTTTAGGTGATCTTGTATTTTCCGGGCGTGTTCGTAGATTGCCGCGATGCTCCGTTGCTTCAAGATTTTTCCTATGTGATCAGTAACGTCCTTAATGAAAGGCAGGAAAACTTCCGACTTCACCTGCGCTTGAGCATCGCTATGATTTCTACACAGTGGTCTTAACGCTCTTTTCACATCAGCAAACGAATGACCATTCTTAAGCAAAGCACTGGTGAGATGTTTTAATTTTGCCTCAAGCAGCTCTGGTTCTCAGATTTTCCTTGCTCTATCCGCCAACATTTTTATGATGCCTCGCTTTCGTTGTGGATGGCGGATCGAATCCCGGCGTAGACAAAGGTCTGTGTGCGTGGGTTTTTGGTAAACCGTGTGGCCCAAGCTACTACCTTCTCTCTTGAAAACTAGCACATGAAAAAAATTCAATCTTCCTCCTGCCTCCTGCTCCATGGTAAACTGAATCTTCGGATTTTCCTCCCGATGTTGCACAAATGTTTAAATTTTGCCTCACTGCCTCGTATTTTAAATGGGACGTTGAGTTGTATGAACAGACGGATCGTGTCGCTATTGGGATCCCCTTAAACCCAGTTATAACGAACTTATTGATGGAAAAATCGAGGAGCAGCCATTGGAAAGTGCTAACAAGAAACCGAATATCTGTTTCCCGTACGTGGATGATAGTACTTTTTTTTATTTTTTTGGGTTCACAAACAGGAACAATTAAAACTGACATGGGAACAATGGAAACACGGTTAGACTCACGAATAGGGACATGTTTTAAAAACATGAAAGAGGAATTAAAGAAAGAAATTAGAGAAGAAGTACAACCGATTTTGAATGCTCACAATAATAGATTAATTTCAATAGAAATTAGACAAAAGGAACAGGATAGAGAACAGGAAGAAAGAGATCGCGTGATAGTACAAAAATTTTCAGAGTTGTATTTACAACGTGCATGGGGGTTAATTAAAATACAATAATTTTAGTAGCTGTGTGACCGGTTGCGAAGTCTCGTAACCAGTTGGCCCTGAGTAGTATTAGAACGCAATCTGATTGCATAAAATAACAATAAAGAAAGAGAAGAAATTTCCGTTAACACAATTGATTAATTAAGTCCCATGCAACTATAAAAGCTGCGAAACAACAAAGCACGAGTGTAACTGTTCTGTGTGTGGTAGTGTGATTCAACGTACGTGTATCTGGCACGGCTCTTCCTCAATACGACAAGATATTTTAAACACCATTTACAATGAACTAATTGAAAAACCAGAAATACTATAATTGCACATAAAAACCAGAATTACCAGTCTAATATATGAACACCAGCCAGATGCTTTGTTGACTGTACCTGTGACCAAGAGGCATTGTCATTAAAGAAATGTGAAATAATTTTTTTTACCTCAATATATACTAATGAAAAATACACTGTGATCATTGCAACATCTTCCACCTATACATTACATCAACCGAACAGCATCTACTCTCTCGCACAACAGAACAACAACTGCACTCGACATCCTCTGAACTAGTACTGCCCTCGAGATCCTCTCAACAAGCACTGCTCACAGCTACCTCTGAACTACTACTGCACCAGTGGAGGCGGCGGAATAATAATCTTTGGCGCAATGTCTGGCGCTGTGACTCAGTGTAGCCACCTCGACGTATTTATGTGGTGTGTACCAGTATACCTAAATGAAGCGCGGACGATCAACAGCGCAGACGAGAAGAGCCATGCAAAGAATAAACTAGCGTGGAGAGCTGTCTGAGATCACACTTTCGGCTGAAGATGGCTTCATCATTTAGCGCCAACAGCTATTCAATCACGAGCTGTGCAGAGACGTAGCTACTCCATAGCGCATTTCTTTTTAAGTTGCATTTAGTTTAGCAGTCAGTACATCTTGAGTCACTAAGCTGCAAGTCTGTAATCTGATTTAATAATAAAGTGTGAGTCAGAAAAATATTTGTATTAGTTCAGAATGACAACTCAACCAGTAGATGGAGATTTGCAGCAATTAAAGAACCTTTCAGAAAGAAAGAGTAGACGAAATTAAACTCGCGGTCGACTGTAGTTTCAGGTATCGATTCTACCCCACGGGCGTCAGTGCTGGCAATTGAACTGCAACTTTCCTTCCGACGCCAATAGCAGTCGTGAATTACCTGGCGGGCCCAGTGGTGCAAACAATCTGAGCCTTGCCTCCGATGGCTCCGTACCATGAGTGTCCTCTGCCACCACGATATACAAGGGCCACTCCAAAAGAAATGTACACTATTTTTTCTAAAATCCATTTTTTTATTCTAAATGTTTGAAAGACTTACAGTGTGTACATACATCCTTTACGAACAATATTTTTATTTCTCCACATAATTGCCATCCCTCTCGACTGCCTTACGCCATCTTGGAACCAGCGCCTGTATACCCGCACGGTAAAATTCTGGACCAACCTGTTGGAGCCACTATTTGGCAGCGTGCACAAGGGAGTCACCATCTTCAAACCTTGTCCCACGAAGAGAGTCTTTCAGTTTCCCAAAGAGATGATAGTCACATGGAGCCAGGTCAGGACTGTAAAGCGGGTGTTTGAGTGTTTCCCATCCGAGTTTTGTGATCGATTCCATGGTTTTTTGACTGATATGTGGCCGTGCATTGTCGTGCAACTGCAAAACACCCTGCTTTTGCCAATGTGGTCGAACACGACTCAGTCGAGCTTGAAGGTTCTTCAGTGTCGTCACATAGCATCAGAATTTATGGTGCTTCCACTTGGCATGATGTCCACAAGCAAGAGTCCTTCAGAGTCGAAAACACCGTAGCCATAAGTTTTCCAGCAGAAGGTGTGGTTTTGAATTTTTTTTCTTGTGTGAACTTGCATGATGCCACTCCATTGATTGCCGCTTCGTCTCTGGTGAAAAATGATGGAGCCATGTTTCATCACCTCTCACAACTCTTCCAAGAAATTCTTCTCCACCATTCTCGTACTGTTCCAAAAGTTCGCTGCATACCGTTTTTCTTGTTTCTTTGTGAGCCACTGTCAACGTCCTGGGAACCCACCTGGCACAAACCTTTTTTAACACCGACGCTTTCAGTATACTGCAAACACTTCCTTCCCCTATCCCAACGGAGCGTGACAATTCGTTCACTGTGATGCGTCTGTCAGAAGTCACCTGTTCGTTAACTCTCTGCACATTGTCTGGAGTGTGTGCAGCACGAGGCCTGCCCCTGCGAGGACAGTCCTCAATATTGCCGTGCCCGCTTTCATCACGTAACCTGCTTGCCCACCGACTAAATGTACTGCGATCGACAGCAGCATCTCTATACGCCTTTCTCAACCTCTTGTGGATGTTTTCCACTGTCTTGTTCTCACAGCACAAGAATTCTATGACAGCAAGTTGCTTCTGACGAACGTCAAGTGTAGCTGCTATCTTGAAGACATGCTGTGACAGTGCCACTCACGTAGACACTGCAAAACTTTCACACATGCAGAATGAAAACTGTATTTTTACAAAAATAGTGTGCATTTCTTTTGGAGTGACCCTCGTAGGACGGCCGGTAGCAGCCACTCAGCCCACTCAGACTTGCAGCTTCTTCGCCACATGAAATACGCAGATGCCGCCTAGTCGCGGCTCTGATATCATCATTTGTGCTTAGTTCAGGGAGTCTCATCTTTGTTGACACTGTAATAGCTGGACTCTGTTTCTTGTTCGATTATTTGTAATGAGTCTGTGTACACTTGGAGAAATACAAGTTAAACATATCTTCTTTTTACTGTGTAAATTTGTTCGATAATCGTTTCTGCTCCTTCTGCTCCTGTCCTGCTTTCATACAATGACAGTTGCTGCACCTCTCTGTAGCCCACCTCTTCTTCCCAATGAGTACGAAGTCACACACAGCATTGGGTATCCCAACTACGTATAATAAAGATAAGGTAAGTAAATCCCTATTTACAGTATTTAATAAATGATGTACCCTATCGCGTAATTTTTTTTTTTTTTTTTTTTGAATGAGAGTATCCTGATAATTGAATGAAATGTTTTGTTAAATTTTTATGTTTGTTAAAAGCCACGGCTAAATTTTCACAGGGCGCTATCGCCAGATATATCATACGTATTCCAACGTGAAGACATCCGTCTTACTCACGATGGATTAAAAAAAATCTTTCTTTTATATTAAGCGATAAGCCAATTAAACATAATACTTAATTATTTTTTCTGTGAGGCTTGATGCTCCAGGATAGCTGCCTATGTGCAATGGCAGCGTACACATTTACAGAAATTACGCTTAATAAAACTGTACCTCTGGCCAAAAATGAATTGGAAAATATTACAAGATGCCGTTTTGTATTTATTGATATTGGTCTTTTTAAAACATTTATCATTAAATGACTATTAAAATAGCTTGTATTATTTTTATAATTAACGGCGTCGCTACAACAATGAGCCTATACAAAATGGCCAAGGCAACATTTAATTACTATGCGGCTGGTCCAGGCGGAAGTCCGAGTCCTCCCTCGGGCATGGGTGTGTGTGTTTGTCCATAGGATAATTTAGGTTAAGTAGTGAGTAAGCTTAGTGACTGATCACCTTAGCAGTTAAGTCCCATAAGATTTCACACACATTTGAACATTTAATTATTACGTAACTAAATCATGGGCAGGATAGGTAATCGCTACTGATAAATAGACAATTTTGAATGATTATTTTATATATATTCAAAATATTACTAGTATTACTACAGATAGTTGTATTAGTTACAAACCGCGAACTATAAGCGTCCGTGAGCTAGAACATCAGAACCAAGAAGACAATGAAACAAAAAAGTTGATCCCTTTTGTACCAAATGACAAAAGATACTAAAAATTACTATTCTGGAGTTCAGTGCATATAGCGCTTCCATTGTTGAGTATCGGTAATTTAATTTATACTTTTTTTTCCGGAGCCTATGCTATAAAAGCCTACTGGTTCAAAAATGGTTCAATGGCTCTGAGCACTATTGGACTTAACATCTGAGGTCATCAGTCCCCTAGAACTTAGAACTACTTAAACCTAACTAACCTAAGGACATCACACAACACCCAGTCATCACGAGGCAGAGAAAATCCCTGACCCCGCCGGGAATCGAATCCGGGAACCCGGGCGTGGGAAGCGAGAACGCTACCGCACGTCCACCAGCTGCGGACCCGGCCGGCAAACGCCCACTGGAATGCCATTGGCATAGTTACATACAGTCTTGTGAATCGCATTTCACGATAGCATAATTCCGTTTACAATGTCTACGTCCAAACAGGTGACGGTAGACATATTTGATTTAATCATGGTATTAATATATTTTAAGTTTGCCTGCGTCCCAACAGGTGACGACAGATTGATCATTATATTAGTAAGGTTGAAGTATGCCTGCGTCCTAACAGGTGACTATAGACACATGTGATTTCAATATTTGTGATAATACTGGTAGTTTCTTGCAGTTCTTGCACATAGATGATTTTACTCTGAAGTTGAGTGCAGTCATTTTACTATCTTCCCTCGGAATAATTTGTTTTGTGCTCCCCCACTTGGGTAAAAGGCAGTGGGAAATCGAGGTAAAACCAGGGCAGTGCTGTAAGACTGTACTCTTATTCAACATTTAAAGACATGAATACAGATATAAATGGTTTCAATTCAGTTCATCGTTAATGTTTTTTACAAAATTTAGGATGTTCATTGTTAATCTTCTTCCGCAGTAAGCTGTTGAAGTGATGGGGGAGGGGGCGCCGGATTGTGCCTCCGACAGCGCGTACTGCCGGTTGTGACGTCACCGAGGCGAGTGATCAGCTGACGCACGACAGCGGCGAGCCGCACACAACAGCGTACCGGCCGTGCGTCTTGTCCTACCGTCCTTTGAAATATTCTCCGCCACCGCTCCACAGCAAAATTTCATGAAATGCAAGTACAGCAGCAGCATCAGTACATTATAGGTAAATAGATGTTAAATGGGATAAGATGTTTGAGGTAGTCAAAAAAAGTAGGAATAGACCATAAAGATAGAAAAATGATATGGAACCTGTACAAAAACGAGACAGCAGTTATCCGTGGACGGACAAAACAAGAAGAGGTGCAGATACGGAAAGGTGTCCGACAAGGTTGCGCACTATCCCCTGTTATCTTTAACGTATAAATTGAAGAGGCGCTGAAAAAAGTAAGGGAAAATTCACAGACAGGTGTAGTAATTCATGGCCAACGAATAGATATGATAAGATATGCCGATGATATAGCTGTCCTGGCTGAAAGTGAAGAAGATCTTGGAGTCCTACTGAATAGAATGGATAAAGTTATGGGTGAAGAATATAATATGAGAATTAATAAAGCAAAAACAAAAGTAATGGCATGCGACAAAGAAGATCAAGTGAAAGTCCAAGTTCATGTAGGCAATGAACTGCTTGAACAAGTTGATAAATTTACTTATCTGGGCAGTAATATTACCAGGGATGGAAGGAGCAAGGCAGAAGTGAGAAGTAGAATAGTTCAAGCAAAGGCTGCTTTTAACAAGAAGAAAAACATATTAACATCTAAGAGCATCAGCCTTGAAATCAGGAAAAGATTTTTGAAATCATATGTGTGGAGTGTGGCATGCTATGGGTGTGAAACATGGACTCTCGGGACAGAGGAAGACCAGAAGCTAAATTCTTTTGAAAAATGTGGTGCTATAGACGCATGCTCAAAATAAAATCGATCGACAAGGTCACAAACGAAGTGGTTCTGGAAAGAGCAGGTGAGAAGAGAAGCTTCTGGAGTTTCATTGTTAAAAGAAGAGTGCAATTTACAGGCCATCTATTAAGACATAAAGGACTCCTGAACACAATCATAGAGGGATATGTCGAGGAGGAGGAGGAGGATATTAGTGTTTAACGTCCCGTCGACAACGAGGTCATTAGAGACGGAGCACAAGCTCGTGTTAGGGAAGGATGGGGAAGGAAATCGGCCGTGCCCTTTCAAAGGAACCATCCCGGCATTTGCCTGAAGCGATTTAGGGAAATCACGGAAAACCTAAATCAGGATGGCCGGAGACGGGATTGAACCGTCGTCCTCCCGAATGCGAGTCCAGTGTGCTAACCACTGCGCCACCTCGCTCGGTGATATGTCGAGGGAAAAAGACCGAGAGGAAGACCACGACTGAGGTACATGGATCAAATCGTGAAGATGTGGGATGTAACACCTATAAAGAAATGAAGAGAAAAGCTGAAAGACGCACAGAATGGAGACAAGCTGCCATTGTAGCTGTTGCAAACCAATCCTTGGATTGACCACTACAGAAGAAGATGTGTATTCCTGCTGATGGGGGAAACACATGATTATTGGTCCTGTTTTATTGTTTCATCCAGCACCAGTTTATTATGTCGGTTTGCGTATGAATTAATCGTTCACTTGTTAACACATTCGAAGTCCACTGTACGACACTGTTCAAGTACAGTTCGTCACACTTTTGTTGCAGTTTATTTCCGTCTCGTAGTGCTGTGTGGCACTGTTAAAATGCATCGTTTGTCATACGTTAACTTTAGCTTTACACAGTTGTTGTGTCCCTGTTTACCTCGTCTCACTACTTCTGTCACACACCACGCTGTTCATAATGTCACAAACAGGTATCTCCGGACACACTTGCACAGATCAGCTGCTCTATTCGCTTGCACGGGCGGATTACCATTGTTGACTTATTCCACTCCGATCATCGGGGAGATATTGACTTGCTGACGTCCGTTTAGATCAGCTGTGCTTCGACTGCGTTAAATAACGTCCTTGTCCGAAGCACACTTATTAGTTCGCCACAGTCTGTAAGCTATTTACTACATTTAACCTTTACACACTATAGTAAAACCAACGTCTCTGGCGTTGTACCGTTTATATTGTCTCATGAACACTGTTCATTACACTACAGTTTCTGTGAATGGCGTTACTTTTGGTCACATGAATCCACTTTATTGACACAAAGTTCTTTCGCATCTATGCACACACAGTCACTGTTCTGTACAGTCTCTTGTAACACATTAAACTGTTCATAAAAACAGTAACATTTTATTTACGTGACTAAATACACATACAATGTATTCGAATGCACCTTATAACTCATTGCAATGCACATTATGTATTGGTATGCTTGGCCAATTAGACCATTTTCTGGACTTTTCGACACTGGTCTGATTTAACTCAGTTTGTTACATATTAGGATACACATACACACACACACACACACACACACACACACACACACACACACACACACATATATATATATATATATATATATATATATATATATATGTATATATATATATATATATATTGCAGGAATCCTGAACATGTCTCTGCTTCCGTGATATTTTTTAAATCACTGCACTTGACAGTCCAGTTCACTCAAAACATGACCGTATCTTAGTGACATAAGTTCGGTAGATAAAACTACCCGATTTCTACCTATTGATTTTTCTTCTTTTTAGTTGATTCATGGCTTGTACCATTAGGTACACTACACTCATGACCAATTAATAAATTCCTTAGTCCCGTTCAAAATTCTATGTATACCATTGCATTTGTCATTACATATTTCTAACAAATTCTATTATGACATTAAGTGCATAAAACTTTTACTACATACTTATTCGGCGCGCCTGTCCGCATGAATCTATTAAACTCTTTGAGTATGCATTCTACCGGACTGGCTTCCGGATGGAACCAAGCTATCAATATCTGTTTTATACTATCGTTTCTCAGAAAATTTTTCCACTTGTAACCAGTAAAATATGCAGTATTATCTGAAATGACAGCTTCCGGTTTACCTATTATGGATATATAATCTTTTTCTATCCTGTTAACAATGACTGTAGTTGTAGAACATTTGAGCGGATACATCTTTAGATACCTAGAAAACACATCGTAAACTGCCAATATATATTATTTGAACCCTCCTTGTGCTGTATGGAGTGGTTCAGCTAAATCCAAAGAATCTAGTTGTAACGGGTACGTCGGTACGGTTGCATATAATTCGTTTCTTTTTGAACAGGTACTCTGTGAACATACCTGCCTAATTCGGGTAATAGCAAAACCGTTCGATTTTAGCAATAGTCTTGTTTATGTCAAAACGCCCCCAAGTTTTACGGGTATACCAGATAAAGTCTCGTAAACAACTCTCCGGAATACATAAGCACCACCGTTCTTCTTCTTTCTTAATTTTATGGCACAAAATGCCATCTTTTATCTTAAATTGCTTGGCTAATTCCGAATTCGGATTCTCAGTGACCATTTGCACAATGTTTTCCCATTTACAACCAGCATTTTGCAATTCTGACATACGTTTACACATATCAAGAAAATTACGTCTGTATGTTTGCTCTTGAACTTACAGTACTTTTTACTTGTTCGGTAAGTTCTGCATTTTAAGACATGCCCCGTGGCAACCTGGATACAGCAACAGCAATGATGTTATCCTTGCCGTTAATATATACAATTTGGAAGCGATACTTTGCAACACTAAAGCCAATCTGGCTAAGAGTGCGTGTAACAGTTCACGTGTTAACAAGAAACTTAACGACTGGTGGTCACAGTACACCTTTACCTTTTTACCATAACCGTAAAAATGAAATTTCTTGAAAGCCAAATCACAGCTAAGGCTTCAAGTTCCGTTATTGAGTATGATCGTTCACGTTCTGTTAAGACACGACTCGCAAAACTAATTACTTTAATCTGTTGTTCGCCGTCTGTTTCATCCACTTGGAACAGACAAGCTCCTAGTCCTGTAAAAGACGCATAAGTAGCAGTGCAAAACTTTTTCTTCATGTCGGGGTGGTACAGAATACCTGCGTTGATTAACGCTTGCTTGATTCGATTGAACTCTCTCTCGCAGGGGGAATTCCACTGATAAACTATATTTTTCTTCAGCAGATTTAACAACACATAATTGCGTATTGATTGTTAATAAAACTTACCTGAAGAACGCTATAATTGCCCCTTTTATCTTTGATGTAGGCGAAGGAAAATTTATTGCAGCTTGTATTATATATTCGTGTGGAATAATCCCCAAGGGTGGAAAGACATGTTCCAGAAATTTATTTAATCGCTACCGAATTTTGTCCTATTAAGGTCGGCAGGGACTCCAGCCTTTTCGTATTTGCTCAATAATCCGTTTATTATCTCGATATGCCCTACCCCATGTGGGAGTCGCAATTAAAAGGTCATCCACTTACACGGTGACTATCAAGTAACTCTGGACCTATCACCGAATTAAGAGTTGCTATGAATACCCCCGTACTTGTATTTAAGCCGAATGGGAGTACTTTAAACTGGTAACTCCGACCAGCGAAAATAAAAGCTGTGTATTTTTTCGACTGTTGCGTCAAGGGGATTTGACGATATGAAAGTCGCAAAGCAATGGATGAAAGATATTTCACTCCAAATAATTTTTGCAGCTGTTTCTCGAAATTCTCTGGCCTAGTCCTCATTGGCACAATAATTTTATTAATGTCACGAGCATCTAACACCAGACGTATTTTTCCACTATCTTTTGTAACTGCTAGTAACGGGCTGCTGTAAGGTGACATTGACGGCTCAATTATTCCCCATTCTAGCATCTTACGTATTTCTAATTTTACTGCCTCCTTTTTCGATCATGGAACGGAGTAAGTTGCATTACAAAATGTCTTGTGTGGTATCACATCAATATTATACGTATAATCTCTGATGACCGCTGCTCTCTCAGAGAATACTTCTATATGTTCCTTTAAAAGCTGGGATAACTGTAATTGTTGCTCTGGTGTCAGATATGTAGATTCCTCTACTTTATCCTTTATTGATTGACAGGACTCTGTGGTACTAACCATAGAGTAAATATCTCTGGAGTGAGCATAGCGTTCTGCGCATGTTGTCAACATTAAACCAGGATTGTCACGTGTTTTCGGGACTTCGCTGTGCTTGTGTGCTTTCTGCAGCGTTTAAAGTTTATAATATCAAGAGTTTTTGTTGTGTTTCACCGTTTGTTGATTGTGTAATAGTGATGGTGAATTACTGTTGTTGCTACGGATGCAAAGAAAAATATGTGAAAGGAGGGATAGTGACTTTTCATGGGAACATACCAATTAGCTCTAATTATAGTTATCATATTATTAAGAGACACTGCGTATGTTTAAAAATTGCGAGACGCATTATAATTAAGGCTTGATTCTGCAGACCTATTTTTCTACGATTTTATGAGTTCATAATAGACATTACGGCTCGTATAAAAGCTTACAAACAATGGCTTCCTCTCGTAAATTTGCTAGTGGAACAGGAAAGGGAAGGTTAATTGTTTCAGCAAATACTATCCTCCATGCATTTATCAGTGACTTGTCTACTACATATATAGATTACGCAGTCTACTATTTATTTAATAAACTGGGAGCAAGTACGTAAAATGCGTTAAATAAATACTTCAAAGTGTCACCAATAAGAAAAATTGTGCTTTAGATCGCAAAAACGAGAAAATAAATACGCAGAAATAGCAGAAAAAAGGACGAATTAGCAGGGATATAATCGCTAATGTGTGGCAAATTAGGTGTTTTCCGGACACTTGCAGAAGTACTAGCCGAACTGTCAAGTCAGTTTGCAAGACTATCACTGCAAAAATGTGCGTCAGGCTCTGTAATACTATACAGTGCCGTGTCATACCGAAAATTACCAAACATCGAGTGCATCTGAACTGTGACACCTATCGCAAAGAAGCAGAATGCAGTATCACTTGCCCTTAAAAGTTACGTAGCTGGTTTATTCCCGGTATCAAATGGGTACTGTTAAAATGTCTGCGCAACATATGTAAATAATCCATGACACGTTAGAAAAGAATCCGTTTGTACTAGGGATGTAGTGACATTCTACATATACAGGGCGCTATACGGACAAACACACGACGTCCCGAGAGCACGTGACCAGGCCGGCAATGTATGTTGACAACAAAAAATCTGTTTTGCGCATGTGAATTCTCACTCCAGATATACTTACTCTATGGTACTAACATTCTCTTCACTGTGATGGCTATAATCTCGCCCCCCCCCCCCCCCCCATACACTGCTGCATTTGCAGTATTTTTGACAGGTTACACATTACTGTAACATTGTGACAATATTTGCCATGTATAGCTTTATTGCGTAGCAATTCCAGGTGCACTCTTACTTCTCCATTCTGTAAATGCCTTGAGAGAGGTCCATATAGGCATTCCTTTCTCTCAAAAACTCCCAACGCAGAATACAGGCGACTCTCAATCCCTTTACAAGCAGGAACGTAAAATTGAATGTTCCATTTTCCATAAATAGGCTACTTGTACCTGGCTCTTAACTACCTGTGCTTGGGCATCAATGGCACCCCACACTTTGCACTTCTGAACTGGAAACACTGGCACTTTATGCAATTGGCACAATTTCCTATAGAAATCATAACTCATCACATTAACTTTAGCTCCTGTATCAAGTATGATATTGACCGATATACTAAGAACTTTAGCCCGAACCACAACCTGTATCAGCTCACTATCTACTTAGTTGCATCTCTTATTCTCAGATAAAAGTTCCTCCTTCATTCCAACATCATTGTTATCTCTTAACACATTGACTACACCCTGTTTCTCTTTAGTCTCTTGTGAGCTCTCCCTCCGTCCCACGGCCAACAACGGAGAGCTAATTGCGGCGTCTTTAGTTTGTCAAATCGGTTGATGTGGGACGATTGTCATTCGTCACATCAACTATTCTCACACTATGATTTTGATTCTGCCAAGCCAGGTTCCTTGAAGTACTTGTTTCACAGTGTTTGTCTCTACTATTGCTATTGCTGTGTTATTCTGATTATCCTGTCTCCGCTACCAGGGCACTGGAAACCTCTTCTTCCCCTGCGTCTCGCATCTGCTGTTGATTCCCACTTCCTGAGCCAAATCTTTCCTCATATCTTCGTTTTCGTCTGTACTGAGGTGAACTGTTTCCCCAAGCCTGTCTATTGTTATTACCGTTGCCATCGTTCGGATGACTGTTAAATAACTGGTTTTCGTTCATAGGTTTACCATGGTGGTTTCGTCCATTAGAACAATTCCCAAGATTGTTCCAATCATTTTGTCTGTTATTGTTCTTTTCTTTATACTCGTAAACATTTCCGTTGCTACTTTGTAACTTTAAGTCTTCCTGAATTAAGTCTATTGAATCCAAGACAGACAAGCAGTTATCCAAGTCACTGTCTGGTACATGGACTAGTTTCTCTCTAATACTGGGTGGAAGTCCGGCTTTTAATAACCTGATCACATCACGATCTGAGATTGGTTCGTTCCAATATCGCTTTTTGTTAGAAACAATAAACTACATCTTTTGTTTCTCGGTCCATGCTCTGGGCAATATGTTTCGAAAACTCTTTATGAATACAACCGGATGAATATTTTTCTCGTCGGTGGAGAAGGTTTGGAACTGGCCGTGCTTAATTAACTCTCCTCCATCATTATTGAAGATACAGTAGGCACAGCCCCCGCACCATTCGACTGCTCACTGTCAGGGGTACATGTCCCTGCCTGTACCCCACAAATTGTATTATAGGTGACTGAGAACGGCGGATTTTCGTGTGAAACATGAGAAGCAGGTATATAATTGTCCTCCATTCGCATATTATTTACTCTTTCCTGTTCTGCCTGATTAATCTGACTAACCGAGTGAACTGCATGAACTGCGCAGGTCACTTCTGTTTGTATTTTATCGCCTATCTGTTTCTCTTTGTTATCTATCCATTTTTCTACTTTTTCTACAACCTTTTTAGTGTGTTCCGCGAGGCAATCCTGTATTTTTTTCTCATTTCCTATCACTATATTTTCTACCCTCTCGGTTATGTTCTGAATATCTTCCTTCATGCTATTCTGCTCTATATGCAGATTCTGTACGTCTGTTGTTAGACTAGCTGCGAAATTTATTTTCTAATTCTACACAAAATCTACAAGAAATATAAATTTTCTTGCTTGCTTGAATTACTGTTTGCAAAGCACTACCACGCAGTATGAACCATGAATATTGGCAAACAACACGACACACGAAAGTAAGGGATATTTTTCAGAAGCCCTTACCCTCGTTTTTATTGTTGGTTCTATTCTTATTCAAATCTTTGGTCAGTTCCAGGTCTTCAGTTTCTCTTAACATCGAAAGTAATAATCCTCGTACACATGAAACAGATAGCATTTACATGCAGTAATTTTCTTATCTAAACAATATATCCCTCCCCCCCTCCCCCCCCCCCCCCCCCGCCCCCATGAATCATGGACCTTGCCGTTGGTAGGGAGGCTTGCGTGCCTCAACGACATAGATAGCCGTACCGTAGGTGCAACCGCAACGGATGGGTATCTGTTGAGAGGCCAGACAAACGTGTGGTTCCTGAAGAGGAGCAGCAGCCTTTTCAGTAGTTGCAGGGGCAACAGTCTGGATGATTGACTGATCTGGCCTTGTAGCACTAACCAAAACGGCCTTGCTGTGCTGGTACTGCGAACGGCTGAAAGCAAGGGGAAACTACAGCCGTAATTTTTTCCGAGGGCATGCAGCTTTACTGTATGATTAAATGATGATGGCGTCCTCTTGGGTAAAATATTCCGGAGGTAAAATAGTCCCCCATTCGGATCTCCGGGCGGGGCCTACTCAGGAGGACGTCGTTATCAGGAGAAAGAAAACTGTCGTTCTACGGATCGGAGTGTGAAATGTCAGATCCCTTAATCGGGCAGGGAGGTTAGAAAATTTGAAAAGGGAAATGGATAGGTTAAAGTCAGATATAGTGGGAATTAGTGAAGTTCGGTGTCAGGAGGAACAAGACTTTTGGTCAGGTGAATACAGGGTTATAAATACAAAATCAAATAGGGGTAATGCAGGTGTAGGTTTAACAATGCATTAAAAAAAATAGGCGTGCGGGTAAGCTACTACAAACAGCATAGTGAACGCATTATTCTGGCCAAGATAGACACGAAGCCCACGCCTAATACAGTAGTACAAGTTTATATGCCAACTAGCTCTGCAGATGATGAAGAAATTGATGAAATGTATGATGAGATAAAAGAAATTATTCAGGTGGTGAAGGAAGACGAAAATTTTATAGTCATGGGTGACTGGAATTAAACAGTAGGAAAAGGAAGAGAAGGAAACGTAGTACGTGAATATGGATTGGGGCTAAGAAATGGAAGTGGAAGCCGCCTGGTAGAATTTTGCACAGAGCATAACTTACTCATAGCTAATACATGGTTCAAGAATCATGAAAGAAGGTTGTATACATGGAAGAACCCTGGAGATACTAAAAGGTTTCAGATAGATTATATAATGGTAAGACAGAGATTTAGGAACCAGATTTTAAATTCTAAGACATTTCCAGGGGCAGATGTGGACTCTGACCACAATCTATTGGTTATGAACTGTAGATTAAAACTGAAGAAACTGCAAAAAGGTGGGAATTTAAGGATTATGGGACCTGGATAAACTGAAAGAACCAGAGGTTGTACAGAGTTTCAGGGAGAGCATAAGGGAACAATTGACAGGAATTGGGGAAAGAAATACAGTAGAAGAAGAATGGGTAGCTTAAAGGAATGAAATAGTGAAGGCAGCAGAAGATCAAGTAGGTAAAAAGACGAGGGCTAGTAGAAATCCATGGGTAACAGAAGAAATATTGAACTTAATTGATGACAGGAGAAAATATGAAAAAGCAGTAAATGAAGCAGGCAAAAAGGAATACAAACGTCTCAAAAATGAGATCGACAGGAAGAGCAAAATGGCTAAGCAGGGGTGGCTAGAGGACAAATGTAAGGATGTAGAGGCTTGTCTCACCAGCGGTAAGATAGATACTGCCTACAGGAAAATTAAAGAGACCTTTGGATAAAAGAGAACCACTTGTATGAATATCAAGACCTCAGATGGAAACCCAGTTCTAAGCAAAGAAGGGAAAGCAGAAAGGTGGAAGGAGTATATAGAGGGTCTATACAGGGGCGAAGTTCTTGAGGACAGTATTATGGAAATGGAAGAGGATGTAGATGAAGATGAAATCGGAAATATGATATTGCGTGAAGAGTTTGACAGAGCACTGAAAGACCTAAGTCGAAACAAGGCCCGGGAGTAGACAACATTACATTAGAACTACTGACAGCCTTGGGAGAGCCAGTCCTGACAAAACTCTACCATCTGGTGAGCAAGATGTATGAGACAGGCGAAAATTCCCTCAGACTTCAAGAAGAATATAATAATTCCAATCCCAAAGAAAGCAGGTGTTGACAGATGTGAAAATTACCGAACTATCAGTTTAATAAGTCACAGCTGCAAAATACTAACGCGAATTCTTTACAGACGAACAGAAAAACTACTGGAAGCTGACCTCGGGGAAGATCAGTATGGATTCCGCAGAAATATTGGAACACGTGAGGCAATATGACCTTACGACTTATCTTAGAAGAAAGCTTAAGGAAAGGCAAACCTACGTATCTAGCATTTGTAGACTTAGAGGAAGCTTTTGACAACGTTGACTGGAATACTCTCTTTCAAATTCTGAAGGTGGCAGGGGTAAAATACAGGGAGCGAAAGGCTATTTACAATTTGTACAGAAACCAGATGGCAGTTATAAGAGTCGAGGGACATGAAAGGGATGCAGTGGTTGGGAAGGGAGTGAGGCAGGGTTGTAGCCTCTCCCCGATGTTATTCAATCTGTATATTGAGCAAGCAGTAAAGGAAACAAGAGAAAAGTAAGGAGTAGGTATTAAAATCCGTGGAGAAGAAATAAAAACTGTGAGGTTCTCCGAGACATTGTAATTCTGTCAGAAACAGCAAAGGACTTGGTAGAGCAGTTGAACGGAATGGACAGTATCTTGAAAGGAGGGTATAAGGTGAACATCAACAAAAGCAAAACAAGGATAATGGAATGTAGTCGAATTAAGTCGGGTGATGCTGAGGGAATTAGATTAGGAAATGAGACGCTTAAAGTAGTAAAGGAGTTTTGCTATTTGCGGAGCAAAATAACTGATGATGGTGGAAGTAGAGAGGCTATAAAATGTAGACTGGCAATGGCAAGGAAAGCGTTTCTGAAGAAGAGAAATTTGTTAACACCGAGTATTGATTTAAGTGTTAGGAAGTCGTTTCTAAAAGTATGGAGTGTAGCCATGTATGGAAGTGAAACGTGGACGATAAATAGTTTAGACAAGAAGAGAATAGAAGCTTTCGAAATGTGGTGCTACAGAAGAATGCTGAAGATTAGATGGGTAGATCACATAACTATTGAGGAGGTATTGAATAGAATTGGGGAGAAGAGGAGTTTGTGGCATAACTTGAATATAAGAAGTGATCGGTTGGTAGGGCATGTTCTGAGGCATCAAGGGGTCACCAATTTAGTACTGGAGGGCAGCGTGGGGGGTAAAAATCGTAGAGGGAGACCAAGAGATGAGTACACTAAGCAGATTCAGAGCGATGTAAGCTGCAGTAGGTACTGGGAGATGAAGAAGCTTGTACAGGATAGAGTAGCATGGAGAGCTGCATTACACCAGTGTCAGGACTGAAGACAACAACAACAACAACAACAACAACAACAATAATAACATATTCTTTTCTCGTCCATAAATTTTCTGGAACATCGAGCCCCATGCTGGGCGTAACTTCTTTTTTTTTGTTTTTTTTTGTTTTTTTTTTTTAGTGAGAATATTCTGGTAATTGAGTGAAATGTTTTGTTAAATACTCTTTTATGTTTGTTAAATGCCATGGCTAAATTTTCTTAGGGCGTTGTCGGTAGAAATATCATACGTATTCCAACGTGAAGACATCCGTCTTACTTACGATGGATTAAAAAAAATCTTTCTTTAATATTACGCGATAAGCCAATCAAACACAATGCTGAACAATTTTTTCTGTGAGGATAGTTCCGTATGTGCAGTGGCAGTGGACACATTTATAGAAATTATTCTTAATAAAACTGTATCTCTGGCCAAAAATGAACTGGAAAATATTACAAGACGCCGTTTTGTATTTATTGAGATTATTCTTTTTAATACATTTAGCATTTAATGACTATTAAAACAGCTTGTATTATTTTTATCATTAATGGCGTCGCTACAACAATGAGCCTATACAAAATGGGCAGGGCAACATTTAATTATTACGTAACTAAATCATGGGCAGGAAAGATACTTACTACTGACAAAAACATAATTTTGAATGATTATTTTTATATATATTCAAAATATTACTAGTATTGCTACAGATAATTGTATTAGACCGTAAACAATAAGCGTTCCGTCAGCTGAAACATCAGAACCAAGAAGACAATTAAACAAAAAGTTCATCCCTTTTGTACCACATGATAAAGATACTACAAATTCCCGCTTCCATTGTTGAGTATCGATAATTTAATTTGTACTCTTTTTTTCCAGAGGCTATGCTATAACACATTTCATTGCCATCTCATATTAATTCCTGAACATGTGGAATAATACTTCGTGAAAAATTATAGTTTTGAACAAAATCACATGAAACTGACATTGTAACCGAGATGTGACAAATTACAAACCCTATAACTTAAGACTGAGAAACGTTGCTGTGCACGTTTAGCAGGAGGATGCTACAGGGCACGTCGCTCTGGTATCAGTAACCATGCTCCATGCTAAGAGGTCTCTTTTCTGGAAAACACTCCTCATTATTTGGGATCACTTAGTGGCCATCACGTTTCCCAAACGTCACTCTTAATGATTTTTTTTCCTGTGGCGTTACCTTACATTTAAGGTTCATGCGCATTGTCCCTAAACAACGAGCGACCGGAAGACAACAATTCAAAGTGAGGCAGACGCTATTTCACAAAACGTGTCAGGTTGTGTGTATGTTTAGACGGCGTCTTTGAGTGTGACAACAATGAACACGATTTAATAAATGAAATTTTCTTAAAAAACTTTGAAGTTTTTTGGGAGATTTCACATTTGGAGTAAAACAGTGTCTATTGGCAATACGTTCTGTTCTATTGGCCTTTAAACTCTGTGAGGTTTCGTTGGCCATCCGGTATTACGGCGAAGTCATATCCATGGCTGTATTCTCGCTGCAGGTAAATCTGGAATGGATAGGGTTACTTATTTACTTGGTCCATCTAGCACAGATAATCCGTTAAAATAAAAACTCTAAGGTGCAGCTTAACGTATATCCTTAAATTATCTTTTATGATAAGCGTTTTAGCGTTTCTGTGTTTTATATATTTTTTAATTTTTATTTTTACCCTTCATCCCGCATTGGAAGTTGTAGTCCGCCTTAAGAAGTGCAGTTCCGCCTCCTTCCCCACCCTCTGCCCCAACCGCCCCACCACAAAGTTTCCATCTTAACTGCTTTCCGCTTGCCGCACCATTAAGGAAGGAAGTCATTTGCCCTTATTACTAGTACTTCAGCTTGAGCTTTTAGATACAGGATAGTTTCAAAGTCAGCTAGGTAGTTTTGAAAATACGACAGTATTCGGAGGTAAAGGCGTGAATTAACGGGCTGTGCCACTACGTTTAATACAGACAACATGAGTACTGGGTTGCTTCTAAAATGTTTCAGGAAAGTTCATAATAGAGAAAATGTCTGTTGAAACTAAAAGTTATAGAGCACTTAAATCTCGGAAGTTCAACTGAGATAGCTAATTAATTTTCAACCATAGGAGATAATTTCATTGGCTGGATTCTATCTCTGTTGAATATGCAGACATAAACCGTGAATCACTGTGATATAAATTTTAAGATACAACTAACAACTGCATATCTACGAGGGCGTACTGAATAGTAATGCCTCCGAATATCTTATGTGCAGACTCATAAAGCGCTTTAAATAAAACAAACTTTATTAAGTTCTACATCTTTATTCTTCATGTCTACATATTTATTTCGCAACAGAGTTACCCTGGCGACGAACTCATTTCTCCCAAAGAAAGATTAGTTTGTTGATACCGTCACTGCCGATTGCTGACGTTATTGACAGACGGAAGCCTCTGCTTGCACCGCCTCATCACCATCAAAGTGAAGTCCTCGAGGGTGTCCTTTGAGTTGTGGAAACAGATGGAAATCAGATAGGGCAAGCTGGGACTGTATGGAGGAAGATCGATGATAGTGAACCCAGGGCATCAGATTGTTGTAGATGTCGCAGCGCTCGTGTGTGGTCTGCATTGTTATGCTGAAGGTGAGGATGCTCCATGTGTGGAGAAACTCTTTGAATTTGGAACTCGATTGCAGCATGCTGTTTCTCACGCATCGATACAGTAATACTATACGCTGCAATTCGTAGCCCTCTAGCGGCAGAGGGCCACGAATATATGATCATGAAAAATAACGATCTAGAATGTTAATAAAGTTTGTTTTACGAGGGGCGTTTGAAAAGTCCGCGCAAAGTCCGAGAGTTAGCACCATCGGGGCGTATCGAGGTCAAGTTTAGTTAGTAGCATCTTTGGAAAGAACGCACACCAAGTTTCAGCCATATTGGTGTATTAATTTGTGTTTGGCATTCGTGTGAATCAAGGAAGTCGAGTGATTGTCAGAAAATGGACGAAGAAGAGTTTCGTGTGGTGATTAAACATTTCTTTATCAACGGCAAAACGCCTCAGTATTCTAAAGAGAAGCTTGATAAACATTTCCTTCGATTAGAACAGTTTATAAGTGGTTTCAAAATTTTCGGAGTGGCCATATGGGCACAAGTGATGGTGAAAGTTCTGGACGCCCTGTGGAGGTTACGACTCCAGAAATCATTGATAATATCCATGATATGGTGATGGATGACAGAAGAGTTAAGGTGCGTGGGATTGCTAGTGCTGTGGGCATCTCGAATGAACGGGTACATAATATTTTGCAAAAACATTTGGACATGAGAAAGCTAAGATGGGTTCTGCGATTGCTCACTCTTGACCAAAAACGGAATCGTGTGAAGTGTTGCAAGGATGGTTTGCAGCTGTTCAGGAAGAATCCGCAGAACTTTAAGCGTCGTTGCGTGGTTTCGTCACTGTGGATGAATCATGGATACATTACTATACTCCTGAGACCAAACCACAATCTAAGCAATGGGTTACCAAGGGAGAATCTGCACCAAAAAAGGCGAAGACCATTCCTTCGGCCGGAAAGGTTATGGCGACTTTCTTTTGGGATTCGCAAGGGATAACTTTCATCGACTACCTGGAAAAGGGTGAAACTATTACAGGTGAATATTATTCATCGTTATTGGAACTTTGAAAACCGAGCTGCACGAAAAACGCCGGCGATTGGACCGCAAAAAGGTTCTTTTCCATCACGACCATGCACCAGCCTAGACCTCAGCAGTTGTGGTTGCAAAATTAATGGAAATAGGATTCCAGCTCGTTTCAAATCCCACCCCCACCCCCCACCCCTATTGTCCAGACTTGGCTCCTTCGGACTACTATTTGTTCCACCAATTTGAAGATATGTCTGGCAGCACAAAGATTTTATTCAAACGAGGAGGTGATTGCAGCAACTAATAGCTATTTTGCAGACTTGGACAATTCCCATTATTCAGAAGCGATCAACAAATTTCAACAGCGTTGGATGAAGTGTAAAAGTCTAAAAGGAGACTATGTCGAAAAATAAAAAAAGGTTTACCCCAAACACATAAGTAGTTTTTGTTTTTGCACGGACTTTTCAAACGCCCCTCATATTTAAAAGGCTTTAAGAGTTTTAAGATTTAAATTTCGGAGGCGTTGCTTTTCAGTATGCCTTCGTCATACATAACGACAAAGCGAGAACTCACCCGGAATGGTAAAGTTTTGTAGAAAATTGAGAGTAACGTAAATAATAACATAAATATTGTGGAAGTAAACCAGGAGTCCTGTATCATAGCATCTGTGAAAATGAAGATATTAGGCTAGTAGCCCTACAACTCAAAGACGCTGAATTGTAATGAGCAGTCAAACAATTTCCGTTCAAAGGTCTTACAGTCCAGAATCGGTTTGCCAATCAGACAAAATCGCCATGAGCAGTAATCACAACGACGCATTAGGTTGAAGATGCCCGTTTGTAAAAACACCGTGACCTGTTGCGTGAATAAGTCCGTAACTGCCTGCTGCACATCCTCGATCGACAGCAATCGGCGACCCTTCAAGGCCCTTTTTAAGGGACTGAAGGCATGATAACTGCGCGGGGAGAGATCAGGAGTATAGAGCGAATGCTCGAGTGTCTCTCAACTGAGTTGGCGAAACTTCTGCGTTACGACATCTGCGAGATAGGGACGTGCGTTATCATGAAGCAGCACCACGGAACTTGGCGTACCGTTTCACAACAGTGGTTTAGACAGACGTGCTGCCCCATACATGTTCTTCATTCTCCAATCGATGTCTACCAGGCAAGAAAAGAATAACTGCTTGTTGGTCCTGTTTTGATGTATTTTAGTAATAACGTCGCCGTAGCTCACGTTTACTAAATATATTTCGACCAGACGAAAATACTTTCGTCCTGCCATAACTGTGGGTTCTTCAATTGCTCAGCGACGTGGCACATAGGATCTGAAACTCATGAAATGTTAGTTTACTTTATTACATTAATGAATAAAAGTTTTACTTAACTTTGACACACTTCTTTGCCAAAGGAGTACTGGATAATTTACAGCTGTCATTGACTAGCAAAGTATCACTTGATGCAGTCATTAACAACTGTTCTCTTGCAGTACAGTGTTCAACATTTACCCAAGTACAAGTTCACCAGAAATTTTAACACTTCGTTGGTCCTATACAAAAGTGTTGACTCCTTCAGATGAGGTCACAAACTGAGCTGAGCTCTGAAGTGCTCGTCACTACATTGACCTTAGTATGGGGACGCTACTATGCTGAGAGGGAAGTGTGGTCTTCTGGGCCGGCTGCGGTGGCCGAGCGGTCTGGAACCGCGCAACCACTACGGTCGCAGGTTCGAATCCTGCCTCGGGCATGGATGTGTGTGATGTCCTTAGGTTGGTTAGGTTTAAGTAGTTCTAAGTTCTAGGGGACTGATAACCTCAGATGTTAAGTCCCATAGTGTTCAGAGCCATTTGAACCACGTTGGTCTTCTGGAGTGCCTCCAATCGGTTGTTGAGGATTGCAGTGAGCCCTCGCTGATTTCTGGGGAATCAATTCGCGTTGCCAACTTTGGTGTGGCACCACCAACTCTAGACAATACCACAACAGTATATTGTGGTAGAGTTGCAATGGGTCAGGATGCCCTGTGTGTCGTTAGGGGTCTTGATGATGACGAAGTAGGATAGTTGACGCGGAACCAGGTGGACAGCTGACGTCACACAAATATTGCGAAAACAACAGCCCTTTTATCAGTCACAAGCAGTACAGCTCCAGAAGTGACGTCTCACTCGGTCAACACCTGGCCATGGATGGTGGTGTGTGCTGAGCCTCAGCACACAGCCTTAGGGGAAAGCCTCAGGGAAAGGTCAGCTCATGGAATCACCAGGTGGGGCAGGTGGCAGCGATTATGAGACGTTGTCAGCACATTCGGAGAGAGTAGTGCCGCGTCACGCCTGGACAGGCGACAAGCACACTGCGACAGATAGCTCTGTAGAGAGTTGGCCACGCCGTTTGGCCCAAGTGCATACCTTAATGCTGGAAGCAGACAGTGGTAGAGTGTGAGCACGCAGGGCAAGCGGTGGAGCAGCAGTGAGAGGCACAAATGCAAGCCTTGTCCCCTGGGTAGGCGCCCTAGCATTCGGTAGGACTCTGTTCTGGCGTAACCACAAGCGCCGGAACGAAGAAGAAGAACGTAAGACCAGAGAAGGCAGTGAGGGGTCGTCAGCCAATAGCCCGCTGACAAGGACCACGCCCCGACAGGAGCGACCGCTGCAACAAGAGGATATAAGCGCCGCCCCTGCCTGCCTCGGCCGCACAGTATTAGGACAGCATTCGTACGGTTGATCAAAAATGTTCAAATGCGTGTGAAATCTTATGGGACTTAACTGCTAAGGTCATCAGTCCCTAAGCTTACACACTACTTAACCTAAATTATCCTAAGGACAAATACACAAACCCATGCCTGAGGGAGGACTCGAACCTCCGCCGGGACCGGCTGCACAGTCCATGACTGCAACGCCCTAGACCGCTCGGCTAATCTCGCGCGGCCGCACGGTTGTAGACCGGAATTCGCAGTACAGTTGTTAGTGATCCACAAACTGTGAGTCAAACTTGCATGAACATTGTCTATAGCAAAGGACTCGGATTTATGTTGCAAGTTGCCCATCGCTTGTGACACCATTGTTATTTCAAAGTTAAGTATTGTCAATCTGCTTTATTGGAATAAACTACTAATGCTCTTTGCTTGAAATGTTGTATGGCATTCCGAGAACGCAGCATCCCCTAGGCACCCTATACGAGACGCGTGGGCAAGGCCTCACAAATTCAGCCAGCTGTAGTAGATGGCCCCCAGCTGGATGGCATCAGTTTGGCTGCTTAACAGTTCATGCATACAAGTTTCTGACAATAATAATTTATAGAAGGTAGCGAAAGAAAATTGAGCATGGCTACACGACAATCAGTTTGGCTTTAGGAAAGGTAAAGGCGCCAGGGAGGAACTTCCAATGTTGTGGTTGACAATGGGAGCAAGATTAAAGGAAAATCAAGACACGTTTGAACCGTGGTGCCATTGAATTAGTAGACTGTTCTGTCTGGCGCCATTGGCTCAGGTGTAATATCGATTATCCCTCTTTGGGCCCAAATGGTTCAAATGGCTCTGAGCACTATGGGACTCAACTGTTGAGGTCATTAGTCCCCTACAACCTAGAACCATTTAAACCTACCTAACCTAAGGACGTCACACACACCCATGCCCGGGGCAGGATTCGAACCTGCGACCGGTTCCAGACTGAAGCGCATAGAAACACTCGATCACAGCGGCCGGCTCTTGCGACCACATTGCCAGTATCTATGAGGAAGAGTTAGTATCTGTGTGTTGTGCCCTTAGAAGGTCTTTGCTTGCCGATATATATACGAGGTTCGCTGGCCCGAGAAAGTTTGGGGATTGGAGGAAGCATCGGGACAAGAGGTGGTCACGAGATCCTAGAGGCCGAAGCTGCGAACTGCACAAGGAGGGCCTACGCAGAGCGAAGACATCGGAGTACTTCAGTGAGGTCAGCTTCGACTACAAGCAGCAGACCGACATCCCGTCAGCTGGTTGGCAACATTTGTGTCGGATGACTGGTGGTAGTCTGGCTGCCCTCTTATACCCAGCTTCCATCAGCAACCGCTACGACGCACCATGGATCCACGGTGCGTCGTAGCGGTTACTGAGTGGTGCTGATGGAAGCTGGGTATAAGAGGGCAGCTGCTTGCTGATAAAGGGGAGTAGCATTCTGTAATCCTTGTGGTGATTTGTGTCATTGTCTACCTGCCCTCCTTATTATTTTCTGGTTGGTACCCGACCCTCAGAGTTTTACTCGGTCGGTTCTTTGGTCGTAAATATGGATCGTAGTATTGTACTAAGACACTAGTTGTCGTTTAAAAATTTTTCCCCTTATTATATTGCCTTTCCTTATTATTTTCTAGTGTGTACCCGGCCCTCAGAGTTTTACGCGATCGGCTCTTTGATCGTAAATATAGACTGTAGTATTGTACTAAGATAGTAGTTGTTGTATGAAAATTTATCCCGCTTTAATATTGCCTTTTCTTTCTGGTTTGTATCCGATCATTAATGATCTAAAGAATCAGCTCCTGGTTGCAAATACTGCCCGAACAATTGTACTAAGGCACAGGTTGCCGTTAAACAAAAGAGGGACCTTGTGGATAGATTTAGATGTTAACCGGTTCAGTTCTTTGATTGTAATTACATTGTCCAGTCACTAATCATAATCTGAACAATCTGTTGTTCTAAGCTGTTCGTTGCTGTGTTTGAAAGATCGGGTCATTATTAGTGTATTTTAGCTGAATACAGTGGTTCCACTGAGTTCTTGAGTAATAGATGTTCACAAGTAATGTTTTAAGACGCTCCTTCAGAGCAGTCCTAACAACTGACAATCAGTTTAACTTTAAAAATATTAACAGCCAATTGTCACCATTGCTTTAGCCAAACGAAGATTGTCAAAAGAGACGGATTGTGATCCAATCGTATCTCGGTTGTCGATTTAAATTAAGAAATTGGTTGCTTTGAAGAAGGCCTTATCATTGTCATGTTGTTTCTTAATCTGTTTAATCTTTAATCTGAATCACTCTCGTCATCAATGGTGCTTATATAGGTTTTATGTGTTGCTGAAAGGCATTTAATAAGACAGACTGTGTCCAGCGCGATAGTAAACACCGCTGTTTCACCCGACAACGGGCGAGTAGAAGGTCCAACTGTCTTGTAGAATTTTGCCAAGATGTTGATTTTGTAAACAAAAAAAGCCTTGGTTGTGTACTGTTAAATAAACAGGTTGTGTGAAAAGAAAGTTATATTTCCTCTCTTAGACGTTTTCCTTAATTCCAGTAAGTAACGCGTATCAACGTTCATAGGATTTGTCAACAATGTCAAATGGAGCAAGGAGTTAGAAAAACTGACAAAAATAGAGATAAGCTATAGAGCAAGATAGGCAATATACATAATGTACAAGAGCCAAGAGGGAACAATATAAGTGGATTAAAAAAGGGTGTAAGACAGGGAGTAGTCTTTTGCCCCTACTGTTCAATCTATATAATGAACAAGCTATGATGGAAATAAAAGAAAGGTTTAAAAGTAGAATCAAAATTGAAGGTTAAAAGATATCAATGATACGATTCGCTGACGACATTGCTGTCCTTAGTGAAAATGAAAAAGAATTAAAGGAGCTGCTAAATGGAATGAAATCTAATGAGTACAGCTAACAAATTGAGGTTGGTGTCTTGATTCGGGGTAGGGGACCAAACGACGAGGTCACCAGTCCCATGGGATTATGAAGGATGGGGAAAGAAGGTGGCCGTGCCATTTCAACGGAATCATCTTAGTATTTGCCTGAAGCGATGTAGGGAAATCACAGAAAACGTAAATCAGAATGGCTGGGCGTGGGTTTGAACCTCTGTTCTCCCAAATGCGAGTCCAGTGTGCTATCCACTGCGTCACCTCGCTTGATGGAGTAAATCGAAGAAAGACTAATGAGAAGTAGCAGAAATGAGAACTATGAGAAACTTAACATCAAGATTGGTGATCACGAAATAATTAAGGAACTCTGCCACCTAGGCATAAAAAAAAACCATGACGGATGTAGCAAGGAGAACATTAGAAGCAGACTGGCACTGGCAAAAATGGGCATTCTGGCCAAGAGATTTCTTCTGGTATCATACATAGGCCTTAATTTGAGGAAGAATTTCTGACAACGTGCGTTTGGAACAAACCACTGTGTGACGGTGAAACATGAGGGAAAACCGGAACATAAGAGAATCAAAGCATTTGACATGTGGCGATGCAGACGAATGTTGAAAATTAGGTGGACTGAAAAAGGTGAGTAACGAGGATGTTCTATGCAGAATCTGGGAGAAAAGGAACATGTGAAAAAACTGACAAGAAGAAGGACAGGATTGTGAGACATATGTTAAGACATCAGGGATTAACTTCTTTGGTACTAGAGGGAGCTGTAGAGGATGAAACCTGTCTGCATGTCAAGAGACAGCACAGTCTTTCCGTTAGAAGGCCCACACTACTTCTTCAAGACTGCATGGAAATCCACTACTTCCTTGTACAATTTCTTTTGTGCAAAAAAAAAAAAAAAAAAAAAAAAAACTGCAGTTACTACTGTGATGAACGAACTGGTCTGTCTTTATGGAATGTGAGGACAATGGACAATTTTTGCTTTTGACCAACAGTGAATTAATAAGTGTGTACATTTGATATATTTGTTATCGTTAATATAAAAACTTTAGCAAATGAGTGTTGGGCGCTGCCCAAAACAATTTGTAAAATTTACGCCACGTAGCGCTCCGTATGAAAATCGCTGACTGCGCCGTGTGCAGTCTGTGGCTCGTTGGGCTCATTGTTGGGCAGTTGGATGTGAACAGCGCGTAGCGTTGTGCTGTTGGAGGTGAGCCGCCAGCAGTGGTGGATGTGGGGAGAGAGACGCTACAGTTTTGAAAAATTACCATAAGCAGACGATCTGGATGTGTGTCCGCCAGAAAAAGGAAATTTGTAAAGATGGATGTCATGAATTGATAGATATATATATGATGACTTTTGAACAATATTAAGGTGTTTGTCCTCTATCAAAATCTTTCATTTGCTAAGTATGCCTGTCTGTAGTTAGTGCCTTCAGTAGTTAGAATCTTTTATTTAGCTGGCAGTTTTGGCGCTCGCTGTATTGCAGTAGTTCGAGTAACGAAGATTTTTGTGAGGGAAGTGATTCATGAAAGGTATAGGTTATTGTTAGTCAGGGCCATTCTTTTGTAGGGATTATTGAAAGTCAGACTGCATTGCGCTAAAAATATTGTGTGTCAGTTTAGTGATGATCAGAATAAGTAAAGAGAAAACTGTTTGAGTATGTTGAATTTTGCTCAGCTGTTTGAAAATCAAAGAACGTAGTTTTCCAGCACAGTCATTTATAAATTTTTCAAAGGGGACGTTTCACTTAAAAGGATTTATTTATTGTTTTGCGGCAAGAGTTAATTTTACTGAATGTTATTTTATTGTATGAGAGGTCAAAATTTTAATAAAATTGAACGCGAATTCCTGGTTTTGTTTTCTGAGGCATGCACTGTTATTATTATGTATGAAACATATTGTCAATAAAATTAAATAGTTAACACAACCACCAGCCAAATTCCACTGCCACTGAAATGCTCTGTTACAGGGTACAAGAAACTGAGGAGATTCTTAGTTACACTATGTGAGTTAGAGAAATGACCTGTTACAGAAATACATGAGCGACAGAAAATAAGAGAGAGAGAACCGCACACACATTAGCCTGACTAATTCAATATGGAGCCGACGTAGCCCAGCGCTGAGTTCGAAATTAAAGTACTCTAGAATGGCAACATCACTGGATTCTCACGTGATAAAATCGACGAGGATTTCCAGACAAAGAAAGCACTTGGAATAGAAAGCAAAATCCCTTCTGTATCTGCTTTATTAATCATACATAGTTGGTATTCCTGAGAGATATTGAGTCTCAACCGTATCTATGATAATGATGTAGGCCAAGTTAATGAATTAAAATTTGTGCCACCAATGGGATTCGAACGCAGTTTTCCTTACTAGTCAGATGCATTATCCGTTACACTATACTGACACTGAAGACAGCATATCTGCAGAAGGCCCAGGTTCGAATCTTGATACTGGTACAAATTTTAATTCATTGCCTTGGCCTATATCATTACTCATCTGTGGTGTTCAGAGAGAAGAAAGAGATACTGTGGAAGCGTTTATTCGATATGGAGTGCCCTCAACTGACACTCACAACAAGTGTCTCGTCATGCAAAGAAAGAATCTCCAAATGCAAAAATTAAACCAGCATTCTGTACCTGAATGACAAGCAAAATTTCTTCTGTAGTGGAGAGAAGAAAGAGACACTGTGAAGACAGTTATTCGACATGGAGTGAATCTGACTCTCACAACAGATGGTTCGTCACACAGAGAAAATATCCCAAATACATATAAATAATTAAATTTGGTGTTCTACATTATACGAGAAAAAAATCTCGTGAAAGCATTCAAATAACACCTGGGGATACGTACAGAAGACGTTACCATCTTCTACCGGATTTTCATGCAATGTGTACTACTTAACTTCTTGGTGTGTTCAAGTACTCTCCCTCCAGCGTTTGGCAATCGACAGCCCACATCTTTCACCAGCCCACTGCTTCTAATGGTCTTATTAGGGCCAGAGAGATACACAACTAACAATTACTACTGTGGAGGATGCATGTGTTCTGTGGCGTGGGTTGGAGCGAGAGAAATCCACTCGAATACTGTAACACTACTTCAGTACTTCCCAGCAGTTCGTGTTACGAGGTCATGTCCATATGCGCCGCTGCTGGAAAATGGGTCTCTGAACACAGACGCCGGTGGTGAAGTGTTGTCATGAAGGCGAATGCAGCTGCTATGCTTAGCACAGTGTGGGATTAGCGTGAGATTGTGTGGTAAGCAGCCTTGGCTGGTGAGCGAGCTACATCAGGAGCTGTTGTGGCAGATTGCAGATTCGCCCAGGCAGTCGAGTGCAGGATGGCTGGCAACCTGCCCCAGCCATAGCCGATACCTCTGGAGAGCAAACGTCGGTCTAGCAGCTGGCTGGTCTAGAATAGCGCTGGGAGGTGCCGCAATGGCTCAATGGCTAGGAGGGCCTCAATTCGACCCTTGGTGCCTTTAGATGTGGCTGGGCCCCCACTGGCAGGCGGCCGCTCAGGATGAGGGTGAAGTTGTAGGGACCTCACGATGGATGCGGACACTATGACCATCGATGACTCAATAGCTTAGCGATTTAATGTCTTGCCTGTCTGGACAGGCAGCATTTATATGCATCAAAGCGTATTTGTTGTGAGATTGATGCCGATACAGTCACATGCACCACATGCTGCAGTGCTCTGGTTTCAATAGCAGATCGGGCACTGACAGTTAGCCAGGCAGCGGTGGACAGCGTGTGCCATGGCGCAATGCTATGCCAGCGTACGGGAACAAGTGTCCCTTTTACGACATCGAACCCTAGTTTCTAGGTCTGAGCTCTCACGATGCCAGCCTTAGATGAATGATGCATCACAGTTTCTCTGCCCAGCGATTACAGAATCGCAGACCCATTATTCAGTTACTTTGAAACTACCGGCAGAATTTTTAAACATAGCTAAGAATGGTCCCAACTACTATTACTGTGGTCAGGGCTGGGCACGTGATATGCCAGCGAGGCCGTCCGTAGGCACTGAGAGCAATGTGTGTCACCGTGTGACACGATGCGCGCGCTGCTCACAGTCTCTTATTCGCAACCATGACTGGAGACTGTCAATGATGCACGATCGGCTGATGCTCGAGTTTGTACTCACTTTTCTAGTAGTCCGTAGATTATCGTAATTATTACAAGACGACAATGCAACGAATACTTACGACGCAATATAGCAGGTGCGGATTATTTCAGGAAGTACACCCTTAAATACCAGTGCCATCGAATGAAACAGTTATAAGTTAGCGTATAGCAGTTCGGTCGTTGAGAACATCAAATTAATTTCCTTTGGCGTGCAAGCTTTTATCTGTTACCTATTTACGTAAGACTTAGCATATCAATTACACTGAGGAGCCAAAGAAACTGATACATCTGCCTAATATCGTGTAGGACCTCAGTGAGCACGCAGAAGTGTCGCAACGCGATGTGGCATGGACTGGACTAATGTCTGAAGTAGTGCTCGAGGGAACTGACAATATGAATCCTACAGGGCTGTCCATAAATCCGTAAGACTTCGAGGGTGTGAAGATCTGAACAGCACGTTGGAAGGGATCCCAGATATGCTCGATAATGTTCATATCTGGGAGTTTAGTGGTCAGCGGAAGTTTTTAAACTCAGAAGAGTGTTCGTGGAGCCCCTCTGTAGCAATTCTGGACGTGTGGCGTGTTGCATTGTCCTGTTCTAATTGCCCAAGTCCTTAATAATGTACAATATACATGTATGGATGCAGGTGATGAGACAGGATGCTTACGTACTTGTCACCTGTCAAAGTCGTTTCTAGACGTATCAGGGGTCCCATATCACTACAACTGCACATGCCCCACACCATTACAGAGCATCCACCAGCTTGGACAGTCCCCTGCTGACATTTAGGGTTGAGGTTCTCTCCATACCCGTACACGTCCATCCTCTGCATACAATTTGAAACGAGACTCGTCCCACCACGCAACATGTTTCCACTTATCAACAGTCCCATGTCGGTGTTGACGAGCCAGAGCGAGGCGTAAAGCTTTGCTTCGTGCAGTCATCAAAGCCCATATCGATGATGTTTCGTTGAATGGTTAGAGCGCTGACAGTTGCTGATGACGCAGCATTGAAATCTGCAGCAATTTGCGGAAGGGTTGCAATTCTGTCACGCTGAACAATTCTATCCAGTCGTCGTTGGTCCCGTTCTTGCAGCATCTTTTTCTGGCCGCATCGATGTCAGAGATTTGATGTTTTACCGGATTCCTGATATTCATGGTACACTCGTGAAATTGTCGCACGGGATTTTCCCCAATTCTTCCGTAAGTCGGAGATGCGGTGTTCCGTGGCTCGTGCGCTGACTGTAACACCACGTACAAACTCACTTAAATATTGATAACATGCCCTTGTAGCAGTACTAACCGATCTAAGAACTGCGTCAGACACTTGCTGTCTTATATAGGCGTTGCCGACGCAGCGCCTTGTTCTGTCTAGTTACATATCTCTGTATTTGAATACGCGGGCCTATAACAGTTTCTTTCGCGCTTCAGTGTATTAGGTTGTAAAACTATCCTATTGTTTTTCTATGTTTGTCAGTGAGTGAAATTTTTCCCTGTGCGACGAACTCGTACTTTGAAATTACCTGGCACATCAAAATTGTGTGCCGGACCGAGACTCGAACTCGGGAGCTTTGCCTTTCGCGGGCAAGTTCTCTACCAACTGAGCTACCCAAGCACGACGCAAGCCCCGTCCTCACAGCTTTACTTCTGCCAGTATCTCGTCTCCCACCTTCCAAACTTTACAGAAGCTCTCCTGCGAACCCTGCAGGACTAGCACTCGTGAAAGAAAGGTCGGGGCGTGAGTCGTGCTTGGGTAGCTCAGATGGTAGAGCACTTGCCCGCGAAAGGCAAAGGTCCCGAGTTCGAGTCTCGGTCCGGCACAATGTTTTAATCTGTCAGGAAGTTTCATATCAGCGCACACTCCGCTGCAGAGTGAAAATCTCATTCTGAACTCGTACTTTGTTCGAAATACCTAAAGGCAGTTGCACACGTTCAGATGATGCCAGCAGACGATAAAGAAAGCGACTGAGTGTTTGCAATTCGGTAAAGGCGCAACACGGCGGCAAACAAACAAATAAAGAACCGTTGTTTCACTGCCTAATGGCCGAAATGAGCTCTGCAGCGCCGGAATATAATACGCACAGCAAAAAAAGTTTTGCATCACCTCCGTTCCGAAAGTTCCGGAACCTGCACAGAAAACGGGAATACAGATCAAATAAACATCTTTTCCGCCCTTTTTATTGCTCATTAAACCCACACATTGCATGTTGTACCACCATACAGCGAGACCTTCAGACGTGCTGGTCCATATTGCTGTACACACCGGTACCTCTAATACCCAGTAGCACGTCCTCTTGCATTGATCCATGCCTGTATTCGTCGTGGCATACTATACACAAGTTCATCGCGGCACTGTTGATCCAGATTGTCCCACTCATCAACGGTGAATCGGCGCAGATCCCTCAGAGTGGTTGGTGGGTCACGTCATCCATAAACAGCCCTTTTCAATCCATCCTAGGCATGTTCGATATGGTTCATGTCTGGTGAGCATGCTGTCCACTCTAGTCGAGCGATGTCGTTATCCTGAAGGAAGTCATTCACAAGATGATCACGATGGGGGCGCGAATTGTCGTCCATGAAGACTTATGCCTCGCCAATATGCTGCCGATATGGTTGCATTATCGGTCGAAGGATGGTTTTCAAGTATCGTACAACCGTTACGGCGCCTTCCATGACCACCAGCGGCGAACGTCGGCCCCACATAATGCCACCCCAAAATAGCAGGGATCCTCCACCTTGCTGCACTCGCTGGACAGTATGTATAAGTCGTTCAACTTGTCCGGGTTGCCTCCAAACACGTCTCCGACGATTGTCTGATTAAAGACATATGTGCCATTCATCGGTGGAGAGACCGTGATGCCAATCCTGAGCGGTCCATTCGGCAAGTTTTTGGGCCCATCTGTACCACGCTGCATTGTGTCGTTGTTGCAAAGATGGACCTCGCCATTGACGTCGGGAGTGAAGTTGCGCATGATGCAGCCTACTACGCACAGTTTGTGTCGCAACAAGACATCCTGTGGCTGCACGAAAAGCATTATTCAACATGGTGGCATTGCTGTCAAGGTTCCTCCGAGCCATAATCCATAGGTAGCGGCCACAAAAAAATGGTTCAAATGGCTCTGAGCTCTATGGGACTCAACTCCTAAGGTCATAAGTCCCCTAGAACTTAGAACTACTTAAACCCAACTAACCTAAGGACATCACACACATCCATGCCCGAGGCAGGATTCGAACCTGCGACCGTAGCAGTCGCGCGGCTCCGGACTGAGCGCCTAGAACCGCTAGACCACCGCGGCCGGCAGGTAGCGGCCATCCATTGTAGTAGTAGCCCTTGGGCGGCCTGACCGAGGGAGGCATGTCATCGACAGTTCCTGTCTCTCTGTATCTCCTCCATGTCCGAACAACATCGTTTTGGTTCACTCCGAGACGCCTGGACACTTCCCTTGCTGAGAGCCCTTCCTCACTCAAAGTAACAATACGGACGTGATCGAACAGCGGTATTGACTGTTTAGGCAAGGTTGAACTACAGACAACACGAGCCGTGTACCTCCTTCCTAGTGGATTGACTGGAACTGATCGGCTGTCGGACGCCCTCCGTCTAATAGGCGCTGCTTGTGCATGGTGGTTTACGCATTTGGGCGTGTTTAGTGACATCTCTGAACATTCAAAGGGACTGTGTCTGTGCTACAATATCCACAGTCAACGTGTATGTTCAGGAGTTCCGGGAACCGAGGTGATGCAAAACTTTTTTGATCTAAGTACATTGTACAAAATGGTTCAAATGGCTCTGAGCACTATGGGACTCTACATCTTAGGTCATAAGTCCCCTAGAACTTAGAACTACTTAAACCTAACCAACCTAAGGACATCACACACACCCATGCCCGAGGCAGGATTCGAACCTGCGACCATAGTAGTCCCGCGGTACCGGACTGCAGCGCCAGAATCGCACGGCCACCGCGGCCGGCGTACATTGTACAGTCTGGCAGAAGTTGAAATTCCCATTTCTGTTTAATTTATTTCCTTTACACGTTATTTCTTTCTGAAAATGATGAACAAAGATTAATGTCTTGCATTAAAATCATATACCCACTAAATAATGACTAGTTTATGGTGACATAATTAAGCATACAGCATAACATGACAGAAAACGTAATATGTCAAAAGCATAGACAGTGTTCAAAGGCAAAAATGTACAGAGAATATAACAATGCAGCAGCAAAAAAAAAAAAAAAAAAAAAAAAATGTAAAACAGTCACGATGTTGAGATATCATAAAGCAAAAATGTCAAAGTCAGCTGGTGTTTGCTATATCTTAACTATTTCACAGTCCATACAAACAAAACATGAAAACAATCGTACATACATAAAAAATGGAAAATGTGCACGGTCTGATGTGTAACGACATGAAAAGCGACCTGCTAACCTTACCTTGCCAGGCATTTGCCAAGAAAAAATGCGATAATCATCAGTAATTAGTCATGTGAATATAATTGCATAACTGCTCATAAAGATTAGTAAATGGCATCGTAGCATGTTACATCATAAAGTGGTTTCATTCAATAAAGTGTTTAACATTGTATACATGGTGGTTCCCCTTACTTTTTCTGGTTCTCAGAGTTTCGACGTGTACAACATTGGGGTGAGGAATGCTGCGAATCCGATATGGACCTGCGTATAGAAGTTCAAATTTACTGCACTTACCTTTCATTCTGCTGCATAAATAGTGTGTACATACTAATATCTTCTGTCCAATGTGAAACTCTCGGCGTGTACAAACCTGTTTTTGCTGTCTTCTCCGGCGCTCTGTGGCACGTTTGATGTTGTTCAGCGCAATGTCAATTATTTCGTGGTGTCGTAATCGACGAGATGTAGGAAATGTCACTAATTCTTTAATTTTGTCTGATGGTTCAACGTTTTTCAATATAACAGACGGAGATAGCATAGTGGATTCATTCGGAATGGAATTAATCACATCTTGGAATGAGAATATGTGTGTGTCCCAATCAGTATGTCTTTTGTGGCAGTATATTCTACACAGCTTACCAATTTCTTTCATTAATCGTTCACAGGGGTTCGAAGAAGCATCGTACTTGGATATATAAATCGGAGAAATGTTTCTAGCTCGTAACATGCGTGTCCATATAGCAGAACGAAATTGTGATCCATTGTCAGAAATTACTTTTAACACATGCCTTACATGAAATAGAAAATGTTTTACAAATGCTTTCGAAACAGTTTTAGCAGTAGCTTTGCGTAACGGAGTGAAAGTAACAAATTTTGAAGTGAGTTCAACAGCGACAAAGATGTAGCAAAAACCTCTGTTAGTTCTCGGAATCGGACCAAAAATGTCTACTGCGGCCATATGTATTAAAGTAACAGGTATAATGGGATATAATGGAGGAATATGTGAAGTTGTGTCTGACTTAGCTTTCTGGCAAATTTTACATGTCGCTAAAACTCGTCGTATACGTTTCTCCATGTTGGTAAAATAACAGTTCTGTCTCAATATAAGAACAAATTTTCTAGCTCCGTAATGTGCGTAACTTAAATGAGTGTACCAGATTAATTTGTTAACCAGTTCGTCAGGAATGCTTAATAACCAATTGTTGCTGTCAGGATGAGAGCGGCGAAACAGAATGTCATTGCATACTGTGTAATGGTTTCTAATCGGAACATTATTCTTATCTTGCCAAAGGTGTTTAATTTCTTTCCACACATTGTCTTTACTTTGCTCTTTTGCTATGTCCTGTAATGACGACGAAATAAAATTTTCAAATGCAACTTGCTGAATGTACATAACACTGAAATTTGCTTTGCAGAAATTGGTTGCGATGTCTTGCTGAATGTTGCTGAGAGAACGCGATAGTGCGTCTGCTATAACATTTTGTGTGCCGGGAATGTGAACAATCGTAAAATTAAATTCCTGTAAATAAAGTTTCCATCTGCTTAATCTGTCGTGAGTGAATTTAGCCGAAAGTAAAAATTGTATCGCTCTGTGATCTGTGTAAACGGTGGTATGTCTGCCATAAAGAAAGTGCCGAAATCTCGTAAAAGCCCAAACAACACATAACGTTTCCAGTTCTGTAACGGAATAATTTCGTTCAGCAGGCGACAGAATGCGACTTGCAAATGCGATGTTTTTAATTACTGTAGAGCCATCTTCTTCAATTTCCTGAAAAATGTGTACGCCTAAAGCGGTGTTGGAACTGTCAGTGGCAATGGAAAAATTTCTCGTAAGATCTGGGTGCGATAAAAGTGGTGCATTCAACAGAGCATGTTTCAGGTTCACAAACTCAGAGTGTGCTTGCTTATCCCAGGACCAAATACTGTTTTTACCTGTTAATTGGCATAATCTAGGGGTGTCTAAAGCAGAGTGATGAATAAATTTGCAAAAAAAGTTAATTAAGACCAAAAAACTGCGTAATTGCTTCTTCGTCGTAGGAACAGCAATGTCACGTAGAGCTTGAAGTTTTTCCGGATCAGGCGCAATGCCTTCTGCTGAAATTACGTGTCCAAGAAATTTTATAGAAGTTTTGCCAAAGTGCGATTTACTAAGATTAACTGTAAGTCCTTGAGCATGAAAAGTTTGCAACAGACTTTCTAAAATCAGTTTGTGTTCAGACCAGTTAGCTTCTGCAATAAGAATGTCGTCTACGTACGTCGTGATTCTGTCTTTAAGTTCTGTCGGAAGTATTGTGTTCAAACCGCGAATAAAAGCTGCAGAAGAAATAGTTAAGCCGAACGGTAATTTACAAAATTGATAACAGTCACCAAAACAGAGAAAAGCTGTGTATTTTCTGCAATTCGGATGAAGTTGAATTTGCCAAAATCCCGATTTCAGATCTAATGTAGAATAAATAGCAGTACCGTGAAATTTCTGTAGAAGTTCCTCTAGTGTCTGTGGTCGATCTGTTTCATTAATAATTATGTCATTAATGTGACGTGAATCAAGTACGAGGCGAAGTGAGCCATCTTTTTTCTGAACAATATGTAGCGGGTTTATGTACGGACGAACTGCCCGTTCAATAATTCCTTGGTCGAGCATATCCTGCAATTCTTTCTTAACTTGTTCTCTATGGATATACGGAATGGGATAATGTTTAGCTTTAAATGTATCGTGCTGTTTGACTTGAAATTCATACATAAAACCGGACATAGTACCAGGAATGTTGTCAAAAACTGGAGCTTGCTGTAAAAGAATTTTGCGTAGTTACGTGCGTTCGTCGTCTGTATTTGCACTGCTTTGTTTAACTTTATCGGAAATCATCTGCATTACGTCGTAGACAGCTTCGTCTGGAGTGTTATAGTTATGTACGTACAGTCTTAGACAATAAAACTGACCGCCGGCCGGCCGCCACAGAGACTAAGTCCGAGTCATTCACTTAAGGTGGCCAATAAAACTGACCGACCCTGACAACTCTTAAGTCCGGCAATCTGCACAATCTGGCAACACTGTAAGATGCGGAAGTGTCAGGAGGAAGTGTTATCTACTTCCGAGACGTTGTCGGACTACGTGAGCCCGTGGTCTAGTGGCAAGCGTCGTGCGTTCTAAACTTATAGTCGCCTGTTCGCGTCCAACTGTATATTTTTTTTTTTCACCACAGTCGGTCTAAAGTTATGAGTCTGACTGAACATCGAAGATAATTCGCTTAACATTCTACCCACCAGCAATAACAAGTATTCCAGAAACAATTCCGCAGGATAGCTCGTGGCTGCGCCGCGATCATAACAGCTATCGCTCGAGCGTTTCATCGCGCTGCAGCGGCTACCGGCCACCGGCCAGACGCCACCCGCCGCCTGAAATCCGGCGCCGCCCAGGTGAACGCGTCGCGACGCTGTCAGTGTGTGTCTCAACTGTCATTTTCGAATTTGAAGTTCTAGTTATCATCTGGCAGTTAAGCAATGGATTTCGCAAACTTGAAAATCATGAACTACAGTTAAGCATTGTAAAATTGAGTCGTAAGTGGAAATAGGTGTAACATCTGCAACACAACGTTTACTTTGGTATAACAGAGGGGTGAATGCAGAGGAGGCAGCTAGAAACATTTGAATTGTGTGTGGAGCGAGTGCTTTTGGGAAAAATACGCCAGAAAAAGATATTCTTGTTTCAACAAAGATCGTTCTGGCATGAATGATTTTCCACATTAAGGAAGTCTCGACTACTGATATATGTGATAGATTACCATTTTACCATCATGCGACATTTGCATTCAACAGAAGTCTGGTGTAGGAGTACTGCATGCTCTAATTCCAAACAACAAAAATCAACGGAGTGACTATTACTGAACGTCATCAGGTCGCTCATTGAGAATTCTTATGCAGTTCTGTTACTGGTGACGTGTTATGATGCCTTTATCGTTAACTTCCTAAGAAGAAATGAAAGGCTGAGCCCCTCCAAAAGACATAAACTCGAGCAAAGAGTAGTATGAACATAATATTTTACATCTGATAGCTCCAAAAGTGTGTTTTGGGCTACAAATTCTGCCCCAAGGGCTGTGTGCAACACGGCTGGAATTTGTTGCCAACAACTGAGACACCTATCGGTCTTAGCGTAAGAAAATCGAGCAACACAACTACATCACATGTGCTACTGTATGATAACACACTTCTTGATTTGAGAAACAAAACTATCCAGGAGATTTAAATTAAAGTCGTCTCTCAAGCACTTGTCCCTCTCGTCATATATTCGTAAAGACTTACCTTTCCCGTTCTTGATCGATCAACCGTCAACGCAATTCATTTCTAGACGAAAATACTCTTAACTAATCTGGTATAATGATATCGTTGGAACCAGTAGGTTTCTACTGACGTAGAATTTGTAAACAACTTTATGATTGTCAGATCGTTTTAGATATCGTGAAAGAAAATTCTTTTGCTGATTAATTTCTCTTTGATGATTACTGTTGCGTTTAGTAAACTAATGGAAAATCCAATTAAAATATTCACTGTACTAATAAAAACTAAATTCAGCTTACTACAGAAACATCACGACGGCAGACTATATTAATAAAGCATTAAGTATCTGTAAGACGATTGAGCCTATTTTAACACGAATTAGTAGGACATTACCGACTTTTGACTTCGAAAAGATCTGTATTTACTTCATTTCCTGTATCGTTCGCAATTATTATGAAAATGTGGCATTTCATAGATAAAATTATGTATTCAGAACAACAAAAAATATGTCGTCATTATGAATTTGGCAGTACCGTAAGGTTTTCGCTCTGACACTAAGGGTTACTGAAAGTAGCAAGGCGCATTTTGCTCGAGCGTTGTCTTACGATTCTCTTATAGCGTTTGTATTTGCCTGCTTATAGCTCTACTACAAAAGAATTAAAAATCTGGCTCTCAGAGAGTCTCGAAAGGCGAACGAAAGCAGCTTGTACCTGGTAGCCAAACATGTTTCTTGGGAACAGGCTACTTCCTAAAGTGGGAAGACAGTCTTTTGTGGTTGAATTGTTGGCAAATGTCAGTCAGACGTGTGCCGTTGGTCTAAGCGTTTCGGTGTGTTGAATTTGTACCAATTATTTTTCTACATGTTTTTTCTGTCCCAAATAGAGAGTTGAAGTCTCAGATTAGTACTTTCACGTCATCTTGGTGAATTTTGCTCATAGTATTTTCGAGTGTATATCTTTTATAGGGGCTCTGAATGAGCATAGTCATAAGTCGACTGTTGATGGATGCGATTTCTTTGATAGAGTTGATGATAGATCTGTGTTCGGGAAATACAGTGCCGAAGATTGGTACGCCTTTCGCTACCTTTCGTTGTATTTTTTGGCGGACGATTTCTTTTGTGAGATTATTGAGGTTTCTTGTTTGGGTCAATGTATCGATGTTTAGTTTTCAAATGAATGTTTTCTGCTTGTAGGGAAATTTACCAGAGATCTTTGATATTCTCTGCCGTGCTAACCTGGACTCCCCAGAGTGCGAAAATCCAACTGCCGCCTATCGGTGGCCAGGTTGTGTACCACCTGGGGTAAAGTTACGTTTGCTTGCGTAGTTCATGTTTTCTTGTGTTTCATTGGTTTGGCCTGGGTGATACCGGGACCAGACAGGACCAGAGGGTGTTGAACCCTTTGGAAGCAAATATTTTCAGCCAAGCTCATTGAGATAACAGACGGTGACCAGAGTAGCGGTGATTTTCACTCAGATGTGTCTGGATTTTGGGTTCAACGAATTGAGTAGCCGTTCAGGATTGTGTTAGCATTTGCTTCACCCCAAGTATTTGATTTCCTCGGTACCACCCATATGGGGGACGGTTTCCCCTATCGGCCACACGGGATTATTATTATTATTATTATTATTATGTCATCAGCAAATCTGATATGGCGTATCTTCCCTCCACTGAAATAGATGTGTATTGTTCGATTCAGTATTTCCATCAGATAAATATGGGTTATAATTACGTTACATTGCTGCTAGTCGACATATTTCTCATTTTTTCTTAGACAGTTGCTAGCTGTTACTCCATCATAGGAATTTATGTGCGCAGCATTATTGCAATACAGACGTTCAAATTATCCGATTTCTATAATTTCATTTCGATACAAGATCGTCCTAATCGGATTCAGCCAGTCAGTCTTAATTTGGATATCCGATTACGACTCTCATCATATGATAGACTGGGTGAACCACATTCTTAATCGGACTGTTGAATCCAGATCACTTATCTATGACAGGGTGTGAATTCTTAAACACTGTGGAATATAATAATCCAATGTGATTATTACAAATACGTTATTTAAATTTAAATATATGAACTAACGAGATAACAGTTTATTTACAGGAGCAGAGACCCATCCATCATAGCAGGGCAGTGTGAGATTCGTTTCAGGGCCAGATAGACAGCTGAGGAACTGACTGGTGCATGTGTTGTTCAACACACAGTAGTTGTCATCCTCACTGGAATCAATGACTATTTGCGTGTGCGTGTGTGTGCGTGTGTGTGTGTGTGTGTGTGTGTGCGCGCGCGCGCGTGCGCGCTTGTGTGTGTGTGTGTGTGTGTGTGTGTGTAACAAGGTCATTGCCATGTGTCCCTACGAATGCAAGCGACCTTTGGACGAATATAGAAAACGTATGGTAGGAAGTAAACCATCACGCTACACTGTCGACGACTTAATGAAATCAATTCCCCTACGCCCTCGAGAAATCTTACATAATGATCGTGGGTGGGTTGGTTACTAAAAGTATACTAGCCCACAAAGCCCATGTGGACAATTATCTGATAATCGGTCAAGATTTGCTTTGTCGCAGCTCTGTAGCATACAAGAAGTCCATTTACGTTCACTCCCCTCCTTACAATTCTTGCAATGCAAGGTAATTGAAACATCTCATCCACTCTACGCCAACTGAGGAACTGACTGGTGCATGTGTTGTTCAACCCACAGTAGTTGTCACCCTCTCTGGATTCAATGACTGTTTGTGCTTGTGTTTGTGTGTGTGTGTGTGTTAGCGCACATGTGTGTATTCAGCAATGACTGCCAGCTGCCACAACACTTCACAGAATCCTTGCGGCAGGCAACACAACTGTGCGTGCACTTCAGCCTTCATTCAGTGAGGCGTCAGGAGATGGATGAAAACGTCAAATTAACGTCGCTTTCCGCGCGCGCGCGTGTTGTGTGTGTGTGTGTGTGTGTGTGTGTGTGTGTGTGTGTGCGTGCGTGCGTGTGTTTTCGTGTTAACGCACAATCCGAATCAATACTATTACCATTAGAGAGACAACCAACAATAAATATTGCATCAAATATGACTGTAAAGTATTTTAATGCGATGGGAAGTTACAAACTGAATTTTTACCCATCCCACGTCCTGCGTATTACTTTAAGCAAGATGTATTAACTCCATAGTATCGTTAGCAGAGACAGTGCGCTCTTGTTGTCGAGGCTCGCGACAAGTGCAGCGATTAGCAGTGCCCAATGCCGCCGCGATTTGTTTTTGTTGGCAGAGCGTGGACACTGCAGCGGACGCTTCGCACTAAACAGAAAGAAATCAGCTTTGCTCTGACTGCAGTGAGCGGATATCACTGCCTGCGTGTTCTAATAGTAACCAACGTGAGACTCTACTTACAGTTGCCATGGAGCAATTGCAACGGGTATCATGTCATTAGTCATCAGAATATTAACCAGTGATGAAATGTCCACTCTATTTGAATCCCAAGAAAATAGAAACCTTCTCACAAAGGAATGTGAGATGATATCAAAATATATCCAACATACAAAAATTAATTGGAGGGCTTTCATGTATGCAGTAATAGCACACAAGGAAATATTATATCTTGGAAGCGTATATTTCATTTCCTCTTCTCATATTAACGCCCTTGTTTTAATATGAAGTGAGAAAATAAACACGAAAAACTAAAGTTCATGAGAAGCATATAAGTCATTTCCTCTTCTCATATCACAACTTTTGTTTTAGTATGAAGTAAAAAAATAAACAATTAAGAGTTCTGAAGCATAATATGACACCAGATTCTTATCGTAGGCGCTATCGGAAACGCCAAAAGCAGGGAGCTGTCCATTCTTTTGTCCAACAGTCTGTTTCCTTTCATGTATTACTCCCGCTAGGAGATTCTTATTTAAGGACTTGTAGGCATCAAGTTCTTCAGCAGAACAAGCCTATGTTATAGTGCCAATTACGGTATGGAAAAAATGCAACAAAGACGAGTTCCGGTAGAGCAGTGAGGATATTTGCACATGTGTGTATTCAGCAATGACTGCCAGCTGCCACAACACTTCACAGAATCCTTGCGGCAGGCAACACAACTGTGCGTGCACTCCAGACTTCATTCAGTGAGACGTCAGGAGATGGATGAAAACGTCAAATTAACGTCGCTTTCCGTGTCGTATTCAATCCAGAATGAGGTGTTATTAAGGTAGTTGAGCGTTCTAGCAATTACACTTTTATGATTCCCATATGAGTATTTCGAAAGCCAAAACAACCCGTTAGTGTGAAGCTATCGGCAACTGCATTATATCAAACTGCAAGAACTTGAGACAATACGTGGACTCTTCTCTTAGCTGGGTGACCTATTACTGTTATTTAGCATTCTCTCCGTCCTAGACGTAATGCAAATGGAACTTCAGAGGCGCTTTCCGCAATTCTTGGCAAACATCAGCAACCTGTAATCACTGAGAGTCACAACTGCGTGATGATAATGGTTCAGGTTGTCAGTAGTTGTGGTGGTGTTATGCTGTCAAACTGCTTACAGTAACGTTAATGGTGGCGCACATAATTGAGCGCTGACTACCTACTTAAGTAAAGATAGTGATGTGGCGTCGTCGCTTGTCTTTATTTGGCCTCAGTTTGAGTAATCCGATTTAACGAACATAGTACTCCAATCGCGGGCTCCTAATACAGTATGACTGCAAAGATTATCGTGCGGATATTACACTAATTCTGCAATGAAATGCATAACAAATCTTACCCTCAGCTATGCAGCTGGAATGACTCATTACACAGGTACTCAATGTTGCACTTGGTTAAGTGATCCGTTCGCTGCAATCCTGCTTGTACTGTTCGTAAATACTCGTATACTTCAGAAATGGTTCAAATGGCTCTGAGCACTATGGGACTTAACTTCTGAGGTTATCAGTCCGCTAGAACATAGAACTACTTAAACCTAACTAGCCTAAGGACCTCAGACACATCCATGTCCGAGACAGGATTCGAACCTGCGACTGTAGCGCCTGGAACCGCTCGGCCACCCCGGCCTGCATACTTGTATACTGACCATTCGTTATTTTACTAAATATGAACTACAATCTGATTCGCATGTATATGACATGGCTTAGCGCCGGCACAAAGGTATGACTAAGGGTTGGATGCCGTTGAAGTCCTGTTACATTGATGGCAAGACAAATGTTCGCAAATCACCTCTATTGCCTAAAAAAAACAATTGAATCCTAAATATCGAAGGACCGACGTCCACACTGTCACAGCGCGTTGAAATACAGCAACGACGGCAGATGAAAATTTGTGATCGACTGGGCTTCGAACCCTAACCTAACCTAACCTAACCTAACCTAACCTGCTTACTAGACAGACGTTCTGATGACTGGGCTATTATTTTTTTTTTTTTAATGTTTGAGAAGACTTTCAGCACCAGGTAGGCGGAGGCTAAGAGGGCAGGGGTCGAAGATCCGGTCCTGTCATGGTCCTTCAACAAGGTTCCGCTTCCAGTTGTTAGTGGCCATGCGCTTGGGATTCCTCCTTAACCACAGTCGGAGTTGGAGACTCTCTTCAGTTACATCTAACCAGTGCGCATCTATTGCACTATTGTAAGAACCGAGGTGCAGTATTTTGGTATTAAAAGTTTGTAAATTTGTGGTATGAACTTATGAGACCAAGCTGCTTAGGTCATCAGTCCCTAAGCTTACACATTACTTAATCTAACTTAAACTAACTTACGCTATGGACAACACACACACCCATGCCGTAGGGAGGTTCCGAACCTACGACGGTGGATACTATGATGACACAGCAGTCAACCTCTCTGCAGCACCTATCCACACACGCTCCTCGTCAGACGCGAATTCCCATTTTTGCCGCATACCACATGCGCGGTACCCCCCCGGCCATTGTTCCACTAGCTTGCGTCCACACTGTATTCCCGCGCGGGTCGGACGATGTCGTGCGTCTAGCGCTGAAAACTTTCGATGACCCGTGGAGACCCAAATAATTATACAGGGTGTTTCAGGAGGAATAGTAAATATTCTAGGAGATGGTAGTATAGACAAATTGTTGAAATAATGACATATAACATGCGTCCAATTTTTATTGAACATACAGATAGCTGGGTTCAATGCATTTTCGTTTCGTATGTTGGTCCTTACAGGACCCAGTTGTCTACACTTCCTTGAAAATGAGCTTCCAGCGCCATTGGAAGAGGTTCATTTGGCTACAAGAATGCGTATGTTCCTCCAGCATGACGGGGCTCCTGCACATTCTAGTCGTCAGGTGACACATTATCCAAACCTAACATTTCCTGGAAGATGGATCATTGGATATGGGCACTTTTCTTGGCCTTCAAGGTCCCCGGACCTTATCTCTTTCGATTTTTGCCTGCGGGGATGGTTAAAGGCGAAGTCTACAAAGAAAAAGTAAACCCAAGAGCCGATTTCATCGTTCGGATTATGAATAGTGCAGCCCTCATAAAAGAACGCAAAGACGACCTACACGTGGTGTTATCAAGAGAAGTCAAATGTGCATTGAAGTTGGTGGGGGAATTTTTTAAAATCAACTTTGAATGTCCTCGTTGCCTTTGCTTTCAGTTTGTTAGGGTTACGTACTAACAGCTGTCTCTCTATACAAAATAAAAAGTGGACGCATTTATATGGAATTTTTTTATGGAATTCGTCTGTACTACCACCTACTAAAATATCTAATATTCCTCCTGAAACACTCTGTGTATGGATATACGTGTGGTGTCTGTTCTTTCGAACATGTCCGAAAGAAAATGCTTCATGGCATTCTGCAACGACCTTCGGTCGCAGGGTCTGATAGAGATTTCAGAGCTGCTTGGCTGTCTGAATAAAAGTAGATGCTACGATTTTTGTAGGGTCTACGCTAATTCTCCTCCGCGCACATGCTGATAGAAGATACTATGTAATACTGTGGCCATCTTCCCTAAAGAGATTCTAGGCAGTACACCAGACCCGGTGGTTACATCTGTTTTCGACCTGTCAGTATACAACTATATTATGTCTCCTGAACGGTGTAGTGGTTCGTTCTTCCACTGCTCCCTGCTTCCAACTGTTACATGGCAAGGTTTATTGAAACAGCTAGAAGTTACTGTATAGTTAGTCGGCATTTCCCCAGCCATCGCCATACTAATTTGGGATTCCGTATATTCTAACTATATCCAGTTATTTACAATTTTTAGCCTTTATGTCCCTGCTGCGGCCTCCATTTTAAGCCACAGGTGTAAGGCGGGCATGTCTAGCCTAATATCCATCCCAAGAGTGGGTGTCCTGCTAATTGCGTCTGTTTGTGAAAGCAGGCCAGTCTCTGCACTTTGCGAGACTCCCTAGCAGCCACCTTCTGTTCGACTTTGTTCATATTATATGACAATAAATAATCATCGGTATTTTTGCAGAATTGTATATCCAGTACGTACTGGGTTTAGACCCCAGTTTACCATACAGTAGCTTCTAGTGCTTATAAGATTATCTTTCGCAGTGGAATATATTCTTTATGTGAGGTGTTCATAATAGTTTTCCATCCAGGGCTACCTCTACATACACTTCAACCCTCTCTAAAGTTTCATCGAGAAACATAATTTTTCAGTATATGTGCTGGAAATGCTTCCCCATAAATAATACTACACCAATTTTCGTGCGGCTTGTCTTTAAATACTTTTTCACAATGTTCAGTGCACATAGGTTTAACAATACTATCAAATTTTCTAAGTCTTACTGTGAATAAATCGTCTACTTATTCTTTTCAAGAGTAGTCTCTCGCATTCAGCTCATCTATGAGTTCATTCACCACTAGGTTCTTCATCTCTAACCATTTACTCGAAGGTCGTATTACTAGAACCCCCTCGACATCCAGGAAGATACAGAGAGCATCCAGAAAGGGTAGTGCTTTTTCCACCTTCCCGACAAGTTGGTGAAGTGTTACCTCACATGATTTGCTTCGTAAGTATTATGAAAATGTGGCAGTTCATAGATAAAATTACGTATTCACAACAACAAAAAAGTATGTCGGCGGAAAATAAAAGTGGCATTATAAATTTGGCAGTACCGTAAGGTTTTTCGCTTTGACGCTAAGGGTTACTAAAAGTAGCAAGACGAATTTTGCTAGAACGTTGTCTTACCATTCCCTCATTGAATTTGTATCTGCCTGCTTGTAGTTCTGCTACAAAAGAATTAAAAATCTTGCATTCAGCGAGTGTCGAAAGGCGAACAAAGGCAGCGTGCATCTGACAGGCAAGCACGTTACCTAGGAGCTAGCGAACAGGTGCGGGTAATTGACATACTTACTGGCTCAGTAGCCGCTATGGCAAATAAATCGCAACATAAGAGACGAGAGTAGTTGTATTTCCCGTGTGAAACCACTTTCGTTGACTCAAAATCTTTAACTTATATCCTTATGTCACGTCTCAAGAGAAAATTACTTACAGTATTCAATTGAAATGACACGATAATATCAAGTGAATTTAGCAGGATAGTTCTGTGCCATCAAGGAAGTAACTCGTCGGTCACAGAGTTGCCAAACATATTCTGCGCTGTTGCCAAGTTTCAGTTATAGTACCAGGAAGGATACCAGCTGATGTGTTCTGTGAGTGACCTCGGAAATGACTACAGCTTCATCTCAAAGTTGCGGGTGGCAAGGGCCGCAAGATCCTCATTATATGCCCATGAGTCTTATTCGCATTTCTGTAACTAGGTTTAGAGGCTAGAGTGCAATTACTTGTAATACATCGATGCACTGAATGCAAAGTAAATGTCATATATTAATAACTGCGACAATTATTTGTGTTTTACTGTCTTAATCGGATCGAAACCTTGAAAGCGTATTCACCAGACGTGATTCACAATTTTGGAACTTCTCCAGTGGTTGAGTTGGCAATACCTCTTTGCTGTACAATCACTGTCATTGGCACATCCACCAGAAGACAGGCATGGCTTGGCTTATTGTTGTCAGCTTTCCTGATGGATATTCTGCCTTTGCTCGAAACGTGAAGACTTAAGGTGAATTCGAACATTCCATATGGCGAAAATTTGATGTTTCTATTCTTCCAGCTCTAACATACAATTAACAGTTACAATAAGTGGCAGAAAAGCGCCTGTGAACCAACAGTTAATGATGCAATCATAATTAGTGGAATCTGACAAGTTCCATCTGTCATCTGATAATTGTGAAAACTACTTTTTCATCTTCACAGCACCGCAGTATGAACTCAAGGGTTTCATAGAATACCTATACTTAATTTCGTTGTGATCGTTTTCAATGACAGTAGGGGAGGAGCAAAACCATCTGACTTGAAACATACTTTTCCAGTGGGATTTGAATCTTTGGCTACAGTTGCAGTAGCATGTCCAGTGAGGTATCAAGAATGTGAGCAATCACTCATTGCAATAGTATAGCCTAGGGCAGAAGGAAGCAGGTTTCCGACAAAGTAAACGATGAGAGACACTGTCGCTGTCACTTATTAAACAGGAATTGTTCAGAAAATTACAACAATATCTAGTGAAATGAGTAGGTTGATGCAGCTCCAGTCCGGCACTATCACTGAGTTGCCAAACGTTTTCCGAATAGCACTTATGATATAAATGTGTGTGTGTGTGTGTGTGTGTGTGTGTGTGTGTGTGTGTGTGTGTGTGTGTGTGTGTGTGTATGTGTGTGTGTGTTGTGTGTGTGTGTGCGAGTATGTCTGTTCTTAGGACATTTCCGAAAGAACAGACACTACGAATCGAAATAGACAGATTTCTTAATCAGTTAAAGATTGAAGGACAGATGTCCAGGCTGTCATAGGCATTAAAATAGAACAACAGCGTCAGATGAAAATTTGTGCCTGACCAGATTCGAACCCGGATTTACAAAATTTTAATACCAAAATACTGCATCTCGGTTCTTACAATAGTGCAATAGGTGCGCACTGGTTGGATGTAACTGAAGAGAGACTCCAACTCGGATTGTAGTTAAGGGCGAATCCCAAGCGCATGGCCACGAACAATTGGGAGCGGAAACTTAATGTCATCAGAACCTTGTTGAAGGACCATGACATGCGATCGTTAGACCGACTGCACAAAGTTCAGATTATAAATACATACATACTTAGAAAAATATATTACGTCGGAGCAGTCTTACCGATACTGCAGATCACTGCACATAAAAATATAGGCTGTAACCTCTTGGTATCTGTGGAAACAAAATATCATCAAAGTATCCTTCGACACGGCGACTTTGCAGAGGCAAAACGGAGGACTTGGAATTAAAGACGTGCTTTTAAACTAATACTCGTCACTAAGACAGGCATCACGAAACTTCTGTTCCTCTCGTTAGATCCTGGGGATATGAACGCTCCTGTTAATGTAGCAAGCCAGCCTAGATTACGTCCGAAAGTACTATGGCGTTTGGAGCTGTATAAGACTTCCACGAGCACAAACCAACACTAGAACCGTTTATGATTATATTACCAGACATCGTCTTCACAAACCAATTCCGGTAACTTAACCAACAAAAAACTGGAGGAACGTCTGGAAAAATATCAACAATAAAATTATACCAACTAGAGTAAGTGCCGTATGGTGCGACATTGTAAACGAAACCATACCCACAGCGGAACGATTATGTAAAATCAAATTGAGACCATCTCCATACGGCGACAAATGACGGCTTGTAGAAACTGTAGCGCACATCTTCTCATGTGAAAATAGAATCAGAATTTGGAACTGGACTACGAAGAAGTTAGCACTGTCAATAGAACCGCAGAAAGTCAAATACCGATAACTGAAGCTTTACAACCCGACTGGAAATGTTACCCGTCCGCAAAGAATAACAGTTATTCGTGGCTTCTGGGACAGTTTGTGTTTTACGTCATAACAAACAAAACTTAGTAGAGTACATGTACTATATTGCAGTAGAACATTTGAAGCTGAAGAAGAATAACAAATATAAGGAATGGTTTTAAATTTTTTATCTACAAAGAGGTGGGCACTTTTATTCATTAGAAGAGGAATCTATTCTTTCACTTTTTTTATTCCTGGGATACTCTTTTACGTTGGATCTAAAATCAGAACTGTTCTAATTTGGCAAAACCCCACCGGCTCCGAAATTTCTTTTATTTGTTGAAAAATATATGGCTTCCTTACAGACCTCATATGCATCCAGTGCATAATGAATTAAAATGTGAATATATTTCTGAATGAATGTTTGTTATGGATTTTTCCGTCACCTTCCATTGTTATAAGTTATGTTCTACAAGGAACGCACTCCACTGGAGGTGGCAATCTGTAATTTATTTGCCGGCCGCTGGTGGCCGAGCGGTTCTGGCGCTACAGTCTGGAACCGCGCGACCGCTACGGTCGCAGGTTCGAATCCTGCCTCGGGCATGGATGTGTGTGTTGTTCTTAGGTTAGTTAGGTTTAAGTAGTTCTAAGTCCTAGGGGACTTATGACCTCAGCAGTTGAGTCCCATAGTGCTCAGAGCCATTTGAACCATTTTTTTTTTTGGTAATTTATTTTACCTAAATTACTACTTCAGTTTTGTTCTATAATTTAAAAGAATATACGGGTGCAAACATGCAATACATGGGAATAATAGCAGCTGCTCAGTGCAGGTATGGGAGAGGCATTGTGGCCAGGCCTCGGATCTTCGACCCCTGCCCTCTTTGCCACCGCCTACCTGGTGCTGAAAGTCTTCTCAAACATTAATCAAAAAAATAATAGTCCAGTCATCAGAACGTCTGTCTAGTAAGCAGGAGGTCTGGGTTCGAAGCCCAGTCGATCACAAATTTTCATCTGCCGTCGTTGCTGTATTTCAACACTGTGTGACAGTGTGGACGTCAGTCCTTCGATATTTAGGATTCAATTGTTTTTTTTAGGCAATAGAGGTGATTTGCGAACATTTATCTTGCCATCAATGTAACAGGACTTCAACGGCATCCAACCCTTAGTCATACCTTTGTGCCGGCGCTAAGCCATGTCATATACATGCGAATCAGATTGTAGTTCATATTTAGTAAAATAACGAATGGTCAGTATACAAGTATGCAGGCCGGGGTGGCCGAGCGGTTCCAGGCGCTACAGTCGCAGGTTCGAATCCTGTCTCGGACATGGATGTGTCTGAGGTCCTTAGGCTAGTTAGGTTTAAGTAGTTCTATGTTCTAGCGGACTGATAACCTCAGAAGTTAAGTCCCATAGTGCTCAGAGCCATTTGAACCATTTCTGAAGTATACGAGTATTTACGAACAGTACAAGCAGGATTGCAGCGAACGGATCACTTAACCAAGTGCAACATTGAGTACCTGTGTAATGAGTCATTCCAGCTGCATAGCTGAGGGTAATATTTGTTAAGCATTTAATTGCAGAAATAATGTAATACCCGCACGATAATCTCTGCTGTCATACTGTATTAGGAGCCCGCGATTGGAGTACTATGTTAGTTGAATCGGATTACTCAAACTGAGGCCAAATAAAGACAAGCGACGACGCCACATCACTATCTTTACTTAAGTAGGTAGTCAGCGCTCAATTATGTGCGCCACCATTAACGTTACTGTAAGCAGTTTGACAGCATAACACCACCACAACTACTGACAACCTGAACCATTATCATCATGCAGTTGTGACTCTCAGTGATTACAGGTTGCTGATGTTTGCCAAGAATAGCGGAAAGCGCCTCTGAAGTTCCATTTGCATTACGTCTAGGACGGAGAGAATGCTAAATAACAGTAATAGGTCACCCAGCTAAGAGAAGAGTCCACGTATTGTCTCAAGTTCTTGCAGTTTGATATAATGCAGTTGCCGATAGCTTCACACTAACGGGTTGTTTTGGCTTTCGAAATACTCATATGGGAATCATAAAAGTGTAATTGCTAGAACGCTCAACTACCTTAATAACACCTCATTCTGGATTGAATACGACACGGAAAGCGACGTTAATTTGACGTTTTCATCCATCTCCTGACGTCTCACTGAATGAAGTCTGGAGTGCACGCACAGTTGTGTTGCCTGCCGCAAGGATTCTGTGAAGTGTTGTGGCAGCTGGCAGTCATTGCTGAATACACACATGTGCAAATATCCTCACTGCTCTACCGGAACTCGTCTTTGTTGCATTTTTTCCATACCGTAATTGGCACTATAACATAGGCTTGTTCTGCTGAAGAACTTGATGCCTACAAGTCCTTAAATAAGAATCTCCTAGCGGGAGTAATACATGAAGGGAAACAGACTATTGGACAAAAGAATGGACAGCTCCCTGCTTTTGGCGTTTCCGATAGCGCCTACGATAAGAATCTGGTGTCATATTATGCTTCAGAACTCTTAATTGTTTATTTTTTTACTTCATACTAAAACAAAAGTTGTGATATGAGAAGAGGAAATGACTTATATGCTTCTCATGAACTTTAGTTTTTCGTGTTTATTTTCTCACTTCATATTAAAACAAGGGCGTTAATATGAGAAGAGGAAATGAAATATACGCTTCCAAGATATAATATTTCCTTGTGTGCTATTACTGCATACATGAAAGCCCTCCAATTAATTTTTGTATGTTGGATATATTTTGATATCATCTCACATTCCTTTGTGAGAAGGTTTCTATTTTCTTGGGATTCAAATAGAGTGGACATTTCATCACTGGTTAATATTCTGATGACTAATGACATGATACCCGTTGCAATTGCTCCATGGCAACTGTAAGTAGAGTCTCACGTTGGTTACTATTAGAACACGCAGGCAGTGATATCCGCTCACTGCAGTCAGAGCAAAGCTGATTTCTTTCTGTTTAGTGCGAAGCGTCCGCTGCAGTGTCCACGCTCTGCCAACAAAAACAAATCGCGGCGGCATTGGGCACTGCTAATCGCTGCACTTGTCGCGAGCCTCGACAACAAGAGCGCACTGTCTCTGCTAACGATACTATGGAGTTAATACATCTTGCTTAAAGTAATACGCAGGACGTGGGATGGGTAAAAATTCAGTTTGTAACTTCCCATCGCATTAAAATACTTTACAGTCATATTTGATGCAATATTTATTGTTGGTTGTCTCTCTAATGGTAATAGTATTGATTCGGATTGTGCGTTAACACGAAAACACACGCACGCACGCACACACACACACACACACACACACACACACACACACAACACGCGCGCGCGCGGAAAGCGACGTTAATTTGACGTTTTCATCCATCTCCTGACGCCTCACTGAATGAAGGCTGAAGTGCACGCACAGTTGTGTTGCCTGCCGCAAGGATTCTGTGAAGTGTTGTGGCAGCTGGCAGTCATTGCTGAATACACACATGTGCGCTAACACACACACACACACAAACACAAGCACAAACAGTCATTGAATCCAGAGAGGGTGACAACTACTGTGGGTTGAACAACACATGCACCAGTCAGTTCCTCAGTTGGCGTAGAGTGGATGAGATGTTTCAATTACCTTGCATTGCAAGAATTGTAAGGAGGGGAGTGAACGTAAATGGACTTCTTGTATGCTACAGAGCTGCGACAAAGCAAATCTTGACCGATTATCAGATAATTGTCCACATGGGCTTTGTGGGCTAGTATACTTTTAGTAACTAACCCACCCACGATCATTATGTAAGACTTCTCGAGGGCGTAGGGGAATTGATTTCATTAAGTCGTCGACAGTGTAGCGTGATGGTTTACTTCCTACCATACGTTTTCTATATTCGTCCAAAGGTCGCTTGCATTCGTAGGGACACATGGCAATGACCTTGTTACACACACACACATACACACACACACACACACACACACACACACAAGCGCGCACGCGCGCGCGCGCGCGCGCACACACACACACACACGCACACACACGCACACGTAAATAGTCATTGATTCCAGTGAGGATGACAACTACTGTGTGTTGAACAACACATGCACCAGTCAGTTCCTCAGCTGTCTATCTGGCCCTGAAACGAATCTCACACTGCCCTGCTATGATGGATGGGTCTCTGCTCCTGTAAATAAACTGTTATCTCGTTAGTTCATATATTTAAATTTAAATAACGTATTTGTAATAATCACATTGGATTATTATATTCCACAGTGTTTAAGAATTCACGCCCTGTCATAGATAAGTGATCTGGATTCAACAGTCCTATTAAGAATGTGGTTCACCCAGTCTATCATATGATGAGAGTCGTAATCGGATATCCAAATTAAGACTGACTGGCTGAATCCGATTAGGACGATCTTGTATCGAAATGAAATTATAGAAATCGGATAATTTGAACGTCTGTATTGCAACAATGCTGCGCACATAAATTCCTATGATGGAGTAACAGCTAGCAACTGTCTAAGAAAAAATGAGAAATATGTCGACTAGCAGCAATGTAACGTAATTATAACCCATATTTATCTGATGGAAATACTGAATCGAACAATACACATCTATTTCAGTGGAGGGAAGATACGCCATATCAGATTTGCTGATGACATAATAATAATAATAATAATAATAATAATCCCGTGTGGCCGATAGGGGAAACCGTCCCCCATATGGGTGGTACCGAGGAAATCAAATACTTGGGGTGAAGCAAATGCTAACACAATCCTGAACGGCTACTCAATTCGTTGAACCCAAAATCCAGACACATCTGAGTGAAAATCGCCGCTACTCTGGTCACCGTCTGTTATCTCAATGAGCTTGGCTGAAAATATTTGCTTCCAAAGGGTTCAACACCCTCTGGTCCTGTCTGGTCCCGGTATCACCCAGGCCAAACCAATGAAACACAAGAAAACATGAACTATGCAAGCAAACGTAACTTTACCCCAGGTGGTACACAACCTGGCCACCGATAGGCGGCAGTTGGATTTTCACACTCTGGGGAGTCCAGGTTAGCACGGCAGAGAATATCGAAGATCTCTGGTAAATTTCCCTACAAGCAGAAAACATTCATTTGAAAACTAAACATCGATACATTGACCCAAACAAGAAACCTCAATAATCTCACAAAAGAAATCGTCCGCCAAAAAATACAACGAAAGGTAGCGAAAAGCGTACCAATCTTCGGCACTGCATTTCTCGAACACAGATCTATCATCAACTCTATCAAAGAAATCGCATCCATCAACAGTCGACTTATGACTATGCTCATTCAGAGCCCCTATAAAAGATATACACTCGAAAATACTATGAGCAAAATTCACCAAGATGACGTGAAAGTACTAATCTGAGACTTCAACTCTCTATTTGGGACAGAAAAAACATGTAGAAAAATAATTGGTACAAATTCAACACACCGAAACGCTTAGACCAACGGCACACGTCTGACTGACATTTGCCAACAATTCAACCACAAAAGAATGTCTTCCCACTTTAGGAAGTAGCCTGTTCCCAAGAAACATGTTTGGCTACCAGGTGCAAGCTGCTTTCGTTCGCCTTTCGAGACTCGCTGAGAGCCAGATTTTTAATTCTTTTGTAGTAGAGCTATAAGCAGGCAGATACAAACGCTATAAGGGAATCGTAAGACAACGCTCTAGCAAAATGTGCCTTGCTACTTTCAGTAACCCTTAGTGTCAGAGCGAAAACTATACGGTACTGCCAAATTCATAATGACGACATATTTTTTGTTGTTGTGAATACATAATTTTATCTATGAAATGCCACATTTTCATAATAATTGCGAACGATACAGGAAATGAAGTAAATACAGATCTTTACGAAGTCAAAAGTCGGTAATGTCCTACTAATTTGTGTTAAAATAGGCTCAATCGTCTTACAGATACTTAATGCTTTATTAATACAGTCTGCCGTCGTGATGTTTCTGTAGTAAGCTGAATTTATTTTGCATTAGTACAGTGAATATTTTAATTGGATTTTCCATTATTTTACTAAACGTAACAGTAATCATCAAAGAGAAATTAATCAACAGAAGAATTTTCTTTCACGATATCTAAAACGATCTGACAATGCTAAAATTGTTTACAAATTCTACGCCAGTAGAAACCTACTGGTTCCAACGATATCATTATACCAGAGTAGTTTTAAGAGTATTTTCGTCTAGAAATGAATTGCGTTGACGGTTGATCGATCAAGAGCGGGAAAGGTAAATCTTTACGAACACATGACGAGAGGGAGAAGTGCTTGAGAGAGGACTTCTCTATCAATACAAGTGCTTCAGAGACGACTTTAATTTCAATCTCCTGGATAGTTTTGTTTCTCAAATCAAGAAGTGTGTTATCATACAGTAGCACATGTGATGTAGTTGTGTTGCTCGATTTTCTTACGCTAAGACCGATAGGTGTCTCAGTTGTTGGCAACAAATTCCAGCTGTGTTGCACACAGCCCGTGGGGCAGAATTCGTAGCCCAAAACACACTTTTGGAGCTATCAGATGTAAAATATTATGTTCATACTACTCTTTGCTGGAGTTTATGTCTTTTGGAGGGGCTCAGCGTTTCATTTCTTCTTAGGAAGCTAGCGATGAAGGCATCATAACTCGTCCCCAGTAACAGTACTGCATAGGAATGCTCAATGAGCGACCTGATGACGTTCAATAATAGTCACTCCGTTGATCTTTGTTGTTTGGAATTAGATGGTTCAAATGGCTCTGAGCACTATGGGACTTAACATCTTAGTTCATCAGTCCCCTAGAACTGAGAATTACTTAAACCTAACTAACCTAAGGACATCACACACATCCATGCCCGCAGCAGGATTCGAACCTGCAACCGGAGCCGTCCCGCGGTTCCGGACTGTAGCTCCTAGAATTGGAATTAGAGCATGCAGTACTCCTACACCAGACTTCTGAACTTTGCCTGTTGAATACAAATGTCGCATGATGGTAAAATGGTAATCTATCACATATATCAGTAGTCGAGACTTCCTTAATGTGGAAAATCATTCATACCAGAACGATCTTCGTTGAAACAAGAATATCTTTTTCTGGCGTATTTTTCCCAAAAGCAGTCGCTCCACACACAGTTCAAATCCTTCTAGCTGCCTCCTCTGCATTCACCCCTCTGTTATACCAAAAGTAAACGTTGTGTTGCTGATGTTACACCTATTTCCACTTACGACTCAATTTTACAATGCTTAACTGTAGTTCATGATTTTCAAGTTTGCGAAATCCATTGCTTAGCTGCCAGATGATAACTAGAACTTCAAATTCGAAAATGACGGTTGAGACTCACACTGACAGCGTCGCGACGCGTTCACCTGAGCGGCGCCGGATTTCAGGCGGCGGGTGGCGTCTGGCCGGTGGCCGGTAGCCGCTGCAGCGCGAGGAAACGCTCGAGCGAAAGCTGTTATGATCGCGCGCAGCCACGAGCTGTCCTGCGGAATTGTTTCTGGAATACTTGTTATTGCTGGTGGGTAGAATGTTAAGAGAATTATCTTCGATGTTCAGTCAGACTCATAACCTTAGACCGACTGTGGTAAAAAAAAAAAAAAAAATACAGCTGGACGCGAACAGGCGACTATAAGTTTAGAACGCACGACGCTTGCCACTAGACCACGGGCTCACGTAGTCCGACAATGTCTCGGAAGTAGATAACACTTTCTCCTGACACTTTCGCATCTTACAGTGTTGCCAGATTGTGCAAATTGCCGGACTTAAGAGTTGTCAGGGGCGGTGAGTTTTATTGGCCACCTTAAGTGAATGACTCTGTGGCGGTCGGCCGGCGGTCAGTTTTATTGTCTAAGACTGTACGTATCAGTGAACAATGTGGAATTACAGTCTATGTTACGTGATACGGAAATGACCTCTGTGCGGTTAATTGTTTGTTCTTCCGCAGATAGTGAGTGCTGAAATTCTAAAGCCAATTGCACATTTTCATCCTTCAACATTAAATAGAAAATTCGTACCTAAAATGACGTCTGTTGTCAATAAAGGAACAATCCAAAAATTTGAGTGAAATGTGTGACCTGCAATACAAAATGATAAATGCGTCTGTAATTTAACGTCTACACCTTTACTCGATACTGCTCCTTTTACTTTCGTTTTGCCTAATGGTAATGTAGAATACGTATTCTCTTTGTTGCACTCGTTGAAAGTCTCCTCATTTATAACTGACATAGGTGATCCAGAATCGATGACAGGATGTGAAATAGTTTTCTGAACAACTGGTCTTTCCTGCAAAAGAGTGTCTCTGATATCGTCAAAAGTAATTACATTTTCGTGAACAACATTTTGTGTGTCAAAAGTAGTGCTTGTGTTACTGGAAGATGCGACCTGTACAGTATCTAGTCAGATTCTATCTGACGTGTTATTATTATCAGGAGGATGTTGTGGCATTTCTACAATTTCAACTGTTCTATTACTTCTTCCAGACGTGTTACGTTCTGGATGATACCTACTGTCGGGTTCATTCATGAGAATATGTTCCAGCGGATGATTTTGCTGTTGGTAAGATCGACCGTTATTATACGTACGCTGATAATTGTGCTCATCGTTTTTACGTCTGTCGTGATAGTCATTCCTATACGGTGCATTGCGATAGGAATTGAAATACTGTGTTTTCTGTACGTAATTATTTCCTTGCCGGCGTGCGTTACTATTTGTTGTATCAGGGACTATACGTCCACGCGGCGAAACATTAAAGCTTGGTTGACCTTGTGCATTACATTGTTGGTTAGACATGCTAACCGGCTGGTTTTGATGCTGTTGTTGTGAAAAACCTCTATTGTTACTAAAATGTGGCTCCTGTTGCTCAAAATTTTGACGATATTGGTAATCAAAATTTTGTCTGCTATTAAAGTTCTGGTGGTTGTCGTTCCTAAAGCGTCTGTTACCTTTCCTATTGAAATTACGTGTCTCATCATAACTGCTGTACGTCTGTTAGCCTTGGTTGTTATATGAAAAATTTTTGTTTACGAAAGAATAATCTGATTGCTGCACATCTAAAAGCTGCAGCAGATCCCTGAATGCCGAAATATTTTCTTTTTGCTGACCTGTTAAAAGTGACACTCTTAATGATCGTGGTAATTTAGAGATACATAATTGAATCAGTGTAGATTCACTATAGGGTTCACTTAAATACTGGTTTTGTTGCACCATGTGCTCAAAAAATTGCGTCACACTGGGAAAATTTGAGTTCTCATAATTCGGTAAACTAATTAACTGATCTTTAATTCCACGCTGTGTCGTCTTCGACCAATACGCTGACAGAAAAGCATTCTGAAACTCTTCTACCGAGTAACATTGTCTCGCGATCGGTCTCCATCGAGTTGCCGGTTCGCCTTCCAAAAAACTGAAAATAAATTCAAGTTTATGCGTAACGGGCCAAGTCGGTGGAAAAGCAAAGCTAAATTGTTGTATCCAATCCAGTGGGTGAATCTGTGTTCTGTCATTCTTAAACACTTTAAATTTTCTTACTGACAGAAAATGTTTGTAATCGAAATTATCGTCTCTGTGTGATGGAACAGGTTTAGGATTGTAAGAGAATCTGTTGAACTGTGGTTGTTCGGAATCTAAGTCCCGTACTCTCTGTAGAATACCCAAATTATACGCGTTGCGCGAGTCTGACAAATGTTCGCAAAGTGGCGTCTGCTGTGAGGTGTTATTAACTGAAATACTTTTCATCTCTGTTACTTCTTGTTGTAAACTTGACAACTTTCTACGCAACGTGTTATTAGACGAATCGATCTCATTAATTGTCTGCTGTAAATTTTGAAATTCAGGTGTTTGATTAAATGAAACCGGTGAAGTATCGTCTGATTTGCTGTCATTATTACCTTCAATGACGTCAATACGACTGGCCAGTTCATCACATTTTTCAGTCAGTATTTTTACCTGATCATCGGTTTTAGTGTCAGTGGCATTAATCTGTTTTTGCAATTTACGTGCAGTTTCGTTCAGTTTTTTAACGTCAGCTTTGACGACATCGGAATCCTCTGTTAGTTCTAATTGTTCGAGTCTGTCGGTCACTGTTTGAAAATCGGTTGTGTATGTGTCTGTTTTCGATTTAAGATCCGAAATTTCGTCACGTAATTCTGTGTTCGACTGTTTGATGGTATTAATTTCGTCGGACACTGTGGCACTATTATTGTCTACATACGTTTTTGCCTTCGCAAACATTTTACGTTTGTCTTCTTGTCTCTGAGCAGTGATTGTTTCCATGACTTGACGTTTGACTTTATTTTGATCCTGAATAAATTTGCGGAAACGCGTATCACTGTTTTGTATGTGAAGACTAAGACGTTCGTTAATTTGAGTGTTCTGTTGGTCGAATTTCGCGTCAATCTTTTCATCCATTGTGCGCGAAAGTTCTGTTGTCATTGCTTTAAACTCGTCGCTCAATTGTGTAGCTTTTTTAGAGCATTGTTTAGTGACTGTACTACTTTCCGCTCTAAGTGTTTCTGTTGTAGCTGTTTGCATTTCCCTTAATTCCTGAGCAACAGACCTAATTTCTTCGCTACTTTTTCTTGAACAAGCCTCAATTTCCTCGCGTAACTGTTCCTTAGTGTCATGACACTGTGCGGCAACGGCTCTAATTTGTTCATTAAGCTGTCTGGAATTGTCGTCTAATTTTTCATTAAAGTATTGTTTGAGTTTTTCGTTATTTTCATTAAGTTGTCTGAAATTTTCTTTAAATTGTTTGTTATCTTCACTATTTTGTTTGTTTGACTCAAGAATTTGTAACAATAATGCCGTCGTTTGATCCAACCCAAAATTAGCATTTCTATTCTCAGTGCTGTTTAATGGTGGATCTGGAATTGTCACGCTTTCTGTAACCATTTGGTTATTCTGTGATTTACAAAAAGGTTTGCCAGTCGAATGTACACTGTCAGTCACTATTTCGGAATTAAATAAATCCGTCGTACTTTCAGTACACTGTCCATTTTCATTAGACAAATTTCTCTGTACGTTACTTGAATTTTCCAAACCGGGTGTATTAGGCTGGGCAGCGCTCATTACAATAGAGCTCCCCGCGTCATCAATTGTCGTCAAATTAACAAAGGAGACAATTGAGATCGCTTGTTCATTATTAAGGTAAAAGTAATCATTAGTGGTTGGAATGCACTGATTGTCAGTGAACGCAGGATTGTCATCATTACACTGCGTGTCACAAGTCCTATCGGTAAAATTGTTTGAGTCGGTAATTTCATTCATTACACCTCGCGATGTACTATTAATAGTCTTTCGCGGCATTTTAACGCAAATCACAATTATTCACAAATGAAACAAAAACAATGCAAAAATTCAACAAATACAAGTACAACAGAGAGCAACGAATTGCCGTTGATCTGTGGAAAGAAAGTCACAAAATTAGTAAAAGCGTTGCGCTAAATCCTAATTATATTTAAGCAAATCAGAGCAGATATCTGACTGTTTCTTAGAAGATTCCCAAAGAAATACGATCCTGGCCGGATGTCGCCAAGTGTAACCTCCCCACCGAAAATTTTGTATAGCAAAGTTAAATAAATAATGGAGCCACGAAGCAGTATCGTCTCCACAGAAATATTTAAATAAAAATAATAAATGGGAGCCAAGTGTAACCTCCCCACAATGAATTCTACTGACAATGACAATTAAATGTGAGAATCGCAATCTGACCCAAATGTGAGCTCCCCACAAAAATAATGAAAGACATACAAAATGTTGCAAAGTCAGTTCCGCACAAAGTGATAGATAATTCAATGATAATGAAATCTCAGTGACAATGAAAACGCAAATTGACCGAAATGTCGATCTTTTGGCCCTGTGCAATAATCCGAATTCTTACCTCAGTAAAACTGCATGTCTAAATTCTGCTCTTATTCTTCGCCATAGCTTGGAGGAAATGCATCGCACATATTCTTTGAATTTAACTGAAACTTTTGTTTAAGGAATGCAAGAGAAATATTTTTTCAATTAAATAGCTCTTTTGTTAAAAATGATTTGAAAACAAAATTATTATTGGGGCACTTCTTGAAAATTAATTACAATAAATATACATTACATTATCTGATGTGCGCAATGCAGCTTCATTACCTTGTTTAACAATATACCTCATTCAGCATCTTGACCAGAGACCCATGTCGACGCCAGCGGACAGCGTCCCACTCGCGACTCTTCACACAACTGTACTAGACTACTACTGCCGACAGACTGCTTGCAACTGCTCTCTCGCAACTCGCACGCGCTACTACTCTCTGGTCAGAGATTGTCATGGCTCGCCATCGCTGCATACGTGTTTCAAAACACATACTTTCTTATTAAACATCTATTAGCTTAGTACACTTAATCTTACACAGAAACGGTGAGTTCAGCGCTGATTATGAAAGAGAAAGAAACATCTGTATTCATCACTCTAGAATCGTGTTTAAATGTGGTTTTATTCGATGTTTTGAGTGAGATTACTGATCATCATACGCAATGCTACTGTCACTTGAATGTCAGCAATACTACTCCAAGCTTTGAGTTTAGTAATTTTATCGTTGAAAAAACGATTTTCATAAATCTGGAGTCTCGAGCATACTGCACACTCGAGCAGATGCTGGAAACAACTACGGTAACTGCTTTCGAGGGAAGTCCTTGTAAAGCATTTCATTGTTTTCTGCAGTGCAAAACTTCTCCCTTGGTACACGACAACAACTAAGCTCCAACTGACTTTCAGGAGGTGCACTTCTAACGCCCACTGCAAAAGGAGTTGCAAAATCCTAAAATAAATTTCGAATCGATTTAGATGAACAAGTCTGCAATCAAAGTTTTCGAACAAAACTTGTAATTCCGTAACAAATTCGTCAAACTTCCGCTCAATGTCTCATTTTCAAGATTTATGTAAGTTATAACCACTGCAACATTCGAAAAGTGCACAAATGACCATTGTAATAGTTTCTGTATCCACAACAGCAGTTTTCTTCGAAAACCAAAAACGGTTTCAAAAACATCGGTAGTGAATACCCTGCAAAGCTGTACTCACGACATTCAGGTGCTTTGAAAAGTCAGTTAGAAACGCACGATCTAATATCCGTTGAGGATCATCACTTTCGTTTTGATATACTAAACTCCTCATCAGGCGTTTTCTTTTCACTACTTCTGATCCACCAAGAACGTCGATAGCACTTCGATATCGGCAACATTTACCGACACGAAGAGCACTGAAGCTCCATGCCTATTCAAACACAGAGATATGTAAACAGGCACTATACGGCGCTGCGGTCGGCAAGACAACTAGCGTATGGCGCAGTTGTTAGATCGCTTACTGCTGCTACAACGGCAGGTTATCAGGATTTAAGGGAGTTCCAACGTGGTGTTATAGTCGGCGCACGAGCGATGGGTCACAGCATCCTCCGAGGTAGCGATGAAGCGGAGATTTACCCGCACGACCATTTCACGAGTGTATCGTGAATATCAGGAATCTGGTAAAACATCGAATCTCCGACATCGCTGCGGCCGAAAAAAGATCCTTCAAGAACGGGACCAACGACGATTGAAGAGAATCGTTCAGTGCGACAGAAGTGTAATCCTTCCGAAAATTGCTGCAGATTTCAATGCTGGGCCATCACCAAGTCTCAGCGTGCTAACCATATCACCGAAACATCATCGATATGGGCTTTCGGAGGAAGGCCCACCCGTGTACCCTACCCCACCACAATGTGTTAGAAGTATCCTAAAATGATAGAAGTTTATTAAAAGGGCAAGAGCAAGATAGCAAGACTGTTTTAGTAGCCGGATCACACCAACGGTGGGAGTCACTAATTATGAAGAAGGAAATTACCCAGAGTGAAATCATTCCAAAACGGCGAGCCGTTATGCTAAGGTTGGGGAAACCTGCACTCTACAATAAATAGTATATTTAATTTAGCCACTGTAATCTATACTGAAACACCAAATAAACTGGTGTAGGCACGCGTATTCAAATACAGAGAGATGTAAACAGGCAGAATACGGTGCTGAGGTTGGCAACGCCTGTGTAAGAAAAAGTTTCCGCCGCAGTTGTTAGATCGGTCACTGCTGCTACAATGGCAGGTTATCAAGATTTAAGGGAGCTTGAAGGTGGTGTTATAGTCGGCGTTCGAAGCGATGGAATACAGCATCTCCGAGGTATCGATGAAGTGGGGATTTTCCTTACGATCATTTCACGAGTGCACCGTGAATATCAGGAATCCACCGACACATCAGATCGCCAACATCGCTGCGGCCGGAAAAAAATCATTCAAGGACGAGACCAACGGCGGCTGAAGAGTACCGTTCAACGTGACAGAAGTGCAATCCCTCCGCAGATTGCTGCAGATTTCAATGCTGTGCCATCAACAAGTGTCAGCGTGCGAACCATTCAACGAAACATCATTGTATGGGCTTTCGTAGCCAAAGGCCCACTCGTGCACCCTTGATGACTACACGACAAAAAGCTTTACGCCTTGCCTCGTCAACAGCGACATTGGACTGTTGATGACTGGATACATGTTGCGTGGTCGGACGAATCTCGTTTCAAACTGTATCGAGCAGATGGACGTGTACGTGTATGGAGACAACCTTATGAATCCATGGACCCTGCATGTCAGCAGGGGACTGTTCGAGATGGTGAGGGCTCTGTAATGGAGTCGGGCGTGTGCAGTTGGAGTGTGATGCGGGACTCCTGATACGTCAAGATACAACAATGAAATGTGACAGCTCGTGGTCGTGCGGTAGCGTTCTAGCTTCCCGCGCCCGGGTTCCCGGGTTCGATTTCCGGCGGGGTCAGGGATTTTCTCTGCCTCGTGATGACTGGGTGTTGTGTGATGTCCTTAGGTTAGTTAGGTTTAAGTGGTTCTAAGTTCTAGGGGACTGATGACCGTAGATGTTAAGTCCCATAGTGCTCAGAGCCATTTGAACCATTTTGAAATGTGACAAGTACGTAAGCATCCTGTCTGATCACCTGCATCCATTCATGTCCGATGTGCATTCCGACGGACTTGGGCAATTCCAGCAGAACAATGCGACTCCCTACATGTCCAGAATTGCTACAGAGTGGCTCCAGGAACATTCTTCTGAGTTTAAAGACTTCCACTGGCCACCAAACTCCCCAGACATGAACATTATAGAGCTTACCTGGGACGCCTTGCCAAGTGCTGTTCAGATCTCCACCCCCTCGTACTCTTGCGGATTTATTGACAGCCCTGCAGGTTTCATGGCGTCAATTCCTTCCAGATCTACTTCAGGTATTAGTCTAGTCCATGCCACTCCGTGTTGGGGCACTTCTGCGTGCTCGCGGGGCGCTACTCGATATTAGACGTAAGTACTAGTTTCTTTGGCTCTTCAGTGTTTGATGATCCCAAAAATGGCCAGCAAATTTTCGATCACACACAGTACTTTGTACACTTATTGAACTAAGCCCTCAAACGACTGACTTACATGACTACAAACTTCCTACGCATATCGGTATTGTACTTATCTTTCTTTCTCTCGCCTTTCTTTCAAACGGCAACAAATTCCCATGTTATGATTTTGAAAAAGGATTCAGTGATAGGAAACACTACTCCTCCTCGGATAAATTGCTAACTAATTTGAGTACTTTTCATTGATGTGGTGTGATGTGTTAGTAATATTATACAATACTAACTAATTGGTGCGTATACTTAAGAGACCGACTGTTGATGTAGCTCCGAGTTTGCTGTCTGTTTTCGCGAAAAATGTTAAACAGCTACTTGAACAAGGAGTGCAGAAATATACACGGCCAATGCCAAAGATGTTTGTTTGTATATATCCGTCCAAAATAGTTTTGAGTGAAGTGAAGAGGATGGCTGGAGATATGACTGAATGCGAGGCACACTGTAATGTCTGATAAACTCTTTGAGTTAGAGTGCTACCAAATATTTGATACAATAACAAATGAAATGGAAACAGATATCACGTTTATCTACAATTTCATCTGACTTTAATTTCCTAACAGGAAACGCTTTAAATGAAAGTTCTGTTATCTTATCTTGAAAAAGGTACAACTGGTTTTAGTGCTAATTGGTGCTAATAACGGTGATAAGTACGGATATTGATATAGCTGATCTAGTTACCGAAACAGCTGCTTTCAAGCTCCAGGTCACAGAGCTGATGAAGAGCACTAATACAGGTGCCCATTCGAATATTTTTAAGATTTTACAAAGTACAGGAGAAGAGACTTTTATTGAAACGTCGAAATGGCTTTGAGGATTTTTATGACAATGCCATGATTTTCTGAACGCATTTTCAACGAATTGTCGTGTAACTATTCCGCCAAAGGCCGTGCGTTATGAACAGGTGCTCAATCGTGTTGAAAGATGCAACCGCCATCCCCGAATTTCTCTTCAGTGGGAAGCAAGAAGGTGCTTAAAACATCAATATAGGCCTGTGCTGTGATAGGCCACGCAAAACAACAAAGGGTGCTAGCTCCCTCCATGAAAAATACGACCACACCATAACACCACTGCCTTCGAATTTTACTGTTGGCAGTACTCATGCTGGCTAATGACGTTCACCGGGCATTCGCCATATCCACACCCTGCCATCGGATCACCACATTGGGTACCGTGATTCGTCACTCTACACAACCTTTCTGCACTGTTCAATCGTCCAATGTTTACGCTCCTTACACCAAGTGAGGTGTTGTTTCGCATTTACCGGCGTGATTTGTGGCATATGAGCAGCCGCTCGAGCATAAAATCCAAGTTTTCTCACCTCCTGTCTAACTGTCATAGTACTTGCAGTGGAACCTGACGCAGTTTGGATTTCCTGTTGATGATCTGTATAGGCGTCTGCCTATTACACATTACGACCCTCTCCAACAGTCGGCGTCTCTGTCAGTCAACAGACGAGGTCGGCCTGTACGCTTTTGTTCTGTACGTATCCCTTCACGTTTCCACTTCACTGTCACTCCGGAAACAGTGGTCCTAGGGATATTTAGGAGTGTGGAAATCTGCCGTACAGACGTATGACACAAGTGACACCCAATCAACTGATCACGTACGAAGTCCGTGAGTTCCGCGGAGCGCCCTGTTATGCTCTCTCACGATGTATAATGACTACTGAGGACGCTGACATTGAATATCTGGCAGCAGGTGGCAGGACAATGCACCTAATATGAAAAAGGTATGTATTTGGGGATGTCTGGATACTTTTGATCACATAGTGTATGTTATAATTAAAGGCGCAAACACCTATAGTTGAAAATACACAACAACAAAAGCAAAAAAAGTCTTATTAAATATAGATTCTCAGATGACCCGTTTGTGACATAATTGCGACTTCCTGGTTATCCACCACCGCTGACTTGATTCTGTGTAAACGTCATCCCAGTCTGAAAAAGTTAAAGGTACTGTACAACATTAAGAAAAGGTATTAGAGGTACTTTGGCAGAAGTGCAGGTGTTTTGAATGGCCGCGACAACCGTTACATGACTGCACTTGTAGTTAATGGAGCTGTTCAAAGTGTCGTCCCTGTACCCTAATGCAAGCCTGTGCCTGTCGGCGCAGTGAGTTTCGAATCCTTTCGAACAGACATAGAGCATTTCGAAATTCTTGACAAGCACTAACCGGTCTCTGCGCCAGTTTTTAACCTTGCTGATCTTGCTAACCAGAGTGGGGAACACTACACCTTTCAGTTGTCCCAAACACAGAAGTGTACAGGGTACAGATCAGGTGACCTTGAAGGTCATGGTTCAGGTCCTCCTCATTCAAACCATTTTTGGCTGCAGCAGTGTCGTCCCATTAGAGCAGCAAAATATGCGTGCACCGCATCCTCTGGTGATACTCTAAGGGAACAACCTCAACCAACCCCGCAAGATGATGCCGCAGAAGACGAAGGTAATTCCGTGCATTAGGTTCGTTTGGTAGCATCTAGGGCCAAGTAAGATAGTCACCTGGTACCCATAACAACACATTCATTGAGAAACGTCGCTAATATAGATAATCAGGCGAGCATTTCGGCTGGAGCGCAAACGACTCCAAACGTGAGAACTGTTATAATTAAACACACCACCACGAGTGAACCCTGCTTCATCTATAAATAAAACGGTATTGTCAAACGTTATGTTGTCGCATCGACTCACGGAACACACCACCACGAGTGAACCCTGCTTCATCAATAAACAAAACGGTATTGTCAAACGTTATTTTGTCGCACCGACTCACGGAACGTTAATCTAGGACCAAGACACTGGTCTCGTTGGAGGTGATATTGGTATACTGTACTGCGATGCATTATTCTCCAAGTGCTGCTTTGGTTTTTATTTCAGAATTTGTGTAGCAAGTCTCCTTGTGAGTGTCCTGATGTGCGTTCGACTGTTTCCAGCACCACATCTTCAAGCACAGCTGTAATTCATGCAGGCCTACCTGCTTCGGCAGCATGTGCAAAGCACCCAGTTTCTCAGAGGCGTTTGTGCACCCTTGTAGATACTCGATTCTCGGGGTGCCCTGGGGCAGGGTATACTTCTTGCTACAAGCGGCAGCCTTCCGTGCACTGCCGTCAAACGTACCGCACATGAAGTGCATATTCGCATACTCCTCATTACTGTAATGTTGAATCTTACCGCCAACAGACGTACGACACAACTAACTCTCCGCAAACAATTAACACGAGCGGCACTCTGTATAGACTGGTTAAAAGAATAAAAGTATAGTTCATTTATACATCCCAAAAAGATGTCTTTAGTGTAAACATAGGAAGCACAAGTGATAAACTGCACCCTTGCCTTAAAACTATGTTGATGCTCTCTCTATTACTGGTTGACCAATTAATAATTAACGTTGTTCTATAATTCGACCCTTCGAAGCGTTAATAGTATTCAGTTTATTCCACATACCGTCTTTCTTTTCTAAACCATGCCATATTCCAAGACGCGTCGTATTCTGTGCATATGCAGAGGGGAATTTTTGACTGAATTTAATGTCACTGACTAATATCCATAGAGTATTTTTGTTGACGCATGCTTTCTTCCAGCCAAGGCCGTACCGAGGTGATCATGCACCCCTGGTAGTAACGGCAAAGCTCATCTTTATGTGTGCAACAACACTCTGTGTTCTGTTCTGTCGTATCCATACGGTTTGCAGCTCCATCTCCCGAAAACGAAAAAGGGGACAACGATCAGATCGCGGATCGGCACGCGACGCGGTGTTTACACGGAATCAAGCCTGTGGTGGCTGGTAAACACAAGGTCGCAGTTATCTAGCAAACGGTTTGGTTGAGGACCTACGTTTACTTCGACATTTTTGCTTCCAGCATCGTGTACTTTCAACTGTATGCGTTACTGCAATTCACTATGACACACCCTGTATATTGACGAGGCTGTTTGCACGTGACCAGATAATTATTGCCGAAAGTGAGAGTAATCCACAAAGAGCAACATATCATCTACAAACAGTTGGAGCTTCAAAACGAAATTAATGTCATTTTGTGAAAAAACAATATTAGGTCCAAAACCGTAATAAATGAAACAATTTTTGGAGACCCCACACCAACTGGAAGGACTTGGACTAATTTCTATAGGTAGGTGTAAAAGGCAAAGCCTAATACACGCAGAAGAAGAAAATGGTGATGATATTAAACGTACAACAGTCGTATGTATTGGAGAAATACTACAGAGGATAGACAATGGAAGAAGTCTACGGAAAGCTCTTCCTATAAGAATGAACATGTTAGCATGCATGTAAAGTTTATTATGCTTTGGAAACAGCAGTGCAGGGAAAACATTGCAAGGATAGTCAAAAGAGAAACCAGTTGTGGAGAACCTATGAGAAGACTAGAACAAGGCAGGGACGGATGGAAGACAGCATAAAAAATGTTCTGCTACCGGTGTGCGATATACCGTAATTCACGATATTCTTCTACCACATGACGATGGTATTTATGCTTTAATAAAAATTGATATATAAAATGACGTTCTGAAATGAAGAAGGAAATATGAACTTTTTCCTACCCGTGAAAAAACAAAAGTTGCTTCTCTGGCTACAGAAGCGCTTTCTTTGTCTTTGTCTGTTGCACACACAAAGATGAGCGATATTATAGCTCTTTAAATGAAGATTGTTGCGCTTTCCACTCTCAAATCTTATCTAATCACGTGTACCTTTTTTTCTCAACTCTGCTTAGGAACGATCTTGGTTTAGAAAGAAATCGGTAAAACTGTTAGAAAATACCGTGGATGTTTTGTCTTTGAAACTCTCTTTTCCATATTTAGACTCCACTTGCAATACTTCGAAGAGGTGAAACAACGTCTTTAAATAGTTATAATGCAATATGTCACTCAAAAACGAAACTGATTTTCAACTGAGAAATTTAACTGTATAATATCACCATTAGATGAAACTTACAGAGGAAAGTAAGGAAAAAGATACTTCTGAAATTTTACGAAACACTGTCACTCCAAGTCTGAATGTATGGAAGTGAATCCTTGATAACAACGAAAAAGGACACACTAATAATCCAGAGTGCAGATCTGAGATTTCTCATAATACGAAAGATCGAATGCGAAATAGAAATAAGAGCAGAATTAGGATTAATACCTTGGAAAAAGCGCGTCAGTGAAGATGGGCCGGCCGGTGTGGCCGAGAGGTTCTAGGCGCTTCAGTCTGGATCCGCGCGACCGCTACGGACGCAGGTTCGAATCTTGCCTCGGGTGTGGATGTGTGTGATGTCCTTAGGATAGTTAGGTTTAAGTAGTTCCAAGTTCTCGCGTACTGATGACCTCAGTCTGAAGTCCCATAGTGCCCAGAGCCATTTGAGCCATTTTTTGAAGATGGAAAACTGGATCTGAGCACTATGGGACTTACCTTCTGAGGTCATCAGTCCCCTAGAACTTAGAACTACTTAAACCTAACTAACCTAAGGACATCACACACATCCATGCCCGAGGCAGGATTCGAACCTACGACCGTAGCAGTCACGCGGTTCCAGACTGTATCGCCTAGAACCGCTCGGCCACTCCAGCCAGCTGAAGATGGAAATATGACGTTTTTATTGCCTATGGACAAACAAAAATTACTTCGCTGGCCACAGAAACGCTTTCTCTGCCACTGATGAGCGATATGATAGCTCTTTAAGTGAAGAGCGTTGAGCTTTCCACTCTGAAATCTGCGAAACCTAATCACGTGCACCTTTATTCTCAACCCTGCTTAGGAACGCTCAGTTTGTAAATACAATAGATGGTTTGTCTTTAAAACTCTCTTTTCCGTATTTACACTCCACTTGCAATGCATGGAAGTGGTGCAACAACGTCTTTTGCCAGCCGTTTCTTACGAGAGGAGTTTCAGAATGGTTCCATTTTTGCTCGAGGTTGAATTCCTCTCGAGCTAAAAGCTACTTTAGGTCCGTAAATGTTCAGCGGAGGAGAGCCCACGTTGGTGCGTTAACGACAGTGTCTGAACTTCGATTTCCTCCCCCATTTGTCTCGCGGAGCGCAAATGAGCTTCCGCCCCTTCAGCAACAAAACACAGTCTCCGGGAGTGTTTGCCGTACTTTCTCTCTCAAGAAACGTCTCAACATTTTCACTGAGGGCTCTCTGGGTTTGTCAGTGTCTTCACGCATGTCTCAGCGTTGTAGGAAAACGTCTTTCGTTTTAAGAGACGAAGTATCGAGTTACCCTTTGCAAGTTTCTGTGAAATTCAATACTTATGATCCTGTAAACTGCGTTGCTGATCATATCTGAGGTTAAAAAATGTACTAATCAATTGATATATCCTAAACAGCTTCGGTGAGAGCTCTGCCCGCTCACTGAGGTGTGTGTAAATGGCAATAAGAAGTTAATACTCTGAATCGAGATTCATCCAGCACTCCAGTCCACCAAAACATGGCGTGATATTCGCCTAAGATTCTCATCGATTTCTCAACAAAAAAAATGGCTCTGAGCACTATGGGACTTAACATCTTAGGTCATCAGTCCCCTAGAACTTAGAACTACTTAAACCTAACTAACCTAAGGACATCACACACATCCATGCCCGAGGCAGGATTCGAACCTGCGACCGTAGCAGTCCCGCGGTTCCGGACTGAAGCGCCTAGAACCGCAGGCCACCGCGGCCGGCGATTTCTCAACACATTTACATTGTTTGCTAGTTGTTCTGCACTCAAGAAGGTAACATAGTCCACTACATCCAGCACTATTACTGATTTTGGTACGTTACTAGTATTGTGATGGAGATTTTTGTTTTCTGTAATTTCTGTGTGTCAGTTTGACAGCTATCTCCGTTTTGTCGGTAGCTTTTGTTTCAAATGTAAAGTTACTGCTTTTTGTGCTTCCCGGTTTTTTTTCACACAAACGTAAGATGTAGTGAGTGTACTCTGTCACATGAAAATTTATTTGTAAATGTGTTCTTTTCTCGTAAATTTATGTAGTGTAAATTTTATGATATATATATATAGTCAAATACTATGCCGGTGGGACCGTAGTTAATATTTGTGTTTTGTAATCGAAGTTAGAGGTGAGAGCCAGCTGAAAATGAAGAATAAGGGTAATGGCAAGTCTTTGGTTGCGGGTGGTCATTTTGAAAAGAAGTATTCTGTAGTAATGTTTAGACTGTGATGTAAGAACAATAATAAGGGAGGAAATATTGCAATGAGAAGGAGATGACTTGATGGTTTTTTTTGAGAATTTGTCAATCTAGCCGGCCGCGGTGGCGGAGCGGTTCTAGGCGCTTCAGCCCGGAACCGCGCGACTGCTACGGTCGCAGGTTCGAATCCTGCCTCGGGCATGGATGTGTGTGATGTCGTTAGGTTAGTTAGGTTTAAGTAGTTCTAAGTTCTAGGGGACTGATAACCTCAGATGATAAGTCCCATAGTGCTCAGAGCCATTTGAACCATTTGTCAATATAGCGGGAAGTGTCGTCGGATATTGAGTAATAGGATCATGGTAGAACGTGTTGGCGAGCTTTCAGTCATTATGTACACAGGGTGTCTCAGATCTTTTGAGTCAGAGTGAAACTGGTAACAGAGATCATCATATATATGTTGATGTAACATGGTACATATGAATAGTGTGGCATCTGATGCTGTAATGGGCATCAGCTGCCATATTATTTGCGTGTACCAAGTTACTGACCTTACGACTTATCTTAGAAGAAAGATTAAGGAAAGGCAAACCTACGTTTCTAGCATTTGTAGACTTAGAGAAAGCTTTTGACAATGTTGACTGGAATACTCTCTTTCAAATTCTAAAGGCGGCAAGGGTAAAATACAGGGAGCGAAAGGCTATTTACAATTTGTACAGAAACCAGATGGCAGTTATAAGAGTCGAGGGACATGAAAGGGAAGCAGTGGTTGGGAAGGGAGTAAGACAGGGTTGTAGCCTCTCCCCGATGTTGTTCAATCTGTATATTGAGCAAGCAGTAAAGGAAACAAAAGAAAAATTCGGAGTAGGTATTAAAATCCATGGAGAAGAAATAAAAACTTTGAGGTTCGCCGATGACATTGTAATTCTGTCAGAGACAGCAAAGGACTTGGAAGAGCAGTTGAATGGAATGGACAGTGTCTTGAAAGGAGGATATAAGATGAACATCAACAAAAGCAAAATAAGGATAATGAAATGTAGTCTAATTAAGTCGGGTGATGCTGAGGGAATTAGATTAGGAAATGAGGCACTTAAAGTAGTAAAGGAGTTTTGCTATTTGGGGAGCAAAATAGCTGATGATGGTCGAAGTAGAGAGGATATAAAATGTAGGCTAGCAATGGCAAGGAAAGCGTTTCTGAAGAAGAGAAATTTGTTAACATCCAGTATTGATTTAAGTGTCAGGAAGTCATTTCTGAAAGTATTCGTATGGAGTGTAGCCATGTATGGAAGTGAAACATGGACGATAAATAGTTTGGACAAGAAGAGAATAGAAGCTTTCGAAATGTGGTGATACAGAAGAATGCTGAAGATTAGATGGGTAGATCACATAACTAATGAGGAGGTATTGAATAGGATTGGGGAGAAGAGAAGTTTGTGGCACAACTTGACCAGAAGAAGGGATCGGTTGGTAGGATATGTTCTGAGGCACCAAGGGATCACCAATTTAGTATTGGAGGGCAGCGTGGAGGGTAAAAATCGTAGAGGGAGACCAAGAGATGAATACACTAAGCAGATTCAGAAGGATGTAGGTTGCAGTAGGTACTGGGAGATGAAAAAGCTTGCACAGTATAGAGTAGCATGGAGAGCTGCATCAAACCAGTCTCAGGACTGAAGACCACAACAACAACAACCAAGTTACAAGTTATTATGATCTCTGTTATGAGATGATGTGAATACTAACTGTGTCATTTACTATTAACGGCATATTGCTTTTGTTTTGTAGCTATCGTTCAACTGCGCTGGCCCTCAACGATGAAAAGCTGTCATGTATGGATGTTGTGAATCCGTAATGGCACCAACACTAATTAAGAATGTTTTATGATCTGAAGACGGCCACAGTGTTAGCCAAAAGTACTCTGACGCCCATGATTGAATCAACAAACGGAAATTTTGCAAGGTTGCGTTTATTTTGCCACAAAACAATATACACAGGTGATAATAAAGTAGAAACAGTGAAGAGAATACAGAACGTAAACAACTGCAACATACACAAAGGTAGACAAATTTGTCCTTCGTTTTTTCCAACTTAACGTATTTTCAGAAACATTCTGACAACTGGTTAACATGCTCAGTGTGGACTGTGACCACTTCTGGCAGCAATACAGGCATGACAATGACGGGACATTCTGTGAATGATGTCATCAAACTCATGTCGATAAGGCCCATTCCTCCTGTAGAGCTGCTCGCAAGTCTTGGAGAGTGGTTGGTGGAAGCTGCCGTGATGCAATCCGTCTCCCCGTGCGTCCTAAATGGCTCAAATGGCCTTGGACATCTGAGGTCAGCAGTCCCCTGGAACTTAGAACTACTCAAACCTAACTAACCTAAGGACATCACACACGTCCATACCCGAGGCAGGATTCGAACCTGCGACCGTAGGGGTCGAGTGGTTCCAGATTGAAGCGCCTAGAACCGCTCGGCCACATCGGCCGGCCCGTGCGTCCTAACCATGCTCTATCGGATTCAAATCGGCAGAGCAAGCAGGCCACGCCATAGGTGCAAAATCTTCAATTTCCAAGTAGGCATTAATCAACAGTGCTCTATGAGGTCGAGCATCATCGTCCATCAGTACGAAGGCTGGGCCCGCGGCACCTCGCAACAATTATACATGAGTTGCCAAGATCTCGTCACGATACCTGACAGCAGTTAAACTCTGCCGATTCCCCTTACAATTTCATGAGGTGTTCGTGTGGTTAGCATAATCCCTGCCCACTCCATTAGGGATTGTCCTTGACGTCGATTTCTTTCCACAGTGTTTGAGTCCCGAAATCGAGTTCCACGTTCCCTCCTAATGCAAATCCGTCGAGAATCACTCTCCAGACCTAATCGAGACTCATCTGTGAAAAGAACATTGGGCCACTGTGCTACCGTCCACGAGACATGCTGACCGTTCTAGACGTTCCCTTCCGTGAAGGCGCGTCAGAGCTATGCATACAACAGGTCTCTGACAAAAGAGGCCACTCTGCCGAAGCCTTCTGTACACAGTTTTCCTCGATACAAGACGTCCAGTGGATGCTGCGGAGTCAGATGACAGTTGCCGTGCAGTACTAAGGCGGTACCGTCGTGCCCTTACAGCCAAACTGTAGTATCGATACCAACAATGCCACGGAATAGTGCTCAAGTTGGCACCACGAGAGACACAGACGACAGCGCCCTCTAGCCGGTGCTGTCGAGGTCTACGAGCTCCGCGACTGCTTCACCCTATTTGATCAGGTGCAGCCAGGCAGGACTCTTCGCTTCAAATTCGCACCACCTTGCAAGTTATATATTATGTTTGCATATGTTTATCCACTAGTAAAGGTGCTTAAACCGTATTTGCAGTACCGAGAGATTAGTACCTTTTCGTGTTGCTGTTCCTTACCCACGCGCCGCCTCCCAGGCGGGATACAAAACAAACCACGAGCGTGTCTTTCTGATGGCACAAATAGTCGGACCTCCCCCGGTCTTCGGATACAATTCCGGTCTCTGTAAACTGTCGCCTCATCCGAGAAACAACAGAACGATTCACATTAAGCCATCGGGCCACATCGTTTTGCGACTGTCGTCCTTCCATTCTTCCTATGGCCCTCCACCGCAGAGTGTGTTGTAGGCGTCTCCTGTTTACCATACTGCACCGTCTGTGACTGACTGTGTACACAGCGACTGTGAATGGGGGGCTACCCGGGAAACAGTACCCCGTTTGATTGGTGCCCTGACGTCATCGCTGGCGTAGTTGTCCGTTGGCCGGAACTCCACCTTCCGTGCAGAACACCATCTTACAGACTTCTGTTTACAGTTTGTACGATTATATCGTGAATAGACACAGGACGAGGAAATAGCGGTTTGTTGCTTTATTTACGGACACCAGTGTATTAATTCATCCAAGTAAAGATACCTCGTACAATCTTGAATTCATGGGTATTCCCTCCCTAACACAAATAAAAAAATCTCCCGTTGCCCATTGCGTATATATGTGTTTTTCACAAGTACCTATGGTTTTCTTCTTTTCCACAGCGCGACAGCCCCATGACAGCCTGGAGCAAGGATCGTCTATCTGACTGCATAAAAAATACCCACCACGATCAAACAAAAACTACTCATTGGGCTTACAATCAATTTGATCATCTTAGGAGAAGTGCTGTGACTTCAGACTTCAAGAAGAATATAAAAATTCCAATCCTAAAGAAAGCAGGTGTTGACAGATGTGAAAATTACCGAACTATCAGTTTAATAAGTCACAGCTGCAAAATACTAACGCGGATTCTTTACAGACGAATGGAAAAACTGGTAGAAGTCGACCTCGGGGAAGATCAGTTTGGATTCCGTAGAAATGTTGGAACACGTGAGGCAATACTGACCTTATGCCTTATCTTAGAAGAAAGATAAAGGAAAGGCAAATTTACGTTTCTAGCATTTGTAGACTTAGAGAAAGCTTTTGACAATGTTGACTGGAATACTCTCTTTCAAATTCTAAAGGAGGCAGGGGTAAAATACAGGGAGCGAAAGGCTATTTACAGTTTTAAATCAGACTAAGAGCAGCCGACCAGTTGCAAAGGATAAAGTAATCTTTACCTAGGTTTCAATAGATATAAATCAATCTTCTTCAGAAGACGGCCTGGGGACAATGAACATCGTAATATATATTAAGGTATGAAACGTGAGTCAAGTTTTTTTTTTTTTTTTTTTTTTTTTTTTCTTTATTGTAATTTTGAAACCTGAACAACCAGGTAGGCTGGCAGCAGCACAATACGCCGCTCTTCAGCCGAAGAGAGTACATGGAGATAAAACAAAGAAGAGACATTACAAAGAAAAACGGCGGGAAAAAACAGGAGACACAAGAATATAAAAGCACAAGAAGCCGTTCACACTTGAGGACAATCCACACTATGAACTGGAGACCCGACGCACAAACACTGAAGAAGACGATGTCACTGGTGAACAATGGAGCGTGACGGCGAAACTGAACACTAAACATGACGGCACACACGATACACTGATGGCGGTGATCTCCGGCGCGCGAATGTCCACTGAGCGTGTGCGAGTCCGGGGACCTGCCAAGAGGGCAACAGGGATGAGGAGGGGGAGAGGGGAGGAAAAGAGGATGCCATGGCGTAGGAGACGGGGACAGGAGGATAGGGACAGGGGAGGGGGGGCCCGGGGGACGAGGGACGAGAAAAGGAGGAGGGAGGGAAAAGGGAGAGAAGGGAGGGAGGGTGCCCTGAGGAGCAAGCACAGGAGGAGGGCGGGAGGATCAAAGTTGGTAGGAGGGGTAGATGGAGGGGAGGAGGGCATCATCAGGGAGGGGGAGCTGGCGGAAGCCACCTTGGGAGAGGGTAAGGAGGGTGGAGAGATGGAGACCGGGTGGGACATGGGAGTACAGGCGCGGCAGCGGGCGGGGGTGGGAGAGGATCGGGGAGACGAGCGGGTGAGGAGGATCGAGTTTACGGGAGGTGTATAGGATTTGTATCCTTTCGAGGAAGAGGAGGAGGTGGGGGAAGGGGATAAGGTCATACAGGATCCGCGTGGGGGAAGGGAGACGGATGCGATAGGCAAGGCGGAGAGCATGGCGTTCAAGGATTTGGAGGGATTTATAAAAGGAAGGGGGGGCGGAGATCCAGGCGGGATGGGCGTAACAGAGGATAGGGCGGATGAGGGACTTATAGGTGTGGAGGATGGTGGAGGGGTCCAGACCCCACGTTCGGCCGGAAAGGAGCTTGAGGAGACGGAGTCGGGAACGTGCCTTGGCTTGGATTGTCTGGAGATGGGGAGTCCAGGAGAGGCGACGGTCGAGGGTGACGCCAAGGTACTTAAGGGTGGGGGTGAGAGCGATGGGACGGCCATAAACGGTGAGATAGAAATCAAGGAGGCGGAAGGAGGGAGTGGGTTTGCCTACAATGATCGCCTGGGTTTTGGAAGGATTGACCTTGAGCAACCACTGGTTGCACCAAGCGGTGAACCGGTCAAGATGGGATTGGAGAAGGTGTTGGGAGCGTCGCAGGGTGGGGGCAAGGGCAAGGAAGGCGGTGTCATCGGCAAACTGGAGAAGGTGGACGGGGGGTGACGGCGGCGGCATGTCCGCCGTGTACAACAAGTACAGAAGGGGGGAGAGGACGGAGCCTTGGGGCACACCGGCGGAGGGGAAAAAGGTGTAGGAATCGGTGTTATGGATGGTGACATAGGAAGGACGGCGGGAGAGAAAGGAACCGATCAGACGAACGTAGTTAATGGGAAGGGCGAAGGTTTGGAGCTTGAAGAGGAGACCGGAATGCCATACGCAGTCATATGCGCGTTCGAGGTCAAGAGAGAGGAAGATTGCGGAGCGACGGGAATTGAGCTGTTCGGAAAGGAGATGAGTGAGGTGAAGGAGAAGATCGTCGGAAGAGAAGGACGGCCGAAAGCCACACTGGGTAACGGGGAGGAGGCGGTGCTGGCGGAGATGCTGGTGGATGCGCCGGGTGAGGATAGATTCCAGGACCTTGCTGAAGACCGAGGTAAGGCTGATGGGACGGTAGGAGGAGACGGCGGACGGCGGTTTGCCAGGTTTGAGGAACATGAGGATACGGGAGGTTTTCCACAGGTCGGGGTAGTAACCGGTGGACAGGACTACATTGTAGAGCCTGGCCAGGGTGGAGAGAAAAGAGACAGGAGCTTCACGAAGGTGACGGTAGGTGACACGATCGTGACCAGGAGCGGTGTTGCGTTTGGTGCGGAGTGTATTGATGAGATCCTGTGTGGTGATGGGGGCATTAAGGTCCGTGTGTGGAATGTTGTCCAAGTACTGGAAACCAGGAGCGAGGGGAGGGACAGAGGTGTCAGTTCGATCGCGGATATCTGGGAGGAGGGAGTAGTCGAACTGGGGATCATCAGGGATGGAAAACACATCGGACAGGTAGGAGGCAAAGTGATTGGCCTTACTAAGGGCGTCAGGGAAGGGGTGATCATCGTGGAGAAGAGGATAGTAGGGGGAGGGTTTAGTTCCGGTAAGGCGACGGAAGGCGGTCCAGAACTTGGACGAGTTTATAGGGAGGGTAGCAGTTAAACGGGTGCATGTCTGTCGCCAGTCCCGGCGTTTCTTGGCCGCGAGCAAATTTCGAATGTGTCGCTGTAGTTGCCGGTGGCGTCGGAGGGTGTCCGGGTCACGCGTGCGGAGGAAGGCACGGTAGAGACGACGGGATTCACGGAGGAGGAGGACGGCCTGTGGTGGTAAGGTAGGACGGTGGGGGTGGATGGCAACAGTAGGGACGTGGGCCTCCACGGCCTCAGACAAGGTCTGCTGGAGAAAGGAGGCGGCATGGGTGACATCATCGGGACGGCGGTAGGCGAGAGGGTGGCTATCGACCTGAGTTGAGAGGGTATCCCGGTAGGCAGTCCAGTTGGCACGGGAATAGTCATGGATGTACTTAGGGGGAGGGTCATGACGAGGGTCGGGGCGGGGGCGACGGCCGTCTGAAACGGTGAGGAGGACAGGGAGATGGTCGCTACCAATAGGCTCCAGGACATCCACCGTAATGCGACCAAGGAGGTTGGGGGAGGAGAGGATAACATCGGGAGTGGAGTTGGATTCGGGACGAGTGTGCTGGGGGATGGGGATGAGGTCGCCTTGAAGGGAGGAGAGGAACCGATGCCACCGCCGTAACTGGGCAGCGGAGCGACTATGGATGTTGAGGTCGGCGGCGATCACATAGGAGGAGAAGGTACGGTCGATGTGGGAGAGGAAGTCGAAAGGAAGAGGGGCGTTGGGGCGGACATAGATGGTGGCACAGGTAATGGTAAGGCCGGGGAAGAAGAGACTAAGGATCAGGTGTTCGGTGGGGTCGGGAAGGAGAGGCTGGAGCCGAACGGGGATCTGGCGGTGGTGGCCAATGGCAACTCCGCCACGCGCAACTGGGAGGGGATTATCGGAGCGGTGGAGGAGATAGGGGGAGGTGTGGATGGAGTGGTGGGGTTGGAGGAAGGTTTCATTGAGGAGGAAGGCATCCACACGGTGGGTAGCAAGGGTGTGCAGGAAGAGGTTCTTGTTGGCGGGAAGGGAGCGGATATTGTTGAAAAGGATACGATGCTGTCACGCCATGATAAGGACTTATACGAGGGTGTCAAGGCGGGAGAAGGTGAAATGGGCCTGGTTATTGGAAAAGGTGGCGTACATTTTAAGGTGGAATATGGAACGGGCGGCGAGGGAGATCTGTTGTAAGGTGTGGGGGCGCTGAAAGGGATGGACGTTTTGAAGGACAATGGTGAGGAACCTGATGATGTCCTCAGCAGTGGGGGGGGACGAAGGGAATTGCCAGGAGGGGTGGGGGCGTCCAGGGGACGGACAGGTACGGTGAGTTCAGGAGTGGTGGGAGGGGGTCGGGCTTTGCACTTTTGGGAGTAGGTGGGGTGGGGGAGGCTGCAGGTATTACAGGAGGGAGGGGATTGGAGGTTGGGGCACTGCCGGAGGAAGTGCGCTTGCCGACAATGCGGGCAGGTGGGGGCCTCGCGGCACTCTTTTGTTGGATGTGCATTGTAGCGCAGACATCTCTGGCAGCGCAGGGATTGAGGGGGGGAACGGGAGGAGTCGACCTTGTACCGCTGATTGAAGAGGAGGGCACCCTCCTTCAGGAGACGGTCAATGGAGGGGGCGTCCTCAGAGAAAACCCGCATAAGGCGGGTGGGGCCGGTCGCGTTGAAAATGCGGCGGACCGCCCGCACCTCCAGGGTGGGATGGGCCTTCAGCTCCGCCAGCACCTCCTCCTCCGTGATCGACGGGCTAAGCCGAGTGATCACGGCGGTGAGGGTCGGCGGGCGACGCGGGGGTTGGGGTTGGTGGGTAGGAGATGGGGAGGGAGCAGGGGTGAGGGAGGCGTGAGGACCAAAACGGGTGATGGGGAGGCGGGAGAGGATGTCAGTATGGAGGGTTGGGCTGGGGGAGGAGATAAGAACAGAATCCCGTCTGGGAGTAAGGAGAGAGATGGGGACGCCAGGGAAATGTTGGCGGAGGAGGAGGGAGAGATTCCGGGCCTCGAGGAAGGAAGGATCGGGACGGGACAGGAGATATTTGTAGAGACCGGGTGGGGAGGAGGAGGAGGAGGAGGAGGGAGCGGGGCCTGGTGGGGAGACGTCCATGGCATTGTGGGGTGGGGATGGCGGGCGGGGTGGAGCCTTTTTAGGAGCAGAGGAAGTGGAGGCGCCACTAGGGCGTTTGACAGCGGCAGATGGGCGGGTGGTGACAGGAGGGACGGGAACGATGGGGAGGTGGTGGGAAGGGACAGGTCCCGGCACGGACGCAGCAGTCGGCGCCGGAGATAGTGACTGTGACGGTGCAGGCGAATGTGGCAGTGATGGTGATGGTGACGATGATGACGGTGGTGGCGGTGGCGGTGGCGGCGGTGATGGCGATGGCGATGGCGACGGGGAGAGCTGGGCGTGGGCAGTGGCCCGACGGGCCACCACCCTAGCCGGAGCTGCAGTGACAGGCTGGGGGAGTGGGGGGGAAGGGTCAGAACGAGAGGAAGATGCGGGAGAGGGGGCGACAAAGAGCGAGGGCGAAGGGATAGAGAGGAGGGGAGGGATGGAAGGAGGGGGGTGGGACTGGGCACACCAAGTGATAGTGGTGGAGGCGGCGGAAGGGGACGTATACACGATGGCGGTGGTGGTAGTAGTGACGGTGGTGGTGGGGGCGGACATGATGACAAGAAGAAGAAAGAAAAAACACAGCACTAAAGGGATAGGACACACACTGGGAGACGACGGACGGCGACGGCGACGGCGACGGCGACGGCGACGGCGACGGCGACGGCGGCGGCGACGGCGACGGCGACGGCGACGGCGACGGCGACGGCGCGAGGCAGGGACGCTGCTGCCGCGGACGGGGCCGGGGCGGCGGCGGCGGCGGCTGCTGCTGCTGCTGCTGCTGCTGCCACCGGAGGGCGGGCGGGCTGGCTGGCTGGCTGGCTGGCTGGCTGGCTGGCTGGCTGGCTGCGGGACCACTGCTGCAGGCCGGGACCGGGAACTGCTGGCTGGCTGGCTGGCTGGCTGGCTGGCACCTGGAACCCCTAGCACTTCGATTAGCGCGAAAATGGCACTATCGAAGGGCGGTAACCTTGCGGTGTACCGCCGGAGATGGATGCGTGAGTCAAGATTTTTTTTTTTTTTACTTTATTGTCATTTTAATGCCTATACAATAAGCAGGCTGGCAGCAGCACACTACGCTGCTCTTCAGCCAAATGCGACAGAAGCACAAGAAACAGGAGAAAAACAGAAAAGTCACAAAATGGTGGGCGATAAAATAGGAGACACAAAGAGACAAACACGGAGCCGTTCACACTTGACGATAAACCACACTTCAAACTGTGGAGACGACGCACAGACACTGAAGAAGACGATGGTACTGGTGAACAACGGAGCGTGACGGGAAACACTGAACACGAAACACGACGGCACACACACGACACTGATGGCGGCGATCTCCGGCGCGCGAAAGTCCACGTAGCGTGTGCGAGTCCGGGGACCTGCCAAGAGTGGAACAGGGGGGAGGTGGGGGGAGAGGGGAGAATAGGATGCCAACGGCGGGGGAGACGGGGGCAAGAGGGAGAGGTACAGGGGAGGGGAGGCCCGGGGGAGAAGGGGAGAGAAAAGGAGGAGGGAGGAAAAAGGAAGAGAAGGGAGGGAGGGTGCCCGGAGGAGCAAGCACGGGAGGAGGGCGGGAGGATCAAAGTTGGTAGGAGGGGTAGATGGAGGGGAGGAGGGCATCATCAGGGAGGGGGAGCTGGCGGAAGCCACCTTGGGAGAGGGTAAGGAGGGTGGAGAGATGGAGACCGGGTGGGACATGAGAGTACAGGCGCGGCAGCGGGCGGGGGTGGGAGAGGATCGGGGAGACGAGCGGGTGGGGAGGATCGAGTTTACGGGAGGTGTAGAGGATTCGTATCCTTTCGAGGAAGAGGAGGAGGTGAGGGAAGGGGATAAGATCATACAGGATCCACGTGGGGGAGGGGAGACGGATGCGATAGGCAAGGCGGAGAGCATGGCGTTCAAGGATTTGGAGGGATTTATAAAAGGAAGGGGGGGGCGGAGATCCAGGCTGGATGGGCGTAACAGAGGATAGGGCGGATGAGGGACTGATAGGTGTGGAGGATGGTGGAGGGGTCCAGACCCCACGTTCGGCCGGAAAGGAGCTTGAGGAGACGGAGTCGGGAACGTGCCTTGGCTTGGATTGTCCGGAGATGGGGAGTCCAGGAGAGTCGACGGTCGAGGGTGACGCCAAGGTACTGAAGGGTGGGAGTGAGGGCGATAGGACGGCCATAGACGGTGAGATAAAAATCAAGGAGGCGGAAGGAAGGGGTGGTTTTGCCGACAATGATCGCCTGGGTTTTGGAGGGATTGACCTTAAGCAACCACTGGTTGCACCAAGCAGTGAAGCGGTCAAGATGGGATTGGAGAAGGCGTTGGGAGCGTTGTAGGGTGGGGGCAAGAGCAAGGAAGGCAGTGTCATCAGCAAACTGGAGAAGGTGGACGGGGGGTGACGGCGGCGGCATGTCCGCCGTGTACAAAAGGTACAGAAGGGGGGAGAGGACGGAGCCTTGGGGCACACCGGCGGAGGGAAAAAAAGTGTAGGAATCTGTGTTATGGATGGTGACATAGGAAGGACGGCGGGAGAGAAAGGAACCGATCAGACGGACGTAGTTAATGGGAAGGGCAAAGGTGTGGAGCTTGAAGAGGAGACCGGAATGCCAGACGCTGTCATAAGCGCGTTCGAGGTCAAGGGAGAGGAAGATGGCGGAGCGACGGGAATTAAGCTGTTCGGAAAGGAGATGAGTGAGGTGAAGGAGAAGATCGTCGGAAGAGAAGGATGGCCGAAAGCCACACTGGGTGACGGGAAGGAGGCGGTGCTGGCGGAGATGCTGGTGGATGCGGCGGGTGAGGATAGATTCCAGGACCTTGCTGAAGACCGAGGTAAGGCTGATAGGACGGTAAGAGGAGACGGCGGACGGCGGTTTGCTAGGTTTAAGGAACATGAGGATGCGGGAGGTTTTCCACAGGTCGGGGTAGTAACCGGTGGACAGGACTACATTGTAGAGCCTGGCCAGGGTGGAGAGGAAAGAGACAGGAGCTTCACGAAGGTGACGGTAGGTGGCACGATCGTGACCAGGAGCGGTGTTGCGTTTTGTGCGGAGTGTATCAATGAGATCCTGTGTAGTGATAGGGGTATTGAGTTCCGTGTGTGTAATGTTGTCCAAGTACTGGAAACCAGGAGCGAGGGGAGGGACAGAGGTGTCAGTTCGATCGCGGATATCCGGGAAGAGGGAGTAATCGAACTGAGGATCATCGGGGATGGAGAAAACATCGGAGAGGTAGGAGGCAAAGTGATTGGCCTTACTAAGGGCGTCAGGGAAGGGGTGATCATCGTGGAGAAGAGGATAGTAGGGGGAGGGTTTAGTTCCGGTAAGGCGACGGAAGGCCGACCAGAACTTGGACGAGTTGATTGGTAGGGTTTCATTTAAACGGGTGCATGTCTGTCGCCAGTCCCGGCGTTTCTTAGCCGCGAGCAAATTACGAACGTGTCGCTGGAGTTGCCGGTGGCGTCGTAGTGTGTCCGGGTCACGCGTGCGGAGGAAGGCACGGTAGAGACGACGGGATTCACGGAGGAGGAGAACGGCCTGCGGGGGTAAGGTAGGACGGTGGGGGTGGATGGCGACAGTAGGAACGTGGGCCTCCACGGCCTCAGACAAGGTCTGCTGGAGAAAGGAGGCGGCATGGGTGACATCGTCAGGGTGGTGGTAGGTGAGAGGGTGGCTATCGACCTGGGTGGAGAGGGTATCCCGGTAGGCATTCCAGTCGGCTCGGGAATAATCGTGGACATACTTAGGGGGAGGATCAGTACGAGGGTCGGGGCGAGGGCGACGACCGTCCGATACGGTGAGGAGGACAGGGAGATGGTCGCTACCAATAGGTTCCAGGACATCCACCGTTATGCGGCCAAGGAGGTTGGGGGAGGAGAGGATAACATCAGGAGTGGAGTTGGATTCGGGACGGGTGTGCTGGGGGATGGGAATGAGGTCGCCTTGAAGGGAGGAGAGGAACCGATGCCACCGCCGTAACTGGGCGGCGGAACGACTATGGATGTTGAGGTCGGCGGCGATCACGTAGGAGGAGAAGGTACGGTCAATGTGGGAGAGGACGTCGAAGGGAAGAGGGGCGTTAGGGCGGACATAGATGGTGGCGCAGGTAATGGTAAGGCCAGGGAAGAAGAGACTAAGGATCAGGTGTTCGGTGGGGTCGGGAAGGAGAGGTTGGAGCCGAACGGGGATCTGGCGGTGGTGGCCAATGGCAACTCCGCCACGCGCAACTGGGAGGGGATTATCGGAGCGGTGGAGGAGATAGGGGGAGGTGTGGATGGAGTGGTGGGGTTGGAGGAAGGTTTCATTGAGGAGGAAGGCATCCACACGGTGGGTAGCAAGGGTGTGCAGGAAAAGGTTCTTGTTGGCGGGAAGGGAGCGGATATTGTTGAAAAGGCGTGAGTCAAGAATGAAGTTTAACATATATTAGGAAAATATTGTATTACAAGATGTGAGAAAGATTCTTGGTAGTTACAGTATTATAACAACATGAAGTGATATGTCCTTATCGTTTAGGCAAACATCTGCATAGTTACATTAATTATATAAAATATAGCCCTGAAAACAGGGTTTGTCAGACAAATAAAATAGGTACATAGAAGTTGCAGAGCGCCTAAGCGACTGAGTAAAATCGGCCAGCGTAGTAGCACAGCGGCCAGGGCAGGTGGCGCTCATGTCGCGAACTATGTGCCGATAGGCGTACTGGAGTAACATTTGAAACATCAATATTAAATGCGTTCTTAAATAGAGTGATAATAAATAAAATGGCAAGCATTTAACTCCCGTTATGACATTGTGGGAGGTATAGGAACAATGACGTAGATACATACATCAAAAAGACAGGTGGCGCTTCCGCCGTGAGTTACATGCAGTGGTCTATATAGCCAAAATATAAAAGTTATATTACCATATTAGTGAAGCCCATAGAACGTATATAAGTCAAAACATCCAGAACAATCAGTAATGGCTTTTAAGAAAATTACGAGACCTGGTCTACAATCCAGTTACTACGTAATATAGAATAAGAGAAAATTACATGAGGGCCGCTGTAGTGGCAGCCATACATCGTGAGAAGAACACATTATATAAACGGTAGTAAACTGAAAGATTTGAAAGTGCATTATAGCTTCCTGAGGAAATAGACTACTGAGGTTACTAGCATTAATGTTATATATTAAACAGTACGGGTTTAAAGCCTTCGAAAAATTGTTTACAGGCAAGGTTCAACTGATCATTCAGTATATTGCCGTCTTTGAGCTCTAGATGTTTAAAAATAAATAGCTCTTCCCACAGATCTAGTCTCCGTCCTTTGACCTGTCTATGTAGGATAACCGTGTCTTCTAACTGTTTAGGCGTATGGCCGGTTATCAAGAGGTGTTCAGCAAAGGTAGAGTTGCGAATATTCGTTCCTTTTTTACCTAAAAGATGTTCTTTATATCGTGTTTTCACAGCTCTGCCGCTTTGACCAATATAATAAGAGGGGCAGTTATTACAGGTTAGCTTGTAAATACCTGAATTAGAAAACCAATCGCTGGCAATCTCAAGATTTCTTTTTAAACTGTTATCTGTAGAAAAGGAGACGTTACAGTTATATTTTTTATTTAGAAGACGTTTAATCCTATACGATAAGTTACCCAGGAAAGGGATGGAAATAAATTTATTAGTTTCTGTGGTATCCGTGGGGAGAATATTTCTCAAAGTCGAATATTTTTGGGAGATTTTTTTATTGAGCAGGTAATCGATCATATTCTGGTTATACCCATTATTAACCGCAATCGCTTTGATGACATTCAATTCCTTTTTTTGATCAGCAGGTGATAAAGGAGTGGTTACCATTCGGTGAATGGCGGTATGAAAAAATGCCAATTTATGAGCTTTTGGATGGGTTGAGTCAGCAGGAATGACATTATCTGAATATGTTTCCTTGCGGAAGATATTAAAATGGAAGGAATTATCTTCTATAGAAATTGTTAAATCGAGAAAATTAAGTTCACGTTTATGATTTTGAAGTTCTTTTGTGAAGGAAATTTTTTCATGTAAACCGTTGAAAGTGTTAAAGAGATGCTCTAACTCATGATCAGTGCCATCAAAAGCAATGAAAATGTCATCAACATACCGTGCATAATAGCGGATTTTGTGGCGTAATTCTGAACTTGAATTGAAGAACGTTGTTTCCAGGGCGTTAATGAAAACCTCTGCTAGAATACCGGCGAGGGGGCTACCCATTGCTAGACCATCTGGCTGTACATACATTTTCCCGTTAAATGTGAAGTAATTGTATTTTAAAATAACCTTAAGCAAACCAATGAGTTCGGCAATCTGAGTTTCACTTAATTTTTTATGTTTAAGAAGATTCTCTTTTACAAGGTCTATGGTTTCATCAACCGGAACATTTGTGTAAAGGCTGACGATGTTAAAGGACACCAGTCTAGTGTCAGGTGTACAACTTATAGATTGAATATTGTTAATTAATTCCTTGCTGTTTTTTACAGAAAAATTATTTTCAAATGTGAAAGCATCTTTAATTTTAAAATGGAGGCGCCTAGCAAGTGTGTGATGTGGACTGCCTATACCATTCACTATAGGGCGGATCGGGTGATTTTGTTTATGCAGTTTAAACTGACTTCTGAGCACTGGTGGTTTAGGGTTCATATTTATAAGCCCTTTCTTTTGGAACTTATTGAACAAGCTGACGGAATTCGTTAAAGTACGCCGGATTTCATTTTGCAGTTCAGTAGTAGGATCTACAGTAACCTCAGTGATGTCGTTTTGCTCAAAAAACTTTACAGTCTTCTCTATATATTCATTTTTATAAGCCACGACCACGGTGTTCCCTTTGTCACTCTTAGTGACTAAGGCGTCGTGCTCTCTAAGTTTATGATTAATGCTTTTTATTATACTATATTCACCCGATTGCTTATTAGGAGATAATTTAATTTCTTTTTCTATTATGTTGTTACATTCGTAGGCACATTTGACTTGTTCCGTTTTCTCTAATTTCAGAGATTCTAAACCGATTTTTAGATCTACAATGAGATTACAAATAACCGGATATTTATCGAGTTTGGCAGGCAAGTTATATTCAAGGCCTTTACACAACAAGTCATTTTCGGCCTGCGTAAAAGAAATATTGGTTTTATTTAGTACTCTATCGTAAAATAGGTGCTTAACACTGTTGTCTGCTGTATTATCACTTTTACTTGTGGTCCTATTACTAAACTTTAAAAGCTTTCTTTCATGTCTGGCCTTGATTATTTCTTTACGATTAGAGAGCCATTCATTAATACTATTCCACAGGTGGTCAATTTGAAAATTACAAAGATCTTTAAAGGCTTTAGTTAAAAATAGGTGTATACAGTAGGCTTCACTATTAAGGACATCTTTTTACTTGTACAAATTTACTGTGCTCTCGGAAATGACTAAATGCACTAGCTTCTTTTTAATAGAAGGCACTCTGTTACACTGTTTAAAATTTACGTACGCCTTCACATAATCAGGGATAATGTCTTTCTCTAGGCACTGGTGATTAAAGTCAATAGCCATACCTGCTTTCACAATTTTTAATTTGATGTCCATATACCTGGATGCAGCTTTTGATACCTCGGCAGGCAAGAATTTCAGTACTTTAAACATAGCTGCGCTACAGCAACGATTCCACGTAAATCAGACTAAGAGCAGCCGACCAGTTGCAAAGGATAAAGTAATCTTTACCTAGGTTTCAATAGATATAAATCTATCTTCTTCAGAAGACGGCCTGGGGACAATGAACATCGTAATATATATTAAGGTATGAAACCTGAGTCAAGTTTTTTTTTTTTTTCTTTATTGTGATTTTAACACCTTATACAAAGGCGGGCTGGCAGCAGCACAATACGCCGCTCTTCAGCCTTGAGTGTTACAACAAGGAGTACATAAAGGTGGCACAGAGTAGACAGTAAAAACGGTGGGCAAAAAAAATGTAGACACTAAAAATCGAAAAAAAAACATGGAGCCGTTCACGCTGGACGAGAAACATCACTAGCACTGGGCGACACGATGCACAGAACATGGATGATGGCGACGGCACGTGAACGGTGGGGGCGTGACGGCGAACAACACTACACACAAACGAAGGCACACACACGAAACACTGACGGCGATGATCTCCGGCGCGCGAATGTTCACTGAGCGTGTACGAGTCCGGGGACCTGCCAAGAGAGGAGGTGGAGGAGGAGGAATGGGAAGGGGAATGGGAGAGGGGGGAGCAGAGATGCCATGGGCAAAGGAGAGAGGGGGAGGGAGGAAGGGGGAGGGGAAACCCGGTGGAGAGGGGAGGAGGGAGGGGGGAAAGGAAAGAGGAGGGAAGGGAAGGGAGGGAGGGAGCGTGCCTAAAGGACAGGACACAGGAGGTGGGGGGGAGGATCAAAGTTGATAAGAGAGGTAGATGGAGGAGACGAGGACATCATCAGGGAGGGGGAGCTGGCGGAAGCCACCTTGGGAGAGGGTAAGGAGGGTGGAGAGGTGGAGACCGGGTGGGACGTGGGAATACAGGCGCGGCAGCGGGCGGGGGTGGGAGAGGATCGGGGACACGAGCGGGTGAGGAGGATCAAGTTTACGGGAGGTGTACAGGATCCGTATCCTTTCGAGGAAAAGGAGGAGGTGGGGGAAGGGGATGAGATCATACAGGATCCGCGTGGGGGAGGGGAGACGGATGTGATAGGCTAGGCGGAGAGCATGGCGTTCAAGGATTTGGAGGGATTTATAGAAGGTAGGGGGGGCGGAGATCCAGGCTGGATGGGCGTAACAAAGGATAGGGCGGATGAGGGATTTATAGGTGTGGAGGATTGTGGAGGGGCCCAGACCCCACGTGCGGCCGGAAAGGAGCTTGAGGAGACGGAGTCGGGAACGTGCCTTGGCTTGGATCATCTGGAGATGGGGAGTCCAGGAGAGGCGACGGTCGAGGGTGACGCCAAGGTACTTAAGGGTGGGAGTGAGGGCGATAGGACGGCCATAGACGGTGAGATAGAAATCAAGGAGGCGGAAGGAAGGGGTGGTTTTGCCTACAATGATCGCCTGGGTTTTGGAGGGATTGACCTTGAGCAACCACTGGTTGCACCAAGCGGTGAACCGGTCAAGATGGGATTGGAGAAGGCGTTGGGAGCGTTGCAGGGTGGGGGCAAGGACGAGGAACGCGGTGTCATCGGCAAACTGGAGGAGGTGGATGGGGGGCGACGGCGGCGGCATGTCCGCCGTGTACAAAAGGTACAGAAGGGGGGAGAGGACGGAGCCTTGGGGCACACCGGCGGAAGGGAAAAAGGTGTAGGAATCGGTGTTATGGATGGTGACATAGGAAGGACGGCGGGAGAGAAAGGAACCGATAAGACGTACGTAGTTAATGGGAAGGGCAAAGGTTTGGAGCTTGAAGAGGAGACTGGAATGCCAGACGCGGTCATAAGCGCGTTCGAGGTCAAGGGAGAGGAAGATTGCGGAGCGACGGGAATTAAGCTGTTCGGAAAGGAGATGAGTGAGGTGAAGGAGAAGATCATCGGAAGAGAAGGATGGCCGAAAGCCACACTGGGTGACGGGAAGGAGGCGGTGCTGGCGGAGATGCTGGTGGATGCGGCGGGTGAGGATAGATTCCAGGACCTTGCTGAAGACCGAGGTAAGGCTGATGGGACGGTAGGAGGAGACGGCGGACGGCGGTTTGCCAGGTTTAAGGAATATGAGGATACGGGAGGTTTTCCACAGGTCGGGGTAGTAACCGGTGGACAGGACTACATTGTAGGGCCTGGCCAGGGTGCAGAGGAAAGAGACAGGAGCTTCACGAAGGTGACGGTAGGTGGCACGATCGTGACCAGGAGCGGTGTTGCGTTTGGTGCGGAGTGTGTCAATGAGATCCTGGGTAGTGATAGGGGCATTGAGTTCCGTGTGTGTAATGTTGTCCAAGTACTGGAAACCAGGAGTGAGGGGAGGGACAGAGGTGTCAGTTCGATCGCGGATATCCAGGAAGAGGGAGTAATCGAACTGGGGATCATCGGGGATGGAGAAAACATCGGAGAGGTAGGAGGCAAAGTGATTGGCCTTACTAAGGGTGTCAGGGAAGAGGTGATAGTAGGGGGAGGGTTTAGTTCCGGTAAGGCGACGGAAGGCCGACCAGAACTTGGACGAGTTGCTTGGTAGGGTTGCATTTAAATGGGTGCATGTCTGTCGCCAGTCCCGGCGTTTCTTAGCCGCGAGCAAATTACGAACGTGTCGCTGGAGTTGCCGGTGGCGTCGTAGTGTGTCCGGGTCACGCGTGCGGAGGAAGGCACGGTAGAGACGACGGGATTCATGGAGGAGGAGAACGGCCTGTGGGGGTAAGGTAGGACGGTGGGGGTGGATGGCGACAGTAGGAAAGTGGGCCTCCACGGCCTCAGACAAGGTCTGCTGGAGAAAGGAGGCAGCATGGGTGACATCGTCAGGGTGGTGGTAGGTGAGAGGGTGGCTATCGACCTGGGTGGAAAGGGTATCCCGTTAGGCATTCCAGTCAGCTCGGGAATAGTCGTGGACATACTTAGGGGGAGGATCAGTACGAGGATCGGGGCAAGGGCGACGACCGTCTGAAATGGTGAGGAGGACAGGGAGATGGTCGCTACCAATAGGTTCCAGGACATCCACCGTTATGCGGCCAAGGAGGTTTGGGGAGGAGAGGATAACATCAGGAGTGGAGTTGGATTCGGGACGGTTATGCTGGGGGATGGGGACGAGGTCACCTTGAAGGGTGGAGAGGAACCGATGCCACCGCCGTAACTGGGCAGCGGAACGACTATGGATGTTGAGGTCGGCGGCGATCACGTAGGAGGAAAAGGTACGATCGACGTGGGAGAGGAAGTCGAAGGGAATAGGAGCGTTGGGGCGGACATAGATGGTGGCGCAGGTAACGGTAAGGCCGGGGAAGAAGAGACTAAGGATCAGGTGTTCGGTGGGGTCGGGAAGGAGAGGTTGGAGCCGAACGGGGATCTGGCGGTGGTGACCAACGGCAACTCCGCCACGCGCAATTGGGAGGGGATTATCGGAGCGGTGGAGGAGGTAGGGCGAAGTGTGAACGGTATGGTGGGGTTGGAGGAAGGTTTCATTAAGGAGGAAGGCATCCACGCGGTGGGTGGCAAGGGTGTGCAGGAAGAGGTTCCTGTTGGCGGGTAGGGAGCGGATGTTGTTGAAAAGGATACGTTGCTGGCGCGCCATGATAGGGATTTAGACGAGGGTGTCAAGGCGGGAGAAGGTGAAATGGGCCTGGTTGTTGGAGTAGGTGGCGTACATCTTGAGTTGGAAGATGGAACGGGCAGCAAGGGAGATCTGCTGGAGGGTGTGAGGGCGCTGAAAGGGATGAACATTCTGGAGGACGATGGTAAGGAACCTGATGACGTCCTCAGCGGTAGGGGGGGGGACGACGGGAATTGCCAGGAGGGGTGGGGGCGTCCAGGGGACGGACAGGGACGGTGAGTTCAGGAGTGGTTGGATGGGGTCGGGCTTTACACTTTTGGGAGTAGGTGGGATGGGGGAGATTGCAGGTATTGCAGGAAGGAGGGGATTGGAGGTTAGGGCACTGCCTGAGGAAGTGCGCATGCCGACAATGCGGGCAGGTGGGGGCCTCGCGGCACTCAGCTGTGGGGTGCGCGTTATAGCGCAGACACCTCTGGCAGCGCAGGGATTGAGGAGGGGAACGGGAGGGGTCAACCTTGTACCGCTGGTTAAAAAGGAGGGCACCCTCCTTCAGGAGACGGTCAATGGAGGGGGCGTGCTCAGAAAAAACCCGCATAAGGCGGGTGGGGCCGGCAGCGTTATGTATGCGGCGAACCGCACGCACCTCCAAATGGGGATGCGACTTGAGCTCCGCCAACACCTCCTCCTCCGTGATCACTGGACTAAGCCGAGTGATCACGGCGGTGAGAGTTGGCGGGCGACGCGGAGGTTGGGGTTGGCAGGAGGGAGGTGGTGAGGGAGCAGGGGTGAGAGAGGCATGAGGGCCAAAGCGGGTGACAGGGATGCGGGAAAGGAGGTATGTGTGGAGGGTTGGGCTGGGGGAGGAGATGAGGACCGAATCACGGCGAGGAGTGAGGAGGGAGATGGGGGCACCAGGACAATGCTGGCAAAGGAAGAGGGTGAGGTTCTGGGCTTCAAGGAGAGAGGGATCAGGACAGGAGAGGAGGTAGCGGTAGGAGGAGGGGGTAGAGGAGGAGGATGAGGGGGCAAGGACAGGCGGGGAGACATCCATGGCATCATGGGTGGGGGAAGGAGGACGAGGCGGAGCCTTTTTGGAAGCAGAGGAAGCAGGGGTGCAACTGGGGCGCTTGACGGCGGTGGAGGAGGTGTGGGGGATGGGAACAACGGGAATGTGGCGGGGAGGGGCAGGTCCCGGGGCCGGAGTCGGCGCCGGAGATGGTGACGGTGACGGTGAAGGCTAAGGCGACGGCGACGATGACGATGACGGTGGCAGTGGCGGTGGTGATGGCGAAGGTGACGGCGAGAGCTGGGCGTGGACAGTGGCCCGACAGGCCACCACCCGAGCCGGAGCTGCAGTGACAGGCTGGGGGAGTGGGGGGAAAGGATCAGAACGAGAGGAGCGAGAGGAAGAAGCGGGAGAGGGGGCGACAAAGATAGAGGGTGAAGGGAGACTGAGGAGAGGTGGGATGGAAGGAGGGGGGTGGGACTGGGCACACCAAGTTATAGTGGTGGAGGCAGCGGAAGGGGATGTATAGACGATGGCCATGGTGGTAGTAGTGACGGTGGTGGTGGGGGCGGACATGACGACAGGAAGAAAAAACGCACAGCACGAAAAGGAAAGGACACAAACTGGGAAACGGCGAAGACGCAGACGGACGAGGACCGGCGAAGACGCAGACGGACGCAGACCAGGGTCGGACGACCAGGGCGGACGGCGGCGGCGACGGCGGCGGCGACGGCGGCGGCAGCGAGCACCGGGTGGCGGCGGCGGCGGCAGCGGCGGCGGCGAGCACCGGCGGCGGCAGCGGCGGCGAACACCGGCTGGCGGCGGCGGCGGCGGCGGCGGCGGCGAACAGACGGACGGACGGACGGACGGACAGCAGGCGGCGGCGGCGAACAGACGGACGGACGGACGGACGGACAGCAGGCGGCGGCGGCGAACAGACGGACGGACGGACGGACAGCAGGCGAGACGGACAGCGAGCAGGCAGGCAGGCAGGCAGGCGGACGAACGGACGGACGGATGGACGGACTGACAAACAGCTTAAGAGCTTGTGTTCATCTTCGTTACAATGAAACTTATATCTTCCACTGAACAAACGCTCATAGCTTTCTTTTAGTATGCATTTTAGAGCACATTTGCATGAGTCAAGATTTTTCTTTCTTTTTTTTTTTTTCTTTCTTTATTGTATTTCAATTCCCCAACCGGGCGGGCTGGCAGCAGCATATGCGCTGCTCTTCAGCCGAAAGACATAGAACAAAACAATAGAAGACATTTAAAAACAGCAAAGGAGAGAAGAAGGCGAACATAGATATAAAAAAAAGGGAGAACTCATGGAAGGCAATATACAAACAACGGGGTGATGGAAACATGGAGATAAAAAACTGATTAAAAGTAGCACACACAAAAAGCCACACACTGCGACGATTAAAAGAACACAAGGCACAGTATGACTGGAGCATAAAGGTGTTGCCGGATGGCATAGAACACAACGTAACACTGACGGCGAACCTCAAGGCAGTACACAATTAAAATCACACCTCTGGACGCACACGAGAAACAGCACGAAACACAACACTGACGTGGCACACTGATGATGATCAATACAGAGGATCTGCCAGGTTCAAGGAGATGAGGGAGACCTGAAGAAGGGAGGGAGGGGAAGAGATGTGGGAGGGGAATGGGGGGCGCTCGGAAGAGGGCCAGATAGGGAGGGATGTGGGAAGGAGAGAGGCAAGTATGGGGTGCAGGGTCTCAGGGGAGGGGGGGGGACGGAGGAAAATTCGCTCTGGGAGAAGGAGGAAAGAGGAGAAGGGGGCCCTGGGGAGGGGGGGGGGACAAGGCCGGGTTATAGTTGGAAGGAAGGGTATATGTCACAGCGAAGTTCGTCATCCGGGAGGGGGAGGCGTTGGAAATTGCCCTGATGAAGGAGATGGAGGGTGTGGAGGTGGAGAGAGGGAGGGATACAGCGATAGAGGCGCGGCAACGGGCGGGGGGTGGAGAGGAAGGAGGAAACCAGAGGGTGGGGGGGATCAACCCTGCGAACAATGTAAAGGATGCGGAGATGTTGGAGGAACAAGAGGAGATGGGGGAAGGGGATCAGTTCATACAGGAGCCGTGTGGGGGAAGGAAGGCGGATACGGAAGGCAAGGCGGAGCGCATGGCGTTCAAGGATTTGGAGAGCCTTGTAAAAGCGGGTGGGGGCGGAGATCCAGGCGACGCTGGCATAACAGAGGATAGGACGGATGAGGGATTTGTAGGTGTGGAGGATGGTAGAAGGATGCAATCCCCATGTCCGGCCGGACAGGAGTTTCAGCAGGCGGAGGCGGGAATGGGCTTTCTGCTGGATGGTCAGGAGATGAGGGGTCCAGGTGAGGTGTCGGTCAAGGGTGAGGCCAAGGTATTTCAGGGTGGGGGTGAGTTGGATAGGTCGACCATAAAGGGTGAGGTAGAAATCTTGGAGGCGAAAGGAGCGAGTGGTACGGCCTATGATGATTGCCTGGGTTTTGGAGGGGTTGAGACGGAGGAGCCACTGGTTACACCAAGTGGTGAACTGGTTAAGGTGGGCTTGGAGGGTACGTTGAGACCGTTGAAGGGTAGGATAGAGAGCCAGGAAGGCGGTGTCATCAGCATGAGTCAAGTTTTTTTTTTTTTTTTTACTTTATTGTTATTTTGACACCTGAACAATGAGGTAGGCTGGCAGCAGCATAATACGCCGCTCTTCAGCCGAAGAGAGTACAATGAGATAAACAGAGAAGAGACATCAAGTAAAAAATCGGCAGGAAAAAACAGTAGACACATGAACATAAAAACACAAGAAGCCGTTCACACTCGATGACAATCCACACGACGAACGGTTGACACGATGCACAAACACTGAAGAAGACGATGGCACTGGTGAACGATGGAGTGTGACGGTGAAACACTGAACACTAAACATGACAGCACACACGATACACTGACGGCAGTGATCTCCGGCGCGCGAATGTCCACTGAGCGTGTGCGAGTCCGGGGACCTGTCAATAGAGGAGGAGGAGGAGGAAGAGGAGTGGGAGAACGAGATGGGAGAGCAGAGATGCCACGGGCAGGGGAGAAAGGGGGGAGGGAGGAAGGGGGAAAGGAAGCCCGGGGGAAGAGGGGTGGAGGGAGGGGACAGGGGAAAAGGGAAGAGAAGGGAAGGGAAGAGAAGGGAGGGAGGGCGCCGAAAGGAAAGGACACCGGGAGAGGGAGGCGGGGCCGGGTCAAAGTTGATAGGAGGGGTAGATGGAGGGGACGAGGACATCATCAGGGAGAGGGAGCTGGCGGAAGCCACCTTGGGAGAGGGTAAGGAGGGTGGAGAGATGGAGACCGGGTGGGACATGGGAATACAGGCGCGGCAGCAGGCGGGGGTGGGAGAGGAGCGGGGAGACGAGCGGGTGAGGAGGGTCGAGTTTACGAGAGGTGTACAGGATCCGTATCCGTTCAAGGAAAAGGAGGACGTGGGGGAAGGGGAGGAGATCATACAGGATCCGCGTGGGGCAGGGGAGACGGATGCGATAGGCGAGGCGGAGAGCATGGCGTTCAAGGATTTGGAGGGATTTATAAAAGGTAGGGGGAGTGGAGATCCATGCTGGATGGGCATAACAAAGGATAGGGCGGATGTGGGATTTATAGGTGTGGAGGATGGTGGAGGGGTCCAGACCCCACGTACGGCCGGAAAGGAGCTTGAGGAGACGGAGGTGGGAACGTGCCTTGGCTTGGATTGTTTGGAGATGGGGAGTCCAGGAGAGGCGACGGTCGAGGGTGACGCCAAGGTACTTAAGGGTGGGAGTGAGGGCGATGGGACGGCCATAGACCGTGAGATAGAAATCAAGGAGGAGGAAGGAAGGGGTGGTTTTGCCTACAATGATCGCCTGGGTTTTGGAAGGATTTACCTTGAACAACCACCGGTTGCACCAAGCGGTGAACCGGTAAGATGGGATTGGAGAAGGCGTTGGGAGCGTTGCAGGGTGGGGGCAAGGGCAAGGAAGGCGGTGTCATCGGCAAACTGGAGAAGGTGGACGGGGGCGACGGCGGCGGCATGTCCGCCGTGTACAAAAGATACAGGAGGGGGGAGACATGAGTCAAGATTTTTTTTTTTTTTTTTCTTCTTTATTGTATTTCAATTCCCCATCGGGGCGGGCTGGCAGCAGCATATGCGCTGCTCTTCAGCCGAAAGACATAGAACAAAACAATAGAAGACATTTAAAAACAGCAAAAGAGAGAAGAAGGCGAACATAGATATAAAAAAGGGAGAACATCATGGAAGGCAATATACAAAAAACGGGGTGACTGTAAAATGGAGATAAAAAAACTGTTTAAAGTAGCACACACAAAAAGCCACACACTGCGACGATTAAAAGAACACAAGGCACAGTATGACTGGAGCATAAAGGTGTTGACGGATGGCATAGCACACAACGTAACACTGACGGCGAACCTCAAGGCAGTACACAATTAAAATCACACCTCTGGACGCACACGAGAAACAGCACGAAACACAACACTGACGTGGCACACTGATGATGATCAATACAGAGGATCTGCCAGGTTCAAGGAGATGAGGGAGACCTGAAGAAGGGAGGGAGGGGAAGAGATGGGGGAGGGGAATGGGGGGCGCTCGGAAGAGGGCCAGGTAGGGAAGGATGTGGGAAGGAGAGAGGCAAGTATGGGGAGCAGGGTCTCAGGGGAGGGGGGGATGGAGGAAAATCCGCTCTGGGAGAAGGAGGAAAGAGGAGAAGGGGGCCCTGGGGAGGGGGGGGGAACAAGGCCGGGTTATAGTTGGAAGGAAGGGTATATGTCACAGCGAAGTTCGTCATCCGGGAGGGGGAGGCGTTGGAAATTGCCCTGATGAAGGAGATGGAGGGTGTGGAGGTGGAGAGAGGGAGGGATACAGCGATAGAGGCGCGGCAACGTGCGATGGGTGGAGAGGAAGGAGGAAACCAGAGGGTGGGGGGGATCAACCCTGCGAACAATGTAAAGGATGCGGAGATGTTGGAGGAACAAGAGGAGGTGGGGGAAGGGGATCAGTTCATACAGGAGCCGTGTGGGGGAAGGAAGGCGAATACGGAAGGCAAGGCGGAGCGCATGGCGTTCAAGGATTTGGAGAGCCTTGTAAAAGCGGGTGGGGGCGGAGATCCAGGCGACGCTGGCATAACAGAGGATAGGACGGATGAGGGATTTGTAGGTGTGGAGGATGGTAGAAGGATGCAATCCCCATGTCCAGCCGGACAGGAGTTTAGCAGGCGGAGGCGGGAATGGGCTTTCTGCTGGATGGTCAGGAGATGAGGGGTCCAGGTGAGGTGTCGGTCAAGGGTGAGGCCAAGGTATTTCAGGGTGGGGGTGAGTTGTATAGGACGACCATAAAGGGTGAGGTAGAAATCTTGGAGGCGAAAGGAGCAAGTGGTACGGCCTATGATGATTGCCTGGGTTTTGGAGGGGTTGAGACGGAGGAGCCACTGGTTACACCAAGTGGTGAACTGGTTAAGGTGGGTTTGGAGGGTACATTGAGACTGTTGAAGGGTAGGATAGAGAGCCAGGAAGGCGGTGTCATCAGCATATTGGAGAAGGTGAACTGGTGGGGGTGGCTTGGGCATATCAGCTGTATACAGAGATACAGGAGAGGGGAGAGGACAGAACCCTGGGGGACGCCAGCCGTGGGATAAAAGATATGGGAGTTGGTGTTGTGGAGGGTGACATAGGAAGGGCGGTGCGAGAGGAAGGAAGCGACCAGACGGACAAAATTGTTAGGCAGGGCGTAGGTTTGGAGTTTAAAGAGGAGACCGGGATGCCAGACACGGTCATAGGCATTTTAGAGGTCAAGGGAAACAAAAATGGCGGAGTGACGGGAGTTGAGCTGGAGGGACAGAAGGTGAACAAGGTTGAAGAGTTGGTCGTCAGCAGAGAAGGAGGGTCGGAAGCCACACTGGGTAAGGGGGAGGAGGTGGTGTTGAGCAAGGTGCCGATGGATACGGTGGGAGATGATGGGTTCAAGGACCTTACTGAAGACGGAGGTGAGGCAGATGGGACGATAGGAAGAGGCGGCAGAAGGGGGTTTGTTGGGTTTGAGAAAGAGGAGGACGCGGGAGGTCTTCCACAGGTCAGGGTAGAAGCCAGTAGAGAGGATGAGATTATAGAGATGGGCGAGGACAGTTAGGAAGGAATAGGGGCTTTCTCGAAGGTGACGGTAGATGACACAGTCGTGACCAGGGGCCGTGTTGCGTTTGGACTGGAGGAGAAGTTTAATGTCTTGTGCTGTGATGGGAGTGTTGACGTCAGAGGGGGGCAACTGCCCCAAGTACTGGAGACTAGGAGCAAGTGGGGCGACTGAGGTATCAGCACGTTCCATGACGGTGGGGAAAAGAGAATAATCAAAGTGGGGATCATCGGGGATGGAGAAGACCTCGGAAAGGTGGGAAGCGAAGTGGTTGGCCTTACTGAGGTTGTCTGGAAGGGGGCGATCGTTATGGAGAAGGGGGTAGTGGGGAGCGGAAAGGGAACCAGTAAGACGATGGAAGGCAGACCAGTACTTGGAGGAGTTGATAGGGAGGGTGGCATTGAGTCGTGTGCAGGTCTGGCGCCAGTCCCGGCGTTTCGTTGCTGTAATAAGGTTCCGTACGTGTCGCTGTATTTGCCGGTGGCGTTGGAGTGTATCCCTGTCACGAATGCGGAGGAAGGAGCGATAGAGGCGGCGGGATTCACGGAGGAGGAGGACAGCCCGCGGAGGGAGAGTGGGACGGTGTGGGTGGATGGTTTTAGTAGGAACATGGGCCTCCACGGCGTCAGTAATTACCGTCTGAAGGAAGGACGAGGCGCGGATGATGTCGTCAGGATGGCGATAGGTAAGAGGGTGGCTTTCGACCTGGGTGGAGATGGAGTCCCGGTAGGCATCCCAGTTGGCACGGCGATAGTCATGGACGACCTTGGGAGGGGGTGCAGGTTGTGGAGCCGGAGGGGGGCGGTTTGCAGACGTTATGGTGAGAAGGACAGGGAGGTGATCGCTACCTGTGGGGTCAAGGACGGCGACAGTGATACGCCCAAGGAGGTTGGCGGAGGCAATGACAACATCGGGGGTGGTGTTACTTCCGGGTCGGGTGTGCTGGGGAATGGGAACAAGGTCACCCTGGATTGTGGAGAGGAACTGATGCCACCGCCGAAGGGCAGCAGGAGTGCGGCTATGGATGTTGAGGTCGGCGGCAATCACATAGGGGGAGAAGGTGTGGTCAATGTGTGAGATGAAGTCATAAGGAAGAGGAGCAGTGGAGCGGACATAGATGGTGGCACAGGTAATGGTGAGGGAAGGGAAGAAGACGCTAAGGATAAGGTGTTCAGTGGGGTCATTGAGGAGAGGTTGTGGCCGGACGGGGATATGCTTAAGGTGGCCAATCACGACTCCACCCTGCGCACGAGGACCAGGAGCATCAGTGCGGTGGAGGATATAGGGGGAGGTGCAGATAGAATGGTGGGGCTGGAGGAAGGTTTCGTTCAAGAGGAAGGTGTCGACTTGGTGGTGGGAGAGGGTGTGCATGAGGAGGTATTTGTTGGAGTGGAAGGAGCGAATGTTCTGGAAGAGGATGCGAGACTCGTGCCGCGCCATGACGGGAAGGAGGGGGGGAAGAGAGGGAAGGGAAGAGACTTAAACGAGGATGTCGAGGCGGGTGAAGGTGAAGTGGGCTTGGTTGTGGGAGTAAGTGGCGAAGGTGTTCAGGTGGAAAACAGAGCGAGCAGCAAGGGATATTTGGTGGAAGGTGTGCGGGCGCTGAAAAGGGTGAATGTTTTGGAGTACAACGGTAATGAACCGGATGATGTCCTCGGTCGTGGGGGGTGGACGGAGGGAATTGTTAGGATGGACAGGAGGATCGACGGGACGAACTGGGACTGTAAGTTCAGGGGTGGCTGGAGGGGGTTTAGCTTTACACTTGTGGGAGTATGTGGGATGGGGGCCATTGCAGGTATTACAGGAAGGAGGAGCAGCGAGGTTGGGGCAGTTCTTGAGAAAGTGGGAGGCCTTGCAATGGGGACAGGTGGGGGGGTTTTTGCAGTTGGGAGTCAGGTGGTAATTGTACATCAGGCACCGTTGGCAACGGTAGGATTGGGGAGGGGATTTGGAGGATTCAACAGGGTGGCAACGGTGGTATATCAGGGCACCCTGGGTGAGGAGATGGTCTATGGACGGGGCGGACTCTGAGAATACCCGCATGAGGTAGGTGGGACCAGAGGCATTGTGGATACGGCGGGCAGAGCGGATTTCCAAGTCCGGGTGGGAGTTCAGTTCTACCAACACTTCATCCTCTGTGATCACCGGGCTGAGCTTGGTGATCACAGCGGTGTAGGTGGGGGGGCGACGGGGAGGCTGGGGCTGACGAGGAGTGGAAGCGGAAAGGAAGGGTGTCAGAGAGGCGTGGGGGCCAAACATAACTCGTGGGAGTTTTCGCAGGAGGTCTGTGTGAAATGATGGGGATGAGGACTTGATAAGGACTGAGTCCCTGCGGGGAATGAGTTGGGAGATGGGAGCACCAGGTAAGTACTTTCGTATTTCCTTGGTGAGGGTACGAGCGTCGAGGAACTTAGTATCGGGAGTTGACAGGACAAAGGTGTGGAGGGTGGGGGCCAAGGTAGGGGTGGCAGGAGGAGGGGTGGTGTCCATGGTGACGGCAGGGGGAGGGGGAGGTGGCGTTGATTTTTTGTGGGAAGTGGCGGGAGCAGAGTCGGTAAGGACGCGCTTTTGGGGTTTTTTGGAGACTGGAGGCTGGGAGGAGGGGAGAGGGACGGGGAGGAGAGGGAGGTGGCGGGTGGCAGATCCCTGTGGCGTAGTGGAGGCACTGGGAGAAGCAGCTGGTTCAGTGGTGGCGATGGTGGCTCGGCGCAACGTGATGCGGGCGGGAGATGCAGAAGATGACGCGATGGGGTCGGTGAGAGAGGGGAAGCCAACCACCTGAGGGGCGGCAGCAGAGGCGGCAACAGAGGCGTACGTGAGGGCGGGGGTAGTAGGGGGAGCTGTTGAGGGTGTGGAGGCTGGAGGAAGGGTGTAGAGGTGTGGGTATACAGCAGGGGAGGAGATAGGGGGGTGGGTAAGTGGAGGAAGGGAAGGGGAGGTGGAAGGAGGGAGGCCAGAGGCGGCACTCCAGGAAGTGACTGTGGGAGAGGGGGAGGGGGAGGTGTAGATGACGGTGGAGGTGGGAGTACTCATTGCAGACGAACGGCGACGGACAGACGGACGTGCAGCAGGCGGCGTCGGCGTCGGCGATGGACGGCGGCGAACAGCAGGCGGCGTCGGCTGCGTCGGCGGCGGCGAACAGACGGACGAACAGCAGGCGGCGGCGGCGGCGGCGGCAGCGGTTGCGACGACGGCGATGGACAGCCAGCAGGCGGACAGACGGACGGACGGACGGACGGACGAACAGCGACAGCAGCGGGCAGGCAGACAGACAGACAGACAGACAGACACACACTATCTTCGAAGACAGAGATTCCACCCTGAGAGTAGCCCAGGCTTTGCAATCTGACGCTTTCGAAGGAGGGGATCCAACCCTCTAGATGAGTCAAGTTTTTTTTTTTTTTTTTTTACTTTATTGTTATTTTAAAACCTGTACAACAGGCAGGCTGTCAGCAGCACACTACGCTGCTCTTCAGCCATAGAAGACACAAGCAGCTAAAACAGTGAGAAGACACATAAGTCACAGAGCGGGGGCAATAAAACAGGAGACACATAGAGACAATCACGGAGCCGTTCACACTCGTCGATAATCCACACTGCTAGCTGATGAGACGACGCACAACCACTGAAGATGATGATGGCACTGGTGAACGATGGAGGGGACGGTGAACACTAAACACTAAACACTAAACACACAAAACACTGATGGCGGCGACCTCCGGCGCGCGAATGTCCACGTAACATGTGCAAGTCCGGGGACCTGCCAAGAGGGGTAGAAGGGGGAGGTGGGGGAGAGGGGAGAAAAAGGATGCCAATGGCTGAGGAGTCGGGGGCAGGAGGAGAGGAACAGGGGAGGGGAGGCCCGGGGGAGGAGGGGGGGAGAAAAGGAGGAGGGAGGGAAAACGGAGAGGAGGGAAGGAGGGTGTACGGAGGAGTAAGTACAGGAGGAGGACGGGAGGATCAAAGTTGGTAGGAGGGGTAGATGGAAGGGAGGAGGGGATCATCAGGGAGGGGGAGCTGGCGGAAGCCACCTTGGGAGAGGGTAAGGAGGGTGGAGAGGTGGAGACTGGGTGGGACGTGCAAATACAGGCGCGGCAGAGGGCGGGGGTGGGAGAGGATCGGGGAGATGAGCGGGTGAGGAGGATCGAGTTTGCGGGAGGTGTACAGGATCCATATCCTTTCAAGGAAAAGGAGGAGGTGGGGGAAGGGGATGAGATCGTAGAGGATCCGCGTGGGGGAGGGGAGACGGATGCAATAGGCGAGGCGGAGAGCATGGCGTTCAAGGATTTGGAGGGATTTATAAAAGGTAGGGGGAGCGGAGATCCATGCTGGATGGGCATAACAAAGGATAGGGCGGATGAGGGATTTATAGGTGTGGAGGATGGTGGAGGGGTCCAGACCCCACGTACGGCCGGAAAGGAGCTTGAGGAGACGGAGGCGGGAACGTGCCTTGGCTTGGATTGTCTGGAGATGGGGAGTCCAGGAGAGGTGACGATCGAGGGTGACGCCAAGGTACTTAAGGGTGGGAGTGAGGGCGATGGGACGGCCATAGACGGTGAGATAGAAATCAAGGAGGCGGAAGGAAGGGGTGGTTTTGCCTACAATGATCGCCTGGGTTTTGGAAGGATTGACCTTGAGCAACCACTGGTTGCACCAAGCGGTGAACCGGTCAAGATGGGATTGGAGAAGGCGTTGGGAGCGCTGTAGGGTGGGGGCAAGGGCAAGGAAGGCGGTGTCATCGGCAAACTGGAGAAGGTGGACGGGGGGTGACGGCGGCGGCATGTCCGCCGTGTACAACAGGTACAGAAGGGGGGAGAGGACGGAGCCTTGGGGCACACCGGCGGAGGGGAAAAAGGTGTAGGAATCGGTGTTATGGATGGTGACATAGGAAGGACGGCGGGAGAGAAAGGAGCCGATCAGACGGACGTAGTTAATGGGAAGGGCGAAGGTTTGGCGCTTGAAGCGGAGACCGGAATGCCATACGCGGTCATATGCACGTTCGAGGTCCAGGGAGAGGAAGACTGCGGAGCGGCGGGAATTAAGCTGTTCGGAAAGGAGATGAGTGAGGTGAAGGAGAAGGTCGTCGGAAGAGAAGGACGGCCGAAAGCCACACTGGGTGACAGGAAGGAGGCGGTGCTTGCGGAGATGATGGTGGATGCGACAGATGAGGATAGATTCCAGGACCTTGCTGAAGACCGAGGTAAGGCTGATGGGACGGTAGGAGGAGACGGCGGACGGCAGTTTGCCAGGTTTAAGGAACATGAGGATACGGGAGGTTTTCCACAGGTCGGGGTAGTAACCGGTGGACAGGACTACATTGTAGAGCCTGGCCAGGGTGGAGAGGAAAGAGACAGGAGCTTCACGAAGGTGACGGTAGGTGACACTATCGTGACCAGGAGCGGTGTTGCGTTTGGTGCGGAGTGTAGCAATGAGATCCTGTGTAGTGATAGGGGCATTGAGTTCCGTGTGTGTAATGTTGTCCAAGTACTGGAAACCAGGAGCGAGGGGAGGGACAGAGGTGTCAGTTCGATCGCGGATATCCGGGAAGAGGGAGTAATCGAACTGGGGATTGTCGGTGATGGAGAAGACATCGGAGAGGTAGGAGGAAAAGTGATTGGCCTTACTAAGGGTGTCAGGGAAGGGGTGATCATCGTGGAGAAGAGGATAGTAGGGGGAGGGTTTAGTTCCGGTAAGGCGACGGAAGGCCGTCCAGAACTTGGACGAGTTGATTGGTAGGGTTGCATTTAAACGGGTGCAGGTCTGTCGCCAGTCCCGGCGTTTCTTAGCCGCGAGCAAATTACGAACGTGTCGCTGGAGTTGCCGGTGGCGTCGTAGTGTGTCCGGGTCACGCGTGCGGAGGAAGGCACGGTAGAGACGACGGGATTCACGGAGGAGGAGAACGGCCTGTGGGGGTAAGGTAGGACGGTGGGGGTGAATGGCGACAGTAGGAAAGTGGGCCTCCACGGCCTCAGACAAGGTCTGCTGGAGAAAGGAGGCGGCATGGGTGACATCGTCAGAGTGGTGGTAGGTGAGAGGGTGGCTATCGACCTGGGTGGAAAGGGTATCCCGGTAGGCATTCCAGTCGGCTCGGGAATAGTCGTGGACATACTTAGGGGGAGATGAGTCAAGTTTTTTTTTTTTTTTACTTTATTGTTATTTTAAAACCTGTACAACTCAGGTAGGCTGGCAGCGGCACACTATGCCGCTCTTCAGCCATAGCGTTTTACAAGAGTATAAAACATGGTGAATGACAATGAACAAAGTGACGGGCAAAAGAGAGAGGTCACAGAGACATAAAAAACACGGAGTCGTTCACATGTGACGATAACAACACTGAAAACACGTTGGCACGGCGCACAAAACACTGATGAGTCTGACGGCACAAGTGAACGTAGGAGTGGGACGGCGGACACCAAAAACACTATACGACGTCACACACACGAGACACAAAAGGCGACGATCTCCGGCGCGCGAATGTTCACTATACGTGTGCGAGTCCGGGGACCTGCCAAGAGAGGAGGAGGAGGAAGGGGAGTGGGAGAGCGAGAGGGGAGAGCAGAGATGCCACGGGCAGGGGAGATAGGGGGAGGGAGGAAGGGGGAGAGGAAGCCCGGGGGAAGAGGGGGAAGGGAGGGGACAGGGAGATGGAAAAAGAAGGGAAGAGAAGAGAAGGGAGGGAGGGTGCCGAAAGGAAAGGACACGGGAAGTGGGGGGCGGGGCAGGGTCAAAGTTGATAGGAGGGGTAGATGGAGGGGACGAGGACATCATCAGGGAGAGGGAGCTGGCGGAAGCCACCTTGGGAGAGGGTATGGAGGGTGGAGAGATGGAGACCGGGTGGGACGTGGGAATACAGGCGCGGCAGCGGGCGGGGGTGGGAGAGGATCGGGGAAATGAGCGGGTGAGGAGGATCAAGTTTATGTGAGGTGTACAGGATACGTATCCTTTCAAGGAAAAGGAGGAGGTGGGGGAAGGGGATGAGATCATACAGGATCCGCGTGGGGGAGGGGAGACGGATGCGATAGGCAAGGCGGAGAGCATGGCGTTCAAGGATTTGGAGGGATTTATAGAAGGTAGGGGGGGCGGAGATCCAGGCTGGATGGGCGTAACAAATGATAGGGCGGATGAGGGATTTATAGGTGTGGAGGATTGTGGAGGGGTCCAGACCCCACGTGCGGCCGGAAAGGAGCTTGAGGAGACAGAGTCGGGAACGTGCCTTGGCTTGGATTGTCTGGAGATGGGGAGTCCAGGAGAGGCGACGGTCGAGGGTGACGCCAAGGTACTTAAGGGTGGGAGTGAGTGCGATAGGACGGCCATAGACGGTGAGATAGAAATCAAGGAGGCGGAAGGAAGGGGTGGTTTTGCCTACAATGATCGCCTGGGTTTTGGAGGGATTGACCTTGAGCAACCACTGGTTGCACCAAGCGGTGAACCGGTCAAGATGGGATTGGAGAAGGCGTTGGGAGCGTTGCAGGGTGGGGGCAAGGGCGAGAAAGGCGGTGTCATCGGCAAACTGGAGGAGGTGGACGGGGGGCGACGGCGGCGGCATGTCCGCCGTGTACAAAAGGTACAGAAGGGGGGAGAGGACGGAGCCTTGGGGCACACCGGCGGAGGGGAAAAAGGTGTAGGAATCGGTGTTATGGATGGTGACATAGGAAGGACGGCGGGAGAGAAAGGAACCGATCAGACGGACGTAGTTAATGGGAAGGGCAAAGGTTTGGAGCTTGAAGAGGAGACCGGAATGCCAGACGCGGTCATAAGCGCGTTCGAGGTCAAGTGAGAGGAAGATGGCGGAGCGACGGGAATTAAGCTGTTCGGAAAGGAGATGAGTGAGGTGAAGCAGAAGATCGTCGGAAGAGAAGGATGGCCGAAAGCCACACTGGGTGACGGGAAGGAGGCGGTGCTGGTGGAGATGCTGGTGGATGCGGCGGGTGAGGATAGATTCTAGGACCATGAGTCAAGTTTTTTTTTTTTTTTTTTTTTACTTTATTGTTATTTTAAAGCCTGTACAACAGGCAGGCTGTCAGCAGCATACTACGCTGCTCTTCAGCCAGAGAAGGTACAATCAGCAAAAACAGGAGAAAAACATAAAAGTTACAAAATGGTGGGCAATAAAACAGGAGACACAGAGAAACAAACACGGAGCCGTTCACACTCGACGATAAGCCACACTGCAAACTGTTGAGACGACGCACAAACACTGAAGGAGACGATGGCACTGGTGAACGATGGAGTGTGACGGTAAACACTGAACACTAAACATGACGGCACACACGATACACTGATGGCGGTGATCTCCGGCGCGCGAATGTCCACTGAGCGTGTGCGAGTCCGGGGACCTGCCAAGAGGGCAACAGGGATGAGGAGGGGGAGAGGGGAGGAAAAGAGGATGCCATGGCTTAGGAGACGGGGACAGGAGGATAGGGACAGGGGAGGGGGGGGGCCCGGGGGACGAGGGACGAGAAAAGGAGGAGGGAGGGAAAAGGGAGAGAAGGGAGGGAGGGTGCCCCGAGGAGCAAGCACAGGAGGAGGGTGGGAGGATCAAAGTTGGTAGGAGGGGTAGATGGAGGGGAGGAGGGCATCATCAGGGAGGGGGAGCTGGCGGAAGCCACCTTGGGAGAGGGTAAGGAGGGTGGAGAGATGGAGACCGGGTGGGACGTGGGAGTACAGGCGTGGCAGCGGGCGGGGGTGGGAGAGGATCGGGGAGACGAGCGGGTGAGGAGGATCGAGTTTACGGGAGGTGTATAGGATTCGTATCCTTTCGAGGAAGAGGAGGAGGTGGGGGAAGGGGATAAGGTCATACAGGATCCGCGTGGGGGAAGGGAGACGGATGCGATAGGCAAGGCGGAGAGCATGGCGTTCAAGGATTTGGAGGGATTTATAAAAGGAAGGGGGGGCGGAGATCCAGGCGGGATGGGCGTAACAGAGGATAGGGCGGATGAGGGACTTATAGGTGTGGAGGATGGTGGAGGGGTCCAGACCCCACGTTCGGCCGGAAAGGAGCTTGAGGAGACGGAGTCGGGAACGTGCCTTGGCTTGGATTGTCTGGAGATGGGGAGTCCAGGAGAGGCGACGGTCGAGGGTGACGCCAAGGTACTTAAGGGTGGGGGTGAGAGCGATGGGACGGCCATAAACGGTGAGATAGAAATCAAGGAGGCGGAAGGAAGGGGTGGTTTTGCCTACAATGATCGCCTGGGTTTTGGAGGGATTGACCTTGAGCAACCACTGGTTGCACCAAGCGGTGAACCGGTCAAGATGGGATTGGAGAAGGCGTTGGGAGCGTTGCAGGGTGGGGGCAAGGGCGAGAAAGGCGGTGTCATCGGCAAACTGGAGGAGGTGGACGGGGGGCGACGGCGGCGGCATGTCCGCCGTGTACAAAAGGTACAGAAGGGGGGAGAGGACGGAGCCTTGGGGCACACCGGCGGAGGGGAAAAAGGTGTAGGAATCGGTGTTATGGATGGTGACATAGGAAGGACGGCGGGAGAGAAAGGAACCGATCAGACGGACGTAGTTAATGGGAAGGGCAAAGGTTTGGAGCTTGAAGAGGAGACCGGAATGCCAGACTCGGTCATAAGCGCGTTCGAGGTCAAGTGAGAGGAAGATGGCGGAGCGACGGGAATTAAGCTGTTCGGAAAGGAGATGAGTGAGGTGAAGCAGAAGATCGTCGGAAGAGAAGGATGGCCGAAAGCCACACTGGGTGACGGGAAGGAGGCGGTGCTGGCGGAGATGCTGGTGGATGCGGCGGGTGAGGATAGATTCTAGGACCATGAGTCAAGAATGAAGTTTAACATATATTAGGAAAATATTGTATTACAAGATGTGAGAAAGATTCTTGGTACTTACAGTATTATAACAACATGAAGTGATATGTCCTTATCGTTTAGGCAAACATCTGCATAGTTACAGTAATTATATAAAATATAGCCCTGAAAACAGGGTTTGTCAGACAAATAAAATAGGTACATAGAAGTTGCAGAGCGCCTAAGCGACTGAGTAAAATCGGCCAGCGTAGTAGCACAGCGGCCAGGGCAGGTGGCGCTCATGTCGCTCATGTCGCGCCAAATGAAATCCGGCGTACTTTAACGAATTCCGTCAGCTTGTTCAATAAGTTCCAAAAGAAAGGGCTTATAAATATGAACCCTAAACCACCAGTGCTCAGAAGTCAGTTTAAACTGCATAAACAAAATCACCCGATCCGCCCTATAGTGAATGGTATAGGCAGTCCACATCACACACTTGCTAGGCGCCTCCATTTTAAAATTAAAGATGCTTTCACATTTGAAAATAATTTTTCTGTAAAAAACAGCAAGGAATTAATTAACAATATTCAATCTATAAGTTGTACACCTGACACTAGACTGGTGTCCTTTAACATCATCAGCCTTTACACAAATGTTCCGGTTGATGAAACCATAGACCTTGTAAAAGAGAATCTTCTTAAACATAAAAAATTAAGTGAAACTCAGATTGCCGAACTCATTGGTTTGCTTAAGGTCATTTTAAAATACAATTACTTCACATTTAACGGGAAAATGTATGTACAGCCAGATGGTCTAGCAATGGGTAGCCCCATCGCCGGTATTCTAGGAGAGGTTTTCATTAACGCCCTGGAAACAACGTTCTTCAATTCAAGTTCAGAATTACGCCACAAAATCCGCTATTATGCACGGTATGTTGATGACATTTTCATTGCTTTTGATGGCACTGATCATGAGTTAGAGCATCTCTTTAACACTTTCAACGGTTTACATGAAAAAAAATTTCCTTCACAAAAGAACTTCAAAATGATAAACGTGAACTTAATTTTCTCGATTTAACAATTTCTATAGAAGATAATTCCTTCCATTTTAATATATTCCGCAAGGAAACATATTCAGATAATGTCATTCCTGCTGTCTCAACCCATCCAAAAGCTCATAAATTGGCATTTTTTGATTCCTCCATTCACCGAATGGTAACCACTCCTTTATCACCTGCTGATCAAAAAAAAGGAACTGAATGTCATCAAAGCGATTGCGGTTAATAATGGGTATAACCAGAATATGATCGATTACCTGCTCAATAAAAAAATCTCCCAAAAATGTTCGACTTTGAGAAATATTCTCCCCACGGATACCACAGAAACTAATAAATTTATTTCCATCCCTTTCCTGGGTAACTTATCGTATAGGATTAAACGTCTTCTAAATAAAAAATATAACTGTAACGTCTCCTTTTCTACAGATAACAGTTTAAAAAGAAATCTTGTACAGTCAGTAGAGATTGCCAGCGATTGGTTTTCTAATTCAGGTATTTACAAGCTAACCTGTAATAACTGCCCCTCTTATTATATTGGTCAAACCGGCAGAGCTGTGAAAACACGATATAAAGAACATCTTTTAGGTAAAAAAGGAACGAATATTCGCAACTCTACCTTTGCTGAACACCTCTTGATAACCGGCCATACGCCTAAACAGTTAGAAGACACGGTTATCCTACATAGACAGGTCAAAGGACAGAGACTAGATCTGTGGGAAGAGCTATTTATTTTTAAACATCTAGAGCTCAAAGACGGCAATATACTGAATGATCAGTTGAACCTTGCCTGTAAACAATTTTTCGAAGGCTTTAAACCCGTACTGTTTAATATATAACATTAATGCTAGTAACCTCAGTAGTCTATTTCCTCAGGAAGCTATAATGCACTTTCAAATCTTTCAGTTTACTACCGTTTATATAATGTGTTCTTCTCACGATGTATGGCTGCCACTACAGCGGCCCTCATGTAATTTTCTCTTATTCTATATTACGTAGTAACTGGATTGTAGACCAGGTCTCGTAATTTTCTTAAAAGCCATTACTGATTGTTCTGGATGTTTTGACTTATATACGTTCTATGGGCTTCACTGATATGGTAATATAACTTTTATATTTTGGCTATATAGACCACTGCATGTAACTCACGGCGGAAGCGCCACCTGTCTTTTTGATGTATGTATCTACGTTATTGTTCCTATACCTCCCACAATGTCATAACGGGAGTTAAATGCTTGCCATTTTATTTATTATCACTCTATTTAAGAACGCATTTAATATTGATGTTTCAAATGTTACTCCAGTACGCCTATCGGCACATAGTTCGCGACATGAGCGCCACCTGCCCTGGCCGCTGTGCTACTACGCTGGCCGATTTTACTCAGTCGCTTAGGCGCTCTGCAACTTCTATGTACCTATTTTATTTGTCTGACAAACCCTGTTTTCAGGGCTATATTTTATATAATTAATGTAACTATGCAGATGTTTGCCTAAACGATAAGGACATATCACTTCATGTTGTTATAATACTGTAAGTACCAAGAATCTTTCTCACATCTTGTAATACAATATTTTCCTAATATATGTTAAACTTCATTCTTGACTCATGCCAGCCTGGATCTCCGCTCCCCCTACCTTTTATAAATCCCTCCAAATCCTTGAACGCCATGTTCTCCGCCTCGCCTATCGCATCCGTCTCCCCTCCCCCACGCGGATCCTGTATGATGTCATCCCCTTCCCCCACCTCCTCCTTTTCCTTGAAAGGATATGGATCCTGTACACCTCCCGTAAACTCGATCCTCCTCACCCGCTCGTCTCCCCAATCCTCTCCCATCCCCGCCCGCTGCCGCGCCTGTATTCCCACGTCCCGCCCGGTCTCCATCTCTCCACCCTCCTTACTCTCTCCCAAGCTGGCTTCCGCCAGCTCCCCCTCTCTGATGATGTCCTCGTCCCCTCCATCTACCCCTCTTATCAACTTTGACCCTGCCCCCCCATTTCCGGTGTCCTTTCCCTTAGGCACCCTCCCTCCCTTCTCTTCCCTTCCCTTCTCTCTCCTTTCCCCCGTCCCCTCCCTCCACCCCTCTTCCCCCGGGCTTCCCCTCCCCCTTCCTCTCTCCTCTCTCTCTCCCCTGCCCGTGGCGTCTCTGCTCACCCCTCTCGCTCTCCCACTCCCCCTCCTCCTCCTCCTCCTCCCTTGGCAGGTCCCCGGACTCGCACACGCAAAGTGAACATTCGCGCGCCGGAGATCATCGCCCTCAGTTTAGTGTCTGTGCCGTCGTGTTTGTGCATTTGTGTTTTTCGCCGCCCACGCTCCTTCGTTCACATGTGTCGTCTAACTCGTCAGTGTTTGTGCACAGTGCCGACAGTTTTCTTGTTTGTTTCGTCGAGTGTGAACGGCTTCATGTTTTTTACTTATTGTATCTACTGTTTTTTTTTTTAACCGCCACTCTGTTCCTTATATGTCTCTCATTCTTTTTATTCTCATGCTTACGGCTGAAGAGCGGACTCAACTTTTCCGCTGCCAGCCGACCTTGTATGGGGTGTTCAAATAACAATAAAGAAAAAAAAAAAAAAAAAAACTTGACTCATGTTTCATACCTTAATATATATTACGATGTTCATTGTCCCCAGGCTGTCTTCTGAAGAAGATAGATTTATATCTATTGAAACCTAGGTAAAGATTACTTTATCCTTTGCAACTGGTCGGCTGCTCTTAGTCTGATTTACGTGGAACTGTTGCTGTAGCGCAGCTATGTTTAAAGTACTATTTACAATTTGTACAGAAACCAGATGGCAGTTATAAGAGTCGAGGGACATGAAAGGGAAGCAGTGGCTGGGAAGGGAGTGAGACAGGGTTGAAGCCTCTCCCCGATGTTATTCGATCTGTATATTGAGCAAGCAGTAAAGGTAACGAAAGAAAAATTCGGAGTAGGTATTAAAATCCATGGAGAAGAAATAAAAACTTTGAGGTTCGCCGATGACATTGTAATTCTGTCAGAGACAGCAAAGGACTTGGCAGAGCAGTTGAACGGAATGGACAACATCTTGAAAGGCGGATATAAGATGAACATCAACAAAAGCAAAACGAGGATCATGGAATGTAGTCGAATTAAGTCGGGTGATGCTGAGGGAATTAGATTAGGAAATGAGGCACTTAAAGTAGTAAAGGAGTTTTGCTATTTGGGGAGCAAAATAACTGATGATGGTCGAAGTAGAGAGAATATAAAATGTAGACTGGCAATGGCAAGGAAAGCGTTTCTGAAGAAGAGAAATTTGTTAACATCGAGTATAGATTTAAGTGTCAGGAAGTCGTTTCTGAAAATATTTGTATGGAGTGTAGCCATATATGGAAGTGAAACATGGCCGATAAATAGTTTGGACGAGAAGAGAATAGAAGCTTTCGAAGTGTGGTGCTACAGAAGAATGCTGAAGATTAGATGGGTAGATCACGTAACTAATGAGGAGGTATGGAATAGAACTGGGGAGAAGAGGAGTTTGTGGCACAACTTAACAAGAAGAAGGGACCGGTTGATAGGACCTGTTCTGAGGCATCAAGGGATCACATATTTAGCATTGGAGGGCAGCGTGGAGGGTAAAAATCGTAGAGGGAGACCAAGAGATGAATACACTAAGCAGATTCAGAACGATGTAGGTTGCAGTAAGTACTGGGAGATGAAGAAGCTTGCACAGGATAGAGTAGCATGGAGAGCTGCATCAAACCAGTCTCAGGACTGAAGACCACAACAACAACAATAACAACAGGAGCATGACACATGATGAAACAGGGTACACAAATTTTCTGGTTTTCAAGAAATGCGTTGTTGTTCGTCAAGCCACAGTAGCATACATGAGCTACTAGGTATATCTGATCGGGAAGCACAACCCTTCGACTATCAATTGTCTTCATCACTCAGTGAGCCACAGTAGGGCATAGGTACTGTGGAGGACACACCGGCATTCATTGAGCTGCAGCTGAGTGGTTCCAGCGTACCAGTGTTTGCGACAGCACGTAAACTGATTGCCGGCGGATCGAAACCCGTAAATACAGGCACAGAAGCAGACAGTTACTGCCATGTGCTAACAGAAATTGAGAGTGTCAAAGTTGGTGTTAAAATTAGGTTTGCAGACATGGAGTGGAACAAGCTAAGTCGTGCAATGCTGTACTCTGATGCTCGGAGGTCTGCAGACTATTACCCATATTGGTCTCCCGCAGAAATGTACTTCTTTGGTTTGAAGCTGTCTATCACAGATATGTATGCAAATTCAGAGGTGAAGGCAACGTCTGGAGACTGCCATTTCTTTACGTCATTCAAGTGTTACGAAATTATGTGACCTGAAGGGTGTGTTATGGATAGTGCTAGACTGAGTTGGTGATGGCCATTTGTTAAAGCTGCATTCACTGACTTTTTGTGGTACTTGGAAGAGTATAGTGTACATGTGGGTGACTTACAATAGTGCGTAAGTTCATATGTCTGTGCAGTGCGGAAGTCAACTACCTTCACCTACACAAGTATTAAATCCATAGACATGAAATTTACACATGGAGTACATAAGATTTTTGTTGCTCCTAAATGTCTGGAACTATACAGGCTGAGTTTAGGGCATGTAAGGAACAATTATTTCAAATACTGTGCAGCTGTTGATGAAGTAAAAAAATCACTGAATTTTCTAAAGATGATGATTTACTACATCCAATGTACAGTTGTTGATTATCAAAATATCTAATAAAATAATATTTAGTAACAATTTTTCTTATTTCATCACTCCAAATCCTCTTATTCAATGTAAGTTAAAAGTTTGTAAAGACGTGCAATCACTGTAGTTCAGTGACTAAGGTATCTGAGGAGGCTTACACAAAAACAGACTCTGTTCACTACTGCCCTTCAACCAAACTAGCAAAGCTACAGTGATCACTTTTTGCAGGAGAGACACATAAACGCAACAACATGAACACAGACACGCACCCCCCCCCCCTATATATATATATATATATATATATATATATATATATATATATATATATATATATATATACACTCCTGGAAATTGAAATAAGAACATCGTGAATTCATTGTCCCAGGAAGGGGAAACTTTATTGACACATTCCTGGGGTCAGATACATCACATGATCACACTGACAGAACCACAGGCACATAGACACAGGCAACAGAGCATGCACAATGTCGGCACTAGTACAGTGTATATCCACCTTTCGCAGCAATGCAGGCTGCTATTCTCCCATGGAGACGATCATAGAGATGCTGGATGTAGTCCTGTGGAACGGCTTGCCATGCCATTTCCACCTGGCGCCTCAGTTGGACCAGCGTTCGTGCTGGACGTGCAGACAGCGTGAGACGACGCTTCATCCAGTCCCAAACATGCTCAATGGGGGACAGATCCGGAGATCTTGCTTGCCAGGGTAGTTGACTTACACCTTCTAGAGCACGTTGGGTGGCACGGGATACATGCGGACGTGCATTGTCCTGTTGTAACAGCAAGTTCCCTTGCCGGTCTAGGAATGGTAGAACGGTGGGTTCGATGACGGTTTGGATGTACCGTGCACTATTCAGTGTCCCCTCGACGATCACCAGTGGTGTATGGGCAGTGTAGGAGATCGCTCCCCACACCATGATACCGGGTGTTGGCCCTGTGTGCCTCGGTCGTATGCAGTCCTGATTGTGGCGCTCACCTGCACGGCGCCAAACACGCATACGACCATCATTGGCACCAAGGCAGAAGCGACTCTCATCGCTGAAGACGACACGTCTCCATTCACGCCTGTCGCGACACCACTGGAGGCGGGCTGCACGATGTTGGGGCGTGAGCGGAAGACGGCCTAACGGTGTGCGGGACCGTAGCCCAGCTTCATGGAGACGGTTGCGAATGGTCCTCGCCGATACCCCAGGAGCAACAGTGTCCCTAATTTGCTGGGAAGTGGCGGTGCGGTCCCCTACGGCACTGCGTAGGATCCTACGGTCTTGGCGTGCATCCGTGCGTCGCTGCGGTCCGGTCCCAGGCCGACGGGCACGTGCACCTTCCGCCGACCACTGGCGACAACATCGATGTACTGTGGAGACCTCACGCCCCACGTGTTGAGCAATTCGGCGGTACGTCCACCCGGCCTCCCGCATGCCCACTATACGCCCTCGCTCAAAGTCCGTCAACTGCACATACGGTTCACGTCCACGCTGTCGCGGCATGCTACCAGTGTTAAAGACTGCGATGGAGCTCCGTATGCCACGGCAAACTGGCTGACACTGACGGCGGCGGTGCACAAATGCTGCGCAGCTAGCGCCATTCGACGGCCAACACCGCGGTTCCTGGTGTGTCCGCTGTGCCGTGCGTGTGATCATTGCTTGTACAGCCCTCTCGCAGTGTCCGGAGCAAGTATGGTGGGTCTGACACACCGGTGTCAATGTGTTCTTTTTTCCATTTCCAGGAGTGTATATATAAGAAGAGGTGCCTTGCCCATTGAAAGGGATTCGGAATGGCAGGGCCTACCCTTTCACCACATAACGTGGATTTTGCTCACAACTGCCCTATCAGTGTGACTTTCCCTTATCTAGAACGGAGGACTGGGGTTGAATTTCATACAGATCACCACATACAAGAGTCATCCGCGCATCAGAAACGATGAGGGCCTGGCGAAAGGATCTTCTATCTGACTGCATAAAAAATACCCACCACTATCAAACAAAAACTACTCATTGGGTTTACAATCAATTTGGTCCTCTTAAGAGGAGCATTTTCAGTAAGGGGGCTTGCAATGCTAGCATTTCCTTTATATCTCTATCAATGGGGTTAACACTTTTCATGGAAAGTCGGATACAAAGCACCACAATTCATTATAAATCGAAATTACACTTGTACAAACGAATTATAATTATTGAGTATACATATCTTGTTACCTATGGACGTTAATATAAGACTGGGGGCGTAGGGGGATATGGCTTAAATTTAGCAGTCGCCCACAATAGTAGGTAGGAGCTGACCACTCAGAAAAGAATTTACTCTAATAATTAATGAAAGGTAAGAGACGGGATCCAATAGCTAATATACTGAAAAGGGAAACTGTGAACTACTTGTGGCTGCACGTTATTAAAGCGGCCTCCCGTCCGTAAACTAATAAAATTCATAAAATTCATTCTGCAACACCTTGATTTACCAATATGAATAACAAGAAACCGCTACTTCTGGTTCAATTTAGATATCGTGTGCAGAACTACTCGCCACGTGTTCCCACGTGGGCGACAAAGAAGGGGAAACCCTAACACACAAAAGCCGTTATGAAATGTTCACTAATATCACGGAGTTTTGGAGATGGAAAGACATTCGCTGAAGGCGAAGTAGTTACGAGGGTGGTTGAATTTTACCGAACGTGGTGACTGAGAGTCCCACGTATGTTTTGCCATACTGCAACCCACCAGGCTCTGACGCCAAGTCCAAAAACAAAATAGCAAAATGAGGACGAAATAAAAGCAATGAGGCGCAAATCCTTCCGAAGTTGCTGATTCGCAACTCAATCCACTTCTGAACCTAGCAAGAACGCGCATAATTATCAGCTTGCAACCGTCTTCTTCTGGATCTCGCCACCGACTCCTCCACGACTGCCAACCGCCTACCGGCCGTTGCTCCAGCGGAATCGGGCCTTTTGGGGGTGGGAATTGGCGCACTTTTCGCCGGCCAATCAGTGGGTACGGATCTGTCGACGAACTAGCTGCCCGTTCAAGCAGACATTCCAGACTTGGCGGAATGACTCGTGGCTGGATAGAATTTAGTCAGGGAGTCGTCAGGGAAGCCTTTTTACAGAGCCAAACGTGCAAGAGAAACTGAGTTTTAGGTTGGTACTACTACTTAGAAGAATAAGAAGAAGGATTACTTTGGCTTCTCCAAGTCGTTCAGACTACCGGCTCATGCTTCCAAGCTAAAAGGTCAGCGCGGGAAAAGGAAATCCAACATGGCTAGCTGGTGGAGACTACTGAATATGGAAATAAAATAAAAGTACCTTGCTCCAATCCTCCCTCCAGTTTCATTATGCTGTCGTACTGAAAAAATAAGCAGAAAAAAATATATAAAAAGACGCGCATCTACCTTGCACTTATATATATATATATATATATATATATATATATATATATATATATATATATATATATAAAGTCGCGCATCTACCTTGCACTTCTCTCTCTCTCTCTCTCTCTCTCTTTCTCTCTCTCTCTCTCTCTATATATATATATGAAATAGGAGGTCTTTCAGTTTGACATCAGCCTTAGACACAAGAAATTGCTGGCAGTGCAGGGATGCAGCAAACAAGGTACAAGTTTAAGCACACAACAGACACGCATTTCGTCGTTATCTGGGGCAACTCTCAGCGAAGATCGCGAGGTTGCTTGCAAAATTCAATTCCGACCGTCGTCGAAGATAAAAGTTATTCTTGGTTCTGCATTGGCCCTTTCGTCTACCACTGATATGTAGAATCCCATGTGAATGTGGCCACCGGTAGCTCGGGCGAACGAAACGCTGCGAGGTACGCCATAGGTGTATACATCTGGATCACAGAGACAAGTCATCAATGGCAGAGCACAGCCCAAATGAAAAACATACATTTGGTTGTGAGAACAAGTTTCTACGAAGAATTAACGGCTACTGGGAAAGCACAATAAGGGTATCTATAGAAATAACGATCCACGAGAATAATGGCAATAAAGACGAATGTTCGGCATGGAACTGCGTTAGCGACTATAGGCCGAGAGCGCACCCAGCGGTAGTCAGCACGCGAGAAGGATCAAGGACACCCATGCAGAGTTTCGAGCGCAGTCACATGACTCCCACCCCTTTCCACCCTACCCACTGCACTCTGCACCTCCCTCCACATGCGTTAGCCGCTCGAGACTGTGGGCGCTAACAGACCGGTTGACGGGCGACTGTCCACGGCATATAAAATTAGACATATTTCCAATATTTCGACGCTCCACCTGAAGATGAGTAGGATAACTGTCGAAACGTCGCGCTATCTCAACGCGGCCAGAAAATTGAAAACGTGAGAGCTTTTCATCAACGTTTCACAGAACCAATAACTGTTCTGTCGTATGGAATGTGGAGCTTAAATGTTGCCTCACGTCCACTGCAGTTTTTAGAGTTTACCTTCGAAATCTTTAATAATTTAGCTCTTGTTTCGAAGTATCATTGATATTCGTTGACAGGTTCTTTATTATAAACAATATCTTCAACACAGCCGTTATTGTACTTTCGTCCTCAGCTGCCTCAGAATTTGTGTTGCTGCTTTTTCACTTTCGATCCATCTAATTACCACTGAATACAACGAATCTTTCGTGTTATGTGTGTTTCACCTTTTTTGTCTGAAAGGCATCATGACGGGTCTGAAATACATACATACTTCAGTTTATACGATCTTTTTACGTATCCGACTTTGGAAATTGAGTTTATAAACGATTCTGGCACTTTCAGATTTTTCTATGACATAATAATAGTTTAAATCTCTACATAAAAATTTCGTATATGGTGTTCTACGTGTGTTCCTGTTCCGGTTTCAACGCCGTTCCTCTTCTGCTTCCTGTCATTGAAAATTTCATTTGTGCAGCACTAGGAAGTGAACACTCATTTACTTCAGGTTACGTTTTTGATCTTATTATCAACTGTTGTATGTTATTGCCAACTACTGAATTTATGTTCGTGATACGGTTTTTCATTTTTTCTTATTATTTATTTTATTGAGTTTACCGGAGAGTTTGTGTTTATGTGCGTGAGGTAGTTTTCACCTGAGAGTCCCCTGCAATGGAATTCTGCAGGTGGTAGTTTTCCTACGTTTATACAAGGCACTTATTATGATTATTTATCCCTTATTCAGAGTTGGTAGAATGACGTTTATAGTGATTTAATTGCTCTTCAAAAGTGGAACAGTTTGTTTCATATTTCCAACACCAGATTTGAAACCGGAACAATAATATATGTAGAGCACATATGTAAGTTCAGTTTAAACTGTTATTACGTTAGAAATCAACAAACACCAAAACTGTTTGAAACAATGTACAATGTCGGAAACGTGAATCAAAATAATACAAACACAAATATTTATATATATCAGGCTACAGATGATCTCTTTCAAACAATAAAGGCGAAACGGGGATGGGAAGAATAATTTGTTGTTTCTAGTTGTAATTAGGCGGATTAATTAGTCGAGTACAAAGTAATAATTGTCCAAAAATGACAGTAACGTTTTATTACTAACCTTCATACACAATGTAAGAAGGCTGAACAGCGTGTACCGTTGCGCAGTTGGAGGTGAACCGCCCGCAGTTGTGGATGTGGAGAGAGAGATGCCAGTTTCAGAGGCTGCTATAAGCGGACGATCTGGACGTGTGTCCGCCAGAAAAAGGAATATATATTATGACTTTTGAACCTTATTATGGTAAATACATTGTTTGTTCTCTATCAAAATCTTTCATTTGCTAACTATGCCTATCATGCCTATCAGTGGTTAGTGCCTTCAGTAGTTAGAATCTTTTATTTTGCTGGCAGTATTGGCGCTCGATGTATTGCAGTAGTTCGAGTAACGAAGATTTTTGTGAGGTAAGTGATTCATGAGAGGTAAAGGTTATTGTTAGACGGGGCCATTCTTTTGTAGGGATTAATGAAAGCCAGATTGGGTTGCGCTAAAATATTGTGTGTCAGTTTAGTGATGATCAGAATAAGTAAAGAGAGAGATATCTGAGTACGTTCAGTTCTGTTCAGCTGTTTGAAAATCAAATAACGTAGAGGGGTTTGCAGGCGCAGTCATTCATGAATTTTTCTAAGGGGACGTTTCAACCAATGTGATACTAGAAACAATTAAGCTTTCTTTCGTTATTTTCACTGGGCAGCTTTCAAAATCAAGTGATTACTTACATCCAATACTCAGCGAAGATGTATACTCCGCTGCATCATGGACATTTATCGATTGTGCCGGTACATAAAATTTTGTATCAATATGTGAATATCTGATGATGATGATGATGATGAGTCCCATACATCTTTACAGAGCCTAGGGGAGCGACGGGGGACACCCGCGCCGCCTTACTAGGCAAGGTCCTAGTGGAGGTGATTTGCCATAGCCTTCCTCCGACCGTAATGGGGATGAATGATGATGATGAAGACAACACAACAACACCCAGTCATCTCGAGGCAGGAAAAATCCCTGACCCTGCCGGGAATCGAACCCGGGACCCCGTGCTCGGGAAGCGAGAACGCTACCGCGAGACCACGAGCAGCGGACAATGTGAATATCTATATTACTTGTAACAGATATCGATGTTTACTCTGTATCACTGCCGTTCCCATTCCTAGAAGCCAAACAAGAGAAGTGGCAGATGCCGATAGAAAAGCATCTGTTATCTACTACTGCTGAAGTATTCTATAGAGGACACGCGGACTCCGGCCTGTGTGACCGAGCGGTTCAAGGCGCTTCAGTCTGGAACCGCGCGACCGCTACGGTCGCAGGTTCGAATCCTGCCTCGGGCATGGATATGTGTGATGTCCTTAGGTTAGTTAGGTTTAAGTAGTTCTAAGTTCTAGGGGACTGATGACCTCAGATGTTAAGTGCCATAGTGCTCAGAGCCATTTGAAGAAGCCCATAAAAACGAAAATTTACTGGTAGGACACACATGAACTTAACGCTCTGGGTTGAACATGGCAGAAACACGCGCTCCCATCAGAGCAAAATCGTTTCTTCTCCCATTTAATCTTACAGCCACTTTCTCGAAGTCATTCTCAGTATCAGGAACCTGACTCTGGAATAAACCCCTGTAGTATATTAGAGAACTGAATACTATTTCCAGATTCTGAAAACAATTAATGAAATGTCTACTAAAGTAACAACAGGTTATTACCATTGCCCTATACGCACTCGTTATTCTAGTGCATCCTTCTTCCCAACCAGTTCTTCCTGACTTCCCAGTATTCTTAGCTGGTGCAGTCTCCTTAGAATTTTCTTTCCCTAGAACTGGCTATATCAGAAATCATCTATTTTGTAAACCTATAAATTCTTCTTATATCTGGCGCTGTTATTACAGTTGTTATTGCGTTTATTATTATTATTACTATTATTATTATTATTATTACTATCACTATTATTGTCAGCAGCAGCAGCAGCAGCAGTGATACAAGTACTGCTAGTATTAACTTTATTTGTTCATAGTCAGTATTACTTACTTAAATTGTCACCGTGGACACTCAAATCACTTTAATACTATTTAAAGGAAATACACTGAATTTGTGAAAACCTGGACCAGTATAACAGAGTGCCTGATGGCCCTAATCAGATCAGGTAAAATAAATAATCAACAAAAGCGTTATCTGATTTACCGACGTAGCTTGAATCACCAAAACCCCAAAGTTGTACCACTCAGCTTGAAACCTGTATCTGTCGTCCTCGTTCTGCATATAACTTCTAAAAACTGATTAAATTCTCCTCTCTCCTCAAATTCGTCGAACATCTTTGCTAACTGCATATATTCAGTAATACTGGTGACCAATACAGCTTTGTCTCCACCATCTGCACCAAACCCATACCGATGCATCTCGTATACTACACATTCCCCACCTTGACAACCATCAACTTTCAAGAATAACCATCTTCGTAACTGAAGAATTCAATGCTGTCATTTACCCATCCTATTAGTTGTATCCCTAGCCCCCATATTCTCTCGCTAGAAAATGACAGGACAGCCTCCTATGCCCACCATGATTTCGCCCCGCTCTAGTCTTCCCCCACTCTACCATCTTCTCCGAAATTGCGAAACATTTCTTTTGCTCTTGACCTCTAAAGATTTGCCAGAACTACCATCTCCATCCGTGTACCTACTTTTTAACATCATTAGACTGAAGAGCATCGTTTTGGCAGTTGTCTTGCTCGTGTACGGGAATGAAACGAAGAAAAAAACCCGTTAATGGTGAAAACTTCGTCAACATATATGAAGACTCTTCTACAACACACTCATATGAAGAACAAATTCCTTTCTAGCATTATAAGGAATACAACAATTCTGTTTACATTACTGTGTGTCAGTGTTGAGAAACTTAAAATTTACGTAAGCGTTCCTTACACCGTTGACTGCACCAGAGAACAGACGAATGTCCCTGTTGATTTTCCCTCAACGCACTGCCCTCTAGCTGCAGGCGCCTGTGCTGTCCCAGACGTAGCAAACCCCAGCAGGCAGAAATTCCAGATGAATAAATGAACAGGCAGAGGTCGCGTTACAGGGCCAGGCACGGCTGTCAGTGGTGGCAAGATGTTGGGTGAAAGGCCCGTCACCCGGAATGGGGTGCGCGCACTCGCAGGGGGTCGTTGCTTCCCGTGTGACGGACTGCGCATTCCGCGTAGGGTGATCGATAGGCGGCACTCATCATTGTGACGTGTGCGAGGACTACCGATTTCGCCAGGTGAGCCTTTGCTTGGTCCACTGCGCACAGCGATTGCTGTTTGGGATTGCATTCGCCGTTGCGGACGAACGAGAAATTCGAGTCTGAAATTTCTCGCGATACGGCGAAGCAGCCGCTCCTGGGTGACGGACGGAGCAGAAACTAAGGCAGTAGACTTTCGCATAGAGCACTCCTCCAACGGAGTTATTCGATACGAATCCATTTCTAATATAACAGTCTCACTGTAGTCTAATAACTATCAAGAAAAAATATGTAACGCATTGTGAGTAAGAACAGATCAAAGGCAATAAAATTTCTGTCACAATCCTCTTTCTAGCAGAGATGCTGCCTCTCCGTAGTTGGAGGAAAATCAGACGTAGAAACACAGATGGACAAGAGATTGCTTTGACAAACTTAAAAACAGTACTCTGGAGTTCTACATTAACTTTGTGTCGAATCACATCTTAACTATTTGAGGCAATTGACGCATTTTTTTCCTAAATCACGTAGTAAGGTACCCTATCGAGGATTTTTATAAGGAATAGAAAGTCAACTAACTATAGAACTTCGATGAGGAATAGGTAAGAGCAGCCAGAAGGACATGATTGTTTGCTGAAGATAATGGTTGAGTAAGAGATGGTCTACCGAAAAAGAGTTGATTTAGGTCACGGCCCAGACGTAAAGAAGTCGCCAACCAGTGCCCTCAGGAAAGCAAGTGGAGGTGGTACCGCACTAACTTCAGGCCGTGAAGGCCAGCCTTGACGAGACCTACCTACTGTCGGGTCCAGATTATGTTTGGTACTTAGCTGGTCGTCATCGAACCCATTGCTTTAGATAAGTAATTCAGCAATGGCTTTGACACTACTGTTTCAGTCAGACAGTGCAATGACAAATGTGGACGCAGCTGAGACTTGTGGTTTGCGTAAGTGAAATTAACAGGACCAGAACATAATAAACGGCAAATGTTAAATCCAGGAGAAAAGGCTCCAGTTGATAAACATTCCAGATAATGGACGACACAATTCAAAGAAACCGGTAGATAGGTGAAAGGCACATTTACACAACACTGAGCACTTCTTTCGGGACGCAATAAGAACACTGTTTGCGGTGAAAGTGAATTGATATCAGTAATCGTATGTGACCTTCTCTCTTATACATTAAATGCTCTGACAAATAAAAACAGACTGAAATAATTTCTACTTGATAAGCCCGTCTCTTCACAGCTGAAGTTATGTAGTTGATATTAGTGCGCAGTATTGTACTGGATAGATAGGATGCCCAGCCAAACCAATGCACTGGAGAAGCAAGTTGCTCCGCTCTACAAAACGCAAAGTGGGGCCACATCATAGGATAATGAAGCTACGGGAAGTTCAAATGGTTCCAATGGCTCTGAGCACTATGCGACTTAACTTCTGAGGTCATCAGTCGCCTAGAACTTACAACTAATTAAACCTAACTAACCTAAGGACATCACACACATCCATGCCCGAGGCAGGATTCGAACCGTAGCGGTCGCTCGGCTCCAGGCTGTAGCGCCTAGAACCGCACGGCCACTTCGGCCGGCAAGCTACGGGAACCTCCTGGAATGTCACTCTAGATGCAGGACACACGTACCTGAATCATGGCTAGTTACTGGCCCTCGATTTGCAGAATAAAGACAGTTATCCAGGACATTTCATAAGTAGACAAATCAACAGGACACAGGGCGTGCAGGTACTGGAAAAACAAAACGCAACGGAAACCTGGAATGCTTTTTGAGAGCATATTTGTTGACGAATGTCTGTGTGTGTGTATATATGTGTGTGTGTGTGTGCGCGCGCGCGCGCGCGCGTGTGTGTGTGTGTGTGTGTGTGTGTGTGTGTGTGTGTGTGTGTAACAGTATGAGGGAACTCTTGATGTGGGGAAGTTTGGTATAAGCTCTGGTGGGAGACATTTTTGTGGCACACAACGACAGCTGAGAGGTCTTGGAAGTTGGCGTAAGTGACAGCCAATCAGTGCCAATCAGTGCTAAACCCTATCCCACCTCAGCTATGAACTGTAATACACTCCTTAATATAAACAAATGAAGAATGACGCAACACGAAGGTATTATCCGAATTGAGTGATTGCAATTCCAGAAAAATTGGCTGATTCATTCAAGAGAAAGAGCTTCACAAGTTTGGGAAGTCACTAAGACGTTGGTCTTGGTAGTGTTGGCATCGGTAGTGTTACGAACTTCCAGTGTGCTGGAATAATTGCAGATCAGCAACTTCTGTTAATCGGTACAACAGAAAATCAGCCAAAGCTACAAATTTCGCTTCTTTATTTACTTGATGACTAGTTTCATGCAGGGATCCATTTTAAAATCATACAAATAATCAAAATGACATTTCAAAAAATTCAGTTATCTGTATTAGCTCTTAACTGTTCATTCCTCCACAATACATATATATTTACCAAGACATGGTTTTCGTGTTTTTGGAAATCCCATTTTGGCTACCAGGATGATTTTAAAATAGGTCCCGGCCCGAAACTAGTCATCAAGTAAATAAAAAAAATGAAATTTTGCAACTTGGGTGGTTTCCTGTTGTACTGATCGATAGGGTTGTTGGACGTCCTCCTGGGGGGTATCGCGCCAAATTTTGCGCAGCTGGCTCTGTACAACGTCAAAATCCCGAGATGGTAGGAGGGCCCTGCACATAACGCTGCAAACGTTCTCAATTGAGGAGAGATCTGTCGACCTTGCTGGTAAAGGTAGGGCTTGGCAAGGACGAGGACGAGCAGCAGAAACTAGTTATGTCCGAGCGGGCATTATCTCACTTAAAAGTACCTCCAGGATGGGTTGCCATAAGGGGCAACACAAAGGGACGTAGGATACCGTCGACGTACCGCTGTGCTATAAGGGAGCCGCAGATGATGACCAAAGAGGTCCTACTATGACATGAAATGGCGCCCCAGACGATTAATCCTGGTCGTCGTGCCGTATGGTGGGTGACCGTCACGTTGGTATCCCAACGCTCACCAGGGCGTCTCCAGTCGCGCCTTCGCTGTTCGTCGGGGATCAGTTCGTAGCGGGAATGTTCAGTGAAGCCAGTTCTACTCTAGTTAATGAGAAGTGACTGGAGGCGCCCCGGAGGCGACCAACCTGAGTATCGACGGCCATACGGCACCCTTACACCACAGCGGTACCTGATGACATCACATGCCCCGTTTTGTTGCCCTTCATCACAAGCCACCCTGGGCTTACATTTCAGCAAGGTAACACTCACGCGCACACAGCGAAAGCTCCTGCTGCTTGTCTTGGTGCTTGCCAAATCCTTCCTTGATCGGTGAGGTCGCCTAATCTCCCCCACAGTGGACAACGTTTACGACATTAGGGCCGGGGACCTCCAACCATTTGATTTTCACATTATAATGCACTAATTGGACAGAATTTGGCACGATATCTCCCAGGAGGACGTCCAATAATTATGAATCAATGCCAAGCCTACTAACTGCTTGTATAAGAGTCAGAGGAGCACCAACGCGATATTGACATGTTCAATTTGTGAAGCTCCTTATCTTGAATATGTCATCCATTTTTTTCTGGAATTTTAATCTTTTGTTTCACTGTACATGTACATCACATCTATGGATTTCCGCCCAATTCGGATAATTCCTTCGTGGTACGTGTTTCCTTTCTCTTTCTTTCTTTCTTTTTGTCTTAGTATGTAGAATACGACCAACGGGAGCACGCAGAAATGTCAGCTTACTCCGAAGGCATGCGCTTCAGTACTTCTGTCATACTTCGAGCGCCAGTGTTCAATATGTCTGAGTAACATTGGCTAGACCCTGAAAAGCGACCCCGGGAATTCTCATTAACGTAACAGGAATACCTCAGTTTTCTTATTTTGCGGTGGAATGACATGAACATTTCTGTGATTGTGTTTTATAAAACAATGAACCTTTTAATAAAAGCAAAATACCTGTAATGTACTGGATATAAAACGCAGACTGGCTACGGAAAGAAAACCTTTTCTGAAGGTGAGGAATTGTTAACATCTAATATTAATGTAATTTTTAGGATGTCTTTCTTGAAGGTCTTTGTCTGGAGCGTAGCCTGGTACAGAAGTGAAATGTACACAAACAGTTCAGGAAAGAAGAGAACAGAAGCTTTTGAAATGTGGTGATACAGAAGAATCTTGGAGATAAGATGAATGAGTTAAGTAATGAGTTACTGAATGAAACTGGGGAGAAAAAAAATTTATTTCACAATTTGAATAAAAGAAGGGGTCGATTGACTGGATGTATCCTGAGGCACCAGGAAACCTCAGGTTGGTAATGTAGGAAAGTGTGGGCGACAGTAACTGTAGACGGTCGAATACAGTAAGAAGATTCGAATGTATATAGGTTAGAGTAGATAGTCAGTCATGGAGAGACTTGCACAGAGTATAGGCTAGTGTGAAGAGCTGCATTGAATCAGTCTTCGACAACAACTGTATTTGAGTGCGATATTTACATTAATAATAATATATAATTAAAGGGATCAGGTGCGCCAGCTGCAGGTATGTAAGCAGATCACATTTTTGCTTTCGTTTTAAAATCCTTGTTCCGCTCCCATCCCACCCCTCTTCCCGCTCACACGTGCCCACGCCTTTCCTCACCTTTTCGGGCTGACGGAGCTGGTAGCTACGTGAACTTACCGACCCTACTGAACGTGTCATAGGCACTTACGGTCAATTGGTTTTGCACTGTAGTATTTCCGACCAGAACGTCCCCCACAGCTGATTTGCGCCAATCATTCGCCAGCAGCGGGTGTGCTTTCATTACGTACAGTCAATCAATGTCCTCGTTGCCTTCGTTTCTATGAGTGAGTTCTATACTCTGTGAGTAATGGAAATAATTACAGGAACGAAAGGGAAGTGGTGTTTTCTGAAGGATTGTTATCCCCACCGGGTGCACGGAAAATGTGATGAGTATGCGGACTGGTTATGGGTCAATTCTAAACTAAGTAAGCGCCGAAGCTGTTTAAAAACGGCAAAACGCAGAATCAAACCTTAACAACGACATACCTCCTCACGTGACGAAACATATGTGCAGAGTAGAAAAAAACAAATGCATAACTGCAGGAAAAGAGTCTGCGAAGGATAGACAGTGCCTGTATTCCAGATTTTGAAAGAACTTTCAGGATTTATAGGTTAAAAATTTAGATATCGCTACAAATATGTCACATTATGAGAACTCGAAGACTGGATTGTGTAGAGTAAGAAAGCTATTGGGACGACCTTGGACTCCTGCCTCTACTGTGGAGATTCAAATGACCGAAGACATTTCGCAATTAACTGAAGGTAATAATTTTTTGAGGACTGAGGATGGGTCCGACCCTGGGAAAAGAATCGTTGTGTTCGGGTGTGAAGAAACGCGAAATCCCAGTGTGAAAATGAAACTGTTCTTTTAGACGGAACACTTGACAGCTGGTCTAAGGAAAAAATGGTTCAAATGGCTCTGAGCACTATGGGACTTAACATCTATGGTCATCAGTTCCCTAGAACTTAGAACTACTTAAACCTAACTAACCTAATGACAGCACACAACACCTAGTCATCACGAGGCAGAGAAAATCCCTGACCCCGCCGGGAATCGAACCCGGGAACCCGGGCGTGGGAAGCGAGAACGCTACCGCACGACCACGAGCTGCGGACGGTCTAAGCAATTCAGACGACTGTACACAACCCCCATCGAATCGGAGGCGCAGAAGAGGAGACGCAGGTATTTTCTGTTTTATTTACATCCTCCCAGACATAATTCAGAGTACATGTGAAAGACTTTTTATCGAATTGACAAATAAGATGCCTGGGAGGTCTCCAAAAACTAAAGTGTCAGAGTTTGAAGAGACTACAATTACACCTATGGAAGAAGTGTTCCTCGAAAAATCTCGTTTCTGTTGCAATTTCCACTTTAATCAATCTGCGTGTGGAAGAAAATACAAGAATCGGCTGTAATACAGGAATACGAGGATTGTTGTACTGCATGTGTGCTGCAGTGGTCCATTTACCAGTAAACGTTGCTGACGAAGCGTGGACGGTCTCAACGTCCACGGCCGGAAAGTCCACTATACCGGGCAGATTGGTCAGCGACCAAGGGAATACGTGTACCCGCTCAGTCGAGGCAATACGAGACGTCGCGTCCGCCGCTAACCGACTGGAGATCTCATAATGCTTCTTCTGTTTTTTATTGCATCGATGTACACCATGCCTTCATCTTTCATGGATTCTTTGATTAGTTAGTTATTTCTTTTCTCTTTTGCCGTGTTTATCTATGGTATTACACTGAAGAGCCAAAGTATCTGTATTTTAATTTCTGGAGTGAGTAATACGTGAAAAATCATTCACACATGTATTCAATGAATCTCTTGGAAATGGTCACTCTATTATTCACGGATGAGCCAAAGAAACTGGTACACCTGCCTAATTACCATGTAGGGTCCCTTGCGTGCACGCAGAACTACCACAACACGAGATGGCATGCACTCGACTAATGTCTGAAGTAGTGCTGGAGGGAACTGTCACCATGAATCTTGCAGGATTGTCCGTAAATCCGAAAGAGTACGAGAGGGTGGAGATCTCTTCTGAACAGCACGTTGCAAGGCGTGCATGATATGCTGACTAATGTCAAGTCTGGTGAGTTTGGTGGCCAGCGGAAGTGTTCACGCTCAGAAGAGTTTTCCTGGAGCCACTCTGTAGCAATTCTGAGCGTGTGGGGTGTCGCATTGTCCTGTTGGAATTGACCATGTCCGTCAGAATACACAATGGACATGAATGGATGCAGGTGATCAGACAGGATGCTTACGTGCGTGCTACCTGTCAGAGTCGTATCTAGACGTATCAGGGGTCCCATACCACTCCAACTGTATATGCCCACACCATTACAGAGCCTCCACCAGCTTGAACAGTCCCCTGCTGACGTACAGGGTCCATGGAGTCGTGTGGTTGTCTCCATACCCGTACACGTCCAACCACTTGATACAATTTAGAACGAGTCCCGTCCGACGAGGCAATATGTTTCCAGTCATAAACAGTTCAATATCAGTGTTGACGGGTCCAGGCGAGGCGTAAGGCTTTGTGTCGTGTAGTCATCAAGCGTATATGAGTGGGGCCCTGCTCCGAACGCCCGTATCGGTGATGTTTCATTGAACGATTTGCACGCTGGAACTTGTTGACGGCCCAGCTTTGAAATCTGCAACAGTTTGCGGAAGGGTTGCACTTCTGTCACGGTGAACGATTCTCTTCAGTCGTCGTTGGTCCGTTCTTCCACGATCTCTTTCCGGCCGCAGCGATGTCGGAGATTTGATGTTTTACCGGATTCCTGATAATCACGGTACACTTGTGAAATGGTCTCACGGGAAAATCCCCACTTCATCGCTACCTCGGAGATGCTGTGTCCCATCGCTCGTACGCCGACTCTAACACCACTTTCAAGTAATTGTCGCTCTGTTATAATTCTACGGCATGCAAGACTACGAAACTAGGATAGTGATGTACTACAGCAGCAACAAAAGGAATGACGTAAATTCCCGAAAATATATCTTAGAAGATCGTGAGGCTGGTCCTCTCCTATGATTACACATAATTGAATGATACACAGGGGAGAGAATTTTATCTTACAATTCATACTACAGGTGTCTGCAGATTGAAAGTCACATGATTATTCTTCGATGCACTGTCAAAAGAAATCGGTTAAATTTCCGACACAAAATGCATTACAGATCGTACCGTATGCATGACTTTAATATTCGAATTCTTTGCTAACCATTTATCCTCACTCAATATAGTCCGCACTGCAGCACAGGTTAAGAAACGCTCGAACGAAGGCTCAAAAACACTGAAAATCTGAGTTCCCGAAAGGAAATACGAATTGAAACTCGGCTGAAGCGCATTACCTTATGTAAATAATACTTAAGAACCGAGAGTGGACTTTTTGTAATTAACTTTAAACAAACATCCACTTCGTTTGTATGATAACTACATGTGTACAACAGTCCGACACACGAAGTAATCTCGTGAAAAACCCCGAAATTGTCCTAGACCTATAATTTATATGTATCTGAAGCCCCGACTGATATTTAAACACAGAAAGTAAAAATTGGAATACCTTCATGATAACGTCCACCGAATGGACCGTATTCACTTTTGTATTACATTATCTCCAGACTATAAGTGCTGTTTCAAGACTGTTGAGGCGGAAGAGTGCTCCAAACAAGCGTAACTCACTGACCAACTTAGCGGAAACACCCCTTGATTATTACACATAAGAGTTGTACAGGTAACCTCCCTGTCCACACGCTAATGTTCTAAGATTGGCAAACGTGTTTGCAGAACATGCTCCGATTCACCATGGGAAATAAGCACAAACGCAGTCCAGGATAAGGCCACCACCACAGGAATACGGAAGGTGGAAACAAGAAATGAAGATATGTTAATTCACTCCATCATACACCCATATTTATGCACCCACAGCTTAGGGTGGGTAAGAATAATGCTAATACTTTTTACATGAATGGAGTGAACAGACACACACTCCTCCTTTCTTGACGTGCGCTGCTGTCACAGTTGAGTATCGAGTGACAGCAATGACAACACACAGATTAAATATTACAAAGGTAATTTAAAGGATTCCTTTAACCACCTCCTTCCCTGAGAAAGAACAAATGTGTGAGGAAAAGTTTTCTAATGGAGAGCTTATCAATAGCATTCTATAAATTGTTTTTTCATAAAATCATACCCTCATAGATCCTCAGGATCACAAAATGTGATTATTATACAGTACAATTGTGGAATGTTATGGCCAGTGAATGTGTGTGGGGAACTTGAAATTATGACATTTTTAACCATTGTTTCAAAATCGACATTAAAATAAACATGAATGTCTCATACTGTTTTTTGAAGGAAATACATAGAATACACTGAGGTGTCAAAAGTCATGGGGTACCTCCCAGTATCGTATCGGACCTTCTTTTACAGGCGAATAGTGCCCATCAATGCGCATCAGGTGGGTGTGGCACATGAGACGTCACTCAGAACTGAATGTCACGTGAAAGTTTGTTGACAACAGACATCCACTGCCTCAATGAGGAATGGGGATGTAGTGGACGTCGCGTGCAGTCAGCACCAGTAATGAGAAAAGGTCTCTGTTTGTCAGTGTTACGTCACCTACTCGAAGGTCAGGTATGGCAGCTAGCTGTCTTTCACGGCGCGCAGCTGCTATGCAATGCAACTGGGTCAAAGTCACCCGACTGACCGAGCTGACGGGGGGCTCTGCCTTACAGTTAGCGACACGAAGGTATGACGTCAGCATTGCACAGTGAACTGTCGCCGCTGTGTACCTTGAAAGCTGCCCACTTCTATCAGGCCGGAGAGCACGCCAATCATTGAGAGAAGTCTGAGGGTCGCCACCTTGATAGCTCTACTCACTCTGCTCCAGTCTCTTACAACAGATATTCACATGTGTTACATAATAACTATAAAACATCTACATAATTGCCTTAACAGATTACAATAAATACCTGAATATACACTGAAGCGCCAAAGAAACTGGTACAGGCATTCGTATTCAAATACAGAGATATGTAAACAAACACTACGGCACGGCGGTTGGCAACGCCTATATACGGCAACAAGTGTCTGGCGCAGTTGACAGATCGGTGACTGCTGCTACAGTGACAGGTTATCAAGATTCAAGTGAGTTTGAACATGGTGATATAGTCGGCGCACGAACGATGGGACGCAGCATCCCCGAGGCAGTGATGAAATGGGCATTTTCCCGTACGACCATTTCGTGAGACTCTGACAGTAGACACGGACGTAAGAATCCTAATCACCTGCAACCATTCAAGACCATTGTACATTCCGGCGGATTTGGGCGAATGCAGAAGGACAATGCAACTCCCCGCACGTCCAGAACTAACACAGAGTGGCTCCAGGAGCACTGTTCTGAGTTTGAAGACGTATCAGGAATCCGATAAAACATCAAATATCCAACATCGCTGCGGCCGGAAACAGATCCTGCAAGAACGGGACCAACGATGACTGAAGAGAATCTTTCAACATGACAGAAGTGCAACTCTTCCGCAAATTGCTGCGGATTTCAATGCTCGGCCATCAACAAGTGTCAGCGTGCGAACCATTAAACGAAACATCATCGATGTGGGCTTTCGGAGCCGAAAGGCTCGCTTGTGTGCCCTTGATGACTGCACAACAGAAAGCTTTACGCTTCTTCTGGGATTGGACTGTTGACATGTTGCCTGGTCAGACGAGTCCCTTTTCAAATTGTATCGAGCGGATGGACGTGCACGGCTATGGAGACAACCTCATGAATCCACGGACCCTGCATGTCATCAGGGGTCTGTTAAAGGTGTAAAGGTGTCAGGCGTGTACAGTTGGAGTGATGTGGGACTCCTGATATATCTAGATACGGCTCTTACAGAACACACAAATGTAAGCATCCAGTCTGATCACCTGCATCCATTGTGCATTTCGATGAATTTGGGCGATCCTAGCAGGGCAATGCAACACCCCACACGTCCAGAATTAATACAGACCGGCTCCAGGAACACTGTTCTGAATTTAAAGACATCCGCTGGCCACCAAACTCCCCAGAAATGAACATGATTAAGCATATCTGGTCTGCCTTGTAAGATGCTGTTCAGAAGAAATCTTCACCCTGCGTGCTCTTACGGATTTATGGACAGCCCTGCAGGATTCACGGTGTCATTTCCCTCCAGCACTATACCAGACATTAGTCCTGACGCTTTCCACATCTTTACGAAGTGTCGTATTCATGATCTATGGAAAAAGTACTAATCTAATCTAATCTAATCTAGTCGAATCCATGCCACGTCGTGGTGCGGCACTTCAGCGTGATTTCGGGGGTCCTACACGATATTAGCCAGTTTCACTGGCTCTTTGGTGTAAAAGAAACACGATAGAGCCTTATAAGCATGCGAAAAATGTATTATTAAAACCACAAAGTGATTTAAATTCTCTTTAACTCAGAGTAATCTATCATAACGTAACAGAATCATCCACGCCAGAGCTGAATAAATATGCATGGTTTCTAACTGACAATGAAATCGCAAAAGTTCCCTTGGGTCTAAGTAAATACAGATTAATACAAAGGGGAAAATACCCACGCCAGAGCTATATAGATGTGCATGGTCCCTAACCGACGTTGAAATTCCAATACCCTTTAAAACCTCTTTAATTTAAAATAATAATGCAATAAATAAATAATAATGCAATAAATGAACATCAATACGAAAGGAAAACACAGCAACCACTACAAAGTTTTACAAGTTCGCGTGGTCCCTAGCCGACAGAAAAAGCGCAAAAACGTTCCAGATCTCTGGAAATTTAAAATAGCATTCATTCTAAGCAATGTTCCACAACATCTTGAACGAAATAAATGTTGTCACAAATAACAATACAAATATAACATGCTATTTTGTGTATAGGGCAGCCACAGCTAAAACAGTACATTGTTAAGACTCTTCAAAACCGTTTTCTTCTAAAAAAAAAGGTCTTATGAATTGATGGGATTCACGGTGAATCAAGATTCTTCAAGCCACGTTATCTGTTTTGTAGTCTTTTATTGGTAACACTATCGGTTTCGCTCCGTTAGAGGTGCAGTCTTAGGTGATGCAATATAGAATATAGCCCTCAACCAACCGCGAAATAAGGATGATCCATATTTAAGTTTTAAATCGCAAGTGTTAATCCTTTATGGGCTGTTTCTGAGGTAAAATTGGCTTTAAGCAGCAGCAGGTGAATGTCAAACTTGACACATGGCGTAATACAACATAGTATAAAAAATAATTACAGCCATTAAAATTTATGACTAAAGCATCTAAAACATTATGTGTACACAGTGCCCTGCTGTCTAATATTTCGCGCATCTACTGTTCTTCACTGCCCAATTCTCGTTTAGTTGCTCAAGACCCAGTCTACCGCTCGCAGCCTAAAACAGCTGTGCCGCAGATTTATCCCGTATTGGTCCCACGTCTGCCGGTGCAAGTAAGTGTTATAGCAATGCTTTTACTTGTTTTATGCTTTTACGAAGGTTACTCTGTAAAGAATTATAATGTAAAAATAGCATCCCTACTCATTCGAGCACAGTGCACATCTTCTACAGACTAAGTCACATACTGCACACTAAACCAGTTAACATTCAGTCCAACCACTCCTCCAACCATGACCACTATTGCTTGGTGGGAAATCAGGAAATCTGTGCCCAAAGTAATCTCAACATTCAGTGAAGGCACTATCAATAAATTAAATTCTAATTCTGCTCCATTACACTTAAAAACTATCCGCATTTGTCAACACTTCTATCAGATATTGGCCCTCTTGTATGAATTCCCTGCAATCGTAACGCTCGCCATGTTCCTAACCTTTCACATCTCTCAAATCCACATTCGCTAATAATGGAGAATGGAACCCACATGTCGAAAACACAGTGCAAAGCTAGTGAACCAACGGAGACGATATGCACCAGGCTCGTGGTTCCAATTCTGGTCATATGAGTGGAGAAAAAAATCCTCCCAAAAGCCACCCTCTTGGATAATGGTAGTTGTGTCATCAGCTGACATCGCAGCAGCCATTTTGGTTAACGGTACTCGCGTGATCAGCTGACGTCACGGCTGCCATCTTGGATAACGGTACTCGCATCATCTACTGACATCGCCCTTCCACTATCTTGGATAGCGGTACTTTGGGGCCGTGTCGCCCTTGCCCCACTACTTACACGCAAATATCCAAAGATTTCAGTGAGTAATACACAGCCTGGCAAGATCACCATGTATGGGTTATCTCTTATGGGTAGTATTACTTGCGTTCGAAGAACTGCACTAGAAAAACCAATGAGGTTGTTGTGGAAGAGTAACGTGACAATGCAAATAGACCAGACTTTTATCAGTAAACTATTTGTAAAAGAGTGGATCGCCAGACAGTACATACTGCCATTCCTATCGGTTGTTAGAAGAGGTTTTTGAACAAGCTATTGAGGGTAAGGATTTGATTAATGGCGTAAAACGGAAGAGACTTTGCCTCTAGTTCCTCCTATCTTCCATTGATTGTACTCTGGTTATGCACCAGACAGTTCATTGGTATGCATGTATTGACTTCACTGAACCAATAATATACCCTCAAATAAACTTGGGACTCAGCATTCAAATTGTTAAAACGGAATATTGATTGGCTTACGGAATCGTCAAATCGGATTCAAAGATTAGTGATAGTTCAGACTTGGGGTTTATTCATCATTAACTCGACAAATATCATCACTCAATTAACATACATATTAAAATGAATAAAACTGGTTGGTTATAATAATAAACAATAACACAACTTTAAGGTGGGGTCATACTACTATCTCTGCACATCATCATGGCGAACATAGACAGCATTGTTCGGATACTCGGTTGAGAAACACGTGAAAAACCAGACATTCGCACATGTACTAAATGAATCACTTAGAAGTAGTCGCTCTGTTATAGTTTTACGGCATGCAATACTATGAAACGAAGACAGTGAGGTACTACCGCACCAACAAAAGGAATAAACTAAATTTCTGAATACACAGTATATCTTAGAAGACAGTGAGGTAGGTCCTCTCCCACGATTGCTCATGATTGATTAATAAATACGAGAAAGAGAATTATGTCTTATCATTCATACTACGGATGCCTGCGGATTGTCTGAAAAACACGTGGTCATTCAGCGTTGCACTATCGAAAGAAACCGATTAAACTTCCTACACAAAATGCGTGATAGGATGTATCGTATGAATAACTTGAATACTTGAATTCTCTGCTAACAATTTATCCTCACTCAATATAATCAGCACAGCAGCACTCATTAAAAACTGATCGTTTAAAGACACTGAATTTCTAAGTTCGATTACCCGAAAGGGAATATAAATTGTGGATTCGACTGAACATCTTAGCTCAAATTAATAATTCTTAAGAAACGAGGGTGTACTTCTTAGAATAAACGTTAAACGAGCGTCCACTTCGTTTGTGTGATCAGAATCTCCGTAGTCTGAATGATCACTACACACGGCCAACAGTTCGACGCACAAAATAATCTCACGAAAACACCCAAAGTTCCCTAAACGCATTATTTATACGCATCTGAACACTGAAACCTTGACTAATGGTTCAAATGGCTCTGAGCACTATGGGATTTAACATCTGTGGTCATCAGTCCCCTGAAACTTAGAACTACTTAAACCTAACTAACCTAAGGACATCACACAACACCCAGTCATCACGAGGCAGAGAAAACCCGGGCGCGGGAAGCGAGAACGCTACCGCACGACCACGAGCTGCGGACCATTGACTAATATTTAAACACTGAAAGGAAGGTGATTAGGAAAGACAATAACACTAAAGTAATAATTCGAATACCTTCACGATACAAAATATAGAGAGCAGCGTATCCATGACTGTCTAATCTAGAACCCAGGCGGCAAGTGCTGTTTGAACGCGGTTACCTTTCGCTGAGCGCTCACGGCAGTTGGTGGGTGGTTGGGGGTGGGGGGCATTCAAAGAAGCTTAGCTCGCCCTGACCAACTTAGCGGAAATACCCATTGACTACTACGTCTAACTAGTGTTTCTCAAAGTGTGCACCAGGGTGCACTAGTGCGCCCTAGAACATTTACGGGTGCGCTCTATAATATTTTAGGAAAACATCGAACCAAATATAAAAGTACATATAGATACTCAATTTTATCCATTTTACGGCAGGTATAATACGGAAAGAGTTCTTAAGTTTTGTCGAACAGTTCAGTTTGGTTAAAGAAATAAGGTGGCTTATTTTCCATGCAGTGTCGACAGTATTCAGAACGTTCCATACCGACTGTCTTCTCTCTTCCAGTGCTGCTAATATTAGCTATCTAATAATAGCGGCTGTTTGGGAACTGGGCAAAGGAACTTCAAAATAATGAGTGACGACAAAGCCGTTGCTGGCCCACCGAGAAGTGTAAGAAATTCTAGGGAAAGTGTAATTCACAGTGGGCCGAGAAAAATATTTATTCGGATGGCAAAATGCTGCGGTCTGGAGAAACAGAATGGTCAGATAATTGTCACCTTGCTACAATCAAACAATATGCAGTGGTGGGAGTGATTAATTCTTTTAATAATGAATGTAGCTGTATTTATAAATGTAACACTTTATCTATGGTACAGTCTGGTGTGGTCAACACAGTAACTTATTTGACATGTTGTAAAAAACTTGCAGCCCAAGACTGGAACCACGGACTGCAAGTTTCTTACAACATAATGCTTCATGGTCATTCATAATTAATTAATGCTTCAAGTGACATTTTCTTCAACTCCTTGCACTAGAACTGCATTACAACAGACGTAGGTTAATTTCACAATTTTTGATAGAAATAATGCGCTTTTAGCGAACCCTCTTTACTTTTGTGTTTAAAGTATAACTACCTTAGTCGCTGGTCGGTACCGGGTGCACAGGCATTCGTGGATGACTAGCACCGATTGTGAAATTTTCGTAACCATCCCCACCTCTCACAACGCTTCGCCCTATAGGCGACGAGCAGATTATTTTCGCACGCCTCGTTCCGTGTCTTCTTTCTGTAACAAAACGGTAACGATACACGTGTCACTCTTGAAGTTTGTTAGTGAACATCGAATTAATCCACAGTGTTGTCAAGCGTTAATGGGTTTCTGGTCTGATCCAAACTTTCAGAATCATGAGAAAACGGTGAAAAAATATTTGACGACAGACGGATTTTCCCAACGGAAACTTACGAATATTATCTGATAGTGTCGTGCTTTTGTTTCGCAGTTGATTTGCCTATGGACGTTTTCCTTTTAAGATGGTAGCCATGAAACTGAGCCTTGTGCGCTATGCATGTGGTCACAATTTGTCCATGGAATTCGGGAGATTTCGTGTCGTTCCCAACGATTGCGAATCTGTTCCACCTAATTCCGAGTGGCGCTGCAACAGCATATAGGAAGTGAATAGCATATTATTATTATTGGCCATTATGACCTATTTAGGTACCTCGACAGTGTATAAAAAAATTATAAACAACATCCGCAATCAGTCACTTTTTAATAATATTTTATTGAAAATGCATACCTTTCCGTTGCCAGTAAAATATTATTATTATATAGAGAAACTGGGAGAGGAAATTGTCTATGAGAGCCACTTATTGCTTGACCCTGAGCTGCCCGTGACTAAAAGAATTTCATTTCATGTTCTTTGGTACAGATGATTAGCACATGAAACCTTGCTACTTCTGAGCATCATTTCCACTGCAGTTTAGTGATCCAGCGGATTCATGACAGAATCTTCCACCAAGGTTAACGGAACCTTAACTTCATCGTTGGCAACACTGTTAACCCATGGAGGCACAAGAATCAAAGCCCAGAAAGAAAACGCGTTTACGTTGTTGACATTATCGCAGAGCTTTCAGGTGATATGTCAGTGAGGTCGTGTCTGCGTACGTGGGGCTCGTGTTTCGTGTACAGCGTACTGCTGATTTTCAAAGCACAAAAAGAGAGTCTTATATGCAAAATAAATCGAATAAAATGGACAGATTTCTGAAAAACAAGCACGCCGTCGAAAAATCCGATTCTGGAAGTGATTAAACGCTAAGCCCAAGTAAAAAAGCAAAACTGCGGCCTACTCGTAAGTACAATGAAAGCTACTTAAGCTATGGTTTCGCTTAGACTGGGAGTGAAGATTATCCTTTCCCCCTACGTTTGGTATGTGGGTATAAAATGGAAAATGAATCTCTGCTGCCTAGTAAACTGAGCAAACATTTTAAAACAATGCATTCACATTTGCAAGATAAACCTGTAAGGTGTTTCAAGAGATTGTCTGAACAGCACACAACGGCAGAAAATTCTTTTAAAAGTGTAATATCTGATAAAGCTCTGATCGCTTCCTACCAAGTCTTCTAACTAATAGCAAAGAGTATGAGAGCTCATACTATAGGTGAGTCACTTATTTTGCCTGCTTGCAAAAAAATAGTCATGACAATGCTAGGAAATGAAGCAACTATGAAAATAAGCAATATTCCTTAGTCAAGTGATACAGTCCACAGGGGTATTATAGAAATGTCTAATGATATTGAGAAAAATGTACGCAGTAATAAATCAAGCACTCAACCTTTGTATTACAAGTTGATGAATCAACAGACATTATCAACCAATCGCAATTCTTAGCGTTTGTCCATTTCATTAATCAAGATCAAATAGAAAATCAGTTTCTTTTTTGCAAAGAATTAAGTATATCTGCTAAAGGTGAGGACGTTTTCAACATTTAAAATCATTATCTTAATAAGTGTCAGTTAACACAGAAGTCGCGTGTAGGCATTTGTACAGATGGCGCCCCCTCAGTGATAGGCTGTGTTAAGGAGATTATTTCTTTTGTAAAAAGCAAATTGAAGATGTTATCGTAACTCACTGCTTTCTTCATAGGGAGGCCTTAATAGCAAAAACGTTGGCAGAAAAACTGAGAGAAGTCTTAGAGCAAGTTGTTCAGATGTTAAATTTTATTAAAACAAGACCTATCAAAACCCGTTTATTCGAAAAACTTTGTATCGATATGGATTCAGAACACAGACGGTTGCTTTTACACACAGAAGTCAGGTACTTGTCGAGGGGGAAAGTACTTACTCGTGTTCATGAGCTACGACAAGAACTTCTCGTGTTTTTCGAAGAAATTAAACATTTACATTTTTGAAACCTCCTTCAGAGTGAATTTTGGATTGCCACATTGCAGTATTTGGCCGATATATTTCAACAGTTCAACACTAGCATTTTCGAGGTCATATTTATATGAATTAGGATTTTCTGCCCTCACCACAATTAAATGTAAAAAGAAAATATCCTCACATGCACCGACAAAATTAAAGGCGTTTCGCAGAAAACTACAAATATGGAAAAGAAAATATGTTCAAGGTAACTTGGAAATGTTCCGATTGATGAGGAGCACGTGCATAAATGACATACGTCCAATAGTAGTAGATCATTTAATAAGATTGGAAGAGAAACTGAGTTCATATGTTCCATCGGTCAACACTGAACTGTACGACTGGATTTCAAACCCATTCATGGAAACTTCAAGTGATCTCGTCTTAGCAATAACTGAAGAAGAGAAGAAGAACTGGCAGCTATTTCTACTAATCGTGGACTGATGATTAATCATAAGGAACTGTCTCGAAGGCTTTTGGATTTCTATAAAAGAAGAATGTGTGTCGATATCTAAAAACGGCTTTGAACATTTTACTTCAATTTTCGAGGTCATATTTATATGAATTAGGATTTTCTGCCCTCACCACAATTAAATGTAAAAAGAGAGGAACTCTCCCATGTATTGACGAGGAAATGAGTGTCTATCTTTCAAATATATCTCTAAACATTGAAGAAATAGCGAGGACAAAACGGACTCGTGTTTCTCATAAACACTATTAAGAGTAGACGTAAGGTACGTTTCATTTGTATTGCATTACTACTTTTCTCTATAATTTGAATTAATGGTTAGTTTTATTGCATTATTTCATTTCAACACGTTTCACTTAGTAGTTCCTCTTGCCTTTCGTCTAGGCAGGGTAGGAGGCAACACTACGCTCGGCCGCCGCATTTGAGTGACAATCGTGCTTCATGAATATCTCACATTTTTATACAAAAATTTATTGTTCATGCGTTTTTTATTAATATAAATTGTATTTTCTGTAGTCTGGACGCGGATTTCAAAATAAAATGACTTAATTTTTGTTTTATCACAATATTTCCTGTTTTGACTGTCGTAAAGTAGTCCTCAGAAATGTGTACATAGTGCGCCCACAATTATTTGCTGCCTTTTAAATGCGCCCGAAGCTCAAAAACTTTGAGAACCACAGGTCTACGCACTAATGTTCTAATAATGAGAAATCTGTGTTAGCAGAACATACTCCATTCAACCGTACAAAGCACGCTTGAAGACTTTCAAGATACATTGACCTCCACAGAAACGCGCGAGGTTGACAAGTGGGAAAGAAGATATGTTCATTCACTCTGTCATACATTCATATTTACGTACGCACAGGATATGGACAGTACTAAAGATGCTCATAATATTCATATCGGGTCTCCAGCCGGGACATAACACCATCATGACGAAATATTTCGGCGGTCCACTTAGCCATCATCTTCAGGTGATTAATCCGTCGCGCTAATTCGCCGGAGCAGAAATCAAACAACAGCGGCGGTTCCTTTGTACACCGCCCGTAGGTCCACCCCTCTAGCGCAGAAACCCAAAGCCCAGCAGCGTTCTAGTCTTAGCAGACGCACTAAGTACACTTTAATGTCAAATTTCTTTAAGATTCTCTCACACCCCCGATCCCGTCCGGGTGCTTAGATGCCTTCAATGTAAGTTTTCCTCAAATCTGCTCTCTCATCTGCGCTTCAGAGTGAAATTCCCAATGCACTCCTAATGTAGATGCCCTCGTACCGAATGTTGTTTCGACTTTTCTGAATCAGTTCTTCCCACGACCATTTCTTCATCGATTTTTTCATATTTTTCCTCAGCCATTTCTTCCCGTGAAAGATAGGAACGCCACCGATTTGCTTGTTTCTTCTTTTGGTTCCCATGAACGCTCAATCTGTACAGCACGACGGATTTGTCGGTATAACCATTCTGCTTGAATACCGCTTTTAAATTATCCAGTTCTTTTGTCAAACTATCTGCATCTTAGACGGCATAAGCTCTTTTTACTGACTTACGTAGGATATCTTTGCGTTGCTACGATGGATGAGAGTCTGAGGCATGAAGATTTCGGTCCGTATGCGTGGGCTTAAGATAATGACTGTGTCCTAATATACCATCGTACCTCCTGTAGCCCAAACAATCTAAAAATGGGAGTTTTCCATTTTCAAAAATAGGAAGAATTTTAAAGGGATGTAATATTAAAAGTATATTATGTCCGCTGGCTAAGACTAGAGGCTGCAGGGCTCAGTGAAGGATGATTTGGGTTTGAGGAAGCCCGTTGTCTACAAAATTCTCTGCCATTGCGGGAAAGCCTATATTGGGCAGACGATTCGTACAGTCCAAGATCGACGCGGGGAGCACCATAGCCACACGCGTCTATTCCAGCCAGAAAAATCTGCGATACGGAACATTGTCGTACTGAAGGACGTCAAATGTTGTGCGATGAGACAAGTGGTTCCCAGTGCATGGTGCTATAGTATTATAAACAGAGACAAGAGGGTATCCATTAAGTGAGACTTAGAATCCTGTTTTGTTTGACATTAAAAAACAATGCTCTTTCTTTCGGTCATCAGAAGGAGTCAACATTGATACTGATTTATCCTTTCCGTGTGTTTTCACCACCGGTGCGGTGTTGTGCTTTGCGCTAGAGGGCAGTTATGTTCTCTTAAGCGCGGTGGACCTACAGGCGGTAAGAAAAATTGGGGGGGGGGGGGGGGTTCGATTTTAGTTCAGCAAGATAATGCAACGGCTTAAGCACTGAAAGACGGTGGGCAGGTGGAAAGCCGAAATGTGGTAAGGTGACTGAGCCAGATCGCTGGTCGATCATCAGCGATCGGCTTGTTATCTTTGGCGCGTCCCCGGGCATGAGCATCTTTGCCTTTTCGGTTGGGGCGCGCGGGACGGCGAGAGGCAGTCGGTTTGGGGCGGCCAATGGGACTGGCGGAGTTGCGGCTCGGGCGTAAGCACACGTGTGATGTCTGTTACGCTGGGGCTGTTTGCTAATCGTGAAACTCCTGTGGCTGTTACTGGTTGCCTGGAAGGCATTTCATATAAACTGTGCCAAGCCTCGCAGTGAGAGGGGAGTCCGGAGTTGGTGTTGGCCCAGATGATTGTACAAATTGAGGTGCCTGTGTGAGAAGCACGGCGTGGGCATGTTGTTTGCTTCGTCCTTCTGGCAGCCACTGCAAGCGGATGTTCGGCCAGAATGTCTACAGTTTGTGGTGAGCATAATGTGAACAAGTTCTCGTAGGATGTGCTCCCAGCCTGACTCTTAGCCTGTGTTATTTGTGGATGCCGACCCCTTGTCTGTTACTGCTTCCCGGTGTCCTGTAAGATTTCACAGCAAAACTGTGTGTTTGGGGCATTCTGTGTTTCTGGCTCAGCCTCTGCCTAGAAAGGGGAAAGAGTTGTGCCTCAACTGAAAAGGGGGGGGGGGTGTTGGATTGGACATCTTTTGGAATTCCTTAATGCTGTAATTTAAACATGTAAAAAAAATTGTTCTTTCAGAATAAGCGCATCTTTCTTTGGGACACCGTAGTTCAAACAGGAGTGGCGTAATGTTAATGACTGTTTGTTATTCGTCAAATGAAGTGTATTTAATGTCTTGCTGTTTTCTGGGGCAGGCAGCTGTGTTATTGAACTCATTTTGAAGTGCTCTGTCGGGTGAATGATTGCTCCCCACTTCAGTGTATTCTTTTGAGTACTACTGTACGGTTTTTTTGGATATTTGTCAGTGGGGTGTATTGATTCAAATTTGCTTTTCTCTTTCTTTTAAATTACGGTGAATTGTTTATCTGGTTATTGGCTTAAGTCCTGCTTCACGCACTAAATCAGCTGATATTGAAATTCCTGTTTAATGTCAGACAGATTCAAGTGTAACTTGATTTATGTTATTTGAAATAAATGTGTTGCATTGACCTTAATGAATTATGTGCAATCGAAGTAAGGGACCCAGTCCTTCATTAGTGCTTCACAGTGGCGTGTGGTTCGGGTTGTGAGCCCCGTGCTCGAGCCAGTGACATTATTTTACGGCTGGAGAATCGATATGAATATCATTTACTACGCCGGAAAAGTTTACGGAACCACAATGCTGCTGGTACTTTTCATAGAGTGAAATGAACCACACTCCTTTTCAGCAGGTACGCTACTGTCACAATTGTGAAACGATTGGCAGAAACGGCTACACAGAACGCTTAAGAATTATGAAAGAGTTCTAATGGACATCATTCAGTCTTAACACGTCATATGACGTCTCCCTTCTTGCTGACGGTGTTTTCCATATGTTGCTTTCTACGCCGATTTTTCGAAGAGCCTCCTCATTCCTTAGCTTATCAGTCCACCCCTAATATTCACCGTTCTTCTGTAGCACCATTTCGATGCTCTTCTGTTCCGGTATGCCCACAGTCCATTATTCACTACCATACAGTGTCGCGCTTAAAACGTACCACCTTCTTCAGATTAAGCCAGACTTCACTTTTGGCCAGTAACGGTCTCTTTGCCTGTGCTAATCTAATATCGTCCTTGCTCCGTCCGTTATGTATCACTACATTTCCAATGTAGCAGTATTCCTCAATTCTGTGGTCCCCACATTTGATATTATGTTTACCGCGAATATTATATTTGTTACTCCTCATTACTTTCGTTTCTTTTTTTATTTTACCCTGAGTCCATGATCTCTACTCATTAGACTGTTCTTTCTATTTAAAGCGTCCTGTAATCTTCTCTGCTTCCACTATGGTTACCAGTGTCAGCAAATCTTATCATTGGTATCTTTCGCCCAGATCTCAAATTTTTCTTTTATGTCTGTTTTTGATTTTTCTAAGTATAAACTGGACGGTGGGTGCGATAACTTGAGACCCTGTCCCACACTATATTCAATCCGTACACTTCGTTTCGGAGCTGCCAACCTTAATGTTCCCCCTTGGTTCTTGTACATGTTGTGTATTACCCGCCTCTCCCTATACCTTGCTCCTATTTTTCTCAGACCTTCGAACAGCTTTCACCATTTTCCATCGTTAAATGCTTTATCCAGATCGACAAATCCTATGAACGTGTCTTGAGTCCCCTTACTTCTATCAACAGCAACATCAGAACTGCATATCTAGTGCCTTTACCTTTTCTACAGCCAAACTGACCGTCATCTGACAGATCCTTAATTTTGTTTTCCATTCTTCTGTGTATTATTCTTGTCATAAAATTGGATGTATGAGCTGTTAAGCTGATTTTGCGATAGTTCTCGCACTTACCTGCTCTTCCTGTCGTCGGAACTGTGTGGATGAAATTTTTCCGAAAGTTTGCTGGTATGTCTCCAGACGCATTGACTCTGAATACCAACTTGGATATTTACTTGGTTGGTACTTCCCCCAATGATTCCAAAAGAATGATATCTAGCATTCCGCCTTATTTGAGCGCAAATCTTTGTGGAATCCTATGTCTTTCATATCGACTCCCAATCCTCCCTCAGTCAGATCACGCAAGTCCACACCCACGATCCCTCCCGGGTCGTAGATGCCTTCAGTGCACGTTTTCCTCAAATCTGCTCTCTCATCTGCGCTTAACAGTGAAATTACCCATGCACACTTAATGTAATGAAATGAGTGATTGGCGTCATTGACCGGGAGGCCCCTTACGGGGCAGGTCCGGCCGCCTTGGTGCAGGTCTTATTACATTCGACGCCACATTGGGCGACCTGCGCGCTGGATGGGGATGAAATGATGATGAAGACAACACAACACCCAGCCCCTGAGCGGAGAAAATCCCCGACCCAGCCGGGAATCGAACCCGGGCCCGTAGGACGGCAATCCATCACGCTGACCATTCAGCTATCGGGGCGGAGCACATCTAATGTAGATGCCCTTGCACCGAATGTTGTTTTGAGTTTTCTATATGCTGAATAAGTTCTTCCACGACCATTTCTTCCTCGATTTCTTCTTATTTTTCCTCAGCCACATCGCCTTGACATCCCTGCACTGTCTAGTTATTTCATTCCCAAGTGACTTATTTCTGTATACCTCAATATCCTTGAACATTATGTTCTTCCTTCTTTCGTGGATAAAGTAAAGTATTTATTCTGTTACCCAAGGTAACAGTATCTACGTCCGTCAGCACATCAGGTGTAAGTAGGCTGTTTATGTTTTCTTGTTGGCAACGTCGTGCGCCCTGTATGAAAATCACTGGCTATGCTGTGTGCAGTCTGTGGCTAGTTTGCATTGTTGTCTGCCATTGTAGTGTTGGGCAGCGGCAGCTGGATGTGAACAGCGCGTAGCGTTGCGCAGTTGGAGGTGAGCCGCCAGCAGTGGTGGATGTGGAGAGAGAAATGGCGGAGTTTTGATATTTGTAAGAATGGATGTTATGGACTCCTATATATATTATGACTTTTGATGATATTAAGGTAAATACATTGTTTGTTCTCTATTAATATCTTTCATTTGCTAACTATCCCTATCAGTAGTTAGTGCCTTCCGTAGTTTGAATCTTTTATTTAGCTGGCAGTAGTGGTGCTCGCTGTATTGCAGTAGTTCGAGTAACCAAGATTTTTGTGAGGTAAGTGATTTGTGAAACGTATAGGTTAATGTTAGTCAGGGCCATTCTTTTGTAGGGACTTTTGAAAGTCAGATTGCGTTGCGCTAAAAATATTGTATGTCAGTTTAAGCACAGTCATGTATAATTTTTCTAAGGGGACGTTTCATATGTCGACCCTTAGCCGAGGATACCTCACTGGAATCTTCTGATTTTTTCTTGTAGTTTGTGTAATTAGTGTAGCTTTTGTTTATTGCTAGCGCGTAATTGTAGAGAAAATCTCCTTTGTAGTTGCAGTCTTTCGTTGTTGTACAGTAAAACAGTTGTGGCATGCATGTAGATTTGCACGAAGTATTTCGCAGCTGCAATTAACTAGATATCATTTTCAGTATTATGTTAATGTGTTCGCTTATTTTTGCTCTTCAAATTGTGCTTTTCTGTGTTAACGTGTGAAATATTGTGACAATAATGGCGTGTGAAAAACGTAACACTAGGGTCCTAAGTAAACTGAGAAATAATAGTGACGACGAGTGTAGCTTACCAGCACCGCTGTGTAATGAATTAACAGACATTGAAAGTAGTAATTTGGTAACTGTGCATAGGGAAATGGAGCGGGTGTCAAATAATGGTGTAGACAGTGAAACAGGTAGTGAACAGGGAAGCATTATCGATCGATCGGTCGGCAACAGCTCGCCTCAGGAATCGGGAATGACAGAACACAATATTGCAAATACTGTAGACTCGGGTTTTGGGTTCTCACCGTTTTCTCAAATGAGTCAAGAAACATTTTCTGTTTGTCAAAATGTGAATGTTGCCGGTGCAACTTCACTGCCGAAAAGCACTGAGGAACATGTTTCAGACACCAGTGCATTGTTATTACAGTTAATGCAACAAATGGGACAAAGGCTACAAAAATTAGACACAATGGAACAAAATCTTCAAAAGTTAGACACCACACTTGAACAAACACGTGAAGATTTAACTACTGAGTTACATAACATTGAATCGAAATGTCAAAAAGTCTGTAATGACGTAAAAACACAAATTTGTGAGCATTTTCAACCTATTTTTTCGCGGCATGAAAATGCATTACAGAATCACGAAGCAGCCATAAAAGAACTGCAAAACCATTGTTCATGAAAATCATGAGACCTTGTGGGCTAAAATTGACTCAGTTGCATCTAACGATTCGGTTACGCAACTTGCAAAAACTCAGGAAATCTTGAAGGACTCAGTAGATTCGATTTCAACACAAATGGACACTCTGAAACTTGGTTCAGAAAAACACATTGAGGAAATGTGTTCACTATCGGAGAAAGTAGCCGAACTTTCGGATCAGATCACTAACTTATCTACAAAGGTAGATGATGATCTGAATAACACAAGACCTGTAGCCTTCACTGACACAGAAGAGTATGAACAAATTAGAAAATACAAACAAAATCAAAATCAAATCAATACACAGTACAAAAGAGAAATCCGGGAAGTACAAGATCAGTTGACGCAGGTAATACAAGAATTACATATTTCAGAGGACACTCGCGCTCCAGTACGGGAAGAGGGACATAGAAATACGGAACAACCACAAAATAATAACACAGGACACTTCGGAAATTATGAAAGAAATTGGCAAGGCGCATTGGATTTTGAGATGGAACCGCTGACACAACGTAACAATGACCGATATGCTACTCGCCGACACGATGATTTTGACTATAAGCTGTTCATTACTACACATAAATTCAAAACGTTTAAGAATTCTTCCAATGACATTCATCCACAAGCGTGGCTCCATCAATTCTCTCATTGTTTTCCTCCCAACTGGTCACTGGAGCACAGGTTGAATTTGTATGTGGCTACTTGGAGAATGAACCAGCTGTAAGAATGCGATCGGTCATTCACGATTCTCACAGTGAAGGAGAATTTTATCATGCCTTCCTCTCAGCGTATTGGTCTCAAGCTACACAAGACCGAGTAAAACATAGCATCATTATGATGAAACGTTTCGAACAATCTGAATTTTCCAGTCTTATGAAATATTTTGAAGACATGTTGCATAAGAATCAGTATCTTTCAAACCCATACAGCCCCTCAGAACTCATCCGCATTTGCTTAATCAAATTACCTGAACATTTAAGACATATTATTTTGGCAGGACGTCGCAAAGACGACATTGAAGCTTTTCAGGGACTCTTACAAGAATTAGAAATTGACACTGACAGTCGCGGGATGCGAAAACAGGAAAACAATCACTACAGGTCACATCCGTCACAATTCCGTGACGACAGAAGCAATAACTGGACACAAGCCTATTCTTACAACGTAAATTGTGACCAAAACAGACACCACCCGTATGACAACCGTTGGCAGAGTAGTAATAATTACAGGGAAAGATCACCTCTCCGCGGTAATGACTACCACAGAGACAATCAGAGAAACAGGCAATATGGGAACCAAAATAATTATTATCAAGGGAGACAGAATAACTTCAGATGCAACGGTCCAGCGCGCAGTTACGATTCAGGGAGAAATTCTCCACCACTTAACCGACAAGAAAGAAACTACACGAACTACCGACATGACGACAGACGATGTGATCGTAACGACAGACCTGAATTGCATCAGAACTGGCAGGATTTAAACAGGGCAGGGCCCTCTCGTCACGGTGAATTTGTAGAAGTTAGGTCTCCAAATCCCAATAACGACGCGCGCCAACAAAGAGACAATAGGCAATGACTCACACCGCTGGCAGCCACAAATCGTACTTATGAAACTGACGACGCAGCTGCCGTAGCTAGTAATTACGTAAAAATGGAAGACATTAGGGACATCTTACTCCAGGAACACGACGTAAAACATAACAACAGTGCATATCCTGTGATTCACATTACTGTAATTGACTTAAAATTTACGGCAGTACTTGACTCTGGCAGTCCCATTTCAGTAATTAGTGAAACAGCCTTTAGCAAATGCAACAAATCGAACGATTGCCCCACACTTCCGTTACGTAAGACTAAATTACAAGGTGCAATCTTTGGAAAAAGTGTAGATGTACGCCAACAAACCAATTTAGAATTCTTTTGCCAAAGCCACAGCTTCTCTATGAACTTTCTTATTGTTTCTTTATTGTCGACGGAAATTATATTGGGAGTAGACTTTTTGAATGAATACAAAGCAATCTTAAACTTTCACGATGCTGAAATAAGTTTAGAGAAGGAAGGTAAGTCAATAGCTTTGAAATTTGAAGATTGGCTCTCAAACCATGACGAAGAAATTAATCAGCTTTACCTTCTGTTGGACAACAGTTCGGAATTTTCTACGGAACTAGACACTAACAATCACTCTGCAAGTACTGACAGGGATGATATCGACGGCATATTTGAAATTAATGAGTTAATTCACAATAAAATTCAAACAATTGAGAATTGTAATGACACTGATAGGCAGGACCTTTTTCAGATTTTACAAGAACATTCCACAGTTCTTACTCACAAAACAGGAACAATCAAGGGATTTCAATACCAATTTCGTGTTCGTGAGCATACTAAATTTTGTGTTAGACCATACGTAATTCCAGCACATTATAGGGACCGTGTTAGAACAGAAATACAATCTATGCTTGACGAGGGCATTATTGAGCCTGCAGTAAGCTCATACAACAATCCATTACATGTTGTTGAGAAGAAAAATGGATCGATCAGGCTTGTCTTAGATTCGAGACAAATCAATACTATCATTATTCCTGAAACAGACAGGCCGCAAACGTTGGAAGAACTTCTTCAAAATTTTAATGGTGTAAAAGTGTTGTCTTCCATTGATCTCAGATCCAGCTTTTATCAGATCGAACTTCATCCAGAATGTAGAAAATACACAGCTTTCCTTTGTTTCGGCGTTTGTTATCAGTTTCGGAAACTTCCTTTTGGTTTGAACATTTCTTCGGCAGCATTCATTCGTGGGCTAAATTCCATATTACCTGAGTTCTTAAAACGTCACATCACCTTATATGTGGACGATATTCTAATAGCAGAAGCTTCATGGGAACAGCATAATCGCATCCTCAACAGTTTGTTACGTATTTTTGCAGAATCAGGAATTACAGTTAACTTGGAAAAGTCTGAATTCGGTAGGTCAAAGGTGAGGTTTTTGGGACATATTATTTCTTCTGAAGGTATTCAGCCGGATCCTGAAAAGTTAGATGCAGTAAGAGCCATTCCAGTTCCATCCACAAAAAAACAAGTCCGCATTTTTCTAGGTCTTGTAAATTTTTATCGTCGTTTTCTGAATATGCAAATTCTAGTTACACCAAAACTTTGTTCACTCACTGGAAAAAATACTATTTAGAACTGGGACGAACAAGCACAGTTGGAATTCAATTCTTTGAAAGAATCGCTACTTAACGCGCCAATACTAGCTCATCCTGATCTGTCACAAGATTTCTGCCTTAACACGGATTCTTCTAAAGTCGGTCTTGGTGCCTATTTATTTCAAGAAACCACAGAAAATGACACTACTGTTCAGAAAACCATTGCTTTTGCTAGCCGAGTGCTAACAAAATCTGAAAAAAATTGTTCCGTTACCGAATTAGAAGCTTTAGCTATCGTTTGGGCATTTAACAAGTTCCGTTTCTTTCTTTCTGGTAAGCACGTAAAAGTATACAGTGATCATCGTGCATTACAATTTCTTATGTCTTCAAAACTAAATCATGAAAGGTTAAAACGTTGGGCATTCTTTCTGCAAGAATTTCACTTCACAATAGTCTACATTCCCGGCAAGGAGAACATTGTTGCGGACGCACTGTCACGCGCACCGGCTAGGCTTGAGAAAAGTAACACAGAAGGCAACCTCGAAAAAAATTTCAGTATTCTTTACATTCAGAAAGTCGCCTTTGAAAACTTCATCACCACATCTTTAAAGGACATTGCTCATGAACAAGATAAAGATCCGATTTGGAAAGACATCAAGAGCAAATGGCATGGGAAGACACACACACAGATTCGGCATTATTATCTGGTTAGAAACAACATACTGTTCAAACGCTACACTGTTGATGGCAAGCTATGGGTACTTTGCATTCCAGATGATTTTGTTAATAAGCTCATTTGGTACATTCATTTCAGCTATGCACATTTTGGCCCACGAAAATGTTATCATATTCTTCGAACGACTTGTTATTTTAACAATATTGAAAAGAGAATTCGAAGAGTCTTGTCTATTTGTAAACTTTGTCAAAAGGCGAAACCATCTACCATCTCCCATCGTGCTCCGCTGTTTCCTATCATTCCTTCTAAATTAAAAGAATTTGCTGCTGTTGATCTCTTGGGACCGCTTGTCAGAACATCTAATGGATTTGTGTACGTTCTAGTTGCTGTTGAACTCACTTCAAAATTTGTTTCTTTCACTCCGTTACGTAAAGCCACTGGACGGTCTGTATCCAACGCCTTTGTTAAAAATTTCTTACGTGAAGTTGGCCACGTTGCTAAAGTCATTTCAGATAATGGACCGCAATTCAGATCTGCTGTTTGGTCACGCATGCTTCAGAATCATAAAATCAAACCTGTTTTTATTTCATTGTACTCACCACATTGTAACCCGTCTGAACGGATTATGAAAGAAATCAATAAGCTGTGCAGACTTTATTGTGACAGAAAGCATCAGCATTGGGACAGATATTTACACTTATTTCAAAATGTGCTGAATGAAATGCCTCATGATTCCACTGCTTTACCACCTACTCTTGTACTAAAGAATGAAGAACCACCAAACAGAATCAGAGAGCTTGTACCTTTCCCGAATACACGTAAACTTCGACACAAAGGCATAATTGATTTGGCTCTTAAAAATATAAAATCTGCAGCAGACAAAAGGAGAAAACTACACGGTAAAGCAAATGCAAAGAAATTGTATATTGGTCAAAAAGTTCTCATTAAAGCTCATTCATTGTCACATAAGAAGAAACACTTGAGTCACAAATTCTTTCTAGTTTTCAATGGACCTTACAGAATCCGACGTATACCACATGATAATTGCGTTGAATTTGAAACTCTGCGTACTAGGAAGAGTAAAGGTGTACACCACATTTCACATGTAAAACCGTTTATTGAAAGATAATCTGCTTTTTAACTTTGTCTTTGCCATATAACTTTTCACTTTACATTGCTAGTATGCTTTGCCAGACTTAGAATCTGTTAACATACAACTATGTTTGAAGTTAAATATCCAATCAAGAACCAAGAGAACTTATTTAAACAGAAATTACGAATGCATTGTTATAGTGAACAGACAACACAGTGTTGTATTTGTACGTTCTTGCTTGTTAGTTGCATGATTATGTAATGACTAGAAGGCTTACATACTTAGAACATTTACCAGTACTGCTAATGAGATTTTAATGCAACATTTTGGTATACTTGAAAATACATTCTGGATTTAAAGTACTTTCAGTGAGATACCAGATGACACAGTGGTTAGTTTATGTGACAGCTACACGATTTTATCACGACGCTACTAATGAGTGACAATTTACAATGTTGCTTTTGCAGTGTTTCTGTTTTATATCTGCACAGTTTTCTGTTTTATTCTGGAAAGTAAAACATGTTTTAGTAGTAACTTTTGTGGTATAGCTAAAATGAGACTGCTTTTTCCGTAGCACAACAATACGTTACAGCACAGTGCTTTCTTCATCATGGCAATAAGCGTAATAACTAAGATATCTATACGCAAAGCATTTCACTTTTGTTTATCATGAGGTAAGTACATTGACTTCTGCAGAACTTAGCTTTCGGAGGACGACAACTATGACACTTCCACAGAGATTATCTTACAACAAGACGCACAGTTTAGCGCTACATTACATGTATTTGAGTGATTAATTTTATACTTAAAACATTTATTTTTAAAGGTTTTTGAATTACAAAGAAAGTTTTCTGTGATACATTTTATTCCATTGCAATAATCTGTAACACCTGAGGGTATAATTACATTAATCCTCAGGGGGGTACATGCTTACTTTGTGTATCATGTGTTTGGCAAGCACAAGGAGCCCTAGCTAATATGGTATTTGCTTATACAACTTTACACATTGGTACCATATTTCTCTAACACAGAATTACACAGCTATCTGATCGTTTAACAGAGAAAGAAACTTTTTTTTACTACATCAGTGACACATGTTTACGCAATTACACAGTTGGGTAACTTCACACCTATGAAATTGTATTTTGTCTGTACTTTGTGAACTGTTCATATTTTTTCAGAACCATTGTGATACTATGAGAGCTTTGAATGATGTATTTGGTAAGGGAGCATGATTTTAAAGTACGTTTGAGGTAGATGACACTATTGAAATCAGCAGAGAATTTTCTTTAGGTTTTGAAATTATTGCATAAAGCTACGACGTTTTTGAGATTTGACTGAGGTGTTTTGATGTTATTTTTATGACGACGAATATGTATATGTTTAATAAGGTAAGGAATAATGAGTAGTGGTTAGGGACTCTGACTTGTGAAAAAGGATGTTGGAAACCAAGAATCGTACTTTGAGTTATGAAATGTGTGTAAATGCGTGAATGTATCACAATGCAATTTTTTGAACACTGTTATATTCATAGGATTTTGCTTCTACACATTTGTAACGCAAATTCTCAACCTGTGATTTTTTTTCATATGAGACTGTCACTGTAGCGGAAACTGGTGTCGTAAATATTTCGGTAAGAAAGTTAAGTGACCACCTGCACGTAATGCGTCGTGGGCACCCAGCTGGGCGACAGTCGCCTGGAAAAAAAGCCATTAGCATGTGCCCCTTTCAGAGGCACAGGTGGAGAAAAAAAGGGAGGCCATTATCCTCGCTATTGACATTCCTTTGTAGAATCTCCGCAAATACGACACGCTCATTACTTGGAAAGATACTTACATCTGCACACCTGATTATGACAAGCGTCTTTCTCGAGAATTGAGAGAATTTTTTACTACCTTATGAAATGCCATATGGCTAATGAATGATGTTTCATGCCTTCCTTTGTACATATTTGCTCATTTTCTTTAATATCTAGTTTCTAGCTGCATTGCAGCATTGATTATTATAAAATTTAATAGATGTACTAATATCACTATTTTCTGTCTACAGACCCAGTAAAGAATACGTTTCTGATAAACGTTCTTAGAATAGAGAGCACAAATAGACACTTCCCTTCACAGGAATTGCATAAATACTATTTTTAATGACTTGGTAATTTCTTTTCTAGAATTAATTGTGATGCATCACTCTAGTATTAAGATGTGACATAGGATTAGACATGGCCATTTTTAGTGTAATATTTTTTCTGCTTGAGCTATGTCATGTTTAGATATAAGTTTTTGCATTGCTGCTGCTGCTTGCCAGGCATAGTGTTACTGAATTTGACTTTGTATTACTCTGTTAAGCCAGTTTTACTACTGATTCATTTTTATTGTTTGCTGCACATTGCCTTATATTAGTTGTAATATTGCAATTGCTCTGCTAATTTATGCTGCTTGCTTTGGCATTTGTATTTTTTATCATTGCTGTTTGTGTTAATTTATGTGCTGCTGCATTGCCTCATACCTTGGTATATATATCTGAGCTCAGTAGATTTAAGTTAGCTTAAGAGGGGGTAGACTATATAAGAAACTAACTATGATGAATGGGAAGAAATGCATTGAGAAGCTATAAGAAAATGGTTTGGCCAAAAAGTAGTGTATAGTGGAGAAAAACTATTTTTTTGAAAGAGGATGTGAACAGAATACAGAAAGCATGCTTGGATAGGATTTTTTTTTGGCTGGAGCAAATGTTGAAATAAGAGGGACGATCTATGGAATGAAGTTTTGGGTTGGACTGCAGTACCAAATATTACACTGAAAACAAACCCTACCCTTTTCTCTTGTGTTATCCTGCTGTGTGTTTGTGTACACTTGTGTATTTGTGTTTTTCCTGTCTTTATCTGTTTAGCTGATGAGATTTACGTTGTAGAATTTTTCTAATACTATGTTATTTACTTTGTAAAGATGTTTATACATTATTTATCTGTTCTGTTCTGTTGCTCATATGTGAAGTTGATGTTTCGAAAGTTATTCTGATCTTTTATGTATGTACTTATGTCATAATTCTTGTAACACTGATGTACATGTTTATTTCTATTCTTATGTAAAGCCTGCATTACCACAAATGTTACCTGTATTGTTATGTTCTTTAATGATGTATTTTGTACCTTTGTTATTGTATTCTTATGTTATAAAATTGTAATTGACACCAGTTCATCAAATTAAGTAACTTGTAAGTTACATTTCACTGCACACGTTTCTGTTGGTCATAGTATATGGACAATATGTGAGAAGTAGGGACAGTTAGTGTTTGCACGTGTGTTAATAATTCAGCAAGGGACTGGATAAAAGCATTGCTGGTTCTAAGAACATTTCAAAAAAAATTTTTGTGAGTGCACAAGTGGTGGTTCATGGACTTGCTATATTGTCCACAAGACTCTTCTATGGTAATTGTGCACCTGCACAGTTGCAACAGATGGCTGCTGGCCGTCTCTACAAGGACTACAGTGGGTCTGCATTTTTGATGGCCCACCAATACCATTATTTCTGCAAGGACTGCAGTGGGTCTGCATCCCTGGTGGCCCACCAATACCATAATCTCTACCAGGACTACAGTGGGTCTACTCTGTGATGACCTACGTACCAATATTCTTCAAAACTTCGACTGACTCTGTGGTGGGTTTGCTCTGTTGTGGCCCATTACCTGTCTGCATGTCAAGAGTCAGCACTGTCTTTTCGTTGGAAGGACAACACTACTTCTTCCAGACTGCATGGAAATCCACTACTTCCGTGTGCATTTTCTGTTACTACTCAGATTTTGAGAAAAACGCTGCTATTTTACTGTGATGAACGATCAGGACTGTCTTTAGGACTGTGAGAAAATTTTAGCTTTTGACCAACATTGTATCAATAAGTGTGTGCATTTGATTTCTTTATTATTGTAATTATGAAAAATTTTATCAAATCATTATTGGCCACTGCCCAAAACAATTTGTAAAATTTTTTGTGGGGAGCATGGGGGCTATGTAAGTAGGCTGTTTATGTTTTCTTATTGGCAGTGTTATGTAGCGCACTGTATGAAAATCACTGGTTATGCTGTGTGCAGTCTGTGGCTAGTTTGCATTGTTGTCTGCCATTGTAGTGTTGGGCAGCGGCAGCTGGATGTGAACAGCGCGTAGCGTTGCGCAGTTGGAGGTGAGCCGCCAGCAGTGGTGGATGTGGAGAGAGAAATGGCGGAGTTTTGATATTTGTAAGAATGGATGTTATGAACTCCTATGTATATTATGACTTTTGATGATATTAAGGTAAATACATTGTTTGTTCTCTATTAATATCTTTCATTTGCTAACTATCCCTATCAGTAGTTAGTGCCTTCCGTAGTTTGAATCTTTTATTTAGCTGGCAGTAGTGGTGCTCGCTGTATTGCAGTAGTTCGAGTAACCAAGATTTTTGTGAGGTAAGTGATTTGTGAAACGTATAGGTTAATGTTAGTCAGGGCCATTCTTTTGTAGGGATTTTTGAAAGTCAGATTGAGTTGCGCTAAAAATATTGTATGTCAGTTTAAGCACAGTCATGTATAATTTTTCTAAGGGGACGTTTCACAGGGCCACTCTTTTTTGCACATTGATTCTTCGCGACAAGTCTGTTACACTCTTGCATACTCTTCATCATTACTATGTAGCCATCAGAGGCTACATCTGCTCCTTATAATTCCATTATGTGATATCGTCTGAAGCGTAACTGCAGTTCTCAATTAGGCATTCTCTTCTTTCATTCCTGCTACCAAATCCATATTCGTTTGCTGCTCTTTCTCCTATTCATCCTCCTACTAAAGTGTTCCAGTACGTCATGTTTATTAGATTATCATTTACTTTTAGGTACGGAAGTACACTTTCAGTGACCTCATAATTCCTCCACCTGTTGATCTGTTTGTGACTTCGGCATACGTACCTATACAGTTGTTGGTGTTTGTTTGCTGTCAATTCTGAACAGAACTAGGCTATCACTGACATCTTCTCAGTAACTCCCTCTGTGCACTAGTTCCCATTCATACCGAGTCCTACACCCGTTGTACCATTTTCTGTTGCTGTTGACGTTACCTTTAATTCGTCTGACCAGAAATCCTTATGTTCTTTCCATTTCACTATATCTAGACTGAGCATTTGCGTTGCCCTTTTGAGATTTTCTATCTTCCTTACCACGTTCAAACTTCTGACGTACTACAGTCAGACCCTTAGTATGTTTCCATTTCGTTGTTTATTCAGTCTTCTTTTCTCGGTCACTTCCCATTTGCCAGCCCCCTGTTTGCGACACTAACAAGGAACTAAAGTGGAACCTTTTGCCAGTGACGATATTATCATATCACTTTTACTATTATAAGCCACATGTCCCGTGTATGTGCATTGTGCGTCATTGCGTCCTGCATCGTCGTGTGGTTGATGATTGCCCACCACTGGGGCAAATGTTTGCCCTGAAACTGTATCCACTACACCGCCCTCTTGACACGGCCGTTTGTAGAATGATCAGGAGTCTTTGGCCGCTATTGCTGGAGATTTTTATTAAAATCTGTGGCAGTGGTATGTTCGAATCAGGGACTGATGCGGCGTGATCATTTGTCAAAGACGTTTCCCCCATAGTGCAGGTTCTAACCTGTTACGTAACAACGAACGGTAGTGTCACTACATCAAAAGTTAAAAACTCGAACAAGGGTTGTTACTAGGCACACGATCACAGCGCTTATACTTCCTTTGTTCACCTGTATGTAGTTTCATTTCCAACTAATTAATTTTCGATTGGTTTTTGCTTAAATTAGCGAACACTAATCAAACATTTTAAATGTGTGATTGGGAGGAGGGATATTTACTACATCTACTATTAAGCTCTAAATTAACGCAGCAGCAGTTGCCTCAGTGTTGAATTGCATGAGGAAGATAATCACGCAATCTGAAGCGCAGAGGTTTAACGTGATAGCGCAGCTCTTAGCCGTGCAGTACCCGTTTTGCTGAGCATCGAATCCGCCCTCTGCGGTAAATGCAACTTAATACCTTACAATTTACATGATTTCCCTCCTCTCGTTCGCTTGCAACGTAACTGCTGGCGTGGTGTCGGAAACTCTGTCTCATACTCTAATTTAATTGAGCATGAGTTTCGCTATGACTTCCCGCATTGCAGTGTCACTCCACATATAACAATTCAACTGTTCGTTGTTTGTTATATTCTAGCTTGGCATGGTTTTGAATCAGAATAAAAGGAGGATTTCCAGTTGTGAACATTTCTGTGTTTAATTTTGTCTTTGCTCGTAACTTCGACAACCGCCACCTGGAATGTAATGCCGGTAGTATTTTCACACAACTACAGACACGAAGGACGTTCAGGGAGTAGCGCATAATATTTTCAAATGATTCAAATGGTTCAAATGGCTCTAAGCACTATGGGACTTAACATATGAGGTCATCAGTCCCCTAGAACTTAGAACTACTTAAACCTAACTAACCTATGGACATCACCCACATCCATGCCCGATGCAGGATTCGAACCTGCGGCCGTAGCAGCAGTGCGGTTCCGGACTAAAGCGCCTAGAACCGCTTAGCCACTGCGGCCGACCATAATTTCTTTTTCTCGTCCAATTTCTATTGAACAAAATATATAATTAGTTCTGGGACATGATGGAATGTTCTCACTTCAGCCCCTATAGTTTTACAAAGTTCCGATAGACGGCGGCGCTCTATGTAGCCTCCAAAATGTCTTCTATAACTGAGGTGCGTTCCGAGCAGAGAGCTGTCATTGAACTTTTTTGGCGGAAAACCACAGAATCGCAGATATTCAGAGGCCCTAGTAGAATGCCGACGGAGACCTGCCGGTGAACAATGTTGTTTTGGTCTAGGGGCATCCACTTTGATGCAAATCTCGCTGCCGCTGAAGAAGACTAATAATAATGTCCTGGTAGGATGGATTCGTGGGTTCTAGGACAGCACATACACAATGAAAGTAACCCAGAATAGTGAATAGTAAAATATATTACTCAACCGTGGTAACACTGGTTTCAACAAGACTGCAAGTTTAACTTAGCCGCCCTGCTCTGACTACGATTCCAGACACAAAAACTAAATGTTCTCTGGTCTAAAGTCGTAAGAAAACTAAGCTTCTGTCTTGATGTACTATTTGAAGAACAGTTCCAGACCAACAGCGCTTAGATAAATCTCCAGGCAGGCGGTCTCCGAGCATACACGATAATTCTATTAACTGTTCTGTTCTTACTGAAGGCTAAACGCTGCCTGTCGGCCACTGTCTATCTGACTCGACGACTTTAAGGCGAATGCACGACGAACTTTCTGCAAGAACTCCTTAGCAATACCCGGACTGACTTACAACTTGCAACTGACGACTTCTGCTGGTGCACGTTTATTTAAGCGCACGTCTGTTCCTGGTTGCTCTGTCGCCCCAGAAGGCGTGATTATCACGGGCAGTGTGGTTTGCGCACAGCGATGTTTCTGCTGCGGACGGACATCCACGCTACTTCTCGTACCAACTGGCAGCCCATTCTTCACGGACTGCTGCACTGAAGAGATGTATCTATGTCGGTCGGCCTGGCACGAAGTCGGCGTCAGAAAACATCCGAAAGGTGTCCTACAAGATTTCGGTCAGGACTCTGTGCAAGACAGTCCATTATTGTCGTGTGACCACTTCGCCACAGGCCGTTCATTATGAACAGGTGCTCGATCGTGGTTGAAAGATGCAATCGCCATCCCCGAATTGCTCTTCAACAGTGAGAAGCAAGAAGGTGCTTAAAACATCAATGTAGGCCTGTGCTGTGAAAGTACCACGCAAAAGAACAAGGGGTGCAAGGCCCCTCCGTGTAAAACGCGACCACACCACTCGCCACTGCCTCCGAATTTTACTGTTGGCACTACATAATGGCAGATCACGTTCACCGGGAATTCGCCATACCCATACCCTGCCGTCGGATCGCCACATTGCGTAGTTAGGAATTCCTATGTGATGGTCTGGGTAGATGTCTGCCTATTATACATTACGACCCTCTTCAACTGTCGCCGTCTCTGTCAGTCAACAGACGAGGTTGACCTGTACGCTTTTGTGCTGTACGTTTCCACTATCACATCGGAAACAATGGACCCATGGATGTTTAGGCGTGTGGAAATCTCGCATACAGACGTATAACACAACAGACACCCGATCAGCTAACCACGTTCAAAGTCCGTGAGTTCTGCGGAGCGCCCAATTCTTCTCTCAGAATATCTAATCACTACTGACGTCGCTGATGTGGTGTACCTGGCAGTAGGTGGCAGCACAAGGCACCTAATATGAAAGACGTATGTTTTTGTGGGTGTCCGGATACTTTTGATCGCATAGTGTACATAGTCGCACGTCTAAGAATATTTATAAGGTAATAAATACAGTCTCTGTATCTAATCCATTGTGTTCTGTTTTCTCTCTAAGTACCAACGTGTCTCACAAGTAACTGTTTGTCGCTCCTTCCATGTTTAACTGTTACAAGGCGTTTCTTGAAGAAACCTTTTCTTCTGTTTATGTTCTTATTTATGCACAGTGTTGGCTATTTCTTTGTCCAGGTCTTGTAAAACCTAAAGCTTACACGCTTTCAAATATTTGGTCTCTATTGTAGAGAAACATTAAGCAAAAACTACGAAGTCCTCACGTAACTATCGAAATCATGAAAAAACGCAAAGAAATAAAACGAAGATTAAGAAGACACAAAACTAGAGTGAGTACGGCGTAAACGGGTAACTTCTGATGTTAGTAGATGACATCACAGTTGCCCCACAAACATCAAAGTCAAAACGTTTTTCCAGAGGCTTCTCGATGTTCGCGCCCCGTTTCGTTGATGGTATGTGTGAATGCTGGCGTTTGAAATGCATTGTGGAGTGTTTTGATACTCAATTACGTTCCGTTCAGATCCTTGACGTATTGTGCGAATCGACCTCAGTGGATAAAAAGCAAAGGTAAGCTGGGTGAAAGAAGAAAAAATCAGCGTGGATCAGCAAGAAATAGTCCGCAGCTCGTGGTTGTGCGGTGGCGTTCTCGCTTCCCGAGCCCGGGTTCCGGGGTTTTATTCCCGGCGGGGTCAGGGATTTTCTCTGCCTCGTGATGACTGGGTGTTGTGTGATGTCCTTAGATTAGTTAGGTTTAAGTAGTTCTAAGTTCTAGGGGACTTATGACCATAGATGTTAAGTCCCATAGTGCTCAGAGCCATTTTGAAAAAAATGGAAATGAAGTCCCATGCTTCTTTACAGAGCGTAGGGGAACGATGCGGGAGACCCGCACCGCTTTACTAGGCAAGGTCCTAGTGGAGGTGGTTTGCCATTGCCTTCCTCCGACCGTAATGGGAATGAATGGATGAATGATGAAGATGAAGACGCTACAACACCCAGTCATCTCGAGGCAGGAAAAATTCCTGACCCCCGCCGGGAATCGAACCCGTGACCCCGTGCTGGGGAAGCGAGAACGCTACCGCGAGACCACGAGCAGCGGACCAGAGCCATTTTAGCCAACAAGAAATAATTGAACGTGTAATCAATGTTGTAAATAATGTAATGCAGAGCTTACAGAGCCTAAGCAAAACGATCTCAATGTCGGAAGGGGCGTTTATGGAACGCGGGGCAGGTCACGAAGCATCGACGTTGAGTCATCGTGTCTATCAGCGCTTGCACAGCCAGTGTCCACGGCAGGCGAGACGCAACTGGCGCGTCGTGCGTGCGCCGGTAGTGGCCACCGGCGACTTTATTGTGTTAGTCTGCTCCAGTGACGGCCTTTGTACGCACGCGCCCGCTCTCCGTAATTAGGCAGGCAGAAAGGGCGACCCGGAGTGGCTCGCAGGGCCGCAGCCTCTTACGTACTTAGCGGCGCTCTGGAAGCGACGGCCGGGATGCGGGGCCGCCGTAAAGTAGCGTGTTTAGAGGCTCTCTGTTTAGCTGGCCGCCAAAGGCCGGCTGATCCTCTGGGCTGCCTGCTGATCTTTAGATCCTACCTCTGTGACGTTGCCGCGAGTATTACGTGGTAACGTCTGTCCTCTGTTTACGGTTAATGCTACACCTGTTAAATGTTGCGAGTAATGAGAGAGCTGCTAAACAAATTAATATAATGTGGTGTGCGTACTGTAAGACCTTCGGTACACACACCGTCAGATTATTTGACTTGTCGCTCTAACGAAGTAGGCGAGTGTCAGCAATATGTCTCATGGTCTTATCGTGGCGTGTTTACCTTCTGCCGTTAGTCAGACGATAGAAATGCCACTTGCACGCTTAGAGTAGCAGATTGACGGTGACCAACTTTAAACAGAACTTGATTGATTTTCACACACATTTATTAAAATAACAAGCATAAAAATAACTTAACTTAGTTCTGGATGCTATTTACAATCGACAATCTGAAGTTCCTTTGGTCTTGGTACGTTAATCTTATTCTCACATATGTCTGATACTTGACAAATGGTCTATACGTTTCTCTTCAAGGCTTTGTACAGGAATATGGTAATCTTATTAGGCGCAGACTGAAACTTGACTAGAGACTAATGCAGACTAATGCAGACTGGTGCAGACAAATGCAGACAGGCTAATCGGAGGTCTGTACACTCGTTATAATACCTCGCGTGTTCAGGTATCACTGCGCGAGTGTGATCCGCGAGGAGAAAAGGTTCTACGTTAGCAACAATCTCATTGGCTGCGTTACATATTAATACGCGGATCGGCGGAAGCAGAATTTGGTCCGTCTCTAAGATAGCGCCATCTCGTAATGCGGAGACGGACGAGCGCTGCGCCTGCGCTGTTGTGCTTTGCGGGGCGCGCTCTATTGGGAAAGTTGTGTACGCGCTGACTACGCAGAACTATGTACACAACATATAATAAAGGGCATATGACATGAGTTTCCTACAGTGACGAAAGCACGAATAGAAACCCAGGAAACACACACCAATCTTCATCAACGGGCCACCCTTTTTCAAGAGAATTAATGGCAGAAGTAAGGCTGTGAGGACGCAGTGTGTGTCGTGCATGGGTAGCTCAGCCGGTAGAGCACTTGCCCGCGAAAGGCAAAGGTCCCGAGTTCGAGTCTCGGTCCGGCACACAGTTTTGATCTGCCAGGAAGTTTCATATCAGCTGCAGAGTGAAAATCTCATTCTGGAATTAATGGACCAGATTTTTGATAGGTTATGGAGAAAACAAGTGACTTGTAATGTAACTAGTCATTGTTACTGAAGAGTGATGAAAATGCCAATCTGCTTACCTCCAGATTGACGAACGAGTAACCTTTAAACGAAGTCTGGACATCAAAATGTTATCAGTGTTAGTTGCTAGACTCCGCTTCAGACTGAACTTACTCAATCAAAAGAACATTGTTAGCTGAAATCAGCAGGTATATCGCCATGACTTTGCCACGCAGAGGGGTTGTCAGTCGCAGCATAGAGATAGTGCTTACCGTTGGGCAATTTCATAACAGGAAGTATATCAAAGGAGACACTGGTAAGGTGGTGCGTAAACAACATGTGCCGATGCAGGATACAATGTAATTTTTTTGCCTTTTACTACACTGCCTCCACCCCCACCCCCTAAAAAAAGAGAGAAAAAAAAAAGAAATAAGCGCTCAAACCAGAAAACGCGGTCGAATGTCAGTGTAACTTCATAGTCATGCACACCATCGGCCAGTTTGTAAACAGTTGTGACAGGTAGAAAGGTATATAAGTGGGGTGAACAGTGTCAGATGTTGAGTGACCGGTGTGCCAGCCGATGTGGCCGAGCGGTTCTAGGCGCTACGGTCTGGAACCGCGAGACCGCTACGGTCACAGGTTCGAATCCTGCCTCGGGCATGGATGTATGTGATGTCCTTAGGTTGGTTAGGTTTAAGTAGTTCTAAGTTCTAGGGAACTGATGACCTCAGATGTTAAGTCCCACAGCGCTCAGAGCCATTTTTAGTGACCGGTGTGAAGGACATGAAGAGGCTGCGAACTTATGTGAGACAGCGTTAGCAGCATCTGATTGAAGTCTGCAGGCTTTCGTGGCCGTTGTCACTGAAGTTGAAATCTTCTGGGTTATTAGGCGTCGTCATGTTTCTTCTAAAATTTTCGACGTTTCGACCCCTCTGCTGGGATCTTCCTCAGGGTCTTTTGGTGTCCACTACTGCTAAAACCCTGCTAGAGTGTTCTAGCAGTAGTGGACACAAAAATATCCTGAGGAATATCCCAGCAGAGTGGTCGAAACGTCGAAAATTTTACAAGAAACATGTCGCGGCCTAATAACCTAGAAGATTTTAACTTCAGCATCTGATACAGTTTGGCAGGGGCATAGTGATGTGTCTATTTGTCCAGTTGGCGATTCAAACAACATCCAGATTTGTGGGACATTCCAGTGTGACAGTGGTCAGGTGTCGCACTGCACTGGAACATGAGGGCAGGCTTACTCGCCATCAAGGTTCCAGTCGATCACGTTTGACTACCATACGGGAGGATCGCCACATAATACTGAAACGGCTGCGTTTGGATTGGTGACCTGACCGGGAAGGATGTTCATCAATGAATCGCCGTTATGTAGTACCCCAGATGACAATCGCCGATGGGTATGGTGGCGAACTGAGAAGTGATCTGTTTATTTCAAGAGTGAGAGCTGTGTTACTCGTGGCATTATGGTGGGGTAAGCCATCAGGTTTGATTTCAGGTCAAGGCCCTTGGTGACTAACTCTGGCGGCACAAACGGTAAACGACAACCATCCTGCATTCAGATATGTAACCTCTCGCGCGATAGTATCGTGGTGCCATTTTCAGCAGGACAACGCTCATCCACACTGCCTGATGCTGAGGAACTCCCGTGGCTATGAAGATCTCCATCTGTCGCTCACTGAGCATGTGTGGAACCAGCTCAGTCATCAGCTCCGTTCCCTTGCCAGCTTTCAGGATATCAAGGAGCAGTTAAAACAGTCGTGAGGCACCTCGATCCACAAGAGGATGTTACAGTCTTATGACACCTTTCCCAACCCAATCAACACTCTCATCAGCAGGCCGTAGGGGTTGCAACGTCATAATGATAAAAGGACTAATGTTCATAATGATAAAAGGACTAATGTTGTCAAGTTCCTTGTAAATTTGGATCGATTTTATGATTACTGAAATAACATTGCATACGATCTCAGTCTGTGAAGTTTCAGTTGGTTTTCTCTTCTGGATGCTTCACTTTTTTTCGGACTTCGTGTATTCATTACAAGATTATAGAAACTTGGAACAGATTGGGCCTCGCAAAATTTAGTTAAATAAAATAAATAATGAGTAAGAGAACTGCTAATTATGTAGCCTATGTTACTACTGTAAAGCAGTCTCACAGTATTACTCCTAGCTGCCTAAGAAAGGTTTTACACCATCCTCGTAATTCACGTTGTTTTGTTGATTGGAGACCGTTTTATCAGTATTCTTCTGCCCACAAAAAATAACTAGGTACATTGAATGTATAATGATGGTAACAGTAAACATGTACTCTGTGCACTGTAATCGACTGTGCTGTTTTCCAATCGTGAACGAGACAACGCAGCTTCAGTATACTGTTCAGTGGGTCGATACCCCTCCAACGTAGCTTAGACTGTGCACTCATTAGAACTTTACGTTACAAGGGTTGTCAGCACAAGAAGCTGCCCGCAGAATTGTACATTACAGTAATGCCGATGCTACGAGACACAGTTCGTCGTAGATTGGTCTAGAAGTCATCGCTCGCGACCGAGAACACCAGCTGACAATCAGTACCCAGATATTATGGCTAGTAGACATTTCGAGTAGAAAGGAACAGAAAAGGCCACTCCCTTTTTGAAGGCAACTCAGGGGTCGATGCTGGCCCAGACACTGCATAACGGAGCAACTTTGCAGCGGAGGGCAACAGCAGCTGAGGGAAATTGTGAATAAGAGGAAAAGCACTCAATAAACAACCAATTGCAACAAAAATTATAACAACTAAAAAAAGTCAAAAATGAATAGTTGTTCCCAAAAACCGCATACCTGGATCCCTGTTCACATTGGCGTCCTATTCACTATTTGCTCCGTGATTTATTCCTAAGTCTAACTCGTTTAGTAGTTTCTGACAAACAGCTTTTGGGTGTACTCAATTTTATTACGACAAACCACCAGTGTGGTTTAACTTTTAACGTGGAACCCCACAGTGAATGAAGCTGGTTAAGTCGTGTTTAGCACCAGCATCCTGTCTGAATATCGGAGGCCTCTTATCAGTGCCGAGGATAGTTTGAGGGCTGTGCAGTATCGGGTAGGGATCATCCAACATTGTTTAGCCATACGGTCAACATTTCGGCAATGCTTTCGAGACGACAACGCACGAACAAATCTCGGCTACCTCGTGGACGCCTTCCTCCACGAGTCATGGATAAAATAAATGGAATATCCGGCGGCATCTGAGGAAACGAATACTTTTCAACATGCTTGATCCAAATTAAGAACAAAAATTAAAATACAATAAACTGTCCTTTGAAATGGAACGGTCGATTTCCTTCCCCGACTTTGAAGTATTTCGAGCTTATGCTCCATCTCTTCCTCTTTTACAGGTTAAAATTGCCAGTACGTCGTCCAAGGAACCAAAGCACGCTATCGAACAGAAGGCAAGATGGAAGAGCAACGTCTCGTAAATCTTGTTTACAGCATGCCAATGGCGATCCCAGCAAGATACGATGGACGGGATGTCGCAACACATTGTAATATAACCACTACTGTTGTTTCCTTGTTCATTGGATGTCATATCTGAAGTTCCCAGTGCCTAGCGGAATTACACACTACTTTGAAATGTTAACATGTCAAATTGAGACACTTCAATACTTCACTTGCTGTCCATCATTGAATAATGGGTGGATGGTTTGTCTTTTAGCTACCCCAAAAATGTTGCCTGTGCTTCCATCTTTTTTGCACTGCCAGGCTACTTGAGACGCATTACCTATAAAATGATTAACTCGGAATCCAGTATGTGTGGCTTTAAAACATTTATTACAGATTTTTAGCATCACGAAACGCAGTCTCGATACAACAAAACGTATTACAAAGCTGCTTCCAATCGTAGATTATATGAAGTTGCAATAATGAATATCCAACAATACATTGTTGTTTACTGTATTATCACAAATTAAAGTTATATAATTTCAAATAATTGATTAGTAAATGTAGAAGATGTTTTATATGAACTTTCGTACGTAATATGCTTAAAAGAAATGCACTGGCTAACTTGTGTGAATATGAGATCTAAGTTGTGTGAACAATACAATAAAATGTTAATTAATTCTCTATAATGTAATATTTCCTAGTGTATATTTCCTGCACTCTTCTTATACGTTATCTGATGCTAAATTACTCTCCTGGCGTTTTTTTTAAAAATCTTATGGGACTTAACTGCTAAGGTCATCAGTCCCTAAGCTTACACATTATTTAACCTAAATTATCCTAAGGACAAACAGACACATCCATGCCCGAGGGAGGACTCGAACCTCCGGTGGGACCAGCCTCACAGTCCACGACTGCAGCGTCTGAGACCGCTCGGCTAGTTCCGCGCGGCTCTGCCGGTTTTGTAAGTATATGAATAACTATGTTTCTTTACATTACTGGCATCAACAAAGATCCTTACAGTACAGTATGGAGGCAAATTCATTGAAATAACCTAGTATATTGACTAATTACATCTCTCCCCCTGCGAGTCCGGGGTAAGAATAGGCCTGAGGTATTCCTGCCTGTCGTAAGAGGTGACTAAAAGGAATTTCAACCGTTTCGGCCTTTCATGTGATGGTCCCCCTTGGGGTTTGACCTCCATTTTTCAAAATTCTACAGAAGTACGAGCCTTTTCGGGAAGGACGCCTTACGTGGTGTATCACTGGTCCTCAGTGCACTAAGACCTTGGCACTCAGCATTGTAACGGCGTTGTAACCACACCCACTATTCCTCAAATTGGGCCTAAACGCCTGATGGGTTGCACAAGTTATGCCCATAGTGCGTCCCTATCTGCACCTACGATCATGATGGACTTTCCATGGCACCCGAAATCCAGCACGGTAGCCAGCCCGTTGTGGTGGGGTCGTCATGTACCCCCTAGGTTGTAGCCCCCTGACAACACAGGGATCGTACTGCCGATACCTGAGCTGCACCCTCCCCACGTCAGCCAAGGAGTAGATACCCGTCTCCTTGGGGCATCAGGACTCCCGGCAACGGTCATCCTGCCAGGTGGCCCTTGCTGAGGCTGGGTGGCGCCCGTGGGGAGAGCCCCTGGTCGGAGTGGATGGTATGGGGCGGACGTTTCGCAGATGAAACGTCAACATGTATCAGGTCGCTCTGCGGCCGAGTCTTTTAAAAAGAAAGGTACTGTCTCTGGTTCTGGTTCTCCTGCCCTTTCCCCCTTGGCCGCTCCCTGGGAGGAAGGACAGGCCCACCGGCTTGGGGCGAAGTACTTCCCCCATTATTTAGTCTGTTCTCGGACCGATGGGGGGACGTTCGCCACCTCCAAGCCCATGTTCTTTGTCCAGCACATCGAGTACATCTTCAGGGAAATCGAGACTCTCAGTAAAATGCGTTCGGGGTCCGTTCTTATAAAGACTACCTCCGCCACTCAGTCGGCGGCGCTCCAGGCGTGCGACCGACTAGGGGACATCCCAGTGTCCATTGTCCCGCATCTGGCACTGAATAGGACGCAGGGGGTTATTTTTCATTGGGACCTCCTGCTGCAATCTGATGAGGAGCTGAGGGCCAACCTGGAGCGCCGAGGCGTGCATTTCGTCCGGCGAGTCCAGCGCGGCCCCAAAGACCGTCGCATCGACACCGGGGCCTTTATCCTCGCCTTCGAGGGGGACGTTCTCCCAGAGAAGGTAAAGGTGATGTGCTACCGGTGCGGCGTGTGACCTTACGTCCCGCCTCCTATGCTGCCCTTCCTACGCAACCCGGGAAAGCGGCCGCAGCTGGCGACGACTCGATGGAACGGGATGCGCCTCCCGCCAGTTGTAGCATTGTTCCCTCGAAACCTGGCCCTGTGCGGCCGTCAAGATGACCAGCTCTTCACCCGTTTCGTTCCCCCTTTTTTCTGACTAGCGATGGCTTTGTTACATTGGAACATCAGAGGTATTCGATCTAATCGGGAAGAATTACAACTGCTCCTCCGCCTGCACTGTCCACTCGTCCTTGGTCTCCAGGAAACCAAGTTGCGCCCAACTGACCATATAGCTTTTACCCACTATACCTCGGAGCGGTCTGACCTCACCCCTGTGGACGGTATTCCAGCTCATGGTGGGGTCATGTTGCTCGTTCGAGACGATGTCTATTACCATCCCATCCCATTGACCACCCCACTCCAAGCAATAGCTGTCTGTATTACTCTTTCTGCCTTTACTTTTTCCGTTTGTACTGTCTACACTCCATCGTCATCCGCAGTTAGTCGGGCTGACATGATGCACCTGATTGTTCAGCTTCCTCCGCCGTTTTTATTGTTTGGCGACTTCAATGCCCATCATCCCCTCTGGGGCTATCCTGCATCCTGTCAGAGAGGCTCCCTCTTGGCGGATGTCTTCAACCATCTTAATCTTGTCTGCCTCAATACTGGCGCCCCGACTTTCCTCTCGGACTCTACTCATACCTACTCCCACTTGGACCTCTCGATCTGTTCTACCACTCTTGCCCGTCAGTTCGAGTGATATGTCCTTTCAGACGCCTATTCGAGCGACCACTTCCCCTGTGTCGTTCATCTCCTGCACCACACCCCATCCCCACGTCCTTCGAGCTGGAACATACCGAAAGCTGACTGGGGACTTTACTCCTCCCTGGCGACCTTTCCGGACCACGATTTTCTTAGTTGTGACAGTCAGGTCGAATACCTCACTGCTGTTATCAATGCTGCCGAACGTTCCATTCCTTGTACTACCTCTTCTTCACGTCGCGTTTCCATCCCCTGGTGGAATGTGACTTGTAGAGACGCTATCCGTGCTCGACGACGTGCTTTACGCACCTTTCGCCGCCATCCTACGTTGGCGAATTGTATTGGATACAAACGACTCCGAGCGCAATGCCGTAGAGTCATCAGCTACAGCAAAAAAGCTTGTTGGGCCACTTTCACCAGCTCCTTTAGCAGTTTTACTCCCTCTTCTGTCGTCTGGGGTGGCCTGCGCCAGCTGTCGGGCATTAAGGCCCACTCCTTGGTACCTGGCCTGACTTCAGGTAATGAGGTCTTTGTTAATCCTGTGTATGTCTCCAACGCCTTTGGCCGCTTTTTCGCGGAGGTTTCAAGCTCCGCCCATTACCACCCTGCCTTCCTTCCCAGGAAAAAGGCAGAAGAGGCTCGGCGACCTTCCTTCCGCTCGCTGAATCTGGAAAATTATAATGCCCCCTTTACTATGCGGGAACTCGAACATGCACTTGTACTGTCCCGGTCCTCTGCTCTGGGGCCAGATGCCATTCACGTTCAGATGCTGGCCCACCTTTCTCTGGCAGGCAAAAGCTTCCTTCTTCGTACCTACAATCTCGTCTGGACCGAAGGTCACGTCCCCATGCGTTGGTGTGACACCGTCGTTGTTCCTATACCCAAACCCGGGAAGGATAGACACCTTCCTTCTAGTTACCGCCCCATTTCTCTTACAAGCTGTGTCTGTAAGGTGATGGAGCACATGGTTAATGCTTGGTTAGTTTGGATTCTTGAATCTCGACGGCTACTTACCAATGTTCAATGCGGCTTTCGTCGCCGCCGCTCCGCTGATGACCACCTTGTGACCTTGTCGACATTCATCATGAACAACTTTTTGCGAAAGCGCCAAACGGTAGCCGTGTTCTTCGATTTGGAGAAGGCTTATGATACCTGTTGGAGAGGAGGTATCCTCCGCACTATGCACAGGTGGGGTCTACGCGGTCGCCATCCCCTTTTTATTGATTCCTTTTTAACAGATCGCAAGTTTAGGGTATGTGTGGGTTCCGTATTGTCCGACGTCTTCCTCCAGGAGAACGGAGTGCCTCAGGGCTCCGTCTTGAGCGTAGCCCTTTTTGCCATAGCGATCAATCCAATTGTGGATTGCATTCCACCTAATGTCTCAGGCTCTCTTTTTGTCGATGACTTCGCGATCTATTGCAGTGCCCAGAGAACATGCCTCCTGGAGCGCTGCCTTCAGCGTTGTCTAGACAGCCTATACTCATGGAGTGTGGCAAATGGCTTCCGGTTCTCTGAAGAGAAGACGGTTTGCATCAACTTTTGGCGATATAAAGCGTTCCTTCCGCCATCCTTACATCTCGGTCCCGTTGTTCTCCAATTCGTGGAAACAACTAAGTTTCTAGGGCTCACACTGGACAGGAAACTTTGTTGGTCTCCGCACGTCTCTTATTTGGCTGCCCGTTGTACACGTTCCCTTAATGTCCTCAGAGTTCTTAGTGGTTCATCTTGGGGAGCGGATCGCACTGTCCTGCTTCGCTTGTATCGGTCCATAGTCCGATCAAAGCTGGATTATGGGAGCCTCGTCTACTCGTCTGCTCGGCCATCCCTCTTACGCCATCTCAACTCCATCCACCATTGGGGGTTACGTCTTGCGACCTGAGCATTCTACACCAGTCCCGTCGAGAGTCTTTATGCTGAAGCTGCCGAATTACCATTGACCTACCGGCGCGACGTACTGCTTTGTCGGTACGCCTGCCAGCTGTTGTCAATGCCCGACCACCCCTCTTATCAGTCCTTCTTCGCCGATTCTCTCGACCATCAGTATGGGTTGTATGTGTCTGCCCTGTTGCCCCCTGGAGTCCGCTTTCGTCGCCTACTTTGACAATTGGATTTTGCCCTCCCTACCACCTTCAGAGAGGGTGAGAGCTCGACACCACCGTGGCTCCAGGCTCCGGTTCATATCTATCTCGACCTCAGCTCGCTCCCGAAGGATGGTACTCCGGTTGCAGTGTATTGCTCACGGTTTGTCGAACTTCGTGCGCGACTTGCCAGTCACACCTTTATTTACACTGATGGCTCCAAAACTGACGATGGTGTCGGCTGTGCCTTTGTCGTCGGGGCCGGCACCTTTAAATACCGGCTCCTCGATCAGTGTTCCAGCTTTACGGCTGAGCTTTTTGCTCTCCATCAGGCCGTTCAGTATGCCCGCCGCCACCGCCATTCATCGTATGTACTCTGCTCTGATTCACTCAGTGCTCTTCAGAGCCTTGGAGCTCCATATGCAGTCCATCCCTTGGTGCAACGGATCCAGCAGTCCCTCCATTCTTCTGCTGCTGATGGCTCTCCTGTCAGCTTTCTGTGGGTTCCCGGCCATGTAGGAGTGCCTGAGAATGAGGCTGCTGATGCTGCAGCCAAGGCTGCAGTCCTCCCGCCTCGGCCAGCCTCCCATTGTGTCCCGTCATCTGACATTAGTGGGGTTGTTTGTAAGAGGCTTGTGTCTTTGTGGTGGGATACTTGGTCATCACTTCAAGGAAACAAGCTTCGGGCAACGAAACCGTTCCCAACTGCTTGGACAACTGCCTCATGACCATCTCGGCGAGAAGAGGTCCTTCTGACCAGGTTGCGGATTGGGCATTGCCGGTTTAGCCACCGCTACCTGCTCTCCGGTGACCCAGCCCCGCAGCGCCCTTGTGGTCATACATTAACAGTGCGCCATGTTTTATTGTCGTGTCCCCGTTTTAGTCAATCTCGTGTTGTCCTGTCTCTGCCATCTACTTTAAAGGATATTTTAGCTGATGACGCTCGAGCAGCTGCTCGTGTTCTTCGTTTCATTACTTTGACTGTCTTGTCCAAAGACATCTAACTCCTTCACTTATTTTATCTGCATCTTTGTAAGAACTTACTGTTGTCCCCCCCTCCCCCCTTGAGTTTTACTAGATTCTATGTGCTCTAACAATTGTGACTGGGCGCTAATGACCTCAGTAGTTGAACGCCCTTAAACCCCAAACAAAAAAAAACAAAAAAAATAATTACATCCCAAACTGTTGTTTGTGAATAATACAAAACATTGGAAACACGGAAATTGTATAGGGACGCAGCAACTACTGAGGTATCACAAATTTCAGTGAACCTGGTATCAATACGTCCTTAATGTGTATTACAGAATCTATCCTTCCTTAATACATGTCTGTGGATGACACTGATTTGCTTATTCTCCATCAGCAAACTTATGAAACAATAGTGAAATCTATATTATTTCACATACCTGTTGACACTTTCCATTGAAGCTGCAGCATTGCACTGTTGCTTGTCACCTACTGTGCAGCATCTGTTTTGTTGTTCCGTGACATTTTGTGACTTTCATACTATGTAGCAGAACGACTTTGGCAGAATAATTGGCTATTCTACTCTACCTAGTGGTGTATCAGTGGTTGAGGTTATAAAGGCACATTTGCATGCCGTGCGTGAGTTTCCTCGGAAACGCGAAATCTTAATTAAATAATTAATCTCTGACAAATAAATAAAGCCTATGACACAGAACTGCAGCGCTATGCCGCTGATAAAACAAATTACAATTAGGACACTCTTATGCTTGATTAAGAAGGGGGAGGTCTTGCAGAACAGCTGGTGCGGAAAGCACGTATATTTTATTAACTGGCACACCGCCATATTTGAAGTTATATAAGAACACTGCGAGTTGCAATCTTACTAGGCACTCGATTCTGTAAAGTATTTATATTCATGAAAGTAAGTAGAATTATTCAACTGTAGGCTTATTCGTTGAATATATCTGATTTAACTAACTGTGTAAACTTTTTTATGTTTAGTAGACAGTCACCTCTGTACGACGTATTGACGTGGCTCGCAAATTATTCTAATATTGAGATTTAGATTTTGAGTCCGCATCTACCGCAGCAGTCTTTGGAAACGGTTTATATACGAAGTCCGATTATTTGAATCACATTTCACGGTCAACTACGAATAACATTGCATTTACGAAAAAGCCATTGTCAAGCGTCTGATACCAAATAATTAAACGTCCACGTCCCAGATAAGCAAATATTAATTACAACCAATCACTATCATTCATATACAATAATTAATACTTTATTATATTTTATTTATTTTATAAGGTGGCCAATAGTACAATAATCTACAAAAGGGTAACACATTAATAAGTTTATTTACAATATGTACACTTAATAATTGAAGTATACGTAACTTTATATATCTGTGATATTCTTTTGTGCCGCTGATAATGAGAGTATTCTTGGTAGAAAAAGTCTTGTACGCTGATAGAATGCAGTGAGACACTGCCAACTAATCATTCTTTGTAGTGTTGTACTACGACGTCATAATTTTCTCACTGTATTCTTCCTTACTGAGGTTTATCTGAGTCTGAAAGTTCACTGAATCTCGGGTGAAGCTCTGAGTAAAGGTGTTTAAAAAGGTGCTGCCGTAAAAGGCAGTGAGCTCATCAGAATTCTGCGTCGTCTGGCGGTGTGTATGCCTGACGTCTGCCATCGTACACAATAAGCGATGTTAAAACGACCTTTGCCGGCCTCGGTGGCCGAGCGGTTCTAGGCGCTTCAGTCCGGAACCGCGCTGTCCGGAACACGTTCGAATCCTGCCTCGGGCGTGGATGTGTGTGATGTCCTTAGGTTAGTTAGGTTTAAGTAGTTCTAAGTCTAGGCGACTGGTGACCTCAGATGTTAAGTCCCATAGTGCTTAGAGCCATTTAGTGCGACCTTGCCCGGCGGCCTGCTGTTGAGAGACTTGGAAATGCCGTCTTTCTTCCGTATAGCTGTGAGTGGCAGTGAAGACGCTGTCGATACCGAACTTACAACAGAACACTTCTTTATGTACGACACACATTTATTTAGGCTTGTGTCTTATGATGTTGGCAGTTCAGTATCGACGTCAGTCTGAATATACACGGAATATACATAATTACGTCATCAAATTAACATACAGTATTCGGTTCGTGACATTATTTGTACATAAATTACAGATCTAACTGTCTTAAGCTGAACAATTCAGATAATACTTCTGTTGCATGCAGAGGCCACAACTCCATTACACTATGCCCATCATCTGATAATTTTGATTGCCACTCTGAAACTCCCAAATAATTTTTTTTTACTTAAACTGACATAACTGAGAAGGTGAAACTTCTACGGGTTTTACTTAAATTGCTTAAAGCAACTGAACCTTGTAAAACTGCAGAGTGAAACTGGACGTACTGTCACTTTGCTTGTCTTTATCGTTTCAACATTTTTGCTTGACTAATACAGCCCAAACTTATACTATTCAATTATGAGCCACAATATACAAACGCAACGCAATCTGTCTAATAAGGGGAGCCAGAACGATCCATCTCCTCCATGTTAATTTTAGCAAACAGAAGGAACATTTTATGTAAAACAATTAGACATATTGCTCTGAAATTTGAACTACATGTTCAGTGAATATTTCTCTACAAAGTTATAATGCCATGTTAAGAAATAGCTATTGGTTTTTGTTTTACAATTTTTTTTAACATATGCTTATTTTCTTCTCTAAAATTTTGCACTTTTTCTTCTATAACTCTTGAATTATACAATATTTTTTTACAATTTGTTATAAAAGTGAAGGAAGAGAAGTAAGAAATATAGTTTATAAACTTCATTGATATACTGTTAGCAGTTTTTGGGAAATTGTTATTCAAAGATGAAAATTTTAAAGTTACAGGAAATGGCTTCCAAAGTTTTTAATGCATTGCTGCCCCATACGATGGATTATCAGCATCCTCTTCTTTTTCCAGTGTCAGTTTCTTTTCACTGGTCTTTTCTTCCATTTAGCTGCATGTGTTAAGCTTTTGTCTCTTCTTCCTGCACCTCTTAGTCCTTCTTCATCAATTAGGTGCATTGTGGAAATGGTGTTGTGTCCTGGTTGGAAACCTAAACGTTTCAGTACATCACATTTGATAATGTTTTCTTCATTCTATGTTGGCACTGCATCATACCCTCCAAAATGTAGTGTTTTTATCTGTACAAACACTCTTTTGGGATTCCTAATGCAACTTAAATTATTTAAACCTTTATTTGGATTTTGTGTTTTCCCATGTAAACACTTTTCCAATAAACTTGGCTGTGATAAATCTCTGAATATGAGCTTAAATACATCAATTACAGCATTTGGCAAGCCCGCATCTCGTGGTCGTGCGGTAGCGTTCTCGCTTCCCACTCCCGGGTTCCCGGGTTCGATTCCCGGCGGGGTCAGGGATTTTCTCTGCCTCGTGATGGCTGGGTGTTGTGTGCTGTCCTTAGGTTAGTTAGGTTTAATTAGTTCTAAGTTCTAGGCGACTGATGACCTCAGCAGTTGAGTCGCATAGTGCTCAGAGCCATTTGAGCCATTTTTTTGAGCATTTGGCAAACTATTTTTATGGGCATGTTCCTTTCCCGATTGGTACTTAGTACAGTGCATGTTGTGGGTTCTCATTTGTCGATGCAGTATGAAAAATTAATGCCCATACTGCTCTCCTCATATGCTCAATGCTTCTTGTATTTTGCCTAACTGCACACCCATAATACCTCTGCAAACCATCAATTGCTTCATCTGTCAATCTTCGTCTTCCTCCAAGGGTCTTACCATCACTAAGCTTCTGGGATCCTTATGTCAACTTTAGTTTGCACAAGGAGCCCCCATGCGCTTCTGCACATGTCCAGTGCACTCCTGTTTTTTAATGTGAATTTCATTGCCATAAGGTTTGAGTTCCTCTACAGCTATATATCACTTAGAATCACCATCTCCTAGATAGTTAGTATATCGTACATTATACCACTACTGTGATCTGGAAAAAATTGCTTTCGCTCCCTCTACTTCCATTGCTCCACTTGTGCCGTGAAAATTTGTTTCACAAATTTCACTATGTTCGTCCTTGGTATTGCCCTTACATCTATAAAGGTTTGAGAGAATAGCAACCTTTGCAACTGTCTCCACTGGTAGCTGTCACAACTCCATTTAGAGATTTATGACCTCTACGTTGCTATGATTCATCTAAAGCAATAGTTAAATCTCTACAATTCCCAATATCTGTCACAGCTTCTTCAACTTTTCTTCATTGTTGCTTGAGCAATATCTTCAGCAGAAGGTCCCACCAATTCACTATAAAATCCAAACTTGGTTGGTGGTTTTGGCAAGTTCATAATTCCACATAACATTGTCCCTGCAGCACTGCCCTTGCCAATGCAATGCAAACCATACACTAGCCTAACTTTCATATCATACATCTTCTTTCCACTATTACCACTACGAGGAATACTGTTATAATTAGCAAACGAAATTTCTGCACCACATTTGTTACACTTCAATAACATTTTACATGCCAAACCAATGTGTGAAGTTATTTTCAATTCCAGTCCTCTTTCTTTGCAAACTTGGCATAGTACGTTATGTTTCAAAATATTAGAGAGCAAGGAAATGCTACTTATTTCATTCACAATTACTGTCACTTTCATAGTTTTCAGATTTTTGTTTGCTGTCACAAAGTTTCTTGCTGGAAGAAGTTCTATCACATTCATTTGGAGTAGTTGGTGAAGCAGTCTGTGCAGCATCTCCCTTCGAAACAACAAAAGATTTCTTCTTCCACTCATTGTGCCTTTTCTTAAACACTTTTTTGCTGAAACGGGGCATATTGATATCCACAAGCCAAATATGTAAAACAGGTGCGAGCAAAATTCGTCAAATACGCAGAATTGAACAGCTAAACAACACAAAGCAAACTCCACAACTCAACACACACAGTATAGCGTTTATGTTTACTGATATGAACAGTCACTTGTCACAGAGATAAAGCCATACAACGTTGGAAAACAAAACCCTGTCTAATTCCGCAATGATACCCCGCTTGCAGCTAGTGAGTGGCGCTGTCAGGGGTGACACAGCAAGTCGCGTCAACCGTTTACGTGTTTACAGCGATAAAAAACACACTTAGAATTCACTTATAAGGGTGAAACTTGATTTGTTTTATTCAGAAAACTCCAAATAATTTTATAGTGAAAAACCAAAAAACGTTAATTTTGTCATTTTCATCATTACGGCTCCCCTTAAGTATCACAAAAGAGTGGCCCTGAATCAGAAGAAATCCTAACAATAACCCATACATTTCATAAGTCACTTACCTCACATAAAATTTTCATGACACGAACTACAACAAATACAGCAAGTATACAGCCAGCTAAATAAAAAGATTCTAACTACTGTAGGCTCTAACTACTAACAGGCATGTGGTTTGCAAAGGAAAGATTTTGTTGCAGAGCAAACAATGTATTTAGCAGATTTTACCTTAATCATGTGACATACAGTTCGGAAAATTATATATTCGTCGATAATTGCATTACCCACATTTTACAATCCATGTCCAACAAATGACAGAGACACGTCCAGACCGTCCGCTCGCACTAACACTTGCCACAGTGCTGTCAGTGATATTAATGCAGTCTAAAGTGTTGCCATTATACAAACATATAAACATGCTACTTACATAGCCCCCTGCTCTTCTCAAAAATTTTACAAACTATTTTAGGCAGTGGCCAATACACGTAATGGCAGCGAAAACTCCGCCTATGTTTTGAGTAATCGAAAAACTGCATTGCCACGCGAACACAGGCAAAGAAGTGTGTAGAAACCAATTCTCATGAATAACAGCGTCCAAAAATTTTCGTCCGCTTCGTGGTACTCTTGTTCACATTTATACTCACATTTCATAACTCTTAAAGTACAATTCTTGGCTTCCAACATCCTTTTCCACAAACCAGAGTCACTAACCCCTACTCATTATTCATATACATATACGTCGATACTGCTTCAATACTTCATCATAATAAACATGTAGCATAATCACATTCCTCATATGGCATCGCCTTATTGATCGTAAACATATCTCAACATCATCATAACAGATGAATCAAATCTCAAAATCATCGTAGCTTCCTTCAATAATCTCAAAACCCCTAAAAAATTCTCTCTACTTTAAACGTACTTCAATAATCATGATTCCATACAAAATATATCTCTCAAAGCTCTCACAGTATCACAATGGTTCTAAAAATATGTGAACTGTTCACAAAGTACAGACAAAGTACAATTTCATAAATGCAAAGTAATTGAACTGTGTAATTACGTAAATATGTGTCAATGACGTAGTAAAATGTTTATTTCTCTCAGTTAAATGACCAGATAGCTGTGTAATTCTGTGGTAGAGAATTATGGTACCGATGTATACAACTGTATAAGGAAATACTATATTAGCTAGGGCTGCTTATGGTTTCCACATGCATGGTACACAAAGTAGGCGTACCCCCATGAGGGATAATGTGATGTCACAGATTAAGACTGTGGAATCAGATGTATTGCCATAAACCTTCTCTCTACCGTTGTGATTCAAAAATTTTTTTAAAAATGTTCCAGGTACAAATATTAATCACTCAAATGCGTGTCCTGTAGCGCTAAACTATGTTCTTGCTGAAAGATAATTTCTGCCATTCGGTAACGGTAAAAATGTACCAAGTGTCGTAGTTATCGTCGTTCATAAGCAAAGTTCTCAAAAAATCACTGTACGCACTTTTGTCATACACAAAAGTAAAGCACTATGCATATAAATGTCATGGGTATTACGTTCATTGCCGTGACCTTGAAAGTACTATACTGTAACGTATTGTTGTGTTATGAAAAATACCTGTCTCGTTGTACCTGTGCCACAAAAGTCATTTCCAAAACATGTTTTACTTTCCAGAAGAACGTAGAAAAACTGTGCAGACATAAAACAGATACAGCGCAAAAGCAGTAATGAAGATTGTGACACTACTAAGTAATGTCGTACTATAATCGTGTAGCTATCAAACAAACCAAATACTCTATCATCTGTGACCTCTCAGAAAGTACTTTAAATAAAAATGTCTTTTCAGGTAAACCAAAATGTTGCAATAAAACCACATTAGCAGTTTATCTTCCAAGAATGTAAACCTTATAGTCGTTACATAATCGTGCAACTAACAAGAAAAAATGTACACACAATGAGACTTTGTCGTCTGTTCCCTATAAAAGTGAACTCGTGAATTTACTGTATTAATTGATATTCATGCCTGCTACGTCGTCAGTTTCATAGGTACGTTTTGTGGCTGCTTGCGGTGTGAGTCATGGTATATTATCTCTTTGTTGTCGCTTGTCGTTACTGGGATTTGGAGGTCTAATTTCTACAATATAGGCTTGTCGAGAGACTCCTGCCCTATTTGAATCGCGCCATTTCTGATTAAATTCAGGTCTGTTGTCATGACTATAGCGTCTGTCGTCGTGTCGGTAATTTCTGAAATTTCTTCCTTGTCGATCACATGGTGGAGAATCTCTCCCAGAATCGTAATTACGAGGTGGGCTGTTGCGTCTGAAGTCATATTGTCTCCGTTGATAATAATTGTTCTGGATCCCGTATCTCTGTCGTAGTAAACGCCATGGATATGTGATCTTTCTCTGTAACTATTATTATTTTGCCAATGGTTGTCGTACGAGTGGTGTCTGTTTTGATCACGATTTGCGTTATAAGAAAAGCCTTGTCTTGTCCGGTTATTATTTCCGTTGTCACTGAATTGTGACTGATGTGACCTGTAATTTTTGTTTTCCCGTTTTCGCATCATGCGATTGTCGGTGTCAATTTCCAATTCTTGCAAAAGTCCCTGAAAAGCTTCGATGTCATCTTCACAACGTCCTGCCAAAATAATGTGTCTTAAATGTTCAGGCAACTTAATGAAGCAAATGCGAATAGTTGGCTCTGAGCACAATGCGACTCAACTGCTGAGGTCATCAGTCGCCTAGAACTTAGAACTAATTAAACCTAACTAACCTAAGGACATCACACACATCCATGCCCGAGGCAGGATTCGAACCTGCGACCGTAGCGGTCACGCGGATCCAGACTGAAGCGCCTTTAACCGCACGGCCACACCGGCCGGCTGCGAATAGTTCCGAGGGGCTGTACGTGTTTGACAAATACTGATTCTTGTGCAACATATCTTCAAAACATTTTATAGGGCTGGAACATTCTGACTGTTAGAAATGCTTCATCATTATAATGCTGTGTTTTACTCGATCTTGAGTAGCCTGAGACCAATATCAAGAAAGTAAGGCACGATAAAAATCTTCTTCATTGTCACAGTCACGAATAACCGAACGCATTCTTACAGCTGGTTCATTTTCTAAATAACCACACATGATTTCTAATCTGTGCTCTAATGACCAATTAGGAGGAAAAAATGACAATACTGATGAAGACAAACATGCGGATGAATGTCATTACTGGAATTCTTGAATGTTTTAAATCTGCGCGTTGTGATGAAGAGCTTATAGTCAAAGCCATCATGTAAGTGAGTCGCAAATCGGTCATTCTTACTTCGTGTCGGCGGTTCCATTTAAAGGCTCGCTGCACCTTGCCGACCCCTTTCAGAATCTCCGAAATATCCTGTGTTATTGCTTTGTGACATTTCCGTATTTCTAAATCCCACTTCCCGTGTCGGAGTGCGAATAACCTCTGAAAAATGCAATTCTTGTGTCACATGTGCCAACTGATCTTGTACTTCCCGCATTTCTCTTTCGTGTAGCGTATTACTTAGATTTTGACTTTGTTTAAATTTCATAATTTCCTTGTACTCCTGTGTGTCAGTGAAGGCTACCGGTCTTGTATCATTCAGATCATCCTCTACCTTAGTGGATAAATTTGTTAACTGGTCCGAAAGTTCGGCTACTTTTTACCATAATATGCTGATTTCATCCATGTGTTCTTCTAAATCAAGTTTTGAGTATCTACTGTGTCCTTTAAGATTTCCTGATCTTTTACAACTTGCGCGACCGTATCGGTAAAACTGAGTCAGTTTTAGCCTGAAAAGTGTCGTGATTTTCGTGAACAGTGATCTGCAGTTCTTTTATGGTTGCTTTACGATTCTGTAATGCGTTTTTATGTCGCGAAAAAAATAGGCTGAAAATACTCACAAAATTGTGTTTTTACATCTTTACAAATTTTTAGACATTTCGATTCGATTTTAAGTAACTCAGCTGTTAAACCATCAAGTGTTTGTTCCGGGGTCCAGAGTCCTTGAGCCACGAGCCTCGAAGCAATGGGAACAGCACCACACACTCCGACACTGCATAGAGGCTGCCAGCGGAGATTTCCTCGCTGCTCCACGCCAACCGACCAACTGCCCGCACACAGCCCAGCTGGAAACAATAAGCGCCAGGCCAAAGGTAGTCCAAGCTGCCAATATTGATGCACACCGCTGCTGCCACCCGCGCAAAGAGGGATAACAGAATAATCGCGATAACCGCGTGAGAATAAACACAGAAAATCAACAAAGGTTTAATCCAACGCATAGCATGAGCCAGCCACGACTCAAGTAGCACCGACGGTTCTGAGGTTCAAAGTATTGACTCATGCTGCATTACCACGTGGTGTAGCCTCCACGGCGGCAATGCAGGCACGTACTCTGGAATCCAATCAATCGTACAGTTGACTAATACTATCCTGGGATACATTACATTATGCCTGCTCGACCTGTCCACGTAGTTCTATAAGAGTTGCTGGTTGACGAGTCACGCGAGTTACTTCTCGTCCCGTCAGTCCCACACACCTGCTCGATTGGAGACAAGTGCGGAGATTGTGCTGGCCAGGGAAATTGCTGCCCGTCTTGAAGAGCACGTTGAGCTTCACGGGGACTGTGTAGGCGAGCTTTATCCTGTTGTAAACAACACACCAACTTCCTGTTTCAAGAACGGCGAAAGGACGGGTCTAACAACATTCTGTTTGTATCCAGTGGAGGTTAGCGTCCCATCCAGAAACACCAAAGGTGAACGAGAACTGTAGCTTGTCACAAGCCAGACCTTAAGGCCTGGGGTACGGCTAGTGTGTCTTGGAAGAACGCTCTCTGTGAGACAGCGCTCACCATCTCTATGTCGTGCACGCAGACGACCGTCACTTGTCTGCAGGCAGAATCTGCTTTCATTGCTGAAGGCCACGACGTGCCATTCCATTTTGAGCCGTGTCACGGCTCAGCTCATTTGATTTACCCGCGAGATTATTCACTTGTCTTCGCTGCAGCGATAGGGGGCGTGATCGCTGAGCACTGTTGGCGTGCGCGAAGGAAGAGTTTTTGGAGGACGGCTCGTTCGGGAGATGGCGAGAGGGTCAGTCAGTCAGTCAGCCTCGGCGAGTCTGGTCAGTCGGTTAGTCGCCCAGTCTGGGAGTCGGTGCAGTGCGGTGACAGAGTCAGTCAGAAGGCAGACACTCGCATGTTAGTCGGTCGGCTCTAAGTCTCAGTCGTTGTTGGCTTGTGCACTGACAAGGGGAGCCGCCAATTGTGAAATTCAGATTCGATTCATACTGCGCATAATAAAAGCTCATGGCCAGAGGTGTAATGTGGCAAAGCGCCAAGATGCACTTCTCAGCCGTTGTCGAGAAAATCGACAGTTAAAATAAACCGTTGCGGCGAAATATTCTATACGATTAATAATTTTGTACAGCGTCGTGGTGCAGCGGTAAGCGCTCGGGTTCGTAATCCGAAGGTCACCGGATCGAATCTCGCGCCATGCAACCTTTTTTTTTTTAGTATTTGTTTTTCGTAATTCAAATGTCTGTATACACACACACACACACACACACACACACACATATATATATATATATATATATATATATATATATATATATATATATATATATATAATATTTCCGGCAATCAGTTGCAACAATTATGCATATAATAAGTTGTTGAAAGTCGTTTGTCGTGGAAAAACTGGCGACGTCGAACATCATTATGTTTTCCGCCAACAATGTTGTATTTCACAAATGTTATTAATTGTCTTCATAATGTTAACCACGTGTAGTTAACGGAAGACGTAGAAACGATATTCCGAAACGAATACGTATAGCGTAAGTCAAACGTTCGAATTAGAATAGAGACCCCACGAACACAAATTCGCTGTGGCAGGTATGAAATGTAAACTCCGTTACTCGCTCGTTACACTTGAAGGACAGATGTTGAATGGGCCGAAACGAGCCGCCGCATAATAGCGTAACTGCCTGATAACTTCGAAAGAAGGTAGATGCGGTCCCTAGCGCAACTTATAACATCGTCGAAAATCAGTGCGGACGTGAGAGCTTTGCTACAACCTGTTAAACAAATGGAAAAATGGAGGCGATACAGCTGGCCGAAGTGGCCGTGCGGTTAAAGGCGCTGCAGTCTGGAACCGCAAGACCGCTACGGTCGCAGGTTCGCATCCTGCCTCGGGCATGGATGTTTGTGATGTCCTTAGGTTAGTTAGGTTTAACTAGTTTTAAGTTCTAGGGGACTAATGACCTCAGCAGTTGAGTCCCATAGTGCTCAGAGCCATTTGAACCATTTTTTGGAGGCGATACAACTGGAGAGCGATCCGCCTTCACCAACATGCATAAGCAATTCATTTGAATTACAAAAAGCTAATAATAAAAAAATGTTGCATGGCGCGAGATTCGATCCGGCGACCTTCGCATTACGAACCCGAGCGCTTACCGCAGTGCCACGACGCTGTAGAAAGTTATTTATCGTAGAGATTATTTCACCGCAACGGTTTCTTTTAACTGTCGATTTTCTCGACAACGGCTGAGAAATGCATCTTGGTGCTTTGCCACATTACACCTCTGGCCATGAGCTTTTATTATGCGCAGTATGAATCGAATCTGAATTTCACAATTGGCGGCCTCCCCTTGTGAGTCGAGTTCGTCGTTACTCCGCGGTTGGACGACTTGGCAGACAGTAGCAGGCGGGTCCGCTTGGTGCAAGTACGCGCTGGGGCCGTGGTCGACGCAGACGGAAGGCCGTTGGTCGATCGGTCGGCTGGTCGTCGGATGGCGACAGGACGGAAGCGGCTGGGAGTCAACTGGTGCCTGCCGATTTAGGACTGCGATTAGTGTGGCTGTTTGCGAGCATGTGGGGAGGACGGAATGCTCGCTTGCTTAGCGTGGTTCTCCATGACCAGCTGTTGTTTGTTCGGCCTAGCACTGGAGTGTATCAGGAAACTGTATTGGTGTGGTTCTCGTCACCTGGCTAAAGTCGAAATTTTCATACTTACTATTATTACAGTCCTGGAAATTGAAATAAGAACACCGTGAATTCATTGTCCCAGGAAGGGGAAACTTTATTGACACATTCCTGGGGTCAGATACATCACATGATCATACTGACAGAACCACAGGCACATAGACACAGCCAACAGAGCATGCACAATGTCGGCACTAGTACAGTGTATATCCACCTTTCGCAGCAATGCAGGCTGCTATTCTCCCATGGAGACGATCGTAGAGATGCTGGATGTAGTCCTGTGGAACGGTTTGCCATGCCATTTCCATCTGGCGCCTCAGTTGGACCAGCGTTCGAGCTGGACGTGCAGACCGCGTGAGACGACGCTTCATCCAGTCCCAAACATGCTCAATGGGGGACAGATCCGGAGATCTTGCTGGCCGGGGTAGTTGACTTACACCTTCTAGAGCACGTTGGGTGGCACGGGATACATGCGGACGTGCATTGTCCTGTTGGAACAGCAAGTTCCCTTGCCGGTCTAGGAATGGTAGAACGATGGGTTCGATGACGGTGTGGATGTACCGTGCACTATTCAGTGTCCCCTCGACGATCTCCAGTGGTGTACTGCCAGTGTAGGAGATCGGCCCCACACCATGATGCCGGGTGTTGGCCCTGTGTGCCTCGGTCGTATGCAGTCCTGATTGTGGCGCTCACCTGCACGGCGCCAAACACGCATACGACCATCATTGGCACCAAGGCAGAAGCGACTCTCATCGCTGAAGACGACACGTCTCCATTCGTCCCTCCATTCACGCCTGTCGCGACACCACTGGAGGCGGGCTGCACGATGTTGGGGCGTGAGCGGAAGACGGCCTAACGGTGTGCGGGACCGTAGCCCAGCTTCATGGAGACGGTTGCGAATGGTCCTCGCCGATACCCCAGGAGCAACAGTGTCCCTAATTTGCTGGGAAGTGGCGGTGCGGTCCCCTACGGCACTGCGTAGGATCCTACGGTCTTGGCGTGCATCCGTGCGTCGCTGCGGTCCGGTCCCAGGTCGACGGGCACGTGCACCTTCCGCCGACCACTGGCGACAACATCGATGTACTGTGGAGACCTCACGCCCCACGTGTTGAGCAATTCGGCGGTACGTCCACCCGGCCTCCCGCATGCCCACTATACGCCCTCGCTCAAAGTCCGTCAACTGCACATACGGCTCACGTCCACGCTGTCGCGGCATGCTACCAGTGTTAAAGACTGCGATGGAGCTCCGAATGCCACGGCAAACTGGCTGACACTGACGGCGGCGGTGCACAAATGCTGCGCAGCTAGCGCCATTCGACGGCCAACACCGCGGTTCCTGGTGTGTCCGCTGTGCCGTGCGTGTGATCATTGCTTGTACAGCCCTCTCGCAGTGTCCGGAGCAAGTATGGTGGGTCTGACACACCGGTGTCAATGTGTTCTTTTTTCCATTTCCAGGAGTGTATATTAGATCTTGTTAAACTTGGTGCGTTTAAACTGCAAATTTACAATTCTACTAATATTGCTTAGAATATAGATTTTGAGCTGTGTTGTGTAAGCACTTAAAATAACTGTTGTGAGTGAGAAGCATACTTGAGTGTGTAATGTTTTTTAGTTCCATTGCTACGAATTGACCATTATTTATATTGCGTGATTTGTTGGATTTTGTAGTGAGTGGAACTTCAATTCGTGTGATTCTGTTTTGTAGAATGTTTTTCGTGGCGGCATTTGAGAATCAGTTGTTACAAGAAGTTGCTAGCTCTGAAGTGCCACCTCGATAATCAATCATTTATTGACGGATGTGTTTGTCTGTCTGTAGCAAGTAAGAGGCAGCAACTGTAGGTTGTTCGTATAAAACTTTTATGGAAAAATTTGAATGGGAGAAAAAGCAGTCATCTTTTATTATAAAGTTGTTTTATAGTATGTTGGAAGATCATTCTTTTGAGCTGTGTTTATTCTGTATCAACCAAATTTAGGTATCACACAGCTGGCAGAAATGACTATTGAACTCATAATAGACTGTATGTGTGAAATAATTCGTGTAGTTTTGTGAGTGATGCGTTAAATTATTTATTTGAAAGTTGTTTTGAAGATGTGCATTTTTGGTGTTTTCACCTTATGTTGAACCAAAACTATTCTTGAGGTCTTGACGACTGCACATGATATACCTTTTACTAACAGTAACTTTATGTAATGTTTCAGAGTGGGGCTGCATGTTCTTCTGGAGGAAAAAAAACATTTTCTGTTGCTGAAATTTCCTTTAAACTGTTAACTGTATTAACTTGGATGTACGAGGTGTATTCAAGTTCTAAGGCCTCCGATTTTTTTTCTAATTAACTACTCACCCGAAATCGATGAAACTGGCGTTACTTCTCGACGTAATCGCCCTGCAGACGTACACATTTTTCACAACGCTGATGCCATGATTGCATGGCAGCGGCGAAAGCTTCTTTAGGAGTCTGTTTTGACCACTGGAAAATCGCTGAGGCAATAGCAGCACGGCTGGTGAATGTGCGGCCACGGAGAGTGTCTTTCATTGTTGGAAAAAGCCAAAAGTCACTAGGAGCCAGGTCAGGTGAGTAGGGACCATGAGGAATCACATCAAAGTTTTTATCACGAAGAAACTGTTGCGTAACGTTAGTTCGACGTGCGGGTGCGTTGTCTTGGTGAAACAGCACACACGCATCCCGTTCCGGACGTTTTTGTTGCAGTGGAGGAAGGAATTTGTTCTTCAAAACATTTTCGTAGGATGCACCTGTTACCGTAGTGCCCTTTGGAACGCAATGGGTAAGGATTACGCCCTCGCTGTCCCAGAACATGGACACCATCATTTTTTCAGCACTGGCGGTTACCCGAAACTTTTTTGGTGGCGGTGAATCTGTGTGCTTCCATTGAGCTGACTGGCGCTTTGTTTCTGGATTGAAAAATGGCATCCACGTCTCATCCATTGTCACAACCGACGAAAAGAAAGTCCCATTCATGCTGTCGTTGCGCGTCAACATTGCTTGGCAACATGCCACACGGGCAGCCATGTGGTCGTCCGTCAGCATTCGTGGTACCCACCTGGACGACACTTTTCGCATTTTCAGGTCGTCATGCAGGATTTTGTGCACAGAACCCACAGAAATGCCAACTCTGGAGGCGATCTGTTCAACAGTCATTCGGCGATCCCCCAAAACAATTCTCTCCACTTTCTCGATCATGTCGTCAGACCGGCTTGCGCGAGCCCGAGGTTGTTTTGGTTTGTTGTCATACGATGTTCTGCCTTCATTAAACTGTCGCACCCACGAACGCACTTTCGACACATCCATAACTCCATCACCACATGTCTCCTTCAAATGTCGATGAATTTAAATTGGTTTCACACCACGCAAATTCAGAAAACGAATGATTGCACGCTGTTCAAGTAAGGAAAACGTCGCCATTTTAAGTATTTAAAACGGTTCTCATTCTCGCCGCTGGTGGTAAAATTCCATCAGCCATACGGTGCTGCCATCTCTGGTACGTATTGACAATGAACGCGGCCTCATTTTAAAACAATGTGCGTGTTTCTATCTCTTTCCAGTCCGGAGAAAAAAATCGGAGGCCTTAGAACTTGAATGCACCTCGTATAACCAATTATTTTTAAATAATAAATTTGTGTCAATAAGGCTTGGACCAAATAAATGTGCCTACACCTTCCTCATCCTGGCTCTGCTACGGTCAGTACAACTCACATTTACCAAGCGATCATCTGACGGCACCAGTCGAGCTGTGCACGTCAGTTCTGTGGTGTGAGTGGGAGGCGGGCAAGAGGTGTGCGTGCTCGTAGTCCCAATGCTAATAACCTGTTCTAAACGGTTCGTGTTGCCACGTCTGGGCCCACAAGCCGTCTTATCTGTGCTGTGGCAGCTGTACGATCCGCCACTGCTGTCCTTACAATGCGAAGATTCTGGCGGGCATCTGTGCTGCGTGGACGTACAGAACCTTGTGTACGAGTGTGAGAATGTTCACGTGACCACTGACACTAGCATCGTTGCACAGCTTACGCAGCAAGTTCAACTCGGTGGCAGTCCTCTGAAAGGAAAATACCGCCACTCGGAAGGCCACAATTTGTTCCCTTTCAGACTCTCTCATTTAGCTGTAGGAAGCACGCGTGCGTCGCCATGGCATGGTCGTCTGCTTGCTTCAAACGTTTGCACCACACTGAGCCTTCGGGCTGCGAGCGTTCCCTATTAAAGAGTAGACGCAGATGGCGCTCTGGAAGCTATGCCACTAACAAGGGGAGGCCGCCAATTGTGAAATTCAGATTCTACTCATACTGCGCATAATAAAAGCTCATGGCCAGAGGTGATAGCCGGCACGATAGCTCAGCGTGTTCGGTCAGAGACCCGGTTGGCCTCTGTAATAAAAAAAACTGAGTCGAAGGATCAACCACCGAACTTGAACAGGATGTCTTGCGACGCCCGCAACGACCATACACAACGATCAATAACGAACAAAATGAAAAAAAAAACTCACGCCATGCAAAATTTTTTTATTATTAGTTTTTTGTAATTCATATATATATATATATATATATATATATATATATATATATATATATATATATACATTAATGAATTGCTTATGCATGTTGGTGAAGGCGGATCGCTCTCCACTTGCACCGCCTCCATTTTTCCGTTTTTTTAACAGGGTGTACGAAAGCTCTCCCGTCCGCACTGATTTTCGACGTTGTTATAAGTTGCGCTAGGGACCGCATTTACCTTCTTTCGAAGTTAGCAGGCAACTACGCTGTTATGCGGCGGCTCGTTTCGGCCCATTCAACATCTGTCCTTCAAGTGTAACGAGCGAGTAACGGAGTTTACATTTCATACCTGCCACAGCGAATTTGTGTTCGTGGGGTCTCTATTCTAATTCGAACGTTTGACTTACGCTATACGTATTCGTTTCGGAATATCGTTTCTACGTCTTCCGTTAACTATACGTGGTTAACGTTATGAAGACAATTACTAACATTTGTGAAATACAACTTTGTTTGCGGAAAACATAATGATGTTCGACGTCGCCAGTTTTTCCACTACAAACGACTTTCAACAACTTATTAAATGCATAATTGTTGCATCAGATTGCCGGGAATTATATATATATATATATATATATATATATATATATGTGTGTGTGTGTGTGTGTGTGTGTGTGTGTGTGTGTATGTGTGTGTGTGTGTGTATACACAATTGAATTACAAAAAACAAACACTAAAAAAAAAAAAGTCGAATGGTGCGAGATTCGATCCGGCGACCTTCGGATTACAAGCCCGAGCGCTTACCGCTGAACCACGACGCTGTGGAAAATTATTAATCGTAGAGAGTATTTCACCGCAACGGTTTCTTTTAACTGTCGATTTTCTCGACAACGGCTGAGAAGTGCATCTTGGTGCTTTGCCACATTACACCTCTGGCCATGAGCTTTTATCATGCGCCGTATGAATCGAATCTGAATTTCACAATTGGCGGCCTCCCCTTGTAAGCTGCCTGTTGGCGGACAACGACAAAACTATTATCACTACATCTACTAGTCTCCAAGTGGCATATGCTGTCATCGGAGCAAAATCCACGTCGTCTTTCGCGGAGTACTAATTTGTTTTCGGCAGTGTATTTTGCGTTGCTCGATTTCTTTGAAACAGCACTCCAGCATACTGATTATATGAGCTGATGGAACACAATCTGGACGTCATTACTTGTAACGACAGTAAAATATACTCCGTGGTGTGGCGATACTGACATGATTATAAAAATAGAAGATTTCAAGCTTATGGTTGTCCCTGACTAACCCATATCTGTAATGATGAATGATGATGAATCAGACTTAAACAACTGACAGACTTGCAGATCTAAAAATACGTTTAATGTTTCCTTTTTCTCTGTAAGACCATATGCCTCATGTTTTTTTAAGTCATCTACTATACTCCCAGACAGTTACGTAACAGTAAATCTCTTGTAGTTGACATTATGCACAACAACTATGGGAGGACAATACAAAACATCAAACTGACGTAGAACATACTTGTTAAAATCCATACCCAGCACCATGGTACAGCACAGACCTATTACTCTTTTGTTACTGCCACCTTCTCTTAGTAAGCGAAGCTAATTAGGGAAAGTAAATTAAATATTATTTGCTTTAAGTATTTAGTGAACTCTATAACACTATAAGCAGAATATCTGGTAGTGATGATCGGGGCCGTTTCGAGACCATTTTTCCACACACGTGCCTTATCATTAGGCGTCTGACTCCCTCCACCTACCCACCGGTCTCCCTCTTTCCCCTCACGCAATTTCAACCATGTAAATTTTCGCTGCTCTGATACGCACTGTTGTACATGTCTTGCACATGGACTGTCTTGGCGCTTGTGTCAACTTGGCGCACCCCACAGGCACTACTAAATGTTGTATGTCCTGTATGTAAGCCTCTAGCACCACTCTCAACTTGGCGCCGCAAGCGTCAGCTTTTGTCACTTGTGCCTTAAACCAGAACTGGTGACGACACCCTAAATGTTTGAGCCTAGCCTTGGATTCTCATGGAGGTTAAAAAGCTGTAATTTTAAGCTGACCATCACAAAACAGTAGTTAAACATCCTTGCTAGAACTGCACTAAATATTGCATTAACCCTCTCACATTTATAAGCATAGAATGAGATACCATAAATTCCTTCAGTCTCCATGTATACCTGAAAAACAGGCATACACTACAAATTTCTTAAGTGATCGAATAATATATATATTGTATACTCTGGTACAGTGCGTGCTGAAGAGGAAACACCCTTCTTATATCAATCTTTAGAGTATTGCAGTAATAGTTGGGAATAGTGAGTAATGATTTAATAATCTGATTGTGTTAGTTACAGTCTGATTATAGTCAGAGATTCTGCTGTGACTATGAACAGAAAGTTTCTTTCCTTATAAAGTTAATGTTCGAAAATTAATTTTAGCAAGATTCAGCATCTTCAGGTACCACATAATTGTTTCTGTTATCTAATTTCTACTACAGATATCTGCTGTTGACACAGTCTGTGAAAACAGAAGGCAGTCATGCTAAGTCCTGCTGTAAACACGTTCGTGTATGGCTCACTGCATGCAGAATAAACAGATCTGTATCTCCTGCCAGTTCACACTGACCTAATGTTCCAATCTAGTGTAAGTCCTGACACTGTAAATTCATTAGATCCGCCGTGAAAGTATACCATATACAGCTCCTCTAATATTACGCATTCTGAGAAAAGTGATGTTCTTCATTCCATCTTGATCCTTACACTGTAGCTATTAAAACTCAAATATTTGACGTATGTAAGAGGATCCTTCCAAAACAGAAATGGCTTCGTATGTCAGGAGGTTTGATGAGCTATGATATCCGAGTGTATTAAGTTGTTTGAGTTCTTTACCAAGCTAATGGAACATATGATTCTGTTTATGATTAGATGAGATGATTGGTATACAGGCATGTTCAGAATGAAACAGCATCGAACGAGATGAAAGTGTTATGACTCGGAAAACAATCGTTGTGCACCAATATAGGGAAATGAATGACTTCAATTTCTACCATTTTTAACTTGTTGCATATAATGGTACAGATAAAGTATTCACTGGAGTAAGACATCAGGAAATATATTGTCATGTTTTATAATGTAGATTTGGATCTTCTGTTTTTTGGCTTCATGATCTTTGGTTCCTCAACACAGCTGTAAACGAAATAAAATGATTTAGTTGGTGTAGCATGACTATGGTTAAAATGTTGCTATCACCTCTTCACTATATCTTCATTTTGTTTTGGTACTGTGAATGACTTGCCAACTGTATAACAATAACATTAACATATATTAAACAAATAATTTAGAAAGTTTGTTTATTTGATATGTCGTAAGTTACTGATGTGAGGAAAACCCGTTGAAAATTTCTGTGTAGTAGCGAACAGACCAATCAAATAAGCATAAGTATTACATGCTACCCAACTCTAAACTGTGTCTTAAGAGAGCAATTACATTTTTATTTCAGTAAGTAAAGAATGTAATTAAGTATTTTATGTTTCTTTTTTCCTTCATTCAAAAAATGCTGTACGTTTATTGACTGCTATGCACTCATGGAAATGAAAATCCAGCTTTATTTAAATTTTTAGTACACTACAGATAGTAAAAAAGTTACATAAGAAATGTTGGTATTCTAAAACTATTATTTACTACGAATACACATGGCTGTAAGGTCCACCGTGGGAGTAATGTGAGATATCAGTTGCTGCCATCAACATTTTAACTGTGGGCAGCACTGTGGGTATGGCAAGCTGGGATTCGGTGTGTCCAATACACATCCAGCCGCAACACCTATACTACCACATCTGCAACAAAATAACAAATTTTGAAAGAGAATATAATAACCATGACTTAACTACATAAAATATATAAAGCAGTGAATGCTGTAGACCAGCAACTGGAGCTAGAAATGGCAGTGGTGATGTCTTAAAAATAAAAAAAAAAATTAAAAGAAAATATTTTTAATTGTCTAGATCACGTACATTATAAAACAATAACGTGTGATGCCAAGTATCAATTCACTGAGCAAGTATCTTCAGCTCTGAGAACAAACTAAGAACGGAAAACTGCCTTAAGTTAAATTTTACAGACAAAACACGGAACTTATGACAATTTTTAAAGTGGTGAAGTAAATAAGAGTTAATGTACCACTCATGAAAAAATAAATGCCAGCTTGCAGCGTACTGTAAACCCTGCATCCTATATGTCGTTGGTTCTACTTAAGAGATTGGAAATGACCGTCAGATAAGCGTGGACTATATATAAATTAACAAAGTTACATCAAACAGGTTGTGTAAAACGTGCCATCTCCATGTGTGTGACACTTTCAATTTAAAACGGAATAACCAGCAACCTAAAACCAACTATTTCAAAACCTTTAATAACAAGAGAAACAAACAAAAATTTGTTCTAATCTGACAATGACTACAAAGATAAAAAAACGGTAGTGTACAAAAAGCAACCCACCATGTCTAATTAGATTGCAGTCAATCAAAACTGGTGTCAAGTTTTTACAAATCTAACCAGATAATAAACTGAGGTAGCACGAGAACATGAGTACATACGTTACCCAAAAAGCTCAGTTCTGCCTGCTTTGCACTTACAAATCTTTCTCACTGTGTGAAATTGCAAACAGTATTCCTGGCATGTGTAATGATAGCTGAACACCTTGAAAGTATCTTTAGGGACCTAGTGATTCTCATACTTGAGTGGCAACACATTTACTCCTAATAGTATTTATACTAAATACTGAGTGGATTTAGCGCGAACTATGAAATGCACAAGCACAATACCAGAATTGGACGCTTTATCCATTATTCTCATTGGGTTGACTGTTATGGATGTGTTGTACCCTCCATATCAGTGTACTTGTATCATCATCCAATGTCACTGGCCTTGAAAAGTCATCCACAGTCTTTGAGAAACAATTCACGAGAATGTAGGTCAAGAACAGGAGTGCGCCAAGCATCATACTCTGTGAGGAAACCATTTCCGAAGTTAGTTTTTCTTCTGGATCCTGTTTCTGTTCTGAAGCTACAAGCCCATCAATGCAAGGGAAACGTCTTCGATGCTGTACCATTTTAGAATTTTATGACGTTCGCAATTGAAGGGTTTGGTAGCATCATTGAAATGCCAACAGGATATTTTTTCTTCTTTAATTTAGCTTAGTTTCAAGACAATTGAGAGATATTTACTGTGAGACATATGCCACTGACAAACTGCCTACTGACTTCTTTCTCGGGTTCTTCGGCGGACGTTAGTCACATGATTTTTCTGACGTTTTGCCAGCACGGGAGGCTGGCATTGTCGAAGTTTCACCCTCCATTTCTGGTGGTGGACTGGAACCGGGCTTGCGGCCGCAGACTATATGTACCTGGCGCGCCCACGTCCAATGGCTTCTCCGCAGTCATTTCCGGTGCGGTTCTCCTCTTGCTGTTGCGACGGTCGTTCGCTGCACCACGGGAATCCAGGACCCGTGTGCCTTGAGACTTTCTTCTCTGTTGTTGAAGCTGTACTCGTGTTTATGTATTTCTACAGCTTCTCTGAGCAACGGATGTGTTAGTTCTTCTCTACAGCCACAACTTCCTTGGCGGCGGATTTTACTACGTGGTCCTTCTCACACAGCGCGTGCTCTGCCACAGCCGATTTCTCCACCTGACCCAACTTGCAATGCTGCTTATGATTTGTGATCCTGGTGTTAATTGATCGTCCAGTCATTCCGACATAAACTTATCCATATGTGCATGGTATGCAGTATATTCCCGACATTGCAAGTGGGTCCCTTTTCTCCTCTGCCGATCTGAGACACTCACCTTCATTATCGGTTTGAAATAGTCTTTACGCCGTGTTTGCGCCATATACGGCCGATTCTGTCTGTCTTTCTTTTTCTAATTTGTCATTTCGCCGAGAGTTTGGTTCTGTTGTATTTCTAATATAACTTGTGGAGTACCCATTGCTCCTCAGAACGCTTTCCAAGTGTTGTGTTTCGCGGCTGAAGTGCAGTGGCTCACATTTTCGTCTTGCTCGCGTTACGAACGTATTAATAATGCCATTTTTCTGGCTCGGTTATTGATTTGAAAGTTTGTGCAGGTATCTGTCTGTGTGTGTCGGTTTTCGGTGCACACCGTGTCTCAGGCTTTCACCATCCTTTGTGACCAGCACATCTAGAAATGGCAGTTCTTTGCCCTTTTCTACTTCCATGGTCAATTTTGATTTGGCATGGAGGCAGTTCAAATTTCTTAGGAAGTCAGCGAGCTTTTCTTCACCATGGCTCCACACGACGAAGGTATCATGGACGTATCTGTACCACACCTTAGGTTTACAAGGTACCAAATCCAGTGCCTATGCTTCGAAATGTTGCACTAGGAAACTGGCCACCACTGGACTAAGATGACTGCTCATGGCGACGTCTTCCAAGTGTTTGTGGAAGTTAATATTCTACTTGAAATAGCTCGTGGTGAGACATGCATGAAAGAGCTTCGCGATATCTTGCGGGAAAATGAACCGATGTACTCCAGAGAGTCACTGAGCGGCACTTTCGTAAACAAAGAAACAACACCAAAGCTGACCAGCATGTCGTTTGGTGCAGGTTTGAATTCCTTCAGTTTCTCAATGAAATGTCCTGAGTCATTTATGCATGCGCCAGTATTCCCCACCTACTGCTGGAACAGAGAGGCCAAGTGTTCTGACGGTTTATACATCGGTGAGCCAGGAGCGCTAACAATCGTTCTTAGTGGAGCGCTATTCTTATGCATCTTAGGTAATCCACACAGCCGAGGTGGTTGGGCTTCTGTGTTGCCCAGGTTCCTCAGTATGTCCGCAGGCAGACAAGACACCTTGATTAACCGATTCGTATCCCTTGCGATACGCTGTGGAGGATTTGTCCTTAGTTTTCGGCACGTCGTCGGATCTAATAGGTCCCGGATGTTCTGCTCATAATCTTCCGTCTTAATTACGACGGTGGCATTTTCCTTATCAGCAGGCAGTACCACATCCTCTTGTCGGCGTTAAGATCCTTGATAGCTTGTACCTCTTGTTTCTTCAGGTTCCAAGCCGGTGATTTTGCTCGGCGCAGTATTCTGGCTGTTTCAGTGCATATTTCCTCTGCTCTTTCACAAGGAAGGCCCCGAATGGCAGCTTCGGTTTTAGCAATGATGTCCTTGATAGGTACAGTTCTCGGGATGACAACGAAATTACCTCCTTTTCGAAGCACGGATACTTCCTCTTCGGTCAGTTGTCGTTCAGTGAGGTTGACCACTGTGCGTGACATGTTGGGAATCGCCTTGTCAGTCTGCTGCCGGCATCTTGCAAGTTTCTTCTTCTGCTGCTCAGTGCAACGCTCGAGTTCGTTCTGCATAGCCGCGCGGGATTAGCCGAACGGTCTTGGGCGCTGCAGTCATGGACTGTGTGGCTGGTCCCGGCGGAGGTTCGAGTCCTCCCTCGGGCATGGGTGTGTGTGTTTGTCCTTAGGATAATTTAGGTTAAGTAGTGTGTAAGCTTAGGGCCTGATGATATTAGCAGTTAAGTGCCATAAGATTTCACACACATTTGAAGATTTCGTTCTGCATGCTCCTGTGGGTGATGCTGTCGATTTTGTCCCAGTCGTCTCGATGCATGATGCTGCATAGTTGATAGAAAATGTCCAAAAGTTCCTGATCCGTTCTTGCCAAGTCTCTCCGTGTTGTATGAATTCGCTCACGAAGAAAAGCTCGTTCATTCTGTAGTAGATACGATGTGTTTGATCGGTAGTGAATAGGCGCTTAGGTTTGAAGAACTTCGGTGTAGCACCTTCATCCCGGCATCACGACAGAAAGGCGAGAGAGAGGACATCAATCGCGCTTCCTTCCTCCGTCGTTGATCAAGGCGTCGGTACAATCTGCAAATTTCCTCCCCGTAGCGGCGAAATACAAAAATTGTTAAGGCTTCCATGGCCGCTTGTTGACAAACTGCCTGCTGGCTTTTGTCTCGGATTCTTCGGCCGACGTCGCAGGTAGCAAGAGAGCCGTACCGGAAATGACCGCGGAGAAGCCCTTGGACATTGGCGTGCCATGTACGGTATGGTTTGTGGCCTCGAGCTCGGCTCCAGTTAACCACCAGCAATGGAGGGTGAAACTTTGAAAATGCAAGCCACTTCTTCTTCTTCTTCTTCTTCTTCTTCTTTATCGTCGCCTTGTCCCACGTCACGTAGGGTCGGCGTTGCTCTTCTGGATCCTTCTTCTCCATAGTACTCTATCCGTTGCCTCTTCCTTCTTCCATCCTTTCTCCCTTAGGTCCCGGATATCTTATCCTTCCACCTCATCTTCGGTCTTCCTCTCCTTCTCGCTCCTTCAGTCTTTATATCTTCAACTCTGTTTCCGATATACTCTTCCCCTTTTCTCTGTAAGTGTCCGTACCACCTTAGTCTGCTCTCTTGTATGCCCTTCCTGCCGCCAACCCCCTTCCCTTGTTAGAGGGGCGGAGGCTTGTTAGTTTTGGTCCGCCCTGGGTATTTTATTTCCCCAGTACCCACCATATCTGGTGAGCGTTTCCCTATCCGCCACCCGGGGAGGCGCCCGATGGGAGACTAGCAAATCCACACGGGCTTGAAAATACCAACCACTCATGCTGGTGAAACTTGGGAAAAATCATCAGACCAACGTCGGCCGAAGAACCCGAGACAGAAGCTAGCAGGCAGTTTCTCAATAAGCGGCCACGAATGCCTTAACAGCTTTTACATTTAACACTATTAGTTTTTATTCTTATGAGCTAAACTGAACAACAGCGTGGTAATAGTTATACCAGGTAAGCAGGATCCTATTGAGTTCTAAGGTCTCCCAAGCATGGAGTGCGCAATATGAGAAACAGCATAATAACTCCACGTGATATTTCATTTATGTTTTCCCTAAAACATTTCTGGCAAGTATTGCAGCAATTTGTTTAACAAGACCAATGCTGATACCTTTCCTCCCTTCCTCCTTTTGTAAAGTTACCCGTAAATTAGGCGAGCTAAACAACACCCCAGTACCGGTAAGAGATGAATTTGCTTGCACGCCTGAGCGCTGGTGGACAGCCCCAGGATCTCAAAGTGGCCGGCCGGTGTGGCCGAACGGTTCTAGGCGCTTCAGTCTGGAACCACGCGACGGCTACGGTCGCAGGTTCGAATCCTGCCTCGGGCATGGACGTGTGTGCTGTCCTTAGGTTAGTTAGGTTTAAGTAGTTCTAAGTTCTAAGGGACTGATGACCTGAGATGTTCGGTCCCACAGTGCTCAGAGCCATTTGAACCATTTTTGATCTCAAAGTGCCGCAGCTGGTCGAGAGGCAGCCGCCATTGCTGGCGAGCACATGTGTGGTGGGCGCAAAGGCTTCTTCGGAAATGAGGAAAATCCCGTTTCGACAACGCATCGATCGCTTAGGGGGACCGGCTAATCTCACAGCAATGGTGGGCTGAGACAAATTGAATGATTTCCTCTTACAGCTCTTTGACAATCTACAATAACTCACAGTCAAATAGTAGTGAAAATCTTAATATATCTTCGATCTCAGAAAAAATGAGGCACATCCAATGACACAACAGTATTTCAATATCTTTAAAACTACAGAAACTAATGTTTCACAGCGAATAAACATTTTCACAATGAACTTCCGATCAACAATTTTAATCGCTTCATGCAATAACAACAAACGATATATTAGATGATATCATTGGACGGCAGCTATCATACCTGAAAGCCACTCACCTGTATCTATTTTGTATATGGACTTATGACGTCTTTTATAAGTTGTTTGTTACGCAAATGTTTGTCAGAACATTGTACCCTCCACATTACACAGCAAATGAGACAGCAAGAATACCTCACATTTTGTCGTACTTGCGAATTTATTTAATGTATTTTGCCAGTAACTTCATTTAAATCTTGATTGCAGTTAATATTAAAAGAACTGTGCTGATTTAAAAATGGCCAGTCCTGTGTGCAAGTCGACACCACAATTGAACAGAGATCCAAAAGGCACTTGTGTCAAGCACGCCTAACAGTACAGAAAGACAATCTGTTGTCATTTATTGTGAGCACCTTTTTACAAGAATAGTGGCTTATTTATTAATGGAGAAATCTTGACTTATAATTACTATAAATTATCTGAGTGTGACAGAATGTTTATAAAAGTCCTTAATTTAAATGTTGCTGTCATGCGTTAGTTTAGTCCGGGAAGTGGTCAGCTTGAATCAAAAGAGACTTCTGGCGTACCCCAATGTAGTGTTATAGGCCATTTGCTGTTCCTTTTCTATATAAACGATTTGGGAGACAAACTGAGCAGCCGTCTTAGGTTGTTCGCAGATGACGCTGTCGTTTATGGACAAGTAAAGTCATCAGAAGATCAAAGCAAATTGCAAAACGATTTAGAAAATATTTCTTTATGGTGTGAAAATTTGCAATTGACTCTAAATAGCCGGCCGGCGTGGCCGAGTTATTCTAGGCGCTTCAGTCTGGAATCGCGCGACCGCTACGTTTCGAATCCTGCCTCGGGCATGGATGTGTGTGATTTCCTTAGGTTAGTTAGGTTTAAGTAGTTCTAAGTTCTAGGGGACTGATGACCTCAGATGTCCTATAGTGCTCAGAGCCATTTGAACCATTTTTTGATCCTAAATAACGAAAAGAGTGAGGTCATGCACATGAATGCTACAAGGAATCCGTTAAACTTCGGTTACACGATAAATCAGTCAAATGTAAAGGTCGTAAATTCAACTAAATACCTAGGAATGACAATTACGAACTTAAATTGAAAGGAACACATAGAAAATGTTGTGGGAAATGCTTACCTATGACTGCATTTTATTGGCAGAACACTCAGAAAATGTAACAGATCTACTAAAGAGACTGTCTACAGTACGCTTGTTCGTCCTGTTTGAGAATACTGCAGACTGGTGTGGTCCTTACCAGATAGAACTGACACAGTACATTGTAAAAGTTCAAAGAAGAGCAGCACTTTTTGTATTATCGCGAAGTAGGGGAGAAAGTGTCCCTGAAATGATACAGGATTTGGGATGGATATCATTGAAACACAGACGTTTTTCGTTGCGGAGGGATCTTCTCAAGAAATTCCAATCACCAACTTTCCCCTGTGAATGAGAAAATATTTTGTTGATGCCGACCTGCATAGGGAGAATCGATCACCATGATAAATTAAGGGAAATCAGAGCTCGCACGGTTAGATATAGATGTTCGTTCTTCCAGCTCGCTGTACGAGATTGGAATAACAGAGAATTGTGACGGTAGTTCGATAAACCGTCTGCCATTCAATTGAATGTAATTTGCGGAGTATCCTTGTAGATGTAGAAATCGAGTCTGTAGAACTTTTTTTTTTTGCTCATCAGTCTACTGACTGGTTTGATGCGGCCCACCACGAATTCCTTTCCTGTGCTAACCTCTTCATCTCAGAGTAGCACTTGCAACCTACGTCCTCAATTATTTGCATGACGTATTCCAATCTCTGTCTTCCTCTACAGTTTTTTGCCCTCTACAGCTCCCTCTAGTACCATGGAACTCATTCCCTCATGTCTTAGCAGATGTCCTATCATCCTGTCCCTTCTCCTTATCAGTGTTTTCCACATATTCTTTTCCTCTCCGATTCTGCGTAGAACCTCCTCATTCCTTACCTTATCAGTCCACCTAATTTTCAACATTCGTATATAGCACCACATCTCAAATGCTTCGATTCTCTTCTGTTCTGGTTTTCCCACAGTCCATGTTTCACTACCATACAATGCTGTACTCCAGACGTACATCCTCAGAAATTTCTTCCTCAAATTAAGGCCGGTATTTGATATTAGTAAACTTCTCTGGGCCAGAAATGCCTTTTTTGCCATAGCGAGTCTGCTTTTGGTGTCCTCCTTGCTCCGTCCGTCATTGGTTATTTTACTGCCTAGGTAGCAGAATTCCTTAACTTCATTGACTTCGTGACCATCAATCCTGATGTTAAGTTTCTCGTTGTTCTCATTTCTACTACTTCTTATTACCTTCGTCTTTCTCCGATTTACTCTCAAACCATACTGTGTACTCATTAGACTGTTCATTCCGTTCAGCAGATCACTTAATTCTTCTTCACTTTCACTCAGGATAGCAATGTCATCAGCGAATCGTATCATTGATATCCTTTCACCTTGTATTTTAATTCCACTCCTGAACCTTTCTTTTATGTACATCATTGCTTCCTCGATGTACAGATTGAAGAGTAGTGGCGAAAGGCTACAGCCTTGTCTTACACCCTTCTTAATACGAGCACTTCGTTCTTGATCGTCCACTCTTATTATTCCCTCTTGGTTGTTATACATAATGTATATGACCCGTCTCTCCCTATAGCTTACCCCTACTTTTTTCAGAATCTCGAACAGCTTGCACCATTTTATATTGTCGAACGCTTTTTCCAGGTCGACAAATCCTATGAAAGTGTCTTGATTTTTCTTTAGCCTTGCTTCCATTATTAGCCGTAACGTCAGAATTTTCCTAAAGCCAAACTGATCGTCATCTAGCGCATTCTCAATTTTCTTTTCCATTCTTATGTATATTATTCTTGTAAGCAGCTTCGATGCATGAGCTGTTAAGCTGATTGTGCGATAATTCTTGCACTTGTCAGCTCTTGCCGTCTTCGGAATTGTGTGGATGATGCTTTTCCGAAAGTCAGATGGTATGTCGCCAGACACATATATTCTACACACCAACGTGAATAGTCGTTTTGTTGCCACTTCCCCCCATGATTTTAGAAATTCTGATGGAATGTTATCTATACCTTCTGCCTTATTTGACCGTAAGTCCTCCAAAGCTCTTTTAAATTCCGATTCTAATACTGGATCCCCTATCTCTTCTAAATCGACTCCTGTTTCTTCTTCCATCACATCACACAAATCTTCACCCTCATAGTGGCTTTCAATGTATTCTTTCCACCTATCTGCTCTCTCCTCTGCATTTAACAGTGGGATTCCCGTTGCACTCTTAATGTTACCACCGTTGCTTTTAATGTCACCAAAGGTTGTTTTGACTATCCTGTATGCTGAGTCTGTCCTTCCGACAATCATGTCTTTTTCGATGTCTTCACATTTTTCTGCAGCCATTTCGTTTCAGCTTCCCTGCACTTCCTATTTATTTCATTCCTCAGCGACTTGTATTTCTGTATTCCTGATTTTCCCGGAACATGTTTGTACTTCCTCCTTTCATCAATCAACTGAAGTATTTCTTCTGTTACCCATGGTTTCTTCGCAGCTACCTTCTTTGAACCTATGTTTTCCTTCCCAACATCTGTGATGGCCCTTTTTAGAGATGTCCATTCCTCTTCAACTGTACTGCCTACTGCGCTATTCCTTATTGCTGCATCTATAGCGTTAGAGAACTTCAAACGTATCTCGTCATTCCTTAGTACTTCCGTATCCCACTTCTTTGCGCATTGATTCTTCCTGACTAATGTCTTGAACTTCAGCCTACTCCTCCTCTTGTGATTCTTGAACAGGGTATTCGCTATTACTAGCTGAAACTTGTTACAGAACTCAATTAGTCTTTCTCCTCTTTTATTCCTCGTCCCAAGCCCATGTTCTCCTGTAACCTTTTCTTCCACTCCTTCCCCTACAATTGCATTCCAGTCGCCCATGACTATTAGATTTTCGTCCCCCTTTACATACTGCATTACCGTTTCAATATCCTCATACACTTTCTCTATCTGTTCATCTTCAGCTTGCGACGTCGGCATGTATACCTGAACTATCGTTGTCGGTGTTGGTCTGATGTCGATTCTGATTAGAACAACCCGGTCACTGAACTGTTCACAGTAACACACCCTCTGCCCTACCTTCCTATTCATAACGAATCCTACACCTGTTATACCATTTTCTGCTGCTGTTGATATTACCCGATACTCATCTGACCAGAAATCCTTGTCTTCTTTCCACTTCACTTCACTGACCCCTACTATATCTAGATTGAGCCTTTGGATTTCCCTTTTCAGATTTTCTAGTTTCCCTACCACGTTCAAGCTTCTGACATTCCACGCCCCGACTCGTAGAACGTTATCCTTTCGTTGATTATTCAATCTTTTTCTCATGGTAACCTCCCCCTTGGCAGTCCCCTCCCGGAGATCCGAATGGGGGACTATTCCGGAATCTTTTGCCAATGGAGAGGTCTTCATGACACTTCTTCAATTACAGGCCACATGTCCTGTGGATACACGTTACGTGTCTTTAATGCAGTGGTTTCCATTGCCTTCTGCATCCTCATGTCGTTGATCATCGCTGATTCTTCCGCCTTTAGGGGCAATTTCCCACCCCTAGGACAAGAGAGTGCCCTGACCCTCTATCCGCTCCTCCGCCCTCTTTGACAAGGCCGTTGGCAGAATGAGGCTGACTTCTTATGCCGGAAGTCTTCAGCCGCCAACGCTGATTATTTATCAAAATTTAGGCAGTGGCGGGGATGGAACCCGGGACCGAAGACGTTTTGATTATGAATCAAAGACGCTACCTCATTTTTTTTACCAGGAACAGGGTAAATGAACAAAAGATCTTTATTGGTACAAACTTAAATACAACAGAAATGTCATCCTTCCGGCGAAAATAACACAAGACAATTACACTCGTACAAGGCGAGCAATTTGTTTTTTATGAACAAGGTGTAGGGAAAGAAAAAAAAAGAATAATAATATTGATGCAAGTTAAAAGGTGTGAAGCAATATACAGTGGAGTGAGGGGAAAACTAGTGCCGGCCGCGGTGGTCTAGCGGTTCAGGCGCTCAGTCCGGAACCGCGCGACTGCTACGGTCACAGGTTCGAATCCTGCCTCGGGCATGGATGTGTGTGATGTCCTTAGGTTAGTTAGGTTTAAGTAGTTCTAAGTTCTAGGGGACTGATGACCACAGATGTTAAGTCCCATAGTGCTCAGAGCCATTTGACCCATTTTGAAAAACTAGTGTTTTCTGGCGTAGTGCATAAAAGAAAGGAGGCGCGTGTCCATGTGCCTACTCCACTGTGGGTTACAATGTAGAAAGTAGCTTGGGGGGTCTCAGATGTCAGCAGGGGGGGCGGGCGTGTTGTCAGTGTGGGGCACCATCCAACTGAGCGGGGGTGACGTAAAGATCGCATGTAGGTAGTTGGCGAAGATGGCGCGGTAGCGCTGTCGGTGTTCGACTTCACTGTGGGCGGTTTGTAAGTACTGCCACAAATCAAGGCGAGATTTGTCGCCATCATTATACATGTAGGTGATCGTCCATCCCTTGACCCATACAATCGCATGATTTTTGGTGGCGGGGAAATAAGTATTCTGAGGATGGATAAAAGTCCGTGGGTCAATCGAGTCCGGCGGAATGCGGAGGTAACAGGCAACGAACTGTCGGGCAAGTTTCCAGACGTCACTGGTGGCAGCACAAGTCAGTTGATGGACATCGTCATCCACGAGGTGGCAAATGGAACAAAGTGGAGAGTCCTTTAGTCCGATGGCGTGAAGACGATGATTTGTGGCGAATTTTTCATTTGCGACTTGGTACCATGTTGCCCGGACGCTGGAGGGAAGAAAAGGCTCGTGGATGTGACGCCAAACCGTGGGCCACCGCGTGGACGGATGTCTCAGTTCGATATTGTTGCTGGATATGGAACGAAGGAGTGGGGTGTAAAAATATTTAGGTCGAGGAGAACGCGTGGTCGGTAAGTGTGTGTGAGCATAACTGAAGTCGACGATGAAATCAGAAATGTGCGTCAGCTGGTGCGTGATGTGTCCGACTGGTACTGGTGGTGTTATGGTCGCGGGCACAAGAATTTCCAGCAAGCTGCGCGTAAGGGAGGTGCCCCCGTGCCACTGCTTGTGCGTGGTGGACATGTACAAGGACGCCGCGCGGAGTCGCACATTGACAAGGCCGTGGCTCGCGGGGGAAGGGTGAGCGTGTCGTAGCGGACCTTAAAGAGCGTACCGGCCGTAAGGAAGTATCCGAAGGCAGCCTGGAGGCTGCGGCCAATAGTTGATGGCAGCGGGAGGACCTGTGCAATATGGACATGTTGATTGAGGTATTGGACACGTTGTAAAGAATCGAGTCGTCGGAGAAGATTTTGTCGCACCGTCGTGCGGATGGTTTGGAGTGCACGCCGAAAATTGATGGCAGCGGAGCGGTGCACGGTGGAGGTGAAAATGATACCAAGGTATCGTAGTTTTTGTACACACGGGAGAGGTGCTAAGTCGTCGTGTGAGAGGCCGCGTCCAATGGGCATCGCCGCGGATTTAGCCACATTCATGTTACTGCCCGCTGCAGTGCCGTACGTTGATATCAAATCAAGTACCGTGTGCGTTTCACTCCGTGAGCGGATCAAGAGGAGGAGGTCGTCCGCATACGCACGACATCGAAAACTGTGCTGTCGCAAAGTGAGACCAGAAAGGTGGCGCGTCAGACTCCCGATGAGTGGCTCCAGGCTTATGGCATAGAGTAGGGTCGAAAGTGGGCAGCCTTGCCGTACGGAACGCCGGATCGCCACTGGTCCCGCCACACGGCCATTAACCTGAATCAGCGATTCGGCGGTGCCGTACAGGCGCCGGATCACGTCGATAAAGGCTGGTGGGAAACCTATGCGGTTCATCACTGAGAACAGAAAAAGATGCCGCACTTTGTCGAATGCGCTGTCAAAATCAATGGCAACCACTGTGGCGCGGAGTCTGCACGCCGCTGTCAGTGCAATTAAATCGCGACATTCTCCTGTGGCCGTGTGTATATTAACTGAGCCGCCCGGAGTTGTCTGTTCCGGGGATAGAACGCTAGGCAGGACCTTGCGGCATCGCGTTGCCAGTAGGCGTGTAAAAATTTTACAGTCTGCGTTAAGCAGAGTCATGGGACGGTAATGTGCAGTCGTCACACCTGGTGTCGGTTTGTGGATGGGTATAATAATTCCCGTGACGAAGGACGGCGGTACGGCGTCAGCAGTTCATGAAACATCGTTGTCCACCGTGACGCCATTAGTGTGAAGAAAGCGCGATAAAATTCTATCGGCAATCCGTCGACACCAGGTGACTTATTCAGAGCACCTTTTTTGATTGGTTGGTTGGTTGGTTGTTTTGGGGAAAGAGACCAGACAGCGAGGTCATCGGTCTCATCGGTTTAGGGAAGGACGGGGAAGGAAGTCGGCCCTGCCCTTTGAGAGGAACCATCCCGGCATTTGCCTGGAGCGATTTAGGGAAATCACGGAAAACCTAAATCAGGATGGCCGGACGTGGGATTGAACCGTCGTCCTCCCGAATGCGAGTCCAGTGTCTAACCACTGCGCCACCTCGCTCGGTTTTTTTTGATTGCATCGTGGATTTCGTCACGCGTAATGGGCTCCATCAGCTCGTCCGCTTCGTCGCTGGTGAGGCTGCGAGTTACGTGTGGTAACACAGACTCCTCTGCGTGGTTGTTGGTAGTCTCCTCCTGGTACATTGTGCGGTAGTGGTCGACAAAGGCACTGACGATTTCGGCCTGGCAAGTGACGTGCTGGCCGCGACAGGTGGTGATCTCGGTGATGAGTTGTTGTCGTCGATGTTTCCTATCGGAGGCAATATGATGCATGGTCGGATGTTCTTGTTCCGCCGAATCTTGACATCGGGTTCGCACCACAGCCCTCTGCAGTCTACGGCGTGTCAAAGTTACAATTTGCGCCTTAATCCTGCTGCGTTCCATCTGGGTGTCGGGGGTGGGCGGTTGGGCGTCCAGGTCGCGGAGAACGGCGTAGAAATAGTCGGTAGTGTGCCGGCGCCACATAGCAACTTCCTTTCCATACTGAATCAAAGTACGTCGAATGGCAGGTTTGGCACATTCCAGCCACGAGGTCAAGGTCGTGCGGTATTTAGGTAAGCGACGTTCACAGGTGGCCCATGTCTCGGTAACACGTTGAAGACATTCGGGATCATGAAGATGGGAGGAGTTTAGCTTCCACGGTGCACGACTACGCCAGACCACTTGCTTGGGGAAGAGAATATTGCAGATGTAGGCACAGTGGTCCGAAAAGGCCAGGGGCCAAAGTTCTGCACCTGGGACTGCAGGTGTGAGTTCCCGAGAGACGTAAATTCTATCAAGGCGGCTCGCGGAGTGACTCGTCTGGTAAGTTTGTCCAGGCGCGTCGCCGTGCTGAACTTCCCAAGTGTCGCGGAGCAACAGATCTCGGACGACAAGACGCAGTTCTTGACAGGTGTTGTAGCGGGGCACTTGATCTTTGGGGTGCAAGACACAATTAAAATCACCCCCAAGCAAGTAATGGTCGCAGCGTCCAAGAAACAAAGGAGCGATTTCCTCTGAATAGAAGAGTGCCCTGTCGCGTCTGCGGGTGGAGCCTGACGGAGCGTAAATGTTGACGATACGCGTCCCCATGACGGTGACGGCCATGCCTCTGGCAGATGGAAGGTCTGTGATATCGGCCACTGGAATACCTTCTCTGGCGTAGATGGCTACGCCTCGTCCCAGGTGGTCACCAGGAGAAGGATAAGTGTTATATCCCGCGACGCCTGGAAGTGTGGCCAGGTGTACTTCCTGTAGCAGTGCGATGTCGTCGTCCGACGCCCATATCATCTCTCGCAGCAGTTGAAGTTTCACGGGAGAGCTATTCGGTAGGTTTGGAGCCGTACCCGGCCGTGGAGGGGAACTCCACCGGCGGAGGAAGAAGAGGGCGAGGCAACGGCGAGTCGTGCCGTACGCCGCCTGACGGTGTTATCAGCGGCGTAACGATGCTTCCGTCTGGGGTAACTCTGTCCCCAGCGTGTGGTCCGGCTCCTCATCGACGTCCTCACTCCACACCACTGAAGGCGTTGTCGTTGTGATGGTCGTACGTTCCACTTCGGTCGTAGGGGCGGAGGGCGTCTCGGCGGCAGTCGCATCGGTGGAGTCCATTGGTTCAGGAGCACCTGAGCGAGCCAGTAGAGTAGGCATCGACACATCCACAGTCGGCGTCATGTTGTCGTCATTCGTATCGTCGTGTAGGTTCTCCGAGGCCTCTTCGGGTCGGACGGCCTCTGGAGCATCAGGGGGAGGTGATCCGTCCCGTCCCGAGACCGTACGGCGCCTCCTCTTGCGCCTCTTAGGTGAACGTTGTTTGCGGGTTCGTCCCTCCGTGTCGGAAGACGGAAGGGAGTCGCGTCGCTCTGAGAGGAAAGCCGTCGCGGGAACGTCGAATGAAGGGGCGTCCGTATGTTCAGGCGGGTGGGTGTCGGAAGTCGTCTCTTTTGGTAGTGGCGCCGGAGTAGCGTCAGGCTTTATGCGCGACGGGTCGGCCCCGGCGGTATCCGTAGCAGCTGGAAGGGTCACCGGTACGTGGTCCGATGGGCGGCGGCCGGTGGGAGGAGAAGAGAGCGCCGATGCGTAGGGGAGCGGTAAAACCGTAGTCGGAGCCGGAGGTGCCACGGTAGCGGCTGGCAATTGGGTTATTCGTCGCTGAAGACACTCAGATCTGAGGTGGCCTTCTTTGCCGCACCCGGAACAGGTCTTGGGTTGGCCGTCGTATATGACAACCGCGCGGCACCCGCTAATTTGCAGGTATGATGGCACGTGGCGATGGAGGTCGATGGTGATCTGCCATACACCGTTAAGAACGGGGTACGTTTGGAATTGCGCCCAGCGTTCGGCAGTATGGCCATGTACAGTGCCATAGGGGCGGAAAGCCGCGATAACGTCTTCCGCCGGAAGCTCGAACGGGAGTTCGAAAACTCGTACGGTACGCATTCCTAAGCCGGCATGGTCGACAGTGACCGCTCCGACATTGCCGTCGGCGTGGCAAAAGCGTAATCCATGGTTGGTGTCAGGAAGTATTCTTTCACATACCGCGTCATTTCCGACTTTGACGTACACAGTACTGCTTAATATGGACAAATGGATGCCCAAGATGTCGGAAGCTGGGATCGTAGCAACGTCGCGTAGGAAGCGTTCCACTTCCAAGGCCTTTGGTCGTGCGTAGTCGTTGCAGAAGTTGAAACGTGAAGTTGATTTTCGAAAACGGTTGGCCGTGATTCTAGTGCACGTAAGCGACACGTAAGTGACGGCCGCTGAAATGTAAACAACAGCGAGCGCGCGCGCTCCGCAGGCGGAAATAACAACACGTCAGCACTGCACGGCGGCGAAAGCCGGACTGACACCTAGACCACGCGTCTAGGCCAAATTAAGAACGATGTATTTCTGGTGGGGATGGCCTTCAGCCAGTGGCAAATCACATAGTAGCGGAATACTATGGGAGTCGATAGAAGACCGGGACTTCTCGAATGAAGAAGTCAAGGGAGAGATTCCGGACACTTTATGTTTTGAAGAAGACAGACCTGCCTGCGGTAACGTGCGTAATTAGATCAAGGAAGTGTTTGATTCTGGGTGGTGAGCGTCCACTATCATACTTGTGAAGAGACCTTATATTTCGGGTGGTCTGAATGTGCTCCCGACTAGGGCTCTAACTTCTGCTCGTATCACGAAACTGACCATAGACAGAGTATGAGTAACTATTCGTTGCTTTGCGTGTGTCAGTTTGTGAATCATCACGCTGAACTTTGAACTGTTTTGAGCTGATGAATGTTTCGTGTGTTGTGATAACGAAATGGACTTCGTTTTAGTGAATCTTTCATGACTATTTGCTTTTGGCATTTCGCTACCATCCTCGTATTGCCATCAACGCGGCTTTACTGCGTTTGATAAGTGTATTTCCTCTCTGCATTTCAACTATATATCGTAGGACCACTTCCCTTTTATTTGAGATGTCCTTTCTAGAATAAACATTGTTCAACATAATCAATTACAGACTTTAGAACAGAACCTTTGTTATTAAGTTATTCATTTAAATTTTATTTTGCATTTCTGTATATTTCATAAACTTTCAATTCTATCCAATGCATAGATTGTTTGACTGCAGAATCACAGCTACAGTTTATTATTTGCGGCGAATTTTCTGCGGGGCATGAAAGCAGACGTGCGCAACTCGACTCTATGATTACGTCGAGCTATTCTTTTTAAACAGATCCGGACGTAGACCAAGTGCCTAAAATAGGAGTAACCACAGGTAAAGAGACAACTGGTCTGCTCGTATGGGAGGCTGTTTTGAAGAGCAACTACTCCGCAGTAACCATAGGGGACCTTCACACATTTTTCATAATACTCAGCCCCTTGCAACTGTGATGTCAAAACTCTTGTTTTGCATTTTAAATGGGTAATAAACCTTGTGCGCTTACTCACACTGATGACCTCATTTCTATAAATTTTCTGCAGCAGATTGTGGGTTTATTCCAATGACGTGACATGTTTCCAACTGTGGTGCACCAGTATTTTAACCCTTTGTTGCCTGACGGTACTTAAAAGTACCAGTAAGTTTTGACTCTCATTATTTTCTCGTGGTGCAGTTTCGTGATCTGAGAGCCTGTCGGTACGTAACAGTATCTCTGCTCTACTGTTTCATAGATGTTATTGTGCAATACATAGACCTCTCTGGCGGTCAGAGCTTGAAATTGTTTTTTGCGCGCTGCTGTGAAAACAGAAGATTGTATGTGATTGTTTCAATGGTGTTACCTGAGTTTGTGTGCAATTTATTGAAACTTCCGTTGAGTTTTCCATTGTACGTTCTTACCTTCTTTGCTTTTTTATAATACTTTGAAGCATTACGTTACAAGTGAATGAGATAAGGTGGAAAATACAAGTCGGACTTATTAGTACCGTCAGGTTGTGCGAACACTTTATTGTAGCAACAATGCGTTACCTCTCATTAGTTGTTCTGTTCACTTTTTCTCACACAGAAACAATTAGAACAAACAGGAAAGGTTTTCCAGGGAATTTACCTAAAGAAAAATGTCTAAACCATGGGGAATCAAATCACAGAGAGTCATCTTTAGACCTAACAGTATTTCAATGGAGGGAAAATAAAGTAGTGTATTTTGCGTCAAACTTCCATGGCACTGAACAGAGCGTAGTGACAAGAAAATAGAAAGATGGAACTAGTATGACTATACCACGACCGGTTATTGTATGTGAATACAATAAACACATGGGTGGTGTGGATCATACAGACAGATTACGTTCAACTTATGGTCTTGACAGGCGATCAAAGAAATGGTGGCACCGTCTCTTCTGGGGAGCAATAGAAATTGCTTTTGTCAATGCTTACGTCATTTTCAGTGATCTACATGGGGCACTGCCACTGCTGGAATTCAGGAGTGCTGTGGCACTAGGGCTAATGAATGAACAGCAAGTGCCAAATCTCAAAAAGAGAAACTCTGGTAAAGATGAAATAACTCCCCCAAAGAGAAGGAAGGATAACTTTTCTGTTCCGAAGAATGTACATCTTGGCAATCGAGAAAACCGTTTTGCAGTGTTCAGTTGTAAAAGAGGACGATGCGAAATGTGTGCGAAAATTAAAATTCAGTAGAGACCACATTCACAATGTAGTACATGTAAAGTGTATTTGTGCTCCAATGAGAAAAAGAACTGTTTCCTACAATTTCATGAGGTATCACTAACACGAAATATGTGATATGTATAGCTAAGTTACTATGTATTGTGAAGTTGCTCTAGAATAAATTTATGAGAAATTTAAAAAAAAATTCGGAAATATCATATCATATTTCTGTTAATTAATTTTCTAATGTAAAAATATTTAATGTTTATGTGGAATAAAGTACTAGTTATAAAAATTGGATCATTTTTCTGCGCATATTGTGATTCTGTCCAGGGAGTCTGACGGTACTTCTGAGTACCAGGAGAGAAAAAAGTTGTGAAAAATAAGATAAAATTTTACAAAAAATCCTACCGTCATTTGAGGCCACAATAGCATAAATTCTGCAAAGAAAATGATAAAAAGTAATTTTTTTCTTATGTCAGGAAACAAAGGGTTAAGAGACCCAAAATCGTACGTTGTTCCAGGTTAATTTTTTTTTACTTGGCCATCGAATATTACTTTATGTTCAACTACTGAAACACTAAGTTAGAAGAAGTACTTGAAACTTCGTATTGAAATTAGGCGTTGCTAGAACCCACTCGGTCATCTGCATGTGGGCGGAACTGGATAAACAGTTTTGTGACAACAGGAGTTACCATGTAATTCAGTGACACTATGTTTTGCTACAGTTTAGCAAGCAGTTCTACTCCATCTGTAATTACACTTGAAATTCAACCCCTGAACATTCACTTCCTATTTCTAATAAAAAATATGACAAAATATCTAATATAATCCACTACATAATATATATGGGAACGCTCCTCTGCATTCAACAAATTGTTTGAAAGGTTCGAGCTTTGTTAAGAAACAAGGTAAGTTATACAATATGTTGATCTGTAAGGCAGAAAGGATCTGTCACTCACTGCTCCTACTTCATATACCTAACATTTGATGTATTTGTGGGAAATAACTTCAGTGGACAGAAAAGGTAAATTAAAAGAAATGTTGATTAGGAATTACCTTCGGGAGGCCAAATGTAGGCATTGATATCCATATAAAAGTACATACACTATCCTAGCCTACGACAATATGGACAACATGCGGTCTGGTATTATTTCATTGAAGCACGATGTCACAGAGGTCTCAAAGGTAAGACATAGCTACTGGGCTTAATATTTCAGAAACGTAGTAGCTACCATCCAAGTTATTGGCTATACTTACCAGAAGTGACTGTATTGTATATCCAGTAGTAACACCTACAATCTTATCAATGAAATGCAAATCATCTGTATATTCAGGTTTGATGTTTGTCGCCTTCATGGTGTTGTAGTTTAAATGACCAGGATTCAAATTCTCCCGACATCAACTGGCGTACTTCAACTGCAGTTCGCTATTTTTGTTCTATTTCTGTTGATGCTTATCACATAACATCTTTGCAAATTACTAAGTGATGTTCATTGATATTGTAAATCTTTTTCTGTCTCCGACGGACTTACAGTGTCAACTGTAAAACTTAAATTTTTTTATTTATTCATGTTGAACTCCAATTTTCTTTCCATTTTTATTTCCTTTATTACTTATTGCGTTGTTTCCTTTCTCTTTTTTGAGTCATCAGTCCTCTGACAGGTTGATGCTGCAGGCTACGAATTTCTCTCCTGAGCCATTTTCTTCATCTCAGAGTAGCACTTGCAACCTCCGCCTTCAATTTATTTGCTGGATGTGCTCCGACCTCTTTCTTCTGCAGCTCCCTCCAGTACCATAGAAGTTATTCACTAATGTCCTAACAAATGCTATCATCCTATTCCTCCTTCGTGTCAGTATTTTCCATATGCTTGTTTCTTCCCCGATTCTGCGGAAAACCTCCTCACTTCTTACCTTATCACTCCAACATTCTTACGTGCATCACGTACCAAACTCTCCCATTCTCTCCTGTTCCGGTTTTCTACAGTCCATGGTTCACTGCTATATAACGTTTTGCTCTAAAATACAAGCCGGTTGATGTGGCCGAGCAGTTCTAGGCGCTTCTGTCTGGAACCACATGACCACTACGGTCGCAGGTTCGAATCCTGCCCCGGGTACGGATGTGTGTGATGTCCTTAGGTTAGTTAGGTTTAAGTAGTTCTAAGTCTAGGGGACTGATGACCTCAGATAGTGCTTAGAGCAGTTTGAACCTTTTTTTTTCTCTAAAGTACATCCTCGGAAAGTTCGTCTTCAAATGAAGACCTAAGTTTGAAAACTAGTGAACTTTTTTTGGCCAAGAGTGCCCTCTACGACTGAATTAGTCTGCTTTTTTGTGTCCTCGTTCCTTCGCCGGGCGCGGGTTTTTTGCTTCCAAGGAAGCAGAATTCCTCAACTTCGTCTATTTCATGATCTCAAATTCTGATTTAAAATTTGTCTGTGTTCTCGTTTCTGCTATTCCTAATTATTTTCGTCTGTCTGTTACTTTCGTCTTTCTTTGATTTACTCTCAGTCAATATTCTGTACTCATTTAGACTGTTCATTTCATTCGACAGCTCCTGTAAATCTTCTATACCTTCGCCGACATTATCAGTGTCATCAGCGAATCTTATGATTGATATTCTTTCACACTGAACTTTAATCGCACACATTTTCCTTTTCTCACTCATTGCTCATATGTATAGATTGAACAGTAGGGGCGAAACATTATATCTCTGTATTACAATTTTTTTTTAAAGCTGAGCACTTCACTCATGTCTCCCAGTCTTATTGTTCACTCTTGGTTCTTCTATATATTTTATATTGCTCGTCTTTCCCTATTGCTTACTCCAATTTCTCTCATAATTTCGAAAAGTTTGCACCATTTTACACTGCTGAAACGCTCTTTTTCCAGGCCGACAAATCCGAAGAATGTATCTCGATTTTTTTTTCAGTCTTGCTTCCAGAATCAAACTCAACGTCAGAACTGCCATTCTAGTGCCTTTACCTCTCCTAAACTCAAACTGACCTCATCTAACAGAGCCTCAAATTTCTTTCGCATTCTTTTATACACTTGGGTACAAGAACTATATGCACAGACTGAATTGCAAGGGAGACAGGCTACAACGACTCGACCTCTATGTACAGACTGAATTGCATGGGAGATAGGCTGTAACAATGATTAACTTCCTCTCAATTACTATCTCCCTTTCATATCCTTCGACTCTTACAAATGCAGTATGGTTTCTGTACAAGTCGTGGATGACGTTTCGCTCCCTGTATTTGTCCCTGAAACGCCTCAGAATTTTAAAGAGAGTTTTCATGTCATAATCGTGCAATGCATTTAGAAATCTAAAAAATCTACATAACATGAAATTGGTTCAAAATGGTTCAAATGGCTCTGAGCACTATGGGACTCAACTGCTGAGGTCATTAGTCCCCTAGAACTTAGAACTAGTTAAACCTAACTAACCTAAGGACATCACAAACATCCATGCCCGAGGCAGGATTCGAACCTGCGACCGTAGCGGTCTTGCGGTTCCAGACTGCAGCGCCTTTAACCGCACGGCCACTTCGGCCGGCTAACATGAAATTGAGTGAGTAATTAACCACTACAACATGCACATTAGTACTCACGAGCTGAAGAACAGCTGGAAGCCAGTGTCGGTAGTCCCACACGAGATGCGCACGCAGTCTCCTTTGGCGGGAGCGCTTTCACCAGGGGCGAGCACTAGCTGATTCTCTGGGTCGTAGCACTTCCCCGGATGGTCTACAAAGTACGAAACAAGCTACTTACAAGTTGTTAACTATACTGCTTAACAGCTGTCAGGTAACTACGAGATATTCATATCGTTGGTGCATCAGAGCGAAGTGTACGCCCTACGTTACAGGTAGCGTACAATGACAATCATTCTGTCTATAGAATAAAAATCCGCTTCAGTAGCGAAGCTTAAAGCTTCATCTTCAGATGACACAAAATAATTATGGGCACATAAATGTGTGGTGCAGCAGCCAGCGAACACATGACAGTGACCCGGAGACGCGTCTCCTTCGCCATGTCACGTCATGACCGTGGTCTACGGAGCGGGATAAAATTGGCCACACAGCGACAGAAAACCAGCATCTTATTCATATGACATGTGCACCGGCTTCCCTCTTGCTGACAACCTACACTGCGGGTTTGGACTACGTTTGGTGTTCGACTGGCTAGATTTCTCTTAGCAGTACGACGGACTTGGATTTTATTCGCGGAATTGCTGTATTTCGTAGTGTTGATTACTGACATAACAGCCATCCACAAGTTTGTGTTGTGCGACGAACTCTCAACCAGTACCGTACTTGTAGCTACTGTTTCTGTTCAAATAAAGAGGACAGAAGCAACATTCTAACGTTTGGATTTCTTGCTGTTTGTATTCGCAACACGTCTTCTATGTTTTGGAAAGCATATAATCTCCTTCTGTCTTCTGGCTGGCGCCTTTTATTGCCCACATGTGGGCAGACTGGCAGCTGCTAAAACCTACGCCACACATTGGTCCAATATGGCAAGGAACGTATGCAATGGCCGAGATACGACAGAATTGTACTACGTGATTCTCTGGCACCTTATGTAGCGCCCACTGTCACCAAACGTGAGGCCCAGGTTCAACACATCATCGCTAAGATGTTGGCCCTTACTGGCGTTTCCTTCGTTATCTGTATTCTGTAATTTCTAATCAATGAGTTAATTGTAGAGAAAGTGCCGTTGCATTTAAGAACTTTGATTATTATCTTCATGAACATAAATTTATTTGTTATCAGCATTCCTAATTGAAATATTGTACTTTGCTTTGCTGGAGTACAATTCTTGTAAAATTGAATTTCAAATTAAAGGCCTAAAAAGTTTGGAGGCCAACGTTAGTGGCCTGACTTTTTTTTGTATGTAGTTGAAATTTCTGCATGTTAAACAACTCTCTCTCTCTCCCCTTGTCTCTCTCGCTCTCAGTTATTGCTGTTCAAACGGTTTGCACGTTTTGATGATGTTGATGTTAGGCTAGGTTTTTATTTCTTAAAAAACTTGCTGAGTTCCCTGCGTTGTTCGGATAAGTATTTATTCTACGCTTCAATTACTCCATCTTCTCCTCTTTCCCACCCCACCCCACCCCCCTCTCTCTCACCACCTGCTCCACCCACAACTCTCGTCCACGTGCTGCTCCCTCCTCTATCTGCCCTCTCCTCTCTCCCCATTGTCACCCCCACCTGAATGGAAGTTTCCTGGTTCTTACACCGACAGTATTTATTGCCAGATAGTACCATGGGTATTAAGTTTGGTTGAAATCGATCTAAGGGTCTAGGTGGAGCTTTTTATCCCCGCATACTCAAATATCACATATATTTAACGTATTTCACACATACCGGGTGATCAAAAAGTCAGTATAAATTTGGAAACTGAATAAATCACGGAATAATGTAGATAGAGAAGTACAAATTGATACACATGCTTGGAATGACATGGGGTTTTACTAGAACCAAAAAAATACAAAAGTTAAAACAATGTCCGACAAATGGCGCTTCATCTGATCAGAATAGCAATAATTAGCATACCAAAGTAAGACAAAGCAAAGATGATGTTCTTTACAGGAAATGCTCAATATGTCCACCATCATTCCTCGACAATAGCTGTAGTCTTGGAATAGTGTTGTGAACAGCACTGTAAAGCATGTCCGGAGTTATGGTGAGGCATCGGCGTCGGATGTTGTCTTTCAGCATCAATAGAGATGTCGGTCGATCACGATACACTTGCGACTTCAGGTAACCCCAAAGCCAATAATCGCACGGACTGAGGTCTGGGGACCTGGGAGGCCAAGCAAGACGAAAGTGGCTACTGAGCACACGATCATCACCAAACGACACGTCTAGCAATATGGGATGGAGCGCCATCCTGCATAAACATCGTACGTTCCAGCAGGTGTTTATCAGCCAGGCTGGTGATGATGCGATTCTGTAACATACCGGCGTACCTCTCACCCGTCACGGTAGCAGTTAAAAAACCAGAATCACGCATTTCCTCGAAGAAAAAAGACCCGATAACGGTAGATGTGGTAAATCCAACCCATACCGTGAATTTTTCGTCGTGCAATGGAGTTTCCATGACAGTTCTAGGATTTTCGGTAGCCCAAATTCTGCAGTTGTGGGCGTTGACAGACCCTCGGAGCGTGAAATGAGCTTTGTCGGTACACAACACGTTACTCCACAAATCGTCATCTTCTGCCATCTTTTGAAACGCCCACACTGCAAATGGCCTCCGCTTCACTAAATCGCTAGGTAACAGTTCATGATGCCGATGGATTTTGTGCGGATAGCATCGGCGGGTACGCCTCAGCACCAACCAAACAGTAGTGTATGGGAGGCCGATGCGCCGTGTGATTGCACGAGCGCTGGCTTCCCCGTGCATGGACAAACCCGCTACAGTCTCCATTTCTTCCTAAACTGTCTCAGCAGCATTACGCCTTGTGCTCGGTCGGCCACTACGGGGTCTATCGTCTAAACAACCCGTGGCTTCGAACTTCGAAATCATTCTCGTCACAGCTGCATTTATCAACGGACCTTTACCCGTTCGAATACCCTTCCTATGGCGATAGGGTCGTAGCGCTGAACTAGCACATTCCCCACTCTGACAATACAGCTTCACTAAAAGCGCCTTTTCAGGTAACGTCAACATGCTGCGACTGCTGGCGCGTCTGATTCTCTCTCTCATTACAGCTCCTTCTATACACGATTGTCATGCACAGTCACTGACGTCTTGCTGTCCAGCGCCATCTGTCGGACATTCTGTGAACTTTTCTTTTTGTTATAATAAAACCACATGTCATTCCAAGCATGTGTGTCAATTTATACCTCTCTATCTACATTATTCCGTGGTTTATTAAGTTTTCAAATTTATACTGACTTTTTGATCACCCGGTATTTGTAGACGTATTTCACCATTTTCACACAGCTCAATGTTAATGGCGTCATATCTCCTGAACTATGTGTCGTACAATGATACAGTTCGCAATTTCATTTAGTGGCATATGTGAATACTGTCAGCAAAATGTGTTGCAAATCGAATTTATAATAAAGAACTAATAAATGGTCATGCCTAATGCGTACGTTTTATGCATAAAAAACGATTTTGTGACGGTGTCAGCGAGAAAACGTCTCTTAAAAGTTTTAAATTATGTGTAAATTTGGTTAGAAGTCACAAAGTGCTCTCATTCGAAAATACTGTCGGGATATACTCTGTTTTCGCCTCGTGAGGTGCGCTCCTTTCTCAACTACCCTTTTGAGAGTTAGGTACTTCTTAGCGCCACAGTGGTTCTTTCCATACATTAAGTGGTACCTGTACCAAGTTTTCTGAAACCGATCCAGTAGTTTAGGAGGAGTTGTGTAACATACATACATACACACACACACACATATATTTTTATACACGGTCCAGTCATGCTAATGAGACCACCGCATACATTCGACGTAAGCCATGGAAAGGGGGGGGGGGAATAATTTAGCCTTTGTCGTCATGCGGAAATGGAGCGATTTATCTGGCGTCCAAAACGACATTATCATTAACTTTCAGGTCAATGTCGTAACATTTTCGAAACGGCTAAGTTTGTAAACTGTTTTCAGGCCGCCGTGGTTCAAATATACTTTGTATGTGTAATGAAACTTGCCTTCTCAGAACTTTCGTGCTTCAGTTGAATGTTAGATTCCGTATACATTTCGGCCTGACTTGAGTTAATTTTTATATTTAAATTATACATTCCACATATGAAGATTTCATATATACACATCAAATAAAGTTTTGCATCACCTCGGTTCCGATAGTTCCGGAACCTGTACAGAAAATTGGAATAGAGATCAACATAAACATCATTTCCACCCTTTTTGTTGCTCATTGAAACCACACACTGCATGTTGTACCACCATACATCGAGACCTTCAAAAGTGGTGGTCCAGATTTCTGTACGCAATGGTACTTCTAAAACCCAGTAGCACTTCGTCTTGCGTTGATGCATGCCTGTATTCGTCGTGACATACTATCCACAACTTCATCAAGGCATTCTTAGTCCAGATTGTCCCACTCCTCAACGGCAATTCGGCGTAGATCCCTCACAGTGGTTGATGGGTCACGTCGTCCATGAACAGCCCTTTTCAATCCATCCTAGGCATGTTCGATAGGTTTCATGTCTAGAGAACATGCTGGCCACTCTAGTCGAGCGATGTCGTTGTCTTGAAGGAAGTCATTCACAAGATGTGCACGATGGGGGTGTGAATTTTAGTCTATGAAGACGAATGCCTCTCCAATATGCTGCCGATATGGTTACACTACAGGTCGGAGGATGGCATTCACGTATCGCACAGCCGTTACGGCGCCTTCCATGACCATCAGCGGCGTACGTCGTCCCCACTTAATGCCACCCCAAAACAGCAGAGAACCACCTCCTTGCTGCGCTCGTTGGTCAGTGTGTCTAAGGCGTTCAGTCTGACAGGATTGCCCCTAAACACGTCTCCGATGATTGTCTGGTTGAAGGCATAAGCAAAACTCATCGGTGAAGAGAACGTGATGCTAAACCTGAGCGGTCCATTCGGCATGTCGTTAGGCCCATCTGTACAGCGCAGCCGCGCGAGATTAGCCGAGCTGTCTGAGGCGCTGCAGTCATGGTCTGTGCGGCTGGTCCCGGCAGAGGTTCGAGTCCTCCCTCGGGCATGGGTGTGTGTGTTTGTCCTTAGGATAATTCAGGTTAAGTAGTGTGTAAGCTTAGGGACTGATGGCCTTAGCAGTTAAGTCCCATAAGATTTCACACACATCTGAGCACATTTGTACCGCGCTGCATGGTGTCGTGGTTGCAAAGATGGACCTCACCATGGATGTCGAGAGTGAAGTTGCGCATAATGCAGCGTATTCCGCACAGTTTGAGTCGTAACACGACTTCCTGTGGCTGCGGGAAAACTATTATTAAACATGGTGGCGTTGCTGTCAGGGCTCGTCCGAGCCATAATCCGTAGGTAGCGGTCATCCACTGCAGTAGTATCGTTGGGCGGCCTGAGCGAGGCATATCATCGACAGTTCCTGTCTCTCTGTATCTCCTCCATGTCCGAACAACATCACTTTGGTTCACTCCGAGACGCCCGTCCTGGCACAAAGTAACAGTGCGGACGCGACCGATCCGCGGTATTGACTGGCTAGGCATTGTTGAACTACAGAAAACACGAGCTTTGTACCTCCTTCCTGGTGGAATGACTGGAACTGATCGGCTGTCGGCCCCCCTCCGTGTAATAGGCACAGCTCATACATGGTTGTTTACATCTCTGGGCGGGTTTGGTTCAAAATGGCTCTGATCACTATGGGACTTAACATCTATGGTCATCAGTCCCCTAGAACTTAGAATTACTTAAACCTAACTAACCTAAGGACAGCACACAACACCCAGTCATCACGAGGCAGAGAAAATCCCTAACCCCGCCGGGAATCGAACCCGGGAACCCGGGCGCGGGAAGCGAGAACGCTACCGCACGACCACGAGCTGCGGACTGGGCGGGTTTACTGACATCTCTGAACAGTCAAGGGGACTGTGTCTGTGATACAATATCCACAGTCAACTTCTATCTTCAGGAGTTCTGGGAACCGGGGTGATGCAAAACTTTTTGATGTGTGTATTTGATCACCAAAACCCTTTTTTTTCTAATAACATAATTTTATTCTTCATATCGATCCATTTAGCGACATCGATCTTGTACCTTGAAAATTAGTAACTACAGTTGTTAACTTACGTGAGTCAAAAACAACTTTACAGTGAAACTAATGCTATTATGCTTTAATTTTCATACAAGCAATATCTCTGTTTTAATTTTTAATTTTTATACATTAATTTTACCATTGATAATTCAATCGATAAAGATACAAAGACAGGAAGATGAAATTTTTTATATTTTTAAGATCTGGAACTTTCATTATTAATTATTAAAAGCATAAATCTATATATTAATAATTAGTCCCAGAAAACATTATGTAATTTATATCTGAAAAATAATTTCAATTAAAACGTTCAAAATAAAATTCATTTGAACTACATCCTGTTCTAGAAGGATCTGGAAGCTACGTTCGTAATACGTACAGAAAATTTAGGTACCAAACGCGCCATAATAACGTCAGTTGTCGAGATTGGTCAACGTAACTATCAAGTCCTTGTGTTACGTTTTATCAGTAAATACTAACGATGTCAAAAAGCAACAATATTCCAGCGACTTCCACTGAAACAAAAAAAACCTAGAGCCTATTAATTGGAAAGCATAAACAGGAACCGACATTCTAGACAACGAGGCAGTCATAGAAAGATAACTAACGTTCATCTGCTAGCACAATATTCCTGCCCTTACGAAATTATATACCTGTTGACAACACTAGAATAGTTAGTTCAACGCAGCATATTTACTTTCTGTATATCTACGAACATTTCGATAGTACGTGATATGTAACATTGTACGTGGCAAAATGGCCCCAACCAGAAGCGGTGCTGAGGCCACTATGGCGCGCCACAGCCATAGATGACAGGGGTGAATGATGGTTGAAGAGATGTGTACAGTGAAATAGATGCGAAACTCATCAAACTACCTTTCATTAGGGAAATGGAATGAGCTCGACGATTGTGATATAACTTTCAAAAAATTAGTCGTCGTTTCCGTTTTAAGCTTTATTAGAGGAGATACAGATTACAGCTAGTAACTAGAGTTTATCAGTGCAACATTTCGGAGTTGTTATACATGCCTTAATACAGCTACACCTGTTGTTTATGCTCTTACCACACATTATTGAAGGCTCGAGTCTTTAATGAACTGTGACAATAACCTGGGCCGGCCGGGGTGGCCGTGCGGTTCTAGGCGCTGCAGTGTGGAACCGCGTGACCGCTACGGATGCAGGTTCGAATACTGCCTCGGGCATGGATGTGTGTGATGTCCTTAGGTTAGTTAGGTTTAAGTAGTTCTAAGTTCTAGGGGACTGATGACCTCAGAAGTTAAGTCCCATAGTGCTCAGAGCCATTTGACAATAGCCTGAGTAGGTGTAGACGTATTAGGGCATGTATAAAAACTCCGAAATAATGCATTGATAATGGCTAGTTACTAGCCGAAATCTATATCTGCTCTAATAAAGCTAGAACGGAAAAAAATGTTCAAATGTGTGTGAAATCTTATGGGACTTAAGTGCTAAGGTCATCAGTCCCTAAGCTTACACACTACGTAACGTAAATTATCCTAAGGACAAACACACACAACCATGTCCGACGGTGGACTCGAACCGCCGCTGGGACCAGCCGCACAGTCCATGACTGCAGCGCCCAAAACTGCTCCGCTAATCCCGCGCGGCTAGAACGGAAATGAAGACTGATTGTTGCTCTTTACCATGTTTAAAGATGCATAACTGTTGAGTCTCTGACCGCCCCGATGAACCAAGGGGCTACCAGTATTGACTCTTCAACTCCCATTCAGTAAACGTTCCTGCATATAGGCCTCCACAGCAGGCGTCTGCTTTCGTGCACCTACGCTGACCGCTGTTCATGGGCGACAAAGACTGGAATTTGCACGCCAATACCGTAAATGCATGTCCACTGAGTAGCGACAGGTGGCCTTTTCAAATGAATCACATTTTGTGCGCACCCGACATATGTCCCTTGGCGTATATGACACTGCAACAATCGTCGTAAGTGTCTAGGCCCGAGGAGGGAGCGTCGTGGTATGGGGGATGTTTTCGTGGCATTCCCTAGGTGATTTCGTCGTTCTGGAAGACAGAATGGATCAACAGAAGTACACTAATGGCCATTAAAATTCCTACACCAAAAAGAAATGCAGATAATAAACGAGTATTCATTGGACAAATATATTTTACTAGAAATGACATGTGATTACATTTTCACGCAAAATGGGTGCATAGATCCTGAGAAATCAGTACCCAGAGCAACCACCTCTGGCCGTAATAACGGCCTTGATACGCCTGGGCATTGAGTCAAACAGAGCTTGGATGGCGTGTACAGGTATAGCTGCCCATGCAGCTTCAACACGATACCACCGTTCATCAAGAGTAGGGACTGGCGTATTGTGACGAGCCATTTGCTCGGCCACCATTGACCAGAAGTTTTCAAATGGTGAGAGACCTGAAGAATGTGTTGGCCAGGGCAAAATTCTAACATTTTCTGTATCCAGAAAGGCCCGTACAGGACCTGCAACATGCGGTCGTGCATTATCCTGCTGAAATGTAGGGTTTCGCAGGGATCGAATGAAGAGTAGAACCACGGGTCGTAACACACTTGAAACGTAACGTCCACTGTTCAAAGTGCCGTCAATGCGAACAAGAGGTGACCGAGACGTGTAACCAATGGCACCCCATACCATCACGCCGGGTGATACGCCAGTATGGCGATGACGCTTCAAATGTGCTTTCACCGCGGTGTCGCCAAACACGGATGCGACCATCATGATGCTGTAAACAGAACCTGGATTCATCAGAAAAAATGACGTTTTGCCATTCGTGCACCCAGGTTCGTCGTTGAGTACACCATCGCAGGCGCTCCTGTCTGTGATGCAGCGTCAAGCGTAACCGCAGCCATGGTCCCCGAGCTGATACTCCATGCTGCTGCAAGCGTCGTCGAACTGTTCGTGCAGATGGTTTTTGTCTTGTAAACGTGCCCATCTGTTGACTCAGGGATCGAGACGTGGCTGCACGATCCGTTGCAGCCATGCGGATAAGATGCCTGTCATCTCGACCGTTAGTGATACGAGGCCGTTGGGATCCAGCACGGCGTTCCGTATTACCCTCCTAAACCCATCGATTCCATATTCTGCTAACAGTCATTGGATCTCGACCAACGCGAGCAGCAATGTCGCGATACGATAAACCGCAATCGCGATAGGTTACAATCCGACCTATATCAAAGTCGGAAACGTGATGGTTCGCATTTCTCCTCCTTACACGAGGCATCACAACAACGTTTCACGAGGCAACGCCGGTCAACTGCTGTATGTGTATGAGAAGTCGGTTGGAAACTTGTCAGCACGTTGTAGGTGTCGCCACCGGCGCCAACCTTGTGTGAATGCTCTCAAAAGCTAATGATTTGCATATCACAGCATCTTCTTCCTGTCGGTTAAATTTCGCGTCTGTAGCACGTCATCTTCGTGGTGTAGCACTTTTAATGGCCAGTAGTGTATGCATCTATATTTGGGGACCATGTCCACTCCTAAAAATAGTGTCTTTTTCCCTCGGCACGATGACACCTACCAGCGCAGCGTTTGTCATACTGCTCGCAGTGTGCGTGTGTTATTCGAAAAGCACAAGCGACCAGAATGAGTTTCCCGTACTCCCCTTGTCAACAAACTCCCCGAATTTAAACCGAGTCGAGAATCCATGGTACCACCACGGTCGGGCTGTTTGCGCCATGGGTCCTCGAAAGAGAAACCTAGCGCAGCTGCCTATGGCACTAGTGTCTGTATGTCTCCATACTCCTGTCGGAACCTTCCAGAACCTCACTGACTCTTTTCCAGCACGTCCGCGTAGCAAGAGGTTGTTATTCAGGCATTTTACAGATTGTCACATTAATGCGACCGGACTGTGTAGTACGTATGGGTATGGATCCAACTGTGGAGAGAAAGGAGAGTGTCTTGCAAGGATCCCTGTCTTAAGTCCTCTGGTTTCTCGGTATGTGGTTCTTGTTTTCCTGTTCATGACCCTGGTTTACCACTGTTGCTGGCAATTTGAACCACTGTTTCGTTTTTGTGCTTGGCGGCATTAATGATTCAGTACTAGTATTATCTCTAATTAAAATCTAAACTTATGATAAAATTTTGCGGTGACGGTTCTGATTTGTATAACCAGTGCAATATACCTACAACTTGACGTACTTCTGCTATGTCTCCCAGGGATAGGCTCTCAAAATCCGTCACAGTTCGATGTTTTCGATATGTTGTAATTGGCTCAGTTGGGGTTTTTAATGTGATTCCATACACTGTACACCCATATAACATGATAGGCACTTTTGTCACTTTGTAGAGACGAAGCTATGTTCTCGTTTTAAGATCTAGGCTAAGGAACACTGGCGACGTGTACTGGCCTTTTGTACACAGAAACAGTTGTTCGTCTGATATGCTACCTAAGTATTAACAGATGATGACCATGGGTGTTTGTGTCTAATATTCGGAGATTTTGTTTTAGCTGCGGACATTCTTTTTCCTTTTTGGGTAAATATAGCGCTGTGGTTATGTCTGCATTTAATTTAGTTCTGTTTTTCTGTTTTAAATGTTTCAAATGGCTCTAAGCATGATGGGAGTTAACGTCTGAGGTCATTAGTCCCCTAGACTTAGAACTACTGAAACCTAACTAACCTAAGGACATCACACACATCCATGCCCGAGGCAGGACTCGAACTTGCGACCGTAGCAGCAGCGTGGTTCCGGGCTGAAGCGCCTAGAACCGCTCGGCCACAGAGGCCGGCTTTCTGTTCTATGATGTGGTAACTTACTCTGTCTTTGCAGTCTTCAGATGTTTCCAGAGTGCGCCACACTTTATCGTATACTCTTTCCCAGTTTGGGAAAAGAGCCGAGCATTTCTTGATTCATTGAAATTGATGGTTATCTGTTCTCTAAGGCGAAGAACCTACATTTCTGTGACAGTTTTCTATTAAATACGAACAGTTTTGCACGGATAGAAGCGTTTTCCGATAACATGACATTTATTCTTTTTAAAGTAATCTTTCTTGAGTTTAGAAGGCTAATCGCACGATAACTGAAACACTGCTTCAAGTCTTAACCTGATTTTGGACTATAATAACTTTAGCTATCATCCACTTTTGAAGGAAATATGCTGGAAGTACGTATGCATTCATAATAACTAATGGCTTTCACGGTAATGCCTTTAGATGACTCATGTTTAAACGAGGGACACGGGATGAAATTTGACGAAACTGTGATTGTTGCCAATACTTCCGGTTTTTGTTACAGTGTTCATAAAAAGACAATTGAAATTAGGTTGGCAGATAACTTGATTAATTGAGACAATGGGTTTCCTTTTAAGAGGACGTGGAACCCTGTACTACCCGGTGCGGCCAGTCCGAGTGTTCGAAAATAGTCTCTGAGTGCGATATGTCGTTGCCGCATGTGTTCTACGAGGTGCATTCCAGTTCTAAGGCCTCCGATTTTTTTTCTTATTAACTACTCACCCGAAATCGATGAAACTGGCGTTACTTCTCGACGTAATCGTCCTGCAGACGTACACATTTTTCACAACGCTGACGCCATGATTCCATGGCAGTGGCGTAGGCTTCTTTAGGAGTCTGTTTTGACCACTGGAAAATCGCTGAGGCAATAGCAGCACGGCTGGTGAATGTGCGGCCACGGAGAGTGTCTTTCATTGTTGGAAAAAGCCAAAAGTCACTAGGAGCCAGGTCAGGTGAGTAGGGAGCATGAGGAATCACTTCAAAGTTGTTATCACGAAGAAACTGTTGCGTAACATTAGCTCGATGTGCGGGTGCGTTGTCTTGGTGAAACAGCACACGCGCAACCTTTCCCGGACGTTTTTGTTGCAGTGCAGGAAGGAATTTGTTTTTCAAAACATTTTCGTAGGATGCACCTGTTACCGTAGTGCCCTTTGGAACGCAATGGGTAAGGATTACGCCCTCGCTGTCCCAGAACATGGACACCATCATTTTTTCAGCACTGGCGGTTACCCGAAATTTTTTTGGTGGGGGTGAATCTGTGTGCTTCCATTGAGCTGACTGGCGCTTTGTTTCTGGATTGAAAAATGGCATCCACGTCTCATCCATTGTCACAACCGACGAAAAGAAAGTCCCATTCGTGCTGTTGTTGCGCGTCAACATTGCTTGGCAACATGCCACACGGGCAGCCATGTGGTCGTCCGTCAGCATTCGTGGCACCCACCTGGATGACACTTTCAGGACGTCATGCAGGATTGTGTGCGCAGAACCCACAGAAATGCCAACTCTGGAGGCGATCTGTTGAACAGTCATTCGGCGATCCCCCAAAACAATTCTCTCCACTTTCTCGATCATGTCGTCAGACCGGCTTGTGCGAGTCCGAGGTTGTTTCGGTTTGTTGTCACACGATGTTCGGCCTTCATTAAACTGTCGCACCCACGAACGCACTTTCGACACATCCATAACTCCATCACCACACGTCTCCTTCAACTGTCGATGAATTTCAGTTGGTTTCACACCACGCAAATTCAGAAAACGAATGATTGCACACTGTTCAAGTAAGGAAAACGTCGCCATTTTAAGTATTTAAAACAGTTCTCATTCTCGCCGCTGGCGCTAAAATTCCATCTGCCGTACGGTGTTTCCGTCTCTGGGATGTATTGACAATGAACGCAGCCTCATTTTAAAACAATGCGCATGTTTCTATCTCTTTCCAGTCCGGAGAAAAAAAATCGGAGGCCTTAGAACTTGAATGCACCTCGTACTAGGCTGGCGCCACTTGCCCAGTCTTGGAGGACAGCAACTGTGGTTGGGGGGCGCATGCGCCGTGTACGGTACGGAGGCCTATATAGGATCTTCGTATATCCAAAATTGAAACGAACGACTTGGGACGTCAGCTTGTGTAATATATGTTAAAAAATGAGAAAATTCCTCCAGCTGTATTAAGGTGTTGGTTTTATTGGCAACTAGTTTCGATGTTGTTACATCATCATCTTCTGGCCCATACTTGTTGACAGCAACCGTATGTGTCTAACACTAGTAGTCATTGGTGAGATAGGCGTGTTCCATGCGGAAGGCAGGTAGTAACTGCGTATATAGGACGTCGATTTGCAGCCTTGGCATACTGCGTCCCTCACACGTCCTTCCCTCCCCAGCCATCTTCGACGCGCCCTCGCCAGTCTCCCTCCCCCTCTACCCTCTACCCCCCTCCCACCCTTCTCCCCATCTCCCTCATCTCCACGCCCCTCGCAGATCCTGTGTTTTGCTCATCGTCATCAGTGTGCTACTTCAGTGTTGTGTTTGGTGCTGTTCTCCTGTGCGTCGAGAGCTGTGATTTTAATTGTGTGCTGGACTTGTACGTAGTGTTACTGTCAACGATTATTATGTGCTACGCCGTCCGTCAATACTTCTATGCTCCGGTGATACTTCGCGTTGTGTTCTTTTAATTGTCACAGTGTGTATTTTTTGTGTGTTCTACTTATTTACGGTTTTTATCTCCATTTTACAGTCACCCTCTTTTTGTCTGTTGCCTTCCACAAAGTTCCCCTCTCCTTTTATATCTATGTACACCATATTTTTCCTTTATGTTATTTTTAAATGTCTTCTATGTATGTTCTATGTCTTTCGGCTGAAGAGCAGCGCATATGTTGCTGCCAGCCCGCCCTGATGGGGAATTGAAATGCAATAAAGAAAAAAAAAAGCCTTGGCATCAGTTTTCAGCAGGACTCAGCAGCAGCAGCCTTCTCCTGAAGTTGGCGAACAGTTGATCGCCGAAATATTGAATCGGGTTTATTTTAGGATCCGGCAGCAAACCCGAAGAGACTTTCAAGACTTATGACGCCCGAAAAGCCTACGAACGCACATCCTTTAGATGTCTGTCATACCATCCACTTTGGACACCGAAATGCAGAAGCTTGTCGTCGCTTCCGCCTTATTTCTTCGAACGGTGGTTGCCAAGCTACACTGAGGGTGAAACCCCTGTCACAATTAACAAGATTTGGTATCACACGCAATTCAGTTGCCTCCTAAATAACACTGGCCAAGAAAAGAATCGTAGGACACGTAACAGAGGTCTCATCGAAATCTAATGAGTGCTCCTCCGTTGAGCTGTCCTCAGCCGATGACGAATTACGTACCAGGACGAGTCTTACGTTACTTTTACATTCAGTGCAAACTGCACTGTGTCAAGCCGAAGTAAGACTTGATGCATTAGCAAGGAATGCAATAGAGCTAGTTATCCGAAGCTCTATATTATTTTTCACAGTGCCAAAATCATTTTCTATTTTTGCAACTGGTCAGAAGATGGGTGCGGTTCCTCTCTTGTTTAGACGCTCTTTCGGAGGCTGCGCCAGCATGTGTCAGGAAGGCGATTCTCTTGTCTCTTTCACTGCTCTGGCCTCAGTGTCCTCAGAATCTTCTTAATGTTAGCACAAAATATCCGGGGGTGGTGACACTACATAGAGTGAAGCCTTCATCTCAGGCAACCAATCGGTAGTGTTCTTACGGAAAGAATGTTCTTACTTCAGGTTCTGCTAGTCGCATCTGCGGAAGACTGGGTCATATACAAACAGAAATCGTGAGTGCTGTCTGCTGGAATGAATGGAACAATACTTCCCGTACTGTGCAATATAGCTTCCAGGTTAACTATTACTACGTCGGCAAATTATCCTTACAAGGAATGCTTTTCATTCTCTTCTTATCGAATGGAGGCTCTACTTGAAAAATAAAATTTTACAAGGTCGGATCCGGCCCTTAGGTCATTCTCAAGAGTTCATAACTGACTTTAAAAGACAGACAAGTATCCCAAAACAATCAGCAACAGCTATTTTGCATAATGTTGCACAACAATTGATCATAAGTAAAATATGTGTCCAACTAGTTATAAGTACAATGCGTATTGACAAAATTATAAAAGTTAGACAACGGGAGCCCTTTTGTCAGTTGAAGTGTTGAAAACGCGCTTGGTGTAGCAGGAGAAGCTGTTATACTAATAACGACTAAAGGTAATAGCAGAGTGAGCCAGCAGAGGGCAGAGAAATCGGACTAAACAAAAGTTGAGTACAGATAAATCTTATCAACCACAATTTAAAATCACATGACGTTACAGCAATATAATAGAGAGTGAACCGAACCACACTGATAAAATTTCAGTGGTTGATCAGGGATATTTTCCGAATACCTTGGTATACGGAACCCGTGCCTTTCGTTGGCTCGTTACAGAGTAATTGCACTTCATTTCGTTTATTACTCCAGCGGCCTTGCCTCAGTGGTAACACTGGTTCCCGTAATATCACCGTAGTTAGGCGATGTCAGGCTTGGGCATACTTGGATGGGTAACCGTTCGGACTGCCGAGCGCTATTTGTAAGCGCTGTGTACTCAGCTCTTGTGAGGCCAGTTGAGTAGCTACTTGAGTAGGAAGTGGCTTCTCCCGTCACGAAAACATGCCACTCCTTATCCGCATCCAGTGATGCCTGTGGCCTGAGGAGGACACGGCGGTCGGTCGGTTCCGTTGGGCCTTCAATGCCTATTCGAAAGGAGCTTGGTCCATTTCTTATCCTCATTTATATTTGTGTCTGTAATGCACTGAAAATATCAGTATAACACTGCAAATGTCGGCGGTACACACTGTGTGTCCTGTTTGGTAAAACATATTCCGTTCACTCACGGCACTTGTTGACAATAGTGAAGCCTGCTTTACAACCCCTAGACTGCATTTAGTACTGCTAGGTTCTGAGTTAGTTGTTCGTTAACAGCGGTATATAGCAGTACGGATAGGTTTAATGATGACGAGTTTGCTAAAATGCAGCTCGTGAGTGGTCTCATTGAATTCAATGGTAGAGCGACAAAAGAAGACGTTGTTACGTTGCCACTTGTTACGTTCTATGTATAAAAAATTATATATATATATATATATATATATATATATATATATATATATATATATATATATATATATATATATAGGGTGAGTCACCTAACATTACCGCTGGATGTATTTCGTAAACCACATCAAATACTGACGAATCGATCCACAGACCGAACGTGAGGAGAGGGGCTAGTGTAATTGGTTAATACAAACCATAAAAAAATGCACGGAAGTATATTTTTTAACACAAACCTACGTTTTTTTAAATGGAACCCCGTTAGTTTTGTTAGCACATCTGAACATATAAACAAATACGTAATCAGTGCCGTTTGTTGCATTGTAAAATGTTAATTACATCCGGAGATATTGTAACCTAAAGTTGACGCTTGAGTACCACTCCTCCGCTGTTCGATCGTGTGTATCGGAGAGCACCGAATTACGTAGGGATCCAAAGGGAACGGTGATGGACCTTAGGTACAGAAGAGACTGGAGCAGCACATTACGTCCACATGCTAACACCTTTTTATTGGTCTTTTTCACTGACGCACATGTACATTACCATGAGGGGTGAGGTACACGTACACACGTGGTTTCCGTTTTCAATTACGGAGTGGAATAGAGTGTGTCCCGACATGTCAGACCAATAGATGTTCAATGTGGTGGCCATCATTTGCTGCACACAATTGCAATCTCTGGCGTAATGAATGTCGTACACGCCGCAGTACATCTGGTGTAATGTCGCCGCAGGCTGCCACAATACGTTGTTTCATATCCTCTGGGGTTGTAGGCACATCACGGTACACATTCTCCTTTAACGTACCCCACAGAAAGAAGTTCAGAGGTGCAAGATCAGGAGAACGGGCTGGCCAATTTATGCGTCCTCCACGTCCTATGAAACGCCCGTCGAACATCCTGTCAAGGGTCAGCCTAGTGTTAATTGCGGAATGTGCAGGTGCACCCTCATGCTGATACCACATACGTCGATGCGTTTCCAGTGGGACATTTTCGAGCAACGTTGGCAGATCATTCTGTAGAAACGCGACGTATGTTGCAGCTGTTTGGGCCCCTGCAATGAAGTGAGGACCAATGAGGTGGTCGCCAATGATTCCGCACCATACATTTACAGTCCACGGTCGCTGTCGCTCTACCTGTCTGAGCCAGCGAGGATTGTCCACGGACCAGTAATGCATGTTCCGTAGATTCACTGCCCCGTGGTTTGTGAAACCCGTTTCATCGGTAAACAGGTAGAACTGCAACGCAATCTCTGTTAATGCCCATTGACACAATTGCACTCGATGATTAAAGTCATCACCATGTAATTGCTGATGTAGCGACACATGAAACGGGTGAAAGCGGTGACGATGCAGTATGCGCATGACACTACTTTGACTCAGTCCACCGGCTCTCGCAATGTCCCGTGTACTCATGTGTGGGTTCATGGCAACAGCAGCTAACACACCAACTGCACCCGCTTCTTCTGTGACGGGCCTGTTACGGACCCGTTTGCGTGCTACGACCATACCTGTTGCATACAGTTGGCGGTAGATGTTTTGCAATGTGCGGCACGTTGGATGCTCTCTGTCCGGGTACCGTTCTGCATACAACCTGCAGGCTTCAGCTGCATTTCGTCGACACTCGCCGTAGATGAGTATCATCTCCGCCTTTTCAGAGTTCGAATACACCATGGTCACAGTTCCTACAACACTACACTATCACAGACGTCTGGTAACACGGTGTACTACAGTTGGTCTGCGTGCGGAGACGAATGCAGAATAATAATAGCAGCAAGCGCTACATGCGGACACTGCGACAGCTAGACCAAATCACAACAGTGCACTACAGCCACACTCGTAAACACGGTCGTCATCGTAAACATGTCCCTGCAGATGCTGCTCGCCGACCGTGGCCCGTGTTTGTTACAATACGCAGCTGAACGTCGGAGGTTCCAAGCGTCAACTTTAGGTTACAGTATCTCCGGATGTAATTAACATTTTACAATGCAACAAACGGCACTGATTACGTATTTGTTTATATGTTCAGATTTTCTAACAAAACTAACGTGGTTCCATTTAAAAAAACGTAGGTTTGTGTTAAAAACATACTTCCGTGCATTTTTGTATGGTTTGTATTAAACAATTACACCAGCCCCTCTCCTCACGTTCGGTCTGTGGAATCGGTTCGTCAGTATTTGATGTGGTTTACGAAATATACCGAGCGGTGACGTTAGGTGACTCACCCTGTATACATATATATATATATATATATATATATATATATATAATTTTTATTTATTTTTAATTTATCAGGTGAATTTTTCTTTTGTTAGAGCATATTCTTTCTCTCAGGGATATTATCTTTTGTTATCACCTTTACTTACGTGCATAAGTAAATGTGAAACGGGTTCTTGGAGGGCCGCTGTTATTCATGTACCAACTTTAGGTTTTGGACGTGATGACTAAAATATAGTTGCCGTTAACTGAATTGAATGTAATTTTGTTAATTTCTATTTATTGATTGCAAACCAAGGCTTGAGAGAATTTCGATTGTTGCCGTGGAGCGGCCAAGATGAAACTTACTGAACTCATGGAATCTGTATAATTTAAAAAATGAACTTTAATATAAATTAATTGTCTGTTGCAATCTAAAAAGGTTCTTACAACGAAATCTCTCGCAATTACAGTTACTGTTAACACTTTGAAAAATAAATTCATACTTCCGGGCGTAATGGCCGACCAGAGGCTGCATCGGAAGTTGAGCTTCCCGCAGCACAAATTACTGAAAACAATGCTTATTAAAAATAATTAGCCGCTGTGACCATTTGAGGTGACAACTGTTACAAATAAATTCATTTTGTGATAACAATAATTAGTTTATTTTAGCACAATACAGAATAACTTACATAAAATATGTATAGCCGCTCAATGGCTGCCTTCCGTATCGCGAAACAAAACAGTGTGAGTACCATAAAGTACGTCCTTCCTCCGCGGTCGTACAATCGCGTCTCTTTACTATCCCTTTTTATTTTCATAGACATGTTTTAAATAAAGATGCTACTTTTAAATTATCGCTGCATATCAGTTGTTTCAAGAACATTAACTGTATCTTTTGTACTAATTATGTTCATAAAATACAAATACGTAAAATAGAAATAATTTTTGGTTCATCCTTAACAATATTGTTCACTGTTTCCAACCGATAAAAATGTCTATATTTGTGAGACGTACGGTCACAACGTTCTCCCCTCGGCCATAACCCTACCATCCTATTTTTGCATTTGTTGGTCTGTTGTTGCATTACTCCTTGTCTTGTGCTATCGTATTACAGACTTTTTCACTGTTGTGAAGATATTTTCCCATAAATAAAGGTAACTGAGGTAATAAACCAAAAAAATGATAATTAAATCATTACTTCATAACCAGCCACCGGAGACCGCAGTCCCTTTTACTGAGATACTCGAAAAATATCCCTGAACAACGTTCGAAATTTTGACAGTGGAGTTCTGGTTCACCCTGTATAAATAGGACAGTGTTTGAAAGTGACATATCTACATCTACATCTACATTTACATAGCTACTCCGAATGTCACCATATTGTGCGTGGCGGAGGATACCCTGTACCACTACTAGTCATTTCCTTTTCTATTCCACTCGCAAATAGAGCGAGAGAAAGACGGCATTGTGGGTCGGATGTCGCCCATTGGGGGAAGTTCGGGCGCTGAGAGCAGGTACTTATTGCATGCGACGCCACATTGGGTGACTTGTGCGTCGGAGATGGGGATGAAATAATGATGAGGACAACACAACATCCAGTCCCTGAACGGAGAAACTCTCCTGTCCCAGCCGAGAATCGAACCCGGGGCCCTTCAAGTGGCAGTCCGCCGCGCAAACCACTCAGCTACCGGGGGCGGACTTATCTTCGTGGTCTTTACGTGCAATGCATGTTGGAAGCAGTAGAACCATTCGGCAGTCAGCTTCAAATGCCGGTTCTCTAAATGTTCTCAACAGTGTTTCTCTAAAAGAACGTCGCGTTCCCTTCGGGAATTCCCATTTGACTTTCCAAAGCATCTCCGTAACACTTACGTGTTGTTCGAACCTACCAGTACCAAATATAGCAGTACGCCTCTGAATTGCTTCGATGTCTAAACAGAGACTTTACATGTTAAAATTGTTCATGAACCATATCAAAAAGCACGTTCAAGGGAGGTGTATCAGTGAAGACGAGATGTCACGCTACATTAATGCTAAGTATGCCACAAATAACTGAAAGCGCATTTCTTTAGGATATTTCTTTTCGAAAATAACAGAGAGGATAAAGAAGATGAGGTCAGCCTTCTGCATGACGAGAGAGATATACAATAAAAAGAATATATCCACAGAGGCAAAGATAAGCCACTACAAGGCAACGGCGAGGAATGCAGTATTATATGCTGCTGAGACGATGACACTGGGGAGAAATGGGGCAGAACAACTAGAGAAAGAAGAGAGAAAAATACTGAGAAAAATACTACGTCCCAAAAGAGGTGGGGAGAGGTTGATGCGAAGACCTAGGGAAGAATTGTACGAGAAGAAGGAGAACACTATCCGAGGAAATCAGACACAAAAGGGCAAGATTTGCTGGACATGTAGTTAGGATGAGTATGGACAGAATGACGAAGAGCGTGTGGGAAACAACAAGGAGGACAAGGGGAAAGACAGGAACCAAGTGTGTTTTTGAACTTCGGAAGGACTGGCTGGAACTGGGGATCAGGATCGAAGGATAGGAAAATTGGAGGAACAAATATACACCGACCAATATGCCGGAGATCAATGACAGAGAAGAATATAGGAAAAGATTAGAGTGTCACCAGTGGAGTCGACAGGGGAAACGGTTCCCACGCCTGGGTTCCCGGGTTCGATTCCCGGCGGGGTCAGGGATTTTCACTGCCTCGTGATGACTGGGTGTTGTGTGATGTCCTTAGGTTAGTTAGGTTTAAGTAGTTCTAAGTTCTAGGGCACTGATGACCATAGATGTTAAGTCCCATAGTGCTCAGAGCCATTTAAACCATTTGAAGGGGAAACGGACACTGAAGATCTCGGAAGAAGAGCGGGAGAGAAGAAGAGAAAGAATGAAGAGATTCTGGGTGAAGAAGAGGAAAATGCAGTCCACCCGTGGTCCTACAGAGGCCGTAACGCAAGAAAAGAAGAAGATATTTCTTTTCTGCCTTTTGTCGTCTGATGCGAACAAGCAAAAATTGCATAAGGGGCAATAACCGACTGTATAAATTTTTTTGGTGCAACTGGAGCTGGCATTCACAAAACTGTTACGGAAAATTGTGGATGTCCTGTGTCAATGGGAAAAGAATGTTGGACACAAGAGTACGTTTCGTTCTTTGAAGAACGAAACTGTTTACCGGCAAGAGCTGCTGATGAAGTTTCTTTATTGAAAAGCTGGTTTAGGTCCACGGAACGCCATCAAATTCATAAATCATTTGCATCAAACAATGCGTCAAACAATAAAATGGATGAATTCTCCACTACTTTTATATCGCCTGGTATGATGTTGCAAACGTTTTATGAATCTGATAATGGTCTGTGGACCGAGACTGCTTGTTCATTAAATACGTTTTATGAGCAGTTCTTGGCGGTAAAACACTACGTTCTTTAAATATTTACGAACTAAGAGGCATTAAAGTGTTTCACGTTGTTATGTTAGTGACTTCAGAAATAAGGCGAAGAGAGTGTCTCTGAAGCATCACGGTAGTATTTTTCATGCTGTTTTCTTAGTGACTTTAACAAGACGCCGAGGAGCGTGTAGCTGGAATTTCTCAGAGGTGGGGTTTAACCGTGAAATGCTGCTGCGATCAGCCTCTAATAATAGGGAAGGTCAGCTGTTTCGAAAGTTGGCGCCAGTAACTGGACGGTTTGTGGAGGGCAGAGGTGAGTCGGTGAGTAATAAATCGTAGCTCCCGGTAATAAGCATTACAACATCTCATTGTCAACACATATGTACACGCCATCTTACTCTAAAGATAAAACGAACGTTGTGAGTCTAATAACCAATATCTCGCCACGTGACAAACAGCACTTCGAAAAACGAAGACTGAGGTTTAACCTCTCGTCGACAACAAAGTCACCACAGAATAAAATTCCATTCCGCGTCGTGGCGCGAAGGCTTCCTTCAGCTCACGGTAGCTGCAGGAATTACGTATATTTGCGTCGTTTGATTGCAATGATTTGAGAGATAAATCGTCTAGAAAGAGAATCACGTTCAGTAGTAACTACATTCAAAGACTCGCACTTTCTCCCTGAATTGCTCAACTCGAATTCTGAGACATTCGAACAAAAGCATTTATCACTAAACGTTTGTGGTGCAAATTATACAGTGTTTGCAGGATTTATACATAATGCTGTAATCTTTGTTCATTGGTGTTAAAGCAAGTAGGCGTTCTACAATGACGGTAATCAGTAATATCGCACCATGGACACCTCGACCGAACGTCACTAAACTAATGTTGCAGCATTTCCATGTCTGAGATGTCTATTAATTAAACTTTCATCCTTATGCGAGTCGATTTTCAGTATGGGAGAGTGTTGTACCTAGAGGATAGTGTACCTAGGAACACGCGACATGTTCTGCTCGGTACTTTAGCCTGGTGACTGAGTGCCCAGCATTGACTGGGTATGTATTTATTACATTTCTATTAGCGCATCACCTTCCTCCTCTCTGTCCATCTCCTACTCACCATGTCTCTGTACTTATGTTCCTATCCACTCTCTCTGTCCATATGCCTCTGTAGATCTCCTGCTTTCCTCTGACTCCAACTCTTCCTGCCTCGTCTGGTCCTCCCTGCCTCCATCACCTGCTGACCTCTTTCTCTGTCCATCTCCCCTCCTTCTGTCACCTCCTTCTCCTTTCCCTCTCTCTCCATCTCCTCATCTATTTCTCTGCCTATTTCCTCTTCCCACCTCTCAGTCTATCTCTTCCCTCATCATTCTGTTCATCTCCTCTCCCCTCTTTCTGTTCATCTCCTCCAATTTCCATCTGTTCCTCCTACTTGCTATGTCCGTCTGCTGCTTCCCCTCTGCCGATTTCCTTCTCCTCCCACTGAGTCCCCCCCACACCCTCCTCACTCCTTCTCTCTCCTTTCTCCGTACATCTCCTCTCCCCTTTCTCCAACTATCTCCTCATGCCTTCTCTTTCTGGTCATCTACTATGCCTTTTCTGTATCCATTTTCTCCTCTCCATCTCTCTAACCATCTCCTGCTCCCTCTCTCTCTCTGTTTGCTCCTCCTCCTCCTCTCTCTATCCATGTCCTCCTCTTTCCTTCCTCTGTCAATCTATTTCTCCCCCTTCTCTATCTGCCAATCGGCTCCTCTTCCCTTTCTCTGTTCATTTCTCCACCCACTTCACATCTGTGTCAGTGTCCGCCGTCCCTCTTTCTTCACATCTCTTCCTCCCTCCCCCACCTTTCTCTCTCGCCATGTCAACACCCCCAGTACAATAAGAGGTAGATGGTAGTTACATCTACAGTATTTCTTTCTGGATGGTAGGCAATATGTGTAGCAAGTTTGGTTCAAATCGATTCACGGGCTTAGAACGACTTTTTTCACATGCCTTTCCCCGCATATACACGCGTCATATACACTACTGGCCATTAAAATTGCTACAGCACGAAGATGACGTGCTACAGACACGAAATTTAACTGACAGGAAGAAGATGCTGTGATATGCAAATGATTGGCTTTTCAGAGCATTCACACAAGGTTGGCGCCGGTGGCGACACCTACAACGTGCTGACATGAGGAAAGTTTCCAACCGATTTCTCATACACAAACAGCAGTTGACCGGCGTTGCCTGGTGAAACGTTGTTGTGATGCCTCGTGTAAGGAGAAGAAATGCGTACCATCACGTTTCCGACTTTGATAAACGTCGGATTGTAGCCTATTGCGATTGCGGTTTGTTGTATCGCCACATTGCTGCTCGCGTTGGTCGAGATCCAATGACTGTTAGCAGAATTTGGAATCGGTGGGTTCAGGATGGCAATACGGAACGCCGTGCTGGATCCCAACGGCCTCGTATCACTAGCAGTCGAGATGACAGGCGTCGTATCCACATGGCTGTAACGGATCGTGCAGCCACGTCTCAATCCCTGAGTCAACAGATGAGGACGTTTGCAAGACGACAACCATCTGCACGAACAGTTCGACGACGCTTGCAGCAGCATGGACTATCAGCTCGGAGACCATGGCTGCGGTTACCCTCGACGCTTCATCACAGACAGGAGCGCGTGCGATGGTGGACTCAACGACGAACCTAGGTGCACGAATGCCAAACGTTATTTTTTCGGATGAATCCAGGTTCTGTTTACAACATCATGATGGTCGCATCCGTGTTTGGCGACATCGCGGTGAACGCACATTGGAAGCGTCCTCGCCATACTGGCGTATCACCCGGTGTGATGGTATGGGGTGCATTGGTTACACATCTCGGTCACCTCTTGTTCGCAATGACGGCACTTTGAACAGTGGACGTTACATTTCAGATGTGTTACGACCCGTGGCTCTACCCTTCATTCGATCCCTGCGAAACCCCACATTTCAGCAGGATAATGCACGACCGCATGTTGCAAGTCCTGTACGGGCCTTTCTGGATACAGAAAATATTCGACTGCTGCCCTGGCCAGCACATTCTCCAGATCTCGCACCAACTGAAAACGTCTGGTCAGTGGTGGCCAAGCAACTGGCTCGTCACAATACGCCAGTCACTACTCCTGATGAACTGTGGTATCTTGTTGAAGCTGCATGGGCAGCTGCACCTGTACACGCCATCCAAGCTCTGTTTGACTCAATGCCCAGGCGTATCAAGGTAGTTATTACGGCTAGAGGTGGTTGTTCTGTGTACTGATTTCTCAGGATATATGCACCCACATTGCGTGCAAATGTAATCACATGTCAGTTCTAGTATAATATATTTGTCCAATGAATACACGTATATCATCTGCATTTCTTCTTGGTGTAGCAATTTTAATGGCCAGTAGTCTAGGTTTCACAGATATTTGTACTCATATTTCATCTGTATCGCTAGCGAATATTGCCCTGCAGTTTCGTTTTGACACAGCTCAAAGTTTGTGACGTAATATCTCCTGAACTATGTGTCCTACAGCGATATAGTTTGTAACTGTCCGCCTGCTTAGCTGGGTGGTAGCGTGCTTGCCTCCCGTGCAAGCAGGCCCGTGTTCGCTTCCCGGCTGGGTTGAAGATTTTCTCCGCTCGTTGACTGGGTGTTGTGTTGTCCTCATCCTTATTTCATTTCCATCACCGGCGCGCAAGTCGCCCTATGTGGCGTGGACTGAAATAAGACTGGCATTTGGCGGCCGAAGTTCCCCGGATGGGGCCTCACAGCCAACGATTCCACACGCTTAATTCATTTCGTATTTAAAGAATATTTAGCGGCGCATATGAATACAATCTGCAAAATTTGTCGTGATTAGCGGTAGTAGTAAAAAAAAGTAATAAATTTAAACGTCACGCATAATACGGCAGTTTTCTGCAAGACCACGAAAATGTAGTAGGCAATAAAGTTCTTTGCTTTCATCGTTTTTTGGAGGTCGTCGTCGAGAAAAAGGTATCGTAATTTTTTGAAATTATGCGTAAACTCTGTTCTAAGTCACTAAGTGCTCTCATTCTAAAATATGAAGAACTGAAATTATGAAGAAATGGGTCAGTGGTAAAAAATCCTGCTCGAATGAGGGGATCATCGTTGAGATAAAGGTTCATTTTAGAGTTCTTGACACTGTTTTTTATTGAAAAGTTAAAACAATAGCCGGGGTATCTGAAAGTGTATACAGTGTGTTAACTGTAAATTCGGTGATAGGCACCACAGACCTGAATATGTACACTGCCCAACTGAATTCAAGATTCACTTTTTCGAAACCCAATATTTGCCTCCCATTTCTACTGTAACAGTAGAAAAGCGTAGAATCCCGCACGTCAACCTCTGGTTCGACAATGCTTCAAACAGCAAGATGTCGACACTTGTGAAAAAAAGGCCACAGATCGGAATTTATATGAGTTGTAAGGTGGGTTAATGATGTCACATTGGCACCAAATTTCACCATAATTCTGCCCAATGACACTGTGGATCTCACTCGATGAGCAGCTCGTCGCAGCCCCTCTTACCTAGATTTCACTCCTTCTTTTAACGTCTGTACGATGGAAGTTCGAACAGCGACACCCAGCGTAGAAGTCATGCGGTTTGCTAATGGGTGGCAGAAGATTACGTCTCAGACGTACCGCCGGTAAGAATCGACACGAAAAGGCCTAAGAGTGTGGCATAAATGGCGTCAATGAAAGCACCACTTGCCCTGGGGCGTTGTTTCCAGCACATTTCGTAGCTGAAAACGACAGTTCGCAGTGCGTTGAGCGAAGGGAAGAAGTTCTTGACAACGTCTGACATTTCAACCTTTGTCGAAGGATATTGTGAGGCTGCATCCCCATTGTTCTTTTTGCTCTCGTGTAAAGGTTGGAACCACTAAGGACCGTTCAAAACTAATCAACGAAATGTTATCGTGAACCGAAGCAGCAAAGGGCACTTAAGCTTTTTCAATCTTCCTGTGGCGTGATCGCACGGGTGTGAAACATTAATTTGTGTGTGAATAAAACGTCAAAGGTTCCCTCTAACACCGCCCCCCTGTTCGATAACACCCACGCACCTCTGTTGAGCACGTTAGAAATGTACCTTCAGGAATTTCGACAACAAATGGCCTGGTTTCAGGACTGGTGCCTGAGGATTTGGCAACCGATACCGCTTTGGTGGGATTTGCCTGACTTCAGGCGCTAGAGCAGCCGCGAAGCTAAACTGGTGTCAAAGTTTCTGACAGGTACATTTGTACTGGGGTGTGGGTGGGGGGGGGGAGGGGGGTCTTAGAGGGACCCTCTGTCGTTTCATTCACACACGTCTTCATCTTGGACTCCCGCGTAGTTGCACCACAGCAAACCGGACAATATGAAGGCTGAAAAAGCTGAAGTACCCTTTGCCGCTTCGGATCACGTTAATATTTCGTTGAATGGTTTTGAACGCTCTATAGTGGTTCCAGCCTGTACACGAGAGCAGAAATTGTGAACACGTTCAATTGGAATGCAGCCTCACAATGTCTTTCGAGAAGGGTTGAAACGCCCTAGGGTTTCATCGGTGCCAAAAGTTGTCAAGAACATCTTCCTGTCACACAAAACTCTGCGAACTGTTGTTTTAAACTGTGAAATGTGTGGGAACCAACGCCCCAGGGCCAGTGGTGGTTTCATTGAGGACATCTATGCCACCTCCTGAGGCCTTTTCATGTCGATTCTAAGCGGCGGTGTCTCTGAAATTTTTTCCTCTTCTACTCGTTAGCAAGCTCCGTGACTTCAAGGCTGGGTGTCGTTGTTCGGACCTCAGAAGAAGAGGTGAAATGTGTGTAACAGGAGCTCTGGCAACTTTCTCATCGTGTGACACATGCACTGTGGCGTTGGGCGGAATTGTAGTAAAATTTGGTGCCAATGTGACATCATTAACCCACTTTACAGCTCACGTGAATTTACGAGCTGTGGTTTTTCTTTGCATGTGTCGACACCTGACTATTAGAAGTATCGACGAGGCCGAGGGTGACGCCGTAGGGCACCACGCGTACGGAGAAAGATTTTCGGAATCTTTGAGCCGAATTTAAAATCTATACGCCGAAGGGTTCATTCAAGTGAGTGATCCTTTAATTTTGTTGCACAGTGCCCTCGGTGGCTCAGATGGATAGAGCGTCTGCCATGCAAGCAGGAGATACCGGGTTCGAGTCCCGGTCGGGGCACACATTTTCAATATGTCCCCAATGAAGAACATCAACGCCTGTTTGCAGCTAGGGTGTTCATTTAATTATCATTTCACTTCGTGTATTAGTTTATGAGAATAGGACAACTGAAAAATCATATGCTGAGGACTAGTTGGCTGAAAGAAGACACTCGTCGCCTTATAATTGCGGTCTAAACGTAACAGAATTAGCATCGGCGAAAAAGAAAGGGCTTGTTAGGGTGCGCAACATATCAGGGTACGTGTCTGCCGCAAATGTACGGAGTCTCGTAGACACTTCTTTTCCATCAGTTGCTGCTGAAGATTGTGACGGATACTGCAAAAAGCGTGCAAGAGACAGAGGAATAACGCTGGGCTGTTGTTCACTATATTGCTGTCGATGAATTTATCTTGAAAACAATCACATCTGAAGTAAGTGATGATGAGTCAGACACACACACACACACACACACACACACACACACACACACACGCAAGTGGATGATGGTAAAAGTGAAATGAAACTTCCTGGCATATTAAAACTTTGTGCCGGACCGAGACTCGATTTTAGGACCATTTTCTTTCGCGGGCAAGTGCTCTACCGTCTGAGCTACCTAAGCACGACTGAAAGTGAAATGGTTGTGCAAAGTTACCAGTATGTAAAGTATGACAGCTTCAATAAAAGGGAAAACGTCTTCCATGCACTGTGTTGCAAGTTTTACCTCTGAAGAAAGACATAACTCATCAGGCTGTAGTTGAAATACAAGGTGTAACAGGTGTAAGTACAGATATTTTTATACGTGGTGCCTTAATATGGCCGGCCGTGGTGGCCGAGCGGTTCTAGGCGCTGCAGTCTGGAACCGCGGGACTGCTACGGGCGCAGGTTCGAATCCTGCCTCGGGCATTGATGTGTGTGATGTCCTTAGGTTAGTTAGGTTTAAGTATTTCTAAGTTCTATGGGACTGATAACCTGAGAAGTTAAGTCCCATAGTGCTCAGAGCCATTTGAACCACTTTGAAGCCTTAATATGTACGCACATCAGTGTGTTGGTTGGTCTTTCTCGAAAAGTCGTTACACAAACACTTCAGAAACTTCAGCATCTGACGTTTTCTGCACTGCCGAAACTACACCTCTAAGTAAGTTTTGCGTACACACGTCCACATTTCAATACATGACCTTCTGTCCATGGGAAAACAAGCATTAGTGGCTTGCCTGTGCCACGTGTACGTGTAGGTACTATCCAACCTAAAAACAAAACTTGTATTAGCTGTAATTATTAGTCTGCAAACGGCGTAAATACTGATGTAATGTTGTCCAAGACACCGACCTCAGTCATCATTAGAAATATGTACATTTATACCCAGGACTCCCTATATTTATATGCACTACTTGTTTCGGGCTGTCGGGATCACCCATTAAAAAATGATAGTATTACTTCTATATGGTACTGTTTGCTTTCCATTTAGTACGTGCATGTAATTGTTGCAATTAATAAATTCGCTGATCATGTCGTTAATGAGATAATTTCAGTTTCGATTACGAACAATACATGAGCGATCTGTACTTCAGTTTGTGACTTCTGCTTCCGTGGAAGCATGAAACAGCGGTTTCGATGCCTGCTCACAGGGGGGTTGCTGTGTATCTAGGGGCCAGATTTGCTTCTTCTCCTTCCCTCAGAAATCCTCTTTCGTAGTCGCCAAATTATAGTTAACACTAGAATTACAGGCTGCATCGGGTATGATGCTAGTGCTATGTGTGGCATTAAGCGGGAAAAAATACCCAGACGGGGGAGGGGGGTATGTGTATGACAATAGCTGGAGGGACTTGCTGGGAGCAAAAGAGCCAAGCATGTCCCCTAGACAGACGGTGACATGGTGAGGAGCATTGAAGGGTGGTTCCCACTTGCCTCCCTTTGCGTGGTACTTCGGTGTTTGTTGCATGTATTCCAATCTCTGCCTTCCTCTTCAATTTTTACTCTCTACAGCTCCCTGTAATACCATGGAAGTCGCTACCTTGTATCTTAACGGATGTCCTATCATCTTGTCCCTTTTTCTTGTCAGAGTTTCCTAGAAGTTCCTTCCCTTGTCGATTCTGCGGAGAATCTCCTCATTTCTTACCTCTGCAGATCCGCATAATTTTCAGCATTCATGTCTAGCACTACATCCCAAATTCTTCACGTCTCTTCTGTTCCGGTTTTCCCACTGTCCATATTTCTGTGCTCCAAACGCACGTTCTCAGAAATTCCTTCTTCAAATTAGGGCCTGTGTTTGATACTAGTAGACTTCTCTTGGCCAGGTACGTCCTTCTTGCCAGTGCGAGTCTCCTTTTTATATCCCCCCTTGGTCGGTTAACCATTTCTGCTGCCTAGGTAGACGAATTCCTCGATTTCGTCTACTGCATCGTACATAATTGTGATGTTAAGTTTCTCTTAGTTCTCATTTCCGATACTCCTTATTACTTTCGTCTTTCTTCGGTTTACTGTCAATCCATATTCTGTTGTCATCAGACTGTTTACTCGATCCAGCATATCCTGTTATTCTTCTTCCCTTTAACTAAGGATAGCAACGTCGTTAGCGAATCTCTCATCATTGACACCCTCTCGCCTTGAATTTTAATCCCACTTTTGAACCTTTCTTTTACTTTTGTCACTGTTTCTTCGATGTACGAGTTTAAAACAGTAGTGGTGAAAGACAACATCCCTGTCTTATACTCGTTTTAATCCGAGTACTTCGTCGTTGATACTGCAGTCTCGTTGTTTCGTCTTACTTCTTGTATATGTTGTATATTACCAGTCCTTCACTATAGACTACCCTTATTTTCCTTAGAACATCTGACACCATTTTATGTTGTCGAACGCTTTCTTCCAGGTCGACAAATCCTATGTACGTTTCTTAATTTACCTTATGTACCTCTACCATTATCAGCTGCAACATTAGAACTGCCTCTCTGGTGCCTTTACCTTTCCTAAAGCCAAACTGGCTGTCATCGAACAGATCAGTTTTCTTTTCCTTTTCTGTATATTTTTCTTGTCTGCGCTGTTACACTGACTGTGCCATAATTTTCGCACGTGTCGGCTTTTGTCATCTTCGGAATTGTGTTGATGATACTCTTCTAAAAGTCAGTTGGTATATAGCGAGACTCATAGACTTTACACACGAACGTGAATAATCGTTTTGTTGCCACTTACCTCAATTATTTTAGAAATTCTGATAGATTGTTATCTGTATCTTCTTCCTTGTTTGATCTTAAGTCATTCAAAACCAAACTAAAACTAAACTCCGTCCGAACAGGCCTTGGAAGGCCGAACAGTACCGACCGGCCGCCGTGTCATCCTCAGACCACAGGCGTCACTGGATGCGGATACGGAAGCGCATGTGGTCAGCACACCGCTCTCCCGGCCGTGTCAGCTTACGAGACCAGAACCACTACTTCTCAATCAAGTAGCTCTTCAGTTTGCCTCACAAGGGCTGAGTGCACCCTGCTTGCCAACAGCGCTCAGCAGACCAATGGTCACCTATCCAAGTGCTAGCGCAGCCAGACAGCGCTTAACTTCGGTGATCTGACGGGGACCGGTGTTACCACTGTGGCAGGGCCGTTGGCGCTAAGTCATTCAAAGTTCTTTGAAATTCTGATTGTGATACTAGATCCCTTATCTCTTCGCTATCGCCGGCCGCTGTGGTCGAGCGGTTCTAGGCGCTTCAGTCCTGAACCGCGCGACCGCTACGGTCGCAGGTTCGATTCCTACCTCGGGCATGGTTGTGTGTGATGTCCTTGGGTTAGTTAGGTTTAAGTAGTTCTAAGGACTAGGGGACTGATGACCTCAGATGTTAAGTCCCATAGTGCTCAGAGCCATTTGAACCATTTTTTCTTCGCTATCGACTTCTGTTTCTTTTTCTGTCAAGTCACCAGACACGTCTTCTCCTCATAGAGGCTTTCATTGTAACCCGTCCATCCATCCGCTCTCTCCTCTGCATTTAATAGTGGTATTCTCACTGCACTGTTAACGTTACCATCAATGTTTTTAATTTCACCGAAGGTTGTTATGACTGCTCCGCATGCTGTGTCAGTCCTTCCAACAGTAATTTCTGTTTCGATTTCTTCACCTTTTTCATGCTTGCCTTAGCTGCCCTGTGCTCCTGATTTATTTCATTCCCAATTGACTTGTACAGTATTTCTGTATTGCTGAATTTCGCTGAACATTTTTACTTCCTTCATCCATTGATCAGATGGACTATTTTTTCTATTATTCATGGTTTTTTCGGAGATACCATGTGATAACAAGCTCGTAACACACTATTTGTACAAAAGTATCCAGACACCCCTACGTAGAGCATATTGGCCACCAGATTCCACGAGAGGAGGACCTGTCAGTGCAGAAGATGGCGGAGAGTATTGTGTTGAGGGTAGAAAATCAGAAAGAGCAGAATAAGTCGCTTATGAGAGTTCGGTGACTTTGAACGTGGAGTAGACATTGTGTGGCACCGGGGTAACACATCTATTAGGGACATTTCAACCACTGTAAAGGCTGCCCGGTTGGCTATGTGACTGTAAAGTGGAAATGCGAAGGAACAACTGCAGCTAAATCGAGATCAGACAGACCTCACCTATTAAAGGACACAGACTGTCGAGCGCGGCTGAAGATGAATGTAAAAACGGGATACAATCAATGGAAATAATCGCTCGTGAGTTGCAAAGCGTCAACGGCAGTCCAGTTAAAACAACGACAGTATGTAGGTGTAATGTCTCTTTCTGCTATAAGCTATATGAGGATTCTATTAAGTTCGTGAAGTTGAAATTTCGTAAAGCTGTCTTTCATAAAACCTCGTAAGAAACAATTACAAATAAGCAATATTATATTTGCAGTTTGCCAAATTAAACTTTAAATTCTGATTGAAAATGACCACCAGGTTCCCTACAAATAATATCACATACGTTAGCGTAATAAAATTTATGCAAAGAGGCACCCGACGCTTAATAAATTGTATCACTGAAAATAGTCACTTTATGATAAAATAAATCTTGTGATTTAATGCTAATTAATTTTGATAGTATTTTTAAATAAGTTCTTCTGCTCCGGCTTCGTCGTATTTCCTGTGGAAATAAAAAGTTTAAATGCGCCGCGTAATGGCGGCCAACTTTCTAAGTCAAAGATGATCGCAGCTAGCTCCGCAGCAGCTGCAAAAAATGCTACACAAACTCTTACGTTATAACAAATGTTGCGTGGGTTCCTTAAATGATTACTCTGCACTCCAGATTAGGATATTATATTTTCGTAACTCTTTTACACATCAATTCTGTTCTAGTAATTAAACGAGAGCAAGACAAAAGCTATCGCAATACAATCGTACTTTCTGCACTCAAACAATAGCTAAGACACAAGAAAACATCAGAAGACGACTAAGTTCATTGTCTTTCCGTCCTTTAATAATATAACAAAGATTATAGTGTTCTTTAGTTTACACATTTCATCTTATATCACGGAGAATAATGTCTTTTTTCTATTATCAGAATCGATAAATTGTCTTTCAAGTTATTTCGTCACTTTGTCCGTATTATAATTAGGCATTTAAGTTCACACAACATTATGCATGTATAGTTCTTTTGTCGTTATTTATACTGTTCATGTCAAATATATGGAAAGGAACACTATATAGGGAGTTAAGAAAAGTGGGGTACAGTTCTCGAGCAGCTTCTCATAAGCCGCACATCTTTGTACTCAATACTGAGCGACGATTGAAGTAAACGCCATTGAACGATGGATAACTGGAAGCAAGTGGTTTGGAATGGCGAATCACGCTAGGCCCTGTAGCAGTCCAATCGAAGTTTTTGGGTCTAGTGAATGCCTGGGAAACGTTACTTGTCATCATGTGTACTACCAACAGTGAAGTACGGAAGGGGTAGTTTACTGTACGGCGAGTTTTCGCGGTGTCCAAACTGCGCTTAACAAAACGCTAAATGCTGAAGGATATGAAGACATTTTACAGAATAGTGTTACGCGCATGGTAGAGGAGACAATGACTGTACTCGAATCGGCGTGATAGCGCATCATGCCGTAAAGCAGCACCTGTGAGGGTATGGTTTTTCGACAGTAACGTTCCTGAAATGTACTGGCCCTGCACAACTACACATGTTCCTGCCCAGGACACTTTTCGGATAAGTTAGAACGTCGACTTCGTTCCCGAAACCGGTTTGCTACATCTTACCTTCTCTAGTTTTGCTTTTGAGAAAGAATGACCGTTCATTTCTCCATGGACATTCAGACATCTCGTTGAAAGTGCCTCCAGAACAGTTCAAGCCGTCATAAAGCCAAGGGGTGCAGAGGCCCTATATTAATGTCCACTAACAGGTGTCAGGATCCATTTGATCAGATAATGTACTGTTATACACGCATCTGCAGTGTGTACTCTTGCGTTGTACTGCATGAAATAACGGCAGGTGTTTTAGTCAGTTGTTAGTTTTTGAAAAAAGTGGCAGATAAACAGCCCTCACCTGAAATTACCGGAATTAAATAAATCAGTTACCTATGGCAAAGTTTATGCAGTGCCGCGTAATTAACATAACTAGCAAATATAAACTATGTTTCCCAAATATTTTTGTGTGGCAGGATTAATCCCATGAATTAAAAGAGTTACAATTACTGCCACAGCTCCATCTAACAATGAAAATATTTTCAGATCACCACAATGAATTCTTATTTGTTTAAATTTTTTCCCGTCTTGCCGCAGCTACACAACGACGCTGACAATGCTACAATCACTAAGAACTGCGTACTATCTGATGATCGGTCGGTGGGCGACTCGAAACCCGTAATGGGAAAATAAAAACTGTAGCGTCAAAAAGGCGACTGGCAGCAGTTTCAATAGTGGGAAATAGTATAAATGTATGGATTTTTCCAGAAAAATTAACATTGTCGGTTGGGATAGTTGCGCGCAGTGTATTTGCAATAGTATGAGATACAGTATACTGACTAATGCAGTCAGATAGTATCGCAACTGATGTCAGTAGTACAGTACACAACAAGAACTCAACGATTTAGATGTCAGAACGTGGAACTTAGTATAAAGGCAGTCGGCTCCGTGCGATGTTAGTGTGTGCGTACATGCATTTCCTGCAGATAGGAAATAGACACCTTTAGTGACATTGCGAATCGTGTACACAAACAACGATTGTGACGTAGCCACTAGCAAAACAATTATCATGTAATGGAAAATCAAAAATCGGTGCGTGGAAGACAATGGGACTCTTGAACCGTTCAAATACAGTGATTTATAATTTGGTTAGATTCGGCCCACGATACGGACAAAACGGAAAATATGTGCAAAGTAATAAATTATCTCAAGCATCGAAACGGTTATTTTTGCGCAAAGTAAGGGCAACAAACCGTTATTCTTCTCAACTTGCTGCTCATTTACAATTGCCAGTAACTGCCTTACGTTTACGACAAATTTTGTCAGATGAAAACATCTTGCATTCAAGAAACGTTGCAGAAATCTAGTACAACACCAAAACTAAACAGGTTAGATTGGAGTTTGCTGAAAAACGTGTGCCCTGGACTTCAAAATGAGACAAACTGATCTTCAGTGATGACAAGAAGTTAAATTTAGATAGGTAGGATGAATTTAAATATGATTGACGTCATTTGTGGGCAGAGTAGCAGGTAGAAATGAACAGTGCAAGTGTTATTATTTCGGCAGCATTCTGCACTAAATGTAAATCACGCATTGCTTGGGTGACCACTAAAATGAACTGTAATATGTGCTGAGATTCTCGAGACAGAATAGATTAGAATGTACAAGCAACTAAGGGACGAAAGTCTAATTTTTCAACAAGATAATGGATCTCTACGTATTTCTGTACAACAAAAACGTGGTTTGAAGATAAAGATATCGACGTCTTGTACTTACTTGCACGTAGCCTGGATACGAAACCCGTAGCAAACCTTTGTGAAATACTTGCAAGGCGCGTTTGTCGCAATAAAAGACAATCTGAAGCCGTGTGTGAGCTGAAGTGAACGACACGAGAAAAGTGACAGTTTCACTACCTTAGCAAAAATCAATATCGAAGAGAATTTTTGACGTAATTAGAAAGAACAGAGGGTGGACAAAGTACATCTACATCCATATGGATTCTCTGCAAATCACATTTAAGTGCCTGGCAGAGGGTTCATCGAACCACCTTCACGATTCTGTTATTCCAATATCGTACAGCGCGCGGAAAGAACGAACACCTATGTCTTTCAGTACAAGCTCTGATTTCCCTTATTTTATCATGATCGTTTCTCCCTATGTAGGTCGGTGTCAACAAAATATTTTTGCATTTGGAGGAGAAAGTTGTTGATTGGAATTTCGTGAGAATATTACTCCGCAAAGAAAAACGTCTTCGTTTTATTGATGTCCATCCCAAATCCTGTATAATTTCAGTTACACTCTCTCCCCTATTTCGCGATAATACAAAATGTGCCGCCCTTCTATGAACTTTTTCGATGTACTCCGTCAGTTCTATCCGGTAAGGATCGCACACCGAACAGCAGTATTCTAGAAGAGGACGGACAAGCATAGTGTAGATAGTCTCCTTTGTAGATCTGTTACATTTCCTAAGTGTCCTGCCAATAACACTCAGTCTTTGGTTGGCCTTCCCCACAACCTTTTCTATGTGTTCCTTTCAATTTAAGTTGTTCGTAATTGTAATTCCTAAGTATTTAGTTGAATTTACGGTCTTTAGGTTTGACTGATTTATAGTGTAACCGAAGTTTAACGGATTCCTTTTAGCATTCATGTGGATGACCTCACACTTTTCGTTATTTTGGATCAGTTGCCAATTTTCGCACCATACAGATATCTTTTCTAAATCGATTTGCTATTTGTTTCGATCGTCTGATGACTTTACTAGTCGATAAACGACAGCGTCAGCTGCAAACAACCTAAGATGGATGCTCGGATTGTTTCCCAACTCGTTTACACAGATAAGGAACAGCAAAAGGCCTATCCCACTACCTTTGGTAACGCCACAAATCACTTCTGTTTTACTCAATGTTTTCCCGTCAGTTACTACGAAAGGTGACCTCTCTGACAGGAAATCGAGAATCCAGTCAAATAATTGAGACGATATTCCATAAACAAGCAATTTCACTACAAGCCGCTTGTGCGGTACGGTGTAAAAGGCCTTCCGGAAATCCAGAAATAAGGAATCAATTTGAAATCCCTGGTCAATAGCACTCAACACTTTGTGCTACGCAAGCACGACTCAGACCTCGTCCTCACAGCTTTACTTCAGCCAGTATCTCGTCTCCTACCTTCCAAACTTCACAGGAACACTCCTGCTACGAACCGTGCAATAACTCAACAGGACAGTGAGTGCCTTCATATCAATTTCCATCCAAGAAATGCAAACAGCTTATCTTGTAACTCGTTTTATGAAACGAACTACGTAATTCCGTCATGATTATGTCTTACGTGTATTTACTACTTTGACAATGAAAGAAAAAAAAAATGAAATGATCGTACGGCATTGTTGGGCGGGAGGTCCCATTAGGGTTTGGCCGCCAAGTGCAAAGTTGGCGGCACATTGGGCGCCTTGCAGCAGATGATGAGGACAACACAACACCACAACAGCCAGCCCACGAGTGGTGAAAAATCTCCAATGCGACCGGGAATCGAACCCGCTGCATGGTAGGCAAGCACGTTACCACATAGCGAAGCAGGCGACCACTTTCACAATAAATTCGATACATGTATGCTTCAGACATTGTGTATTTCGAGGGTCACTCCAAAAGAAATTCTCACTATTATTTTTTAATGCATCTTTTATTCTACTCGTTTGAAAGTTTTACAGTGTGTAGATACATCCTTTAGGAACAATACTTTCATTTCTCCACATAATTTCCATCCCTCTCAACTGCGTTACGCCATCTTGGAACCAGCGCCTGTGTACCCGCACGCTAAAATTCTGGACCAACCTGTTGGAGCCTCTGTTTTGCAGCGTCCACAAGGGAGTCATCATCTTCAAAGCTTGTTCCACGAAGAGAGTCTTTCAGTTTGCCAAAGAGATGATAGTCACATGGAGCCAGGTCAGGACTGTGTTGTCCATCCGAGTTTTGTGATCGCTTCCATGGATTTTTGACTGACACGTGGCCGTGCATTGTCCTCCTTTTGCCGATGTCGTCGAACACGACTCAGTCGAGCTTGAAGTTTCTCCAGTGTCGTCACATATGCATCAGAATTTATGGTGGCTCCACTTGGCATTATGTCCACAAGCAAAAGTCCTTCGGAATCGAAAAACACCGTAGCCATAACTTTTCCAGCAGAAGGTGTGGTTCTGAATTTTTTTTCCTTGGGTGAATTTGCATGTTGCCACTCCACTGATTGCCTCTTTGTCGCTGGTGAAAAATGATGGAGCCGTGTTTCATCACCTGTCACAGTTCTTCCAAGAAATTCATCTCCACCATTCTAGTACTGTTCCAAAAGTTCGCTGCATACCGCTTTTCTTGTTTCTTTGTGAGCCACTGTCAACATCCTGGGAACCCACCTGGCACAAACCTTTTTTAACGCCAACACTTTCAGTATTCTGCAAACACTTCCTTCCCCTATCCCAACATAGCATGACAATTGGTTCACTGTGATGCGTCTGTCAGCAGTGACCAATTCGTTAACTCTCTGCACATTGTCTGGAGTGTGTGCAGTATGAGGCCTGCCGCTGCGAGGACAGTCCTCAATATTGCCGTGCCCGCTTTCATCACGTAACCTGCTTGCCCACCGACTAACTGTACTGCGATCGACAGCAGCATCTCCATACAATTTTTTCAGCCTCTTGTGGATGTTTTCCACTGTCTCGTTTTCACAGCACAGAAATTCTATGACAGCACGTTGCTCCTGACGAAGTGTAGCAGCCACCTTGAAGACATGCTGTGACGATGCCACTCACGGGAACAGGTTGAAATAAGTTTGGAAACAAGCGGGGAGGATGTATCTACACACTGTAAAACTTTCACACTTGCAGAATGAAAACTGTATTTTTACAAAAATAGTGTGCGTTTCTTTTGGAGTGACCCTCGTACATGCGTAGGAACCTGGCCGTTACATTGATTTCCACTACTGTGTTACTGAAAAAAATTTGTACAGTCGTTTCTTTCTCGCTCCATTTGCAAGTGGAACATTAAAAGAAACGACTAGTAGTGATGCATGGTATGCTCTGCCATGTTTGCAGAGTACGTGTGGATCTACCGGGTGATCAAAAAATCAGTATAAATTTGAAAACTTAATAAACCACAGAATAATGTAGATAGAGAGGTAAAAATTGACACACATGCTTGGAATGACATGGGGTTTTATTAGAACAAAAAACAACAACAAAGTATTGCTAGACGCGTGAAAGATCTCTTGCGCGCGTCGTTTGGTGATGGTCTTGTGCTCAGCCGCCACTTTCGTCATGCTTGGCCTCCCAGGTCCACAGACCTCAGTCTGTGCGATTATTGGCTTTGGTGTTACCTGAAGTCGCAAGTGTATCGTGATTGACCGACATCTCTAGGGACACTGAAAGACAACATCCGACGCCAATTCCTCACCATAACTCCGGACATGATTTACAGTGCTTTTCACAACTTTATTCCTCGACTACAGCTATTGTTGAGCAATGATGATGGACACATTGAGCATTTCCTGTAAAGAACACCATCTTTGATTTGTCTTACTTTGTTATTCTAATTATTGCTATTCTGATCAGATGAAGCGCCATCTGTCGGAAATTTTTTGAACGTTTCCATTTTTTTGGTTCTAATAAAACCCCATGTTATTTCAAGCATGTGTGTCAATTTGTACTGAAACAGAACTTGTTGTACCGTTCCAATGTTTTATTAAATTTCTAGCACGCAGAAATTATTAGCAAGAGTTTCTTCTCTCGATGGTAATACCTCAGCTGGTATCCAAAAGGAGAGAATGGACTAAACATTGTTATTTATTGAATTTTTTTCTGTTGTGTACCTCGTTTCCCATTTTCCTTTCCTTTGTGTGGCTTGGACGGTATAAATGAGTGAGTGTGTGAACTAGCAGAAAGCTTTAGGCACAGATTGTAACACTGCATGAATGGTCTTTCTGGGGTAGGGTAGTACCAACCTCCCAAGCGTGAACAAGTTTAGCAGAGACCAAGTTTGCAAGTCAGGGCAAAGATGACACGTAGGCGCGCGTATTGGCTCTGTCAGGTTGGCGTGCCACCCCCACCATGTTTGTAGGCGGAACGGTTAGGCGAATTCGGTTGGAAGAGCACTTGTTCCTGGGTCGTGGTGCTGGACAGACATGGAGACGCAGCTCTCGTTTTGGTAATGTTAACGTAGGTATTAGATTGTCTGAAATCTGCTCTGTAATGAAGTCCAGATGTTGAAATCAGGTGCGAAATTACCACTGAAACCCCATACGGGAATGGATTTTCTTAATTTACTCGAATTTCAGTAGACCTTGCGTTAGTGCCTTGTTCAGGCAACGCACCATGTGCCTTAAGCTCACGGTCACGTTATTGCTCTGTGCTTCACGGAAATTCACTCATTCAATGTATTTTAATCTGGCCTTTCATTTAGAGTAATATTTTGGTTTTTTTATTTATTTTCCATATGTTTTCTTTGTGAACTTGCTTTCGCGCCACGTGGTCGTTTGGAGCAACCGCCGCATTGATAAATTGTAGTTTCGGTCTGAAAATATATTGTACACGATGAATAATCATACGATAGTGAGCGAATGTAAAATAGGGAAGGAATAATCGTGTGTGTCCATATTTTTCTGGGTTTCCGTTGGCTACTGAAACTTGGCCATGTGGGTTGAACAGCATTGAAGTGATGTTTCTTGCGCACCCCCATAACGAGTTGATTTGTTGGCGATGTTGTGCGTTAAGTAAAATACTCGTTCCACTAGGAAAAGTATTGGATTTTAATGCCCACTGATTTGATAAAGATTTGCAAAATACTCTTCCACCCTGATCTAGTTTTGCTTGTATTATCCTTGCGGAACTTGTTCTGAGTAATCTATAGTAACTGAATGTAATGACCGAGGGTTTAGGTATAATTGTGCGGTTGTATAGAATTAGATTGAAACCAGGTCTGCGCTCCTCTGTCCCATTCCATAATTACGTGGCGAAACTGAACCATGTTAACTAGAGACCAGTTTTAATGATGTACATTGCAAGAGAAACACGAATAGTTGTTGAAATACCATCGGTACTGTATAAATATCAAGTAATCTCTACCGTCGACTGATTATTTACTCCTTCCATCATAAAGAATAGGCGGCAGTCAGTACCACAGTCGAATTCTGGGTCATTAAAACAAATAAAAGCTATATAATGCCTATTAACCCCTGTGTAGGTGCCTTTTGTAGTGGTTCGAAAAAATGCGTTATCCGTTGCGTTCAAATTTCTACCGGTTCGTTAAAACCGTCCGTTAGAAATTATTTATACCCTGCAATAACTCGTAGGGGCCAGTAATTTCGTGGACTACACGAATTTAAGAAACCATTTACTATAGACGGTAGCTTGCAGGAGCGGTAGGACATGTCAAAGCGACGGTAATCTACCTACTTAGGTGGACTTATACCACCACCAGTACTTGAAGGTTACGTTGCAGTACCTCTCTATCTACATTATTCCGTGATTTTTCAGTTTTGAAATTTATACCGACTTTTTGATCTCCCGGTAGATGGAGCGCACTGTAAATCATAATTAAGTGGCAGGTTAAGTTGTGGTTTTACTCGTAGTGTTAATCTGTTTGTGGTCGGTACGAGCGCCGGTGGCTCACCTGCACTGGGTGACAGCGGCTTGATGGCCTGCGCCGCCTCCGCCACGGCCATCGCCGCCGCCAACAGCGCCAGCGCCGACACCAGGACACGGGATGCGCGCATTGCTCAGCCGGTGCTTCACAGGATAATAATGACCAGCGGGCAGAGCGGCGCGCGCTTTTAACACCGCAGCAGCAGCAGCAGCAGCACCAGCAGCCATTACTTCAGCGGCGGTGCTTTCCCGTCTTCTTATTTTTCACGCAAGGTGGCTGGCCTTGAGAAGTTCTCGTACCTGGGAACGCGATGACACCACAAGTTAACTCCATCACTTTCGACGTTTCATGTTGTTGTTTTTTATTTTTTTATTTTTCTCGGAACAGAAGGGAGAGTTAGCGAAAACTGACGAGGTTAAAAACACACGGTAAGTAGTGACTCCGGCCCGGCTTCATACGGGCAGCATTAAGTATCTACTACCAGACGACTTGTGCGCCGTAGCGTACTACGTTTTAAGGCCATCGCGTACAGTTACGAATAAAATTCACAGAACAACGACAGGTAACTGACTAAAATCACTTTGAACTACACCGTCCAGTCACATTAATGTGATCACCGGCTATGATCGATCTCAGCGGGCAGTAACCACTCACAGACAGCAGGTGGCAGCACCAGCAGTGGTGGGTACATAAAGCGTGTGTGTGTGTGGGGGGGGGGGGGGGGGGGACGCGGAAAGCAGTGAAGTCGTTGTCGGAATGCGCGAACCGAGTGCTTTATCTGACGTCCGAAAGAGGCGCGAACCGAGTGCTTTATCTGACGTCCGAAAGAGTATCATCATTGGATTTCGGGCCACAGCTGGAAGCATTTCCGTGCCGCTGCCGTCGTTAAAGTAGACCGTGCATGGCGAAATGGCGCTACCCTCAGGGTGTATTGCTAACTGCTGAATGAGCACTAGTTTAGCATCGACTAGTCTAGCATCCACTAGAGCGCGTCAGCACTCTGTGTACCCTCCACCGCTGACGCGCCCTAGTCAACACTAGACAGTTAGTAAAGAACGCTGAGCTGCAGTCGCCGCTCAGTTTCCTATTCTCCGATTTCCACCAGTGGCAAGCAATGAAGGAAGCTCCAATGGAAAACGCCTATTTGCGCCAATGACAACAAGCAATGCATAGACCAATAAAAGAACACCTAATACCCTTCCTCCTCAGCCTCATATCCAATGACAGCACTCCTCCATAGTATATAAATAACCAAATTAGTGCTCATACAGTAGTTACCAATACACCCTGACGGAGGCATCTTGCAATAGTTGCCGAAACGTCGCAGTGTTACAGTTAACAATGCGGCCTCAAACCCAGAAGAATTTTATTGACTGCGACAACGGCCGCGAAAGCCTACGTTTACATTCCCCACTACGTGTTCCTGTATGAAAGTTATCCGAAATTTACCTCCCACTATATAAAAGGTCTATTTATTACCAAAACAACAAAATGTTATCCGACTTAAACTCGTCTGCTAACCTTTGACTAAATACAAATAACCTGAATGGAACTGTAACTGATCTGAATACAACTTGTCTTTATATTAAATGTACAGCTGAAGTAAAACAATTACGTAGTCCAAACCAAAATTTCCATTTACCTCGCGTCTTGACAACACTGTTGCAGATTTCTCTAAAGCAAACAGCAATCAGGGAGCGGCTAAGCTAGATTGAAATTTCTAAATGAAATTTGCAAACAGTATTCAAAATGTTGCTTACCACATGGTGTAATGTGGTAATATGTAATCATAAACAGTGGGCTGGGGAGAGCAACTATTCCTATGAAATGATATTCCAAGACAACGATTTCAGAATGCCATATGTATTCAAAAATACAGAGTAATACTTCTCGTGATCTCGAGACATAACATTAGTCTGAACAATACTACGCTGAACAAAGTGAACAGTGATTTAAAAAGAGTATAATGTCAACAGAGAACAGCTTAATAAATTGATATTTGATTGGGTGACTCAGGGAAGTGGGGTGGTCTTACTCTCAGTTCTGAGCAAGTGAACAAAGTTAACTAGCTGACTTTCTTCATCTAACAGATACCATCACAAATCAAAAGAGCACTCCTGAATACGTCCGGCACCTGCCACACGTCAACTACGAGTGTGTCAGACTGCGCAGAGGCAAAGACTGTGCCGAAACAAGACCAATGACTGTTTAAAATAACTTCCTCTCTCTCTGACGTGCAAATCAATAACTTACAAACATGAAAATGACGTGCCCACCTTACAGTGCGTACGGACGAATAGAGGTGCAAGTGTTGAGGATGCCAGACGAACCAAGAATCTACCAACAGTGTCTCCTCAGCGAGCTTTCAGCGAAAGTTGCTACACACGGGCTTCCGCAGCGTCTGGTACACAAACCCATGCTGACTACGGTTCATCGGCGACGAAGTCTGGAATTTTCCAGTATTCGCAACTGGACGCCAAGTGAGTGGTGGGGGGTCGAGTTTTCAGATGAGTGAGGTTTGTGTTCCGTCGGACAGAAAGCAGACACCCTGCAACAGCTGTTGGAAGGGACCTAGCTGCAGCAGGGAGCGTTATGGTTTGGGAAATGTTAAAATGGCGTTCCCTGGATGATCTTGTCATTCTGGAAGGCACAACGGTTCAACACAATTACGCATCCATCGTTACAGGCAATATATGCCTCACTAGAGTGACAGTGTATGTTCCACGATAAGTTTTATCCGACTTGCGATTTGACCCTGACCCGTGATAGGATGTTGTTGTTGTGGTCTTCAGTCCTGAGACTGGTTTGATGCAGCTCTCCATGCTACTCTATCCTGTGCAAGCTTTTTCATCTCCCAGTACCTACTGCAACCTACATCCTTTTGAATCTGCTTAGTGTATTCATCTCTTGGTCTCCCTCTACGATTTTTACCCTCCACGCTGCCCTCCAATACTAAATTGGTGATCCCTTGATGCCTCAGAACATGTCCTACCAACCGATCCCTTCTTCTGGTCAAGTTGTGCCACAAACTTCTCTTCTCCCCAATCCTATTCAATACTTCCTCATTAGTTATGTGATCTACCCATCTAATCTTCAGCATTCTTCTGTAGCACCACATTTCGAAAGCTTCTATTCTCTTCTTGTCCAAACTATTTACCGTCCATGTTTCACTTCCATACATGGCTACACTCCATACGAATACTTTCAGAAATGACTTCCTGACACTTAAATCAATACTGGATGTTAACAAATTTCTCTTCTTCAGAAACGCTTTCCTTGCCATTGCCAGCCTACATTTTATATCCTCTCTACTTCGACCATCATCAGTTATTTTGCTCCCCAAATAGCAAAACTCCTTTACTACTTTAAGTGTCTCATTTCCTAATCTAATTCCCTCAGCATCACCAGACTTAATTAGACTACATTCCATTATCCTTGTTTTGCTTTTGTTGATGTTCATCTTATATCCTCCTTTCAAGACACTGTCCATTCCATTCAACTGCTCTTCCAAGTCCTTTGCTGTCTCTGACAGAATTACAATGTCATCGGCGAACCTCAAAGTTTTTATTTCTTCTCCATGAATTTTAATACCTACTCCGAATTTTTCTTTTATTTCCTTTACTGCTTGCTCAATATACAGATTGAACAACATCGGGGAGAGGCTACAACCCTGTCTTACTCCCTTCCCAACCACTGCTTCCCTTTCATGTCCCTCGACTCTTATAACTGCCATCTGGTTTCTGTACAAATTGTAAATAGCCTTTTGCTCCCTGTATTTTACCCCTGCCACCTTTAGAATTTGAAAGAGAGTATTCCAGTCAACATTGTCAAAAGCTTTCTCTAAGTCTACAAATGCTAGAAATGTAGGTTTGCCTTTCCTTAATCTTTCTTCTAAGATAAGTCGTAAGGTCAGTATTGCCTCACGTGTTCCAGTGTTTCTACGGAATCCAAACTGATCTTCCCCGAGGTTGGCTTCTACTAGTTTTTCCATTCGTCTGTAAAGAATTCGTGTTAGTATTTTGCAGCTGTGACTTATTAAGCTGATAGTTCGGTAATTTTCACATCTGTCAACACCTGCTTTCTTTGGGATTGGAATTATTATATTCTTCTTGAAGTCTGAGGGTATTTCGCCTGTTTCATACATCTTGCTCACCACATGGTAGAGTTTTGTCAGGACTGGCTCTCCCACGGCCGTCAGTAGTTCCAATGGAATACTGTCTACTCCGGGGGCCTTGTTTCGACTCAGGTCTTTCAGTGCTCTGTCAAACTCTTCACACAGTATCATATCTCCCATTTCATCTTCATCTACATCCTCTTCCATTTCCATAATATTGTCCTCAAGTACATCGCCCTTGTATAGACCCTCTATATACTCCTTCCACCTTTCTGCTTTCCCTTCTTTGCTTAGAACGTGATAGGATAACAACTTGAATAATTGGTTACTAATTGGTCTCTTACGTAACAGCACACTCTGTCTTTTCTCCTCTCAATCACACTCGTCTTTTCTCCTCTCAATCACTCCCTAGTGTTATTTTCTTTTTGGGGGGGGGGGGCGGAGTCCAATAGTGTTTGAGTATTGGCCAATGGGTTCCTGACCCCAGGGACACCGCGTGGAGAGTAGCATTTCACACTGGTGGCCGGATGAGTGCTGATAGCGCCAGTCGTACGTCAGCATTATCAGCAGCTTCAGTAGCCACATAAATTCCCAAAACCAACAAAAGACATTTTGGGCACCAGCAGTAGTCAGTAAATGTTTGTCAAATGTGGTAGTCATATTGTTGCTATTATCATTGTTTCTCATTGATACTGTTGCTATTATAATTGTTTACTTCAGCAGTTTTGCTTCCATCAGCAGCAGCGGGATGTCAGAGCGTGAAGCATCGGGAATATAGCCGGGTTAGCAACGAGAGGCACTGCCTGCAATTTACTTTCGCTACAACATGCAGTGTCGTAGCCAGGTGGTTGAAAACAATTAGTATTTCACTACCTGTCATTATGTGACTGTGGTGCCGGCTGGTAGCTGAAAAATTAATAGTCTTTCGTATGACAGTACACCTGTCAGGAGCAGTAATGCTAACGCACAGTGGTGTAGGTCGAATCCGGCCGGTGTGGCCGTGCGGTTATAGGCGCTTCAGTCTGGAACCGCGTGACCGCTACGGTCGCAGGTTCGAATCCTGCCTCGGGCATGGATGTGCGTGATGTCCTTAGGTTAGTTAGGTTTAAGTAGTTATAAGTTATAGGGGACTGATGACAAGAAGTTAAGTCCCATAGTGCTCAGAGCCATTTGAACCATTTTTTTGTAGGTCGAAAACAAAAACAAAAAAACAAAAAATGCTGCAAGGGCAGCATTATTTGGCGTTCTCTACTACAATTGCGTCTTTGTATCAGGCAGTGGACTCACTGTTCGACAGTGCTGTGGTACCAGTAGACACGGACTACTAGCAGCAAAAAAGGTTCAAATGGCTCTGAGCACTATGGGACTTAACTTCTAAGGTCATCAGTCCCCTAAAACTTAGAACTGCTTAAACCTAACTAACCTAAGGACATCACACACATCAATGCCCGATGCAGGATTCGAACCTGCGACCGTAGCGGTCGCGCGGTTCCAGACTCTAGCGCCTAGAACCGCTCGGCCACTCCGGCCGGCCTACTAGCAGCAATACCTGTTATAAAAAAGGACATTCTGGAGTAAGGGAGCGTAGGGAGAGAATCGGCAAGTGTCTGTTTGTTGTTAATAACAGATTACACATCATTTGAGCTTTACTACATCATTCGAGGCACGAGGCAGAAAAGTATGTACTCCCACAAGTTTACATATTTATTCATAGCATAATCCTATATACGCTAACACTGCAGTTGAGAGTCCATATGTTCGACAACAGCATACCAAAAGCCACTATTTACTAGCAGTAATAGCTGTTACATTCCAACTAAAAGGGTACTCTGGAGGAGAACAGTATGTGGGGGAGAGGATCAGACTGTGTCTATAACAAAATACGTAACTTGAGTTCTATTACGCCATTAGAGGTAGCAGGTAGATGTGTAAGTATTCACAACTATTTTACGTAATATTTTCCATGGGAAAAATTCTATAAGCACTATCGCACCGTTTGTGCACCAGTCTGCTCGCCATTATTGGGTCAGCAATAGCCACGCTAATAACTGTTCTAAAAAAGAGCACTCTGGAGCGGAACAGCGTAGGCGAGAGAGGATCAGATTGTGTCTATAACAAATTATGTCATTCGAGGCTTTAGGCAGGTGTATAAGTACTCTCACAATATTTTTTATGTATTTATACATGTTTCTTTAACCCCCGTGGCGTATAAACAAAAGGACTACCAAAACGCACCCCCTCCACAGGCCACAAGTGGCCCATCCGGACCATCCGACCGCCGTGTCATCCTCGGATGAGGATGTGGATAGCAGGGGCATGTGGTCAGCACTCCGCTCTCCCGGTCGTTACGATGGTTTTCTTTGACTGGAGCCGCTACTATTCGGTCGATTAGCACCCCAATTGGCATCACGAGGCTGAGTGCACCCACAAAAATGGCAACAGTGCATGGCGGCCCGGGTGGTCACCTATCCAAGTGCCCGCCATGCCCGACAGCGCTTAACTTCGGTGATCTGACGGAAACCGGTGCATCCACTGCGGCAAGGCCGTTGGCTACTACCAAAAGGACTAACGAAAAATACACTGATAAACAAGAATACCGTGTCCTCTGCTCCGCTGAACGCAACATCGCATCAGCGCTCCGCTGTAGCTGCAGCTATGCCACTATGTCTCCTACTCTTACTACGGGATGGGTAATGCACTTCGTTTAGAAAAGAATATGCATGAGCCGGCCGGGGTGGCCGAGCGGTTCTAGGCGCTACAGTCTGGAACCGCGCGACCTCTACGGTCGCAGGTTCGAATCCTGCCTCGAGCATGGATGTGTGTGATGTCGTTAGGTTAGTTAGGTTTAAGTGGTTGTAAGTTCTAGGGGACTGATGACCTCAGAAGTTAAGTCCCATAGTGCTCAGAGCCATTTGAACCAAGAATGTGTATAATATGTATGCCACAATCCGCGGACGACCATGTTGGCAATCTGGCTGTAGAGAGAGGGAGGGAGAGAGAGAGATGGAGAGAGAGAGAGTCATTTGAGGCTTCGACTGGAAGCAAGAGGAAGCATAGCGTCACAAAACAATTAAAGCAATGCTCCAGAATACGCACTTGCTACATTCTCCGTGGGTTATATTCAGTCAGCCCTACTGTCTTTCCCTAGCCGTAGCATAGGATAGGAAATACAATTTGTTTTTTTGAAAAAATATGTACCTCACAGTTCCTGTTGGTAAGCTGGGCTGGCTGGAAAGAAACCGACAGGCTCAGCTCGACTGTGGACCCTGAACTATCTGCCCCCTAGCAGTGCCGTCATAAGGGGGATTGACGCTTCTGGTCTTAAGAAGCGCGACGCTGCAGACGTGAACGTATACCGTGTTAAGACGTTACTAAGTTCTTATTACTAAAGCTCGCTATTTCTCACACAAAATAAAACGGAAATAACACATTGTCGCTGCTAGAATAGTATTCCTATAGTCGATAATCGAAGCCATGTCCTAAAAAATGTATTACAGCATATCCACCAATCACAGTGATTTAGAGGAGAACATCTAGCAGAAATATCATAAAACGATGTAAAAACTCTAACAAAGCCATTCCGTCAATAGCAGTACGTGTTAAAGAAACATTCTCACATCGGCTGGGAATAAACAAAAATAAAAAGTCTTACGCTTTCTACCGAAGATACTTTGTGTTGCGTCTCACAGCGCTACCAAATACGCATCTAGAGAGATGAACTGCATCTCAAACAACACTGCTAGGTGGTCAGCCCTTTAATTCCGACGTGCGACGAACACTGAACCAGAAAGTAATTACTGACATCAACTGTGGAATGCTTTCTATTGTATTTATTATAGGACTGACGTGTTACTGACATTGACAACACAGATTATACCAAAATGGAGCTCTCCTTATCGAGAAGTTCTCGCATGTGATCGCTACATCAGGTATACGATGGTGGCAACGTACTGGAATCATGTTGTTGTTGTGGTCTTCAGTCCTGAGACTGGTTTGATGCAGCTCTCCATGCTACCTATCCTGTGCAAGTTTCTTCATCTCCCAGTACCTACTGCAACCTACATCCTTCTGAATCTGCTTAGTGTATTCATCTCTTGGTCTCCCTCTACGATTTTTACCCTCCACGCTGCCCTCCAATGCTAAATTTGTGATCCCTTGATGCCTCAGAACATGTCCTACCAACCGGTCTCTTCTTCTCGTCAAGTTGTGCCACAGACTCCTCTTCTCCCCAATTCTATTCAATACCTCCTCATTAGTTATGTGATCTGCCCATCTAATCTTCAGCATTCTTCTGTAGCACCACATTTCGAAAGCTTCTATTCTCTTACTGTCCAAACTATTTATCGTCCATGTTTCACTTCCATACATGGCTACACTCCATACAAATACTTTCAGAAACGACTTCCTGACACTTAAATCTATACTCGATGTTAACAAATTTCTCTTCTTCAGAAACGCTTTCCTTGCCATTGCCAGTCTACATTTTATATCTTCTCTACTTCGACCATCATCAGTTATTTTGCTCCCCAAATAGTAAAACTCCTTTACTACTTCAAGTGTCTCATTTCCTAATCTAATACCCTCAGCATCACCTGACTTAATTCGACTACATTCCATTATCCTCGTTTTGCTTTTGTTTATGTTCATCTTATATCCTCCTTTCAAGACACTGTCCATTCCGTTCAACTGCTCTTCCAAGTCCTTTGCTGTCTCTGACAGAATTACAATGTCATCGGCGAACCTCAAAGTTTTTATTTCTTCTCCATGGATTTTAATACCTACTCAGAATTTTTCTTCTGTTTCCTTTACTGCATGCTCAATATACAGATTGAATAACATTGGGGAGAGGCTACAACCCTGTCTCACTCCCTTCCCAACCACTGCTTCCCTTTCATGCCCCTCGACTCTTATAACTGCCGCCTCGCTTCTGTACAAATTGTAAATAGCCTTTCGCTCCCTGTATTTTACCCCTGCCACCTTTAGAATTTAAAAGAGAGTGTTCCAGTCAACATTGTCAAAAGCTTTCTCTAAGTCTACAAATGCTAGGAACGTAGATTTACCTTTCCTTAATCTTTCTTCTAAGATAAGTCGTAAGGTCAGTATTGCCGCACGTGTTCCAATATTTCTACGGAATCCAAACTGATCTTCCCCGATGTCGGCTACTAGCAGTCTTTCCATTCGTCTGTAAAGAATTCGTGTTAGTATTTTGCAGCTGTGACTTATTAAACTGATAGTTCGGTAATTTTCACATCTGTCAACACCTGCTTTCTTTGGGATTGGAATTATTATATTCTTCTGGAATCATACTCGTCGAATATATTCCCTCCCTATAGTGTTTCGTGAGAAATGCACTCCTTTTTGTCGGCCACAACCGAGTATGATGATCGTTCTTAAAGTAATTTCGAAAGATGCATAGAATTCCAAAGAAACGCGGTGGACACTACAGTATTTGCTACGAAAATTTATCTGTTTACTAAGAATAATGAGTAACATCGCATCTTACAACAAGTAGATATTTACACAAGTAAACCCGGAAATATTATTAGTTTGTGACGATGATATAAGACTCGTAAATTCGTAAATGCGATACTGCGAGAATGCTGACTGTGGATGAGATCCGCCATGGGTCCCATACAGAATAGAAAGACATGTAATTCCCACAATATTGAGCTAATGGTTCTATACCAGCCCACAACCCAATAGAAGAGAATTCACATGGGTCCCATACAGAATAGAAAGACATGTAATTCCCACAATATTGAGCTAGTGGTTCTCTACCAGCCCACAACCCAATAGAAGAGAATTCACTGTGGAAATGTATTAGAGGCTGACAAACAGTATTTACTAATGTACAGAGCAGGTGAAGTAATGTGGTTAAGCTCCAGGTGCGGACTAAAGATATATAACAAATTTATATATCAAATCAAAAACCTGGGAGTGAGAAAAGTTGTCGGTAACCTCCTGATAGATTTTATAAAGTGTTTCAGACTACGAGAAACTTATATGTCCTCCTCTGCTCAAAAAAAGAACGTTGTATTTACAATGTACTCCAAGCCAATTGCTTCCAGGTGGCGTCAATGAACGAATATCTTACAGAATAGCTGCAGCACGGTGTTTATTAACGTTCTGCAGCTGTAATAAGAAAACACGAGAATTGACTGCTATGCACATATCAGATAAGCTTATAAATTATGTCCTGACTGCCGACAGTTTTAATTATCTACCAGCAGACTACTTGGCGAATCTTAACATCAACTCCAACAAAGACGATATACGTACTACACAGAACTGATATATTAAAGCAGGGGTGGCATATTTATCTCAGTCTAGAACAATGCTTTCCACGCTACCATCAAATATAGACATTATCGAATTAGCTCTGGTTACCACAAGAAATGTTATCCCTCGAGTTAATGTGTTATGTGCATTGCAACAAAAACTGGTGTATATGTCTAGAGCGCTGAATATAAATAGCAATTAGAAAAAAAGAGGCACCTATTGCAGACGAGGCTTACATACTGCTTTAAACACAGCGTATGTAGAAATGTGACTGTGACTGGAGAGTACAAGGTATAACTGCATTTAATGGACAATCGTTTGCAAAAGTTGTAAACTTAAAGTTGTATATACACTCCTGGAAATGGAAAAAAGAACACATTGACACCGGTGTGTCAGACCCACCATACTTGCTCCGGACACTGCGAGAGGGCTGTACAAGCAATGATCACACGCACGGCACAGCGGACACACCAGGAACCGCGATGTTGGCCGTCGAATGACGCTAGCTGCGCAGCATTTGTGCACCGCCGCCGTCAGTGTCAGCCAGTTTGCCGTGGCATACGGAGCTCCATCGCAGTCTTTAACACTGGTAGCATGCCGCGACAGCGTGGACGTGAACCGTATGTGCAGTTGACGGACTTTGAGCGAGGGCGTATAGTGGGCATGCGGGAGGCCGGGTGGACGTACCGCCGAATGGCTCAACACGTGGGGCGTGAGGTCTCCACAGTACATCGATGTTGTCGCCAGTGGTCGGCGGAAGGTGCACGTGCCCGTCGACTTGGGACCGGACCGCAGCGACGCACCACGGATGCACGCCAAGACCGTAGGATCCTACGCAGTGCCGTAGGGGACCGCACCGCCACTTCCCAGCAAATTAGGGACACTGTTGCTCCTGGGGTATCGGCGAGGACCATTCGCAACCGTCTCCATGAAGCTGGGCTACGGTCCCGCACACCGTTAGGCCGTCTTCCGCTGACGCCCCAACATCGTGCAGCCCGCCTCCAGTGGTGTCGCGACAGGTGTGAATGGAGGGACGAATGGAGACGTGTCGTCTTCAGCGATGAGAGTCGCTTCTGCCTTGGTGCCAATGATGGTCGTATGCGTGTTTGGCGCCGTGCATGTGAGCGCCACAATCCGGACTGCATACGACCGAGGCACACAGGGCCAACACCCGGCATCATGGTGTGGGGAGCGATCTCCTACACTGGCCGTACACCACTGGTGATCGTCGAGGGGACACTGAATAGTGCACGGTACATCCAAACCGTCATCGAACCCATCGTTCTACCATTCCTAGACCGGCAAGGGAGCTTGCTGTTCCAACAGGACAATGCACGTCCGCATGTATCCCGTGCCACCCAACGTGCTCTAGAAGGTGTAAGTCAACTACCCTGGCCAGCAAGATCTCCGGATCTGTCCCTCATTGAGCATGTTTGGGATTGGATGAAGCGTCGTCTCACGCGGTCTGCACGTCCAGCACGAACGCTGGTCCAACTGAGGCGCCAGGTGGAAATGGCATGGCAAGCCGTTCCACAGGACTACATCCAGCATCTCTACGATCGTCTCCATGGGAGAATAGCAGCCTGCATTGCTGCGAAAGGTGGATATACACTGTACTAGTGCCGACATTGTGCATGCTCTGTTGCCTGTGTCTATGTGCCTGTGGTTCTGTCAGTGTGATCATGTGATGTATCTGACCCCAGGAATGTGTCAATGAAGTTTCCCCTTCCTGGGACAATGAATTCACGGTGTTCTTATTTCAATTTCCAGGAGTGTAGATATTCCTCAAGAATGAACTACAAAAGAGCTGGCAGCGTGGCGTGCTTTAACAGCTCTATTATGCAGGAGGTATGAGGGTGAATTAAACTTCCCGAATGCTCTCAGGTAGAAGATTTGCAAGAAGGACTGAAACTAACTATTAAAGCTATAAACAGGTAGTTCGTGGCAAATACTATAAACAGCAGTGGTCTGCGGCCATATGTTAGTGCACTAGTGAAAAATGTTAAAACTGAGACCATTTACCATATTAAGGTATATATACAAAACTTTGTTTATAATGTTCCACACACATCTGGACTTGTTGTACTGGAGATGTTGTACATCTAAAAACATAACAACCGTTTGCAGAGTTTAAAACCGGTTCATAATGCTGTGGTGACCTATCGTCAGCTGTCTTTACATTTCTCCAACTAGATAGTTGTCCTTATTCTTAACACTAGCAAAGAAAACCAGCGATGCTTTTGCCAGCTTTAGTAGCTACTACTAGTAGTTGGACTACCGTTTGGAATCATAAACGATTACTACCTGCAGGGGCACACGAGAAAAAACAATTTATGCATCTAAACGTGACGACGATCTTATTGCGGGAATCAGAGTACGTCATGTACTAAGCCCTGTGCATAGATATAAAAGCAGTAGTTGCAGTTACACTGTGCGCTAATCAAAACTGTTGTATAGTCTATTCAAAATTACTTTTGTGTTGATTGCTGCGACGGAAGTGGTAGGGAGAATGCCGCGCCGGAGGCACGGCTCGGTTTCAGCCAATCCCGTGATGACTGTAGCCGCAGCCCAGCGGGCACGTGACCCCTGAGTTGCCAAATCTCAGTCCACAACACTTCCGCTGGTGCCGCGATTTAGTTGCAGTGAGTAAGTCAGTGCGATCGCTGCGCGCTGTGTTTGTTTCTTTGCAGTTTAGGTTCAAATGGCTCTGAGCACTACGGGACTTAACATCTGAGGTCATCAGTCCCCTAGAACCTAGAACTATTTAAACGTAACTAACCTAAGGACATCGCACACATCCATGCCCGAGGCAGGATTCGAACCTGCGACCGTAGCGGTCTCGCGGTTCCAGACTGAAGCCCCTAGAGCCGCTCGGCCACACCGGCCGGCTGCAGTTTAGGAGCTACCGTATTGTTTCTGTGACATTTGTTCTGTCTTATTTAACATGCCAGAAGAAAGTACATCGAAAGTAAGAAGTGGAAAAGTTCGACGTCGTTTTCGTTGACAGGTCATTGCTTTACGAGGACAGTGTAGAGAAATGGTTTGTTCCTTAAGAGCTTACTTTGATAATAAAAAAATTAATGGTGGCCCACTCTCTCCGTTAGCAAGGTAGTAGACAGCATGACAGCAGCCCTGAATATCAACCGAAACACTGTCGTAAGAATTGGGAAGGAACTGTTCGAGACAGAAAAGGAAGTTGGAGAACAATCCAAACTTGGTACTCCCAGGAAGAAACGTTCTATGGATAAGTGTGTTACGAATTTAGATTCATTTGCAGAGGATGCAATTCGTCGACATGTTTACGATTATTGTCCCAGAGAGGAATATCCCACACTCTCAAAGTTATTGGTGAAACTTGAAGAATCAGGACTTTTTCAGGGCAGTCAAACGTCGTTATTCACAGCTTTGCACAACGAAGGATTTCACTACGGAAAGTTTTGCGGTCGTAAGCTATTGATGGAAACGGAGGAAATTGCTGCATAACGATGCCGATTTTTAAGGGAAATATTTAGCATAAATGTTAATGACGTGGTTTGGCTCGATGAAACGTGGGTTAGTTCTGGTCACGTAGTTAATCAGGAGTGGACAGACAACACGATTAAAGGAACAATGCAGACGCCGTCCGGCAAGGGGGGGGGGGGGGGGCAGATTGATTCTACTGCATGCAGGCACCTCACAAGGTTTCGTACCAAACTGTCTCCTCCTCTTTATATCGAAGAACAAAAAATTTACGCTCTCCGCAGTAGAAGCACGCACTAAAGAAGCTATTACTCACGTTACCTCTGAAGACTGGAAGAAAGCCGTCAAACACACACATACACAACATTATGGAAAGAGCATGGCTGGATGAAGGCGCTTTGGAGACTTCAGTGGAGAGATGATTATCTATTTAAATGACAGTAGTGACAGTGAAACTTCAAGTGTCTGTAATAGCGACGTGAGCGATGTCAATGGAGTTTTACCATTATCCACATAGAGATGCAGCACAAACGGATTCAGCTCCACGTTTGGAGTGCACAGTTTGCACTTGTAAGCACTGGCATAACTAAATTAATTCACACTAAGTTTTGAAATTTTAATATGGCGGCATTATCAAATATTAATTCCAAAGAAAGTACATTTCCAGAATAGAATCTGTGCATAAATATTACAGTATACAAAATAATGTCTGCAATACATTGGCCGTTTTTGTATTGTTTTTGTTTCTCAGAATAGATGTTGTCCTATTTAAGATACCAAACAAACATTATTTTATTTTTTGTTGTTTTAGAAATAAGGACGCATATCAGAAATATATCAAGTCTTTACAAATGTAGAGATCTGCTGCCTGTCGCTACAGTACGCGAGCAGACGATTGCGCGTCATATTATTTACAGCCCTGTATCTCGCGTTAGGAATCTTCGACACCGCTAAGGTTTGAAACAGATGAAAATTTGATGTTTTCTGGACATTTCATTCGCATAATGTGTACACCTAACTTCAATAACAAAAAACTTTCTCGCATGTAGAAAATTTGATAATGTCGTCGGAAAGTTGTTTTTGAAAACTGTCGTTTTACTGTCTACATAAACTTTTTTAAAAATAAAAATGAAACCATCACATAGTGAAACTATTTCACAACGAATTACAGTCGGCACCACATTTAAAGATCTAGTTCGTGTCTGTGAGCGAGTTGAATGAAAAATGAGATTACGTGAGAGTTCTGTGCGGGACTTGACAACTCTGTTCCATGCTCACCTGTGCTACTTCCGAACTGTCAATCCTTACGTAATTCTGAATGCACTATAGTCGAGACCGTTTACTGGATTAAGGGACACTATAAACACTACAGTTGGAGGGATACGATGTAGATTTACATGCTGGTTTAAACACATGGAGGGGGGGGGGGGGCTCGCATTTAATGTAGGAAAATAGCAGTGGTGAACAGCCATACATTGTATTTGTAAGTGGAAATCAGTTGTATGTACTTTAATTCTCTGTAGGAGAGACACAGGACTATCTATGTCTTAGCATGACAAGAAGATGACGACATATCATCTTCTTCTGGTCACACCTTCTAAACGTGAATGGTCATGAAAATCCAGTTACACGCTGTTTTGTGTGTGTGCTGCTACGATACAGGTAATCGAATATGTGCCTTCTATTTGCTCCGTATTATGCTTGTGCAAACACTAAAATAGACTCGATGGAGGCAGCCACGTCCATTAATCCAACCTGACAAGTGTATTCGACAGTTGATCAAATCAAGTATTTTGTCGTAATACATACCACGAAAATCCTAAGGATCCAATGCATGTGGTAATTATGGACTCTAAGGTATATATTTACAGCATTATATGGATATTAGCATTTTGTGGTGACATATAACACATACCTGTCAGTCATAGCTGCTAACGCATCTACATCTACATCATACTCCGCAAGCCACCTAATGGTGTGTGGCGGAGAGTACTTTCGATACCACTATCTGATCCCTCCAATCCTGTTCCACTCGCAAATAGTGCGTGGGAAGAAAGATTGTCGGTAAGCCTCTGTATTGGCTCTAATTCTCGAATTTTCTCCTCGTGGTCTATACGTGAGATATATGTTGAGTAATATATTGTCTGACTCCTTCTGAAAAGTGCTGTCCCGAAATTTCAGTATTAAATCTCTCCGTGATGTACAACGACTCTCTTGTAATGTCTGCCAGTGGCGTTTGTTTAGCATCTCCGTAACACTCTCCCGCCAGCTAAACGACCCCGTGACGAAACGCGCTGCTCTTTGTTGGATCTTCTCTATCTCCTCTAGCAGTCCTATCTGATAGGGATCCCCGACAGATGAACAATACTCAACAATCGGGCGAACAAGCTCCTTATAAGCCAGTTCTTTCTTGGATGAGTTACATGTCCTTAAGATTCTTCCGATGAATCTGAGTCTTGTGTCTGCTTTTCCCACTACCTGTTTTATGTGGTCATTCCACTTAAGGTCGCTCTGGATAGTTGCGCCTAGATATTTTACTGCAAACGCCGTCTCCAACTCTTTGTCATCAGTAGTGTAGCTGTACAGTAGTGGATTTCGTTTCCTATGTATGCGCAATATGTTACATTTATTTCCGTTCAGGGTCAACTGCCAGAGTCTGCACCATTCATCAATTCCGTGCAGTCGTTCTGCAAAGTCTTACTATCTTCTGGCGTTGTTACTTTGGTATAAACAACCGCATCATCTGCGAATAGCCTTAAAGAGCATCTGTCGCTTTCTACTACATATGTATCGTGACCAGCAACGGTCCTATCACACTTCCCTGTGGTTCTCCGGATATTACCTTTACTCCTGTCGATTTAGTTCCGTTAAGAGCGACTTGTTGAGTCCTATCTGCAAGAAAATCTTGAATCCAATCGCAGGTCTGCTCCGATACCCCATAAGCTCGTATTATTTTCATTAAACAGCAATGCGGGACGGTGTCAAATGCCTTACTGAAATCAAGGAACACGGCATCAGCGTGAGCGCAGTTGTCCACTGCGCTGTGGATCTCATGGAGGAACAGAGCGCGCTGAGTTGCGCAGGATCTGTGTTTGCGGAATCCATGTTGATTTTTATAGTGGAGCTGTTCATTTTCCAAGATCGTCATAGTTCTTGAGCATGAAACATGTTCCATTATTCTACAACAGATTGACGTCAACGATATAGGTCTATAATTGTGTGGACCTGTCTTACGGCCTTTCTTAAAAACGGGAATGACCTGCGCTTTTTTCCAGTCGTTAGGTACCTTTCGTTGCTCATGCGATTTATGATAAATTACTGCTTGAAGGGAAGCAAGTTCTTTCGCATAATCTTTATAGAATCTTAAAGATATCTCATCTGGTCCTGAAGCCTTTACACTATTAAGCGATTGCAGCTGGTTTTCAATTTCGTGATCGGTTACCTCAATATCTGCCGTTTCGACGCATAATAATGTATGCTTCCCAGTTTCAGCTCTGCAGGAAGTAACAGATCAAACGAAATGATTCAAGATTAGGACTACAAAAAGAAAATTTTAATAGGTAATGGGTTAAAGCCTACTCGACAAACAAACCCTCCTTTACGAATCAGGAAGGCAAGACAGATGGGGCTCACCTTGGCATTGTCAGAATTACTGTTACTAGAATCTTCCATATTCTTAACATTCGTTTGCTTAAAATCAAATAGAACTTTAATTCCACTGTGTGTGTGTGTGTGTGTGTGTGTGTAACCCAAGACCAAGCACTCAAGTTTATAGTACATTTGATGTTCTAATGAATCGATGCTAACCAGTTTGTTCCACAGTTGAATCTTACAACGGTACAGAGAACGGATCGTACGTTTAAAAAGCAAACTCAGTTAAAGGATAAATACACATACGTAGATTCTGTTGCAAAAAATGACATTTTTATTGCGCGTAGGCTGCCTCTCTCCCTCTCACCGTTTCATTTTGTGTGACAAACAGATTTCTGCAATAAGAAGTTACTAACGTTTTCATACAGTTTATGTTAACGTCTGTAGCGTTGTGCTTCTTATGACTGGCAGCTTCGTGCCCACTGTCAGGGAGCAGAGAGTTCTTCGTCCACGGACGGAGCACACTGCATCAGTTTCTCTACAATCAGCTTGCCAAAAGGGCCAGGCGAGGACTGCGACGTACATACGAGATGGGTCAAATAAAAGTGGCCTGCACGAGTGGATACGATTGGACGTGAATTTGTGGGAGCATTACCGGAGGAAAGAAAGACCTATAGTTATTTCCAACACGATGAAAGAACTGCCTATGCAGCCGGTCGAATCTTGGAGCTCATTTACACAGTCTTCACGCCTGACAGAGTTGTTAGCAGAGGTCAGTCTGGTCGTGGCCCTAGCTGTCCACCCAGGTCACCTGACCTCTCAGTGTGCGATTACTTTGCGTGGGGAGCTCTCAAGTTTGAGGCGTACGGCAACAGATCTCATACTCTTCATGAATTGCAGCAGAACATTTCGGATGAGACTGCAGCAATTCCAGCAGCCCAACTTCGATCCACCTTCGGCAACTTGCTGACCAGGGCCCAAAAGTGCCAAGAGACGAATGGTGGTCACTTTCAAAAAAATGGTTCAAATGGCTCTGAGCACTATGGGACTTAACTTCAGAGGTCAATAGTCCAGTAGAACTCAGAACTACTTAAACCTAACTAAGCTAAGGACATCAACCACATCCGTGCTCGAGGCAGGATTCGAACCGGCGACCGTAGCGGTCGCGCAGTTCTAGACTGTAGCGCCTAGAACCGCTAGGCCACCCCGGCCGGCAGGTCACTTTCAACATCTGCCAAAGTCTGGTTAGTACTCTTGCCGGAGCATTTGATAATCTTTGGTGGCCCGCACTGTTTCAGAGGCTAAGACATCTGGAGGTACCGCAGTCACTGTACAACAGTTTTCTAGACTACTGTAAAGACCGAGTAGTCGAATGGCAGATGGACAGCCGGAAAGTAATTAAAAGAATTACAAAATGCTGTCCTCAGGGGTCGATCTGCGGCCCCATCTTCTGGGACATAACAATCGAACCCCTCCTACAACTTCTGGATGGGGATGACAGGTCAGACGGAATTTTCGCCTACGCAGATGACCTGTTAGTTGTAGTCACTGCAAACAACAGAGCCCAGTTAGAAGAGACAGCCAGTGGAATACTACAAACAATTACTCAGTGGTGTCACAACAACAAACTCAGGATAGCCGAAAACAAAACAACATACACTATACTGAAAGGATCACTCCAAAGGAATCCTTCGGTTAAAATTGGGGACACAAACATCAAACGAGCACTCATTTCGCGCTATCTTGGGGTACACATAGATGAAAAATTGAATTTCCACGCTCTGCCTCGTGATGACTGGGTGTTGTGTGCTGTCCTTAGGTTACTTAGGTTTAAGTAGTTCTAAGTTCTAGGGGACTGATGACCTAAGATGTTAAGTCCCATAGTGCTCAGAGCCATTTTTTTTTTTTTTTGAATTTCCACGAACACATAAGGCTAACAACAGACAAAGCAGAAAAAATACTCCACAAACTGATGAGGATAAATTCAAAACAGTACAGACTACCTCTACCAGTCATACGTACATACCACTGTGCGCTCTTCGAATCAGTACTCAGCTTCGCAGCTAACACGTGGGCACTTAGACTGAACGTGGTCACCAACAAAGCATCCGCCAGACGAATTCAGAGAAGTGTCCTACTTAGGCTATCTGGAGCCTTCGGTACCACCTCAGCAGATGCACTGTGTGTGGTGCTCTGAATATGCCCCATAGATATCACTATCAAATACAGAGCTGCGAGGTACTGGTTAAAGGTGGGGAGACTAGATAAGGTACACACAATAACCGGTGTGCCCATAGAGACGATACGTCACCTTAAAAGTTGGCGTTTGGATACATGGCAAGGTGAGTGGGATGTAAGTGATAAGGGACGTAGGCTGCACGACCTCCTCCCTGACATAAGGGAGCGGTTGAGAATGAAACATATCGATCCCAGCCGCGGCATGGTACATTTCTTAACCCTGACACGGACCTTATCCCACGCACTTAAACCGCGTGAGTCTGAGGCAGACACCTACATGCACATGCGGGGAAGAAGGTTCCCCAGAACACACTGTCTTTTTCTGCGGGCAATACGCGAACAGTAGACATACACTACTCTTAGATTACACAGATACAGACATAGATATATATGCAGCAATAAGAGACTAAGAACAATGGGCACAATTAAACGCACTGACAAACAGTATTTCAAAAACAACACATGAAGAATATAGGCGGACACGACATTACAGACATGCCTATGTGCAGCGTAACAGCAGTCTCCAGAGGATGGACAGCGATACCCACAGTGACAACGAAAATAGTGACAATGAGGAGGAACAGGAGGAGGAAGCTGAGATGTGACAGTAAATAAGCAAAAATGCTGGAAATCTAGCAAAGAAAACACCAAATGCTGTACATGGATGGGCACCTAAAGTAGTTAATACATAGGGTTAGTAATAAATAGGATAAGCAACATAATTTCTCTACTAAAAACCATTTGCGTGTGTGTGTGTGTGTGTGTGTGTGTGTGTGTGTGTGTGTGTGTGTGACTGGCGGTCAACGGCTCGAAGAAACCATTCCGAGGTATTCACCGTCAGTCATAAACAACGAAATTTTATTTATATTTCAACCTTAAATTATTGTTATTTTGAAAAGTATCATTCTGTGTAAATGTTGTAGATAAAATGAAAGGAAAGAAAACTGTAAAAAGCTGAAAAACGAAAACTGTAAGATGTACGACCTGTTTTAAACATCAGGTAACAGGTCTATAATTTGGCAATAAATAAATAAAAAAAATAAAAATAAATAGTACTCTGTTTCCTTTCCCTGGAACTCTGTTCTCCAGGCCACTTTTTATTGCCTCACACCGTATTTTTTAAATGAAGTACATTTCCTATTCTACACTGTGGCTGGGCAGAGAGGGCAACTGACGTATAATCCACGGAGAAAGTAGCATGTGCGTATTTTGATTCATTGCTTGTATTGTTTTGTGACTCTGTGCTTCCTCTTTTTTTTCAGCCGAAGCCTACAGTGACTGCTTCTCTCTTTGTTTCTACAGCCAGATGCCGCCAGAGTCGTCTGTGGACTGCGACATATATATTCTTTTTTAAAATGAAGTGCATTTCACACCCTATTCTATGGTTGGGATACATAATAGCATAACTACGGCTACAGCGGAGTACGCGGCAGTGCTATTGCATTGTGGTCCTGGGCAGACCATAGGACACAGTCTCGTGGTACTTTACTTATAGTGTTTGTGATACTGTGTAAAGAGGTGCCGCACCACTCTTTCACTTTAAAAACACTGTCAGTCGGATTAACATTCGTATTTTGGATCATGGTTCCTGTGTTCCCCAGCACTACTTTTGGCATCTGTGGTTTACGACCATTTTTACATTAGGAAATTGTGGCAAGAATGTTCATATAACTGCATGTTTAGTCTATATGGAACTTGTACCTTAGGGGCCATAGGGGCGGCGACAGAGAACAGGGGGGGGGGGGGGGGTGATGGATTGCGGGCCATATATGCTGAAGCCAACGACTTGGCTGTGCGAGTGATTCTGGGAAGCGGAGATCTGTGGATTGTACCTGCAGAGGGACCTTGGGCCATGGCATTCTCTGCTTTCCACTTACTGTCAGAGCTGGAGGGTGCCAGTTCGCAAAACATTTTACCTGCGCCAGGCAACAGTCTGCTGCGAAGATGATCAGTTGGTGAAAAGTGGGTGGAGGAAGTCATTTAAGAGGGACTGCTGTGGGCAGGCTATAAAACTCTGTGCATTCTCACGTTAGAACGTGGGACAATACGGACAGAGCAGTTGTTGGACATGTTTAGTGGAGACAAGGCTGTAACTCCCCTGACGCTAGGAGGTCGTCAAGTCCTTTTAGCGAGCGGCAAAAATATGTATTTCACGGGTACGACTGTCTGGAAGCTTAACAGCCTTCTTTCAGAAACTCGAAGGTCGACCTGGAAAGATTAAAATCTCCTATGAGGGACTGCGGTCCCGTCTAGGCAGACTTTTTTTGCCGAAAGATGGTCATGTTTACCGTGACAATGAAGCCTCCCTACTTTAAAATGTTTCTTTTTCAGACAAGAGAAATTCTGAATCTTTGGTTGGCTCCTCTTAGGCCATGGGAAGTGTAGGCTTGCTCCCCCAGCGTAAGAACACCAGTGCTGTGTCTGGATTGGCTACCGGTCCAACAGAACTGCCAAGAAGGGAGATTCAGTATGTAGGTGATAGTTCAGTTGGTGTGTACAATGTGGAAGCCGTTTCGTTTTTGCTAATTCGGCTCCCGTACCGAGGCTTGGTGAAAAGTGGTTGTGATTCTTTGCCTTTCTTCGTCTTCCGGTCCTCCCCTGGTGGAGAACTTCAGGTGTTTCGCTGGTGGGCGTGAATTGTGGTATGCAACTTGTGGTGAACTAAGAGCCAGTGGCAGTTTCCAGCTGTACCGACAGTGTATCCGCAAGTCATCTCGGACATGTTAGACGTCACGATAGTGAATTTATTCGTCCTGAGTCGACAGTCTGACATTTGACAATTCCAGCGCGCACCGTTGTGCCTGTGAGTCAAATTGGTTTAACCACACCAGCGATCGGGTGCACTTCACACTGAAATGTGCAGGAATATCAGGGCTCTGAAAGTTTCCCGCGCTCTAGTAATCAGATCACCAGTCCGCATAGTCTGTGAGTTTTAGTGGACGCGTCAGAACGTTACAGCTGCCGTAGCGCGTCACCACTAGCTCACGGCACGCTTTTTTCTGCTGCCGCCTGAATCAAAGTGGAAGAGTAAAATACTGCTGCAGCGGCGTAGGGTTGTTAAATGAGATTCACCACTCCCTGTTCTCCAGTGAACCGCAGTTTGTGGTGTACTTGGTCGTAGTTGATTCCATTTGAATGGAATTCGGGTTCACAGTGGATTCACTTAAACAAAGTGAGATTGCGTTGTAAAAGGGATTAATTCCGGGTATAGCTTCCACCCCAATGAATGCTTTGCCAATAAAGTACCATCCCTTTCCTGATTCATGTTTCTCATTTTTTGTAAGATTTATCAGCTCGTTGTAGTTATAAAAGGATTAATAAAGACTTGTCATTATTTTGATAAATTTAAATACGCCACTGCTCTCATTCTTACCCCCTCAACTATTCACTGTTTTTATTTTATTGTGCTGATACATGGGTACACCAGCAGTTAAAGGTTCAATTTTATTATATGAGTTAATTTGTTTATTAATTTTAGTTCTGAAAGTGACCGCAGATATAGGCAACAAAACTGCCATGAGTAAGTTATCTAATTTCATATACAAAAACTAAGGGTGTAGCTCACGATTTGAAGGTTATTGAGAAGATAAGACTTTTCTTTATGTAAAGATAATAAGATTAACCATCACTAGGATGTATATTTATGATTAAAGCAAGCGACGGCTTGCAGTGTTTCTTCTTGTTTATCGGTGGATTTTTTTTTTTAGAATCATGGAAAATAATACGGAAACGCGGATAAATACGTAAATAAATATTGTGAGACATCTGGTTGGTGCCTCGAATGATGTAACAGAACTTGAGTGGTGTTACTGAACGTAATTTGACAGAGAATAGAAGGTGTGTATTTCTCTCTAGTGCAGTGCTACGCAGCACCTTTGTTTGACAATAGGTAACTCGCTAAAGATCTGAATTCGATGTCACCCAATCTAGCATTTTAGGGATGGCTTTGCAAGAAAAATCAGGGATTGGTAGTTCTTATACGTTATCTTTGGTTAGAAATCAGTAATGATTATAGAAGTTTGCTATCGATAAATACGAAAAACTTGTCCTGGCAGTTATATATATATATATATATATATATATATATATATATATATATATATATATATATGTGTCTGGTGCCTCGAATGACATTGTTGTAGTCACAAACTGATCCTTTTTCCTCCATGCCGTCCCGCTCCGGAGTGTCCCTTTTTGGAACAGTTGTTACCGTTAGTAATTCGTGGCTGCTGCTGGCTCAGTATTGTCGTACAGACTAGCACAAACTCTCACAGAGTTGCTTACAGGATTTTTGTTGCGGAAGAAAATACATAAAATTATTAGGAGTACTTACACAGCTACGAGGTACCTCGAATGACGTAATAGAACTGACGTAATTTGTAATAGATAAAGTGTGCACAATATGATCCTCTCCACCTATGTATTTCTGCCCCAAGTGTATTTTAACTACAGTGCAACAGCTGCATAACGTGTATCCACACGATATGTGGCCTGTACTTGAACAACTGTCATGATGATCTGTCCATTGGCAAGAAATTCTGATCTATGAGAGGGGACTGCCAATGGAGAGGTGACTATGGAAAGAGTCACAGTCTAAGAACCGGGACGTGAATGTCAGAAATTTGAACGTGGTAGGGAAGGAAGAATATCTGAAAAGGAAAATACTCAAGATCATTCTATATATGGTAAGGGTCAGTGAAGTAAAATGGAAAGGTCAAATGAATGGAAGGTAATATCAACAGCAGCAGAAAACGGTAGAATGGGAGCACGATTCGATATCAATAGGAAGGAAGGACAGAGCGTGAGTTACTGTGAACATTCACTAACTGTTGTTCTCAATACGCCAGTCACTACTCTTGATGAACTGTGGTATGGTATTGAAGCTACATGGGCAGCTGTACCTGTACACGCCATCCAAGCTCTGTTTGACTCAATGCCCAGGCATATCATGGCCTTTATTACGGCCAGAGGTGGTTGTTCTGGGTACTGTTTTCTCAGGATCTATGCACCCATATTGCGTGATAATGTAATCACATATCAGTTCTAGTATAATATATTTGTCCAATGAATCCCCGTTGATCATCTGCATTCCTTTTTGGTGTAGCAATTTTAATGGCCAGTAGTGTATATTTTAAGAAAACTGTCCTAGCGTTAGATTCTATTAAACTATAGGCATTATCACAGTTGTCCATAAATTCAGAAAATTGGTCCCTATCTCCATCAAATTTTCTCAGAACTGTTTTAGCTGCTTCACTGTAACTCAGGTACACCTGACCCCTCTCGGTTGCTGGAGCACTATCAAGAGCATTTTCGTCTGTCACGTCCCTGGCGGTTGTGCTACAGGGATTATCGCTGTCTTCCATTGTCATTAACCTTGTCGATTGTCGTTGGCGTGGTGGACTTGGTGCTCATGTTGCCGGCCTGATGTGTTCCCTCTGATGTGGGAGTCGAATGCTCAAGGTCGTGTGGCAGTGCCAGCGTGAAGTGACCCCACGGCGGCAGCACGGTGCAGCGCCGTCTCGGAGCTGTGCTGGCGTGCTGCGATGGCTCTGTGGTTCAGCGATGGCGCGTTGTGATGCCTTCTTGGAGCTCTGCTACAAGGACGCTCGGTGACGTCCCTCTCGATACTGCGATGGAGTGTTGCGTCACTCTCGTTCTACCTATTCCTCCACTCGTAATTGCCTCTATTATCGATTAATTAACTAGTCTCCCCACACCTGGGACCACACTTCTAGCGCACCCTGTCGAGTTTTAAGAGGGAGTAAGACAGAGAATCGCAGAGTGAGGCCGCAGAACCTACCTCAGTTGGCGATTCCGATGATGCCCTGCTCTTGGGCAGCCTACGGTAGCCCCAAAATCGACTGAAAAATAGTCTATTGACAAGTGTAGAGTGGGGAACTCGGTAGGAATCTGGTCTGTTAGAGGATGCAAGTCATCTACTCGAAGACGAGTAGTTATTTTCCCTGGAAGTCCCCCATGGCACACTTCCTAAATACACTACTGGCCATTAAAATTGCTACACCAAGAAGAAATGCAGATGATAAACGGGTATTCATTGGACAAATATATTACACTAGAACTGACCTGTGATTACATTTTCACGCAATTTGGGTGCGTAGATTCTGAGAAATCAGTACCCAGAACAACCACATCTGGCCGTAATAACGGCCTTGATACGCCTGGGCATTGAGTCCAACAGAGCTTGGATAGCGTGTACAGGTACAGCTGCCCATGCAGCTTAAACACGATACCACAATTCATAAAGAGTAGTGACTGGTGTATTGTGACGAGCCACCATTGACCAGACATTTTCAATTGGTGAGAGATCTGGAGAATGTGCTGGCCAGGACAGCAGTCGAACATTTTCTGTATGCAGAAAGGCCCCTACAGGACCTGCAACATGCGGTCGTGCATTACCATGCTGAAATGTAGGGTTTCGCAGGGATCGAATAAAGGGTAGAGCCACGGGTCGTAACACATCTGAAATGTAACGTCCACTGTTCAGAGTGCCGTCGATGCGAACAAGAGGTGACAGAGACGTGTAACCAATGGCACCCCATATCATCACGCCGGGTGATATGCCACTATGGCGATGGCGAATACACGCTTCCAATGTGTGTTCACCGCAATGTCGCCAAACACGGATGCGACCATCATGATACTGTAAACAGAAACTGGATTCACCGAAAAAAATGACGTTTTGCCATTCGTGCACCCAGGTTCGTCGTTGAGTACACCATCGCAGGCGCTCCTGTCTGTAGTGCAGTGTCAAGGGTAACCGCAGCCATGGTCTCCGAGCTGATAGTCCATGCTGCTGCAAACGTCGTCGAACTGTTCGTGCGGAAGGTTGTTGCCTTGCAAACGTCCCCATCTGTTGACTCAGGGATCGAGACGTGGCTGCACGATCCGTTACAGCCATGCGGATAAGGTGTCTGTCATCTCGACTGCCAGTGATACGAGGCCGTTGGGATCCAGCACGGCGTTCCGTATTACCGTCCTGAACCCACCGATTCCATATTATGCTAACAGTCATTGGATCTCGACCAACGCGAGCAGCAATGTCGCGATACGATAAACCGCAATCGCGATAGGCTACAATCCGCCCTTTATCGAAGTCGGAAACGTGATGGTACGCATTTTTCCTCCTTACACGAGGCAATCACAATAACGTTTCACCAGGCAACGCCGGTGAACTACTGTTTGTGTATGAGAAATCGGTTGGAAACTTTCCTCATATCAGCACGTTGTAGGTGTCGCCACCGGCGAGGACCTTGTGTGAATGCTCTGAAAAACTAATCATTTGCATATCACAGCATCTTTTTCCTGTCGGTTAACTTCGCATCTGTAGCACGTCATCTTCGTGGTGTAGCAATTTTAATGGGCAGTAGTGTATTTCACACGCCTCTCTTTCAGCAGCTTGTGTTGGTACGTAAGAAAATCACTTGCACAAAAAATTTGCGCGACCGCTGTAAGCATCAGCAAAAGGTGTATTTTACTACGACGGAAGGCGGTAACAAATGAGGGTAACCTCATTCAATTTTTTTGTCAATTAGTAGAGAGACTCTGTGTTTAGTTCTCGAGTGGAGATGACGTATTTTTGTAAGATGTGTGTGGGAGCCATTTGTATTGTTTGAATAATAATTATTATTTGTGCAAAACCACGAAAGTTTTCCTTTCTTTCGCGCATCATCTCAATGTCAGCAGCCTGCATCGGAAGAAGAAGCCCGATTCAGAACTGTTATAGACACGGTCAAGAGAGACATACTCACGGCAGAAGAAGATGAATATAACCAAGGACACCAGAAGTAAGTTCACGACACGACTGGCTCACAATTTACGAGATTTATGAATTAAAAACGAAAGACAATTTATTCCCAGCAAAAAACTCATAAAAAATCAAATATGCCAAGAATATACAAGCAATTTGTTTAATTATATATATATTTTATATATACAGGGTGTTACAAAAAGGTACGGCCAAACTTTCAGGAAACATTCCTCACACATAAATAAAGAAAAGATCTTACGTGGACATGTGTCCGGAAACGCTTAATTTCCATGTTAGAGCTCATTTTAGTTTCGTCCACCTACGCTCAATGGAGCACGTTATCATGATTTCATACGGGATACTCTACCTGTGCTGCTAGAAAATGTGCCTTTACAAGTACGACACAACATGTGGTTCATGCACGATGGAGCTCCTGCACATTTCGGTCGAAGTTTTCGTACGGTTCTCAACAACAGATTCGGTGACCGATGGATTGGTAGAGGCGGACCAATTCCATGGCCTCCACACTCTCCTGACCTCAACCCTGTTGACTTTCATTTATGGGGGCATTTGAAAGCTCTTGTCTACGCTTCCCCGGTACCAAATGTAGAGATTCTTCGTGCTTGTATTGTGGACGGCTGTGATACAATACGCCATTCTCCAGGGCTGCATCAGCGCATCAGGGATTCCATGCGACGGAGGGTGAATGCATGTATCCTCGCTAACGGAGGACATTTTGAACATTTCCTGTAACAAAGTGTTTGAAGTCAGGCTGGTACGTTCTGTTGCTGTGTGTTTCCATTCCATGATTAATGTGATTTGAAGAGAAGTAATAAAAGGAGCTCTAATGTGGAAAGTAATCGTTTCCTGACACATGTCCACATAACATATTTTCTTTCTTTGTGTGTGAGGAATGTTTCCTGAAAGTTTGGCCGTACCTTTTTGTAACACCCTGTATACGGTATTTAAATTTGCACAACTGGCGACCTTGTGACGTGACATTGAGAAGGCCATGAAACCAGTTGTGTAAATTATTCAAACTTATTTATTACATTGTACGAGATTTTTTTGCATGTATTAATTATTTTCAAATTTTCATGTGCAACATCACGACTGAGAGCAAAAGAACCAGAACAAAAAATTCTTGTGAAGAAAACCAATTCAAAAAGGAAGCAAAAAGAACCGGGATTTGCGGAAAATTTTGGATATACTCTATTTGTTTTATGGCAACAAAGGTAAGACCGCTACGAAACCGCTTGCTCAGCTATGCCTGGTAGCGCCTCCTGCGTTGTAATTAGACTTCCCTTTCCTTACTTTCCCTTCCTAAATCCATTGTGGTCAATTTTTTAGAAATTTTACATAATGAGTAACGAGAGAAGAGTTTGAAGTTTTTTTGTGTTAGAACATTTCGTGCGTCATAAAAGGATGTAAAATAACGCTTGACGACACGTAAATCGTATGTTTAAATTCACAAAAATAATATATTTAAATCTTCTGTTTTCCAAAAGTTTTAATTGTAATATTCAAACAAAATGGCACAAAAGTCAGTTTCCATTATTGTTGACAATGGCGAAAACGCAATGAGCCAAGATGGCTTACCATTTCAGGACAGAACATCAGAAGTGCCAGCGCCATGTCTTCCACAATTAGTCGTATTACATAGTTCAGAGATGAACATAACCGAAATGATAAATGCTAGTGAGCTTACACAGAGCTCTAACATTGATGATACGTTGATGACAATAGATGAAATTACATCACGTATCTCTGCGAGCAACATTCTGTTCGCACAGGAAAACAGAAAGCGCAGATAACATGATTTTTGACGACACTTACCATCACCCATCACACGAAGGTCAAATATTGATTTGCAGAGTACAGTACAGTACAGTACAGACAACCAAAATACGTTAAAAAGCAACCAAAATGACGCACTTGCCGTAATACTTCAAAAACTAGGTAGTATGAACACCAATTACAGCAATTTGCGTGCAGACATACAAAATACAAACAGCAGTTTGCGTGCAGAAATAAAAAATATGAACACCAATTTGACATTTGCCGCCAAACCTTACCTTACTCACACAGACATAAACAAAATAAAGCAAGAGCTGAAACAAGTGTTAAGAGATTTTGAGGATACATTCACACAGCAGATCAGTGATTAGACACAGAATTTTGGCGGGGAGAAGAATGTAAATTCTAAAGACACGGAAAAATACCTAAAACAAGATGAGCTTTCCAAAGTAAACAATGACATTACGGGTATAAAACAGAAATTAGACACACTTAACGAGCAGAATGATACAGTAGAGCAGCAAATATAAGCGATGAAAGACACACATACATATGAACCTGGAAGCTACACAAACACAGTTAACTTCCACAGTAAAGAACATCTCTACCGTAGTAAACAAACTGCACAAGGATTACGAAAATATACAAGCAGCAATAGATGAACTCACTTTAAATATAGCATCACTTGAAATCGAATCAGTCTGTGATAAAAAGGAAAGAGACAAAATTAATGAAAATTTATCTGACGTATAATTTCACAAACTGAAGCAGGTACTTTAGACAAAACCAGTACCGCAGCGGAAACGGTAGTGAAGGGATGTAAATTAATCAATGATGTAGTTGAAAGGGTTATTCAACAAAAGGAAAATGACATTATCGACAAAGTGAACACCAATTTGGAAGCTACAGAGCACAGGATACGCAGCTACTTAGGTGAAAGTGATGCAGAGACACAAGTTGTACACATAAACAAATTGCCAGCCACATCAAACCAAAGTAATGTATGCAGACAGATCATTGCGAACCCTACAAACAATGCCAGTAGTAATGACAGAACGCAGAGTGTAAGTTTACATGGCATAACACCAGAACCAGTACCTACGAGAAGTGTAAATAATTATGACAGTTCTGTAAACACAGCACAAAATGTAAACAGCTTGTCCACTATATTTTCTGAGGAAGGTCTATTAAGACACCGTCAATTTCCAACATTTGCGAGTGAAGGTAAGAAGTTGAATACTGTTGTGTTTATTAGTGCTTTTCGACATGTGTTTCCTAGAAATTGGACGGAAGCACAAAAGATCAGGTTTGTTGTAGGGTACATGCAAGGCGGTGTACTTTCGTGGGTGACCGAGGTAGCTGAGCGTTGTACCAGATATTTACAATTTGAACGGGCATTTGTTGACAAATACTGGTTAGAAGCTCAAATGGCTCTGAGCACTATGGGACTTTACATCTGAGATCATCAGTCCCCTAGAACTTAGAACTACTTAAACCTAACTAACCTAAGGACATCACACACATCCATGCCCGAGGCAGGATTGGAACCTGCGACCGTAGCGGTCGCGCGGTCCCAGACTGAAGCGCCTAGAACCGCTCGGCCACAATGCCCGGCGGTCAGAAGCCGTACAGGAGAGACTTTGGCGAGAGTTTTTTAACCCCGCACCTTTTAATAGCAAATATGGTAGCTTGCGAAGGTATTTTCAGAAGTATCTCAACAAAACCCGTTATTGGGCGAAAACCATTTCTCATGTGGATGTTTTAAAAATTTTAAAAAGTCGTTTGCTATCACACATTTGTGAAAAATTAATTACTACACCTGAGCACGACACAGAATATTTTCTATCCATTTTAAATTCAATCTACCTAATATATGAAGAGAAAGTAGTAACAAAAAGGGCGTCAGACAGCCAAACACCACAACAACGTAACTTGAATGGTCAATACAAAAAGCCAGACACGAACCCATAGGAAAGCTGGTACGCTCAACCGAAAGGATACATTAACCGTGGTAATGGATGCGGGAATGGAAATGGTAGGAACAAGAGATTTAAACAAAACTTCCAGTGTAACAGTAACTATTAAAATCCACAAGCTAATTTCAGTCCTTCCTCTCAAAATTATGCACCGCGTGTAAATGAAAACAGTCAGCAGCATCGGTGCCGCCGGCCGCGGTGGCCGTGCGCTTCTAGGCGCTCAGTCCGGAACCGCGGGACTGCTACGGTCGCGGGTTCGAATCCTGCCTCGGGCATGGGTGTGTGTGATTTCCTTAGGTTAGTTAGGTTTAAGTAGTTCTAAGTTCTAGGGGACTTATGACCTAAGATGTTGAGTCCCATAGTGCTCAGAGCCATTTGACTTCGAGCATCGGTGCCCGGCGTGCTACAACAACAATAACATACAACACGCTGAACCGCAGCCAACGTTTGTGCAGCAAAATCACAATACGGCAACATTTCACAACAGCCATATGAACACACGAGAACTGTTGCGAACTGGAAATGATACACACTGGAGAAACAATCACACAGTACAACTGACAGAAAATGTCCCGTGTATCGAAGTAGATCAGACTAGCCCGCAGGAAAACCCGAATAGGTCGTAGTTGAGCCGCATACTATAGTCCTTATAAGCGATGGGGGCAAACCAGATTTGCAAACATGTTTCGTACGATTCGATGAATAAGAAGACATAAAGGACGTACTATACCAATATGAACTAATATAGGCGAAAAATACACTGGAAGAACAAGTGCAAGCAGTAATCAGAGTGAAAATGTTTGGTATAGACATACAGTTAATACTTGAGACAGGGTCCACTACTCATTTAATGTATGAAGCATTTTTAACTGAATTAAAAAGACGGAATAAATAACCTGTTCTGCCAGTGCAAAACTGCAAACTACAAACCGCTACAGGTGGCAAAACAAAATTAGTAGAATACCAAGCTCTTATCACCGTCAACATTGAACAATTTTCTGTGCAGTGTAATTTTTTAATAGTAGACAAACTTATAGTCAACTGCTTGATAGGTATGGACACACTTAGAACCTACAAAACTCAAATAGACATAGGTAATGGTAACTGCCATTTCTTTGTGACGGACCAAAGACTTTCTATCAGCCTGATTACCACATCGAAAAGGTATGACAAAGTAAACCCAGAACACCGTGTCATAGTACAGTATTCATATTCCACGGTGTATTTTGTGAACAAATGCGATAACGATCGCGAGACCGACTCTGAAGTTAACCAGGAATTGTTGTTGTGGTCTTCAGTCCTGAGACTGGTTTGATGCAGCTCCCCGTGTTACTCTATCCTGTACAAGCTTCTTCATCTCCCAGTACCTACTGCAGCCTACATCCTTCTGAATCTGCTTAGTGTATTCATCTCTTGGTCTCCCTCTACGAGTTTTACCCTCCACGCTGCCCTCCAATACTAAATCGCTGGTCCCTTGATGCCTCAGAAATGTCCTACCAACCGATCCCTTCTTCTAGTCAAGTTGAGCCACAAATTTCTCTTCTCCCCAATTCTGTTCAATACCTCCTCACGAGTTACGTGATCTACCCATCTAATCTTCAGCATTCTTCTGTAGTACCACATTTCGAAAACTTCTATTCTCTTCTTGTCCAAACTATTTATCGTCCATGTTTCACTTCCACACATCGCTACACTCCATACAAATACTTTCAGAAACGACTTCCTGACACTTAAATCTATATTCGATGTTATCAAATTTCTCTTCTTCAGAAACACTTTCCTTGTCATTGCCAGTCTACGTTTTACATCATCTCTACTTTACCCCCATTAGTTAATTTGCTCACCAAATAGCAAAACTCATCCACTACTTTAAGTGTCTCATCTCCTAATCTAATTTCCTCAGCATCACCCGACTTAATTCGACTACATTCGATTATCCTCGTTTTGCTATTGTTGATGTTCGTCTTATATCCTCCTTTCAAGATTCAACTGCTCTTCCAAGTCCTTTTCTGTCTCTGACAGAGTTACAATGTCATCGGCGAACCTTAAAGTTTTTATTTCTTCTCCATGGATTTTAATACCTACTCCGAATTTTTCTTTTATTTCCTTTACTGCTTGTTCAATATACAGATTGAATAACAGTGGGGAGAGGCTACAACCCTGTCTCACTACCTTCCCAACCACTGTTTCCCTTTCATGTCCCTCGACTCTTATAACTGCCATCTGGTTTCTGTACCAATTGTAAATAGCCTTTCGCTCACTGTATTTTACCCCTGCCACCTTCAGAATTTGAAAGAGAGTATTCCAGTCAACATTGTAAAAAGCTTACTTTAAGTCTACAAATGCTAGAAACATAGGTTTGCCTTTCCTTAATCTATCTTCTAAGACACGTCGTAGGGTCAGTATTGCCTCACGTGTTCCAATATTTCTACGGAACCAAACTGATCTTCCCCGAGGTCGGCTTTTACCAGTTTTTCCATTCATCTGTATAGAATTCGCGTTCTTATTTTGCAGCCATGACTTATTAAACTGATAGTTCGGTAATTTTCACATCTATCGACACCTGCTTTCTTTAGGATTGGAATTACATTCGTCTTGAAGTTTGAGGATATTTCGCCTGTCTCATACATCTTGCTCACCAGGTGGTAGAGTTTTGTCAGGACTGGCTATCTCAAGGCTGTCAGTAGTTCTAATGGAATGTTGTCTACTCCCGGGGCCTTGTTTCGACTCAGGTCTTTCAGTGCTCTGTCAAACTCTTCACGCAGTATCGTATTTCCCATTTCATCTTCATCTAGATCCTCTTCCTTTCCATAATATTGTCCTGAAGTACATCGACCTTGTATAGACTCTCTATATACTCCTTCCACCTTTCTGCTTTCCCTTCTTTGCTTAGAACTGGGTTCCCATCTGAGCTCTTGATATTCGTACAAGTGGTTCTCTTTTCTCCAAAGGTCTCTTTAATTTTCCTGTAGGTAGTATCTATCTTACCCCTAGTGATATGGGCCTCTAGCCATCCCTGCTTAGCCATTTTGCAGTTCCTGTCGATCTCATTCTTGAGACGTTTGTATTCCTTTTTGCCTACCTCATTTACTGCATTTTTATATTTTCTCCTTTCATCACTTAAATTCAATATTTCTTCTGTTACCCAAGGATTTCTATTAGCCCTCGTCCTCTACCTACTTGATTCTCTGATGCCTTCACTACTTCTTCCCTCGAGGCTACCCATTCTTCTTCTACTGTATTTCTTTCTCCCATTCCTGTCAATTGTTCCCTTATGTCTCCCTGAAACTCTGTACAACCTCTGGTTCTTTCAGTTTATCCACGTCCCATCTCCTTAAACTCCCACCTTTTTGCAGTTTCTTCAGTTTTAATCGACAGTTCGTAACCAATAGATTGTGGTCAGATCCCACATATGCCCCCGGAAATGTCTTACAATTTAAAGTCTGGTTCCTAAATCTCTGTCTTACCATTATATAATCTATCTGAAACCCTTTAGTATCTCCAGGGTTCTTCCATGTATACAACCTTCTTTCATGAGTCTTGAACGAAGTGTTAGCAATGATTAAGTTATGCTCTGTGCAAAATTCTACCAGGCGGCTTCCTCTTTCATTTCTTTCCCCCAATCCATATTCACCTACTGCTTTCCTTCTCTCCCTTTTCCTACTATCGAATTCCAGTCACCCATGACTATTAAATTTTCGTCTCCCTTCACTATCTGAATAATTTCTTTTATCTCATCATACATTTCATCAATTTCTTCGTCATCTGCAGAGCTAGGTGGCATATGAACTTGTATTACTTTAGTAGGCATGGGCTTCGTGTCTATCTTGGCCACAACAATGCGTTCACTATGCTGTTTGTAGTAGCTTACCCGGACTCCTATTTCTTTAATCATTATTAAACCTACTCCTGCATTACCCCTATTTGATTTTGTATTTTTAACCCTGTATTCATCTGACCAAAATTCTTGTTCCTCCTGCCACCGAACTTTGTGCAAAACCACGAAAGTTTTTCCTTTCTTCCGCGCATCATCTCAATGTCAGCAACCTTAAATGGAAGAGGAAGCCCGATTAATAGCAATTATAGACACGGTCAATAGATAAATACTTATGGCGGAAGAAGATGAATATAGCCAAGGACACCAGAAGTAAGTTCACGACGCGACTGGCTCACAGTTTACGAGTTTTCTGAATTAAAAAACGAAAGACAGTTTATTCCCCGCAGAAAACTCATATAAAACCAAAGATGCCAAGAGTATATATAAATATGGACAAGCGGTTTCTAAGCTGTCTTTCTGACAAAATCTGAATATTAATTTTAAATTAACAACAGCCTCAGTTGCAATGTTTACCTAGATTTACCTAGGTTTTCGTTGGGATAACCCAACCTTCTTCGGAATAAAAGGAACTACGATTTGTCCATAATGGACAACGTCAAAAACTAAAAACTTCAGACTAATATAGTAATACATCGTCATATTGCAATAACTTATCTGGGAAACAGCCTACGCCCCACTTCGCGACCGCAGTACGGCAGAAACGGGTGTTGTTCTGAAACTGGCTGCAGTCTCGAGAGCGCATGCGCGATAGTGTGTTATGCGTACTTGTTAACACTGGTACCAACATGTACTCCTAAACTTAAAAATTTTTATGAATAACCAGGTGCGACTAACGAAATTGAAGTGTACGTCATCCTGCAAGGGACAAAGATATATCGATTGTCTTAACATTTGTAATTTTTTTTTTATTTTTTTTTATTTTTTTTATTTTTTTTTTTTTTTTGTTGGACGTCAAAAGTGAAGGGAGCAATGCGTTTACTATTTGAAGCCAACCTTGATTATTCGGGCCAATAATCGAAATTGAATGCATGAGGACAAATAACTACTGGTTTGAAATACCAGATAATCCCAGCTATTCAACAAACGGGACTGCTAAAAACATGTTGGCAAGGGTATAATGATTACTACCTAAAATTATGGCGGATGGAGCAACGGTTGTAAACCTTCAAAAAAGTTTTTGTTTCGCAGCTGCAGCTGGTCGTTAAGAAGGTTATTTTTGTCATATAGTAAGGGTTTAAAAATTTGCAATTCTTCCAAAATATCCAACCTCGTATCCTTCACTTCTCAGTGCAAGAGCTGATTATTATCCGGAGGGTTAGGTGCATGATCCATTTGCACTAAGTGTTCAGCGAATGTCGAACCACGCGTGACATCTCCAACTTTAGTAGGGGTATGTTCACTGTATCTTGGTAGTAAGGCTATCCTGTTTGGACGATGTAAAATTTCGGCAATTGCCACATGTAATCTTGTAAACTGCGGATAATGACAATTTATCTTTAGGCTTTTTTAAAGTGTGAATCAGGTTCTTCTGCAGGCTATTATCCGTAGAAAAAATTGTCTTGAACCCCTGGTTCTTTAGAAGACGCCCTATTCCTTTTATTCTGAAGAAGTTTGTGTTATCCTAACTGAGACCTAGGTAAATCTAGGTGAACATTGCAACTGAAGCTGTTGTTAATTTAAAATTAATATTTATACAGTTGCTGACATGGCCGCGAAATGTTGAAAATATTAAAATCTGAATATTCCCCACTTAGGCATTTTACTATTCTTAGGACTGAGTAATTTAATATACAGGGTGGTCCATTGATAGTGACCGGGCCAAATATCTCACGAAATAAGCATCAAACGAAAAAACTACAAAGGGGGAAACCAGACGGCGCTATGGCTGGCCCGCTAGATGGCGCTGCCATAGGTCAAACGGATATCAACTGCGTTTTTAAAAACAGGAACCCCCATTTTTTATTACATATTCGTGTAGTACGTAAATATATATGAATGTTTTAGTTGGACCACTTTTTCCGCTTTGTGATAGATGGCGCTGTAATAGTCACAAACGTATAAGTACGTGTTATCACGTAACATTCCGCCAGTGCTGACGGTATTTGCTTCGTGATATATTACCCGTGTTAAAACGGACCGTTTAACAATTGCGGAAAAGGTCGATATCGTGTTGATGTATGGCTGTTGTGATCAAAATACGCAACGGGCGTGTTCTGTGTATCCTGCTCGGTATCCTGAACGACATCAGCCAAGTGTCCTGACCGTTCGCCGAATAGTTACATTATTTAAGGAAACAGGGAGTGTTCAGACACATGTGAAACGTCAACCACGACCTGCAACAAATGATGATGCCCAAGTAAGTGTTTCAGCTGCTGTCGCGGCTAATCCGCACATCAGTAGCAGACAAACTGAGTGAGAATCTCAAAAACGTGGGTGTTGAGAATGCTACATCAACATCGATTGCACCCTACCATATTTCTATGCACCAGGAATTGCGGGCAACGACTTTGAACGTCATGTACAGTTCTGCCACTGGCATAAGAGAAATTAAGGGACGAAGACAGAATTTTTGCACGCGTTCTATTTAGCGACGAAGCGTCATTCACCAACAGCGGTAACGTAAACCAGCATAATAAGCACTACTGGGCAACGGAAAATCCACGATGGCTGAGACAAGTGGAACATCAGCGACCTTTGCGGGTTACTGTATGGTGCGGCATTGTGGGAGGAAGGATATGGTTCAGATTGCTCTGAGCACTATGGGACTTAACTTCTGAGGTCATCAGTCCCCTGGAACTTAGAAGTAGTTAAACCTAACTAACCTAAGGACATCACACACATCCACGTCCGAGGCAGGATTCGAACCTGCGCCGTAGCGGTCGCGTGGTTCCAGACTGCAGCGCCTAGAACCGCTCGGCCACTCCGGCCTGCGGAGGAAGGTTAATTGGCCTCCATTTTATCGATGGCAATCTCAATGGTGCAATGTATGCTGATTTCCTACGTAATGTTCTACCGATGTTACTACAAGATGTTTCACTGCATGATGGATGTCCGTCACATAGCTCGCGTGCGGTTGAAGCGGTATTGAATAGCATATTTCATGACAGGTGGATTGGTCGTCGAAGCACCATGGCCCGCATGTTCGCCGGATCTGACGTCCCCGGATTTCTTTCTGTGGGGAAAGTTGAAGGATATTTGCCATCGTGGTCCACCGACAACGTCTGACAACATGCGCCAGCGCATTCTCAATGCATGTGCGAACATTACGGAAGGGAACTACTCGCTGTTAAGAGGAATGTCGTTGCACGTATTGACAAATGCACTGAGGTTGGCGGACGTCATTTTGAGCATTTATTGCATTAATGGGGTATTTACAGGTAATCATGCTGTAACAGCATGCGTTCTCAGAAATGATAAGGTACATGTATCACATTGGAACAACCGAAATAAAATGTTCAAACGTACCTAAGTTCTGTATTTCAGTTTAAAAAACCTACCTGTTACCAAGTGTTCGTCTAAAACCGTGAGCCATATGTTTGTGACTATTACAGCGCCGTCTGTCACAAAACGAAACAATTGGTTCATCTAAAACATTCATATTTATTTACCTACTACACGAACATGTAATAAAAAATTAGGGTTCCTATTTTTAGAAAAAACGCAGTTGATATCTGTTTGACCTATGGCAGCGCCATGTAGCGGGCCAACCATAGCGCCATCTGGTTTCCCCCTTCAAGCTAGACAAGTTTCGTTGTTTGTAGTTTTTTCGTTTGACGCTTATTTCGTGAGATATTTGGCCCGGTATATGGTATTGTACATAATTTTTTTTCCATACCGCCACATCCCTGTTACTTATTATTCACTTTCACTTCATTAACACACTGTTCTCATTGTGAAAATTTTCAGATCTAACATTGAGTAACGTATGACACAATTAGTGTTGATGTGCTTGTGTACATGAGTTCAGTAACTGTGAGATCTTGTAACATGCGTTGAGACTTCCCAGATTAACTTATTCCCCCACCCCTATGGGCTCGCTGGAGCCGGAAAACCGGAAACAAAACCGTCAAAGGGTTTTCAAGAGAATACTGTTACCTACTCTTATGTGTCAGGCTTGACATGATTATAACAGAAAATATTTTGAACACAATAACATAAACAAAACTAGGTCCAACTAAGAGTGCTTGTAATCTGCCATCTGAAGATGTATTTGTAAAGAAAAATCCGAAACCGGTCATGGTCTGAAGATAATAAACCTTTTTAAACCATACATGTGGCTGGTACCTGTTTTTTATATAAATTATAAACCTTAAGTACAACAGCCACGTTTCTTAACATGTCGACTTTCGACAAAATAGCGACAAGTATTTATGTTTCTGTTTAGTTGTATCAGTGGTAAAAGGATTCTTTCAGCGGGGTTTAACACGAAAATGAAAAGTTAATGTAGTTCAAAGTAACAAAACTTCATATGACCATTCCCCGACGACGTCGTGTAGCCGCCCCCACGTCGAGCCGCTGGATCTAAGGTAGGTGGAGACCGCTGCTGGAATGCCCCCGACCGCTTGGATGGAGCGTCAGCTTCCGTCGCCGCACCCCAGTCTGGATCTGTTGCTGTCTGGAAGTATTACTGCAGCAGGTCTGGCTTCCCTCGTTCCACTTCCCTCTCCTACGAGGTGGGTACGTGAAATGTCGGAAAGGATTGTCCGTAACAATGTAATTATTAAATTCATCCTGTGGAAGAAGTGTTAGTTTCAAGTTCACTTTCATTCACACGGATTCGTACTGGCTATTTTCGGACGACGTTCTAAATCTCAACATGTTTATTTGAATTGTAACACCATAGTAAGATGTTATGTAATTTTTTTCTTCTAATTAATTATGCTTTGCATAAAGTGTATTTTCTTTTATATGTGTTCTTTGATATGTTGTACTATGTTTCCTCTTTACTGACTAATTGCTTTTGTTATATTGTAACCTCCCCACCGAAATTTTAAAAGACAGAAATAATAAATGAATGGGAGCCAAGCGTAAGGTCCCTAGCAATTAAATTTAATGACAATAAAAATGAGAATCGCAATCTGACTCCTGGTGTAAGCTGTCACGAAAATAATGAAAAACAATTCAATGCTAATGAGACTTCAGTGACAATGTAAACTCTATTAAACCGAAATATCGGTCTTTGGCCCTGTGCAAAAAATCATAATTAATTTCTTACCTCATTGAAACTGCATGTCAAATTTCTGCTCTTATTGTTGGCCACTGCTTGGAGGAACTGCATCGCAAGTAATTTTTTTTTTTTTTTTTTTTGAAATTTAATTGAAACTTTTCTTTAAAGGAAATGGAAGGAAATCGTTCGTTCAATTAAATAGTTCTTTTGTTAAAAATATTGCTTTGAAATCAAAATTATTATTGGGGCACTTGTTGAAAATTAATTACAATAAATAAACTTTACATTATCTGATGTGCGCAATGCAGCTTAATTGACAATATACCTCATTCAGCATCTTGACCAGAGACCCATGTCGACGCCTTCGACTGCGTCCCACTAGCGACCGTGACAGGACTAGACCACTACTGCCGACAGACTACATCACACAACTGCACTGGGCTGCTACTACCGACAGACTGCACTGCTCACAGACTGCCCACTGACTACTGCTCGCAACACTTGCGCGGTCAAGCGCAGACTAGCCACGATAAATGGTTCTCTGGTCAGAGACTCTGCAATGCCTCACCATCGCCGCCACACAACATACGTGTTTCATAACCCTCCACTGGGGGGGCAAAAATTTGGCAGCGATGGTGAGTCATTTGGACTTGCCAAGCGCGGCAAAATTTTTCTTTAATTAATAAACTTCTACAATTTACAGAATATTTAGATGTAGTACATGAATTAAATGTTGTGCATATGCACCGAGTACAAAACATTTCAGACAAAGACAAGATATGAGTACAAAACATATTCGCAGATCAGAAAAATGTATATACAAATTATTTGATGGATAATAACGTGCACACGCACTAAAAAATTCTTTAGGATTTTCAGAACAAATAAATAGAATGGCAAAAAATCATGTTGACAAGTGACATGAGTGCACATGCACTGCAGTTCAGAACACATCAGCAAATGACGAAATGTATATACAGTGAGTAACAAATGACATAAGTGCATACGCACTGAAGTATTGAACATACAGAATGAGTACAAATCATATTGAAAAATGAGAAAAGTGCACAGGCACTGAAGTTCAGTAGAAAACATATTAACACATAACATAAGTGCACATGCACTGAAAAACTTTTGAACATATCATCAAAATAAAAATGTATATACAATATAAAAGACGAGAGTGCACATATACTGTACTTCAGAACAAATCGAAAAAATGTCTTTAGCATTTTCACAACAAATAAACATAATGGCAAAAAAATCATGTCGACAAGTGACATAAGTGTACTCGCACTGGAGTTCAGCAAATCGAAAAAATGTATAGCCCATGAACATAAATGATGTTAGCAAAAAAAATTGATTTTCACTATTAGGATAGGAAAGGGAAGGATTGCATCATGGTTGTAGCACTTTAGATTGCACACAGCTGTTCTGAAAGTCCATATCTTTCCACAGAAGTACAACACCAAGTGACACAATTTGAAGTTCTTTTCCCATCACAATTTATCAGCGTAGCCAAGACACTGAACTGTCGTAGTAATGTTCCATGTTTTCATTTTGGCAGTACATTACGTACACCAAACAGTGGGACCATAATAACATCTTCATCGCTCACGGTGGTGGACAGCATGTCGTGTCAACACCACGCTCTTACAAGGCACACCAACGTAGAATTAGTGCAAAAACCAAATATAGTGCTCCATGATCACTAGGATAGACAGGACAAAATGGATATTGCAGTAATCCAGGGTAGTTAGGTCAGTAGTGGAAGGACATTAAGTCACATAATAGGCTTCATTGAGAATTACAGTAGTAGTTTGCGGCATTCATAGCCCAGTTATTGAACATTTCTGTACGAAGTATGTAGTATTACAGAAAAATGTTCATTAATTGTTTTACATAGAATCAGTAGCCTTCTTTTCCTAGTTACAAAGCATTATTAAATAATCACATTCTTTTCCAGTTACAAAGTATGGCATAGTTAATTAATCATTTTCCAAGTGACATATTATTCATTGCTGAGCAGCATTACTCAGAACTCTCTTAAACTGGTATCATTATTTGGGTCTGTTAATAAATTTTTTTGTTAGCAATGCATTGCGTCGGGGAAAGCAAGAGAGAAGAATTTGCTTCTGGGTTGTTGGTATAAATGAAAATGTGTAACGTCATCCGTTATAAGTCAGCTGTGGCAAGATTACGAAACAAGTAGAGTATATGTAACCACATTCATAGATTTAATGAACAAATGCTTATAACACATTAATCGCATAAATAATTTCTCCTGCAAAAAATATATAAAAATGGATTATTAAGCTGAAAAGAGAAATGCATTTTATGCTGAAAAGTAGTGAACTTCGAATTAACAGGTAGTGAAATGTGTATAAAAAATGTGTTCCATAGCTGTCCTTTCCAAAATCTTCAGTCATTATACTGTGCAATATAACATCTGCTGTCAAAACGAACTGCAACAAATACTTAAATAACTACATAGCATAAATATAACTTCAACATTATCCTCATCTGCAAAGAAAACTTCATTATCCATATCATCAAAACTCCATTATCATCATCACCTGTAAAGAAAAACTTCATTATTCTTAGTAGCATATTCTTCATCATTATTCATCAGCATTCATTATCATCTGCAAAAAATCACTTCATTACTCATTACACAACTATTCCTTATCTCTAGCATATTTCATCACTAAAAACTAAGATGTGTAGTTCTACGATGAGTATAGTATATTGTTGTTAATGCTTGTTAATCCTGATCCATTTACTCTTCCTCATAAAGTTATTGCATCTTCTTTCGTTTATTCCGTAGGTGAAATTCCCATTTCTGTTGAATTTATTTCTTACACGCATCATTTCTTTCTGAAATTGATGAACAGAGATTAATGTCTTACATTTAAATCATATACTCATTAAATAATGACTGGTTTATGGTGACATAATTAACCATACAGCATAACATGACAGAAAACGTAATATGTCAAAGACATTGACAGTGTTCAGATGCAAAAATGTACACAGAATAATACAATGCAGCAGCAAAAAAACGTAAAACAGTCACGATCTTGAGATGTCATAGGGCAAAAAGAATGTCAAATCAACTGGTGTGTTATAACTTAACTATTTCACAGTGCATATAAACAAAACATGAAAACAATCATACACACACAAAAAAATGGGAAATGTGCACGGTCTGATGTGTAACGACAAGAAGAGCGACCTGCTAACCTTACCTTGCCGGGCACTTGCCAAGAAAAAATACGATAATCATCAGTAATTAGTCATGTGAATATAATTGCATAAGTGGTCATAAAAAATTAGTAAATGGCATCATAGTGTGTTGAATCATAAAGTGTCTTCATTCAATAAAGGGTTTAATATTTGACCAATGGTGGTTGCCTTTCGATTTTCTGGTTCTCAAAGTTTCGACGTGTACAACATTGGGGTGAGGGATGCTGCGAATCCGATATGGACCTGCGTATAGAAGTTCAAATTTACTGCACTTACCTTTTATTCTGCTGGATAAATAGTGTGTACGTACTAATATCTTCTGTCCAACGTGAAAGTCGCGGCGTGTACAAACCTGTTTTTGCTGTCTTCTCCGGCGCTCTGCGGCACGTTTGATGTTGTTCAGCGCAATGTCAATTATTTCGTGGTGTCTTAGTCGACGACAGGTAGGGAAGTTTACTAATTCTTTAATTTTGTTTGGTGGTTCAACGTTTTTCAGTATAACATACGGAGATAGCATAGTGGATTCATTTGGAATGGAATTAATTACATCTTGGAATGAGAATATGTGTGTGTCCCAATCAATATGTCTTTTGTGGCAGTATATTCTACACAGTTTACCAATTTCTTTCATTAATCTTTCACAGGGGTTCGAAGAAGCATGGTACTTGGATATATAAGTCGGAGAAATGTTTCTAGCTCGTAACATACGTGTCCATGTAGCAGAACGAAATTGTGATCCATTGTCAGAAATTACTTTCATCACATGGCCTACATGAAATAGAAAATGTTTTACAAATGCTTTCTAAACGGCTTTAGCAGTAGCTTTGCGTAACGGAGTGAAAGTAACAAATTTTGAAGTGAGTTCAACAGCGACAAAGATGTGGCAGTAACCTCTATTAGTTCTCGGAATTGGACCAAAAATGTCTACTGCGGCCATATGTCTTAATTTAACAGGTATAATGGGATATAATGGAGGAACATGTGAAGTGGTGTCTGACTTAGCTTTCTGGCAAATTTTACATGACGCTAAAACTCGTCGTATACGTTTTTCCATGTTGGTAAAATAACAGTTCTGTCTCAGTATAAGAAAACATTTTCTTGCTCCGTAATGTGCGTAACTTAAATGAGTGTACCAGATTAATTTGTTAACCAGTTCGTCAGGAATGCATAATAACCAGTTGTTGCTGTCAGGATGAGGGCGGCGAAACAGAATGTCATTGCCTACTGTGTAATGGTTTCTAATCGTAACATTATTCCTATCTTGCCAAAGGTGTTTAATTTCTTTCCACACATTGTCTTTATTTTGTTCTTGTGCTATGTCCTGTAATGACGACGAAATAAAATTTTCAAATGCAACTTGTTGAATGTACATGACACTGAAATTTGCTTTGCAGAAGTTGGTTGCTACGTCTTGCTGATTGTTGCTCAGAGAACGCGACAGTGCGTCTTCTATAACATTTTGTGTGCCGGGAATGTGAACTATTGTAAAATTAAATTCCTGTAAATAAAGTTTCCATCTGCTTAATCTGTCGTGAGTGAATTTAGCCGAAAGTAAAAATTGTATCGCTCTGTGGTCTGTGTAGACGGTGGTATGTCTGCCATAAAGAAAGTGCCTAAATCTCATGAAAGCCCATACAACACATAATGTTTCCAGTTCTGTAACGGAATAATTTCGTTCAGCAGGTGACAGAATGCGGCTTGCAAATGCGATGTTTTTAATTACTGTTGAGCCATCTTCTTCAATTTCCTGGAAAATATGTACCCCTAAAGCGGTGTTAGAACTGTCGGTGGCAATGGAAAAATTTCTGGTAAGGTCTGGGTGCGATAAAAGTGGTGCATTCAACAAAGCATGTTTCAGGTTCACAAATTCAGAATGTGCTTGCTTATCCCAAGACCAAATAGTGTTTTTACCTGTTAATTGGCATAATCTGGGTGTGTCTAAAGCAGAGTGATGAATAAATTTACGAAAAAAGTTAATTAAGCCCAAAAAACTGCGTAGTTGTTTTTTTGTCGTAGGAATAGTAATGTCACGTAGAGCTTGAAGTTTTTCCGGATCAGGCGCAATGCCTTCTGCTGAAATTACGTGTCCAAGAAATTTTATAGAAGTTTTGCCAAAGTGCGATTTACTAAGATTAACTGTAAGTCCTTGTGCACGAAAAGTTTGTAACAGTTGTTCAAGAATCAGATTGTGTTCAGACCAGTTAGCCTTTGCGACAAGAATGTCGTCTACATACGTCGTAATTCTGTCCTTAAGTTCCGTCGGAAGTACTGTGTTCAAACCGCGAACAAAAGCTGCAGAAGAAACAGCTAAGCCGAACGGCAATTTGCAAAATTGATAACAGTCGCCAAAACAAAGAAATGCCGTGTATTTTCTGCAATCCGGATGAAGCTGAACCCGCCAAAATCCCGATTTCAAATCTAATGTGGAATAAACAGCTGTACCGCGAAATTTCTGTAGAAGTTCCTCCAATGTCCGTGGTCGATCAGTCTCATCAATAACAATGTCATTAATGTGACGCGAATCAAGTACAAGGCGAAGTGAGCCATCCCCCTTCCCAACAATATGTAGCGGGTCCATGTACGGACCAACCGCCGGCTCTATAATTCCTTGATCAAGCATATCCTGCAATTCTCCCCCAACGCGCCCTCTGTGGATATATGGAATGGGACAATGCTCTGCTCCAAATGTGTCGCGCTGTTTCACTTGAAATTCATACACAAAACCGGACACAGCACCAGGAATGTTGTCGAAACCTGGCGCCCGCTGTAAAAGAACTTCGCGCAATTGCGCTCGTTCGTCGTCTGTAGTTGCACTGCTCTGTCTAACCTTATCGGAAATCATCTGCATCACGTTGTAGTCAGTCTCGTCTGGAGTATTACAGTTGTGTACGCACGCATCCGTGAACAATGCAGAATTACAGTCTATGTTACGTGTTGCGGAAACGACCTCTGTGCGGTTGTTTGTTCAAAAATGGTTCAAATGGCTCTGAGCACTATGGGACTCAACTGCTTTGGTCATAAGTCCCCTAGAACTTAGAACTACTGAAACCTAACTAACCTAAGGACAGCACACAACACCCAGCCATCACGAGGCAGAGAAAATCCCTGACCCCGCCGGGAATCGAACCCGGGAACCCGGGCGTGGGAAGCGAGAACGCTACCGCACGACCACGAGATGCGGGCGGTTGTTTGTTCCTCCGCAGACAATGAATGCTGAAACTCCAAAGCCAATTGTACATTTTCATCCTTCAGCATCAAGTAGGAACTTTGAAAATCAACCACTGCGTCGTGTTGTACGAGAAAATTCGTACCTAAAATGACGTCTGTTGTCAATAAAGGAACAATCCAAAAATTTGAGTGAAATGTGTGACCTGCAATACAAAATGATAAATGCGTCTGTAATTTAACGTCTACACCTTTACTCGATACTGCTCCTTTTACTTTTGTTTTGCCTAATGGTAATGTAGGATACGTATTCTCTTTGTTACATTCGTTGAAAGTCTCCTCATTTATAACTGACATAGGTGATCCAGAATCGATTACTGCTGAAAATTTCGATGAACCTATTTTAATTTCGATGACAGGACGTGAAATAGTTTTCTGAACAACTGGTCTTTCCTGCAAAAGAGTGTCTCTGATATCGTCAAAAGTAATTACATTTTCGTGAACAACATTCTGCGTGTCTAAAGTAGTGCTCGTGTTACTGGAAGATGCGACCTGTACAGTATCTAGTCAGATTCTATCTGACGTGTTATTGTTATCAGGAGGATGCTGTGGCATTTCTACTATTTGAACAGTTCTATTACTTCTTCCAGACGTATTCCGCTCTGGATGATACCTACTGTCGGGTTCCTTCATGAGAATAGGTTCTTGTGTATAATTTTGCTGTTGCGATGTCCGACTGTTGTTAGATGTACGCTGAAAATTGTTCTCATTATTTTTACGTCTGTCGTAATAGTCATTCCTATACGGTGTATTGCGATAGGAATTGAAGTACTGTCTTCTCTGTACGTAGTTTTTTCCTTGCTGCCGTGCGTTACTATTTGTTGGATCTGGGACTATACGTGCACGCGGCGGAACGTTAAAGCCTGGTTGACCTTGTGCATTCCATTGTTGGTTAGGTATGCTAACCGGCTGGTTTTGATGTTGTTGTCGTGAAACACCTCTATTGTTACTAAAGTGTGGTTCCTGTTGCTGAAAATTTTGACGATATTGATAATTAGAATTTTGGCTGTTATTAAAGTTTTGGTAGTTGTCGTTCCTAAAGCGTCTGTTACCTTTTCTATTAAAATTACGCGTCTGATCATAATTGCTGTACGTTTGTTGGCCTTGGTTGTTATATGTGAAGTTTTTGTTTACGAAAGAATAGTATGATTGCTGCACTTCTAAAAACTGTAAAAAATCTCTGAATGCTGAAATGTTTTCTTTTTGCTGGCCCGTTAGAAGTGACACCCTTAATGACCGTGGCAATTTAGAGATGCATAATTGTATAAGTGCGGATTCACTGTACGGTTCACTTAGGTACTGGTTTTGTTGCACCATGTGCTCAAAAAATTGCGTCACACTGGGAAAATTTGAGTTCTCGTAATTTGGCAAACTAATTAACTGATCTTTAATTCCGCGCTGTGTCGTCTTCGACCAATACGCTGACAGAAAAGCATTCTGAAACTCTTCTACTGAATAGCATTGCCTCGCGATCGGTCTCATACGAGTTGCCGGTTCGCCTTCCAAAAAACTGCAAATAAATTCAAGTTTGTGTGTTACAGGCCAAGTCTGTGGAAAAGCAAAACTAAACTGTTGTATCCAATCAACCGGATGAATCTGTGTTCTGTCATTCCTAAACACTTTAAATTTCCTCACCGATAGAAAATGTTTGTAATCGAAATTATCATCTCTGTATGACGGAACAGGTTCAGTATTGTAAGAGAATCTATTTGTCTGTGTCCGTTCTGAATCTAAGTCCCGTACTCTTTGCAGATTGCCCAAATTATACGCGCTGCGTAAGTCTGGCAAATGTTCACTAAGTGGCGTCTGCTGTGTTGAGTTATTAACTGAAATATTTTTCATATCTGTTACCTCTTGCTGTAAATTTGACAAATTTCTCCGTAATGAGTGATTAGCTGAATCGATCTCATTGACTGTCTGTTGTAGATTTTGAAATTCCGGTGTTTGACTGAATGAAACCGGTGAAGTATCGTCTGATTTGTTGTCATTACTACTTTCTATAACGTCAATACGACTGGCCAATTCATCATTTTCAGTCAGTATTTTTACCTGCTCATCAGTTTTAGTGTCAGAGGCATCAATCTGTTTTTGCAATTTACGCGTAGTTTCATTCAGTTTTTTAACGTGTTTTGACGACATCTGAATCCTGTGTTAGTTCTAATTGTTCGAGTCTGTCGGTCACTGTTTGAAAATCGGTTGTGTATGTGTCTGTTTTCGATTTAAGGTCAGAAATTTCGTCACGTAATTCTGTGTTCGACTGTTTGATGGAATTAATTTCGTCGGACACTGTAGCAATATTGTTGTCTACATATGTCTTCGCTTTCGCGAACATTTTACGTTTGTCTTCTTGTCTTTGAGCAGTGATTGTTTCCATGACTTGACGTTTTATTTTATTTTGATCCTGAATAAATTTGCGGAAACGCGTATCACTGTTTTGTATGTGGTGACTAAATCGCTCGTCAATTTGAGTGTTCTGCTGTTCAAATTTCGCGTCAATCTTTTCATCCATTGTGCGCGAAAGTTCTGCTGTCATTGCTTTAAACTTGTCGCGTAATTGTGTAGCTTTTTCAGAGCATTGTTTAGCGACTCCGTTAATTTCGTCTCTAAGTGTTTCTGTTGCGGCTGTTTGCATTTCCCTTAATTCCTGAGCAACAGACCTAATTTCTTCGCTACTTTTTTTTGAACAAGCCTCAATTTCCACGCCCAACTGTTCCTTAGTGTCATGGCACTGCGCGGCAACGGCTCTAATTTGTTCACTAAGCTGTCTGGAATTGTCGTCTAATTTTTCATTTAACTGTCTGGAATTGTCGTCTAATTTTTCATTTAAGTGTTGTTTGAGTTTTTCGTTATTATTGTCAAATTTTTCATTTAAGTGTTTGGCCTGTTCACTCTGTTGTTTGGAATTGTTATCAAATCTTTCATTAAACTGCTTAGTCATTTGTAGCAACAATGCCATAATTGGATTCGACTCGAAGTCAGCATTTCTATTCTCTGTGCTGTTTAATGGTGGATCTGGAATTGTTTCGCTTTCTGTAACCATTTGGTTATTTTGAGATTTACCAAAAGGTTTGTCAGTCGAATGTACACTGTCGGTCATTATTTCTGAATTAAATGGATCCGTCGTACTTTCAGAACACTGTCCATTTTCATTAGACAAATTTGTCTGTTCGTCACGTGAATTTAGTAAACCGGTTGTGTTAAGCTGGGCAGCGCTCATTACAATAGTGCGCCCCGCGTCATCAATTGTCGTCAAATCAACACAAGACACAATCGAGTTCGTTTGTTCATCATTAAGGTCTACATCATTATTAATGGTTGGAACGCATTGATTGTCAGTGAACGCAGGATTGTCATCATTACACTGCGTGTCACAATTACTATCGGTCAAGTTGTTTGAGTCGGTAATTTCATTCATAATACCTCGCGATACACTGTTCACAGTCTTTCGCGGCATTTTTACAATAGTCACAATTATTCACAAAACAAATAAGCACAATGCAAAAACAACACACAAATACAACAGAGCAACGAATTGCCGTTGACGTGTAGAAAGAAAGTCACAAGATTAGTAAAAGCGTTGCGCCAAATCCTAATTATATCTAAGCAAATAAGAGCAGATATCTGACTGTTTTTCAAAAGATTCTCAACGAAATACGATCCTGGACTGGGTGTCGCCAAGTGTACCCTCCCCACCGAAATTTCAAAGACAATATTAATAATTGGGTGCCAAGCGTAACCTCCCTGCAATTAAATCTACTGACAATGTCAATTAAATGTGAAAAATCGCAATCTGACTCAAGATGTAAGCTCCCACAAAAAAAATAAAAAAAAATTCAATGCTAATGAAACTTCACTGACAATGTAAACTCAATTAGACCGAAATATCAGTCTTTGGCCCTGTGCAAAAAAAAATCATAATTAATTTCTTACCTCATTGAAACTGCATGTCAAATTTCTGCTCTTATTGTTGGCCACTGCTTGGAGGAACTGCATCGCAAGTAATTTTTTTTTTTTTTTAAATTTAATTGAAACTTTTCTTTAAAGGAAATGGAAGGAAATCGTTCGTTCAATTAAATAGTTCTTTTGTTAAAAATATTGCTTTGAAATCAAAATTATTATTGGGGCACTTGTTGAAAATTAATTACAATAAATAAACTTTACATTATCTGATGTGCGCAATGCAGCTTAATTGACAATATACCTCATTCAGCATCTTGACCAGAGACCCATGTCGACGCCTTCGACTGCGTCCCACTAGCGACCGTGACAGGACTAGACCACTACTGCCGACAGACTACATCACACAACTGCACTGGGCTGCTACTACCGACAGACTGCACTGCTCACAGACTGCCCACTGACTACTGCTCGCAACACTCGCGCGGTCAAGCGCAGACTAGCCACGATAAATGGTTCTCTGGTCAGAGACTCTGCAATGCCTCGCCATCGCTGCTACGTTACATACGTGTTTCAATATTCAGAAAGGGATCATTTTGCATTGATTTGTTAGTAAGGGTAAACGCAATCTTTGCTTAAAAATGTTGCTACTTTGTAACCGCTGATGCACAATCCACACTTAGGGCTCTTGGTTCATGTTATGGTGAAAGATGGAATTTTTCCCCTCTAAAACGGAAGTTATTTAGCGCGCGCAAATTGCGGTTGGTGCTAGTGGAAAGGTGGACATGACAATCAGTCGGAGCCTAGCTACCGTCCAGTTGGCAGCTAGTGATTGAAAAGTGCATTACGCAGGTGCCGAGTGAAGCTTTTAGTGCCTGGATTTGTTACGCCAAAGCCTCGGGTGGGTTAATGGATTTAACATGATGCTCTAGGACCTGAAAGTATTGTAAAATCGGATGGTAGTCGCCATGAAGAAATAACAGAGCATTTCGATTCCAAATGCAAGTCCATCTGCCATCATATACTCGCCACCAATATTGCGCGCTCACTGTAACAGAGAAGAGGAATCATAGATTTGTTAAGTGGTGGATCAGCACATTTAGAATGTGCAAATACAAGGTACCTCATACCAAAATTTATGTGCCTACCTTGATTTTTCCCTATGATAACACCTATCAGGATCCTCTCCTTTTGAACTATCATTTCCGAGTGCCCAGACTGCAAGAAATGATTATCAAAAAAAGAAAGACAAATATTTGATTAAATTTGTTCAGAATTGAGTGAAGTAAGTTATCTAAAGTTATTGTGGATTTTGGTGAAGTCAGGGGAGGAAGTACGTGTAGCTTTTGTGAAAGCCTCCCAGTAACTGAACTTCTTCATTTTAAAGTTTGTGATCTCTTAAAATTACTGCTTAACCTATGGTTTCAAAAGTAAACAACTGGGATGATAACAAACAGATAACAAACCATTTTGAGGTCAGTTTGAAGTAAATGTTCTTAATGATTGGTTTGAAAAGTAGTACCTAGTTAACATATTGACATGTAAAAAATGCACACAAGGTAAGTCAATTAACAGTGAACTGTTTTCCTAAGTTGGCATTCTTTAGATTGTTCATGAAAGTGTGTGTAGTTTGCTTTATTATAATAGTCAAGATTAGGGGACCCACCATTGAAAGTTGCTAAAAATACATAAAGTTACTGGATTAATGAATATCCTCACTGCTCTTGAAGTTCATGTTGTGTTTTGAGCACATTGTGTGCTAAAAAGTGTAATATCAGTTTATGAGCATCCACTTACCGTTTATTCTCACTGAATATAAAGTTGCAATGAATAAAATTATCCATGAATACAGTTACTTTTTTCTTTTAAAGATAAGTGTGAATATTTATGCAAGAGAAATTAATTTAAATTTGTACTGTGTAGAAAATATCTGACAAAAGAACTCTAGACCCATGCCCAATTTCCAGTTAGTATTGGCTTGCATTTGTTGTGTTGATGAAGTTACTCAAGTTTGACCAAGTATTTAAAATTGATGAGTGTAACAGAATCTTTTGCATTAGTGAAAACAGGCATGTTTTACAATAACTGTTAGTATCCATTTTACCACTGTTTCTGCTCGTGATTGGGTTCATTGCACTTTTGTAGGAAAGAAGTATAGAGTGTGTTTGTCCACTAAAACTGTTTACTTTTCTTTTAAAGGAGATGTTACATACTTCTATGCCTAATTTGGCTGGCGACCGTATTCTATTTCATTTGAGTAAGGTTGAGTAGTTAAAACAGTTTCTAAATTAGATCTGTTACTTTCTGTACGTTTTCGTAAATTTAATTTCAATTCCGACAAGCAAAATCCTTTAAGAATTTCACGGTTAAATATGTAAAAATCCTCCCAGAGGGCAACTTTAGCTTCATCTAAATACCACAGTTGGTTACAAATATTACATCTGTATACCAAACGGTGCAGAATAGTGTTATACGTGACTTTTCCCGTGGCAGGACTATTTGTTCTGTTGGGGCATATTGCGTAGTAAACCAATTTGGTAAACGATAGCACACTTGTGGCCAGTTAATGTTATAGAATGTCGTGATTCATTGTCTACTGTAATTAGCTGTGCACATATACGACGCTGGACCGTTTTTCAGTTTAGTGTCCATCGTGTGCTTTGTTTATTTTCTGCGGTATGCAAACATTTGCACTTGACGCTACGGAACCAGCGTTGCATTGTATTGATGTTGCGAGGCTGGCAGTACAGTCTGTCTCATAATATTTGAAATGTGAAAATGACTCGTAACAGCTTTATTAGATATCTGGAATTTTATACCAATTTCTTACTGTTAACAGTTTTTTAACATACATGTCGTTGCTGCTAACATTAACACTCTATGAGCATTCATATGTTCACTGATCACAGTTATAATCACTGTTCATCACTTTCCTTAAAGGAACTCACAGTTTTTCACGCGTCCACTAGACTTTCACAGTCCTTGTGAGACATGCTTCATTGTCTTGATTACCGATAGTGTTTCATAAGCCACACAACAGACAATCTTCTACGCAACTGACACTTTACAAGGAAATGATCCTTGTTCATGTTCACATTGTTCCATATTGTAATATCATGATAGCAAAGACCATATACTGTCAGAAAAAATGTCAAGATGGAATCCTCTACATTGTTCTGACCATAGGATCATTATCGAACTCTATACATACCAGTATATTTCCATATTTGATGGCGTACTTTTATTTATGTTCATTTATACTCATTCATTCATATTATTGTTAGAATTATTAGCAGATGATCGGAGAGATGCCCATGTTCGGTTCACCTCAAAAGAGAAAAGCACACGAGAGCAAACGGCAAAGATAACAGCATAAGGAAAACGTACCCAAAACGATACACAAAAAGAAAATGCTCCAAACAAAAAAATGGTTCAAATGGCTCTGAGCACTATGCGACTTAACTTCTAAGGTCATCAGTCGCCTAGAACTTAGAACGAATTAAACCTAACTAACCTAAGGACATCACACACACCCATGCCCGAGGCACGATTCGAACCTGCGACCGTAGCGGTCGCCCGGCTCCAGACTGTAGCGCCTAGAACCGCACGGCCACACCGGCCGGCTGCTCCAAACAGACCGAATGCGTATACAGACAAACACACTGACTAACACGCAACAAACATCCATCACGTATGTGCGTTTACATAGGTAAGGTTCATAGAAACATTCATGACACATTGACCCCCGTACCTGAATAAATACAGTATCTGTGTATATACACACATTAACAATTTCTCTAACCTACAAAGAAAATATAAGAAAATCGTGTATATTAAGATAGCATTTTACACTAACGTTTATTGAGTAAATGACTTTTTCAGAATAATTAAAATTTTTGTCGTAAAAACATTATTTTTCCCTTACGGGAATACTACAAATCGTTCAGATGGCTCTGAGCACTACGGGACTTAACTTATGAGGTCGTAAGTCCCCTAGAACTTAGAACTACTTAAACCTAACTAACCTAAGGACATCAGACACATCCATGCCCGAGGCAGGATTCGAACCTGCGACCGTAGCGGTCGCGCAGTTCCAGACTGTATCGCCTAGAACCGCTCAGCCACCCCGGCCGGTGTGAATACTACAAGGCAACTACTGACGTAAGCTTGCAGACTAGTACATATAAATTCATGAAGTGACTTATGATAACATTTTTGCTGTAACTAGTATTTACACATCTGTGCAATTGTGCATTCACCGGGACATATTATTCTCTTTACAGACACAGGAGTGGTTTCCTACTGCAAATATTTCTCTTTATGTTCCCTGTACTGACATCTTCTAGTACATAGCATCTGTCATGTGGAATTGAGATTATTTTACATGGTCCTTCGTACAATAAATACTACTTTCTATTCTTCCTCTTGATTAGCGATGCCTTGGAATGCGGTCTTAGCAATACAAATTCATCGACACAGTACTCCTGTTCGTCAGTAAGTTCTTTTGTTTTTCATCAAATTTCGCCTTTCAGATTTCTCCTTGGCGACTTATATTCCGTAACGCCATATCCAGTTTCCCCTGATGTGTTATTTTTTCTTCTTGGATATTTGGTATGACATTATCCCATTCGTTTACATCGTTCTTTTGTTCGTTCATCAGTGCACACTGTGTAAAACCAGTTTATATGTGCTGTAAGTTATTGTAAACTTCCATAAAACTATTTAGGTATTCTACCCACTTAGTGTGCTTGTTGTGGGCGTAAGATCGTATGAACCGGTTTAGTTCTCTAACAGTTCTCTCGACCGGATTACTCCTAGGAGGAAACCGTGAAATCAAGACATGTTTGATGTTATGTTCTTCCATAAGATCTTTCCACCTCTCCCCAGTGAAATATGTAGCATTACTAGTTAACACGGTAGATGGCATCCGACCAACTTGACCTAATCGTTTGTTAACTTTTCCCCATTACTGCTGGCAGTTGACGTTCGGGGTGGATACTTAGTAAACAAATCATACACTGCTAGGATATATTTCATTCGCCCTCTATCAATTGGTAGGCGTCCTGCAATGTCGATACCAGCGATCTGTCCCGGGCATCATGCAATAATGGAATGTGATTCAGTGTCTCTGCACACATTGCTCTGTTTCTCTTTCTGGCATGTCGCATAGGATCTTATAAGTTCTTGTATTTTTGTCTTCAAATTTGGATAGTAACAATACTCATAGTAACAATACTGATAATCTTCATTGTGCATTTGACAATGCCGAACTTCCCCCATGCTCGATGTGTTTACCAGCTGTTGGAAAGGAAAACATGGAGACGAAGAAGGTAACTGCGAAGAAACCATGAATAACTGTAGAAGTACTTCGGCTGATCGACGAAAGAAAGAACTACAAATATGTTGAGGGAAATTCAGGAATACCATAATATAAGTCACCAAGGAATGAATAAATAGGAAGTGCGGGGAAGCTAGGGTGAAATGGCAACATGAAAAACGTGAAGAAATCGAAAAAGAAATAATTGTCGGAAGGACACAGCATATAGAACAGTCGAAACTACCTTCGTTGGAAAAGAAAAGCAAAACCTGTAGTATTAGGAGTGCAAGGAATTTCACCGTTAAATGTAGATGAGAGAGAGGACAAGTGGAAAGGGTACGTTCAGGGCCTCTATGAGGGGAAAGATGAGGTGGTAGAAGAAGAAACACGAGTCGATAGCGAAGTGTTAGGGGATCCAATATTACTATCAGAATTTAAAAGAGCCTTGAAGGACCCAAAATTAAATAAGGCAGAAGGGATTGATAACATCCCATAGCATTGGGGAAGAAGTGACACAAAAACGTTTTTCAAGTTGGTGTGTAGAATGTATGAAATTGTCGATGTACCATAAGACTTTCAGGATAACATCACCCACACGATAACGAAGACTGCAAGTGCTGACAGCTCATGCACCGAACTTTGATGACTAGAATAATATACAATAAACGAAAAAGAAATTCAGATCTGGTAGCTGACGATCAGTTCAGCTTTAGGAAAGTTGAAGGCACAGAGAGGCGACTCTTACGGTGAGCTTAATAATGGAGGAAAGACTGAAGAAAAATCAAGACACGTTCGTAGGAAAAATCAAGACACGTTCATAGTATTTGTCGACTTGCAAAAAGCGTCCGATAATCTAAAATGGTGCAAGATTTCCGAATTCCTGAGAAAATAAGCGTGAGCTATAAGGAAAGGTGGGTAAAATGCAATATGTACAAAATGAAGAGGGAACAATAAGACTGGAACACCAAGAACACCGTGCATGTTTTAAAAACGGGGTGTGGCGAGGATGCAGTCTTTGCTCCTGCTATTCAGTGTGCACAACGAAGAAGCAGTGACGGAAATAAAATAAAGGTTATAGAGTGTGATTAAAATTGAAGGGTAAAGGACGTAAATGAAAAGATCCGCTGATGACATTGCTATCCTCATTGAAAGTGAAGAATTACAGAATCTATTGAATGGAATGGTCTAATGAGTACAGAATATCTACTGAGAATGAACCAAAAAAGACGAAAGTACTCAGATGTAGTAGAAATTAGAACTGCGAGAAATTTAACAACGTAATTTATGAAACTTCATGCAGATAAAACCGAGACTCGAATTCGAGAGCTTTGCCTTTCGCGGGTAAGTGCTCTATCAACGGAGCTACCCTAGCATGACTCACGATCTAACCTCACAGCTTCATTTCTGCCAACACCTTGTCTGCTACCTTCCAGACTTCACAGAAGTTCTCCTGCGAAACTTTCACTTCTGGCAGAAAGGGTATTGCGGAAATATGGCTTAGCCACAGCCTGGGGAATATTTTCAGAATGAAATATTCACTCTGCGGCGTAGTGTGCGCTGATGTGAAACTTCTTGGCATATTAAAAATGTGTGACGAACCGAGACTCGAACTCAGGACCTTTGCCTTTCACAGGCAAGTGCTCTGTTAACTGAGATACCCAAGCACGTCTCACAGCCTGTCCTCACAGCTGTGGCAAAGTCATGTTTACGCATTATCCTTTCTTCCAAGAGTGCCAGTCTGCATGTTTCGCAGGAGAGCTGTGAATTTTGAGAGGTGGAAGATGAGGTACAAGCAGAAGAGGAGCTATGAGGGGGCGTCGCGAGTCGTGCTCGGGTAACTTAGTTTGTAGAGCTCTTGCCCGCGAAATGCAAACGTCCCGAGTACGAGTTTCGGTCTGGCACATGGTTTTAATCAGACAGGGAGTTTTACATGAGCTCTCACTCCTCTGCAAAGTGAAAATTACATTCTAGACCATAATTAGTAATCACGAAATAAATGAAGTTAGAGAATTCTACAACTTAGGCAGCAAAATAATCCATAAGGGAGTGAGGAAAGAGCACATAAAAAGCAGACCAGCACTGACAAAACTGGCATTCCTGGCCAAGAAAAGTCTTCTAGTCTCGAAGATAGGTCTTAAGTTGAGGAAGAAGTTTCTGAGAATATAGATTTGGAGCACAGAATTGTATGGCAGTGAGATTGGACTGTGGAAAATTGGAACAGAAGTGAACAGAAGCATTTGAGACATGGTGCTATAGAAGAATGTTGAAAATTATGTGCGCTGAAAATGTAAGGGATGAGGAGGTTCTCCACAGAATCGGAGAGGAAAGGAATGTATGGCAGACTCTGAGTTGAAGAAAGGACAGGATGAGGGGACGTCTGTTAAGACATCAGGGAATAACATCTACGGCACTAGAGAGAGCTATAGAGGATAAAAACTGTAAAACAAGATTTGGGATACATCCATAAAATAACTGAGGACGTAGGTTGGAAGTACTGCTCTGATATTAAGAGTTTGGCACTGGAAAGGAGTTCTTGGTGGGTCGTATCAAACCAGTCAGAAGAGTGATGCCTAATAAAAGAGGGGACTGAAGCATGGTAATAGGGAAAGGAACAGAGAAAAGTGGTATAGGACAATATGGGATTGCTAGCAGAAAAGAGAGAGAGAGGGCAGAACAACATAGTTCTGCAATAAATTTCAGTTGGTAACAGCAAACACACTGTTCAAAAATCGCAAGCGTAGGTGGCATACTTGGAACAGGTGTGGAAATAGGTGAAGATTCCAGTTGGATTACTACATAGTCAGACAGAAATTCCGAAATTATGTATTGTATTGTAAGGTTTACCTATATGTAGACCCAGATCACAATTTACAAATAATTACTGAAGTTTAAGAGAACCATTTGGTAGAATCAATGTGGAATGAAGAGGGATTCTGAATTACTGGGGAACAATGAGATGGATTTGAAGTTCTCTGATGCTATAGACACTGCAATAGTGAATATCACAGTAATTAGTACAGTTGAAGGGCAATATACTTCTCTTGAAAGGGCAATCACAGAAGTCGAACAAGTAAACATTAATACAAAGAATGTGACTTCAACAAAACTTTGGTTAACGGAACATATACTTCAGTTGACTGATGAGAGAAAGAAGTACAAAAACGTTCAGGAGAATTCAGGAATATGGTAATGTAAGTCATTTGTGAATGAAATAAATAGGGTGTGCAGGGAAGTCAAGGTCAATGTCTGTAGGAAAAATATGAAGAAATCAGAAAAGAAATAGAGCCCAGTAGGAATTATTCAGCATGTAGGGAAGTACCTGGGGTCTTACTGTATGAGCTTCATTCTGACATCTACCCCTCCTACCAACTCTAACCTCACCTTCCTCCCCCCCTACTGCCCTCTCCTTCCCTTCCCCTGAACGGTTTTTCCCCCTCCTCTGCCCCCTCCCTCTTCCATGCTCCCCCTTCTGTGTCTCTGCACTCCCCTCTGCCTTGTCTTCCTTCTTCATCTCCCACCCTGCCCATCTCCTGTCCCCCTTTTTCCTCTTCCTCCTGCCCCCAGCCCCCCACCCCACCCCACTACACCTTCCTCCCCTCTGTTTTCCTCCTCTCCAGCCTCCAGTCCCACGGCAGGTCTCTACCAGCGGTTTTTACTCTTTAATGTTTCGTCGTTTCCAGTGATTTTCTATGTGTCTTGCTCTGTGTGGTTTTGTTACTGTCGCCGACTTTTAACTTGTGTTTGCCTCCAGTGTTTTTTAATTGCACTTCGAATTGCCAGCTGTGTTCTTTTAACTTTATGTTGATTTTTTAACTGTCCCCCAGAGCATGTCCCCGTATTAGTGTATATTTTAACCTCCATCATCTCCATTTACTGTGTTTTTTGTGTCTCCCTTTTTATCCCCCTTTATATGTAGGAGTTCCCCTTTCTGCATTTTGGAAAGCCTTTTGGCCATATGGGGCAGGAGAAATTACAATAAAGAAGAAAAGATAAGTTTCACCGGATGGCGCACTTTACTCCCTTGTGTGGTCACCGCTGTCCTGGCTAGGCTTCAAAAGCGGCCCCTAGGGTGGCTTCTGGAGAGGCCTTAGAACTGTACAGTGTAGGCAGTTTATGTGTAGCCTTCAGGCAGTCTGGATCAGGGGCCACCGGCTGTGCATGGAGCAACGACACACGGTGCAGATCAGCACAGCTTCTTTCCAGGTCATCATTCACTCTTCTTCGCCAGGACTGGGTAGAAGATAGAAGGTTCGGTGTGCCTGTGCAGTGCCTATTTGTTTATTCAGCGCTGTGCACCAATTTGACACTTCGCGAGCTGTTTGAGCAGATGTTTATTTTTATATTGATTGAGTCATCATGCATGCCTTGGTTATTTGACTTTATGTGGCTAGCACAAATTCATTCCCCTGTCTGCCTTATGTGTTTTTTGAAGTGACTTGTGTTAATCTGCTGGCTAGGGTTCTTTCTAAAATTTTTCCATAGTTAATGTTCTTATGGTGATTCGTGTGTGCTCAGCTTTCAAGCATATTTACATCAGTGGACTATGAATTATCTAGTTATTTCAAATTTTGCATTTGTTTTTAAATTGTTTTATGTGAGAGAACGGACTGTTTTTGAACTTTAATATTTGTTTTCACTGTGTTTGAGGAGCTGGTGTGCTCTTTCGTATTAGCATTATCTAGCCTTTTAAGTTTTCTGCATTATGACCTCCAGCTAAAGTCAAGACCTTAGCGAGTTGTTATTTATATTCCTTGGAAGAATTTACAGCTGCCATTGAGTAGTTTTTTACACCTTACATTTTAGCGAGGTGTATTTCCTAGGGCTTATGATCTTGCTGTAAAGGTTCTAGAAGTCCAGTCGTGGTTAAACAATAACTTCCAGTTGTAGTGTAATTCCGTGAGACATTTATGTTTGGTGTTCATTGACAGCACCAAGTTGTCGGGAGAGCGTTCTGTGTCAGTGGCTTCTTACACGTGAGCCTGGCTTACTTGTGGCTGTGTAGTCAGCTCTCGACCATTTCCTAACGCGCTGGCTATTTGTTTGCAGTTGCGTGTTGAGACTGTTTGTGCTCGAGTTGAGTGCCTTATGTAATCTGACTTGAACTGTAAATAAAATTTGGCTGTCGGTCAAAAGGCCTTTATCTGATTAATTGGCTTTGCACAGGTTATTTTTCCTTTAATGTTAATGTAGATATTATAACCTAGTTTTAAATTCTACCTTAAATTAGTGTAATCCCTTTGGATAAGTCATAATGGTGAACAGTTATCTCTTGTTAACTAGTTAGTATTTATCTTTTATTTTGGAGGTCTGCCTACTGTCTTAGTTTTGAGTTCACTTGCAGAAATTTATCTAGAGCTCAGTTTTAAATTTTATTGGTTTATCTAATTTTTTAAAAGCCCAATATTGTTAAAGTCTCATCTCTTTGCATTTTGTTTAAGGCTTAATGGTAACTATGTCATTCAACATTTTGAACGCTTTTCAGGTTTGTAAATGTAACATTTCAAGTGGACTTGTAATTTTCCTATCTGTTTTTCTTAAAGGGGACCTGCTGTTACAATGAGAAATAAAGGTTTGTCAAAAGGATAAATGTTAGTTAAAGGGGTCTAGTCCTATGTCGTTTCCCTGATGCTGGTTATTCCCGATCACAATGGTAGAGTGTGGTTGCGTTTGTAGTGGTTAATTGCAAGGGAGGGGGGTGACTGTCTACCTCTGTTAATACCGGTAGTAGTTATCAAGTGTGTTTTATCCTGCCCACTCGTCTCTTATAGTGTGCCTGGGAAGCTGTTTCCTCGGATAGCTGGACAACATACAATCAAATCAATGGAATTTATTACATAACAGAAATGACAATACTTACCAGGTCACAAGTTTTTTCAAACCTAGTGCTAGACTGGGGCAGGTTACAGAGGATTTAGGTTCACTATGTAGAGGATTTACTAAGGAAGATACTGTGGTTATTGTGGGTGGTCCGGGCAACAGTATTGACAGAGGTCCGGGGTACAGCATAGAGTGTGACCTGGCAAAGATTGCATCAACATCGAGTCATACCAGTGTTGGGCTTGTGTCGGTTCTGGAGCGCCACAATAGACCTCATTTGAGCTCTTCTGCCATGAGAGTTAATCTGGAGTTGGAACAGCTACTTGGATCTGGTGCAGGGTTACACATTGGTGTGGTTCCTGTTGATTCACTCTGTAGGTGGGACTATACTAGACATGGCCTACACCTCAACAAGAAAGGGAAGGGTAAACTGGCTGGGCTGATAGCAGGAAATTTAAAGGGGAGAGGAACTACATCTCATGGTGGAAACTCTTTTTTAGTGTAAGATCAGTGTCCAGTGGTAAACTCAGCCAGGCAAGTACTAAAGATGATAAAAAAGTTCAAGGCACAAAAGTAAAGTGAAAAATAATTAGTATATTTCATCAAAATATTGGGGGATTGAAGAATAAAATTGATGAGCTTCTGCTTTGTTTAGAAGATATAGAAACTGAGAATGTAATAGATGTACTATATCTGTCTGAACATCACATTGTCACTGATACGCAAAAGGTTAGCATCAATGGGTACAAATTAGCTGCACATGTAAGTAGGGGTAATATGATCAGAGGAGGAGTTGCCATATATGTCAAAAGCTTCCACAGTGTAAAAAATTTAGAAACTAAAAAATTTTGTGTAGAGCAACATATGGAAGCATGTGCCACTGAACTTAAACTAAATGATGGCACTTTTATAATTGTAACAGTGTATAGGCCCCCCTCAGGGAATTTCCAGCTATTTCTAGAAAACTTGGATGCTTTGTTGTGCTATCTGTCAGACAGGGGGAAGCAAATTATCATTTGCGGGGATTTCAATGTTGATTCCGTGAAATAGTGTAATAGGAAGAATGACCTTGTAATTTTACTCAGTTCTTTCAATTTGAGCTTCGTCATTGATTTTCCTACTCGGATAACAAAGAACAGCAGTACATCGATAGATAACTTTTTTATAGACCAAGATAAGTTTAAGGACATAAATGCTTATCCTGTTGAGAATGGTCTTTCAGATCATGGTGCACAGCTAGTTACAGTACATGACATAGCTCTATGCAGTATATCAAATAAGACATTCAAAGCAGTGCATTCAATTAACAATATAAATATTGTAAACTTTAGGGAAAGCCTACAGCAGCTAGACTGGGATGAAATGTATAAGGAACCCGATGCAAACTTAAAATATAACTTATTTCACGATACATTTTTAAGGGTATTTGAAAATTGTTTTCCCAAGAAAATAGTTAAACATAATCCAAGAAAACATATGAAAAACCTTGGCTAACTAAATGAATAAGAATATCTTGCAACTGTAAAAGAGAACTGTATCTAACAGCAAGAGGGAGTACTGACCCCAAAATTGTTCAATATTATAAAAACTATTGTGCGGTACTAAGAAAAGTTATTAAAAGTCCAGAAGCATGTGTATCATGTCTGAGATCAGTAACTCTGATAATAAAATTAAAGAAATTTGGAATATTATTGAAAGGGAAACAAGGCAACCAAGAGCACAGGAAGACTTTAGTGCCATAAAACTGAATGACAAGTGTACTAACAAACAATCAGAAATTGAAAATATTTTCAATAATCATTTTTTAAATGTTGTGGAGAAAATAGGATCTAGATCTTCACTAGATGAGGCAAGGCTACTAATAGAAGAGGCCATACCTGTGCAGTTTGAAACAACTGTAATTCCACCAACCTCTCCCTCTGAAATCAGTAAAATAATAAACTCACTGAAAAGTAAAAGCTCTTACAGAATTGATGGCATTTTCAGCAAGGTACTTAAAGCTTGTTCCACACAGATAAGTAGGATTCTCAGCCACGTATGTAATAGCTCTTTGGAGCAGGATGTTTTCCCCGATAGACTGAAATATGCCATTGTAAAACCATTGCATAAAAAGGGGGATACATCGGATGTCAACAACTACCGCCCAATCTCTCTTCTGACAGCACTATCAAAACTTTTTGAGAAGGTAATGTATTCAAGAGTAACCTCCCATATTTGTAAAAATAAAGTACTAACAAAATGTCTGTTTGGTTTTCAGAAAGGCGTTTCAACAGAAAATGCTATATACACTTTCACTGATCAAATATTAAATGCTCTGAATAACCGGACATCACCCATTGGTATTTTTTGTGATATCTCAAAGGCCTTTGATTGTGTAAATCACGGAATTCTTTTAGATAAGCTAAATCATTATGGTTTGAGTGGGGCAGTGCACAAATGGTTTAATTCATACTTAACTGGAATAATGCAGAAAGTTGAAATGAGTGGTTCATGTAATGTTAAAACAACAGCTGATTCCTCAAACTGGGGGGGGGCTATCAAGTACGGGGTCCCACAGGGTTCGGTCTTAGGTCCTTTCCTGTTCTTGATTTACGTTAATGACTTACCATTCCACATTGATGAAGATACAAAGTTAGTTCATTTGCTGATGATACAAGTATAGTAATAACATCCAAAAACCAAGAACTAAGTGATGTAATTGTAAATGATGTTTTTCACAAAATTATTAAGTTGTTCTCAGCAAACGGACTCTCTTTAAATTTTGATAAAACACAGTATATACAATTCCATACAGTAAATGGCACAACTCCAGTAATAAATATAGACTTTGAACAGAAGTCTGTAGCTAAGGTAGAATTTTCAAAATTTTTAGGTGTGTCCATTGATGAGAGGTTAAACTGGAAGCAACACATTGATGGTCTGCTGAAACGTCTGAGTTCAGCTACGTATGATATTAGGGTTATTGCAAATTTTGGTGATAAGAATCTCAGTAAATTAGCTTACTATGCCTACATTAATTCACTGCTTTCGTATGGCATCATATTCTGGGGTAATTCATCGTTGAGTAGAAAAGTATTCATTCTGATTACACGTTTTTACATGTAATCAGAATAATTGCTGGAACCCACCCACGGTCATCCTGCAGACATCTATTTAAGGATCTAGGGATCCTCGCAGTAACCTCACAGTATATATATATTCACTTATGAAATTTGTTAATAATCGAACCCAGTTCAAAAGTAATAGCAGTGTGCATAGCTATAACACCAGGACAAAGGATGATCTTTACTATGCAGGGTTAAATCTGACTTTGGCACAGAATTATGCTGCCACAAAAGTCTTTGGTTACCTACCAAACAGCATCAAAAACCTGACAGATAGGCAACTAACATTTAAAAATAAATTAAAAGAATTTCTAGATGACAACTCCTTCTACTCATTGGCTGAACTTTTAGATATAAATTAAGGAAAAAAAAACAACTTAAACATTAGTGTCATGCAATATTTTGTGTAATGTAATATCTTGTACAGGCATCTTTTACTAACCCGACACGTTCCACATCATTACGAAGTGTCGTAATCATAATCTATGGAACAAGTATTAATCTAATCTAATCTAATCTGCGTATGTACAAGGTGGTGTCGCAAGCAATTGGCGTTATGCAAATAATCAGTGTCCTTCGAAATACACAATTTCCATGCAAGTAGTTGATATGGATCACAAGTCACGGCTCTTCTAGTGCGGCTCTTGTAGTGTGGCCGAGGTTTGGCGGCGCGTCGCTTATATTATCTTTGGCTAGAGGCCGCTCCTGACGTTGAGACGTCGTAGTCAGCGTGCTATTGGCTGACGTCGTCACACAGCCCTCTCTGCTGGATCATTCTTGATCTTCGTTACGCCGGAACAAAGTATAATATTTGTAACCTATCGAGGGTGATGTTTCAAAACTGGCAGCAGGGCTGCGTGCGGCATTGGGCGAGCCTCTCCACATTTCATCCGAACTATTTCTTTAGCTTTGTATGAATTATTTCACATTAAAATTAACCAATACTCCCCTACACAAGTGAGCAGGATTCAGGCCCAGTTGTGCCACCCGAATAATTGTCTTCCCGATCTAGCCGACGTTGAACCCAATGAGCAGCAGAAGGACGCTATGAAACAGCTATAGGCGAGGATTAAAGAATTACAGATTTGCGCCGGCGCGTTATGTATGCAGAGTGAAGGGTACAGTAGGGAAGAGTCTTTTAGTTCATCAGTTCCAAATTGGAAACGCCGAAGCCCAAGCTTTTGGGCATCCATCTCGGATTATTTTGCTAAATTACCGAATCCTATTTTGTGTTTATTAAATGGTATCACTGAACTAGCAGTTGACCAACTGAACCAAATTCGTGAAGTGTTATGGTTGGTCGTGAGGTTTGAGTTACATCCAAACGCCTATCAGATGTCGTCTTAAATCATTCTCTCTTCTTTGTAGTTTGTCTAAGGGTTTGTTTAGCGAGCCGCTGTCAGGTGCACTAAGAGCGGGGAAGTCTGGGGCAGCTTAGGGCCCATATAATTGAAAGGAAGTTGGCAGCACGTGCTACGAAAAAATGGTTCAAATGGCTCTAAGCACTATGGGACTTAACATCTGAGGTCATCAGTCTCCTAGACTTAGTACTATTTAAACCTAACTAACCTAATGACATCACATACATCCATGCCCGAGGCAGGATTCGAACCGGCGGCCATAGCACCAGTGCGGTTCCGGACTGAAACGCCTAGAACCACTCGGCCACAGCGGCCGGCCACGTACTACGAACTTCAGCTCTTGTATTATTGGAAACTTTGTTTCACTGCATCGAGCTTGTACGTATTGCTGTAGTCCGCTTTGGGTATGAATGTCACCGAACATCTTAGAGGGCAGAGGTGTGAGGATCAGTGACAGTTCGTCTTGTCTGGGAAGCCAGCTACCCCCGGTCGACTCAATGAGTTTGTAAGCTTTACAGAAGTTATTAGATTTGGTGATGAGTAGTGTAAACGAAGTGAGGGTGAGCCACCTCTTACTGCTCGTTATAGTGACAAATATCGCGGATCAGCTGTTAAATTATCATCTAGTAAATCCTGTTTTCGGTGTAGTTCCCGGAGTCACTTAGTTCGGAGTATCTGGTTGAACACTGGTCCAGGCCCAACAGCTGACGCCATCGTAAGCGAGTAATCGCTCGATTGAATGGGCCCGTCGGGTTTTGTAAGCTTATTTGCGCTTGTAGTAAATCGTTTCTTCCTTATGTTTGTGTCCAAATTAATAGACAACAAATTTGCAGACTGGTTGATTCTGGAAGTTCTGTTTCTTTACTTGATTATGATTGGTACCTTGAGTTTCGACAGTTGTGTAAGTTGAGCTCTCTTGCTACGTGCCCCTTGTGATGTGTTACCAACGGGCGAAAGTTGCCTGTGGTAGGTGAGGTACGATTGAGCTTGTCGATTCTTGGTTTTTCTTGCCCGATTATATTGTTAGTTGTGAAGAAATTTTGTCAGCTTACTGCTTGCAGGCCGTGCGGGATTAACCGAGCGGTCTGGGGCGCTGCAACCACGGACTGTGCGGCTGATCGCGGCGGAGGTTCGAGTCCTCCCTCGGACATGGGTGTGTGTGTTTGTCCTTAGGATAATTTAGGTTAAGTAATGTGTAATGACCCGTGGTCTAGGGGTGCCCTGGCATGTGGCGCATGCCGGGCACCCCCGTGGGGTCCGTGCTTCGGATCCCATGTGGAGCTCACTCCCACACTACAAACTAAAACCTGATTATGCTGCTGCAAACATAGCCGGCACGGTAGCTCAGCGTGTTCGGTCAGAGAGCTGGTTCGCCTCTGTAATAAAAAAACTGAGTGAAAGGATAAACAACGAATTTAAACGGTTGTCATGTGACGGCCGCGACGATCAAACACAACGATCAACAACGAACAAAATGAAAAAAAGGGGTAGCGTCTTTGATTTATAATCAAAACGTCCTCGGTCCCAGGTTCGATCCCCGCCACTGCCTACATTTTGATAAATAATCAGCATTGGCGGCCGAAGACTTCCGGCATAAGAAGTCAGCCTCATTCTGCCAACGGCCTTGTCAAAGAGGGCGGAGGAGCGGATAGAGGTTCAGGGCACTCTCTTGTCCTAGGGGTGGGAAATTGCCCCTAAAGGCGGAAGAATCAGCAATGATCAACGACATGAGGATGCAGAAGGCAATGGAAACCACTGCATTAAAGACACGTAACGTGTATCCACAGGACATGTGGCCTGTAATTGAAGAAGTGTCATGATAATCTCTCCATTGGCAAAAGATTCCGGAATAGTCCCCCATTCGGATCTCCGGGAGGGGACTGCCAAGGGGGAGGTTACCATGAGAAAAAGACTGAATAATCAACGAAAGGATAACGTTCTACGAGTCGGGGCGTAGAATGTCAGAAGCTTGAACGTGGTAGGGAAACTAGAAAATCTGAAAAGGGAAATGGAGAGGCTCAATCTAGATACAGTAGGGGTCAGTGGAAGGAAGACAAGGATTTCTGGTCAGATGAGTAGCGGGTAATATCAACAGCAGCAGAAAATGGTATAACAGGTGTAGGATTCGTTATGAATAGGAAGGCAGGGCACAGGGTGTGTTACTGTGAACAGCTCAGTGACCGGGTTGTTCTAATCAGAATCGACAGCAGACCAACACCGACAACGATTGTTCAGGTATACATGCCGACGTCGCCAGCTGAAGATGAACAGATAGAGAAAGTGTATGAGGATAATGAAAGGGTAATGCAGTATGTAAAGGGGGACGAAAATCTAATAGTCATGGGCGACTGGAATGCAGTTGTTGGGGAAGGAGTAGAAGAAAAGGTTACAGGAGAATATGGGCTTGGGACAAGGAATGAAAGAGGAGAAAGACTAATTGAGTTCTGTAACAAGTTTCAGCTAGTAATAGCGAATACCCTGTTCAAGAACCACAAGAGGAGGAGGTATACTTGGAAAGAGATATAGGAATATTTCAATTAGATTACATCATGGTCAGACAGAGATTCCGAAATCAGATACTGGATTGTAAGGCGTACCCACGAGCAGATATAGACTCAGATCACAATATAGTAGTGATGAAGAGTAGGCTGAAGTTCAAGACATCAGTCAGGAAGAATCAATACGCAAAGAAGTGAGATACGGAAGTACTAAGGAATGACGAGATACGTTTGAAGTTCTCTAACGCTATAGATACAGCAATAAGGAATAGCGCAGTAGGCAGTACAGTTGAAGAGGAATGGACATCTCTAAAAAGGGCCATCACAGAAGTTGGGGAGGAAAACATAGGTACAAAGAAGGTAGCTGCGAAGAAACCATGGGTAACAGAAGAAATACTTCAGTTGATTGATGAAAGGAGGAAGTACAAACATGTTCCGGGAAAATCAGGAATACAGAAATACAAGTCGCTGAGGAATGAAATAAATAAGAAGTGCAGGGAAGCTAAGACGAAATGGCTGCAGAAAAAATGTGAACACATCGAAAAACATATGATTGTCGGAAGGACAGACTCAGCATACAGGAAAGTCAAAACAACCTTTGGTGACATTAAAAGCAACGGTGGTAACATTAAGAGTGCAACGGGAATTCCACTGTTAAATGCAGAGGAGAGAGCAGATAGGTGGAAAGAATACATTGAAAGCCTCTATGAGGGTGAAGATTTGTCTGATGTGATAGAAGAAGAAACAGGAGTCGATTTAGAAGAGATAGGGGATCCAGTATTAGAATCTAAATTTTAAAGAGCTTTGGATGACTTACGGTCAAATAAGGCAGAAGGGATAGATAACATTCCATCAGAATGGGGAAGTGGCAACAAAACGACTATTCACGTTGGTGTGTAGAATACCTGTATATGAGTCTGGCGATATACCATCTGACTTTCGGAAAAGCATCATCCACACAATTCCGAAGACGGCAAAAACTGACAAGTGCGAGAATTATCGCACAATCAGCTTAACAGCTCATGGATCGAAGCTGCTTACAAGAATAATATACAGAAGAATAGAAAAGAAAATTGAGAATGCGCTAGGTGACGATCAGTTTGGCTTTAGGAAAAGTACAGGGACGAGAGAGGCAATTCTGACGTTACGGCTAATAATGGAAGCGAGGCTAAAGAAAAATCAAGACACTTTGATAGGATTTGTCGACCTGGAAAAAGCGTTCGACAATATAAAATGGTGCAAGCTGTTCGAGATTCTGAAAAAAGTAGGGGTAAGCTATAGGGAGAGACGGGTCATATACAATATGTACAACAACCAAGAGGGAATAATAAGAGTGGACGATCAAGAACGAAGTGCTCGTATTAAGAAGGGTGTAAGACAAGGCTGTAGCCTTTCGCTCCTACTCTTCAATCTGTACATCGAGGAAGCAATGATGGAAATAAAAGAAAGGTTCAGGAGTGGAATTAAAATACAAGGTCAAAGGATATCAATGATACTATTCGCTGATGACATTGCTATCCTGAGTGAAAGTGAAGAAGAATTAAATGATCTGCTGAACGGAATGAACAGTCTCATTAGTGCACAGTATGGTTTGAGAGTAAATCGGAGAAAGACGAAGGTAATGAGAAGTAGTAGAAATGAGAACAGCGAGAAACTTAACATCAGGATTGATGGTCACGAAGTCAATGAAGTTAAGGAATTCTGCTACCTAGGCAGTAAAATAACCAATGACGGACGGAGCAAGGAGGACATCAAAAGCAGACTCGCTATGGCAAAAAAGGCATTTCTGGCCAAGAGAAGTTTACTAATATCAAATACCGGCCTTAATTTGAGGAAGGAATTTCTGAGGATGTACGCCTGGAGTACAGCATTGTATGGTAGTGAAACATGGACTGTGGGAAAACCGGAAGAGAAGAGAATCGAAGCATTTGAGATGTGGTGCTATAGACGAATGTTGAAAATTAGGTGGACTGATAAGGTAAGGAATGAGGAGGTTCTACGCAGAATCGGAGAGGAAAGGAATATGTGGAAAACACTGATAAGGAGAAGGGACAGGATGATAGGACATCTGCTAAAACATGAGGGAATGACTTCCATGGTACTAGAGGGAGCTGTAGAGGGCAAAAACTGTAGAGGAAGACAGAGATTGGAATACGTCAAGCAAATAATTGAGGACGTAGGTTGCAAGTGCTACTCTGAGATGAAGAGGTTAACACAGGAAAGGAATTCGTGGCGGGCCGCATCAAACCAGTCAGTAGACTGATGACAAAAAAAAAAAAAAAAAAGTGTAAGCTTAGGGACTGATGACCTTAGCAATTAAGTCCTATAAGATTTCACACACATTTGAGCATTTATTGCTTGCATGTGATTTTATTCAACGTAATGGGTAGTCCTCGATTTTGCTTGTAATACCTTCTTTAGGTTTCGTCTGACAGAGAAGATAGCCTTCTGTTCCTGTTCAGCTAGTAGTGTTAAAATTAATGCCTTGCAGACTGAGCCAACGGAGGTGGACCTTGATCGTCTTACTGAGCCTTAGGCTATTCAATTAGGGGGTGGTGGTTAGCGATGTAATAACTGATCGGTTTGGGGTGACCGACAAGATTCAGTATACTGGATGTTCCCGTTAGCCAGATTTTAAGGCATTAGATTGAGGTCATGCTTTGCAATGTAGTTATTAGAACTTCAACTTCTCCATACGACTCATTTACATTTTTGGTGCCTAAGAGACAGGGCAAAGATTTTAGACTGATTGTTGGTTACAGGGTTCTCAATGAAAAGGTTATAATAGAATTAGTTCCCCTTCTGGATCTCTGTAACTGCTTTCCTTGGTTTTTTGATGCCTCCTATTTTTTTCTGTGTTTGATTTAAATCAGACTTGTTATCAAATGCCTTTAAATGAGGATTCCAAATCCGTCATTGCACTCTATATGGACTGGAATGTGTATGAATTCAACCATGTATCTTTGGCATAGCCATTGTGCTTTCACGACTTTTAGATTATGTTTTGGGAGACTTAAAATTCAACTGTGTTTATAATTAATTATTTTGATGAACATCTTTCGCATCTTCAAAAGTCTTATTGAGGCTGGTTTGACGGTCGAACCTTAGGTTTTGGGAAATCTACTTTCTAAAGACGGAATCAGGATCGATCAAGAACGTACTTCCGACCTTAAGAAGTTTCCTCTTCCTAAGAACAAAAAGGGAGTCGCCCAATTTATCAAGATGGCCAACTATTTTCCGAAGTTCGCCCCTAATTTCGATCCATTAGCTGCATCTCTTAATGATACTCGTAAGAAGGGAACCAGCATGCCGCATTTGAGACGATTAAGACAGCTCTAAGTAACCCTCCAGGATTCGCTGCTCTTAATTTCGAGAAGAGATTCATACTCCAGTCCGACGCGTGTAATGTCGGGGTGGCTGCAGTACTGTTACAGGATGATGGTGGCTAGAGACGACCTGTTGCCTATGCCCCGCCAAGGTTTGTGGGACCTGAGTTTAAGTATTCTGTGCGTGAGTGTGAGGCTGTGGCTGTTTGTTCGCTCTTGGAAAGTTTCAGTTTAATATTGAAGACAGAGGATTTGTGGTAGAGACAACCAGGCCTTGAGTTGGATTTTGGCCCGCCCAAGAAACACTAGTAGGTTTGCGAGGTGGGCGATCGATATATCTGCTTTTCGTTTCAAGGTTCACCGTATCAGGGACTCAGATACAGATGGCCAATGCGCTCAGCTACATGTCTGAGCAGTTGGGGGGGGGGGGGGGGGGGGAGGGGCACAAATCTGGGGAGTGTTGTTCAGTCATCAGGTCTTCCGTTTTCAGCGTGTCAACTGAGAAACCTGAATTAATTTCTGATCTCAGGGATAAGTAGGACCGAGATCCTTATTTAGGGCCTATAAGGAGGCGATTATTAGCGGTTGAGAAACTTCACGGTTATTCCTTGAGAAAGGGTATACTTGGTCCTGAAGTTGGGAAATCAGCCGAGGCCAAAATTTGTTTACCTGTTGAACTCTTGCCATCTGTATTTGTTATTTTGACAGTTCCTTACTAGGTTGGCATCTGGGCCCCTATAAATTCTTGCTAAGGTCCAAGCTCATCGTTTATGGCCGTACCTGTATAAGAATATTCACCGATTGGTTCAGGAGTGTGAATCTTGTAAAATGGCAAAGCCCAATCCCAGCTCACGTAAAGACTTATTGCGTTTCAAATGGAAGCGAAGCCCTATGGATAAAGTATTCATTGATTATGTGGGTCCATTGCCTCGAACAAGAGCTGAGAACTGTTATATATTAGTTGTTGTTGTTGCCTTTTCTTGTTTGCTTTTGCCAAGTAGAGGGATTACCGGATCGCTAACTATTCATCATTTAACTCAAAGGCGTTTGTCAGTGACAATGTTGTGACTTTTGGGTCACAAGAATTTCAGCAGTTTTGTTTTGGTAATGCCATTACGCACATTGCGACCGCCCCCTATTACCCTAAACCTTTCTTTTCTGAGAATTAATTGTAATCTTAAGGCCGCCTTAATTATTTATCATGCTGAGAATGAGAGCAAATGGGACACTTCCTTTCCTTGGAATTCAATTCAGCATAGCATGAGGCTTCTAAAGCTATTCCTGCAGCTTTGATGTTTTCACATTTCCTTGATTCTCCGCTGGCCAATTTTTGGAGAATAAATGATTTGTCTGATTAAAGAAAACTGGGGTCGAGCTAGGAAAAACATCGACCTAGCCCATCGCCCTCAACAAAATGGCTCTGAGCACTATGCGACTTAACTTCTGAGGTCATCAGTCGCCTAGAACTTATAACTAATTAAACCTAACTAACCTAAAGACACCACACACATCCATGCCCCAGGCAGGATTCGAACCTGCAACCGTAGCGGTCGCTCAGCTCCAGACTGTAGCGCCTAGAGCCGCACGGTCACTCCGGCCGGCCGCCCTCAACAGAGACGGTATAATCAGGAAAGGAGACCCTTTTGTAGCCCAGTTGGGCATAAGGTTTTTGTTCTGAATTTCAGCGTGGGTGGTAATTAGGGTAATGGTATTAGCAGCAGGTCTGCACCTACGGTTGTGGGACCCTGTGCTATTATTATTAAGGTCTTAAGCCCCATTCATCTGCTGGTGCGCAACCTTGTGACTAGAAATATCTAGAAGGTACGTGTGAGCAAAATTGAAAACTAGCTAAGTGATTCGCTTCTCTGCTTCTATTCTCATTTAAAAGAAAGGGGGTAGGGTTTTGGCTTAGCTTCTTGCTGGCGTCTAACCAGGTCACGCGTATTACTCCCTTGTGCTGTTACGGCTGCATTGGATAAACTTCAAATGCGGCTGCTAGGTCGGTGCTGGGAGAGGTCTTGGAATACTACGGGTGCAAAGAGTTTAATGTAGTCTTTACGCAGTGGCAGCTTCGGTGGAATTAAAAGCAAGTGCGGCAACATTGAGAATGTAATCGAAATTTCACAATATTAGAGCCTGAGTTTAATAGAGTACTGGAATACTCGAGATCGTATCGTGCACAAGGGACATTTAACGTACCTTAGAAATTTCTGAAATCACTGAGGGAAGAGATCATCAAACGCTTGTTCAAGCTGGTGTACAGAATATATGTCTTGGCTTACCATTAAATTTTCATAAAAATCGTTCATACAGGCAGATACGAGCGAAAACTACCCTTCTGTCAGCTTCACATCTCCTGTATCAAAGTTGCTAACAGGAATAATATGCAGAAGAATGGAAAATGGGGATCTATTAGATGAGGATAAATTTGGCTTAAGGAAATGTGAGGGCACCAGAGAGGCATTTTGTCATTGCAGTTGATAATGGAGGCAAGGTCTAAAAATAACCAAGATACATTCATAGGATTTGTCCAGCTGGAAAGGTGTTCGATAATGTAAAGTTTTCCAAGGTGTTCGAAATTCTGAGAAAGAAGGATAAGGTACAGGGAAAGACAGATAATATGTACCGGAACCAAGAGGAAATAATAAGACTGGAAAATCAGAAACTATGTGTCGGACTAAAAAAGGTACAATACAGAGATGCAATCTTTCTCCCTTAGTATTCAGTCCGTACATCGGTGCAGCAATCTGAAATGAAAGAAGGGCTGAAGAGTGGGATTAAAATTTAGAGTGAAAGTACATCAATCATAAAATTCGCCTACGGCATTACAATCGTCATTGAAAGAGAACTACTACAGGAAGTGTTGAATGGAATGAACAGTGTGATGTGGACACGAGATTAAAGCAAAGAAGAACGAAAGTAATGAGGGATAGCAAAAATGATTTGCCGATAAACTTAACATCAAAATTGGGAACCACTAAGTAGTCGAAGTTAAGGTAGTCTCCTACCTTGGAAACAAAATAACACATGGCAGACGAAGCAAGGAGGGCATAAAAAGCAGATTATCACAGGTAAAGAGGGTATTGGTGGCCAAGAGAAGTCTGCTAGTATCGAACGTCTGCCTTAATCTGAGGATGAAATTTCTGATAACGTACATTTGAAGCACAGTATTGTATGATAGTGAATCTTGGACTGTCGGAAAACCGAAAAGAAGAGAATCAAAGAATTGAAACGTGATGCTGTAGAAAGATTTTGGGAATTAAGTGAACTGGTAAGACATGCAATTAGGAGGTTCTCATGTGTTAAGACATCAGAGAATAACTTCCATGGTACTGGAGCTTGCCGCAGAGGCTAAAAATTATAAAGAGAGAGGGAGAGAGAGAGAGAGAGATTGGAATACATCCGACGAGTAATTGAGGACGTACTCTACAAGTGCTAGTCTGAGATGAAGAGGTTGGCGCAAGAGAGGAATTCGTGCATAGGTGCATCAAACCACTCAAGACTGACGACCGAAATAAAACAGTGCCATCTGTTAGCGGCTATTCTAACTAATATTTAGAAATTCCCGTGTAAATTTTTTAATCATACATTCGTTACATTGTTCTGTCGATGTTTGTTTTAATGTTATTTAAATTATAAAATCAGGGATACCATTGCTGGACATGCTGCCTATTTTAAAAATATTTGTTGGCATTATGCTTCAATAAATTCAAGCCAAATAGACAAATAAACATGACAGATGAATACATTTGTCCATTGCGACTGATTATGATTCCTCCGCTCCATTACAGAACTTAGTTAGAGAGCTGCCTGATGTGATTTCAAGTGGTCTATGAAACAGTGAATTCATATAAACAAACTACAATCTAACTGTTAAAGGACGGCACGGCACGGCACCGCTTGGACTAATCACAGTAAAATGTAAGTGTGGACGAAGCTGGTTAATAGTGACAAAATGAGACATTTTATTCAAATAAGACAGCTTCAGGAAAACTGTGACGGAGATTTTCATCTTATATAATTTCTACATGTTCATTTGACAGTCTACGTTACATTAATTGTCTTTGTACCCGGGATATGTTATTCTTATTATATTTTCTATTTTGTGCATACAAATATAAAACGTTAATGAATTTTTCTTGTTGTATAACATTTTATTTGTGAAGGTATTCTTTCCTTGTAAATTCACGTAATTTAAGATTTACCATATGACAATCAGGTAAAAATTTAATTTTATTTGGTTATTGCAGTGGGAGACAGGAGACAGTTGATAGTGAGAGAGGATCGACGATGATGGAAGTTCGTTAATGGGGGGACGGTCGTGTAAAGTAGTAGCAAAGATGTGTTTTGAAGGCACGGGAGGAAATACTATAACAGAAAGGAGATGAGGAGTGTTGTCGGAGACTCTGTAACGGCGTCGGGGTTGAGAATGGCGGGGGAGGGGGAGGACTTTTAGTCAAAGCATTACGCATCTGAATTATTCAAAGACGGTAAGATGTTTGAGGCGGACCAAGAAAGAAGAGAACCGGATACATAAAGTTTGAAGGAGACTGTCAGTTGTTTGGATTCTTACTGAAGATGAGTGGTTGGGAGGAACGGTGGGTGTCTCAGCAAGAACAGCCAAGAATATATTTGCTTTTCAGTATATATATATATATATATATATATATATATATATATATATATATATATGTGTGTGTGTGTGTGTGTGTGTGAACTGCGAATATATTTGCTTTTCAGTATATATATATATATATATATATATATATATATATATATATATATATATATATATATATGAACTCCGAAAAGGTGCATGGACTGTTACACGGCTAATCAACATGCACAAAGAAGTTAGAACTTCATTTGTGAGGACATCGTATACGCTTTATTTGTGAAAAGTGATGCTGTCAATAAACGTGTACTTCGGCTTTCCAGACATATCAGTAGCACGAGTGTCGCCTCTGCCCTCTTACCCACATTTCACCTCATCTTTGACGTATCTGCTATGTCCCTAGCGAAGGTTAAAACGTCTGTGGGTGTTCACAGTGTCCAAGGCTGCCAACAACATCTTCCTGCTTCTCATCGTACAGCGAACTGTCGCTTTCAACTGCGAGATGTGTGGGAACCAACGCCTAAGGGAAAGGGGTGATTTCATTGACGTCCTTTATGCTACCCCATGAGACATTTTCCTGTCTATTCTGAGCGACGGTGTGTCTGGAATGTTTTCTTCGGGCACCCATAAGAAAACCACGTGATTTCAACGCAGGGTGCCGTGGTTCTGACCTCCACCGCAGAGACATCAAAGGAAGCAACGCAGCGTGTCGCGGTTCTGACATCCATTGAGAAGGGATGTCAGAACATCAAAAGAAGGGTGAGATGTGGTTAAGAGGGACTGTGACGACCCTCTGGTCACGTGACACATACATGGTGACGATGTGCAGAATTGTGGCGAAATTTGGTGCCAATGTGGCATCATCAAACCCTCGTATGGTTCATATGAACTTCTGAGATGTGACCTTTTCCGTCAAGTGTTGACACCTTGCTGTTTGAATTGTCGCCGAACTTAAGGGTTACGGCGAAGGGCGCTATGGTTTTGCACCATAACAGAGGAAGTTTGTAGCCACTTTTGAGACAAATTTCGAACAGTGGGACCCAGTTACAGTTTTCGTTTTCTTGATGTGGTGTATCATAGAGCGATGCATGTGTATGACAAAAGAACAAAACAATATGTGTCAGTACACAAATGAATGAAACAAATGAGCAACGTAAGAGTAAAGGGTGATGAATAAACGAATCTAACAGTATTTTCTGTCTGATTTCCTGTGATAGTTTGTCAGGAATGTCTCTTCGTGAAGTCCAGAAGTAGTCGGACAGCACTGCAGTACCCCAATTGCATTGATAACGCCTCTAAGAGTACATACATCTACATCTACATCCATACTCCGCAAACTACCTGACGGTGTGTGGCGGATGGTACCTTGAGTACCTCTATCGGTTCTCCGTTCTATTCCAGTCTCGTATTGTTCATAGAAAGAAGGATTGTCGGTATGCCTCTGTGTGGGCTCTAATCTCTCTGATTTTATCCTCATGGTCTCTTCGACAGATATACGTAGGAGGGAGCAATATACTGCTTGACTCCTCGATGAAGGTATGTTCTCGAAACTTCAACAAAAGCCCGTACCGAGCTACTGAGCGTCTGTCCTGCAGAGTCTTCCACTGGAATTTATCTATCATCTCCGTAACGCTTTCGCGATTATTAAATGATCCTGTAACGAAGCGCGCTCCTCTCCGTTGGATCTTCTCTATCTCTTCCATCAACCCTATCTGGTACGGATCCCACACTGCTGAGCAGTATTGAAGCAGTGGGCGAACAAGCGTACTGTAACCCACTTCCTTTGTTTTCGGATTGCATTTCCTTAGGATTCTTCCAAAAAATCTTAGTCTGGCATCTGCTTTACCGACGATCAACTTTATATGATCATTCCATTTTAAATCATTCCTAATGCGTACTCCCAGATAATTTATGGAATTAACTGCTTCCAGTTGATGACCTGCTATATTGTAGCTAAATGATAAGCGATCTTTCTTTCTATGTATTCGCAGCAATTTACACTTGTCTACATTGAGATTCAATTGACATTCCCTGCACCATGCGTCAATTCGCTGCAGATCCTCCTGCATTTCAGTAAAATTTTCCATTGTTACAACCTCTCGATATACCACAGCATCATCCGCAAAAAGCCTCAGTGAACTTCCGATGTCATCCACAAGGTCATTTATGTATATTGTGAATAGCAACGGTCCTACGACATTCCCCTGCGGCACACCTGAAATCACTCTTACTTCGGAAGACTTCTCTCCATTGAGAACGACATGCTGCGTTCTGTTATCTAGGAACTATTCAATCCAATCACAAAATTGGTCTGATAGTCCATATGCTCTTACTTTGTTCATTAAATGACTGTGGGGAACTGTATCAAACGCCTTGCGGAAGTCAAGAAACACGGCATCTACCAGGGAACCCGTGTCTAAGGCCCTCTGAGTCTCGTGGACGAATAGGGCGAGCTGGGTTTCACACGATCGTCTTTTTCGAAACCCATGCTGATTCCTACAGAGTAGATTTCTAGTCTCCAGAAAAGTCATTATACTCGAACATAATACATGTGAGAAATGTCCTGGTGGAACAGTTCTCCAAGTTCGTCACTTAGGCACGGAAGTTACCTGATAAGAGCACGCCCGGTTAGCCGTGCGGTCTAACGCATTGCCTTCCGGGCGGAAAGAAGTGCCGGATCCCGACATGAATCCGCTCGGCGGATTAGTGTCGAGGTCCGGTGTGCCGGCCAGCCTGTGGATGGTTTTTAGGTCGGTTTTCCATCTGCCTCGGCGAGTGCGGTCTGGTTCCCATTAATCCTCCTCAGTTATACTATGTCGGCGATTGCTGCGCAACCACTTTCTCCACGTACGCGAATACCATAATTACTCTACGCAAACATTGGAGTTACAGTCGTCTGACGTGAGACGTTCTCGGGGGGATCCACTGGGGGCCGAACCGCACAATAACCCTGGGTTCGTTGTGGGGCATCGGTGGGGTGAGTGGACTGCTGTAGCCTGTTGTGGGGTTGTGTACTGCTGCGGTCTACAGCGGGTACAAAGCCTCTCCGTCGTTTCTAGGCCCCAGTTCAATACAATACAAAACAATACCTGATAAGAAGTACAAATAGTCGCTGAAGAAATTATCTTAAGTGACGAGTTACATCCCATATGGCGGTATTATCTCACTAGTACTTGCACAATATCACGGTAATTTTCTGCCTTCTGGTCGCCTAAGAAGTTCTTACAAACACTTCAAGACGTAACATTCTAAATGTGCTAAGTATCACTTTTCAAAATTGGTTTTGTTCCCTCTAAAGGGCAACATCAATGACAGTATATTATACTAAAAACGCTTCACCATTTGATGAAGGTAACGAATCGTAACAGTGACGAAGAGGAGGTGCTGGTGCTATCTACACAGCCTTCCTCATTCTAAATGTGCTTGACAATTAGCGGTGAATTACATCAGTTTATGCACGAACATAATAGTTGCCTTTTTTTGTCGCATTGTGGAAGCAACACTATTAATTTACATTAGCAATCGATCTGCAACAAGTACTGTTTGTTCAAAGTGTAGGGAAGCAGCCTACTCACGCCGTATAAAATTCACATTAGTCTTTCCATTGTGTGCCAGCCTAGTCCGCTGTAACTAGCTCTGACGTCATAAATGTTGCGCAATACTTTAAAAATCAAGTAAATAACCTGAAACGTTTCTAGCATGTCAGGAGTAATACTAAATCAATATGTGTTGAATATCAGTTCAATAACTTTAACCATTTTCGAAATTTGGACATTTTTCTGTAAAAATCATTGGCGCAACAGAAAAGAGCTAGAAACTTAAAAATTTATATTTAGATTCCTTTTTCATAATAATTTAGCAGAAACAGTATTCTGGATCTCACAAATAAAAATTTTAGTTGAAATTCATAATTTTCTGATTTTTGTCTCAAAAATTAAGGAAGCGAGGTAGATTAAGTAGGCGAATAAATAAAGCTAGGATGTTTAAATTTAGGTAGAAGGGAGACCCGCTATAATCATAGAGCTGTGAGAAGTTTCAACTGAATAACTATAAAACTATAGCTATAGCGTATCGCCAAAAAGCAAGTTCAGAGCTCGTCTACTGCGTGTAGTGTAATTAAATTAATTCTCTCGCCCAAAACATTCGACTTAGCCACGTCAGACTTTTATTATGATTACTTACCTGTGTGCTGATTGCACATTTAAATTGAGAGCTTCATCTGCCATCAGCAAAGGAAGCAATGATTTATTCAATAACTTAAAGTGGTGCATTACTAGCCCAGCAGCTAGTTCGGAGAGCGGATTTGATCAGGCGTTCCCTTAGCCGTCCGCACCGCGGCTTTGTATATAAGAACGCTGCGCGAGAGAAGAAGGCTCCAGTTCTCCCCAGACGCTGATTAACGCACCACGTGTGCCGGGAGTCGCGTCGCGTCGGTATCGTTGATATAAACAGCCTCGGATGCCTTAATAAGTTACTCGGGATATGCGTAACCATGAAATCGTTTCGAGTGAAGCGTTAATTCTGGGATGACTTTAATGATCTACCTTCAGTTTGCGTATGTCGTATTTTCATGTGCCACCGCGGGACAGACATTCTACCATTACTTAGCGTGGCGTTTGATGAACATTATCATCAAATTATGGCGAGCATTCCCTTAAACATTTAATTTGAACAGTCATAGTTGCATCAGCGCATTAGACTCTGAACTGGTCTGGTAGTTGGATTGTGTGGATTCTTTTGGTCTGTGACTTTCAGAATATAGTGAACATTTTAGTGCGTCCTTCACTTTGGCATACATATTGCCTTAGACAGACAAACACGTAAAATATGTAAAATAATGAAAATCTTAAATCCATTAAATACATTTTTACATACACAAATTCAAAGAAAATAACATAGTTATTCATGATACATTAACAGATAATTATATTTTAGCAGTCTTTTCCAAACCTGAAAGAAAATTTCACAAATCATGACAATTTCATTTTTACACACGTGGTTGTAGCCGCTTTGGCTGGCGTTCTACACTTCCATTCACAAGGGTAGAGGAGGGGAAGTTGCTATGGAGTGCGTCCTTCACGTTCACTCTAAATTACATGGGGAAAGGGGAGGGGTCACTGTGAGTTGTGTCCGAGTCACTCTACGCTTTCACGCAGCTACCAGGCTGCCATTATCTGGTTTGTCCTGTAGAACACACAAAAAGAGTGCCTCAGACTCTGCTCACTTTTGGGTCACAATGAAATGGGGATATATACATTTTATCTTTCAATATGGTACTGGAACAAAGTTAACAGAACTTTTTCGATTTTACTCTCGCGGTTACTTAATTGTCATAAAATCGGTAAACAAATGGCTCAAAACGCCGTTAGTCACGTACTAGAGAAAATTTATGCTCAAGGCATACAATCATAAATACTATTTAATCTCAATTTATCATTTCTGGGCCGGAACACTGAACCAATGCTCGGTACATTCTTGATACATTTGTATTTTATTTATTTAGCTGACTCATCTTCGATTACCTTATTCTTAGAGATAGTATGAGTATATTTGATTAGTAGTTGCCTTTTCAGCTTCTTTGTACATGTGAGTAACTTGTGGTAATAGTACAGTTCTGAGTGTTCAAAACACACTACGTTTAGTTGACTACTAAATCCACTTATTGGTCCTCTGCTGCTGTGTCAGTTCCACATCTGCAATTATGTACTTACTTCATCGAAGTGTATTTATGCTGAGCTATAAATAATGTTTCACGTCTGCCATTATGTTACTCAATTATGTTGCTAGTGTATGTACTTACTTAACACTCACTCCATTAAAATTTAAAGCATAGGATAGCACATTTATTTCATATCCATAGTGTATTGCAGCTGATCAGTTTGCTCACGTGGCAATCCATTTCCACTCGATCGGACGCTGAAACCACAGGTAGTCTCTCTCGACCTACCACTAAAGTGCATTAAGTAATTATGGTCGAGCGTAATGCTAAATTCCTTAAACCTATAGGACACCATGAGCTGCTCTGTCTCATCTAACATAAGGGTACCTATGGTCGCATTCACGCCTCCAACTCATAACCTCAATACGTGTAGGTGTGTTCTGTCACACACTACACCAAATAACGGCCAGCTCCAACCTTATAAATATTTGAAGGACGTGTCCTTCACGTCTCAACCACAAACACTGTTCCATTCTATTACACTGCCATTCCTTGCTACACAAGGTGAGTTCATTCATACAACTTATCTGCGTATTTTTTATAACACTAAGCAATCTCTTTTACTATTAATTAGTTAGCTCTACAGCATAGAATAGGTTTCACTGCCACTTCAGATCCTGCTTGTACACGAATTTGTATATCTTTTTAAATTACTGTTGGTGGACCATTTCCAATAAAACAACACTTTGTACTTACAATATTACCAGGGTTCTATACATACTTGTTATTCAAATACATTTGTATCTTAATTACGTAATACTTCTCTATTGTTTATGGCACTGTTAGGTTTGTCACATTAGGTATTTTCTTCACTAATCGGTGTATAGAATGGTTACAGAACTCATGGCTAGATAGCTATGACGGAAAATTTTTGTATTGCAAAGAAGGAGTCGGAACTTTGGTGGATAGGAAAGATGAAGAATGAGTGAGACCTGAAAAGGAAAGAAGGTCTCACACAGCTGGGACTGCACAGCTGCCACACTGTGTAGAGGTTACAGAACAACCTCCTCCCTATAGAATTCATTAGTTTATTATTGGCTTGATAACCATAACTGAAAATTTAATGTGTTGGAAAGAAGAGGTCGGAATTTTAGGTGGATAGAAAAGATGAAGAGAGAGTGAAATCTGAAATGGGAAAGAAGATCTCACACAGCTAGGACTGCACAGCTGCCATACTGTGTAGAGGTTACAGAACAACCTCCTCCCTACAGAATTCATTAGCTTAATGCTGGCTTGATAGTCATACCGGAAGATTTTAGTATTTGAGAGTAAGAGCCGAAATTTTGGTGGATAGGAAAGATGAAGAATGGGTGAGACCTGAAAAGGAAAGAAGATCTCACACAGCTGGGACTGCACAGCTGCCACACTGTGTAGAGGTTACAGAACAACCGCCTCCCTACAGAAATCATTCACTATCTATGAACTTCTTTAGGTCGATCACGTTCCTGAGACCGAATAGCTTTTTACTCTTAGGGTACTCTAGCCTATATGCATTGGCATGTGGTTTTCCTATGATCCTGAAAGGTCCTTGGTATACGAACATGAATTTCTTTGTTTCTGCATTTATTTTCTTTGATTTTTCCTTCTGATTAGCTGAAATTTTATCGATTTCCTGCCATTTAGCTTCTATCTTGTCCAAAATAATTGCTTCTTCTTCTTCTGTGTTTAGCTTACTTTTACTAAGATTAACACCTTCGTCCTAATATCTCCTATTTTTCAGAACTCGTATAGGCAGCTCCCAAGTTTCATCATTAGTTACTACATGTTTATCAATAAAAGGTACCGTAATTACTCCGGTTATCGGCAAGACCATTTTTAACTGGCTTCTTTCAAAGTCAACAACACTCTGATATTTTGACAGGAAATCTATGCCAATTAAAACTTCAATACTGAGATTATTTACAATTAAGCATGTATGATCAATTAAATTACCATTAATGTTAAAGGGCAGCAAAGTTTCTTTTTTACCGTTTTTGACACCTTGCCAGTAGCACCAATTATTCTTAGTCCTGATACCCTCATTACGGTAAGCTTGTCTTTACCAGGTAATGCATCAAAGAAGGACTGAGATATCGCACTCACCTCACTTCCCTTGTCTAAGAGACAACGTACATTGATACCCACCATATTCACTATTATTATAGGGTGGCTTATTCCTGGTTGTACAGGTGGTTCCTCAAACTCATCCAATAGTTCCTTTTGGATTTGTCTCCAACTAAAGTCATCGACATCTGTCTCCATTACATTTAGGTCAAAGTGTGTAGGGGATTCCTGAATTACATTTTCAGCTGCCTTTTCCAGTCGGTCTATTAATTTCAAATCGAAACACCGCACGACTTCATTACATTTAGTTTGCTGAACATGACCCAAATTACTGATGTCTGAGCGATTCTGCGCCTCCAGACCGGGCATAACACTAGTTACAGCTAAACAACTTTCACTATTATCGTCGGGTTCCTTCTCAAGTGACAACTGGTCACAGCTACTGCGTTCATCGACCCCCAACAGGCTATCCTCTACATTCTCACTTACCTCCTGTCCTAAATCTATTAGTACAGTATCAACATCCTGCACAGGCACTTTAGATAAGAGCACATCATCCTCATCGTAAATATAAGCATGAATTTCTTCTGCTTCTTCACCTGACAATTTAGTATTTTGTAGCTCTTCCCTACCATTACACTGCTGCGCCTTCTCTTTCTCTTCCCACTTAGAAAGCGTCTCTAACACGGTATCTATCAAATACTGTGAGTGATCTAATATTTCTGCTGTATCCTTAGATGCTACCGACCCCTCATCCACATGTTCAGTCTGAGTATTCTGATCTGTCTTACCAATTACTGTAATTACTGGCTTAGGAAAAGTAACCGCCTGGTGAGCGCCAGTGTCCTTATAGACGGGAACTAGTTTTCCTGCCTCAGCCTACTATTGTTTCCTTTATTTCCATTATAATTAACTGGCACAGCATTGCTTTCCGCACTGTTGTTTACATGCATAATTTTGTTCGGGACAAATTTACTATCATTTGGATGCCATTGTTGGTTCTGATAATTATTTCACCAATTCCTACCTCTCTTAGGATGGCAAACACCTACTGTTCTGATGTTTACATTGCCATTCTGCTCGTTCTTAAAATTACTACTAGTGTTATTAGCATTTCTGTTATTATGTGCTTGCTCCTCATTGGCAGCAACACGCTCTACACCTTCCAAATATTCAATGATTGTCTCTGGGGGGCAGATATAATTCTAGTTTGCCAATACCATGGCAGTTTGGCTTCAAGACCCAGTATTATCATTTCAGGTTTCAGCTTTTCGGCCAAACGTGACAAACGTGAGATCCATGACCTGGCAAACTCTTTAATAGATTCCTTGCCAGCACTGAAGCGTTTTCCACTCCAAAATTCTCTCAACACTTCATTTTGCTTATTACTAGAGCAATACTCATTAATGAAGGCTGTTTTAAATTCCGCTAATGTTTTACACATCAACATACCATCAGCTGACCAACACATGGCGTCACCCGCTAAATAGCTTCTAATAAATGAGGTTTTCTTTCGTTCAGACCAAGTTGGTGGAATCACATCTTCAAAATCGTTCCAGAAATCTAGCGGTTGGATATTTTTATCTGGATCGAACCGCAAGACTTGCCGACACCCGATAAAAGCGGCGTTTGCAGCTACAACTTGTTGCATACTACCATTACCAAAAGTTACTGAAGCTACTTTACTCTCAATGTTAGCAATGTTAGTACTAACATTTTCTACTCTCATTTCAACATTACCTACTCTTTGCACAATATGAGTAGTATCAGTTGTGATTGCGTCTACTTCTGCTTGACATATGTTTACTTTTATATTAACATCTTTAAACCTATCTAAGCACAGTTCAGATTCCGCCTCGATCTTTTCTGTTAACTTGTGCTCCAGCTTCGCATCTCACATTTGGAAGTCTTTGCGAACCTCAGAAACTTCGGATTTTACTGTTTTATACATTTCATAAAATTGTTGAGCAACCTTTTTCTTAATATCCTCATGATTGTAATCAATTTTATAATTCAAACTGTCCAGATCCTCTTTCAACTTATTGCAACCAGCCTTGAAGGCATTGTCCATTACCTCCAATCGTTTATTAAAATTAGTTCAGCTGGCCACAATCTCATACTTTAATTCAGCATTACTGGCTGACAATTTTGCATTACTGGCAGCTATTGCTTGTAATATAACATTTAAATCAATAGCCCCAGTATCTTTGGGTTGCTCGCTAGCTGGCTTTTTATCACACTCAGGTGACGAAAAACTAGCTCCAACACCAGAATCATCAAAAGTAAATGAAAGTTCTGGTTGATCAGCCATATCTAACTTTTCCTTCTTAAACTCTACCATCTCTTATGTCTGTTTCATTTTTAATTCATCAGAGAAACTATCATCCAATAAATTAACAATTTCTGATTTCTGCTTTACTACAGGGGTCTCTATTATTGAATCATTGCCCCTTTTCACACTACTGTCAGGAGACAATACTTCATATTTCACTTTAACATTACTATTTTCATGCATATTTACACTTCAGCCGTTGTCTGGATTTACAATTCCCTCAACAGACATAGGTTCTGATTTAAGTTTAACCTCAGTTTCTTCTGGCGGTTCCATCGCCGACAGTCTTTTAGTGCAGGTTAGTAAAAATTTTAACAGCTTTTCACTTAACTTAGTTCCTTCTGCACGACATATGTCGTTGCCGGCGCAGCATACCAGGATTACTGATGCGACGCGGCGTGTTGAACTGCAGACGGCACTTCGACGGCTGCTGTGTGTTTGCGAGGCCCGCAACTGCAGGTGCGGCTCTGGTTGCTCCGGCGGGCGACTGCGGTGAGGCGAAACTGGCTTCTCGCGATGCCGGCAGCGCCGCTAGACTCAGTGCCAGCTCCGTCAATCCAGATGCGTTGTTAATCCAATTGCGTCGTCCACATACACACGTAACACTATCACTGTTCTATTACTCAGTTGCGTGTCGCATTTCACTCCCAAATCCGAATATTTAAGAATCACTTTCACTTTTACTCAGTTTCTTTCCCGGCCGATTAGCAACATATGTGGGGCGGCAGGTGGGAATAATTGTTATTTAAATGTTCCTGTTATTTATTTATTGCTGTTGTTTGCCGTTCTCAACACTGGCTCTCTAACTACAATATTGGCAACCAGAAAGTGATTAAATTTTGAGTGATAATGTTGCTTAAGAGGCAGTGAACATGCCAGCAGTTTAAATAATTGAAGTAGGTAATCAGTTTTCTTTTAATATTTCTATATGTTTACATTTCAATTTTAATTTTCATAGGGAGTTAAACTGACTCTTTCTCCCCGTTTTGTAATTAATTTTTTTTCCATTTACATTCAAAAAAAAATTAAGTAGAGGGTGATGTAGGGAAGCAGCCTGCTCACGCCGTATAAAATTCACATCACTCTTTCCATTGTGTGCCAGCCTAGTCCACTGTAACTAGCTCTGACGTCATAAATGTTGCGCAATACTTTAAAAATCAAGTAAATAACCTGAAACGTTTCTAGCATGTCAGGAGTAATACTAAATCAATATGTGTTGAGTATCAGTTCAATAACTTTAACCATTTTCGAAATTTGGACATTTTTCTGTAAAAATCATTGGCGCAACAGAAAAGAGCTAGAAACTTAAAGATTTATATTTAGATTCCTTTCTCATAATAATTTAGCAGAAACAGTATTCTGGATCTCACAAATTAAAATTTTAGTTGAAATTCATGATTTTCTGGTTTTTGTCTCAAAAATTAAGGAAGCAAGATAGATTAAGTAGGCGAATAAATAAAGCTAGGATGTTTAAATTTAAGTAGAAGGGAGATCCGCTATAATCATAGAGCTGTGAGATGTTTCAACTGAATAACTATAAAACTGTAGCTATAGCGTATCTCCAAAGAGCAAGTCAGAGCTCGTCTACTGTGTGTAGTGTAATTAAATTAATTCTCTCGCCCAAAATATTTGACTTAGCCACGTCAGACTTTTATTACGATTACTTACCTGTGTGCTGATTGCACATTTAAATTGAGAGCTTCATCTGCCATTAGCAAAGGAAGCAATGATTTATTCGATAACTTAAAGTGGTGCTTTACTAGCCCAGCGGCTAGTTGGGAGAGCGGATTTGATCAGGCGTTCCCTTAGCCGTCCGCACTGCGGCTTTATATATAAGAACGCTGCGCGAGAGAAGAAGGCCCGAGTTCTCTGCAGACGCTGATTAGCGCACCACGTGTGCCGGGAGTCGCGTCGCGTCGGTATCATTGCTATAAACAGCCTCGGATGCTGTAATGAGTTACTCGGGATATGCGTAACCATGAAATCGTTTTCTAGTGAAGTGTTAATTCTGGGATGACTTTAATGATCTACCTTCAGTTTGCGTATGTCATCTTTTCACGTACCGCCACGGGACAGACATTCTACCATTATTTAGCGTGGCGTTTGATGAACATTATCATCAAATTATGGCGAGCATTCCCTTAAACATTTAATTTGAACAGTCATAGTTGCATCAGCGCATTAGACTCTGAACTGGTCTGGTAGTTGGATTGTGTGGATTCTTTTGGTCTGTGACTTTCAGAATATAGTGAACATTTTAGAGAGAATGGTTTTTAATTTTGAATTCCAGACAATCTCCTAATTCCTCAGAGCTATAAGCTGTAGCTATGAATGTATTTCTCAGATGAAGTGGGCACTAGGAATTCTAATTACAGGCTTCACGTTTTGCTAATCACTTTCTGGTTGCCTGTATTGTAGTTAGAGAGCCAGTGTTGAGAATGGCAAACAACAGCAATAAATAAATAATAGGAATATTTAATAACAATTATTCCCACCTGCCACCCCACAGAAGCCTTACACATTCGGATATGTCTCGTACTTACGCCAGTTTTCATATTACAATTTCTGTGTTTATGCTCAGGACAACAGTGAGGGAGTAATGTAAATGTAGCATGAGAATGAAGGGAGGATGAAGGGTCTAGCGACCTTACAACATAGCGTCATGTTTGTTCTAGGGTTTAAATTGCACTAAAAATGCCGTGAATGTAACTGTCAACAAAGGGAAACTCGTGCTTTGGGGTGACAGCTGCTGTGGAGAAAACAAAAACCGTGTACTAAAGAGGGGCGTTCAATAAGTAGTACTGCACATTTTCTTCTTGGCCAGTTTTAGTTGAAAAAAACGAGGAATTTGTAGTCTCACATTGTGGAATAGCCCCGCTTCAGCCACTATAGTTTCATGAAGTTTCGGCTGGTGATTGCGCTATACAAAGCCTTCAAAATGATATCTGTAATTGAGGTGTGTTCCACGCTGACAGCCATCACTGAGTTTCTTTTGGCGAAAAAACCAGAGCTTTGTAGGTATTGGCAGGCGCTTGCAGTGTGTCCACGCAGACTTGGCAGTGATCAAAGGCATGGTAATTCAGTGGGCGAAAGGCCTGTCATCATCGCATCACGCAAACCTGTCCCATCTCCCACGTGCCAGGTGGCCGCACATAGCTGTGAATCCCGTGAAGTCTCATTCGAGGCAATCGATGGACCGCAATTAAACACCTCGCTGGTCAGTTGGCATCTCTGTTAGTAGTGCTGATACACTTGTCTAGTAGCTTTGGTACTCAAAGTTGTGTGCCGCCTAACAGAAGAATGTGAAGCCGTGCAGAATTGTGCACATTACGAGGCTGATTGTGCCAGTTTTTTGTCGAATTTCGCCAGTCTATGAAACATAGGTTCATCACTTCAAACTGGAAATAAAACGTTAATTCATGGAGTGGCACCACACTATCTTCCTCCCAAAGAAAAAGCTTAAAACCGCATCTTTAGCCGGAAAAATCATGATGACGGTCTTCTGGTACTCTGAAGAGGTTATTGTGTTTGATGTCCTCCCTCATGCTGCTGCAACTACCAACTCTGCAGCGTATTGTGCTGTCCCCAGGAAAATGAAGACTTCAGCGTGTTCACCGTCACAAAAATGCATCTCCATGCCAACCCAAGGCCCTACACAAGTCTGCACACAGAGAAGCTCATAAAACTTCAGGACTATTGCCTCATCAACCCTACAACCCGGAACTCGGACCTTCCGAGTTCCATCTGTTTGGTCCAATGAAGGAAGCATGCCACTGTAGTGGCAAATTCTACCACCGAATGTAACAGCAACACCAAATGTAGCGGGAAGAGGTAGAAAGCACCATATTGAGACTTGTCTGAACTTTCCAAGTGATTTATTGTTTCCAACTACAGTGCCCCTGTTCCTCTCGATCTGCGTCACTGGGTCCCGCAATGCTGAGGACACCACTTTGCTGCGAAATGGTTTGGCGCAGATCGGCTGCCTGAACAACCCATGCATGCTCTGTGGGTCGGCCTTGTATGCCAGCAGAGTTGCGTCATCGTCAGGATGCTGGCAGTCGACTTAGCGGTCTGCGTCCCTGCTGACTCAGCGCCGCTCGGTGTGAGCTGCAGGTAACCAGCTGTGTGCTGGCTCGCCAGCGTGCCTCAAATCGCAGTGACAAGCGCCCACGATCTGGGGTCCGAATCTGCGGCCCTCACCTTGGAATGCCTCCAGCCGTGGTAGTGAGCCATGGAGTAGCCCGCCGCTGGCTGGCGATGGACCCCGTGTCGGCCTCAGAGGGCCGAACCAGTGACCTGCCATGGACTGGATCGCTGGTGCCCCATCTGCTGCTGCGTGGAGCTGGTGGTGTGACACACTCCGCCTTCCAGGAGAGCTGCCACACTTGACTGAATCTCATTAGAAACCCGCACCTATTTATACATGGCTGTGCACCTCTGTTTTCCCATATGTGCCACTTCGCATCGTGTACTCATAACGAGCTAGGTTGGCCGGTGGGCCCCTTCTGCCTGTGATGTGTTACATGCAAAACTGCTATGTATACTCTTTCAGAAATTTGACGGCCCTGTAGCCTCTATTGTACTCCGCAACTGTTCGTATGCATAACTCACTGCAGTCCAGCTCGCACCTGGCTGTAATTGTGCTCAGAATATTGCGCAAAACTAACTTTCCCTGTCCTAAACGGTGGTGCCGCTACACCGTGGCAAGCAGTAAGTGAATGGTGAAGCAGGTTATTGATGCAGCAAGACATTGGCTCTGATGTCGACTAGCAGAGTGGTGGTACAATGCGGCATACAGGCCTTCCTTGTAAGATGGCGTAAGGCCGCTGTATTGAACGAAGATTATGTTGAAAAATAGTGTTCTGTAGCCAAAGTGTGGGGAATAATATGATACACTGGAATCTTGCTTTCAGGAAAAAAGTGTTACGTTACTTACTGAACGACCCACGTATATGTATGTAACTGTTCATAGTGACTTCTGGCGTATTTAATTGCATAGAAGTACCTCATTCCAGACTACAGTTTCATATTTTGTCATAGAAATTATGCCTTAATAGAAAAGCGCAAGAAGGTTAAGTGTTACATGTCTGATGGTTTACAAGAACAAACTACTTTTGCAAGCCCTTCTTTACCATTAAACACACTTACAATGGAGGAGGAGGACATTCTTGCCTTCCAGACTGCTGCTGGTAGTCATCAACACAAAAAAGCTATACCTCACTTTTGCTGCACAACTTAAAATCACCCCACCTAGAGCAGTGAAGATGAAAAGGATATTTAGTGACACTGAACTAAGAAAGTATAAACTTCCCAAAGAAAGGCAAAACTGTTGACGATCTCATTTATGCACAACTTTCAGTAGTGCGAAATGTGGCACGATTGTCTGCTGCGAAAAAAGGACTTACTTGCTATGGTACGCTTTATACCATATCATCATTGGCAGTTTACTGATTTGTTTAATGATGTTGCAGACTGATGATTTTTGTTTCGTATTGTTTATATTTTATGATACTATATTTAAATATGTTTTGTCAACAATTATAGCGTGATATCTCTGTTGCACTTAGCCCATTTAGTCTGAATAAGGTAATGTGTAAGACACTTCTGCTCTCGAAATTTTAATTTTACTTTTCTGAACGACTGAATGCGATTTTCTCTTATCTTGCAACATAGTTTGTTTTTACTGGATGATGATAAACGTTTAATAGTAGAAAAACGTGCGTGCTAATTTCGTATGTCACACAGTATTTTTTTTTTAAATCTTAGAACATTACTTTCTGTTATTGGCACATTTAGAACTTTCTTCAACACTCAACGAATGAAGGGAAATGTTCATCATCCATTAATTCTCTTACACAATTTTCGTATAAAAAAATGTGTCTTCGTCATATTCTTCTTTCCAGACAGCAGTTCCTTCCGAGAAGGACATTTTTCTCTCAATAGGGGTTTTTTCGGTCTCAGCCTATACTCGTGAAGCAGCAGTACTTTGAGTACCAGAGGTGTAAGCCGACCAGAATTGCAATAATGTTGAAGTCTCCACATACAATAACGGAAAAAAATCGCAGCAACAAGGAGTTGTGCGACATGAACGAAAGTTGGTAGGCTAGTTTTTACATCTGAAAGATGTCTATTCAAATTTCACGCCAGTCGCTTTAGTGGCCCTAGTAGCACCAGTATGAGGATGAAAATCACGTTTGCTTTAAATACACTCTGTAACGGTCGTGAGCGTTAGTTACCTTTGATTGGACGTGGTGAGTTGATGTCAGTTAAGAATACCTTTAAGGCGACAAAGACGCCATTATCAACACCTCAGGTCGGCCTACGAGAAACCTGACATTCCTTCTGCGATATTCCAGAAAGGCTCGCCAGGAATGTAAGCATTGTCCATGATAGCTGGCAGCGGTGGACACGATAGTGTACGGTGGCAAGAAGACCGGGCTCTGGACTGCAAAGTAGCACTGCTATCTGAAACGCCTGCTAAATCACGCCGGGCTGATAGGTAATTAGGATTGTGGAAAGGGTCAATGGAGTTGCTGTCGGATTCATTTCACAATTGTAATTTATTATTTAGTTCACAAATACACTTCTGAAAGAATTAAATTTGCTTCGTGGCTGAAGGCCTCCAAAAAGATGCTTAGAATAAGTTCAATTTTGAAAAGACATGACACACAATTAAATTTACGAATAAGATAAATCTTACAGATATATGAGATCAGCATGCGGAGCGGCTGAAGGCCGCCGGATTAAATCTTCAAAATTTCAAATATACTATGATGATTACTGAAGGCAGAAGGCCACAGTGTTTTAAGATGCTAACAGGGCTGATGGCCCACAATGTGCACAGAAAGAGATAAACAAACGCAATAAGATAGCTGAAGGCCGCAAAGTTAAATTGTGCAAATTAAGGAAATATGTATTGTAACAATCGGTGTAACAATAAATTGTTTAAAAATTTCCTTTTTTGCGACACCAACGGCGGAAGGCCCACAATAACTTGTAAAATCTTTCAGAGGAAATCACAATAACCTTTCGAGAGCAGAAGGCGATAATGTTTGGACTTGAATGAAACTCTGAGAACATGTTTCCAGGGCCGAAGGCCGACAACTAACCTTCCCAAATTAAAAATATAAAAATACAGTTAAATTACAACAACATTGACACTGCCAAAAGGATAATTAAGATAACTGCACTTAGGAGTCTCCAGTTCACTCAGACGAGACAGGTGGTGAGTCTAACTACATTTAATTAGTGCGAACCGAACCAAGGGACAGTCACGCACCGACCGACCAACCGCTTGCTTGCCACGACGGAGTACACGACAATTCAAGGCCCCAAAGAAGTTACAAGTATATCAAACGCATATGTGAACTGAGCTGCGAAAACTACACACCATGTTGGGCAGCAACAACAGGTGAGGAAAAGACACTGCCTAAAATTACGTTAGCGGCCAGGGCAGGTAACCGGAACACTAACGGCCACAAGGCAGAAAATTCCGCTGGTGCACTTAACTATGGATAAATTAATTTAATCAATTCCACCCGACGGCGGCTATCTCGAGGACTTCACTCGTTGTTGTTCACAGGAAAACCTCCACAACAGCAATGCTGGAGCCAACAACGTAATGCTCGAAACCACTCAACCTTCACGTCCTGGGTCGGCGAGTGACGATGCTCGTGCCGATGGGACAGCTGCAGACAGACCCCGACACTGCGCAGAGACCGCCAGAGGCCCAGTCGACTGTTCCGCACGGAGATGTCCTCGGACCAATCGACCGACCAACAATCTACTAAAAGTCAGGCCGACACCCCCGGGATAACAAGGCCGCCCAGCAGTGTTAGTGACGTCACACTAAGCGGCCCATAGCCGACGCAGCAGTCCACTGACACCTCCGTACAGACGCGCCTGATGCTAACGATCTTCTGTCCGTCATACAGAAAGGAGCGAACTATAATTCGAACCAAAGGCCAAATTATATATATTCTTGTAAACAGCATAAAGGTTCATAACGAAATACCGATTACATATACGGGCAGGAATAAGTTTAATCGATTGAGGAACTTTACCACTATTTTATAATTGTCAGAACACTATTTAGCTGTAAAACTCGCATACAGGTGGTTACAAATGCCAACTGACAATTATAAAATAGTGGTAAAGTTCCTCAATCGATTAAACTTATTCCTGCCCGTATATGTAATCGGTATTTCGTTATGAACCTTTATGTTGTTTACAAGAATATATATAATTTGGTCTTTGGTTCGAATTATAGTTCGCTTCTTTCTGTATGACGGACAGAAGACCGTTAGCATCAGGCGCGTCTGTACGGAGGTGTCAGTGGACTGCTGCGTCGGCTATGGGCCGCTTAGTGTGACGTCACTAACACTGCTGGGCGGCCTTGTTATCCCGGGGATGTCGGTCAGGCCCGGCTTAAGTGATGCATGGCGGCCACGGTCGAGCGGGCGATGTCCACTCAGGGGGCTCGCTGCTGCTGCAAGCCGGCGACTGGCGGTCCCGGGATGTGCTCCAGACGCGTTGCAACTGACTGCCAGGGCCCATCTCACGACCCGAACTGCCGCCGTGAACTCTCCTCCTCGCACGTACCGACCCCCCCCCCCCCCCTCGACGGATGACGGATGACAACAGGGAAGTCATAGCAGGGATAGCAGCCGAGCACAGATCTTATCAGAGGGGATATATATATACGCGCTACTCGACCTATGACGGATAGGCAAGACAGCAACTCAGCAACGCCAGTAATTTAAATCAACGTGGTGAGACGGAAAACAGGGTGTAAAATACCAAGTGGTGGGACGGCGAGCCATGCATGACTCACTATCGTTTTCAGCGTATGGCTCTCGCACATCGTACTGCATCTGTAGTAGCAATTTGCGCAGCAGTTGGCACCATACTGACGCAACGAGCTGTTACTAATCACTTACTGCAAGGACAGAATCGAGCCAGACTCCCTGTAGCGTACATTCCATTGACCCCAAACCACTGCCATTTGCAACTTCAGTGGCGTCAAGCGAGAGCTCACTGGAGGGCAGGATGGAGGTCTGTTGTATTTTATGATGAAAGCTGGTTCTGCAGCGGTGCCTGTGATAGCCGCCTGTTGGTTATAAACAGGCCAGCTGACGGCCTGGAACCGAGCTGTCTGTGTGCTACAAACACTGGACTTACCCCTGGGGTTATGGTATGGGGAACAAGAACACTGCCGGCCAGGGTGGCCGTGCGGTTCTAGGCGCTACAGTCTGGAACCGAGCGACCGCTACGGTCGCAGGTTCGAATCCTGCCTAGGGCATGGATGTGTGTGATGTCCTTAGGTTAGTTAGGTTTAATTAGTTCTAAGTTCTAGGCGACTGATGACCTCAGAAGTTAAGTCGCATAGTGCTCAGAGGCATTTGAACAAGAACACTCTCGTGTTTATCCCACGCACAATGAATGCAAATTTGTAAGTCAGTCTGGTGATTAGACCTGTTGTGTTGCTATTCATGAACAGCTTTGCAGAGGGCAATTTGCAGAATAACAGCTCTCCCCCACATACCGCTGTTGTAACCGAACATATCCTGCTGCGTGTCGACATGTTACCTCGTCCTGCTCTTTCACCAGATATGTCTCCAATGAAACACATATGGGACGTCATCGGTCGACAACTGTAGCGTCATCCACAAACAGCATAAATCGTCACCATATTGGCCGACCCAGTTGCACGTCTTCAAGCGTGCGTTCAACATTCACATTTTCAATCGCTTTTCTAGTGCATACGTGAACCCCTGATTTTGCAATGTTACTAAATTAAATATGTTACCTAGAAAAAATGTTCTCAAAATTTTATTACTTTATTTTTTGGTGTTGCGATTTTTTTCCCGGCAATGTATATGCCATTTGTATTTCTCATATTGGATATGTGTGAACAGCAGATTGCCTTCTAGGTGTTCGTCTCCGTATTAATCTTGACTCACTGTCACACTCTCAGGATGCGCTGATTATGGCAATTCTTCACTGTGACGTATAGGTTTTAAAGCAGATCGTAAGTTACGATACTGCACAGTTTTTTTTTAGAGGTGATTACAGCTATTTCTGGCACGCAGAAATAAGTGTGCTGTGTGATCCGTTGGTTCCCTCCAAATTATGGCGGCACCAAAGGGCATGTGGCGCGATCCTTTCAACCAGCCTGTGAGGAGCGTAACACATGTTAAACATCATTTTTATACTGGTTGCCAACCTTGTACCCAAAATAGATAGAATTTTTTTTTTTAGAAGAGGATTAAGTTTTTGCTTTTTCACTTTCAGATTTAACTCACCACACTTTAAACAAAAAGAATTTCTTCTTCTGAAGAATCTTCACGAACCTACAACTTACTTCACATGGTAAAAGCTGTCTCACTGCTATGACTGATAGATCAAACACAACGCAGCGTGATGCAATGTGAGAATGACTCTCAAGTCTCCTTTTTATTCTGGCCGTGAATGGAACTGAGGATCAGGCATGATATTCTTTGTATATATTTAAGTTGTCCATCAACAATTACAACCGCAAAAAATAAATAAAAGCAAATCAGTGGAACAATACGAACTAAACAGTTTGCATCAGTCTCAAATTATTTTATAGATAGCAGGTACCATACCACAACTAAACCCGTCGGGAAAAAGCTAATTTCATTTTTGAATTCAGTACCAGGAGTTATCTAAGACCACGATTTACATTCATTGTGACAAAAAGGTGTTGATCAGTTTTATTAGAAAATAGCTTTTGTTATACTAAGACACCTCAACTATATCCATATTGAAGTTTCTCTGTCTTATTCAAGGCATTTGTGTTCATCAAACCGCCGTCTGGAGCGGAGTTTGAGCGTATCAATTTTCACTTTTGCTTTGGTAGTTTGAACTAGTGATCCCCTCATTTTCACAGATATCTCTGCTCTGCTCAGCAACGGAACAGCTGTCGAGCGATACACCATACAGCATTCTGAGACAGAAACCTCGCTACACTTAGACACAGGAGAGTTTCAAGATTTCATTTTTGATTACAAGTGATAAACAAATAAAACAGCTTGTTTACTACAATAGGAACACTATACTTCTCACAAAGAAAGTTTAGATTGATAAAATGAAAGATTGTGAACCAATAGGCTTACTGAATAAAGGAAAACAATACAGTGAATATACAACAGTTTAGGTAACAGATAAGTTCGAGTGTTGTAGTGCATATATTTGGTATTTACACACTGATTCATTTGTACCATTTCAGTATGAAAATATCTAGTCAAATAGATCTAACTTATCGTTACAATTCAGTGAGATCTATCTTATGTTAATCAAGCAGTATTCATAAATGTTTTGTTGTTTCACCATTGTGATAGGAATATGTCATATTATTTAAAAATTGTAACCTCCCCACAAAAATTTTAAAAGACAATATTATTTAAGAATGCTAATGGACATTGCGCTAAGTGTAACCTCTCCACTGAAATTTTAAAGACAGAAATAATAAATGAATAGGAGCCAAACGTAACCTCCCTAGCAATTAAATTTAATGACAATAAAATGAGAATCGCAATCTGACCCAAGTATAAGTTCCTCACGAAAATAATGAAAGTCAATTCAGTGATAAGAAAATCTCAGTGATAATGATAATTCAATTAAACCGAAATATCGGTCTTTGGCCCTGTGCAAAAATCAGAATTAAATTCTTACCTCATTGTAACTACTACTCAAATTTCTGCTCTTATTCTTGCGCACGGCTTGGAGGAACTGCATTGCAAATAATAATATTCTTTTTTTTTTAATTTAACTGAAACTTTTCTTTAAGGGAAGTGGAACGAAATCGTTAGTTCAATTAAATAAATTTTTTTTGGTAAAATGCTTTTGAAATCAAAATTATTATTGGGGCACTTGTTGGAGATTAATTACAATAAATAAACTTTACATTATCTGATGATTACCTTAATTAACAATATATCTCATTCAGCATCTTGACCAGCGTTGCCGACAGACTACATCACACAACCGCACTGGGCTGCTACTACTGACCGACTGCTCTGCATGACGACTACTAGCGTACTCCACGACGACTACTACTGTACTGCATGACGACAACTAGCGAACTGCTCGCAACACTCGCGCGGTCAAGCGCAGACTAACCACGATAATAGGCTCTCTGGTCAAAGATTTTAACGTGCCTCACCATCGCTGCTACGTTACATACGTGTTTCATAACCCTCCACTCGGGGGGGGGGGGGGGGGGCGGCAAAAATTTGGCAGCGATGGTGAGTCATTTGGACTTGCCATCGCAAGAAATTTTTACAATTTACAGAATATTCAAATTTAGTACATAAATTAAATGTGGTGCACACGCAACGAGTACAAAATATATCAGACAAAGACAGGATGTGAGTACAAAACATAGTAGTAAATCAGAAAACTGTATATACAAATTATTTGACAGAAAACAAAGCGCACAGGCACTGAAAAAATTCTTTAGCATAAACAGAATGGCAAAAAAAAAAAAAAATCATACACACTGAAGTATTGAACATACAGAATGAGTACAAATCATATTGAAAAATGAGAAAAGTGCACAGGCACTGAAGTTCAGTAGAAAACATATTAACACCTAACATAAGTGTACATGCACTGTAGTTCAGAACATATCATCAAAATAAAAAATGTATATATAATATAAAAGACAAGAGTGCACATATACTGTACTTCAGAACAAATCGAAAAAATGTCTTTAGCATTTTCGCAATAAATAAACATAATGGCAAAAAAAATCATATCGACAAGTGACATAAATGTACTCGCACTGGAGTTCAGCGAATCGAAAAAAATGTATAGCCATGAACATAAATGATGTTAGCAAAAAATGATTTTCACTATGTGACAAGAATTAGGATAGGAAAGGGAAGGATTGCATCATGGTTGTAGCACTTTAGATTGCACACAGCTGTTCTGAAAGTCCATATCTTTCCACAGAAGTACAACACCAAGTGACACAATTTGAAGTTCTTTTCCCATCACAATTTATCAGCGTAGCCAAGACACTGAACTGTCGTAGTAATATTCCATGTTTTCATTTTGGCAGTACATTAGGTACACCAAACAGTGGGACCATAATAACGTCTTCATCGCTCACGGTGGTGGACAGCATGTCGTGTCAACACCACGCTCTTACAAGGCACACCAACGTAGAATTAGTGCAAAACCAAATATAGTGCTCCATGATCACTAGGATAAACAGGACAAATGGACATTGCAGTAATTCAGGGTAGTTAGCTCATAAGGTGAAGGACATTATGTCACATACCATTCTTCATTAGTTGTTTGCGGCATTCATAGCCCAGTTGTTGAACATTTCTGTACCATGTACGTAGTGTTACAGAAAAATGTTCATTAATTGTTTTACATAGAATCAGTAGCCTTCTTTTCCTAGTTACAAAGCATTATGAAATAATCGCATTCTTTTCCAGTTACAAAGCATAATTAAGAATCATTAGCCTTCTTCTAATTACAAAGCATTATGAAACAATCATATTCTTTTCCAGTTACAAAGCATAATTAAGAATCATTAGCCTTCTTCTAATTTAAAGCATTATGAAACAATCATATTCTCTTCCAGTTACAAAGCATAATTAAGAATCATTAGCCTTCTTCTAATTACAAAGCATTATGAAACATCATATTCTTTTCCAGTTACAAAGCATAATTAAGAATCATTAGCCTTCTTCTAATTACAAAGCATTATGAAACAATCATATTCTTTTCCAGTTACAAAGCATAATTAAGAATCATTAGCCTTCTTCTAATTACAAAGCATTATGAAACAATCATATTCTTTTCCAGTTACAAAGCATAATTAAGAATCATTAGCCTTCTTCTAATTACAAAGCATTATGAAACAATCACATTCTTTTCCAGTTACAAAGCATAATTAAGAATCATTAGCCTTCTTCTAATTACAAAGCATTATGAAACAATCGCATTCTTTTTCAATTACAAAGCATATCATAATTAATTAATCATTTTCCAAGTGACATATTATTCATTGCTGTTCAGCATTACTCAGAACTTTCTCGAACTGGTATCACTATTTGGGACTGGTAATACATTTTTTGTTAGCAATGCATTGCGTTGGGATCGATAATTAATTGCTGAGGCATAACACTATTTGCTTTTGACCTATTGCTGCAAATGAGGATAGGTAACGTCATTCGTCATGAGTCAACTGTAGCAAGGTTATGTAACAAGGCAGTATATGTGATCACATTTATAAATGATAAACACAAATGGGTAAAAAATAAAAATGCAAGTACTAGAACAGATATAATAAGTAACAGGTGTAGTAAGTATCATGAAAAGCTTCTCCTGAAAAAAAATACAAAATGGATTATTGACCTGAAAGAAGAAACGCACACTATGCTGAAAAGTAGTGAACTTCGAATTAACAGGTAGTGAAATGTGTATAAAAATGCATTCCATAGCTGTCCTTTCCAAAACTTTCCGTCATCCTACTATGCAATATAACACCTGCTGTCAAAACAAACTGCAACAAATACTTAAATAACTACATAGTCTAAATGTAACTTCAACATTATCCTCATCTGTAAAGAAAAAAACTTCATTATCCATCACTTCATTATCCATATTATCATAACTTCATTATAATCATCACCTGTAAAGAAAAACTTCATTATTCATAATAGCATATTCTTCATCATTATTCATCAGCATTCATTATCATCTGCAAAAAAATCACTTCATTACTCATTACATAACTAATCCTTATCTCTAGCATATTTCATCACTAAAACTAAGATGTGTAGTTCTGTCTGACAGCCTGCATCAATCACCTTGTATTCTGAAAGAAAAAATTAGTTAAGACTGCTATTCTACGATGAGTATAGTATATTCTTGTTAATGTTTGTTAATCCTGATCCATTTACTCTTCCTCATAAAGTTATTGCATCTTCTTTCGTTTATTCCGTGGGTGAAATTCCCATTTCTGTTGAATTTATTTCTTACACGCATCATTTCTTTCTGAAATTGATGAACAGAGATTAACGTCCTGCATTTAAATCATATACCCACTAAATAATGACTGGTTTATGGTAACATAATTAACCATACAGCATAACATGACAGAAAACGTAATGTGTCAAAGACATTGACAGTGTTCAGATGCAAAAATGTACAGAGAATATCACAATGCAGCAGCAAAAAATGTAAAACAGTCACGATGTTGAGATATCATAGGGCAAAAAGAATGTCAAAATCAACTGGTGTGTGTTATACCTTAACTATTTCACAGTGCATACAAACAAAACTGGAATACAATCATACATAAAAAGACAAAATGTGACGTTCGTTGTGTTCAGCTTGTATGTAGTGTAGTTAATAGAGGCGAGAATTAAAGACTTCAATGGAGAGAGAATTTGATAAAATTACTACGTCATTACATAGAATTGCATAATTATTCATAAAATACGTAAGTTCGTCTGGAAAAATATGCACGGTCTGATGTGTAACGACAAGAAAAGCGACCGGCTACCCTTACCTTGCCGGGCACTTGCCAAGAAAAAATACGATAATCATCAGTAATTAGTCAGGTGAATATAATTGCATTAGTAAATGGCATCATAGTGTGTTGAATCATACAGTGGTTTCATTCAATAAACGGTTTAATGTTTGAGATATGGTGATTGCCTTTCGATTTTCTGGTTCTCAAAGTTTCGACGTGTACAACATTGGGGTGAGGGATGCTGCGAATCCGATATGGACCTGCGTATAGAAGTTCAAATTTACTGCACTTACCTTTTAATTTGCTGGATAAATAGTGTGTACGCACTAATATCTTCTGTCCAACGTGAAAGTCTCGGCGTCTACAAACCTGTTTTTGCAGTCCTCTCCGGCGCTCTGCGGCACGTTTGATGTTGTTCAGCGCAATGTCAATTATTTCGTGGTGTCTTAGTCGACGACATTTAGGGAAGTTTACTAATTCTTTAATTTTGTTTGGTGGTTCAACGTTTTTCAGTATAACAGACGGAGATAGCATACTTGTTAACCAGTTCGTCAGGAATGCATAATAACCAATTGTTACTGTCAGGATGAGAGCGGCGAAACAGAATGTCATTGCGTACAGTGTAATGGTTTCTAATCGTAACATTATTCTTATCTAGCCAAAGGTGTTTAATTTCTTTCCACGCGTTGTCTTTATTTTGCTCTTGTGCTATGTCCTGTAATGACGATGAAATAAAGTTTTCAAATGCAACTTGCTGAATGTACATTACACTGAAATTTGTTTTGCAGAAGTTGGTTGCTACGTCTTGCTGATTGTTGCTGAGAGAACGCGATAGTGCGTCTGCTATAACATTTTGCGTGCCGGGAATGTGAACTATTGTAAAATTAAATTCTTGTAAATAAAGTTTCCATCTACTTAATCTATCGTGTGTGAATTTAGCCGAAAGTAAAAACTGTATCGCTCTGTGGTCTGTGTAAACGGTGGTATGTCTGCCATAAAGAAAATGCCGAAATGTCGTAAAAGCCCATACAACACATAATGTTTCCAATTCTGTAACGGAGTAATTTCGCTCAGCAGGTGACAGAATGCGGCTTGCAAATGCGATGTTTTTAATTACTGTAGAACCATCTTCTTCAATCTCCTGGAAAATGTGTACGCCTAAAGCGGTGTTGGAACTATCGGTGGCAATGGACAAATTTCTAGTAAGATCTGGGTGCGATAACAGTGGAGCATTCAACAAAGCATGTTTTAAATAACATTCTCGTGAACAAAATTCTGCGTGTCAAAAGTAATGTTTGCGTTACTGTAATATGCAATCTGTGCTGTATCTGGTTAAAATCTATCGTACGTGTTATTATTTACGGGAGAATGTTGTGGCATATCCACTATATGAACTGTTCTGTTATTTCTTACTGACGTGTTACGCTATAGATGGCACCTATTGTCTGTTTCATTCATGATTATTTATTGTTGCTGATGTTGTTGCTGCTCATAAGATCGACTGTTATTAAATGTACGCTGAAAATTGTGCTCATCATTTTTTTTTTTTTTACGTCTGTCATGATAGTAATTTCTATACGGCGCATTGCGATACAAGTTGAAATAGTGTGTTATCTGTACGTAGTTATTTCTTTGCTGCCATGCGTTACTATTTGTTGGAGCTGGGACTATACGTGCACGCGGCGAAACATTTAAGTTTGGTTGACCTTGTACACTGCATTGTTGGTTATGTATGCTAAGCGGCTGACTTTCATGCTGTTGTGGTGAAAAGGTCTATTGTTACCAAAATGTGGTTTGCTATTGCTGATAATTTTATACATACTGATGATTACGATTTTATCCGTTATTAAAATTACGCTGGTTCTGGAGTGCCTAAACAATATTGTCACTTTCAGTAAAACTTTGTCACATCGGGTTTTCTTTAGTCATTTTTCTTAATTCTAGGTAGAGCAATAGTTAAAGAGGTATTTTGATAGATATAAAGGATAGTAGAAGAGAAAGCAGCAGTGCAGAAAACTAAAGATGAAACAGCACTACTACAGCTCGGGGCCCTATGCTCGCTACGGCACATATTCATTAAAGCGTAATGAATCCCCTGAGGTCAATTACGCACTGCAAATAAATTTTAACTTCTGCGTTGCAGGCAATGGCAGTAAAATTCCAAAGGCCAATTGTTGTATCCGTGCTAATTCAAATTTCTGCATTATAGGCAATGCTGATGAAAATACAATAACAAATTGTCGCATCAGGTTCAAAGCTAGTTTCTGCATTTCAGGTGATAGCGGTGAAAGTACAAAAATAAATTGTCGTATACAGCTCAAAGCGTGTACCTGTGTTCTGTCATTATTAAATTCTTTACATTTTCTGGCGGATAAAAATTGCTCGTAATCCACGTTCTCGTCATTGAATTTGAAAACACGTTCGGGTTTGTGTGTGAATCTGTTTGTCTGTGTCATTTCGGATTTCAAGTTACATAGCTTTTCAGATTTTAAGTCGCGTGGCTTTTCGGATTTTACGTCTCGTAGTCTCTGTAAATTGCTCACATTATGCGCGCTGCGTGACTCTGACAAATGCTCGCAAAGTGGCGGTTTCTGTGACGTATTGGTGACTGAAATAGTTTTCAACTCTGTTACTGTAACACTTTTGTCAATTTGGTTGATCTGTCGTGCAAATTTCTCGTCAACTTCCGTATTCGCAGTGTGTGAAACTTCCAGTGGCTATAAATTGAACTCGTCGCGTATCTGTACTGCGTTTTTACGGCATTGTTCAGTGACTGTATTAATTTCGTGCATCTGTGTTTCGGTCGCTGAACATTGTTCAGTGACTGCATTAATCTTGTCTTTATGTGATTCTATTGTGCCTACACGTGTGCTACTTAATTCTTGCGCAACAGTGCCAACTTCTTCATTACTGTTATTAGCACAAGCCTCAGTATCCTCACGTAATTGTTCTTTACTGTCCCGACATTGCACGGTAACACCTGTATTCTGTTCACTAACTTGTCTGCTCCGTTCGTTAAGGTTTTCATTAAGTTGTTTATACTGTTCATTAAGTTGTTTGAAATAATCATCCATCATATCTAGTCTTTTACTATCTTGTAGCAATATTGCCATAATTTGACCCAATGTAACATTATCTACTCCATTCTCTGTACTATGTGACGGTGTATTTGCCATTGTCGCGTTTTGTGTGACCATTTGGTCATTCTGTAATTTACAAAAAGGTTTCTCACTCGAGTCCGTCGTATTTTCGGTACACTGACCACTTTCATTACACAAATTTGTCTGTTCGTCACGAGAATTTTTCAAACCGGGTGTGTTAGGCTGGGCAGCGCTCATTACAATAGAGCGTCCCGCGTCATCAATTGTCGTCAAATTAACAGACGAGACAATTGAGTTCGTTTGTTCATCATTAATATAAAAGTCATCACTAGTGGTTGTAATGCACTGATTGTTAGTGAACGCAGGATTGTCATCATTACACTGCGTGTCACATGTCCTATCGGTAAAGTCGTTTGAGCCGGTAATTTCGTTCGTAATACCTCGCGATACACTATTCACAGTCTTTCGCGGCATTTTTACAATAGTCACAAATATTCACAAAACAAATAAGCACAATGCAAAAACAACACACAAATACAACAGAGCAACGAATTGCCGTTCACCTGTAGAGAGAAAGTCACAAGATTAGTAAAAGCGTTGCGCCAAATCCTAATTATATCTAAGCAAATAAGAGCAGATATCTGACTGTCTTTCAAAAGATTCTCAACGAAATACGATCCTGGACTGGGTGTCGCCAAGTGTAACCTCCCCACAAAAATTTTAAAGAAAAGACAATATTTAATAGAAATGGGAGCCAAGAAGCAATATCGTCCCCACAGAAATATTTAAATAAAAAATATAATAATAAATGGGAGCCAAGTGTATCCTCCCGCAATGAAATTTAATGACAATAAAATGATAATCGCAATCTGACCCAAGTATAAGTTCCTCACGAAAATAATGAAAGTCAATTCAGTGATAAGAAAATCTCAGTGATAATGATAATTCAATTAAACCGAAATATCGGTCTTTGGCCCTGTGCAAAAATGAGAATTAAATTCTTACCTCATTGTAACTGCTACTCAAATTTCTGCTCTTATTCTTGCGCACGGCTTGGAGGAACTGCATTGCAAATAATAATATTCTTTTTTTTTTAATTTAACTGAAACTTTTCTTTAAGGGAAGTGGAACGAAATCGTTAGTTCAATTAAATAAATTTTTTTTGGTAAAATGCTTTTGAAATCAAAATTATTATTGGGGCACTTGTTGGAGATTAATTACAATAAATAAACTTTACATTATCTGATGATTACCTTAATTAACAATATACCTCATTCAGCATCTTGACCAGTGTTGCCGACAGACTACATCACACAACCGCACTGGGCTGCTACTACTGACCGACTGCTCTGCATGACGACTACTAGCGTACTCCACGACGACTACTACTGTACTGCATGACGACAACTAGCGAACTGCTCGCAACACTCGCGCGGTCAAGCGCAGACTAACCACGATAATAGGCTCTCTGGTCAAAGATTTTAACGTGCCTCACCATCGCTGCTACGTTACATACGTGTTTCAAAATGAGATCACAGAGAAACAGAAAATTTAGATTTCGGGTTGTATTCTTCGTATTTTGCATAAACTTGAGTACAAGGTCATTGATAGAAGCAGCCGGCCGGAGTGGCCGAGCGGTTCTAGGCGCTTCAGTCTGGAACAGCGCGACCGCTACGGTCGCAGGTTCGAATCCTGCCTCGGGTGTGGATGTGTGTGATGTCCTTAGGTTAGTTAGGTATAAGTAGTTCTAAGTTCTTGGGGACAGATGACCTCAGATATTAAATCCTATAGTGCTCAGAGCCATTATCTGATAGAAGCAGCCATTGAGTAAAATGAGTTTGCTACATTCTATAATTAGTATATTTCCTTTGTTTCATATGCATGGCGTGATTGTATGAGTGTGTGGGTGTCCACACCTGGATTGTTTGTTGAAGAGGTAAGACAGTGCAGCATCAGAGAAGAAGTATATTGTAGTCAATTAAACTGATTTGAGGAAAGCGGTAACGATATTTTATGGTCAATCAGACTAGTTCTAAATAGGCAATAGCCCAGTTAAGTTTAGCTAAAACATAGTGTGGTGGCTGTTGATTACTTTAATGAGTAATTTTTGGAAAGCTTTCGACACCGTTCCTCACAAGCGACTTCTAATCAAGGTGCGGGCCTACGGGGTATCGACTCAGTTGTGCGACTGGATTAGTGATTGCCTGTCAGGAAGATCGCAGTTCGTAGTAATAGAAGGCAAATCATCGAGTAAAACTGAAGTGATATCAGGTGTTCCCCAGGGAAGCGTCCTGGGACCTCTGCTCCTCCTGATCTATATAAATGACCTGTGTGACAATCTGAGCAGTTCTCTTAGGTTGTTCGCAGATGATGCTGTAATTTACCGTCTAGTAAGGTCACCCGAAGACCAGTATCAGTTGCAAAGCGATTTAGAAAAGATTGCTGTATGGTGTGGCAGGTAGCGGTTGACGCTAAATAACGAAAAGTGTGAGGTGATCCACATGAGTTCCAAAAGAAATCCGTTGGATTTCGATTACTCGATAAATAGTACTATTCTCAAGGCTGTCAGTTCAACTAAGTACCTGGGTGTTAAAATTACGAACAACTTCAGTTGGAAAGACCACATAGATAATATTGTGGGGAATGCGAGCCAAAGGTTGCGTTTCATTGGCAGGACACTTAGAAGATGCAACAAGTCCACTAAAGAGACAGCTTACACTACACTCGTTCGTCTTCTGTTAGAATATTGCTGCGCGGTGTGCGATCCTTACCATGTGTGATTGACGAAGGACATCGAAAGGGTACAAAAAAGGGCAGCTCGTTTTGTATTATCACGTAATAGGGGAGAGAGTGTGGCAGATATGATACGCGAGTTGGGATGGAAGTCATTACAGCAAAGACGTTTTTCGTCGCGGCGAGATCTATTTGCGAAATTTCAGTCACCAACTTTCTCTTCCGAATGCGAAAATATTTTGTTGAGCCCAACCTACATAGGTAGGAATGATCATCAAAATAAAATAAGAGAAATCAGAGCTCGAACAGAAAGGTTTAGGTGTTAGCTTTTCCCACGCGCTGTTCGGGAGTGGAATGGTAGAGAGATAGTATGATTGTGGTACGATGAATCCTCTGCCAAGCACTTAAATGTGAATTGCAGAGTAGTCATGTAGATGTAGATGTAGATGTAGAATGAGTAACGTCGGTATCAGGTATAGTAAAGAGTACATAGAAAAGTCAGAGAAATAGGCAGTAGATTGGTACAGCAAAAGGTCAGAAACGTCCTTATTGATAACATCAAGATAGTACAGAGACTGAATAAACATGCCGTTTTTTTTTTCATGAAACGGTAGTCGTTCGTTTATAATTTTTTTTACGGTAATGATTTTTTTAGTCGATATATGAGGGCTGTAGACATAGTATCGGAAAACGAATGTACTGACAAATGTGATACAAATTGTAATGCAAGCAATTTTCACGTCCAGTTAATACTTTGTTAGTAGATGTATTGAAATAATTTCGTCAGCCTCCGTTTTTCTTTGTTGTACTGTATTCACGGGATCAAAGACCATTCCTAGTTCCGGTAGCGAATACAAAGCAATATGTTTTCGGCGTATTTGATGGCTGCTGTAAAAGTTCGTAAAATACGAGAAGCTATCAAACAAAAGACCTGAGACTGCAGGCATTCGCAATAATTCTGCTCCGAAGCACAGTAATTTTCCGTTTCCCTCTGGTATCTGCAATTAAAGGCGTCGGGCGCAGAGCGCTGTGGTCGACCTATATCGTGTTTGATTCAGAGAGACTAACAAAGCGCATTTTTATTAAAACGAATTTTGGCGTCTTTGAGCCCTTTTAGGGCCAGGCTGTCGTGGACTCTAACTTTTAATCACGTCCGCCCGAGGTGATACGACAGTTCAAAGGCAGGCAGCGACGTGGCTGTGGCACTGCGGCTGGGACAGATGACAGTCTGGTGGTAGACATAATTACGACACCTCGCAGGTAGCCAGCAGGACTCGTCTAATTACGAAGACTGACACCGGAAGCCAAAGCGAGGCATTAGTGGTTGATACAAGCCTTTCGTCTACCAGTTAACTTAATTTTGCCTCTTTGTGCCTGATATTCATTGTTTGAAACCTCCTGGAATCCTGTGGGAGATCAAGCAATGTGTGAATAAAAGACTATACTAAAAATGTTACTTGATTTGTAATTCAGTGTTGGCTGCACTTTACAATTAGAAGGCTTAGAGTAAAAGAAGATATTATTTCATTTCACTGTCCTGTTTTTATATGAGTAGTAATAAGGTATGCAGCCATCTGAAACAAGCGCAGTAATTTCAAAGACGGATGCTTCTCAGCAAAACACAAAAATGTCTATATGTGTCCGAATATGCTCCCTTTCTGAACTGTTAGTGGAAAGTTATGATTTAAGACTTTTACAGATGTAATACATGACTGAGATTTAAAAAGCATTTTGAAACCGATAAATGATGTCGGTACTAAAATATGAGACAGTTCAGTTTAATTTTGTCTCATATCGTGTTTAACATAAACGTTCATTAACTACTCACACGGAACCCCTTGATTGGAGGTCTCAAAAGGTCAATGATGTTTACGGCATACGACGCTCTTACATGTTGTCTGCCATGCAACCACAATATTGGGTAATTATTGGTATTTCACAACAGCACTACAGTGCTTGTGGTGTTGACAAAGCAGAGCAATGACAACGATAAACAAAGCTAACACTGCATTTTATCTACAACAACAGTTTCCGATGTTGACATTTTGTCGTAAAGGAACCCAAGGGTTTCCGCAGAGTGAGAAAGAAGTGGCAGGTGAAATATTAGCGGTTGTGCAAGATGAGTCAGTGGAATGTGTGGTGCCGCATACGGTCGACTGTCCGGGCGATGTACATGAAGAGTACTCAACAAGTGGAAGTGATATTGAAACGGTGTCGAGCCATGTAATTAATCGTCCTTGTCAGAACGGGAGCCACAAATCTCATCTCCAGTGAGACGTACTAAAGGACAATCGTTGTACAAGGAGCGGGTACTAAATATAATTATGTACAGTCGTGCTCAAAAGTATCCGAACGACCTGAATTGCATTTCTCCTGATTCGCATGCAACCCGCATAACGCAGCTGTCTAGCAGGTCCTCTAATCGCTCCTCGGTATAGTCGTTGGACTATCGAAAATCGTTCCAACAAGTCACCACCACAAAACACTGCTCTGTATCGCAATAACTCAAGATTTCAAGTAATACCACGATACTACAAATATCAGGGAACACCTTATCACAGATAAGACTGTCCTTAAGGCTTGTAAGCTCACATTTATTACAATAAATGACATACCTGAAATGTTACCACTCTCATTATTACGTCAGATAGGTAGTGCACGTAGTAAGTTCGTCGTATTCATGATTTCCTCTTCAAAGTAACATACCGTACTTATTATTTAACACAAAATGGCATTAAAAATTTAAGTAATGCACGAGCAGCTAATTGAGAATAGCTATGACTTCAAACGACAAGATGGACCGTCTAGTTCTGCATATGGATTCAAACCCAGGTCAGGCAGACTAAGCAAAGATTTCGTGACTGACGAAAACTAACAGTCATTCCTGAATGAGCACACAGAGAATGATATACATCGATTTTAGATAATATCAGTTGGCAAATATCAACTTTAAAATAAAAACGAAAACATTTTTAACGTAGGGGACTGATGACCATAGATGTTAAGTCCCATAGTGCTAAGAGAGCCATTTTTAACGTACGCGAATTCCAACCAGCAACTGTTGTCCCTGTTAAGGAATTACGAGAGATGTTAAATATTGTTTCTTCACAAGTGACTTACTTGAAATGCCGTGAGGTAAAGCGTTGTGTTGGACAGGGATTCGAACCCAGAACCTATTCGGATTGTTATCGAAGCAGAATCAAATGTGACATATCGGATTTTCTCGGCAGTAGCTAGATGTTTTAACTGAAATGAAGAGATCAAACATTAATTTTTTCCTTCCCAGGACATTAACCCGGCACCTATCGCTGTTATATTCTAAAGAAAACGAACGTTAAATACGGGTTTGTTACACCAGCAATGACATGTGAGCATGTTTGAACTCGAAATAATATGACGAAGAGTTCAGTGCTTAATGGTAATTGAACCCACACAAGCCGGCCGTTGTGGCCGTGCGGTTCTAGGCGCTGCAGTCTGGAAAAGCGAGGCCGCTACGGTCGCAGGTTCGAATCCAGCCTCGGGCATGGATGTATGTGATGTCCTTAGGTTAGTTAGGTTTAACTAGTTCTAAGTTCTAGGGGACTAATGACCTGAGAAGTTGAGTCCCATAGTGCTCAGAGCCATTTGAACCATTTTTGAACCCACACATATCGTTGTGGACTACACACAAAGACACGTAGCTACCGAATTTTTCTCCACCAGCAGCTCAGAATCACAACCATACCAATAACTTACAGTGATCTCGCAAATAGTTGTGTGTCTCACTGGGAGCCAAAAACGTCAGAGATCGTTAGTGTTGACAGCAAATGAAAATACATTAAAAAACAAAATTATTATCCACGAGCAGATAGGTGTTCTCATGTGAGAGCTTGATAATACATAATGAAAGCTTTAGTGCCGGGCCAGGATTCGAACCCATTCACACGGAATATGTGGAGATGCTGAAGAATTTGCAATTCTGAACAAACAACAAAATGTAGTCGAGCTGTATTGTCACGAAGAGGTCAAATTCCGGGTTAAGGGCGGTCTGAGTTGCATTTCCAGTTCAGAACCAATTTTATCGACGTACAGAAGCTCAAATAAAAGATGGAATAAGTGTCCTGTGATCCTACATAGCGTTTGTATCGTCACTAGAAATAAATAACTAATATAAGAAAGGTTACTGGTGATAAGAGTTTCTACATGTCGCCACTCCTGACTTTATTGTGGTTCAACCTAACATCTACTTGATAGAGAAGGAATATCATGTTTAATGTGAATTTCAGACCACAATGCCATTACACCATCTTCACTTGGCGTAGCTAGAAGAGAATAGAATCCGTCTCTCCCTATCAAAAATTATCGGAAGGAGTTGGAATCAAACCCAGACCATAAGTATATGAACCTATCACCAATTCAACACACCACCAAATTCTCTTCTCGGTGACTCATTTTTCTGTCGTAACGCCATTGCGCCACATTGGATTAGAATTTTGACACACAGGCTCCCTGTAGTGGTTTGCAGCATGTTCAGTACATTCATTTACTTGCTTGACCGAATAGCCATGAACTAGCTGCCTCGGCTACCCAGTGCATACATTCGACTCTATCATGTAATCGTCGAAATAAAATCATGTAGCTGCCACCTACACAGAGCTGCCAACACTGTAGGATGCAGAAATTTAAATGAGAAGTGTTCCTTTCCACTTGAGCTACTCTATTATGCTTGTTGAAAACGTCGTGCAGTGCAAAAGAAAAAGTGTAACTGTCTTTCTCTCAGAAGTCTAGATCCGTCCATATGCATTATCTCACAGCACTAAGGAATACAGAAGTTCTGGTGGAATTGTTGTTGACTTCTGGAGCTGCTGTAGCTTTGTGTCAGCTGGTAGTGTCATGTTAAGTGTCGCGAGTTCGAATACATTCACTGATGCATTTTTTAAAACGCAATTCTGATTTCTTCTAAAGTTATCAATCTAATGGAACTTTGAACGTAATTCCCTTCACTTCTAAACCCGAAATAGCCGCATGTGGATAAAGGGCTAATTTCTGCAACATTTTGTTCTTTTCAGGTTTAATAGACGGCCAGGCAGCAGATGCATCTCGAAACTTTTGTATTATGTATGGGGAGAGCGTATCGTGCCAAAATACGTCAGGAAAGTATTTCCGATATTAGCTGTCGTGTGGAAGTTGCATTGTATTCTTCTTCAAATCTTGTTTGATAGCCTTAACTCAGAACAAGTTTTCAACATGCATGTAATCAATAAACTGCATGTGCACTGTCAGACTGTTATAGGTAACATCAGGGAATTCGCATATATCGTTGATGATTAATTTGTCCCTCATGTTTACTATTGTTTTAATAACACTAAAAGAAACCTTACAAAAATTGTGCACTTTATTATAAGAAATGAAATAAAACTACCAACGATAACCTTAAACGAAAGTCTGTTTCGATAAATCTGAGTATCTGAACACGAGCGTACCTCTATCGGCACGAATTAGTAAAATACTACTCACTTAGATTTCGACTGGGTCTATGTTTAATTCGTATGCTGTGTCAAACTCAAGAGGTATGCAAATGTGGCATTTCATAAACAATGTTACGCTTGTCAGCAGCGGAAAGAGGCGTTACCTGTTGTGGCAAAATGGTTCAAATGGCTCTGAGCACTATGGGACTCAACTGCTGAGGTCATCAGTCCCCTAGAACTTAGAACTAGTTAAACCTAACTAACGTAAGGACATCACACATATCCATGCCCCAGGCAGGATTCGAACCTGCGACCGTAGCGGTCTCGCGGTTCCAGACTGCAGCGCCAGAACCGCGCGGCCACTTCGGCCGGCACCTGTTGTGCAGCATTGCATGTTTTTCACCATTGCAATATGAGGCGAAAGTATTTTCTTACGATTTCCTTACCGATGTTTGATCTGCCTGCTTGTAGCTCGTTCACAGAACGGATAAAATCGTTCCAGTCAGTGTGACTGGAACCGCACACCATAACAGGCGGTTCTTCACAGGTCAGCATGTTGCCACAGAGCTAGCGAAGAGGTATTGGGCTTAGCTTCCTCTTACGAGGCCAGTAGTGTCTAGCACTCCTAAACCGCTATTTAAAGGACAAGATTAGTTGCGATTTCCACGTGCAACGACTTTCGTGGGCTGAAAACCGTAAATTTACAATCTTTTGTTATACCTCAAGCGATAATAACTCAGATTTTTCAAGGGAAATGACAGGAAAAATCAAGTGTAATTTAAGGGTTAATTTCGTGCACACAAGGAGTAACTCGTTGATCACAGAGTTGCCAAACATACTTTGCCTTGTTGCCAAATCTCAGTTACAGTACCAGCAGGAAGAGAACGAACAGATCTGTTCCTGCAGCGGGCTGGGGAGTGACCATAGCTGGCGTCTCAAAGATGCGGCTGATATGGGCTGGAATATGTAATGCGTCTGATTCGCAAGTCTGTATCTAATTTTAGGGACTGGAGCGTAGTTACTAATAATAATCAGAACTGACTGCAAACTAAGCATCATAAATCAGTAACTCTCATAGCTGTGTTTATATTTCTTCCGTAAGTGTACTCAAAACTAAGAAACTCATTCAAGACGATCTAATTTAATCATACCTTATTGCTGACTAACCATGAAGAGTCAGGAATTACCGGAATTTTCGCTAATGTCAGTAACCAAATCTAAGCTTGAAAATAAAACACGACAGTTTTTGTAATAAACCGGGACTCCTATCAAGACTCTTTCCTCCCTTTTAACTAACCACGAAAGATGTCTGATATACTTCCATTCAGAAGTAACAAAGTGCAAGATGAAGCGCATGATGAGAAGTTCTGTTTACCTTGACTTCCGCGTATATCATCTCCCAACATAAACCGGCTCTGCCCAGTTGGTAATGAAGGAACGTGATGTTTAATGTGGATTCTGGATTATAACGTCATTCTCTTGAGGTTACCAGAGGTAAAGTGAATCTGTTTTTGTGTTTCAAAAGTAAAAGCCTGAACCCACGCGTTGCACCTGTGATAGTTCGATCCACCAGACCATTGTGGCCACATTTCCCAGCCCCAGGAGTGTGCTGTAACGGATGATGTGCTTAGCTTACAAAATTAGTCACGGTGGAAAAAATGCGAGTCTATTAAATGGTTAAGTAGAAGCAAGCTTCTGACGTGGATATTATGCTATTCTCATGTCAGCTGGATTTAAAGACTCTTCTAGGCATCATAGCTTCGATGTGAAGCCAATTTCAAATTTTCACTAATTCAGCAAATTTCTTAGTTCGAGAAAATCCACTGTGAAGTGTGGAAATTCCGGAAAATTCGATTATTACCGAAATTATTACTATCATTTTCTTCATACCACTGATGGAACACATGTGTTTGAAGATCATTTAATGCCTATTATAGAAGCAGTTGCCCAAGAACAGGTTCTTTCCCTGTCTACGGAATCCTTTTCATGTTAATATCAAACATCAGCAATTACTCGAAGATTACATTAAAACTAAAGTAATTAGTGAAGTCGTTGCTTGATAACAAAAACGCGCTTCCCCTTCATCATTTACTTGCGCCTAGAAATGGCTGTCGAATACTGACAAACAAAAACCCAAGGGATCGTACTGCCTTACGATATACGTCGCTGGCAGTTTTTCCATATGATTTGGTCGAAGTGACCTGTTTCAAGTTGTGTATGACAGAGAATGTTTTAGAAAATCAGTTGTTTTCCTTTGCAATAAACAGAAATATTTTCATTCTAAGCTATGCAAGTTCAAACTTTTCGCAATATTAGTTCAAATTTAATATTCGCTTCTATAATGAAGGAAAGTATTTCACAGTTGCAAAACCCGCATCGGACTCATTGACCTTACACTTAGTCGCTTACCATCAATTCTAGCTCAGAGCGACGCCAGTTTAAGTAACCTAATGTAGCGAAGACTGTTTACCATTGCTCTTTCTCACCGGAAAATAGATAGTTCACTCATTGGGCTCCATAAGTACACTGTAACAGTAATTTCTGTGTGTATGCAATGCATACGGATTGTAGAATTTAGCTGTGCTCTCTCTTCCACTTCTGTATACAATACGCCTGACCTAAACGGGCCGTTTCTCATTGCAGGCCCTAGGCAGTGCATCGTCATACTGACAACAGTAACGTGCTTATACTGACAGCCTCACTGTTCGTTTTACCTGATTTTGTAACCATTTAAATAAAACAACATGGCCTTCCAGTGGGAGACATTTCGTCCCCCTTATCCTTCTGTGAAATTTGTCAGTAAGCTTTTTGATTTCCAACCAGCGAAATGCGGCAGGGTACGGCCGGTAAACGATTCACAAACCACGATTTAGTGCCGTTAAGACGATTTCCTTAAACATTGTCGTAGCTAAAGGAATTTAGTTTCTTCTTAAATCGCCTTATGCAGCAACGTTCATAGACAACTCAAACAGGAAAAGCTCTTTATCCGGGTATGAAGGTCGTAAAACAAACTTCTCACAGTTTGTGTCAGGTTGATTTTTTCGTCTGGTAGCGCTGCATTAGTATTTTGTCTAAGAGGTTTCACAAGTAGTGTTCCTGTAGCTGTGGGAATCATTGGTTGAAAACGAGTTTAACACCAATGGACACAGTACTGCTAAATATTCAAAATGATTATCAACCAAACATAATTTTTTCTGTAAATTCGCAGCTCCATTAAATAAATCAGAAAAAAATAGCTTGCACATGCTGGCCCCTACCACAGTTAGAACTGACGACTAAGTGAGCCGTTGCGACAGGAGACACGGGCTACGGACACACAGCTGCCAGCACCCTTCTCTCATCACGGTATTGGTCGCTTAGCCTCATAACGCATCGTGAAAGATAATAAAAGTTTTCAATTATGTGAAGAATAGCATTTCTTTAGCCAAAAAATTTAATTTTCATTCTCAGCGTCTTAGTTTACGTGAGGTTTATATAGCACGAATCATTCATATAGAAAGGGAATATCAAGTGAATTTAGCGAGTCAGTTCAGTACCATTCACGAAAGTGATTGCACTGTCACAGTGTTGCCAAATTTTTGTGACGATGTTACCAATGCTCAGCTGTACTAGGAACAGCACATAGAGGCATTCGACTGAAACATAGCCATGACCAAGATTGTAACTGGGGTCGACAGCATCGTCGTCTACCACCTTGACAACTCGAACGGTGACAGTGCTCGGCCGGTTACTTACGTTTACTGGTATCAAAACTACAGCATGAAAACACATAATGTTAATAACCCAGAGATCATTAAGTTTGGAACCCATAGTAAAGTGAAGCAGTCATCAGTCGGAAGATTGGTTTGGACACCACAGTCTTGTTGGAGGTGGTATGCCGTTGCTATCCTCCGACCTTTGAGTTGAATTACCTAACCAGTTAATGGGGGAACCTACAGTTTAACGAGGGTTTCGGACCACTGTGCAACTCGGCATTTTTCACATCAAGAAACACTGCCCGAGGTGAAATAATTGTATAGTGGGACATAAAAATTTTGGTACCGATCAACGTTGAACCCGAGACAATTGTAGTCCTAGTCTTCCTCTTTACCACTTCGGCACCATGCAACGGCTGGAAGCTCTAACGTACTAATGAAATGTTTTATTTGTAGACGCTCTTTCGGCGTACAGCATTGAAAATACGATTGTCCGTCCTCAACTTTGACCTCGATTTTTTAAGTTGCTAGGGAGTGAATAGCACAAAGCTAGAACATCTATGCCATATTTGACAAAAATCGGTAGCGCACTTGTCAGACCCTCTCCTTGTGAAACTTATTTGTTAATCGGAAGTTTCTGGAGACTGTTTTCCCCTGCTCCCCACAACGAGCGTTCTAAGTGACATACAGCAATGTATGCAATACCTCGCATACACTAAACGCCACAGTTTACTTTAGTCTTCCGTACTAAAACATGTTCGTTCCTTCGAAATAATAGTTACGACTAAAACATATTTCTGTTTAACATGAATTTTGTTGAACAGAGACCGAGCGAGGTGGCGCAGTGATTAGACACTGGACTCGCATTCGGGAGGACGACAGTTCAATCCCGCGTCCGGCCATCCTGATTTAGGTTTTCCGTGATTTCCCTAAATCGCTCCAGGCAAATGCCGGGATGGTTCCTTTCAAATGGCACGGCCGACTTTCTTCCCCGTCCTTCCCTAATCCGATGAGACCGATGACCTCGCTGTCAGGTCTCCTTCCCCAAATAACCCAACCCAACCCCACCAATGACCATCCAGCACTTATCGACTTATCGACTTGTTGAACAGATATAAATTGTCATCTAACACAGCTCATAAAAATTTCAGATTAGTGATTTTGGCTGATATACCCATAAACTGAACACACCTATCTGTTGTAACTGGATCGTCTGCAACAGCATTGGTTTAATGATATTGCTCTAAACGTTCCAGTGAAATCGTGAATATAACCCGCGCGTCAGAGTACTGAAAGCTTGAAATGGGGAATGAATTTGACGTCGGTACTCGTGCGAGTGCTCTGCTTCCTGTGTGGTACTTCGTTTCCTGTTCCGGTTCTTACTTCTGTCAAGGAAACATGTCACAGCTCAGTGAGTTTGATAAAGGTCGTATCGTTGCGCTTTACGAAGAAGGGTACTGGTTCAAATGATTGAAATGGCTCTGAGCACTATGGGACTTAACTTCTGAGGTCATCAGTCCCCTAGAACTTAGAACTACTTAAACCTAACTAACCTAAGGACATCACACACATCCATGCCCGAGGCAGGATTCAAACCTGTGACCGTAGCAGTCGCGCGGTTACAGACTGAAGCGCCTAGAACCGCTCGGCCACTTCGGCAGGCAAGACGGGTACTGTATCAGTGCCATTTCCATACAGCAAATCCACTATTCATCTCTGGGTGAAGAGGATGGAAGATGAAGGCCACGTAAACCGTCGTCGTCGCGCTGGACACCCACGGACTACCACAGAGAATGAAGACAGGAGTGTACTCCGCTGCAGTGTTGAGGACCCTTTCAGGAGAAGCAGAGAAATTAAAAACATCCTGCGGCTAACAGTGAGCATGTCGACCATACGTCGTCGGCTCAACGAGGAAGGAAGGTATGGACGAAAATCGGCTGTTAAGGAAATGCTGAACGAGCAACATAGGACTGCCGGGTTAAATTTCGCACTGGCCTATAGAAGGAAGCCGCTTTCGTGCCGACGAGAAGGTATTTTTAACTGCTCCAAATAGCTCTGTCCATGTGTATCGACAAAGTTTAACGAGATACTACCGTAAATAAGTCCAAAAGAGGCAAAGGTGTGGCCGGACGTCTGTCACAGTTTGGGGATGGATATCAGCAAATGGTTGCGGCGTGCTGTGGGAACTTGAGCGTCCGATTTTTAGTGCTTATTACTGCGGAATACTGGAATAAATCATGCTTCCTTATGTTCGCCAGCGATTTCCTGGAGGTAGAATCATTTTACAACATGATCATTCCCCAATTCATACAGCTAATCGTGCATGACACTGGTTTCATATGAAAGGAAACGTTGAGCTGTTAGACTGGCCTCCAAAAGCTGCTGACCTCAATCCCATAGAGCACGTGTGGGAAGAGATGGAAAAAAATATTAGGAGGAAAAGACCTGCACCAACATCCAAGGCAGCGTTGTCGGAAGCAGTTCACGCTGCATGGGAAGAGATGTCACAGAGTGACAGATTCATCAGAAAAGCTTGTTGCCTCTGCTCCCTGGCGATTAAGTGTAGTTGTAGAAGAGGTCGATAACTGGACGTGGTACTGAGGCAACTGTGTTAATAGGAAGAAGGGCTTTGTTTAAAGCACATATTGTTCAATTTCAGGTTAACCTCTCTTCAGCGGTTAAGATGCTGTGAACAAAAGGAAAACTTCTCCTATTTTAACTTTGTTAGTAAAATTTTAATGTAAAATAAATAGCAAATATTTGCATAACAAGACGAAGATGTTTATTTTGATGAAGAGTACGTTTTTTCTCATAAGACGCATAAAGGCAATGAAGATTAAGGCATCAAAGAGAAACCATTTATGTTGTTTAATTTTTCTCCACTTCTGTTTATGCCAACTTGGAGGCACTACATTCAATTCAGTTCTATTTACTTTGGTGCAGGGACACGCAAGTGCCAACGCAGGCACAAACGAGAGAGACCGAGCGAGGTGGCGCAGTGGTTAGCACACTGGACTCGCATTCGGGAGGACGACGGTTCAATCCCGTCTCCAGCCATCATGATTTAGGTTTTCCGTGATTTCCCTAAATCGTTTCAGGCAAATGCCGGGGATGGTTCCTTTGAAAGGACACGGCCGATTTCCTTCCCAATCCTTCCCTAACCCGAGCTTGCGCTCCGTCTCTAATGACCTCGTTGTCGACGGGACGTTAAACACTAACCACCACCACCACCACAAACGAGAGATTCTTAATGTTAAGGCCAAGCAAATGCCGCAGTGGTGGCTACGTGGTGGCTAAGTGGTAAACAGCAGCTCGCTGTTAGCAGCGGTGGGGCAAGGTCGTCGTGCCTGTGTCCCCCAGTCAGCGTACCGCGCGCGCGTGTTTACTTGTTTACCTTCTGCTGCGGCGAGTGCACGACGTCCGTGTCTCGGTAGTGCCATGGCGCACTCGTACCGCAAGTCCACAATTAAGATCACATTTCAAGCGGACTACGCAAGACCTCGAGCACTTGGCATTGAACGTTTCATCCGGGAAGAACTTCAATTGCACCTCAAGACATCATTGGGATCCACTTTTCCATAACACAAAGTGTCGTATACATAAAACTGATCAATGAAAAGGCGTGCACTGATGTTGTGCGCCGACACACTCATGGACTTAAATTAAAGCATCCTGATGGTCACATAGGAACTGTCACGGTCGACCACTCTGGATTAGGCCTTCGCACTCTGAGGGTCTTCGAGCTGCCATTCGAAGTCCCGCCAGATGTTGTGATGACAGCATTCAAGCCGTACGGCAACGTTCTAAGCCACCTGGCTGAAAAATGACAAAAGTTTGAGACATACCCCGTCTTAAACGGAGTGCGACAAATTAAGATTGAACTGACGAATCATGTGCTATCCTAAATAGTAACTGGCGGCTGCAGAACCATTGTCATGTACGACGGGCAACCGCGTACTTGCCACGGCTGTGGCCAGGAAGGACATGTCCGATCGGCCTGCATTCAACGCCGACTGTCCCAGACACCGGTTGGTGAAGTTCCATCCCTGGCGACGCCTACTTCACTCCCCATCACGTATGCAGCGGCTGCAACCGCAACAGCTGTTCCTGCCCAGGATCGTAACACCATATTGCAGTCAGTGGTCGATGACAGTATGGCGGACAGCACATCCCCCTCTATGACGTCATCGGCAGTCTTGCCTCAAGACGGTGATCAATTGTGCCACCGAGACGAGCCTAAAGAGAGGATGGAAGTAGAAACGGAAATTGTCCCGACTTCTGCCTTCCTACCAATGGAGACCACATCAGACGATTGCCGCCCGCACTCTGACACAGTCCGAAAACAACGGACCCTTCGAAAACGCAAGAAACGGCGCTATACGCCATCCGATGATTGCTTGCTTCGGATGTGTAACCCGGACGAATATCCGGCATCGGACGACACTCAGGACTCTATCACCACAACTCACAATTCCCGTCACGATGCTACGGCGAATATAGTTTCTGAGCCTCGGTCTGACAACATCACTTCTGCTACTGAACAAGGCGCGCGAGCACTACGGACAGCACTAATCAACAGTTACCAATTGCTGCATCTGATTCTTGGGCGGATGATGTCGAGGATGAGCCACAGCACGAGGAGGATGCCGAGGGCAGAGATGCTCCCTTGGCTGTACCCAGCACCGACCAACCACAGTGACTACGGCTGTACCGTCATCCTCCGTAGGGCCGCCCCTGCCGCCCACACCTGGCCTCCGAAACAACCCAGTTACCAACCTGGCTGACCAAACATACCGTCTAGCAACGATTAACATCAACAACATACGTGCCCGACATAAACTAGCGATGCTACAGGTTCTGCTCGACACAGCAGACATCGACATTGCGCTCCTTCAAGAGGTGTATAGGTGTATGTCGCAGACTTCAAGGAACCCTATGGCTACAAGACTTGGGTCTCACATGCGTCGGACAATGGCAGTGGTGTGGCGATCCTCCTCCGCGAAGGTATATCCGCAGAAGATGTCGAGTATCTCCCTGACGCCAGAGGTATGGCTCTTACTATCCAAGGAGTCAAAGTTATTAACATCTATGCACCATCAGGATCTGGTCGGCGCCGCGAACGATCCACCTATTTCGCTCATACAATCTTTTTTTTTTGGTCATCAGTCTACTGACTGGTTTGATGCGGCCCGCCACGAATTCCTTTCCTGTGCTAACCTCTTCATCTCAGAGTAGCACTTGCAACCTACGTTCTCAATTATTTTCTTGACGTATTCCAATCTCTGTCTTCCTCTACAGTTTTTGCCCTCTACAGCTCCCTCTAGTACCATGGAAGTCATTCCCTCATGTCTTAGCAGATGTCCTATCATCCTGTCCCTTCTCCTTATCAGTGTTTTCCACATATTCCTTTCCTCTCCGATTCTGCGTAGAACCTCCTCATTCCTTACCTTATCAGTCCACCTAATTTTCAACATTCGTCTATAGCACCACATCTCAAATGCTTCGATTCTCTTCTGTTCCGGTTTTCCCACAGTCCATGTTTCACTACCATACAATGCTGTACTCCAGACGTACATCCTCAGAAATTTCTTCCTCAAATTAAGGCCAGTATTTGATATTAGTAGACTTCTCTTGGCCAGAAATGCCTTTTTTGCCATAGCGAGTCTGCTTTTGATGTCCTCCTTGCTCCGTCCGTCATTGGTTATTTTACTGCCTAGGTAGCAGAATTCCTTAACTTCATTGACTTCGTGACCATCAATCCTGATGTTAAGTTTCTCGCTGTTCTCATTTCTACTACTTCTCATTTCCTTCGTCTTTCTCCGATTTACTCTCAAACCATACTGTGTACTCATTAGACTGTTCATTCCGTTCAGCAGATCATTTAATTCTTCTTCACTTTCACTCAGGATAGCAATGTCATCAGCGAATCGTGTCATTGATATCCTTTCACCTTGTATTTTAATTCCACTCCTGAACCTTTTTTTTATTTCCATCATTGCTTCCTCGATGTACAGATTGAAGAGTAGGGGTGAAAGGCTACAGCCTTGTCTTACACCCTTCTTAATACGAGCACTTCGTTCTTGATCATCCACTCTTATTATTCCCTCTTGGTTGTTGTACATATTGTATATGACCCGTCTCTCCCTATAGCTTACCCCTACTTTTTTCAGAATCTCGAACAGCTTGCACCATTTTATATTGTCGAACGCTTTTTCCAGGTCGACAAATCCTATGAAAGTGTCTTGATTTTTCTTTAACCTTGCTTCCATTATTAGCCGGAACGTCAGAATTGCCTCTCTCGTCCTTTTACTTTTCCTAAAGCCAAACTGGTCGTCACCTAGCGCATTCTCAATTTTCATTTTCATTCTTCTGTATATTATTCTTGTAAGCAGCTTCGAAGCATGAGCTGTTAAGCTGATTGTGCGATAATTCTCGCACTTGTCAGCTCTTGCCGTCTTCGGAATTGTGTGGATGATGCTTTTCCGAAAGTCAGATGGTATATCGCCAGACTCATATATTCTACACATTAACGTGAATAGTGGTTTTGTTGCCACTTCCCCCAATGATTTTAGAAATTCTGAGGGAATGTTATCTATCCCTTCTACCTTATTTGACCGTAAGTCCTCCAAAGCTCTTTTAAATTCCGATTCTAATACTGGATCCCCTATCTCTTCTAAATCGACTCCTGTTTCATCTTCTACCACATCAGACAAATCGTCACCCTCATAGAGACTTTAAATGTATTCTTTTCACCTATCTGCTCTCTCCTCTGCATTTAACAGTGGAATTCCCGTTGCACTCTTAATGTTAACACCGTTGCTTTTAATGTCACCAAAGGTTGTTTTGACTTTCCTGTATGCTGAGTCTGTCCTTCCGACAATCATATCTTTTTCGATGTCCTCACATTTTTCCTGCAGCCATTTCGTCTTAGCTTCCCTGCACTTCCTATTTATTTCATTCCTCAGCGGCTTGTATTTCTGTATTCCTGATTTTCCCGGATCATGTTTGTACTTCCTCCTTTCATCAATCAACTGAAGTATTTCTTCTGTTACCCATGGTTTCTTCGCAGCTACCATCTTTGTACCTATGTTTTCCTTCCCAACTTCTGTGATGGCCCTTTTTAGAGATGTCCATTCCTCTTCAACTGTACTGCCTACTGCGCTATTCCTTATTGCTGTATCTATAGCGTTAGAGAACTTCAAACGTATCTCGTCATTCCTTAGTACTTCCGTATCCCACTTCTTTGCGTATTGATTCTTCCTGACTAATGTCTTGAACTTCAGCCTACTCTTCATCACCATTATATTGTGATCTGAGTCTATATCTGCTCCTGGGTACGCCTTACAATGCAGTATCTGATTTCGGAATCTCTGTCTGACCATGATGTATTGTAATTGAAATCTTCCCATATCTCCCGGCCTTTTCCAAGTATACCTCCTCCTCTTGTGATTCTTGAACAGGGTATTCGCTATTACTAGCTGAAACTTGTTACAGAAGTCAATTAGTCTTTCTCCTCTTTCATTCCTTGTCCCAAGCCCATATTCTCCTATAACCTTTCCTTCTACTCCTTCCCCTACAACTGCATTCCAGTCGCCCATGACTATTAGATTTTCGTCCCCCTTTACATACTGCATTACTCTTTCAATATCCTCATACACTTTCTCTATCTGGTCATCTTCAGCTTGCGACGTCGGCATGTATACCTGAACTATCGTTGTCGGTGTTGGTCTGCTGTCGATTCTGATTAGAACAACCCGGTCACTGAACTGTTCACAGTAACACACCCTCTGCCCTAACTTCCTATTCATAACGAATCCTACACCTGTTATACCATTTTCTGCTGCTGTTGATATTACCCGATACTCGTCTGACCAGAAATCCTTGTCTTCCTTCCACTTCACTTCACTGACCCCTACTATATGTAGATTGAGCCTTTGCATTTCCCTTTTCAGATTTTCTAGTTTTCCGACCACGTTCAAGCTTCTGACATTCCACGCCCCGACTCGTAGAACGTTATCCTTTCGTTGATTATTCAATCTTTTTCTCATGGTAACCTCCCCCTTGGCAGTCCCCTCCCGGAGATCCGAATGGGGGACTATTCCGGAATCTTTTGCCAATGGAGAGATCATCATGACGCTTCTTCAATTACAGGCCACATGTCCTGTGGATACACGTTACGTGTCTTTAATGCAGTGGTTTGCATTGACTTCTGCATCTTCATGTCGTTGATCATTGCTGATTCTTCCGCCTTTAGGGGCAATTTCCCACGCCTAGGACAAGAGAGTGCCCTGAACCTCTATCCTCTCCTCCGCCCTCTTTGACAAGGCCGTTGGCAGAATGAGGCTGACTTCTTATGCCAGACGTCTTCGGCCGCCAATGCTGATTATTTATCAAAATTTAGGCTGTGGCGGGGATCGAACCCGGGCCTGAAGACGTTTTGATTATGAGTCAAAGACCCTACCCCTAGACCACGGGTACCCTCCTACATGTGTATGTGTACACGGGTACCCTCATACAATCACGCCCCTCTTTATGGGCCGTCAGGATGCCTTGATATTCGGAGGGGACTTCAGCTGTAGCCAAGCACCCAAGGATCAGTTATCACATCATTATCCCTGCACAGAAATTGCGACAATTATAAATAATCTTCAATTGATGGACTCATGGGAATATGTTTGTGGCGATGGGTCCGGATTTACTCACTACACCAGCCATTCCTCCAGCTCTATCGACCGGATTTATATCTCGCGCTCCGTAGCTGTGGGGACGAGAGCTGCCGAAGTTTGGCCCACAGCGTTTTCTGACCACGAGGCCTACATCTGAGCCATTACCCTCGGCCGTCAGAAGGTATGGCACAGCTGTGGTCCTTGGAAGTTGAACGTCACTCACCTAGCCTCTCAGGAATGCCGCCGCCTTATAGAGAGCATGTTGGATTCTTGTAGCTGCCGGCGTGGCACCTACCGGTCTACACTGTCGTAGTGGTTACTCTGTAGCAAACCAGCCCTCCGGAAGATCTTGATTGGCTACGACCGAGATGTTGCAGTATGGAAGAGACATACCATGGACTTTTACTGCACCATCTTAATGGAATGTACAACATAGCCGTATTCACGTGCACGGTAAGTGACAGTGAACCGTGCCAAGGCACAGATCATCAGATTAACACGTTGCCACCTTGAGGGTGCGAACGTCAGTGCGTGCATTCAAGACAGGGTGGCCCAGGAGGAACAGTCCATGTATCACGTCATTGCAGAACGACGGCGCCGACGTAATGAAACTGATCCAAGCTATCACGGCGGAAGACGGACGACGCCTTGATACCCAGCGCGACATAGGAAACGCCCTTCATGCTCACTACACTAGGCTGTACTCGGAACATCGACATCCCCCAGAGGTGATCGCCGAAGTCTCTCAACTCACTTATGCCACGATCTCTCCGACAGCGGCAGCGGATTGGACTGCAGATAACGGAGGAGGAAACCATTGAAGCAATAGAGGTGGGGCTGCTCCTAAGTCCCTGGGACCTGATGGACTTCCTCTGGACTTCTACCGGACATATCAACAATTGCTGGCACCAGCATGGACTGATATTTGCCTCGATCTTAAGTCTCCCACGACGCAGATCCCTGGGGCTTTCCTAGAAGGACTGATTGCGCCCACACACAAACCACGAGGCGGATCCAGGATCAGTGATTGACGCCCCTTGACCTTTCTCAATTGAAGATTTTCACCCGGCTTCCGGCGGCACGCCTAAAGCGATCGGTACAATGTGTTGTGTCGCAGGACCAAGCATCGTTAGGTGGTGACCATAATATTCGTGCTGCACTGTGCCGATATCGAGATATGATCGCGCTAGCCAAAGCTCGACAACTGCCAGGAGTTTTGGCCTCACTCTACTTTAGCCAGGTCTTTGACAGAGTCGACCACACATTTTTGATGGAGGTAATGCGACACATTGGGTATCCGGACATCATAGTTAAGGTACTGATGCGTCTCCTACGCGGCGCTACGTCCAAGGTGTTATATAACGGCCGTCTCACGCCGCCGATACAGATCCAGCGATCGGTGCGACAAGGCTGCCCTCTTTCGGCGATATTGTACGCCCTCGCCTTGGAACCACTCCTCTGCGGCCTCCGACAACGCCTGACTGGGATGTCCCTTGGTGGACACTTTTGCTGCACTGCCTATGCGGCTGATATGGTACTCCTTCGCAGTAATGACGATGTTTGTGCACCACGTGGATGGCGACCTACGGCGCGGCGTAGGGGAGCCATCTCAATCTCCACAAATCGCACGCCCTGTCTATAGGCAGAGGTCTACCCGACGAGAGCGTCTCACAGCTACGAATCAGTGACACAATCCGCTGTCTTGTCATTGAATTTACATCTGACCTGAAGCGTTCAACAGCCCTTAACTACAGGCGTTTATTGAATTAGATGAGAGCAGGAATAAGTGACCACCGTCTGAGACATCTAGACCTCCTGCAACGGACACGATATGCTAACGTCTATTTGGCGTCACGTATCCCCCATTTTGCAGAGGTACTCCCGATACCACCTACCCTGGTTCACCGCATGTTGGTGGTTTTAGGATCCTTTGTTAATACGGGCATGTTATTTAAGATTCTTTGCGAGTCCCTAACCTTCCCGAGGAGCAGAGGAGGTTTAGGACTTTGTCATGTTCAGAACAGAGCGAAGGCCCTGTTGGTCAGGTGTCACCTGCAACTGTGGCGACGAAGTCCGACGTGCCTCACAAGTCTCTTACTGGAAGCCTTACGACCAATCTCACTCGCACCCCCTGTGATGATATCGGACATCCCAGCATCTTTCTTCTACATTAGCCAATTCTTCCTTGAATTAAGCTACATCCGCACCGCACTACTACCCACACGCTTGATGATGACGAGGGCGATATATGCTGCCATGCAAATGAACAGGACGTCGAATGTGATTGAAAGCAAACACCCCCTACAAAGTGGCGCGCTGTGTGGCAGGCATTGAATGCCACCATCCTTGATGCTGACGTGCATGGTACGTAACTGTTAATGGGAAACAGTTGTGCCAGACTTGCCTACATCGCATCCACGTTGACGATTCACCCTTGTGCGCCACATGCCAAGTGATTGACACGTATGAACATAGCTTCGAATGCGGGTCGGCAAAGGACGTTTGGTATTTGCTGAGTCAGATATTGGCTTTTCTCACACGCAATATTGCCAACAGGATAACTACGCGAGCACTTCTTTTCCCCGATGAGATGCATTTCCCAAGAGCAAAAACGAACTCTATGACGTGGATTAGCGGCCACGCTGTTCACTACCTGTTCCGTAATGGCGAAAAGTAAGGAACCCGATTTTTGGTATTACCTCAACGAACGACATTTTGCGAACGTCAGAAACCCTAAAATAAGCAATATTTTTCTAATTTTGTTTGGAGCGCATTCCATAAACCGCCTCACAGCTGGATTATCGATGACTTGAGAAGATAACCATAGCTTCTCTACCCAGTTCCTTTTTTTTATGAGATTGAACAAACAACGGAAACAACACAGCAACGAGACGACAGTTAACAAAAAATTCGCAGCGGGCTATAGTATGGAGCATCCTTTATCGTAACGGGACGACTTCCTATTATTCTGTTCATGTAGCCGAAGAGGAACGGCTTTCCTTGTATCCAGTTGTATAAAAATAAAATAAAATAAATTAAAAATAAAAAAGCAGAAAAACAAACCTTCCAAAATCCTTTTTCCTTTTTTAGAATAAATAAATAAATAAAGTAGGCATTGAAAAAAGGAAGTAAAAATGTGGCAATGAGCAAGAATAGGAATACGAAGTTCTCGGGTTCGATCCCTGGTCAACCTCACAATTTTTATGTGCCATTTTACACATATTTCCCCTCGGGCAGTGTTTGTTGATGTGAAAAATGCCGAGTTGCTCTGTGGTCTGAAAGCCTCGTTAAACTGTAGGTCCCCCTATTAACTGGGTAGGTAAGTCAACTCAAACGTCGGAGGAAAGCAATGGCATACCACCTCCAACAAGACCGTGCCTATTAAAGCACTGTGGTGTTCAAACCAATCTTCCGACTGATGACTGCTTTACTTCACTATGGGTTCCAAAGTTAATGATCTCTAGGTTATTAACATTTTTGTGGTTCATGCTGTAGCTTTGATACCAGTAAACATAAGCAACTGTCCGAGCACTGTCACAGTTCGAGTTATCAAGGAGGTAGACGACGATGCTGTCGATCCCAATTACAATCTTGGACATGGCTATGTTTCAGTCGAGTACCTCTATGTGCTGTTCCTAGCGCAGCTGAGAATTGGTAACATCGTCGCAAATATTTGGCAACACTGTGACAGTGCAATCACTTCCACATATGGTACTGAATTGACTCTCTAAATTCACTTGATATTCCATTTTCATTTGAATGACTCGTGCAATATAATTCGCATGTAAACTAAGACGCTGAGATTGAAAATTCAATTTTTTGGCTAAAGAAATGCTATTCTTCACACAAGTGACAACTTTTATTATCTTTCACGATGCGTTATGAGACTGAGCGACCAATACCATTATGAGAGTGGCATGCTGGAAGCAGTGTGTGCGTAGCCCCATGGTACCGCCCGTTTTTCGTGTCACATCGGTTCAATTAGTCGTCAGTTCTAACCGTGCTAAGGGCCACCATGTGCGAGCTTTCTTTTCTGATTTATTTAATGGAGCTGCGAATTCCCAGAAAAAATTCCTTAACCAAATCGGAAGAAAACCTTTACACATCAAGTCCTCTTGGTAGCTCGACTCAGTAAGTTGTGTTACTGGTCATAGATCTCGGCTTTATGACTGCCAAGCTGCTTCACAATACAAGTGTCTCTGAAGAAATTATTGTTCTTCACTTAGGACTCACATGCCAAGGTGATAAGTATGAATGAAATGAACCTCTTGATTGCTATAGGGCCTCTATGCTAAACTTCCACAGTAGCAATTAGGAACTCTCTGCAGACATTTGCTAACAGAGGCTTTAGCAACTTACTTTTTCTCTGGGTAGCTTCAAATATGTGCAATATTGTCGCCATAAATCCAATTGAATATTTTAAATATCACTTTTGAACAGCGTTCACTTCTCCATTAATTAATGTATGGACCCAAAAAGAAGCAATTTGCCTGAGTAGCTATAGAGCAGGTGATGAAAGGTATGGACACTATGTTTCGCATCCATTCATCATAGGGAATCAAAGAACGAAACCAAACATGCCTCTCTGCTTTGTTTTATTATTGCTCGTTAAACAACAAATATATGAGATAAAGTATGTTGCTACGAAAAGAGCCCTGAAATACTTTTTAGGGATGCTTTGCTGTGACTTTCTTTGGATCCAACAAAACTAATTATATTATGTTCTTATTATTCTGGATCTGGCTTTCCATTAAAGGATCATTTTTTCGTTACTGTAACTCGCCATAAAGCTCATCGTATCTTCCTTTTTTACAGTTATTGAAAATGTTATTGAAAATTATTTCGTTATCAATACTGATGTTACAGTACTCAATGTTTGTTCTACATCAAAATTTTGCAGTGAATTTTTGTTAACAGTAAAACACCAATAAATACCACGACTCACACGAGAGCATGAGACTATTATCAGAGAAAAAGATGTTTTTACTATAATGTTTGCCAGACCAGAACTACGCACAGCAAGATTTCTTTTATGTTACGAAGGTAAATTATCTTTCTGCGCTGTTAATAATATATCATCCGCAGCCCACGTCCGCCTGTAAAACACATCATAAAATCTGCTGCTGTGCCCTGCAATTCCGAAGCTGAAAGAAATAATTTTAGTTCACTATTACCTGTCCGCTTCTTTGCGGAATGATTGGTTTCATTTAATGCAGTGTGAATGCGCCGCGGCAGCGGCTCGTTCGTTCATAGCGCAGCTCTGCACCACAAATAATATTTAAATAGGTGAAAATGTCTTAAAAGGATGGGATAAAATACCAGGCAAGCTTATTAGAAATCATAATGCAAGTTTTCACTAAGTAACTCTATTCAAAACATTTCGATAGATTAAATTATTACACACCTGTACAAATCAGTACCTAATGGCGTCCTTCTCTTAAACTTGACAAAAGAATGCTATACAAGCATACAATATAGCGTCACAGGCTCTTTCTACTCACGTAACTCCAAGAAGACGACAGAGAAATTTATACTCGGTCACTACTATTTATACTCATTTTGACATATTCTCATCTTTATTTGATATTTAATAAGTATCGTCTGCGGCGGTTTCAGTACACGCCGACACAGATATTATCTTTAAAAATATCGGTACATAATTCTATACAAGTATAAAATATGACACATAATGGTTTCTCTTTATTACGTAAAGTTGACACTATCATTGTTCACGCAATTACAGCCATCCAGTTCAATTATTCTTTTCTCCTTTTTTACGACATATAATGTGTGTTTTGCCAGGAGACGTTACAGTAGCTTCAAATATGTGCAATTTTGTCGCCTTAAATCCAATTGAATAGTTTAAATACCACATTTGAACAGCGTTCACTTCTCCATTAATTAATGTATGGACCCCAAAAGAAGCAATTTGCCTGAATAGCTATAGAGCAGGTTCTGAAACCTATTGACACAATGTAAGCGTAGGCTTCCGCGGCCGTTGTCTTCTTCAATAAAATTCTTCAGGGTATCAGACCGCATCGTCATAATTTAACGTAAGGCCATGATGAAGGCTAGCTGCAACGCTGGCCGAAACGTTGGCGCATTTTAAATTATGACGATGCGGTCTGATACCCTGAAGAATTTTATTGAAGTATTGACACAATGTTTCGCATCCATTTACCATAGGGAATCAAAGTAAGAAACCAACAAATTACATTGCATTTACTCTCTGTGCATTGACTAACACATATGAATCCATGACAAAAATATTATTTGCAGAATCTCCTGTGAAAGGAAAAAGATACAGATGTGATGCTTTAATTATAGTCCACTGGATCAGAAACAATGAAATTAATTCTGTGCCACATTGATGTATTGCATACTAGTGTAGTAAAATACTCATCAGATAAAAATTGTTTTGTGCCTTCGTTGCTATCGAGTGTGGAACACAAATTGCAGACTGATTTTATGGGTCACCTCTCAACAACATTATCCTCTTAACATATGTATTATTTACAATGTGATGGCTCTTTTTTCAACTAATTCTTTTATTGCCAAAATGAAATATTCAGTGAAGCACAATAATGACAGTAACAATGAAATTATTTTTCAGGTGCTTAGCAATGGACATTTTCATCTCTAAATAGGCCCTGGTTTAAAATCACGTGTATACTTGTGATAGGCTTAACCCTTTTTTGCTTCTTAAAATTACAGTAATTCTGTGCATCGAAGCACTAAAAGTGAACAGCAACACAAACCATTAAAATTTAGAGCCATTGTTTATATGTTTGTGGCTGTGTGAAATACCCTGAAACAAGGATCGATACACAAAGCTACACCACAGTCTTTACACATGTAGCTTCATTCGCTCCGTGCCTTCTTCCCTCTGGTATCATGCACACTGCTGCACATCCTACACGTTCCTGTCAGATTCTGCTTATTCTCGGTCGGAAGAATGGAAAATGACGTCCAACAAGTCGCGTTGGGGTTGATTTTGCTGATGGACGGCCCGCTGCTTTGGGTGAACATTCCTCCCCCTGATGTTTGGCAATGAGCTGTTCAGTGACATTCTGCTAATTCCAATAGATGAAAAAATATCTTCTTGTAATACTTTTTACCCCTCTTGCATGGCAATGGATTGTTTGCGATGTGCTGATTAACTTTATCCACACCCCCATTGTGCCGTTATAAGCAAATACAGCCACTGGTTTGGCAATATATTTGTTTCTTACTTTCCGTGCTTGTATTTCTGCGTTGTGGATAGTGGACAGCATCCAGACGTCTCTCTTATCTTTCCATTTCAGTGCAGTCAGTTCACCTCGCTGGAATGCTGCAAATGTCCCCTTTCTTCAGTTTCTTGGTCCGGAAAGAAGGCGGCATTCCTTTTCTTGTAGGACGCAAGATGCCATACATATCTGTTCTTTTTTTTTAGCAGAAGGTCAGCAAGCTGGGTTGCATTAGTGTCATTACAATTTGTGACAACATTGGCAGATCCTTGTATTCTTCCTCAAATATAGTGCCCTTGCCAACGTAAATAATTAGTGACAAAACATATTCAGCCTGTGACTCACACAACATGAATGTCTTTATGCCAAACCTAGCTCTCTTGAGCGATAAGTACTGGATCCATCCCTGTCGCCCTTTATATAACAGCAGGCTTTCATATACGGTGACATCTCTTTCTGGAACACAGCTGTTTCTAAATTTATCCAACAGGTAGCTCACAATGGGCCATACTTTATTCAGTTTGGGTTGTGGCTGCCTTTCTGCATTATAGGTTGCATTGTCCGAAAAATGTAAGTTCTTCTTCAAATTGACAAACCTCTTGAATGGTAGAACCGCTCTAAAAATTAGTGTGGTTAATCTAGCTCTTTTTGTCCAGTACATCTGATATGTGGGTTTTCTCACAATGTACATCTCATCAATTTTTGTTGGCTTCCATGCCGGGACGTTTGTTTGTGTTGCATATTTGTTGGTCTTGGTAACCAAAATTTGCAAGTATCCGTGATCAATGAACTGTCTAAAATAATGCAAGACGTCTTCAATACAAGGTTCACAATTAATTTGAGGTTTACCTGTAAAAGGAAAACGTGGTGGAGCAGGTGGCAGTGGCTTAGATGGATCTATCTCGTACCACATTCTGGCGCTCGCAATGTCACACTCAAAAGAAACTGATTCATCACTTCCTTCTTCTGAACTCTCTTCAGAGCTATCTTCAGAACTCTCAGACCCACTAAATTCAATACCAAACTCACCTTCACTCTCCATTTTCATAAAACGTGAGGAAATAACAGGCAAACTGCAAGAACAGATTGTAGAGTGACAGCTAGTACAACTGCCTGATTCAGAGACATCTCTTGCCAGAAATATACACTTCATAGTAACACGCCACAGTGACATCTACCGAAAATATCAAGGAACTTCCAAAACACGAGATAGAACGAGTAAATTCGGACTTTTAAAACGTGTGCCAGTCAGAAATGATAAGCCTGAGTATACTCGGCGTTTTATTGTTTCGTCAGAATTTAAAAAAAAAAGAGTATACTCGGGATTTTATGTCAAGCGGTTGAAGCATTTTACACCATAGAGAGTGCGGAGCGTAGCAGACGTTGTCGGCAGAAGGCGAGGCAGCGCGGTGCCTCAGCCCCCGCCGGTAGGCAGCAAACGGGTCCCAGAGAACTGAGACGCATGCAGTGTTCAGGGGCAGATCATCGGTCAAGAAATGACTCGCAAGAAAATTGTTGAACCAAACTGTTATTACCAATGTGACAGAAACTGAAATATACTGTAGATTCACTTGAATTACACTCATAGCTTCAGCACCGAGATGAAAGGGCGATAAAAATTTTGTCGATGTGTGCTTTCGGTTGCCAGACGTCGTAATAGCTAGTCCCGCATTTTACCTCAAGACTATGGTCATAGTCAAGGATGATGTACTCAGACTGCTGTCAAGATTTCCTCTGAGAAGTGCCGCAGTCTACAATGCTGCTAGATCGAGCGTATTGCCGGACATACAATTCTGAGGGAGCACGACTGTATTGCCCACCTTACGTGAACGACTGGGTGGTCAATGTTTTTGTCTAAGACTGTGTCTACAACACATATTGCACGATCAAGACGCAGAAGAATTTACAAAAAATCAGGTTATGAGAGCAATGCAAACTACAGCGTTCCAAGTATTCATAGTATTGTATACATGTGTGTAGAAGCATTCCAATGGCCACTCAATGAAGACAAGGATACACAGCCTAGCTTCAATATTATAAATACACCTCAGACTTAGGTTGATAATCATTTTGAATATTTACCAGCACTGTACCCATGATTCTCACAGCTACAGGAACACTGCTTGTGATACCTCTTAGACAAAATACTTACACAGTGCTATCAGTCGAAAAGATCAACCTGACACAAACTGTGGGAAGTTTGCTTTACAACCTTCATACCTGGATAAAGGGCTTTTCCTATTTGAGATATCTATGAATGTTGCTGAATAAGGCGATTTAAGAAGACACTAAATTCCTTCAGCTACGATAATGTTTATGGTTGGAAGTCAAAAAGCTTACTGACAAATTTCACAGAAGGAAATGGGGGACGAAACGTCTCCCACTGGAAGGTCATGTTGTTATATTTAAACGGTTACAAAATCAGGTAAAACGAACAGTGAGGTTGTCAGTATAAGCACGTTACTGTTGTCAGTATCATGTTGTTCTGCCCATGTTCTGTAATGTGAAACAGCCCCGTTTAGGTCAGGCATATTGTATTCAGAAGTAGAAGAGAGAGGACCACTGAATTCTACAATCCGTATGCATTGCAGACACACAGAAATTACTGTTACAGTGTACCTATGGAGCCCAATGAGTGAATTGCCTATTTTCCGATGAGAAAGAGCAATGGTAAACAGTCTTCTCTACATTAGGTTACTTAAACTGGCGTCACTCTGAGCTAGAATTTATGGTCAGCGACTAAGTCTAAGGTCAATGAGTCGGATGCGGGTTTTGCAACTGTGAAATACTTTCCTACATTACAGAACCGAATATTAAATTTGAACGAATATTGCGAAAAGTTTGGACTTGCATAGTTTGGAATGAAAATTTTTCTCTTTATTGCAAAGGAAAACAATAGATTTTCTAAAACATTCTCTGTCATACACAACTTGAAACAGGTCACGTCGACCAAATCATGTGGAAGATCTGACAGCGACGTATATTGGAAGGCAGTAAGATCCCTTGGCTTTTGGTTTGGCAGTATTCGACAGCAATTTCTAGGCGCAAGTAAATAAAGAAAAGCAGCTAGTTTTGTTAACAAGTAACGTCTTCATCGACTACTTTAGTTTTAATGTAATCTACGAGTAATTGTTGATGTTTGATATTAACATGAAAAGGATTCCGTAGCCAGGGAAAGAACCTGTTCTTTGGCAACTGCTTCTATAATCACCAAAAGACGTTAAATGATCTTCAAGCACATGTGTTCCAACAGCGGTATGAAGAAAATGATAGTAATAATGACGGTAATAATCGAATAATCCGGTAACTTCAGACTTTACATTGGATTTTCTCGAGCCAAGACATTTGCTGGATTAGAGAAAATTTCAAAATGGCTTCACATCGAGGCTATGATGCCTAGAAGAGTCATTACATCCCGATGACATGAGAATAGCACAATCTCCGCGTCAGAATCTTGCTTCTACTTAACCATTTAATAGACTCGCATTTTTTCCACCGTGACTATTTTGTAAGCTATGCACATATTCCCTTACAGCACACCCCTTGGGCTGGGAAATATGGCCACAATGGTCTGGTGGAACGAACTATTACAGGTGCATCGAGTGGGCTCAAGATTTTACTTTTGAGGCGCACAAAGACATTTACTTTACCTCTGGTAACCTCAAGAGAAAGACGTTATAATCCAGAATCCGTATTAAACATCACGTTCCTTCACTACCAACTGGGCAGAGCCGGCTTATGTTGGAAGATGATATACGCGGAAGTCATGGTAAACAGAAATACTGTCTCCACTAAACTTACGTACATTAGAAAATTTTATTTTATTTGATGAACCGATAGCCATTTGAAGGAACAGGGCTCTCGTTTTATTTGTACTTGATTGAACTAGAGACGTTGATAAATTTGGTGCTGGACTGTGATTCGAATTCGTATCTCCTCTTTTGAGGATCTGAATCTCTCTGAACAGTATAGTTCAATAATTTCGTTCCTTTTCCCAAGACTGCAGTCTTCTCTAGGTCTCCTCCAAAGATAAGTATGTGGGCCTGAATCCTGATCCAGTACAAAAATATTCATAATTTCATTTCAAGCCCTATCACAGGAACACCAGCCTGCTAGTGAATATTAACGCGCATTTTTAATTGCTGTTTACGTGTTATCAACAATCGCAATAGGCGTCGTTATTTCTGGTCAATCACGCACACATCTTACTGTTGCTGACTAAGCAATTGGTACTTAAGGACGGCAGGTGTGCGGTTCGATTGTCGCTCATGCACAAAAATTTCTATCCTTATTTTCAATTCAAACACCTAGCAGCTGGTAAGAAAAACGGATACGTAACATTTCATTTTACTTAATTAACAATCCGATTACAAGTTGGGTTCGTATCTCCATCACAGAACTTCTCACCATGCACTTCATCTTAAAAAGCATGCACACTTTGGTACTTCTGAATGGAAGTATATCAGACATCTTTCGTGCTTAGTTAACGGGGACAAAAGGGTCTTGATAGGAGTTCCGGTTTATTACAAAAACTGTCGTGTTTTATTTTCAAGCTTAGATTTGGTTACTGACATTGGCGATAATTTCGATAAATCATGACTCTTCATGGCTAGTCAGCAATATGATATGATTAGATTAGATTAGATTTGATTGCATTAATACTTATTCCAATGATCATAAATACCACATTTCGTAACGATGTGGAACGTGTCATTTTAATGAAAGGTTTCTTCACATACCATGATTCAATTTCTTTACAACTATTTTTTACTCTCTCTCTCTCATTCTTTTTTATATTTATGTCTCTCTCTCTCTCTCTCTCTCTCTTGTCACACACACACACACACACACACACACACACACACACACACACACACACACACACACACACACTTACATTCTTTTTTTATTTTTATTTGTTTATTGTGCTCGACTATGGGCCAGGCACGAAAACGACCATGAACTAATTTCTTAGTTTTTAGTACACTTATGAAATGAATATAAAAACAACTATGAGAGTTACTGATTTATGATGCTTAGTTTGCAGTCAGTTCTGAGTATTATTAGTAACTCTACTTCAGTCCCTAAAGCTAGTTAAAGAAATTCGAATCAGATGCATTACGTATTCCAGCCCATGTCAGCCGCATCTTGAGACGCCAGCTATGGTCACTGAGATTTGGCAACAAGGCAAGGTATGTTTGGCAACTGTGTGATCGACGAGTTACTTCCTGGAGTGCACGGAATTAACCCTCAAATTACACTTGATTTTTCCTGTCATTTCCATTGAATACTCTGAGTTATTATCGCTTGAGGTATAACAAAAGATTGTAAATTTACGGTTTTCAGTACACGAAAGTCATAGTACTCAGAAATCGCAACTAACCTCGTCTTTTAAACAGCGGTTTTTCGAGTTCTAGCCACTATTGGCCTCGCAAGAGGAAGTGAAGGCACGTATTTCTTCGCTAGCTCTGTGGTAATGTACTGACCTGTAAAAACCAGCTGTTATGCTTACCGGTTCTAGTTACACTGGCTGTGAAGTTTGTATCCCTTCTGTGAAAGATCTACAAGCAGTCAGATCAAACATCGATAAGGAAATCGTAAGAAAATACTTTCGGCTCGTAGTGCAATGGTGAAAAACATCCAATGCTGCACAACAGGTAACGCCTCATTCCGCTGCTGACAAGCAAATTTTGTGTTTCCAGGATTACATAACTTTGTTTATGAAATGCTACAGTGCGCAGTTTTCGTAAGGTTTCTTTTAGTGTTGTTAAAACGATAATAAACGTGAGAGACAAATTAATCATCAACGATATATGCGAATTCTATGATGTTGTTTACAACAGTCTGACAATGCACATGCAGTTTATTGATTACATGCATGTAGAAAACTTGTTCTGAGTTAAGGCTGTCAAACAAGGTTTGAAGAAGAATAAAATACCACTACCACACGACAGCTAATGCAGGAAATACTTTTCTGACGTATTTTGGCACGATGCGCTCTCCCCATACTTAATACAAAAGTTTGGAGTAGCATCTGCTGCCTGGCCGTCTATTAAACCTGAAAAGAACAAAATGTCACAGAAGTTAACCTTTATCCACATGCGGCTATTTCGAGTTTAGAAGTGAAGGGAATTATGTTCAGAGTGCCATCAGATTGATAACCTCAGCAGACAGCAGAATTTAGTTTTAAAAAATGCAGCAGTGAATGTATTCGAACTCGCGACACTTACCATGACGCTACCAGCTGACACATAGCTACAGCTCTTGAAGTCAACAACAATTCCAGCAGAATTTCTGCACTCCTCAGTGCTGTGAGATTATGCATATGGGCGGATCTAGACTTATGAGAGACAGACAGTTACACCTTTTCTTAGGTCAACCAAGAAAATGAACGTACTGAACATGCTGCAAACCACTACAGGTAGCCTGTGTTTCAAAATTCAAATCCAGTGTGGCGCAATGGCGTTACGATAGAAAAATGAGTCTCAAAGAAGAGGGTTTGGTGGGCTGTTGGATTGATGATAGGTTCATATTCTTAACGTCTGGGTTTGATTCCTTAACAAATAAAAATAAAATAAAGTAATAATAACATATAATAATAATTTGTAGTAATAACAATTACTGTTTGTTCGTTTGGATAAGTAATTGGGAGGTTAAAATTTACGCCGTGAATTTATCGAGCTTCGTACGTCCGAAGATGTACGGAACATAGCCAGGGCTCATTATATATTTTTTGTAGACGAAATCTTATATCTGACCTCAGCTTCAATTATGACAATGGGGTGACTAAAACTACTAAAACAGTGAAAAGCATACGATTAAATAAAACATATATTCATTTTAACATACAAATTACAATATAAATGTCACTTGTGTAAAATTATAGGTAAATAATTGCAGATAATTCACAAATGAGAGCGACTTATTAATTCTGTGCCTCTTTTCTGCAAATAAGTATTAAATGGCTAACTGTGAAGCCACACAAAATATTACGTCCATCTAGGACAACGAATGACGTAAGTGTGTAGACGCCCACTGGCTGCCACAAGAGAGTGGTGTTAATTCCTTTATTTTGCTTTCTCTTGTCTTAAAAAATCGATACATATGCTCTAAGTTCACTAAATCAAGTATCGTCTGTGCTCGAGTGCAAATGGTTCCTTAAATTACCCCCCAAATTGCGAAGGCAAAGGTGTACCACCTGCAGCAGAGCAATTTGTTGACGTATTTTCTTTATTTGTCATGTCATGAATCATAAGTTATTACGTATCTTGTTTCGCAGATTCAACATACATAAAATGTCTTAAATCTATACAAACACAGAAATAATATTTACATACAAGTTAAATGAAAGTGAAAAGAAAAATTAAAAATATTTGAATCTATGTGTTATCGAAACCGCGAACTTTGGTTAAAGAATCCAGTGCGCTACTACGTGTCTACTGTTGCTTGCGCGTAATAATGTCTCGGTAACACGTATACATAGACTGTAACATTCATTCCATAGTTCGTATTCACTTGTGCTTAATCACTTTGTAAAAAATTGTTGGGCATATAGTCCATTTTTCTCTTTCACTTCAAAATGTTATTACACATGTTCATTCAACAAATACAATTAATTAATGGTTTTTTTGCATGTTCAGAGATATGTGAACGCATTCTATGTAGAATGTCACTAGTTAGAAATGGTTTACACTGTGGTAAAGTCTTTACACTTTAAAATAAATATCACGTGTCACACGTTTTGTTTACATTGAGACGAAAGTTCTTGAAGAAATAAGTTGGAGATCAACAATACCGCAATGAAGCGTGCTTTGGAAGACGTAGTTAAAATGTGATTTCGTCTTGGCAGGAATACATGGTGTGAGTGGTTCCATACTGTCCAGTACGGGTTACATCTACTCAATAACCTCCATATTTCGTCTTCCGAAAGGCGTATGTCGTCTCCTGGATATTGTGTCATCGTTTCGTCGAAAAGTTTCCCGTGGTTTTGTGACTCACGTCACTTATAGTGTCCCATCATGAGCGCAGTGAACCGTTTTTTAAAAATTTGCACACAACTTGTTCATACATTGTTCATTGCAAAACAAAATGTTCGTTCACAACAGAGAGCACAAAACGTAACAAATATCTCTTCACATTGAGTACAGTGTTCTATTACATATTTACATAGGTATAAAAAAAATTCTGTGAAACATGTACTTATATATTTACATTACATTGTTTGGTAATACATACACATATTTTACATTTTTCAACTGTATTAAACTAGATATTTACAAATACATATGGGTCAGATATACAAAAAATTATCTTCTAGGTTCAGTGTTTTTTTTTTTAAATAAAGTTTTCATTTTAAGTATATTTTCCTTTACATCAGTACTACACAATAAATGTTCTTCCTCATTAAATGTTTCCCGCAACATATACTTTCATAGTAGGTTAGAAAACATCTTGGAGATGATCTGTCCTGAAAAGTCGTGTTTACAATAAGACACGACACGTCACATCCACAATCAATTCCAAATTAGCACATGCACAAAGTATCATTCACAAATAAAATAAAGTATATAGCTATGCTCAATTAATCTCATTTGTCATTTCCTGTAGAGTGGTTTTTTTCATGTTGTGTTCATGTGCATTGTGGTGTGAGTGTGAATAGCAAACCAAGTGTCTATCATGCCAATTAATGTATCAGGTTCAGGGCAGAAATCATCTCCAGTCATTTAGTCTGTCGTGTCTGCAGGGTATTAATAAATATAATCAGTAGCTGTGCTTTGCATGAAAATTGTTAGTTCTTCCTGTGTCTTATCTTCTTGCAGCTGCTGTTATTGCTGGTGCTGTAAAATGTAGATACTTAAGATTATAGCTTATATCTTCTTCTTCCAACTTGAAGTACCAGATGTAACTTACCTTGTTGTTGTATCAGCATACTCTGCTAAGGGCTAAAAGTTTTCAAATCTTTGTGAGAGTACAAACCTAAAATTCTCTTATTCTTGGGGTTTTGTAACAGATATGCTCCTGGCTGAGGTATATCAATGATTGTGTAAGGACCTTCGTATAATGGACGCCACTTAACATTACGTTTTAGAGGTGATGACGATTTGTAGTGCGTCTTAAGTACAACTTGCATGGCTATTGTAAAGTTTTGCCTTCTTTTAATATTAGCACCATAGTTCTTATTTCTAATGTCAGCTTGTTCAGTAATTGCAATGAGTACTTCCCTTATCTTTTCCTCGTGTGGAGGTTTGGTGTCAGAAAATTTTGGTAGTGGGTTGCTCCATTCATTAGTTTCCTTTGTGTCAAACATGATTTCTCTGGGAGTATAGGGTGTGTTGTATATATTTAAATTGTTGTGTATTTCCTCAAAAAGTGCTAGGTAATGTATCCATTTTGTGTGCTGTGTTGAGGTATAAGTTCTCATGAATCTGTTTAATTCTCTAAACATTCTCTCACAAGGATTGGCTGATGCACGAAACTTTGAAATAAAGATGCTCTTAATGTTATTGTCCTTTAAAAATTTTCTCCAGGTGAATCCTGCATAATACGTGGCGTTATCTGATAGAATGGCTTTAGGTTTTCCACAGTATGGCATGTAATCATTTGTGAATCTTCTGATGATGGTGTTTGCTGTGGGTGACTTTATGGCAAAAAGTTTGATGTACTTAGAAAATATGTCATAAAATGCTAGAATATATTTACAACCACCGATGCTAGTTGGATGAGGTCCGCTAACATCTGTACAAAGTATCTCTCTAGGTCCAGTGGGTAAGATAGAGTGCAAATCTGTTTTGGTGGATTGATTTTGTGGCTTGGATTTTTGACATATGAGACATTTGCTGATAACATCATGTATTTTTCTTCTCATGTTTGGAAAATAGCAATATGTATGTAATTTGTTTAGACATTTCTTTGTTCTGTAGTGTCCCCAAACTGTGTGAGTGTGTGCAATGAGATTGTGTACAGAATCTTGTGGTATGCAAACGCACCAGTTAGTAGCATTTGTGTATCTTTTGTAGAAAAGTATGTTGTTGTGTAACATGTACCTGTCTTGTAAAGTGTTGTTGTGTTGTTGTACTATGATTTGTTTTATTTTGTACCAGTGTGTATTTGAATCTTGTAGTGTTGCCATGTTCTTGCATAGGTCTTTGTAGTATTGTGTAAACTGCATGAGTAGCATTCTGTAGTCGTGTGTGTTCTCAAGGTCTGTATTGTTATGGTGTAATCCTTGTGGTAGTCTTGGAAGTGTGTCAGCTATTATGTTGTCTTTTCCGTTGATGTGCTTGATTTCAAAAGAGAAATTCTGTAATGCAAGTGCCCATTGTGTAAGTCTAGGATGAATGAGTTTACATGACAAAAGGAAGGTAAGTGCTTGATGGTCAGTGTATACAATGGTGTGTCTTCCGTACAGATAATAATTAAACTTTTTAAATGCCTATACAATAGACAATGTTTCCAATTATGTGGTGGAGTAAGATCTTTCACATTCCGTTAAAGTCCTACTGGCAAAACCAATGATCTTAATATGTTCTGTAGTTTCTGTTTTAACAACTTGAAATAAACAACACTCCAAACCAATGTCTGATGCATCACAAGTAATACAAAAGTTCAAATTGAAGTCTGGATGTTCCAGCATGTTAGAATTTACTAAGGCATCTTCGATTTTAGTAAAGTTATTTTCACAGTCTTGGTTCCAAATCCATACCTGGTTCTTCTTTAATAAGTTTAATAAGTATCTGCTATTGAGTAACTGTTTAGGTATGAATAGTCTGAAAAATGAGCATAGACCGAGAAATGATTTTAACTGTTTCTTTGTAGTGGTACTGGGGAAATGTCTGATAACATCTAATTTTGAAGGGTCAGGTTTAATGCCTTGTGTGTTGATGATGTGTCCTAGGTATTTGATCTCAGAACAAGCAAATCTAGATTTACAATGATTGGCAGTGATACAAGCTTATGTGATTCTGCATAGTAAAGTGTTCAGGGTATCAGTGTGTTCCTTCCATGTTTTTGAGGCAATCAGTATGTCATCTACATAGTGTGTAACAGTTTCTAGTAAATCATCACCGAGTACAGAGTTTAGTGCAGTAATGAATACTCCTGAGCTTACATTTAGGCCAAATGGTAATACACAAAATTGATAAGTTCTGCCACCAAACATAACAGTTGTATATTTTCTAGATTCTTTGCTTATTGGCACCTGCCAAAACGAATTTTTAAGGTCTATTGTAGAGAAATATTTTGCATCCAAGAATTTCTGAAGTTGTTCATCAAGACTCTCTGGCTGTGTCCCCACAGGTAAGATAATTTGGTTGATAGTTCTTGCATCTAATACCAACCTGATACTTCCGTTGTGTCTTTTCACTACATGCAAAGGGCTACAATATGGAGACGTTGATGGTTCTATAATATTCCATGTAATCACTTTCTTTAGTTCTTCCCAAACCGCAGGTCGCAGAGCTAGAAGTACATTGTATGACTTATGGTAATAGATTTGGTGAAGCTTGACTTCAATCGTATACATATATGTGTTGATCCTACCTGGCTTACTACTTAAAACATCCTTATTCTTAAGTAAAATATGTTTAAGCTGGGATCTCTCCTCTTCATTAATAGCATCACATTCTGATAACTTAGAATTAATTTGTGTGAGTGCATCATTCACTACCTCACTGTGTGATACAGGTTGTTGTATGGAATCTACGTCAGTCTCATGTATAATCTGTATATTGTAGCCAGAACAGTGCTTGTTATGATCTACTAGTCGAGTGTCCAAGTTCAAAACTATGTCTCTGTCTTCATACTTATGCATCTGGAGAAGTCTATTGTGCAGTCCTTCTCGCAAAGAAAATCAGTGCCCAATATACAATTGGCATCAAGGTTTTGGACAACTAGGAAAGGCCATTGTACGATTTAATTTCCCATATTAACAGTCACAAATATCTGCTTATTAACCCTTCTTGCCTTACTAATGCAGTTAATATTAAACAGTTTTGAACTGGGAACTCTGGTATCTTAGAAGTTTCCTTCATCATAGTATAAAAATTGTGAGAAATCACGCTGACAGCAGCTCCTGTATCAATAATTATGTTAGTAGGTATACCTCCTACAACCTGAGGTGGAAGACAGTACAAATCTTTTCTTTGCATTGTGACATTGTGTGTTGTCATTTATTAGATCATCAGCTAAGTTTCCACTTTCATTATATCTTAAGAATAGTGTAGGCAACTCTTGTTGTGTAAATGTTAATTTTTCTTGGTTCACAGTTTCACTAGCAAGTGCATATTCAAACATAGTTTCTAAATTGAAGTTGCCCCCCAAATGTTCCTCAGTCACAACCTGGGGCTCAGTATTGACGGATTCTAGTTTACCTGGTTTGTCTGGTCATTGGCAAGTGTAGTTGTAGTTTCATTAGCTACCTCAACAATATTTACATTAGGATATTGTCTTTGCCAATCGCCTGTCTGTTTTCGGTTGGCTGATGTCATTTGTTGGTTTGTGTAGCTTGTTTGTGCAAAATTCCCTTGTGGCATCTGAATATGATTTTTTGGTGGCGGTTGCTGTGTTTGCCACTGTCTCACATAATACTGGTTGTTGTTCTGGTTCAAGTGCGGTGTAGGTGTTCCATTTCTTGTGTAATCTGTGTTGTTGTTTCTTTGCCAGTGTTTCTGTTTGGCTTTGTGTCCGTTGTTGTTTCCGGTATTCCTTCTTGAATTAAAATTGTCGTTTCTTCGTTTTTTGTACGGGTTATCTCCCTGTGTGTAGTTACAGTTGTTGTTTGTGTGCAGCTGTGAGTTTTCGTGATTGTTTTGCATGTTTACTGTGTGCTGTGAATTTTGCTGCGTGTTTGGTAATGTAGCAATGTCAACATGTTGATTCCTACTGCGTGAGTTACGTGTTGGTTCTTGTTCTTCATACAGTAAATCAACAGCATCTAACTTTTCCAAAAAATATTCAGGATCGTCGTCCGGTAAGTACAGTAATTTCTCTTTAATATTAAAAGGAAGTCTTGGTTTCAGTGATCGGATCACATCTTTTGGTTTCACTGGTTCATTAAGGAAGTGTATCATGTTTAGGTAACCGAGCGAGGTGGCGCAGTGGTTAGCACACTGGACTCGCATTCGGGAGGACGACGGTTCAATCCCGTCTCCGGCCATCCTGATTTAGGTTTTCCGTGATTTCCCTAAATCGTTTCAGGCGAATGCCGAGATGGTTCCTTTGAAAGGGCACGGCCGATTTCCTTCCCAATCCTTCCCTAACCCGAGCTTGCGCTCCGTCTCTAATGACCTCGTTGTCGACGGGACGTTAAACACTAACCACCACCACCACCATGTTTAGGTACTTCTCGAAATATCGGCGCAGATTGCCGTTTTTAGGATTGAAGTGTTCGGGTTCAGTGACTTGTTTGCGGATACGTTCCTGCACAGTGGGTGACCAAAACTTATTCAAGAAGGCGCGTTCAAACTGCTCGTATGTTTCATGGTAAGCCCAGACAGCAGCGTCTCCTTGAATGTAATCCACAACGTGTGCAATGCGTTTGTGGTCGCTCCACGAACGTGGGAATGCGTTCCTAAAAGCTTTTAAGAAGATGACAGGGTGTGCAGTGTTTTTGCCTGGTATAAAAGGTTGGAGTTTACGGTGCTTAAATAGACTTCCTTCTTCTTTGTTACGTGTTCGTCTGTCTCTTTCCGTGTAATCATTGAATTCTACCCTGTGTGTACATGGTTCTTCATCAAAATGATAATTGTATTGTATTTTAGGTGATGGGTATCTGTTGCCGTGCGTGTCAGTGTATTGTGTATTTGAGTGTTGAAATTCTTGTGTGTATATGTGTTCATTTCCGAATCGAGATTTTCTTCTGTGTGTGTTAAAATGTGTAGTGGGTGTACTATTCTGTTGTGCTTGGCACTGAGATGTCTTTGTTTGCATATCGTCATCGATTACTTGCGTATTGTTCATGTATTTCACTACGGAATCGTGCACAATATGTGGCAATTTGTTTTGTATACATTCTTCAAAAATTTGGTCTTTGTGTGCTGTCCATTCTTTAAATTGTGAAATAATGCGACAGAAATGGGGTTCAGCCTCTCTCTGTATTGTTGTGTGAATCTGTTTGTGAATGTCAGCTACGTTTGTTTCAATTGTATTCACCTTTAAATTAATTTCGTCACTTGCGGGCGTGTTTGATTCTAATTTGCAATTAATAGTTTCACAGGTTTTTGTCAATTCATGGATGTGATTGGCATTGTCGCTTTGTCGTAACTCTAAATTTTCAAATATTTCCATAAGATCGTCGACGTGTTTGGAAAGACGTGTATTAATTTCCTCTACCTTTTGAGTCAGTGTGTCGAAGTATGATTTTATCTCATTTCTGAAAGCTGCATTGTCTGTCATTAATTGTGTGAATTTATCGTTATTATCTTACTTAATATTGGATATGCCTTCCAAAACTGAATTTAATATAGCGGCAAAATTTTGATTGCAAACTGTGCTTGCCCCCGCCGCGTCATTAGACATGACGTGGTCTCTCAGGTTTGGTTCTGAATTGCTCCTTTCGGCTTTTATGTGTGCCTGTAGCGGATTATTTTGATGTGTTTGTGTGTCTGCATTAATTTCTGTGTCTGAATGTGTCTGTGTATCCAAGTTTGCATTACTTGATTGTTGTTCCATTGTGTACTGGTGTCGAGTTTTTACCATATCGTGAATAAATTGTGTGCAAGAAATAAAAATTGTTTAAACGCGTTGTGTGAAAATGTACTGCCTATGTGTGTGTTTAAATGACTTAGAATGATTGAGAGATGACTTTAAAGATCGAATGTAGCATATGTGTTAATGCTGACTAGCCATGTTGCTTGAATCTTGTACAATGTCGGCCATATTGTGCAATGTAACATGCGTATTGTTGGATCGGAATGTAATCGTCTGAATAATGAGATTTCACGAAATTTGGAAAAAATTACTGAATGGAAACTAAATATTGAATTTCATGCTGAGAAAAATAATTTTGAATGAAAAATGTGCTTGGAATCAATTGTGGATGCGCAAGCGCTGCGTGTTACCGTACATGTCGTCTTGATGAGAAGATTGCATTTCCAGTCCAAATTGTCTCCAGATTTTATTTGTTTTCTTCGATATTCTCGTCACATCGGTTGTTGCCGCTCAGGAAGAACAATTAGTTGTAGTACAGATACAATGAGTCCTGGCACACAGTTGCCAGTTCAACAAATAAAAATAAGAAATAAAATAATAATATAATAATTTGTAATAATAATAATAAATTGTAATAATAATAATTATTGTTGTTTGTTTGGATAAATAATTGAGAGATTAAAATTTACGCCGTGAATTTATCGAGCTTCGTACGTCCGAAGATGTACGGAACGTAGCTGGGGCTCATTATATATTTTTTGTAGACAAAGTCTGATTTCTGACCTCAGCTTCAATCATGACAATGGGGTGACTAAAACTACTAAAACAGACAAAAGCATACGATTAAATAAAACATATATTCATTTTAACATATACATTACAAGCTTGCCGGTTTTTCTTGATTAGACTCTTTTTGTCACTAAAAAGTCTAGTTGCTACTTTACATTCCGAATGTTGAAATTACATTAATATTTGAAGGGGCTATATCCCTGCATCTATTTACTGATTTTTCTGTATTAATTGCTTTTAGTCATTAAAAGGGGATAGCGCCAGTTTTATCTCCTTTAATTGAAATTCGTTTAATATTTGAAGGGACTAGTACCTGACATCTTCATGTTCCTCTAACATCTTTCAGGGACCCGTGTCCATTTACCGTTGGCTATATTCAAACAGTTTTTGACTCTTTAAGGAGGTAGATGCCGACCTTTACTGATATGTTTCTTGTCTTGGGTTTCAGTGTAAGGAAAGATCGTAATTTGTCTTTGGTTCAAAAATGGTTCAAATGGCTCTGAGCACTATGATACTTAACTTCTGAGGTCATCAGTCCCCTAGAACTTAGAACTACGTAAACCTAAGTAACCTAAGAACATCACACACATCAATGCCCGAGGCAGGATTCGAACCTGCGATAGTAGTGATCGCGCGGCTCCAGACTGTAGCGCCTAGAACTGCTCGGCCACCACACTCTCCGTCGTAGTCCCCAGAAGTGAACCTACTGCCTGCTGGGCTGGCAGGGCACTGCGCCTATGTGTGTGGGACAGCAGTGTCTGAAGCTATACAGAGAAGGGGGCTACCAAGTCGTATAGCTTCTGGCAGCTGTGGCGTATACATGACTTACATTTGGCACTGCTAATATAAGTTACATGATAACGAATGATCTTAGTTCGATCCTTGTACCATGTACTGAAGAAGTCAAGTAGTGTTTGTATTATTTGTCGAAGTATGTAGAAAATTGTTCTATAGCATCATAAACACACATGACACAACTACTGATCTAAGTTACTGTTGGAGTGCACTAGTGTACTAGACTTTTCTTGATTTTTGCACTAAACTAAACAACGTTATTCCCACTTCAAAACTCTTTATTTGTCACAACTGGTCTTTGTCTCATCTCAATATAAAGGTCATCCAAGCGATTTAGTGACCACCAAGATGGGGAGTCAACATTCTCTTGCAGTACAAAACATTTGCCATCCTTTGCTGATAATGCTGACTTGTCATCGCACAGTAGAGACTACAAGACATTTCTCACACCATACTTCGTCATTTTACAGAAACCTATCGTAAATGGTGTTGACTTCGCGGTACAATAAATAGCTAAAGCTTCTGACAATTTAATGCAACATGGGGATGATAAGGTATTTTACGATAGTTTTTGAGTAGCACATTGAAGTATGCCATAAGTTATTATAATTTAGGTGGAGAATGTATATTTGTAGAGCAGTTAGTTACAATTTGGCGTAAATGGTTACGATTTGTTATAACACGTTGAAGTGTAAGGTATTTTCTTATACATTGGGCAATTATAGCATAATTTTCTTCCAATTTTACTGTGGCAGATCGGATTTTGTGGTAACATCTTACAATTTTGCTGTAATGACATAATTTTTGGAGCACTTTGTAACAACTTTGCTGTAAATAAGGCGATGTAAGTGGCAATTTCTTACAGTTTTGCTGTAACATGGGGTAATCTATTACAAATTTGCTGAAACGTAGTAATACATGAGGCAATTTGTTATAATTGTCCATTGGGAGATACAGTTGATTCTTTGTTTGAGGCTTACTAACACATTTAGTTGACTTTGACATTGGTTTTAGTTGATAAGTTTTGGCAAGTAATGAACACGATTTAGCTGTGGGAATAAAATGTTTACTAGCATAGAAACACCAGCATATTCCCACTGACAATTGCACTTCAACCTCTGAGTCAGATCATGTGCCATATGTGCTTTGTATTCTTCTAGGAAACAGTTCTACGTAGTTTGATAAATATTATATACAACTCTTGCTTTCTTTAATCTGTGGTACAAAAGTCGGCATGAAATCGTTGATAAACATGCATGTTATATCACTGATGCCAACATATCAGCCAAAAGTAACGTGAAGAATAATACAGACAAATAGACGTGGAAATATCGAATTTTAGGATCCATTGTGCCTTGCAAAAGTGCTTCAGTGATCAAAATGTTCACGTTAAAAATTTTATTTATCCCTAACGTAAATCATCATTTTCTTTCATAATTTCGTTTCTTTACACGTCATAATAGTGCAGTGCAAAGTTACACTTTGGTACTACGCAAATGCGTAATTTTAGCGATAAAGTGCATTAAAGGTCTTGTCATGAGACGGTGATCTTGTCCCCTAAAATGATGCTTGATCAGCTTGATTTTTGTCCACAGTCTCTTGTATAGCTAACAAAAGCTATGAGCTGCGAGCTTAGCAATTTATTTTACAAGGGGAGGCCGCCAATTGTGAAATTCAGACTCGATTCTTACTGTGCATAATAAAAGCTCATGGCCAGAGGTGTAATGTGGCAAAGCACCAAGATGCACTTCTCAGCCGTTGTCGAGAAAATCGACAGTTAAAAGAAACCGTTGCGGTGAAATACTCTCTATGATTAATGATTTTCTACAGCGTCGTGGCGCAGCGGTAAGCGCTCGGGTTCGTAATCCGAAGGTCGCCGGATCGAATCTCGCGCAATGCAACCTTTTTTTTTTATTATTTGTTTTTTGTAATTCAAATGTGTGTGTATACACACACACACACACACACACAAACACACATACACACACACACACACACACATATATATATATATATATATATATATATATATATATATATATACTCCTGGAAATGGAAAAAAGAACACATTGACACCGGTGTGTCAGACCCACCATACTTGCTCCGGACACTGCGAGAGGGCTGTACAAGCAGTGATCACACGCACGGCACAGCGGACACACCAGGAACCGTGGTGTTGGCCGTCGAATGGCGCTAGCTGCGCAGCATTTGTGCACCGCCGCCGTCAGTGTCAGCCAGTTTGCCGTGGCATACGGAGCTCCATCGCAGTCTTTAACACTGGTAGCATGCCGCGACAGCGTGGACGTGAACCGTATGTGCAGCTGACGGACTTTGAGCGAGGGCGTATAGTGGGCATGCGGGAGGCCGGGTGGACGTACCGCCGAATTGCTCAACACGTGGGGCGTGAGGTCTCCACAGTACATCGATGTTGTCGCCAGTGGTCGGCGGAAGGTGCACGTGCCCGTCGACCTGGGACCGGACCGCAGCGACGCACGGATGCACGCCAAGACCGTAGGATCCTACGCAGTGCCGTAGGGGACCGCACTGCCACTTCCCAGCAAATTAGGGACACTGTTGCTCCTGGGGTATCGGCGAGGACCATTCGCAACCGTCTCCATGAAGCTGGGCTACGGTCCCGCACACCGTTAGGCCGTCTTCCGCTCACGCCCCAACATCGTGCAGCCCGCCTCCAGTGGTGTCGCGACAGGCGTGAATGGAGGGACGTATGGAGACGTGTCGTCTTCAGCGTTGAGAGTCGCTTCTGCCTTGGTGCCAATGATGGTCGTATGCGTGTTTGGCGCCGTGCAGGTGAGCGCCACAATCAGGACTGCATACGACCGAGGCACACAGGGCCAACACCCGGCATCATAGTGTGGGGAGCGATCTCCTACACTGGCCGTACACCACTGGTGATCGTCGAGGGGACACTGAATAGTGCACGGTACATCCAAACCGTCATCGAACCCATCGTTCTACCATGCCTAGACCGGCAAGGGAACTTGCTGTTCCAACAGGACAATGCACGTCCGCATGTATCCCGTGCCACCCAACGTGCTCTAGAAGGTGTAAGTCAACTACCCTGGCCAGCAAGATCTCCGGATCTGTCCCCCATTGAGCATGTTTGGGACTGGATGAAGCGTCGTCTCACGCGGTCTGCACGTCCAGCACGAACGCTGGTCCAACTGAGGCGCCAGGTGGAAATGGCATGGCAAGCCGTTCCACAGGACTACATCCAGCATCTCTACGATCGTCTCCATGGGAGAATAGCAGCCTGCATTGCAGCGAAAGGTGGATATACACTGTACTAGTGCCGACATTGTGCATGCTCTGTTGCCTGTGTCGATGTGCCTGTGGTTCTGTCAGTGTGATCATGTGATGTATCTGACCCCAGGAATGTGTCAATAAAGTTTCCCCTTCCTGGGACAATGAATTCACGGTGTTCTTATTTCAATTTCCAGGAGTATATATATATATATATATATATATATATATATATATATATATATATATATATATTTTCCCGGCAATCAGTTGCAACAATTATGCATATAATAAGTTGTTGAAAGTCGTTTGTCGTGGAAAAACTGGCGACTTCGAACATCATTATGTTTTCCGCAAACAAAGTTGTATTTCACAAATGTTATTAATTGTGTTCATAATGTTAACCCCGTATAGTTAACGGAAGACGTAGAAACGATATTCCGAAAAGAATACGTACAGCGTAAGTCAAACGTTCGAATTAGAATAGAGACCCCACGAACACAAATTTGCTGTGGCAGGTATGAAATATAAACTCCGTTACTCGCTCGTTACACTTTATGGACAGATGGTGATTGGGCCGAAACGAGCCGCCGCATAACAGCGTAGTTGCCTGCTAACTTCGAAAGAAGGTAGATGCGGTCCCTAGTGCGACTTATAACATCGTCGAAAATCAGTGCGGACGTGAGACCTTTGGTACACCCTGTTAAAAAAACGGAAAAATGGAGGTGGTACAATTGGAGAGCGATCCGCCTTCACCAACATGCATAAGCAATTTTTAATATTTCTAAAATTTAAAGAACCTCTCTCACACCGGCCTGATTTAGCTTCACTGATCAGGATAGTAAAAAACATGCGTATATTAAGGGAATTTTCATTGACAAAGCAGGCTTATCACATTCACACGGTTCAATACTGTTCTATCCTGATTAAATTGAGCTTAACTTAAATTCCATAAGGCAGTGAAGCAATTTCGAAGTCTCGGTGCGACGAAAATTGTCAGTCGATCTCCTGGAAACATTTGTAATATTTATTAACTTTCGGTGATCACATGGGGAAGACAGGAGATCTGCTGGTAAGACCGTGTTAGCCTATTTATTTGAAGTAACTGGATATCTTGAGCATACAAAACGGCAGGTTCGTCCAGTGTAAATCAGACGTTCCCCACTGATCCCGTGCAACACAGCGTAGTAAGCAGACACTGTCAATAATAATAATCCGTTAAATAATACGTGAACACACTTACTTTAGTTTAGTTCATGTATTAAATTCCTTCTCATACAGAATATCATCAAGATGGCGACTAGCTCAACAATACATACATATTTATCCTTCTTTTACGATTAATCGGCAAGAAGTCCCCTATTCTTTTTCCTAAGAGAAAACATAGATAGCAGAGAAGCAATTCCATGGAGTAAATGGACGCTCCAAGGAATAATTGGGCTTGAAACTACTTTGCATTGATAATCGGTAAGATAAGAAGAGATATTTCGAGATATGTACTGAGTTATATAATTTATAAAATTTCTGAAAATATCGTGGAGAGACCGCTGCAAGAGACATTACAAATTCATTAATAGTTTATATATATATATATATATATATATATATATATATATATATATATATATATATATATATATTTGAATTACAAAAAACTAGTAATAAAAAGAAGTTGCATGGCGCGAGATTCGATCCGGCGACCTTCGGATTACGAACCCGAGCGCTTACCGCTGCGCCACGACGCTGTAGAAAATCATTAATCGTAGAGAGTATTTCACCGCAACGGTTTCTTTTAACTGTCGATTTTCTCGACAACGGCTGAGAAGTGTATCTTGGTGCTTTGCCACATTACACCTCTGGCCATAAGCTTTTATTATGCGCGGTATGAATCGAATCTGAATTTCACAATTGGCGGCCTCCCCTTGTTAGTATATCACGTGTTATATCACAGTTATAGATGTAGGTGTATTATTACTGTTTCAGTTAATTTGAGAATACGCGTTTAGGGTTTTAGGCCTCAGGTGGGAGTTACACGATCTTATCCTTTGGAGATGTTGGGTGTTTGCGTATTGTATTGGGAACATGATAAAACTTCCTTTGTATATTAAGATAATATGTAGTGCAAGTGATACAAGACACTAGATATCTCGTCACAAAGTATCATTCCTGTTGTAGCGTCTGTACTTAAGGACCATAAAAATATAACATTGATGGTTAAACACGTTACCGCATGTATGTTAAAGTTCTAAAGTAATACAAACAGCATTAGCGTTCAGTAACATCGATTACATTTAAGCGTTAAACTACCATCCCCTCCCCCTCTATAAGAGTGCTTGACAATATGTCAGGTGATGAACATTCGATCTTTGTACAGAGAGTTCATTGCCTCAAGTAGATATAAAATAGCAATGCTAATATCCTATCGCAATATGTTAATTACCATAGACAATTAGGAGGTGTGTACAATAACCAATTTTGCTATTTAATCAGCTCCAGTGAAGTGAGCATTCCGATAAATAATAAATATATTTTAGACACTGAAGTACTGTAAGGTACACCAATATTATCAATATCTTAACACAGTCCATTAAAAAATACAGGTAATACTTAATTTGGAGAATTGTTGGCTATTAGAAGGTACAGAGAACAAGGAGAGCGAATGGCAGTTTTTTTTTAAAGGCAAGTTTAATACTGTACCCTGACTGGCTGTTTCAGTTTTCATGGCTGGTAAATTACTTGCGTGAGACTGGAGCGCTGAGACATTGTGAAATGACAGAAATAGGCACGGCTTAGGCAGGGACATGACCTGGACCTGCCACAGTCGGAGTCTACCATCTTCAGAGGAAGGAATGGTGTGCACACTTGACCCTTAAACCCCTTACATGTCCTACTGAAGAAGAGTGCAGGTTAGGCGTACGCAGGCAATCTCACTCTAATTTTAAACGATTAGCAAGGTGAGATCAGCACAGTTGGTATACTCAACGAATAAATAAGATCTAGCAGAACCATAATATCTCGATACATCAGTCTGTATCGAACTCCGACTCAATTCTGTATCTCGGTAATAGTGAGTTTGTATACAGTGGATAAAAATCAGCATTTGGCCATGGTCATGGAAGGAGGTGGTTCATTTAATCAAAACATTAATTAATCCAATCATTTGAGGTCTGTATAAGATGATAGGTACAATATTACATTAATGCTGACAGGCTACCATATGTACCATTACATTGCTGCGGCTTTTGGTATTACTTGTATTATACAAGTGCTACTTCATTTTTAATTGTATCAGTAGTACTATATTTTTAATAACTTTGCCTATCCAGAGTACCAGTAGACTCTTGAGGAAGATAGTGGATAACAGGTTTAGTTATTAATTAGTGCACATAACCCCCTTTTCCATCATGTGTCCGCATTTTATTACCATGTAGATAGCGTGGAGTGAGTCCAGAGCATGAATGTTTGCTGATGCATCGATAAATGCATGTGTAATGTCAAGTTGTTAACTACCTATGTTTCTGGGAAAGAATGCAAACAAAGTAGGTATGACGGAGATACATAGTAGTCTGAAATGTGTTGTGCCATGGTTGGTCACGGAAATGATTCAGTTTATTCTACTGTGGAACAGAAAGTCGATGCTGCCTCATCTGTATGCCACGATGGGCATCGTATCTTCGTCTTTTAAGTGAACACTCGCTCCGTCAGAGCGTCACCTTCAGGTTGCTGCCTAAGGTACGAGAATGTGTTATTTACAAAAGTAACTGATTAATCACTTATCTTGTAAGTCTGTTAATAGTAGCGAAGTGTTATAATGCACATTAATTTTTATATTTATGTTAAATTCAATATGGAGAGCGAAGTCTGATGGAATTTCGATCGTGCAATCATTGAATCATCAACCTTTAGCCTTTAGCTTTAGGACTGCTGATGTTATCATTATTTAATTACAGGTGCTCCTTTCTTATTTTTCCAGCAATTTGTATAGGATCAACTGATGATTTCTTTGTGTGAAACGTATCAGTCATTGCCTTCCATGGGCTGTCGCTGATGGCCGCACGGGCAATTAGCTTTCACTTTAACTCGGGCATTTCATACCGAATACGTTGCGTGTTTTCGTGTGCACTGTATAAAAGTATTATCGTGTGAACGTTCTTCCAATGAAGAATTATCTCACCGTCAGTAAACTGTATGCCACTGTTCCCCATGTACCACGTGGCCATGGCTAAACATAAAATTAGCTCTCATCGTTCATCAATGGCTCTCATTTAAGGCAGCATGCGTTTGAAAACATAAATTGAGAAAGAATATTACTGTGTGAATTTTATCGGAATCAAGATCTATTAAATGGTGCGTAATGTGTATACCATCGTCTTAAAAAAGCCATGTGCGCATGACTGTACAGACAATGGGCAACCGCTCCTTGTGCATAGGTTTCACATCAGGCAGTGTGCGTGTGTTAATGTGAATTTGATATAATTCTTTTGTGTGCGTTGTAGTCGATGCGTGGACGATGTAGCTGTGTGTAAGGTATATCAAATATCTCTACTACGCTCTCACGTGGTCACAACTACGCAGACGATGAGGTTTCTCCTTTCTTGGCCTGTGCGATGTTGTGCGTTCTGTTACGCTGATATATCGATGAGCTCACCTTCTTTTTGTTATTACGCTTACATGCTTAACTTTTACAATCAGTGGGTAGGTGTGCTCTCTCTGTGTACCGTTTTTAAATATTCAGTCTCCGTTCTGATTGCCGACAATTTCTGGTAGGCGTATGGTGCCCCAATTGATTTCTTAAGACTTTTAAAGTGATTTTATTACGGCCCAGCTATAAACCCGACCAATTAGTTACTGCAAGAATTTCCATTCCATATCCATTGGACTAAATTAAATAATAATGAGACCATTTAGCACACTGAGATGGTACACCACGCCCTGCACCTACTGTATGTACTTACAAAGTTGTATGCTTTGTTTTCCCACCACACACTTGCTTTCAAATAATACACGTTGTTGTAGCATACGGAAAAAATCTCTGTTGCGCACGCACGTACTGTCGTAGCCCATTAACCGTAAATAACTGGGTCCTTTGACGTACTACTGATTAGCACATAGTGCAAGAATATTCATTGAGGACAGGAATGAGTGGCATAATTAAGCTGAGTGGCATACGATACATTTCTTTCACGTTATAGCAGATGATATTACCGTGCTACGCAGATGAGAAGGTGGTCAGAGAAGGACACGTGGTCTAATTTGAACTTCTCCCCACAGCACCGCTCCTACTCTATTTCTCCTCCCTAGGGATTTTCCCGAGTTAAAACGAGAGGAAAACTGAAATAACCCAATTTATTGCGCATGTATGATTAGCGCAGAATCATACCAGAAAATAATGAGACCATGGCAGCTCGACTACAGTTTGTATATTCCGGCATGTCATGACAGAATTTTTAAACAAGCTACAAAGAAACTCAGTGGAGAAGCAGGTAGGATCACAAACAAAATGTTGCAAATCTGTCAACTCTCAGATTGAAGGATGTACGCTTCTACGAAAAAGAAGTTAGCTTCATAGGTGAGAACAGATTACAGGAATCTCCGCAGTATTCTTTCGGCATTTTTCATCCAGCGCACTCCCACACGTGTTGCAGCCATGAAATTCACTCACAGAGATTGGTCGCAAGTGCGGACAATTGTCGAGGCCATGATCCTACCCAGAGTCATTAGAGACATCGGACCAACGATATTACAGCTGTTTACCTAATCCCTCTCTAACAACTATAAAATCATACTACGTAAATCGGCATTATGTGATGTTTGCAATACAGAAGTGAATGTAGAACTTACTGACTACTATTATCGTGTATATATCACAGACCTTTCAGTGTCACTGAAATGAGCTTCATAAATGCCTTAGCCTGGGCCCTGGGTTTACTCTATTGTTGATTTCATTGTAACGACAGGGAGAGAGCGTGACCTATAGAATAAATTGAAAATGAAACGTACTTTCAATTCGGCAACTACTAGTGTTGCAGATGTACACTAAAAAACAAGAAAACAGTTGGTGAAATACGTAAAATTTATTTTTTTTTGCTTAAATAAACCAAGGATTGGTAATGAAAATTGAAAAATGAATAAACACAAACAACATTAAATGAACACAGCAAAAAAACGAAACTCAGAACGACAAACAAACAGAACAAAACTGGAACACAAACAGGAACTTTAGGAACAAACGAACATTTTTTTCAGTGGTTGCAAGCGGCACCCGAGGGTTGGTTACAAGGCCTCTCAGCTGCCCGTTCCACCACCTCTACATGGACTTCCTCCATCTCGGCAGCACCTATGAGACTCTCGGCTGTGTCCTCCTGTAAGTCTTGATGGGCTTGTTCCATCCTAGCAGCATTGACGAGACCCTTAGCTGCCCCTTCCTCCTCATCTCCACATGCTAGAGCAATCTCAGTAGTATCCATGACACCCTCATCTGCCCCTTCCTCAATTTCACCACACGCTTGACCCATCTTGGCAGCACCCATTAGACTTTCAGCTGCCTCGTGCTCTAAATCTTGATGGGCTTCTTCCATCCTGCCATCATTCACTACCCTGTCAGCTGCCCCTTCCTCCTCATCTCCACATGCTGGGTCAGTCTCAGCAGCATCCACGAGACCATCATCTGCCCCTTCCTCAATCTCTCCACATGCTTCACGCATCTGGGCAGCACCCATGAGATTCTCGTGTTCCTCCTCCTCTAACTCTTGACAGGCTTGTTCTATCTTGACAGCATCCACGAGAGACTCAGCTACTCTCTCCTCCTCTTGATCCATCTTGGCACCGTCCACCTAGGCAACCAAGATAGTGTTAGGTGCTTGGTTAAACTAGAAACAACATTATACACTAGAACTTACATTATGAAATAATAATAATAACTGGTAAGAGTTTTCAGACATTGCGGTGAACAAGAGGTTTATATGGAGCATCACTGTTTTACTTCAGAGTCAAAAGAAATTCAGAATTTGAATAGTAGTGATAACGTTTAACAAGCAGTAAGTAAGATATTGGAATATTGTTATTGCACAGGCATTAGAAGCCGATGACTTATGTATGGTATGGGAAAGAGGGTCTTCCATTACCACCGACTTCACAATAATGTAGCGCTAAGGTTCTCATACTGGCAGCATGTCTGTAACTAAAAAGTCTCAGGCCAACTGAAGAACGGGATGCAACCCGTCCGCTCTGACCAATGACGTCAGAATTTTCCAGAGATGATATACTACACAGATTAACAGCTGAGACAAGTGTTCATAAACTAAGGAATGCAAGAGAGAGAAACAGGTGGTAGACATGTATAACGTCCAGTAATATTTGGACCATAATGTTAAGGATATTGCTTGTTTGAGTCTTGGTACTTCTGTAAAAAATTAAGGAAAAAAAGGATAGAAGTAGTGGTAGCATATAATACCTCAGTTGACATATAGATCAGTTGTATCTCGAAATTCAGTCGATATGTATAGGTTAATTGCAGTATGGGATACGAATTTAACGTACGTCGATTTCTTCGTCTTCGTTAGCATTGGTATCCTATTCTTCAGTTGAACTGTATTGGTCAAGTGAAGTACGGGATACAAATTTTAAAGGTGTTGTTTCTTTCGTCTCCGCTACTACTAACATTCTGTTCTTACGTAGATAGTGTTACTATCGAAGGCGGAAAGATCTACATACATGATACTTGCATCCCATACTACTGCTAATGAAAACGAGGAAATCTACGTACGTAAAATTGGCTACCTGTTGACCGATGTAGGTCAAATGAAGTATGGGATACAATTCTTTTTTGGTTTCGATACTAATAGTATCGACTGAAATCTATCACAGTTTTGCTATCGACGTCAAGAAAACCAATAGCAGTCAAAATTGTATTCCATTCTTCAGTTAAGCTATATAGGTCAACTGAAGAATATGATACTAATTAGTATTAGCGAATGGGAAATAACGACAATTATAACATGTGTATTCTGTACTTCAGCTGACCAATATGGGTAATTCACATCAATGATGCACATTTCGCTGTTTTCCTCTAACTAGCACCAGTATCCGGTACCTCAGTTGACCTGTATACGTCAACTGAAGTACGGGATACAAATTTTACGTATGCCGGTCTTTTCGCCTTCAGTAGTGCTAGTATAGACTCAGAAAATGATACTAACACCCGACGAAGAACTGTCTCAGTTACAAGCGTTATGTGGTTTGGGGATCCGCAAATGATACAGAATTCCCCATCTGCTCTTATTCCCTATCTTTTCAAAGCCTCTCAGATTGTGCATTAACAAGATAGAGATTTGAAAACCAGATTTTAAACTCGTTTTTCTTTCCAGGAGCAGTTATGGCCTATATCCAAACTTTGTTGGATATAAACGGCTAATTGAAATTGAAGAAGCTGCAGAAAGATAGAAATCTGGAAAAATGGTCCGAGGTAAGTCCATAACTCACTGAGAAATGGGAAGCATTGCATTACAAGACGAATGGATAACTTGAACACATGAAATAGAGAGGGCAGTAGAGAATCAAATGGGCAAAAATATTATTTTCAATAGAATTCTTGCCTAATTCACCAGCTGCTGCTTTTAACTGTTTAAAGAAGAAAATTAAAAAAGGAAAACAAGAAATGAAGCCTCAAACGTTAATACACACAAGTAAAAATAAGTTTTGCAGTAATCTGAAAACGGGAAAACAAGGACGGATGCAGAAGAAATGTGAAACAATAGAAGCGTGTGTAACAATTGGGAAATTAGTTACCATTTATGGGAAAATTATGGAAACCGTTAGAGGAGAGAGATTCAGATGCATAAATATCAAACGCTTACCTGGCAAGCGGACGGAGGTCTGACAGCTGGATTTAACGTATGAATGGGTCCTACAAAGTAAACCAACTTAAAAAGGGAAGTGGATGAAGATTCGAAGTGAAATATGGTATACTAAAAAGAGTTTCACGCAGCAGTAAAGAACCAATTCGAAGAAAGACTCTTGGCATACACTACAGTGTTTCAAAATTATTCAGATCACTGGTAGGCAACCTGAAAAAGGTGTTCCACGTGATATGTAAAACATACTAAGCAGGCGAAATACACTCATGCTTTCAAAAAATGTAATAATCCCATACCCAGCCAGACCAAATGCTCACAAGTTTCAAAGTTAACGGAATAGTCAGGAAAAATCTAATACAAATTAATGAAGGCATTGGTAGCGGAGGTTTCGCGGAAGTATGGGGACGAGTAAGTCATTTCCGACCTTAGGACTCTGAAGACAGACTGCTGCAAGGCAAAAGTAAATGTGCAGGAATTCCATTTCTGAGGGTCACAGGGATAAAATACAGGGAGTGATGTGGTCCAAAACTTGTGCATAAAACAAGAGGTTTCAGGATCGCGCAGGCATACGACAGCTAGGACGGGAGTGAGATACGTTTGCAACCTAGAAATTCAGCAAGCAGTACGGAAAGTAGACAAAAATTAGGTATGGGGATTGAAGCTCAGGCAGAAAAAATAAAACATTGAGTTCATGGCATTACAGTTCTATAAGATACGCCAATTTCCTTTGATTATCAGTTGAACAAAATGAATAATGTCTTGAAAAGAAATTATCAATGAATACTAGAAAAAGTAAAAGTAGGATACTAAAATGCGGTAGAATTGACTTAGGAGTTGAAGGTGGAAAAATATTAACAAATGACACTGAGAGAAGTAAACTGAGCTCTGTTGTTTGGGCAAAAGTAACAGATTATTAGCAAAGTAGAGGACATGTCAACATCAGGACGTAAATAGCAAATGGCTGTTCAAATGGCTCTGAGCACTATGGGACTTAACATCTGTGGTCATCAGTCCCCTAGAACTTAGAACTACTTAAACCTAACTGACCTAAGGACATCACACACATCCATGCCCGAGGCAGGATTCGAACCTGCGACCGTAGCGGTCACGCGGTTCCAGACTGAAGCGCCTAGAACCGGACGGCCACACCGGCCAGTCGTAAATAGCAAGAAAGACGTTTCTGAAAAGCAGAAATTAGTTAACCTATAATATAAATTTCAGTTCTAGGTAGTCTTCTCGAGGTATTTGTCTATAGTGTAGCCGTGTACATGAGTGGAACTCATGAAGATAGACAAGAAAGAATGGAATATATAGTTTTGATATATTTCTCCAGGAGAGTACTGAAGATAAACTGGGTACAGCGTGTAACTTGCGAGGAGGAAATGAATCGAAATGGCGGAAAAAGCCCTTCATCACACAATTCGCTGATAGCTGCAATCAGTTTCTAGTATGCATCGTGCGGATTGTTGTTAACAGGGTGATGCGAGAGGGTGAGTGGGGAGAGGAGGTGGAAGGGTTGTAAGATTTGTACAGGTAGAGGAAGACTTGAACACAGTAAGCAGTTTGAAATGAATGTCGGCTGCTGCAGTTATGGAGAAGCAAAGAGCCTCTTACAGGATAGACTACAGTGGGAACCTGCATCTCATCATACTTCAAACGGGAGACCGCATCATCAACAACACCACCACGTGAAGATTTTCTAACAGCTGCTTGGCCCTTACTTACCAAGGGGAAATGGCCGTATTGATGTTATTCACTGAAGAAGAGAGCATAGACTCCATGGATATACCCACACGCGAAAAAAATTCTGTCGTGATGCATTCTGGTAGCAGTGATTAACTCACTGTACGTAATAAAACAGCAGTTGCTATTAAGTCCACATTCAGTAGCTTCATTACCCTTCTAAAATTCAGCACACTTTCTTTTCGTAATCTTCTGTAATTGATTATTTTAGACTGTTATTGTCATGGCATTTGATAACACGTCTATTGTAATTTTTTGTTTTATGTTGCGCACGATGTTTGGCGCAACATCGGGATATTTTCACTCTGCCACTACGTGAACGTGTTATACCTGTTTCAATAAGTGGTTTATATTTTCGTAACCCTTTAATATATTTCAAGCTACCTGCTACGCCCTCATCTAGTTCTTGTTCTATGATCATAAAGATGTACTAGAATGGTGGAACTAATGCCTTGAAAAGCCGTATGCAAGAAATAGTGAAGATAAGGAACTGGAGAACGCTGAGGCAAGCAGTCCGGAAGAGGAGGGAGTTTGCTCCGTGCGTGATCAATTTTATCTCGTAGTCAAGCAGCTAAAACATGGGAAAGCCGCAGAAGATGGTGATAAGCCAGCAGAACTCGTCAAGGGTGCTAGATAACAGCTACATGACGAACTGTTCCATTTCACACAAATTACATACGAAACCAGGGAACACCGAACAGCCTTCGAAGAATAGTTACAGCGCCAACACAAAAGAAAGTATCTGCAAACAAATGTGAACAATTTTGCACCCTCAATTTAATAACACACGCCACCCAGATCTTGACCTCTATCATTGTAACGCGAACTGAAGAAAGCATAGGTGTACATGATATGAAGATCAATTTGGGTTTAGAGGAGCTGTAGGCACACGGGAAGCAGTACTCGGGTTACGGCTAATACCTGAGACAAGACTAAGCAAGAGCGAAGAATAAGGCAGAGTGTCGTAGGAGAAATGGTCAGTATTCAGGTGTAGAACAGGAACGATCATTCGAAGCTTAGCCGACTACTAAACATGGGTTCTAAAATGCAGCAATGAGCACTTATTCTTCTATAGTGTAACAAAATCTCATCTTGGCCGTCAGTATTTTGAGGGGCGTAAGTATGGCCCAAATCACGAAAAAAATTTCCTGTGAATATGGGCTGTAAAGTGCTCACCTTCAGACTTTGGGCACTTGTGTAGCTTCACTGTTGTGAACACATATCTTCCACAAAACATGTGCTTACAGATCTTAAGCTACGAGTAGAGTTCATGTTTACTAGTCTCTTTTGCTTCGAATGACCGTTCCTGTCGCATCTCTGAATACCTCACAGGACACTGTATATTGCCTACGTCGACAAATAGAAAGTATTAGACGGTGTAGTCTAGCGACAGGTTTTTGAGATGCTGAGAGAGGGAATGCCATAATATATCAGAACAGAGGAGTACTGCAGTAACTTTACAGAGAAAAGGTGGCTGTGAAAAGATGCGGATAACATCAAGAGCAAGCCACTGTTAAATAAGGTGTACGACCGGACTGTTCACTTTCTGCTATCTTATTCAGCGGATACATTCAGAGGACTCTAGATGAATTTAGGGACATACTAGGACTTGTAGTAGGAATTAAAATTGAAGGTAAGATAACAGACATGTCGAGATTTCCTGATGATACTACAGTGTTAAGTAAATGTGCGGAACTACAGAAGCGAGATGCAGATGAAAGCCCCATTTCTTCCTAACATGCAAATTAATAAATTTAAGACAAAAATCTTGATGAGTAGACAAAATACCGTTGCCCAGTGCTCACTTAACAATGAGGGTCTGGAGACCGTACAATCCTTTTGCTTCCTATGCAGTAAAACCATCCTCAGACGGATGAAGGAAGGATATTGCAAGCCAAATAAAACAGGAAACAGCTGCTTTTAACAAGAGCAGGAACCTTACACATCTCGTTTCATAGCTCAATACCTGAGGAAAGACCTCATGAAGATTTTGTGTGGAGTGTGCCGCTGTACAGATGAGAAATACGGACAATCGAGGGGGCGAAAAAAAAAAAAAAAAAACTGATAGCCTTCGAGATGTGGTTCTATCGCAGCAGTCTCAAGATTTTCTGTGAAAAGAACGTATTAAGCGAACTGAAGCACTGCAGGGTAGATAATGTGCAGCTATGGCTCCTAACCTGCCCCCATGAACCATGGACCTTGCCGTTGGTGGGGAGGCTTGCGTGCCTCAGCGATGCAGATGTCCGTACCGTAGGTGCAACCACAACGGAAGGGTATCTGTTGAGAGGCCAGACAAACGTGTGGTTCCTGAAGACGGGCAGCAGCCTATTCAGTAGTTGCAGGGGAAACAGCCTGGATGATTGACTGATCTGGCCTTGCAACACTGACCAAAACAGCCTTGCTGTGCTGGTAATGCGAACGGCTCAAAGCAAGGGGAAACTACAGCCGTAGTTTTTCCCGAGGGCATGCAGCTTTACTGTATGGTTAAATGATGATGGCGTCCTCTTGGGTAAAATATTCCGGAGCTACAATAGTCCCCCATTCGGGTCTCCGGGCGGGGACTACTCAAGAGGAAGTCGTTATCAGGAGAAAGAAAACTGGCGTTCTACGGATCGGAGCGTGGAATGTCAGATCCCTTAATCGGGTAGGTAGGTTAGAAAATTTAAAAAGGGAAATGGATAGGTTGAAGTTAGATATAGTGGGAATTAGTGAAATTCGGTGGTAGGAGATACAAGACTTTTGGTCAGGTGAATACAGGCTTATAAATACAAAATGAAAGATGGGTAATGCAGGGGTAGGTTTAATAATGAATAAAAAAATAGGAGTGCAGGTAAGCTACTACCAACAGCATAGTGAACGCATTATTGTGGCTAAGATAGACACGAAGTCCATGCCTACTACAGTAGTACAAGTTTATATGCCAACTAGCTCTGCAGATGATGAAGAAATTGATGAAATGTATGATGAGATAAAAGAAATTATTCAGTCAGTGAAGGGAGACGAAAATTTAATAGTCATGGGCGACTGGAATTCGAGAGTAGGAAAAGGGAGAGAAGGAAACATAGTGGGTGAATATGGATTGGGGGAGAGAATTGCAAGAGGAAGCCGTCTGGTAGAATTTTGCACAGAGCATAACTTAATCATAGCTAACACTTGGTTCCAGAATCATAAAAGAAGGTTGTATACATGAATGAATCCTGGAGATACTAGAAGGTATCAGATAGATTATATAATGGTAAGACAGAGATTTAGGAACCAAGTTTTAAATTGTAAGACATTTCCAGGGGCAGATGTGGACTCTGACCACAATCTATTGGTTATGAACTGTAGATTAAAACTGAAGAAACTGCAAAAGGTGGGAATTTAAGGAGATGGGACCTGGATAAACTGACTAAACCAGAGGTTGTACAGAGTATCAGGGAGAGCATAAGGCAACAATTGACAGGAATGGGGGAAAGAAATACAGTAGAAGAGGAATGGGTAGTTCTGAGGGATGAAGTAGTGAAGGCAGCAGAGGATCAAGTAGGTAAAAAGACGAGGGCTAGTAGAAATCCTTGGGTAACAGAAAAAATATTGAATTTAATTCATGAAAGGAGAAAATATAAAAACGCAGTAAATGAAGCAGGCAAAAAGGAATACAAACGTCTCAAAAATGAGATCGACAGGAAGTGCAAAATGGCTAAGCAGGGATGGTTAGAGGACAAATGTAAGGATGTAGAGGCTTATCTCACTGGGGGTAAGATAGATACTGCCTATAGGAAAATTAAAGAGACCTTTGGAGAAAAGAGAGCCACTTGTATGAATATCAAGAGCGTTGATGGAAACCCAGTTCTAAGCAAAGAAGGGAAAGCAGAAAGGTGGAAGGAGTATATAGAGGGTCTATACAAGGGCGATGTACTTGAGGACAATATTATGGAAATGGAAGAGGATGTGGATGAAGATGAAATGGGAGATACGATACTGCGTGAAGAGTTTGACAGGGCACTGAAAGACCTAAGTCTAAGGGCTCGGGAGTAGACAACATTCCATTAGAACTACTGACGGCCTTGGGAGAACCAGTCCTGACAAAACTCTACCATCTGGTGAGCAAGATGTATGAGACAGGCGAAATACCCTCAGACTTCAAGGAGAATATAATAATTCTAATCCCAAAGAAAGCAGGTGTTGACAGATGTGAAAATTACGGAACTATCAGTTTAATAAGTCACAGCTGGAAAATACTAACGCGAATTCTTTACAGACGAATGGAAAAACTGGTAGAAGCCGACCTCGGCGAAGATCAGTTTGGATTCCGCAGAAATATTGGAACACGTGAGGCAATACTGACCCTACAACTTATCTTAGAAAATACACTCCTGGAAATGGAAAAAAGAACACATTGACACCGGTGTGTCAGACCCACCATACTTGCTCCGGACACTGCAAGAGGGCTGTGCAGGCAATGATCACACGCACGGCACAGCGGACACACCAGGAACCGCGGTGTTGGCCGTCGAATGGCGCTAGCTGCGCAGCATTTGTGCTCCGCCGCCGTCAGTGTCAGCCAGTTTGCCGTGGCATACGGAGCTCCATCGCAGTCTTTAACACTGGTAGCATGCCGCGACAGCGTGGACGTGAACCGTATGTGCAGTTGACGGACTTTGAGCGAGGGCGTATAGTGGACATGCGGGAGGCCGGGTGGACGTACCGCCGAATTGCTCAACACGTGGGGCGTGAGGTCTCCACAGTACATCGATGTTGTCGCCAGTGGTCGGCGGAAGGTGCACGTGCCCGTCGACCTGGGACCGGACCGCAGCGACGCACGGATGCACGCCAAGACCGTAGGATCCTACGCAGTGCCGTAGGGGACTGCACCGCCACTTCCCAGCAAATTAGGGACACTGTTGATCCTGGGGTATCGGCGAGGACCATTCGCAACCGTCTCCATGAAGCTGGGCTACGGTCCCGCACACCGTTAGGCCGTCTTCCGCTCACGCCCCAACATCGTGCAGCCCGCCTCCAGTGGTGTCGCGACAGGCGTGAATGGAGGGACGAATGGAGACGTGTCGTCTTCAGCGATGAGAGCCGCTTCTGCCTTGGTGCCAATGATGGTCGTATGCGTGTTTGGCGCCGTGCAGGTGAGCGCCACAATCAGGACTGCATACGACCGAGGCACACAGGGCCAACACCCGGCATCATGGTGTGGGGAGCGATCTCCTACACTGGCCGTACACCACTAGTGATCGTCGAGGGGACACTGAATAGTGCACGGTACATCCAAACCGTCATCGAACCCATCGTTCTACCATTCCTAGACCGGCAAGGGAACTTGCTGTTCCAACAGGACAATGAACGTCCGCATGTATCCCGTGCCACCCAACGTGCTCTAGAAGGTGTAAGTCAACTACCCTGGCCAGCAAGATCTCCGGATCTGTCCCCCATTGAGCATGTTTGGGACTGGATGAAGCGTCGTCTCACGCGGTCTACACGTCCAGCACGAACGCTGGTCCAACTGAGGCGCCAGGTGGAAATGGCATGGCAAGCCGTTCCACAGGACTACATCCAGCATCTCTACGATCGTCTCCATGGGAGAATAGCAGCCTGCATTGCTGCGAAAGGTGGATATACACTGTACTAGTGCCGACATTGTGCATGCTCTGTTGCCTGTGTCTATGTGCCTGTGGTTCTGTCAGTGTGATCATGTGATGTATCTGACCCCAGGAATGCGTCAATCAGGTTTCCCCTTCCTGGGACAATGAATTCACGGTGTTCTTATTTCAATTTCCAGGAGTGTAGATTGAGGAAAGGCAAACCTACGTTTCTAGCATTTGTAGACTTATAGAAAGCTTTTCACAATGTTGACTGAAATACTCTCTTTCAAATTCTAAAGGTGTCAGGGGTAAAATACAGGGAGCGAAAGGCTATTTACAATTTGTACAGAAACCAGATGGCAGTTATAAGAGTCGAGGGGCATGAAAGGGAAGCAGCGGTTGGGAAGGGAGTGAGACAGGGTCGTAGCCTCTCCCCGATGTTATTCAATCTGTATATTGAGCAAGCAGTAAAGGAAACAAAAGAAAAATTCGAAGTAGTTATTAAAGTCCATGGAGAAGTAATAAAAACGTTGAGGTTCGCCAATGACATTGTAATTCTGTCAGAGACAGCAAAGGACTTGGAAGAACAGTTGAACGGACTGGACAGTGTCTTGAAAGGAGGATATAAGATGAACGTCAACAAAAGCAAAACGAGGGTAATGGAATGTAGTCGAATTAAGTCGGGTGATGCTGAGGGAATTAGATTAGGAAATGAGACACTTACAGTAGTAAAGGAGTTTTGCTATTTGGGGAGCAAAATAACTGATGGTGGTCGAAGTAGAGAGGATATAAAATGTACACTGGCAATGGCAAGGAAAGCGTTTCTGAAGAAGAGAAATTTGTTAACATCGAGTATAGATTTAAGTGTCAGGAAGTCGTTTCTGAAAGTATTTGTATGGAGTGTAGCCATGTATGGAAGTGAAACGTGGACGATAAATAGTTTAGACAAGAAGAGAATAGAAGCTTTCGAAATGTGGTGCTACAGAAGAATGCTGAAGATTAGATGGGTAGATCACTTAACTAGTGAGGAGGTATTGAGTAGAATTGGGGAGAAGAGGAATTTGTGGCACAACTTGACAAGAAGAAGGGACTGGTTGGTAGGACATGTTCTGAGGCATCAAGGGATCATAAATTTAGCATTGGAGGACAGCGTGGAGGGTAAAAATCGTAAAGGGAGACCAAGAGATGAATACACTAAGCAGAATCAGAAGGATGTATGTTGCAGTAAGTACTGGGAGATGAAGAAGTTTGCACAGGATAGAGTAGCATGGAGAGCTGCATCAAACCAGTCTCAGGACTGAAGACAACAACAACAACAACAACAACGATGGCTCCTAAAGCTTATTGATCGCCACATGTGTCAGCCATATGCTGAGATATTATGGTGTCATTAAAGGTGTTGCTGAAAGGACAGCAGAAAGGAAGAACACAAGAGTCAAAACTAGTCTAGTATACATAAACCGCATCATGGACGACACAATTTCCACCACCTATACTGCACTCAAGAAAAAGGCCGGAGACAGAAATGCTTGGCAAGCTGCTGATAGCCAACCTGATAGTTAAAGACCAAAGAAGAAGAAGGAGAAAGTGGAACAATTAATGGCAAGACGCTTTAAATATTCGGAAATGGGTACATATTTGAGTTATTAGCCTGTGCTACATGTGAGGAGAGAAATTCCCCTACACTGCGTGATCAGAAGCAGGCGGACACCCCCAAAAACATACGATTTCCATATTAGGTGCATTGTGCTGGCACCTACTGCCAGGCACTCCTTGTCAGCGACCTCAGCAGTCAGTAGACATCGTGAGAGAGTAGAATGGGGCGCTCCGCAGAGCACGCGGATTTCGAACATGGTCAGGTGATAGGGTGTCACTTGTGTCATAGTCTGTACGAGACATTTCCACACTCATAAGCATTCCTAGGTCCACTGTTTCCGGTGCGACAGGGAAGTGAAATCGTGAAGGGGCACGCACAGCACAAAAGGGTACAGGCTGGCCTCGTCTGTTTGACAGAGATCGCCGACAGTTGAAAATGGTCGTAATGTGTAATAGGCTGACACTATCCACACCATCACACAGGAATTCCAAACTGCATCAGGATCCACTGCCATTAACATGACAGGCGGGAGGTGAGAAAACATGGATTTCATGGTCGAGCGGCTGCTCATAAGCCACAAATCACGCCGGTAAATGCCAAACTACGCCTCGCTTGGTGCAAGAAGAGCAAACATTGGACGATTTAACAATGGAAAAAGGTTGTGTGGAGTGACGAATCTCGGTACTCAATGTGGCCATCCGATGGCAGAGTGTGGGTATGACGAATGCCCGGTGAACGTCATCTGCCAGCGTAAAATTCGGAGGCGGAGGTGACAGGGTGTGGTCGGTTTTCTCATGGAGAGGGCTTGCACTCCTTGTTGTTTTGCGTGGCACTATTACAGCACAGGCCTACATTGATGTTTTAAGCACCTTCTTGCTTCCCACTGTTGAAGAGCAATTCGATGATGGTGATTGCATCTTTCAACACGATCAAGCACCTGTTCATAATGCACGGCCTATCGCGGTGTGGTTACACGACAATAAGATCCCTGTAATGGACTGGCTTGCACAGAGTCTTAATCTGAATCCCATAGGACACCTTCGGGACGTTTTGGAACGCCGACTTCGTGTCAGCCCTCACCCAACGACATCGATACCTCTCCTCAATGCAACAGTCCGTTGATGTTGGGCTGCCATTCCCCAAGAAACCTTCCATCACTTGATTGAACATATGCCTGCGAGAGTGGAAGCTGTCATCAAGGCTACGGGTGGGCCAACACCACACTGAATTGCAGCATTACCGATGGAGGGCGCCATGACTTGTAAGTCATTTTCAGCCAGATGTTGAGATACTTCTGATCACATTGTGTATCTCGTACACGCTGCTCTATTAACCTCTGTAGCATCCCCAGTGAAATAATACGAAAAGACTTAAAAAACAGTATTTATAAAGAAGAGAATTTAAAAATTGAATAATATACATTTTTCATGTATCCGTATTATAATAATTTCTCTGTGTAAGTTTCTAGGGCAAAGAAATATAACAAAATTATCTAAAGAGACGACAAGATACGCTCTTTTGTTAATTTTTTTGTCGTCTTCACTTCTTCTTTTGTCTTGGTGGCGTGTAGACGGACAGCTTGCGAGTGCTGGCAAATGTAAGCATATTTGTACTAATTAAGCAGATAATATATTGATTTAATATCATTGTTCACTTTTATTTTGTAAGAGGTGATCCCGATTTCATGTCCGCCTTCCTTTGAATTAACCTGCATTCGAGTAATTTACAGTTCAACAATCGCAGCGGCCGATGCAGCCAACGACGCCATTACGTGGCGATATTAACTTATAAAAATTAGCGGAAGCGAAAAACTCGCCCGCTATTGACATAATATACATTTTTCTCCACAGCCGCCCGACGTTGCAGAAAATACGTAGCTTTAAGATTCTTATTTTTAGTACAACAGCCGAGAACCAGAGGCAGGACTCCGACTACAATGCAATGGTTAACGGACTTAAGAAGAAATACTCTCGCGCGTATGTGGGCCGCAATTGTAATTAATAACTAAAGATTTTTTGCTTTAAAGTGAACTGACTAGCCGAGGAAATTAATATGAAAAGTTTATTCCATTGTTCAACTTATATATTCATGCTTTAAGATTCAGTGAGTCTAACGTCCATTAACGTAAAAAATAATTTATACTGAAGATTAAATTGTTAAAAAAGGAGAACTTCACAAAAGCATTTAATTGTAAATCAGAATTAAATGAAATATCAGTTTCATTAAGGCCCACCACGTAAGTCGCCAACAGTCAACATAATAATATATTAAATTACGAAGGCCGACGGACGGGAGACCTCCTACTATGAGTAAATTTATTGTCAGACCGCGACAGCTGTGTCAAAGTAATTTTTTTTAATACATCAAATCATAATTTGTACGCTTTACCTCAAACTTGCTGGTTAGTCCGGAACAGAGTGTAATCCTCATTATTGTTCTAGATGTAACTTAATCAGCTTAACTCTAAAGCAACCTATATCTGTAGAAAACAAAGTAATTCCACTTTATAGACTAACATCCACTAAGGATGTGGTAATACCTTGTTAATTATCTTTTTGGTTCCAAAACCTAAGTATTATGGTGTTGAAAACTAATGTGGACATAGATCTCTAGCAGAACATGCATGGAGACACGTGGGAAACCTATTATTCACCTCAATGAGAGACAGTAATACTTTCTCAAAACCTGGGGCACTGCACTTCTTATCAAGTTAAATTGGTTGTATGGACTGACAATCGTTCTACAAGATCAAGTTTGATTCAATGTTCGAAGAAGTATTGTAACCGAGCGAACCCCACGAAAGTGTATCGAACTGTGCTCTCACTGTGTGAGCAGTGTTGGAAGAGAGATGACTATGTTCTTTAGGTGAGACGATCATTTATTTACACAGATGGATTGTTTATGAGGCCGAATATATCCTACTCAGTTGTTTCAAAAGATCATACCAAAGTACCGTTATCAAGCGAACGTACTAGATGTAGTAATTATACCATTTCAAACACCTGTGTTAGATGGGATATAATAACCTTCTCGTAGGCAACAATCGTTGAAGTGTTGTAACTGTTATGACTGCCTTATCCGTCCTCTACCGTTTCACGTGTTCTTTGGTGGTATTCCTGGCGTCAATTATTCCCAGCTGCTGGTTTCACATCCACTGACTCTTGCGTAGCACGCAGAAGTGCTCTGCTCCACTAAGATGATTGCCTATTTGCACTTATTTGTACATAAGTACATAGGAAGTTTTGCTTTTCATTGTGATATTTCTTGGCGCTAATGTGACTGTTGAAGGTGTGATTGACCAAACGAGTGTATGCTACTGTGGTCGAGATTTGCATTACACAGCAGCATCTAAAGAACTTCCGCTATCCATGACAGCAAATGACAACGGCAGCAATCGCACTGTAGCCAGACGTTAGTACCCTCACTAGGAACCGTATAATTTTTCAGCTCTGATTCAGCAGAATATTTCCCGAAGTCTTACATCTCTGTAAGAGACAAGCCAATCATAAATGGTATTCCACAGAAAATTCCATAAGTTGCACTAACTCGATTACGACTTTGTCGCAAACTGAAATTCAGCTGCTGATTTTACAGCATTGCCTGGTACGTGCAGTACTACTAAACGGATATGTCTCCGACTGGTAGCAGCCTTCAGATCGTTGAGACACGTCATGACGGAGTTCTACAGTTGGCGGACTCACAATCGTTGTAGGATAGCGTCTGTAACACGAGTAATATTTGCCGAACCCCTGACAGTTTTACAACGGAATCTTACATACCCTGATAGTACTCTATATTTACATTTGGGTCTTCGAACCAACGGTTGCTATATTATTGGATTCTAATATCGTGAATCAGTCTATTAATACTTCATGTAAATATGAGGGACAACTGCATTTTACTGTCATGGAGATGTGTGCAAATCATGAGATTATCTCGAGTGATATCATCTGTCTAAGTGGCTAATTCTGCAGTGTATAATCAGAGATGCAGCTCTCACACGCTTACTCTTAATGTTAGTAACAATGTCGACTTACCTCAGTGTGGCCCTCCTGCGCCGCATCGACCAGCATTACATCTCGTTCCTTGGGGAAAATCTCTCTTTGTGTAGACAGGTCACTCTCTTGATCCTTAAACGGTGGATTATCTTCTACGATCTTATTTACTTTGAAGCGCCCAATAACGTGGATCTGTGGGTGGTTTGATCTTATAGTCACTTACTCAGCTAGGATGGCGTATATCAATCATAGATAAAGCTTTAGATACGTCACTTAGCATTCTTAAACAGATTATATATTAAATTAGCACCCCTTAAATGTAGGCTATAAGAAAACATCAGTTAAAAACTAAGTTATTAAATAAGATAGAGAACTGTGCGATACAAGAATGAAAGGTCGATGATTAGTGGTAGGTTGACACGAGTATCCATCCATGAGTAGTTACGCAGGCACTTGATAGAAAAAGCTGAGACGATGTGCGTAGATTGGAATATGAGAAACAATTTACTACCGAAGCAGTGCATAATGTGCGAGAAGACATAAAGATCCGGCCGCCGTGGTCCAGCGGTTGTAGGCGTTTCAGTCTGGAACCGCGCGACCGCTACGGTCGCCGGTTCGAACCTTTCCTCGGGCATGGATGATGTGATGTCCTTAGGTTACCGAGGTTTAAGTAGTTCTAAGTTCTAGGGGACTGATGACCTCAGATGATAAGTCTCATAGTGCTCAGAGCCATTTAGCCACATGAGACATTTTTCGTGGCCTTTTTTGTAGGTAACGTTTGTGAAGGTTTTTTCTTTACTACTTACCACAGTACAGCAAAAACTTTTGTATGCCAAATACACAGTAAAGTAAGCACGTATCTCAAACCAGGGTGTTGTGCAAACGTTTTCGTAAAACCTGTCTGGTCCCATAGTCAAACTCCGTTAACTTCACTAATCCAACCAATCTAAATCAATTCCCAGCAAAAAATAAGAGTTTTTGTTGAAACTGACGTCAGCGATTTCGTATCTAACACTAGATTTCCATATTATTTCCTGAATCTGGGCGATTGTTAATCCTACAGACTGCATGTTGGACGCAGACCACCAGAAGAAGGGAGCGTGTGTCGGTGTCAGGCCACAGTATACAGCATGAGGCGTGAGCTCCAGGGCAGAGGCACTGTCCGTGTCTGCATCCTAAACGATGGAGAGCTGATCTGTACGTTTTAACTTGGCGTGTCCACTGGCGCAGAGGGAGCATATCGTGAGTTAGCAGCTACAGGTTGTGTTCCCATGTTATGGGAACTGCTAGGTCCACAACGGTGAGAAGGTAAGGCTAGAGTGGGACGAAAGACCATCTGGATCTTATGTGCTTAACAGCACGGCTCCCTAAGATGACAGGCTGCTGCGAAGCTAACTGAAATTTTGTTGACTCTGCTAAGAAACGTGCGAGCACTGACATAGGATAATGAAAATAAATTCTAGAGTGGAAGAACAGAACTCACATGTGTCTACATGGAGAACGCCTGATTCGCTGAACGTGACATAGGACAGATGGTGGGAGTCAGAAGTTGCCTGTTCCACAACTCCAGCACAATGAACCTATGACTGGTATATTATGTTAAACTAAATAGGGAAGGGAGATTTTTGCACTGTTACAAGGGATCTGACTGGCTGGTGCTCAGGAGAGTAGGTCATTGATTATCCGACACCACGCACGCTCCGAAAACTAAATAAAATTACTGATACTTATTGGGAGCGCTCTGTAGAGCAAACTTCCATCAGAGACTCACCAGCGGACACACCAGTTGAGAGAGGTACATAGATTTTCGGCCCTCAGGGAGAGCAGTCTTCAGTACAGGTCAGATGACTGAGAGTGCTGCAGCCACTACGGCAGCCGCCGGCGGCCACAGGTAACGCTAAGTATGGTGAGCGACAGCGGCGTTCGCTAACTAAGCTGAAGGGTGTATGTAAAGATTCCCGACTGACATTACGACTTCCACCGCTCAGTTGAGTTTACTGGTAATCTCGAACATAACATGTACTTAGTCAAGACAATGGGTGCAGGCACGAGTATTTCTGTACTTCTTTCACATATGATTAATATTCGGGAAGCACTGTGGAGCTGTTGTGAACGTGGTTGTTTTCCCAAACTAATTAACGAATCTTTGCCAAGGTATGAGTATTTTAGTTACAGTATAAAGTTAATACACTAATGGCCATTAAAACTGCTACACCGAGAAGAAATGCAGATGATAAAAGGGTATTCATTGGACAAATATATTATACTAGAACTGACATGTGATTACATTTGCACGCAATTTGGGTGCATAGATCCTGAGAAATCAGTACTCAGAACAACCACCTCTGGCCGTAATAACGGCCTTGATACGCCTGGGCATTCAATCAAACAGAGCTTGAATGGCGTGTATAGTTACAGCTGCCCATGCAACTTCAACACGATACCACAGTTCATCAAGATTAGTGACTGGCGTATTGTTACGAGCCAGTTGCTCGGTCACCATTGACCAGACGTTTTCAGTTGGTGAGAGATCTGGAGAATGTGCTGGCCAGGGCAGCAGTCGAACGTTTTCTGTATCCAGAAAGGCCCGTACAGGACCTGCAACATGCAGTCGTGCATTATCCTGCTGAAATGTAAGGTTTCGCAGGGATCGAATAAAGGGTAGAGCCACGGGTCGTAACACATCTGAAATGTAACGTCCACTGTTCAAAGTGCCGTTAATGCGAACAAGAGGTGACTGAGATGTGTAACAAATGGCACCCTATACCATCACGCCCGGTGATACGCCAGTATGGCGATGACGAATACACGCTTCCAATGTGCGTTCACCGCGATATCGCCAAACACGGATGCGACCATCATGATGCTGTAAACAGAACCTGGATTCATCCGAAAAGAATGACGTTTTGCCATTCGTGCACCCACGTTCGTCGTTGACTACACCATCCCATGCGCTCCTGTCTGTGATGCAGCGTCAAGGCTAACCGCAGCCATGGTCTCCGAGCTCATACTCCATGCTGCTGCAAACGTTGTCGAACTGTTCGTGCAGATGGTTGTTGTCTTGCAAACGTCCCCATCTGTTGCCTCAGGCATCGAGACATGTTTGCACGATCCGTTACAACCATGCGAATGAGATGCCTGTCATCTCGACTGCTAGTGATACGAGGCCGTTGGGATCCAGCACGGCATTCCGTATTACCCTCTTGAACCCGCCGATTCCATATTCTGCTTACAGTCATTGGGTCTCGACCAACGCGAGCAGCAGTGTCGCGATACGATAAACCGCAATCGCGATAGGCTACAATCCGACCTTTATCCAAGTCGGAAACGTGATGGTACGTATTTCTTCCTTTTACACGAGGCATCACAACAACGTTTCACCAGGCAACGTCGGTCAACTGCTGTTTGTGTATGAGAAATCGGTTGGAAAATTTCCTCATGTCAGCACGTTGTAGGAGTCGCCACCGGCGGCGACCTTGTGTGAATGCTCTGAAAAGCTAATCATTTGCATATCACAGCATCTTCTTCCTGTCGGTTAAATTTCGCGTCTTTAGCACGTCATCTTCGTGGTGTAGCAATTTTAATGGCCAGTAGTGTACTTAATGAACATAATAGTTTACTGTTCGTGTGCGCTTATGTTTAACATGACGTATGTAGGGAACTGTAATATATACAGCTCTATAGTGACCATTGTTTCATTCAGTAGTATCGTAAACCCCATATTTATATTCTTATAACGCCGCTAGGACCAAAATTTGTTAAATAAATTCAATTTGTTAATTTTTGGCTTTCCGAATACCTTTAACTAAACTCCTGTGATGCTATAGGAAGCGATTTGTTAATCGGTAAGGTCACCCGGTACAGATACTTCTGACTTCCACAGAGGTATGTGGATGGCTTCGTCGTAACCTCACAAAGGGAGCTTCCTAACTAAAACGTAATTTATTTTTACATTATTATGCAGAATCTTGCTCGCTTCCCACGACCGGGTTCCCGGGTTCGATTCCCGGCGGGGTCAGGGATTTTCTCTGCCTCGTGATGACTGGGTGTTGTGTGATGTCCTTAGGTTAGTTAGGTTTAAGTAGTTCTAAGTTCTAGGGGACTGACGACCATAAACGTTAAGTCCCATAGTGCTCAGAGCCATTTGCAGAATCTTGTGCCAAAGAAAAGTGTTGCTTTCAATTAAAAGTGAATCACGAGGAGTTATTAATTACCTATATGTCAGTTGCCCTGATAAAACATTACTCGTTATACTGAAAGTATTTGGTGATACGTAGCAGATTTTTGCGCTGTTCCTGTATAGTATCAGAGTCCGTATATTTGCTGTAAGATTATTAACGCAGCACAATTCTATCATTTCACACCTGTCATATTAGAGCCCTTTATATCTGTGTACATTGTCCTTGCTCGTAATTAGTATCTTTATGCGCTAAAACTTCAGTTATTAAGCTGATCGCAGACGAAGTGGACATACAGATGGGATGACATCTGGTTTCGTCTTCGGAGTAATCCTATCAGAACCTGCACCAAGGCTCCTGGGCCATCTCTCATTCGCTCCAGTGAGAGGCAGTAACACATTTTTGCGAGTTGTGCCATTAACGTCGCGTGTGCTCCAACGACTGTTATTACTACTATTTCACACAAATAGTCTGGCTACGTTAAGTAGTTGCAAACTCACGCTTATCTCATCACGTGAACAATTGTTGATGGAATTATAATAAACCAGAGAAGAGTGCACTGATGATCTTCATGTGTCAGGTCTGTTTTAAGAAATTTAAGTTGTTCTCGGTATGCCATTCGTGTCAGTCACAGATGATTTCATTAATACAGTTGGAATGTATTCGAAGTCTGATTAACTTCGACTAATTCTTACCAAGTTTTCTGCTATGGTAAGGTAGTTAATTTGCTTCCGCCATGTACGTTAGATGAGTCATCACTTTCTTGCAGGCATAAATCGCCGAAAAAATGTTGTAACGTATTCCGAGTGCTTTATTGGTTCCCTACTGTCTCTTAAGTGCCACTGATGGCATATGGGGCGTCATTGATATTAAGCTTGTGGTTTCGTACGAGGGTATCCTACTGAAATCTTCAGTTCCGTTAACAGTCTGGGCTAATATCATTTATACCCAAATCTTTACGTGCATGGCAGTTTTCTCTTTGATGTGACAGGTCCTGGCGCAGAGTATTTGTACTCAGCTATATTCAAGTCGGCCAATCGGATTGCGGTTCTTCGTGTTTACATAAATCACATAAAACGGTTATCGGCATACTTACGTTTAAAATGAGTCAAACGGTTTCATTCCCCGTCATTCCACACGTCGAACTACACCTGTAATGAATTCGTCGACACTGGATGCCGTTCGCTAGTCTTACGCCATTACCTCAAATCTGCGGCACTGAGGGACGGATGTGTTACCGACAGGCAGTAGTCATTGGCCAGTTGTGAATCGTGTTATATCCTAGCCAGTAATGCCACCCGAGCCCGCTGCCAAAAAGTTTGGCAGCATCAAAGTCCGGACGCCGTCCGCATAAGCAGCGCCAGCGAGACAGGAAATCGCCACAAGTCTGCGCGCGCCACCGCTGGCTTCTGGTTTCTTAAGCGCTGGAGTCGCGAGCGCTAGGACAGTTCTGTATTCGCCGCTCAGTTGTATACTCGCCACCGAATTGTGTACTTGCTAGTCAGTTGTGTGTTCATCGCAGCAGAGTTGTTGTTTGTCGTCAGCCGACGCTGACCTAGCCGCTCCGACTCGAACTAGACAGATTTCTGTAGACATGGAGTTCACTACTGTGTTTCTGTATCTTCGTTAATAAAGATAAGTACCGACTTTTATTTAATCAGAGTGTTTGGGTTTTCATCTTTCTGTTCACTGTTCCAGCGGACCGGTCGGCCCGCTATTAAAAGTGTGGCGGTGACTTCGTAAGCCGTTTCTACAGCGAATTGCTTGTCGCTACGAACGCCGCCACAAAAAATCGCACAGCTGCAGATCTATGATTTGTGCACCTGAAGCTGTTTGAAGCTGCTGTGTTTCACACAAGTGTTATAATCGTAACCCGTGGATATTTTACACCGGGTCTTACTGTCCCACAATAATAACTATCCGTACGACCCAAGATTTACATCATTATCTTGTAACCAATCTATCATTTGATTGTAATAAAGTGAATCCCTTAAACTCTTTTTCAGGAATTTATAGTCGAGCAGGCATGTCTGGAGCATCAGAAATTCTCGATAGACATGATCTGGCAGAGTGGCTGATTCTGCAGTGAGTGCAGTTTAAGAAGTACCTGTTGTTTCTTAGCTCTCAACCTGTCTGTCCGCCTCTCCCTGTCTGCCCTCCACGGCAGTAATGATGCTGACTTACCCCAGCAGGGCCCTCCTGCGGCGCGGCGACCAGTTTATTCTCGCGTCTCTTGCGGCGACGGCGACGCTGTTCAGTTTGTTTGCGCTCGCGGTCATCAGACAGTGGTATTTCTTCGGTTGCCTTTCTCTTCTTGACGCGCCCAACAGCATGGGCCTGTAGATGGTTTGGTTTTATTATTGCTTATTCAGCTAGGATGCCGTATGTCTAACAGAAGGAAACTTTAGACAACTGACTTAGCTTTGTTAAACAGATGGTATATTAAGTTAGCAGACCATAATTGTGTCTAATAACTAATGTGAAATTTGATGCTATAGGCGTTTGTCAAAAATTAGTATATCAAATAGAGATAGGGAACTGAGAGGCACGCGAATGAAAAGGGTACAGGATGTTTTAATGGAGCACACTTAACAAAATAAAGGTTGGTTGACACGAATAATGATAAGGCATCTAGGAATAATGAACCCCGCACCTGAAAGGGGAAGAATGTGAAGGTGTGCAAAGTGTACGAGGGCTATCCACAAAGTGCATTACGTTTTGGAATAAAAAATAAATAAAGTATTGGAAAAATTTTTTATTATACACAGATGAAATCCACACTTAAATACTACTTTTCTACATAGTTGCCATTTAAATTAAGGCACTTATCGTAGCGATGGACGAGCTTGGAAATTCCTTCGTCGTAAAATTCGGCCGCCTGCGCCTTCAACCACGTGGTTACCTATTTTGGGACAGAAATGGTGTGATTTTTGTGGAACTCCTGGAAAGAGGCACTAAAATAAACTCTCAAAGGTATTGCCAAACTCTGCACAATCTCAGAAGAGCAATACAAAACAAGCGCAGGGGAAAGTTGGGCTCAAAGATCTTGCTGATTCACGACAATGCCCGGGCCCACACGGCAAATGCCACTCGTGAAGTTCTCGAATCTTTTAAGTGGGAGTTGTTTCCTCATTTGATGACGACGCACAGCTTCAAGAAGAGGTAACCACGTGGTTGAAGGCGCAGGCGGCCGAATTTTACGACGAAGGAATTTCCAAGCTCGTCCATCGCTACGATAAGTGCCTTAATTCGAATGGCAACTATGTAGAAACGTAGTATTTAAGTGTGGCTTTCATCTCTATATAATAAAAAAAAATTTCCAATACTTTATTTATTTTTAATTCCAAAACGTAATGTACTTTGTGGATAGCCCTCGTATAAACACCAGATTGTTGTCCGCGCACTGTGTAGTACACAACACATGAAGAAAGCTGAAACAAGTCAATAGATATATGACTCGAAAAACATAGACATTGTCTGTGATCCGTTTTGTGTATAACGTTTGTAATGCATCTGATTGCGACAGTGTAGCAGAAGTATACGTACAGCAAGAACACAGTAAAATACGCAGGCAATTGTAAAGAAGAAAATTTGCTAGCGAGAACCTACATTTATTTTTATAATACTCTCTGTTACCACCTTAATTTCTCTCACTTGATCCTCTGATCGTCACGTGCATATACGTGTAAAGCTCTATGACGCCGCCTAGTCTTCCCCGAATTCACATTTTGGAAGACTACACAAAGAGATTACGACAACATCGTTACCTTTTGTTTAAGAGCCCATCACACTATACAACTCTCTGAAACTTCCTGGCAGATTAAAACTGTGTGCCGGACCGAGACTCGAACTCGGGACCATTGCCTTTCGCGGGCAAGTGCTCTACCAACTGAGCTACCCAAGCACGACTCACGCCCCGTTCTCACAGCTTTACTTCTGCCAGTACCTCGTCTCCTACCTTCCACCTTGGTAGAGCACTTGCCCGCGAAAGGCAAAGGTCCCGAATTCGAGTCTCGGTCCGGCACACAGTTTTATCTGCCAGGAAGTTTCATATCAGCGCATACTCCGCTGCAGAGTGAAAATCTCGTTCAATACAACTCTCTGTTATATGTTCGTGTGGTTTTGTCTGGTTACTTATATTCTTATTAACTGTTCTTCATGTTTCAAAACCTTATTCTGCATGACGGATTAATGGGGGTCACAAGCACTGGAACCGTAAACCATATTACGTCGCATTGGTATCGTGTCTACTTCTCCTGCAGCTACTGAATAGAAGTTGAAGTCGGATTTGTGCCTCTTATTACCGACAGCATATGCCCACTGCAGTTCATAGCAGCACTTAAGTTTCATGAACAGGTATTGAAGCTAACATTCCGTATGATCGTACATGGTGTGCTGGACACTTGAGGTAGCATGTCGAATGCACATGGGAAACCATGTAAGACTGAATCGACTGTTAACATGCGTTTTTAGCTTGTATTTCAAACGAGTGGTATATTTCGTATCCTTGTAATTTTACAACGGAAGTTTACTTTCCACAGCTATATTATTCCGTTGTATGTTACATTTATTTTAGGATATTGCAACCACTGCTACTTTGTATTAATGGATTACAACAAAGTGAGTTCCTTACCTAGTCCCACGTGTAAAAATGAGAGAGCTGTCTGGGAGAGTGACTGATTCTGCGATGTATACCCGGTAGTACTGATGTTTGCTCACCTCTGCACGGCCGTCCTTCCGAGTATCGTCCTTACTATTATCTTCTTTCTTGATGCGAGGGGCAGGTCCTGGAGTCGGTTGACAGGGAAAGATCTCGAAGATGGACGGATATTCTGGCTCCCTTCTCTCTCTGAAGCGTCCATACTCCATAAACTGTGGGTGTTTTGTTTTTGCTATTACTGACTCATGTAGTATTGCATATATCTAACACATAGGAATACTCTAGAGATTCGACTTAACACACTTGAATGGATTTTGTATAACATAGGAAGTTCGTAAGTGTAAAGTCTGAAGAATGTGTTACAGAGTGTTATAGGGAGGGGTTATAAATTAAGAAATCAAATAAAGTAGAGAAATGAGAGGTACAAGAGTGAAAAGGTGAGGTAAGCCTGTAATGGAACATTCTCAACAGGACTGGACGCAGCTTAATGGGACTGCTGCTAAGAAATCCTAACTAGTTAACGGCCACTTGAAACAAAAACTTTTGTGTAGGTGCTAACTGTAGAAGATATTAAGCAGATTTTGCCAATGCAGTGTGGTAAACATACTGATATAAAAATAAGTTGCCCATGAAGAAGAATGAAACCAGTCAAGAGACTCATGTTCCATAACCATAATTGATTAACTTTGGCCCAGGGTGTGTCTAACGTCTATGATGATGTTTTGTTTACTAATTACAGCAGTACATGTGTGAGCATAGATGTGAACACAAAGTACATAGTAAATTTTGCATGCAAATATAAACATGAAACTTGGAAACGAAAAAATAAAGTTATGCCAATAATACTACCCTAAATCATCTGCTGAATTAAATTAATTAATGTAATACCTTGTTAATATCATATAAATTAGGCGTCCTGATAAATTATTAGATGGAATAAATTTAGCCACATATAATAATTCAAACTCATCGCACGGTGTAATAGTTTCTCAAATTGTATAGTTGCTCTAAAGTTACTATATCTATTTTTTCTTAATGATTCACACCCATAATATCACTCCCTGTGTACATCGTTATTCTTTTTAATTATTGTTTTATTAGGTACCTCCCTAAGTAAACATACTTGACCTACCTTACAGAATAACTTTCAATGGCCTAAATGGTTCTCAGTTTTTTTTTGGTAACATCTAAGTTTCATTGCCAATTGTTCTTGTATATTTATAGTTCCAGAACCTCCACTTTGATGCAACAAAGGCAGTATTTCTTCATCGGATAATGTAGCAGTGTTATCAAATGGAAAAACAAACAAGTATTCGTAAGAGCCAATGCTTTCCCTACTAATAAATGAAAGGAGCGTTCTAATGCAAACCAGACGAACAATTAGCCATTAGATCGGACCCAGGGGCCATCATTCCGTAACGCTTTCGATTTCCAAAGCAGAAGTCACATACACTGATCAGACAGAACATTATGACCACAGACCTACTATACATGTAAACACGTCCAGGCAATAGCGGCGTCACACGGCTAGGAATGACTGCTGGTCTGACACGCGCTTGTGCATGTACTATCAGTGACAATGTTGTTAGTTTGTAGAATAGGGAAGGCGCGCGATCTATCTACATTGGGCTGAGGTCAGATTGTGATGGCCCAGAGGCCCGGCATGACCGTGCCGGGAACTGCACGACTTACAGAGTTTTCGTAGTGCTGTAGTGAATGACTTCAAGATGCAGCGAAACCAAGGTGAAACCAAGTCCTTCCGTCGTGAGGTTGGGCGGCAACACCTTATTACAGAAGTCAGACCGCACAACCAGGACAGGTGGTGAACTGTGACGTAACTAAGATCAGACTTTAAGGCTGCGCAGAGTACAAGTGTATCTGAGTACACAGAGCACCGAACACTCCTGACGAATGGCCTCCACGACCGTCGACGCACGCGTGTGCCAATGTTAGCACCTGACGTCGGCCACTACAACTGTAATGGGCACCTGACCGACGACGCAGGAGTCGGCACAGTGGCAGAGCGTTTCACGGTCTCATGAATTCCAATGCTTTCTTCATAATGCCGATGCGAGGGCGCCAATCCATCGTCTTCCAGGTTAACAGCGCCTTGACACCTGTGCTTCGGGATGGAGACAAGATGGCGGCGGCTCCATTATGCTCTGGAGAACATTTACGTGAGCATCCGTGGGTCCAGTTTAGCTTGTGCATGGCACCCTAACGGCTGGGAGTACTACGTCTCCTGACAGCTGTGGGATTTTCAGCAAGATATAGCACCACGTCACAAGACCAGGAGTGTGATGGAGTGGTTTGAGAAACAGCTCAACCCGCCAGATCTGTATTCTACCGAACACACGTGGGATGTGGCCGAACGTGGCTTCAGTGCTTATCGCTCCCCTTCCCGGAATCTGGAATTTACGGAACTGAGTGACCTGTGGGTGCAGGTGTGGTGCCAACTCCCTCCGGCGACCTGCCAAGGTGTCACTGCTTCCTTGCCACGACGTGACGGCACTGTTATCCGTGCCAAAGGTAGAAATACCGGCTATTAGGTAGGTCGTCATATGGTCTGTCTGATCAGTGTATGTGTAAAGCCTGTATGCAGCAAAGTTCATGGGCAACTGAAGCCAAATATATTCAAAACAAAATCCGTTTAAAACGTATGTTTATGATAATACTGCTGCAGAAATAAATAATGAAAGCGAACAGACTTTATATGATTTGGAATTATTAATAACACACCCACTACTTGATTTATACGGATTTATTTAATTGTTAGTATTTGTCCTGTTATAAGACAAATATTTAGACTATATAATACTGCGCTCCTCATTTAAATATATGTTCATTGGCTATGAAAATATTGTTGCTTCGTAAAGACGTAAAATTATCTTAAGGTGAGATCTGAAACTCTTCATGGCAAGTGATCGTGGATGGCTGAGGGTAAAGAGATTTGGACAGTGAACCACCAACGATAAAGGAGAGCGTCTCCTTGAGTGCTCAGATGAACATAACATGATACAACAATCATAATCTTTGAAGTGCATAAAATAAAAAACTGCACCTGGCAAGTCAATGTGATAATACAGCCATCTCATCGATTTTATATTAACGTTGAGAGCGTAACAACAGTTCTCCAGAATTAGACGTAGACACCGAAAATGAGTGTATGTTTGTAAGGTCTAATTTAAGACTTAATATAAACCGGAAAACTAAAACAAATAGTTGGAATATTGAAAAAAACTGAGAAGTTAAAAAAACAGATTTTGCTACTAGAGTAAGCATTGTTACCAATTTCAGTAATGCTTTAACATCGCTGTGCCGTTTTTGATACGTCTTAGAGTTGCTCACCATGTTCAGATCCATTATTCCAGCATCAAGGTCTTTCTTCCACTCTTTTCTACTTGTGTAGCGCTCCACATAAGGTGTCGCTTTCTTCGTTTTCTTCGTTTTCTTCCTGCAGGGAAGACACGAACAGCACAAGATGCACCGTAGCACCTGAGAAGCCAAAACAAAATCACTATACGCGTAAACCAGTGCCTATACATTAAGACATTCTTTGTGGACTGGCTCTGACAAGGATTTGAGCCTTGCCTCAGTTTGTTGGAATAATCTCTTGAAACTGTAAAACCTGCGTTAACAGACGTATTTATTCCAAACGTTGAGAATTGTATACTTCGATCAATGCTTCACGTTCAGTGGGACTGTGGTGAAGTGCAATATCGAACAGTGCGGTTATGTATATGTTTTCGAATTAGTTTTATGTTGCATCAAGTGAGGAGTTATGAGATACAATGGAGGCTCACTCAGTATCCTCCTGCTTCATTTATCCCAGGCGAACTGGAATTCCACATTACCAAGCCGTAGCACAGTGTCAGTGTTCTGGACGTCCACGACGAATGGCAGCTGCAGTTAACTCCGAGATAATATCTGGAGTATCACATTAACAAGTGAGGTATATTTCCTTATCCGAGCAGAGTTAGACACGAGAGACGTAAGAATTTTAACTCTATGCATTATTTCCAATCATAATTTTCACGGTCCTTCAGTGGCATATTCGGTCAGCCGTAGACAACAGAGACAGCATGCTACAAGAAATCCATCTAAAAAATGTGTGTGCTGCTTCGATTTCCGAAACGTGATCCAAACTAGATAGGCTTGTCACCTGTAGAAGGTACTTTGTTATTAGGTCAGGCAGACTCGACTCCAAAGGGCGTGCCGCTGTACTGCTGCGGCAGGAATTACTTTCTCGGATATACACATTAGTTCCCCTTCCGCAGGACTGCAGGTATCGGTAGCACGAATTAAATTACGTTCTGTATTATCCATCCCGTTAGCCGGTTTTTAATACCCGAGAAGTGAGATAGGTGAAGTAAGAGTGGAAAGTACTGTTGCTCCAACTTGAGCAACCGATGATGCTCTGCGGGAATTTCAGCGCTCACACCTCTGTTTAGGGAAATTCGTGTACAAGAGACCCAGGACAGAGCTCACCTAATGTAATGGAAGACAGTCACCACATAGTCGTCAACGACGGCTCTCCTGTCCTGGAGTCTCTCGCCACAATAGTGGCTCACGTAATTGTTGCCACCAAAAGTGAATATTTGTACTCGGTCAATATTGCATCAAACCTCAGGATAAGGTAACTTTTCCTGTTATTTTGACGATGGAAGCGACAACAAGAGACGTGGAATTCTTTCCTAAAAGTCACTGGAACATAGATAACAAAAAGTTGCATTCTTTCAAAAAGTAATAATACAGTTGCTGAAGTAAGTTTATCAGAGACCGGCTAAGTGTAAGTATCTTACTACACATTCTTCAGAGTATTAAATGCGAAAGACTTCTAGTATCAAAAGCGACATTTGACTTAGTTACATGTTAAGAACTCCGTGGTACGGTGGAGTACGGAATACTCACCAGTGACTGCTGAACGTCGTCTAGAACGTAAGAAGAGTAACATCTTCTCATCTGTGGAAGATTACCCGTGAAACTGGGATGTAAATGCTCGAACTAACACGTTTCAAAAATTGTGAAAACCTCTTAACTGGATAAATTCCCCCCAGTAGTCATCGCATTGATCATTGATCATTTCCTAAGACCCCCGTCTCAGATGAAAGAGATAAATTATATACGGAAGTCCTCTACGAATTCAGTCCTTGGAATGTACTATGCTCACTGTCTCGTGCTCTCTCTCGTGGCAAATCGTCCCTTCACGACTTTTCTACGAACCTTATCGACATCTGAATTAGAGTCTGCTTCCTCCCTGAACAGTTCAAATAATGGTTCCAGTTCCCTAATCTAAATCGGTGCCTGTAAGTCCAACTTCCTACATACCTATCCCGTTGTCAGCTTGTCGGCGTTTATTAAAAGAGCTCTTGAAAGACATACTTTGTTTTGTCTTCATATCTTTCCAAAACGGAGGACCAAGTGAGTATGAATAAAAAAAATTACTCATACAAACTCAAGAGGACTCCCTAAACGCTCAGATCAGCGCACTACTCTGTTGTTAATACACACACGAGACATGAAGAACATCATTACACCAGAGGTTAAATCTCTCCAGTATGCAAATGATTTATCGCTTTTCTTCTACACTTAAAGACCAAATCTCTATGCCTAATGTCAGGCAGAGCCATTTACACCTTCACTGACTGTATGACTGCCAACGACCTAACAGTTTGACTAAGAAATTTTCTACAGTTGTCATCAGCCCACTATGTAACCACGAAAAGAAACAGCATTAACGCGATGAGACCTGCAGCTGGAACTTGACGGTGTGACCACTGTAACTCTGTCTTTGTCCGCTGCATCCTCGATTAGAATGATCGTTGTACCATACCATTGCGAAATGCGCACTATGATGTATCATGCAGCGTAACTTGCTGTGACAGTGCGACAGAGAGACAAAGATATTGTTCATTACTCTGTGGCGGTCAGCGCTCACATAATTATTCTTAAGATATAGAGTTTTTTGTTCTTGTTAAGAGTAATTTTAGGAGAGGAGAGCCATTCTTGTGATGTAAAAAGTCGACGCCATTGCGAGTTTTTGATTCACATTGTAAAATATAAGTGTATATGGAAGGAAATCAGTTAATAGAACAATAAAATATTGTTCATTTCAAGAAGGTACGTCTTATTATACACCCAGCGATATACTGCTATTGTGATTTACTAATAAACACCAGCTTGAGAACAGTTCCGACGGGAGCGTTCAGTTCTAGTGAAATAGTTCGATGTTTTCTTCGGAAAAGAAGTCACTTCATGGATCATTCAAATCCACAATAGTAACTGGACATTTCTCAGAACTGAAAGCAATCTGACTGCTATGCAACAGAGCCCCGAAGAATATTTCTCCGTACTTTGGTTACCACTTTCAGCTCAACACGGTATATGCAGCATCTGGAGCAGATTTCTACAACAGCGGAAGCGTGTAATCGCTATCAGTTTCACACACCGCCCTGTGTACGCTGTATGTATTTACCCACAACAGTGAACATACAGTTACTCACACACATAGAAAGACAATACTAGGTGGTGTGGGGAAACATTTCAGTATAAAGGCCCTGTAGAGCTAAACAGTAATTAGCCTAGTAAGAAAGGAGTCTTTACAGCACTTCATCAGTTTGACTTAGTAGAATTCGGGTTCACGCTTGTGGGCCTTGGAGAAATGCGATCAGCTTACAAGAATGTCTTACTAGGAGAAGTCGTTGAAGCTCTACTGCATGTCGACGTCAGAACTTCGAGAGATATTTTAGTAGCCAAGTAGGGCAGCAGCCCAATACAGATTAATCATGCTCCTGCGACAAATGAGGGTGTCTTCCACACACAAGATCTGCATTGGAAATGAGGAGTGTCTGCTCTCCGCTAGTGAAAGCATTAGGCTCAGTGCACAGTATCTACAGTTAGGTTCAAACAGATACATCCATAGACCAACTTAGAAATCCATTCCGGTATCAGGTGTAAAATCTCGGTAGTCACTATTTACAGTACGATGAAAAATTGCTTTGGCACAATGAGTTCCAGTTTCGTTGCCTACTTGAAACTTTACTGACGCACTTTGTTCGCTTTTATATTGATTGCTTTTAATTTCAAGAAACTTCAGCAGAAAGTTGCGTATTACTTCCCCCGCAGCTGAAGTATTCCTAAGAATTTCGTCTGCCGCCACCTTTTACGTATTGAGGCTCTAATAGTTATACCACAAAGGCCTATAACGTCCTTGTCTGAAATCGTAATACCTATGTGCACATCTTATTCCATTAGGCATAAAAAGAAACTCTCTATATGCTTCCCTGAATTGACGAATTAAATCATTAAGATTTGGCTTATAATACCAGAGTTCTTCAAGTACAATAACAGCTGCTGAATAATTTATTTTGTTTCCATAGAAGGTAATAGCTAATTCATCAACCCTTTCTCGGCGCCAGGGATACAAAAGGCGGAGCGAGAGCTTTCTCATTACAGTTGATGCCAGTAGTGTTGGAGGAAAACAACATTTTGTTGAAACTATTCTTGCTATTTGGAGTATTGTTGAGTATTGTGTTTCTGAGGAACCGTTTGCTCAAGGTAATGCAACACATTTGCACTGTTACATTAAGTTGAAGGAAAAGAAACTTTTAAACGAAGTTAGAACGGGTCTTGAATTTATGTTTGGTAGTATTAACGGTGTGTTCGACATTCAAAACTGTCGGAGTCGAAAATCTGCCCTCATTTACATTACTAAGTATGATTCTGTTCCTATTTCGAATTGTAATGACTCGGCTTTGTCTTTCAATGTTCGTTTACGCAGGTGGGCCGAACGTACTAATGTTATAGATTACTCCAGAACCTGCTGTAGTCTTGGAATCAAAAAGCGTGTTCCATTCTATTCAGACTAGACTGTAACAGTAAGATGAATATTCAGGTATTTGAAATTTTACGATAAGCATTGAGAAATAAACAAAAGGCATGAAAATTTCATTCCAGTGGGCCCCAGATCATGTATGGCTGGCTTAGGAGACTTAGTTGCAAAGCTGGCGAAGAATTCCAATGGTTCTGGATGTGCGATGAACGTTGTTCTACCATCCTCAGATTTCCAGCTGTGGGTGACACTGCGATCCAGCCAGTAATTAGAAGGTTCTTCTGTCTTCGAGACTTTCAGCCTAGTACGAAGCTGAAAACTATCTTGGTACTTATTCATATGAACCATAAGTTCCTCCTAACCACTTACATTTGGTAGATGTCAGGGATATCCGTTTCTGCGAGTGTCAGAACAAACAAGAAAGAAGGAGACGCAAGTAACCATCTGTTTACCTACAAGTACTTGGAAATACATCAAAACTCTTTAGTGCAAAACCTTGTGAAACTGATTATTCCCATTCCAACAAGTGCTCTTGTTTTGTTATATCGTAGGGATCCTCAAATATCTTCCTCACTCCTTCTGATGCGTTTACGCTACATACTAATTTTATATTCTTCTAGCTCAGAAAAATAAGTAAATTCGCTGTCCTCGATTGTGGCCTTACTTCACACCACTTGCTTTCTGTTCATCAGGTACTTTCGTTTCTGCAAGCTCCCAGTAGATTGACTGAAGAAACATGTTTATCGCAGCGTTAGCATGGTTTTAAGAAATAGAGGTAATTTCTGTACTTTTGGACTGGATTGACTATATAAAATGCTTCAAAATGTTAATATACCTTTCGCTATAGAGAAAGAGATCATTTACTTCCTCAAAACAACACAGCGATGCTGTTTATAGGTGTAGCGCTATGTCTCCATTCTGCACATTCACAGCAGAGAATACTAGACGTAGAAGAGAGCGAAGAAGAGAAGGTGGATTATGATGACAAACATTACGCATTTCCAATGAGGTAACGCAACAGAACACCAAAGCCTATGCCAACGGAACATTAAGGATGTTTCATGTAGTACATCTACCTGAGATGTTGAATAAAACTTGTAATTGTTGATTCTGATTGCGTTGCCTGGTTTTAAGGATACCTGTCTGAGGTCAGGCATAGAGATTTGGCCTTTAAGTGTAGAAAAAGGCAAAATAATCTGCATACTGGAGAGTGTTAACCTCTTGTGTAATGATGTTCTTCATATCACATTTGTGTAGTGCACTAAATGCAAAATACTTTTTCGTTTCAGAGAAAAAGAAAGAAGAAACTATTTTTTGAGTTCCATAACAAATAGAGTCAACGACCTTGCCGCAGTGAAGACACCGGTTGCCGTCAGATCACCGAAGTCAAGCGCTGTCGGGCTTGGCTAGCACTTGGATGGGCGACCATGCGGTCTGCCGTGCGCTTTTGGGAAGCGAGGTGCACTCAGCCCTAGTGAGGCAAACTGAAGAGCTACTTGTTTGAGAAGTAGCGGCTCCGGTCTTGTAATCTGACACACGGCCGGGAGAGCGGTGTGCTGACCCCATGCCCCTCCATATCCGCATCCAGTGACGCCTGTGGTCTTAGGATGACACGGCGGCCGGTCGGTAGCATTGGGCCTTCATAGCCTGTTCGGATGAAGAGAGAGAGAGAGAGAGAGAGAGAGAGAGAGAGAGAGAGAGAGATACAGCAAATAGAAGAAACAGTATAAAGGACCATATACATAGGGACTTGGAAAAGTAAGTGACACATGTCGGCCCATGCTTGTGCAACAAGTGTGACGCGTTGTCAGAAGACAGTACATGCTCTGGGTATCTTGCAGACACAGTTCTCCAGTGATACAGATAACAAGTGAGAGTGAAATCACGCGACAACTGGACACGTACTCCCAAGTTTGAATTATGCGGGACAGTACGATCATTGTGGGCATAAAGTCTGACACACAGGTTAGCCGTGAATTCTGACGCTGTAAGGACTACATTCAATATCGCGTTCAGCAATAGTGAAAATCTGCCAACAGTTTGACCAAAGCCGGACAGATGAGGGTCATGCTGATCGCCAATGGAGGCCATCGACTTGTACGTCTACGATAGACGACAATGTGAAGGTATCTAGGAACTGATTCACACCAGTCCCAAATTTTCAGACGATGAAGACATTTACACAGCTGTTCTACAATGACTGCGTGACCAGGAGCGGGTTTCTATGGTCGAGAAAGTGAGCGACTGTTAAAACATTTCGAGTCTTGCTTACAGAGCTTTTATGACCGTGTTGCAAAACATTGTTATGTATCTGTGTTTGTTTGAAGTTTAATGCAGCAATCAATATAATATACTTGGCGTGACATAACAACGTGCAACGTACATTCTGAAGGAGCTGAGTGAACAATTTTCTGACAGTATTTTATGACATAATAATTAACTAACATTTTGCGGTACTTACGTAAAACTGTTTATATATTTCAGTTGTCAGATTACAAATAAAATATCTAAAGAAAATCCGTGAAAATATGTCATTATTAGGATGTAAAACGAGTTTGATGAATGATGTAGCATATATGAGTCCACTTGCCCTAATTCTTTTATGATTCATAAGAAATTTTTTTTAAATTTGTTATTTCAGTCTTATTCAGCCCCAGAACGTTTAATTGACAACCAATACAAAATTTTCGTTCTAAAAACCCAAGCTCAGAACCGAGGAGAATAAATAAAGCTCCTGTTTGAAATTTTAGGCTTTCCCGGAGTAATCAGAGTCGAAAGTCTCCTCAGAGGCCTGTATATTACGAAGACCTGCAACCTTGGCATCAGTTTTCAACGTGTTTTCTGACAACATTTGATATGTGAAGATTCCTTAGCTCTAAGTATTGAACATAAGTGAAACAGCAAATTAATTTAAACCATTGTTTACATTATTTATACTATGTTTTCTCTGCATATATGAGTTGACATTTGTACCACGCAGTTTGCAGTATGGCTCAGTAAACCCAAGCGAAATAATGTAGTAATAATAAAATTAATAAAAATGCAACAAAGTAAAGGCTCTCTCTTTCTCTCTCTCTCTCACTGTGCTTGCGTGTGTGTGTGTGTGTGTGTGTGTGTGTGTTGGCTGTCCTACCTACGCCTTCTTCATATATCTCCATTCTTTACTTCCTCTGCTCCCCAGTCGACTTCAGAGGACTAACAAGAATGTCGTTAGATTAACGACCCCAAGAGGGAAAGGAAACCGGTGCATCAAATGTATCTAATGCCTAGCAGCGCCAGCAGCCCACATCTGATGCCTTAATGAGATACAAAGTATTCTTTGAGTTATGGCTGAGAAAGAAGAGAACGGCGTGTTGGCGAAGTGGTTAACGCGCTGGCGTTTCATATATCACGAGCTGCTGAGATCCTCATTCAACGTTTTCACCTGATTTTTATTCATTGTCTCAGTCCACTTCAAGCAGTTGCTGGAATGGTTCACCTGAAAAGGTTATGATCCGTTTATTGGTACACCTATGTCCGATCCGAACGTCGACGAGACGTCAAAAGCAAATTTTCGTTTCTACTTGTCTAGCACATCACAAAGTAGGATAAAGTTTGAGCGCGCTTCTAGAAATTCCTTTAATCAGTTGGCAACTTTTTGGATCCTTAATCGATAGCTTGGATATAGAGTAATCAAGTTTGCGTCATCTTAATTCCTTCCTTCAGCCTACTAAAAACATTTCCTGTTTTATTTAGAGTTGAAAAGTAAAGAATAAAGGTAATGCCTCATAGGGTAAAACTGCCAAGGTTATCATTGATATCCATCCAACTTTCCTGAGTTCATGTTGTCTCCCTGAGGTACCAGACATATCCTAGCAGCAGTAACCCTAATCAGTTTCTTTCACTGAATAATTCAATTATGAATCCATCGTGATCAAACATTTGAGACTCGAAAAATAAGTTCTAGTTGCGTTAACTGTATGTCCTTATCCGTGTTACACCAGTTCTCCCGTCGGTGAATGAGGAAATTCTGTGGTCTTTCAGCTCGTTTTGTGTAGTCATAGATCTTGTAATTTATATGCACATCACAGCACGTTTACATAATTATATTTGAGTTACGCCTTTCGTGTTGTTGATGTATCACTGCATCCAAATTAGAACACTGAAGATTGTAAACTCGGCAACACGCAAATAAAAGTTAGAAAATCTAAATTGTGTCGTTATTGCTCATACTTACACCCAAACCTCCAGATACCAGACACTCAGATCGGTACCAAACGTTGTGTTATCAATGGAGTACCAACCAAATCACCGATTTAGTTCTTGCTGGGTGCGGTCGTCCAGTAGAACATTCATGAACGATAATTAAAAGTAACACCAGCACAACAGAGTATAGGAGAAGCGTATCTGTGATAAAACGCCGCAGAGAGCTGTGGTAGGTGAGTGCGTAAGGCGTTAGCTCCTCGTATTAATCGAGTTCGAAGCTCACTGATAGCAATACTTTTTAAAACAGTTTACGCGTGAAATTGTTATAAGGGATAACATATTCCTCACATGTAAAAGGACGTTTCGGAGTTTGTAGCAATGTTAATTTTGCTGGCCACTATATCCCGTTACTACACTCCAGGAACCAAGGAAAGCGTAGGGGGTGCAACGAACATAGTTTATTTATTTTCCTTTTCTCTCATTAATACCACCGAGAATAGCTGGTTGATACTCTATCGACACACAACGTTTGGTATTGATCTAACTGTTTCACATCTGGAGGTTTGGGTGTTAGTGGTAAAATGCTACGAGAGGGGGAGGATAATCACATAGAGCCGACGACGATGTTGTTCGGCCACACATGTTGCAAGGTCTTGACTTCGAACGCCTAAAAAAAACATATGTGACATATTTTCCTGAACCTGTAAACCACTATAACACGTTTTGAAATACTTCACGTTAATGATAATGCTAAGCCGAGAATCACAGCCAGTACGAACGTTCTTAATACGGACTATTTCACTTCAATCTCCCACTACGTATGGTCATAAGTAGTGGAAAACAAACTACTGATACTGTCAAGGAATAGTGATGATGATACAACAACTGTGTTTTTTTTATTTACTTATTCTCAGCATTCTTCTCACATGCATCTGACAACGTGTTTGCATTCCCTTTAACCTTCTTGTGGAATGAACCCAATCACTGACGGTAATAAGGCAAGTTGGTTCGTACATCCAGAGAAAACTGTTTATTTAATTTGGGTGCTCGTTTTGCTATAGCAGTTTTAAATTTACGTTGAAGACGATTCCATAATTACTGGGCATAATTCGGTGAGTTCTGACCCTTAAAAAAAAAGCGATCTATTTGGATAGAACGTAAAGCGAAGAACTCATCTACGATGGCGTTAGGTGGGAGGGTTCCGGATGAGACATTTAACTGACTTATTTGCTTGGGATGTATGTTTAATGCTGTTTGCAGAAACGTGCACGCACATGAGATGGAGTTAAAATTTAGCAACGTGCATTCTCGATTACTGTATGAGCACTATGGACTTGTGGAAACAGTTTCACATGAACTAACACAAACAGTATACGTTGCTCGCATTGGCTGTTTGGTGGAACTCAACGAGCTCATACTGTGACCACTGCAAGTTGTACTCCACTGAAGATGCGTAAGTTGATTGCAAATCAGCTTAAATAATGGGAATTATCTATCAGTCACTTCGTTGGCCATACTGGCACAGAAATGCAAGACAATAAGGGAGGACCATACTGCTGAATTCGATTTTCCGAAAATCACTACAGATCGTAATTCGGATGCTACTTTCAGTCATTGCACAAACGTAGAAGTGTTAGTTTTGAGACAAGTATTCAGGATATAGGAAATCAACCGAAATCCCTTGCCAGAGGAAACGCATCAAGGTAGGATGAGAAGCTGGGACATTCTACAGAGGTCACTCAAAGAAGTTGCACCCCTTCGATTACCACTTTATTATAGGTCGCTGGAGCAACTAGGTAGCTGGAACAACTGACGGTACCAAGCGATGAGACAAGAAGCGTAGGTCAATCCAGTTTTCAGGAGAAGTCGCCAGGCAGATTCACATGATAATACGGCGCTACTGACAACGTCCGTCTGTTGTAGATCTGTGGAACAAGTTTTATACTCACTCATATGGGCGTTTCAGCAGAAAGAAAAGCTGTAAAAGAGTCTTCTGCAGACAGAGATCTTGACCGACTTAACTGATAGTTCGGAAGCTGAGTCAACCTGTAATCATATACCATCGGGATTTTTCTCACTATGTAGGCGTTAACTGATGCATGCTATTATAAAAAGTTTCAAATATTCTTGTAGGATGTGGTATTATTCAAAACTGAAAGAAGAAAATAATGACGTGTTCGGAAACAAGAACATACTGAGATATACACTCCTGGAAATGGAAAAAATAACACATTGACACCGGTGTGTGAGACCCACCATACTTGCTCCGGACACTGCGAGAGGGCTGTACAAGCAATGATCACACGCACGGCACAGCGGACACACCAGGAACCGCGGTGTTGGCCGTCGAATGGCGCTAGCTGCGCAGCATTTGTGCGCCGCCGCCGTCAGTGTCAGCCAGTTTGCCGTGGCATACGGAGCTCCATCGCAGTCTTTAACACTGGTAGCATGCCGCGACAGCGTGGACGTGAACCGTATGTGCAGTTGACGGACTTTGAGCGAGGGCGTATAGTGGGCATGCGGGAGGCCGGGTGGACGTACCGCCGAATTGCTCAACACGTGGGGCGTGAGGTCTCCACGGTACATCGATGTTGTCGCCAGTGGTCGGCGGAAGGTGCTCGTGACCGTCGACCTGGGACCGGACCGCAGCGACGCACGGATGCACGCCAAGACCGTAGGATCCTACGCAGTGCCGTAGGGGACCGCACCGCCACTTCCCAGCAAATTAGGGACACTGTTGCTCCTGGGGTATCGGCGAGGACCATTCGCAACCGTCTCCACGAAGCTGGGCTACGGTCCCGCACACCGTTAGGCCGTCTTCCGCTCACGCCCCAACATCGTGCAGCCCGCCTCCAGTGGTGTAGCGACAGGCGTGAATGGAGGGACGAATGGAGACGTGTCGTCTTCAGCGATGAGAGTCGCTTCTGCCTTGGTGCCAATGATGGTCGTATGCGTGTTTGGCGCCGTGCAGGTGTGCGCCACAATCAGGACTGCATACGACCGAGGCACACAGGGCCAACACCCGGCATCATGGTGTGGGGAGCGATCTCCTACACTGGCCGTACACCACTGGTGATCGTCGAGGGGACACTGAATAGTGCACGGTACATCCAAACCGTCATCGAACCCATCGTTCTACCATTCCTAGACCGGAAAGGGAACTTGCTGTTCCAACAGGACAATGCACGTTCGCATGTATCCCGTGCCACCCAACGTGCTCTAGAAGGTGTAAGTCAACTACCCTGGCCAGCAAGATCTCCGGATCTGTCCCCCATTGAGCATGTTTGGGACTGGATGAAGCGTCGTCTCACGCGGTCTGCACGTCCAGCACGAACGCTGGTCCAACTGAGGCGCCAGGTGGAAATGGCATGGCAAGCCGTTCCACAGGACTACATCCAGCATCTCTACGATCGTCTCCATGAGAGAATAGCAGCCTGCATTGCTGCGAAAGGTGGATATACACTGTACTAGTGCCGACATTGTGCATGCTCTGTTGCCTGTGTCTATGTGCCTGTGGTTCTGTCCGTGTGATCATGTGATGTATCTGACCCCAGGAATGCGTCAATAAAGTTTCCCCTTCCTGGGACAATGAATTCACGGTGTTCTTATTTCAATTTCCAGGAGTGTAGATCCTTGAATATCCCCAGTTCGCAGTCTCCGTTATATTTACGAGTCAGGCGGCATTCTCATGTGATGGCACAGTAAATTACGGCGGTACGGTCGTGTGGGCTGGTGCCACTCCTGCTGCAAACGTAGCTTTGTCGGGTCATGATTGCTTCAGCATCAGTTAATGCGCAGTAGTTGCAGGTGACAGACTCATTGAGCGAGACACTTAACCAAACAGGTTAACAAGTGCTTTGTATTACCGATTACCAGTCCTATTGCAGAACTGTGCAAAGCGGGGCACCATACCGCATCGTTTCTTAGGCGATATCCTCGCCGAGTAGGTGCGGTATCATGTCTCCATCATTCACCGGAGACGAATGTGCCGGATTTCTGGCTCTGGAGGCATTTAAGGTCATCGTTGTACGCCCAGTCCATCGACAAAGTGCGAACGTAACAGGCGCGTGTGGCCAACGCATCTAACGCAATCCGGACAGAGGCAGCTGTATTTGAAGGAGAGTGTGCTTAACATAGAAGGATGTCATGATACGAGAAAATCACATGCCGCCCTACTTATAGAGTCTAGCTCCATGTGTGACTATGGGAAATTTCCTTGCTGATTTGGACAATACTGCGTCAGTTTGGAATATATGACACTTGCTTTCAAACACCTGTATTTGTCCACAGGTAGTGTAAGTGATGATCGTATGTCGCAAAGACTGACCACAAAGAACAAAAATAATGAATGCCGTTAAATGGGCGAAAAGATATGAGGTGCTTCGATCACAAGATTGGTTATCCGTCACTGGAATCAAATACAATCTTCGAAGCTCTGGAGCTTAAGTTCGAACCGGTATAAAGTTGAACGACCCAACAAAGCTGACTCTTGTTATGGCACAACAGAAGCAAACAGCCAAGAGGTCCACAATGTTCCACCCATTACGCACGACTGAAGTACATACGTATATGAAACAAATGCTACTCTAGTATGATGCAGGACTGTCCCCGCATCTCGTGGTCGTGCGGTAGCGTTCTCGCTTCCCACGCCCGGGTTCCCGGGCTCGATTCCCGGCGGGGTCAGGGATTTTCTCTGCCTCGTGATGGCTCGGTGTTGTGTGCTGTCCTTAGGTTAGTTAAGTTTAAGTAGTTCTAAGTTCTAGGGGACTGATGACCATAGATGTTAAGTCCCATAGTGCTCAGAGCCATTTGAACCATTTTTTGCAGGACTGTCGCACAATCAGCTTAACAGCTCATGCATCCACATCGGTGATAAGAATAAGACACAGGAGAATGAGAGAGAATGATGTGGATCTGCTTCTGGATTTGTCTTTGATGCAGATGGACACGAGCAAGCAGTCCTGACATAGTGATTGATAACTGAATCAAGATTTATGGAAAATTAAGACAAAAGACAACAAACTAAGCGTTCGGCAATGTAAAATGGTACCACATGTTCAAAATTCACAGGAAGTGTGTAGCCTGTAGGAAAATACAGATAATATAAAATATGTACAAGAAGCATGAGGGAACGAAGGAAATGAAAACCAAGATCGAAGAGCTATAATTAGACAGGACCCTATGGTTCAACCTGTACGTCTTAGAAACAATCCGGGGTGTACAAGAGAAATTCATGAGTTGGATTTGAATTCAAAGTGGAAGATATCAATGAGAGGATTTGTTGATGACATTGCTACCCTCGTTGAAAGTTAGGTAGAATTGCAAGAACTGTTGAATGGAATCAATAGTCTAAAGAGCACACACAATAGTTACAGAGTAAACCAGAAAGATTAGAAAGCAATTAGGAGTAGGAGAAAGGAGAAAACCGATAAGCTCAAAATAAAAATTGGGTCATGAATTACAAGAATGAAGGCCTTCCTGGTCAAAAGACGCCCAGTAGTATCGCTCATTGGCCTTAACAACTAATGCGGAAATTTCTTTGAGTATGTGTCTGGCATACAGCATTGTATGGAAGTAATCAAGGATTGTGGGGAAACCGCATAAGATGATTATCGAAGCGTTTGTCATATGCTGTTACAGAATGGCGCTGAGAATTTCCTGGACTGATGAGATAAGTAATAAAGAGTTGAAAGTTCCTGGCGGATTAAACCTGTGTGCCGGACAGAGACTCTAACTCGGGACCGTTGCATTTCGCGGGAAAGTGCTCTACCATCTGAGCTACCCAAGTATGACCGAAGTATGAAAGGTGGGAGACGAGTTACTGGCGGAATTAAAGCTGTGAGGACGGGTTGCGTGTCATGCTTGGGTAGCTCAGGTGGGTTTACTCCCACGTCTAGCAGTCGCCTCGATCGCTTTTACCTGTTCGACTCCTTGTGTGGGCAACTCCTGGATGTTACTGGGATACCGGCCTGTTTTACTGATCACTGAGCCGTAGCCATCACGTTTGATTACGAGCGGCAACCGGTTAAATTGTTTTGTCCACCCTGACTGTTTAATATAGCCTATTTGCAGGATACCTCTCTTGGTGTCGTCCTGGAGGACGTATGGGTTCGTTGTTTTTGTACCATGGACCGATACTCGTCTATTGGGGCATGGTGGACACCGCATGTTAAACCACAAATCCGTAGGGCTCTCATGCGTTTTGGAGCTGGGAAGGTGGCAGACGATCGACGAACGAAGAATTTTAATACTCAGTCTTACGTCAACTGTACGATAGTGCTACGCATGCTCCCCTACGGGTTACTGATATACAGTGCATCAAAGCCAAACTGCTGCAGCTCAAACGCATTCAAATGGATGGACTGCGGATGAGGTCTCAACCACGCTCCCTTTTACAAGACGAATTGACGCGCCACTATACCATCGAGTCCGTTTACTGGCGCGCCGGAAACGTGTTTGCCTTGCCTGCCTCACGACCGCTGACGGCCGCACGTTCATCTCTCACCCTGACATTTCCGACTTTATTTACACCATTTTACTGATCTGTACGAGACCCATGTCCCGGCTGAAAACTCTCTCGACGACTTTACATCCTTGATGCATCGCGTCGTCACTCCTCATTTAAATGACGCCTTCCAGCGTCCCTTTCACAAGGACGATATATATGATGTTGTTACAGGATCTCAGTCCCGCAATTCGCCGGGATTAGGCGGTATTCTCAAGGAGTTTTATGTTTAATTTTGGTGACACCTTAACGTCAATGGTAAATGAAGTGATACCGGGCATCTCACTTCCTGCTCCTTTTCAGGAAGTTAAACTGGTCCTCCTCCGAAAACCACATGTTTTGATTCCCTCCGTCCTATTACGCTCCTTAACTTTGATTTTAAAATCGTCGCTCGAGCAATTAATATCCGTCTCTCTAAGCTGCTCGATACCGTTATTGCCACCCGCCAAAGCCGTGTGCCTTGACGCACGATACTGACTTCTGATCTCGAATGTCGTGATGTAATTTCGGTGGCTGCTGCCGCTAATATCCCAGGAGCTTTGCTTTTACTTGATTTCCAAAAAGCGCTTGATCGTGTCAGCCATGATTTTCTGACGAGAGTGCTCACCGCTGTCGGCTTTAATAATGATCCTCGGCAGGTCTTAACTCGCCTTTTTACCGGTATCAGTGTCTCGGTGATTGTGAACGGTCAACCTACCCCCCCCTCCCTCCCCCCCCCCCTCCGCCCCCAGATATTGATCAGATGGGCTTTACCCCAGGGAAGTCCCTTATCCATGTCCCTTTTCGTCTTCTTCTTAGAGCCCTTACTTCACCGCCTCACCATGCAATTACGTTGCTGGACTGTACTGGAGGAACTTTTTTCGGTCCGTGCACACGCCGATGGCGTCATGGTTTTAGTACGGCATCTCGAGGACATACCGAGGCTTAAGGATACCTTGGATTCATTTTGTCGACTTGATGGTGCTCGCATTAATGATTGTAAATGTACGTTCCTACCGTTGAGAGGCTTCGATAATGTCGTCATCCCTTAGGCTACAGTCGTCAATCGCCAAGACTTTAGGGATCTTAGTGGATCGCAATCCGATCAAAATGGCGACACTAAACTGGCGTGAGGTTGCGAGTCGTGTCCATGGGGCGATCCTTGAACGTGAACGCCGTTCGCTTAGCCTCCTTCACAAGGTACGGGTTTTAGAAACCTATGTCTTCAGTAAAGTATATTAAGTTGCGCAGGTCTTCCCGCTTCCCGCGATGATGGCCCGCAGACTGAAAGCGGTGTCTGCTCGATTCCTGTGGCGCCGCCATATCTTTCGTGTCCGGTACGAAGTAGTGACCAGGCCTCGAAAGTTTGGAGGATTCGCTCTTTCCGATGTCAAAATGAAGACATCCATCATATTTGCCTGCCGCAATGTTTTAACTTGTACGCGGGCTCTGCATTCGGTTACCGCTCGTTTACTTTCCCGCCTCCGGCCGGTATGTCTGACCCCTCATGTTGATGTTGGACGGATTAATACTAAACTGCAGACATCCGTGAATATTTTCTAATTATCGGTATTCTAGGTACTGACATACTTTCTATGACGCATATTAATACGAGCAGTATGTCTCCTCGTTGGGCTGCACCATTTCCCCTTTCTTTTGTTGAACTTGCTTCCTCATCAACGTGTTGGAAAACGGTCTGGTCTCATCTTAGTCTTCATGTATTTCCGATGGAGATGGCTTCAACGTGGTATAAGGCGATCTACGGTCTGACACCTACTGGTGATCGTCTTTTTGGTATTGGCCTTCGTCCGAGTGAGCAGTCCGAGGAATGTCATCAGACTGACACCTTACTTCACAGGCTTGTTGCTTGCAGACGGGATCACTGGCTCTGCGTCCGCCGTCAATTAGCTTTCCCTTACTCGAGGGCCTGAAACTGCTTTCCCAGACGACACTCTCCTACATCCGGACATATCCTTTTTTTCCTTTTCCTCAGACGAAAACAAGCACGATTGTCTGGCTCTTGGGTTACTATGTTCACCATGTCGTTGAAGGTGGGAATGACCCAGACCCCGCGTTTTTCACCATTATCTGACAACAGCAGTTGCCACGACTCCGACCGCTTTTTGCGAATATGCTTTTTCTCGTGTTTAACCGTCTGGGTGTTGGTTAAGCTCCCCTGTGATCCCTGTTTCTCCCCTGAGCTTGAGTCCCATCCCTTGTAGCTTTGTTTTCCACTTTTTCTCTTCCACATGTATATAAAAAAATGACAAGAAGGGTGGGATAATGGGTTAGTCTTCCCCTTTAGAATTTAATAATTGTTTGTGCTTGAGCTAATTTGTTGATTTTCTTTTTGCAGTTGATATTAAATGATGATTAGACTATGGTTGTCTCATTTTCATGAAAATACAAAGTAAATCTGATAATTAAAAAGAAAAAGATGGTAGAGCACTTCCCGCGAAAGGCAAAGGTCTCGAGTTCGAATCTCGGTCTGGCACACTGTTTTAATCTGCCAGCAAGTTTCATATTAGCGCACACTCCGCTGCAAAGTGAAAATTTCATTCTTGGGTGAAGAGTTTCTCTGCAGAAGGCGTCCGGACAGGAATATGTGGAAAACAGAGGCCATAAGAAGAGACGCAATGATAGAACGTGCGTTGAGACATCAGGAAATAGTTTTATTGACACTAGAGGGATCTATAGAGGTTGAAAACTGTAGAGGAAGACCGAGCAAGGAATATATACGACAGATAATTGAAGACGTTTGGTGGAAGTACCCCTCTGCTCTGAAGAGGTTCGCAAAGAGAGGGGTAAGTGGCGTTCCGAATAAACTCAAGCAGCAGACAAATGGCATAAAATAATAAAAACTAAAATTAATATTATGTGCTTATACAACAGTTTTGAAGAATCAGTTTGAAAGTTCAACCAGCCAAAAAATACCATCCGAATCCACAATCGTCAACCAAGGCGTAGTAGCAAAAGATTATTGTTTTAGATGTATTTGGATATAACAATAAAGAGAGAGAATAATAAACACACATTTGACATCTTCAGAAAGCCAACAGCCACAGATATTATTATACCTGTTTTATCCAACAACCCGCTAAATCAAAAATTACCTGCCCTACGACATATGTTATACAGACTAAATAACATCCCACTCAGCAAAGAAAACTATGAAAAAAAATTACAAACAGTACAACTCATAGCCACAAACAATGATTACAGCACCCATATAATACGATAACGCAAGCAAAAAATTAAAACACAGCTAAGGAGAAATCAAGACATGCAGAGAGCACAGAAACCGACGTACACTACATCACACACGGAAACATAAAACAATAACACCAATGACATGAATAACAAAAACCGTGGTACACTCCTACATACAATCACAAAAGCAACACACAAGATAGCAAATATACTGAGGAAATAGGGATTACAAAGAGCTTACAGAACAAGAAACACACTCCAGTAACATTTACAAACAACAGACAAACCAGATAAATACCAAGGATCAGGTGTATACCAGCTATAGCTACAGTGCCAAGAATGTAAATCAATATATCTGGGGATGACAAGCAGGAACTTCATAGCTAGATATAAAGAACAGATAAGTAGCTGGAAACATGAAAATAGCCATTCTACCTTCACTAAACACCATATAAAACATGGACATCAACCATCCAACATGTAATGTGACATGACAGTTAACAGAGTGAATAACCACAACAGAAAGCCCCTGACATTGCAAGAAAACTATCACATACAATGAGCCATTGTAATGGAAGAGAAGATATTCAACGACCAAATCCATATAAACCACAACTCCCTGATCATACTAGCCACCAAAACAATAACAAACCGATATGTAACTAAGATAAATAATTAATGAATATCCTTCCCCTCACCTCCCCCCCCCCCCCCTACACACACACATACATAAACATGAACTCATATTTATTAAAAATAATAATAATACATTTACACACAGCAAACCACACACACACATATATTTATTATAAAAAATTACAGTACACACAGAAAAATACACACACACACACGTAACCCCACATTTATTTAAAAAAATTACATTTACACACACACACACACACACACACACACACACACACACACACACACACACACACAAAACAAATGAAAACGTGAAACACAACACAAACAAAAGACAGACCAACACACAATAACAGTTGGCTACACTACACACCAAAAACCGCACGGATGTTGATCACCAAATGGAAATTTAAAGTGAAACATGCGATGTGACAAATGTGGATGAAGGAACGCCAGAAATCGGCAGCTGGAGTACGAAAACTAACAAATACATCTCCAGGACCACACACATTTGTTAACAGAGCTGGAAATCATAAGTGACATCGAAAGATACATTCACATTACGGAACTTTTGCTACAAAGATATTTCCAACCGAAAACGCAAGAGAAAAACACGACAAAATGTAATATAGCAGCATATTATATCCATCATATAACACGTTTATTGTATGTATAAAAAAAACATGTATTTCCTGCCACTGACGATGCTTCCCAAATAACAGGAGCGAAACGCGTATGACAATAAACAAACTGCCTTCATTTAGTTGCATAGATCATACATACCTCCACGAACGTAGAGGTGACATTAAAATAAGTAAGAGTAATTAAACCAGCAGCATGAATGTCTACAAATGTCTTTGAGAAATACAATGATAAAATTCACTATTGCATCATCAAAATTAAGCACCAAGTATGGGTACATGAAGAACAACCAAATTTTGATGTGTAGGAGAAGGTATTCGGACCAATGGAAGAGAAAGAAAGCTACCAGAGTACGATTAACGAAGAAGGACTTAGCAATCTACTTAACAAAGCTCGTACATAACAAAAAATTGTCTAGAAAGGAAATGTTCAAAAACTCCCCATTACAAAAGATTGAGTTGGCCATAATACCGATATGCAACAGAAACACAGAGCTAAAAATCAATAAAGGAAAATAAAGAAATAAGGGAAATGGAAAAAAGAGTGTTACAAAAAGTAAAAACATTTAAAGTAACATGTAATACAGAAGTATACAATTATGTCGAAATAATTACGGACTAAATTAGGAGAAGAAGACTAACGATCTGTGGGTGCGTACAGAGAGTAAGTTTATAAGAACAACTGAACAGCTTCTTTCTTTCCTTTATTTCCCCAGCATTTATTGCCACCTATTACGGAGTCCCCTATTCGACGACTTAGTAATTTTTTAAATTATTTAACTCTTTGAACGAATGCTCTTTCTGATGCCACAGTTGTCACGGTAACATAAGGGAGGAAAGCAATGTGCGCCATTCGTCTGTGGTTCAAATGGTTCAAATGGCTCTGAGCACTATGGGACTTAACATCTATGGTCATCAGTCCCCTAGAACTTAGAACTACTTAAACCTAACTAACCTAAGGACATCACACAACACCCAGTCATTACGAGGCAGAGAAAATCCCTGACCCCGCCGGGAATCGAACCCGGGAACCCGGGCGTGGGAAGCGAGAACGCTACCGCACGACCACGAGCTGCGGACATTCGTCTGTGAATCGCGTAAACTTTGTTCTGTATGTTATCGTATTTGAACAGCTTATGTGTTACGTCATGTGATTCAGAATTTGGGGACCAGCATATCATTCGCCTAAACCAGCCTGGAAACCACCTAAAACACACCGTCAAGATGATCTGTGTACCAGCCCAAGGTCGTTACTTTGCCGTGCGAATTCGATTAGAGTCTGGATCAGCTTCTTGTGCAGGGAGCTAGTGTGCTGCTTCTTATTCGATTTCTTTAGAGTACCTGTGATGTTTCAGATTTCAAATCTGTACTGCTCTGAGCATCATCTGTTTCTACGTCCGTCATCTTCAAATGTCATCTGTCATTCCTGTTCTCTTCCTACCTCTTCCTCTAATTCCTTCCACTTTTTCCTATGTAGTTCTTTGTTGCAGGCAACTCCTATGCGTTCTTTTCAGATTCCTTCGATAAATTTTCTTTCATCACCTATTTTCTTCAAAACTTCCTCATTATAAAGTCGGTTTCAGAATTCTTCTCCATAGCTACATTTTGAAACTTTCCAATATTTTTTCTTTCTTTTTAAGCATCCATGATTCACTGCTGTATACACTACAATCCAGACACAAAATAGAGCAAATCCTTTCCTCAGCTGCGTTGGAATTCGTCTAGATGTTACTACCTGCTTCACTTTTACAAACGCTCTCTTTCCTATAGATATTTTCCTCCTCATTTCGTCCGTATAACTTCAGTTCCGTGTAGAAAGACTATTACTTGTTCTCTCTTTTTTCTCTCTGGGAATACGTTTACTGGAGCTTCCCTCATGCCTTTTCACAGCACCTCCTCTATCCAGTATTTATCTTCATCCTATACTCCTTGCTCCTTCCTGCAATACTCTTCAACATTTTCTGTAGCTTCTCTTTTCACTCCGCCAGCGCTGCTGGCCCATCCGCTTATTTTATAGTCGTTTTCCTTTCTCTTCTAATTACAATCCCCCCCATGAACCATGGACCTTGCCGTTGGTGGGGAGGCTTGCGTGCCTCAGCGATACAGATAGTCGTACCGTAGGTGCAACCACAACGGAGGGGTATCTGTTGAGAGGCCAGACAAACGTGTGGTTCCTGAAGAGGGGCAGCAGCCTTTTCAGTAGTTGCAAGGGCAACAGTCTGGATGATTGACTGATCTGGCCTTGTAACAATAACCAAAACGGCCTTGCTGTGCTGGTACTGCGAACGGCTGAAAGCAAGGGGAAATTACAGCCGTAATTTTTCCCGAGGGCATGCAGCTTTACTGTATGATTAAATGATGATGGCGTCGTCTTGGGTAAAATATTCCGGAGGTAAAATAGTCCCCCATTCGGATCTCCGGGAGGGGACTACTCAAGAGGATGTCATTATTAGGAGAAAGAAAACTGGCGTTCTACGGATCGGAGCGTGGAATGTCAGATCCCTTAATCGGGCAGGTAGGTTAGAAAATTTAAAAAGGTAAATGGATAGGTTAAAGTTAGATATAGTGGGAATTAGTGAAGTTCGGTGGCAGGAGGAACAAGACTTCTGGTCAGGTGACTACAGGGATATAAACACAAAATCAAATAGGGGTAATGCAGGAGCAGGTTTAATAATGAATAGGAAAATAGGAATGCGGGTAAGCTACTACAAACAGCATAGTGAACGCATTATTGTGGCCAAGACAGATACGAAGCCCACACCTACTACAGTAGTACAAGTTTATATGCCAACTAGCTCTGCAGATGACGAAGAAATTGAAGAAATGTATGATGAGATAAAAGAAATTATTCAGATTGTGAAGGGAGACGAAAATTTAATAGTCACGGGTGACTGGAATTCGAGTGTAGGAAAAGGGAGAGAAGGAAACATAGTAGGTGAATATGGATTGGGGCTAAGAAATGAAAGAGGAAGCCGCCTGGTAGAATTTTGCACAGAGCACAACATAATCATAGCTAACACTTGGTTTAAGAATCATGAAAGAAGGTTGTATACATGGAAGAACCCTGGAGATACTAAAAGGTATCAGATAGATTATATAATGGTAAGACAGAGATTTAGGAACCAGGTTTTAAATTGTAAGACATTTCCCGGGGCAGATGTGGACTCTGACCACAATCTATTGGTTATGACCTGTAGATTAAAACTGAAGAAACTGCAAAAAGGTGGGAATTAAGGAGATGGGACCTGGATAAACTGAAAGAACCAGAGGTTGTACAGAGTATCAGGGAGAGCATAAGGGAACAATTGACAGGAATGGGGGAAAGAAATACAGTAGAAGAAGAATGGGCAGCTTTGAGGGATGAAGTAACGAAGGCAGCAGAGGATCAAGTAGGTAAAAAGACGAGGGCTAGTAGAAATCCTTGGGTAACAGAAGAAATATTGAATTTAATTGATGAAAGGAGAAAATATAAAAATGCAGTAAATGAAGCAGGCAAAAAGGAATACAAACGTCTCAAAAATGAGATCGACAGGAAGTGCAAAATGGCTAAGCAGGGATGGCTAGAGGACAAATGTAAGGATGTAGAGGCTTATCTCACTAGTGGTAAGATAGATACTGCCTACAGGAAAATTAAAGAGACCTTTGGAGATAAGAGAACGACTTGTATGAATATCAAGAGCTCAGATGGAAACCCAGTTCTAAGCAAAGAAGGGAAAGCAGAAAGGTGGAAGGAGTATATAGAGGGTCTATACAAGGGTGATGTACTTGAGGACAACGTTATGGAAATGGAAGAGGATGTAGATGAAGATGAAATGGGAGATATGATACTGCGTGAAGAGTTTGACAGAGCACTGAAAGACCTGAGTCGAAACAAGGCCCCCGGAGTAGACAACATTCCATTGGAACTACTGACGGCCTTGGGAGAGCCAGTCCTGACAAAACTCTACCATCTGGTGAGCGAGATGTATGAAACAGGCGAAATACCCTCAGACTTCAAGAAGAATATAATAATTCCAATCCCAAAGAAAGCAGGTGTTGACAGATGTGAAAATTACCGAACTATCAGTTTAATAAGTCACAGCTGCAAAATACTAACACGAATTCTTTACAGACGAATGGAAAAACTAGTAGAAGCCAACCTCGGGGAAGATCAGTTTGGATTCCGTAGAAACACTGGAACACGTGAGGCAATACTGACCTTACGACTTATCTTGGAAGGAAGATTAAGGAAAGGCAAACCTACGTTTCTAGAATTTGTAGACTTAGAGAAAGCTTTTGACAATGTTGACTGGAATACTCTCTTCCAAATTATAAAGGTGGCAGGGGTAAAATACAGGGGCGAAAGGCTGTTTACAATTTGTACAGAAACCAGATGGCAGTTATAAGAGTCGAGGGACATGAAAGGGAAGCAGTGGTTGGGAAGGGAGTAAGACAGGGTTGTAGCCTCTCCCCAATGTTGTTCAATCTGTATATTGAGCAAGCGATAAAGGAAACAAAAGAAAATTTCGGAGTAGGCATTAAAATTCATGGAGAAGAAATAAAAACTTTGAGGTTCGCCGATGACATTGTAATTCTGTCAGAGACAGCAAAGGACTTGGAAGAGCAGTTGAACGGAATGGACAGTGTCTTGAAAGGAGGATATAAGATGAACATCAACAAAAGCAAAACGAGGATAATGGAATACAGTCAAATTAAATCGGGTGATGCTGAGGGGATTAGATTAGGAAATGAGACACTTAAAGTAGTAAAGGAGTTTTGCTATTTAGGGAGTAAAATAACTGATGATGGTCGAAGTAGAGAGGATATAAAATGTAGACTGGCAATGGCAAGGAAAGCGTTTCTGAAGAAGAGAAATTTGTTAACATCGAATATAGATTTAAGTGTCAGGAAGTCCTTTCTGAAAGGATTTGTATGGAGTGTAGCCATGTATGGAAGTGAAACATGGACGATAAATAGTTTGGTCAAGAAGAGAATAGAAGCTTTCGAAATGTGGTGCTACAGAAGAATGCTGAAGATTAGATGGGCAGATCACATAACTAATGAGGTAGTACTGAATAGGATTGGGGAGAAGAGAAGTTTGTGGCACAACTTGACCAGAAGAAGGGATCGGTTGGTAGGACATGTTCTGAGGCATCAAGGGATCACCAATTTAGTATTGGAGGGCAGCGTGGAGGGTAAAAATCGTAGAGGGAGACCAAGAGATGAATACACTAAGCAGATTCAGAAGGATGTAGGTTGCAGTAGGTACTGGGAGATGAAAAAGCTTGCACAGGATAGAGTAGCATGGAGAGCTGCATCAAACCAGTCTCAGGACTGAAGACCACAACAACAACAACTAATTACAATGCCTCTTGTATCCTCTATGGCCCTACCTAACAGTTTTTCTCCACATATGTTGAATTGCTTCGATGACAGCATCTTTGCCTTACAACTCTTTCAGTGCACATCGATTCCGACACCAGATTGCCTACACTATCACTTTTCGCTCTGTACACGTCTCCTGTATTAACCTTCCATCCTTCCACCTTCCACTTCTTTTAAAAATATCAGCAGTGTACTCCAGCTGACAATACCGAAAGTCTCCTTCCAGTCGACAAAGCAAATATACATCACTTTGTTCATTTCTGTCAATCTTTCTCTTATCATCCTCATTCAACCTATAGCACCTCTCGTTCTTTTATCCTATTCGAACCTCACCTGGTTGTCCCCATTATTTTCCTGAATTTTCCTTTCGATTCTCTGTAGGATGACTCTGGACAGATAAAACTAATTGTCTTATATTCTTTGTATTCTTTTGTATAGTACTTTTTAGGTAAATGTAGTAGATTAGTCTTAAGTAAATCTTGATACTAGATTCCGATGTCATAAATTCTGTTTACTACCACAGTCAATCTGGCTATCGAATTTACACCTAAGATTTTCAGTGTCTCAAATGGTATTTTGCTACTACCCAATGGTTTCTTTCCCCGGAGCTCCTGATTCACTTTCTCCAATAGACATTTCAATATGTTAGGACTTCGTATTTCTTCATTTTCTTCCCCTTCATCTTCCAAATTCAATCTGATGTTATCAGCTTGTACACCATACACCTCTTCCACGCAATCCATCCAAACGTCTACACACACCATACTCACGCGAAACCGAAAGTTGGCAAGATTTCTAAGACAAAACTGTTCGAAAAAGACATTTAAGAAAATGCTGAGCAGGAGACAAGAAAGAAAGCGTAACGCAAATTTAATGTTCTAAACATGGTCCTCAGCTCGTCTCCAACGAAAGAAGAGTGTGAAATTTAATATGTTCGAGTGAGCTTCATGTACGACATCTGAATATGGAAATGACTGTAAGAGGTATAGCTAGCACACCGGAAATTCACTTTGTGCTTCGTCTCTTCCCGTTTAGACAGCCATCATATGGCGAACAGGCGATCAAACATGTCTTTGTGGAAGTTAGCGGAAATTCGACAGGTTGTAAGTAATGCTGTAAATGACGGAAGAAACGCTGAGCTGGAAGTGTGTAGAAGCCCATCTAGCAGAATCTGAATACTGCTGAAAAGTTGCTTTTCAGATGGTTCAAACGGCTCTGAGCACTATGCGACTTAACTTCTGAGGTCATCAGTCACCTAGAACTTAGAACTAATTAAACCTAACTAACCTAAGGACATCACACACATCCATGCTCGAGGCAGGATTCGAACCTGCGACCGTAGCGGTCGCTGGGCTCCAGACTGTAGCGCCCAGAACCGCACGGCCACTCCGGCCGACAAAAGTTGCTTTTATTGGGACTCCTTTCTTACCGTGAGTTCGTATAAGCAATGAAATGACCAGAGATGTGTGCACGTGTCGATCGGTGGCAGAACTCACACAGTTGTCTCTGAGCTGACCTGTGGCTGGGCTACATAAAACTTTTTCAGGGTTTTTGGTGTGGTGGCAAACCAGGCCTTGGCCAAAACGTGATTGAAATATGCAGTTTCTGCTTTCTAACTCTTGCGGTGAAATTTAGGTGGCCGGACGAACATCTAGGCAAGTCCACATGCTGTTTTAATCTATGGGCTCGCATGGTGCTCTTGCAAGTTGGGAACACATTACTATTAAAACTTTCTGCGTAAACTTCAGTCTGCTTCCGACGTTTCTTTCACACGTGATGAATTCAGTCACTGTATTGACGGCTCATATGAACCAGGATGCAGTCTACCATACACGTTAGACTTGTTTTTAGAATTAGAATAATAAATTCATCTGATCAATCACATTTATATCTAACAAAATAACCTGTTTCGGCTGACATTTGCAATCCTCAGGTCATAAAATACAGTGCATGGTTACGTCCCACCACTGACAGCATGGTTTGCGCAGTCGTGGAACGGAAGCACTGCCTATATTTTAGTGTCACTGGAGGCCGATGTCGGCCTAAACCGGTTAGTTAGTTAGGAATAAATTCGATTGTGCCAGATAATTGAATTACTCTAACTCTAAAAATAATCAGTCACTGTATTCCGTTCTAAATAGAAATGGCGGTCTTCCCATTGTTTGTAAACTGTTATGGGTCAAATAAAGAGAAACTAAAACTGCCTTCTAACCAGTGTGAATAGTTTTCCCAGCAGTTTTATTCCCGTTTCCTTCGCTCACCAGTTATCACATGTTCCCATAACCCTATTGCTTCCATTCTGTATTAGCTGTCCTATCTTACATTGCTCCGAAATATCTAAGGAGGAAAGCAGCTAAGGTAAACTTGCTCTCACATGTACGAGGGCTATCCACAAAGTACATTACGTTTCCGTTTGTGTCTGTTAGGGGTGGGCCATCTTGGTGTCATGGCATTCCGCCGCTCAGTCGGCATCCGGCCGTACTAGTGAGAGGTTCGTGCTGTACTCCGTTGAGTTACTGTGACAGTTTGAAATGTCAGCGTTAATTGAAAATGCCGCGAAGAGTGAAGTGCGTGCTGTAATAAGGTTTCTGACTGCAAAAAACTGTACACCGATAGAAATCTATCGGCAGCTATGAGAAGTGTATGGGGACAACATAATCACTGAAGGTGGAGTGCGTCAATGGGTCATAAAATTTAAAAATGGCCGAACTAACGTTTACGACGAAGAGCGAAGTGGAAGACCCAGCATAGTGACTGCCAAACTTGTCGAAAAAGTCGATGCCGCGGTCCGTGAAAACCGTAATTTCACAATAACGGAACTCTCTATGAGTTTTCCAAAAATTTCACGAAGTTTGTTGCACGAAATCATTACCGAAAAGCTTGGTTACCACAAGTTTTGTGCAAGATGGATACCAAAAATTTTGACAGAGATTCACAAAAATCAGAGAATGGCTGCAGCGTTAACGTTTTTGGACGGTTACGAGAAAGATGGCGACTCATTACTCGATCGCATCGTTACTGGTGACGAAACGTGGGCTAAGCAGGTGAACTGCGAGACAAAATTGCAGTCAATGCAGTGGGGGCACACAAATTCCCCCCAAAAACCCAAGAAATGCATGCAGACAATGTCGGCAAGGAAGGTGGTGGCGACTGTCTTTTGGGACAGAAAAGGTGTGATTTTTGTGGATTTCCTGGAAAGAGGTACTACAATAAACTCTCAAAGGTATTGCCAAACTCTGTACAACCTCAGAAGAGCAATACAAAACAAGCGCAGGGGAAAGTTGGGCTCAAAGATCTTGCTGATTCACGACAACGCCCGGGCACACACGACAAATGCCACTCGTGAAGTTCTCGGATCTTTTAAGTGGGAGTTGTTTCCTCATCCGCCGTACAGTCCCGACCTGGCACCGAGCGACTTCCACTTATTCTCAGCAATAAAGAAGTGGTTGGCTATGCAGCGTTTTGATGACGACGCACAGCTTCAAGAAGAGGTAACCACGTGGTTGAAGGCGGAGGCGGCCGAATTTTACGACGAAGGAATTTCCAAGCTCGTCCATCGCTACGATAAGTGCCTTAATTTAAATGCCAACTGTGTAGAAAAGTAGTATTTAAGTGTGGCTTTCATCTGTATATAATAAAAGAAATTTCCAATACTTTATTCATTTTTAATTCCAAAACGTAATGTAATTTGTGGATAGCCCTCGTACGATGCGCTGCAAGATCCACCAACAACCCCTATGAAATGACGTGAACCACACTAGGCTGATTCAGAAGGTATCAGTTCCTTCGACGTGACATCCGGGTGGCGCCAACGCAGGAACGAATGTACGTACACTCAACAACGCTCTGCTACTTCAAGACCCAACGAAAAAAGTTGATGATTTAAACTACCGTGCCAAATTTGATCGAAGATGAGTGGCAAAAGCACGGTTTAATGGAGATGTGGTTACGCTTCGACGATGTGGGGTTTCCTCTAAACTGTTGGTGCTGAGTGCGGAGCAAAGGAGGAAATTATGAAATCGTAGTTAATGAGTGAGCACTTGCGGTATTCCATGGCGATCTGATGACTCGGCACCAGGTGACTCCAACTGTTCTGAGCTGGTTGTCAAGTTTAGACATTTGCATTTTAGAGTAGACACTTTTCGGTGCAAGGAAACTGACACACACACAAACACGTACACACCCTTATGGGCTTGCATATATATATATATATATATATATATATATATATATATATATATATATATATATATATGCGTGTGAGTGTGTGTGTGTGTGTGCTGTCCATATGACAGTAATTTAATGAAAATTTCTGTCCAAAAGTCATTCACTAGTTGCTGTGAAGCGAAGTAATTTAATCACACGTAATTTTACGTTTTCAATGTAATTAGACGAGCAGCGCACCCAGTGACCACATAAAGTACATTTCCTTGGTACAGAAAGAAATAACCTGTCTTTGTGTGCCGAATTAGTCCATATATTTTATAAAAACGGGTAACTGTATCCTTGCCTGTATTCCACATCCGCTATTAAACCACTGGATCGATTTGAATCAAACTTTGCACTGTCTGGAAAGAAGCGCTGTGGTGTGTAAGAACCACCCACCAATCAAAGAGGTGGGGGTGCAGGTGAAAAAGCAGTGTAGCCCACGACTGACAAACATCTGGAATTTATTCACTCAACATTTAAGAGTGGGAGCACTTAATCACTTGGAACAAACTCTATACGTAATTTCAATGTTTATCCCTTACTACATTTTCATGTAGTGCAGTGAAATAGCTGCATCAGGAATTACATTTCAATTTAAGGCTTTTTTTGACAGAAACTCTATTCGTGACACATACCGCATACAGTATTCACATATACCACCGACTGCACTTGCAAAATATACCAATGTACGGCACATACTTCTGGAAATATGACGTCATTTACACTGACGTGCGTGAAAAGCAGCTTCAGTATGCATGTCGTTTTAATTTATTGCTACTCTAGAACCAACTCTACTCCCAACACACTTTGCGGACAGTACGTACAAATACCGTTGAATGAATCTGCAACACTGTATCGTAGTACGACGATAGGACTTCAAAACATTGAACATCGTGAAAAGGAAACTGCGGGGTGAAATTCACTAGGGGTACAAGTCAAATACGGGTACCAATTTGTATGAAATATGTTAAATATACTACTGACCATTAAAATTGCTACACCAAGAAGAAATGCAGATGATAAACGAGTATTCATTGGACAAATATATTATACTAGAACTGACATGTGATTACATTTGCACGCAATTTGGGTGCATAGATCCTGAGAAATCAGCACCTCTGGCCGTAATAACGGCCTTGATACGCCTGGGCATTGAGTCAAACAGAGCTTGGATTGCGTGTACAGGTACAGCAGCCCGTGCAGCTTCAACACGATACCACAGTTCATCATTAGGAGTGACTGGCGTATTGTGACGAGCCAGTTGCTCGGCCACCATCGACCAGACGTTTTCAGTTGGTGAGAGATCTGGAGAATGTGCTGGCCAGGGCAGCAGTCGAACATTTTCTGTATCCTGAAAGGCCCGTACAGGACCTGCAACATGTGATCGTGCATTATCCTGCTGAAATGTAGGGCTTCCCAGGGATCGAATGAATGGTAGAGCCACGGGCGGTAACACATCTGAAATGTGGCGTTCACTGATGTAACGTCCACTGTTCAAAGTGCCGTCAATGCGAACAAGAGGTGACCGAGACTTGTAACCAATGGCACCCCATACCATCACGCCGGGTGATGCGTCAGTATGGCGATGACGAATACACGCTTCCAATGTGCGTTCACCGCGATGTAGCCAACACGGATGGGACCATCGTGATGCTGTAAACAGAACCTAGATTCATCCGAAAAAATGACGTTTTGCCATTCGTGCACCCAGGTTCGTCGTTGAGTACACCATCGCAGGCGCTCCTGTCTGTGATGCAGCGTCAAGGCTCACCGCAGCCATAGTCTCCGAGCTGATAGTCCATGCTGCTGCAAACGTCGTCGAACTGTTCGTGCAGATGGTTGTTGTCTTGCAAACTTCCCCATCTGTTGACTCAGGGATCGAGACGTGGCGGCCCGATCCGTTACAGCCATGTGGATAAGATGCCTGTCATCTCGACTGCTAGTGATACGAGGCCGTTGGGATCCAGCACGGCGTTCCGTATTACCCTCCTGAACCCACCGACTCCATATTATTTTAAGTCATTGGATCTCAACCAACGCGAGCAGCAATGTCGCGATACGATGAACCGCAATCACCATAGGCTACAATCCGACCTTTATCAAAGTCGGAAACGTGATGGTACGCATTTCTCCTCCTTACACGAGGCATCACAACAACGTTTCACCAGGCAACGCCGGTCAACTGCTGTTTGTGTATGAGAAATCGGTTGGAAAATTTCCTCATGTCAGCACGATGTAGGAGTCGCCACCGGCGACAACCTTGTGTGAATGCTCTGAAACGCTAATCATTTGCATATCACAGCATCTTCTTCCTGTCGGTTAAATTTCGCGTCTGTAGCACGTCATCTTCGTAGTGTAGCAATTTTAATGGCCAATAGTGTATATTTGAAACGTATGTGACACAAGCTGCAAGTAAAAACAGCTCCTAAATCCAATGTCAACCACAATTGGTACACATGTTACTTATGTATTATCTGGAAAAGAAAATATTGTGGGCCTAGGAATCACCTACTATTTTGAGGAGTGCTCACGGAGAGAGAAGGGTGAAGGAAGAGGAGATGGAGAAACAGTGAGGGGTAAGGAGTACGAGGACATAGTTAGAGGACGAGAAGGGCAGACAAACGGAGAGGATGAGATTGAGGGCGTGGGAGATGGATGAAAAGAGAAGCAGGAGGAAACGGAAAAAGTGAGGGGGTGAGTAATGTGGACAGTAAGAGGGGGAAGGAGGAGATGCGGAGAAAAAGGGGGGGAGGAATCTGAGATGGACGGAGATAGGTGCAGAGAAAGTGGACACAGAAGTGGAGGAGTAGTGGACTAACAGTACACTAGAATAAATACATACCCAGGCATTTCAAGGAGTTCAGTTTGTATGATTAAAATTCACTATCATTGGCGTATCTTGTTTTGTTTGATCTTCAGTATATATAATATTGGATTGCATGCTAAACAGACTACAGACACATATGCACTGCATATGTGACTCCTATAAGGAACGATATTCACAGATGCAACATTGTTCTTTTTCATGTCACTAACCTTTCAGTTGGCCTATCTTGCTAACATTAATCATATCACGTAACGTAATATCTAATGCTGCCTTACAGTTGGCTGACCAAGCCTGGATATTTTAACTAGCAATTCAAAACAAGTGAATAATAATCTCACTGTGTGTACTAGAAGAAAAGTGATATTTATAAATAAGTAAGCTCCATTCACTACATGCCTGCCTCATACTGCATAGGAGCGATCAAAGCTGGATGAACTGCTTGAATGAGTATGGGTCGGTAGAATGTCGCGGGTAAAATGAGAAGACCTGACAGTTTATAGATTTAGCTGTAAGAACAAAGGGGATCTGGTATCTAGAAGTGGTTAACATGTAAAGGATATTGGAATATTGAAGGGACAGCGAGTACAAGTTACTTTCAGGTAGGTTACAGGGTGAGTGCCGAAGTTCCGCAGAGGAAATCGCCACTGCGGACTCTTGAAACAGCACAGTGGCTCCTGGCAGCCACCTGTTGCTAGCTAATGCCACACGCTAGGAACACATCGCTTCTGATGATCGTCTGACTCACCACACAGCTCACTAATTTACAAAACTCGTTCGTCTTTTGTGTAGCCAGCTAGAAAAATGAGTCGACACGTCTAATGTCTCATTGTCTTACTTTCACGGGCATTCTTTGAAACAGGGAATTAAATGATTTACTCCAGGCGATCCATTAATTGTTTCCAAACTGAAGAAAAACCGGCAGTAACGCATTCTACGTAACTTGAGATACGGACTCATTGTACCTAGCTCATCTGACGCAATCGCGACTAGTAACGTAACCTCGCTGGCCGTTAGAACTGCAACAGCAAGATGATTAGCAATTATCGAGGCCTTACTACCTGTGCATATACGCAATAGCAAAGAGAATGAATGATTAATTAATTAATTGGAGTGTTTCTGTTCAACGTGTAAGTCAGCATTATCCAACAAAAGGGACGAAGAGGACAGTTTCGTCACATTCGGGAGAACAAGGGTTTACACACTCGTCCGACCACCCTCGTTATGCTCCTCTGTTTGATACCTTACATCGACTGTGGTCACCCCGTTAACCAACATTGTTCAATTCGTGCTTGTGATATTTCTCCGAAGACGCTGCAACCCAATAACACTACATGCACTCACAATACGCTTCCGTGAGAAGGTGAAATACCTTGGTGTCTAGCTGTACCGGAAACTACTCTGAGGGGACCAACAAAGCAAACTCGAGGTTCAAACAACTCTATCCTATGCTTAACAGGCGTAGCACACTGAATATGAGGGTGTCCAGTTCCATGTACATCACACTTATTACACATCTAAAGACGTATGCTGCTCCCATCTGTGGATACGCTCCGCCCACACGCCTCGGCCGTGTGCAGCTCATACAAAACAAAGTACTCATAATAATAAGCAATGCACCGAGTTACACACGCGCCGGGCATCTTCACCGGGAATATCGGTTAGATACCGTCTTGCAGGTATTCCAAAAACTCTCCACAAGACTTTACAGAAACACGAGAGCCGGCCGTAGTGGCCGAGCGATTCTAGGCGCTTCAGTCTGAAACTGCGCGACTGCTACGGTGGCAGGTTCGAATCCTGCCTCGGGCGTGGATGTGTCTGATGTCCTTAGTTTAGTTAGGTTTAAGTAGTTCTAAGTTCTAGGGGACTGATGACCTCAGATGTTAAGTCCCATAGTGCTCAGAGCAATTTGAACCATTTTTTTTGAAACACAAGACACTCGCGTAATCCTTTTATTCCTTCTCTGGAGAACTACGACCACAACCGTAGATGGAAACATAATAGACCAAAGACACTATTAGAAGGGAACTAAACATCTATGGTCCATAGCACGCTAACACGGCAGTACTGTCGAACCCCTGCAACACAGCTACTACTGGCAACCCCAGATGCTCGACCCGCCGAAAAACAGGCAATCGCAGGGAACCCGTACTGTACACAACACGCAAACCAGCCCCCCCCCCCCCCCCCACACACACACACCCTACACTGTGAGCTGATCTATGGCCGATCGCCCACTAATGTGTGACGACCTCGAACTGTTACAGGAACGCAGCCGCTGCAGCTGGCCCTACAACGAGCACCAGCAACGACAAAGGTAACGATGCACGATACCTCGCACTAACATGACCTCACCTTGCATGCACTGTCGCTGATACCAAGCCGCTACTACCCTTACTTCCAGTCCTACTGTGACAGATGCTTTTTTCTCTTGGTGCTTGCCTTGGCACTTTCTTCCCCTCTGCCTTTACAAACCGCTACCCTTCGATCACTTTCGTTCACTTTCTGTCTCCTGATGGACCATGTCAATGAGTAATCTTACCCAGAAGCATGGACAACATCACAGCCCGCATCCTGTGACTCCTGATTCTAAAACTAACATGTTATCAGGTGGTGTGAGTAGAACTTTTGTTTGGTCATCACGTCGGTGTGGGCGTCTCCTATAGAAAAAAAAAAATGCCGAGAAACTGACTGAAAGGGAAGGAAATATTGATGTCAGCTGCATCCGGGAATTTACGCAGAGTCAGCGACGACGAGTGAAAATGTGTGTAGGACAGGTATTGGGAACCGGGATCTCCTGCTTGCTAGGCAGTTACGTTAACGACTGTGCCACCCCGACCCAGTAGTTACCGCAGACTCGCTGACAATCTCGGCGCTCCTCCCAGCAATACCACACTCCTGTCTGGCGCCATCTAACTGCAGTCCCCTCCTGTGTCCTTCGTGCTGGCGACATCGAGATTCCAGCAGGAAGTCGAACGTTTTTGTGCATCCGCGCTGAAGCAAGTGCTGACGGATGCGAACAATACCGAGCTATCAGTTTAATTACGTGTGGTTGCAAAATACTAACGCGAATTCTTTTCAAAAGAATGGAAATGCTTGTAGAAGTCATCCTCTGGGAAGATCAGTTAGGATTCCTTAGAAAGGTATAACAGGCAACACAATACTGACCCCACGACCGCTCATAGAAGACAGATTTAGGAGAGACAAACCTATGATTATAATATTTGTAGAGGTAGGAAAAACTTACAGAATAGCTGACTGGAACACTCTCTTGGAAAATTTCAAGGTAACAGGAGTAAAATAAAGGGAGTGAAAGGCTGTTGACAACTTGTACAAAAGCCAAAACGGCGGTTATAAGAGTCGAGGGTCGGGAATGGGAAGCAGTGGCTGAGGAGGCAGTGAGACAGAGTTGTAGCTTATCCCCGACGTTATTCAGTCTGTACACTGAGCAGGCAGTATAGAAAACTAAAGAAAATTTTGCAGAAGGAAATAATGTGCAGACAAAAGAAATCAAGACTATCGGGTTTCCGCCGGTTGTTCGCCGCTGTCTTGTACCAATATTTCAACTGCGTAACTCGCAGTCTTCTTCAGGTGCTGCCTGATACTGATTCCAGTATGGAACGAGTCCGGTATTTATGACTGTTGTGCCAGGCGCTCCGTCTGCGGCCCGCCCCGCGTCATGCACCGACCAATAGCAGCGGCTGCAGTGCTCTCCTCTGGCCGCGGCAGTTCCGAACGCTGTGGTCATTATTACCCATTGTCAATCTCGCTGTTGCAGTTCTGACGACGTCCAAGTAGTGCTAGACATTTTGTCTTCCGGTAGTCGTCACCCGTGGTCTAGGACGTTCTGTGATCGTTGCGTGCCGTGTCAGGCGTTCTGCGCGAAGTCCGTGCCCACCAGGAGCGGTTGCAGTGTTGTGAGTGAAGTTCGGTGGCAGGAGGAACAAGAGGTTTGGGGTGGCTTGTTTGGGGAAGGAGACCAGACAGCGAGGTCATCGGTCTCATCGGATTAGGGAAGGATGGGGAAGGAAGTCAGCCGTGCCCTTTTCAAAGGAACCATCCCGGCATTTGCCTGGAGCGATTTAGGTAAATCACGGAAAACCTAAATCAGGATGGCCGGACGCGGGATTGAACCGTCGTCCTCCCGAATGCGAGTCCAGTGTCTAACCACTGCGCCACCTCGCTCGGTATGCACTGTTGTTTCCAGGCCGCTGTTGCTCAAACTGCCGCTCGAGACCCGGTAGAGCGTCCTCAGGTATTGATCTGTTGTCTGAGGTACCATTTCATGTGCGTCCTATGCTACATGCACCGGGCAGTTTTCTCTAATTCCGTCTTCATATTTGTGTCCCATGGGGTCTTCATGTTGTTCCCATTGCGACTTCAGAAGACCGAGTCCCGAATTCGAGGCAGAACTCAACTGGAAATTGGTGTCGCGGTTAAGAATACTCTCCGTGACCTTAATCTCAATAGATTCTTTGCTAATGCTGCCCCAGTATCTCGATGTATGTGTTAAGATCTTACCATCGTTATAGTTCATAGAATGATTGAATTTTAAACAATGCACGACAATCACTGACTTGGTTGCCTGTGTCAGTATGGTGTGCCTTTGATGTTCTTTACACCTGTGGCAGCGGTATTAGTCGTCTGGCCGATATATTCCATCCCACATTCAAAATGTATGTGTTAAAAGCCTGGTTTCCGCAGATGCAGGTAAACCTTCACACTCCTTGGCAGAGCCTTAAGCTTGGTTGGTGGATGGAACACGCTCTTAATGTTATGTTCGAGGAGAATTCTACTGATTTTTGCAGATATCGGCCCGACATATGGCAAATATCCAACTTTCTTCATTTCGTCTTTTACCTCTTAATGAGCCTCTAATGGGTAAACAGACCGCAGTGCCATTTGAACATATCTAGAAGAGTATCCGTTTTTGTAGAACACAGATTACAAGTGTTCTATCTCCGTCGCCAAATTGTTCGTGTCTGTTCAGCCAGTTTTGAGTAAACTATTTTTCTACGTCGGATAGTGGCAACTGCTGGCGTGCAGTTACAAGTCGGAGTGTGTTTGGGGTAGTCCTACGCACTGTGACTGAAGAGACCATCTGCCTTCCTCTTGACTAGTACACCTAGGAATGGGATAGCCCATCCATCTCCAGTTCCATGATAAATTAAATGTTAGGATGGCGTGAGTTTAGGAGGTCCAAGAAAACATGGAGGTTTTCCCTCGCGTGATGCCACATAACAAAGGCATCTTCCAAGTACCTAAAAAAGCATCGCAGTTGATGTGGGGCCGATGTAAGTGCCTCCTCTTCAAATCTCTCCATAAGGAGATTGGCCATCATCGGTGAGAGAAGGCTACCCATTACCACACGTTTCATTTGCACGTAGAATTGATCCCCATATAGGAGGTACGTCGAGGTAAATATGTGCCTCAATAAGTCTAGCAGAGAACCGTCGAACTTTTCCCTATCAGATCAAGTGAATCATTCAGTGCTACGCGGGTGAACAGGGGTACCATATCGAAACTGACCGTGATGTCAGATACTTTGACCTGTAACTACCTCAGGCGTTATAGGAAATCCTCTGATTACGAATGTGACGGGCACACTTTCCAACACATGGCGAGAGCATCTTCTGAAGGTGTTGAGCTGTGAGGTAGTTGGCTGCGTCCGTGTTGCTGACTACTGGACGTAGAGGAACGCCTTCTCTTTGCACCTTAGGCAGACCATAAGGTCTTGACGTCCCATTTGAACCAACCCTTTCAAAGGAAACATCCCGGCATTTGCCTGAAACGATTGAGGGAAATTACAGAAAATCTAAATATGGATGGCCGAACGCGAGCTTGAACTGTCGTCCTCCCGAATGTGAGTCCAGTGTGCTAGCCATTGCGCAATCTCGCTCGGTCTACCACGAACTGTGACTTCTCTGACAGTAAATCACGTATCCACTTGCATAAGTGAGGCCATATCAAGTAAGCACGCTATTTGATTACAATCCACTTGTGAAGTGCGGTGTCAAAAGCCTTCTGGAAATCTAGAAAAACGGATTATAAAATCCTTTGTAGATACCACTCAACACATCTTTGAGTATACAGCTACTTCTGTTTCATAAGAACTAAGAACGACGTTTTTTAAGTCTTCGAGGTAAAAGTTTGATCAGAATATATGTTCCAAAATCGACGTTAATGCTAGGGTTCTGTATTTTGTGGATTACTCCTATAGCCTTTCTTGAGTATTAGTGCGACCTGTGAAATTTTCCTGTCCTTGTGTACGGATCTTTCGACGAGCGAGCTGTTGTTTATATATTTAATTGTGAAGCTATTGCATCAGTGTACTCTCATAGGAACTTAATTCGCATACATTCCGGACCGGAAAACTTGCTTTTATTAAATGATTTGAGTTCCTTCACTACTCCGAGGACATTTAATGCAAAATTATTCTTGTTGGCAGCTGTTCTTCATTCAAATTATGAAATATTTAATCCGTCTTCTTTGTTTAAGGAATTTCGGAGGGCTTTTTTTAGCAAGTTTGCATTGGTAGTACTGCCATCGATAGTATTTCCTTTGCTATCGCGCAAGAAAGCGCTGATTGTGTCTTCTCGCTAGATATTTAACATACGAGCAAAATATCTTGGGATTTTCTACCAGGTTTCGAGACAATGGTGCCTTATGGTAACTAATAAAAGCATTTCATGTGGATATCCGCACTAAATTTCGAGCTTTTGTAAAAGATCGGCGATTATGGGTGTTTTGCGTCCGTTTAAGTTTGGCATGATTTTTCGTTATTTCTGCAGCGGTGTTATGATCTGGTTTGTGTAGTTGTTTTTTAATCTGTTTGGTGCAAATCTTTCAATTGCTGTCGATACTATTTGTTTGAATTCAAGCTATGTCAGGTCTACACTTACAATGTTAATTAAGGAGGAATGGAAATTGTTTCTCAGGAAACAGTGTAGTGAATTTTTATCAGGTTTTTTGAATAGAAGTATTTTTAGTGGATTTTGGAGTTAGGTACTTAGGCTCGCTACGACAACCCTTTGTTCACTAATTGCTGTATCCGTTTTGATGCTGGTTACTGGCTCAGGAAAATTTGCTGCTAAGAGATCAACAGTATTTTTACAATCATTTAGGATTCTAATAGGTTGGTCAACTAATTACTCGAAATAATTTTCAGATAATTCGTTTAGCACAATTTCGCATGATGTTTCATGGGTACCTTCGGATCTAAACACGTATTTTCACCAACATATCGAGGGCAAGTTGAAGTCACCACCAACTCATAAGTGTATGAGTCGGGCACGTGTCTGAAATTAGAGTGAAGTTTTGTTTCAACCTTTCAGCAAGTGTATTATTTCAGCTGGGAGGTCGGTAAAACGATCCAGTTACTATTTTATTCCGGTTGTCAAGAATGACATGTACCCATACTAACTCACAGGAACTATCTGCTTCCATTTCGGTACAAGATAAGCTGCTTCTAACAGCAACAAACACGCGACTGCCAGCTGTATTAAGCCTATCCTTTCTGAACACTGTTAGGTTCTTCGCAAAAAATGTCGTCTAAGCATAACTTTAAGTACCTATAACGATTAGGACATCAGTACTTCCTATTAGCCACCTGCAGTTGGCTGCACCCTGTGCTCTTCATGGCATCCAGAAGGACCCGTTCCACATCTAGATTGGCCCCATCGGGTATGCACACGGGCTTTCTTCCCTTCCTTGGCAACCATATCCCTAAGGGTCTCCATAAAGCGCCTGACATTGGACCTCCCAGCTACCAATAATCCAACCCTTTGTGAGTGCCCGGATCTTGCAGGCCGAGAGGTTTCCTTTGAAATAGGGCAAGTGACTGCATATGACTGAGGGACATTGTCAGCCGCAGATAGCACCTGGAATCTGTTTGTCAGCCTAACCGGGGTGGCCTCCCGGGGAAGTCTTCTAGAGCCTGCCCTCTCCCCCTTTATATGCTTCATATGCAGACGTCGTTTCAGAACATCCACACCGTTGTTTGAGGAACTTTACATTCCTGTCCTTGCCTTCTTGTGGACTTGCGAGGGCTCTGTGTGAACGCGTCTCGGATATGCTCGACGTTATCATCACACGTGCGTAGCCGACCAATGATGCCCTTCCCTGTGGGTATACAACCAACTTTCAAGGATTTTGTATACCACAAATCAATCTACAAGTGCAGAGGTTGCTTCTTGTTGTATCGCCGGCGAAATGACGTTGGACGTGAACAATGGACTGACCTCACGCAAATTGCAACACACAAAACGATTTCTCTTGTAAAGTTGTAGCCATGTTGTAGTGTTGGCGGAGCGATTAACGCTCTGGAGTTTCATACTTCTAAAATTACTCACACCGTCATTCAGCGATCTCACGTGAAATTTAATTCATTTTCTTTAGGCACTTAAGAAACGGGATTGGTTAACCTGAAAAGTTTATGATCCATTTAGTGGTACACCTTTGGCCAATCCGAAAGTCGACGAGACGTCAAAACCAACTTTCCACGTCTGTGAATATAGAGCTTCACAGCATAGGCCGAAGGTCCAACGCAACTCTAGAAATCAGGTGGTAAATTTTTGGATCCTAGTAATCAACTTTGCATTATCTTCCTTCCTTCCTGGAGCTTACTAAAATCTTTCATAATTTTGTTTAGAGATGAAGAGTAAAGAGTGAAGCAGTGCGTCATGGAGTAAATCGGCCATGGTTAGCATCCACATCCATCCCTCTTTCTGGGTTGTCTCTTAAATAGGGAACGATTCATAAATTTCAGTAAATAGTCCGATAGCAAATATATCATGATCAGACACTTATGATTCCAAAATTAACTGCTAGTTGCGTTTACTGTAAACAGTTACCAGTGTTACAACATAGTTCAATGTGCAGCCGCAGCAGAGTCAGAAAATTCGGTCACTTTGTAGCGTGCATCTTGTGATGAACATGCGCATCAGACTTGAGAACATTTAACTAATTATATTCCTGTTACGCCTTTTTTGTGACTGATATATCGTTGTGTCCGAATAAGAATACTGAAGTATTTTCAGCAACATGCAAACAAGTTGTTAAAATCTAAATTGTCATCTTATATCTCGTACTTAGATGCAAAATCCTGCGGAATGGAGGAATATTAGTACGTACATTCCATGGCGACATGCACGGTGCAGTGTCTTTACCTCCTAATGCCTAAGAAAACTTATGTAATACATACTTTATTGAACATGTAAACTTCTATAAAATGTTTCGAGAAACTTCAATGGTAACGTTAATGCTAAGCTGATAATGACATTCATTCTGAACGCTGTCCTACGAAACACTTCAATTCCGTACCACATAATGAATAGATCGAAGAAGTGGAACAGCAAATTTTGATAATAAGAGGCAATAGTGAAAATGATTCCCTATCTGGGATTGTTTTTTAATTATTTATTCCTAAAATTCTTTTCAGATGCATCGAACCACATGTTCTAATTCACTTCCACCTTCATGTGTACTGAACATAAAGGACTTAATGGTAATCAGACAAATAGGTTCGTACGTAGTGACAAAACACGTTATTTAATTGGGATGCTTGTTTTACTACTGCAGTTTTACATTCACGCTACAAACGCAAAACAAATCGAAATCGATCTCTCCTGATTCTCAAAAAAATTTAATTTGATTGACAATGGATATAAGGCGATCTGTTTTGCTAAGCATATATCCCGAAGAATTAATCTACGATGGCGAAGGGTCGGAGGGTTGCAGATAAACCGTATAACAGACCTGTTTCCTTCGAACGTATATTTACTGCTTGTAGGAACATGCACACACCTGAGCTGGAGTTAAAATTTAGCAGCGTGCCTTCTCGATTACTCCATCTACGCTAATTTCACTGGTTTAGAGAAGAAGTATCCACTGCTCGTTCTGTCAGTCTCATGAGGATCATGCTGAGAGCATCGTAAGTGTAGATCCACTGAATATGTGTGAGTTCATCGCAAGTCCCCTTAAACGATCGAAGTTTTCTGATTAGTTGTTGGGTTAGCCGTACTGGCCCAGAAATAGAGGACAATAAAGAGAAGGTCGAATTGCTGTATTTGACTGTCCGAAAATATTACGCCACGAAGCTATACAATTATTGCTCCTTTAAATCATTGCACAAATGGCGAAGAGCTAGTTTTGAAACAAACGACCACGAAATAGGAAATCAACAGAAATCGTTCATCAGAGGAAACACATTGTTGATGCGTGAGACAGTGCGACATTCTACACAGACTACTCGCATCAAGCGATTGGAAAAGAAGTGCAAGGCATTCCCGTATTCAAGAGGGGTCGTCGGGTACATGCACATAATTGCAGGCCAGTGTTACTGTAATTCATTCACGAGAGAAGTGGCTTACAAAAATTTTGTTCGACCGATTTTTAAGAATTGCTGATCGCTCTGGAGCCTTTCTCTGGTTTGACTAATGTAAGTGACTGAGAAGATTCAACTAAGGTCGGTACGTTTCGTCGAAGGATTCTTGAGCAGGTGCGAGAACGTTACGAGTATGCTCAAAATACATACTCCAGTCGCAGATGCCACGAAATTTTGTACATCACGAAGATGGTACTGTAGAAATTTCAAGAGCATACAAGTCGAAGAAAGATTGGCAACATATTCTCACGAAATGCTAACTACTGGGAAATCAGAACAATTGGAGTCGTTACGATGGTTTGTTTACAGGAGACCTTCCCTGTACCACGTGCGAATACAAGAGGGAAGGCAGGAGCGCAGAAACACTCTGTACCACACACCGTAAAGCGGTTTGCGGAGCATATCTGTCGAAGCAGAGTGATGCACGATCCACAGGAGACTCCCAAGCCAAAATACTAAGGAAATACGCGTATAAACTTTGGAAGTGGTTTTGGTGATGCTCGGATTCACGCTGTATCTTACTCTCATTAGGACACGCAGCAATCAGCAGTAGCAGCTTTTGAAATTGTTGCCTACAGTATCAGATTTCAGCGTGGACTTGTTATGATAGCTGAATATGGATTGGTCACTTACCTCCATTGTTTTTCGTCACAAGTCTGCTTCTCTTCAACAGTTAACCTTCTTTCAAAGCCTTATTTAACTTCTATGTGCTAAGAACGGCAGCAAACTCTTTAATCACTGTATTCTTCTCAAAGAACTCCGACGCACGCCCGGATGACTTGAGCTCTCGAAGCAGACAGTTGCTAAGCAACGGCAGAGTCACGTCGCGCGATTTTCTCATTGTTGTGAGCCGCCCTGGGACCGACGCTAAGCAGCGAATATTGGTGATGACTAACGCCCGCATTATTGGGTTTTTGTGAGACTGATTTTAGTGTTTTTGGAGTCCTTCAATTGAAAGTGTAATGGACTCCAATATTAACATAGAAACCGTCATATTTTTGACAGAACCATTCTAGTTCTTTGTGGCAAATGAGCGACTAATTATTCCCTATGCCGAAACTCGGAAAAATTCACAAGCAGTTGAGACATTTACCGGTGCAGCAACTGTCTTCTCTTTTGGTAATACAGTAATGGGACGCGTTTTACGGAAAAAATCCTATCATATGTCACTCACACAAAAACACAGACTTGTTATGCGTACCTGAGTATGACCACAGTCCGTGGCCTAACGCTACACTCATATAACATTTTGGAACTGCAGTACACAATGAACCACACTTCTAAGCTGTGTAATATGAAACCGTTCTTCTGTCTCTCGGTACATTTTTGGAGGCTGAGAAAGGTCTGCCATAGACGTCTGTAGTCCCGTCGACTGAAAGCCAAATGCAGTGGTCATAAATGTCTATTTTAATACCAGCAGTAGCCTTCTCATACATCTGTTACAAATGATTTTTGTAGTGTCGACTTTTCTGGTATATTGCAGGAAGGTCTTAAAATTTTGTGTTCCTAAGACGACCATGGCAGATTAGATGACACTAAAACCTCACACAAGTCTTAGATGAAAGCTGTCCACTTTAAGATTTGCCATAGGAGACTTTAATGGTTCAGTCTGTGTTTGCTCTACTGACTAGTGGAGCGCGTAATGTGAGCTGTGGAGTTTGGTGCTGAAGAAAATGTCTTTTTAAAACGGATTACCTAAACAAACAATTACTAAGAAGATGACAATAACTAAAAAAATAAGATCGTAATCATATAAAATGTCAGCTTAAGCTCAATCACAAATGCCTGTCGGTCATCTAATTTTATAAAGAACGATTAGAAAGTTTCTGCTTAAAAGCTGTACAGTCCAGACTCTGTATGCCGATCAGGAAAAATCGCTGTGGGTATTCAGGAAATCATCCCACCGACGCATCACGCTGGAGATGACTGTTAGCTAAAATGACAAGTCGTGCTGGTTGACAAAGTCCGTAACTACCTGATACACATCCTCCGACAGGTATAGCAGTGAGATCAGGACTAAAGGCCGGGTGTCCAAGTGTCTCCCACTTACGTTGGCGTAACTTGTACATTACGACATTTTCGATGTGGGGACGTGCGTCATCATGAAGCAGCAGCTCCATATGAAACTTCCTGGCAGATTAAAACTGCGTGCCGGACCGAGACTCGAACTCGGGACCTTTGCCTTTCGCGGGCAAGTGCTCTACCAACTGAGCTACCCAAGCACGACTCATGCCCCGTCCTCACAGCCAGTACCTCGTTTCCTACCTTCCAAACTTTACAGAAGCTCTTTTGCGAATTTTTTCCATAGTATTGGATCAGAAATTCTATTTAAAAATCATGTTTTGTAGCGTAGTGCACGGATAATATTTTGTTAAGATCCGACCGAGACGGCTAACTGGGCCGCAACTGCTTCCGGCTTCGTAACGGAGTTGCAACTGAATGTCAACGTTGGAGGCCAAAAGTACAAACAGGCAACGAGCACATTTCATCAGACTATGCGACTGGGAATCCGAGAACAACTGATTCAGCATTTCGAAAACAGTGCGGAAGAGACAGAACGTGCTAAAGTAACGAGGCTACCTGTAGTAAGTTCACTTAGAGGTGTCATAAGAATACCTTTAGGGACGCAAAGTTCACATAAAGGAACACTCTGAAACCCTGAAGTTAAACACTAGAGCAGACGAGAGCGCTTATAGGCTGGAAAAAGAGAGGACATTCAATCATCTCAGTCACCAGTGTGCGCGAGGGGGTGGGGGGTGATAGTTCCACTTCATCCCCAATTTACAGGATGCTCTGGTGAATTCAACTAGCGTCTACAAGCTTCCGGCAACTTGGAGTCCACTGCTGTAGATCTACAGCCGTCCGGCCTCACAGGGGACTTCTGACATACGATCCGCATTCGTGCCGACCACAACAGTGGCTGACTGGGGATGATAGGGGGGGGGGGGGGGAGGGCCTGTCTTTCGTCGACGAAGAACCGATCTACGTGTCTCCGGGCTGTTCAGCTTAGGCTGGGCGCCTGTGTCACCGCCACTGGGGCAGTACAAGTACAGCCCTACCGGCTGTGTGTTGCTGCTGAGTCTCCTGCCTAAACACCATCTCGACAACCGACAACAGGCACAAGCAAATTTCTGGGACCGAGCCCAGGTGCAGCTTCACTCGTCGAGAATGCTGAGGCTCTGACGGACGTCCGCGGCCACGCCGGGCTGTGGGGACGCAGCGCTAACAATGGGGAACACGGGACCTGTGTTCGGCAAGTTCCTCCTTGCCTGGCACTGACGCGCTACCTCTCGCGCTTTCAAGCAGCGCGGAATCGGCACGTTCGCTGCTAGACAGCACAGGGAGGAAGACTGAGTGACTGTAAGATTCCCGCCAAGAAATTATTTTAATTTAATGACGTTTCGTTAGCGCCTTGGCGTTCTGCACAATCACTCAATCTCGCTGCCCGCTCGACCTCCTGCTAACAACACGGCAATTGCTCAGATCATAATGGGGTGAATAAAAATAAGACCTTTAAATCAAGACGCTACTAATGATAATTCAAAATTGATTTTCGTAATCTGTTTAACTCGATTGCGGGTGTTCCTTATAATAATGGTGTTAGAAGGGAAAATAACATTTGAAACGTCCCCTTAGAAAAATTAATGAATTACTGTGCTGGTAAACCCCTTACGTTATTTGATTTTCAAACAGCTGAGGAGAACTGAACGTACTCAGACATTTCTCTCTTTACTTATTCTGATCAACACTAAACTGACACACAATATTTTTAGCGCAACGCAATCTGACTTTCAATAATACCTAGAAAAGAATGGCCCTGACTAACAATAACCTATACCTTTCATGAATCACCTACCTCACAAAAATCTTCGTTACTCGAACTACTGCAATACAGCGAGCGTCAATACTGCCAGCTAAATAAAAGATTCTAACTACTGAAGGCACTAACTACTGATAGGCATAGTTAGCAAATGAAAGATTTTGATAGAGGACAAACCATGTATTTACCTCAAGAATGTTCAAAGTCATCATATATATATATCAGTTCATGATATCCAATGTTACAAATTTACTCTTTCTGATGGACACACGTCCAGATCGTCCGCTCTCAAAATTCTGCCATCTCTCTTCCCAAATCCACCACTGCTGGCGGCTCACCTCCAACTGCGCAACGCTACGCGCTGTTCACATCCAACTGCCCAACACAACAATAGCGAATATTCCAACAATTCCAACCTGCCACAGACTGCACAAAGCACAGCCAGTGATTTTCATACAGAGCGCTGCGTGACGTTACCAACATAAAAACCTAAACAGCCTACTTACAAGTTATCGATTCACAGTTCCAGTTTCAAAACGCTGTAAACAGCTAATCACTTCTCAGAACTATTTGTAACTTGACCGGATTATTATCGAAAAAGGGGGAAACGCTATAAGAAAAGAAATACGAAAGTTTTGCCATGAGATGGAGCTGTAAGGGGGAAAATATGCAAAATATAAGACACATGGTAAACGGCAGTTTTTCAGTTTGCGTCTGAGATACTCAGAGTAACTATCTCAATGCAGGATCACAAGCTGCTTGTAAAGCTCTTTTACAAGAACGGTGACTGTGCGCCAGTAGCTCTGCAGAAGTTCTGGACACTCAGGGGTATGGAAAAGATTGTTGGTTTGATGTCTGCCAAGGGTCTGTAGTAAATGATAACGATATTCCTGAAGAAATATTCTCCATAGCCAGGGGGCTCGAGCAGAGGTGTGTAAACATGGAGTGCACGGGGAATTAACCGAACTTTGGACATGCCTGTGAGACCGGTGCATAAAATTCTGCGAAACATCATGTATCCACATCCGTACAAAATTACTCATTTTCAGGACTTGCTTCATGCTGGCGTGGAGTTAGATAAACTTTTGCTCTAGAATTCCTCACTCGCATGTCAGTGTACAATAAGCGATCATGGAACATTCTGTAGACGAACCCCGTTTCTACGAGTATTCCAAGGATCTATCAACCGGTGGAACAATGCTCCTATGGGAGTACAAAAAATTCGAACAATTTCCTGTTTATTTAAAGGACTCTGACTGAGAAGCAGATTATCAGCTCCCTCATTTTACCTTTTTCAGTACCTTTAAAAACTTTCCCAAAAATTGTGCCATGTGTACGTACTCGGGCTTTTCTTAACATGCAACTCACCTCAGACTCCCACCAGCTCCCCTAACCAAACCCACTAGTCCATCGCTGTAAGTCACTCAAACCCATCCATTTCTGCCGAGTGATATTTTTCCGGAAGTCACACTGTAATTCACTAGTCTCATTTATTCTACACACCAACGTGACTAGTCGTTTTGTTGCCACACCCCCGAATAATTTTAGAAGTTCTGACTGAATGTTATCCATCCCTTCTCCATTATGTGACCGCCACTCATCGAAAACTCTCTTAAATTCTGACTCTAATGCTGCATCTCCTTGCCCTTCCCTGTCGACTTCCGTTATCTACTTTTTCCATGATGTCATCAGGCAAATCCTCCCCCTCACAGAGGCCTTCAATGTACTCTTCCCACGCACCCGTTCTCCCCTATTCATTTAATAGAGGAATTTCCATTGCACTCTTAGTGTTAACGCCTTCGTTTTACTTTTCTATATGCTGAGTCAGTCCTTTCGACAGTAATTTATTGTCCGATTGCTTTATATTTTTCATGTAGTCATTTCACCTTTGCTTCCCTGGATATCCTATTTAGTTCCTAAGTGTTTTGCACTTCTATGTTCCTGAACTTGCATGAACATTTTTGTAGTTCCTTCTTTCGTCGGCCAGCTGAAGTATTTCCTCTTTTAGACATGGTTTTTTCGCAGTTACCTTTCGTGTAATTACGTTTTTCTTTCGGACGTTTATGACTGCCATTTTTAGAGACGCTCATTTCTCTTCATATGAACTGCCTACTGACTAATATATTTTTCGCAGTATCTACAGCTTCAGAGAACTCAAAGCCTATCTTTTCATTCCTTAGTACTTCCGTAATTCACTATCTTACGCACTGAATCTTTCTAAATAGTCTCTTGACCTTCAGCCAACTCTCCATCAATACCAAATTCCTGTTTGAATCTAATCTGCTCCTGGGTAAGCCCTACAATTCAGTATCTGATTTCGGAACTTCTGCCTTCCAAAAATGTAATTCAAATGGATTCGCCCTCTATTTCCTCTCCTATTACAGGTATGCCTCCTTCTCTTGTAAGTTTTGAAGACAATATTCGCTATTAGCACCCAAAAATTTATTGCAAAATTCCGCTAGTCTTTCTCCTCCGTCATTCCTAATACCTAGCTCGTATTCACTCCTAAACCCTTCTTCTAACCCGTCTCCCACAGTCTCATTGCAATCTCTGGCTGTGAAAGATGTTGTGTTCAGGGCTGCCATTACGAATGTAGCTCAACTGAAGGCACAAATTTCCCAACGCATTCTCAACGTGACCCATGAGATACTCCGATCTGTTGTGGAACATGTTTTTTCTCAATCTCAACTTGCGTAGAAAACGTTGGGCAGCGTGTTGAACATATCCTTGAACAGTCTCGCGACAGGTAAAAGCCAATTGTTTGTTGCTTTTCATTGGATTTATGGGCTCACAACAATGAAAAACAGATTTTTTCCCCTTCTGATGATGTCCACAGTTACTGGTCTAGTGGCTAGCGTTGCTACCTCTGAATCACGGGGTCCCGGTTTCGACTACCGGTTCCCAAGGTTTACTTCCGCCAGTAATGTTGATCCGTTATCGAGATAAGATGGTTTAGATTCGAGGTTATTGTAGTACATAAAATTCGTACTTGCTTGAATCGAATGCGCGTAAACGGTTTCAAGTAAATCAAACAAATACAAAGCGTCTTACTACGGTAAAATTGAAAACTCGCTTTCAAAAATTTAGATAGAGTTGGATTTTATGTGCAAAATACACATTTCTGTGAGCCTTTCTAAGCACGCCACGCCACTTCTATGTTCCCAAATTGCGCGAATCGGTTCAAATGTTGTAAGAAGTTAGACAAAATCTTTTAATTAATGGCTATCCTATTGTTTTGGGAAAGCTTTATCCCTTGCCACGATATAGCGGTCTAAGTTTGCACACAAATGCAAGTAAAATCTGGTTTTAAGTGAATAGCACAAGCTGAGACCATTTAAGACGACAGAGGTGATAATAATAAATTCAGTACTACTGTGAATGTAAAAAACATTTGCCAAAATCGTTTATCATTCGTCTTTTACTTGCGCAAAATCATGCGTTTTGACGTGAAATTGTGTTTCGTAGAAATGCATTTCATTTTTAGCTGTGCATTTGAACATAATTAAAATAACGTTTATTAAAGTTGATTATCATTTCCTTGTTAATCGGTTTACATTTTATTTGCCAGTGGCTTATAACTCTCGAAAAATCTTTGGCATCAATATAAAGCATGTAACAAACCATAATTATGCCCAGTCCTGTATAAAATGATATATTGTTTGCTAGAGCATTTACAGTATTGTCGACGACCACTCAGACAGTTAAACTAACCTACGAAATGGTACAAAAATAGGTGTCAGAAAAGAGGTCACCTTACTTCTAACCAGTATATAAGGTTTTTCTCTGTTTTCTTAAACGCTAACATGTTGTCTTAAAGAAAATTTATTTTCGGAAACAACGCGCTTAATTTCGTTATTTTTCGTACAGGATTGAAAAGTTGATAGTATTTTGTCGTGCATAGGATGTTTCGCTGTTCGTCTGTTTATTTCAGCCAATCATACTCACTCCTAATTCGGTGTGGTTGTTGGAACATTTCGTGCCAAAATTAATTATGTGAAATTTTCTGGCGATCGATTTTTAATGTTCAATTTTTGTTATTATTGCAAGATCCGGGCAATCACAGAGTGTCGGATTATTGGTAATTGGGAACTCCAATCTTAGACGTGTTATGGGGCTTATTAAAGACATTACTGGCAAGGAGGGGAAGTAAGCCAGTGTGCACTCCGTATGCATACTGGGTGGAGTCAGTCCAGAAATGGATCGGGTCCTTCCGGATGCCATGAAGAAAGAGGTTAAAGGTGGTGGCTCAAGTCGGTAGCATTTCGTCATTTTTCGTACAGGATCGAAAGAAATTCTCTCTGGTTTCGAGCGGCTAACAGACTGGCAATAGCTGCTAGTCCTGCTGGCGAGATGAAAGGAGAGCCAAACGTTTGCAGCATAGTCGACAGGACCGATCGCGGACCTCTGGTAGAGAACCGAGTGGAGGGCCTAAATCAGAGGCTCAGACGGTACTGTGACAGTGAAGGCTGCAGATTCCTCGATTAGCGCCATAGGGTGCTTGGGCTTCGTGCCTCGCTGAATAGGTCAGGAGCCCACTACACACATATGCGGCATTAGCGGGTAGCAGAAGAGCTTCTGTGAAGTTTGGACGGTAGGAGACGAGGTACTGGCAGAATTGAAGCTGTGAGGGTGGGTCGTGAGAAGTGCTTGGGTAGCTCAGTTGGTCGAGCACTTGCCCGCGAAAGTCAAAGATTCCAAGTTCGAGTCCCGGTCCGGCACACAGTTTTAATCTGTCTGGTAGTTTCATATCAGCGCACACTCCGCTGCAGAGTGAAAATCTTATTCATATCTGGGATGCCTTGCAACGTACTGTTCAGTAGAGATCTCCTGTGTGGCATGGACTGGGCGGTTTTTAGAGTTACAGAGTTTCGGGGAAAGACAAAAAGGGGTTCCGTCTCAAAATGTGCAAGATGAACGTAGGTCTAGGAATCATCGGTTTAACAGTTGTAAATTGTTGTAACTGTGTGGGGAAAGTACCAGAGCTTCAAGTGGTAATAGAAAACACTGATGCTCAAATCGTCATAGGCACTGAAAGCTGGCTGAAGTCGGAGATAAGTTCAGCCGTAATATTTGCAAAGAATCTAACGGTATTCCGAAAGGATAAGGTAAACAATGTCAGCATTGTCTTGTTTGTCGCTGTTAGAAGTAGATCATCTTGCAGCGAAATTTAAGTAGGTAGTTCCTGCGAGTTAGTATGGGTGGATGTCATTCGTAGCAACTGGAATAAATTAATGACTGGATCGTTTTATAGACCTCTCAACTGAAATAATACAGTTGCTGAAAGGTTCAAAGAAAACTTCAGTCTAATTTTAAACACGTGCCCGACTCATACAGTTATAGTTGGTGATGACTTTAATGTACAATGGATATGTTGTCGAAAATACGTGTTTAAATCCGGAGGTATGCATAAAACATCATCCGAAGCTGTGATAAACGCATTCGCTGAAAATTATTTCAAGCAGTTAATTCATGAGCCCATGCCAGTAGTAAACGGATGCGAAAACATTGCCGACCTCTTAGCAACAAATAAGATTGCGCTAATAACGATCATCAAAGCGGATAAAGCGATTAGTTTACACAGGGTTGTCGTAGCGAGACTAAACACCTTAACTTAAAAATCCACCAAAAATAAACTAAAAATTTCCACTCATTCCAAATTAACAATGCAAGTGTAGACCGGTGCTCAAAGAAATAGTATCGTCAGCAGTTGCGAGATTTATACAAAACAAATCAACAAACGACCGAGCTGATCCCCTTGCTACACAAAAAGGATCAGAACACTGTTGTAGAAACAATGAAAGAAGCACGCCAGCCGGCCGAAGTGGCCGTTCGGTTCTAGGCGCTGCAGTCTGGAACCGCGGGACCGCTACGGTCGCAGGTTCGAATCCTGCCTCGGGCATGGATGTGTGTGATGTCCTTAGGTTAGTTAGGTTTAACTAGTTCTGAGTTCTAGGGGACTAATGACCTCAGCAGTTGAGTCCCATAGTGCTCAGAGCCATTTTTTTTTAGCCAAGCACGCCAGTTTTAAACGAACGAGAAGACTCCAAGATTGGCGATCTTCTACAGAAGCTTGAAATTTAACGCGGAATTCAGTGCGAAACGCTTGTAACAGTTTCCACAACGAAAATTCAAATAGATTGAGGACGTATGTAAAGTATGATAGCGGAAAGAGACAATCAGTGCTTTCTCTGCACGATAGCGATGGAAATACTATCAATTACAGTCTTGCTGAAGCAGAATTACTAAACACAGCCTTCCTAAATTCCTTCACCAAGGAAGACTAGGCAAGTATTCCAGAATTCGAATCAAGAACAGCTGCCACCATGAATAACTGACAAGTAGCCGGCCGCTGTGGAAGAGCAGTTCTAGGCGCTTCAGTCTGGGACCACGCTGCAGCTACGGTCGTAGATCAGAATCCTGCTTCGGGCATGGATGTGTGTGACGTTCTTAAGTTAGACAGGTTTAAGTCGTTCTAAGTCTAGGGGACTGATGACCTCAGATGTTGAGTCCCATAGTGCTTAGAGCCATCTGAACCATTTTTCCTCGGAGTATGAAGCAACTTAAATCATTTAATAAAAGCAAGTCTTCGGGTCCAGACTTTATACCAATTAGGTTCCTTTCGGAGTATGCTGATGCAATAGCTCCATACTTAACAATCATATAAGGCCGCTCGTTCGACGAAAGATCCGCACCCAAAGACTGGAAAGTTGCACAGGTCACACCAGTATTCAAGAAAGGTAATAGGAGTAATTCATTAAATTACAGGCGCCTAACAATAACGTCGATATGTAGCAGAATTTTGGAGCATATTTTGTATTCGAACACTTCGAATTATCTCGAAGAGAACAGTTTGTTGAATGTTCAAATTTGTGTGAATTTCTGAGGAACAAAACTGCTGACGTCATCGGTCCCTAGACTTACACACTACTTAACCTAACGCAAACACACTTATGCTAAGAACAACACACACACACCCATGCTCGAGGGAATACTCGAACCTCCGACGGGAGTGGCCGCGCAGTCATTGACATGACGCCTCGAACAGCGCGGCCCCTCCGCGCGGCTAACGTTTTGTTGACACACAGTCAACACGGATTTGGGAAACGTTCTTGTTGACACGCAGTCAACGCGGATTTGGAAAACGTTCTTGTGAAACACAGTAGCTCTTCACACACGCCAAGTGGTGAGTGATATTCACAAGGGATTTCAAATTTATTTCGTATTTATAGATTTCCAGAGAACTTTTGACACTGTACCACACACAAGCGGCGTGTAGTGTAATTTCGTGCTTATGGAATATCGTCTCCTTTATGTGACTGGATTCCTTATCTATGCCGGCCGGGGTGGCCGAGCGGTTCTAGGCGCTACAGCCTGGAACAGCGCGACCGCTACGGTCGCAGGATCGTATCCTGCTTCGGGCATGGACGTGTGTGACGTCCTTAGTTAGGTTTAAGTCGTTCTAAGTTCTAGGGGACTGATGACCTCAGATGTTGAGTCCAATAGTGCTCAGAGCCATTTGAACCATCCTTATCTATGTAAACAGATTTAGGAGGCGATCTGAACAGCCGACTGAGGTTGTTTGCAGATGAGGCTGTCATTTATCGACTAGTAAAGTCATCAGAAGATCAAAACTAATTGCAAAACTATTCAGAAAAGATATCTGTATGTTAGCAAATTGGAAACTGACCATAAATAATGAAAAGAGTGAGGTCACCTACACGAGTGCTAAAAGGAATCCATGAAACTTCGGTTACACGATAAATCACTGTCTATTCTAAAGGCATAAAATTCAAGCAAATACCTTTTCGTTACAATCACGAAAAACGTAAATTCGAAATGACACATAGAATATGTTGTGTGGAATGCAAACCAAAGACTGCCTTTTAGTGGCAGGACACTTAGAAAATGTAACGGATCTACTAAAGAGACTGCCTACACTACTCTTGTCCGTCCTCTTTCTGAGTAGTGCTGCGCGGTCTGGGATCCTTACCAGACAGGATTAACGGAGTACATCGAGAAAGTTCAAAGAAGCGCAATACGTTTTGTATCATCGCGAAGTATGGGAGAGGGTGCCTCAGCCGTGATGAAGAATTTAGGGTGGACATCATTTAAACCAAGGCGTTCTTCGATGCGGCAGAATCTTCTCAAGGAATTTCAATCATCAATTTTCTGCTTCGAATGCAGAATTATTTTGTTGACGTTGACCTATATACGGAGAAACGGTCATTATGATAAAATAAGGGAAACCAGAGCTCGCACGGAAAGGAATGTGTGTTCGTTTTCTCCACGCCCTGTTCAAGATTGGAATAACTGAGAATTATTATGGAGGCGGTTCCATGCACCCTCTGCTAGGCATTTAAGTGTGACTTGCCGAGTATCAATGTAGATGTAAATGTTATTGCTTTGTTCAAACAAACAATGACAAGAACTTTAAGATAAGACATAACAGAAACATGTATGATTTTCGGTAATTTATTATGTGTTGCTCGAAACTTTCAGCGTTCGTATGATTCATTACAGTGTCACTTGTTGTGATTGAGATGAAACTATTCATTTACAAGATCATTCGAAAATTTTCTAAAATTTGAAACAACACATACGCTTAGCTGACAAGCAGGTTCCATTTCACCACTGATCTGTACGATTCCCAATAAGTTTGGTATATGTTGGTCAGCCTATCCTAGGGCGTGGTTACCTGCATGCCATGATACATTATGAAGATACTTTGAAATTTTATAGTGGTCGATTGTAACTTTGTCTGTGAACTGTTTCATAACGTGTTTGGTCACTTGGCTCTTGTTGGCTACTTTACAGCTACTTTTATGAAGCGAAATGACGTAACGTCTCTTGTTGCTGTTGAAATAGGCGAAAGCTATTTGCCGTGCAGAAAGCCTTTGACAAGTAACCCTTTTTAACAGTAGTATGTGTGAGTGGAGAGATTACACATTTTCCTAAGCTGCGGAGCTGCTACTTCACATGAACCATGTGCACACGTCATTTTTTGTAGAGCCATTCTACATTTTTGTTCGCATCCTACGTTTATCTATATATTATGATTGTATCGTAAGTTTATCTTGGCAGCATAAACTATTTATATAAATATTATCAAAAATTTCGAACAGTATTTAATGTTTTGTATGTAACCTATTTTTGTTTGCTGTTATTTTGTATACTGTGTTGAGCATTTATCTTTACAATGCGTAGACAGCCTCATGCGTATATGAATAAGATGTGTAACTACAAAACAAAAAAATTAAGAATAAAAAATAAAAAAATATGCAGAATTTGAAAATACAAATTATAATACAAAATAGAAAAATAGTAAAAAATAAAAACGTATGAAAAAATAAAAGCAAAACCCGTCGTACAAGCATGTGACCTTGGAGTGGTGGTCACGCTTGCATGCTCTGAGGACACAGTATGCGATACTGGACAAGTTCAACCATTCCAGGTTGGTAATCGTAGAGGAGAAAGACTAACGTTGACCAACTCAATGAACATGGTAGAAAAGACAATAAAAAAAACCTATACCGGGTCGGTTGTCGTCCGAGTCAACAAAAATATACATCAGTTGGCAAGCTGTGGCGGTCTAATGTCAGAATTGTGATACAGTAAAAGTTGGGACACACGAATGAAAAATGCTCTTACTGTAGCATAAAAAAGGGGAGTACGTCCTGGGCAGAGTTAGCGATGCAGAAGAAGGAAAATTATCTGCCATCTTCAAAGAAATTTAAATGGAAACCTGTTGACGTATTCGCTCTTTTTTGAGTTAACCCTGCATCCTCAGGGCAGTGAGCTATCTGAGCTGCAAGGTGTTGGTACACCTGATCTTGCGAAAGTTCGTCATCCTGTGCCAAAATCCACAATATTCGTCAGCCATACTAAACAATATATAGTACCATACGCCTGAAGAGCATACATGTAATTTCTGAGAAAGTTTTTCTACAGGGACTCAATTTCTGTGGCTGGATTTGCTTCTGTTGGGATGAAAAAACATTTTATTATTATTTTTTTGGGTGGGGGAGTTGATTATCTTCCTCGAAGGGGCAATTTCTCCCCAAGCCCAATACCTGTTACATGTACGGTAAGAGACGTGAGAACAAACTTATGTGCTTCTAGGGAGTAGGATGTATCTACAATAGGAAGTTTCCAAGATACGTGTTTGCTTGTACGAGTATATAGGATGTATCCCCGAGTGGGGATGCATGCATCCTAAACTTCAATGACCAGTCGTATAATACAGCACGACAAGGGTAATGCCATTTAGGTAGACATGATGACATGTTTCATGTTATATGACATCTTGTACGATGTTACTTGACTTGCCATGAAACATTATATTACACGGCATGTGTACTAATACTAACAAGTAAATCATTGCGAGTATGTCAAAAAATTTTGATTGAAATGTCTCTGAATGTGCCAGAGAAGTAGAAAAGCTAGTACCCTTCTTTTATATCCTTAAGTCTGCAGAGGCCTTCCTTGCCCTTTATGTACTATGATAGCATTTTTCATTCTGACATTGTTATGTAGGATATAGTTCAGTCTTCCAAACTTCCATCATTCGTCCTTGTATAATGTTTACGTAGCCCCTCTCGGATGCAAGAAACTAAAGTCAACATGTAAGAATAACAGGTACACGTATTTTCTTAACCCGTAAACTACTGTTTCATGAATAATGTATGCTGTTACATCTTAATATCCCCATTGCTAGTCTATTTTGTAATTCACTTGATCGGTTTTGTAGATTTTTAGTTTATAAGTCTACAGTCTGGATGACTGAGGGATCTCGCTTTACAATATCAACCAAAACGATACTGCAGTGCTGGTACTGCTAAAAGCTGAAAGCAAGGGGAAACTAGATACGTAATTTTTACCGATGGTGCGGAGCTTTACTGTATTGTTTAATGAAGATGGCATCCCCTTGGATAGAAAATTCAGTAAATAAAATAGTCCCCCATTCGGATACTCAGGAGAAGACTACACAAGAGGATGACGACATCAGGAAATACAAAACTGGCGTTCTACGGATCGGAGAGTGGTATGTTAGATCTCTTAGTAGGGGGAGGTAGGTTAGAAAACCTAAAAAGGGAAATGGCGTGGCTACAGTTAGATATTGTGAGAATAAGTGAAGATTATTGCCAAGTGGAACAGGACTTTCGGAGAATTGAATACATGGTTATAGATTCAAAATGAACCAGGAGCAATGCAGGAGTCAGCTTAATAATGAATAAGAAAATAGGAATGCTGGTAGCCAACTGTGAACAGCGCAGTGAACGCATTATTGTAACGAAGATACCAAGATAGACACGAAGCCCACATCCACCACAGTAGTACAAATTTCTATAAGGAACAAATTAAACAAGTAAATATACTCATATGTTGCGCTGTTGCAACATTTATAGATTAGTAACCATTCTAGATTTCCGGAAAGCATTTGACTTGGTGCCCAATTGCAGATATGCAAGTGGCTTGAAAGCTTTTTAAGTAGTAGAACCCAGCACAGATTTTTCGACGGCGTGTGTTCAGGGCATCTTCGGGAGTATGCCTGGGAACTGTGATAGGAACGTTTTTATTCTCCATGTACATAAATGGTCCAACGGACAGGATGAGCAGCAACTTACGGTTGTTTGCTGATGACACTGAGGTGTTCGGGTAGGTATCCTAGTTGAATCACTATGGAAACGTACAAGATGATTTAGATAAAATTTCTAGTGACAGCTTGCTCTAAACGTAGAAAAGCGTAAGTAAATGCGGATGAATAGGAAAGACAGTCTTGTAACCCTCAAATACAGCATTAGTAGGGTGCAACTTCTACTGAATATCCAGGCATAACATTGCAAAGCGGTATGAAATGTAATGAAAACATCATTTTGGTAAGAGGTGTTGATGCTTGACTTCGATTTATTGGGAGAAGTATGAGAAAGAGTAAATCATCCATGAAGGAGACGTGTTGTGTGATGTCCTTAGGTTAGTAAGGTTTAAGTAGTTCTAAGTTCTAGGGGACTGATACCATAGATGGTAAGTCTCATAGTGCTCAGAGCCATGAAGGAGACGGCGTTTAGAACGCCAGTGCGACGCATTCTCGAGTACTGTCCGAATTTTTGGGATCCCGCAGAGGACAAATTAAAGTAAGGCAACGAAGCAATTGAGAGGCGGACTGCTAGCATTGTTACCGACAGTTTCAATCGGTATATGATGCTTCGTGAACTGAAATGTTAATCCCTGGAGGGGATACGATGATCTTTCCTCAAGATACTACTGCACAAGTTTAGAGAACCGGCATTTGAGGCTGACTGCAGAACGATTCTACTACCGCCAACGTACATTTCGCGTAAAGACCATGAAGATAAGATGCGAGAAATTAGTGTTCGTACGTGGGCTTTTAGGCAGTCGTTTTGCTCTCGCTCTATTTGCGACTTGAATAGGAGGGGACATGACAAATAGTGGACAAGATACCTTCCGCCATGCAGAATACGGTGGTTTGCGAAGTGTGGGTGTAGGTGAAGGTGGAGTTATCTAAGGCTACTCTTTAACCATAAGTGTCTTCACTGAGGCCGGAAAACATGGACTAGTTAAGGGACTACCTAAAATTGGTGTTGCAACAGTACCCTCTGATTACGGACCTATTTGCATTCCTCTTGCGGCGCCGAAAGTCTTAGAATAAACATTATGAGGCCAGCTAACAAATTACCTACCTACAGATAACCTACTAGAGGAATAACAATCATGCTTCCGTAATCATCGAAGCACAATATAAAGTTAACATACAGTATGACCTGAAGCTATTCATGGATGCACGAGAGGCAACTATCATGTGCTGCTCGGACTTCAGCAAAGCGTTTGACATTGCCGACATTTAGTTTCCGAACTTAGCAGACTACATTTCTCACCGAGTGCAGTGTAATGGTATCTCCTCATACATGTCGCATCGCCAGCAATGTTTCATGTTCGTTACCATGAAGACTCGAAGGAGGCAGGCAGTTTTAGACAGATCCTACAGTTCTTTATTAGTTTCTATAATCTGTTCATTGAATGCCAATGATGCGTAATCAGTTTTGTCCTGCTGAAAACACCACTTGACCAAGCTGTATCTAAGTACAAAACCAATAGGCCTGAAGACTGCCATCGAGAATGTCAATACCGACCTTTGCTCGATACCAAATTGGAGACAGTCTGTTTTTCGATACAGCGAGTTCTGGGGAAAGGAAATTTAAGTATTTTTGGCGCTAACGAGTGCGTTCAGGAACAGTTGTATCCATTATTTATGCTTCAGTAGATATGTCACTAGCTCTATTCTGAAGTCATAAACGTTATTCAGTTATCTAATATAGTGCTGGAGGTTATGCCAGAGTCGAATTCCTGCTTATGAGGAGGGCAACCTACCCTAAATCTCAGCAGTACTGACCCGTCATTCTAGCCTCATTAGCCCGAATGATCGGGAATTCCTACCACCTTCAATCCTAACTGGAAAAAATATCAACCTATCTATCTCAGCATATGTTGTAGAAGAAATAACAGATGAAAATATAGATTGGGGTGAGCACGTAACTGCTCTGTACAAGACGGCATCAGTATCTCTGCATGTCCTACAAAAGTATACCATAAAAACCTCTTCCCTCTTGATCAGAAATAGAAATTACTACGAACACATATACTTCCAGTTATTGATTACACTGAATGTACCCTGCAAGGCTTTTCTCAGGAATGCTCAAGGTACCTGTAACTGGTCATGGATGCCTGTGTTCTTCGTATCTGTGATGTTTGACTCCTTGATCATATTTCACCACCATATACATACCTATCCTGACTCGTGCAGACTAGTGCAGATTTTTTCCATATCCTTCGGATTCTCTACTGTCTTACCAACGCACACTGTCCTTCACATCTCTCCTGGACCTTAACGGTCTTGTCTCAACAACACTGAAGAAATACCCGCTACTATCAGAGAAAAATCCTTCCAACACCACTCCATGGTTGAGCTACTTCCACGAAGTCCTCCTCAGAAGCAGGAATTCGACTCTGACATAACCTCCAGCACTATACTAGATAACTGAATAACATTTACAACTTCAGAATAGAGCTAGTGACATATCTACTGAAGCATAAATAATGGATACAACTGTTCCTGAACGCACTCGTTAGCGCCAAACATACTTAAATTTCCTTTCCCCAGAACTCGCTGTATCGAAAAACATCTATTTCGTACACCTACACATTCTTTTTACACCTGCCACTGTCAGCATTGTCATCGCTGTCATGATTACCATTTTTTATTGTTATTAACGTTATTATTGGCGGCGGCAGCAGTAGTAGAAGTACTGCCAATATTAGCTTCTCAGCTCATAGTATTACTCACATTATTTGTATTGATACTATAACCATTTTGATACTATTTGTCATATGAAAACTTCTATTTTTTAGGTAAATATGACGTAAAAATGTACTTCATATGTGAAACTTTGGTCAGATGCGTGACAGGGCCCGATGCCCTAAGCTGTTCAGGTTGAGAAATAAATAAATATTTCTCCTGAAAGTAGCTCTACGCTCTGTGTGTGTGCCAGCTACTGCTGCTGAGGCAGCGGCTGAAGATGGATTGTCACGTTTGCAACCGATTAGGATGCAGTATCTGCTATCGTTCATGTTCCTTTCAAACCTGCATATTGTTCGCAGTTCTTTACGTCAGCGTGTTAAAAAGCAGATCCTGAATTGGGTCATCTCGGGCTCTCGAACGGTCTAACACCTCTTTCAGTCGCGTTTGGAAGTACTCATAATCTGTATCTTTGCTTTTTCCTCCCTCATCAGTTGCCGTACTGAACAGCGTTACTAGTTTTCTTTCAATGATCCTTTTCTTATTGAAATTGCACAAAGATATTTCTGTATCCGTCTCCACATCATACCTTGATTTATGTCACATGCGAAGAATCAGAGAATATAGTACAAGAAACTGACCATAGATTGCGCTATCGCGAATTGGTACTACGCTGGAAAATTCAAAAATTATAGGAATACAAACAAACAATAGAAAGCGCTGCCTGCGGTTAAATATTTTATCATCACACGACTTTTTTTTAAAACTACTACTATCCAGCATGTGAATGAACCTCACAATACTTGCAGAGTTTACTTAATATACGTTTGCTAGAATAGTAAAGGGTACAACTCAACCGCTGTGCCGAGACTATGCCACTACTGAGTATTCTGCTATATGCTGTCTCCGTTCTTACCTCGACTCGAGGTCGTGAAGCAAGTGGACGTTGATTTTCGTCTGGCAGCTGGACTCCCACTCCACTGCCATGCTGTCCTAGTCACAGGTTCCGGGTGTCGGCACCATATTATGCACAGTGCATTAACTGACGAGTAATATTTACAGCTTTATTTTCGTCTCCAATCAGATATATATATATATATATATATATATATATATATATATATATATATATATATATATATATATATTACAGAGATGAATAAAGATCAGAGCACATTCACAATGAAGATCATGTCGAACGTGTATTCGATGTAGATGGCTGAGGAATCACTCATGACTAAATGTAATGCCAATTATGGAACATAAAAACTTTATTTGCCTTGACTGTGGAACCAGGAACTAGTGCTTAAATGGCATGTTTGGCCATGTTTGTCCATAATATTTCCATTTACTGCTCCTTGATGACTGATATTCGATTGCCACTCTAGTTTTCCTCTTCTGTATAATGCAATCTTTCGGTGAGATGGCATATTTCAAATGCTCAAATGTGTGTGAAATCTTATGGGACTTAACTGCTAAGGTCATCAGTCCCTAAGTTTACACACTACTTAACCTAAATTATCCTAAGGACAAACACACACACCCATGCCCGAGGGAGGACTCGAACCTCCACCGGGATCAGTCGCACAGTCCACGACTGCAGCGCCCAAGACCGCTCGGCTAAACCCGAGCGGCAGCATGTTTTAAAGAGCCATTTTTATCAGCGATCCCCACTAACTCATCCACTACTTCATTAAATATAATGTTAGCGTCTCCCTTGATCCACATAAACGTTAACTTCTAGGCGAGACTACAGATCTTTTTTTGTGGCATTCTTAGTGTCCGCTACCATTAGATTAGTTTTCCTGAGAAGAGCTCACGTCCGAATGTCATGGAACAACCATCTACAGTACAGTAAAAGAGCAATGTTTATATTGTGAGTTTCCGCAACTAATTTAAAGTTTCACGCACAGTTCGTTGGCGCTTCTACGGAAAGTCTCCCTGGGAAGTTCAATCAGATTCTTTGCAACATGTGCTTGGCCACAGGATCACGCAACAACCCCTGCCATTAGTTGTGGTTTTGGATCCGTCATTATATACACTACCGGACAAAAGTTTTCGACTACCTATCGCAACTATGGATTTTTAATTAAAACAGAGAATTCATTCTAAATACTTTATCACATCCCCAATTCCAATAACAAGACAATTATAATCATGTAAAGTTGGAAGCGCCTGTACTGTGTATTTGATTGGTTGTTCACCTAGAGGGGCACTGATGAGCATCCGTACCTTAACCTAAGCTGGTTCCGTTCTGACAGGCCTCATTCCTTCAGTTCGCGTTAGTGTACACTACAGTCGGTGAATCTGGCAGTGTGCTTGAATACCTAGTGAGGTTCATAACGTATTGTCTCCTAATGAGACAGAATCAGAAGACTGGAATTCAAAAACGTGCTGTAATTTTAGCCCTGCATCAGGAACGCTACTCTAGAAACACAACAGCAACAAAAGTTGGCATAACCCCATCTACAGTGATATATACGTTGTAGCGGTTCAAGTAAACTAGTGTCAATGTAAGTGTGTCTGGAAGACGCTGAGTAACATCATACAGGGAAAATCAATTCATATGTGCACTGACTAATCACCGGAGGACGCGCACTGCACCTTAAATTCCCGAAAAGTAAATCCTATGCGAGCAAACTCCAATCGCTGTCCCAACAGTGCAACGCCTTCTCCGTGAACAAGTTTTAAAGTGGTGTATAGCGGCCATAAAACGGCTATTATGTGAACAAGATAAGGTGGAACTATTACAACGGGCACAGCGAAAGCAGTGGTTTTCACGGACGAATCTAAATATGAAGTATTTTAGAAGCCATCGTCGACTTGTTTGGCGGCAACGGCGGCAACGGCGGATGGTCGGCCATGGTGTGGTGATGTTTTATGGTTGATAAAGTCAATGGTCTAATGAGAATTAATAAAAAATTAGAGAAGGAGTAATAGTACAAGGATACTAATCAACAACGAAGTTCCATTTGGCAAGAGACTTACATTTCCTGGATTTGTTCTGGAGCAGGAGAACGATCCGAGACATGCATCTAAATTGTGCAGAGGGTTTGTCAATAGAAAAGAAAAATGTTGGGGAACTGAAGAACATGATTTGGCCAAGTTAGTCTCCTGCTTTAAATTCCATTGAAGTCTTACGGGATGGACTTGACAGGGAGAATAGATAAATGAGGTTATCTAATGTTGAAGGTCTGTGGAAGAATTTACAGTAGTGTTGGACTACAGTATCTGCAAAAACACTGCAAAATCTTATGTCCAGAATGACAAGAGTTTGTGCAGTTGTACTGAGGGCACAGTGTTGGTACTTTGAAGAGGCTAAAACCTAAACCATGTTGAATTGTACGTAATCACACAGAGAGAAAATGTTTATTTTGTTGGTGAATTTAGTTTGTATGTTGTGTTTGAACACTGAAACAACGTATGTAGCTTTTTTCGTAAGGGATCGAAAACTTCTGACCGGCAGTGTATATCGAAATACTACAGGAAATTATCAGCAATGCTGTTTTTTGCGAAGTGCGCTGCTCCGACGAAAGTTTTTGTTGGAAAGTAGGAAAGGTCTGCTGATAAACTCTATTTGTTGTAATGGTATTCGGCGTTATAAAATGCACACATTATAACGGGGTTTCCAGTGTAGTTGTTGCAGACTCAGTTACGAGTTGGTATTTCATACAGACCGTCCTCGTCACGGTAATTTACTAGCACTGCCCCTCCAGCTGCAATCTCCGATTGTATATGCCGTGCAAACAATAAAGATTGTTTAACAATAATGGACGCCTTTCAAATAGTTACGTCAGTTCCGTTAGTGAACGTTGAAGATAAGCGGAGAACGTAGCGGAGAATATTGTGGACATCTCGGTAGAATTAACAAAGAATTGTAACTCGCATTTAGAGAACTGCTTTGACATTCCTTTGGAGTATTATCTCCGGTCTGACGCGTTCTACTTTTTCACATGCGCAAGAAAGCGTCTCGGATTCGCACTGTTTATTGTTCTAATTGATAATATCCACACTGAAATAACACTGCCTCTCTTTCACACTGTAATTAAAGAGAATTTTTGCTCCTTTATTGAGATGACGGTCATGTCGTTGTGCCTGTAGGACACACTGTACTGAACTGTAAGGTAGTCAGCCAGTGAAGCAAACAGAAATTTTTGCAATTAAATGTTCGATGTTCCGTACGACGTTCCAAAATGGAACAAGTACAGCCCCGAACTTATGTATAATTTATACATTTATATAAAACATCGAATATTCCAGAATATGCTTCTATTAAACGTAGAAGGAAGTCACAGATGCCGAAAGAAAATACACAAACGACTAAAAAATGACTCGCTGAAAAGAGATCCTAGCCATAAACCGCATCGTTCTCAGCCCGTGCCCATATGGGTAACACTATTTTTCAAAGACGTAATGTAGATCCATTTATTTGATTTTACGTAGTTGTCAAAGCCTTATCTATCGACATGTCGTTAACTGACATTTAATTACAATAAATTATACAAAGAAGGCGCGATTTTGATAAACTTCTAATGCGCTGGTGTCTTGAAACGGGATCCACCAAGTAACCATACGAAAAACACCTAGCACGAAAAACACCAAATACGAATATTTTGAACCAACAATACTTCGCTACCTACATTTTATTACAAAGAACCATACCACAAGCGGCTCTTTTTTCTAGAGGTCCTCAATATGATAGCATTACATCAGATCATATTCAGAGTATTTAAGCAACATTGTAGAAACACCAGCAATAAGGGCCAAAACTACAAATTTGGTGGCTCCTAAATTGCGTTTGTTAGGCAGAAAGCCTTTATGCATTTCATCAGTCACATTTCTCTCCATGAAGCAAAAATCTGCGGCATCTGATTCTACCTGCCACGGTCGATATGCTGCTCGTCGTGATATTCCCCGTTGTGACGCCGTATATAATGGACCAGCTTCTCGTCCAAGTTCGCTTTCCCGCCTTGAGTGAGGACTGCTTGACCCTTTGTTTACTACCGATGAAATCTGTGTACAGTGAAATACAAAAGCAAACTAATAAAAGGGCCAGAACATTCAGAAAACTGTTTTACAGTATTTTTGTTGTATGCCGTTTCAGAGCAAAATTATGAGAAAAACCTATGTTAAGTTTTTGGGAAACTCTGCGAACTGTTGTTATTGCTCATGCAGAAAGCCGTGTTTCACTGTGCTGCACAAATATACCATCTCGATGTTCCCTCTGTAGGCGTATGTTGCTGCTTCATTTAGCCCCTCGGCGTGTGGAACGCAAGCTTTAAAATAGCTAATGCTTCGTGATGATTGCTGTTATGTTGTCGAGAGCGTTGAATGCCCCACGACCCGTAGAAACATAGAAACTGTAACCTTTATCAAACTCAGTCTTCGTTGTGAATTAATTTCGCAGAATAATATGCTACACTGACTATATTCGCGTGAAGAACAATCCACGTTATTCGTTGTCAGTGTTTCACTTTGATTGTCGTTGAGATTACTGACTTCTGATAGCTTAACAGTGGCCAGATCAGCAGCGCACAGATTCCATTGTTCCGTGATTCAATGGCTGAGCAGACGAGACGAATCAACCCTTATTTGCCAATGATTACAAAAAATGGCTCTGAGCACTATGGGACTTAACATCTGTGGTCATCAGTCCCCTAGAACATAGAACTACTTAAACCTAACTAACCTAAGGACATCACACACAAACATGCGCGAGGCAGGATTCGAACCTGCGACCGTAGCAGCCGCGCTGTTCCGGACTGCGCGCCTAGAACCGCTAGACCACCGCGGCCGGCGCCAATGATTACACACTGAAGCCATGCGTGACTCTCTTGCTCAGGACGAAAGGTGACTCGTAGTAATGACTAACGGCACACAAAATGTAAATTAAAGGCGCCTCAGCAAAAACTGAAGTTCTCCGAACTGTGTAAACACAAACCCGATACACACAGTTTACTGTGGCCGCTGTTAGAGGTCAGATGTAATTCACCCTTAAGACAGGGGGTTCATAGGGTTCATTGAAGCACCTTCACACTATTTCTCTACAGTTCCACTCCCGAACTGCGCGCAGGAAAAACAAACGCTTAAATATACTTAAATCTTTCTGTGTGAATACTGGTTCCTCTTTTTTTTATGTTCGTTTCTCCCTATGAGTGGAGGTGCAGCTCCAGTACAAGCTAAGTGGGGAGCATTGTTCTCTTACGGAACCAAACTGGCCAGTTGCCTTAGTACCACTTATATAAATAAAGCTTTCATTTAGGTCCTTCTTTTGTTCATTTGGGAGGTGATCTATAACTATCATGACAATTACTTTAATTTATGGCCATGGTAGCTGTCGAGTAACCTACTTGCGTTCATGTTTACACAGGAATTCGATTACGTTGGGTGTGAAGTGGCAACTGCCATGTCCACCTCGGAAGCTACGTGGTTAGCGAGGCGAATTGCTAAGTGAGGGGTCTCAGGTTCAGTTCCTGCTAGGTCGGAGATTTTATCCTTTTACGGACTGCGTGTTGTGTTGTCCTTACTTTGGTATCGTCATAATTGACATTACTATTGAAAAGGCTGAATTGGCATGGCCCAGCACTTCTACTTAATTATTATCTACTCGTCGGTAAGGTAATCCTCAAAACTTCGAAGACAGATGAACTGACTTATCAAAAGTGCATGTCATCTGATGTAATCTAGAATCATAAGTAGAGGGTTAAAACGAAATTTTTCTCCACATAACTGAAATATTCGTAGATTGCCTTCGGTGTGAAGTGACAACTGTCACGTCCACCTCGGTAGCTACGTGGTTAGCGAGGCGAATTGATAAGTGAGGGTCTCAGGTTCAGTTCCTGCTAGGTCGAAGATTTTATCCGTTTACGGACTGCATGTTGTGTTGTCCTTACTTTGGTATCGTCATAATTGACATTACTATTGAAAAGGCTGAATTGGCATGGCCCAGCACTCCTACTTAATTATTATCTACTCGTCGGTAAGGTAATCCTCAAAACTTCGAAGACAGATGAACTGATTTATCAAAAGTGCATGTCATCTGATGTAATCTAGAATCATAAGTACAGGGTTAAAACGAAATTTTTCTCCACAGAACTGAAATATTCGTAGATTGCCTGGATCTTCATGAAGTGTGTGGTTTACAGTGAAAGTGATCGGTTCCAGTTTTTAAACATTTATTCTTCCGTTCGTAACAGCTGATCAAATCCATCATGACACACTGCAAAGAGGCCGAGTTGTACAGTATGTCTTCGTAAAACAACTGACTGGTTTACATATCAAGAAACATACTTTTCCACAACTTTAAATCTTAGTGAAATAATATTCAAGTAACTAACACAGGCTACACTTCGAGATATCAGCTCAAACTGCCCGTTGCAGCACCCTCGCTGCTTCCCTATTTATATATCCTAAATAATGGATGGTCATTTGGACCATTATAACTTAATAATGACAACATATTTTTAATCATATTTACAATTAAAAGTTCCAAAGCTAAGATGTTCTGATTACACAGAATAATACGTCTAAAATTACAGAACTGAATAATATGTGAAATTTATAATGTAAAAATGTTTTTAAATGTGAAAATTCCATCTAAATATGATTACAATAATGAACTTCACAAAATTAATTAATACACGCTAATTACACAACGACTCACATTCTTGACAATAATTGAAGCTAAGTGGGTAAAACGAAACAGGTTTTGATTGACAGAATTTGTAACAAATGCCTAGAATTTTATAATTAGGCGTATATCTGGTTACAACAATACGAGTTTAATTAATAAAGTCATTAAGACGAAATGTTCTTTACAGCTTTCATCCTAAATTTACGTTCTACTGGAACGTCCCCTTTTTGAACAGTTATACAAGACTGTCCTTAAACTGACATACAATATTTTTTAGCGCAACGCAATCTGACTTTCAATAATCCCTACAAAAGAATGGCCCTGACTAACATTAACCTATACCTTTCAGAAATCACTTACCTCACAAAAACCTTCATTACTCGAACTACTGCAGTACAGCGAGCGCCACTACTGCCAGCTAAATAAAAGATTCAAACTACGGAAGGCACTAACTACTGATAGGGATAGTTAGCAAATGAAAGATATTAATAGAGAACAAACAATGTATTTACCTTAATAGTCATAATATATATAGCAGTTCATGACAAATTACAAAACTCCGCCATCTCTCTCCCCACATCCACCACTGCTGGCGGCTCACCTCCAACTGCGCAACGCTGCGCGCTGTTCACAGCCAGTTGCCTAACACTACAATGGCGAGTATTACAACAATGCAAAGCAGCCACAGACTGCACACAGCACAGCCAGTGATTTTCATACAGAGGTGGCGTTACCAATAAAAAAACCTAAACCGTCTACTTACACTACAATATGTGCCTTCAGTTGCAAGCGACAGAAGAACTTCTTGAATGAGTTAACTACATTCGTAAAAGTCCAGTTATTTGAATAATTGCAGTTGGTGATTAATACCATATATTTTATTCCTACCATTTTCACTAATTCAAGTCTTTCCCATTACTACAATGAATGCCACAGTTTGTTAAAATATATCGTCGTTTGTTTTATTTTGTAATAGTGTCTGCTAATTAGTCTCCAATTTAGTGTCATTTTTATGAAATTCACGTATCACCACAATACCAATCATTTTAAAGTGAGGTGTTGTACTACACGATGTCAGGGAATCGAAGTTTTCATTCAGTCTGTGTATATTAGGTATATTACAACCACCACTGGGCAACTGCATGAAACATCTGCAATTTCCAGCATGGTAATGCATCCTCAATACTGTTCACCGATTAATTGAGGAACATGGTTGTAAATATGGAACTTAAGATCAAAGGATACCAAAAAAAAGCATTATTGCTGCTCTCATATTATAGCAAATAACGTTCCTACATAAGAAGAAAATAGGACTTTGTAACTAACATTACAGCACATAAATGGCAATCATGCGTAAAAATGTGTAGTTAACGTGACTCTGCATCAACAAAATACTCCCTTTCTACTTTGATAGTACAATACTATGGTAAATAACAATCATATACGGTATCAATGTATTTTACTATATACCTTCTGCACACTGGTACTACACTCGGTCGGGGATGCTTGAGAGAGCAGATCAATGCAGTCCACCTCTTACTTCTCGTCCGCTCCAGTAATAACATGGATACACTGCCTGATGTCTCTCTTGCAGCATGATTTGCATCAAATTCAAAATGCTTAAGGATGTGCTGCTGGTTTAGCACAACCAAGAAGGTACTTGCCAATAGAGAAAGGGAGTAGCCCTCATTACCAACGAGTCCGCAGCTCGTGGGCTAGCGGCTAACGTTGCTACCTCTGGATCACGGGGTCCCGAGTTCGATTCCCGGCCGGGTAGTGGATTTTCCCTGCCAGGGGACTGGGCGTTTGTGTTGTCCCCATCATTCCATCATGAAAGTGGCTAGACTGCACTGTGTACAGATTGGGAATGTGCACAGGCGCTGATGAACGAGCAGTTGAGCGACCGACAAACCAAACATCATCATCATTACCAACTGGTTCCGCTAAACCAGCCATAAATTTTATACAGAAGAAGAGAATAAAACTTTTTTTTTTTAAAGCCATTTTTATTCGAACCTTCATTTACTAATTTCACAGCGCAGTTTAATGGAAGATGTGCCATCAACATAGCAATTTACATCGAATGGTAAATGCTTATCACAGATTCATACTTGGAAATAACCTCATCACTATGAAACACAGGTGGTAGCTTTTGAAACTTCTGTGTTCTGTTACACAAAGCAGATATTAGTTTTTAGGAAACAGATAGTAAGTACTCTACTGCATTCAAATTATAGCGCTCATCCATAATTCTTTTATTAACTTTATGAATAACTTTATACACTTTTCAGATACAAGTGAGTAGAGAATATATATTGCTATCTTTTCACCCCAAAGAGAAAATACAGTTGTAAATGTCATTATCGGTCTAGACGCATCAACACTTGTACTACGAGAGATGGTGTAGATAAGCATCTGACTGATTGTTCGTTGCCCCTTCACAGCATACACTGACTTTAAATGTCCACTCATTCTTATCGCACTCTGGAAGGGAGACTGCACTGATACATATGCAACCTTTACAGAGCAGCATGTACCATATGTTGTGACATATAGAGTTGTATGACTGAGGTAAAAATCGTTTGATATCATTTGTCAGGGATAATTCTGGGAGGTGGCTGCTCAGTGGGGTAGAACAACTTGCGTGGTGTTTTGATCACAATAATGGCCCCAACATCTACATGATCATCCCACAGGGGAAGTTCTGGAGCACTTCATACACTGCATGCAACTTAAACAACTATATGCCATCACTCATACTCACATCCTTCCATAATTTGAGCAGATATAATGAAGAGTACATAACTGTGCATTTGGATGATTTTGGTTTGAACAAAGAGCAGATCGTGTCCTGTCTGAGAGCGTTAAGACACACATCTCGTTCTCCAGGCGAACGACGCCAAACATTACATCACAGTACCTGGACTTAATTCGATTTATGCAAGCGCTGCTTTAGAAATACGTTAGGAGGACACGTAAATCTGTAAAGCTGCATTTGCCGATGATGCGAACTTCCACTCATGACGAATAATGTTATCTTTCCTTATAAATACCTGAATTTCAAAGAGAGACTCAACTAAGTCACATTGCCTGACATACCCACATTCACCAGTAATCTTACAGGCAATACCATAACGAATTCGGAGTTTAACCATCTAGTGAATGTTTAGCAGGAATTCAGCGTCTGTGATATAGGGGAGTATGCAAAGCTATATATGGGCATGGACGTACAACTACTTGCAGATACTTTCAAGAAGTTCTAGATAGTATGATGACCACATACACTTTGACTTCCACATTATATTACATGTCGACACTGAATTTTTGATCAATGTCAACATGGTTTTCTTTTTCGAATGCAGCATGCACTGTGGACTTTGGCAATGTGTGCACAGACATACCAAGGCAAACAAGACGTGAATGGGCGGACAAATGGCTCTGAGCATTATGGGACTTAACTTCTGAGGTCATTAGTCCCCTAGAGCTTAGAACTACTGAAACCTAACTAACCTAAGGACATCACGCACATCCATGCCTGAGGCAGGATTCGAACCTGCGACCGTAGCGGTCGCGCGGTTCCAGACTGTAGAGACTAGAACGGCTCGGCCACTTCGGCCGGCAGTGGGCGGACAGTTTAAAGCATACGAGTATGAGAGTTACATACGTATCTTCGTATTAACAACATATACGGATATGGCACGTAACATAATCTGGCTGTTGGGAAGTCTCGATGGTTGTCTGAGGAGGACAGCCATAGGACAGCCATATATTAGGTGATTTCAAAGGTGTGGCAGCTGGTCTGGTAAAGGATTGGTGTGGAAGGTAGACTGGGCATATCCTGCTAGTTTGCATGATACGCACAGCAATGGAGCACCTCGGCCCATAAAAGGACTCCACCCTCAGTCTAAAGACGGCACTGGGTCGAAAATAGATATGCAGTATGCACTGCAGATATCTCCAGCAACGTATCCATTTGGAATGGTTCTGATTAGTGTCACCCAAGGCATCTCTTTCAAGTGAAGTCGCTGGTTGAGGAAGTATATTGACGTTAAAACGGAACGGAGGGCCCTTGTGACACGTGACTTACAGAAATATTTTTTAAAAAATTGATGAATAATGCTGTTTTCTAGAAAAACGTCGACAGATTAAGAAAACACCATGAAATTCATCAAGTTTACTGCTGGGAGAGGCGTTATAGCGGCATTATTAGGTCACTTGGCCACATTCTTCAGCCAAGGTTTATTCGTTCTGGAGATGGATAAGTTTTCGATGGAGTTCATGAGAGCTATTTATGTTTGTATGTGTATATCGGACATTTCCTAACTCCATGGGCAGAAATTTCACTATGCCTTTCTGAACACTAAATTCACTGACACAGAGTTACTTTATATGGATGAAGACTGTTTCATCTACTGGATGAAAGGCTGCAATCCATATGAAGTAACGAGATACAGTCCTGAGGAATTCGACACGTCGGGATATTCGACCAATAATACGGTTTACACCTCATAACATGAGGGTTATCAGAATCACGTCTTCTCGGTTGTCAGGCCGCGTCAGTTCGAACAAAATTCTAAAGGTTTCTATAGCTATTTTCGCCATCGTTTTCAGGAGCAGAGGATAGCACTATGTTTTCATTTTATAACCACGAATGTGGCGGCTGGCACCAGTGAGAGAGAGCCGAAACGATGCGAACGAGGAAGGTGAGGTGGACAGCTCGGAGCAACTCCGGCGACACGTTTGGAACTGCGTCCTTGCAAGCGTTAAGCATCCGCCGTGGTTTCCTTTCGACACCCAGAGCCCACCCCCACACAATACTCACTATGGGCCTCTTGTCTCTGTTATAAGTGTTGTTGTTCATTCTAATCTCAGCCGTCTATTTTATAACGGAATCCCATTACGTTCACGCACAAGCCAAGACTCGTTTCTCAATAAGTATTTTGTGTCCGTTTACCAGGAAATGCTAAGCTACGGCCGACTTTTCAAACTTCTTTTTTTTTTTAAGATGTCTGTCGTGCTCGGTACGATTTACTGAATTGTCTGACCTACGTAGATGCTGCGGCACTCGCAACGGCGCCATACGCACGGGGCACACGAAGAGCTATGTCGTCTTTAAGATGGCGCAGCATATCTTGTATTTTGGGCCGGGCTGGAACTCTGGCGTTAATCCATGTCGCTACAATACACTTGTTGCACATTGTCCCACAGTGTGTCTCCTACTCTAGTGCAAAAATTTTCTTAGCCTGCTTTTTCTCTGCTTGTTTACAAATTGTAGTAAGCAACGGAAACTACATTGCGTTAGAAGTTAGTTGCGACTTTTGACAGTTCAGTACGGATCGAGTCGAGGAAAGCGTAGTTGCCAGCGTGTGCTGAACACGTCAGCATGCGAAGATAACGCCAGGACTGTTCGGCGCGTAAACTGTCGGCCGCGCAAGCTGCTCCATCTGCAATCTTTTTCAAACGATTTTGGAGAAACCATACGGTAGTAAACTATGATCTTCATTCGTCAGCTTCATGATCAGTTTGATCAGTTACCTATTACTGCGTTAATGGTCATAGTTATTGTAATATTTCGGTATTAGCTACTCTACTGCGAGAAATTCTTAAAGTTTGGAGTGAAAAATAGGTATCGCTACGAATTTTCGTGTGATGTGATATGTCATATGTTGCTGCATATAAAATTTAGGAAACATATTGAATTATTTATTAAACCCCGAAGGATATCGTTACTTATCTCCAACGTACAGAAAATGGAATGTGTGTAAACGTTTCCGTCACGAGCACACAAGCTACTGAAAAAGGCAGAATGAAATATTCATAAATCCCTCGTAGCTCATTAACGGTCTGAGATATCCAAACAAGATTTTGGCAAATGATAGAACGCAAAGAGCAGAGCATTTTGCCATATGATTAATATGCGCAACTTCCATGTCTACCACGATATTCAAGCAACTACAGAAGTTTTTAAAAGAAATAATGTAATGTTCAAGGACCATCAGTAGCCTGTGAAACGAAAACTGCTGTGGGTTTTGGAACAATGTAAATGTAGAAGCTGCACATTTATTTTTATACTGACAATGGGCTTTCTCATAACTAATGATATGTCTCTCCCTCTGTTGCTACTTTAATAATACGCTGTTTTATGATTCTGCCACTATTTCAACTGCAGTAGAATCTTAGTGAGATGTATATCTGTAAATTCTGCTTAGTCTAGGCAAAAGAGGTAGTTGGTAACACAACAACAAGAGAAGGGAAGTATTACTCAAAACTCGACACAAGTCCTTCATGAATCCATGTCTCCTTAAATATATTTTTGGTATGGCTGACAACTTGAGACCAGCCCTGTTATGTAACATTTGCAATGACTTCTTTTGTCAGCATTTCAACCCCGATGAGCGTAAATTTCTTATTTCTGCCACATTGCTTTTCACCTAGGCCTATATATTCTCAGTCGGATTGAAATGTGGATGATACGGGAGAAGCCTGATTAAACTATGCCCTTTAGCGTTAGCCTGTTCGTCGGCCTGGTAGCGTGGAGTTTTTGGCTTGTACAGTACTACAAGTTCCATTAACTTCGCCTTACACAAGCTAGGTTCAATTTATCCAATCGAATATTCCTTTGCACCTAGAGAAAAATAGCCGCTTTTCTTCGCTGCATTGTTGGAACTTTATCCATCACAACGTAGTGATATTGGGCATTGTCCATTGCTTTGTCGAATTCGGACGAATAGTTTGCAGCAGAACATTATATTCACAGCCGATGATCGTATTCTAGGACGAGTGCTTTTACTGCGAATCTCGTGTTCACACGTGCTCAACTGTTGTTATTAATGTTGCGCCAACACGAAACACTCGTTGACAACACCTGACGACTGTAAGCACTAACGCCAGAAAATATCACTTTACTACAAGAGCAAACAGACGCGACACCACGTGGCACTGTTTATCCATGGCATGGCAACAGGGGCGCTGTACCAAGCGAACTGCTGGTGGCGTGATAGGGAAAGCCGGCTCACAATTGGTGTTACCTGGGCAACAGCGTCATGTCCCCACCGGTGAGCCAAACGTCAAAACTCGCAACTAATATTAAACGCACTATAGTCATCAGGCTTTAATTGTATAATAAAAATTTCAGTCTAAGTACTAAATGATTTTTGCATCAAAATATTTTATTTACTGATATAAAACTTTGTGTGATTTATTGTGTATGTGAAAGACCTTACACATTTTATTATTTAGAACCAACATCCACTTTTCGCACCATGCAGATATTTGTCTAAATCAGTCTGCAATTCGTTCTCGTGCTCCGATCAGTTTCCTAGCTGGTAAAATACATTATGATCTCCAAAAATTCTAAGAGTGCTGCACAGATTGTGCACTAAATCATTTACCGGTACATAAATTAAGATCAGCAGAGAGCCTGTAACGCTCCCTTGGGGATCACCAGATGTCACTTCGTTTTCACTTGATGGCTTCATATCGGTTATTACGAACTGTGCTCTCTGTGACATGAAATCGCAAATCCAGGCCCAAAACTGATACGATACTCCGGAAACAAGGAATTTGGTTAGAAACCTTTTATGGAACGGTGTCAAAAGACTGTTGGAAATCTAGGCGTATGTAAGCAATCTGAGATACTCTGAAGAGAGCACTGAAGACATCACTCAGAGCGTCGTGTGAATAACGAGGAAGTTGTTTCACAACCGCGCTGCTTATGCCTCTTTAGATCGGTTTTGTCTAGGAATTTCGTAGTAATGGAAGACAGTATATGTTTTAAAAACCTATTACAAATGTTAGTCGTAAATCCTGACGATAGCACGAGTCGACAGGATAAACATTTTGGCGTCCAGTGGCTTTCGTGGCAGTTTATGCATTGCCATAGTACATTTAGTTGTTGCCGGGGTAACATAAAGCTACAAAATTATTCTTCAGCTAAGATAATCTTAAATTTGGAAATTCGTGGTAAGCTCTTACGGGACAAAACTGCTGAGGTCATCGGCCCCTAAGCCTACACACTGCTTTATACAATTTTAACTTATCGCTATAGGCAACACACACACCCATTCCCGAGGGAGGACTTGAACCTCCGAAGGGGATGGGGGGGGTGGGGGAGCTTCACGGACCGTGACAAGGCACCTCAGGCCGCCCGGCTAACTAACACGCGCGGCAAAATAATCTACATCTACATCCATACTCCGCAAGCCACCTGACGGTGTGTGGCGGAGGGTACCTTGAGTACCACTATCGGTTCTCCCTTCTATTCCAGTCTCGTATTGTTCGTGGAAAGAAGGATTGTCGGTATGCCTCTGTGTGGGCTCTAATCTCTCGGATTTTATCCTCATGGTCTCTTCGCGAGATATACGTAGGAGGGAGCAATATACTGCTTGACTCTTCGGTGAAGGTATGTTCTCGAAACTTCAACAAAAGCCCGTACCGAGCTACTGAGCGTCTCTCCTGCAGAGTATTCCACTGGAGTTTATCTATTAACTCCGTAACGCTTTCGCGATTACTAAATGATCCTGTAACGAAGCGCGCTGCTCTCCGTTGGATCTTCTCTACTTCTTCTATCAACCCTGTCTGGTACGGATCCCACACGGCTGAGCAGGATTCAAGCAGCTGGCGAACAAGAGTACTGTAATCTACTTCCTTTGTTTTCGGATTACATTTCCTTAGGATTCTTCCAATGAATCTCAGTGTGGCATCTACTTTACCGACGATCAACTTTATATGATCATTCCGTTTTAAATAACTCCTAATGCGTACTCCCAGATAATTTATGGCATTAACTGCTTCCAGTTGCTGACCTGCTATATTGTAGCTAAATGATAAGGGATCTTTCTTTCTATGTATTCGCAGCACATTACTCTTGTCTACATTGAGATTCAATTATCATTCCCTGCACCATGCGTCAATTCGCTGCAGATCCTCCTGCATTTCAGTACAATTTACCATTGTTAAAACCTCTCTATATACCACAGCATCATCCGCAAAAAGCTTCAGTGAAGTTCCGATGTCATCCACAAGGTCATTTATGTATATTGTGAATAGCAACGGCCCTACGACACTCCCCTGCGGCACACCTGAAATCACTCTTACCTCGGAAGACTTCTCTCCATTGAGAATGGCATGCTGCGTTCTGTTATCTAGGAACTCTTCAATCCAATCACACAATTGGTCTGATAGTCCATATGCTGTTACTTTGTTCATTAAACGACTGTGGGGAACTGTATCGAACGCCTTGCGGAAGTCAAGAAACACGGCATCTACCTGTGAACCCGTGTCTATGGCCCTCTGAGTCTCGTGGACGGATAGCGCGAGTTGGGTTTCACACGACCATCTTTTTCGAAACCCATGCTGATTCCTACAGAGTAGATTTCTAGTCTCCAGAAAAGTCATTATACTCGAACATAATACGTATTTCTGAATTCTACAACTGATCGACGTTAGATGGCTCTGAGCACTATGGGACTTAACATCTATGGTCATCAGTCCCATAGAACTTAGAATTACTTAAACCTAACTAACCTAAGGACATCACACAACACCCAGTCATCGATCGACATTAGAGATATAGGTCTATAGTTCTGCACATCTGTTCGACGTCCCTTCTTGAAAACGGGGATGACCTGTGCCCTTTTCCAATCCTTTGGAACGCTACGCTCTTCTAGAGACCTACGGTACACTGCTGCAAGAAGGGGGGCAAGTTCTTTCGAGTAATTTGCGTAAAATCGAACTGGTATCCCATCAGGTCCAGCGACCTTTCCTCTTTTGAGCGATTTTAATTGTTTCTCTATCCCTCTGTCGTCTATTTAGATATCTACCATTTTGTCATCTGTGCGACAATCTAGAGAAGGAACTAGAGTGCAGTCTTCCTCTGTGAAACAGCTTTGGAAAAAGACATTTAGTATTTCGGCATTTGTCATCCTCTGTTTCAGTACCATTTTGGTCACAGAGTGTCTGGACATTTTGTTTTGATCCACCTACCGCTTTGGCATAAGACCAAAATTTCTCAGGATTTTCTGCCAAGTCAGTACATAGAACTTTAGTTTCGAATTTAATTAACGCCTCTCGCATAGCCCTCCTCACACTACATTTCGCTTCGCGTAACTTTTGATTGTCTGCAAGGCTTTGGCTATGTTTATGTTTGCTGTGAAGTTCCCTTTGCTTCCGCAGCAGTTTTCTAACTCGGTTGTTGTACCACGGTGGCTCTTTTCCATCTCTTACGATCTTGCTTGGCACATACTCATCTAACGCATATTGTGCTATGGTTTTGAACTTTGTCCACTGATCCTCAACACTATCTATATTTGAGACAAAAGTTTTGTGTTGAGCCGTCAGGTACTCTGAAATCTGCTTTTTGTCAATTTTGCTGAACAGAAAAATCTTCCTACCTTTTTTAATATTTCTATTTACGGCTGAAATCATCGATGCAGTAACCGCTTTATGATCGCTGATTCCCTGTTCTGCGTTAACTGTTTCAAATAGTTCGGGTCTGTCACCAGAAGGTCTAATATGTTATCGCCACGAGTCGGTTTTCTGTTTAACTGCTCAAGGTAGTTTTCAGACAAAGCACTTAAAAGAATTTCACTGGATTCTTTGTCCCTGCCACCCGTTATGAACGTTTCACCCTCCCAGTCTATATCCGGCAAATTAAAATCTCCACCCAGAACTGTAACATAGTGGGGAAATCTACTCGAAATATTTTCCAAATTATCCTTCAGGTGCTCAGCCACAACAGCTGCTGAGCCAGGGGGCCTATAGAGACATCCAATCACCATGTCTGAACCTGCTTTAACCGTGACCTTCACCCAAATTATATCACATTTCGGATCTCCGTCAATTTCCTTCGATACTATTGCACTTCTTATCGCTATAAACATCCCTCCCCCTTCACTGTCCATCCTGCGGTATACATTCCAATCTGAGTTTAGGATTTCATTACTGTTTACGTCCGGTTTCAGCCAACTCTCTGCCCCTAGCACTATGTGGGCATTGTGACCGTTTATTAATGAGAGCAGTTCTGGAACCTTTCTATAGACGCTCCTGCAGTTTACTATTAGCACTTTAATATTGTTATTCCCTGTTGCATTTTGCCTACTCCTACCTTGCCGCGTCTCAGGAGGCGTCTTGTCGGGCCTAGGGAGGGAATTCTCCAACCTAAAAAACCCACATGTGCACTCCACACGTACTCCGCTACCCTTGTAGCCGCTTCCTGCGTGTAGTGCACGCCTGACCTATTCAGGGGGACCCTACATTTCTCCACCCGATAGCGGAGGTCGAGAAATTTGCACCCCAGATCTCCGCAGAATCGTCTGAGCCTCTGATTTAAGCCTTCTACTCGGCTCCAAACCAGAGGACCGCGATCCGTTCTGGGAATAGGATGACACAAAATAGGTGCTTGAAAGTATTTGTCTCCTGCGGTTTAATTGTATGCCGTAAATGACTCTCCTTGTGCTATTGCTGTGTAGTATCCCTGCAAATTCTATAGCTCACTCACCGGTGTCTCAGTTCACATTTCAGAATGAAAGCTCTAACTTTGGTACTGCGTTTGTTGATGGCCAAGGTATTTCACGTTAAGCGTAGGGTTGAGACGCACATTGAATAGCACATTTCGGCCAAGAACAAAAACCCCAGAATGCCCATTTCTCGGTGAGATTACAGTACAGAGCTGAAGTAAAATTGTAATGAGAACAGTTAAGTCCGCAGCTCGTGGTCGTGCGGTAGCGTTCTCGCTCCCGCGCCCGGATTCCCGGGTTCGATTCCCGGCGGGGTCAGGGATTTTCTCTGCCTCGTGATGACTGGGTGTTGTGTGATGTCCTTAGGTTAGTTAGGTTTAAGTAGTTCTAAGTTCTAGGGGACTAATGACCATAGATGTTGAGTCCCATAGTGCTCAGAGCCATTTTTTTAAAAGTTAAACAACCTCTGACATAGATTTTTGTGTAATGTTAACCCTGTTGTTTAACGGATTGCTGAATTGTTTCCAAAAGACAAAATATCTACATGGTTCCAGAAAGGGCCACTCAGGACGACCAGTCTCAGTTGTAGTCCTAGGGAGTGTGCGAGTGCGGACTTCATTCAGTGAGGAGTGCACGACATCAGCAACACATGCAGCACAGAAACTCAGGAAGTCACGACGGTCTCTCCAGAGGTTAATGAAAAAGAAACTACGGTGCCAACCATTGAAGAACAGGGATGTGAAGCGGGCACAGTCTTTTGGAAATGAGATGACTGAGGCCTCTGAAAATGTAACTGTCGACAAGGATCAGACCTGTCTTACTGATGAAACCACACTTTCATCTCCATAGGTACATCAACAAACAGAACTGGCACTACCAGGCTGCCGAGAATCCACATTTTGTAGCTACTGCTCGGCCTCACCAACAAAAAGTCACTGTGTGGTGCCTACTTAGTACACAGTGTACCAATATGCCCATATTTATTGCGGAGCATATTACAGCAGACCAATAAAGCGGTGTCCGGACAGTTGCCACGCCTGACATTTGCCACGCCGGACATTTGCCACGATTTTACCTGCTCCGAAGGGATGGGTCCCTTGTCCACCCCCCCCCCCCCCCTCCTCCACCTCCTCCTCCTCCTCCTCTTCACCCGCCCGTCCAGTTTGCTTTCGAAGTTCCTAACGTGACCATCAGTATGGAAGTTATTACAACGAACAAGGGCAGGCCTCCTGCTCATTACAAAGGTGACGCGTATCTTAAACAGAGGGAATCTAAAGAAGGCGTTGTTACATGGATGTGCTTACGCCGAAAAGCGGATCATTGCAAGGGTAAGCTGCTTTCGAGGAACAGAGAAGTGTTGAACGCATTAGAAAATCGCTGTGGACCACCTGACAATGCGGCTCTGAAAGTGAGAACAAACTACATACACTCCTGGAAATTGAAATAAGAACACCGTGAATTCATTGTCCCAGGAAGGGGAAACTTTATTGACACATTCCTGGGGTCAGATACATCACATGATCACACTGACAGAACCACAGGCACATAGACACAGGAACTGAGCATGCACAATGTCGGCACTAGTACAGTGTATATCCACCTTTCGCAGCAATGCAGGCTGCTATTCTCCCATGGAGACGATCGTAGAGATGCTGGATGTAGTCCCGTGGAACGGCTTGCCATGCCATTTCCACCTGGCGCCTCAGTTGGACCAGCGTTCGTGCTGGAAGTGCAGATCGAGTGAGACGACGCTTCATCCAGTCCCAAATATGCTCAATGGGGGACAGATCCGGAGATCTTGCTGGCCAGGGTAGTTGACTTACACCTTCTAGATCACGTTGGGTGGCACGGGATACATGCAGACGTGCATTGTCCTATTGGAACAGCAAGTTCCCTTGCCGGTCTAGTAATGGTAGAACGATGGGTTCGATGACGGTTTGGATGTACCGTGCACTATTCAGTGTCCCCTCGACGATCACCAGTGGTGTACGGCCAGTGTAGGAGATCGCTCCCCACACCATGATGCCGGGTGTTGGCCCTGTGTGCCTCGGTCGTATGCAGTCCTGATTGTGGCGCTCACCTGCACGGCGTCAAACACGCATACGACCATCATTGGCACCAAGGCAGAAGCGACACGTCTCCATTCGTCCCTCCATTCACGCCTGTCGCGACACCACTGGAGGCGGGCTGCACGATGTTGGGGCGTGAGCGGAAGACGGCCTAACGGTGTGCGGGACCGTAGCCCAGCTTCATGGAGACGGTTGCGAATGGTCCTCGCCGATACCCCAGGAGCAACAGTGTCCCTAATTTGCTGGGAAGTGGCGGTGCGCCGACCACTGGCGACAACATCGATGTACTGTGGAGACCTCACGCCCCACGTGTTGAGCAATTCGGCGGTACGTCCACTCGGCCTCCCGCATGCCCACTATACGCCCTCGCTCAAAGTCCGTCAACTGCACATACGGTTCACGTCCACGCTGTCGCGGCATGCTACCAGTGTTAAAGACTGCGATGGAGCTCCGTATGCCACGGCAAACTGGCTGACACTGACGGCGGCGGTGCACAAATGCTGCGCAGCTAGCGCCATTCGACGGCCAACACCGCGGTTCCTGGTGTGTCCGCTGTGCCGTGCGTGTGATCATTGTTTGTACAGCCCTCTCGCAGTGTCCGGAGCAAGTATGGTGGGTCTGACACACCGGTGTCAATGTGTTCTTTTTTCCATTTCCAGGAGTGTAGTTATCTGAGATATACACGGATGAAATGGGAAATCTACATAATAAAGTTTATGACTTTGTTACAGTGATGTCTAATTCAGAATCTATGAAGAGAACCATGCGTTGTCGATGGAGTCAAGAGCGGGGGAACAAAGAGCCTAAGAACTGATGAAATTGATCTTCATGAAGATATATTAAAATGGGAGATGGCAGTAGTTTTCTTCTGGAAGACGATAGATTAGAGGTGAGAACAATGATTTTTAGTGGAAGCAAAGGAAAAGAAAGTTTAAAAACATGTTCCCATTTTTTTATGGATGGAACAGTTAAGAGATGCAGCAAGCAGTTTGCACAGATGTACACCACACACGTAGACTTAGGAGGCCCGATTAAAGAAACAAACATTCTTCCTACTACATTTGTACTGCTCCCTAATAAGAAGAAAGACACATATGTTCGTCTGTCTCGTCTGATAAGACAGGCAGTCTCTGAGTGGTGTCCTAAACAAGTAAAGGTGGACTTTGAGACAGCTGCGGTATCGACCATTCGTCAAGTTCTTCCCACAACTGAAATAAGTGGATTCTATTTCCATATGAAGAAGAGTTTATGGATAAGAATTCGAATTCTCGGTCTAACGGAGGAGTACCGCTAGAACGAGGATTTAAGGCTTCATGTCAGCATGTGTGCAGCTCTGGCAGTTGTAAACCGGAGGACGTAAGCAATGGATGGATTGAGATTCATGCAAGGTGCATGGAAGGTTCTCTCAATTTTTTTGACTACTGGCTAGAGAATGAGGATATTGCAGTAGAAATGTGCGACTGTTACGGAAAAAGGCACCGAACGACGAATGCTGTTGAAGGGTGCCACAACAAAATAAATAGTATTATTGGAAACCCTAACCCTAGAATCAACTATTTGGTCGAGTGCTGGAAGAAGGAAGCAGAGCTTACAAACTGCATGTACATGAAATTGGAAATGAATCTTGAACGTAAGAAGAGGAAGAAGAGTTACTTGAAGCTGGATGACAGGATAGAGAGAATCGTAAAGAATTATGAAGAGACTGGCAACATTAGGCCTTGCTTGAAAGCCATTGCCCAGATTCAGAAACTGGTCTAAAATACGTTAAAAATAATGTATTAAGAACTATGAAGACCACTGAGTCCTCACAGATTACTGAAATAAAATTATTAAAACATTGAAGCAGCATTATCGGAGATAATATTAAGTTGTAATTGTAAATAGAGTGTACATTAGTTCAGCGTGTTGAGGCTGATGTTACACACGCCAGCATGGTAAATGGTCATTTATCATTTTCACGGTCCAAAGCCTGTGCAAAGTGTGATGCGAATCAGCCTTTAATATAAAAATTAAAAAGTGTTTCAAGCCTCACAAAAGTATCCCTATTATTGTCACGTTAAGATAACTTTTTTCTACCTTCCAATATTATGGCCATACTATTAAATAATTGTGAGATCTAAAATAATTTTCTGAAGCTTCAGAATCTCAACTATCACCTAAAATACCATGGTTTGTTAAACTGATAGTATACGCTTTTGTAAAAGAAAATGGGAACTGAACTTTTGAATTGCACCTAAAATTGACATCCCAAACTGATCTGATCCTAAGGATGAAAATTTTGGCACCTCAAATATTTTTTTGTTTAAGTTTAGCTGCAAACATTTATAGTAGATGTAAATCTACTTAATTTCCTCTGTCACTGACAGTGTAATTTCAGTTGCTTTGCAACACCAGGGATATCTACTTCTAAATTATGTTTGCAGCTGTTCTCATTTTGAATTCTGGAATGTTTACTTCGTCTTCTTTGGTGACGGAATTTCGTAAAATGCATTTACTAACTCCACTTTAGTGGCACTGTCATCAGTAACATTACCGTCGCTGTCGCGCAGTAAAGGTACTTACTGAGCCTTTCCGCTGGTTTACTTAACATGGGACCAGTATCTCTTTGGATTTTCCGCCACATTTTCTAGAGCGAGTTTCGTTGTGGAAACTGTTAAATGCATCTCGCATTGAAATCCACACCAAATTTCGAGCCTCAGTAAAACTTCAACAATCTTGGAGATTTTGCATTCGTCTAAATTATACGTGCCTTTCGCGGTGCTCCTGCAACAGCTTTCTGTCGTGTTTTGTGTACCGTGGGGGATCAATTCCGTCTCTTATTAAATTATTTGGTATGAATATCTGGAGTGCTGTTGATACTATTTCTTTGAACCTAAGCCACATAGGGTCTTCATTTACATAGTTTGGAAGGATTGAAGACTATCTCTTAGAAAGATGTCACCAGAATTTTTAGCTGCTTTTATAAATAGATATATTTCGCGTTTAGTTTTGGTGAATTTCTTTGTTACGGAAGTGAGCCTCGCTACGACTGCGTGTTAACTAATCCCTGTATCCGTCGTGATGCTCCGGATTATTTGTTCCTAAGAGGTCAAGTGTGTTTTAGTAACCATTTACAATCTGAATGGCCTCGTCAACTAACTGTTAAAAATAATTATAAAAAAAGTATTTAGATCAAATACGGAAGTTGTTTTCTATTTACAATAGGGTATGAAAATGTATTTTTGTTGGCCCGCATCTCGTGATCGTGCGGTAGCGTTCTCGCTTCCCACGCCCCGGTTCCCGGGTTCGATTCCCGGCGGGGTCAGGGATTTTCTCTGCCTTGTGATGGCTGGGTGTTGTGTGCTGTCCTTAGGTTAGTTAGGTTTAAGTAGTTCTAAGTTCTAGGGGACTTATGACCACAGCAGTTGAGTCCCATAGTGCTCAGAGCCATTTTTGTATTTTTGTCAACATGCGGAAGGTAGATTGAAGTAACTGCCAACTATAATTGTACGAGTAGGGTACCAATTTGTGATGAGACTCAAGTTTTCTTTGAACTGTTCCGCAACTGTTTCATCTGGGACAGGGGGTCGGTGAAAGGAGCCAGTTATTACTTTATTCAGGTTGTGGAAGATAACCTCTGCCCATACTAAGTCACAGGAACTATCTGCTTCAGAGTCGATTGTGAGCTTACATTATTTTTCCTTAAGTTGTCCTTCTTGTTTCTGTTGTAGTGCAGATAATTACAATTACGGCTTTTCCCTCCAGAACCTAAGATGCTTTCTCTGTGACCCTGTAAATACCAGAGCTAAACAATGTAGAACAACAACGTACGTTACAAGCCTAGCATTCTGTATTTTTCATTTCCTTATTTCTAACATTTTAAAATTGTAAGTCGACTTTGGATGACATGTCAATCATAGATGTTCTCATCTCTATTTAGTGAACGTGTTTTCAGTTATGTTTCGAACATTGTCGCGCTACTCTTTATTAACTAATGTTTTTAAGAGTAAATTAATATGGAGTATGTCGTTCTTCTTTTCAAACATTCACATGCCCATTTATTCTTTCCCTATTGCCTTTTGGGAATGCAGTTGTAGTAATTAAAGTAGGCACAAATGCAGCGATCAAAAAGAAATGATTAGCGTACATTCGCATTCTCGTTACATCGTTCCTTTCTTGTTGCTCCCATGCCGATGGACTGTTTTTATCGCAGTCAGTAAGCGTGAAAGGAAGCTACCGTACAGACAGAGGAATCTATATTAATACTTGGCAGAACTAATTACATACTGACGTAATCGTCGGTATTTCTTTCGTTTCCCAAAAGTTATAAATATTTCGATTTCGGGAAAGAAGCTCTGTATTTGGCCGAGAAGTCGAAGAAGAAAGTCCCTTACGTACTGGTTGTATCGAGTAAGATGTGGAGACGGCGGTTTGAAAGCGGACATGGTAGTGCGGTGAACGGCGTCCCTTACCTGTGGGATCGCTACTCAAGCTACCTGGCGAAGGGGCAAGCGTGGCAAATGTCCGGAGTGGCAAGCGTGGCAAATGTCCGGCATTCAATAAAGCTAGGTATTGGAACATGAATTTGTACCTGCTACACGATGCGAAGGGAATGCTTCGAAACTACTGTTTCATGCAAGACGCAGCACCTTTATATCGTACTGCGGCCTTCTTAGATTTCTCTCGAGAGACGTTCAGGGATCGGACCATTGCCCTGGACTCCTTATCATTCTCTGTGCACGGTTTAGAATGACGCCGTTATAGTGCCGACTTCAGCGCTGGTGATCATTCCACATGAGATTATCAGGGCACACCCTTCAAAGATGCACCTGCAACAATCCTAGATGTTGGCAGTGCTGTTTCCAGAGAAATTCTAGCATTCTAAAATAATGGTAATGAGAAACTCATCACGGAATTCAGTTCAAGGATATACGCATTTATTGCTGCAGAAGGGAGACACTTTGAAAACACTCAGTATTTAATTTCAGGTTGTCTGCTACAGCATAAATGTGACGGCAAGAATCTGTAACCCAATATTATGCCGCAATAGACAAAAACAGGTAACACTTATTTTGCGCCAACCTGTAAGTAGGAGCCGTGTACTCGTATAAGACATGTGATGCTGTGGAGTTGCTGGAAATTGTGGAACTGTATGACAGGGAAGTTGGACGAGTCGTTGCAGAGAGAGAGAGAGGTGGGCGGGGGCGGGGGGGGGGGGGGGCGGCGATAGTGACGGCGCCGTTGTCGAAGACCACTGCCGGAAACAATTTTGGAAGGCGCGCCCTTGGGGAGTTACAGCTGCAGCGGCCGATGCCGGGTCGAGACGTCGGTCAGCTCTGCAGGCGGCCGACTGGGCTGTCTGGGGCGACAGCGTCGTGCGCACGCACTCTGCCCGCATGGCGGCTTTTCCGGCGCAACAAGAGGCGGAATTCACAGGCTGTCTTACAAGGATGACGTAGCTACTCCTCATCACCGCTTTCGTCCACGTTATTGGTACATGGGGCGTTGGCCAGGAATGAAAGTTAAGAAGCGGGAGCTCCAGATGGCCAATTGTTTAGGGGGAAAAAAAATAGAGTAGGAGCAAGTAGGAGTCGCACACTGAGGGTTCGTACAAACTACACAGGCGGTTCATCCATCGCGGCAGTCGAGAGTCTCCAGGTTTTATGTCTGTAATCGGCAGTGATACCGGCAAGATACCATTCCTGGGAAGTCCAAGACTTTTGAGAATGTTTCAATTATAAGTTAAATACCGGTCAACAAGTAAGAAAAGTAATATTTTTGTGTGATATAATTACAAATTAACAATTTTCAGATTTTTGCCTTTACTTATGCGGTGAAACATCGCTCTTTTCCAAATTTCACGATTCCAGGCACCTATAGGTGCTGATGAGTGAGTTTCCGAGCATCAAAATATATGACATACAGGGTGACAACTATTTAACTGATTGAAAAAAAACGTAAATTAGTTACATACTACAGCGTACACACATTTCATTCAACATGTGAACGTCAGTACATATATTCGGATTTAGTTATGACATGTTCAGTATGCCTGTATCCTTGGGGGTGATGTGACGCAGGTGAATAGCAAAATCCTGCAAGACCCGCTGAAGTGTCGGAAAATCGATGCTGTCGATGACCCCCTGAACGGCTGTTTTCAGATCAGCAATTGTTTTTTAGCTATTGCTGTACACCTTGTTTTCAATATAGCCCCACAAAAAGGAGTCGTAATGTTCAGATGCGAAAAATATGGTGGGCAATCGAGGCCCATGACAGTGGCCTCTTGGTACCCAATAGGCAGAATGTGGTCCCCAAAGAGCTCCTGCAGGGCATCAGACACTCTCCTGATTAGACGGGGTCGAGTTCCATCTCGCACGAATCGAATCTTGTCGAAATTAGGGTCACTGTAAATGACAGGGATGAAATAATCTTCCAGAACCTTCACGTAAAATTCGGTAGTCGCCGTGCCATGAAGGAATATCGCACAGATTTTGCGTGACTGGACGTCGCTCACCACACAGTCACCCGATGAGGGTCAAGATACTTATAGGTCGCGAAATGCCGATTCTCAGCCCCCGAATGCTCCAGTTTTGCTTATTGACGAATCCATCAAAATGAAAGTCGGCTTCGTTGCTAAAACAAACCGTGCATGCGCGTACTAATTCCCATCAGGCACGTGGCCAACCGTGCACTTTGGACTCAAACCGTTGAGAAGCTATGACGACTTTATTTCACGTGGTTCAATAAGTGTCATCATGTAAATGGCTGCACCTTTCGACTGCATTCATCTAGAAACTTCAATTTTTAGCACCGCCAAGAGGCCGTAAACGTTAGCAGGTGGCAAAAGGCATAAAAGTTTCAACGTGACACGTCTGCTTGTTCCCGAGATAAACGGTTTTTAACAGCCACGTAGGCAGACAGATGGAAAGACGGAGATCAAAGTGGCCCTATAAGGTTTCTGTTCTTGCCGACTGAGGTACGAAACCTGCGAGAAATGAACCGTTTATAATAGAATTGTTTCCAAGCAGCATTTGGTACAGCGGAAGGTGTACAAAACGGTAATTCCAGGGTCGTGTGGTCGAGTACCTAGGTTGAAGCTTATTTTAATTTTTGTTTTCACTATCAATTATTACTTTACACCGTCGACTTCTTCGGATCAAGTCAGTTCCTCATGGCAGACAAACATATAGGCTGATAAAACTTCCGCTGCTTTCTAGTGTATTTTACTTACAGTCTGAATGCATTCTTCAGTTATTACCGCTGTACTTTCTGAAGTGATAATGTCATTTTCGAACGAAACATGTAAACTTTAGTCCACCTTCGTTTTCAGTCGTTGCTTCGACACATGTTTGTGGATACTATCGACTCCTGGCTTCTTTCTAGCGATGTTCCGGGCACATCAGTACTTTCGCTTGTACTATCAGAAATCTTCGGTCAACTCGAAATTTTTCACAATCCTTTTACTGTGTTCTCACGGTATTCTCCCAAAATTCACATTACTTGGTGGACAGCTAGCAAGTGAGTGAGCTCTGTAGCCGTAGCTAGCGCTGAACCCAAAGGCCGATTGTCAGAATTTACCTTCTGCTAACCTTATTTTTTGCCTGCAGCTACCAAGGGCTGTTCCAAGATCAAATTGACATTGACGGAATACAACCCGTTCTTGGAAAAAATGGCAATAAAAGACGCATAGGAACTACAGTTTTCAAAAGGCACAATAAATGGGGTAGCGTTAGCGATTAGTAATAAAACGTCTTCGGTCCCAGGTTCCAACCCCGCCATTGTTTAAATTTTGAGTAAAAATCGTCACCTAAGGCAACCGAAGACCTGCAGCATAAGAAGTAACCACCATTATGCCGACGGCCTTATCAAAGTAGGCCGAGGAGTGGACAGAGGTTCAGTGCACTCTCTCAACCTTAGGGTCGGAAACACCCCGTGAAAGGTGAAAGAATCAGCCATGACAACGGCGTGATGATTCAAAATTCAATGGAAACCACTGCATTAAAAACACACAACGTGTATCCATAGGACGTAGCCTGTAGCTGAAAATAAAATTTGTGGCGGGCCACATCAAACCAGTCAGAAGACTGATGAGTCAAAAGAAGTAAAAATAACGAAAAACTATAGTGGATCTTTGCCAAAGCCTTCAGACTTTGCTCGGAAAATACTTTTCTAAAGCGTACTTAACGATATTTTTGAACTTTTTTCAATTTCTGCTCCACATCCTCGTCCTCATTATTGACTTTTTTATGTTGACCACCGAGATACTCTGCATTTTGTATCCGTCATTCTTGTTAAGTAAAAGCATATTCCTACCATTCTTAGCATTCTTTGGAATCCCGTAGCCGTTGTTCTTTACTACCACTGAAACCTTCCTCTGCGTAACTGATTCGTTAAGTTTAGATCTGTTGCTAGGAGGTATAAGACGTCACCTTCAAGAGTTGTTTCTCTATCTGCTCGAAGCAATATTCGGAAAACACATTCAGAATAGTATTACATGAATCCCTGTGTGTGGCACCAGTTTTGATTGTACGAACTTCCCAATCTATGCCTGGCAAATTGAAGTCACCCTCCATTACAACAGCATGATCGAGCATATCATTAACGATAACCTGCAAGTTTTCTGCGAAGCGCTGAATCACTACAAGTCCTGACACAGGCGGTCTATAAAAGCACCCGAAAATCATTTTTGAACGATCTCTGATGCCTGAGGTCACCCAGATCAATCCATATTCGGAATCCGTGATAACCTAGCTATCTATTACAGAGTTCTTTACTGCAATAAATACGCCGCCACCACTGGCGACTAACGTATCCTCACGATTAATATTCCAATCGGAGCTTACGATTTCTTTGCTATTCACTTCCTGTTTCAAACAACATTCTGTTCCTAATACCAATTTGGCTTTATAGCCTCCAATAATCGATACTAGTTCTGGGAACTTTCCTTATACGCTCGTGCAGTTTGAAATAAGAAACTTTTCTACATCCAGTCTGCGAAGACGAGCATTTTCTAAGAACATTGTGGCTGTTGTAACTTAGATTTTGGCAGGAAATTCGTCTCTTATACCAAGGGGGTTCCTCTAACCTAAGAAACTTTTATGTGTACGCCAAATATACTCTGTTACACTAGTTGCCGTTTGCTGCCTGTAGGGAACGCCTGAGGTATTAAGGGAACCCTACAATTCTCAACCCAACTGCGGAGGTCGATAAATTCGCATCTGATACCTCCTTAGAGTCGTCTGAGCGTCTGGCTTGTACCTCTCACTCTGCTCCAAACCCGAGGACCGCGATCGACACTGGGTACGATGCTACGAATAGTCAGCACAGCCTGCACCCTGTGTGCGATGCTAGTTGCCTTCACCAAATCAGCCAGCCGCCTAAAGGACCCGAGGATGGCCTCAGAACCCAAGCGGCAGACGTCATTCGTGCCGTCATGTGCCACTACATGCAATCGGTTGCACACAGTGCGCTCGGCAGCCGCCGGCAGCACCTCCTCTTAGATCATGGACGACACCACCAGCAAACATATCGAGTGTACACCGGCATTATTTACCGCCGTGCACGATTTTTCTCTGCGATTGCATTACCCGCCTAACGATGGAGCTCCTAATAGACAGCATACCCCTCCTGTGTACTTGTCAGGACTGGGGAGGAAAATCCGTCACCGGTCCAACATCCCGTGCTGGCTCAGAAGTATCATCGGTATTGGGATAGCACCTCGCACCTGTTGCTAAGGCATAAGGAGCCAGGTGTACAGCTTATTCCCTCTTTGCCTTTCGCCCAGAGACACGTTAACCCACTGCTCTGAAGGATCATTGGCATTGGGGTAGCACCTCGCACCTGTTGCTAAGGCATAAGGAGCCAGGTGTACAGCTTATTCTCTCTTTTGCATTTCGCCCAGAGACACGTTAACCCACCGCTCAGAAGTATAATCGGCATTGGGGTAGCACCTCGCACCTGTTGCTAAGGCATAAGGAGCCAGGTGTACAGCTTATTCCATCTTTTGCCTTTCGCCCAGAGACACGTTAACCCACTGCTCTGAAGTATCATCGGCATTGGGGTAGCACCTCGCACCTGTTGCTAAGGCATAAGGAGCCAGGTGTATAGTTTATTCTCTCTTTTGCCTTTCGCCCAGAGACACGTTAACCCACCGCTCAGAAGTATCATCGGCATTGGGGTAGCACCTCGCACCTGTTGCTAAGGCATAAGGAGCCAGGTGTACAGCTTATTCCCTCTTTTGCCTTTCGCCCAGAGACACGTTAACCCACTGCTCTGAAGTATCATCGGCATTGGGGTAGCACCTCGCACCTGTTGCTAAGGCATAAGGAGCCAGGTGTACAGCTTATTCCCTCTTTGCCTTTAGCCCAGAGACATGTTAACCCACTGCTCAGAAGTATCATCGGCATTGGGGTAGCACCTCGCACCTGTTGCTAAGGCATAGGGAGCCAGGTGTACAGCTTATTTCCTCTTTTGCCTTTCGCCCAGAGACACGTTAACCCACCGCTCAGAAGTATCATCGGCATTGGGGTAGCACCTCGCACCTGTTGCTAAGGCATAAGGAGCCAGGTGTACAGCTTATTCCCTCTTTTGCCTTTCGCCCAGAGACACGTTAACCCACTGCTCTGAAGTATCATCGGCATTGGGGTAGCACCTCGCACCTGTTGCTAAGGCATAAGGAGCCAGGTGTACAGCTTATTCTCTCTTTTGCCTTTCGCCCAGAGACACGTTAACCCACCGCTCAGAAGTATCATCGGCATTGGGGTAGCACCTCGCACCTGTTGCTAAGGCATAAGGAGCCAGGTGTACAGCTTATTCCCTCTTTGCCTTTAGCCCAGAGACACGTTAACCCACTGCTCAGAAGTATCATCGGCATTGGGGTAGCACCTCGCACCTGTTGCTACGGCATAAGGAGTCAGGTGTACAGCTTATTCTCTCTTTTGCCTTTCGCCAAGAGACACGTTAACCCACCGCTCAGAAGTATCATCGGCATTGGGGTAGCACCTCGCACCTGTTGCTAAGGCATAAGGAGCCAGGTGTACAGCTTATTCCCTCTTTTGCCTTTCGCCCAGAGACACGTTAACCCACTGCTCTGAAGTATCATCGGCATTGGGGTAGCACCTCGCACCTGTTGCTAAGGCATAAGGAGCCAGGTGTACAGCTTATTCCCTCTTTGCCTTTAGCCCAGAGACACGTTAACCCACTGCACAGAAGTATCATCGGCATTGGGGTAGCACCTCGCACCTGTTGCTAAGGCATAAGGAGCCAGGTGTACAGCTTATTCCCTCTTTTGCCTTTCGCCCAGAGACACGTTAACCCACCGCTCAGAAGTATCATCGGCATTGGGGTAGCACCTCGCACCTGTTGCTAAGGCATAAGGAGCCAGGTGTACAGCTTATTCCCTCTTTTGCCTTTCGCCCAGAGACACGTTAACCCACTGCTCTGAAGTATCATCGGCATTGGGGTAGCACCTCGCACCTGTTGCTAAGGCATAAGGAGCCAGGTGTACAGCTTATTCCTTCTTTGCCTTTCGCCCAGAGACACGTTAACCCACTGCTCAGAAGTATCATCGGCATTGGGGTAGCACCTCGCACCTGTTGCTATGGCATAGGGAGCCAGGTGTACAGCTTATTCCCTCTTTTGCCTTTCGCCCAGAGACACGTTAACCCACCGCTCAGAAGTATCATCGGCATTGGGGTAGCACCTCGCACCTGTTGCTAAGGCATAAGGAGCCAGGTGTACAGCTTATTCCCTCTTTTGCCTTTCGCCCAGAGACACGTTAACCCACCGCTCAGAAGTATCATCGGCATTGGGGTAGCACCTCGCACCTGTTGCTAAGGCATAAGGAGCCAGGTGTACAGCTTATTCCCTCTTTGCCTTTCGCCCAGAGACACGTTAACCCACTGCTCAGAAGTATCATCGGCATTGGGGTAGCACCTCGCACCTGTTGCTAAGGCATAAGGAGCCAGGTGTACAGCTTATTCCCTCTTTTGCCTTTCGCCCAGAGACACGTTAACCCACCGCTCAGAAGTATCATCGGCATTGGGGTAGCACCTCGCACCTGTTGCTAAGGCATAAGGAGCCAGGTGTACAGCTTATTCCCTCTTTTGCCTTTCGCCCAGAGACATGTTAACCCACTGCTCTGAAGTATCATCGGCATTGGGGTAGCACCTCGCACCTGTTGCTAAGGCATAAGGAGCCAGGTGTACAGCTTATTCCCTCTTTGCCTTTCGCCCAGAGACACGTTAACCCACTGCTCAGAAGTATCATTGGCATTGGGGTAGCACCTCGCACCTGTTGCTAAGGCATAGGGAGCCAGGTGTACAGCTTATTCCCTCTTTTGCCTTTCGCCCAGAGACACGTTAACCCACCGCTCAGAAGAATCATCGGCATTGGGGTAGCACCTCGCACCTGTTGCTAAGGCATAAGGAGCCAGGTGTACAGCTTATTCCCTCTTTGCCTTTAGCCCAGAGACACGTTAACCCACTGCTCAGAAGTATCATCGGCATTGGGGTAGCACCTCGCACCTGTTGCTAAGGCATAGGGAGCCAGGTGTACAGCTTATTCCCTCTTTTGCCTTTCGCCCAGAGACACTTTAACCCACCGCTCAGAAGTATCATCGGCATTGGGGTAGCACCTCGCACCTGTTGCTAAGGCATAAGGAGCCAGGTGTACAGCTTATTCCCTCTTTTGCCTTTCGCCCAGAGACACGTTAACCCACTGCTCTGAAGTATCATCGGCATTGGGGTAGCACCTCGCACCTGTTACTAAGGCATAAGGAGCCAGGTGTACAGCTTATTCCCTCTTTTGCCTTTCGCCCAGAGACACGTTAACCCACTGCTCTGAAGTATCATCGGCATTGGGGTAGCACCTCGCACCTGTTGCTAAGGCATAAGGAGCCAGGTGTACAGCTTATTCCCTCTTTTGCCTTTCGCCCAGAGACACGTTAACCCACCGCTCAGAAGTATCATCGGCATTGGGGTAGCACCTCGCACCTGTTGCTAAGGCATAAGGAGCCAGGTGTACAGCTTATTCCCTCTTTGCCTTTAGCCCAGAGACACGTTAACCCACTGCTCAGAAGTATCATCGGCATTGGGGTAGCACCTCGCACCTGTTGCTACGGCATAAGGAGTCAGGTGTACAGCTTATTCTCTCTTTTGCCTTTCGCCCAGAGACACGTTAACCCACCGCTCAGAAGTATCATCGGCATTGGGGTAGCACCTCGCACCTGTTGCTAAGGCATAAGGAGCCAGGTGTACAGCTTATTCCCTCTTTTGCCTTTCGCCCAGAGACACGTCAACCCACTGCTCTGAAGTATCATCGGCATTGGGGTAGCACCTCGCACCTGTTGCTAAGGCATAAGGAGCCAGGTGTACAGCTTATTCCCTCTTTGCCTTTAGCCCAGAGACACGTTAACCCACTGCACAGAAGTATCATCGGCATTGGGGTAGCACCTCGCACCTGTTGCTAAGGCATAAGGAGCCAGGTGTACAGCTTATTCCCTCTTTTGCCTTTCGCCCAGAGACACGTTAACCCACCGCTCAGAAGTATCATCGGCATTGGGGTAGCACCTCGCACCTGTTGCTAAGGCATAAGGAGCCAGGTGTACAGCTTATTCCCTCTTTTGCCTTTCGCCCAGAGACACGTTAACCCACTGCTCTGAAGTATCATCGGCATTGGGGTAGCACCTCGCACCTGTTGCTAAGGCATAAGGAGCCAGGTGTACAGCTTTTTCCCTCTTTGCCTTTTGCCCAGAGACACGTTAACCCACCGCTCAGAAGTATCATCGGCATTGGGGTAGCACCTCGCACCTGTTGCTAAGGCATAGGGAGCCAGGTGTACAGCTTATTCCCTCTTTGCCTTTCGCCCAGAGACACGTTAACCCACCGCTCAGAAGTATCATCGGCATTGGGGTAGCACCTCGCACCTGTTGCTAAGGCATAAGGAGCCAGGTGTACAGCTTATTCCCTCTTTGCCTCTAGCCCAGAGACATGTTAACCCACTGCTCAGAAGTATCATCGGCATTGGGGTAGCACCTCGCACCTGTTGCTAAGGCATAGGGAGCCAGGTGTACAGCTTATTCCCTCTTTGCCTTTCGCCCAGAGACACGTTAACCCACTGCTCAGAAGTATCATCGGCATTGGGGTAGCACCTCGCACCTGTTGCTAAGGCATAGGGAGCCAGGTGTACAGCTTATTCCCTCTTTTGCCTTTCGCCCAGAGACACGTTAACCCACCGCTCAGAAGTATCATCGGCATTGGGGTAGCACCTCGCACCTGTTGCTAAGGCATAAGGAGCCAGGTGTACAGCTGATTCCCTCTTTGCCTTTAGCCCAGAGACACGTTAACCCACTGCTCAGAAGTATCATCGGCATTGGGGTAGCACCTCGCACCTGTTGCTAAGGCATAAGGAGCCAGGTGTACAGCTTATTCCCCCTTTTGCCTTTCGCCCAGAGACACGTTAACCCACCGCTCAGAAGTATCATCGGCATTGGGGTAGCACCTCGCACCTGTTGCTAAGGCATAAGGAGCCAGGTGTACAGCTTATTCCCTCTTTTGCCTTTCGCCCACAGACACGTTAACCCACTGCTCTGAAGTATCATCGGCATTGGGGTAGCACCTCGCACCTGTTGCTAAGGCATAGGGAGCCAGGTGTACAGCTTATTCCCTCTTTGCCTTTCGCCCAGAGACACGTTAACCCACTGCTCTGAAGTATCATCGGCATTGGGGTAGCACCTCGCACCTGTTACTAAGGCATAAGGAGTCAGGTGTACAGCTTATTCTCTCTTTTGCCTTTCGCCCAGAGACACGTTAACCCACCGCTCAGAAGTATCATCGGCATTGGGGTAGCACCTCGCACCTGTTGCTAAGGCATAAGGAGCCAGGTGTACAGCTTATTCCCTCTTTGCCTTTCGCCCAGAGACACGTTAACCCACTGCTCAGAAGTATCATCGGCATTGGGGTAGCACCTCGCACCTGTTGCTAAGGCATAAGGAGCCAGGTGTACAGCTTATTCCCTCTTTTGCCTTTCGCCCAGAGACACGTTAACCCACCGCTCAGAAGTATCATCGGCATTGGGGTAGCACCTCGCACCTGTTGCTAAGGCATAAGGAGCCAGGTGTACAGCTTATTCCCTCCTTTGCCTTTCGTCCAGAGACACGTTAACCCACCGCTGTTGGTCACTCTCTATCGAGTGAGGACGGACAGGTCGGATCTTGCATATCGGAGGATACAGCCACAAGCGACAGCCAGGTCACCAGCGGATTCCAGCGACGCCAACGGTGTCGTAGGCTTCTGCACTGGCATGCTGATGTCGCCGAAGCTTTGAACAGAATCTAGAAGCCTGTAGACAATGGCCAATTTAGCACGCAGCAGTTTATGGACAGCAGCCAGTTCTCCTTGTGTCCATTCACAACAAGCACAGTCCGTATTGATACCGTACTGTGTAAAGTTATTGAACAAGATCTCAAAAAATACTAGCAAAGCTTTCAGGAGTAAATGAGAAAGTGCAAACAGACCCCCCCCCCCCCCACACACACACACATACACACACACGAAAGGGAAATTACCCGATCGTGGTGTTACCGAGGTTTCAGTGTAAGCTAAACATAACGAGGCGAATAAACGAACACTAAAATCTGCTCTGCAAGTTCGCACTGTAGCCTGGGACCACAAGATCCGCAAGCTCTGAAAACATAAATAAATGTCTCTGGTGATTATTTTATAAATCAACAGTTCATTTTTTACTAAAAACTCTGCTTCTACAAAAGCTACTCCAGGAAATAAATGTGGAAAATCTAATGCACTGATCTAAGCTATGCACTTCGTACTAAAGTACTTTGACTTCTGGCGGAGGAAGAAATACGCGAGGAAGCCACCTCACACAAATATATGCACTAATACTTACGCAGAAAAAAATAAAGCTTAGAATAATTTGCTAAACAGTAGTTTACGCAGTAAAATACACAGGTACAGTTCACAGAAACTAACCTAAACTACTGTGTATCAAACAACAGGTACTGCTGCTACCGCTACGTGGGCGTTCTCGTGCCTCGGCGCCTGACACTGCACTTATGAGGAGCTGCCCGACCACCGTACCCTGAACTCCTAAGTGCTGGCTTTATCTCAAATGGATTGCTGGCAGTACTTTGGAACGGACGAATCATTCGTTCGCTGACCTCATACAATTTTTTACACCCATCCTCCACAATGCTCGACTTTCCCTGCCCGTTAATACAGGAGGTCTGCCATGGTCTCGATTCAGCTGTGGTTTGTCCTTGACATTTTCACTTCAGTACCAACTGACCAACAGTTGACTTGGGAAACTTTAGATGGATGGAAACGTCTGTTGAAGGATTTGTTACTCAGGTAACATTTAATGACTTTCGAAGTGTCTTAGTTATTCTGACTGACTCGTTCTGCAGTTATTGCCTCTCGACGGATAGCACAACACGCTCCGCCGCCTTCGATACAGGCGAGTCAGCCTCTCGCGACGCATAGTGGTCGCTTCCATAATACTTACTGATGTCCGAATACCTTTGATCGGACAGAGTAGCAGGTACCTGTGTACAGTGATTACCAAGTGTGCTCCCTCTTTCTTGTGGTAGATGTTGGGCAGATTGAAATACCTTCTTGAGAGTAGTTTATAATTTCACCTGCTAGCACCATTCTGACTTCTATCTCATATGTACAGTCATGCTCAAAAGTATCCGAACGACCTGAATTACACTTCGCCTGATTCGCATGCAACCCGTAGAACGCAGCTGTCTAGCAGGTCCTCTAATCGCTCCTTGGTACAGTCGTTTGACTATTGAAAATGGTTCCAACAAGTCACCACTAGAAAACACTGCTCTGTATCGCAATAACTCAAGATGTAAAGTATTACCACGATACTACAAATATCAAGGAACAACTTATCACAGATAAGACTGTCCTTAAGGCTTGTAAGTTCACATTTATTACAATTAGTGACATACCTGAAATGTTACCACTCTCATTATTACGTCAGATAGGTAATGCACGTAGTAAGTTCGTCGTACTCATGATTTCCTCATCAGAGTAACATACCGTTCTTATTATTTAATAGAAAAGACATTAAAAATTTAAGCTAATCACGAGCACCTAGTTGGGAATATGTATGAACTTCAAATGAACGACCAACCGTCTCCTTCTGTATATGGATTCAAACCCAGGTCAAGCAGACTAAGCAAAGATTTCGTGACTGACTAGGCATACAGATAGCGATATACCTCGATTTTAGACAGTATAAGTTAGCAAATATCAACTTTAAATTACATAACGTAAACATTTTTAATGGATGCCATTTCCTACCCCACATCTATTGTCCCTGTTAACGAACTACGAGAGATGTTAACTATTGCTTCTTCACAAGTAACTTACTTGAAATGCTGTAGGTTAAAGCTTTGTGTTCGACAGGGATTCGAACCCAGAACCTAATCGGATTGATATCGAAGCACAATCAACTGTGACGGATTGGATTTTCTCGGCAGTAGCTAGATGTTTTAACTGAAATGGCGTGACGAGACATTAATTTTTTACTTCCCAGGTCTCCAACCCGGCACCTATCGCTGTTATATTCCAGAGAAAACGAACGTTAAATATGGCATTGTTACACCAGCAGCGACATGTGAGCACGTTTGAACTAGAAATAATATGACGAAGAGTATAATGCTGACTGGAAATCGAACCCCACACATATCGTTGTTGACTACACGCAAAGAGACGTCAGCTATCGAATTTTTCTCCATCAGCAGCTCGGAATAACATCCTTGAACTTAGAGTGATCTCGCAAATAGTTCTGTGTCTCACTGGTAGTCATAAACGTCAGATATCGTAACTGTTGACACGGGATGAAAATACATTAAAAATCAAAATTATTATCCACCAGCAGATAGGTGTTCTCATGCTAGAGCTTGATAATACATAATGAAAACTTTAGTGCCAGGGCCAGAATTCGAACCCATTCACACGCAATATGTGGAGATGTTGTGGAATCTGGAGTTTTGAACAAACAACAAATTGTAGTCGAGCTGCATTGTCACGAAGGGATCAAATTACGCGTTAAGGGCGGTCTGAGTTGCATTCCCAGTTCAGAACCAGTTTCATCGACATACAGAAGCTGAAATAAAAGATGGAATAAGTGTCCTATGACCCTACACAAAATTTATTTCGTAACTAGAAACAAATAATGAGTATAAGAAAGGTTACTGGTGATAGAGTTTCTACATGTCGCCACTCCTGACTTTATTGTGGTTCAAACTAACATCTACTTGATAGAGAAGGAATATCATGTTTAATATGAATTTCAGACCACAATGGCATTACACCATCTTCACTTGGCGTAGCCAGAAGAGAATAGAATCCGTCTCTCCCTGTCAAAAAACATCGGCAGAATTTAGAATCAAACCCAGACCATAAGCATATGAACCTATCATCAGTCCAACAGACCACCAAATCCTCTTCTCGGTGACTCATTTCTCTATCGTAACGCCGTTGCGCCACACTGTATGAGAATTCTGACACAGGCTCCCTGTAATGGTTTGCAGTATGTTCAGTACATTCATTTACTTGTTTGACCGAATCACGATGAATTGCTGCCTCGGCTACCAAGTGCATACATTCGACTCTCTTTTGTAATAACCGAAATAAAATCACGTAATTGCCACCTACACAGAACTGCCAACAGTGTAGGATACAGAAATTTAAATAGGAAGTGTTCCTTCCCACTTGAGCTACTATACTGCGCTATCTGTTTGTTGAAAACGTCATGCAGTGCAAAAGAAAAGCTGTAACTGTCTTTCTCTCAGAAGTCTAGATCTGGCCCTATGCATTATCTCACAGCACTGTGGAATGCGGAAGTTCTGGAGGAATTGTTGTTGAGCTCTGGAGCTGTTGTTGCTACGTGTCAGCTAGTAGCGTAATGGTAAGTGTCCCGAAGTTGAGTACATTCACTGCTACATTTTTTAAAACGCAATTCTGCTGTCTCCTGAAGTTATCAATCTAATGGAACTTTGAATATAATTCCTTTCACTTCTCAACCCAAATAGTCGGATGTGGAAAAAGTGCTAACTTCTGTGACATTTTTTCTTTTTAGGTTTAATAAGTGGCCAGGCAGGAGATGCATCTTGAAACTTTTGTATTATGTTCGGGGAGAGCATATCGTGGCAAAAGACGTCACAAAAGTATTTTGTACATTAGCTGTCGTGTGATAGTGGCATTTTATTCTTCTTCAAACCTTGTTTGACAGCTTTAACTCAGATCAAATTATCTACATGCATGTATGTAATCAATAAGCTACATGTTCATTGTCAGACTGTTACAGATAACATCAGAGAATTCGCATGTATCATTGATGATTATATTCTCTCTCATGTTAACTATTGTTTTACCAACACTAAAAGATACCTTACAAAAATTGTGCACTGTATTATAAGAAATGAAATAAAACTACCCATGATAATCTTACGACAAAAGTCTGTTTTAGTAGAACTGAGTATATGTACACAAGTGTGCCTCTATCAGTAAAATACTACTCACTTAGATTTCGATTGGGTCAGTGTTTAATTGGTATGCTGTGTCATACTCCATAGGTATACAAGTGTGGCATTTCATAAATAACGATATGTATTCCTAGAAATCCAAAATTTGCTTGTGAGCAGCAGAAACAGGCGGTACCTGTTGTGCAGCATTGTAAGTTTTTCGCCATTGCACTATGAGGCGAAGGTATTTTCTTGCGATTTCCTCATATATGTTTGACCTCACTGCTTGTAGCTCTTTCACAGAAGGGATCAAACGGTGACATTCTGCGAGACTGGAACCGTGAACCACAACAAACACTTTTTCACAAGTCAGCAAGTAACCACAGAGCTATCGAAGAGGTATGTGCCTTGGCTTCCTCTTACACCTCAAGCGATATTAACTCAGAGTATTCAATGGAAAAGACAGGAAAAATCAAGTGAACTTAATTCCGTGCACATCAGGAAGGAACTCGCCGATCACAGAGATGCCAAACATACCTTGCCGTTTTCACTAATGCAGCAAATTCCTTAGTTAGAGAAAATCCGCTGTGAAGTTTGAAGTTACCGCATAATCCGTTTATTACCGTCACTATTACTATCATTTTCTTCATACCGTTGCTCAAACACATGTGCTTGAAGATCATTTAATGACTGTTGGTCATTATGGAAGTAGTTGCCCAAGAACAGGTTCTTTTCCTGTCTACGGAATCCTCTTCTATCAAACAGCAGCAATTACTCATAGATTAAGTTAAAACTAAAGTAATGGATGAAGACGTTCGTTGATAAAAAAAACGCGCTGCCTTTCTTCATTTACTTGGGCCTAGAAATGGCTGTCGAATACTGCCAAACCAAAAGCCAAGGGATCTTACTGCCTTCCCATATACGTCGTTGTCAGTTCATCCATAGATTTGGTCGACGTGACCTCTTTCAAGTTGTGTATGACAGAGAGTGTTTTAGAAAATCAATTGTTTTCCTTTGCAATAAATAGAAAGATTTTCATTCTAAGCTACGCAAGTTCAATCTTTTCGCACTATTAGTTCAAATTTAATATTCGCTTCTATAATGTAGTAAAGTATTTCACAGTTGCAAAACCCGTATCCGACACATTGACCTTACGCTTAGTCGCTGACCATAAATTCTAGCTCAGAGTGACACCAGATTAAGTAACCTAATGTAGCGAAGACTGTTTGCCAGTGCTCTTTCTCATCGGAAAATACGCAATTCACTCGTTGGGCTCCATAAGTACACACCAACAGTAATTTCTGTGTGTCTGCAATGCATACGGATTGTAGAATTTAGTGGTGCTCTCTCTTCAACATCTGTATGCCTGACCTAAACGGGCCCTTTATCGTTACAGGGCCTGGGCAGAGCTTCATCATACTGACAACAGTAAGGTGCTTATACTGACAACCTCACGGTTCGTTTCACCTGATTTTGCAATCATTTAAATAAAACAACATGACCCTCCAGTAGGAGACATTTCATCCCCAATTTCTTCTGCAAAATTTATCAGTAAGCTTTCTGGCTTCCAACCAGTGAAATGTGTCCGAGTACGGCCGGTAAACGATTGACAAACCACGATTTAGTGCCGTTTAGACGATTTCTTTAAACATTGTCGTAGCTGAAGGAATTTAGTTTCTTCTTAAATCGTCTTATGCAGCAACGTTCACAGATACCTCAAATAGGAAAAGCTCTTTATCCAGGTATGAAGGTTGTAAAACAAACTTCCCACAGTTTGTGTCAGGTTGATCTTTTCGTCTGACAGCACTGCCTAAGTATTTTGTCTAAGAGGTACCACAAAATATGTTCCTGTACCTGTGGGAATCATTGGTTGAAAACGAGTTTAATACCAATGGGTACAGTACTGCTAAATATTCAAAATGATTATCAAACTGAGCTCATCCACAAACCGAGGTGTACTTATAATATTGAAGCCAGACTTTGCATCCTTGTCTTCCTTGAGTGGGCATTGCAAGGCGTTTACAGACACATATACAATACTATGAAAACTTTGAACGCTATAGTTAACGTTGTTCTCATAAACTAATTTTGTTTCTTTAATTCTTCTGGGTCTTCAGCATACAATATGTGTTGTAGATAGAGTCTTGGACAAAAAAATTGACCGCCGAGTCGTTCATGTGAGGTGGACAATACAGTCATGTTCCCCTCACAATTCTATGTCCGGCAATATGCTCCATCTGGCAACATTGTAGACTGTGGCACTTCCTGGAAGAAGTCTTGACTTCAGTCTGAGTACATCATTCTTGACTATAGCCGTAGTCTTGAGGTAAACCGCGAGACTAGCTAATACGACACCTGGCAACCGAAAGCACACATCGACAAAATTTTATCGCCCCTTTCCTCTTGGTACTTGAGCTATGAGTGTAATTCAAGCGAATGTACAATATATTTCGCTTTCTCTCACATTGGTAATAACATTGCGTCAACAATATATTAGCGAGAGATTTCTTGGCCGACCATCTGCCTCTGAACACCCCATGTGTCTCATTTCTCTGGGACCCGTTTGCTGCCTACCAGCGGGGGCTGAGGCACCGCGCTGCCTCGCCTTCTGCGACAACGTCTGCTCCACGCCCCACTCTCGATGGTGTAAAATGCTTCAATGTTGTTGAGTGGTGATCCATAAAATCTGTCTACGATTTGTGTTTCACACTCGATAGCAATGGAGGCACGAAACCGTTTTTATTTGATATTTTATTACGCTAGTATGCGCAGAATTAATTTCATTGTTTCTGATACAGTGTGATATAATTAAATCGTCACATCCTGTTCTTTTTCCTTTCACAGGAGATTCTTCAAATAATTTATTTCTGCCATGGATTCAAATGTGTTAGTCAAGGCACAGAGAGTAAATGCAATGTAATTTGTTTGGTTTCTTTCTTTGATTCTCTATGGTAAATGGATGCGAAACATTGTGTCAATACCTTTCAGAACCTGCTCTATAGCTACTCGGGGAAAATTGCTTGTTTCAGGTTCATACAGTAATTAATGGAGAAGTGAACGCTTTTCAAAATTGATATTTAAAATATTTAATTGGACTTAAGTCAACAAAATTGCCCATATTTGAAGCTACCCAGAAAAAAGTAAATTGCTAGAGCCCCTGTTAGGAAAGTCTGCAGTGAGTTCCTAATTGCTAATGTGGAAATTTAGCATAGAGGCCCTATAGTAATCCAGAGGTCCATTTCCTTCATACTTATCATCCTGGCATATGAGTCTTAAGTGAAGAACAATATTGAAATTCATATTGATGACGGTCGATTCGAATTTCTTCAGAGATGCTTATATTGTGAAGCAGCTTGGCAGTCAGAAAGCACAGATCTATCACCATAAACACAACATACTGAGTCGAGCTACCAAGAGGACTTGATGTGTAAAGGTTTTCTTGAGATTTCTTTACAGAATTTTGTCTGGAATTTTCAGCTCCATAAAATAAATCAGAAAAAAAGCTCGCACATGGTAGCCCTTACTACATATAGAACTGACGACTCACTGAGTCATTGCGACACGAGGCATGGGCTGTACCATGGGGTTATGGACACACTGCTGCCAGCACACCACTCTCATCATGGTATTGGTCGCTCAGCCTTATAATGCACCGTGAAAGATAATAAAAGTTGTCACTTATTGAAGAATAGCATTTTTTTAGTCAAAAAATCTCAAGTGTCTTAGTTTACATGAGGTTTAAATAGAACGAGTCATTCGAATAGAAAGGGAATATCAAGTGAATTTAGTGAGTCAATTCAGTACCGTACATGGAAGTGATTGCACTGTCACAGTGTTGCCAAATTTTTGTGATGATGTTGCCAATGCTCAGCTGTGCTAGGAACAGCTCTGTAGAGGTATGTAAGGCGAATCCCGTGATCATATGATAGGAGGATACACAAAGGAGGCGCAGGGTTCGGTTAGTATGCAGCGTTTTCTCCTACCAGTATGGCAAACATTCAGGTGTATAATCTTCCATCACGATTACAGTTTCCCACAAAATAGATATGAATAAAACACTTACCTTGTTACTTTGTGACAAAAGATTATTTCAGTACAGTAAAAAGTCATTGGAAATGAACTATACCCACCTGTCACGAAAAGCAAGATAACAAACACTATGCACCTCGGAATCGATTGCATCTGTGTGCAGTCTTGTGATCATACAAGTATAAATTCATGAATTGCACGAGATTATAGAAAAATGTTGGTGCAAATAGAAGCTAAAAGAAACAAAATTAACTAATTATTCTGTGCCACCTAATAATCAATCCATTGGAAATTCAGAAGAGAAGAAACCAAAAATTATGCCCATTAAAACAGAAACTTAAGTGCAGATGCGGGCACTGTTCAGATCTGTGCTTCTTCATCTGTAGATCTATACAAATAGTATACATTAACCAGTGTATTCATTGCTTTCGTAATGTTTCGCTCTTGTTTAGTCCTCTAATGACGAACTGAATCCACACCCATGAGTCTGATTGTTTCTTTGTATCCTTCCATCTACTATCTTTGTGTATTATTCCTCGGTGTTCAAAAATCAAAATATTATGCCTATTCACACGAAATGTTAGAACGAGGACGCAAGAAGGCTAACGAATTATTATTAAAATACACTGAGACGCCAATTTGTCTGTCATCATGGTGTTAAATGGACAGAAATAGTTGGATATTATTGCCTGCATCACGGGCATCCCGTTGTCGTCTTATCTTACTGAGATTTTCGTATTACCCTGAACACAAGACGCCGAGATAAATGTGTATATTCTCCGTGACGAAAAGTCCCACATTCCATTCGTCCTGGTTAATTCGTTACGTGCTTCAGCAGCAATGAGTGACAGAAAAGCTGTTGTGAGGTGACGAATAACAATAACAATGGTAGTAATAATAAATCAATAATTAAGGATGTTTACTGCATTGCAGACAATTGTTAACGATTAACAATCCTGAGTGCTTAATTGACGCAGTGCATAAGTGTTCTTACCACTTTGTTACTGAATTCTGTTCTTGTTGTTTGCAGAAAAGAGAAAGACCCTGTAGCCATACATAGTTTACATCACGAGACGAACATGGCGTCACCGAGCTTATATTTGAAATACATTTCTGTTTTCTCTCTCTGTCTCTTGCTCTCTTTTTATTTTTATTTTTTGAAGAAAGCATCGAGAAGCGCGAGTAATAAGCAAGTAGGCATATAATGTATTTACAGTTATTTTCATGTGGATACATAATGCAAAAATACATCTTTTAAGTGTATTATTGCAGAAATTCCAATTATCGACAGTCTATTAGCGAGCTTTCTCGCATTCAGTGGGGTGAAACCCATCACAGAAGCAAGCAAAAGACAAATATTTCTGGCACCATGCGCAACACACAAAAGAAATCTCGCTACACTGACGTGTTGTCCGATATATTGCTCGGAAAACATATCTGATTCATGTTGCTAAATACAGCTCTATCAAATATCAATTTGGATTCGTACCAAGTGTATAAAAGTATATCTTGAAACACACAGAAAGTGACACAGAGGTATTCGACTGAAACATAGCCATTACCAAGATTATATCTGGGGTCGACAGTATAATCGTCTAGCACCTTGACAACCGAATGATGACAGTGCTCGTCCAGTTACTGACGTTTACTGGTATCAAAGCTATAGCATCAAAATACAAAAATGTTAATAACCCAAAGATCATTAACTTTGGAAGCCATAGTAATGTAAAGCAGTCATCGGTAGGAAGATTTGTTTGAACACCACAGTGCTTTAATAGGTACTGTCCAGTTGGAGGTGGTATGACGTTGCTATCCTCCGACATTTGAGTTGACTTACCTAGTCATTTAATAGGGGAACCTACAGTTTAACGTGGCTTTCGGACCACAGTACAACTCGGCATTTTTCACATCAACATACACTGCCCAAGGGAAAATAAGTATAAAATGGCAGATAAAAATCGTTGGACTGACCAGGGATTTAACCCGGCACCTTCGTATTTGTGATGATGATGATGATGTTTGGTTCGTGGGGCGCTCAACTGCGTGGTTATCAGCGCCCGTACAATTACCCAATCTTTGCTCAGTCCAATTTCGCCACTTTCCTGGATGATGATGAAATGATGAGGACAACACAAACACCCAGTCATCTCGAGGCAGGTGAAAATCCCTGACCCCGCCGGGAATCGAACCCGGGACCCCGTGCTCGGGAAGCGAGAACGCTACCGCGAGACCACGAGCGGCGGACCGTATTTGTGATCTTGCTCTTCACCACCTTGCCATGATGTAATGGATGAGACCCAGAACGTATTAATAAAAGGTTTTATTTGTAGCAGCTCTTTGGGTGTTCAGCATTGAAACTACGATTGTCTCTCCTCAAGTTTGGCCTCGATTTTTTCACAAGCTAGGGAGTGTGTAACAGAAATGTAGAACGTCCACGCAATATTCGATCAAAATCGGTAGAGCACTTGTCAGACCCTCTCCTTGTGAGATTTATTTACAAATCGGAAGTTTGTTTAGACTGTTTCCCCCTGCTCCCCACAACGAGCGTTCTAAGTGACATACAGCAATGTATGCAATACCTCGAATGCACTGAACGCCACAGTTTACTTTAGTCTTCTGTACTAAAACAGGTTCGTTTCTTCGAAGTAAGAGTTACGACTAAAACATACTTCTGTTTAACCTGAATTTTGTTAAACAGATATAAATTTTCATCTAACACAGCTCCTTAATAATAGTTCTATCATGCTTCGAGCTCCTGTTTTTTAAAACATATGTGGTAAAATCAACAGCTGCGTATTTCAGGCTAGTGATTCTGGCAGATATACCCATAAACTAAACCCACCTATCTGTTATAACTGGATCGTCTGCAACAGCATTGATTTAGTGGTATTGCTCTAAACGTTCCAGTGAAATCGTGAATATAACCTTTGTGTCACAGTATTGAAAACTTGAAATCGGGAATTAATTTGACTTCGGTGACCGTGCGAGTGCTCTGCATCCCGTGTGGCACTTCGTTTTCTGTTGTCTTGTGAGTCGCTTCTTACTTCTGTCAAGGCGACATGTCACAGCTCAGTGAGTTTGATAAAGGTCGTATCCTTGCGCTTTATAAAGACAAGTACTGTATCAGTGCCATTTCCCGTTTTCTCGGATACCGCAAATCCACTATTCACCTCTGGGTGAAGAGGATGGAAGATGAAGGCCACGTAAACCGTCATCGTCGCTGTGGACGCCCACGGACTACCATGGAGAATGCAGACAAGAGTATACTCCGCTGCAGTGTTGAGGACCCTATCAAGAGCAGCAGAGAAATTAAAAACATCCTGCGGCTGACAGTGAGCAGGTCGACCATACGCCATCGGCTCAACGAGGAAGGAAGGTATGGACGGAAATCGGCTGTTAAGGAAATGTTGAAAGAGCGACGTAGGGCTGCCAGGTTAAATTTCGCACTGGCCTACAGAAGGATGACGTTTTCGTACTGGGACCGTGTTATATTTACCAACTAGAAGGTATTTTAAACTGCTCCAAATAGCTCTGTCCAAGTGTATCGACCAAGTGGAACGAGATACGACCGTAAATACGTCCAACAGAGCCAAATGTGTGACCTGACGTCTGGGGCTGGATATCAGCAGATGGTTGCGACGTGCTGCGGGAACTTGAGCGTCGGATTTGTAGTGCTTATTACTGCGGAATACTGGAAGAAATCATGCTTCCTTATGTTCGTCAGCGATTTCCTGGAGGTAGAATCGCCTTCTAACATGACCGTTCGCCAGTCCATGCAGCCAATCGTGTAAGACACTGGTACCAAATGAAAGGAGACATTGAGCAGCTGGACTGGCCTCCAAAAACTGCTGACCTCAGTTCCATAGAGCACGTGTGGGAAGAGATGGAAAAAAATGTTAGGAGCAAAAGAGCTGCACCAACAACCAAGGCAGCGTTGTCGGAAGCAGTTCACGCTGCGTGAGAAGAGATGTCACAGAGTGACAGATTCATCAGAAAAGCTTGTTGCCTCTGCTCCCTGGCGATTTAATGAAGTTGTAGAAGAGGTCGGTAACTGGACGTGGTCCTGAGTCTACTGTGTTAATAGGAAGAAAGGCTTTGTTTAAAGCACATATTGTTTAATTTCAGGTTAACCTCTATTCAGCGGTTAAGATGCTGTGAACAAAAGGAAAACTTCTCCTATTTTAATTTAGTTAGTAAAATTTTAATATAAAATACATTGCAAATATTTGCATAACAAGACGAAGATGTTTATTTTAATAAAGGGTACGTTTTCTCTCATAAGACGCGTAATGACAATGAAGATTGAGTCATCAAAGAGAGACCATTTATATTGTTAAATTTTTCTCCTTTCCTGTTTATGACAACTTGAAGGGATTACATTCAATTCAGTTCTGTTTACTTAGGCGCAGTCCGCCCCCGGTAGCTGAGTGATTAGCGCGACTGAACGTCAATCCTGAGGGCTCGGGTTCGATTCCCGGGCTGGGTCGGAGATTTTCTCCGCTCAGGGACTGGGTGTTGCGTTGTGCTAATCATCATCATTTCATACCCATCGACACGCAAGTCGCCGAAGTGGCGTCAAATCGAAAGACTTGCGCCTTGCGAACGGCCTACCCGACGAGAGGCCCTAGTCACACGACACTTACTTACTTTGGAGCAGAGACGCGCAAGTGGCAAGACAGGCGCAAACGAGTGATCCTTAATTTTAATGCCAAGCAGAAGCCACAGTGGTGGGTACATGGTGGCAAAGTGGTAAGAGCAAAACCACGAATATAAAGATCTTGGGTTCGATCCCTTGTTAATCCAGCGCTTTTCATCCGCCATTTGGCACCTATTTCACCTCGGGCAGTGTTAATTGTAAAAAATGCCGAGTTGCACTGTGGTCCGAAAGCCACGTTAAACTGCAGGTTCCCCTATTAACTGGCTAGGTAAGTCAACTCAAAGGTCGAAGGATAACAACGGCATACCACCTCCAACTGGACAGTGCCTATTAAAGCACTGTGCTGTTCAAACCAATCTTCCGACTTTACTTTACTATGGGTTCCAAAGTTAATAATCTTTGGGTTATTAACATTTATCTGTTTTCATGCTGTAGCTTTGATACCAGTAAACGTAAGTAACTGGCAGAGCACTGTCACCATTCGAGTTGTGAAGGTGGTAGACGAGAATACTGTCGACCCCAGTTACAATCTTGGTAATGGCTATGTTTCAGTCGAATATCTCTATCTGACTTTCTGTGTATTTCAAGATATATTTTAATACACTTGGTACGAATCCAAATTGATATCTAATAGAGCTGTATTTCGCAATATGAATCAGATACGTTTTCCGAGCAATATATCGGAAAACACGTTAGTGCAGTGAGATTTCGTTTGTGTGTTGTGCATGGTGCAGGAAATATTTGCCTTCTGCTTGTTTCTGTGATAGGTTTCACCCCACTGAATGCGAGCAATCTCACGAATAGACTGTCAATAATTGAAATTAAGCAATAATACACTTAAAAGGTAAATCAATGCATTATGTATCCACATGAAAATAAACATACCTCAAAAAACAAAAATAAAAATAAAATGAGAGAGAGAGAAAGAGAAAAAACTATATGTATTTCAAATATCAGCTCGGTGACGCCATGTTCGTCTCGTGATGTAAACCATGTATGGCTACAGGGTTCTTTCTTCTCTCTCTGCAATCAACCAGTACAGAATTCAGTAACAAAGTGGTAAGAACATCTATGCATTGCGCCAATTACACACTCAGCCTTTCTCGGTTAGTTTGTTAATCGTTAACAATTGTCTGTAATGCAGTAAATATCCTTAATTACTGATTAGTCATTACTACCATTGATATTCTTATTCGTCACCTCACAACAGCTTTCCTGTCACTCATTGCTGCTGATGTACGTAACGAATGGATCAGGATGAATGGAATGTGGGATGTTTCGTCACGGAGAATATCCACATTTATCTCGGCGTCTTGTGTTCAGGGTAATACGAAAATCTCAGTAAGATAAGACGACAACGGGATACCCGTGATGCAGGCAATAATTCCCAACTATTTCTGTCCACTTAACAAAGACAAATTGGCGTCTCAGTGTATTTTAATAATAATTCGTTAGCCTTCTTGCGTCCTCGTTCTAACATCTCGTGGGAATAGGCATAATATTTTGATTTTTGAACACCGAGGAATAACACACAAAGAGAGTAAATGGAAGGATGCAAAGAAACAATCAGACTCATGGGTGTGGATCCAGTACGTTATTGGAAGACTATACAAGAGCGAAACATTACGAAAGCAATGAAAACACTGGTTAATGTATGCTATTTGTATAGATCTGCAGATGAAGAAGCACAGATCTGCACAGTGCCCGCTCCTGCCCTTTGGTTTCTGTCTTAATGGGCATAATTTTTGATTTATTCTCTTCTGAATTTTCAAATGAATTGATTATTAGGTGGCACACAATAATTAGTTAACTGTGTTTCTTATATCTTCCATTCGCACCAACATTTTTCTATAATCTCGTGCAATTCATGAATTTCTACTTGTTTGATCACAAGACTGCACACAGATGCAATCGATTTCGAGGTGCATAGTGTTTGTTATCTTGCTTTTCGTGACAGGTGGGTATAGTTAACTTCCATAGACTTTTTACTGTACTGAAATACTCTTTTGTCACAAAGTAACAAGGTAAGTGTTTTATTCATATATATTTTGTGGGAAACTGTAATTGTGATGGAAGATTATACACCTGAATGTTTGCCACAACTGGCAGGAGAAAACGCAGCATACTAACTGAACCCTACGCCTCCTCTGTGTATCCTCCTATGATATGAGCACGGGATTCTCCTTGCATACTTCTACAGTGCTGTTCCTAGCATAGCTGAGCATTGGCAACATCGTCACAAACATTTGGATACACAGTGACATACCAATCACTTCCATGAACGGTACTGAATTGACTCACTAATTTCACTTGATATTCCCTTTCTATTTGAATGACTCGTGCTATAAAATCGTCATGTAAACTAAGACACTGATACAGAATTTTTTTTGGTTAAATAAATGATATTCTTCAGTGAGTGACAACTTTTATTATCTTTCACGATGGATTATGAGACTGAGCGACCAATACCATGATGAGAGTGGTGTGCTGGCAGCTGTGTGTCCGTAACCCCGTAGTACAGCCCGTATCTTGTGTCACAGTGGCTCAGTGAGTCGTTAGTTCTATATATGATAAGGGACAGTGTGTGCGAGCTTTTCCTCTGATTTATTTTATGGAGCAGCGGTTTTTCAGAAAAACTTTTGTATCGAAATCTGATGGAAACCTTTGCACATCAAGTCCTCTTGGTAGCTCAAATGGTTCAAATGGCTCTGAGCACTATGGGACTTATCTACTGTGGTCATCAGTCCCCTAGAACTTAGAACTACTTAAACCTAACTAACCTAAGGACATCACACACATCCATGCCCGAGGCAGGATTCGAACCTGCGACCGTAGCAGTCGCGCGGTTCCGGACTGCGCGCCTAGAACCGCTAGACCACCGCGGCCGGCTCTTGGTAGCTCGACTCAGGAAGTTGTGTTAATGGTGATAGATCTCTGATTTCTGACTGCCAAGCTGCTTCACAATACAAGCATCTCTGAAGAATTTCGAATCGACAGCAAGCAATGCGAATTTCAATATTGTTCTTCACTTAAGACTCACATGCCAGGGTGACACATGATGGAAATGAACCTCTTGATTACTATAGGGCCTCTGTGCAAAATTTCCACAGTAGCAATTAGGAACTCACTGCAGACATTTGCTAAGAGCTGCTCTAGCAACTTACTGTTTCTCTGGGTAGCTTAAAATATGGGCAATTTTGTTGCCTTAAATCCAATTGAATATTTTAAATATCACTTTTGAACAGCGTTTACTTCTCCATTAATTAATGTATTAACCTTAAAACAAGCAATTTGCCTGAGTAGCTGCACAGCAGTTTCTGAAAGGTGTTGACACAATGTTTCACATCCATTTACCATAGGGAATCAAAGAAAGAAACCAAACATATTACACTGTGTTTACTGTCTGTGCCTTGACTAACACATATGAATCCATGACCAAAATAAGTTATTTGAAGAATCTCCTGTGAAAGGAAAATAACAGGATGTGATCCATTAATTATAGCGCACTGGATCAGTAACAATGAAACGAATTCTGTGCCACATTGATGTATTGCATACTAGTGTAATAAAATACTCATCAAATTAAACGGTTTCGTGCCTCCGTTGCTATCGAGTGTGAAACACGAATTGTAGATAGATTTTATGGATCACCACTCAACAACATTAAAGCATTTTACGCCACTGAGAGTGAGGAGTGGAGCAGACGTTGTCGGCAGAAGGCGAGGCAGCGCGGTGCCTCAGCCCCCGCCGGTAGGCAGTAAATGGATCCCAGGGAACTGAGACACGTGGGGTGTTCAGAGGCAGATGGACGGTCAAGAAACCAAACTGTTATTACCAATGTGACAGAAAGCGCAATTTATTGTACATTCGCTTTAATTACACAGCTCCAGTACCGATTGGAAAGGGGCGATAAAAGCTTTGTCAACGTGTGCTTTCGGTTGCCTGGCGTCGTATTAGCTAGTCTCGCGGTTTATCTCAAGACTACAGTAATAGTCAAGAGCGATGTACTCAGACTGAAGTCAAGACTTCTTCCAGGAAGTGAAGCAGTCTACGATGTTGCCAGATGGAGCATATTGCCGGACATAGAATTGTGAGGGGAGCATGACTGTATTGTCCTCCTCACATGAACGACTCGGCGGTCAATTTTTTTTGTCTAAGGCTCTATGTACAACACATATTGTACGCTGAAGACCCAGAAGAATTAAAGAAACAAAATTAGTTTATGACGACAACGTTAACTATAGTGTTTAAAATTTTCACAGTATTGTATACGTGTCTGTAAACGACTTCCAATGCCCACTCAAGGAAGACAAGGATACACAGTCTGGCTTCAATATTATAAGTACACCTCAGTTTGTGGATGAGCTCAGGTTGATAATCATTTTGAATATTTAGCAGTACTGTACCCACTGGTGTTAAACTCGTTTTCAACCAATGATTCCCACAGGTACAGAAACACAACTTGTGATACCTCTTAGACAAAATACTTATGCAGTGCTGTCAGACGAAAAGATCAACCTGACACAAATTGTGGGAAGTTTGTTTTACAACCTTCATATCTGGATAAAGAGCTTTTCCTATTTGAGGTATCTGTGAACGTTGCTGCATAAGACGATTTAAAAAGAAACTAAATTCCTTCAGCTATGACAATGTTTAAAGAAATCGTCTAAACGGCACTAAATCGTGGTTTTTCAATCGTTTACCGGCCGTACTCGGACGCATTTCGCTGGTTGGAAGCCAGAAAACTTACTGATAAATTTTGCAGAAGAAATGGGGGGAACGAAATGTCTCCTACAGGCAGGTCATGTTGTTTTATTTAAATGATTTCAAAATCAGGTAAAACGAACAGTGAGGTTGTCAGTATAAGCACGTTACTGTTGTCAGTATCATGTTGTTCTGCCCAGGGCGTGTAATGTGAAACAGCCCGTTTAGGTCAGGCATATTGTATACAGAAGTGGAAGAGAGAGCACCACTAAATTCTACAATCCGTATGCGTTGCATACACACAGAAATTACTGTTGCAGTGTACCTACGGAGCCTTATGAGTGAATTGCGTATTTTCTGGTGAGAAAGAACGCTGGCAAACAGTCTTCGCCACATTTGGTTACTTAAACTGGTGTCATTCTGAGCTAGAATTTACGGTCAGCCACTAAGTGTAAGGTCAGTTACTTTGGTTTTAATGTAATCTACGAGTAATTGATGAAGTTTGATATTAACATGAAGAGGATTCCGTAGACTATAAAAGAACCTGTTCTTGGGCAACTACTTCTATAATGACCAAAAGGCAATAAATGATCTTCAAGCACATGTGTTCCAGCAGTGCTGTGAAGAAACTGATAGTAATACTGACGGTAATAATCGAATTATCCGGTAACTTCACACTTCCCAATGGATTTTCTCGAACTAAGAAATTTTCTGAATTAGTGAAAATTTCAAAATGATTTCAAATCGAGTCTATGATGCCTAGAATTGTCTTTACATCCTGCTGACATGACAGTACCGTAATCTCTGCGTCAGAAGCTTGCTTCTACTTAACCATTTAATAGACTCGATTTTTTCCACCGTGACTAATTTTGTAAGCTAAGCGCATCGTCAGTTACAGCATACTCCTGCGGCTGGGAAATGTGGCCACAATGGTCTGGTGGAACGAACTATCACATGTGCAATGCGTGGGTTCAGGCATTTACTTATAAGAGGCACAAACAGATTCACTTTAGCTCTAGTAACCTCAAGAGAAAGATATTATAATCCAGAACTCACATTAAACATCACGTCCCTTCATTACCAACTGGGCAAAGCCGGTTTATGTTGGGAAATGACATATGCGGAAGTTATGGTGAACAGAAATACTGTCGCCACTAAACTTACTTACATTAGAAAATTTTATTTTATTTGATGAACCGATAGCCATTTAAAGGAACAGGGTTCTTATTTTACTTGTACTTGATTGAACCAGAGACCTTGAAAAATTTGGTGCTGGACTGTGATTCGAATTCGTATCTCCTCCTTCGAGGATCTGAATCTCTCTCCCTTTCCCAAGACTGCAATCTTCTCTAAGTCTCCTCCAAAGTTAAGTATTTGGGCCTGAATCCTAGTCCAGTACAAAAATATTCATAATTTCATTTCAAGCCCTATCACGTGCACACCAGCCTGTTAGTGAATATTAATGTGCAATTTTAATGGATGTTCATGTGTTGGCAACATTTGCAATAGGTGTCGTTGTTTCTGCTCAAACACGCACACATCTTACTGTTGGTGACTAAGCAATTGATACTTACGCTATAATCGTGGATGATAAAGAAGGACGGCAGGTGTGCGGTTCGATTGTCGCTCAGGCACAAAAATTTGTATCCTTATTTTAGATTCAAACACCTAGCAGCTGGTAAGAAAAAACGATACGTAAAATTTTATTTTACTTAGTTAACAATCCGATTACGTGTTGGGTTCATATCTCTGTCACAGAATTTCACATCATGCGGTTAATCTTTAAATGCATGCAAACTTTGTTACTTCTGAATAGAGGTACAGCAACATCTTTCGTGGTTAGTTAACAGGGACGAAAGGGACTTAATAGAAATCCCGGTTTATTACAAAAACAGTCGTCTTTTATTTTCAAGTTTAGATTTGGCTTCTGCTACTGGCGAAAATTTGGGTAATTCATGACTCTTCATGGCTAGTCAGCAATATGATATGATATGATTAGATTAGATTTGATTAAATTAATACTTATTCCATAGATCATGAATACTTAATTTCGTAATGATGTGAAATGTGTCATTTTAATGAAAGATATCTTTACATACCATGATTCAAATTCTTTACAACAATTTTTTCCTCTTTCTCTCATTCTTCTTTTATCTCTCTCTCTTTCTCTCTCTCTCTCTCTATCTCTGTTTTCTCTCTGTGTCTCTCTCTGTCTCGCACACACACACACACACACACACACACACACACACACACACATTATATTTTATTTTTATTTTTTCTTGTGCTCGACTATCAGTGATGCAGGAAAACGTCTGTGAATGAGTTTCTTAGTTTTAAGTACACTCATGAAAGAAATATAAAAACAACTATGAGAGTTACTGATTTATGATGCTTAGTTTGCAGTCAGTTGTGAGTATTATTAGTAGCTACCCTCCAGGCCCTAAACCTAGTTACAGATATGCGAATCAGACACATTACGTATTCCAGCCCGTGGCAGCCGCATCTTTGAGACTCCAGCTATGGTCACTCCCCAACCCGCTGTAGGCACACATCTGTTCGTCCTCTTCCTGCTGGTACTGTCACTGAGATCTGGCAACAAGGCAAGGTATGTTGGGCAACTCTGCGATCGACGAGTTACTTCCTGCAGTGCACGGAATTAAGCCTCAAAGTTCACTTGATTTTTCCTGTAATTTCCATTGAATAATCTGAGCTATTATTGCTCGAGTTGTAACAAAAGATTGTAAATTTACGGTTTTCAGTCCACGAAAGTCATAGTACTCTGAAATCTCAACTAACCTCGTCTTTTAAACAGCGGTTTACGAGTTCTAGCCGCTATTGGCCTCGTAAGAGGAAGTGAAGGCACATATTTCTTTGCTAGCTCTGTGGTAATATACTGACCTGTAAAAAACCAACTGTTATGTTTACCGGTTCTAGTTACACTGACTGTGAAGTTTTTATCCCTTCTGTGATAGATCTAGAAGCAGTCAGATCAAACATCGATCAGGAAATCGTAAGAAAATACTTTCGGCTCATAGTGCAATGGTGAAAAACATACAAAGCTGCACAACAGGTAACGTCTCATTCCGCTGCTGGCAAGAAAATTTTGGGATTCCAGGATTACATAACTTTGTTTATGAAATGCCACAGTGCACAGTTTTCGTAAGGTTTCTTTTAGTGTTGTTAAACCAATAGTAAACATGACAGACAAATAAATCATCAATGATATATGCGCATTCTTTGATGTTGTCTATGGCAGTCTGACAATGCACATGCAGTTTATTGATTACATACATGTAGAAAACTTGTTCAGAGTTAAGGCTGTCAAACAATGTTTGAAGAAGAATAAAATGCCACTACCACACGACAGCTAAAGTAGGAAGTACTTTTCTGATGCATCTGCTGCCTGGCTGTCTATTAAACCTGAAAAGAACAAAATGTAGCCGAAGTTAGCCCTTTTTCCACATGCGACTATTTGGGTTGAGAAGTGAAGGGAATTATGATCAAAGTTCCATTAGATTGATAACTTCAGCGGACAGCAGCATTGCGTAGTAAAAAGTTTTAATGAAATTTTAAAAAAATAATAAATAATTAATTAATAGTTACCTTTTTTTAAAAAAAATATCGTTTTTGATTTTATTTTTCTTTCCTTCTGTACGTACGAACTTTGTTGTAGGACCTCTTATTTACGTGTGGTAATAAAAATTCATTTACACAGAATTACGTACGTTTAAAATTATGTGAATTCATATTAACTGATTAAGAATATTTAGTTGAGAATTAAATCCTTTATATAACTCGGCCTCGGCACACATTTTCTAAATGCAGTGGTTTTTTTTTTTAATATTTACTGAATTCTTTCTCGGCGTTAGCTATGGAACACAAGACTGTCTCTATTAGCAGAAAATGGTTAAATATTGCCAAGCCGACGTTTAATTATCATCGATAAAACACACTTCACTATACATTTAAGTTATTTGAAAGAACCAAAATTGTTAAATTCCAACGTTAACTATCCGCCTATGAATGCACAAATGTGAAACTAGTAAATAATTCCGTCAGTCTCAGGATCGCTGTAAAAGAAAAAAAATTTTCTTAATTCTCTGCTAATTTTTATCTGCTCCCGATTTACGGGTTTGGTTAACTTTTCTTAGCGGAACAATTTTTTAAATGTGCCGCCGCTGCAAATCGTTCGGTCGCGGCACAGCCCAGCAACACCGCTAAAAACGCTGAAAATTCTTTAAAGAAATATTATAGATGACATGGGCAAGCTAATTTACATTAATAATACACACTGCATGCGGGCTTAATTAAATATTATGCAAATATTTTTAGTAGCTGTATGTCCGATTACGCTGTGTCTCGTAAACGGTTGGCCCTGACTAGTATTATTACGCAATCTGACTGCATGAAACAACAACAAAGAATGAAATGAAACTTTCCGTTCACACAATTAATTAATTAAGTCCCCAGCAACTATAAACCTACGAAACCAAAGGACAAATGTAATTGTTCTGTGTGTGGGAGTGTGACTCAACGTACACATCTGGCACGGTTCTTCTTCAACAAGACAAGAAATTTTAAATACCAATTACACTGACGTGATAAAAGAAAATTAGAAATACTATAATTGCGCAAGAAAACCAGAATTACACTCTAATACAAGAACACAAGCCAGATGCTTTGTTGACTGAACCTGTAATGACGCGTTATTCAGGACATTGAAATAATGAGAAAAAAGAGAAAAGTAGTTTGTTACCTTAATTTATATTGATGAAAAGCACTCTAATCATTACAATATCTCCACACCGACTCGCTACTACCACATCTCAACCAGAACTCTCCAATATCACATCTCAGCAAGCATTGCCTACTAGCACATCTCAACAAACACTCCTCACTATGACATCTCAGCACACACTTACAACCACGAGTTCTCAACAAGCACTGACTACTACAAGCTCTGCCCAAGCACTGTGGAGGCGGCTTAATAATACTCTTTGGTGCAATCTCTGGCGCAATGGTTCAGTGTAGCCACCTTTCATATGCCCCTCCTCCACAGGCCAGAATTTGATGGTATTTTTGCCAGCATTGGTGGTGAAAATACCACCAAATTCGTCCACAAAAATACAGACAAAAATAAAAGATAATATTAATACCTAAATATCACATAATTAGTTAAAATTTTGGCTTTGCACTGACCTTTCAATAACCTAATATATAAAATACATTAGGCAATACAAATTCTTTTCATACATGTGACTTTACATAATAGTTCACACAACACACAAAAAATCAGTTTATACAAATGTTCACATAAAATGCTTTCAATGATTAGTTCCAGTAGTAGCACCCAGCGATGGTCAATAGGTGCAAACACCAACAAGTGACATCATTTTAGTAAAAGCAGTTTCATCAGTGGCACCCACTAAAGTTGAGCAGGTATACACAGCAACAAGTCACATTATTTCAGTAAAAAGCAGTCCATCAGTGGCACCCAGTAGTGTTGAGCAGATACACACAGCAACAAGTCACATTATTTCAGTAAAAAGCAGTCCATCGGTGGCACCCAGTAATGTTGAGCAGGTGCAGACACCAACAAGTGACATCACTCAGCAGAAACAGTTCAATTAGTGGCACCCAGCAATGTTGAGTAGGTGCACACAGCAACAAGTCACATTATTTCAGTAAAAACCAGTCCCAACAGTGGCACCCAGCAATGTTGAGTAGGTGCAGACAGCAAGAAGTAACATCATTTCAGTAGAAACAGTTCCAACAGTGGCACCCAGCAATGGTCAACAGGTGCAGACACCAACAAGTGACATCATTTCCATAGAAGTAGCTCCATCAGTTGCACCCAGCAATGTTGAACAGGTGCAGACACCAACAAGTGGCATTATTTCAGTAGAAGCAGTTTCATCTGTGGCACCCAGCAATGTTGAGTAGGTGCAGATAGCAAGAAGTAACATAATTTCAGTAGAAACAGTTCTAACAGTGGCACCCAGCAATGTTGAGTAGGTGCAGACACCGACAAGTGACATCATTTCCATAGAAGTAGCTCCATCTGTGCACCCAGTAATGTTGAAGAGGTACACAGCAACAAGTCACATTTCTCAGCAGAAGCAGTTCCATTAGTGGCACCCAGCAATGTTGAACAGGTGCAGACACCAACAAGTGACATCATTTCAGTAGAAGCAGTTCATCAGTGGCACCCAATAATGTTGAGCAGGTACACATAGCAACAAGTCACATTTCTCAGCAGAAGCAGTTCCATTAGTGGCACCCAGCAATGATGAGCAGGTCCAGAGAGCAGTCCATGATATTCACTATCACTGATCACACTGTTCATCAGAGTTTATAAGCAGAAATTTACATGCCCTAGTGGCACCAATCATGTAGAAAAAGTACAAGTAACAGTCCATAATATTCACTATCACTGATCACACTGTTCATCAGAAGAAATTAATCATTCCTAAGTGGCACCCATTATGTTGAAAAGTGCAGGTAACAGTTCATAATATTCACCATCACTAATCAGACAGTTCAAGCATGAACAATAGTTTGAATACACATACAAATGCTTTTACAATGCTCTTACACTAAACATACAAATTCTAATAAACACACAAATGATATCAGATAATTGTCATATTAACTATTACAAATACTCAAATATCAGTAAACCTATAATATTTATGGGTGTCAGTGCAACCCACTACAAACAAATAAAATAATATTTAGGAGATAGGTGGGTAGGATTAGGAAAGGAAAACACACAAAACACACTCACTCATCTTTCATCCACATTAAGTACTACTGTGTAATTGAATAGTGTTAACTGTGTAAATGCAATTCTGTCAAAATTTGATGTTCATCATGTGTATCAAGTAGTAGTGGCAGCAATGTATAACAGTCAATAATAGTTAAGTCAATGTCATAGTCATCATGTCAAGATCAATGTTTGCCAAGCCAGATCAAATGTACTGTTGCTGAAAAACTGTCAGTGAACCAAGATATGCAAATACTTTCTCTCTCCAAAAAAGAGTATATACTGCTTATTGATTTAACAAAGTGTGTGCGTAGGCAATCTTCTTTCCACTTTAGTGTTCTAGTCTGCTGTCTTCATCCTCCTTGTTCCATATAGACCAACAAAAAAAAAAAAAAAAAATATGCTCCTCACTTACTTTACTTCGGTACACCAAAACTCCAATAATCATAAGCATCACATAATCTCAATACTACAATAATACCTCTTACGTCGATACATATAAACCTTATCATTAATAGCATTTACCTTACCTCTTGTCCACAAAAACTCCAATAATCATCAACTTCATATAATCTCAATACCTCAATAATACCTCTTCAATACGTCGATACATATAAACCTTATTGCCAATATCATTTCACTTCCATAACAACTCTTTCCTCTAGTCAGTCTCCTCGAACAAGTACAGATAAAATCCTAATGCAAACCTCATCATCCCATACAATCCGAAGACACACTGTCAACACACAACCTCTGTGTAATCCATCTGACCCAAATCTTCTACTCATTATGAATTATAAACAAAGAAATGCATACATGACCTCTAACAGACTTAGTTCGAATAACTCTCAGTAATTAAGTACGATTACGTAGTATGAATGATCATAATATTTCACAGTGTGTACACCACTTCAAGAATTATGGCAGAAGCAAACATGTGGAGTATTTCTTGTGTCAAGTGTCACTTCCTATTTCAATTGCTCACGAAAAATACAGTGTAATAATTGTTAATGGTCTAAACCTAGTAATGGTATGTCATGTCGCTAGCTTCCTTCCTATTAGCATAAATTTATACAGCTTTCATAAAACCTCAGCTCATGTGACTTCTATGAAGTTTCTTGCACTAATGTCGTTCGTCGAATTATAGCAGTTCATTTTCTTATCTTAAAAATATAAGGCACTGAGCGTAAGCAAAACAAGCAATAGCGAGTAAATATACCAGTAGTGAACAGAATGTCAAAAAGTGGATGCAGCACAAATCCTACAACGAGGCTCTGCCAAGCGAACAATCTATAATTAATACCATAGTGTGACCTAAACTCTATGTTCGTACACAGTATATCAGCATTTCTATACACCAAATTAAAGAGTAGTTATGACAACAAACAGAAATGTATAAATATGCAATCCACACGCATAGCAGCAAATAGGTCATTAGCATCATATCAGCATGAGCAAATAAATGTTCATATGTAATCTTAATAAGTAAACATGAAGGCGTAAGCAGATAAATCACAAAGTATAACTTACATACATAATCACAGTCAGCACAATTAATCAGGTGACAATTATAATTTAAATAAATAAGCACAGCAGGCACATAATTAAAAAAATATGACATCAGTGAAAAAGCAGTGCAGCCAAGCGATGCATAATATACACAAGTTACAACCCTGTTCATTAATAATCATTGTCAAAATCAGTTAACGTACGCAAGCACGTCGCTTCACAAGTAATTTCATAGAACATGAAATTTAGCACAAAGTATGAATCACGTAATCGCGAGCAGCAAATTACGTCTAAAATACGTACCTAAGTGGAAATATGTTGCCTGAAAAATAAACTCAATTAATAGTTACCTTTTTTAGTTTATTAGTTTCTTCTTGGAAATTACATTCTTTCTGAAATTTTCTCGATGGCAAGTCCTCTTAACGTCGGAGACACACAGAATTTACCTGAAGTTCTTAAATATTTTATAGAACCGTATCCTGAAAAATACTGAATGTTAATATCATAATTCATCAAGTTACTATAGTTTTATACTGAATTTAATCGGAGAAATTAAACTGTGTATTTGTTTACGGCTGTCAGTGCATTCGCACTGAGCGCTCGATCAGCTGTAGGCGCGTGGCGTAGGAAGTAATTGTTTGCGGTCAACGACTGCCTTGTGCGGCGCGCAGACTTGACTGTTGCTTTGAGTATGTGCCGCCGCCAAAACACAGCGCGGTATCCTTGTACTCTCCGCATGTTTACATTTAGCTGTTAGTTTCTCACAAGTATGTCATTCTACAAAAATTTTTCAAAAGTATATCATTCCACAAAAATTTTAGAAACTACGAACCTCACGTTTTGTGGTAGGAACAGCATAATTACGAATAGCGTCTAATTTCTCTGGATCAGGAAGAATACCTTCTGCAGAAATAATGTGACCGAGAAATTTCACCTGAGAACGACCAAATTCAGATTTTTCTAATTTCACAGTAATGCCAACTCGTGCAAAAATACGTAATAATGAATCCAAAATTTTGTTGTGCTCACTCCAAGAACGTTTAGCAATAAGAATATCGTCAACATATGAAGTAATATTGTCACGAAGATAAACAGGTAAAATTTCGTTTAAACTAGGAGTAAATGCTACAGAAAATATATTAAGTCCAAACGGTAATTTCCGAAGTCACTTTTAGGTAAAATAGTCATATCCGGTTATTGTTTACTTACTCTCTAGATAGATTGATAGTTGAAGAGTTGGTTTGACAGATGCAAAGAATAGTAAAGAGTAGGCAGCGGTACAGAAAACTAAAAGAGAAATAGCACCACTACAGCTCGGGGCCCTATGCTCGCTACGGCACATATTCACTTAGAGTAGTGAATCCCCTGAGGACTTTAATAGCCGCACATAATTTCTAGTTTGTGACTTAATGGCCAATTTAGTGGAAGTGCGTACATAAATTGATCTAACCATGCACATGGATGTATGTCATTCTTAGAGTTGCGGAAGATCTTAAATTTCCGAACAGTCAAAAAGTGTTTATAGTCAAAGTTTTCGCCTCGTGGCGACAAAGACCTACCGCGTCTGTCCCAGTCCCAATGACGATTATTGTTAAATTCACGCGCCTGGCGCTCTCTTGTTGCATCCCGTAAGTGAAACAAATTATTTTCTTCAAACCCTTCTGCTAAGCTAACACTTGTCAATTTATCTGAGATTTCCTCAACTCTTTCCGATGAGTCACTTAATTGTCCTTTCTGTTTACTTACGTCGTCCGTAAATGTCGCGACTCGGGTTTCGGTGTTCTCACATTTAGTAGTTAACTGTTCACACTGTTGCGTTAAGTTATTTATTCTGTCATTTGGTACGGATTCCTCGATTCTTTCAATTATTTCTTTCTTATCGTGTGCACATTGTAAATTTAACTCTGAAAATTTTTGTACTATCACGCGATCTTTTTCTTCCCGTTCTCTGTCCTGTTCCTCTTGTCTGATTTCTGTTGAAATTAAACTATTATTGTGAACATTCAAAATCGGTTGTACTTCTTCTCTAATTTCTTTCTTTGATTCATCTTTCATGTTTTTGAAACATGTCCCTGTTCGTGAGCCTAACTGTGTTTCCATTGTTTCCATCTCGGTTTTACTTGTTCCTATTTGTGATCCCAGTGAGTCTAACCGTGTTTCCATTGTTCCCATATCAGTTTTAATTTCAGATCGTAACTGTGATCCCACTGTTTTTAATTCAGATCTTAGCTGTGATCCCACTGTTTTTAATTCGGTTTTAATTGTTCCTAGTAGTGATTCAAACTGTGTTTCCATTCGTGATCCCAAATTTAATATTGCACTCATCAACTGCTCCGTTTCTTCTGTCGTTAACCACGTAATCTGTGAATTTTCTGATTGAGAAAAATTTTGAACTGTTTCCGGACTATTTTCCCTACTTATTAAATTGTTTTCCACTACATTATTCATGACACTGTTTTCCTCTGTTGGCGAGTTCGCCATGTTAACAGTTTCGTTATTCTGACTATTCATCATTTTTGCCTTTTTCATTGACCGCGTAATCATTTACAAAACATACAAAACTCGTCACTGTACGAAAATTACACACAGTGACTCCTTATCTCCAACAATACCATTCACACGAGATGTTTCCCTCAAACACGATTAACGAACAATTGAAATAATCGCACTAGATTGTCAAACGCGTATACAAGACAACAAAATTAAATTATGAAATACCATTAGAAGAATGACAATTACCAAATCTACACATGCAATATAAACTACAATTACTAAACTACAAATTACTATAACAATACTACTGTCTACTATTTTTACAATCAGAAGATTCCAAGGGACGATCCGAAGCAGCGCTCGCCACGTGCATGGGGGCTTAATTATTTAAAATGAGAATATTTTTAGTAGCTGTATGTCCGATTACGCTGTGTCTCGTAACCGTTTGGCCCTGACTAGTATTATTACGCAATCTGACTGCATGGAACAACAACAAAGAATGAAATGAAACTTTCTGTTAACACAATTGATTAATTAAGTCCCCAGCGACTATAAACCTACGAAACCAAAGCACAAATGTAATTGTTCTGTGTGTGGGAGTGTGACTCAACGTACACATCTGGCACGGTTCTTCTTCAACAAGACAAGAATTTTTAAATACCAATTATACTGACGTGATAAAAGAAAATTAGAAATACTATAATTGCGCAAGAAAACCAGAATTACACTCTAATACAAGAACACAAGCCAGATGCTTTGTTGACTGAACCTGTAATGACGCGTTATTCAGGACAAGAAATAATGAGAAAAAAGAGAAAAGTAGTTTGTTACCTTAATTTATATTGATGAAAAGCACTCTAATCATTACAATATCTCCACACCGACTCGCTACTACCACATCTCAACCAGAACTCTCCAATATCACATCTCAGCAAGCATTGCCTACTAGCACATCTCAACAAACACTCCTCACTACGACATCTCAGCACAGACTTACTACCACGAGTTCTCAACAAGCACTGACTACTACAAGCTCTGCCCAAGCACTGTGGAGGCGGCTTGATAATACTCTTTGGCGCAATCTCTGGCGCAGTGGCTCAGTGTAGCCACCTTTCAACACTTTTGATAAATTATAATGTATTTAGACCACAACAATAAGTCAACTTACATTAGTTTGTAATTTCTCCTCTAATGGCGGCTAAATCTAGATACAGACAGAAGAAGTCTACCCGTTCATAAAATGCTACGCCACAGCTTGCTCTCACTTTCAGCTCTACAGGGAGACGACAAAGAATACACACTATGTGGTGGTTTTTATATTACTGCTGACCATTAACATGTCTTTGTAATCTTACAACATTATTTTCCTCTGTGGCTGAATTTTACATTTTTGTTATCGCAGATATTGACACATTTCGCAATTACATTATGAGTATAGAAATATTACAATCATAAATGCATCGAGAATATTACTACAGAAAATATTGCAATAATAACGAATGTCTTTTACACAAAATTAATTAATATTTTTTGTTAAATAATTACAGTATATACAAATTGCTTCATAGCAGCGTATATGGTACAATTACATTTTTGTTTATTAATAGTGTGAGTTTGTCAGGGAACGTTACATTGCCCCCTGGCAACATTTGGCAAAGAGTTTCTATACTTTGACACAATGGTGCCAGTAACGTTCTTTACAATTCTGTATTTTTTTTATGGAATGGCTCTTTCAATTAGTCCCAGGGTTATGTACGCTCATGGCTCCCCCATTTGGGCGAAGGCAGACAGGAAACCTGGGCAAAACTGTGCCGGACCCCAGCCATCCCTGTTGGTTCATGATTAATCTTGTCTCTTTAACAGTCATTCTTTTGAATTGATTTAGCAGTTTGTCATCAACAGTTACATAATATCATAGTCACATACAGTTCAACGAAAGTTTTTTGTGTGTGATTAACAACTCGTTATTATTAATTTTGCGATATTCTGCAAGGTCACTTGTCATAGGATATATCACTTAGTTCTTTTAAATCATTTAGCACAACGTCACTTTTCATAATGTTCCCACTACCTACGTGTTACAAATCCATCTCCTACACTTGTTAGTGTTCATTTTCTCTCGTCAATTTACGGGTATACATGATAAGTGTTCAATGTTTATCAAAATGGAGTTCATTGACATGTTATGCAGTTTGTGTAAATATTTTGGAATATGTCAATAATGCTGTAGTTGGTGAGCGGTGCGGAGTGATTGTTGAGCGGCGCTCGGCGTGGCGCGTCGGCTCCGTGTAGGTCACTGCCCCCGGTGTTGACAGCTACGGCGCGGAGAGGCGTGTGGCTGTCTGGTCTGCTACGGGCTGCTGTGGCCGCTGCATGGCTGAGGTAGCCGGATGCGCGTTGTGTATCAGCTCGCCCGTGTGACTTCTTGCAGTGCTCCAGCAAACATGCAACAAGTTCACAAACAGTGTACTATCCTTATGGGCATTTTTCCTGCTGTGGGAAAGAACGCACACAGTTATTGGCAGTTATTATTCAGTAGGCCTTCACTAGTCTGGTTTGCACAATGTTTCGTTGTCACAGTAACACGTTTTATGGGCACACAATATTTTTTCACCATGTCATGACTTGTCATTAATCACACGCAAGTTATCACCTTAGGACAGAATGTATCTCTGTAGTCAATGCGCTTCCCTAGCGTCCCTTGACACACAAAGAGTTATAGTTTGACACTAACTTGGTCCACCGTCCGTTATCGGCTCGCTGTTCGTGTCGTGCTAGTTCCTTGTCCACTTGCACACACGGCGATGATACAGTTTCTTATTGCTTGTTCATGACAACCTCGTGACGTATTGCTGCAGGTTTAACAGTCACTGTCTGTCTCTGCCACACAATACTGCACTCATGTTTAAGTTTTTTCATTTGCAATGTCCGTTGTGCAATTTTTGTAACAGCACATTCGTAACTTCTTTGTTCGCTCTTTACCAAGGAGTGTGATAATTGCGTACATGGTAACAAATATTAAAATTTCGTATTAGTTTGCCCAAAAATCATCTATATTTATGTTCGAGTAGATTTTATTTGTGCATTCCAGCCGGATTAAGGCATATTGTTTAATAACTCCTTTGAAATTATGTCTCAGTTTACTTGCAAGGTCCTACGTAACTACAGTGTAGTCTCCGTAGGCTAAAATTGACTTGGACTGTATCAGGCTACCTCTTTTAACTGATTGGATCTGCACATGCTTCAATTGAAGCTTCTTTGTGCGTAACTTTGCGTTACTTAAATTTGCAATAAGTTTGCCTCCCATGGTGCCCTCGGGTCACTACTGGGTGCATTATTCTCTTTGATAACACTGGTTTGAAAATAAAGTTCTCAGGGTCTCATATTATTGATATTATTCTGGGTTCGAATCTGTCAATCTGACAGCTACACACACACACACACACACATACACACACACACACACACACACACACACACACACACACACACACACACACACACATATATATATATATATATATATATATATATAATAGAAAAGATTGTACCAAGAAATATTTCAAGTTTGACACACATGTAGAATATTATGCAGTACGCAAACTAATCACTACTAAAATGTTCCTCCTGACTGATCTCTGTCACAATTTAACACTACAAATAATTGCACTAATCAGGTTATCTGTGCAGACATTTAGAGCATGTTTAAGCTAACACTAATTAAAAGAAGACATAACACAAATATTCATAAACAAAAGAGAAAGTCAATCATATTCTTATAACTAAATACTTCTGCACTAGTACATTATCTCTACAGATCAAACATCATTAATGTTCATTCATTTTCAAAAGAATGGTGTACCTTTCTTACACATAACACATAGGACTATTAGTCATTTACTGTAGGAATATTTTCACATCCTTACACGGATACACTCCCCGTACTCTCCCTGAGTGGGGATCTGCTAAGAGATAGCTACTATTTCCTTCTTGGACTAAGGAATGGAGTATGAGGTTCGACAGTAGGTTTTGTGAGGCTTCACCTCGATATTGTATTGATACCCCTTAACAATTTCTGGTCGTTCTGAAAATACATCTGAGTTAGATAATAACTGTACCAAATCCTGCTGTTGCATTGAGTTCAAATTTTCGGACTGTGATACTTTGTTCACAAGTGCGTCCACATTTGTTTTTAATTGATCACTTTGTACGTCTGGATAATAGAGATTTTGTCCTAGAGAATGATTGTCTAAATGTAGTATCCGCTGATTCCTACATTTTATGTTAATTGCATTACAATTAGGCACAAGTACCTCTTCAGATCTGAGCATGGACAATTCTATCCTCCTACCCGCGTTCATCAAACTTAATTTTCCCCGAGAAAGGTCGATTACTGCGTCCCTTTCTCTCAAAAAATCTACCCCCAAAATGCAGGCTACCTTTAAACCCTTTACTACCAGGAATGAGCACGCTATGGCTTCACCCCCTATATACATCTCTACCCGCACTTGGAGTTTAATTATTTGTCGCTGTGCACTGATGGCTCCAGTGACTTTGCAATTGTTTACAGGAAAAGTCAGCATACGCTTTTCTTTCTCCAGTGCTCTGAATAAGTCCATACTCATGACACTGACAGTAGCACCTGTATCTACGATTGCTTGTACATCAATATTGTTAATTTTGATCTCTATTATCGCTTGTACTTTGTCTTTGTGTTCCTTTATGCACGTGGGTGGTTCAGTTATTAATTCATGTCCCATCTGCACCCCGTCATTATACCTGAGGATACAGATTCCCGATATTTTGTTCTGTGTCGGGCTGCTCTCACTCCAAACCTCAGCCGACGATGGAGAGCGTATCTCGGCTGAATCTAGTTTGTTGGATTATTACTGGTGGATGGGTGTGGCTGCTCTGTGTCGCTGACCTCCACTATGTGTAAGTTGTGTTGCGTCGGCCGCCACGGTTGCGCAATTAGCGCATTTTGTGGTGGCGGTCGGTTATTGTCATATCTTTCACTGTTTTGCCGGTCCGGACTGGGCCTCTGGTTCTGTGGCCAAGTTCGGTTTGCATCGTTATAGGTATTAGTGTTCCACGGCCCCCTGGCATTTTTCCACCTACTATTGGTTGGTGGGCCTGTTTCATATCGGTCATCGGACCTCCTTTTCCGGTCATTATTCACCGGCGGACTATTGCCGTTCCGGTCTCTACCTCTATTCCCGTTTTGTACATAATCTTATCTCCTATTGTTACCTCCGCCGTTTCCATTATTTGGTGGCGGCGTGTTATTTCGACAATTTCTGTAACCGTTACCGTTACTTCTAGTCTGTTCAGAGGCTGCCTTAACATCCTCCTGAATCAGGTCAATTGAGTCCAGAACAGACAAGAAATGTTCCATGTCGTTCTCCGGTACGTGTATAAGTTTTTCCTTTACGTGTATCGGCAAGCGTGATTTCAAAAGTCTGATCAAATCCCGGGATGAAATCTGCTCGTCCCAGTAACATATTTCTCAAAATATTTTCGCAAATTGCCTAATCTTGGAGAGTACGGCTCTGGATTATATACTTCTTTCCATAATCTCTCCTGAATACATGTCGACCAATATTTGGCCAAGAATGCCTTTTCAAATTGCTCATATGTGTCGCAACTGTCAGCTGCTTCGGTTGCCTATAATGCAGCATCTCCTTGTATGTAAGACATAACGAACTGTATTTTCTGTGTATGACTCCAAACGCTAGGCAAAATGTTTCTAAATCCCTTGATAAACACTACAGGGTGAACAGATTTCTTCTCCGTTGTAAAGATCTGAAACTGTCGGTTTATAATCAGGCTTTCTTCAATCACTATTTTGGAGTGACATTTGTTTGTTTCGCTAACATTGGTTGCCCGTTCTGTCTCGCAGTCGCAATTTTTCACTGCTGTATTTATACGCCTATCATTGTTGGACCTGGCTGGCGTCACACACGCCTGTTCGTCGCCGCGCAGCAAACTGCTTTCCAGCTCCGCAAGACGACGGTTGACACTCCGCTGCCACAGCGGAATGTCAGTGTGCACCACCTTTTTTAGGTCCTGCACTTCCGCATTGGAGCCCACGCCTTTGGCTTCAATTGCGGCGTGCACCGTCTCGTCTATTTTTTTTATAAATTGGTTTTCAATTTTATGCACTTGTTCGGACATTATCTGCTCAATTACTTGACTTGTGTCAATTTCTAATTGTTCCATCCTGTTAGCCAGTACACTGATTTCACCCACGATACTGGCGTTAGCCACTTGGATATTATCTACTCTTTCGCTCAGTTCTTGCACCGCTTTGGGTATGGTTTCATAGTTTTGTCTCAAACTAACAATCTCACTTTGCATGGCTTCCTAAGATTGCATTAACTGCAAGTCTCTCTCATGCTGGCATCGATCACGCTCTGCTTGTTTAGTATCACGTTCTCTATCGCGTTCTGCTTGCATACGTGCAAATTCAGCTACCAATCTCTGGTCACGCTCTGCTTGTTCATGCACAAACGTAGCTTGGAAATTGAGCATGCGTTCGAACATAACTCTTAATGATTGCACTTCTGACACCTCACCACTCTCTGGTCCGTCTAGTGCTTGTGGGTGGCACAGTATTTATTCTTTCAACTGAATCACTGGCTGGCAGTGGCAACATTTCTTGCCCTTCTGCCCCCAGATTCTCACATTGTACTTCCTGAACTACGCCACTAACATTACTTTGTGCCTCACTTTCTACCTGGGTATCACTGCTTGCTAACTGTTGTTCATTATCCATGTTTATATCTTTCTGACTACGCAATCTAACCATAGTCAACAAAAGAAACAAAATCTGAACTAAATATCCTAACACTCAGGTTTCACTGACATAATCACAGAAGAAATGGTCATTTATTGAAACACACTTATTATATACTACAATCACTAACTACCTAAATGTCCTGTTATTTTAAAACAAAGTACTAACAACAAGCACACCACTAATGATCCGAGAACACTGCACTGAGGCTACTTTACTACCCACAGGACAACTACACTGTAGCTTTACCTTTTGGTGATCTGTCTTGGGTGCAGCTGCCCCCTGGTATTGTGGTAGGTAATTAATTTTTCGATATAATGAGCTCTCTTCTTCAGCTTGCCTCTGGGTATATAGTGTTCACATGCAAAAAAAAAAAAATCATATACAGGTATTACCACACAATATTGGTTAGGCAATACATACAATACATGAAAAAATATTAGTTGTTCTCCAACAAAGTTCGACTACAATAATTCCCTAGTTATCTCATGGGTATTTTGTGGCCACTGCATATTCGAGCCCCACGTTGGGCGCCAATTTAATGAAATTAAAAAAAAATTAATTAATAGTTACCTTTTTTTTAAAAAAATATCGTTTTTGATTTTATTTTTCTTTCCTTCTGTACGTACGAACTTTGTTGTAGGACCTCTTATTTACGTGTGGTAATAAAAATTCATTTACACAGAATTAAGTACGTTTAAAATTATGTGAATTCATATTAACTGATTAAGAATATTTAGTTGAGAATTAAATCCTTTATATAAGTCGGCCTCGGCACACATTTTCTAAATGCAGTGGTTTTTTTTTTTTTTTAATATTTACTGAATTCTTTCCCGGCGTTAGCTATGGAACACAAGACTGTCTCTATTAGCAGAAAATGGTTAAATATTGCCAAGCCGATGTTTAATTATCATCGATAAAACACACTTCACTATACATTTAAGTTATTTGAAAGAACCAAAATTGTTAAATTCCAACGTTAACTATCCGCCTATGAAAGCACAAATGTGAAACTAGTAAATAATTCCGTCAGTCTCAGGATCGCTGTAAAAGAAAAAACATTTTCTTAATTCACTGCTAATTTTTATCTGCTGACTGGACGGATGGCCGTAATTGTTGTCAAATGGGTTTACAGCTTATGCCGGTCGTAGCATATTGATTCGGTTTAGATTTGTCTTCCTTGTCACGTTTACGATGTTATTTTTGTGCTAAGCCGTGTTTGTCGAGTGTTGTGTAAATCTTGGTGGATAGCTAAGTTCATACATTCGACGAATAAGGGGTCCATGAAATGGTGAAATTTGGGGTTCAGCGGAATGATGTTGCTTTTCAAACACTCACTGTTCGTTAAAGTTTCTACAGTGAAGTAACTTAAAATTACGCATTGTCTCGAGTAGCTCTACACGAATCGTTCACACTTCACTCCTTCTGACATTTAACATGTTTCTCAGCGGTCCAACAATTCAAATTTTCTTACATTCAGTGTTCCATGATTTTTAACGATTGCTTCAGCAGCAAAGAATTGCTTTTGAGGAAAATTGGTTCAAAAAATGGTTCAAATGGCTCTGAGAACTATGGAACTTAACTTCTGAGGTCATCAGTGCTCTAGAACTTAGAACTACTTAAACCTAACTAACCTAAGGACATCACACACATCCATGCCCGAGGCAGGATTCGAACCTGCGACCGTAGCGGTCACGAGGTCCCAGACTGTAGCGCCTAGAACCGCTCGGCCACCCTGGCTGGCGAGGAAAGTTAGCATTGGCTTCGTATCACATAAGAACTGAGCCACAGAATTCTACACGTTTTTTGAAGTCCCACTGGTTGATCTGCTAGTTAAGTGACACATGATAATGATGGACCTAACACAGAATATATGAGAAACAGCAGTGAGAACATACACTTCATTCGATGTGCTGATTGCAATGTTGCTCCTTAAAACTGCGTGGCATTCCAATACCCTTAACATAACTATGTCTCCTGTAGACGCTGAATTATCGTACATTTGGACACGTTATATGAGGATATCTTGGGCGCAAAGCTCAGTTGTTCTCTTCGCATTCCATCTGCTTTCTCCGTAAAGAACTTTTCTTACTTGGTGGAAGCTTTTTTCCTCAAACTGTCACCTTAACTGACAAGGTAGAAAGCTACATTTCCTCCATGACACTTAGTTGTATCGTGGCGGTACAACACTCTGTTTCCTTCTTATTCGACGTGACGCACTTTCTTAAATGAGAGTAAAATGAAAAAATTCCAAATAAGAATCCATGTATCTGATAATTAAAAAGAGACTGAATTACAAGTTCTACATATTGTAATCTATTCAGAATTACTTAGCTGGTTTCAGACAGTAAAACGCCGTTGAACTCGGTCTTTCAGATCTGTCATACTAGAAAATGCAATTAGTACCGTTAGAAAACCTAAAGTGATACCGATGTTTCTGCATTTAATCTGAAGAGATTTTCGACATTTAATGAGCATAGTTATACTTTTAATCTGCATGGAAGTAGATTTGAACTTAAGGTTAACAAGTCAGGTTTCATGTAATAGCGATATGTACAGTACATATAGGGATGGCGGCAGTGTCATGTACACAAAGTGCAAAAAGGTAGTACATCAAGGGAACTATCATTTGTACTCAGATGATTCATACGAAAAAATTTCCGAGGTAATGGTCGCACGTAGCGAATTAAGACTTTGAACGCGGGATGGTAGTTCGAGCTAGGCGCGTAGGACATTACGTTTCGGAAATCGTTAGGAAATTCAAAGTTCCGAGGTCCAAGGTGTCAAGAATGTGCCGAGAGTATCAAATTTCAGGTATTACCACTCACTACAGACAGCGCAGGTGCAGTTTTCAAGCTAACAGACAAGCAAAGCTGAGTGAAATAACCGAAGAAATCCAATGTGGGACGTACCACGAAGCGTATTTGTTAGGTCAGTGCGGCGAAATTTGCCTGTAATGGGCAGAGACATGTACACTGCCGACTAGTGTGGTTCGCCCATGATGGTGAAGGAGCGCTGCGCGGGATTAGCCAAGCGGTCTAAGGCGCTGCAGTCATGGACTGTGCGGCTGGTCCCGGCGGAGGTTCGAGTCCTCCTTCGGGCATGGGTGTGTGTGTTTGTCCTTAGGATGATTTAGGTTAAGTAGTGTGTAAGCTTAGGGACTGATGACCTTAGCAGTTAAGTCCCATAAGATTTCACACACATTTGTGCAAGTGGCTGTGGCAGCATACGACCGACTCGAGTGCCTTTGGTAACAGCGCGAAATCGCTTTCAGCGGCTCTCCTGCGCTCGTGACCATATCGGTTGGACCCTAGACGATAGGAAAACTGTGGGCTGGTCACCTGAGTCCCTATTTCAGTTGGTAAGAGCTGATGCTGGGGTTATTGTGGTGCTGATCCCTTATGAAGGCATGGACTCAGGTTGACAACACTGTGCAAGCTGGTGGTGGCTCCGTATTAGTGTGGGCTCTGTTTACATGGAATGGACTGGGTCCTCTGGTCCAACTGAACCGATCATTGACTGGAAATGGTTATGTTCGGCTACAAGCACATCATTTGCAGCCATTCATGGATTTCATGCTCCCACACCACAATGGAAATGTTATGGATGATAATGCCCCATTCCACCGGGCCGCAGTAGTTCGCGATTGGTTTGAAAATCATTGTAATCTAGTGAATGATCGCTCGACATGAGTCCCATCGAACATTTATGTTACATAATCGAGAGGTCAGTTCGTGCACAAAATTCCGCACCGGCAGCACTTTCGAAGTTATGGACCGCTATAGAGGCAGCAATGTTGAGTATTTCTGCAGGGACTTCCAACGACTTGTTGAGACCATGTCACGTCGCGGTGCTGCAGTACGGCGAGCAAAAGGAGGTGCGACATGATGTTAGGTAGTGTGCCATGACTTATGTCTCCTCCGTGTATCACCAGACATCAAACGGAACTCACCCAATATGAGGTCAAGTTCAGCATCAGGAAGGGCCAACAGGGACCACATTTCAAATAACTCTGAACAAACTGATTTAAAAGAGAAAGTTGCCATGCAGAATGGAAGCACGGTTGTTCTGAGTGCTACACACTTTGAGTTTACTAGCACTCAACGCCGATGTTATCAGCATGGTACGCACTTGTGATAACCGGTATATTACAGGGGTCACCTGCAGCAACAGCTGCGCATCGTAGTACTTAACATAAAAATAACTTAGCGGCTGCGGGGAACACGCACATCGTGAGGTGATCACCTAGGAGGATTCCTTAATAGGGGCAAAAATCGCGTTCCCATCTGGGATCGAACATGAGACGATCTGTGTGCAAAGCTGTAGTTGTAACCACAGATTCTCTGAAAGGACGGTTACACTCGTGTAGTACTTGCACTCTGGTAACAGCCACAACTTCTCTAGCGTTATCACGGGCATCGAATATGAGGTAGCTTCTGTTCGTGCAATTACTAAGACAAGAGATGTCAATTAAAACAGTCACTCTAAGACACCCAGATACTCGTATGTCACGTCCTGTCTGTCAGATATAGATGTCATGTGAAGCAAGTCACAACTCGTATGTCAGATACACATGACATGTTGAGCAAATCACGACTCGTATGTCAGATTCAAATGACATGTGGAGCAAGTCACTACTTGTAGGAATACTCATTCACATTCGGCAGGCTTCATATTTATTTTCTCGGACCCAATTGTCGTTCCAGGATTAAACTAAAAACAGTGCCCATGCTATGATTCTGACCAAGGTTTTCGGGATTATTTCTCTGCTTGTCATGCAGACGCCAGAACTGTAAATCCGCTTCCAAATATTCCCAAGTGGAACTTTCTCTTCCCCTCCGCAGCTCGCCTGGTATTGGATAAGGAGTACCTGATTTCGGAATGGGTCGTTACTCAAACAGCCTGATCTATCTTTACGAGTAAAGAATGAAAATTTAACTTCCTGGCAGATTAAAACTGTGTGCCCGACCGAGACTCGAACTCGGGACCTTTACCTTTCGCGGGCAAGTGCTCTACCATCTGAGCTACCGAAGCACGACTCACGCCCGGTACTCACAGCTTTACTTCTGCCAGTACCTCGTCTCCTACCTTCCAAATCTGCTAGATTCGCAGGAGAGCTTCTGTAAAGTTTGGAAGGTAGGAGACGAGGTACTGGCAGAAGTAAAGCTGTGAGTACCGGGCGTGAGTCGTGCTTCGGTAGCTCAGATGGTAGAGCACTTGCCCGCGAAAGGCAAAGGTCCCGAGTTCGAGTCTCGGTCGGGCACACAGTTTTAATCTGCCAGGAAATTTCATATCAGCGCACACTCCGCTGCAGAGTGAAAATCTCATTCTGGAATGAAAATTAATGTAAAAAAGGCACACAGACTGAAGATTGGCACTATCATGCGTGAGTGGTGATCGGGGACACAATAGTTTGTCGAGACGCCAAGTAACTTTAGGACTTGGCTTTCAAAGTCTTCATGTCGTCCAGATAACATTGAGCAGTAGAGTGAATGCTCAGTATCTTTTAGCAACAATATACCTATTCATCTGTTGAGAAGAGGCAGATTTTGTGGAGCGATGAGTCATGGTAAATTACGTTTGGTGGCAACAATCTAATAGCTTTGGCTCGACGGTGCTGGGATGTACCCTCATATGGCGAGAGGTGGGAACAAGCAGTGTACGCAGGAACATCGTCGAAGACGATAGTTTTGGTGGTCCAGATGTTAGAGTGTGAAGAGTCTTAGTGTTGCATGGGCGTACTGACCTCCAAATCTCTGAACACGGTACTCACTGGCCACCGTTATTATTACTGTGCAGTCCTTGCTTATGTGCGTTTTTTAACGTCCATACGGCTGTGGCTTCATTTTTATTGATGACACTGAGCGATCTCATCGAACAGCACAGGTGGAGGAGCTATTGGAACAGGGTAGGCCGCTAATGGGTGGGTCTGCCCATTCCCCCGACCTAAATCCCATCGAACACGTGTGGGATGCGTTGGGAAGACGAGTTGCAGCATGCGCACATGTACCAACAACCATCCAACAGTTTCCAACAGCGCTGGCAGAGGAGTGGCACATCTTACGACAAGAAGTTCTTACCAACCTTCTGACCAGATTGGGAGCACGTTAGAGAACATGCATTACCGTGCGTGGTGGGCACACATCCTATTAAGAACCGTATCCCGTCCTTTGTGCTGCCCCGGGGGACCATCATAAGTCGCGCTGACGGCAGTGTAATAACTGTCTTTCAATAAAAGTGTCATTTCCGCTCACCACATTTGTGTATTTACTTCAGTTACCTTTGTACTACACTGCAACAATTCTTTCCATGATGTGATCCAAGTTTTGTCGAGCTATATTACTTGCAAGTGACTCATCATGTGAATGTTACTTTCGTTCCTTTCCACAACAGTGCAGTTTGTAAATAAGCAAACTAAACTCAGACATACGTGACCGCACACATATACATGCAAACACACAAGTATACACGAAGTTGTTAGGCTATATTTTAGTGATAACTTGGAAAACAAATTTCTCGAGATATTTATAAATGTATATATTCACTGTTGCCACGCGTATCAACACATTGCAGTGAAGCTCTTGTTTCGTTTTAGAAGGTTCGGTAGTAGCCAGCCCGATTCGTTTTTGAGCTTGGGCGGGCGGAGTATAGGTCAAACTTAAACCTATTCGTGTTGTATGGAAGTTGTTAAGGTCAGCGACTATATTATAATTGGATGCAATGTCTATGCTTCGTTCACTTTTTACTGATATTCGTTAGTTCAATGTGTTTTGGGAGCACGTTGCCTTAGTCAGCTACACTGCAGTTACAACAAAGTAATCTGGAGTGTAATGGAGTCTGTTTCGTTTGTGTGCCAGTGAGTTTATGTACTGAGCATTAAGTGAGCTGCGTATTTAAAAAATCTCATTTATGTATGTACATTTTGTCTGGATACGTACTAGTCTGATACACAGAGCACGATGATATACACTTTCACAATCAGCTGTCTACTTTCCAAAGACTATTAGCAGCCAAGTTAAACTTGCTTCTTTATTAAGATAGTACAAAAAATACAAATACAATATTTTTATGTATTTATGTTATGCCGCATATTAAATGAGGTGATGGTTTGTCCTTGGTAATACAGTATTGTTAAGACATGTTTTCAGTTAACTAAAGACAAACCCGTATGCGTCAAACTGTAATTAATGACTAAAGGTAAACACTATGAATGAATCATTCTGTAAATCGATAAAAATTTCTACGTTACCTCACTGGCACACCCAGCAAATAGACCTCGTGACACGTCAGATCATTGTACGTGTAACGGTAATGACATCGTACAGCCAAAACGAGTCAAAAATTACTTTAACTGAAGTATAAGATTATGTGGTTTACATCCTGTTCATTGTTGGTATCAGTAAATCCTACTGTTCTTCCCCTGCTGTACGATATAAATTCTACTCTTATTCCCTATCGTCCCTGAAAGCTTGTGACATCCGGAAGAAAACTATAGTACACGCTATTCACTCGATGTACAAAAAATGGTATTTCAGACTTTTTCAGCTCTTCTTTGTTACCATAAAACTTTCAGTCTTTCGGAATGGGCTCATTTCCTATTCTCAGACTATGATGTTTCGGTCTTCTTGGGTTTTTCTGCGTAGCCACATCTCCAGAAGGGAATTTATTGCCTAAATATGCCCAACAGTTTTTGTTGCTACTGCTGCTCTCCATCTAAATCTGTTTTAGCTTCACTACGAGTTTCATGGAAGCCTACAATTTGTTCAAACGATTCAAATGGCTCTGAGCACTATGGGACTTAACTTCTGAGGTCATCAGTCCCCTAGAACTTAGAACTACTTAAACCTAACTAACCTAAGGACATCACACACATCCATGCCCGAAGCAGGATTCGAACCTGCGACCGCAGTGGGTCGCGCGGTTCCAGACTGTAGCGCCTAGAACCGCTCGGCCATCTCGGCCGGCCCTGGTAAATTTAATTGGTCCTATTCTTTTTCTATAGTCATACCATTTTATTTTGCGTTCTTTCATTTCAAAATAAACGTTAGTACACAGCTAAATTTCCTTATTTGTACCGGTAGTTATGTTCCGTCTTTGGCGTACTTTGGACTTGAAATTTCCCTGATTTTGCTTCATTCCTGCTTTCGGATATCTGCAATACGCCTGCTTCTGTGTAAAATGAGTATTTCAGATCTATAAAGACCTTCCCGTATGTTAACGTACTGTTGTATCTCATTGTGGATATTATGACATGCAGTTTTCTTTTTTTTTTTTTTTTTTTTTTTTAAGTCTGAAGGCTGTTTCCAGTTCATGGTTACGAAATTCACGCCATTCTTTTCTACGCAAGGCGCGTTAATACTATTGAGTGTATATTGTGACACAAAAATTACCAAGATATTTTTATATTTATTTCCTTGAATTTTGGGTGCTATATTGTCGCTAGATATTATGTCGTTTTCTCAAATGAGATTTGGAGACTTACTCTTTCAGCTGTTTCTTTAAAAATTTCTGTTGCTTTTCCGTGCTATTTGACTGTTCTGACACACAATTATTACGTCATCTGTAAAAATTAAGCAATCTGTCCTAATATTAGTTGTTCTAAATTTCATGATTTTGTCAATTTTGAACTCCGATTTAAGGTTTCAGCACTCAAAGATTGCCTTCTGTAAGACACTGGAAAGTAATGGAAATAGTCTCAGTTCTATTTTAGTTACAGAAATTGTACCACCTCTCATTTATCTAAAAATTATTGTGGTTTCTGGGTCCAGTCCTTGACCTTCAGAATTTTAAAGAGGATTAACAATCCATTGACCTGTAAGTTGTTTCATAGCCTCAGCGTGACTAACAATCATCTTAATAGCAATTTTGTGATATCCGAAAATTAGCTTCACAACAATAATGTGTTGTGCACAAATTCAGTTCGGTGCAAAATCTGCTTGACTTTTATCCAATTCTGAATTCAAATTGTTTGTTTGGTCTGGAGGACATCGAGGTAGAATTTTATGTGTGCAATGAAGGACGGAAGTTCCTCTACAGTTGTTAACATCAGTTATGTCTTCCATCATATGCGGTGAATGTATCGTTCTGTTACTAATCATCAGATATTTTCTGAAATTGAGTTTATCTTTGTTGGGCTACCTGACTTCAGAAGTTCTAGATTTCGGACTTCACTAGCCACTTTGCTATTGTTTACCCTTTTAATGTGTCTAATAGTTTCTAATAGATGTGGGTCTCTGATTATTCAATAATACTACAGTTTACGCTCTATAAATTTAAAATAACGCCTGAGCCATCCTCACTATTCAAATAGTTACTCGTAACTGTAATAGCTTAATGAAACAGAATTTTATTCAGTCCTGTCGTTCTGCTGGTAAAATATAGCGTCGTTTCGCAGCTGTAAATTCAGTGAGTGGGAACAATTTGGACGAGGTTGTACCGCACGAAACTGTTACAGTAAACGTGGTATAGTGTGAGATTTACTGGGGCGCACCCCAAGGGTGTGCTTGGACACGCACCAACTCTGGAGCAGTGTAAATGAGGGAATCTTAATTGAATTGCCCCTAGCCGTGGCAACACGGCGCGGACAGCTCGTTCGCAGGAACGAGAATTGTTCCAGGATTCTGGAGCCTTGATGTCTGCATCCGACGCGCTAAAATGAAACTTGTGGCAGGGCGAGGAACTAGCCGTCTCCCTTAATTGTAAATTTTCGTGAGCATCCTTAATTGAAATATCAGCGTAAAACTATCACTAACTTAGTTTAGATGTAAATCTAACTTCCTTTTATTACTATTTGCTGATATTTTACATGTAAATCTAATTCACTTTTATCGCTAATGTTGTGAATTACCGTAGGCTGACAATGGGTGACAGATATCACAATAAAATTTAAATAAATTTAATACACCTGTCGGAAGTTACGTTCTGATACATAGAGACTGTAGTATTGCTTGACAGTTACTTAATTCTGTACTACAGTCACTTCTATATTGTTTCTCTCTCTCTTTCTCCCCCAATTCCTCTTTCTCGCCCCTTTCTTACTCTGCGTGGTTGCTATACGTATTCATTCCAAAAATCCCTAGGTCGAACTCTGCTATACTCAGTTACTTCCAAATTTCACATTTTGCTGTATATGCTGCAACAGCTTTAATTAATTTTTCAATGTCAGAAAGTATTTTTCAAGGACTTTTTATTCTTTTTACGTTCATTTCATGACGGTTTAGGAGACACGCATTCCAATGTTGTTTCTGATTATCTCGTCATTTTGCACTCATTGAGCATACCGTACTTTTAGTATTTTTCACATTTTAAATGGCTATAGCTTCTATTTTTCCTGTTTTCACATCACCAACTTTTCAGTTTCCCTAAGCTTCTTGTACCAAAAGTAGTCTCAGTGAAATCGTCCTACTTTTAAGCTAGGCGATTCTCACTGTTGGCCGCAGTACAGGGTGGTCCAAAAGTCCGGAAACACCCTCATAAAATTCAAATGCAGTAGCAAATAAGGAAACAGGGTCCCTACACATGAGGAACGGGAAGGGGGAAACTTTATAGGCTATGCCGCCAACATGGCGGCCATCTTTAAAGCCGCCATCTTGGATTCAACTCCAAAATTTCAAATGGCAATGTGGTCATGTGACATATCAAACAGAAAGAGAATTTCACCAGAAAAACAATGCCGTTGTTATTTTAACCATAGCTTTATTCATTCTCGGGTTATAGCCAGTTACATGTGGCAGCGGTGGGACGCTCGGCAGCATGTGTGTTATGTGCCGAAGAGACATTACTCCCATGTTACACAGTCCCGAGAGACCACCAACACTCATAGGAATGGCTCGATATGCTGTCCATTATGTTGGATTGTTCATGCTATCCACCCAACCCAGTCCTGATGAACTTTGAGCAATACATCTGGCTGAATTTGACCACATGCATCAACAGTGCACTGCTTTAGATGATGCAAATCCCGTACTGTCACAGAATAAACCAGTGCTTTGACATGACCCCAAAGATAAAAGTCCAAAGGAGTCAAATCTGGTGAACGTGGTGGCCACTCCACAGCACCCCTACGACCAATCCACTTTTGAGGGAACTGCACATCCACGCATGCTCGCACATTGTGCCCATAATGTGGTGGGGCTCCATCATGCTGGAAGAATTCCGGAAGTGTCTCGTCCTCCGTTAACAACGAGGGAAACACTTCTTCATCCAATAACCTCAGATAACCGTTGGCTGTTAACGTACCATCAATAAAAAAGGTCCAACGACTTTGGTACCCCACACACCACACCAGACCATCAGTTTTTGTGAGTCGACCGTTTTGGAAGCATCAATCCAGTGCGGATTTGTGTCGGACCAGTATCTGTGATTCTGCTTGTTCACTTCACCATTGATAAAGATATTGGCTTTATCACTGAACAGCACCTGATAGGGGAAACGTGGGTTTATCTGCAGCTGCTGTGTCACCCATTCTGCGAACTGTACCCGACTGTCTGGGTCATCCTCGCTCCGATGTTGGAACAGCTGAATTTTGTACGGGTGCCACTTGTGCTGCGGTAAAATTCGCATTATGGAGGTACGGCTAACCCCACATTCTTGTGACAGGCGGCGAGTACTCCGTTTGCGGACTCTTGCTAAATGATGCCAACACGTTCACTGTTGTTGCTTCATCGGTGGCGGTTTTTGTCTTCGAGCCTTAGGTTTATCTGTGACAGAACCTGTTCCTCGGAATTTGGCCCAAAGCTTGGCAACTGCGCTGTGAGTGATGGGCTGTCCGCAGTGAATGATGGGCTGTCTGGTTGGGTGACGACTGTTGAACTCCTCAGCAATGACCCGTGTGCTTCTTTCTCCTGATATCAAGATGATTTCAATGCGTTCTTCATGTGTTAAGGACATTTTGTAACCTGTAAATAAGGAAACAATGATCAAAACGTTAGTGTGAGTAAATGATACCTAACAGTTAAACACATGTAACATATCCGGTATGGGATAGTCACTTTGCACCGTTTCAGACTCCATTTTATGACTTCTCAGTACGTAATACTCACGCTGCCGAGCGTCCCACTGCTGCCGCAAGCAATTGGCTATAACCCGAGAATGAATAAAGCTATGTTTAAAATAACAACGGCATTGTTTTTCTGGTGAAATTCTCTATCTGTTTGATATGTCACATGACCACATTCCCTTTTGAAATTTTGGAGTTGAATCCAAGATGGCGGCTTTAAAGATGGACGCCATGTTGGTGGCAAAGCCTATAAAGTTTCCCCCTTCCCGTTCCTCGTGTGTAGGGACTCTGTTTCCTTGTTTGCTACTCCATTTGGATTTTATGAGGGTGTTTCCGGACTTTTGGACCACCCTGTACAATAGAGAGCAAGATAGGCTACTGGAGTCGTGTTGAGGAGAAATGGCATGTCTTTACCCGCCGGATATATTTACTTTTTCCGCCGTTTCCCAAAATCAGGTCAGCGAGATACAGTGAGATTACTTCAGCTTCTCTGTCTGCCCAGTACCAGGTAATGCTTCATCACTAAAGACCTCAACACTGACCTACAGTAATTTTTCAAGATGTCGTAAACAAATATACGTGAACCATTGGAATCTATGAAATAGGTACTATATTAGAGGTCAAGGCATGTCACTACAAACACTATGTTTACTCTCCAGCAGACCTTTCCATCGCTTCTACGGTGTCCTTGTCACCTCTCCGAAAATAGACCTCTTTTTCTAGCTCTACTTCGACCATAATTTTCCAGCACTTTGATTTTAGGTATAATTGCCGTGGATATTCTGGTCTCAGTAAATAACCCAGGCATATTATTTTTCTCCTTTCTCTAATCTCCTCCATTTACTTCTTTCCGGACCATCTGCTCTGCTCCTTTCTGAGTCCTGCTTGTTCTTTCGAATCCCCTTCACATCCGCACTTGCGACACTTCAACCTGCTGTTTAGCTGGGTCGTTGTCCTGGCTTCTCTTCTATAGCGCATCAATATCCATCCAAAATATTAAGAGAATGCCTTACTTGTCACAATGTTCAGGTATTTCCTTGTTGGGGGACTCCTCTTCTCTCGCAATCCACATTTCACAAAGAACAATCACTCATTGTTATGTCGGAAATGACATCACTAATACAGGAAAACAATGTTTCATGTTAAATTTTGAGTTTCAGATCTCTATTTTTGTGAAGATTTTCTGATCAATTTGGCCTGCTAATAACAGTTTCGTACAGTTTCGTACACATTCTTTCACCCTGATGACACAAATTTCACTACCTTAAAAAGGAAGAGTTTGCACCAACTATTTGCAGATACTAGAATCAAAGCTTGCACAGTTCACAAATGTGTCCAGTAAGGTCGAGATTACGTGGCCTGATACACTGCAGAAGGACTGTTACGTACTGTACCTGCCAGCAACTTCGAAACGCTGTGAATAAAAGAGTGCAAAATACCCCGGCTTGGAATTTTTGCAGTTGGTGCTGCTGCGGTAACTGGTGCAGCTGATCTTTGCTGAACGGTTAAGAGATGGCTTTTACCTGAGATTCCCAGCGTCACTTCTTTCGCTGCTCGATGCTGACTCATCCTTAATGCATCAAACTGATAACAGGAAATACGTTGTTCGATTTCTTCATGAGTCCTTTCTCCCCATGCAGTTTACTTTGGAACGGGTTCCTTTTCTTATTAGTCCTCAAAGCATCTGATTGAGCTAAGTGAAAGGGATCATTTATCATCTCCACAGATAGCAATTTTTCTTTTTTTCTTGGGTATAGTTGTAATCAAATAATTCGTTAAAACTCTCCATTCAACATCGAGTTTAAATAACTTGTTACCACCGTGGTCAGCTCATCTTGTAGGAATTCGCGTTTTTCCCCTTGTTGCAAGCGTTGCGGCTCTTAGATTGTACAAGTAAGCGTCTAAAACATGCTGGTTTGAGTGAAGGTTGGCTCCGATAATTTGACTAGAAACAAAATAAACTATAACCATTCACAGACTTTTTATTAACTTCGGTGATTAACTAGCACAAGAGGCTGATACCGTCTTATAATCCTTGTAAGAACATCTGACAGCAGTAAGTTTTCACCGAGAACACAAATGACTTGAAACAACAACTGAAAAATCATGCTATATGTTACATAATAATCAAACCAGGCACAAAACATTATAGAAATACATACATTAAAAATAAAAATATCAAATATTGGTAATAATAATAAAATAACAGTAATAGCAATGGTGCTTAAGTTCGTAGGTTTTCGTTTTGCATTTTGGTTTTCCGGTTGCTAAAGATTTATCGCTTGTCATTTTTTATTTGTAGTTCACTACTGCTATTTCAGTTTACGTATTGTCGTTTTATCATTCGTGCGTAGTGAGTGGAGCTGTGAGCGCTCAAATGGAGTGCTAAGTAGAGAAATAGGAACACTTCCGACATATGCTTCTGTTTGGGTTCAATAGCGGGATGACAGCATCGGGGGCAGCCACAAACATTTGCGCCGTGTGTGGGGGTAATGGCATCGGACAGAGCACGGCAAGATAATGGTTTTCTCGTTTTAAGGAGCACCATTTTGACATTAGCGAATCCCCACGTTCACGAAGCCCTTTTCAGTTTGATGAAATCGTTTAATCATGTTAATCCACAATGATTCACGTCAGAGTATTCGAGAACTGGCACATTTGATGAATTACGCGCGACATTTACATGTAGTTGGAAAGATTGAAAAATCGGGTGTAAGGGTACTGCGTATTCCAAGGCTCAAACCATAAAAAACCTCTGCTTGCTCGTCGTCATTTGGCTCATGAACAACGCTGACCATTCCTATCCTGTGTCGTTACTGGTGACGAAAAATGGTGTCTTTATGCCAACATGAGGAAAATCAAGGAATGGTTGAGCCCAAACAAACCAGCAACTCCCCATATAAAGACTTGTGCGCAACCAAAAAAGATAATGTTATGCATCTGGTGGAAGAACAGCGTTGTGGTATACTACAAATTGCTTTCCCAAGGTGTAATCATCCACTGCTGACATTCATTACTAACAACTGAGAGTGCGTGAAGTGATGATTCTCCACGATAACGCCCACCTACATTCTGCTAGACTGACCAAAAGAAAAAGTATACAGGAGATCGATTGAGAAGACACTCCCTGTCCTCCTTATTCACCACCGAGCGTGGTGGCGCAGTGGTTAGCACACTAGACTCGCATTTGGGAGGTTCAATTCCGCGTGCGACCATCGTGATTTACTCTGCTGGCCATTACAATTGCTACACCACGAAGATGACGTGCTACAGACGCGAAATTTAACCGACAGAAAGAAGATGCTGTGATAGGCAAATGATTAGCTTTTCAGAGCATTCACACAAGGTTGGCGCCATTGGCGACACCTACATCGTGCTGATACAGCAGTTGACAGGGTTGCCTGGTGAAACATTGTTGTGATGCCTCGTGTAAGGAGTAGAAATGCGTACCATCACGTTTCCGACTTTGATAAAGGTCGGATTGTAGCCTATCGCGATTGCGGTTTATCGTATCGCGACATTAGTGCTCGCGTTGGTCGAGATCCATGACTGTTAGCAGAATATGGAATCGGTGGGTTCAGGAGGGTAATACGGAACGCCGTGCTGGATCCCAGCGCCCTCGTATCACTAGCAGTCGAGATGACAGGTATCTTATCCGCATGGTTGTAACGGATCGTGCAGCCACCTCTCGATCCCTGAGTCGACAGATGGGGCCGTTTGCAAGACAACACCCATCTGCACGAACAGTTCGACGACGTTTGCAGTAGCATGGACTATCAGCTCGGAGACCATGGCCGCGGTTGCCCTTGACGCTGCATCACAGTCAGGAGCGCCTGCGATGGTCTACTCAACGACGAACCTGGGTGCACGAATGGCGAAACGTCATTTTTTCTGATGAATCTAGGTTCTGTTTACAGCATCATGATGGTCGCATCCGTGTTTGGCGACATAGCGGTGAACGCACATTGGAAGCGTGTATTCGTCATCGCCATACTGGCGTATCACCCGGCGTTATGGTATGGGGTGCCATTGGTTACACGTCTCGGTCACCTCTTGTTCGCATTGACGGCACTTTGAACAGTGGACGTTACATTTCGGATGTGTTACGACCCGTGGCTCTACCCTTCATTCGATCCCTTGGAAACCCTACATTTCAGCAGGATAATGCACGACCGCATGTTGCAGATCCTGTACGGGCCTTTCTGGATACAGAAAATGCTCGACTGCTGCCCTGGCCAGCACATTCTCCAGATCTCTCACCAATTGAAAACGTCTGGTCAATGGTGGCCGAGGAACTGTCTCGTCGCTGTACGCCAGTCACTACTCTTGATGAACTGTGGTATCGTGTTGAAGCTGCATGGGCAGCTGTACCTGTACACGCCATCTAAGCTCTGTTTGACTCAATGCCCAGGCGTATCAAGGCCGTTATTACGGGCAGAGGTGGTTGTTCTGGGTACTGATTTGTCAGGATCTATGCACCCAAATTGCGTGAAAATGTAATCACATATCACTTGCAGTATAATATATTTGTCCAATGAATACCCGTTTATCATCTGCATTTCTTCTTGATGTAGCAATTTTAATGGCCAGTAGTGTAGATTTTCCGTGATTTTCCTAAATCACTCCACGCAAATGCCGGGAAGGTTCCTTTGAAAGAGTACGGCCGACTTACTTCCCTGTCCTTCCCTAATCCGATGAGACCGATGACCACGCTGTTTGGTCTGTTCCCTTAAACAACCCAACCCCTATTCACGCGATCTTACGCCGTCAGATGTTCACCTTTTCCGTTCTCTATCAAACAACCTTCAAGGAACTTCCTTTCTGGATGCAAAGCGTTACGAACATGGCTCGCCTAGTTCCTCACCTCAAAAACATGTGACGTTTACAGTGGAAGGATCGAAAAGTTGCCCCAGTGTTGGCAGACTGTTGTAAATAGTTTAGGAGACTATATTATTGATGATTTAGGTCTCTGTTACGTGTATCTGTTGTATTTATTAAACTTGTGGAATAAACGCTATGAAACTATGCACCAACAGCTTATGTTCATCTTATGACGTTTAAAAAGTTTGCGTCGTAAAATTTAGATGAAAATCATTTACCTGTTTTCGTATGAAAGTAGAATAGCAAATCATATTCTACTGGAATTAAAGTTCACACACACATTAAAAGAATTAACATTCAAATTAATTTCTGGTGCTAGTGTCTAAAAGTGACTGCAAATAAGATACATAAAGAAATTGAAAATTAGCCTCCTGGGACAACAGTGGGCACCAGTGGAGTCCTCAAGAAGATGGCAGTAGAGGAATTAGAACGTCGAGCAGTGAAAATGTTTGAAGAAGATCATGACCCGCCTTACGACAAAAAAGATCCTGTCACCAGTGACCATTTCTACGAAACCTGAAAATTTCTTTCGTAAGCATTTGACATTCCGACGAAATTTTATTCCCTCATTTAATCAATTATTTAACACTTACTTGCATTAAAAATATACTGCATTTATTAATTATAGAGAGCCGATAAATTCAATGTCTTGCTTCAATGAACTGATAAGTGAATACAAGATTGAATTTGTCATTGTCAGGTTTATATCAAAACAAAATGATGAAGTAAATACTTTATTAATTAGTTTCAAATTGTCAGCGAATGTCACCACAGTTTTTGTCACTACTAATCTACTCCTGTATCGTTCGAACTATCTGATATGGCTGTTCCACTTTCTGAACGACTGTTAGGAGTTGATACTGACACTCTGATACTAATTTATCGTGGATAAGCAGTGGATATTAAAATACCTTAATAGACATTGTAATAATTTGCGTCCTCAAATTGTGAAGACAGAGGTACATCGAAATAAATATATGACTGAGCTGCATTTTATAATCACCTGAGGCTCTTATGTAGACCTTGTTAGTTACAATTTAAGTTGATTTCTATCTATTGGATTATTACGCGAAAATACGAAATGTCTACTGTTTTGTAGTTTTGTGGATATATTTTTCTTTGAGCTGTACCAGAGTTATAAACGTCGCAGTTATTTATATTTTATTTATGTCGTGCGGAAACAGAAAAGACCTGTAGCATGGGAACCGATAGATACATAAATTCACCTACATAAGCTCCCACAAAGCCGTCTCATTTTTTTTACTGTGGACAGTCTTTTTTATCCATTCGAAGTCGCCACGTGCATTTGAGATCGCAGAAAGCTCCCGTGATAAATGATGGCCGTACCGGCGACATAAGCACGTTATTCACGGCGCCAAGGGTTCACAGCTCATTGTATCACCCGCGGAGGTATCAACTGCTCGTTGCAACCTAAGGAGAGAGAATATAAAACCGAGATCTCTGTCGCAAAAAACTCTCACAGTGATCACCACCTGGCCTGTACTGGTTCCCTCTAATTCGGGGCACTAAGCCGCAGGAAAGATATTGCGTAGCACAGCTCACCAATGTCATACGAAGTTCTCTATTACAGAAAATCGAAAAATAAATACTATATGAAATCATTTAATTTTTAGCTCTGCTTAATTTGTTTCGATATTTTCTTAGTTATTAGATATCACACTGCGCAACACGGAATTGCAGGTCTGTATAAGAAAATGTAAAAATTTATAATGAAAGAGCACTAAGGAGAATATAACAATTAGAAACATATTAACACATTTAACTACAGTTAGCAAATTAATTGCCTTCTGCTGTATGGTTGTGTACTTAACACTGAAGCTATTTCGGCAACACAGGTAATTGTTAAAATTTATAGTGAACCTTCAGCTGACGTTTATTTTACACTATTCGCTACAAGTTTCGGTTAAATGACGCTTATCAAGTTAACCTGGCATAAAAGGCAGGAAAGTTATACCGTAATTTGAGCAAAACTGATTTGCTCTTTTGAGCTCACCGTAGTAGTAAAATTTTTTTACAATAGTAACTATATACAATAGTTTTCGTGAAGAAGCAAAGTCCACATCGACTGAGATAACACACATAGATAATCTCCAAGTGTATAGTTCATTTCCCGCAATATGTCGATAATTTCGCTGGCTATTTCCTTTTCTTCTTTTTTTCCTTTTTTTTTGTTTTCTTCCAAATGTGCCGAGAGATGACTTTGGTTGCCCGCTGAGTGGGTTTAGCACATATGAATTAGACAGGTGGTAGAATGCCGTAACGTCGTGATAAATTTAGCGTTAAGTCGATAGGGAAAACTTTTTAATTAACGAGACATGTACACTGCCGACTAGTGTGGTTCGTCCATGATGGTGAAGGAGCGTTGCGCGGGATTAGCCAAGCGGTCTGAGGCACTGCAGTGATGGACTGCGTGGCTGGTCCCGGTGGAGGTTCGAGTCCTCCTCGGGCATGGGTGTGTGTGTTTGTCCTTAGGATAATTTAGGTTAAGTAGTGTGTAAGCTTAGGGACTGATGACCTTAGCAGTTAAGTGCCATAAGATTTCACACACATGTGTGTTGAAGGAGCTGGCGGTGTTCCAGCCTCCAACAGGGCTGGTGCTCTTTGGAGCGTGAGCGAATTCTTCCTGCTAGCGTCAATGGCCCTACTGCAAAGCAAGAAACGTTAGTACCTATTAATATTATGGATAGAGTACTTACCGCAGCGGATAAGGAGTATGTATTTGCACTTTTCGGGGTTAACTTGCACTTAACAGATAAAATTTCGAAGGTTCCTCAAGGATCTTTTCAAATTTGTCGAAAGGGTCTCGTGATCTCCGAAGAGTCGTTATACAGTAATAATGTAATTTTAAGTTACTCAATTTGTTGCCGCAATAACCATTATTTCGGTGAAAATTCCTTCAAAAAAGTGAAAAAGCCTGTAATGTGTTATCACCAGCCGGCCGATATGGCCTAGCGGTTCTAGGCGCTTCAGTTTGGAACCGCGCTAACGCTACGATCACAGGTTCGAATTCTCCCTCGGGCATGGATGTGTGTGATATCATAAGGGTTAGTTAGGTTTAAGTAGTTCTAAGTTCTAGTGGAGCGATGTTCTCAGATGTTAAGTCCCATAGTTGGTTCAAATGGCTCTGAGCACTATGGGACTTAACATCTGAGGTCATCAGTCCCCTAGAACTTAGAACTAATTAAACCTAACTAACCTAAGGACGTTACACATATCCAAGCCCGAGGCAGGATTCGAACCTGCAACCGTAGCAGTCGCGCGGTTCCGGACTGAAGCGCCTAGAACCGCTCGGCCACCGCGGCCGGCTAAGTCACATAGTGCTCAGAGCCATTTGAACCATATTTTGTAATCACAACATACCAAACAAAACACGACACGAATCTCATCTGCAAAATTACAGTTTTCGTCACTGCAGAAACAGGTCTGCATAGTGTCATTGTGGCACTCTCCCACGGTCTTCTGTGAAACCATACTTGACGTGCGTATCATCCACCTTTTCATTAGTACACCTATCCATACTGCTGTGTATCACCGTTAATGTACGACTAACACTTCAGGGGAAAAAAAAGCGGACTTGAGTAATACTGAAGGACTGCATGAGGGCTAAGAGCAAAGTCGGCATTATTGATGTCAACAGCAAGTAACGTGAGTGAATAGAACAAGTTCCTTTTCAAATAGGATACATAGCGCATACCCTTCGCATTTGCGCCATTCTACAGGTATTTTCAGCGCAATACAGGCACAAAACTAAATGGAAGTGAGAAATGAAACGAAACTCAATTACTGTGTAATGAGCCACCGGAAACCAATGATTTCCTGAAACAAAAAAAAAAAAACAAAAAAATCTTGAAATAAATGTCTGAGCATCCTCCGATATCTTTTCAGTGAAATTCTGTTTTACCTGTTAGTATTGAATCGATACGATGCGTGGTACACCATGCCCGTCTATTTGGCAACAGGTATGATGACTAGCACGGGGAGGTCACGACGTTGGGATCACGGATTTACTTCACACTTTGGACACATTTCGTGGGCCATTAAAACAATATAATGTGCAAGTAGTAATGTGCACTGCTCTGACAGCTCCGAGAAAATCGCAAGAGTAGTTCTACGCGTCTATTATATTAGATTTGGCCCTGTCTGACTACCCCCTGAAGCAGATCATAGGATCTCTTATTTATTTATTTATTGTTCCGTGGGACCACATTAAGGAGAAGTCTCCATTGTCATGGAACGAACCAATACATGAAATTACAACACGATTGTAAAAACAGATAAAATGAAATATAAGAAACATATTCAGTAGTAGATTGTAGAAACAGATAAAATGAAATATAAGAAACATATTCAGGCGACACGTGGTTAGTTTAAATAAAGAAAATCAAGAATGTAACACTGGAATTTGCTTAATTTTTGAGCTCTTCCAGGAGCTCCTCGACAGAGTAGAAGGAGTGAACCATGAGGAAACTCTTCAGTTTAGACTTAAAAGCGTTTGGGCTACTGCTAAGATTTTTGAGTTCTTCTGGTAGCTTATTGAAAATGGATGCAGCAGAATACTCCACTCCTTTCTGCACAAGAGTCAAGGAAGTGCATTCCACATGTAGATTTGATTTCTGCCTAGTATTAACTGAGTGAAAGCTGCTAACTCTTGGGATAAGCTAATATTGCTAACAACAAACGACATTAAAGAAAATATATACTGTGAGGTCAATGTCAAAATTCCCAGACTATTGAATAGGGGTCGACAAGAGGTTTTCGAACTTACACCACACATAGCTCGAACAGCCCGTTTTTGAGCCAAAAATACCCTTTCTGAATCAGAAGAATTATCCCAAAAAATAATACCATATGACATAAGCGTATGAAAATATGCGAAGTAGACTACTTTTCGTATTGAAATGTCATTTATTTCAGATACTGTTCTAATGGTAAATAAAGCGGCATTTAGTTTCTGAACAAAATCCTGAACGTGGGCTTTCCACAACAGCTTACTATCTATCCGTACGCCTAGGAACTTGAACTGTTCCGTCTCGCTTATAACATGCCCACTCTGTCTGATTAAAATATCAATTCTTGTTGAATTGTGAGTTAGAAACTGTAAAAACTGAGTCTTACTGTGATTTAGCATTAAATTATTTTCCACAAGCCACGAACGTATTTCATGAACTACATTATTTGATAATGTTTCAATATTACGCACAAGATCCTTCACTACCAAGCTAGTGTCATCAGCAAACAGAAATATTTTTGAATCACCTGTAATACTAGAAGGCATATCATTTATATAAATAAGAAACAGCAGTGGCACCAGCACCGATCCTTGGGGAACGCCCCATTTAACAGTGCCCCATTGGGACTGAACATCATTACCACTCTCAATATTGCGGAGAATTACCTTCTGCTTTCTGTTCTTAAAGTAAGAGGCGAACCAATTGTAAGCTGCTCCCCTTACTCCATAATGTTCCAACTTCTGCAGTAATATTTTGTGGTCAACACAGTCAAAAGCCTTCGTTAAATCAAAGAAAACACCTAACGTTCGCAACCTTTTATTTAATCCGTCCAACCTTAATTCTATAAAGTACAGTCTAAACATAAATGGATGATGAAGCCAACTAATACTACTAAATGATAAACGTTGTTCCTGATTATATATTTATTGTAGATTAAAAAACCATTATATTACAAATTTTACATCTCCTAAGTAAAATTACTAATCAACTGCCCAACTCTGCCCGATATTATGACCGTGCGATCTAATATTAATAACGTGAAATGACTGACATTATCTACGTACCAAACACTAGAAGACACTACTTTCAAAGACGATCTACGGTGGTGTGGAACCTCATTGGAAATAAACTAACGTGATCACTGCTGCTTAGCTTTGATAGCATAATAAGCAGAAGCAATTTGCGATATCACCGTATGTACTGCGTCCGGTGCGACGATGGAAGAACTCCATCCGCAAATAAACTCTTTCAAATACTAGTACGGCAGAAGGCGTCTAATACTGTCTTTTCCTCTGCGTGTTCTACAGACGAGAAACGCGAACTCCTAACCACAAGGACGGAGTTCAGATAATGTCTCAACGTAAGTATAGGCAGAGGAAGTGCTCTCAATTACTGAACGCTGCGTACTCAACGACGACTTCCAACCCGGAGTTGAAGTCCAGAATCGTATAGGTTCGCAACAGTACAGTTCCTAACTATTCTAACTATAAACTATACTGAGAGCAAAGACAGCACGTCCGTCTGTACCAACAAAAGCTGATATCAAGCGATCATCACAGTCGGGCGATCACAACGGAAGACCTCTTCTCTCCACCGCTGGCCTCCCACCAAGGCTCGGCTCCCCACCATCGTAATCCCGAAAACTAATCATATTCCCGAAACCACGGAATATTCCCCCTCTCTACAGATGCTTCCAAACGCCGACCAACCATAGTTTAGTCTTTTGTCGTCCAGCGCGGAAAGTTTGCGAGGAAGAACCTATACTCGTACAATGGTATGCTTCTGAGTTAAACTCCTTGGAAATAACCCAGCCTGCGTGGTTTCCGAGGTGCCGCTTCTTCGTTCCTCTCACCAGCGTCCAAGATTTTCGTAGTTTCTGACGTATAATCCTTCCGGTTCGGCTACAATCTGGCCGGTCGTGACTCTATTGTGCTCTAACACTTTGGTGCTACGACGTCCGTCTTGCTATTTCCTGTGTTTAAGCAGGACCAACACACCTGTCTGGGCCTTCCACTCACGGCTTGAGTTCCGTCTGCTGTTTCATTTACACTGTCGCTCCAACCTCTACTAGTATGATAACAGAGACACTCCGTATCTTTCATGCAATAAGCGTTAACAATTATTTACAAGGCGTATGTGACAATGTCAGTCTCCTTCAAACATTCATATATACGATGTACTACCTATCAAGTAATACCTAATGTGGTTGTATATCACGGCAAGGTATGTGGATGAGTGCTTGTAAGGCACGAAATTATAGCCACGTTACAGTGTATCTGTGCGAAGGTGCTTGGAAGTCACTGTGGTCAAGAGGTTAGCGTTCATGATTTGCCAGAGGATGGTGGACGAGGCGACAGCTCGAATTTCGCTAGCACTTACTTTTTGATCTACTTTTTAAATTTTTTAATATGTATTTATTTCATCACTGGTCACATTATATGATTTACATGATACTTGAGAGGTAATACAATGAAAAGAACCACGTTCATTTTCACGAAGTTGTAGTGAATTTCGTATATTATTATAGTATTTACTATATATAATTAAACTTTAAAGGACGAGGGACAGGCTTGGAAAGCCCAAGTCAAATCTCGATAAATAATGATGCAATGGGGTTATTCAGTAATATAGTAAGTTGCAACTTACCAGATCACAAGAGTAATATTGTACAATTATTCGTCGGAGGTGCTTGATGGTTCAAATGGCTCTGAGCACTATGGGACTCAACATCTGAGGTCATCAGTCCCCTAGATCTTAGAACTACTTAAACCTAACTAACCTAAGGACATCACACACATCCATTCCCGAGGCAGGATTCGAACCTGCGACCGTAGCGGTCGCGCGTTTCCAGACTGAAGCAGCTAGAACCGCTTGGCCACACCGGCCGGCTTCGGAGGTGCTCTCGTCATCACACGCTGCAGGGTCGTATTTGTCATACAGACATGGAAACAAATTGAAACGGCGTCTACTACATCGAATGAATGCAGTTTCTACGCATTTACAGGGAGTGTTCAAAGGTTATAAGGTAAAACACACCTCTTTGAGATTCTGAAAAATTTCTCTTTCTTCCGATAGTGTAATATAGATTAAAAATTACCTCTGAGCACAAGTCGAACCGTCTCCTCATATACGTTCGTTTTAAGAAGCTCGAACGCTACCCACTTGACAACCAGGAACCTACGTACAGATACAAAAGCCACATAATAAACGCGTAAAATTTAACTTGCAGTTTTCTCGGAATTACTAGAGTACCGCAGCTTACTACTTATTTTAATGGCCCACCACAAGTGTACAAAGTTCGAAGTAAATCTGTCATCCCAACGTCGTAGCCCACCCTTGTATGATGGCGCTGTCATTGCAAGCGTGCGGAATTATTAGAATTTGACGCTAAAGTTTACAGATGGCCTTTTATTCGACGATATAAAATGTGCCTAGGAAGCCTGCCTACTCAGTTCGCTAGACGAAACAACCCAACAAATCGTATTAATGAGTTTTATTACAAAAATAAAGTTACAATACTTGACTTTGTCAATTACCCAGACGTGTCACAAGGAAAGGGCGACTTACAGTATAGACTTCAGTATAGATAATCCCAAGTCTGCGCTACATAGAGAGAACAAGCGAAGCAATCTAGCGTTGACTCTGTTGTCCAAGTCACTAGTCTTTGAAGTTGCTATTGAACTGGGCCGTCACCAGTCGATCGTGGTAGTTATGTCTTCTTCATCTAGGGGCCGCTGCTGTCACGTTGTCGTCCTGGAGGGAGATCCGGTCAGCATGCGAGTGGCTTTCTTTTCACAGCCTTGTCGTTCCCGTGCCAGCCCTTGACTTTACGCCATAACATAAAATTTGAGTTCGTCAGCATTAGGAATACGAAAGAAATTCCACTGCTGAACACAGAGAAGAGAGCGTATAGGTAGAAGTAGAGTCCTGAGCTCCTCTACAAGGAAGAGATACTGTCTCCTAGAGTGATGTAACATGGAATAAGCGCCGATTTGGAAACTGAATATTAATTACGGAAATTATGAAACCATTGGGAGAAGTGGCAGGCAAACGGTTATTCAAGCTGGTTTGTAGAATATACGAGCCTGGCATCATGCCATCAGACTTTCAGGAAAAGTCGTTCACACAGTACTGAAGATAGTAATGGCAGATAAATGCAAAGACTATCTCACAAGCAGCTTAATCAGTTTCTTCATCCATGTTACTGACATATTTTTCAGAGTATGCTGGTACGATAGCCTCATGGTCACCAACCATATACTGTACAACCTCTAGCTTGACGAAAGATGCGTACTAAAAGATTACAAAGTTGCACAGGTGACACCAATACCCAAGAAAGAAAGTAGGAGTAATCCACTAAATTACAGACCCGTATCACTAACGTCGGTTTGCAGTGAGATTCTAAAATATGTACTGTGTTCTAACAATATGAATTACCTCGAAGGTAACGGCCTGTTGAGACACTGTTAGCACAGATTCAGGAAATATTGTTCTTATGAAACAGTACTAGCTATTTATTAGCACAAAATAATGAGTCCTATCGACGGGAAGTTCATATTTATTCCGTATTTCTAGATTTCCTCACACGCGACTTCTAATCAAACTTCGTGCATTGTGCAACTGGACTCAAGATTTCCTTGCAGAAATATCACTTCCTGTAGTAATCAACGGAAAATGATTGAGTAAAACAGGAGTGATATCTGGCATTCCCCAAGGAAATATTATAGGCCCTCTGCTGTTCAAAATCTACATAAATGATTTAGGAGGTAATCTTAGCAGCCCTCTTCTATTTATTGCACATGATACTGTAATTTAACGTCTAATACACTCATCAAAAGATCAAAACCAATAGTAAAATGACTGAGACACGTTAACTGTCGTGCGGTAGCGTTCTCGCTTCCCACGCCCGGGTTCCCGGATTCGATTCCCGGCGGGGTCAGGGGTTTTCTCTGCCTCGTGATGACTGGCTGTTGTGTGATGTTCTTAGGTTAGTTAGGTTTAAGTAGTTCTAAGTTTAAGGGGAATGATGACCATAGAAGTTAAGTCCCATTGTGCTCAGAGCCATTTGAACCATTTGAACACGATAACTGAATGGTGCGAAAAGTGGCAGGTGTCTCTCAATAAGATAAAGTGTGAGGTCATCCACACAAATTTAATGGCTCCAAATTACACTAAATACCTAGAAATTACAATTACGGAATGATCACAAAAATACTGTAGTGGAAACGACAAACCAAAGACTGCGTTTTATTGACAGAATACTTAGAGACTGCCTAAGCTATGCTTGTTCGTCCTCTGCTGGAATATTGCTGTGCTGTATGGGATCCTTAACAGGTAGGATTGACGAAGGACATCGAAGAAGTTCAAGGAAGGGCATCTCGTTTCGTATTATTGTGAAATGGGGGAGAGTGTGTCACGGATATGACAAGCAAATTGGGATGGCAGTCATTAAAACAAAGGCGTTTTTGTTGTGACGAGATCTCTTCACGAAATTTCCATCAAAAGCTTTCTCTTCTGAATGTGAAAATATTGTATCGTCGCCAACCTACAAAGCGAGAAATGATAATCATAATAATATAAGAGAAATTAGAGCTCGTACAGAAAAAAATGAGTGTTCGTTTTTCTCACAAGCCGCTAGAGTGTGGAACGGTAGAGAAATAGTCTGAATGTGGTTCGAACAACACTGGCAGGCACTTAAATGTGAACTGCAGAGTGCTCATGCAGAAGTGAATATACCAAAGATCGTAAAAGAGAATTAGATGTGTGCTAGATGATCTGCTTAGTTTTAGGAACGGTACAATATCTAGAGAAGCATTGCTGACAGTGCGCTTGATAATGAATTTAGGTTTTAAAGAAGCGAGAGAGTACCAAGAGAAAACAGTAAGACTGGAAGCCCAAGAGAAAAGTATTGGGATTAAAGAGGACGTAAGGTGAGGATGCAGTCTTTCTGCTCTTCGTTCTGCCGGTGCACCCAAGACGTACTATCACAAATAAGGTTTCAGCAGTAGGACAAAAATTCAGAGTGAACGTCTATCAATATCAGTAAAAGAGAGAAGAACTACAGGATCTGTAAAGTAGATCTAACGAGCACACAATGGGGACTAAGATTAACCCAAAGAAGTACGAAAATAACTTCGATCAGCAGAGAGGAGACTACTGATAAACTTACCGCCACAATTGTGTACCAGTTGATGAAGTAAAGGAAGACTACTACTTGGAAGCAAAGTACCTCGCGACGGACGAAGCAAAGAAGGCAGAAGAAGCAGACAGGCTACAGGTAGACAGGGAATTTGTTGCTAAAGTAGGTCTTGTGGTATCAAATATAGTCCTCGAGGAAGATACATACAGGAATGTATGTCTGGAGAAAATAACTGTATAGGGCAGTGTCGGGTTTGGATGTACATACAAACATATATACATCCATTTTTATAATATGTGTGGATATACACAGGGCTTCAGGGGTATTAGTTGGCGACTGAGGTCAATGTACTGAACAATATCGCACGAGAATCTGATTCGTCTGCAAACTTATAATTATAGCTATTATGAGTAGTATGTTTTTGGGGTATTTGTACCTCAAAGTACATGTGGAATAAGCAAGCTGTTATGGCTTAATTTCCCCTGGGCAGTAGGTAATGTACTGAAGCATACGTTTTGACGCTAGTGATGTTCATAGACGATGTTCAAGACACAGTGTGATCAATAATGTTTTAGAGATGTTGGCGAAAATGTGTTGTGTACGCCAAACGCTTCATGTTCCCACACGAAAAGAATCCATAGGAGTGAGGTCGGGAGGACGTGGTGGCCACGGTACTTGTCCTCCCCTCCCAGTCCAACAACTGTGGGAAACATTGTCTGAATTTCTTTGTCATTAACTGCAAAGTGTGGCGGGGCTCCATTATGCTGGAAACATGTTCGTTGTCTGACTCATAAAATTAAATCTGTAACGGTGTTGCAGTGTGGGTTGGTCAATGACAGTGTGAGGAGGGTCTTTCACTCTCTAATTTTACCCTATGCTCTGTGACTCACATACGCAAGAGACATAGACCGTACATTAAGCACTATGCTCGATGTGTTAGAAATATGTAGAGCTCTCTCTGATATAATTTGATGGTGTCTGTTTTTTGTTGTTGTTGTGGTCTTCAGTCCTGAGACTGGTTTGATGCAGCTCTCCATGCTACTCTATCCTGTACAAGCTTCTTCATCTCCCAGTACCTACTACAGCCTACATCCTTCTGAATCTGCTTAGTTTATTCACCTATTGGTCTCCCTCTACGGTTTTTACCCTCCACGCTAACCTCCAGTACTAAATTGGTGATCCCTTGATGCCTCAGAACATGTCCTACCAACCGATCCCTTCTTCTAGTCAAGTTGTGCCACAAACTCTTCCCCAATTTTATTCAATACTTCATTATTAGTTATGTGATCTACCCATCTAATCTTCAGCATTCTTCTGTAGCACCACATTTCGAAAGTTTCTATTCTCTTCTTGTCCAAACTATTTATCGTCCATGTTTCACTTCCATACATGGCTACAGTCCATACAAATACTTTCAGAAACGAGTTCCTGACACTTAAATCTATACTCGATGTTAACAAATTTCTCTTCTTCACAAACGCTTTCCTTGCCATTGCCAGTCAACATTTTTTATCCTCTCTACTCCGACCATCATCAGTTATTTACTCCCCAAATAGCAAAACTCCTTTACTACTTTAAGTGTGTCATTTCCTAATCTAATTCCCTTAGCATCACCTGACTTAATTCGACTACATTCCATTATCCTCGTTTTGCTTTTGTTGATGTTCATCTTATACCCTCCTTTCAAGACACTGTCCATTCCGTTCAACTGCTCTTCCAAGTCCTTTGCTGTTTCTGACAGAATTACAATGTCATCGGCGAACCTCAAAGTTTTTATTTCTTCTCCATGTATTTTAATACCTACTCCGAACTTTTGTTTCCTTTACTGCTTGCTCAATATACAGACTGAATAGCATCGAGGAGAGGCTGCAACCCTGTCTATCTCCCTTCCCAACCACTGCTTCCCTTTCATGCTCCTCGATTCTCATAACTGCCATCTGGTTTCTGTACAAATTGTAAATAGCCTTTCACTCGCTGTATTTTACCCCTGCCAACTTCAGAACTTGAAAGAGAGTATTCCAGTCAACATTGTCAAAAGCTTTCTCTAAGTCTACAAATGCTAGAAACGTAGGTTTGTCTTTCCTTAATCTTTCTTCTAAGATACGTCGTAGGGTCAGTATTGCTTCACGTGTCCCAACGTTTCTGCGGAATCTAAACTGACCTTCCCCGAGGTCGGCTTCTACCAGTTTTTCCATTCGTCTGTAGAGAATTCGCGTTATTATTTTGCAGCTGTGACTTATTAAACTGATAGTTCGGTAATTTTCACATCTGTTAACACCTGCTTTCTTTGGGATTGGAATTATTATATTCTTCTTGACGTCTGAGGGAATTTCGCCTGTTTCATACATCTTGCTCACCAGATGGTAGAGTTTTGCCAGGACTGGCTCTCCCAAGGCTGTCAGTAGTTCTAATGGAATGTTGTCTACTCCCAGGGCCTTGTTACGTCTTAGGTCTTTCAGTACTCTGTCAAACTCTTCACGTAGTATCATATTTCCCATTTCATCTTCATCTACCTCCTCTTCCATTTGCATAATATTGTCCTCAAGAACGTCGGCCCTGTATAGACCCTCTATATACTCCTTCCACCTTCGTGCTTTCCCTTCTTTGCTTAGAACTGGGTTTCCGTCTGAGCTCTTGATATTCATGCAAGTGGTTCTCTTTTCTCCAAAGGTCTCTTTAATTTTCCTGTAGGCAGTATCTATCTTACCCCTAGTGAGATAAGCCTCTATATCCTTACATTTGTCCTCTAGCCATCCCTGCTTAGCCATTTTGCACTTCCTGTCGAACTCATTTTTGAGACGTTTGTATTCCTTTTTGCATGCTTCACTTACTGCATTTTTGTATTTTCTCCTTTCATCAATGAAATTCGAGTATCTCTTCTGTTACCCAAGGATTTCTACTAGCCCTCGTCTTTTTATCTACTTCATGCTCTGCTGCCTTCACTACTTCTTTCCTCAAAGCTACCCATTCTTCGTCTACTGTATTTCTTTCTCCCATTCCTGTCAATTGTTCCCTTATGCTCTCCCTGAAACTCTGTACAACCTCTGGTTCTTTCAATTTATCCAGGTCCCATCTCCTTAAATTCCCACCTTTTTGCAATTTCTTCAGTTTTAATCTACAGTTCATAACAAATATGTTGTGGTCAGAGACCACATCTGCCCCTGGAAATGTCTTACAATTTAAAATCTGGTTCCCAAATCTCTGTCTTACCATTATAAAATCTATATGAAACCTTCTAGTATCTCCAGGGCTCTTCCATGTATACAAACTTCTTTCATGATTCTTGAACCAAGTGTTAGCTATGATTAGGTTATGCTCTGCGCAAAATTCTACCAGGCGGCTTCCTCTTTCATTTCTTAGCCCCAATTTATATTCACCTACTACGTTTCCTTCTCTTCCTTTTCTTACTGTCAAATTCCAGTCACCCATGACCATTAAATTTTCGTCTCCCTTCACTACCTGAATAATTTCTTTTTTCTCATCATACATTTCATGAATTTCTTCATCATCTGCAGAGCTAGTTGGCATGTAAACTTGTACTACTGTAGTAGGCGTGGGCTTCGTGTCTATCTTGGCAACATAATGCGTTCACTATGCTGTTTGTAGTAGCTTACCCGTACTCCTATCATTTTATTCATTATTAAACCTACTCCTGCATTACCCCTATTTGATTTTGTATTTATAACCCTGTATTCACCTGACCAAAAGTCTTGTTCCTCCTGCCACCGAACTTCACTAATTCCCACTAAATCTAACTTTAACCTATCCATTTCCCTTTTTAAATTTTCTAACATACCTGCCCGATTAATGGATCTGACATTCCACGCTCCGATACGTAGAACGCCAGTTTTCTTTCTCCTGATAATGACGTCCTCTTGAGTAGTCCCCGCCCGGAGATCCGAATGGGGGGACTATTTTACCTCCGGAATATTTTATCCAAGAGGACGCCATCATCATTTAATCATACAGTAAAGCTGCATGCCCTCGGGAAAAATTACGGCTGTAGTTTCCCCCTTGCTTTCAGCCGTTCGCAGTACCACAACAGCAAGGCCGTTTTGGTTAGTGTTAAAGGGCCAGATCAGTCAATCATTCAGATTGTTGCCCCTGCAACTACTGCAAAGGCTGCTGCCCCTGTTCAGGAACCACACGTTTGTCTGGCCTCTCAACAGAAACACCCCCCCCCCCCCCCCCCGTTGTGCGTTGTGGTTGCACCTACGGTACGGCTATCTGTATCGTTGAGGCACGTTAGCCTCCCCAGCAACGGCGAGGTCCATGGTTCATGAGGAGGGGGGGGGGGGATGGTGTATGTGTTCGAGAATTAACAATGAATGGATGTACTGCACAGTCATCTGTCCACGTTCGCAATGATACTCGCAAAGTGGAGAAGGGTGACTTAGCTATGATACTGTAATTGGGAGACATACTGTCGCATCACTGGTCAGTGCTTAAATTATTATAAAATTGCTAAAATTGTCCATACTTTCACTGTGATGCTTATTATTATAGTACATCGAAGGTGTCTTTTCCATCCCATCCGTCCACTGGTATACTGTTGTTTACCACATAATAACTGACTGACATCAATTGTTTGAGTTGGAGGAAGAGTTTTGGTGGGTGGTGGGTGGACAACACCTTCTGGGGTGGATAGCACCGAAACAATGATCGCATACATGACTACAATATGATGAATCAGTCGAAACGGAACGTAGAGTCATTAGCTATTCCATGACTATGACGTATGAGTTTAAATGTAGAGCTCGTGTATCACTTTCGGACTGTAGTTTGGAAACCATCCACAACGTTGCAAAATTCCCCCAATTTGCTTATGTTGTAACTCTCTTTTACTTAAAACTATGCAGTGTTTGTGGCGTGCTATATTAGCCACAGTGACAATATAATTTACATTGTGCGACATCTAGTTTTCTGCGAGAGGCCATAGATCAGAACGTCTTAATATCAGTTTAGAATCTGACAGACCTCAAAGTTGTGACAGAAAAACAAAATGTATGGCATTGTAAAAAGCATGGTACAGCAGAAAAAAATAATCTTTCAAACAACGAGGCAGGGCCACAGGGAGCGTCTTTTCTGTTTACAGCATTGTCCATGGGATACGATCATACTCCTACAGTACAGGTGATGAAAACTTAAACTGGCCTCTGCAGTGGTTCAAAAGCTGTGTATTTAATAGGATCGCCCCACACTGGCAGCAGCGGCAGTTTGACAGGTAAATTCAGTGATGGACAAGGTGTCCTGTTAGGATTGTGAAGAGGAATGCTATTCTGGGAAGCATCACAACACTCTCTCTGCACCGGACTCACATTGCAGCTGTGCGGCATCGCGCCAGCAATGGTGCTTAGGTCAGTTCTATATCGGATGCAGTTAGTGGATCGTTTATATTTCGTAATTTTTCTCTGTTTCATGGTACAGAATTACGATGATAGCCAGTTGGGCTGATAGCTGTTAATGAACGTGGATCTTCTTCAGACTGTAGCATCTGTATCTAGTTTGGAGACACACCACAATGCACGCATTTCCACCAAATGCTCAAAACATGGTCCGGTTGCACTAACACAGATCGTTCTGTTTCTACACGGGTTGCAGAAGGTGCTGGATATGGCCTTCTCGCACTTCTGCTCAGTTCCGGCTTACACTGGAACGACCACATGTGCAAAGCTGCAGAAATGGCTGCAGTTGCAGGGTGCATAGGGACTGACTAAAGCCACGTTCAATTTTTATTGTAGCAGATAGGTTAGAGAAAGGTGACTCGTTTTGAGATATGAGAATTCCAGAAATATGATTCACTTGTGGCCGTGATCCAACGCAGGTATGTGGCTGAATGGAAGTACTTGATTCAAAATCATAGACATCATTTCTACTGGATAGCGTAACGCCAGAGATCTGAAAAGCTAGTGAACATTTCTTATGACCTCAATCAGCATACGATCTATTGCTGTTTGTGATCCTTCTCAATCAGTATTTCCCTCTAACTCAGTGAATATATCGCAGAAACTCTGACATGATATTAAGACAGAATACGTTACACATACTGGAGAAATATCTAGCTGCGTGAAGGAGTTACAAATAGCGGTTTCATACTCTATTCCTTAGCAGAATCACTTTCAAAATTCAGCGGTTTTATACAAGTTGCATTTTTGGCTACGTGTAACTGGACTGCTGATCTGATAATACACACTCCTACAATCACCATCTCGGTATTTGTCCAGAAAAACCTTTTCATTCGAAGGCAATGCCATACCTCGATATATAAAGCCAGTATGGCTTTTAACCTAGGCACTTGTGTGAACATGCAGAACCCAGCGAGCTTGTGACAGTAACATTTTTGCGATCTGATTTATTAACATCTGACCGATTACATCTCTCCTACTACAACACAGTGGTAACACTAGCAAACAAAACTTATGAGACATTTCCACCTAACGCTGATTTTCTCTCAGTATTATCTTGTATCGTCTGGAATCATTTATTGGTGGCCGCAGCTCGTGGTCGTGCGGTAGCGTTCTCGCTTCCCGCGCCCGGGTTACCGGGTTCGATTCCCGGCGGGGTCAGGGATTTTCTCTGCCTCGCGATGACTGGGTGTTGTGTGATGTCCTTAGTTAGGTTTAAGTAGTTCTAAGTTCTAGGGGACTGATGGCCATAGATGTTAAGTCCCATAGTGCTCAGAGCCATTTGAACCATTTATTGGCCAAGTATTATACTTTGTAGTAGTAGGAGAGGCTTGATAGGTTCACCTTGAGCATCAGTCTTATAAAGTATGTGTTTGTGTTCCGACCTGTGCAAAGCAGATGACTGGAATACTGTGATAAAAGAGGGAAGAGTGTGTCAAGTATGCTACAGACATTTTCTATTTCCACAGCCCCAGCTGTTAGCAGGGTGTATTTCCGAAACTTCACTCATTGTCGAATGTCGTTCAATTCAGACTGTGATCGTAACATTTAAAACATATATGTGACCCGTTTTCTAGGATGATTCTTCCTGTGTGTGGTTGGCATGTAGTGCAGGTGACAGGAATGATTCACGTTTGCCGTTAGTGGCAGAGTCTGTTCGAATGGAGAGGGCTATTGGAGTGTAGTAATGTAGTTGACTTAACCATGTTCTCCTCTACGAGTAGACGACCGAATAGCGAATTAATACTTGGTATGTGTTGAATAGCTTTTGTGATCGCGTGGAAAATTGAGAAGATTGAAAATGGATATGTCTTTCCACTGGACCGTTATTCGCTCACATGTAAATTGTTCGACTGACTTTTCTGCACATTTCGCGAACAGTGGTCTACAGCACGATCCACCTCGCTAAAGTTTAGGGTTTTTAGAGAAATAATTTCAAGTCTTTATCTTCGGAATTATGTTGCGCGAGTGATCGGTAGGATACTGCTATGTGTTTGATACCGAGAAGTACCGCGAAAATGGTATAATATTATTGCAAACCATGTGGAAATACATGTGTTCTTGTAATCCCAGAGTCTGGAGATGGATGTAGAAAAGCAAGCAAGCAAGCAGGTCAGGACCAGAAACAGTAACACGTTTGTGCCAAGAGGAAAACGAGCCCAAATTTGTAGTACAGTTCTGAGAGTGACTTCGGTCAGCTGAGGGCCCTGCCGACCTCGCAGGGAAATATCTAGAGCTGCAAGGAGTGAATATGGTGCTGTCTGTCTTCACATTACATGTACGAATGACGTAAAAGAACTGATTTTGTATGGCACAGGATACGAATTGTATGTTTACTGCATTGACACAGTACATGGTGATATATTGCTGGGTTGGAGATCTGTTTCACGCTTTAATAGTCAAGCTCCTGTCCTCAGTGGGAGAGCAGTGTAATTGAGTAAGTCCTTCTGTATTTGACAATGTGTGTGGCACATTGCAGGGTTTAATAGTGGACGGAATATGGTGATCTGTACAAAATACAATCATAAATCTCTATTCATTCACAAGACATCCTTTGTGTCAGGGCATAGGAGTGCCTCCAAACTGATTCGAGCAAGATGGAGGCAATGTATGTACAGAAAGTTCTGAGAAATCAAGTGTTCAAAGACAGCTTGAAGCAGACCATCCTTCTCTGGCAGGGGTGCCATCACTCCTCCACCACTGTGGCATTAGGACATCTCCAGACCTGTAGCTGTAAGATACCGAAAATTCCGGCCATTTTTTTCTCTTCTGTAAGACAGTGCTTCGAATTCTGTTTGCGTAATTGTTCTGATTCCCCCCCCCCCCCCCCTTTGCACCTGTGCTTAGAGAGTGCTCTCTTTCCAAACAAGAAGAATGCTTGTGAGACCTTAACTTTTCCCGGCGAATTGAATGTTCAAATAACTTACGGGTTTGCTGCCAATTGACGTCGTCGAACACCGCCGATATTTCGACAGGAGCACACCCTGCCATTCTCAATGCACAAATGCAAGGAAGAAGAAATGTGCAAGCAAATTTAATACCTCAGTTCACAGAGGAGAAACAAGGAAGACACCTCACACAGAACAAGTGTTAACACAACCAAAGATAACCAACATCAGAACTATCGATACTTACTATTAATCAACAGGTGACGTAGCACTAATTCTGTCCATCTGTCTTTTTATGAGAGACAGAGCTGGGTTCCAAGCAGTATTTAAACAAAATCCACCATCTCTGTTAATAAGGTTGCTTGATAGTCTGATTTCAACAGCTTCCTTAATAACACTATCCCAATAGCTGGACGTGCAAGCCAGAATCTCTGTGTTGTTGTATTCCATAGGATGACCTGTGTCAAGGTAATGTGCTGCAATAGCGGATTTGCTCGGTTGTTGTAAGCGTGTGTGACGCTTATGTTCAGTACACCGGTCTTCCACAGTCCTGATTGTCTGACCAATATATGACATGCCACAACCGCAAGGAATACGGTAGACTCCAGCCTTATGCAAACCAAGATCATCTTTTACGGACGCCAACAGGGCCTTAATCTTAGAAGGTGGTCGAAAAACACATTTCACATCATATTTCCGCAAAATACGGCCAATCCTGTTGGAAATGCTTCCTGCGTAAGGCAAAAAGGCCGTAGACTTAGGTTCCACTTCGCTGCTATCGTCACTCACCCGTTGCACAGAAGACTGATCGCGCAACGCACGTTTGATCTGCCTCTCACTATAATCATTCTGACGAAAGGTGACTTCGAGGTGTGCTAGCTCAGCTGCCAAACTTTCAGGGTCTGAGATAACGTGAGCTCTGTGAACCAAGGTGCGAAGTACTCCTTCACGCTGAGCTGGATGGTGACAACTATCAGCTCGCAGATACAAGTCAGTGTGGGTAGGCTTCCTATGAACAGAATGTCCCAACGTACCATCAGTCTTCCTTTTGACCAACACATCAAGGAATGGAAGGCATCCATTCTTTTCCACCTCCATAGCGAACTGAATATTCGGGTGGATTGAATTCAGATGTTCCAAAAACCGGTTTAAATTCTCACTACCATCAGGCCAAACAGCAAATGTATCGTCTACATATCTGAAAAAACACGCAGGTTTCAAGGTCGCTGACTCCAATGCACGTAACAGGAACGTAAGGCTGGGGTCTATCGTATTCCTTGCAGTTGTGGGATGTCATATATTGGTCAGACAATCAGGACTGTGGAAGACTGGTGTATTGAACACAAGCGTCACACACGCTTACAACAGCCGAGCAAATCCGCTATTGCATAACATTGCCTTGACACAGGTCATCCTATGGAATACAACAACACGGAGATTCTGGCTTGCACGTCCAGCTATTGGGATAGTGTTATTAAGGAAGCTGTTGAAATCAGACTACCAAGCAACCTTATTAACAGAGATGGTGGATTTTGTTTAAATACTGCTTGGAATCCGGCTCTGTCTCTCATCAAAAAACAGAGGGACAGAATTAGTGCTACCTCACCTGTTGATTAATAGTAACTATCAATATGTCTGATGTTGGTTATCTTTGGTTGTGTTGACACTTGTTCTGTGTGTGGTGTCTTCCTTGTTTTTCCTCTGTGAACCGAGGTATTAAATTCCCTTGCACATTTCTTCTTCCTTGCATTTGTGCATTGAGAATGGCAGGGTGTGCTCCTGTCGAAATATCGGCGGTGGTCGACGACGTCACCTGGCAGCAAACCCGTAAGTTATTTGCCGGCCGGTGTGGCCGTGCGGTTAAAGGCGCTTCAGTCTGGAACCGCGTGACCGCTACGGTCGCAGGTTCGAATCCTGCCTCGGGCATGGATGTGTGTGATGTCCTTAGGTTAGTTAGGTTTAATTAGTTCTAAGTTCTAGGCGACTGATGACCTCAGAAGTTAAGTCGCATAGTGCTCCGAGCCATTTGAACCGTAAGTTATTTGAACAACATGAATGCTTGTAAGATTAACGGTGTTTTCGCGAGAGTGCACAGGCTTTTAGCAGTGATAATGTTTAACATTTCTGATACATATATTGATAGCAGGGCGAACATTTCGCGTGATGCGTCAGCCACACTGGATACGCCTGCATGGCTAGACATAGCTCGCATCGCCCATTAAGAACAATGCGCCCTGTCCTTTCTGTGACGTCAGTATCCACAGGTATCGCGTCATTAACGGTAAACGCACATGCCATCCAGAGGCATCTCGCGTATGGGGCCGGAGTGACCGCGTCTTGGAGTTCTGTGATGTCGGTGTAACACTCGAAGATCTCTAACTGCATATGCAAAAATAGACCAAACATTCACCCAGTCGCTGTAGTCAGCAGTGGCTTGAGAGAAATGGCTTGCGCTTGCTTGCATCTGGCAGTGACATCGATGCGCGCTCAGCCTCGGAGCGTCTGTGCTCTGAAAATAAGCCTTCACTCCCATCCAGCCACGTCAGCAACACTGCCTAGGTGATCACATATTACGAGAGGAATTTATCAGGTGTCAAGTATGATAGGGATGCCGCTGCCTCGTGCTTGATGGACCTGAAAGGGCACCTGTGCGTGGCTTGGCAGCTGACGGCCATGTCACATCACTGGGGCTGCAGTGACAGGGGCAGGGAGCAGTGGGTGGTGCTTGAATACGTTGATTGGATGTCTGTTGCTTGATTTTGCGAACAGGTCTGTAGGCATTGCTATGCGTTATTTGGACAGTTTATGAGTTGATTTCGTGTCTGCACATTAGTGTGTGCATTATTTAGGAGGAGTTTGCATGTTTGTGTGTTGTGTGCTGAAATTATTTCAGTAAATTAAGAATTGTTTGTGTGTTTTTAGTGTGTTATTTCGGTAATTTAAAAGTAGTTTACAGATCTGTAGGTTGTGTGGTTGTGACCCCTAGCATGTCAGAGCATGTGTTTTGTATCAGTGTGATAAACATATTATCTCTCAAAATCCTTCCCTAAATAAATTGATGCAAAATAAATGAAGTACAGTTCTGCCTTACTCTCTCTAGCAGCCCAGTCAAAAAAAAAAAAAAAAAAAAAAAAATGGTTCAAATGTCTCTGAGCACTATGTGACTTAACTTCTGATGTCATCAGTCGCCTAGAACTTAGAACTAATTAAACCTAACTAACCTAACGACATCACACACATCCATGCCCGAGGCAGGATTCGAACCTGCAACCGTAGCGGTCACTCGGCTCCAGACTGTAGCGCCTAGAACCGCACGGCCACTCTGGCCGGCAGCCCAGTGCAGACTGAGTTATTTTCCCCTACAGGCAGCCATCTTGGGTTACATCATGGAGCAGACAACAGTGCCCTCTGGTGGTGGTTCTGTGTACTAGACCAGTTTGCCTCCAGACCTTGTGGTGAACACACTGTTTCCCACCATTTCTCCCCATCCGAGAACGCCATCTTGGATTATGTCACAGAATAGTTGACAGCGCCCTCTGGTGGTAGTACTGTGTACTAGGTCAGTTCGACTCCAGATCCCACGGCGCTCATACTGTTTCCCGCCATTTTCCCCCACCATCTTGGATTACATCATGGAATGGGTTACAGTGCCCTCTGTGGTACTGTGTAGTAGGTCAGTTGGACTCCGGGCCCCTTGGCGACCACACTGGATTATCTGTACTGCCTCTAATTGTTTAAATAAAATAGTGCATACAAAATAAAGACTTATGTCCAGCACAGGTCGAGTCCTCTTCCCGCCATTTCCTAGGAAGAGGTAGCAGGTGGCTGACTTAGGTTAGTGGAGGTGGCCCAAATGAACTATTTTCCCACCATTTTATTAGGTGTGTTACATTGTCCTGATGGAATATGAACTTCCTGCCATTTTCTTCGGGAGGCGTTAGGTTAGTGGAGGCAGCCCAATTGACCTATCTTCCCGCTAAAATTCAAACGTCCTTTCAAAAGCCGCCATCTTGGAAGACATCATGAGATGACGTCACAGACAACTTCTTGGATGACGTCTTCACTACCATCTTGGATAACGGTACTTTGGGCTCGTGTCCCCTTGGGGTGGGGATGACGTCATCGCCACCATATTGGATAACGTAACTTGGTGCCGATGTCCCCCTTGTCCCAATACTTGTAAAACTGATTTCATCTCATGTAGACATGTATCGGCATATTTGACACTGCTGTTGTCTATTCGAAGAGGACCATTGCCCAGCTGACTGTGATGATTAAGCTACCTAAGTAAACGAAGACCATAGGCGGCGCTAGCATTAATCGCAGAAATGAAGTCAGAGAGTAACTTTACAAACAACTATACATTGCGATGAATTACGTATCAGAACGTCGTGAATAACTTGACAAAGACACATTTATACTACTTTTATGGAGGTGAAACTCAGAGATTAACAGCGTGAAATGTGCATTGTCAAATACCATCGGGAACAAAGTCATGGAGATAGTCGTTAGTCAATAGTCGGAACAGAATACATATTTCCAAACATTAACTGGTGTGGTAGGTAAAGTATAAACATAAAACCGATATGGACCAGAAATAAAATATAAGATGTGAAAGAACAACTTTTATGTTTCTTCTGATTTCTTCATTTACACTGATCCAGTGTTGGTGCATGTCCAAGGACTCCCTTGGGGTGTACCCCAGTAAACGTCACACAGTACTACGTTTCCTGTAACAGTTTCGTGCGGTACAATCCCGTCGAAATTGTTGTCACTCACTGAATTTACAACTCGAAAAAGATGCTACACGTTGCCAGCAGAACGACAGAAACGAATAGAATTTAGTTTCACAAGGCTATCGAACCTACGAATAACTATTAAAACGGTGAGGATGGTTCAGCCGTTACGTTAAATGTATAGAAAGTAAAGTGTAGTACCATTATAAATATAAACACCAGGAGGTTTTATAAGACGAAACCTGGGAAATTGGCACCTAACAACAAAGAAAATTTTGTAGACTTTTCTACACATTTCAAGAAACCGGTACGTTTTCTTGATGGCGTAGAAGGATTTCCACCTAAAAATTACCAGAAAACGTATCCAGATTCAGAAGCATCAAATGAGTAACAAACTGTTAGAAAAAACTAAAATGTTAAAAAGTAATAAAGCGGCTAAGGGAGTCAGGTTGCTCAACGTTGATAAAATCAATCAACTGGACACGTGAAAGTTTTGGCGAACTCAGAAACTAGCTGACGACAGATAATGGAACGATACACTCATCAATTATGAAACAAGATATAACTGATGGTAATAATATCAGAGGAACTACCGTTCTTTGTTACACACATAAGATTTTACCTCTATATTCTCGACACCAAAAGAACAATTTGTATTAAAAACTATTGCTCTGCCACACGTCATCAACTTCCATTCGTGCCATAACCCGAAGAAAAAATTCTGATCGTTTCTGTGGATCATTGGGCGTCAGCTATTGTACTGTCTGGATCTTGTGCGGGAACCTGTGTAAAATAGAGCGCAAAATTTTCCGTAGAGTTGACCATGGGATGGACAGTTCTCGTGAAACTTCACGAGCGCTATCACTACCTAAGACATGTGCTGCATGGTCAGTTACAGCAGCAGCAACCTCGTCAATAAGTTCAACCGTGACAGGACACTTTCTCTTCCAGGAGCCACACGAAGCTCACACATCTTTTCGAATTTTATTATCAACTTCTTTAAACCATATAATGAAATCGCACCTTTCCGTCCGCAATACTCTCTGAATGCAGCACTGTATTGCTGCCGTTCACATAAAGCAGTTTCATTAATAGCGCATGGTCTCTCTCCTCGATTGATATATTGTTCACTCATGTTATGGCTTGTCAAATGACAGCATGGATCTATTATCATACAAACAGCGTGCAACGCCAGATTTCTATTTATTTATTTATTGTTCCGTGGGACCAAATTAAGGAGAAGTCTCCATGGTCATGGAACAAGTCAATACATGAAATTATAACACGATATTAGGAACAGATAAAATGAAATATTAAAAAAAAACATATTCAGGTGACAAGTCGTAAGTTTAAATAAAGAAAATCAACAATGTAACACTGGAATTTGCTTAATTTTTTAGCTCTTCCAGGAGCTCCTCGACAGAATAGAAGGAGTGAGCCATGAGGAAACTCTTCAGTTTAGACTTAAAAGAGTTTGGGCTACTGCTAAGATTTTTGAGTTCTTGTGGTAGCTTATTGAAAATGGATGCAGCAGAATACTGCACTCCTTTCTGCGCAAGAGCCAAGAAAGTTCATTCCACATGCAGATTTGATTTCTGCCTAGTATTAACTGAGTGAAAGCTGCTAACTCTTGGGAATAGGCTAATATTGCTAACAACAAACGACATTAAAGAAAATATATACTGTGAGGGCAATGTCAGAATTCCCAGACTACTGAATAGGGGTCGACAAGAGGTTCTCGAACTTACACCACATATAGCTCGAACAGCCCGTTTTTTAGCCAAAAATACCCTCTTCGAATCAGAAGAATTACCCCAAAAAATAATACCATACGACATAAGCGTATGAAAATATGTGAAGTAGACTACTTTTCGTGTTGAAGTGTCACTTATTCCAGATACTGTTCTAATGGTAAATAAAGCGGCATTTAGTTTCTGAACAAGATCCTGGACATGGGCTTTCCACAACAGCTTACTATCTATCCGAACGCCTAGGAACTTGAACTGTTCTGTCTCACTTATAATATGCCCATTCTGTCTGATCAAAATATCGGTTCTTGTTGAATTGTGAGTTAGAAACTATAAAAACTGAGTCTTACTGTGATTTAGCATCAAAATATTTTCCACAAGCCACGAACTTATTTCATGAACTACATTATTTGTTACTGTTTCAAAATTACGCACAAGATCCTTCACTATCAAGCTGGTGTCATCAGCCAACAGAAATATTTTTGAATCACCTGTAATACTAGAAGGCATATCATTTACATAAATAAGAAACAGCAGTGGCCTCAGCACCGACCCTTGGGGAACGCCCCACTTCACAGTGCCCCATTGGGACTGAACATCACTACCACTCTCAATATTGCGGAGAATTACCTTCTGCTTTCTGTTCTTAAAGTAAGAGGCGAACCAATTGTAAGCCATTCCCCTTACTCCATAATGGTCCAACTTCTGCAGTAATATTTTGTGGTCAACACGGTCAAAAGCCTTCGTTAAATCAAAGAAAACACCTAACGTTCGCAACCTTTTATTTAATCCGTCCAAAACCTCACAGAGAAAAGAGAATATAGCATTTTCAGTTGTTAAACCATTTCTAAAACCAAACTGAACATTTGACAGCAAATTATGTGAATTTAAATGCTCCAGTAACCTTGTATATACAACCTTCTCGATAACTTTAGCAAACATCGATGGCATAGAAATAGGTCTAAAATTGTCAACATTATCAATGTCTCCCTTTTTATAAAGTGGCTTCACTACCGAGTACTTTAATCGGTCAGGAAACCGACCACTCCTAAAGGAAAAGTTACAGATATGGCTAAGTACTGGACTAACATACACACAACTGGAACTAATTTTTTCAAGCGTAAATCAGCTCTGCATTAACGCTTAGCATATCTACCATGTTTCCCTGCGCCAAGATAATTAACGCCCATAATGGACCTCCATTAGTACATGCACTTTACTAAAAACCACACGGTACATGTTCAGGGTTCCGTGCTGACGCAGTTTTGCTGCGATACGGATAACAGGTGCATCAGAGGGAGTGAGTGAAATAGCATGGCTACTGGAAATGTATTCCGAAGTTGAAGTACGCATGGCATGACGATTCTTATAAGCAAAACGTCTAATTTACATAAGATTCACTGTCTAATTGTGGCATTATGTGGACCGAATGTAATGTCATTTCGACCTGTAGCGAAATGGTCCCAACAATTTGACCAAGGCCCCGCAGACATGGGCAATGCAAATCGTGAAGGAAACCACCGACATCGGTCGTAGACGACAAATTCAAAGCAATTGAGGAACCAATTTGCAGCAGTCGCAGACTGACTATTGCGGACATTGCTGAGGAGATACACATCTCAACAGGCAGTGCTCATTCCATCGTCCGAGGTAGTCTGCAGTATCGGAAATTCTGCACATGCTTTGTTCCGCAACCGCTGTCACCTCCACACTAAGGAGCAAAGTTTACAGTCTCTCGTGGACCTTGTTGAGCGACAGTGTTGACTTAAGCTCCATCATTAGGGTCGATGAGACGCTGGTACATCATTTAATACGTGCAACAAAGACAGCGTCTGTGGAATAGAGACATAGTTCCTCGCCTCCACGGAAGAAATGCAAAGTTATCCTGTCGGCAGGGAATGTCATGGACACCGTTTTCTTCGACTGTGAAGGAATTGTGTGCACAAAGTTTCTTTCAAAGTGCACAACCATTAACATCGATTCATACTTGGCAATACTGGCATCGCTGTGCAACACCATAAAGAACAAACAGCGTGATAAATTAAATGAAGGCTTTGTTTCCCTGGATGACAACGCGACATGCCACAGTGCAAGCACAACACAATCTTCCCTTCAACATTTCCGATGAGAGGTTTGGAATATCCGTCATGCAATCCGGATCTTGTACCGTGCGATTTCCATGTCATCGGCAAGATGAAAGAACACGTAGACGAAAGAGATTTTCCATAGACGAGGACGCTCACGTAGCGCTTCTCGAATGACTTGGTGACAAACGAGTGGATTTCGATCATCGAGGAACTATATGACAGATACAATGTCCCGATCGGTGTCTACGGAGACTTGGCGACTGTGTTCAAAAACAGTGTCATGTATCTGAGTTGCTGTTAAGTGTAGTGCGGCACTCAGTAACTTACTTCGCCTCTCATAATAATATTCAGATGGTTCAAATGCCTCTGAGCACTATGGGACTTAACACTTGAGGTCATCAATCCCCTAGAACTTAGAACTACACTACTGGCCATTACAATTGCTACACCAGGAAGAAATGCAGAGGATAAACGGGTATTCACTGGACAAACATATTATACTAGAACTGACATGTGATTACATTTTCACGCAATTTGGGTGTATAGATCCTGAGAATTCAGTACCCAGAACAACCACCTCTGGCAGTAATAACGGCCTTGATACGCCTGGGCATGGAGTCAAACAGAGCTTGGATGGCGTGTACAGGTACAGCTGCCATGCAGCTTCAACACGATACTACAATTCATCAAGAGTAGTGACTGGCGTATTGTGACGAGCCAGTTCCTCGGCCACCATTGACCAGACGTTTTCAGTTGGTGAGAGATCTGGAGAATGTGCTGGCCAGGGCAGCAGTCGAACATTTTCTGTATCCAGAAAGGCCCGTACAGGACCTGCAACGTGCGGTCATGCATTATCCTGCTGAAATGTAGGGTTTCGCAGGTATCGAATGAAGGGTAGAGACATTGGTCGTACCATCATGCGGGGTGATACGCCATTATGGCGATGACGAATACAAGCTTCCAATATGCGTTCACCGCGATGTCGCCAAACACGGATGCGACCATCATGATGCTGTAAACAGAACCTGGATTCATCCGAAGAAATGACGTTTTACCATTCGTGCACCCAGGTTCGTCGTTGAGTACACCATCGCAGGCGCTCCTGTCTGTGAAGCAGCGTGAAGGGTAACCGCAGCCATTGACTCCGAGCTGATAGTCTATGCCGCTGCAAACGTCGTCGAACTGTTCGTGCAGATGGTTGTTGTCTTGCTAACGTCCCCATCTGTTGACTAAGAGATCGGGACGAGGCTGCACGATCCGTTACAGCCGTGCGGGTAAGATGCCTGTTATCTCGACTGCTCGTGATACGAGGACGTTGGGATCTAGCACGGCGTTCCGTATTACCCTCCTGAACCCACCGCTTCCATATTCTGGTAACAGTCACTGGATCTCGACGAACTCGAGCAGCAATGTCACGATACGATAAACGGCATTCGCGGTAGGCTACAATCCGACCGTTATCAAATTCGCAAACGTGATGGTACCCATTTCTCGTCCTTACGCGAGGCATTAAAACAACGTTTCACCAGGGAACGCCGGTCAAGTGCTGTTTGTGTATGAGAAATCGGTTGGAAACTTTCCTCATATCAGCACGTTGTAAGTGTCGCCACCGACGCCAACCTTGTGTGAATGCCCTGAAAAGCTTATCATTTGCATATCACAGCATCTTCTTCCTGTCGGTGAAATTTCGCGTCTGTAACACTTTATCTTCGTGGTGTAGCAATTTTAATGGCCAGTAGTGTACTTAAATGCAACTAACCTTAGGACATCACACACATCCATGCCCGAGGCAGGATTCGAACCTGCGACCGTAGCGGTCGAACGGTTCCAGACTAAAGCATCTAGAACCGCTCGGCCACTGCGGCCGGCTCATAATAATGTGTTATTCGATTTTTGAAGTCTGCTCGAACTAATCAGTGTTATAAACAAATTTTTTGTTATTATCGCTGTGTTAAAGCATTTCTGTATATATTTCGTTATTGTTATTATGACTGTAGATATGTGTGGCAGTGCATAAGTTGTGATGACGGTAAGATTAACAGAAAAACTGAAACAACACCGGATCTAGCAAAATCCCCATCACGCACTCGGAATCCTAATAAAGCGACAAATAAAGTCAAAACTGGAAGGCCAGTCAAAAAGCACTGTGTTTCACCAGCGTGCAGATTTATATACATTTTCTCACTAAAGACGTTTTTGGTGTATGGAGGATTTCTCAGAAACATGTCACCCTTGGTAGGATTACTTACAATGAAATGTGAGTTAATGGCGCATCGATGGTAAAAGTGATCAGGAAATCCCAACATTATCAATAACTTTTCTCGGAGCCACAACGTTCAGTGTGGCTGTGTGCGTAAACGTATCATGTCAGCGTGTCACAGAAAACAGGTTCGCGGCTTCTTGTATTCTCATACATTTTTTTCATCCTTGTGTTTGTGACGGATTCTGAGACCAGCCACGATATCTGTATTCTTACTTGTCACAAAAAATGGTTCAAATGGCTCTTAGCACTATGGGACTCAACTTCTGAGGTCATTTGTCCCCTAGAACTTAGAACTAGTTAAACCTAACTAACCTAAGGACATCACACACACACCCATGCCCGAGGCAGGATTCGAACCTGCGACCGCAGCGGTCTCGCGGTTCCAGACTGCAGCGCCCAGAACCGCACGGCCTTACTTGTCACAAATTGTCGACAATTTTTTCAGACTATGTCGCGATTTCCGTGGGTGTTATTAGGCACGAACCTAAACTGCTGTAAGTGAACAAGCAGCGATAAAATTTAGAGAGGAAAGTGCATGAAAACAGTCCCTCACGTTGTTCTTCACTTTAAAAACTGAAAACAGTATAAAATCATATTTTAAATGCATGTAATATTTTCTTTAGGATGTTGTGTACCATTAACATTTTAGTAATAGAAAACATAACGAAAAGTCAAAGGAAAAAAATTATTTTCAAAATGACCTGTACACTTAGCTAGTTTCAAAATTAACTGCAAAAACTGGAACCCTTGTAAAAGTGATTAAAATAACACCAAACAGAATTAGGAAAAGATATAATATCAGATAAAACACAATCTACGAGTAGTTTCAAGGGAGTTACAACATAACATATCGTAGGAGGTTATTTGATTTATCTACATTTTCTTTGCTGAATTCAAAAGTCCTGCTTTCTGATTTTGACGGTTTTATTTTGTGGCCTTCAAGGGAAAGACTAATTCACATTTTACCAGAAAATGTGGGCTAGTAATGGCGGAATGACAAGTCATAAGCGAAGGAGGCGAATTGTGCACCTCACCACAGAGTAGTAGAAACCTAAACTACTATTTAGCCGCCGGCCGTTGTGGCCAAGAGGTTCTAGGCACTTCAGTCCCGAACTGCACTGCTGCTACGGTCGGAAGTTCGAATCATGCATCGGGCATGGATGTGTATGATGGCCTTAGGTTGGTTAGGTTTAAGTAGTTCTAAATTAAGGTGACTGATGACCTCAGATATTAAGTCCCATAGCGCTCAGAGCCATTTGAACCATTTAACTATTTAGACTTCGTTCCACTGACAGGAGAATGTCGAACCAAGAGAGCATGGGGTTTGCTTTAGGGAGGGGAGTCCACTTTAACGCACTTTCCTCCATTCCTCGCTTGTCACAAATATTTCTGTTTACTTCTGAATATTTCCGAGGTCGCGGTTAGGCAGGAATCTAAGGTCACAGCTTAGCTGTTTTTTCTCCGAATATGTTGCGATTTGCGAGATCTACCCACCCAACCTTTTTCACTCTTTTGTTCGGGCATAGTGTTATCACTGAAACTGTTGTTGTTGTTGTGGTCTTCAGCCCTGAGACTGGTTTGATGCAGCTCTCCATGCTACTCTATCCTGTGCAAGCTTCTTCATCTCCCAGTACCTACTACAACCTACATCCTTCTAAATCTATTTATTGTATTCATCTCTTGGTCTCCCTCTACGATTTTTACCCTCCACGCTACCTCCCAATACTAAATTGGTGATCCCTTGTTGCCTCAGAACATGTCCTACCAACCGATCAGTTCTTCTAGTCAAGTTGTGCCACAAGCTCCTCTTCTCCTCAATCCTATTCAATACCTCCTCATTAGTTATATGATCTACCCATCTAATCTTCAGCATTCTTCTGTAGCACCACATTTCGAAAGCTTCTATTCTCTTCTTGTCCAAACTAGTTATCGTCCATGTTTCACTTCCATACATGGCTACACTCCATACAAATACTTTTAGAAACGACTTCCTGACACTTAAATCAATACTCGATGTTAACAAATTTCTCTTCTTCAGAAACGCTTTCGTCCCCATTGCCAGTCTACATTTTATATCTTCTCTACGTCGACCATCAGTTATTTTGCTCCCGAAATAGCAAAACTCCTTTACTACTTTAAGTGTGTCATTTCCTAATCTAATTCCCTCAGCGTCACCAGATTTATTTCGACTACATTCCATTATCCTCGTTTCGCTTTTGTTGATGTTCATCTTATACGCTCCTTTCAAGACACTGTCCATTCCGTTCAACTGCTCTTCTAAGTCCTTTGCTGTCTCTGACAGAATTACGTTGTCATCGGCGAACCTCAAAGTTTTTATTTCTTCTCCATGTATTTTAATACCTACTCCGAACTTTTCTTTTGTTTCCTTTACTGCTTGCTCAATATACAGATTGAATAGCATCGGGGAGAGGCTGCAACCCTGTCTCACTCCCTTCCCTTCACTGAAACTAATAATCCTGGATTTGCTTCGCTGCGAGCTTAAAACAGGCAAAAACAAAGCGAGGATACAAGGCCCGTGTAACTTGGTTTAAAATGTAAACTTGCACGAAGATCAAACATAGCACCTTTCGATTGGCCTTTCAGTTCTGACTTTTGATTGGTTGCCTGGTTAGCGCTCAGACGGCGTGGTGGGGATACTGCTACACCCCGTGTTGTTTCCGGTCTTGCAAGTTTAATTCTTGGGGTGAAGAGCACCCCCCCCCCCCATCCTCTCCACCCTCCCACCGTCCCCCTCTAGGGCCGAACCTTGGAGGGGCTGACGCTAGCTGTGACAGACAGGTGGGTGACAGGAGCGAGCCCCCGCGTGTGCCAGAGACAATGACGTCAGGCTGCCGGTGTAACACGAGAATCCACTCGCCGGGCGCCGGCACCCACAAGGCCGCGTCCAAGCGGCGCGTCACGCAATCGATGCACCGTGCGGAACAGACGCCCCGCACCTCAGCTCACCTCAGCTCACAACACGCCCGGCCGGTAGCGTGCATCTTCACCTGCGATTCCCACCGCAGTCCCACCTGTACTGGCTCTCTGCTCAGGTCGTGCTGCTTGTAAAACGAAACCTTGCGCTCCTACACTGCTCCGCCACGGAAGTACTATTCACCTTTTTTTGCATAATCTAGCAGAAGTTTCTGACAAAACTGATTGTCCAAAGCCTTACGCTGTTCTGAAACCTCTTTACAGATGCAAGGTGTGCGGCAGACCGCGTCTCTAGTTCGGAAGCTAGCGTTTTGACTGAAAAGTGTAGGGCCTTTTCGGCTCACGTTCATTTTAGGCAGCACACAAGCGGCCTACCAAACAAACCTTTAACATATTTCGGCTCCTGCCCCTCGCCCCTCCCCCCCCAGTTTTTGAGGAAACAAAAAATGAAATGATCGTATGGTATTGTTGGCCGGGAGTCCCCATTCGGGGGGGGGGGGGGGGGTTCCGCTGCCGTATTGCAAGTCCTTTTTAGATGACGCCACATCGGCGACTTGCGAGTCAATGATGATGAAAATGTAAGAATTTTTAGCATATTGCAGCCCCGTCAGCAACTGTGATAGACTAATATATTGAAAAATCCGTCTCAGTTGCAAAAATTTCTGGTCTTTACCCACGTTTCGGCTAGAATAATCTAGCCTTCTTCAGAAGCATAAAATTGCTATAACACGCCAGAGTAAGGCACAGTCAACAGAAAAATTAAAACCTATAGTACGGCCGTACCATGTCGAATTAAAACTACTTAACTAAAGTCCGCCGGCCGGGGTGGCCGAGCGGTTCTAGGCGCTACAGTCTGGAACCGCGCGACCGCTACAGTCGCAGGTTCGAATCCTGCCTCGGGCATGGATGTGTGTGTTGTCCTTGGGTTAGTTAGGTTTAAGTAGTTCTAAGTTCTAGGGGACTGATGATCTTAGAAGTTAAGTCCCATAGTGCTCAGAGCCATTTGAAATATTTTGAACTGAAGTCCAGCCCCGGCATCACTTCACCACGCGGTCGGTTGGCAGCGGCAACTACGTTGGCACTGACCGTTGCATGCGGAATTGCACTGAGCACATAGCAACTCGTGTGCGTGCGCATAGGCAGAGTCAAGGCTGTATATCATTGTTGGGAGCTCATAACCGTAATTGTAAGCAAACTAAGCTTTATGTAGATGAAGTCCCTATGTGTATTAACTATATGCAAATTGCATTGAATGGTAGGAAATTTACTTGGTGGGGTATATAAAGTTTAAGGATTACCTTTACGACTTTATGCATTTATGGTCATCGTGTAAAGTAAAATTATTAATATAAGAACGTAGGCTACCGCCGGTGTCATTGTGATTAAAATTCTTCTAGGTATCACGCCGCGTCATTGCTAAAAACTAGCAACAATAATGTCGGCCGGGGTGGCCGTGCGGTTCTAGGCGCTTCAGTCTGGAACCGCGTGACCGCTACGGTCGCAGGTTCGAATCCTGCCTCGGCCATGGATGTGTGTCATGTCCTTAGGTAAGTTAGGTTTAAGTAGTTCTAAGTTCTAGGGGACTGATAACCACAGATATTAAGTCCCATTATGCTCAGAGCCATTTGAACCATTTTTTAACAACAATAATAAACTAAAACCGACGTTTCGGCCGAATTGCAACGGCCTTCCTCAGGGCAAGTCTGGTTTATATGGGGATAGGTGCTTCTATTTATTACACACTATCGATATCTGACGTCATTGTTGTAAAACTTTTAATTGGCCCTCTAGTATGATTGACTAGTCATGACGTAAGGGAATATAGAAAGAAAGAGGCTATTCGTGGATGTCCATGTCGTCAACGATTGGTAGCTGTCCGCCAATCAGCGTTCGGCTTCTGGTCGGCAAGCTTCTGGTCGACCGAATAACCCACAACCAGGCCTGCATGGAGGAGGACTTGGTCAGCAGTCGACATAAAAAGAAATTTGAGGAGCTAACAGGAAACAAAATGTGGTGTCACCGCCAGACACCACACTTGCTAGGTGGTAGCCTTTAAATCGGCCGCGATCCGTTAGGATACGTCGGACCCACGTGTCGCCACTATCAGTGATTGCACACCGAGCGCCGCTACACGGCAGGTCTAGAGAGACTTCCTAGCACTCGACCCCAGTTGTACAGCCGACTTTGCTAGCGATGGTTCACTGACAAATTACGCTCTCATTTGCCGAGACGATAGTTACCATAGCCTTCAGCTACGTCATTTGCTGCGACCTAGCAAGGCGCCATTATCATTTGCTATTTATCTTGTGATGCATGTACCGTCAGACCGATGTTCACCAATTATGGATTAAAGTTAAGTATTCCAGAAGCTACGTACCTTTTTTGCTAGTCTCTATTCATTTAACTGTTCCAGACCTCACGCCAGCCTGCGTGAGCTTAAACGCGTGCCTTTCGGCTTCCTCTCATACACCACTCACAGCGAAGTGTGGGTACAGCTCGTACCGTGGTTAATATCTCGACACGGACCATCAGTGAGGCAGCGACGTCAGTTCTGTCCAAAGGGTTAAACTTCGCAGTTACGCCTACTACTATTCCCACAGAAGAGATCATTCAATCTGTAGAGGGATCACTCCACCAAGTTCCACGTGTCGAAGCAGAAAAGATAAGGCAGGAAACCATGAGAATTTTACAAACAGCAAAACCACCCAGAGACAATATCACACGTGAAGAAATACAGGCCATAAAGGAGCTCAGGAATAACAAGGATATTGCGGTCCTACATGCGGACAAAGGATGTAGTACTCCTATTGGCGTAGAGGCCGATATTAAACATGAATAAAATATAGTAATATGACAGTGATGGCTAACTACCACTGATTACTGAATCAAAAGCGACATTGTAAATAACTTGCGTTTATTGTAAATTATCTCACAATAGAAATTAGATCATATTGAACAAATCATGAATGAAAACAAATTAAACAAGCTGTACACTGTTCTTAGATATACTACACTGGTAAGATTGGCTCTCAGCTCTTAATGTTAAGTTGATGCGAAGTTAGATTTAATTATGCCCCTGGATAAGCAAATGGTAAATGCGATCTGACTGGGTTCCTATAATCTCTTTTGTGTCTGAAATAATACGCACATTGGACACCACCACCAAGAAACAAACCAAACAACATGCAAAAAGACAAATAACCAATAACGAATCGTAAGCAAAACTGCACGGATGCTCATTGGACGGCAAGAACATGATCCAGCAACTATTTATGAACTTTACTGCCGCTGCTGCAAGTTTTACAATACCGTCTACCAGCGTGCTGGCTCCGTCAATACTGTTGGGGCGACGACTGCAGCTGCGTAGTCGCTGAATTAAGATAAGTCTCTCAAATATCTTGAGCACAATAAACTACTCAGAAACTATTAATACCACAAGCCCTATATTTCCTCTAAATGGTATACAACGCTTTCAAGACTGGCTCAACAACCTTTACCGTGAAGCCCAGTGTGTCTTGTACTAACGTGCAATACCAGGATGATAGCTCTGTGCACTGGTTGACTACGTTCAATGGTGACTGCCAGCCTATAAGGCGGAATGAACTGTAATTATACTAGTAGTCATTGCAATGCCTATCGTGGACGCCGATGTCCTACTGTAGCTGAAGACTCTAGATCATACACAGCACAGTCTTCAGAATCTAAGTCCCTATCTCAGAGCTACCGAACTTCGCGACTGTCTGCTTTCACGACACAAGGCACACTCCCCTCCTACCTCGCTCTCCCCGATGCTCTTGCGACAATCTTGCCGCCAAACTCTAATCAGCCAATTCCGACGCTGCAAAGGCCTCCCACATCTCACTCGTAGAGTGATACAATTTCTCCACCTATCCAAAAATTTCTCTGATCAAACAGCGGGCGTTTGCCCTCAGCGTTTCCCGCACTTTCTTATGAACTACCCAATCAGAGCTCAGCCCATTTGCCGCTAAAACAGCGCGCGACCGGGCGGCGCCAGCGCGTACGTTGGACGCTCTCTGTCTGCTCGACATTTCCCCTCTCTCTCTCACCTGGCACCCGGCGGCGTTCCTTTTGATGCTTGCCGGTCAGCGACCTCATCCCCTGGGACCCCCGGCCCTGCACAATGCTCTTCCGGCGCTTGCCGGCCTTCGCCTCCCCGGCCGTCCACTCCTCGCCTCCACTGGCAAATTTACTTTGCTTACACCTACAGCGAGCAACTAAATATTATCATTACCAAAGCCCGTATTATTTCAGACATGTGTTTAATCATCACGTGTCTCTCTTTCTAATCCACCTAATAAGACTAATTAACCATTGTATGGGTTTATTTACTTCAAACATGAAGAATAATCTGCGAAATGAACGTCACAAATGAAAGTCGCCTTTCAAGGAAACACTACGGTTCTGATGGACACTTCTGAATATGAAATGAAGATGGACGAAATGCTAAGCGATCCCATTTACAGAGTACTAAGGAGTGACCCGACGGTGAGGAAAGGCAGAAATACGAAGGCCTTCGTAAAGGACTCGAGAATTGATCCTGACCCAGCCAAGAGACTAATCATTAAGGTGCCTGTTCCTCCTAGAATCTACGGAGTACCTAAGCTCCATAAGGAGGGTTATCCGTTGAGGCCCATAGTGAACGGAATAGATTCACCTGCATATTATGTTGCGAAACATCTGGCACCTAAGTTACGCCGTCTTGTGGAACAAACAGACTCCTACGTGAAAGACTCTTCCCACTTCATGCAACTGATTAGGGAACAGCGAATAAAGCCATCAGACATTAAGGTCAGTTTTGACATCAAGTCTCTCTTCACTAACGTTCCTATTAAGGAGTCTATGCGCATTCTACAGGATCGGATCCCACCAGATATCTGCGATCTGGTGCGCTTATACCTGTCATCTACGTACTTCACCTGGCGGGGAAAATATTACGAACAGTTAGATGGAGTGGCAATGGGTCCCCCGCTCTCCCCTGTAGCTGCAGACATCTTCATGGCAGCCTTTGAGCAAACGGCCCTAGCTTCTGCTCCGTTAAGTCCCAGTTCTTGGCTACGATATGTGGACGACACATTCGTTATCCGGCCTCACGGTGAAACGGAATTGGGAAACTTCCTCAAGCACTTAAATAGCCTGCACAAAAATATAAAGTTCACACATGAGACCAAAAACAATGGTTCCTTGCCATTTCTGGATGTGGAAGTATACAGAGCTGCCGAAGGTAAACTGGGACACAAAGTGTACCGGAAACCAACGCACACTAATCGGTACCTGCACTCGGAGAGCCACCACCACCCAGCTCAAAAGTATTCTGTTCTGCGTACGTCAACTGCCCGAGCCTACCGGATAAGCGATGGAAATAACATCAAAGAAGAATTACAGACGCTACACGTTTCGTGCCAACGGCTATGACGACAAAATCATAAGCAAGGTAGCTAAGACCAAAGGGAGCAGAACACGAGAAGTAGGCAAAGAGGAAAAGCTTCCACTGGTACACTTACTATATGTAAAAGGCGTCAGTGAACGGCTAGGCAACGTTCTCCGCCGACGAGGTTTCGAACTGACTTTTCGAAGCAATCACAGGATCCACGAAATGATAGGTTCCACCAAGGATGTAGTCAACATTCTTAAAACTGCAGTTGTTAACTAACTACGGTATGAGTGCGGAGCTGCCTACATAGGAGAAACAGGGAGATCTGTCAGCTTACCAGTAGCAGAACACGAAAGCTATGTACGATTACAACAACATAACAAATCGGCGTTAGTGGAACACCACCGTGACTGGACAACCTATCAGGTTCCAGGAGGACCGAGTACTGGCGAAAGAATCGTGGATGGGAGAACGCAAAATACGGGAGGCGGTCGAAATTATTAAACAGCCTGACAACATCAACAGAGAAGATGGCTACTAACTCCCGGCGTCCTGGCTGCCGGCCATCCCAGTCCAACGGGCCGCGAGCGGTCGCGGGGCAGAAGCTACACGGGACACGGAAGTATCTGCTCAAACAGCTGTAGAGCAACCGTCAGTCCACTTCCGCGCACACCAGGAGGAAAACTTGCCGACCAGAAGCCGGACGCTGATTGGCGGACAGCTACCAATCGTTGACAACATGGACATCCACGAATAGCCTCTTTGTTTCCATCTTCCCTTACGTCATGACTAGCCAATCATATTAGAGAGCCAATTAAAAGTTTTACAACACTGACGACAGACATCGATAGTCTGTAATAAATAGAAGCACCTATCCCCACACAAAACCAGTCGTGCCCTGAGGAAGGCCGTTGCAGTTCGGCCGAAACGTCGGTTTTAGTTAATTTTTGTTGTTAGTTTTTAGCAATGACGCGGCAGAATACCCGGAAGAATTTTAATCACTATAAAATTACTAACACTCGAAGTGACTGCCGAAAATAATGGGCATAAACCAGAAATTGTGAGACAACTCTATAACAAGAGAGTAAATAACAAGAGAAGCTCGACTTCCTCTGCATTAGGTACCACGTCAGATGATAACCATGTGAATGTAGTCTCCATTCCTTTTATAGGTAAAGCTTCATATAGAATAGGGCGAATTACAAAGAACCATGGTTATAAGGCAACATATTTTACCAACAACTGCCCTAAGAAAAATTTAATCCACTCTTTAAAATAGCTAAGGACAAACTGTCTCTCTCCGGGGTATGTAAAATTACATGCGGTGAGTGCCCTAGCTTTTACATCGGCCGAACAGGGAGAGCGTTGTCAGCAAGATATAAAGAACATATTCCAACGAGATGTGGTGACGGCACACGGGGTTCATCTTTCGCCCAACACCTCTTCCAAATGGCCCATGCACCCTGTTCTCCAACTAATACTTAGCTGCTGCACTATGAGGTAAGAGGAACAAGGCTAGATATTCCACAGGAGATGCAAATTTTTAAACACTTGCTATCCGATAAAGAAAACCTTCTCAACGATCAGCTGCTTCTGAGAAATAAAAACTTTTTCGAAGGTTTCCAGTCTTTGTTACGTTTGGTTTAATTTATTCCTGTTACATCGACCACCATATTTCTCTCTTGGTCGCCGCATGCCATGTTCAGACATCAAGCCTCGCGCTTCCCTTTAAATTTAAGTTTGGCCCAATACTCTTTCACGAGAGTTTGGACGCCATTATAGTCTAATTTAACAACTATACAGCACAGTAAAGTAAAACTGACCAGACCAGACCAGAAAATTTTCGCAACTGAGGCTTATTTTCGAACATATTTGTTGATGGACACACAACACCCAGTTCCCTGCCGTGAATCGAACCCGGGGCCCCTGTGTGGTAGACGGTAACGCAACCGCTACGCTACCGAGGCATACAGTTTTTGAGAAAATAATCCCTAAAATTATTCACTAATTGAAGTAGCTTGAAAATGTATTTACCTACCATCTTATCATTTATTATTGACTATCTGACAAACCCGGCATTGCGCAGGTATTAATTTTGCCAATTTCCTATTAGAAACGAAAACAAAAAAGGACCCGTGTTTGTACTGTAATATCGAAAAAAATAATTAAATCATCCGTATTTAGCCGCGCGGGATTAGCGGAGCGGTCTAGGGCGCTGCAATCATGGAATGTGCGGCTGGACCCGGAGGAGGTTCGAGTCCACCCTCGGGCATGGGTGTGTGTGTTTGCCCTTAGGATAATTTAGGTTAAGTAGTGTGTAAGCTTAGGGACCTGATGATCTTAGCAGCTAAGTCCAATAAGATTTCACACACATTTGAACATCCGTATTAGTGAAAACACCGTTTACATTATGACAAAGAAATATGCTTATTGTACAAATCTATAAATACAGTAACCAAATTGAGGAAAACAGTTTCTGTAGGCTGGGCGCAGCTATTTCGGGTGTCAACAAAGCGTCTACGTCTCTATGGCAACAGCTTCTATTAGCGGTAAAGATGGCTGATCTTCTCACCTACAGGGGTTTCCATAACTTGACTCGACTGTAGGAGTATCTTAGTAGTAAAGAATAAATGTACTGAAGCTTCATGCATGATGCGACATTTTTTCACCCATCTCAGTGTTTATGACGTCATATCTCCTGAACTGTCATAGGTAGATGGTTCTGCCCCCCCCCCCCCTCCCACCCCATGCCCCACCTCACCTCCCGCCCCACAGCAATTATTGCTTGACATTTAGGGACATCTGTATCAAGTTTTGGGTGAAATCGGTCCAGTGGCTTAGGAGTAGCTGTGAAACACACACACACACACACACACACACACACACACACACACACACACACACACACACACACAAGCGCGTGCATACATACATACATTTTTTAATATGTGTGGATGTATTTATCTTATTAACACTGCCACTTCCACTAATTTCACTACGGAGAAAAATAAATACAAAAAACCGTAGACTGCATGTACGAGTCAAACATGACCTGTGCTCCCAGACAAGATGCCTTGGTCACTCAGCCAGCCCCGCTTTCTTTGAGGGGTGTTAACATTTGGGTACATAAGGGGAAGTCCTTAAGGTATAATTATTCTGTTAGTCGATAAATATGTGTTTGCGGACGCCCTTGTATGATGAATAAACAATGCTTAATTTTCAATGGTCTGCTGATTCCAGAAGTTTTGGGCCTATTAAACATCCGGAACTTCAGGGATAATTTTGTGGTTTTCTCAGAAACGGGGGGAGGGAGGGAGGGGAGGGGAGGAGGGATGGGAGATACTGAGCCAAATTGTCGTAATGTCCACTAGCAAGACAAACCCTGCAAGTTGCTTACGAGAACTAATTCTGCGCGTTCTTTGACGTGGATAACCCTCCGCGGCAAGGTCGACTTCCGGAAGTTTTGTCAAATTCCTGAAGTAGCTTCCGCAAGTTAATGGGAACTGTTTCTGGCATCTTGCTGCTAGTTCTTTCCGAACATGCCAGTTGCTGGAAGTTTTTCTCTTTTTTGCTGACGTTTCATTACCGCTAGGAAAATGGCAGTGTCTAAAAGGGGAATGGCGCGTAGACAGATTGGCCGATACAAATGTACTCATTCTCTTGGAATCCCTAGATATATGATTCAGAAGGAAACAACATATATCAATTGTTTACAGACCAGCTGTGAAAGGCAGAAACATATTGCGCATGTCAGTGGATAGAGGAAGGTTCTAAGTTTTATGTTCGCATATACACTATAGCACACGTTCAACATGCGATGATCAAGAACGAAGCGGTAGTTTACTTCATTCCACACAAGAACCAACAGGTTGCTGGTTACTCACTCTAGAACATCAACAATTCTACATATTAGCTCTTGAAGAGTAGTTGCCATACGTGGGACAAGGGCTCTGTCTTTAACGTACACCCATAGAAAAAAATCGCAAGGAGTGAAATCTGGTGACCTGGGAGGACAAAGCAATAAAGAAGGTCTTATCGTCCACCTTTCCCAGTCCAACTTCGTGGGATGCTGTTGTTGAGTTAAAGTCGCACTTCAAGCTGAAAGAGAAGCTGGGCGCCGTCATGCATAAAAATGAAATCATTAGACTATTCTTTCTGTGAGCCTTCTGTTTATGATGCTAGGGGGTCACTGGAACACAAGCTGCAAATCGATGATAATGATGAATTCACAGCTCTGAGTGTCTCTCGTGCGGTCGCTCCATCCTCACGTTCAGTCGTATCTCTAGATCGACTACTTCCTTCGTGTCGCTGTGTTCGGCCATGGTACACCCGTTCCTGCCAACATCATCGAATGGCGGCATCGCTCCTATTCAAACGTTGAGTGATTCGCCGATTACTCCAAATGGCTTCTTTGAGCCCAACTACATGTCCTCTCTCGAATGCTGACATCTGTGTATGCTGTTCACTTACGTGTCTGCAAGGCATAGTTACTGTCCAACTGAGTAACTTGCATATACTTTATTCTGTGATACCGGAGTGACCCCTATTTAGTACTGTTTTAGAAGATTGTATTACATTACGACCTTTTAAGAATCTGGAGATCGAAAACAAATTTTCATTCACTGACCCCCATGGTTTACCATCCCTGAGGCAAGGTAGTCACGCAGGAGAATGTTTGTGGAGCTGCCTGTACCGTACGTAGAAAGCGACGGGGTCGCTGCCACATCTGAAGGCCTGCTTTAGGTGGAAATACCCTTTGTCCGCTCTTCGCCCTCCTGCAGGCGCCAGGCCGTTGTTTCCGAGGGCACTCAGCACCCCGCGCCTTCAACAGTCTGCGGGCGAGCCACCAGCCACTCCGCCACTTCCCCCCACCCCCTCTGCCCTTCACTCTCCATTCCACGCTCCGCGCGAGGTTAACGTCCTCCAAGAAGCCAACGGCCTGTGTCTAACAGACAGCAGCCACATCGCAGCAAGAAGTCGAAACAGGAGCGAAGCAGGGTTCCATTACAACCAAATCATTCCAGTCTTAGCAGAAACTGTATTAATATATGGTTTCGATGGTTCTCGGTAGAATATTTTATGCATTATGTAATAGAAGTCTTTGAAACTACTCATTTACTTAACGCTTTGAGCCCAATGGTTTATGCCTGAAATCACCATTTTATTATATTTTTTCTGAAGTACCAGCACCTTTTGCCTGAAACCATGGACGCTATTGCAAAGCAGAGACTTATATTTATTTATTTATTTAACCTGATCAGATTAGGGCCATCAGGTCCTCTCTTACATCGGACCAGTGTTTCAAACACGCAGCATTTCACACATCAGAGTTACATCATGACAATAGTTTAAGTAAGAAAATTTGATTACTCTAGTCGCAATATGAATAAAGAGTAATGACTAAGACCTAATAAGTACTGGCAGTATTTTTACAGCAGGTGCTATACATACAAATTATGATAAAAGCAACAATAGTAACAGTAAAAAAACCAAATAATAATGATAAACATGAGAAAAACTGGCAATAGTAATGAAGATTTGTGCAGATGTACATTAATATCTTGGTGTGTAAAGTAGATGTTTACTAGTATAACGAGTTTTGGGGAAGGGAGATTTAAGGAGGGGGGAAAAAGGGAAGTAATGTGGTGAAGTGCATTCACGTACAGAGGAAGGCATTACTGTTGCTTAAGTAGATACGTCATTAACTGTTTTTTGAAGCCGGACATGTTCTCTAACGTAAGGAGGGAGGTTATTCCAGAGTCGGGTTCCCGCTACTGTAAAGGACTTGGAGAAGGTGACTGAGCGATGAAGTGGAACAGAGAGGATTTTATTATGGTGGGAACGTGTGTTTCCGTCATGTTGTTCCGACATAAGCGTTAAGGACGAGGAGAGATATGAGGGACAGTGTACATTTATAAGGCAGCAAATGAGACAGTGTATGGAAATCTCTGCGTTTGTCTGCACGCAGCCAGGACAATTTTGCATATGCGTCTTCATACACAAAAAAATAAAACAACAGATTGAAAATACCAGTCTAAGTGATAATTTACCATCAAAAACAGTATTGATCACAATTTATTCCGGTGACCGGTTTCAATCACTACTGTGGTCTTCTTCAGACCAATGAGTAAGAACTTACTTCTGGTGGTAAATCACTGATTTCCCAATGGCGTCAAATCGCAGTTTCAAATGATTTCTCACGAAGGAATATAGCAAGTAGATGGCTAATCAGGGCACACTCTCCTCTCAAAGCTTGTTTATAAATTCCCGTCTGACGTCAAGAGGCAATAGTCGAATCAGAGAGTTTTTTAAAAAAACTCAGAATTTCCAACACGCCAAGTGAACGCAACGGGTACTCCACCAGATCCGGTCCCACAGCGGCAGGCCTGGCCTCTACAAGAGCAATGAGTTCTCTTCAGATGTTATCAGGAATGGGCCAGCCCTTAAAACGGGAACCCGCTAGCCACGCACCGGACTGTACCATGTACCACAACATCGAAAATCCCGTCCATCTTTGAGTGATGCGAGAGTGCCACTACCCTCACTCGAACGGCTCTACTGCCCTCGTAAGCCAGGGACTTACTTAATCCTCTGAGTGGCGAGCAGACTGCCCCGCAACTCCCAGTCTTGTGTGCAGCGGCCGACCCTAACTCCTGACGAAACGGTCTGCAAGGTTCCCACGAATTCCCTAGCAGAAGCGACGTAAGTTTACACAATTGACCTCCTGTACTTCTTATCAAATACAATACTCAGCATCAAGTGTAGTAACCAAGGCTTAAATAAAGTGGTGAGACTCGTGTGTTCCATATATCCCCATTCACTACAAGCAGCAGATAGTGGTAACTCACTAATGAAAGGAGGTAAGCCAGACAATATCTATGAGAGTATAAGTAATTTTGTTGGTACACCACTGATGATCTGGACCAACAAGTTAAAATATGTCACTGCCTATTTATGCATACCGATATCGTTAAATCTTGACAGGGTAACACCTATAACGCTGTGTCTGTAAACTATTCCTCCACCCTAGGTACCACCTAACCACATACTCACTGTAGTAAACGCCCCCTTATAACTAAACTGTAAGGTTAGACGAACAACTAACAGGAAAATGTTATCAGAAGTCAGTCTAAAACATCTCATCGTTACCGTATAGGCGTAAAGACTCACTGGCCTCAAATGTATCAGAGGCCAACTAATTCGATGGGGACACAGTGGTTCGATTAAGTTCAAATAATACAGAACTGATGCGAACTAAGCACAAACATTCAACATATACGAGTCAAAACTAAAAATGTAAAATAAGTGAACTTCTGATAACAACCCCCTAACTTAGGTGTCGATGGCTACCTGCACCTTAGTCTAAACTACTAAATATTGACCATCCTGTCACTTACAGACCGGCCGTGGTGACCGAGCGGTTCTAGGCGCTACAGTCCGGAACCACGCGGCTGCTACGGTCGCAGTTCCGAATCCTGCCTCGGGCATGGATGTGTGTCATGTCCTTAGGTTAATTAGGTTTAAATAGTTCTAAGTCTAGGGGACTGATGACCTCAGATGTTCAGTCCCATAGTGCTTACAGCCATTTGAACCATTTTTTGTCACTTATATCTACATTAGTTGTTGCTGTGATATTAAAAGTTAATACACACATTTACTGCGATTCATATGGGTAGAGGTTGACAGACGAAATGCAAATACTTCGTAACCCTACTGCCCAATATGCCAGAGAGGTGTCGGAAGTAACTGGACACAGTAAACATGAAAAAGCTATATGAAGAGTCACCGCGTATTTTTTTTTTTGTGTGTATCGGGTGAGATATTTATTCACCAAAATCTAACTCTCAGGCTACTTATAACCTTTCAAGCACCTTCTCTAATACATTACTACAATATTATGATCATAATCAAAGAAGACCGTAATTAGGGTGTCATAGACTATAATATGCCACTCACCACACGTCATAGCCGTAAAATCGCTATACACGTAAGGAGCTGTATAACTGGATCCGTGAATCAAATCTAAAATAACAAACAGTGGCATAAATGATAGACCTTCAAGAAGACATCAGTACACTACGTTTTTGCTCGACACACCGTCATGCAACAGCTCTTGGTGGCCAGGCGACACAGACTGAGGCGGTTAGCAAAGACATCGATGTGTGGTCAAAGATGAAACCATAGAGACAAAGGCTATAGGAAGCGTTTCTGGTAAGAATCGATAATAGTACAGTCGTTTCTAGTGGAACTCTAGTGAGGACGACTCATTATAAATCAAGCTCCGGGGAGGCTAACGTGTCCAGGGAATATTTATGTTCTTGATATCAGAGTAATAGGTCGTGAAAAATTTCGAAAAATAAATTATTTTTAGATTCGGTTTGCTCATTCAACAGATTTTTATCCTCTTGCGCTGCATGGATGTAAATTTCCAACTCCATAGCCATCGCCCCTCCTTTGTCAACAACATGTAGTATTTCTAAATTATCATGAATATTTGTGATCGTATGTTTCGTTTTTCGCAAATGCTCTTTAAAGGTGGAGTGCTTAATAGTATGCAAAGCTCTATATTCACGGAACCTTTCTTTAAATGTCCTACCAGTCTGACCAACACATATTCCGTCGCAGTCACTACATTTAATTTTGTAGGCTCCAGATCTGAGTCGGGGATTGTGCTTTTCTACAGAATGAGTGAGTGTGTTTGCTAATGTGTTTTTACTGGTAAAGCCTAATTCTATATTGTTTTTACGGAAAGTTTGCGTAAGATTCAGGACCTAAGCATTCCATGCTAGAGTGTATCTTTTTACTGCTTTCATTCCGGAGAGAGTAATTTCGTGCACTAAATTGCATTTCTTTTTGAGAACTTTGCTATGAATCTTATCAATAATCTCAGGTTTGTATCCATTTTTTACCGCTATATCTTTTAGTATACTCTTTTCATTTTCGATTTCAGCGTTTGCTGACAGGATTTTACTCATTCGGTTAACCATTCTGTAAAAGATAGAGGTTTTGTGTCTATTGAAATGCATAGAACCGATGGGTATAATAGCATCAGAAGTTGTAGATTTTCTAAAAATGTCGAAACAATGGCTGCCATTCATATTTTTCACAGTTATATCGAGAAAATCATTTCTGTCCTCAGTTTGTTGGTCATATGTGAAGACTATTTTATGGTGGAGGTTATTGAAAATACTTAAAAGTTTATCTAACCCATTATTACTTTCTTGGTATAATATGATGGTGTCGTCTACGTATCGAAAGTAGTAAAGGATTTAGTCATGTAGCTCTGGGTATTGCGTGAAGGCCAAAGTTTCAATATGGTTCAAAAAGATATTAGATAGTGTCCCTGATAATCAACATCCCATGGCTAACCCGTCTTGTTGTTGAAAGATTTCACTATTGAACTGAAAGTAATAGTAAGAGAGAACCAGCTTGAGTAACTGGATAAATTCTTCAATTTCTCTTACTGACAGTCGTTTTGACTTTAGGAAATAGTTTCTGTAATTGGTACATTGGTGTACAAAGTAGCGATGTTCAGGGATACCCATTTATAACCTTCGGGAATTTGTATGTCTTTGAGTCTGTCTACTAAATCATATGTGTTCTTCACAGAAAAGCATTTCTCGAAACTATAATTAGTGACCAAGATTTCACTTAATTTAGCACGTAACCTATAGGCAGGAGTGCCAACATAGCTAACAGTAGGTCTAATAGGAACATTCTCTTTATGTATTTTAGGTTGTCCTCTTAGTGTTGGGGCATGGGGGTTCATCACTTCTAAAGTCTTGGACGTTCTATCATCAAATAAAGCGAAAGACTCTTTTAAACTACGTTTAATCTCTTTCACAAAATATTTAGTGGGGTTGTGATTCATCTTAGAAATGCCATTCTTCCCGAAAAATTCATTTCCCTCACTTACGTAATCACTCATATACATCACAACCAGGGAATTACCTTTATCTGCTTTAAGCTTCTCGTCAATACTACGTACAACTTATTCCGCGTTTACAGTTTTAGTTTTCTTTGTTGTGCGGTTTTTATTTTTACTGTGGACTGAAGCTATAGCCTCAGCTGAGTTATTACCTAAAACAATCTGTTTCGGTTTGCTAACTTTACAACAATTTAACGTTCTTTTAGTATCTACAATTAAAGATTTAATATCCTTCCTGTATATGGATCTTTGAACTGCATACGTGTTACCTTATTGTAACAGATCCATTTCGTCCTTACTGAAAACAATGTCAGTTTTGTTGACAACTCCATCAAAGAATCTATGATCACTGAAACTACCTGTATTTGTGGCACTTGCTTTTTGGCGTCGTTTTAAAATACAATTTTTTTATTGTGGTTACTGACAATAATCACTCGCTTGTCTTCTACTATCTTCTCAGTGTACTGTAGTAAGTTGTGTAATTGGTACTCTTTAGTATCTTGCTGAGTCTTAGGTGGTTCAGGTACAGCCACTTATTAAGGTCATCATATTTCGAGTATAACCTTCTTATTTCGACCTTCATCCATGACCTTTCGCTGTTCGTTTTAATGGAGTAGCTAACCCAATCATGTTTTTTGATCTTAATTTGTGTGAACTTGGGAGTGACGCCTTCGGCGGTGCACCTCCTTATAAATTCAAAGCTGTTGACGTTTTCATTAATTTGATTTTATTGTTAATTAAGTCACATATGATTGTATGCAGTACATTTGATTGTTGTGTTGCATGACCCATTCCAACTGTGTGGTATGGATTTATGAATAATAGCGTACAGATATGTTCATCTATTCGAGTAAAACGTTGAAAAGTATTAACGACAGCATGACATAGGCAGAAGCATATTTGCCCTAATGTTACATTTAGGTTTTATGATATACAATATGTCTTTTGAGCCACTTACATTGTTAATATGATACCTGTCAATTGTTAACGTATGTTCCATATTTTTTATAATAGTACATTTGTTGTAATCATTGTACAGGGGACTGAAGATGGCGTCAATGTAATGCTGAAACTGGTAGCACATAAGAAGTTCATAATAAACTTCTACATACGGCTGTTGGTAAATTATTGCATCAAGTAAACATAGTTTGGTGCCTCGTTCAAGAACACAGCAGACAGCGATTTTTCAGCAATCTTGTTTTTACTTGTTAGGATATTTTAATCTACATTTCTAATGTGTTTAGATTATAATATGATATTTATATATAATGTTAAAAATTTTATGAACAGATAAGGTGGGCGCACCGTTTCTTTTATCTTTTCTTTCCAACCCCTGACAGAGACCGGTGGGGTTCTGAAGGCGATAAACTCTACTGAGCCTTAAGCTAACATTTAATTTTTCTTTTCTTTTATTTTGTCATATTACCCATAAATAACTTAATCAAATATTTTATAATTGTTTTATACTATTAAAAACTTACATCGTGCTACATTACAGCAATAGTGTGTTATCTTTACAGACCGAACTTTCAGTATCAACTTCCTTACATTTAATTCGCTGGAATGGTTAAGAGTTGCATAATATTATTTTCTAGTACGTAAATATATAATACAGTTATACAGGGAACAGTTGGCGTATTAATTAGTGGTTATTTCATTAGTGGATTAATTACTGGTAATTTCTATGAGTTATTTATTTAGATTTTGAGAAATTTGTTTTTGAACATTACGTATTGAAGAGTTAGATATTACGGTTTATCAGCATCTTACATAATTACTTATAAAATTTGGTAGTTTTTTATCTACTGGTACTACTTTTAGTTTTCATCCAGTGTCAGCAAGTGCATGGGAGTCCGTATGTTCTACACTCAGTTCCTTAACTTTTCTGTAATCACATGTTCATTGATTGTTTCGGGAAACACGATTATGAATCTGTGCGTTATTGAAGCAGGAAGAAATATACATTTGTATTTTATGTTCAGTCATTCTCTAGCACGGAGGAGAGGGGGTGCGGGTTGGAGTTTGTCTTTCATATCGGGCTCTTACCCTGGCTTGATTATTTTGGATATGAGTTATCATTGCTTCGCTCTTTACAGCTCGTTGCCTACAACGACTAATCAGCAGCCAATGACAGATACCACTTTCTAATGAGACAGCAGCTCTTTGCAGTGGTCGCTCATGTGGACTTAGTAAAGTTCTACATCTGGGACTACATCTACATGATCGCTCTGTAGTTTACAATGAAGTGCCAGGCAGAAACTTCATCGAGCAACATTTAAGCTACTTCTCTACCTTTCCACTCTCGAACAGCCGGCGGGAAAAACGAACACTTAAATCTTTCCTTGCGAGCTCTGTTTTCTTTTGTTATGATGATCATTCCTCTGCGTGTAGGTGGGTGCCAACAAAATACACTCCTGGAAATGGAAAAAAGAACACATTGACACCGGTGTGTCAGACCCACCATACTTGCTCCGGACACTGCGAGAGGGCTGTACAGGCAATGATCACACGCACGGCACAACGGACACACCAGGAACCGCGGTGTTGGCCGTCGAATGGCGCTAGCTGGGCAGCATTTGTGCACCGCCGCCGTCAGTGTCAGCCAGTTTGCCGTGGCATACGGAGCTCCATCGCAGTCTTTAACACTGGTAGCATGCCGCGACAGCGTGGACGTGAACCGTATGTGCAGTTGACGGACTTTGAGCGAGGGCGTATAGTGGGCATGCGGGAGGCCGGGTGGACGTACCGCCGAATTGCTCAACACGTGGGGCGTGAGGTCTCCACAGTACATCGGTGTTGTCGCCAGTGGTCGGCGGAAGGTGCACGTGCCCGTCGACCTGGGACCGGACCGCAGCGACGCACGGCTGCACGCCAAGACCGTAGGATCCTACGCAGTGCCGTAGGGGACCGCACCGCCACTTCCCAGCAAATTAGGGACACTGTTGCTCCTGGGGTATCGGCGAGGACCATTCGCAACCGTCTCCATGAAGCTGGGCTACGGTCCCGCACACCATTAGGCCGTCTTCCGCTCACGCCCCAACATCGTGCAGCCCGCCTCTAGTGGTGTCGCGACAGGCGTGAATGGAGGGACGAATGGAGACGTGTCGTCTTCAGCGATGAGAGTCGCTTCTGCCTTGGTGCCAATGATGGTCGTATGCGTGTTTGGCACCGTGCAGGTGAGCGCCACAATCAGGACTGCATACGACCGAGACACACAGGGCCAACACCCGGCATCATGGTGTGGGGAGCGATCTCCTACACTGGCCGTACACGACTGCTGATCGTCGAGGGGACACTGAATAGTGCACGGTACATCCAAACCGTCATCGAACCCATCGTTCTACCATTCCTAGACCGGCAAGGGAACTTGCTGTTCCAACAGGACAATGCACGTCCGCATGTATCCCGTGCCACCCAACGTGCTCTAGAAGGTGTAAGTCAACTACCCTGGCCAGCAAGATCTCCGGATCTGTCCCCCACTGAGCACGTTTGGGACTGGATGAAGCGTCGTCTCACGCGGTCTGCACGTCCAGCACGAACGCTGGTCCAACTGAGGCGCCAGGTGGAAATGGCATGGCAAGCCGTTCCACAGGACTACATCCAACATCTCTACGATCGTCTCCATGGGAGAATAGCAGCCTGCATTGCTGCGAAAGGTGGATATACACTGTACTAGTGCCGACATTGTGCATGCTCTGTTGCCTGTGTCTATGTGCCTGTGGTTCTGTCAGTGTGATCATGTGATGTATCTGACCCCAGGAATGTGTCAATAAAGTTTCCCCTTCCTGGGACAATGAATTCACGGTGTTCTTATTTCAATTTCCAGGAGTGTATTTTCACACTCTGAGGAGGAAGGTGGTGACTGACATTTCATGAGAAGGCCTTGCTGCAGCGAAAAACGCCTTTGTTTTAATGACTGCCACCTCAATCTGTGCATCATATCCGTGGTACCCACAGCGCACAACAGTATTCCAGAAAAGGGCGGACAAGCTTAGGGTAAGCAGACTCCTCAGCAGAATTTTACGTTTTCTAAGTGTTCTGCCAATAAGTCGTAGCCTTTGGTTTACTTTTCCCACAACATTATGTATGTGATCGTTCCAATTTAAGTTATTCGTAATTATAATTCCTAAGTAATTAGTCGAGTTTACAGCCTTTAGATTTGTGTGCTACATCGTATCACTGAAATTCAGCGTATCGTGAATGACTTCTTATTTTTATGATTTGGCGCTTCCGTGATGCTAGAAGGAGCAGTAGGGGTAAAAACTGTACAGGCAGCCAGAGATCGAAGTACATCCAGCAAATAATTGAGGATGTAGTTTGCAAGTGCTGCTCTGAGATAAAGAAGCTGGCACAGGAAAGGAATTCGTGGCGGGCTGCATCCAGCCAGTCCCAAATGTTGCCAGCAAGTATGAGCGAAATCAATATCCTCCCTGTGCTATGTATTGTAACTCTCATAGCAGAAGTATACTATACTGTCCTAAATACGTATTACTGTATACTGTGTGACCACAACAATACTTTGATGACTTAATTTTAATCTAGGCACCACGCCACGTGTGTTAAATTCAACTTAATGGGGACAGCGTCCAATCGAAACGAATGTACTTATGAAAATGTCTGGCAGCTTCCTTTTTCCATACACCTTATAACACTCCTGTCCGCTACTGCTATACCATAACCTTAAAGTTGGAGGCAGATCGTGAAATAAAAAGTATCTTGTCAAAGTAATTATGGTATAAAGCAACAGAGCAGTGTTACCCTCTGGGAGGAACTTTGTTATGTCGATCGTGTTGTACCTAACGGAGGTGGCTTATCGGAAGAGAAAGTCAGAATTACGTAAATATTTAAGTAGTAACAAACAATATTTTACCTAGCTACACTGTTCAAAGAATAAAGAAAACGGTCGCCATCCTAATTAGGCAAGACAATGATCAACATTCTTGATTAAGAAAATAGGTATGAGTAACTTCAACAGACAAACACAACTTACACTTTGCCACATGCGAGTGCAATGAACTGTGACACCTGCATATGTTCGCGATAAGATTGGAAGCTGACGGGGCAGAACAAACTATTTGCATAAATATAACAGATAACAATACACACTATTACTTTCAGGGCTTATTGAAACTGAATGGTCTTTGTAACATTACTGTTATTATTCACTGTAGAATCATAAATTGGACATAGGTTCAATATTACTTTTCGAACGTTTTCCTAACAGACATAAAATTGTAAATGTAGTTCACTGCAAAATTATGAACTGACCACAGGTTAAGTCTCGCTCTGCTAAATACTTTTCTATTTTAGAATGAAAGTTAAATGGAATTTACTAACAGGTTATTTCTCACTGTATTTTGAATAAAGAAATTATTGTTTTCATAAATAGTGGTCTTTATATTACTCATCATTTATCATGAGCATAAAGGATAACCTGTGGATCCTATTACACTATTAATATGCACTTTCAATAACCAAAAGAAACAAGTGGTTAGCAAACATGAGTATATAACTTTCCACTATCGCAGTTTTCCACTTTTACTACAGTGAGACACAAAATTAACATATTTGCAAGATACTGACTCACCTTTTGCGATTTACAACAGGCAGCAATGTGAACATATACTAAGCAATACTTTATAAGCCTCAGTTTTAAGAACTTTTGATTCTGAAGTTGGCAACAACATATTAATAAGCAGTCTTAATAGAAAAATTAGATTCAGCAAGCATCATTTACTTTAACTCACTCTCTTGTCACTTTAACTTTCTTTTTACTATGTTCAAGAGGCATTAGTTAGTTAAAGCACTTGGCTTTAATGTTTTTAAACAAGGACACTCGGTAATCATTTTAGTTTAAATGGAGAGGAGCCTGAGAGGTCTGATGATAAGGAAAAAGATCGAGGTAGGTACATAAATTCAGTTATAAATTACCTAATATTTGAACACACTGACACAGCCAATAAGCTGATCCTTCACTGTACATTACTACAGTGTTCCACTACAGTGATTGTGCAATGTGGGGGCGATTGCACGTTGGTAGGTGGATTTGCAGGTAGAATTGCTGGACTCTGCCATTTCTTGGTGGTGATGATAGATACCAATTCCAGAATAGTTCCACCTCTTTGTCCATCCATCCGAGGCATTGGAAAGCGCCAGGAAAAGTCTCTCAACACAATACACAACTTTTATATGAGTGGTTGATAGTTTGGTAGCTCATCCCCGACTGATTCACAGTTCCACGTTTCTACCTAGGCCAACCACAATTTGCGCGCGCTACACAGTTCCGTTCCCGAGGGGAACCACAACACTTTTTACGTACAAATTTACTAAGAACTCTAAGTGAAGGTCAGCAGTTTACATAACAGGGAACAAACATTTTAAATAAAACCGAACCTTTGCACATACTGACATTTCTAAAAAAATTGTTTAAACAGATTCCAAATACATACAGTAAGTTTTGTCTCCCTCCAAATGAGACAAAGACTTTAAATGATAGATACACAACATTGCATAGAATCAAACCATGACAAAGTTTTTACACAGAAAAGAATAAACACTCTTATGGTATCGATTCAATCCAACAACATTTACAGAAACTCAATAATATAACATTAAATAAAACAAAAAGCAAAATAAATCAGTACAGCATTAGAGCTATGGTGTTGCAACCTGACCGAAACGATCAGCACAAACAATCGTAATGACGAAACATTATTTACTTTATGGGCTCTTAGAATTTAGCAATCTGGACTATAATTAAAGTTAAATGGTTTGGAAAACTGACTAACAACTGAATCCAGTGCCTAATAATAACACTTGCGTATGGTATTTCGACTGAAAGTTACTATCAGCTTCATAATACGTTCTAATTTTTGCCTTGTATATTTGAACAAAATTACCATCGTCTGTAATTTGGTTTGTCACTCGTAAGTTCAAGGAATTTAACGTGGTCTTTAATCTTGTTTGTAAACATCTCCAAAACCCTTCTGCAAATGACAATATGGAGTTTCTACGCAGAGTGACCCTATGACTTTCACAAATGATGATGATAATACCGCTACGTTATTTAGTCCGTTTGTAACACTGTGTCAGAGAGATAAATTTATCTGCTGCAAACGTGATTAGTACACTGAGGGATACTGTTAGCAGTCGCCTTAACAGATATTGGTACAGTTCTTTACATTTAGAGTTGAATTAGATGTTAGTTTTATACGACTCAGCAACACAAATGGTGGCGGATTGTTGATCGCTGGGTCACAGGTGTGGACTACCTCGTGATGGCTTCAGTATGGTTCTCTGATGCTGATCCACTGCCGTCGTCCAATATCGCTTAGCTGGAGAAGATCTAAAAAATTATTTGCTGAAACTGAAATAAAATTTTACGGCTGCTCCGGCGCTTCGTGTGCTAGCAAAATATACTGCAAATAAAATCTTTGAACTATAAGTGTGGGGTTGGATAAGTCAGATTAACATTACGAAAAAGCATCTTCACGTCTTGCAACGACGGCTGTTCAATTGTATATTTCAACAGCAAGTCGTCAGTTTACTACTGGCATTCAAAATGAACGATCGGAAACTTAGCTTTTATAAGCTATTAAACACAATTTAAGAAGCACTGAATGCACTGAACTATGTCGGTGGGTTTTCCACTCGAAAGTCAGTAGAATAATGAACGTCACTGTCTGTATCTAGGTCTGGTATGTCACTTGGAATAGTTCGGTTAGATGTAGGTTTCCATACTGGAGAAGCATTTAACGACTGCAGCATTTAACGATTGTAACTAACCTAGACCGGGGGCTACGCTAAATTTCAGCCTGTCACCACAACCAAGCTTTGAGGACGAGAGCAAAATCACACTCTAGCCAAACGCTTACATACTGTACATTCTTTCCGTTTCGTAACCAATTAACAAATAACATCAAAAGCTAACGCTAAGATAAAATCTATAGGTAACTTATTTATCCTCCACTGTCACATTTTATGACAGTTTACCTCAACAGATCGTACTAAGAGACGCGTTTTGGAGAGATCTTTAGCGCAGTGCACGTTACCTTCGCTGTAGGACTAATGTTTTTGGTATTTTAAGTTCCTTCAGTTTCATCTTAACTGCGTGTTTCAAAATTTTACCTGATAAATTGTGCACTGACTTCACGCAATGTTGTTTTAGATCTCGCGGTATGTTCACTATACTCATATATAGCAGTACACTCACAAAAAGAAATTTGCTGATAAAGCACGCTATCCGGAATATTTCGCGCACTGGCTACATTTCGCGCCCTTTACCTTCTAATCATTTGTGAAAGTCTACCTAGGTAGTGATATGTTGCTGTACTGTGTTGCACTCTAGCGAGACATTTACGAACTTATTTCAACGGTGGATGGAATAGCCAGTGGCAGAAACAAGAGAACTGTCTAAAACGCTATTAAAACAGTAATACTAGACGTAGATTAATGACGTTTCAAAGCATAATAGAGATATGCAGAGACAGGGATTCGATAGCGGAGTTTTAGCAACTCGGTTCTCTCCGTTTTGATGGAACGCGAAACTTGTGTGCAGGTTTTTAGGACACCCTTAGGCTGAAACACCTGGGCCTTTAGAACGCACATAAGAGCTGCACTCCGAGGAGCCACGCCCATACTTCTGCTACATAGAGCTAAGTGGCATTTCAAGACGTAGCCTTAAGACTAGCTACTACCTGTTCAAAAAACATCGCTTGATATCACATATCAAGTTCCAAAAACGTTGACTGACATTATGTAAATCTGAATGGAAAATATGCAAAATGAGTTCTGATAATTTAAATTCTCTAGTATGTCACTGAGAAATTTATTTTAATACATATTCTGGGGTGACTCCACCCTCATCCCCGGAGCCTTTAATTATGAGCAGCATCTGGTTAGATGTTTAAATGAGGTACGATGTGATAGTGCTCCGGTGACTGGGTTGCTACTGATTCCAGGAGGTTCTATGCTTCTTGTCTTTTTCCCTTTCGTTTTCTTCTTTGATGATCTAATCATCTTCATAGAATTTTTTTCTTCTGCTGATGTCTTCTACACTTGCACTTTCTCTTCTGCATCGATTCCAAAATAAATGACTCCTCTTAAAGTTTCAGCATTCTGTCACAATGCAGCGCAGCAGTCATCAGTAGTGGGACAAAGTTCATACGGCCCCATTCTCTATTGTTGCCAGATGTATCCAAGATGGCGGCGATGACGTCATCCAAGATAGCGGATTTTGGCGGGAAGATAGGACAGATGAGCTACCTCCACTAACCTAACCACCTCTCCCCCAGAAAATGGCGAGAAGTTCAAATTCCATCAGGACAATGCAACACACCTAAGAAAATGGTGGGAAAATAGGTCACTTGGGCTACCTCCACTAACTTAAGTCACCTCTTCCTGGGGATTGGCAGGAAAAGGACTTGGCCTCTGCTAGACATAAGTCTTTATTATTTTGCATGCACTATTTATTTAAACAATTAGAGGCAGTAAAGTAGGTGAATTGGGCTACCTCCACTAACCTATGTCATCCAACTACCACCTCATTCCAGAAAATGGTGCGAAAAGGACTTGTCTTGTGCTAGACATAAGTCTTTATTATTTTGTGTGCACTATTAATTTAAACAATTTGGTGCAGTACAGCCATCCAGTGTGTTCACCACAAGGTCCACACTCCAACTGACCTAGTACGCAGTACCACCAGTAGAGAGCACTCTCTTCCGAGACATAATCCAAGATGGCGGCCATGACGTCAGCTGATGATGCAAGTAGCATTATCCAAGATGGTGGCAAACAGTGTGTTAACCATGAGGTCCAGGTCTACTACACAGTACCACCACCAGAGCGCACTGTTGTCCATTCCACTACTTTGTCCAAGATGGCGCCCATGATGTCAGCCAATGACTTAAATACCATTATCCAAAATGGAGGGAGATATTGCGTTCAGCACGAGGTCCGGTCCTGGTACACAGTGCCACCACCAGAGGGTGCTCTCACCTGTGACTTAATCCAACATGATGGTCTGCGGTGGGGGAAATGGTGGGAACGAATACGAACCCTTAACCCAGTCACAAATTAGATTTCAGCCAGTTGGATGGCGGTATCTGGTGACGTAGGGGAGGCTCAGCAGCTCTTGGACCTCAGTCTTGCTCAATCAGTCAGCAGCATCAGAAGAAGAAGAAGAACCATGAAGCATCAACAGCAATCGCAATCCAACATGGCCATGCAGAACAGGAGGAAACAGAAAAGTAAGTATCCCATATCACATCTTTCTCTATCGTTAGCATTATTATTATTACTATTATTATTCATTGTTTCCTCGTATTGGTCCACGTCTAATGCTTCCTCGTCTTTGTTCAGCAGTAGCCCTCGAAATGTCCAAGCCAGCAGGATTAAGCAGCAGAATACCGATCTCTGCCACGTCCAGACCTGCAGCAACCTTGGCTGCCATCCTGTCGAGACCGGCAGCTGCCTCTAGACCTGTGGCAGCAGCAGCCTCTAGCACATTTGAACCTGTGGCGGCCACGTGGAATCCTGTAGCGCACTTAGCCCACTTGCTGAAGCAGGACAAGGAGCTGCTGTTGTCTGTCCCACTCACCGATTTGTGTGATGTGGGCATGCAATCTGCCCCACACACATCAAACGCTGCTGCTTGTGGTCCGAAACATCATCAAGATGCAGGACAGTACTGGTCATCGACATATGACCCCTTCCAGCAGAACATTCCTGTGATAGTGCAACCAGGGAGTGCAGATGCTGTGGATGAGAAGGCATTGAGTGTACCCATGCTTTACACTTCCACGTACAATTTAACTCCCAGCAGAACGAAAGGTGTAAACGTTGATACAGGAGCACATCATGTCTGGGGCTTGCATGTGAGAATGGAAATTGAAAATGTATCGAGAGGTGTTAAAGTGCCAATTCCCGACTTCGAAAGGGACGAAATATGTCGTGCAGAGCGCTACATCAATCAGCTGATGACTACAGAGATTATCCAATTCGTTCTCCCCAAGACATTTGCCTTACTGGTGTGATACTTTCTATTACAACTGTGTATGATGACTGTGCGTCATGTGCGAAATCGTGTGACAACTGTGTTTAGCTAAGGCATGCCTCAGCTACGAAGTTAACCGATCTGGACACTGCGCTATGCCTTGCATTGGAGAGACTGAATCGTTGGCTGCCTAGCATAGACTCTGCATACAATAATGTGGTAAACTCCCTACGTGTGCATAGTGTACATGTTGATGATCTTAAGCAGCACCTTTGTTTGCACATGAACGCTGACCCTAAAGAGAAACAGATTAAATGTTGTGTGAAAAACCTGAGGCATCTGTTGGCTTGAGTGAATACACGCTGAATTTATTTCATGTCAGTAACCTTTATTTGGCAAATATTGTAGAGGTGCGAAGAAGAAGATACATACAGATTGTAATAATATTCCTTAAATACTACACCCTATGTATAATATTTAAATAAATAAGTAATTTATGTACATATATAATCTCAAACTGTGTTTGTGTTTTATTTCATACCTCTCTCATTATAGTCAAATTATTATAATTATTAATATTTATTTTCAATTCTATATCAGTTATTCACATAATGATTAAGTTACTCTTCATGGGTAATAATTTTCTGTTTATTCTGTGTAGTCAATACAGCTAAGTCGGTTAAGTGATGAAGCTATAGTGGCTACACATACTATTATTATCCTTTCAAGTGTATCTTTCTATATATGTCATCTACTTGTCGATATATGGCGTAGTTAGTATCATGGCAGAGTGGGTGAAACACCCTCATCACAAGGACTTTGTTGTTGCTGACTGGTCCTGTGAAGATGCAAAAGAAGACTTGAAAAAGAACAATAAGAACGGAACTCTCGTTCCTGATATACACGAGCAATTATTGTAGTTCCATCCAATTGTGGGAAGACTAATGTCCTCATGACGCTGCTAACACGTGTAGACAGAGTCCGATTTGAGCATGTTTGTGTGTTCTCAAAAAGTAATAGGGGAACATACTCCACTGTCAACACAAAGTCACTACTTTTTTAAGTTGTTTTCAGCATTCGTATTAACTTTACGTGTTACCTACATTTCATCACTTCAAATAAAATACGAAAATGTGAATAAAATAATTTATTTACATCCAAAATAAGTTCTTTTAGAAAGTACTTTGTCAGTTTAATACCAACTATATATACAGTTTATAGCTACTTTACTGCATCAGACCTCTAAACTGGGTATGTTGACTGAAGGATTAGGGCCATTATCTCACTAATTCGTCAAAACATCAGTGGTTGGAGGAGAGCTAGTAATCTGATAAAACATTTTCCATCCTCGCTTCTGTTTGAGTTATTAACATCCCACGGCCTGGTCTGAGAACTGTCCTAAAGAGTGGGTGGTGTGTTTCAGCGTGAAGTAATGGAGTAGTCTATTAATTCAGAGGCAAATCTCCATGATGTGCTGATGTACAACAGATCAGAGACCAGAAACTTAGTCTGTAGGATTAACCAAGTGGAAGGTATTCAGTAGCAAATATTTTGCACTTTGGTAGCAAACGTTCTGCAATTTTTGAGAATGAATTTTATTTTTTCCTATTGCATTTTACAACCTTTAAAAGTGCAATACCAAATGGTTAATGCAGTGTGGTGACTATTTAGAGAAAAGTTATATTAATGAATTTCATAAATATAAGTATCAAAAAGATGGATTTTGTTGGATTTATAAAGAATGTGTATCGAGACAGCAGAAAATTAAAGTTACTTGTGAATGTGGTAGGACTGTAGGTAAAAAAAACTCTGAAAAATCATGTACAGTCGACAGTTCATAAAAATCTTATAGCTGCTCAAGAAGAAAGAATCAGGAAAATTTCCGATAAAGGATAGATTTCTTATGTTCACCATAATACATTTTATTTTATTAATTCACCTTTTATAACGAAAATTATTTTTTTATGATCAACTATTATAAAAAATGTTACATTTAATTTACTTACTTTCTCCTTTCGTACGAAAAAAATAATTATTTTTAATTGGTGAATGTGATACAAAAAATATTAATTTTTATTAACTTTTCTAAGTAATTTAAGTGAAATTAAGTGAGTTAGACCTGAAAAGTGGCTTATTGTAGAATGTTTCATTAGGTTATGGGTAAGTTTTCATTTTGTAGTGAACGATCAAGTGATACAACTGAGTGAGCTATAAAATGGAAACTGAGCAAGAACCTACTCAAACATCCTATTCACATGCTAAACGTCATACAACTGCCCATAGGTATCCGATTATGATGAAATGGTTCAGTCGGGTTTAAATGCTGCTGCTGCTTGACGACTTTGCGGTAGTAGCTGTGTTTCTATGTCACAGTGAATGTTCAGCAATAGAGGCAACGGTGTGGGTGGCAGTTGTAATTGGCGGCGGGTCGGCCTGTAGAAACTTCCCGAAGGTTGGCCCGAGTGTCAGTGTGCAGTGGTATAACAACACCAAAGCGACTGCTTCTGATGATCACACAGGTCAATGACCAGGTGGTTGTGGCCTGGTGAAGGTTCTGGGCTCCATCTTCTGTTCCAAGTTCTGCTATGGTTTTATTGCCTTACAGCAGATTGAACTTCAGGCTACCATCAATTCAATCTGTAACCGTGCATACCTTATGGTACTAACTTCCCTTCTCAACACTAGAGTGTGGCAGAACTTCTTGGTTTAGAAGCTACATTCATTTCGATGTGCACATCAACGAGAGATAATCTGTGAATAAAATGATCGATAATCAGTAGTCATCTTAAAAATAACGTACTTCATCTTGACATCAAAAGTGGTCCAGCTCCGTCTATGTGAAAAGAGCAGATTTGAATTATCTATTTCGAGTACACATTCATACAACTCTGTCGGTATTCCTCAAGGCCCGCTATATTAGGTCACAGTCTCTCCTTACTTTTACAACAAAGTTTTCGTACAGCTAATCTCATTTAATAATTCCTTCAGGGATAATATGATGAGTGTAACAAATGAGAACATCGACTTTTGAAGGGTCACGAACCATAATTTATTCAAACACTCAGTAATACTTTTGGTAGCATTCAGCATTTCAAGTTACATGCCATAATTTGCTACCAATCACTTCCACACTGAAACTTAAGCAACGACCGAGCAAGCCACAAACACGCTATAAAAGCATTTAGACGTCTGCCCAGCAGTGCTGACGAATGCACTATCCAAGCTCGGCTCATTCTGTCTTGACCAAGATCCGAACTGCTACAATAACTGAATTCTAGCGTATTGTCAACAACCGAAGATTATCTTGTACTGGTAGTCACGGCTACAACAAGCTCAGTGGAGAACTTCATCGATAACTGTACATATATCTAAATTATTAACATACGACAGATAGACCTACATTGCCATGTGAAGACACTGTGCCCTCGCGTGTTGAAAGTAACATTTCGTAAATAGTAACATTTCATAAATGGCTCAGGTGTTATATACTGGAAAGCTGTTACTTCAAAGATTCAAAAATTGGTTCAAATGGCTCTGAGCACTACGGGACTCAACTTCTGAGGTCATTAGTCCCCTAGAACTTAGAACTAGTTAAACCTAACTAACCTAAGGACATCACACACATCCATGCCCGAGGCGGATTCGAACCTGCGACCGTAACGGTCTCGCGGTTCCAGACGGCAGCGCCTAGAAGCGCACGGCCACTTCGGCCGGCTTCAAAGATTCCCATTTTGAAATCTCCTTTTAGTTTTGTTGTTTCTGATGGTGAGACACACTTTATAAGGCAACGTTTCTGAGCCATTTACGAAAGATTAAGTACTATATATCCAACACTCTTACAGAGGCATCCAAAACCTGTATGCCTACTTTGCTGATTACACAAATAAAGACTGGACACAGTTAGGTTTGGCACACGTAAGGTATATCTTGCTCCAAAAGTACGATGTATCTCTTGAACAAGCGTCACTTGTACTTTTTACAATGTGATTCCGTTTGCTAACAGGCGTTCAAAGCCCTGAGAGGATAGTTATAACGATTATGTGGCTGTTGCTTGTGGTGGATACCATTCCTGATACAGACGCAATGCGCTCTCCATAAAACGAAACGGTAGGGGCAGACGAATCACCCTATATCCACATAACCCCATCTCTCCTCCAAGCGGCTTGTGGCCTGTGTTAGAATATTGTCAGCGGTTATCACTCAGCGCTCAAATAAAATATTTACGCTGTATTTCTCTAGAGTACTGCTTACATTCCACGTGCCCTGCGGGCTGTGCTGGAATACTGACAATTGTGCACACATCTGGTGGGCAGAAATCTGCTGCGGTGGCTACGGAAGCAATATTTTGATAGCTCCTCCGTGAGGCCACGCAGGGGCGCTGTGCAATGTGTCCGTCAGTCACCTGACAGAAACGCTGTGTGGGACACGACACACACACACACACACACACACACACACACACACACACACACACACACTAAACATGAATTCTTTCCCCAGCACGTAGCATAGTTCAGATTCGAAATCCCTTAAGAATTACATGAATTAAAATTTATATCTATGTTAAACATCGGTCGGTATAGTCAGCGATTGTTTTGGTCTCTGAAATTGTGTACAATGCTCTACTCGCCGCATAAAGTTTTGATACAGGCACCAAACTAAAACCACGAAACCGAAACGGAAGAGGCAAATAACATAATTTATTCCTTTAGAATTTCTTGATATTCACACCAAAGTTGAAAATTATGTAATAAGACTGTAGCTTGTACTAGAAGGTTATACGTAGCGAGGACTGTGTGTCAGAAAGGCGAACAGATACTTTAAAATTTTTATTAGAACTAAACATTCATGAGTGATTACAAATTATTAAACCTTTAATCACAGTCTTCATTCTTGGGTACTCATTCTATGGATAGTAACTAAAGAATTTTTTGCAATTTACGTTTATGCTTTGCAGCATGTTACTCCCTGTCACAATAAGGTAGCATTGACAACCGTTAATATTACGTTAAATTGCCAACACTTGACTAGGATCAGTAAATGTCTTCTGACCGTACCTGAGTTGACCGTTCAGGAGCACCAATAGCTTTATTCTCGCTCTGTAGACAGCCGCTACACCGGTTACAGCTGCAAATGGCGCCGGCCTAGTGCTACTGGCAATATTCACTGGAGACATGGACATTTCATCAGGTAATCTGAAAAAACCCATAATTAGTTTATGGGAACTGTTGCGACTGACAAGTCGCAATTATTCACAAACACAACTTTTATTGATGTAAATTCTCAAGGTTGATGACTGAACAACAAACGAAAGGTAACAATAACGATGCCAGTAAAAGTCTCCTAATTGAGGCAAACGCAAGTTCACTTCTAATTTTCCACAAACGTTCGTGGTAACACACATACCCACTAGTAACAGTGCAATTCCGAGACGAAGACGTAATCTTCAACAGTCAAACTACAGGAGGTCGGCATCCGGAGTGAACTGAACTTTGGGCTTTTTTTTTTCTTTATTGTGATATCATTCCCCTGCCCCATATGGGCAGGGGAGGGCTGTCAGTGGCACAATCCACCGCTCTTCATCCGAGTGACACCACAACTGAAACAAGAATAAAATGATACCTACATAAGGAGATAAAAAAGGGGAACATAAAACAGAGTAAGGGGAGAATATGGAGGTAAAAATACACTGACATGGAGACGTTCATGGAGGACAGTTAAAAAAAGTCACCAGAAAGTTAAAAAACACAGTTGGCGATTCTTAAAACACACTGAATGCGCATGCACAGGTTAAAAGTTGGCCACAGTATTAAAAACACTCCGAAACAACACACTTAAAACCCACTTGGAGCACACACGACGAAGAATAAAACTACCAGGTGGGACCTGCCGAGGGAAAGGTCAGAGAGGATGGAAAAGGAGGGGAGAGAATGGGGCAGCTGTGGAAGCGGCGGGATGAAGAGAGGAGGGGCAACTGTGGGTTCACGAAGAGGCAGGAGACACGTGGGGTGGGAGAGGAAAAGGGAAGACAGGGCAGGAGGGAGTGCAGAGATACTGAAAGGAGGCACAAGAGATGGGGGGGAGTAGGAGGGGGAAGCCGCTCAGGAGGAGGGAGGGGGAGGAGAGGGAGCCCTGAGGAGGAGGCAGGAAGAGAGGGGTTAGAGTTGGTAGGAAGGGTAGATGTCAGGGTGAAGCATATCATGCAGGAGGGGTAGACGGTGGAAGTTGTGTTGGGAAAGGAGATGGAGGGTGTGCAGATGGAGAGACGGAGGGACACAATGGTAAAGGCGCGGCAACTGGTTGGGGATGGAGAGGAAGGGAGACACCAGTGGGTGAGGGTAATCAAGGCGGTGGACAATATATAGTGTGCGAATGTGTTCAAGGAAAAGGAGAAGGTGGGGGAAGGGGATGAGGTCATAGAGGATGCGTGTGGGGGACAGAAGGCAGATGCAGAAGGCGAGACGGAGCACATGGCGTTCGAGGATTTGGAGGGCTTTATAGAACCGGGGAGGGGCGGAAATCCAAGTGATGCTGGCATAACAAAGGATAGGGCGGATCATGGATTTGTAGGTGTGAAGGATGGTGGAATGATCCAGACCCCACGTCTGGCCAGACAGGAGTTTCAGGAGCTGGAGGCGGTTATGAGCTTTGTTTTGGATGGTAAGGAGATGGGAAGTGGCGGTCGAGTGTGAGGTGGATAGGACAGCCATAAATGGTGAGATAGAAATCATGGAAGCGGATGGAGGGGGTGGTGCGGCCTATGATGATCGCCTGGGTCTTGGAGGGATTAACCCGGAGGAGCCACTGGTTGCACCAAGCGGTGAATTGGTCAAGAAGGGTTTGGAGGGTACGTTGGGACTGTTGAAGGGTAAGATAAAGGGCACTGAAGGCGGTGTCATCAGCGAACTGGAGAAGATGAACAGGAGGGGGAGGTTTGAGCATATCAGCAGTGTACAGGAGATAGAGGAGAGGGGAAAGGACAGAACCTTGGGGCGCACCGGCAGAGGGGTAGAAAGTATGGGAGTGGAATTGTGGATAGTCACATAGGAGGGACGATGGGAGAGGAAGGAAGCAACAAGACAGACGAAGTTGATGAGGAGAGCATAGGTCTGGAGTTTGAAGAGGAGCCCGGGATGCCAGACACGGTCATAGGCGTTCTGGAGATCAAGGGAAACAAAGATAGCGGAGCGACAGGAGTTAAGTTGGAGGGAAAGAAGATTGGTAAGGTTAAGGAGCTGGTCGTCGGCAGAGAAGGAAGGCCGGAAGCCACATTGGGTAAGAGGAAGGAGGCGGTGCTGGTTAAGGTGGCGGTGAATACGGCGAGAGGGGATGGCCTCGAAGACCTTACTGAACATGGAGGTGAGGCAGATTGGACGATAGGAAGAGGTGTCGGGGGGGGGGGGGGTTTGTTAGGTTTAGGGAACAGCAGGACATGGGAAGTCTTCCACATGTCAGGGTAAAATCCAGTGGAGAGGAGGACATTGTACAGGGTAGCAGGGACAGACAGGAAGGATGGAGGGGATTCCTTGAGGTGACGGTAGGTGACGCCATCATGACCAGTGGCGGTGTTGCATTTGGAGCGGAGGGCAAGTGTGATGTCTTGTGTGGTGATGGGAGTGTTGATGTCTGAGGGGGGGAACCGATCCAAGTACTGGAAGCTAGGGGCAAGCGGGGGGACAGAAGTGTCTGTGCAGTCAAGGACGGTGGGGAAGAGGGAGTAATGAAAATGGGGATCTTCAGAAATGGAGTAGACCTCGGATAGGTGGGAAGCAAAATGGTTAGCCTTACTGAGGTTGTCAGGAAAGGGTCGATAGTCATGGAGGATTGGGTAATGCGGGGTGGGATGGCTACCAGTAAGGTGGTGGAAGGCTGACCAGTACTTGGAGGAGTTGACAGGGAGGGTGGAGTTGGGGCATGTGCATGTCTGGCGCCAGTCCCAGCGTTTCTTTGCTGTAAGGTGGTTCCGGATATGTCGCTGTAATTGCCGACGGTGGGTGAGAGTATCCCGGTCACGAGTGTGGAGGAAGGAGTGGTAGAGCCTGCGGGATTCACGCAGAAGAAAGACGGCCTGTGGAGGAAGCGTAGGGCGGGTTGGTAGGGACATGAGCCTCCACAGCGTCAGTGATGGTCTTCTGAACGAAGGAAGAGGCATGGGTGATGTCATCAGGGTGGTGAAAGGTGAGGAGGTGGCTTTCGACCTGTAAGGCAATGGATTCCCAGTAGGCATCCCAATTGGTACGCGGGTAGTCATAGACAGACTTTGGAGGGGCAGCTAGGTGGGTGGCTGCAGTGGTGGGTAAGGTAGAGGAGATGGTGAGAAGGACAGGGAGATGGTCACTAACAACAGGATGGAGGACATCAACAGCGATGCGACCAAGGAGGTTGGGGGAAGTGAGGATAACATTGGGGGTGGAGTTACTTTCAGGACGGGTGTGCTGTGGGAGAGGAACAAGGTCACCATGGAGGGTGGCAAGGAACTGATGCCACCGCCGAAGGGTGGCAGGGTCATGGCTGTGGATGTTGAGGTCAGCGGCGATCACATAGGTGGAGAAGGTATGGTCAACATGTTAAATGAAGTCAAAAGGGAGAGGAGCTGCAGGGCGGATATAGATAGTGGCACAGGTGACTGTGAGGGAGGGAAAAAATAGGCTGAGGAGAAGGTGTTCGGACGGGTCATTGAGGAGGGGTTTTGGCCAGACAGGGAGATGCCTGAGGTGGCCTATAGCGACCCCGCCTCTTGCTAGGGGAAGGGGATTGTCAGTGCGGTGAAGGAGATAAGGGAAGGTGTGGACAACATGATGGGGTTGGAGGAAGGTTTCATTAAGGATGAAGGAGTCAACCTGGTGCTGGGAGAGGGAGGGACCGAATGTTGAGGTAGAGGAGACGATACTGTTGACGCGCCATGAGGTTGGGGGTGGGAAGTGTGCGGGAAAGGGAGAGAGGGGCTTAAACGAGGGTGTCTAGGCGGGTGAAGGTAAAGTGGGCCTGGTTGTGCGAGTATGTGGCATAGGTTTTTAAGTGGAAAACAGGGCGGGCGGCAAGGGAAATCTGCTGGAATGTGTGGGGGCGCTGGAAGGGGTGGATGTTCTGCAGGACTATGGTGAGGAACCGGATGATGTCTTCTGCTGCAGGGGGAGGGCAGAGGGAATTGTTAGGGTGGATGGGTGGCTCAATGGGGCGAACAGGGACAGTGAGTTCAGGGTTGGTGGGAGGGGGCTTGGCTTTGCATTTGGAGGAATGGGTGGAGTGAGGTTCATAGCAGGTGTTGCAGGACGGGGGGGAGGCGAGGTTGGGACACTGTTTAAGGAAGTGGGAGGCTTTACAATGGGGGCAGGTGGGTGGGTTCTTGCAGTTTTGGGTGAGGTGGTCATTGTACAGAGACAACACTGGCAGCGGCAAGATTGAGGAGGGGAATGGGATGGGTCAACAGGGTAGCGGCGGTTGAAAATCAGGGCTCCCTGTGTGAGGAGGTGGTCGATGGAGGAGGCGGACTCTGTAAATATACACACGAGGAAAGTAGGGCCAGAGGAGTTGTAAATACAGCAGGCGGAGCGGACTTCCGGGGCGGGGTGGGCATTCAGTTCTGCCAACACCTCAGCCTCCATGACCACAGGGCTGAGTTTTGTGATGACGATGGTGAGGGTCGGCGGACCGACGAGGTGGTTGGGGCTGACGAGGAGAGGAGGATGTAAGGAATGGGGTGAGAGATGCGTGGGGCCCAAAGGTGATGTGGGGAAGGCGCTGGAGGGAAGGATGGAGAGGGAGACTTGATGAGAACAGAGTCTCTGCGAGGGATAAGTTGGGTGATGAGTGCACTGGGGATGTACTTCCGAATTTGAAGGGTGAGGGTGCGGGCATCCAGGAATTTCGGATCATGGTTGGCTAGGACAAAGGTACACAGGGAGGGGGCTGGAGAGGAGGGAGATGGGGCGGTATCCACAGTGGGGTCAGCGGGAGGTGGGGAGGGTAGTGGCTTTTTGGATGAAGGAGTAGAGGAGAGGTCATCACTGGGCCGTTTGGAAGATTTTTTGGCGGGTGTTGCCTGGGAGGAGGGATGAGGGACTGGATGGATGGGGAGGTGGTGGGAGGCAGGGCCCACCTGTGAAGCAGTAGCACCAGATGAGAGGGTAGGGCGCTCTGTGGCGGCCACTGTGGCGCGGCGGGCGGTGACTCGGGCAGGGGAAGCAGTGGTAGTTGCAGGGGGGAGAGGGGGAAAGTCGTCTCGGCGGGCGACAGGAGCGGGAGGGGGGGTGGGAGCAGGGACAGAGGCACGAGCAGGAGCAGCAGCAGGTGCAATAGCAGGGGTAGGAGCAGGAGTGATGTACAGTGGGGATACAGTGATGGAGAGGAGATAGATGGGGAGGAGACTGTGAGTAGGGGAGGTGGATGAGACGGGTTAATCCCAGAGGAAGTACTCCATGACGCTACAGTGGGGGCAGGTGAAGGGGAGGTGTAGATGATGGTGGTAGTTAGGGCGTCCATGATTGCAGCCAGCAGCGAACACCGAGAGACGGCAGCAGCGACGGCGGGAGTATCGGCGACCACCGAGAGACGGCGGCAGAAGAAGCGGCGAGCACCGAGAGACGGCGACCAGGCGGCGGCGGCGGCGGTGGCGGCGGCGGCAAGCACTGTGCGATGGAGACCAGACGGCGGCGGTGGCGGCAGCGGCGGCGGCGGCGGCGGGCAGACGGGCAACAAGACGACAGGCACGGCTGGGGCTCTTCTATGTCGAAGATACACCCTGAGAGTAGCCCAGGCAGTGCGAGTCCTCGATGAGGAAGTGAGGGAATCCAACCCTCGAATGGATCTTTGGGCCTGGTTCTAGCCCCTAAATAGCTGTCTCCAGCCATTTAGGCTTTGGCGTAGTGATACTTCGTGCAGGTCGTGGCTCGAGCTCCCCCTGCAGGATGTAGTGCTCAGAATGTTTGTTTCCATTAACTTGTATGTAAATAGCCGGTGTTTACCATTATGCTTTTGGTACACGTTGGGCATTGACATCCTCGTCCTCTGTGGTGTGATATGGTTCAAATGGTTCAAATGGCTCTGAGCACTATGGGACTCAACTGCTGTGGTCATCAGTCCCCTAGAACTTAGAACTACTTAAACCTAACTAACCTAAGGACATCACACACACCCATACCCGAGTCAGGATTCGAACCTGCGACCGTAGCAGCAGCGCGGCTCCGGACTGGAGCGCCTAGAACCGCACGGCCACCGCGGCCGGCGGTGTGATATGGGTTGCCGGCCCTCAGGGGCTACCTTGGCTCAGGTATAACAGGAACCAATACTACTAAGAGCAGATACCCAAAGGATATTACCAAGTTGCGAGAAAATTACAGTAAGGGCAGGGAGAGATTACTCTCTTCCAGATAATTTTTTTTAACAATAACACAGTTGTCACACATTACAATTTAGTCAGTTGAATAGCACTAAAACTTTACACAAGTCGCAGATACCCCTGCACACATAATTAGCACAAACATTGTGTGCTAACCAACGACACGTTTTCTTTCTTAAATAGAAGAATACCCCCTCAGCATACTTAAACATCAGTTTGTACATACATCTATGTTTGAACGCGTGTCACTGTAACGTGAACCCTTAAAATCACTCTGGTTACCGTATTTTACGGACTATAAGACACTACGGACTATAAGACGCAATTTAATTTCCAAGCATTAAAAAAAAAACGTTTTTATCATTTTTGTTATTAGACTGCAAAGCCAAACTAACAAAATATTTTAGTCTATAAAACCGAAGCTGACCTTTAAAATCCCTGAAAATCGTCATCTTCCAGTTTTGGCCATTTTGCATTTGGTCCTCTATTTGCACATTATTTTTCAGGTCTTCTTTACTAGCAAATGGTTTTTTTTTCTGTGTGTGGAAGGCCGAATTGCCGCTCAACTGCTATTCTTCTGCATATGTTATTACTTTCAGTTTGTAGCCTGAATACCCATCATTTTTCTGTTACGAAATTAGCTATTGACGAAAATACTGTACTGTTACCGATAACACAAATCACTTTCAGTTCACGGTCACTGGCGCCGTAGACTGCAATGACCATGGTAGACTAGACAGTGTCCTGAGTTTGTGATGGCGAGGCGGAAGGGAGACAGTGTTAGGAAGTTTGTGAATCCCTGTAATATGTTCTTCGCATCGGTGCACTGCTGCTGCCAGTTGAATCCAGTGTTGCTAGAGAAAGATAGGTTTCCCGCGCCATCGAATATATGGCCATTTTTAAGATTGGCGGGAATTAAAATCGAACACTGGACATTTTTTTATTAATTTCGAGTATAAGACGCTGCATCATAGACTATTCCATACCCTGAAAGTAATAAAGGTGACAGAGATCGAACTCATAATGACTTGGGATTTTCTTGGGGGAGAGAGAGAGAGAGAGAGAGGGAAAGGGAGAGAAGGGAAGACAGGGAGAATAATGGGGGTGTGGAGGGGGAGGGGGAGAGTGGCGGTGAGATGAGCTGGTGTAGAACCGTAATCTTAAAACGTGCTGGCAGCGGCTGACTCACACTACTTAAGAGAGACGTAGACGAAATATAGCTTTCTGTTCTATCTGTGTAAATCTCTTATGTCGAATGCTAAACCATTAAGTCCTTCATGAAGCCTAAAATTCAAACTTTTCTCCTGAAGACTAGCACTGAAGTACTGAAGAGCGGAAGGACAATGTTCGGCACAAAGGTTTGCGTGAATGTGTCACACATCTCATTGACCATATTTAGGTGTCTGTCTTACCAACATAAACATTTGTTATTCCATAACAGCTTCTTTTCACAGTAAAAGACACAGTCACTTCCAAAGGAAGTTCGTCTCTGAAAACATTTCCCCCCTATCTTCAGTTGTGTTTTCTTTTTCCGACTGCTGTAAATCATAAGTTCAGCTGTGCTGCTAAACTGTCAGATGTTTTCCACCATCTCATGTATCATGGAAATATCAGCATCTCTGCCTCGGAACAACAACAGGCCATGCCAGGGTCGCTCGGAACTGCATCCGTAATATCCAGCGGTAGGTGCCTGCAACTTTATCGGCTAGCAACGAGTCTCTGTTTGGAGTGGTATTGCCTGAGGACAGATCTCGCTCTCGTTGTATCTCGGCGTGGCGGATCCGCTTGTCTGGCCAACACAATTTTTACAATATTGCAGAAGGGCACATAAACAAGGTGTTACGAGGATAGAAATTCAACTAAGGATTTGAAATGTTTCTTACAGGTAGTTCCAAAATCACGGTTAAGTAGAATGTAAGAGTAATTTTAGGACATGTACTCACAGCAGGTTATAATAATTTAGTTCATCTCAGTGCAGTTTCTCAGGCGAGCGACTGTTTTGTTTCTAAGCTGAATGTAAAAGCAATGGATTAAAACATGGTGGTACCGTCAGGTAAAAATTTTTAAGAGAGATATGATATTATGTAATGTTCTGAAGACGTAAATTCAGCATATTTTCGTAGCTACAATTGTGAAGACTTATCAAGAAGTTCGGGACACACGGTACATTTCTTTAATAAAGATTACTCCCATCGAAGCAAAGAACGTTCTGTTTTATTGTTAACAGTATGGACTATACGATACACCACAACTTGCGGGCTGTAGATTCAATTAAATACCTAAGGATTATAACGAACAGCTTAAGTTGGAAACATAACATAGAAAATGTTGTTTTGAAACCGAACCAAAGACTGCATATTATCAGCAGAAAACTTAGAAGATACAAAATATATGCTAATGAGATTGCCTACATTCATCTTGTGGAGCGGTATGGTATACTGAGAATAACGAGAAAGTTGGAAGAAAGGCGCCTCATCTTGTATGACCTTGATAAAGAGGAGTGAGTCGTCAAGAATGTGATAGGCGAGCTGGGTTGGAAGTCATAGACACAAAGGCGTTTTCCGTTGGGACAACCACTTTTTAGTAAATTTCAATCACCAAATTTCTCTTCACAAAACCGCAACAATTTGTCGCCTCCAGCCTACAAAGGAAGCAATGACCTCAAATACAATCTCCACGCGAAAATCTGAAATGGAAACGTGGAAGTTCGTCAACAGACTAAGCTTTGGTGAGGATAGAACGAAACGTAATACGGCCAGATGGAACTATCTTGGGGGACCATCAACTTTATGTGAATGTGGAGCCGAACAAACCACCAGGCACTGCACGATTTTGTTTACTACCAGTCCTCCGTAGACATTGCGTAATCACTTCTGAACATTTGCGGATCCTCTGGTTTTCCATCAAAAGAACTCAATGACAGCCCTCTGCTTGGATGCATCTCCGTTGCAGGAGCCGTTTTGAAGTTCACGTATAGCACCGCAACGGGTCGGAACTTCATGAATCTGTAGGGGCTGAAGCAGAAATATTTCATTATGTTCCACAACAAATTCCGCATTTTTTGAATCGAAATTGGACAACACAAAAAATTACATGTTGAACATCCCTCGTACATAAAACATCTCGTGGGTGGAGCGAGCAGCAATTTCGGGTGTTTGCTGATGACACTATGGGTTACGGGAAGGTATCGTCGTTGAGTGAGTGTAGAAAGATACTAGATGACGTAGACAAAATTTCTAATTGGTGTGATTAATGACAGCTCGCTGGAAATGTATAAAAATGCAAGTTACTGCACACGAGTAAAACAACCCCATAATGTTCAAAATAGCATTATTAGTGTGGTGCTTGACGCAGTCACATAGACTGAATGTCAAGGCGTAACGATGCAAAGCGTTTATCAAGTAGAACGAACGCTAGTGGCAGTGGTAGGGAAGGCGAATGGCCGACCGACATCGGTTTATTGCGAGAATTTTAGGAATGTGAAGCACGTCTGTAAAGGAAATAGTTTATATAACACTGTAAGGTGGCATCATTTTGAAGGCATTACAACTACCACTATGGGAGTATAAACATCGAGACAGGAAACCATTAACGATACTGACATCGGCTATGGATCATAAATTGTAGCAGAATATCTGCACATTGAGCGATAGTGAAGCGGACGGAGATGGGAGGCTGGCAGGAGAACGGGAAAGACACAAGCGTGGCAGGCAGGCCTGAGAGCTGAAGACAACAGCGCACGTAAGCTACTCTGGAAACACCAGGCGGGTGGACCGCGGCTTAGCGGGAGCCACGCGGCCGAGGACAAGACACAAGGGCTCGCTCACAAAACGCGTGGCGGCGTCTAGGTGGTTTTCCCAACGGCCGGAGCGGAAGCTTCTGGAACAGTCTGGAAGCTTTTCTTGAAGCTTTGGTCGGTTGCAAAAATGAGATTGGTCGGCGCTCGGGAACGAACGCCTTCCAGCAACATCATTGGCCACACACATTAAAAGGGGGAAGAAAAAAAGAACAGGAGTTACGAAAAAAGCGTTTTTTTTTTTTTTTTTTTTTTTTTGTCGTCACTCTACTGACTGCTTTGATGCGGCCCGCCACGAATTCCTTTCCTGTGCTAACCTCTTCATCTCAGAATACCACTTGCAACCTACGTCCTCAATTATTTGCTTGACATATTCCAATCTCTGTCTTACTCTACAGTTTTTGCCCTCTACAGCTCCCTCTAGTACCATGGAAGTCATTCCCTCATGTCTTAGCAGATGTCCTATCATCCTGTCCCTTCTCCTTATCAGTGTTTTCCACATATTCCTTTCCTCTCCGATTCTGCGTAGGACCTCCTCATTCCTTACCTTATCAGTCCACCTAATTTTCAACATTCGTCTATAGCACCACATCTCAAATGCTTCGATTCTCTTCTGTTCCGGTTTTCCCACAGTCCATGTTCCACTACCATACAATGCTGTACTCCAGACGTACATCATCAGAAATTACTTCCTCAAATCAAGGCCGGTATTTGATATTAGTAGACTTCTCTTGGCCAGAAATGCCTTTTTTGCCATAGCGAGTCTGCTTTTGATGTCCTCCTTGCTCCGTCCGTCATTGGTTATTTTACTGCCTAGGTAGCAGAATTCTTTAACTTCATTGACTTCGTGACCATCAATCCTGATGTTAAGTTTCTCGCTGTTCTCATTTCTACTACTTCTCATTACCTTCGTCTTTCTCTGATTTACTATCAAACCATACTGTGTACTCATTAGACTGTTCATTCCGTTCAGCAGATCATTTAATTCTTCTTCACTTTCACTCAGGATAGCAATGTCATCAGCGAATCGTATCATTGATATCCTTTCACCTTGTATTTTAATTCCACTCCTGAACCTTTCTTTTATTTCCATCATTGCTTCCTCGATGTACAGATTGAAGAGTAGGGGCGAAAGGCTACAGCCTTGTCTTACATCCGTCTTAATACGAGCACTTCGTTCTTGATCGTCCACTCTTATTATTCCCTGTTGGTTGTTGTACATATTGTATATGACCCGTCTCTCCCTATAGATTACCCCTACTTTTTTCAGAATCTCGAACAGCTTGCACCATTTTATATTGTCGAACGCTTTTCCAGGTCGACAAATGCTATGAACGTGTCTTGATTTTTCTTTTGCCTTGCTTCCATTATTAGCCGTAACGTCAGAATTGCCTCTCTCGTCCCTTTACTTTTCCTAAAGCCAAACTGATCGTCACCTAGCGCATTCTCAATTTTCTTTTCCATTCTTCTGTATATTATTCTTGTAAGCAGCTTCGATGCATGAGCTGTTAAGCTGATTGTGCGATAATTCTCGCGCTTGTCATCTCTTGCCGTCTTCGGAATTGTGTGGATGATGCTTTTCCGAAATTCAGATGGTATGTCGCCAGACTCATATATTCTACACACCAACGTTAATAGTCGTTTTGTTGTCACTTCCACCAATGATTTTAGAAATTCTGATGGAATGTTACCTATCCCTTCTGCCTTATTCGACCGTAAGTCCTCCAAAGCTCTTTTAAATTCCGATTCTAATACTGGATCCCCTATCTCTTCTAAATCGCTCCTGATTCTTCTTCTATCACATCAGACAAATCTTCACCCTCATAGAGGCTTTAATGTATTCTTTCCACCTATCTGCTCTCTCCTCTGCATTTACCAGTGGAATTCCCGTCGCACTCTTAATGTTACCACTGCTTTTAATGTCACCAAAGGTTGTTTTGACCTACCTGTATGCTGAGTCTGTCCTTCCGACAATCATATCTTTTTCGATGTCTTCACATTTTTCCTGCAGCCATTTCGTCTTAGCTTCCCTGCACTTCCTATTTATTTCATTCCTCAGCGACTTGTATTTCTGTATTCCTGATTTTCCCGGAACATGTTTGTACTTCCTCCTTTCATCAATCAACTGAAGTATTTCTTCTGTTACCCATGGTTTCTTCGCAGCTACCTTCTTTGTACCTATGTTTTCCTACCCAACTTCTGTGATGGCCCTTTTTAGAGATGTCCATACCTCTTCAACTGTACTGCCTACTGCGCTATTCCTTATTGCTGTATCTATAGCGTTAGAGAACTTCAAACGTATCTCGTCATTCCTTGGTACTTCCGTATCCCACTTCTTTGAGTATTGATTCTTCCTGACTAATGTCTTGAACTTCAGCCTACTCTTCATCACTACTATATTGTGATCTGAGTCTATATCTGCTCCTGGGTACGCCTTACAATCCAGTATCTGATTTCGGAATCTCTGTCTGACCATGATGTAATCTAATTGAAATCTTCCGTATCTCCCGGCCTTTTCCAAGTGTACCTCCTCCTCTTGTGATTCTTGAACAGGGTATTCGCTATTACTAGCTGAAACTTGTTACAGAACTCAATTAGTCTTTCTCCTCTTTCATTCCTTGTCCCAAGCCCATATTCTCCTGTAACCTTTTCTTCTACTCCTTCCCCTACAACTGCATTCCATTCGGCTATGACTATTAGATTTTCGTCCCCCTTTACATACTGCATTACCCTTTCAATATCCTCATACACTTTCTCTATCTGTTCATCTTCAGCTTGCGACGTCGGCATGTGTACCTGAACTATTGTTGTCGGTGCTGGTCTGCTGTCGATTGTGATTAGAACAACCCGGTCACTGAACTGTTCACAGTAACACACCCTCTGCCCTACCTTCCTATTCATAACGAATCCTACACCTGTTATACCATTTTCTGCTGCTGTTGATATTACCCGATACTCATCTGACCAGAAATCCTTGTCTTCCTTCCACTTTACGTCACTGACCCCTACTATATCTAGATTGAGCCTTTGCATTTCCCTTTTCAGATTTTCTAGTTTCCCTCCCAGGTTCATGCTTCTGACATTCTACGCCCCGACTCGTAGAACGTTATCCTTCCGTAGATTATTCAATCTTTTTCTCATGGTAACCTCCCCCTTGGCAGTCCCCTCCCGGAGATCCGAATGGGGGACTATTCCGGAATCTTTTGCCAATGGGGAGATCATCATGACACTTCTTCAATTACAGGCCACATGTCCTGTGGATACACGTTACGTGTCTTTAATGCAGTGGTTTCCATTGCCTTCTGCATCCTCATGTCGTTGATCATTGCTGATTCTTCCGCCTTTAGGGACAATTTCCCAACCCTAGGACAAGAGAGTGCCCTGAACCTCTATCCGCTCCTCCGCCCTCTTTGACAAGGCCGTTGGCAGAATGAGGCTGACTTGTTATGCCGGAAGTCTTCGGCCGCCAATGCAGATTATTTATCAAAATTTAGGCAGTGGCGGGGATCGAACCCGGGACCGAAGACGTTTTGATTATGAATCAAAGACGCTACCCCTAGACCACGGGTCAAAAAAGCGGAACGACAGAGAAACACTTGTTCGTGGAACGTTGAGGACAGAGACTGGTCCTGGCGAGGTGTGCGACCTCGTTACAGGGACAGAGTACTTGTAGCGAGAGCCTGAGGATCGTCTGGTGTTCCACGGCAGCCGTGGAGGTGCCCACGGAAGCTTTTGGTGAAGTAGAATTTATGTTATCTCGCTGAGCCGAGAACCTTTACAGCGATAAGCGTCAGATCACTGTAGTGGTCGTGCGTTCGCAACGGCGGTTAGGTAAGTAAAGTAAATTGCTGATCACGTGTCTTTTTCGTTCTATGCTGAGGCTTCACGTTGCTAATTGCGAGTGTAGTTCTAAATATAATTGCAATTGCCATAGCTGATGTCAGTATTCCGCGCTTGAATTAACGACCGCGATTATATATCACAGGACAAAGCCAGACAGAGCGATTACCAAATGTGAATAGGCAGAACTATAATGTTGCTCGTACAGTGTAATCTTGAATAGACTGAATTGCAGAAGAGTAAAGAATTTAACACTACTGAGTGTATCATTTCATAGCTAGTACTTTCCTTTGTCATTTTATTATGTCCTTATTTGTGTATTTCATGTTTGCAACTACCTGGCGGAGGCAGTGTTTGTAGGTCAGCACATCTGAACATTCTAGCGTATACTGAGGATATGGTTAGAAACTAATCAGATTTACATACGACTAGTTAACGTCACATATAGAGCAAAGGATAAGCTTACTCTTCTGGAAAGCGTGTAAGTGTCAGGGCGACAAATTAGCGTTATAAAATCCGTTGTGCAAAATTTTTCACTTATACGTTCGGCTCTCAGGCTTAACCATCAGCAGGAAAGAGCAAAACAGAAGCGGCAGCTTACAATTGGCGGCGATGCCAGGATAAGTTCCTGAGAATCCTGAAACACATTCCGCAAAAATTCGAAGAGACAGCAATTAGAAGTCTCAGTAAATAACTACTTACATATTAATCGTGATCTCAGCTTGATTGAATAAATTATGCGTAGTTACATAGAACCACGCGTTATAAATGTTAGTTTAATAAGAATTGCATTTGTTGCCGCGCTTTAGCGTCTCCTCGCTGGCTTCAGTGTCTTAGAATAATTTGTAGAATTACTGCTGCGCTTGGGCGTCTGCTCGTTGGTTCCATTGTTTTCAGTTGTTTGAAATAGTGACTTGCTTGAGCGTCTGCTCAATGATTGGAGCCGTAAGAAGTGTTTTATATATGTGTTTGTATGTGCACTGCGCAATCACGACGTTGTGTAAGAAAATTAAGTGATTACTATGTTATTTCTTGTAAATGTGCGTGTGATAATGACAATTAAGTTATTATTTGTGTGAGGGATAATACTGAGTGAGTCTACGCCTCATGCTAACAAGAGCTAAAGCTCAGTTACAGAAAAAAGTAGATACAATAGACAAAATCAATAGTGAAATTGCGGGAGTAAATAGGAGTAACGAGAATCGATGGGACGAGACAGAATTGAGAATGCTAGGTGCGCAGGTTACTGATGAGGTGAACGCGGATCACAGGGAGTTTCTGGGGGGAAGATAGACTCAGCCAAACCAGAGGACGAGAATCTGACAGCGAGGAAGGTCTTAGAGAACATGTAATGCAGTTGTTACCATCAGAAACTACGGCGTAGTTAGCCCACGTGAACATAAAAGCGACAGTAATTACTACGACCGACCACAATCAAATGCGTCAGCACGCAGCCACGCATCAGGTTATAGTAGGCACAGCAGGCAAGAAGAGGTAGATAGAACACAGTACCGGTATGTCCGCGCTTGTTCAGAACCTGTTGTGTCAAATAACGTGCAAGCTGGTGACGCGGTAGGAATGGCAAACATACTCGCGTTTCTTAAAAATATGGGTAACGAAATGCAAAGTAACAAGACAGAAATCCAAAATAGTATGAAAACCGAAATTAAGGGAATTCAGACTACTATAAAAAACGAAATCAAGCGAATTCGCAGCCGGATAGATCACGTTAGTATGGATATTAATGTGATTAAGACGGAAACGAAAGACATGAAAGACGCTGTAGCTGCATTACAAGCCACATTGGCACGTGAGGTAGCGGAAATTAAAAGAACGGCAAACGAAGCGAAATTAATAGCAAAAGGCGCGAGGCGCATGGCTCGTGCAACCAAAGAGGAAACATTGCAAACCGCGAAAGTGGGAAAGGGAGCGATACACAAACTCCAGAACCGGATAAAGAAGGTCGAAGAAACACAATTACGTACCAAAGACATCACAGAACGGAGCACCGAATGCAGAGTTCGAACAACTAAAAATAGACGTGACTAAAGAAATGGAGCCGCTAGCAGGGGAAATAAAGTCACTGAGCGAAAATGCAGAGACTATAGAAGACCGAAGTATGGAGGGAACGACGAGAACAGGAGCAATTTCACTGCCAACCAGTCGTACGCAAACGGCGAATAGCGGATCAGAAATTAATGTAATCCACCATGGTAACACGGAGAGGGAATTTAATATGGCCAACGGTGGCACAGAACGGACAAATCATTTGAATCCACCTGCCCCACTAACCGACAACCGTGCGAATAGCAACATTATGGTCGACTCAAGTAATTACAGTCCGTTAATCCGAACCACCGCACATCAACTGTATAATTCCGAATGTGCCGTTACGATGAGGAATGAAAACTGCTGGTACAGTGAACAGGAAGGGAGACAAGAAAGATGTGAGATACCGAAGTCAGGAGACGACTTTGATTTTAAGCACTTTATATCGGTCCGGCGGTTCTAGCACTACAAAGACGACGGTAATCTGTTGCACCCGAAAACATTCATCGCACAATTTGACCTACGTTTACCACCGCATTGGCCGATCCGATATCAGCTAGACTCTGTCTGTTCACATATGGAAGGCGCCACCGCAGAGAGGATGCGAAACATTGCGAGAACTTGCAATACCTATGAAGAATTCCGTACTGCGTTCCTCAACAAAGAAACGCAAGACAGAATTAAACAAGAACTCATGATGTGGCGAAATTTTGAAAGTTCGGGTTTCCGCAGCCCCGTCAAATATTTCGAAAACATGACCAAACGAAACCAGTACTTACACCAACCGTGTAGCCAAAGAGAAATAATTAGATTATGCTACATGAAATTACCGATCGCGTATCAACAAACCCTAGCTGGTAGGTGCGGCGACAACATCGAGATATTTAAAGGCACGTTAAGGGAACTCGATTTCGCTTTTAATGAGCAGCAAAACAGAGAAAGGAAAGTGCAAAAGGACACACAAAGGGCTAATTGGGAAAATCAGAACGAAGACGGTAGAGGACAGGGCTAGCACAAGGATGGTCGTAGATCGCCTCAGAGAAACTTCCAACGCGAAAATCAGACAGGGGACAATCCCAATTGGACAAACAATCGAAATAACAGGCAGCATAATGATCAGAGAGCGAATACGTGGAGGAGTAATAGCGGACAGTGGAGCAACAACAGAAACCACAACCGAACGCAGACGTATCAGAATTGGCAAGGAAACGGACGCACCGAAAACAGGCATGAAGTTGAAATTCGGCCACCAAATCCGGGACACGTACAAGCGATCGAAGTAAACAATGATAATTGACTAGGCCACAGGTCGGGCACGACACAAAGACAGCCCGGAAACAATATCGGATACGGTCAAATGAACATGCTAGAATACGAAGATATGGGTAAACTACTATTAGAAGAAAAGGATACGAAATGTAGGGCAGAAATATACCCTCTGGTAAGAATAAACATAGGTGAGATCAACTGCACGGCGATAATAGACAGTTGAAGCGAGCTGTCAGCAATATCTGAAATGAAATGTCGTGTGACGAGGGCCTCCCGTCGGGTAGACCGTTCGCCTGGTACAAGTCTTTCGATTTGACGCCACTTCGGCGACTTGTGCGTCGATGGGGATGAAATGATAATGATTAGGACAACACAACACCCAATACCTGAGCGGAGAAAATCTCCGACCCAGCCGGGAATCGAACCCGGGCCCTTTGGATTGACGGTCTGTCGCACTGACCACTCAGCTACCGGGGGCGGACAGCAATATCTGACTCCCTATGTAATGAATGTAGAGACTCCGTAAATCCACCAACGCTTGCAGTAAGGAAATCGAAAGTGAGGGGCGCGCTAATGGGGAAAGGCACTGAAATTTCGCGCAACAGGCGCAAATTGACTTTGACTGCCAAGGGCACAAACTCACATCAAATCTGTTTGTCATTCCAAAATTAACTGCAGACATCATAATAGGGGTTGATTTTCTCTCCGCCCAAAAGGCAATAATAGATTTGGGTAGAGACGAACTTACTATAGGGGAGAAAGAAAGAATCACAATCAGGTTTGACGAGGAAGCCATAAAGGCGCAAATCCCGACAAACTGCCGAAGGTTACGGTTTACTGAACGACAGGCCGAATAGGTCGAAACAAGAGTTAGAAGTGACGCTGCACAATAATGCAGAAGTCTTTCTACTCAAGACCGGTACAATAAAAGGATACCGATACAAATTCAATGTCAGGAAACATAGACCTTTCCGCGTCCCACCCAACATCATACCTTGGGCATACAGAGACAGAGTTTTGTCAGAATTACAAAAAATGAGGGATGATGGAGTCATTGAACCGGCAACATCAGAGTACAACAGCCCTTTAAGAGTAGTCGAGAAGAAGGATGGCGGAATCCGGCTTGTATAAGATTCCCGTCAGATCAATACAATTATTGTCCCGGAAACGGACAGACCTGAACGATTAAAGGAACTACTCCAGAAATTCCACGGGATCACTGTATTCACCTCTTTAGATATGAAGTCTAGCTTCTGGCAAATCGAGCTGGATCCAGCGTGCCGTAAGTACACTGCACTCATTGCATTTGGACAGTGCTTCGAATTCTGCAGGTTGCCATTCGGTTTAAGTATCTCGTCAGCCGCATTCATTAGAGGCTTTAGTGGTATATTAAGTGACAACCTAAAAGAAAGGATCACTTGTTACGTCGACGACGTCCTCATAGCTGAGAGCACGTGGGAATGACATAACGCGCTACTGGGGGAAATGCTGGGCAGACTGAAGCAACATGGGGTAACGGAAAACATCAGGAAATCGTGTTTTGGAAGCAGTCAGGTGCACTTTCTCGGTCACATTGTGCATAGTGAAGGTATCTCTCCTGATCCCGAAAGCCTGGCGGCTATAGCCGAATTTTCCACTCCAAAAACGAGGAAGCAACTGAGGGGATTCCTTGGAATAACCAATTTCTACAAGAAATTTGTTTATGTAAGCTCTTTAGCGACGCCTCGCCTCTGTCAGTTACTAGTAAGAAGACACCATGGGTATGGGACGAGAATGCGGACAGAGAGTTTCGGGCTCTCAAATCAGCACTTGTTACGGCTCCCATACTGTCACACCCGGATTTGTCGCAGGAATTTTGCATGGCGACGGATAGTGCGAAGACTGGATTAGGGGTGATGATATTTCAGGAGTGCGAGCAGGACGGAAAACAGGTATACAAAACAATCGCGTTTGGGAGCAGAGTTTTGACGAAGAGTGAACGCAATTATTCAGTGAGGGAACTCGAAGCCCTAGCCATAGTTTGGGGTTTTCAAAAATTCAACAGAGAGACTGGTCCTGGCGAGGTGTGCGACCTCGTTACTGGGACAGAGTACTTGAAGCGAGAGCCTGAGGATCGTCTGAAGTTCCACGGCAGCCGTGGAGGTGCCCACGGAAGCTTTTGGTGAAGTAGAATTTATGTTATCTCGCTGAGCCGAGAACCTTTGCAGCGATAAGCGTCAGATCACTGTAGCGGTCGTGCGTTCGCAACGGCGGTTAGGGAAGTAAACTGCTGATCACGTGTCTTTTCGTTCTATGCAGAGGCTTCACGTTGCTAGTTGCGAGTGTAGTTCTAAATATAATTGCAATTGCCATAGCTGATGTCAGTATTCCGCGCTTGATTTAACGACCGCGATTATGTATCACAGAACAGTGCCAGACAGAGCGATTACCAAATGTGATTAGGCAGAACTATGATGTTGCTCGTACTGTGTAATCTTGAATAGACTGAATTGCAGGAGAGTAAAGAATTTAACACTTCTGAGTGTATCATTTCATAGCTAGTACTTTCCTTTGTCATTTTATTATATCCTTATTTGTGTATTTCATGTTTGCAACCACCTGGTGGAGGCAGTGTTTGTAGGTCAGCAGATCTGAACATTCTAGCGTATACTGAGGATATGGTTAGAAACTAATCAGATTTGCATACGACTAGTTAACGTCACATATAGAGCAAAGGATAAGCTTATCCTTCTGGAGAGCGTATAAGTGTCAAGGCGACAAGTTGGCGTTATAAAATTCGTTGTGCAAAATTTTTCACTTATACGTTCGGCTCTCAGGCTTAACCATCAGTAGAAAAGAGCAAAACAGAAGCGGTAGCTTACAACACTAGTGCGAACCATTCTTGAGTACTGCCCGAGTATTTGGGATTCCCACCAGGCCGTACTAAAGGAAAACATCGAAGCAGTTCAGAGCTGAGCCACTAGATTTTCTTCCGATAAATTCGATCAACCTGCGATTACTATGGAGATGCTTTGTGAACTGAGATGGGAATCCTTGGAGGGAAGACGATGCTGTTATCGCGAAACTCTATTAAGAAAAGTGTGAGGAGCGGTATTTGAAGCTGACTGCAGAACTGTAAGGAGGCTGTTATAGGCTTTTATGTAGGTAACGTCACGTAGCGCTCTGTATGAAAATCACTGTCTGTGCCGTGTGCAGTCTGTGGCTGGTTGGCATTGTTGGAATATTCGCTATTGTAGCGTGGGCAGTCGGATGTGAACAACGCATAGCGTTGCGCAGTTGGAGGTGAGCCGCCAGCAATGGTGGATGTGGGAAGAGAGATGGCAGAATTTTGAGAGCGGACGATCTGGACGTGTGTCCATCAGAAAGAGTATATATATATGATGACTTTTGAATATTATTAAGGTAAAGACATTGATTGTTCTCTATCAAAATCTTTCATTTGCTAACTATGCCTATCAGTAGTTAGTGCCTTCAGTAGTTAGGATCTTTTATTTAGCTGGCAGTATTGGCGCTCGGCGTATTGCAGTAGATCGAGTAACGAAGATTTTTGTGAGGTAAGTGATTCATGAAAGGTATAGGTTATTGTTAGTCAGGACCATTATTTTGTGGGGATTATTGAAAGTCAGATTGCGTTGCGCTAAAATATTGTGTGTCAGTTTAGTGTTGATCTGAATAAGTAAAGAGGGAAATGTCTGAGTACGTTCAGTTCTGCTCAGCTGTTTGAAAATCAAATAAACGTAAGAGGTTTATCAGCACAGTAATTCATAAATTTTTCTAAGGGGACGTTTCATAGAACGATACTACTGCCGCCAGCGAATATTTCGCGTAAGGACCACGGAGATAAGAGAAATTAGTGCCCGTACGGAGGCATATTCCAAGGCAACTCGGAAACTACGGTCCGATCGGTCGAGAAATTGTAACTACTGTGCAAATCGAAATTTAGTGCGGACGTCAATGCGAGATGCTTATAATAGGTTCCACAATGAAACATTGTCTCAAAATATGGTAGAAAACCCAAAGAGATTCTGGTCGTACGTAAAGTACACCAGCGGCAAAAAAACAGTCAATACTGCCACTATGCGATAGCGATGGAAGTGTTTCCGATGATGGTGCCACTAAAGCGGAGTTACTAAATAAATTTTTCCGTAATTTCTTCACCAAAGAAGACGAAGGAAATATTCCAGAATTCGAAACCGGAACAGCTGTTAGCATGAGTGACATAAAAGTAGATATCTTAGGTGTTCCGAACCAACGCAAATCACTTAAGAAAGGCAAGTCTTCTGGTCTAGATGGTATATCAATCAGGTTCCTTTCCGAGTATTCAGACACAATAACGCCTTTCTTAGCAACCATATACAACCGCTCACTTGACGAAAGGTCTTCCTAAAGACTGGAAAGTAGCACAGGTCACACCAATATTCATGAAAGGAAATAGGAGTAACCCATTGAATTACAGACCCATATCACTGACCTCTATTTGCAGTAGGATTTTGGAGCATATACTGTACTCGAACGTTATGAATCACCTTGAGTAAAATGACTTAATGATACATAACCAACACGGATTCAGAAAATATCGTTCTTGTGAAACACAGCTAGCTCTTTATTCCCATGAAGTAACGAGTGCTGTCGACAAGGATCTCAGATCGATTCCATATTCCTAGATTTCAAGAAGGCTTTTGATACCATTCCTCACAAGCGACTATTAATAAAATTGAGTGCATATGGAGTATCGTCTGAGTTGTGCGACTGGATTCGTTATTTCCACTCAGAGAGGTCACAGTTCGCAGTGATAGACGGTAAATCATTGAGCAGAACAGAAGTCACATCTGGCGTTCCGCAAGGTAGTGTCATGGGCCCTCTGCTGTTCCTGATTTACATAAATGATCTAGATGATAATCTGAGCAGCCCCCTTAGATTGTTCGCAGATGACGCTGTAATTTACGGTCTGGTAAAATCATCAGACTATGAATTCCGGTTACAAAAACATCTAGAGAGATTTTCTGTATGGTGCAAAAAGTGGGTAATTGATACTAAACAAAGAGAAGTGCGAGGTCATCCACATGGGTACTGAAAGAAATTTGATAAATTTTGGGTATACAATAAATAGCACAAGTCTAAGAGCTGTCAGTTCGACTAAATACCTAGGAATTACAATTACGAGTAACTTAAATTGGAAAGACCACATACATAATATTGTGGGAGGGCGAAACAAAGACTACGCTTTGTCGGCAGAACACTTAGAAGATGCAACAAGCCCACTAAAGAGGCAGCCTACATTACACTTGTCCGTCCTCTGCTGGAACATTGCTGCGCGGTGCGGGATCCTTACCAAGTATGATTGACGGACGACATCGAAAAAGTGCAAAGAAGGGCAGCTCGTTTCGTGTTATGGCGCAATAGGGGTGAGAGTGTCACTGATGTGATACGCGAGTTGGGGTGGCAGCCACTGAAACAAAGGCGGTTTTCTTTGCGGCGAGATCTATTTACGAAATGCGTAAATATTTTGTTGACATCCACCTACGTAGAGAGAAATGATCATCATAATAAAATAAGAGAAACCAGAGCTCGAGCGGAAAGATTTAGGTGTTCCTTTTTCCCACGCGCCATTCGAGAGTGGAATGGTAGGAAGTAGTATGAAAATGGTTCGACGAACCCTATGCCGGGCACCTAAGTGTTAATTGCAGAGTAACCATGTAGATGTAGATGTAGACGTTGAATCAGAAACGTTTTAATTGGAACCGTTTGCTACATATTCATGTTACTTCTTTACACAGTCGCCGCTCCGATGTAGATATTTGTTGTCGCGTCGTACCAACTTTCCAACACCCTCGTCATAAAAGGCAGCCGCCTATGCTTTCCACCAACTCTCTACACTGGTCTACAGCTCGTCATCTGTGGCAAAATGCTACCTTCGTAGCCAGCGGTTCGCGCCAGCGAAGATGAAACTGAGGGGGCCATTTACGTGATGTTCAAATACTTCGCATCGAAGACGCTGGAGGAGCATCTTCATTGTTCCTGGTAATTATGGCCGAGAATTGCCATGAAGAAGGAAATGCTTGACGCTTATGCAATGTAGGCTGCACGACATCAGGAGAAATCTCTCACCAAGCCTTCATACTTCGCGGGAGACACTCTTCTAAGGAGCTTTACGTGCCCATTGTGCGCTCAGAACTGAAAAGAGCGAATGACGCGATCGACTGAAATGCTAGGGACACTACCAAATACATTTGTGCAAAGCTTTATCGGATTTTCACTGATGTATCCATTTCACTCACGACCGCACGTTATTTTCCGAATTTTCCCCGCTCCATTTGTGAGTGGAACAGGGAAGGAAAGCACTAGCAGCGGGAAATTTACCTTGCGCAACACATCATACGGTCGCCTGCTGTGTATGCATCCAGATTTAGATGCCCGTTTCCCGTAACTGCTTCTTCTGCGCTTGAGGACAGTGCCCTTAATGTTAGGCCATAACTTGGCGCCACACCATGTATGACGAATGAGGGATTTGGCTGCCCCGCAGCCTCCGGCGCCCTGGATAGAGTCCCAGGAGGCTGGCGCCGGAGCCGGCGTTTGAGGCCTCTCTGCGCGGATTGCGGGGGCTGTATCGACACCCTGTCAGCGGCCAATGCGTCCTCATTAGCTGGGGAGCGCAAACTGCCGGCCACGCCGTCCTGTCGTGCCGCTCCATTAGTCCAGCCCTGTACACAAAGCACGCCGCGGGGTGGGGGAAAGGGCGGCGGGTGGGGGTGTGGCCGTCATTCGTTATGCATGCACGCTTTGTCGGACCCCGTCATACTGTACCTGCCGCCAGCGAACTGGTAGCCAGTCACGCTCAGTGTTTAAAATGCTCGAGCTGCAGCACTCGTGCACTACTGCAAACAGCATTGTTACCTTCCTAATAAAAAGTATATGTTTTTGTTTTCAGTCGCAGTTTATTTATTTTGCTTTTTGGTTATCGGTTTCGGTGCACTGTACCAGACTAAGGCCACCCTATAAACAAAAAATACGGTTACACAGTCAGAACAGTAGTGCATGAACAATTTACAAAACTATTCTCCTTTGTGACAGCAAACGCATGGCATATAATGAACCTTAAAATGTATGTGTCTGTCTATTCTTGTGAGCGATGGTCCGTGGGATTTCGGCTGTTCACTTACGTAATAAAATTAAACACCTGCAAGTGACGTTTTGAATTTATTTTATTATACGGCAACCAGTTTCGGTGACTCAGTACACCGTACAGGCCTTAAGGTGGTGTAATGAGTCACCGAAACTGATTGACACATAATAAAATAACATCAAAGCGACTACTGCAGGTGTTACTTTAAAAGATATGTGTGGCATCTTAACCCTGCCACTCAGTCGTCACACTTGCGTCCCGAGTAGGTGTGTCAAATACTGAAATGAAAGCTCAATATTGAGCTTTAAATAAATAAATTGAGGCCAAAATTGATAAGGGTGCCCCCTATGTACAGAGATTATTTTATTTATTATTATTTTTTTAGTTCTCAAAAATGTTACAGTGTAAAAGATATATAAAAATAACGTAAAATTTAAAAATAAAAAAAATTACTTAATAAAATTGTCATCATTGTAATAAAAGATTAAAAGCAAAAGCGCAAATGTGTTTAGCCACGTTTACATTTTAGCATTACTTTGATGGTGGGATGGCCTGAGAATAGTGCTGCGTACCAATACCGGTAGGCAGAAGGCAAAACAAATAAACTGCAACAATAGACACAAAAACATGCTTTTTGGTACTGTATTGGTCGCTGTTCCACCGGCAATGAGTAGGGAATATGTAATTGTTACATTTCATGAAAGTTTATTTTTCTTTTATGATTCCATATGTGCTTTGAGAATCCATTCTGTCGCCAGTTAGACTCAGTTAAGCATTCTTTTTATCAAAACCGACGATACTTTTGTGGATCAGCTTACCGGACAGTGGCAGCAAGGTGCTCTTCAAAGTCGTCTACGTACACGTCCACTGACCAGCCTAAACATTAGGAACACTGCTCTCCACGAGACCGAATGCAGCCCAGTGCCGATATGGGCACGCGATGGAATGTTGGATGTACACTGATGATGATAAAAAGAGCAGCACCCGGAACCGCAAGCGGATTGCGATTGTTGATGGTAAGCAGGTAGATGGTACCACACATGGTTACAGATTACAATTTCACCTTTTGAAGGAGAAAAATGTACATGTTACCCGTTAGTATGACGTGGCCCCCATGATTGTGAATACAAGAATTCAGAAGCCTCAGCATGGATTTCTATAGGTCTAGAATATAGTCTCTTGATATCCCACTTGCACCCAAGTGTGCAGTTCCTGTAGATTTATGGGTTGATGCAGTGTCCTAATTGCTTGGTACAGAGCAGCCCACTCATTCTCCATCAGAGAGAGATCGATAATTTCGGCTAGGCATCGCAGATTGTCCAAAGGTGCCATGCACACTGGGAAATTAGCAATGATACGGGGACGAGCATTGTCCGTTGGAAATAGGGCATGTGCATGAGCATTCGCGAATGGCAGAGCCACCAGTCGCAGGACCTCCTCCAGCTGCCACATAGGTCATTAGGGACACTAATAGTGAACAGGAATCATAGGATATCACTCCCCACGTCATCACATCAGGCCTGTGGGGCCTTTGATGTAAAACAAACAAACCGTTCTTCGTGGCAATCTCCACTGCGGTGCTATACATTTAGCCGGTGCTCGTCGACCCCAAGGCAAATGCGGGACTCGTCACTATAAATCACTGCTGCAATCTACAGGACTCCACGTCCGTCGTTTCCAGCTCTAGGCAAGTAGAGCTTCACACTGCAGGTGGTGTGAGTGGCAGGTGTTTAGATCGACTTGTGGCCTTGTGGCTAGCCCTGTGTCATGCAACCCCCTCCTAATGGTACTTACACTTAGGGGATACTAAAGGCACAACAGCCCTCAGGAAGGCCGCTGCCGTTGCTGTTGGACCTGTTCGCACCTGCCGGACAGTTCGTCACTCCTCCTTGTTGTGCATGCCAGACGTCCAGATCTTAGATATCGTTCACGGGAGCCTTACTGTGCCCATTGCCGCTAATAGCGAGTAATGGTACTCTATACAACTGGTGTGGTACGCAATACTATCACACGACCACCCAGCCTCTCTCAGTCCCATGATGCAGCCTCTCTTGAAGTCGCCTAATTAGGCAGTCTTTAGTCAGATGTATCACCTGGCCATAGCGCACAATGAGGTGATGCCCTATGGATGCTATCCACTCTGTGGTCGGCACGACCATTTGAGGCTCTCTTACATCAACCTATCGGCTCGACCTCATGGCTAAGCTCATGTTCTCCGAGTGCATGGATGATTTAACACTGGCATAGCTGATGGGCAACAGTGGCGTCAAAAGACTTACGGGATAAGAAGACACTTTCATGCAGCCAACGGCCTGTCAAAGACGGTGGAGGAGTGCATAGACATCAGGACACTCTCTCGCCCATCGGGTGGGAACTGCCCCTAAAAGCGGAAGAATCAGCAATGATCAACGGCACGAGTAAGCAGAGGACGCCTGCCTGGTTAGCTGTGTGGTCTAATGCACTGAATTCTGGGTGGGAAGGCGTACCGGTCCCCGGCACGAAACCGCCCGGCGGATTAGTGTCGAGATCCAGCGTGCTGGCCAGCCTGTGGATGATTTTTGTGGCGATTTTCCACCTGCCTCGGCGAATGCGGACTGGTTCCCCTTATACCACCTCAGTTAGACTATGTCGGTGATTGCTGTGCAAACACTTTCTCCATGTAAACGTACACCATTATTACCACGCAAACATTGGGGTTACACTCGTTTGGTGTGAGACGTTCCCGGGGGCGGCGGAGGGGGGGGGGGGGGGGGGTAGGGGGCGTCCACTGGGTGCCGAACCGCACAATAACCCTGGGTTCGGTGTGGGGTGGCAGTGGGGTGAGTGGACTGCTGTGGCCTGTTGTGAGGTTGTCTACTCTACATCTACGTCTACATCCATACTCCGCAAGCGATGTCACTTAGGAATGGATTAAATCAGAAGTGCACGGAGGCCAAGGCGAAATGCCTGCATGAAAAATGTGAAGAAATCGAAAGAAAAGAAAAGAAAGAGTGTCAGAAGGGCTGACTCAGTATACAGGGTGTCCCATTTATCCTGACCACCCTAAATAACTGTTTGTCCAGATGTAAATCACAAAATGTTTCAAGCAAATGTTCATTAGCCGTCAGGGGGACATCAATCATCATGATTGCCTATAGTACCTCTATCGGTTCTCCCTTCTATTCCAGCTCGTATTGTTCATGGAAAGAAAGATTGTTGGTATGCCTCTGTGTGGGCTCTAATCTCTTTGACTTTATCCTCATGATCTCTTCGCGAGATATATGTAGGAGGGAGCAATATACTGTTTGACTCCTCGGTGAAGGTATGTTCTCGAAACTTCAACAAAAGCCCGTACCGAGCTACTGATCGTCTCTCTTGCAGAGTCGTCCACTGAAGGCTATCTATCATCTCAGTAACGCTTTCGCGATTACTAAATGATCCTGTAACGAAGCGCGCTGCTCTCCGTTGGATCTTCTCTATCTCTTCTATCAACCCTATCTGGTACGGATCCCTCACCGGTGAGCAGTATTAAGGCAGTGGGCGAACAAGTTGGTTGAAATGGCTCTGAGCACTACAGGACTTAACTTCTGAAGTCGTCAGTCCCCTAGAACTTAGAACTACTTAAACCTAACTAACGTAAGGACACCACACACGTCCATGCCCGAGGCAGGATTCGAATCTGCGACCGTAGCGGAATTTGTGGAATTAACTGCTTCCAGCTGCTGACCCGCTATATTGTAGCTAAATGATAAAGGATCTTTCTTTCTATGATTTCGCAGCACACTACACTTGTCTACATTGAGATTCAATTGCCATTCCCTGCACCATGCGTCAATTCGTTGCAGATCCTCCTGCATTTCAGTACAATTTTCCATTGTTACAACCTGTCGATATTTTACAGCATCATCCGCAAAAAGCCTCAGTGAACTTCCTTTGTTATCCGCAAGGTCATTTTATATATTGTGAATAGCAACGGTCCTACGACACACCCCTGCGGCACAATTGAAATTACTCTTACTTCGGAAGACTTCTCTCCATTGAGAATGACACGCTGCGTTCTGTTATCTAGGAACTCTTCAATCCAATCACACAATTGGTCTGATAGGCCATATGCTCTTACTTTGTTCATTAAACGACTGTGGGGAACTGCATCAAACGCCTTGCCGAAGTCAAGAAACACGGCATCTACCTGTGAACCCATGTCTATGGCCCTCTGAGCCTCGTGGACGAATAGCGCGAGCTGGGTTTCACACGATCGTCTTTTAGGAAACCAGTGCTGATTCCTACAGAGTAGATTTCTAGTCTCCAGAAAGGTCAATATACTCGAACATAATACGCGTTCCAAAATTCTACTGGTCGACGTTAGAGATGTAGGTCTATAGTTTTGCACATCTGTTCGACGTCCCTTCTTGAAAACGGGGATGACCTGTGCCCTTTTCCAATCTTTTAGAACGCTACGCTCTTCTAGAGACCTACGGTACACCGCAGGCTATGGTGGGGATAAAACCTCTCCGTCGTTTCTAGGACCCCAGTTCAGTACAATGTAATACAAGCAAAGGACAATGGGAACCACTGCATTAAAGGCACATAAGGTTTATCCATGTAATTGAAAGAGTGTCATGATTATATCTCCATTGGCGTCTGTAGCAGAAGGAGTTGAAGAAAGTATTACAGAACAATATGAGCGAGAGAGGAGAAAGAGTGAGTTCTGCAATAAATTGCAGCTAGTAATAGCGAATACATCGTCCAACAATCATAAGAGAAGGTATACTTGGAAAACGCCGGGAGATATGGGAAGAATTCAGTTAGATTACACCATGGTCAGGCAGAGAGTCCGAAATCACATACTGGATTGAGCGGTGTACCCAGAAGCAGATAAAGACGCAAATAAAAAAGTAGTAGTTACGAAAAGTAAGCTGAAGTATAACATAAGGGTCAGGAAAACCAATACGCAAGAGAAAAGGGTACAGAAATAGAAGTAAACGAAGAGATACCCTTGACATCCTCTAAGGCTAGATTCTGCGATAATGAATAGCTCAGTAGGCAGTTCGATTGAAGAGGAATGAACATTTCTAAAAACGGATATCACAGAATTTGGGAAGTAAAACGTAGGTGCAAAGATGGTAACTGCGAAGAAGTCACAAGTAATAGAAGAAATGCTTCAGTTGATCGATGAAAGAAGGAAGTACATGAATGCTCAGGAAAATTCAGGAATACAGAAATACAGGTCACTTAGGAATGAATTAAATCGGAAGTGCGCGGAGTCTAAGGCGAAATGGCTGCATGAAAAAAGTGAAGAAATCGAGAAAAAAAAAACAAAGATTGTAGGAAGGATTGTATACAGGAAAGATTGTATACAGGATGTCCCATTTACCTTGACCACGCTAAATAACTGTTTGTCCAGATGCAAACTACAAAATGTTTCAAACAAATGTTCTTTAGCCGTCAGGGGGACATCAATCAGCAAGATTGCCTTCGTTGTAGCTTTGTTTTATACAAAGATATTAACAGTGGTATGACTTTTTTAAATGGCACCCTGTATTTTTTATTCGGTAATTCATTTCCTCTCCTGAAGACCTATTCAAAAATGTATCACAGTGTACCATTCACTGAAACACAACGTTATTAATTACGCGACACAACACTGACTTTGAGCCCTCGATCACAAACTCGTCTACTTGCTGGAGTTATCAGAAAACAAATGAAAACCATGTAAAAACATATACACAAAATTGACCTTGATTCTCCTTTATCATTGCCCAGGAGTAGAGCATTTAAAGGTTTTCAAAGTGGTGACCCTGGACACCGATACACTGGTGCACTCGTTGAATGAAAGCATTATTTACTGCTTCCAGTGTTGCCTGCTGAAGAGAATTACAAGCAATTGGAATATCACGACAGACAACGTCTTTAATGCATCCCTAAAGAAAAAAGTCCAGAAGATTTAAATCAAGAGACCTAGCAGGCCTCCTCGACCAGTCCATCTGGCAGGATACCTTCAGTTCAGAACACGACGTGCACGCAAGGCATTATGTGCTGGACATCCATCGTGTTGATACCACATAAGCATTCTGGTTCTTAGCGGCACTTCATCCAGAATAGGAGGAAGAATTCGTCTGTGGAGGTTGGCATACGCTGTGCCGTTTAGACTACCATTGATGAAATAAGGGTCAATAATTGTAGTACCAAGCATCCCACACCAGACGTTAACTCTCCCAAGACGCTGATGTTTCACCTGTCTAAGCCATCGTAAGTTGTCGCTGGACCAATAATGCGTGTTCCCTGTATTTACCTGTCCTTTGTTTGAGAAGGAACATTCACCGGTAATTATAACATTGGAGAAGAAGTTCGGGTTGGCAAGGATTTGCTGCAGTGCCCACTGACAGAACTGTATAAGATTCTGGAAATCATTCCCATGCAATTCTTGATGTAGGTGTACATGGTAAGGGTGGAACCGGTGACGTGTAAGAATACGATGTACACTGGTTTTAGGAATGCCAGTCTCGTGTTCAAACTGTTGTGTGCACTCATGTGGATTCATAGCTTCATCTATGCGAGTGCCACGACGACTGCGATGTCGTGGGTTGAAACTTCCCGTTTCCTGAAGCGTCGCAACATGACGAGAAAACATCCATCGGGAAGGTGGGTTCTTCTCAGGATATCGCTCTCTGTACATCTTCGCTGTCTGCATAGCATTTCGCCTACCTTCAACAACAACAACAACAACAACAACAAAAGAACCGACTTGACAGAAAATCCTAGGAAGTTCTGGTCTTACGTTAAATCAGTAAGTGGCTCGAAACAGCATATCCAGACACTCCGGGATGATGATGGCATTGAAACAGAGGATGACACGTGTAAAGCTGAAATACTAAACACCTTTTTCCAAAGCTGTTTCACAGAGAAAGACCGCGCTACAGTTCCTTCTCTAAATCCTCGCACAAACGAAAAAATGGCTGACATCGAAATAAGTGTCCAAGGAATAGAAAAGCAACTGGAATCACTCAACAGAGGAAAGTCCACTGGATCTGACGGGATACCAATTCGATTCTACACAGAGTACGCGAAAGAATTTGCCCCCATTCTAACAGCCGTGTACCGCAAGTCTCTAGAGGAACGGAAGGTTCCAAATGATTGGAAAAGAGCACAGGTAGCCCCAGTCTTCAAGAAGGGTCGTCGAGCAGATGCGCAAAACTATAGGCCTATATCTCTGACGTCGATCTGTTGTAGAATTTTAGAACATGTTTTTTGCTCGAGTATCATGTCGTTTTTGGAAACCCAGAATCTACTCTGTAGGAATCAACATGGATTCCGGAAACAGCGATCGTGTGAGACCAAACTCGCTTTATTTGTTCATGAGACCCAGAAAATATTAGATACAGGCTCCCAGGTAGATGCTATTTTTCTTGACTTCCGGAAGGCGTTCGATACAGCTCCGCACTGTCGCCTGATAAACAAAGTAAGAGCCTACGGAATATCAGACCAGCTGTGTGGTTGGATTGAAGAATTTTTAGCAAACAGAACACAGCACGTTGTTATCAATGGAGAGATGTTTACAGACGTTAAAGTAACCTCTGGCGTGCCACAGGGGAGCGTTATGGGACCACTGCTTTTCACAATATACATAAATGACCCAGTAGATGGTGTCGGAAGTTCCATGCGGCTTTTCGCGGATAATGCTGTAGTATACAGAGAAGTTGCAGCATTAGAAAATTGTAGCGAAATGCAGGAAGACCTACAGCGGATAGGCACTTGGTGCAGGGAGTGGCAAGTGACCCTTAACATAGACAAATATAATGTATTGCGAATACATAGAAAGAAGGATCCTTTATTGTATGATTACATGATAGCGGAACAAACACTGGTAGCAGTTACTTCTGTAAAATATCTGGGAGAATGCATGCGGAACGATTTGAAATGGAATGATCATATAAAATTAATTGTTTGTAAGGCGGGTACCAGGTTGAGATTCATTGGGAGAGTCCTTAGAAAATGTAGTCCATCAACAAAGGAGGTGGCTTACAAAGCACTCGTTCGACCTATACTTGAGAATTGCTCAACAGTGTGGGATCCGTACCAGATCGGATTGACGGAGGAGATAGAGAAGATCCAAAGAAGAGCGGCGCGTTTCGTCACAGGGTTATTTGGTAACCGTGATAGCGTTACGGAGATGTTTAGCAAACTCAAGTGGCAGACTCTGCAAGAGAGGCGCTCTGCATCGCGGTGTAGCTTGCTCGCAAGGTTTCGAGAGGGTGCGTTTCTGGGTGAGGTATCGAATATATTGCTTCCCCCTACTTATACCTCCCGAGGAGATCACGAATGTAAAATTAGAGAGATTCGAGCGCGCACGGAGGCTTTCAGACAGTCGTTCTTCCCGCGAACCGTACGCGACTGGAACAGAAAAGGGAGGTAATGACAGTGGCACGTAAAGTGCCCTCCGCCACACACCGTTGGGTGGCTTGTGGAGTATCAATGTAGATGTAGATGTAGATGTAAAAGAAACGTTATGTCGATGCAGTTTGTAGGAAGGATTGCCTTAACTGTATGCCTACTCTACACAACAGTACTTAAAAGGACTGAACTACTGTACTAAATCTACCTGTACATAAAAAAAACAGTATTGCAATTACTGTTCTGCTAACTTACATTCCCATAGATGAGTAGCATTTCTACCTTCTCTTCGTTGGTGTATATTCTACTCACACAACTGTTCAACTGACCATGATTGACTGAATGACGGGTGTGCATTCTACTTATGTTTACATTTGTCCTCTGTCAAGGTCTGCACGTGAATGTGTTCCATTACCCCGAGTACCTGCACTAAGCGTTGGGCGTGTCAACGTCAGTGTTGTGTAATGTTCATATCTTTGTAAAAAACAAAGCTACAACGAAAGCAATCCTGCTTATTGATGTCTCCCTGATGGCTAAAGAACATTTACTTGAAATATGTTGTAGTTTGCATCTGGACAAACAGTTATTTAGGGTGGTCAAGATAAATGGGACACACTTTATAGGAAAGTCAAAGGAACCTTTTGTGAAATTAAAAGCAACGGTGATAACATTAAGAGTGCGGTGGCAATTCTACTGTTCAGAGGAAAAAGTACATTGAAGGCCTCTATGAGAGGGAAGACGTGTCTGATGTCATGGAACAAGAAACAGGAGTCCACATAAGACGAGATAGGGGGTCCAGTATTAGAATCAGAATTTAAGAGACTGTGGAAGACTTAAAATTAAATTAAGTAGAAAGAACACACATCAGGATTTCTAAAATTGTTGGGGGATATGGTAACAAAATGACTATCCCGTTGGTGTGCAGAATGTATGGCTCTGGCGACATACCATCTGACTTCCGGAAGAACATCATCCACACATTTCCGGAGGTAACAAGAGCAGAAAAGTGCGAGAATTACTACACAATCAGCTTGCCAGCTCATATTGCTGATAAGAAAAATATACAGAAGAATGGAAAAGAATATTGAGGGTCTGTTAGCTGACGACCAGTTTGGATTTAGGAAAGGTAAAGGCGCTACAGAGACAGTTTTGACGACGGTTTGGTTGACAATGCAAACAAGACTAAAGACAAATAGGATCTGATGACTTGAATCAAGTATTCGACAATGTCAAACGGTGACAGATGTTTTAAATCCTGAGAAAAATTCGGGTAAGCAGTAGGGAAAGACGGGTAATGTAGAATAAGTACAAGAGCCAAGAGGGAACAATAATAGTGGAAGAAGAAGAACGAAGTTCTCGGATTTCAAAGGCTCTAAGACAGCCCCCTACTGTTCAATATACACATCGAAAAACCAATGACGGAAATAAAAGGAAAGTTCTAGAGCGGAATTAAAATTGAATGTGAAAGGGTATCAATGATAAGATTCGCTGATGACACTGTTATCCTCAGTGAAGGTCAACAGGAAGTACCGGATATGCTGAATGGGATGAACAGTCTAATGAGTACATAATACGGACTGAGAGAAAATCGAAGAAAGACGGAAGTAGTGAGAAATAATAGAAATGAGAGCAACGAGAAACTTAACATCAGGAGTGGTGATAACATGGTAGATGAAATTAAGGTTTTCTGCAACCTAGGAAGCAAAAAAAAAAAAAAAACGTGACTGACGGAAGAACGAAAGCATAAAAAGCAGACTGTCAAAAAGAAAAAGGGTATTCGTGGTCAAAAGAAAGCCTTGTCGTATCAAGCATAAGCCTTAATTTGAAGAACAAATTTCTGGGAACTTACTTTGGAACACATTGTTGCTTGGCAGTGAAATATGGAGTGTGGGGAAGCTGGAACGGAAGAGAATCGAAGCATTTGAAACGTGGTGTTACAGAAGAACGTTGAAAATTAGGACGACTGATGAAGTTTGCATGGTGGATGTTCTCCGCAGAATAAGTGAGGATAGGATTATGTCGAAGACACTGACAAGAAGATGGGACAGGCTATAAGGCATCTGTTAAGAAATTACAGAATAACTTCCATGATACTACACGCAGGTGTAGAGGGTCAAAACTTCAGAGGAAACCTGGAATTATCCAGAAAATAACTGAGCACGTAGGTTGCAACTCAGTTGCTACTCTGAGATGAAGAGGTTGGCACATAAGAGAAATACGTGGCAGACCCCATCAAACCAGTCAGAAAACCGATAACTGAAAAAAAAAAAAAAAGAAAGAAAGAGATAGGGTGATTCCATAAAACTGAAACAATTTCCAGGCTGTGCAGTCTATGGAGAAAGCAGTTAGTGGCTTAGATTTTCCTGTCTGTGGTATCTGGTGGCAATCTTTATTCACGTCCAAAACCTTGAAGTGTCGCACTCCAATAAACTAATTAAAACACGTGACGATCAGGATCGGGCACCGGCTCAGAAACTACTTTCTGGTAAAGCGCTCGGTTGTTCATGATGGGTCTATAACGTTGCCGTTGCCTTTGGAAACCAAAAGAAATGGTGAGGTGTGCGCAGAGGTGAAGGCATAATTACTCTTTCCGCAAACAGTTTACGAATAATTTTTTTTAACAGATACATTTTAGTCACAGATAACAGGTAAGTGGAGTGTCGCACTGGAACCTGAGAGGTGTGTTGGTGCTGATACTTAATTTTGTTGGTTATCCCAAGCGTTTTGTCAAAACATCCAGAAATTCGCTGATTAAACTTAACCGTTGAGATGCGTCTTCTCCCATAAATCAGACAGCAAACTGGAAATCATCCGAATTAATACTCTCAGCTGAAGGACTCTGACCATGACTACCTATGTCCCACGCCGTTTCGTCCAAGTCAACGAAACTACTGAGTTTACTAGTGAAAAATCAACCACAGATGGTCCACCGGCTGCATCCTTTAAATTGTATTATCGGCAACCTGTTTTTCACTGACCTTAATACACAATGTTAATTGAGGGCGTCTAATTCCTGAATCCACAAAGGTTTCTTGTTGACCTTGTACCAGAAAATAATATCAATGATGAATTAATTTCTCAGTCTATCTGGCAAACTTTGATTAACAATCCTACCAAGCAAACAAATAACGGTACCTCCTCCTCGAATAACTTGATCCATAATACTTGTCAGTCTGTTGCTAGTTAATGGGTAAATTATCTGAAGATCTCTAAGATTGGGAATTTGAAGGGCATTATGCTGCTGCTGTAATTTAACGAGTAGATACAAAAATTACACAATTTAGTTACTAGGATCTCTTGATAAATTAGAAACCACTTGTGTAATAGCTACAATAGAGTTAGGAAAACGATTAAAATGCTTCCCTATATGCACACCACCACATTACAGGAAGTACACTTAGGTGCGTAATCACCTTCTACCCTTCTCTGATCGTCGGAAATTTCTTTTCATTGCAATAAATTAGTGCGTTGTTGAAGTTGCCTAACCTTCTCTTGTAGCGTTTCGATATCTGCGTACTGCTTTACATCGGTATTAATTTTAAGCAGATCTTGTGTCTGATTACTTAAGTGGTTGAGATGAGGTTGCACTTGAAATAATTGATACTGTAAGGGATGCTGTCCTGAAGTAAATCGACAGTGAGTTGTGCGCTAATGAGAGCCTCGAGACAAACGTTGGTGTCTAGGCTCACCTTGCAAGGATAGCGGGGCTCTGCTGCAGTAGGCACTCGATCGCCCCAGGGAGATGTTGCACTAATTCATTAACACTGTACGGCGGAGCGGTGTTAAAAAGTTCGCTAGCACTGAGTGAAGCAAGCTGTAAATTAATGTACACCTACCTTAGTACTGCGTTTGTTCACCATCCGTCGCTCTGCATTCGTAGGTAATATGCAGACGATGTTAAAAGCAGCGTCGAAGAAAATATCGTCCATACTTACGACTGCATAGTCCGCGTAATTCAGGTAACAAAATAAACCTGTAAATCTCTACTAATCACGGGAAAAGGTGGATGCATCCGCTTCCCGATACTAATGTTTTTCATTGTCTTTTAGTTATGGTGTCAAGAAGCCCAGATATACGTCGATAGCACATCTAATACTAGTTCATGCAGCTTATATCACACGCAAGACAACCAGAAATGTACTAAGTCCAACCCGAAATATTACGAGATTGATACAGTCAGTACTCTTCTACGAAAGGAGTTTCACGCTCAGTCCTTTCCAGTGATTCTTCAAAGGAAGATGCTCGCCAAAAATGTTCTGTAAATGTATACTGAACACACCACGCAGTATTCTTCACAAAGGCCGATAGTTTCACACACAGTTTTCTCTACAAGAAACACTACAAAATCCGCCAAACTTCACAGAACTGTCTGTAAATGCATCTGCGTACACGGCGATATAAACCGAACGTGAAATAACAGTCACTTCTTCATTTTCCAAATAACTTTTTCGGACACGTCTAACATGACCTTCTCGTCCGGCAGCTAGTACACGACTGTTTCAATACCGTTGCTCACAGCGCATATACTACTTGACAGAGCGCGGGAAAAACTTCACTCTGATTGGTTGATCAAATGAACAGCCAATCAGATCAATCTTTCAAGATCATATTCACGCCTAAACTGTTTTACTCCAGTCAACACTCACAGATGTATTTACTTCATTTTATGCTACAAATATTAATAAAATGTTCCACGAAACGAAACGAAACGAAAACTAATCTTCAACTAACTTTGGGAAAACATTACTCTACAAATAACTATTCTTGCTGTCTTCTTACAAAAACAAGTACGCTTGGACATATGTAATCAGCAATGTGGGTGGAAACATCTTTCCCACGCTATGTTTGCATAATGCAGTACATGAAATTAATCTTGAAATTTAACGTATGTTCCATATACACACTCTCACTCACTCTCATTTACTCACACAACGACATAAGACACAAATAACAATTTTGTCTAAATTTTATATTACGAAAATGAAAATTAAAGTTTTAATCTGAAAATCTCAATTATTTAATTCTGCACACTCAGATTTCTGTTTATTTTTTCATATAATACCAAAAGATAAACTATTATATTTCCTAACTGAATTTAATTCCATAAGTGTCGGTTTTTGACTTTTTAAGTAATTTTCTTTATCTCCGGAATATTATACGTAGCGGTATCAAATTTTGACACAGAGTTCGTTTGACTAACAAAAGGTCATGTACCAAATCTGGAATACAACAGATAATATTCAACATAGTTATTTAATTTATTAGGTGATATGAGCATTCTCACGGTCCACTTAAGCGACAGGTGTGGCTATGATGCACACGGTAGGCCACAAGTCGGCCGCAGCCGAATGCTACTATACTTCAGGCTTCCAAAACAGCTTGCCATAACGTAACAAAACTTACTGCAAAAATCTGCAGTCGTGTAATAGCTGCGACGCTACAGCTGCCCTCGACCACATGGATCCGGATTCGAAACTCTTGTATCAATGATCTTTCTTCAGGAGTTTTAAGGTTTTCTGACAACCAGTTTTACAGTCAAGATTGTGAATGGTATCAGCTGGTGACAAAAAAAAACCTCTTGAACAGTGTACACTATGCAAAGAACATTACAAAATATATTTTTACTTTTTTGCCTTTAATGGTATGATAGAACACTCCCCTATACAATCACACTCTGTTACCATTGAAATGCGCTAGCAAGTGAGGAGCTGAATGAAAATGTACCTGGTCATAAACCATGTAACGCTTCATCCAGAACGACTAATTTATTTTATTATTTTTCGTTTTAGAGTATTCTTCTACCAGATTTTATACATGTTTTAATTTTTTCAGTTAAACTCTACGGAAAAATTTAAGTCTGTCTGATGTGGTCATAAAATATCTCTCTTATTAGTAAATGCATAGTTTCACAACGAATGTCTTAATCAATAAGTAATAGAATTAAGAGATACATCCAGGTTCTGGATCCTATCTACTCGTCAGTACCTCTTTAAAAAGTGCGTTGTCTGTAAAAGTTACCAACAGCCAACGATTTTTTTTGTGTTTTTGATGGTCATATAATAATCCCTCTCTCCCTGTCCCATTGGCAATATACATTACTTGGTACTGACAGGGTTGCGTAACCATGTACCACATGTACATGCAATTTTCGAAATAAAATAAAATATCTCTCGAAGGTTGTACAGTAATGAAACATGTCTGTACATTACTCTCATGTGGTAAGTTCTTCTTACATTAATTTTTATACTGTTGAGGCCAATCTCAATGTATACAAAATGAATATAGGAACTCAACCTATTAAGAACTGAAGCTTTACGGAATATTTCATTAAAATACAGACATTAGTGATAACAGGTTTGTTGCTTTTAAACTGTTTAAATGGTTTAGTGGCTCTATCCTTCGAAATTGCATTCAAAGATACCAATTTTTTTTCGACCACACAAAAGCTTGTCTACAAATATCTTTGACCGTTACACATACGAGAGAGTACATACTTCATACTTGTTTCATTTCGCTTTGCATCACATGTTAGCTTCTGTAATCTTGTGCTGCAGGACACTGCACACCAAATGATTCTTCTTCTTCTTCTTCTTCCATTACAGGCCAGGTAAGGGCCACGTTTAAACCACTAAATCAGCTTTACATTCTTTTTCAATTCTTTATCTCTTCACTTTTTGTCTTTTTTCTCTTCTGCCTTCCATTTTCTTCCCTGTTCTTTTGGAACAATTATGCCTTGGGAATCCTCCTCATCCCTTTCGTAATTTTGTTCGTATATTTACTACTGGCTTCAATTATTTCTTATTTCATGTAGGTTTACAAGCACTTTCGTAAGCCATTTGGAGCTGCTTCTCAATTTTTCAAAATGCTGTACAGTTTTTTTCCTCGGTCTGCTAGGATTCATTTTTTCATGTGCCTTTAGAATAGTAATCTTCTTTTCCTAATATCGTATGTAATTTTTCTACACCATTATGTACTTTTGTCTTTTTTTTATAACGAAACAAAACAGTGAAATCATAAACCGCATGAAACTAAATAATTCTCGTCAGTTCTATTGCGCTGATAACGAATTTCGCAAACAGAATTGAAATTTAGTTTTTGTTTTACAAATATTTCTATGAATAAAACAAAATAGAAGAAATATGCATAATTGTTACATATAAAAAGAATGGAAAATATAATAGTAGTGTTATAGTGCGCTCAGCTGATACCAGTCCAGTGCCTTACTTCAGTTAGTATTATAAGTGGTAGTAACTGTAATTCGTCCGTCGGTTCCGTTGTAATATGTGTCTTATACACGGTAACTTTTTTTAAAAAATTCATATGTATGTGAAACATGCTTGTGTAACAGTTTTCCAATTTTCAGTGTATGAAGAAAATTGACTGTTTCAGGAGAGCAAGTGACATTTACTTCTAAGAAACAAGACAATACATCATTAATTAAAAAAGGGTATCACAGATATTTTGGCTGTAAGATCAGGGTACAGTATAAAATTTTTGCACCACTTTTCTTGCAGCTCTTGACCAGCCATTTCTGAAATTTGATCATGGCAATGGACACATACCCTTTATTTTTCTATGGTGTGGTGGGAACCCACAGACCACATAACAGATTGTTATTTCTTCATGGCTACCCTTATTAATTATTTTCAAAGTAAAAGGAACTGGTGGTGATCTAGCCTAATATTCCTTCTGCTAAGTCAAGTCCCAGAACAGCCGAGTGTACTCGAACCACCAGTAGAATACAACGCTAGTTCTGAAGATACTAATAAAGAAGATCATTCTGTTGAGTCTAGCACTTCAGAAGACCTAGATTTCGAATCAGATCGGTTCTATGACAAGCCATCCAGAGTAAACCAAAATCAGCTAAGTGATTTTTATATTTCAAAAAATAAGGCTGAATTTTTAACATCGCATGTACAAGGATCGGATATCCCATCACCAATGTAAATGTTTCAAAATTTCAGAATAGGGAGAATAAATTCACGCCCCTTTTCACAGTGTACAATGGCACGCATTAATGTAAAAGGCTGAATGGAAGCTGTTGGAATTACTTGTATTTCTGAATAGTTGAGACTGTTTATGGCCTTCGCACAATTTAAAAGCTGTATTTCCTCATATGTAATAAACTTAATTCAGTTCTAGCTGAATGCATCATTCAGATGGAAGAGAGTTGCATAAATATGAAATGCTTACTTAAAGTCATCAGGTAGAGTGAAAGGAAGTGGTAGACATGCGGTGACCTTAAGATTGTTATACTTTTACTAAGCCTACATGTAAGTTACACTAAAATGTGTAGTTTCGCATATGAATGGGACGTAAGACCCAAGCATCTCATTATACTGGCCTAGAACGATTTGACTACAGAAAGCTGGGAAAATATTTTACATGAGACACTTTCACTTCTCAAAGTTGTTACTTTCACAATTACACATAAAGCTAGATTTTTTAAAATTTTGTAAATAAAATAATCCACGAAAATGTGTTCTACAATAACCTGAGTGAAAATAATTGCAGCTGAGTTCATCAGAAGTCAAAGAGGTCATCTCCCTTGGCCCACAGATTCGAAGGCTATTCAGAGAGAAGCAAGTCAATGAAATGTTACATTACGATTAGAAGGCTGCTTGAGGAAGTTTTAAAAATCTGAAATGAGACAGCACAAAACTGTAAAGGGCCCCCTTGACTTCTTCCATAAAAATTGTGTAGCAGTTTGTGACGAATGTGGCCAGCAATGTCATTAAGATATTGTAGTCATGTGAGAAGAAGTATGCAGTGAAGTGAACTGCTGCTATTTTGTCGAACTACTGCTGGGCTATTGCTAGTGGTGACCCAGATATTAACGTATGAATGATAAGAGCAGAGGAAACGCACAGCTGATTTATAGTTTCATCTAAAATTATTCAAAATGTCATCTCAGGAGACTGATGGTAAAGGTGTTATTGTACTGAATGCTGTGTACTCAGGCAGTACTTACTTCTATTTTCGATATTCTTTACAAATTAACGTAGTGTTTCATTATGTTTAATATTTGCAAGGAAAAAATAGAAAAATCTTCAGTTTCTTAGGTTGATTTTAGGAATTTTATGAGTTGATGTTCATTAAATTTTATTAACACAAATGATTTCATGTCATTTGAGTGGTTTTATACCTCAGGGCTTAACAATCATTAACAAATCTCTTATGCTAAAGGTTTCTAAGGCATACTGCTAAATAAATAAATGTGTATGTTGATGGTGTAAAACAAGGAACACATTTCTAAAGCTGTGACTAAGTACTTATTTCAATGGCTGTTTTTCATCATATTATGTCTAAATAAATGTAGAAATCCCACATTATATAATTTACAAATTGTGACTGAAAACTGCAGCACAGTGCAATTTAAATGTTTCTAATGCTGTTCTGTTTCTTAATATTTGCTTCATAACATTTTTTCTATTTTCTGCTTTTTTCGTGTTATTGATTCTAAAATTGGTGTTTCTGGTGCTAAAGTTCTTTCCAATAGAATTTCTTGGATTTTCTAAAATGAAAATAAAAGTTCTTCTGTACTCTTACCCTGGCAATTTCTGTTTCTCCAAAGGCTGAATGACTTCTCCTAGGTAATTAAATTCGTAGTTTTGTAGATTTCCATGCTATGTGCTTCATTTGAAGGTGCAGTCATGACATTTGTCTTTAATTTATGTAAGGGGAATTACAGTTCTGACTTTACCACCGTTTGTTTAAATACTACCTACATGTTTTTGAGCTGTTCTAGTTCGTCTCCTATAATTGCTAAATGATATGCAAATACAAAATGAACATGTTTCAGTTTATCCCGTGTCCACCCAATCTTTGTTCCACTTTTGATGTTAGATTCTAGCAATTTCTTCTTACATCCATCAATTACAGTGTTACTCAACACTGAAGATATCCAACATCATGTCCAGTTCCTGTCTTAGTTCCAAAGGGTTCTGAAGTTCTGTGATATGTAATAAGAAAAGAAAGCCGAGTCCTGCTTGAAAGTGGGCTTTTGTTAATTGTACACTCCTCATACCACCACCAAACAAGAAGATTTATAAAAGAGTCACTAAGCCTTGACACACAACGAAATTATTTCATCAGACAGTGACCAGTTGCAGTGTACATTTTGTCAGTGTCAAACAATACTGAAAATATTATGTTTCAATCACTTTGTTTATAATCTGCATTATGATGAGGTTCTCGTTAGTCAAAACCATTCCAATGCAACTGTCAATCTGTGAATCTGCTTCTCATTTTTCTTCTTCTTTTTCTGTTGGGTCTTCGTCCCACATTGCCACAGGCTCCAAACGGTTATTAACGGATCTGGAGTGGTTCACTTAAGGACTTGTCATCCTCTCCCCCCCCCCCCCCCCCCGGCTTCACCAGTCCCACAGGATGGAATATGTGTACCTCAACTGTAGCATTATTCACACTGAGGTGTTACTTGTATACCATCCCAGTAGTATTCATCTAGTGGGATATGAGAAACCACATAAAACAATTTCCAGACTTTCTGGCACACTAACCCTCATCTGCAATCCACCAGGTAGATTCGAACCGAGGCCCGTCCTGGAAGAGGCACTTTAACACGCACAACTTTCCAGGCAGTTTTATCTGCAAATTTGCTTGTGTGTTTTTTTAATAACATTCATAGTAGAAATAGAAGTCTCTCACAAATAGGGGTAACTGAATATTTTTTTGACTCATAGTGCATCATGAATTAGGGTGTCAAAAACTCATTTCTATGTAAAAGGCCACAAATTTCTCTCCTGTGTCAACATCGTCATCTCAGAGCAGCACTTCCAACCTACTGTCTATTATTTGCTGGATGTATTCCAATCCCTGTCTTCCACGTGAGTTTTTACCCTCTACAGCTCCCTCCAGCACCTTGGAAGTTAACCTGTGATATCTTCACACATGTCCTACATCCTGTCGCTTCTTCTCGTTAGTGTTTTCCATTTATTCCTTTCCTCGCCGATTCTGAGGAGAATCTCCTCATTGCTTATTTTATCAGTACACCGAGTTTCCAAATTCTTCTGTAGCACCACATCTCAAATGCTTCGATTATCTTCTGTTCTGGTTTTCCCACAGACCATGGTTCACTACCACGCAATGCTGTGCTCCAAACGTACGTTCTCACCAATTTCTTCCTCGAATTAAGGCCCATATTTGGTATTAGTAGACTTCTCTTGGTCAAGGATGACCTTTTTGCCAGTGCTAGGATGCATTGTATGTCCTCGTTGCTCCGACCGTCATCGGTTATTTTGCTGCCTAGATAGCAGAATTCCATAACTTCATCTTCTATGTGGTCACCAATCCTGATGTTAAGTTTCTCGTTGTTATCGTTTCTACTATATCTCATTACTTTCTCTTTCTTCGTTTTACTCTCAATACTTATTCTGAAGTCATAGGCTGTTCATTCCATTCAGCATAGCCCATAATCCTTCTTCACCAATGTCATCAGCAAATCTTATCATTGATATTCTTTCACCTTGAATTTTAATTCCACTCTTGAACCTTTCACTTATTTCCATCATTGTTTCATCGACGTGTAGACTGAACAACATCCGAGTCTTCTTCCCCCTTATTGTTCCCTCCTGGCTCCTGTAAATTATATTACCCATCTTTCCCTATAACGTAACCCTGTTTTTCTCAGAATTTGAAACATCTTGCACTATTTGACATTGTATATAGGTTGGCAAACCTTTTGAACATGTTTCGATTTTTCTTTAGTCTTGCTTCCATTATCAACTGCATTTGTCAGAACTGCCTCTTTGGTGCCTTTACCTTTCCTAAGGTCAAACTGATCGCCATCCGACACATCTTCAATTTTCTTTTCCATTCAGCTGTATATTAATCTTCTCGACAACTTCGATGGGCCAGCGGTTCTAGGCGCTTCAGTCTGGAACCACGCGAGCGCTACGGTCGCAGATTCGAATCCTGCCTCGGGTATGGATGTGTGTGATGTCATTGGGTTAGTTAGGTTTAAGTAGTTCTAAGTTATAGGGGACTGATGACCTGAGATGTTAAGTCCCATAGTGCTCAGAGACATCTGAACCATTTTTGAACAACTTCAATGAATGAGTTGTTAAGCTGACTGTGCGATAATTCTTGCACTTGTCATCTCTTGCAATCTTCGAAATTGTGTCGATGACATTTTTCGGAAACTGAGATTGTACAACGCCAGACTCATACGTTCTACACAACAATGTCAATAATCATTTTGTTGCCCTTCCTCCAACGATTTTAGAAATTCTGGTGGAATGTTGTCTATCTATTATTTAAATCTTCCACTGCTTTTTTATATTCTGATTCTGATACTGGGACCACTGTCTCTTCCATATCGGCGCCTGTTTCCTGTTCGATGACATCAGACATGTCTTCCCCCTCATAGAGAGGTCTTCAGTGTACTCTTTCCACGTATATGCTCTCTCCTCTGAGCAGTGTAATTCCCCCTGCAGTTTTAATGTTACCAAACCGTAATTCCCCCTACAGTTTTAATGTTACCAAACTATCTTTTAATTTCACAGATGGCTGTTTTCACTTTCCTGTTTACTGAGCCTGCCCTCCCGACATAAGTTTTTGTTTGTTTTTTGTTTTTTGAGTTCTTCACCTTTTTTATGCAATCACTTAGCATTACTTCCCTACACTTCCGATTTATTCTATTCCTAATGATATGTGCTTCTGTATACCTGAATTTCCCTGAACAGTTATGTACTTCTTCTTTCATCGATAAACAGAAGTATTTTTTCTGTTACTCACTGTTTCTTCGCAGTTGCCGTTTTTTCCCTATGTTTTTCTTTGCAGCTTCCATAATTAACTTTTTTAGAGATGTCTGCCTACTAAGATATTCCTTATCTATAGCCTCTGAGAACTTCAAGCTCAGTTTCTTCATATCCCACGTCTCTGCGATTTGATTCTTCCTGACTAGTCTCTTAACCTCCAGACTACTCTTCATAACACTACATCACTACTAAATTGTGATCTGAGTCTGTATATGCTTCTGTGTAAGCCTGACCATGATGTAGTCAAATTGAAATATTCCCATAACTCCTTGCCTTTCAATGTATACCTACTTTTCTTGTCATCCTTGAACAGTGTATTCACTATTACATGCAGAAATTTATTGCAGAACACAATTACTCTTTCTCCTTTCTCATTCCTAGTACCAAGCTCAATTTCACTCCTAATCCTTTCTTCTAGTCCTTCCCCTACAACGACATTCAAATTCCCGAAGACTACTAGATTTTCATCTCTCTCTACATACTAAATTACCTGTTCAGTATCCTCATGTACGAGGGCATTTGGAAAAGTAAAGATACAATGGCTCACAGTCCTTAAATAGAACATTTATTTAGAAACGTCAGTTACATCTTATTAACTGGATTATTTGTTATTTTTCGACATAATCAGCCCCGTTATCCAAACATTTGTTAAGTCGGTGCACAAGCTTTTGTATCCCACAGTCATAGAAGGTTGCCGCCTGTTGTTGGAACCACATTTCAACTTAATCTTTGATCTGTTCATCGTCGTGGAATGATTTTCCACCAAGATGTGACTCCAGGTAACGGAAGACATGGAAGTCGGTGGGCGCAAGATCCGGGGATGTATGGCAGATGGTCCAATACGACCCATTTGAATTGTTTGAGTACTGCTTTGGTTACGAGTGCTGTGTGAGGCCGAGTGTTGTCATGAAGCAAGAGGACTCCACTTGTCAGCATTCTCCTGCGTTTGTTTTGAATTGCCCTTCGAAGACGTTTAAAAGTCTGGCAATATGCAGCAGCATTAACTGTCGTTCCAGGAGGCATAAATTCCAACAGAAGAATGCCTTGTCTGTCCCAAAAACCAGAAGCCATGATTTTCTTCGCTGAAATCGACATTTTGCATTTCTTGGCTTTTGGTGAATTCGAATGGCGCCATTGCATTGATTCTTGCTTGGATTCAGGTGTATGGTGATAAGCCCACGTCTCGTCACCTGTCACAGTGTGATCAAGGAACTCATCACCTGCTTCAGCATAGCGTGTGAGGAAGTAGAGTGCAAAGCCCATCCTTTTCTTTTTGTGTTCTTCCGTTAACAGTTTTGGAACCCAGCACTCACACAATTTCCTGTACCCTAACTTGACAGTCACAACGTCATAAAAAGTTGCGATTGACGCGTCCGGTGTAATATGATGCGATTCGTTCAATGTGAGGCGTCTATTCGCACGAATTGCTTCCTCCGTACTCCAAAGAAGGGCATCAGAGATGGCCGAGCTGTCCATTGTTCGTCATGAACATCGGTCCTACCTTCAGAGAAATGACTACACTATTTCGTTACATTTTGTCGATTCGTAATGTTCCCATAAACAGAAACAATTTCTTTGTGAATATCCGCTGGTCGCTGACCTTTTGCATGAAGAAACGTATGATGGAGAGCACTTCGCATTTGGCGGGATTCTGAATCGGCGCACACGACCTACACCAACCAGAAGCAACGTTCAACTGCCGAACGACCGCGAGGAGAAAGCCAACGGTTCAACGTTAATAACAGTGTTGCAAACTTGCTCGCCAAAACTCTTCTGTTCCTCTGGCGTACAGCGTATCTTTACTTTCCGAAATACACTTGTACTTTCTTTATCTGAACTATGTTGTCGGCGTTAGTTTGCTGACGATTCTGATGAGAAGAACCCTATCACTGAACTGTTTACAGTAACTCATTCTCTATCATCTTCAGACTCTTGACGTTCCACGTCCGACTCATCCTTTCGTTAGTTCTTCAGTCTTTTTTTCATGGTTTCCCCCTACCCCCCTTGGCAGTCCTCTCTTCTCTCTCAGAATGGTAGGCTAGTGTTGAATGTTTTGCCAATGGAGAGATCAGCATGACATACTTTCAGTTACAGTTCACATGTCCTATGGGTACACGATATGTGCCTTTAATGCAGTGGTTTCCATTGTTTTCTGCTTCCTCACGGCACTGATCATTGATACTTTTGCCCCTTTAGTAGTAGCTTCCCACCTCAAGGGCATAAGAGTGCTCTGAACCTCTGTCCGCCCCTTCGCTCTCTTTGACAATGCCGTTGGTTGTATGAGGGTGACTTCTTATGGTGGAAGTATTCAGCTCCATTGCCGATGATTTTTATTACCTGCCGGTGTAATAGTATTGTGTGTTCTGGTCCACACAGTAGTGCTGTGATGTGATATCGTCACGTATTACGTCTTCATAAGCAGAGGATGTGTTTTCTGGGCAGTGAAGCGAAATCCAAGCCCCAGATAGATGTCGCTGTGTGGTTATGTTTTAAGGAGAAGGTACGCTGAGTTCTATGGTACGCTCCAAGGTGATGCATTAATAATATAAGCTAATGTGGTGCATTAAAAGTGTCATATGGGATTTGTCAATGCAAAGTGTCTAAATCGAACTAGTATTAAATCGACATTGTACTCGACGGAGAATCTCCCCATCTTCAGGCAAAGTAACAACTGGACTTGTAAATGTAAGGATCAGTGTTTTCGTTTTTAACAGTTAGCAAGCAATAATTGAAATTGTTCAAGTATTGACTAACACACGTCCCGTCACCTGCGATAGGTCGTTATCCACATCCTCAGATTTGAACTTTAGCATCTTAACAGTAGACTTACCAGTTCATAGACAGCTTATTAAACTGCTGTATCAAAATTTTGTGGGTAACATAACTCGGATTTGCTATTCAAAGGACAGTGCTATTGAAACGTCCCCTTTGAAGAATTATACATGACTGTCCTTAAACTGACATACAATATTTTTAGCGCAACGCAATCTGACTTTCAAAAATCCCTGCAAAAGAATGGCCCTGAGTAACATTAAACTATACCTTCCAGAAATCACTTACCTCACAAAAACCTTCATTACTCGAACTACTGCCGTACAGCGAGCGCCACTACTGCCAGCTAAATAAAAGTTTCAAACTACGGAAGGCACTAACTACTGATAGGAATAGTTAGCAAATGAAAGATATTAATAGAGAACAAACAATGTATTTACCTTGATCGTCATAATATATATAGCAGTTCATGACAAATTACAAAACTCCGCCATCTCTCTCCCCACATCCACCACTGCTGGCGGCTCACCTCCAACTGCGCAACGCTACGCGCTGTTCACATCCAGCTGCCGCTGCCCAACACTACAATGGCAGACAACAATGCAAACTAGCCACAGACTGCACACAGCACAGCCAGTGATTCTCACACAGAGCGCTACGTGGCGTTATCAATAAGAAAACCTAAACAGCCTACTTACACTATAAATTAGTTCCGAGCACTTCAGTGGTATAAAAAGGAGACACTTATTTTTTTCTCAGTATTTGCAAATAATGAGCTGTTTTTAATACCGTAGGAAGAATGTTTATGCGTGGTGTATTTTTCAAGGCTGTTCTGTCCACTGTGTAATTAAGAACATTGCTAATGGTGTTGTTTCCAGCGTTGTCTTTTTCCATTTCTAATTATTATCTTGCGTAAAACTTTAACTGTTATACTAAAAATGATGGGAAGCCAAATGGTACATGTTAACGTGAGGGATTAAATTTTCATTTGAAGTTTCATAGTGTTTCTAAATTAGTTTTATGGTAGTTTTCCATGGAACAAAAGAACGACGTCAACTATGTCAATAAAAGTATACGTTTGTCTATTATTTTAGTAAGTTACTGCACGTATCACGTACTGTCAAGGAAACGAATGATAACTACAAGTAAATGTCTTGACACCACTGGTGACCATTTTTAACTATCACCACAGATTAAATACATGATATATTTCTCATGAGCAGAGTTACAATCAATTAGCACACTGCTGGTGTTATAACTTGGGATGTGCCGTTCAAATACCGCGAATTTTAGATGGCTGTTAAAAACTAACTCCAGCTTTCCTTATGCAAAAGTGAAAGTAGCAGCCACGCACAGTCCTAAACATCTAAAACTCTCGCAGAAGTGATAGATACAGTCATAAAATTACACAATGTCATCACTTTCAGGTTCTTTTTCCAATATTAGTATAAACAAAACATAGCAAACCAGAGTGGCAAATTTGACTCTGGAGATATGTAAATATAGAATACACGTGAAAGAGCATTACAGATCATCGTCATGTGGCTTCGGTCGATCATTTGCCTTGGCCAAGCGTTATAACGCTTTATTAGTAGCTGTGGTCACGTTTCCTTTTCGTGATAAAATGATTGTTGTATTCCTAATATTCTTTTTAGTTATCAGTTTGTCATATTTTCTGAGCAATGATTGTTGAGGCAATAAACTGTTTAACTCTTCAGTCAACAATTTCATTGTGGTGATCTATACTTCCTCTCTTTCCCACCAAAGCACGTGCGTTGCATAATATGTTACTTGCACCCTCTATTCTTGTACAGCTCTCACCTACGCGTTTGTCAGGAGAAAGAGGACCTTTCGACTGGAGTCGGAGATAACCAGCAGCAGCATATCATTCGCGAGACACTGAAAATATCCCCGTTAGCTACAGGTAACTCGTAGTCAACGATTTGGCGGTCAGTGTTCTACGAGGGTCACTCCAAAAGAAATGCACACTATTTTTGTAAAAATACAGTTTTCATTCTGCATGTGTGAAAGTTTTACAGTGTGTAGATACATCCATCCCGCTTGTTTTCAAACTTAGTTCAACCTGTTCCCATGAGTGGCGCCGTCATAGCATGTCTTCAAGATGGCTGCTACACTTGACGTTCCTCAGAAGCAACGTGCTGTCATAGAATTCCTGTGCTGTGAAAACGAGATAGTGGGAAACATCCACAAGAGGTTGAAAAAGTGTCTGGAGATGCTGCTGTCGATCGCAGTACAGTTAGTCGGTGGGCAAGCAGGTTACGTGATGAAAGTGGGCACGGCAATATTGAGGACTGTCCTCGCAGCGGCAGGCCTCGTACTGCACACACTCCAGACAATGTACAGAGAGTTAACGAATTGGTGACTGCTGACAGATGCATCACAGTGCACGAATTGTCACGCCACGTTGGGATAGGGGAAGGAAGTGTTTGCAGAATACTGAAAGTGTTGGCGTTCAAAAAGGTTTGTGCCAGGTGGGTCCCCAGGATGTTGACAGTGGCACACAAAGAAACAAGAAAAATGGTATGCAAGGAACGTTTGGAACAGTACGAAAATGGTGGAGATGAATTTCTTGGAAGAATTGTGATAGGTGATAAAACATGGCTCCATCATTTCTCACCAGAGACGAAGAGGTAATCAATGGTGTGGCATCATGCAAATTCACCCAAGAAAAAAAATTCAAAACCACACCTTCTGCTGTAAAAGTTATGGCTACGGTGTTTTTCGATTACGAAGGACTCTTGCTTGTGGACATCATGCCAAGTGGAACCACCATAAATTCTGATGCATATGTGACGACACTGAAGAAACTTCAAGCTCGACTGAGTTGTGTTCGACCACATCGGCAAAAGCAGGATGTTTTGCCGTTGCACGACAATACACGGCCACATGTCAGTCAAAAAACCATGGAAGCGATCACAAAACTCGGATGGACAACATTGAAACACCCGCCTTACAGTCCTGACCTGGTTCCATGTGACTATCATGTCTTTGGGAAACAGAAAGACTCTCTTCGTGGAACAAGGTTTGAAGATGATGACTCCCTTGTGCACACTGCCAAATAGTGGCTCCAACAGGTTGGTCCAGAATTTTACCGTGCAGGTATACAGGCGCTGGATCCAAGATGGCGTAAGGCAGTTGAGAGGGATGGAAATTATGTGGAGAAATGAAAATATTGTTCCTAAAGGATGTATCTACACACTATAAAACTTTCAAACATGTGAAATAAAAGATGGATTTAAAAAAAAATAGTGTGCATTTCTTTTGGAGTGACCCTCGTTGATAAGTGATATTGCCCTTCAATTGCGCCAGTTCTCTAAGACAGGTAGATGTTGTCGTGGAAGCAGCAGCACAAAAGGTGTTCTGTAACGGATAGGTTGGCAGATTGTGCGCGCACACAGCTAGCCAGTGAGTGAGCCGGCACGGTCTGGCAATGGAGTCGCTAGTATTGGCGCCAGCAGGGGACGCATGGCCGTTGATTTACTGCGCTGGCGGCCCACGGGATGGCGGCGAGCGCCCTTAATGAGCGCCTTTGTCGCGCCAGACGGGCTGCCGATGGCCGCGGCAAGCAGGCAGCCTGCCCCTGGGGGGAGACCACGGAACAAGTGGGCGAGGCGCGCCTCAGCTCAGGGCAGCGGCGTCTGGCTCTTGCTCCAGGCAGCAGGGACCCCCCGAGCTGCAATGATCACCGAGTCGAAGACGTGCCATAGAGCGCAGGCAGCCTCGTCGAATGCGTCACGCAGCACACACTGAGCCGAAGCTCACGGCTAGAACACGGCAAGTGCCATAATCTGATTTGTCAGAAATTTCCTTCAGTGGAAGTGGGGCTAAAATAAGCGATCATTGGCTTATTTGTGGATACTCGACCGTTTCTGCGAAAAGGCTAGTCAAAGCTGTTGTAGCTCTTAATGTTCCTTCTTAACGAATAACTGCTTCAGCCGCGGCAGTGGTACGATGGCTAGCATCATGGCTTGACACTTTTCGCCCGCGTTCGAAACCCGTTTTTCTTTTTTTTTTTTTTTCTTACAATCGTACTGACCAACTAGGATCACGTTAACAAAAAAAAATGTTCAAATGTGTGTGAAATCTTATGAAACTTAACTGCTACGGTCATCAGTTCCTAAGCTTACACACTAGTTACCCTAAATCATCCTAAGGACAAACACACACACCCATGCTCGAGGGAGGACTCGAACCTCCGCCGGGACCAGCCGCACAGTCCACGACTGCAGCGCCTAAGACCGCTCGGCTAATCCCGCGCGGCTCACGTTAACAACTCCAGTTCCTCTTCTTCCTTTGTTGTTGTTTCCTATTTTTTCAGAATTCCCTCATTTTCTCCCCATGAAGTCTCTTCCTTTCTTCTGTCCATGTTGTGCCCGATTTTTTATTTCTTCTGCTTTGAAAGCCTTCCAAATTTACTATTTTGTTTTTAAAACGGTTTTTTTCTGCTATTTCTGATTCTTTGATGTTGTTTATTTCAAGATTTTTCTTATTTCTGTAATCCATGCTATTGTCGATTTCTTCTTACAGAAATATAGGAGTATTTGTTTTGTTAGTCTGTTTCCATCCATTCGGCAGAGATGTCCAAAAAAGGTTAATCTTCGTTTGGCCATTACTTCAGATATTTTCTCTATATTTTTGTAGATCTCCTCATTACTTATTATTTTCCAACCATCTGCAGTTTTCATTGCAGCAATAATTTTTCTAACAATCCTTCTTTCCAGTACCTATAGTTTGTCAATCTTATAGTTCATTTAGGCATTCAGATCCATATAAATATTCTGGTCGTAGCACCGTGGTGTAGTGTTTTGTTTTTCTACATATACATTGCTTGTTGTAAATATTTTTGGTCAAACCATATGCTCTTTCCATTTTGTTAATTCTTACATCTATTGCAGACTTTCCTTGTCCATTCTGTCGTATAGTTTCTCCAAGATATTTAAATTTATTTACTCGCTCTATTTTACCTATTTGTGTTTCTATGTATTTTGGTGCAGTTTTTATATTTGTCATGAATTTTGTTTGGTTCAAATGGCTCTGAGCACTATGGGACTCAACTGCTGAGGTCATTAGTCCCCTAGAACTTAGAACTAGTTAAACCTAACTAACCTAAGGACATCACAAACATCCATGCCCGAGGCAGGATTCGAACCTGCGACCGTAGCGGTCTTGCGGTTCCAGACTGCAGCGCCTTTAACCGCACGGCCACTTTGGCCGGCTTTGTTTTTTCAGTTGAAATTTTGAGACCAGTTCTCTTTGCTAATTTTTCCAGAATGTTTATTTGAGTAACTGCTTCTATCAGGTTTTCTGAAAGTGTTGCGAAATCATCCGCAAAAGCCAAGCAGTTTACCTTAATTCCATTTGTTTTCCTTCCCAGAGCTATTGGTTCAATTTTGTGATTTTTAGCTCCGAATTCCAGATCCTTACAATTTTTTTCTAGAACACAGTTAAACGGTAATGGTGATAAGCCATCACCTTGTCTAACACCAGTTTTTATTTCAAAAGGCTGAGATACTTCTCCCATAAATTTGACTTTAGATACTGTACCTGTTAGTGTTTCACGAATTAATGACACTAGTATTGGTTTGCTGGTTAACATTCTATGGCGAATTATTGACTTTAAGTTAAAAATTTGTTCTGCACCGGATCTTCCCTTTCGAAAACCACCCTGATATTCTCCTAGTTGTTTGTCTAAATTATCTACCACTCTGTTGGGGAGAATTTTTGATAAAATTTTGTATGCCACTGGCAGAAGTGACACTCCTCTGTAATTACTGACATTTTGTTTGTCTCCCTTTTTATGTAGCGGGTGGATTAATGCTGTTTTCCATTCAACTGGAATCTTTTCAGTTTTCCAAATGTTCTCAAAAATCAGCTGTAGATCCTTTATGATTTTTGGTTCTGACCACTTCAATAATTCTGTCCTGATTATTATTTTTATTTTACTTATTCATTTATCTATCTATGTCCCTAGAACATTACTGCATGAATGTTTAATGTGTTTTGAAATAACATTGTCCTTATTCGTGTGTTAGTTGTGTGTATGATGAATAAATTTAAAAAAAAATAAGAAAAATATTTGAATTGATTTTCAGTGAAATTGCTGTAGTGTATCGTGATTCATAATCAATTGCAAACACCAGTTTTCGTAAAGTGATTCGTTATGCGTGGTTTGCCGCTAAATTATTGCAAGTGCGTGAAATCTTTAGCAATGCTAACGACGTTTCATTCCTGAGTGAGATTCTAACGAAGAAATGTCGCTGGGGCAAACTTGCCTTCATGTGATGCTCGTAGTGTTGGTAATTTCTAAGTTTCACATGTTTCTACGATCGGTATTATCCAAGGGAATGCACCAAATCTTCCTTAAAAATAAACATAACAATAAAATATAGGAATTTATAAAAGAACTGAAATGTGCACGAAATAAAGGAAAATGAGAATTTAAAGAGACTGTAACCCTTGACTATAAACTGAAGCGCCAAAGTAACTCGTATAGATAAGTGTATTCAAATGCAGAGATATGTAAACAGGCAGAATACGGCACTGTGGTCGGCAACGCCTATGTAAGACAAGTGTCTAGCGCACTTCTTAGACCGCTTACTGCTGCTACAATGGCAGAATTCCAAGATTTAGGTGAGGCTGAACATGTTATTCCAGTCGAAGCACGAGCGATGGGACACAGCATCTCCGAGGTAGTCATGAAGTGGTGATTTACCCGAACGACCATTTCATGAGTGTACCGTAAATATCAGGAATCAGGTAAAACATGAAATGTGTGACATCACGGCGACAAAAAAAAGATCCTGCAAGAACGGGACCAACGACGACTGAATCGTTCAACGTGAAAGAAGTGCAACCCTTCCGCAAATCGCTTCAGATTTCAATTCTGGGACATCAACAAGTGCCGGCAAGGGTGGCCGAGCGGTTCTAGGAGCTACAGTCCGGAACCGCGTGACCGCTACTGTCGCAGGTTCGAATCCTGCCTCGGGCATGGATGTATATGATGTCCTTAGGCTAGTTAGGTTTAAGTAGTTCTAAGTTCTAGGGGACTGATAACCTCAGAAGTTAAGTCCCATAATGCTCAGAGCCATTTGAACCATCAACAAGTGTCAACTTGCGAACTGTTCAACGAAACATCATCGATATGGGCTTTCGGATCCAAAGGCCCACTCGTGTACTCGTGATGATTGCACGGCACAAAGCTTTACGCTCGCCTGGGGCTGTCAACACCGACAGTGGACTGTTGGTGACTGTAAGTAGGCTGTTTCGGTTTTTATATTGGTAACGCCATGTAGCGCTCTGCATGAAAATCACTGGCTGTGCTGTGTGCAGTCTGTGGCTGGTTGGCGTTGTTGGAATAGTCGCTATTGTAGTGTTGGGCAGTTGGATGTGAACAGTGCGTAGCGTTGCGCAGTTGGGGGAGAGAAATGGTGGAGTTTTGAGAGCGGATGATCTGGACGCGTGTCCATCAGAGACAGTAAATCAGTAAGACTGGATGTCATGAACTGCTATATATATTATGACTTTTGAACAATATTAAGGTAAATACATTGTTTGTTCTCTATCATAATCTTTCATTTGCTAACTATGCCTATCAGCAGTTAGTGCCTTCAGTAGTTTGAATCTTTTATTTAGCTGGCAGTAGTGGCGCTCGCTGTATTGCAGTAGTTCGAGTAACGAAGATTTTTGTGAGGTAAGTGATTTGTGAAAGGTATAGGTTAATGTTAGTCAGGGCCATTCTTTTGTAGCGATTATTGAAAGTCAGACTGCGTTGCGCTAAAAATATTGTGTGTCAATTTAGTGTTGATCAGAACAGGTAAAGAGCGAAATGTCTGAGTACGTTCAGTTCTGCTCAGCTGTTTGAAAATCAAATAATGTAAGAGGTTTATCAGCACAGTAATTCATTAAATTTTCTGAGGGGACGTTTCAACTGGAAACATGTTGCCTGGTCGGACGATTCTCGTTTCAAGTTGTATCGAGCAGATGGACCTGTACAGGTATGGAGATAACGTCATGAATCCATGGACCCTGCATGTCAACAGGGGACTGTTCTATCTGGTGGAGGCTCTGTAACGGTATGGGCCGTGTGCAGCTGGAGTGATATGGGACCCCTAATACGACTAGATAGGACTCTGACAGGTGACACGTACTTAAGCATCCTGTACGATCATCTGTGTCCATTCATGTGCATCGTGCATTCCGACGGACTTGGGCAATTCCAGGAGGACAATGCGATATCCCACACGTCCAGAATTGCTACAGAGTTGCTACAGGAACACTCTTCTGAGTTTAAACACTTCCCCTGGTCACCAAACTCCCCAGACATGAATATTATTGAGCATATCTGAGATGTCTTGCAAAGTGCTGTTCAGAACAGAAGATATCGATACTCGCTGGCATCCTTGGATACCTGATGCATCACTGGCTGAATTATATTACAGAACCTAAGTCTTTTTTTAGGTTAGTGGAACCACTCATTACAGTCTATGATAAAATACCTGCCGAAATCGACCGTTTCCTGGATATGCTACTATGATAAAGGAAGGCGGATTTCATACTCTAAGAGGGTGATACAAGTAAAACTGGTCCTTACGTGTGACAAATGTAGGAATATACTTGGATGAAATGCCGTATACAGCCTTAAGATAATTGATTAAAGAAACTGAAACTTTGACATTGTCCAAACCAACCAGTTTAAACGCCTCCAGTGCCCGCATTTGTAGATGCCAATACTGAATAATGTAAATCCATAGGACCTTGCTCTAGCACACTGCGATATTACATGCTCTCTTATAATTTGTAACTGAGACAGTCTGTTTCCTTTGAAATGAGTTCTTGCACGCCTTTTGCTAAGCAAACGCTTGAGAATTAAACAGCAATTTTGAATTTCTTTTAATTCACTTATAGCTCCACATTAGTTTGCTATAGGAATTGAAGCCACGATTGTAACAGTATCATAAAAGTTCTCTAGTAAGCTATCATCAATATCTTCTAATGTACTTGGCCTCGATTGTTTCGGTGGAGAGTATTCGTACTCACTTTGACTGGACTGTTCCTGTTCCTCTGAAGATGAACATTGTGTGCTGCTTGAACAGGCACCTTCAGGTTCAGATTCTTCCTGTCCTACAGAATCAGTATATTAAGTTTAACGTCGTGCATTTCTATGTCATACCCATTATATTTCTGAATTATCATGTTGTATAATGTATCCGCAAACTGTCTGCCCTCAACCCCAATTTCATATCCGTATTCTGCACGTCGCAATTTTGTCCGTAGTATTTGGACCATGTTCGTAGGATTAATTCTCCTCATGATACCACTTTACACAGTTTGTACAGTAACCCGCATTCGAGCAGCCCAAGAGACACATTCGTACTACAGTTATATCGATCACGCACTTGTTAGTGCAGCTGCAACATGCCACCGCCCGATGGCGCTAGTAGACAAGTATGGTGTGTTGCATGGAAATGACACAGGCCACAGTTGTGTTTATGATCCCGTATTAGTCCCAGAAGAAGAGGTCCCCAGAGGTGGGATAGACTTTTTCAAACCAAAGACACAATGATGTTGATTAAGATCCCAGGTATCAAACCCTGCAGCCATTTTCCCTCGTGGGCCTTCATTTCGGAGTAATTGACGAAAAAATTGCAGAATTTTGTTTGATACTCAATAACGCTAAAACTGTCGACTTACTTGTCTGATTTCATGAGGTTATGGATGGGCAAGTAGCGTCAGATGAGTAGGTTGTGGGTGCAGAATATTTTTTATTTTTAAATATTTATCGAAATGACTTTTACCTTTAAGTTTATTCAGTAAATTGGTATAAATATAATTTATTATTTTTATTCCCTTGTCACATTATTTGAATCTCTGTATAAACTTTTTTTGATTGTTTCACTTTTTCCTTATGTCATTCTTTTTGCAACAGGAATTTTTTGAATTAGAATTTAATTATATTTATCTATTATAATATTAAGTTATTTGAAAATTTCAATCCAAACAAAAGACCAATAATCTGTTTTTATTAACTGTGCAATGGTGTGAAAAATGTATTTTTCTTTATCAGACATGCAATTTCTTGGGTGGTAATCGTCATAAAGACATTTAAAACAAAATCTAAATACCTATTCCACAATGGGCAAATAACGCAGATGAGGATTTAAATGAAAGAAGGGTTTATAATGAAATTCAAGCGAAATGAGAAATAGATATAATGAACGCAATAAAGTACACGAAAATACAGTGTGTGAAAAACAACAGAAATTAAATCGAAATTAATACATGAAATTAATTAACAACGCATGAACAAAGGCTTCAAGCAGAGCAAGAATGATAGGAAGAAAAATGAGAGCAAATGAATAAGTTGATATTATGATTAAATTGATGTGACAAAGGAATGGAAATATAAAATTACATTTAAATCAATTAATTGAATAAAAATTATGATCAAAGTCATTTGGATGAAGTTAAAAAAATTCTATACGTATTCTAGGGGTAGCAGCTTTGATTAATAATCAAAACATCTATGGAACCGGATTCAAAACCAGCCACAATTAGGAAGCCGAAGACTTCCGGTATAAAAGTCACCCTCATTTTGCCAACGGCATTGTCAAAAAGGTAGAGTAGCGGGCAGAGGTACTCTTTGCCCTTGGGGTAGGAAACTGCCCCTACGTTCTGACGTAGGGAAATCCTCTCCAGCAGCAATCAATACATAGAAGAGGAAACACGTTTTCTAAAGATTATACATACTCTTTTAATCATATTTTTAAGTTTCTTTAAAAATTTTTATCTATTGTAAATTATTTCAGTTCATGGTCCACTCAGAAAGGATTATGTAAATGTTATTTCTTTAAAAATTGTCTTATTATTGACAAGTATATTCGCCATTAATATGTATGGTGATAAAAATAACATCTTAGTACATATGCACAATTTTTACAGATAGAGAGCACTTTTTTCTTTTACCAATTAGGTTTCTCCAAACTCTGATATAAGGTTTCAACCGATTACAAATTAGTTATGACAGCGAATCAATAGTTCTGTACTGACAGGTTACTCTGTAACTGCAATATACAGCATGTTTGCATATTAATTCATTCACAAATATTTTGTAAACTAAGTTAGTTCTCTCAGTAACTATATAATGTCTCTTGTTAATTATATTTTTAACTTTATCTAACACATCTTAAGATGGGCAGCTAGCCTGAAACCTATTATTGAAAATAAAAAGATAGCGATCAAAGACTGAAATGCCATATTCTTCTTCAAAGAATGATCGCGGCTGTCCCAATAAGACAATCATTTCTAGCTTTGAAAATCTAATAGTCATGTGAGACTGAAATGTAGTTGTAGGGAAGAAGCAGAAGAAAAGGTCACAGGAGAATATAGGCTTGGGGCAAGGAATGAGAGAAGAGAAAGATTAATCGAGTTCTGTAATAAATTTCAGCTAGTAAATAGCAAATACTCTGACCAAGAATCACAAGTGGAGGTGGTACACTTGGTAAAGGCCGGTGATACGAGAAGATTTCAGTTAGATTACACCATGGTCAGACAGAGATTCCGAAATCAGATACTGGATTTTAAGGCGTACACAGGAGCAGAGACAGACACAGATCACAGAGTAGTTGTGATGAACAGTAGGCTGAAGTTAAAATAAGATTACTCAGGAAGAATCAATACGCAAAGAAGTGGGCTACAGAAGTACTAACGAATGGCCAGTTACTCTTGAAGTTCTCGAAAGCTATAGAGACAGAAGTAAGGAATAGCTCACCAGGCAGTACAGTTGAAAAGGAATGGACATCCCTAAAAGGAGCCATCACGTAAGTTGGAAAATGAAAGTATAGGTACAAAGAAGGTAACCGTAAAGAAACTCTGGGTAACAGAAGAAATCGATGAAAGAAAGAAGTACAAATATGTTCAGGGAAATTCAGGAAACAGAAATACAGGTCGCTGAGGAATGAAATAAATAGGTAGTGCAGGGAAGCCAAGACGAAATAGCTGGATGAAAAATGTTAAGAAATCCAAAAAGAAATGGTTGTCGGGAGGACTGACCCAGCGTATAGGAAAGTCAAAAAAACCTTCGGTGAAATTAAAAGCAAGAGTGGTAACATTAGGAGTGCAATGGGAATTCCGCTGTTAAATGCAGATCAGAGAGCGGATAGGTGTAAAGAGTATGCCGAAGGTCTGTATGAAGGGAAAGATTTGTCTGATGTGATGGAAGAAGAAATAGGAGTCGATTAAGAGGAGAAAGGGAATCCAGTATTAGAATTTAAAAGAGCGTTGGAGTACTTAAAATCAAAGAAGGTAGAGAGGATAGATAACAGAATTTCTAAAATCATTGGGAGAAGTGGCAACAAAACGACTATTCACATTAGTGTGTAGAATGTATGAGTCTGGCAAAAAATATCATCCACACAGTTCCGAAGACTGCATGAATTGACAAGTGCGACGATTATCGCACAATCAGCGTAACAGCTCATGCGTCTAAGTTGCTGACAAGAAGAATATGCAGAAGAATGGTAAAGAAAACTGAGGATGCGTTAGATGACGATCAGTTCAGCTTTAGAAGAGTTAATCAAACCACAGAGGCTATTCTGACGTTGCGATTGATAATGGAAGCATGACTAAAGAAAAATCAAGATACGTTCATAGCATTTGTCGACCTGGAAAAACCATTCGATAACGTAAAATGGCGCAAGATGTTCGAAATTATGAGAAAAATAGGGGTAAGCTATAGGGAGATACGGGTAATTTACAATATGTACAAGCACCAAGAGGGAATAATAAGAGTAGGCCGTCAAGAATGAAATGCTCCGATCAAAAAGGGTGTAAGACAGGGATGTAGTCTTTCGCCTCTACTGTTCAATTTGTACATCGAAGAAGCATTGATGAAAATAAAACAAAGGTTCACATATGGAATTAAAATTCAAGGTGAAAGGATATAAATGGTACGATTCGCTGATGAAATTGCTATCCCGAGAGAAAGTGAAGAAGAATTACATGATATAAAAAATGGAATGAACAGTGTAATGAGTACAGAATATGGACCGAGAGTAAATCGAAGGAAGACGAAAATAATAAGTAGTAGAAATGAGAACCGCAAGGAACTTCATATCAGGATTGATGATCACGAAGTAGATGAAGTTAAGTAATTCTGCTACCTAGGCAGCAAAATAATCAATGATGGACGGAGCAAGGAGAAATCAGACGTAGACTAACACTGGCAAAAAGGGCATTCCTGGCCAAGAGAAGTCTGCTAGTGTCAAACATAGGCCGTAATTTGAGAATAAATTTCTGAGAATATACGCCTGGAGCACAGCACTGTATGGCAGTGAAACATGGACTGTGGGAAAACTGGAACAGAAGAGAATTGATGCATTTGAGATATGGTGCACAGACGAATGTTGAAAATTAAGTGGACTAATAAGGTAAGTAATGAGGAGGGACTGCGCAGGATCGGAGAGGAAAGGAATATGTGGAAAACACTGATCAAAAGAGAAGGGACAGGATGATAGGACATCTATTAAGACATCAGCGATTGACGCTGTAGAGAAAGACAGAGATTGGAATACATCTAGCAAATAATTGAGGATGTAAGTTGCAAGTGCTACTCTGAGTTGAAGAGGTTGGCACACGAGAGGATTCATGGCGGGCCTCATCAAACCAGTCAGAAGGCTGATGAAAAAAAAAAAAAAAAAACCTGACGAGATTCGAAGCCACAACCCACAGTATATCGAAACTTCTTAATATTATTTTACTTATTTGGACTGAAATAAGTGGGAAGGCGAAACTTCTAAATTTAATTCTGAAACTGCTGAGTGAAACTGAACTTACTGTCACTTTGCTTGTCTTTATCATTTCGTATCTGGCCTACTGAATTATTCCTGACAAATATAACGCAAACGCAATCGTGACTTCTCAAATAATTAACACAAAAGAATGGCCCTGAATTACAAGAAATCCTAACAATAACCTATACATTTCAGAAGACACTTACCTCACAAAAAATCTACATTACCCCAACTGCAGCGATACAGCAAGCACCAGTAGAGCCAGCTAAATAAAAGATTCTAATTACTACATGATCTAGCTACTAATAGGCATGTGGTTAGCAAAGGAAAGATTTTGTTGCAGAGCAATGTATTTGGCAAATTTTACCTTAATAATGTAACATCCAGTTCAAAAAATTATATTATCGTTCGTCACATCCAGTTAAAAAAAAATTATATAATCATCAACAATCTTACATTTCCATGACGGACACACGTCAAGATCGTCCGCTCGGGCTAACACTTCAAACCTCTAACCTCCATCACCGCCAACATTAACTTCCAACCGCCATTACAGTTGACTATACACCTCAAACTGCGAGTCCGGCCAGCCACACAGAGTTTCTTACAGAGGGCGCATAGCGCTGTCGTAGTTATTAGTGCAGTCTATCGCACTGCCAACACACAGACACATAAACAAGCTACTTACACAGCTCCCCTGCTCCTCTCAAACAATTTTACTAAGGGTTTTTGGCAGTGGCCAAGTATAATTTGTTAAAAAAAATTTCATATTAAGAATATCAAATAGATCAGATGCACACAGTTAGTGATTTTCTGTTGGTCAATAAAGCAAAAAATTGTCCTCACAGTCCCTAAAGACAGTCTTAATCATTTATCAGAAGGGTAGTCTATGACAGTTATATGCACAAAGTCTGAGCAGTAAAAGAAAATGCACACATAAATAGTTGACCTCCATGCAGTCTGGAAGAAACAGTGTTGTCCTCTCAACGGAAACACAGTGCTGACCCTTGACATCGAGACATGAAGATTGGTAATGTGCCACAACAGAGCAGAGCACAGCAGAGTCTTGAAGAATATTAGTAGAATTGGTAGGTCACCAGAGAGCAGACCCACAGTATTCCTTGCAGAGATTACTGTAGCACTGGGCTACCAACGCCGCAGGCCACTGTAGTCTTTGTAGAAATTATGCTATTAATGGGCCACCAAAGGTGCAGACCCACTGTAGTCCTTGTAGAGATTATGGTAATAGAGGGCCACCAAAGGTGCTAACTCACTGTAGTCCCTGTAGAGATAATGGTAGTAATGTGCCACCAAATGTGCAGACCCACTGTAGTCCTTGTAGAGACGGGCAGCAGCCATCCGTTGTGACTGTGCGGATGCACAATCACAACTGAAGAGTCTTGATGACAATGTAGCAAGTCCACGAACCACTACTTGTGCAGTCACTAATGTTCTGCAATATTCTTAGAACCAGCAATACTGTTAACCAGTCCCTTGCTGAATTATCAACACACGTGCAAGTAATAACTCACTCATGTAACCTCTGAGATTTTATACATATACTATGACCAACAGTCAAATATGCGGAGTTAAATGAATCCCTACTATTTTCTTAACTTGAAGAAGTGGTGTCTATACAATTACAATTTTACAGCATACAAATTCAATCACAAATATTAAGAAAACATCATTACAGTCAAGAACATGATAATACAAATAACATTTGTAGTAATACAGGCTTTACGCCTGCCCGGTTGGCCGTGCAGTCTAATGCACGGCTTTCTGGGCGGGAAGAGCGCCTGGTCCACAGCACGAATCCGCCCGGCGGATTTGTGTCGAGGTCCGGTGAACTGGCCAGTCTGTGGATGGTTTTTAGGCGGTTTTCCATCTGCCTCGGCGAATTCGGGCTGATTCCCCTTATTCCGCCTCAATTACACTATATCGGTGATTGTTGCGCAAACAAGTTCTCCACGTACGCGTACACCACCATTACTCTACCACGCAAACATAGGGGTTACACTCCTCTGGTGTGAGACGTTCCCTGGGGGGCTCCACCGGGGACTGAACCACACAATAACCCTGGGTTCGGTGTGGGGCGACGGAGGGGTGGAGTGGACTGCGGCAGTCGTCGTGGGGCTGTGGACCACTGCGGCTGCGGTGGGGACGGAGCCTCTCCGTCGTTTCTAGTTCCCCGGTTAACATACAATACAATACAGGCTTTACAAAATGAATAGAAATAAATGTATACATGAGTATTACAGAAATTATGACAAAAGTAAATAAATTAGAAATGAGAATATCCTTAGAAATATTAACTTTACACATGAGCATTGAAAGAAAACAGAACAGAATAAATAATGTCTGAACTTCCTTCCACAGTTAAAAAAAAAGAAAAAAACCAGGTTAGGTTTGAGGATAACATTATTTCTCATCATAGTGAATACAGCTTAGTATTCGAAGGAAAAACATTCTACCAAATTTAACTTGACAGGTAAACACACAGAGACAGGAAGAACACAAACATACAAGGGTACACATTAACACATAGCGCAATAACACAAAAGGTAAGGACAGGGTCTGTTTTCAGTGTGACATTTGGTACTGCAGTACTTGTGGTACTTCATTTCCAATCATCATTTGATTCTTAGAGATCTCCCTTAGTTCAACACTGTTCCCCCCAAAAAAGTCCTATCTATCTACGTTTATACTTTCATGTATTTCTTACATCATCATTGGTTTCCAAGAAAATCCTACCAAACAAATAATTGTTCCTCATTATACAATACTCTTTGGCCAAACCTTTTTCTCATAGCTTCTCAATGCATTTCTTCCCAACTTATCACAGTCACTGTCTTATATAGCATACCCCCTCTTAAACTAACTTAAATCTACTGAGCTCAGCTATATGAACTAGAGAACGAGGCACTACAGCAGCACAAAACAATTAACACAAACCAAACCGACTAAAAAAATGCAAAGTAGTGAACCAAGTAGCAGCATATCTTAGTCGGCAAAGAAAATGCAACATTTGCTGCATATAAGGCAATATGCAACAATCAAAAAAAAGTAAATCATAGGTGAACCTGGCTTAGCACAGTAATACAAAGTAAAATGCAGTAGGACAATGCCTGACAAATAGCAGCAGCAAATGCAGTAACTTATACCTAAAAATGAGAAAGCACAAGCCGAAAAAATATTACAGTAAAGACAGCAATGCAGATAAGGGAAATGTCTATTCTCTTCTTAATGTCTATGTCACATCTTATCACTAAAGTAGTGTTCCATAATAATTTATTCTACCAAAAAATTACCAAGTCCTTGAAAAGGCGATTATGTATGCAATTTATTTTTACTAGTCGCTTCTCCTTCTTAATGTACTTTTCTTTCCAAGTGCTCTTTTTTAATAATGTGGATCATAAAATTATTATTTAATGGATCTGTTAACAGAAAGTATTTATATTAGCAAATGTATTGAATTTTATTTTGTAAAATCAATACTGCAGTGTAGCTAGTAGCTAGATATCAAATAAAATAAGCAAATATGTACAAAGCAAAGCATAAAAACATCATTCACCACCCATATGGCAAGTCACAAGTCATTAAAAATTCTCTCATCTTTCGTTGAAAGATACTTGTCATAATCTGGTGTGTATACGTAAGAATATTTCTCATCAGTTCATAAGCATTTCAATAAGTAACTCAAAGTACGAGCTCCAAAGTTTAATCATATGTTTCCAAGTAATAATGTGTCATGTTTGTGGTACGTTCTACAAAGAAATGTCAATAGTGAGGTCAACGGCCTCTCTTTTCTGCAGCTATGCGAGCGTCACAACTAAAGTTGAAAGTCACCACAACAATGGGTATATTTCAAAGCAGCTAGCCGCAGCTGGACGCAGCAGAGCATTACGTCAAGGTCACGTACACTTTTTACCAACATATTTATGAAAGTAGTTTCAGCTACAATGACAGTTTAATACCAATAAAAATTTCACAGGTCGAAAACTTACGATAGAAGTGTGTAGAAACGAAATCTCATCAACAACAATGCCCAAAATTTTCATCGGCATTCTGGTATTCACATTCACATATATACTCACTTTTCATAACTCTTAGAGTACGATTCTTGGTTTCCAACATTCTTTTCCACAAACCAGAGTCCCTAACCCCTACTCATTATTCATATACATACACATTGACAGTGCTTCAATACTTCATCATAATAAACACATAGCATGATCATATTCCTCATATAGCATCGCCTTATTGATCATAAACATACCTCAGCATCATAATACACATCGTCATCATAATAATTCATCATAACCTCTCAATCAAATTTCAAAATCCTCGTAGCTTTCTTCAATAACCTCTAAACCTCAAAACAAAAAAAAAACAAAAAAAATCTCTGCTCGTTTCAATAGTGTCATCTTGCTCGAATGTACTTCAAAAATCATGAACCCATAGAAAATACATCACTTAAAGCTCTTACAGTATCTCAATGGTGTCAAAAATGTATGACCAGTTCCCAAAATACAGATAAAGTACTATTTCCTAAATGCGAAGTAATCGAACTGTGTAATTACGTAGGCATGTGTCACTGACGTAGTAAATGTTCGTTTCTCTCATTAAAATGACAAGCTAGCAGTGTAATTCGGTGCTAGAGAAATATGACACCGATGTGTAAAATTGTATAAGCAAATAACATATTAGCTAGAGCTCCATGTGCGTACCCCCATGATGGATAATGTAATTATACTCTCTGATGTTACAGATTAAAACTTCAGAATGAAATGTATCACTCAAAACCTTCTCTGTATCATAGAAGTTAAGAAATATTTCTTAAATATGTTCCACGTACAAAAGGTAACCACTCAAATGCGTGTCATGTAGCACTGTACTATGGTTCTTGCTGTAAGAACGCTTACCCCCATGAGGGATAATGTAATTACACCCCATCAGTTTGGAACCGCGTGACCGCTACGGTCGTAGTTTCAAATCCATACTCAGGGATGGATGTGTGTGATGTCCTAAGGTTAGTTAGGTTTAAGTAGTTCTATGTTCTAGCGGATTGATGACCTCAGAAGTTAAGTCCCATAGTGCTCAGAGCCATTTGAACCATTTTTTAATTATACCCTCCGATGTTACAGATTAAAACTGCGGAATGAAATGTAACACCGAAAACCTTCTCTGTATCATAGTAGTTCAAAAATATTTCCTAAAATTTGATAAAAAATAAATTTCTGTCATTGGCTAACGGTACAAACTGTATGAAGTGTCGTAGTTATCGTCATCCATTAGCAATGTTCTCCAAAAATCAGTGTACTTACCTTTGTCATATACAGAAGTAATGTGCTATGCGCATAGATGACATAGTTATTACGTTCATTGCCGTGACCTTGAAAGTACTATACTGTAACATATTGTCGTGTTACGAAAAATAGCTGTCTCACGGTAGCTGTGTCACGAAAGTCATTACCAAAACATGTTTTAATTTTCAGAAGAACGTGGAAAAACTGTGCAGATATAAAAACAGATAGAGCACAAAAGCAATAATAAAAATTGTGTCACTCCTAGGTAGCATAGTATAATAGTGTAGCTGTCAAACCAAATACTGTGTCGTCTGTGATCCACCAGAAAGTATTTTAAATAAAAGTGTCATTTCAAGTAAACCAAAATGTGGCACTAAAACCTCGTTATCAGTATATGTTCCAAGAACGTGGACTTTATAGTCGAGATATAATCGTACAACAAACAAACAAAAATGTACACACAATGAGACTGTACCATCTGTTCCCTATAAAAGTGAACTCGTAAAATTGCTGTCTTCATAAGACACTTAAAACCCCTAACCTACATCACTGCTATTAACTTCCAACCTCCATCACTGCTATTAACTTCTAACTGGGAGTCTGACCAGCCACACAGAGTCTGTTACAGAGGGCGCACAGCGCTGTCACAGTTATTAGTGCAGTCTGTCGCGCTGCCAACATACGGACACATAATCAGGCTACTTACAATGTGAAGCTACTATCCTGCTCAATTCAGCATGGTACCAGACGAACTGATGCTACTTTCTTTAGGCTATTTAGTGTCACGCCAAATTCCGAAAATTCATTTGTCAGCTACTCTCCAATGAGGGCTCTCCAAGGTGAGTGGCTACAGTGTGTGACACTTGCTATTCTAACCTACAAAACCGCATGGAAGTATTCTAAGAGTCGATCCCACCGCTGGTAACCTCTCCTTGTAAACATGGTTTTGTGCAGTTCCGTGCGTTCGAGGTGAAAGTTGTCCCTTGTCAGCTGAACGGTTGTCGAAATCTCTGGCATTCTTCACTTGCTCAGCAAAGTTACATGTGTGAGACCACAGTGCGTGTTGCTGAAATGAGGCATCTTAAAGCGACGCAGATGTGAATGGTGCGCCTTTCCGTGATCACGCCGCAGAAGGGTGAAGCGTTAACACCCATAAATGATTCGGATCACGTTCATATTTTGTCGTACGGTTTTGAACGATCGCTGCTGATTTTACACAGTATAGAAGGCCAAAAATTGCGTCCGCATTACACTCCAAAAGGATCAGATCACCAACAGTGAGATTGGAGCTCCAAGATATCCGAGTAGGGTTGAATCGTCTGCGTGGTGTCAGCAGTGTTCAGCGTTATCAAGCACGTTGCCCTGTTACTCGTCTTTGTCGACCGCGATCTAACGGAAGGGGTGCTTTCATAGAACATGTTTGTCCTTTACGTCCTCTTCTGAGAGCGTTTCGTGTCGATTGTGAGCGGCGGTGAGTCTGAAACGTTTCCCCCTGCCACCCCCCTCCAAAAGAAAGAAAATGATTTTGACGGCGGGTACCGCAGTTCGGTTCGGACCTGCATCGCAGAGGCGTCAAAAGAACGGGGAAATGTAAGTAAATGGGAGTGTGACACCTTCGCATCATGTGATATGGCCACAATGGCTTTGGGCAGAATTATGGTGGAAAATGGTGCCAATGTGACATCTCCCACCTTACACCTCACATGAACTTCCGAACAATCGCTTTTTTTCACACTCGTCGTCACCGTGCTTTTTGTAGAGACGCCGAGCCCGAAGGTGACGTCTCGGGGCGCCACACTTTTGCACCATTACAGAGGTAGGTGGTAGGCAACTTTGAACCAAATTTCAAATTTACACGCTGCAATGAGAGACAATTACGGATTTCCGAAAAATGCTTATTTGTGCAGCGTATAAGCATAGACTAAAGTACGCTTTTAACGAGTTAAATACAGTTTTGTTAAACACAGGTTGCAAGGTGTCAGGCAAATCCAACACCTTCCAGGCCGGCCGAAGTGGCCGTGCGGTTAAAGGCGCTGGAGTCTGGAACCGCAAGACCGCTACGGTCGCAGGTTCGAATCCTGCCTCGGGCATGGATGTTTGTGATGTCCTTAGGTTAGTTAGGTTTAACTAGTTCTAAGTTCTAGGGGACTAATGACCTCAGCAGTTGAGTCCCATAGCGCTCAGAGCCATTTTTGAACACCTTCCATGAAAACCCTGACATGATAGGCAAATCCAGTAGTATGTCACATAGCTCCGAATAAATCGTGACATTAAATTAACCAAAGCAATACGAGTAACGAGTGAGCAAATGGAATACCACAGACTAACACAAGAATGCCGTAAATACATGTCATACCTTCCCACCGTGAGACAGGCGCAGTTCCGAGGGGGAGAAACGAGAACAGCAGCCGAGAGCAGATCCGTGTTAAGCTAGAAGGCCCTACGATAAGCGACGGACACCCACGTCGCCAGCTAACCGACAGGACCACCCCCCAGCCCATGTTAAAAGCTAGAGCCCTCCAGAAGAATAGTATAGATCTTACGATAACACAAAAAGGGCCACACGAGCCGCAAGTTTTAGCATGAGACTTTTTCGCGTCTCTGTTACGTTGCAAACGTTAAAAACATTGGCCGACCACTAAAAGTAACCGACAGGACCACCCCTCAGCCCATGTTAAAAGATACAGCCCTCCAGAAGAACAATATAGATCTTACGATAACACTAAAAGGGCCACACCAGCTGCAAGTTTTAGCGTGAGACTTTTTCGCGTCTCTGTTACATTGCAAACTTTAAAAACATTGCCCCACCACGAAAAGTATAACGTTTCTCATTGGATAGACAGAATTTTGTAGGCGGAGCTTAAGGTTAACATTGAGACCCTGATTGGTCAGATGAAAACACAGTCAGATAGTTTTTTTTAAAACCAACTTCGGTAAATTGTAGTAAGGAGAAGTTTGGGAAGAGATGCTTCCGAGACGGCGAGATGCATGGAGCTGCGCCGGCCGCTGCCCCCTGACGAACACCGACAAGCTAATGAACGCACGCGATGCCGCATTTTTGAGCGCATAAGGCTTATTCACATTTTCTACGTAAGTTAAAATCTGAAACGCGATGATTTTTCTATTATATAATTATTCAGAAGCCACATCAGCCACTGTAATTTACGACAAGTTAGATAAGTAATTAAAGATAATTGAGGGTCCCTGTAGACCATTTTGATAGTTTTCTCTTTTGTGAAACTTAATTTAAACCTAGATTATAGATGTGATATGGCATAGGTCATCCTTCGATCCATTGTAGAACTTGGAAACCCATTCAGGGAATATTCGTTCACATTTTTGTTGAACGCAGTTCGTTTTTATCATCCTGTATTAAAACATTTCCTTTGATCAATAGTGCAATTTATAAACAATGTTTTGTGAGTGGAATAAAATTTCCAATGGTAAACTTAACTGCTTTTTCGACGTTATTTTACCAGCTAACTAAAACTAGGAAAGCCTCGACCCCCTTCCATTAAATTTAGTTAGAATTAAGATTCTTTTACAGGGAGTGCAGTGGAGCTGACGCTGAAATCATTAAGTATTTGGTTATATCATCGCTAGTTTCACTGAACTCTTCTGAACTCTACATGTCTTGTGTGGTCTAGCGTCTCCTTACCAGCGACAGGTCCCAGGTTCAAACTAGTCAATTCTCTAAAAAACACGCTCAGAGCGTCGTTGCGCGAAAGTGGTAGGGAGACACGACTTAGAACAAACAGAAACCACGCAGAATTTTAGAAGGTTACCATTGAAGTTCGTAATTCTGGGTGTACGCAGCCCTGCACCTTAAACTATCGTTTTTAAAGCGTTCTGTCATCACCACACCATGAAAGATTTTCCATTAATTGTAAGGCTGTATAGCAAAATCCTGAATCCGTTTCTACAGATCTTAACGGTTTAACACATACAGAGTATCCCAAAAGATCCTTAGGATCAAAGTGATTAAGTCCGTACAGAATCTAAAAAGAAGTATGTTGTATGAGGGGAAGAGTTGCAAAAAGCAAATAGTTCAGGATGATTGAGGTCGTCAAAGAGCATTGTGTCTGAGACACCCTTTTGTAGTTTATGTTACAAGAGAATCAACTGCTTGTCGCTCTGAAGCTTGTGGCAGTACTTTGAGAAATGATACACAGTCGTCAATGATGCGTAAAAGTTGCAGTTTACCACTGTTTACAGAACATTAACGGTTATAAAAGATGGACCATCATTCTTTAGGGAAAACTGTTGATGTACAGTTTACATATAGCACTGTCCAGAGAGCAGAACAAATGTACAGCATGGAGAAATTATCACAACAGGCGCCATCTTATTTGCAAGAAATTTAGCGCATAAATTTGAAGTAACCAAACAGTGGGTCGTCTAAATCAGAGAATAGCCTAACCCAGTATCTCTACGTAGAACATGTGAGGAGGCAGACGTCACCCCACTGTCCATTGTTGCTAGATGTATCCACGATGGTGGTGATGACATCATCTAAGATGGCGGCCTGTAGACTTGGCAACAGTTCATGACATCATCCAAGATGGCGGCGATGACATCGTCCTAGATGGCGGATCTTACAGGGAAGATAGATCAATTGGGCTATCTCCACTAACCCCAGAAAATGGAGGGAAGTTCAAATTCCATTAGGAATATGGCGGGAAAATAAGTCACTTGGGCTACATCCTACTCCTAGGGATTGGAGGGAAATTTGAATTTTGGCAGTAAGGAAAAGCCACTTAGGCTATCTTTACTGACCTAAGAAAATTGTGGGAAAGAAAGGGTACTTGGACTACCTCCACTAAGCTATGTCATCCGACCCCCACCTCTTCCTAAGGATTGGTGGGAAAATGACTCAGCCTGCACTGGGCTGCTGGAGTGAGGATGGAGTGTATTTATTTTGAAACAGTTTATGTAGGGATGAATTTTTAGAGATAGTATATTTACTACACTGGTCCAAGACACACGCTCTGACATGCTTGGGATCACGGCACACAGCCCACAGACCTGTAAACTACTCCTAAATTACCGAAATAACCCATGTACAATGCTCTGCAGACGCATTTGATAATTGTAAACGTCAAAATAATGCACTGCACAGCCTGCAGACCTGCAAACTACTCATAAATAACGTAAATTGTCAAAATAATAATTCATCTAAAAGACTCTGCAAACATGCTTGCTAATTGTCAACTGTCGAAATCATGAATGCAATCTTTATTTAAACAATTTCACGCATTACTGCCATCCAGTGTGTTCCCCAGGAGGTCTGGAGTCCAACTGACCAAGTATACAGTACTGCACCAGAGGTGCTATCACCCAAGATAGTTATCTAGAGAGGAAAATGTCTCAACCTGCACTTGGCTGCCGGGGAGAGGAAGGGGTGTACTTTATTTATTTGTGAACAATTTATTTAGTGATGTATTTGAAGTAGTATATTTAGTATATTAATCACACTGATATAAAACACACGCTCTGACTTGCTTGTGTTCATGCCACATAGCCTGCAGACCTAAAAAATACACCACCTACTGGCCCCTGTCCATTGGATCACACAGGAGGGTACCGCGCATGCTCCCAAAAGTTGTGATGCATGGCAGCTGCCAAGCCATGCACAGGTGCCCATTCGGGTCTCTCAAGCATGAGGCAACATCATCCGTTTCACAGATGACACCTGAGAAATTCCTCAGAAAATACGTAATCACCTAGGCACCATTGCTGCCACAACTGGACGAGAGCAAAGACTTATTTGCAGAGTGCAGATGCTGTAGGGGCACATGCATGTCAATGCTGCTGCAAGCCACCGCCAGACGCAAGCCAGCACAAGAGCCCTGCCAACAGCATGTCAAAGTGACCTCTACAGTTAAAATTCTTCGAGTGCTATGCTGATGTCACATGTCTATCTACACTACTGGCCATTAAAATTGCTACACCAAGAAGAAATGCAGATGATAAACAGGTATTCATTGGACAAAAATATTATACTAGAACTGACATGTGATTACATTTTCAAGCAATTTGGGTGCATAGATCCTGAGAAATCAGTACCCAGAATAATCACCTCTGGCTGTAGTAACGGCCTTGATATGCCTGGGCATTGAATCAAACAGAGCTTGGATGGCGTGTACAGGTACAGCTGCCCATGCAGCTTCAACACAATACCACAGTTCATTAAGAGTAGTGACTGACGTATTGTGACGAGCCAGTTGCTCTACCACCATTGACCAGACGTTTTCAATTGGTGGGAGATCTGGAGAATATGCTGGCCTACTCAGAAATCTCAACTGTCCAAAACTATGTAATAGAACATGGATGATCGTCAACACCTATCGAGTAACATCCTCGAAGCCGAACATATGACTGGAAAGTACAAAGGACATGCACTATTTATTCCCAGAATACCACTGATCGCTGCTGAACTACCATTCCAGTTTAAAAGACTGCAATTTACAGTCAGATTAGCCAACAGATTTACAACTAAGAAAGCGCAAGGACAATCTTTAAAATATTGCGGCATCAACCTCAAAGACTGCTGCTTCTCTCATGGTCAACTATATGTAGCTTGCTATCAAGTAGGAAATTCAAAAAACTTCTGCTTATACGTTCCGGAGAACAAAATGAAAAATGTTGTTTATAAACAGGTGTTGTAAATAGTTAAGATATGTTTCCACATATTTTTTTTTACTTCTTATACTTCAAAGTTTATCCTTTTATTGCATCTACCACACAAATTCATATCAACTCCCTAAGCGAAGGCGGGTATCCCCGATAGTTGTTTATAGTACCCCCTGTCTGGGCTTAAGTTAAGAATGTTGGCAAATAAGGTGTTCAAATAAGAAGACTCCAACATATTAACAAATAATTTGTTCAGAAATGTGCCACCGTTTTTACTGTTTTACAGCTGAACGTTCCTTCCATCTAGATGTAACAGAACACTCAATTTCGTGATGCCAATTGATGTGCTACTTGAAGGAAAAGTAGTGGTTACAAGGTCTGGAAGCTGATAACTGCTAGGAGAGCTGTGAGCTGATCCCACGCCTCTCCATATCACATCCAAATGAGAGGAGCCGTCCGGCTCATGTGGTGCAGTCGAAGAATTACTATTACTTATTTGATTCAACGCAGCTCGGATTTTACTTGCCAGTTGGTGGATCCCAATCAACGGCATCTTTTCCACCCTGCCGTTTCTTAAGACCCTTGCGTGAAGTTTATTTCTTGGGGACTAGAAGATCTTCTTTGTCAGACATGATGGCTTCGACTCTATTCTGGCAGATGTAAGCTGCTGCAGATGATAAGAGATGTGAGCCAGGTATCACTCGCTGACAAATCTCAGGCAAGAGGGGCGGGGGTGTATACTAGAGGGTATGAAGTATTTTCAATATTTTAGAAGACGAATGTCGACTTGTATACAACCAAAAAAAAACATTTTATTAAAGACATGCGTAATATAGGGGATAGGCAATATAATGTGAACAGTGGTAGTGATGGGATGGTTGTGTTTGATGGTCAACAACGCAGCTAAGTCACGTGTCGTGCTGGTCTGTGCGCTTTCGGAATGGACTAGGCAACAGTGCAGGTTGTTTACGAGTAGTAGACACTTCGTATTTGCATTCAGAGGCCGAGGTAGACGTGCAATGAAAGACCTAACAAAGTTCCAAAGAGGGCAGATTGTGGGGGCCCGATTAGCTGGACCATCAGCAATCAAAACAGCCAAATTATCGAATGTTTCAAGAGCAACTGTTTCAACAGACACGGCAGCCTACACAAAACGTGGAAAGACATCATCTTGTAAGTATGGGCACAAATCAAAACTAAGTGACAGAGATCGACGTAGACTAACACGAATTGTATTAAAACATGACAAAACTACGGCAGCTAAAGTGACTGCAGAGCTCAATAGCCATCTTCGAGATCCCGTATCTATCGACAACGTCCCCCGAATTGTCCATGAAGCAAATATTCGTGGAAGAGCTGCTATACCGAAACCATTAGTGACGACAACCAACGCAAAGAAGCGTGAAATATGGTGTAAGGAGCATAAATCCTGGGCGGCTGATCAGTGGAAACACGTCATATGGTCCGACGAATCAACATTCTCGTTATTTCCAACACCGTGCCAGGTTTACGTCTGGAGAACGCCAGAAGAAGTCTACAATCCTGATTGTTTGTTTCCAATAATTAAGTATGGAGGTGGATGGCTGATGGTGTGGACAGTCATATCATGGTATTCTGCTGGTCCCATCATTATTCCGAAAGGCTATGTTACTGCCAACGATTATGGGAACATTTTAGGTGATCAGGTGCACCCCATGACTCAAATGTGTGTTCCCCAACAATGATGACATATTTCAGGATGATTATGCACTCGTTCACGCAGCCAGTACAGTACAATAGTTGTATGAGGAGCGTGCAACTGAACTGCAGCGTCTTCGCATGAACAGCGCAGTCCCCGGACTTGAGCATTATTAAATCCTTGCAGCCGGTATTGGAGTGCAGACTCTGGAGCAGATTTCCACCTCCCTCGTAACTGCTGGAGTTAGAACGGGTTAGGGAGGCATAACATTTCACTTGAGACTATACAATCATTATTTGCCAGTATTGTAAGAAGAGTTGGCTTGGGGGTTGGGTTGTTTGGGGAAGGAGGCCAGACAGCGAGGTCATCGGTCTCATCGCATTAGGGAAGGACGGGGAAGGAAGTCGGCCGTGCCCTTTGAAAGGAACCATCCCGACATTTGCCCGGAGCGATTTAGGGAAATCACGGAAAACCTAAATCAGGATGGCCGGACGCGGGATTGAACCGTTGTCCTCCCGAATGCGAGTCCGGTGTCTAACCACTGCGCCACCTCGCTCGGTATTGGAAGAAGAATCGCAGCTGCAGTACGGGCAAATAGGGGTCCAACCTCTTAGTAAGTACAGGTGTTCCCATTATTTTGCTTATCACCTGTACCGACGTTTAATTCATTTTCTTGAAAGAGAAACACCTTTTTAACTACATTTTCCCTTTCTCTGAGAGTTAGGGGGAGGCCATGGCAACTCCTTGCCCCAGCGTATAGGCTCACATGGTCTCCGGCGCTGCCCTCACACTACGCAACACGCCACTTGCGTTCCGACTCTGCAGTCATTTATTTGCAGAGATCTCGGTGGCGCCCTGCGACTGGCGGAACTAACGATGAGCTATGGCCCAGCACGCTCTTATCCCGAATGCAGGACGCGACCACGCAAGTCCTGCCGACACAGGAGAGCCATGGTGGGGTGGAGGATGGATGAGGGGGGGGAGGGGGGGGGGGTTAGACGACGCGAAATCCGGCTGAGCAACCTTCCGCTCGCACACCAACTTAATTTCTGTCGGCTATCTCCGCGGCAGGATTACTGACGCACTGCGCACAAAAGTCGTTTAGATTAGCGGCAAATGGAGACCCGACGACCTGCGGAGAGGGAAGAGCATTCTGCTCCGGGAAATGGAGGCAGTACTTCATTAGCGGTGTGCTCCTCTTTCCTGTCTGGAACCTGATCAATAGCGCACACTGCAGTGGCAAAATATTGCAGAGCTTGGTGTCCAGGGTAGGTGAAACACAGGTTCACGAAGGAGACTACGGCAAAGAGAAATAAAAAAGGACCGTTGCCGTGATGAGTATGAAATGGGACTCAGGTGAGGCAAACTTTTATTACATTCTGAATGCATGTATTCTGTTAATTTGGTCGGGGGATTTCGAATAATGATCGTATGTATCATAAATTCATTGTTTCCTTTATGATCATCATCTTTATCAAGCATTTCGTAAGCGCTTTTACATAAAGACCAGCTCTACACTTTTTCGAGCCTTACTGTATTCACCTAAGTCCATCCATGTCCTTATCTTGCACAATCTATGCACCTTCCATTAGGACGTCTTCTTGTCCTTTTTCGTCTTGAAATTCAGCAACGCACTTCCTTAATCGGTCTACTATCAGTTCACCTGAATACATCTCTCGCTTGCTACTTCAATTTCATCGCTGTCATGACTACGTATTCCGCTACGGCTTTTCCCCTGTTTCTCTCCTAGAGCGTCTCAACATGTTCCTCTTGATTAGTTCGCTCAGCAGCTCTCAGGTTTTATTGGTAGTTTTCGCATTAAAAATACATGTCACACTTCCATAGATCACAATTTGTTATACACTCCTGGAAATTGAAATAAGAGCACCGTGAATTCATTGTCCCAGGAAGGGGAAACTTTATTGACACATTCCTGGGGTCAGATACATCACATGATCACACTGACAGAACCACAGGCACATAGACACAGGCAACAGAGCATGCACAATGTCGGCACTAGTACAGTGTATATCCACCTTTCGCAGCAATGCAGGCTGCTATTCTCCCATGGAGACGATCGTGGAGATGCTGGATGTAGTCCTGTGGAACGGCTTGCCATGCCATTTCCACCTGGCGCCTCAGTTGGACCAGCGTTCGTGCTGGACGTGCAGACCGCGTGAGACGACGCTTCATCCAGTCCCAAACATGCTCAATGGGGGACAGATCCGGAGATCTTGCTGGCCAGGGTAGTTGACTTACACCTTCTAGAGCACGTTGGGTGGCACGGGATACATGCGGACGTGCATTGTCCTGTTGGAACAGCAAGTTCCCTTGCCGGTCTAGGAATGGTAGAACGATGGGTTCGATGACGGTTTGGATGTACCGTGCACTATTCAGTGTCCCCTCGACGATCACCAATGGTGTACGGCCAGTGTAGGAAATCGCTCCCCACACCATGATGCCGGGTGTTGGCCCTGTGTGCCTCGGTCGTATGCAGTCCTGATTGTGGCGCTCACCTGCACGGCGCCAAACACGCATACGACCATCATTGGCACCAAGGCAGAAGCGACTCTCATCGCTGAAGACGACACGTCTCCATTCGTCCCTCTATTCACGCCTGTCGCGACACCACTGGAGGCGGGCTGCACGATGTTGCGGCGTGAGCGGAAGACGGCCTAACGGTGTGCGGAACCGTAGCCCAGCTTCATGGAGACGGTTGCGAATGGTCCTCGCCGATACCCCAGGAGCAACAGTGTCCCTAATTTGCTGGGAAGTGGCGGTGCGGTCCCCTACGGCACTGCGTAGGATCCTACGGTCTTGGCGTGCATCCGTGCGTCGCTGCGGTCCGGTCCCAGGTCGACGGGCACGTGCACCTTCCGCCGACCACTGGCGACAACATCGATGTACTGTGGAGACCTCACGCCCCACGTGTTGAGCAATTCGGCGGTACGTCCACCCGGCCTCCCGCATGCCCACTATACGCCCTCGCTCAAAGTCCGTCAACTGCACATACGGTTCACGTCCACGCTGTCGCGGCATGCTACCAGTGTTAAAGACTGCGATGGAGCTCCGTATGCCACGGCAAACTGGCTGACACTGACGGCGGCGGTGCACAAACGCTGCGCAGCTAGCGCCATTCGACGGTCAACACCGCGGTTCCTGGTGTGTCCGCTGTGCCGTGCGTGTGATCATTGCTTGTACAGCCCTCTCGCAGTGTCCGGAGCAAGTATGGTGGGTCTGACACACCGGTGTCGATGTGTTCTTTTTTCCATTTCCAGGAGTGTACATTCAGACTGTAGATTTTCCGTTTTCTGCGCAATGCTTAGAGAATAAGGGCCTCCCTTTAAGTAATCCTTCAACCTGTAACGACCGTGTTCATGAAAAAGAAAAAGAAAAAAATTAATTGATCTGTAAGTGGACGTTAACTCTGGCGAATACTAGTAAAGGAATGGGAAGAAACCTGACTGCTCATCTATGACTCGAGCAAACATTCTGCAGCATTTAATGCTGGCATAATTCATAATATTTGACTGCTCTTAGAATTTACTAAATAGTACCCTTACTTGCAAGAGAATAATCATTAATACTCACCAACACAAGCAGACAGATTCTTCAAATGACTCTGGGATACTACAATATAATTTTCTATTTGTAAACAGGTTTTATACATAATAAAAGTGTACAATTTCAAACTTTCCGCTTTCTAAACCCTCGCTCTGACTGATCGAAGCTGATTGGGTCAATGGCGGACATTTTGCTACGCATGCCTTTTACTAATACTGAGAGTGAAATATCGTATAGTCCACTGCAGACTATACCCAGGCATGCAAAAGAAAGAGCAACAGACGCAAATACTGTGAGCACCAATTTATATACGTGGTGGCCAGGAAGCATGGTCAATATTCGGGAATGTGACAGGAATGACAGTGCGAAACAGAAAACAATCTAGTAAACGTCGGCTGTAAAATGCATCCCTCAACAGATATTTGAACTTCATCTTCATCTTCGATACTGTGAAACAAATCCCTTCTATTACGAGTTCTTTGATTTCCATATTTTGAAAATGGCAGTGTGGACTAAAATAGGAAAAGTAGGTCCAGTAAATCTGGGCTTCAGATTTCGTACCTTAACAGCTATGAACATTTATTTATTCATATTTGCTAATGTGAAACACATTCCTTCAACTGAGCAAGTGCTCATAGCCCTTAAGGTATGCATTTTACAGCCCATATTTACTAGACAAAGTTTTCTTGCTTTAGTGCATACTACCTCTTCTCAAAATATGGAAAAGTAGGACTTCTTGCACAATAATGTAACGCAAAAACCGTTGATAGCTCTTAAGATTTGCATTTTAGAAACAATGTTTACTAGATTGTCATACTCCTGAATATTGACTACTCCTGGAACACTGTGTATAACAAAAAAAAAAAAAAAAAAAAAAAAAAAAAATACAATGATTTTGTTATTATTGTATCAAGTCAAAAACGTGCATTGTATGGAAATACTAAGGAATTTAACGTAAACAGTTACCAGTCTCTTTTTTATTTTGAGGTAAACGCATTATTCGTTGGATTCACTTTTAGTTCAGATTTTGCAATTACTGGAAAAGTTATTTAAATAAGAAACAAAAAGCATAATCGTGAGAGGACAGTTGTCATACATTTAAAATGTTCTACGAAAGGAACCTAACAGTAAGAAAGACACAAGACGTTCCCACGCTGGTGGTCCACAAAAGTATTCCAGTAGTTATAATCCCTGCTAAATAATGCTGATTCAGCTTTCCCTTGAAACTGATCGTTAGTATGAAGATGGAGTAGAGAAGTGTGTACCTTCTCCTTGTTGGATGAAGCATTTGTGGTCGACAATGCAAACAATTAATGTAATTGTCACTAAATAACATGCTTTTTACCAGTATTATTGTAGCTACTTATGTTCATAATCTGACAGTGGGTGTCAGCTGCTAGATCTCCAATGATATGGTAAAAGTAGAAGCTGGCAGTGTGTGTGTGTGTGTGCCATAACAAGACAGTAGGACTGACTTCTGCTCTTACGTAGAGTAAAAACATGTAACACTTTGATGAAATGCACTGAACAGTAGTTTTAATATATGAATTTAATACTCAATCTTACAGGTAAGAAACTAGGGTTGCTATACTTTCAGCTACCAACTTCAACCACTTTTTAGTAGCCTTGTTGCAATTGCTTCGATCAGCAAATGTCACATCCTGTCTCGAAAGTTCGTTTTTGTGCGCTAGTGGAACATAACTACAGGTAAGTCCAACATAAAAAATGATATATCAACAGGTCAGTAAGGTCATTTATATAATTCTAGTGTACACGGTGCATTAGCATCGTCACCCCTAATCAGGTGCTTGGTAAAGTGTAGAAAATTCGTTTTTGCACCACTGTAACATATCATCATTTAGGCCTGTGACGAACTGTCAACCGTCACTGCACTGCCTGCTTAGCATGTTTACACACGTGTTTACCCACATGTGTTTTCTTGCTGTTATATAACAACAACACAGACAATATAGACGTGGAAACAGCATTGCGGCACTTACACAGACTGTTACCTGATTGCATACTGAAGCTCCATGCGATATGTTTAAAAGTAGTATGCCAGTTCGAAACCTTCCCGTCTCCTCTATACCTCTTTTGCTAATGATAACCCTCTCTTTTACAATTACCTATGTAACCTTTCCTTAGGATTTCCATCTCTTGCTTAATAATAACAAACGAAATCTTCCCTTTGAAATTTATTCTCTTTCTCTATCTTTGCATACAAATTTAATTGCTCCTTATTAAAAGTGATTTTCTGATTATTTCGACGAAACATAGAATGTGTCGTCGTCGTGGCCCACAGTCGTTATCTGCAATAACCTAAAACTGTTCCTTACCTTTTTTACTGTTACTTGACCGCCATCTGACTGCTACATCGAACTGCGACATGAATATACTTACTCTGTTTTACTATACTCTATTAGCTGCTGATGGGCTTTCGTAATATGTGGCTGTATTTATTACCAAAGCTGACGTTATTCTTTGATAGCAAAGCTGACGTTATTCTTTAATTAATTTGACTGAAGTTACGCAATTCATAGTTTCTTGACAACAATAAAATTTTGCAAAGTTTTACGTTGATGGTTTTTGGGATGGATTATAATTAGAAATGCAATATTGCTGGCAAAAGTTAATTATATTCTGAATGAAATAATTTTACAAACGTTCAAATGGGACTTACTTTTTACAATAATCTTACAACTAGCAATGCGCAAACATACCTTCAGTAGTCTTGAGTTTCTCAAAAAATTAATTCAATAATATTTGTTCCTCTTATTATAATAGTTAGCTGATGTCTCTGTACTTCCGTTTATAATCTCTTGTAAATCGTAACTAGTGGCTGGCAGGCACACCGCTCCTTTCAACCTCTCGCTTCAGACCTGCTACCGACTCGCTTCACTTCTCGCTTACTACTGACTTCCTACGAACGCTAAAGTGCGGTCTCTCCTGCCAACAGTGCTTTCTGGTCCAGACAATCCCTGCTACCATTACAAAATGTATCAATGCGCGATCGTTCCCGCTCTTTTCTTAACATGTATCCATACGCGGTCCCTCCCGCCCATTTTAAAATTATATCAATTTGCGGTCTCTCTTGTCAACAATACTTTCTGGTGCAGACATTCCCTGCTACCACAATTATTTACAACATGACAAATATTGATTATTCCTACTTAATCCTATTAATAAAATATAAACATCTTTCATAAATTGTGATTTGACAATAAACAATAGAAATATACACGTCTTATAAGTTTTTCTCCTGCTTTTCAATGGACATGTTATCTAAAATCATACTGGCTAAATGTACTTGCTATTAGAAACCTGTAATATTTGAGGTACTTTTTGTTTCTCTAATTGCCATGTATGTTTTTTTTGTAACGTTATGTAGTAGCGCTTTTACTATGAGCTATATCAGCTACGAACACACCATATATTATTTTATTTATTTTTCTACATAGCCAATTATTACCGCTTACGAGTGTCTACCTATAATGGTCGTTGTAAATACTTGTACTAATGTAGTATGTAACGCTTTTACTTGTTTCTCTGGTGTCTAATATACATATTCAAGTAGAATATTTATCTGTAGCTTACATCGTATGCTATTTTACTGTGTCTGTATACTATGGTGTATTGTGCAATGTTCTTCGGAATGCATGCATGTCCAAAGTAGCAGACACTGCAGACGAACTACAGCTGTCTGAAACAGAAGATGTATTCTCAATTTACAATTGCTAATAGAAATCACCTGTACTGTTTGTTACTGGAATATAAAAGTTTGTGCCGGATTTCCCACATAACGAGAACGGTCGCCTTAACCACTTTAAGGGGGGTAGGACGTCAAACAGGGCGACTTGGAGCAGGAGAGGCACCACAAGACATTTTAATTTCCAAGGTCTATACTTTTACAAGTAAATTCATAAAACTTTGTCAGCATGACTAGGAAGGATTCAGGATTCACATTCGTAGCAGTTGAAGTTCAAAAACATAACAAAATAATTTTTTTTACATGTGAAATTTCATCATTTTTTCACTTACTATTGACTGCATTTGTTTTTATAGGTACGCTTTTCTTCATAAGTACGAGAGACTGTTAGATGAATTTTGCACAGCATACAAACCATACTTACAGGTGTCTAAAAACTCTAAAATCTATTTCATTTATGAAAAAATGAATGAGCTGTTACGTTTTAAACTTTATGTTTAGAAAAAAATCAAATTTTGTAGTTAATTATGTCAATTTTACCACAGTTTTTAATAGATTTGGAAAATTCTAGAGTTTCATACACCTCTAAATATGGTTTGTAAGCTGTGCAAAATTCATCAAAGAATCTCTCTTACTTGTGAAGAAAAATGTACCTATAGCAACAAATGCAATCAACAGTAAGTGAAAAAATGATGAAATTTAATATCTAAAAAAAATTTATTTTGTTATGTTTTTGCACTTCCACTGCTATGAATGTGAATCCTGAATCCTTCCTGGTCATGCTGACAAAGTTTTATGAATTTATTTGTAAAATTATAGACAGTGGAAATTAAAATGTCCTGTGGTGCCTCTCCTGCTCCAAGTCAGCCCGTTTGACGTCCTACCCCCCTTAACTATCTGTGCATGCCTGCCACATCAATCCAACCATCCACATGTCCACATTCTGTACTGGCACACTTTCTGCGATTCATGTACAGGAAGAGACTTTATTATTATTGTCATGGCCTGTCTAGCCGCTTATTTTGCAATGTCTGAATTTAGAGTGTACTGTGCAATGTGCTTCCGACATACACTACGCAGTACAGTAATTAGACAGAGCAGTTTACGAATACATCCCCTATTATATTTTAGACGTTTTCAGATTTGAAAACGAAGATTTAAATATGCCAAAACTACTCATACTGTACAAAAAATTGCGATCTTGGGTAGTGAAATGTTCGTAGAAGAAGAGTTCACTACTTAGAATTACAGATCGTCTCCTACAAGACTGATTACGTCAGATAATTATTAATTAATGAAGACAAGCAATTAACTTTAATAGCAGATGCAGCCCACGTGGAGGCAGTACAACAATAAGTCTAAATCCACTATCAACACAAAACTAGGTGTTCAATGCACTGGCGGTACAGTAAGTGGACAGAGACATTATGTGTAGATTACATGCATAGTACTTTGTTCACTGCCTGGACAGAACTCGGTACTTTTCCCGCTGACACTTGTCGACACACTCAAATACTTCTGTGATACTGAACATGTGGCTGAACACAAGGTGAGCATATAGCTCTACCATGGGCCTCACTGTGCTTGAGCATGTCAGCTGGCTGCCATGCTTCTATTTGTGTCTGTGGGGGTGCCAACCTTGAGCCTCGTGGTGCGACTTACCGATCGCACCACAATCTTTCCCCCAAAACTTTGCACCATTGTTGTGTAATGCTATGGCCTGGACCGATGGCAGCAGGAGGAGGGGGGGGGGGGCGTCTGGATGCAGATGTTACTGAAATTGCTGAGAGGACAGGGTCTGAGACTGTCCATACTCAAGTATCACCTGGTGGATGGTGGGGAACAAAGGTTAAGAAACAGGCCACAGGGTGTACGCTCACAACCAGGGAAGTAGCTGGACCCTCTGGCGCGACCAGACGCAATTCCTTGAGAGGAACCTTCTTGGGCTTCAACGAGCTGCAGTGGCGACACTGGATGCAGTTGCTCAACATCAACGTCCATGGGTGCCACTGAATGTGGACATGGAGAAGACGGCTGCTTCTGCGGTCTCATACATAAAACTGGGTCTGCAGGCAAGGAATCTGCGACAGAGTCATGTAGCCAAGAACGACGCATTTGGATCTGATGCCGCTGGTACAGTCTCATTGAAGCCTGGACAGCATAAAAGATTTGCCCCACACATGTGTAACATCATCATCTTTCTGTGACCAACCTTTGCCAAACATCCTGATAGACATAGAGCCCTGAGGCTGAAACACTGTGGGACGTAGCGGAATGTAGGACTTCTATAGTGGACACAGAAGATACAGATGCATGCAGTGGCAGTGACTATGCTGGAGCTCTGCTAGCATCTTGCCGTTTTGTGACAAGGAGCGACAGGTCGAGAGAAACATCTTGAGGGCCTGATCTCACATGTGGAAAGAGCGGAGCTTGTCCATTTTGTCTTAAAAGTGGACACAAGACGTTCAGCTTCTCCATTGGGTTGCAGTTGAAACGACGCTGTCATGACGCCCTGAATGCCTCTGGCCTGGCATAACTGACCAAAGTCGGCGACTGTGGTCCATTGTCAGAGCCACTGACTGTGGGAAACACTTAAAGACTACGGATTGAGGTGAAGGTCGACAGTGTACTGGTAGTTATGGTGGACTGCATTAGGAAGACAAAAGAAAACTTGCTGTATGCATCCACCACCAGTAACTATCGTTTATTCAAAAACGTCCTGGAAAATACACATGAAGACACTGCCATGGGTTATTGAGCACGAACATCAAAAATACATTGTGTCACAGCAGACTAATGGTCTACATGGGCTTTAATGGGTGGTCAACTGTTCATTTTGGGTCCATACCCATCCACTTATAGTGGCACTAAGATAATTGCTTGGTACACACCCACTGCAACACCTCCTGCTGGAGGGACCGAAGATCCAAAGGACCTTCTCTGCATGGAGGAGGAGAACCTCCATAAGCACAGAAACAGCGTGCCAGCCGCAAAATAATGGCGTACCAGTCCTTTAGACTCTGAGGCCACCCACATGTACTTCGTGCAAAATCACCCATAGAACTGGGTCAGATGTAGTTTCACCGACAGTGTGTCCGCTCCCAGCAGCTGAGTGGTCAGCGCGACAGAATGTCAGTAGTAAGGGCCCGGGTTTGATTACCGGCTGGGTCAGAGATTTTCTCCGCTCAGGGACTGGGTGTTGTGTTGTCCTAATCATCACTTCATACCCATCGACGCGCGAGTCACCGAAGTGGTGTCAAATCGAAAGACTTGCTTCCGGCGAACGGTCTACCCGACGGGAGGCCCTAGTCACACGAGGTTTACATTTACATTTACTGACAGTGTGTCAGTAGTCCATTGGAAGCCCCTGAAGTGGGTCGAGGGCCTGGGAATCTATTTGAAAACAGAAACCTAGGACTAATCAAAGGTTGAATCTGACCTACTGATATCTGAGACAACAAATCAGTGTTGAAATGGTTAGCAGTGGGACTATAAGGGTCCACCATTACAATTTTCTGCGCTGTTTTTGCCGATCCAAGCTTGGAGGTATTGAGCAGAGTCGCAAGAGGCCTGTGGTCTGAATAAAATAGAAGCATCACCCATACAGGTACTGATTAAATTTGGTACCTCCACAAATAATATACAGCGCCTCTTTTTCCAAATCAATTTAGTTCCATTCTATTTTTTTGAAAGTTTCTGAAGCGAGGGAAATCAGACTGTCAGTAGATACTATCCTTTGGGAGAATACCGATCTAAAGCTATAGTGTGAAACATCCACTGCAAGGACAATTGGCTTGTTTGAGTGGAATCAGACGGCGATCGCTGAGGAGGGATTACTGATATTCCTTGGACTACCAGACAAATGGAACGCCTTTCCGGCGCAACCACTTCAGTGGAGTAGATATCTGTGCTGTAGTATGAACAGATTCGATATAACATTCCAGTTTTCCCATCACCACCTGCAGTTTCTCAACATTACGAAGTGCTGGAATACCTTTAATCCCTTACAAATACGACTGTGCTGCATGAGTGCCCTGAGCGTTAATGACACGACACAAATACTCGATTTCCATTGAGGAAAGTGAACGCTTTGCCCTGTCATACTTCAGGCCTGCTCTTCAAAGCACTTTGAATATATGGCCGGCCGCACGGAGAGGCCGCGCGTTTTGAGGCGCCATATCACGGACTGAGGGGCCCCTCCCGCCGGAGATTCGAGTAGCCCCTTGGGCATGGGTGTGTGTGTTGTTCTTAGCATAAGTTGGTTTAAGTAGTGCCTGAGTCTTGGGACCGATGACCACAGCAGTTTGGTCCCTTAGGAATCTACACACATTTGAACAATTTTTGAATAGACGGCCGATGTAGTGAAAATGTTCTTCAGGTGTGCGGCCAGAATCCACAGTGTCATCCACGAGGTCGACTAAACTAGATCTTTGCTGTTAGCTGTTCCAAAAACTGTTGAAATATGGTGGGAATCAATTCACTGCCGAATGGTAGGCACTGAAATTTGAGTAGCTCCGAGGAGGTACTGATGAGAAAAGTCAGAAAATATGCTTCTTGTAAGTATATTTTTGAAAAGAAGGGACCCTTTCTTAGTTTGTCGGACCGTGAACAGCCCGTTAGATTTTTTTAGAACTAGCAGGGGGGGGGGGGGGATGCCCACTCACTCGAGGGAAAATACTGAAATATCTTGTCACCTTTGGAATTCCTGCGCGATTTCATCACGAATGGCATATGGGGCAGGTCAAACACGATAAAATCTTGGCTGAACATCACTATTATCGTGTCACACGAGCCTTCAAATCTCGAGCTTTTCTAAATCCTTCTCGAAATATGTGACTGAACTTATTAGACAGTTCGTTAACACTGTCTTGAGGCACTCATCACCCACTCCAGAATAACATCTCCAGATCAGAGATTACAAAAAACTATATCCAGGCTACCGAGACAGTGAATGCTCTCATCTCCACCGATCTCTGGTCTCTTCTTCGCGTCATCTCTCTCCAACGGCCCGGAATAGAGTCCTCGACAAAATACCGTTCTCTCACTAACTCCGAAAGAAATGAAGATGTGCCAGCCCCACCATGACGCATGGCTGCCAATAGTGGCCAGTTTTGAATTTCAGCGCCAATCATAAATGTTCAAATTGCTGCACACAACCCCTCAGAACACCACGAAAAATCCGATTTAAATTGGATGCTCGCTGCCAATAAGTAGTGGGGCCTTGTTACGACATCACCCATTACCAACTGTCCGCCAATCAGCTTACTCTTGAAAGTACGCACTGCAAGACAGAGGAGTGGGAAGAAGGAAGAATAACTACTGTACCAAAATACCTGTGCTAATGTGGGGCGCTGGGTTATGGGACACCCCACTATCACCCATCCATGATTATAAGAACACAATGACACGAAGCCTAAGTGACTTGGTCCAGACACCACGGCATCGTGCTGGCAGATTCCACGCAATCTTCATTGCCTTCACCGTGGCTGAGAGAAAGCTGATGGCGCCTTTGAAAGAGAGTGCCCCTGACCACCGCTATTGGCTCCGTCATTCCTGGAACACTGTGGGCATGGTCGCAAACAGCTCCCATTTCCTGCATGACATTCGCACACGGAATGTCCACCGACAGATCTAGGGAAATATAGCAAATGGAGTAAAACCCGTCATCTGATTTTACTTGAACAAAGAATAATTAAAGCTATTGACACCCTATTATCTCCCTTTTGTCAACCTCCAAGAGGTCAGTTAAACAAAATAAATGAGAGAGGACAAGCCAAACTGAATTGATGTCTCACATACGATTAACCAAATGAAAGAATCAAGACCAGAAATGGTGGGGGCTGTCGCAGGAACACAGAACATGGAGAGACGTATTTGTCGTTGCACTGAAAATGTCGCCGGCAGGTTGAAAACACCTAATACAGTAATGCGATGCTGATTATACACTGAACAGCTAAAGAAATTGGTGTGTTGATGTTTTTGTTTTGTGGTCTTCAGTCTAGAGACTGGTTTGATGCAGCTCTACATGATACTCTATCCTGTGCAAGCCTTTTCATCTCCGAGTAGCTACTGCAGCCTACATCCTTCTGAATATACTTAGTGCATTCATCTCTAGGTCTCCCTCTACGAGTTTTGCTCTCCACGCTTCCCTCAAATACTAAATCGGTGATCCCTTGATGCCTCAGAATGTGTCCTACCAACAGATCTCTTCTTTAGTCATATTTTGCCACCAATTCCTCTTCTCCCCATTTCTATTCAGTACCTCCTCATTAGTTATGTGATCTACTCACCTGATCTTCAGCATTCTTTTGTAGCACCACATTTCGAAATCTTCTATTCTCTTCTTGTCCAAACTATTTATCGTCTATGTTTCACTTCCATACATCATGGCTGCACTGCATACAAATACTTCCTGACACTTAAATCTATACTCGATGTTAACAAATTTCTCTTCTTCAGAAACGCGTTCCTTACCGAAGCCAGTCTACATTTTATCTCCCTACTTCGACCATCATCAGTTATTTTGCTCCCCCAATAGCAAAACTCATTTGGTTTGTCTCATTTCCTAATCTATTCTCTCAACATCACCTGATTTAATTCGACTCCATTCCATTATCCTTGCTCATTATACAGATTGAATAACACAGGGGGTACGCTACAACCTTGTCTTACTCCCTTCTCAACCATTGCTTCCCTTTCATGCCCCAGGACAGCCTTTCGCTCCCTGCATTTTACACTGCCATTTTCAGAATTTGAAAGAGAGTATTCCAGTCAACATTGTCAAAAGCTTTCTATAAGTCCACAAATTCTAGAAACGTAGGTTTTCCTTCCCTTAACCTATTTTCTAAGATAAGTCGTAGGTTCAGTATTGCCTCGCGTAATCCAAACTGATCTTCCCAGAGGTCATCTTCTACCAGTTTTCCCACTCTGTATAGAATTCGTTGCAACCATGACTTATTAAAATGATAGTTCGATAATGTTCACACCTGTCAACACCCGCTTTCTTTGGGACTGGAATCATATGTTCTTCTTGAAGTGTGAGGGTATTTCGCCTGTCTCATAAATCTTGCTCACCAGATGTCAGAATCTTGTCATGGCTGACTCTCCCAAGATTATCAGTAGTTCTAATGGAATGTTGTCTATTCCCAGGGCCTTTTTTTAAACTTAGGTCTTTCAGTGCTCTGTCAAGGTCTTCATGCACCATCATATCTCCAATTTCATCTTCATCTACATCCTCTTCCATTTCCATAATATTTCCCTCAAGTACATCGGACTTTTATAGACCCTCTATGTACTCCTTCCACCTTTCCATTTCCCTTCTTTGCTTAGGACTGGTTTACCATCTGAGCTCTTGATATTTATATAGGTGGTTCTCTTTTCTCCAAAGGTCTCTTTAATTTTCCTGTAGGCAGTATCTATCTTACCCCTGGTGATATATGCCTCTACGTCCTCACATTTGTCTTCTAGCCAACCTTGCTTAGCCATTTTGCACTTCCTGTCGATCTCATTTTTGAGACGTTTGTATTCCTTTTCGCCTTCTTCATTTACTGAATTTTTATATTTTCTCCTTTCATCAAGTAAATTCAAAATCTCCTCTTTTGCTCAAGGATTTCTACTAGCCCTCTTCTTTTTACCTACTTGATCCTCTGCTGCCTTCACTATTTCATCTCTGAAAGCTATCCATTCTTCTTCTGCTGTATGTCTTCCCCTGTACCTGTCAATCGTTCCCTAATGCTCTCCCTGAAGCTCTCTACAGCCACTGTTTCTTTCACTTTATCCAGGACCCATCTCTTTAAATTCGCTCTTTTTGCAGTTTCTTCAGTTTTACTCGGCTGTTCATAACTAATAAATTGTGGTCAGAGACCACAACTGCCTCCAGAAATGTCTTACAATTTAAAACCTGGTTCCTAAATATCTGTCTTACCATTATACAGTATTATCCACTTGCAATCTTCCAGTGTCCCCAGACCTCTTCCACGTATACAACCATCTTTCATGATTCTTAAGCCAAGTGTTAGCTATGATTAAGTTATGCTGTGTGCAAAATTCTACCAGGCGGGTTCCCCTTTCATTCCTTATCCCCAGTCCACATTCACCTACTACTTTTCCTTCTCTTCCTTCCTTTACTACCGAATTCCAGTGCCCCATGACTATAAAATTTTCATCTCCATTAACTATCACACCTGCCTAATATCGTGTAGGGCTCCCGCGAGCACGGAGATGTGCCACAACACAACTTGCCATGGATTCGACTAATGTCTGAAGCTGTGCTGGAGGGAACTGACACTATGAATCATGCAGGGCTGTCCATAAATTCGGAAGAGTACGACGGTGTGGAGATCTCTTCTGAACAGCACATTGCAAGGCATTCGAAATATGCTCAATAATGTTCATGGCTGGGGAGTCTGGTGGCCAGAGGAAAGGTTTAAACTCACAAGCGTGTTCCTGGAGCCACTCTGTAGCATTCTGGACGTGTGGGGTGTCGCATTGTCCTGTTGGAATTGCCCAAGTCCGTCGGAAGGCGCAATGAACATGAATGGAAGCAGGTGATCAGACGCGATGCTTAGTACGTGTCACCTGTCAGAGTAGTATCTGGACGTGTGAGTGATCCCATAGCACTCCAACTGCACACGCCCTACACCATTGCAGAGTCTCCACCATCTTGAACAGTCTCTTGGTGACATCCAGGCTCCATGGATTCATGAGGTTGTCTCCATACCCGTACACGTCCATCCGCTCGATACAATTTGAAACTAGACTCGTCCGACCAGGCAACATGTTTCCAGTCATCAACACTCCAATGTTGGCGTTGACGGGCCCAGGCGAGGCGTAAAGCTTTGTATCGGACGGTCATGAAGAGTACATGAGTGGTCCTTGGGCTCTGAAACCTCATATCGATGATATTTCGAAGGTTCGCACGCTGACATTTGTTGATGGCCCAGCATTGAAATCTACAGCAATTTGCGGTAGGGTTTCACTTCTGTCACGTTGAACGATTCGCTTCAGTCTTCGTTGGCCCCGTTATTGCAGGATCTTTTTCCGGCCGCAGCTATGTCAGAGATTTGATGTTTTACCGGATTCCCGATATCCACGGTACAGTCGTGAAATGGTCGTACAGAAAAATCCTCATTTCATCGGTACCTCGGAGTTGCTGTCTCCATCGCTCGACTATAACACCACATTCAACCTCACTTTGATAACATGCCATTGTGGCAGTAGTAACCGATCTGACAACTGAGCCAGACACTTGTTGCCGAGTGCAGCGCTGTATTCTGTCTGTTTTCATATCTCTGTACTGGAATCTGCAAATCTATACTAGTTTCTTTCGCGCTTCAGCGACATTGAAAACGTGGCATAAGGCTACTGCAGTGGTGGGTTCCCTAAATCAGAAGTGTAAGGGCCCTTCAAATGAAAACGAGACATATGGAAAAAGGTAAACTTTATATTACTTCAAAAGTAATCGTCATAACTATTAATACATTTATGCCACCGTGCGACAAGATGGCGCCTTCATGGAAAAATGTTTGTGGTTGCCTAGAGAATCATGACTGTACCCAGGCATACAACTTTTCATCCTAAGGAAATCGACAGTCACAAATGTCTTTCTTCAGGGCTTCAAAAATTATGGAAACTGCTTGGGGAGAGATCAGGTTCTGTAAGGACTTCCCAGGGAAGCTCCTGAAGCGTAGTCGAAACGAAAACGGCAACACATAATGCCAAGGTTGCGTCTACTGTTATTCATGTATACAAGTATTGAAAGGTTCCCTCCAGACACGTTTCACATAGTTGTTACTTGGAATACTCATATTACATTCTGTTAGTCAGCTGATTACTCTTCTATGGTTTGTTTTATATTTATCAAAGCTGGAAAGAAGAGTTCGTAGGGAACCCTCATTTATTGACTTTGTTTCCTGTATTTCACATGAACAATGTTCTTTTTACTCTATCTATAATACTGACCATGGATAAGCTCTATAATATGGGGATAAGTGAGTAATTTGATGTCTACTTGTTACTGGAGAGACAGGTTAGATTTGTATTTTTTTCTTTGTCGTGGTTGCCTAGCTTTCCATGGAATTTTTTTCTTAAAATAGTGTCTGGCCTGAGATGGCCATCGACGATGTCGTCCCGCTGTTTTAAAAAGTACTACTTGCGCTAGGTCAGCTAATAACTAATAAGGGGAGCTTTGGATGTTTGCACTGCTTCCTCCAAATTTTATCCAATAAACATCAGTGGGAGTAAGGAATCGACGCTTTTGGTGATTTGCTACCCCCCCACACGACTGATTAAGTGGCTGGCGCCTCTTGAGCAGTTTGCCAATTGGCCGTCTAACGCCACCACTCTGTCAAGACGCGCTCGTCACATGACGACTGACATGGATTTCTGAAGAGTTGGAAGACAGCACTTTGGATGTATCTGTTTGCTGAGTAAGACGATTTGCAGCGTCGTACCCGGGATGGACCGGGGTTCTCCGGTTTGGAGTCGAGTGGAGAATATAACCAGAGGCTACGTCCACTCTTTGACGAAAATGGTCGTAGATTCCTCGACCTAGGCTATGGCGTGGAAGGTTGCAGGACGCCCCTCGATAGATCAGGGGTGCACTACATACAGGAAGCAGCTACATGGGTAGCACAGTACTTGTGGCGTGCACATGGGGACTTTTTAGATTAGGTTCCTCCCCAAGGGGAAAAAACCGTTGGCCTGTAAAATTACCAGTTCATGACACTGATGTGGGTGTTCCAACTATAAAAATTGTTAGTTCGCCTAAACAGGTCATTCCAAAGGATTTAAATATGCTAAATCTCATGTTAGTAAACTGTCGAAGTGTCTGTAGCAAGATCCCCGAGTTAATCTCAGAAATAAACAGTAGTAATGTGAATATTGTATTAGGTACCGAAAGCTGGTTGAAACCAGACATAAATGGAAGTGAAATTTTGAACTCGGATTGGAAAATGTTTAGGAAGGATGGGACAGATGCTATGGGAGGTGGTGTGTTCATTGTAGTTAAAAGCTGTTTAAACGCAGTTGAGATCGATACTGGGTCGGACTGTGAAATAGTCTGGATAAAACTGTGAATCAGAAAAGGATACTGCAACATACTATCCTGCAGGCCCGGATATAGGAGGGGTGGGGAGGAGGGGAGGGGGGGGAGAAACCGGGATATCTGCCCCGGATGGTAATTTCAGGGGGCGCCAAATTCATATTCTTGAAGAAAAATACCTTGTTTCACAAAGCGCCTAGCATCCAGTGCACGTTGGCCTATGGATTATTCATATGATTTTGAAACGAATCCCTGCTGGTTTTTGAACAACATATTCCAAGTTGATTTCTGAACGAATCATAAGCTGATTTTTGAATGAACGCGTAGTAAACGTGCTGTCTCTGCCAGGGGAATCTCTGTCGCATCTAGAAATAAAAATCTTTTCCACAGACAGATGGGTGGGGGGGGGGGGGGGGCTACAGAGCTGAGCCGAATGAATCCGGGCGAATGCCAATCGCTGTTCGTTTATATGGATGTGTGTGCGAATGACCAGCGTTCTATAATTATTGGCTAAATCCATAGATTCACACTACCATAGTGGAAACAAAGGAATAACAGGTGATAAAGATTATAAATTTTCTTCTCGGAGTATCCAAAAAAATGAAATTTTGACAGAAATTTTTTTCCAGAGCGCTACACTACTAAGGGCTAACTATACGGTCCCCGGTTAGCAGCCGCTTAAGTTCTATTTTCGGAAAGGCGCGGAAAACGCGTTGCTTGAACATGTAACAACGACTGACAGCAGAATGAAAGCGGGATAATGGAACCGGTGATTCTGGCAGGGCTAGCGAAGTTAACCAGACAATAAGTTTTTAAAATAGCAGCAACAGTTACACAATTAGGGATGACAAGATTGTTTTTTAGAATGAGGAAGAATGAGAAATGGAGACATCACACAAATTATGTGGAAGAATGTGACGAATCCAAATTTATGTAAAATTTTTGAACTAAAGCTTTTCGATCTCATGGTTGAGAAACTAGAGCATATGAATGAAATGTGAAACTACTTCCTGACATAAAACCTTTTGCTTGTAATAGGCCTAATAGGCACTTGATACTGGTACTTCGTGAATTACATTCTGTCGTGTTATTTATGTAAATGACGTAGATATAAATACCACTTGTGCCAGAACACTCGCTTATTTGGCGTGTGTTACAATTTCTGCAATATTAGAAAGATATATTTCGTTTTATCTAACAGACAGTGGCAAAACAGACGTAATCAAATCGAGAAACCACACTAGTCTTGGGTACTATTCGTATCAACAGCTTATTATTAATCAACGACATTTTGATTTTTCATGTGGCAAAACGTTTGACTAACTTTGATGAGGTAATAGATTTTTTTGCAGAAAGGGAAACGCGCCTTGTAAAGCTGTATCAAGATCAGAGAGAATAAATGCTAGGACCTAAGGACTAATGAAATGTGTACTGTTTTGCTTGTCTCTTGTCTTTACTGGTTTTGTGTTCCCTATATCACACGACGTTATAATTTCCAGTGTCTTGAATATAGACTTGATGGCTCCCATTACAAAATATACACATTCGAATTCCACGGAGCAAAATACTGACGTGTGACAGAAGAATGCTGTGTGAATAGGCGTGGCACTCCACTTTGGCACACTTAACACCAAATGACATATCTTACATTTCCTCGAAAATATATGTTTTATATATCAAACTCTTCAAAAAGACGTGCACTACAAGTGAACATATTTTTGAAAAATCTATTATCTTTCAAATTCTTGGTGTCCTATCCTAAACGCTCGAGGGGTGCGTGGCTTGCGTGAGGGGATGGGGGGGGGGGAGGGGGGCACTACTATCGAGGTTGTGCCCCAGTTCGGAAATATCGTTTTGTGGCGGCGTTCGTAGCGACAAGCAATTCGCTGTAGAAACGGCTTACGAAGTCACCGTCACACTTTTAATAGCGGACCGACCGGTCCGCTTGAACAGTGAACAGAAAGATGAAAACCCAAACACTCTGATTAAATAAAAGTCGGTACTTATCTTTATTAACGAAGATACAGAAACACAGTAGTGAACTCCGTGTCTACAGAAATCTGTCTAGTTCGAGTCGGAGCGGCTAGGTCAGCGTCGGTTGACGACAAACAACAACTCTGCTGCGATGAACACACAACTGACTAGCAAGTACACAATTCGGTGGCGAGTATACAACTGAGCGGCGAATACAGAACTGTCCTAGCGCTCGCGACTCCAGCGCTTAAGAAACCAGAAGCCAGCGGTGGCGCGCGCAGACTTGCGGCGATTTCCTGTCTCACTGGCGCTGCTTATGCGGACGGCGTCCGGACTTTGATGCTGCCAACCTTTTGGCAGCGGGCTCGGGTGGCATTACTGGCTAGGATATAACATATCGTAGATCCGGGGCTGCTATCTTGCACCTTTCGTTACTAACGGCAAGAAATGGCGTCTAAGATAAGGAAAAGAAAGGAATGTTTGAGGCAAAACAAACCAGCAATTTCCCGTAAAAAGACGTGTGCGCATCCAGAAGGGATAATATTATGCATCTGGTGGAACAGCGACGGTGGTTTTTACTAAGAATTGCTTCACGGAGATGTAACAATTACTCTGACATTTACTGGTAACGACTATGACGCCTTGCAGACGCAATCCAAGAACAACGTGCAGGAAGACTAGCGTTCTGCTAGATTGACGGAGAACAGTACACAGGAGTTGAACTGGAAAGCCATGCCCTACCCACATTATTCACCCGATATTCTGTCCTCAGATTTTCACCTTTTCCGCTCTCTATTGAACAACCTTCAAGGGAATTCCTTTCCGGATGAAAATGCATGCTGAACATGGCTCGACGAGATGCTCGCCTCAAAATCCCGTGATTTCTACAATCGTGGAATCGAAAAGTTAGCTTTGGCAGACTGTTGTAAACAGTGAAGGACAATATATTATAGATGACTATATGTCGTGTTTATCTGTTGTGTTTATTAAACTTACGGAAAAACGCAACAAACTTATGCAGTATCCCCAGAGGTGGTTTTCTGTAGGAATTAAAATGTATTCACTGACACGCGAAGACAAAGGAAGTGACGGTGTAGAGAACCATAAGGAGCGGAATGAAATACCAGGTACATCAAAAAGTCAGTATAAATTTGAAAACGGAATAAATCACGGAATAATGTAGATAGAGAGGTACAAATTGACGCACATTCTTGGAATGACATGGGGTTTTATTAGAACCAAAAAAATACAAAAGTTCAAAAAGTGTCCGACAGATGGCGCTTCATCTGATCAGAATAGCAATAATTAGCATATCAAAGAAAGACAAAGCAAAGATGATGTTCTTTACAGGAAATGCTCAGTATGTCCCCCATCATTCCTCAATAATAGCTGTAGTCGAGGGATAATGTTGTGAACAGCACTGTAAAGCATGTCCGGAGTTATGGTGAGGCATTGGCGTCGGATGTTGTCTTTCAGCATCCCTAGAGGTGTCGGTCGATCACGATACACTTGCGACTTCAGGTAACCCCAAAGCCAATAATCGCACGGACTGAGGTCTGGGGACCTGTGAGGCCAAGCATGACGAAAGTGGCGGCTGAGCACACGATCATCACCAAACGACGCGCGCAATAGATCTTTCACGCGTCTAGCAATATGGGGTGGAGCGCCATTCTGCATAAACATCGTACGTTCCAGCAGGTGTTTATCAGTCAGGCTGGGGTGATGCGATTCTGCAACATATCGGCGTACCTCTCACCCGTCACGGTAGCAGTTACAAAACCGGAATCACGCATTTCCTCGAAGAAAAAAGGCCCGATAACGGTAGATGTGGTAAATACAACCCATACCGTGACTTTCTCGTCGTACAATGGATTTTCCACGACAGTTCTAGGATCTTCGGTAGACCAAATCCTGCAGTTGTGGGCGTTGACAGACCCTCGGAGCGTGAAATGAGCTTCGTCGGTCCACAACACGTTACTCAACCAATCGTCATCTTCCGCCATCTTTTGAAACGCCCAAACCGCAAATGCCCTCCGCTTCACTAAACCTCCAGGTAACAATTCATGATGCCGATGGATTTTGTACGGATAGCATCGAAGGGTACGCCTCAGTGCCAACCAAACAGTAGTGTATGGAATGCCGGTGCGACGTGACACTGCACGAGCGCTGACTTCCCCATGCATAGACGAACCCACTACAGTCTCCATTTCTTCTGAACTGTCCGAGCAGCATTACGCCTTGTGCTCGGTCGGCCACTACGTGGTCTATCGTCTAAACAACCCGTGGCTTCAAACTTCGAAATCTTTCTCGCCACAGCTGCATTTGTCAACGGACCTTTACCCGTTCGAATACCCTTCCTATGGCGATAGGATCGTAACGCTGAACTAGCACATTCCCCATTCTGATAATACAGCTTTCACTAAAAGCGCCTTTTCAGGTAACGTCAACATGCTGCGACTGCTGGCGCATCTTATTCTCTCTCTCATTACAGCTCCTTTTATACACTATTGTCATGCGCAGTCACTGACGTTTTGCTGTCCAGCGCCATCTGACGGACATTTTGTGAACTTTTTTTTTGGTTACAATAAACTCCCATGTCATTCCAAGCATGTGTGCCAAGTTTTACCTCTCTATCTACATTATTCCGTGGTTTATTAAGTTTTCAAATTAATACTGACTTTTTGATCACCCGGTATGCGAATATGACAGAGATATCACAAAACTACTTGGGAATGACTGTACATTACATATGTCAGGCTAGTTCATCACACAGAGCAGGTAACCTATGATATTGACTGTTATAGGAATCCTGCTATGAACGAAGTTCTGTTGAAAGGAGGTGAGGCTGTAATAAAAAAAAGTGCAAGTTATACTGGCAGCCAGGATTACCCGATGACAGAAGGAGTTAACAAGGATTCATCTGACAGCTGAAGCCGTAACCTGTGCTAAAACTCGGCGGCTAGTCCGCTGACGGGCGAGCACCGTAAAAAAAACCGCGGCATGCGAGCACCAGCGCAGCTCTTTATTTACGAGGGCGGAGCGAGGGCGGGCCCCAGATAACTCGGCGGATTACCTTGCCCCGGGTTGAGAAGAGATGGGGGAGGGGCGGATGGGGGTGGGGGCAGGAGGAAACAAATGCGGCAGAGGAGAAGGAGAGGGAAAGACTTGGCGCAGCGCGCCCGAAATGAATGTCTCATTAGGCGCCACGTTTTCTGCCGCCCCGGAAGGCAATATATGCGCCGGAGAGGGCACAAAGGCCGGGGCCGAAGGCTGCGTTAATTATTCTAATGGTCGCTGAGGAGCAGCGGCGGGGGCGGCAGCAGGTGCAGCTGGCTGCTCTGTCCTAAAAGTAGTCGCAGCGGGGGGAGCGCCGTCTGCTGGGAGACGCCGCCGAACGCCGCAACCAATTAAGATGCAAAACCCTGTAGCGCGCCGAGTGTGTGACCTACTTATTGGATGTCGAATCATGGTGTCTGCGAAATTCTGAGGGAGGTGCCGCGACCTCACCTCCTGCGTACTTGCTATCTGCTGTTTGCTTAACAACTTCGTAAACACTTCGGAAATGAAGAGGGGAATTGCATTTCCTCTACTGATGGAGAGATAACTGAGGATGGACTAGGTTTACAATTATTTATATTTTATTGTACAGGGTTATTACAAATGATTGAAGCGATTTCACAGCTCTACAATAACTTTATTATTTGAGATATTTTCACAATGCTTTGAACACACATACAAAAACTCCAAAAGTTTTTTTAGGCATTCACAAATGTTCGATATGTGCCCCTTTAGTGATTCGGCAGCCGATAATCAAGTTCCTCCCACACTCGGCGCAGCATGTCCCCATCAATGAGTTCGAAAGCATCGTTGATGCGAGCTCGCAGTTCTGGCACGTTTCTTGGTAGAGGAGGTGTAAACACTGAATCTTTCACATAACCCCACAGGAAGAAATCGCATGGGGTTAAGTCGGGAGGGCGTGGAGGCCATGACATGAATTGCTGATCATGATCTCCACCACGACCGATCCATCGGTTTTCCAATCTCCTGTTTAAGAAATGCCGAACATCATGATGGAAGTGCGGTGGAGCACCATCCTGTGGTACGTTTAGCTCCCTGCTTGCTTTATTCGTCGACTTCCGCGGGCTACGCGTGAAACTTGCCCGCACGCGTTCAACTGTTTCTTCTCTCACTGCAGGCCGACCCGTTGATTTCCCCTTACAGAGGCATCCAGAAGCTTTAAACTGCGCATACCATGGCCGAATGGAGTTAGCAGTTGGTGGATCTTTGTTGAACTTCGTCCTGAAGTGTCGTTGCACTGTTATGACTGACTGATGTGAGTGCATTTCAAGCACGCCATACGCTTTCTCAGCTCCTGTCGCCATTTTGTCTCACTGCGCTCTCGAGCGGTCTGGCGGCAGAAACCTGAAGTGCGGCTTCAGCCGAACAAAACTTTATGAGTTTTTCTATGTATCTGTAGTGTGTCGTGACCATATGTCAATGATTGGAGCTACAGTGAATTTATGAAATCGCTTCAATCATTTGTAATAGTCCTGTATATTTGTCTGTGTATATAGAGTGAAATCTTATCCCAAGTCAATATTTTGGAGTTTGTTCAGGGAGTATTACCAATCCATTGTGTCCAATGGCTTATTATTACTTGACAAGGCGAACTGTAGACCTAGCAGTAAGAGGCAGCTAAAACGATAGTGGTCTAAAAGGGAGGGAACGGGCTGAAATAGGATGCAGCCCCACCTATGATACCATCGATGACGTTATCGATGAGTCATAGCGTTTGCCCCACCCAATACTTCCCCAGCCCCACCTCCACCCACAACACCATCCTCATCTCCAACCTCACCACCATGGCCACCTCCACGCCTACTCCCACGCCCACTACTACTCATAACTCCACCCCAACTCCAACCCGCACCACCACGAACACCTAAACTGCTACACCCAATCCCATTCCTCACCCCACCCAACCCCAATCCCCATACTCATAAAAAAAGTGTGAAATCTTATGGGGCAACTGCTAAGGTCATCAGTACCTAAGCTTACACACTACTTAACCTAAATTATCGTAAGGACAAACACACACACCCATGCCCGACAGAGGGCTCGAACCTCCTCCAGGACCAGCCGCACAGTCCTTGACTGCAGCGCCCTAGACCACTCGCCCAATTCCCCGCGGCCCCATACCCATCCGCCAGCCTCAACTCTCTGTAAAAAAAAACTGATTGATCTGTGTATAAATGGTGGTGAATCCAAATTTTGATGCAAATTTCAAAATTTTGGCGGGAAATTAAAAATAAATAGCCCTATTGTGCGAATGGGTTTCCTACAGATGGAGGGTTGTTGTCCTAAGTATAAGTTGGCGGGAAATTCAAAGTTGTGCATTGACATACTGGCTGACTTGAAATACTAGCCCTGGCTCAGTGATGCCACAACCACGGAATACGAGCACCAGTCTAACTATGACGTCAGAACCCAAAATGACTGACCTAGAATCCAACATTGCAATAGTAATAGAGACTGGGGCACATGGGTAAAGGTCTATGACGTCACCATACACTTATGGCATCAGAATCCAAATTCCAGAATACTGACACTACGACAGTTGAGAGAATGCATGCTTGTGCAGGTCCATGGCTGTCTCCTGACCTACTTTACATGTTTTCTCCATCTACCGTTCACCCAGAGACAGAATGAGTAATGACCACACGCCTCTATGTCTCTTCACATACATCTTTATTTAAACAAACGCCTGAAGGGGCAGACGTTCTGGACATTCCTCCCCCATCCTCATCTTAATCCCTTAACTTCAAGTCCTAAGTGTACACCATTTAGTAGGAAAAATTGCGTATTTATTTAACTAAATGCGTTTTCAGGGAGAGCTCTCTTTCCACAGTCGGAAAGTAGACCACCGTGTGCCACTGATGTTCCCAGAAGGTTGGGCAGGACTGTCAGCTGCTGGGGTTCACTGTGTAGTCTGAGACAGCCTTCAGCGACAGCTCCGAGCAGAGAGGGAGGGACACCATGCGCATACAACCGACTCCATAAGCTAACGCCAGGTGCAGTATAGAAGCTCTTGAGAAAATAAAAATAAAAAAAGCAAAAAATGTGAAATGTTAAGGCGTACATCTTCATGTTTTTTCAGACAGTGACTGCTCCATTAAATTTCTGGAGGGCAGCCTCATAAATTCCACTTCTTCTTCTGATATTTGGACTTTGTATCGTTCAGCCATCTTCAGAGTGAGCCGAATGTCTGACGTCCCAGCACTCGCTTTCATATTCGCGGACCGCACCACTGCGCATGCGGCCACAAAAACACAAGGCACAAGAGACGTTGATTGTCGGTAGAGAGGTACAACTTATACAGAAATTAGATCTGTAGCTGCGCGGTTGATCCACGCTGAGATATCGGTGTATCAATGCGAGCTGTACTGTGGGGACGTTTTCGTAAATTTATTACAGGAAGTGTCGGACTCGCTGAAACAGCTATCTCTATTAATTAAATTCCTCACCAACTGAATTTCAGTTGCTTCTCTCACTGCTGAGTCCCAGAAAGGTGAATTAAGGTCTAAAATTTGGATGCTTTCGAACACCATAGCGTGCCCAGCGTCAACATAGTGCTCCGCCACCACCCAATTTTGCGTTATAAGGGCTGGGTGTACCAGCAGTGCTCTGTGCATCTTCCACGGATTGCCCATGTCGTCTGTCCGATGAACGAAAGGTCACACTCACAAGGAATCTAGTAAACGCCACGCTTCCGAAGCACCAAATCGTCTTTAATGGAATCCAGGAGTGCTGCTGTCTTTGTTGGGGGGCGAAAAACCACTTTTGCTTTGCATTTGCTGGGGACTCGTCCTATTTATGACGACAGGCATCCGACATAAGGCAAGAAAGCCATGGATTTAAAACTTTCCGTGTCCACTTCTGCATTCCATATGCACACCGTTGGTGTCATTCGTAGAGCCTTACTTACCTGCATTGGAGAATACTCGTTGGCTTCACGAACTTTCTCAAGCATAGACGCTCTCCAGGTTGCTCTCCTCAGCAATGACGTCTGCTCCGTGTACCAGAGTTCTGAGAACACTCTTCGTCTGGGAAGGATAGTGGCAGCTATTTAGACGTAAATATAATTCTACGTAAGTCGTTTTTCAGTATACTGCTTATCCCAGAATGCCATCATCCTTGCGTTACACCAAAACATCAAAAAAAAAGAAAAAGTCATCCCCATTTTTGGATTTCCGTTGTAAACTGGATTTCTCTACGGGTGGAATTCAGATGGTTTAAAAATTCTTGTACATCTTCACCAAAGGGCATAGTACAAATATGTCATCAACTTATCTTCAAAATATTGTGGGCTTTAGGGTAGCATAATCTAGCGCTTTTTCCTCCACGTCCTCCACAAACAAGTTGGTCACCAAGGACGACAAGAGACTACACACGACGACACCGTCAGTCAATTCAAAAAATTAGTTAATAAATAAAAAGTATGTCGAAGTCATGACATATTTAAACTAATCTGAAATCTCTTCATCAAAGCTCTTGCTGCTGCAAGTGAAACCTTTGTGGGTAACGACACTATATCGAAACTGAGTAATATATCAGAACATCTCAGTTTCATTGATTTTAGTTTGCAAATAAAGTCCACAGAGTTACATACGCGATGGGCACATTTTTCCACAATCAGAATTAATAAAGATGCTAAGTGTTTGGCACAGTCATAGGTTGGAGAGTCGATGTTACTTACTATCAGAGGCGTGGGGACATCTTTCTAATGGGTCTTTGGAAGTCCATAAACCAACTGAGGAACTGTGCCATTTGGTTTCATTCTTTATGCGATCTTTGGTGGAAAGGGGAGGCGTTTAGAAGCGAAGGAGACTTCTTTACCACCTGGTTGCTGGGGTCTTTACTGATCTTCCAGTATGTGTTATTTCTCAGCAAACTGTACTTTATATCACCTTATTCCACGAGACAATAAAACAGTGGCATCACCTTTAACAGCCGGAAGAACCACCGTGTCGGTATACTGGTGAAGCTTGCTTAGTGCAGCTTACTTAGTGCCACAGATATATTACTTCTTTGTAGCCGAGGTTTCATAACTGCTCGACAAGTTTCACGTCTTATTTCCTCTGCAGAATCCATGGAAACCTGTCGAACAGCTTGTTCAACGGCACTGGTGAACGCAGGTATTGGTAAAACCATTGGCGTGGGTGCAAATTTCAGTCCTTTTCTTAGAACCATCATCATAGTGTCGTGCAAATCTTTATCTGACATTTAATGACGGAGCCTCAAATAACAGGCTGCTCAAGCCAGTTAAACTTCGCAGTCTATCTCGTTGTGGTCACCTTACGAACGCAGTCTGTTTTGGCCCATGTGATACCATCCATCCAGCTCCATGAATTGTAGGCTAATTTCAATAGAGGCGATAAGGTTGTTCTCCAAGTAGAGTCAGGAATTCAACACTACGCACAACGCACACCAGAAACAGCACTAGCTTGATATGCCAACATTACTTGACAAGATGATCAAAAAGTTGTTTAAAATACATCCACAATAGCTAGTCTGTCCACAGCGATCCATAATGCAGAGTACACGTTCACCACACTCAAGATCTTAAATTTACTTTTCAGAAATGCATATTCGTTCTTAGCATCGAAGTCTTGAACACCACACACAGCACAATCCCCTCATTTCTGACGAAATGTAAGAATGTTTGTACAAGATAGTGTGTTATAATACATCATAAAGACATACGAGTCATTTTGGCTCAGTTGGTATAGTACCATAACAACATTTGTATTATTATTATTAGTAGTAGCATTAGTAGAGTCAACAGGTTCAGAGAGTAGGCTTGACGAATAATTCAGATTGCAATAGGATCCCATTAGAATGTAGGATTCTCAGCCTTGGTGTGATGCAAATTTGATATAAATGTGGACAAAACGCTAAATTTCAACCATCCATCCTGTAAACAAAATGTGATCTAATATCCAGGCTGGAACTGCATTTTTAAGCGATTACTCATGAAAATTATGTGTTTTGCGTTGTACATAGAACATGTAAGATTTCCAGCAGATTTTTATCGACTATTCACCTGTAGCGTTCAGGTTTATTACCCATCAAAGATGAAGTCTCCACTATGGATTTCTAGCATGTTACTCACAGGTGACATTCTAATACAGGAAACCTCTGACCAGGGTAACACTATTTTAGTCACGTCACCCTGCTGGTACTAACCTTCAGGGTTTTGAATTTATAACTCAAAACGTCTTCAGTTACATGAGATCTCGGGATATGAAAGCAAAAATAGTTGTTCCAATTTCCATGCCACTGCAGCTGTCTACCACCCCCTGCCCTCCACTCACGTTAAGCGCATGCCTACTAGCCATCAAGTGAACTCAAAATTTGTGTTCTTTACTCCACAGCGAAAGGCCGATCATCGTCATCATCATCATCAACATCAACCACCGGCAGACAGAAGAAACTGATTCATACACTGGATTGTATGAAATCATTCCTCTATCTCAATGATTATTAGACATGTGTACTTGTATGTAAGTGTTTTTCACCGTTTTGTTTTATTTTTCCCTCGGTTCAGCTGCTCCATGATGTGGAGGGTGCAGTGATTGATACATTTGAGGAGAAACAGCAGCAAATTTCAGCTGGCATGTAGACATATTCCCTGATGCAAGTCTTAACATGCTGGGATAGAAATAAAGCACCTTTGTGCGGCAGCAGAGGCAGATATCGGGTCAGCATGACGAAAAAAACGCTATGCAGCTCCCGACCCACTAAAGTGGAAATCAAGCCAGCATGGAGAACTGTTTCTGACCTTTGAGTTTCCACTGCAGCCATTACCAGCACCACTAAGTCAGCTTTCACTTAAGCTCTCTGATGCAGCACTGAATATATCGAACCAAGACACAGAACTGTGTCCAGACTCTGACTTTCTATTACACTAATGGCCATTAAAATTGCTACACCACGAAGATGACGTGCTAAAGACGCGAAAATTAACCGACAGGAAGAAGATGCTGTGATATGCAAATGATCAGCTTTTCAGAGCATTCACACAAGGTTGGCACTTGTGGCGACACTTACAACTTGCTGACATGAGGAAAGTTTCCAACCGATTTCTCATACACAAACAGCAGTTAACCGGTGTTGCCGAGTGAGACGTTGTTGTGATGCCTCGTGTAAGGAAGAGAAATGCGTACCATCACGTTTCCGACTTTGATAAAGGTCGGATTCTAGCCTATCGCGATTGCGATTTGTCGTATCGCGACACTGCTGCTCGCGTTGGTCAAGATCCAATGACTGTTAGCAGAATATGGAATAGGTGGATTCAGGAGGGTAATACGGAACGCCGTGCTGGATCCCAACGGCCTCGTATCACTAGCAGTCGAGATGACAGGCATCTGATCCTCATGGCTGTAACGGATCGTGCAGCCACGTCTCGATCCTAAACAGATGGGGACGTTTGCAAGACAACAACCATCTGCACCAATAGTTCGACGACGTCTGCAGCAGCATGGACTATCAGCTCGGAGACCATGGCTGCGGTTACCCTTGACGCTGCATCACAGACAAGAGCGCCTGCGACGGTGTACTCAACGACGAACCTGGGTGCACGAATGGCAAAAAATCAGTTTTTCAGATGAATCCAGGTTCTGTTTACAGCATCATGATGGTCGCATCCGTGTTTGGCGACATCGCGGTGAACGCACATTGGAATGTATCGCCATACAGGCGTGATGGTATGGGGTGCCATTGGTTACACGCCTCGATCACCTCTTGTTCGCATTGACGGCACTATGAACAGTGGACTTTACATTTCAGATGTGTTACGACCCATGGCTCTACCCTTCATTTGATCCCTGCGAAACCCTACATTTCAGCAGGATAATGCACGACCGCATATTGCAGGTCGTGTATCTGGATACAGAAAAAATTCGACTGCTGCCCTGGCCAGCACATTCTCCAGATCTCTCACCAACCAAAAACGCCTGGTCCATGGTGGCCGAGCAACTGGCTCGTCACAATACGCCAGTCGCTACTCTTGAGGAACTGTGGTATCGTGTTGAAGCTGCATGGACAGCTGTACCTGTACACGCCATCGAAGCTTTGTTTGACTGAATGTCCAGGCGTATCAAGGCCGTTATTACGACCAGAGGTGGTTCTGGGTACTGATTTCTCAGGATCTATGCACCCAAATTGCGTGAAAATGTAATCACGTGTCAGTTCTAGTATAATATATTTGTCCAATGAATACCCGTTTATCATCTGCATTTCTTCTTGCTGTAGCAATTTTATTCGCCAGTAGTGTATATCCAACACCTGCATTAGTCATCAACCGTTAGCGAAGTCTCTACAGTATGCTGTTACTCAACACTACTTATTAGTTGATTGAGAATGGATCAAAGTGTGTTAAATTTGGTTTAGGATCTGACGTAGATATCAGATTTATAGTGGAAATATTGTGTAATGGAGTAGGATCAATTGTGCAGCAAGCTGAAATACATAAAGGACTATGTGAGAAGCGAGTACAGTACATTCCCTTGGGGCCTCAGCATCATCAGTAGTGTCAGTGTATCCACCATCCTCAGTTTGGTGCTTATACAACGACGGTAACGTCTCAAGACCCCGACACAATGCGTATACTTAAAGCTTAAGAGTGTGACGAATTTTCGTGGTCTGTAGAATGCAATACGAATCATCACAGAGAGACTCAGTGTATGGCGAAGGTATGTTAAATCACTCATCGATGATATTACCAAGTACCTACTGTAACATGGTTCATGGTGAAGAGGGGGAGATAGGTGCGCATTTAGGTATTTGTGTGTGTGATATACCTAAGTCTGCTAGTATTACTCCTATAACCACAAATTACATACAACCAAAGATTACAGATAGTATTTCCAAGTCTATTAGTGCTCCATATGGGTTACGTGAAATACATACTGGTTTAATGCACATAAAACAATTATATGAAAAATATTGCAGAGTGATGAATAGAATTGATGGCTTTTACTTAATGATGGTGATCTATTACCCATAATTCACGAAGTACCAAATGTATGTTAACAGTGTAAACAAATTGTATGAAAATGAAGAAATAATATTTTTCTTTTACAATTTGTAATATGGGTTCTTTGTTGTGACCGTAGAATATTTTAATTTTTATTCTTGCTTTTATGATCATAATAAGAGTCCAGAGACCATAGGCAAACAGTCAGCCGACATTAAGAAATAGTCCACCAGGACGTAGGACCAAGATAAGCGGCGGTGGCTGCCAAGTATGGCTTCTTGATCAAACAAATTAGTGTTTGACTTCCTGCCAGAGGAAGCAGCATGAAGCAACCTTGCGCAATGGAAGACGCTAACACAAGGGCGATAATACAGCAAGAGAGAGTGTCAGTCACGTGCGGAAAAGACTCGTGTGGAACCAAATTAAGTTGTGTGCAGCTAGAAACGAAAGTGTTGTGCGGAACTGAAGGCATTCTTGCGCAAGCCGACCAATTAGAAATGAGAATGTCGTGTGGAACCACAGGCATTCTTGCGCAATCCGATGACTTAGAAATGAAAGGGTCGTGTGAAACAAATTAACTCGGTGCAATCAAGTACATGAGAAACGAAATAAAAGCCCAGGCAGCAGAATAGCTAGAAGCAGAGATTCAGATGCAGATTCAGAGCCAGTGCCGGTAGTTTGGAGATTCCGCAGCAAGACGTAAGCGGGACCGGGTAGGCCTATAGCAGCCGATACAGCTGATAAAGACGTCAACTATGAGAAGACTGTGATAGACTCTGGTGGACACTCAGGAACTGCGGGTCAAGTAGGATTTTTAGAGTTTCATTGGAATAGTGTTGAACAGAGGCTGTCAACCTTTGTATCAATTACTTAGAGAGATTTCAGTGCTGACCAAGAACAAGTGATTGCTTTGTACTTGTTTCTTATATGTACCAGCAATTAGCCTTGAAGTAGCAAGTCCGAATAAATAGACTGAATCTTACGAAGGGGTTTATGGTCCAACACCTCACATAAGTATATTTGAGAATAAACTTGATAGAAACTAACCAATCTTTTCTGCCTATTGCAGTTCTGTAACCTATTTTCAAGAAACTTATTTGCTTCAAACCAAGGAGATTCCCTCCCTCTCATCTCCGATATAAAGGTTGACAGCAATTTATAACTAACCCATTGTCGTTAAAGTCCCAATTGCGCTGCACAGTTCTCACTTACTTCGTTCTGGCATAGTGAGGCTGTGTCAGGACGCGACATATTCCATCATAGATATATACAATGAGTGTTAAAAATTCAGATGTTGGAAAGAGAGCTTTAGTAGTACATACATTTGCAAGGTTAGAGAGGCTTTACAGGTCATTTGTTGCTGTTTCAGAAAGACTTAGCACATAGCCTTCACAGTCATCTATTGCTCAGATGAGGATAAACTTAATGCTTTGGGAATAACAACCATTGCAGATTCCTGAAGTTTAACATTTAGTTGCATCCCTTGCAGTAATTAATGCATTTTTGTTTAATATATGGTATCAATGACAAATCTTCCAAACGAAATTTGATCCATACATTATGTCTACGGCATTCACGCAGTACAGATGAAAAATTTTGGACATGTTTTCGGTATATCTATGGAAGTAACTACAATCATGGTCTGCCTGCTCCCACGAACTAATACGTGCAGAAATATAGTCAAAATTCCAAATAATTAATGTGTAATTTGCTCACTTTCTCCTTCTTCTGTGAAATGCACTTTCTACTTCTTCTTATTAGACAGTGCAGAATGTATGTCCATGGTATAAGGCTTCTTGCATCTACTTCAAAATCAAAGATAACAATACCTCCTGTGTTAGATGCTTGATCCTATTTATACCTGTCTGATGAATAAACTATAACGTGATATGCTTAATTGCAATCATGTACGACGAGAATTATATGTCCCAAACAGGTGAACCACACAGGTTGTCTGTGACAAGGGGTGGCTGCCCTCATGAGTATCGCCATTACGTATGAGTAGTACAGCACAATAACTGGACGGTGAAATATTCTGCTGTTCTCGAACTCAATTTATGATGTTGTAGTACAGTGCATTAGCCATGCAGTAGAGCACAGTGCTGCATCAGAATGCTATTTCAGATGGGTGGTGCAGCACATTAACCACATGGTAGATGTAGTGCTGCACCTGATGAGGCTTCGGTTGTTGTAGTACAGCGCAATACCCAGTTGGTACTGTGTAGTGCTGCACTCGAATGTGGTTTTAGACAAGGTATACAGCGCATTAGCCAGATAGTATAATGTGACATTGTACCCAGATACAGTGCGGGAGTATGCAGCCTGGGGTAGGAGGACACTTGTGAAGTGGAGTCCCCCTTCCTGCCGCAAAAGCTTTGTGTGCTTCACCTGTTTCATACATATAACTCCAGTTGTACGTGACTGTGATTCATCATAGGGCATATGACAGATTAGTATGTATGGAATCAACCATCTAGCGTAAGAGATGTTTTTATCTAGGAAACCGACAATATGTATTTAGCTTTGGCTAATAACAAGAAGCACAAAGTGCAGTTAGCAGCAGAAATAGAAATTGAGACACTTTACACATTAATTACTTGAATTTTGCCCATTGTTCTGCATATATTAGTCCATTGGAGCAGGCACCTCATGATCCTAATCACTCATTAGCCTCTAAGCTTACACACTACTTAACCTAAATTATCCTAAGGACAAACACACACACCCATGCCCGAGGGAGGACTCGAACCTCCGCCGGGACCAGCACACAGTCCATGACTGCAGCGCCGCAGACCGCTCGGCTAATCCCGCACGACCATAATCACTTCCATAGCTGTATTGAAGACCTGTCCAAAATTTAGTCACCTCTGCTGAATGAATGCCATAGATAATATACATGGAGTAAATTTCATGACCAATATTTTTTATTGATACGATACATTGGAACACAGGCGTATTAATGACAGTCAAGGATGCAGCTAATGTTAAACTTCAGGAATCTGCAATGGTTGCTATTCCCAAAGAATTAGGTACATTGCCATCTGAATACTATGTGACTGTGAAGGCTCCAATTGTGCTCAGTCTCTATGATATAGCAACATCTAAACTGTAAAGGCTCTCTGACGTTGCAAATATGTGGTCAATTGAAGTTCTCTCTCCAACAGCTGAGCTGTTAAGTCTCATTGTACATATGTATGAGGGAATAAAACATATTTCAAATTGTAAAAAAAAAAAATATTATTTATTCATTTTTATAAAAAAGAAAAACATTATTTATTACTACAATGTACGTTGTCAGTACACATTTGGTACTTTGTGAACTATGGGTAATAAATCACCATCGGTAAAAAAATTGTTATCCTCGATTTCTACACTAACCCTATTCCTCACTCTGCAATATTTTCCAAGCAATTATTTTTATGTATTTTATGCAACCCAGTTGGAGTAAACTTAGCAATGCGATCTGTAGCCTCGGATTGTATGGAATTTCTGTTTATAGGAGTAATATTGGCAGTCTTAGCATTAGCACACATAGAAGCACCTATGCACAAATCTGTCTCCTACGTTTGATCATTAACTTCATGTTCCAACAGAGACTTGACAATATGATCGAAGCCTGCTTAATTTACATTCGTCATAGGCTTGATCTCTGCTTAGCGACCCATACTGCATTATACATACCATAATGGTTCATGACACTTGGATGCTTTAAATACCCACATCGCATCAAGTTTTGAGATTCTACTTCACAATATCACCCCCAAATATGTCGATGATCGAAACTGTTACTGCCCAAGATAGTGATGTCTCTTGGGAATGGAGATGTATCCTTGATATATTACAGCTTGTTGCACAGTTGATAACATTCTATGTCACTGAACTTCACCTATGCATCCCAATGGACAGTCTCTATTTCCACTATAACTTCGAAATCTATGTCAGGTGCTAAAGCAACATTAGCATTCTTAGATGCATTGGCGATCAACTAATTTGTAGTGCTGAAAAGCTGAGGCTTGATGAGAGGTACAGGCATCGGATGTTATATATATATATATATATATATATATATATATATATATATATATATATATATATATATATAAGCAGACGTGATTTCTACTTCTGCAGCTGTTCGAATGTAGTTATTTCCACACCAATATGTTGGGGCCTGCATCAGGGAACGTGTCTGCATGCCAGCTTGATGTTTGCTGCTGCCGCTGTTGCTACTGCTGCTTCTCAAATACATCAGGCACTGCACCGTCTACAACACAGATTTGTTGAACTAAGTGAGAAAAGAAAAGTGTGAAACTACATAAACACTAGAGCTGTTCATTAAATATCGATATATCGATTTTTTCTTAACAATATTACTACATTATAGCGATTGTCTTCCCCTTGTATATCGATATAAAATATACGATATCGAGGGCCGATGTTTTTACTTTATACTATACTTTTTTCATAATTTTCGGTAAATATTGAAGCGTTCTTTTGAAGTTGTAGTAGAATATAATTTTAGTTTCACTATGGGAAGGATTCTTAATACTTTTTGAGTTTTATCACATCGAATCTTTCTTTTTGACTGTGTGAAACAAGTAAATGTGGCACAAAAGATGAAGTCCGATTACTCGTCGGGGGGGGGGGGGGGGGCGGTGGTTGTGCGAACGGAATAACAAGATTCCCAATGTGAAGAAATAGCAGACCAGTTGCGTTAAAAACAATTCAAACGCGCCTAATGTGCTATTCCTTAACATCGGCATTCTTCGAAAACAGGTACTGAAAATGATGAACTAAACTCTAAATGGGAAGATCGGTGTTTACAGTGGACAGAGACGTGAGGGGAAATATTGACGTAATCGGCACTCGGCGCTACCGATAGGAACTGCAACATTTAACTTCAACGCTCAATTTTGAAACTACAGCTGCTAGTTCGCTGGCAGAAATGAAGAAAACAAGGAAATCGACATGAAGTATTCCTGAAAAACCCGATATGTGACAAAAACGAACGACGGACACATCGGACACCTTTTATTATGCCACTTACATGCAGCAGCTACCTTTGTTAGCAAGGTGGTTATCGCCAAGCGTGAACGTGCATCTTTTTCCTTTCAATTTTTGCTCCAAGCGGAATAGACAAGCTGATAGCATGTTGATCTACAGAATACTCAATAATAAATCAATGCTTAACTATACAGCTCTAAAAACTGCAGTCAATTTACAGCGTGTAGCCAATATATTTTATTGGTAGGTACGTATATATTTTTCCGTCCATATATCGATTCTTTTCCTCATTATATATCGAGAGCCTATAATGATATTTTTAAAAATATCTATATATTGGAGTCCCCATATTTTTGAAAATATCAACAGTCCTAACGAATAATAAACGTTGAGAGAGTGGAATGGTTTAATGCTTGAATTCCAGTGTGCGAAGGAGTTTCTTGTGTCTCAGTTTAGGATGATGATCAGGCTTTCAGTATGGACCACAGAGCACAACTGGTGGGTTGGCATGATAGCTAGTGCACTTGAACTGAAGGTCATTGGTGGGGTGGGCAGTTTCAGTGCCTTGGGAATTTTAAAATTATTTTGAACTGTGTCAGCTGTCTTGCATTCTGACATATCGAGAACATCGTGGATTATAAATTTAAAACCATGCAGGTTAGTACTTGCTAGGTGACGTCACTGAAGTAGTGTTACGCTGCTCAGTGGTTTACTGTGTTAGAAGGTAGCTTGCTAGAAATTTATGGTAAGGACTTCATTTTGAATGGGTAGTTAGCCTTGATGCTGCAGGTGAATAGTGGATAGAAAACTGAAGGAAGTCTTAGATGTCCTACATACAACGCAAAACACAATTAACGTGAATAATTCGTTCTCGCTTCCCACGCCCGGGTTCCCGGGTTCGATTCCCGGCGGGGTCAGGGATTTTCTCTGCCTCGTGATGCCTGGGTGTTGTGTGCTGTCCTTAGGTTAGTTAGGTTTAAGTAGTTCTAAGTTCTAGGGGACTTATGACCACGGCAGTTGAGTCCCATAGTGCTCAGAGCCATTTGAACCATTTTGAACGTGAATAATTACTTAAAAATACACTGCCACCCTGGACATTAGATTACATTCTTTTTATAGGAAGGATGGTTGGGGTTCAACATTTTGTCTATATCGATATTAAATTTCCATCACACCAAGGCGTTTCTACAGTAAAAATCAGCGTTAATTAAAAAGCTATACTACCACACACCAAAAGAGTGTGTGGGTCGCCGTGGTACAGCTGGCTGAGAATCCTACAGTTAATTAAGAACCTATTGCAGTCTGAATTAGCCACAGGGTCACCGTATGAATCTACTAAATCTACTACTGTTGCTGCAAATGATGGTATGGTACAACACGAACTGAACTAAAGTGACTACCACAGTTTTCTGGTAGGTTTTTTGAGATATGTGGCATTATAAGTCTACACAAAGGTGATTTATTTCGCCTAAATTCCGGGCCGCTGATATGCGTACGCAGTGATGGCACCCGATAGTGTCCCAGATGGGTTCCATAGAATTTACATCAGGCGAATTTGGTCGATATCAACGTGAATTCAGTATAATGTTCCTAAAAAGCCGGCCGGAGTGGTCGAGCGGTTAAAGGCGCTACAGTCTGGAACCGCACGACCGCTACGGTCGCAGGTTCGAATCCTGCCTCGGGCATGGATGTGTGTGATGTCCTTAGGTTAGTTAGGTTTAAGTAGTTCTAAGTTCTAGGGGACTTATGACCACAGCAGTTGAGTCCCATAGTGCTCAGAGCCATTTGAACCAGTTTTCCTAAAACCACTGTACACCGTTCTAGCTCCAAGGTACAGACATTAAATTGCTGAAAGGTGACATCGCCGTCGGGGAAGACATGAAGCAAGGGGGGTGCAGCTCATTCGCAGATGTCAGCGTGTCTTCGATTACTACGGTGTTCTCCCATTGCATAATATTACTTCCAATAGCCAGTTCAAATGGTTCAAATGGCTCTGAGCACTATGGGACTTAACAGCTGTGGTCATCAGTCCCCTAGAATCACACACATCCATGCCCGAGGCAGGATTCGGACCTGCGACCGTAGCAGTCGCGCGGTTCCGGACTGAGCGCCTAGAACCGCTAGACCACCGCGTCCAGCAATTAGATTAGGAAATGAGACACTTAAAGTAGTAAAGGAGTTTTGCTATTTGGGGGGCAAAATAAGTAATTATGCTCGACGTAGAGAGGATATAAAATTATGACTCATAATCTCAAGGAAAGCGTTCCTGAAAAAGAGAAATTTGTTAACATCGAGTACAGATTTAAGTGTCAGATAATCGTTTCTGAAAGTATTTGTATGGAGTGTAGTCATGTACGGAATTGAAACATGGACGATAAATAGTTTGGACAAGAAGAGAATAGAAGCTCTCGAAACGTGGCGCTAAGGAGAATGCTGAAGATCACATAACTAATGAGGAGGTATTGAACAGAATTTGGGAGAAGAGAAATTTGTGGCACAACTTGACTAGAAGAAGGGATCGGTTGGTAGGACATGTTCTGAGGCATCAAGAGATCACCAATTTAGTGCTGGAGGGCAGCGTAAAGTGTAAAAATGTAGAGGGAGACCAAGAGATGAAAACAGTAACAGATTCAGAAGGATGTAGGTTGCCGTAGGTACTGGGAGATGAAGAAGCTTGCACAGATTAGAAGAGCAATGAGAGCTGCATCAAACCAGTCTCTGGACTGAAGACCACAACAACAACAACATGCAAAGGCTCAAGTCAACAATACCATAGGTCAGACAAATGGAACTTGACCTAAAAAAGCACATCCGATCCAACAAAAATTGAAGACAGAGACATATGCACAGACAAGACATACAAGAGGAATATTATGTCAGAGAATGAAATCCCAAAGGAACCAGGTGCGAAATGGACTGAAGACAGAAAGAGATTCCGTGGAGAAAAAGTGAGAGATTGGTGGCAAATCAAAAAGGTTAGCAATTATCAGATCAGTAGAGAAATACAATTATGATTGAATTAATTTTTGGTTTTACTGAATCAGGTTAAAGGGACATGTCATTCTAAAGTAGTTCCAGTTCGAAGTGTTCAGTAGTTTTTGTCAAGTTAGTAGCATTTGAACCATTTATAATAACTTTTTAAGCGTTAACTGTTTATTGTAGACTGTTGAGGTGATGGCTTTGGGATTATTAGACATTATCAGGTGCCATAATAAACATTATGACAGACAGCAATTGTTGGAACCGTCTTAGCTGGTTCAGATCACTCTTGACCATTATTAGGACCTGTCTCAATATTTTTGATCATCTGATAAAGTCTTTTCAGGACACTACCTATCTCGGTCAATTGATTGTTCCGTGGCCTTAGCCTACTCTGGCACAATAATATTGCAATCGGAAAGAAAGCTATGCCCCTCCCTGCAGGTTAATATATATTCATAAATTCTCATTAATTTGCTTTACTACTAACTCTATGTACAAGTTACCTGGAAAACCAACACATCTCTCTATTTTTAAGTACTGCGTCTCATTCATGTCTTTCGACTCTTGTAAGTGTGATTTGCGAAAAAATTTTGTAGATAGTTTTTCGGTTATTGTAAATTTGTTCCTGACAGTTACGTTATTTCGAAGAATATAGTACGATCAACCTTGTAAAAATTCTGTTGTAAACCTATTAAAGCTACAAATGTGAGTTTCTCGTTATTCAACCTGTCTTCTATGATACTAAATAGTGTATGTCTTGCTTTGTGTGTTCCTACCTTTTACATAATCAAACTCATCCTCCGAATTAATCTTTAATAAGGTGTATCGACACAGACGAGCCAGAATATTTTGACCACTGTCCACCGCTGTTGCAGAAAAGGTCCGTTGATATATGGTCTGTGAGATCGTGAAGTGGCCCTTGTTGGTACGAATGGGTGCTTGAAGTATTTATTTTATGGTAAACATTGTGGAACTTGGAAGAGTATATTTTCTTTACAGTAAATAGCCATTACATACTCTAATACGTATTTTGGTATTTTTGAACTAATTCACATTTCTTAGCAACCTGTAGTACTTAGAATTTTGTATGAAATGACGAATCTTTTATGGCTTATTATTTTCCCCTTATCAGAATGACGGCTGGATGTAGTAGAAAAGGCGTTTGTGCTAAATGCTTACGGACTGTAATCATAGATGGAAATTAGCTACGTGCTGTATAAGACTGTAATCCACAAATGCAAGAATCACGTAAAGAGTTTTTGAATAGTGTGCACGTAGCCTGAGTGGACCTCACGTAGACATAGTGACCTTTTCGTGAACTCAGGCCGTAATAAATTCGGTAGTGATCATAAACATTTAATATCAAGATCCTTTTCTTCACAGTATGTTCAGTGAGTGGTGGTAACAGTTTCTGAGTGCACATGTCACACTGGGACATGGTTCTGGAAGATATTATAGCAATACGTTTACCTATGGAATACTCTTTCCGGTAGTGCTGTCTGCAATTAGTGCGGTCTGAATCAACGCGATAGCAAACACCAGGTCAAGCAAATTAACTGTTTATAAAGCAAACTGTCAAATGATGGTGTTGTCTTCAATGTGAACTCTGTTACTTTTTCTAAATTACTTTTTCTTTGATCTCAACTGCTTTTTGCATTGGCAGCTACGACGTTTTGAGTTATTCTGAACTGGAGGACAACACGCACACAGAGGTGCCGACTCGACGGAGAACTGGCCAGCTAGTGCTGTCCTTGTGCCCAAGAAATCAGTGCCGGCAGTGCTCGGGCAGTGAGTGTGCCTTGTGATGTGTACCATGCACACAGGACTCTCGAACTGAAGCTCTCGTATTTGACAGCCCTATGCCTCAGTGTTTAGACATTCAACTGAATGAATGCACTGCCCAACAATCTTATATATCTTAATTCAAAAGTGTAGTGCGGATATTCTGCTCAAGTTACTCAACATTGCGCTTACATTTTTTCTTTTGTTTTCGAAGACTTCGTGAAGTTTCAGCTGGAGCTCAGTTATTAATTTTTTTTTAAAATGTGTGTTTCATTGAACAATAGGAATTGATTCTTCAGTCATAGAGGAGTTTTGCTCAAATTGATCTCAGATTTAAATAAAAACGTAACCAGTTAATGTTTTTTATGATTACTCTACTCATTTTGGTATAAGTATTTTCGGAATTCCTTTACTTGATATTTGGTCATTTGAATCCACTAGAGAAGTTATTTGATGATAAAATTGTCTGAATACTAAAATACAGTGCGCTAGTAACAGTCTTGGAAGTTCGTAAGGATGTTGCAGGGGAGGTTGTACAGAAGTGAAGTGTCGTGTGACGAGGGCCTCCCGTCGGGTAGACCGTTCGCCCGGTGCAAGTCTTTCGATTTGACGCCACTTCGGCGACTTGCGCGTCGATGGGGATGAAATGATGATGATTAGGACAACGCAACACCCAGTCCCTGAGCGGAGAAAATCTCCGACCCATTCGGGAATCGAACCCCGGCTCTTTGGATTGACAGTCTGTCGCGCTGACCACTCAGCTACCGGGGCCGGACGGTTGTACAGAGAAGTAATTATCAAGAATAGAAAATTGATAGGTTGTCCCATTTACGAAAAAATTGAACACTGAAGTTACTTAGCCAGGTCATCATGCACACATATTCAAGCATTCTCGCAGAACACTTTTGCCAAACATGTTCTTTGTTTGGTTTTCTCAAATCTAAAAATGTAGCATTTGCTCACCTAGATCAAATTTATCAATTCCGAAAAGGGTACACTTTAAATGGTACATCTGAACAAGTGGTAATTTATGGACCCACATGTGTTTATGCATTATCACATTTTACAGCCTGCAAGTGCTCGAATTTATGCACACTGTGACCTGATTGGCTAACTTCAACACTAAATAATGCGTCGAATGTCTTTATTAACAATTATTTCTCAGCTCAGCCTTCCTTGGAACAACATTCCAAGCTTTCCAGACTATTTCTGACAGCTCTGTATATTTGCATCATCTAATGACTTCCACCTATCAGCCTAATGCTACTGCTAATACCAAACTATTAATGGTAGCAGAGCATGTAGTGGGTGGAACAGATTTCCGGTTCTCCATGACAAACCGGGCCGCTAAGTCTCCATGCAGTCAGTGCCGCTATCTGCGTGTTGTCCTCCTGCTCAACCACCAGCTTGAAACGCACTTCCTCTGAACTCCAAGTCCCACCTTTTCCACTCCTCCCAGCCAGCCAAGACATGTTCATCGACACTGGTAGCAATGACACTGGGATTCTTGCATCTCTGTGCCCTCGTGTCGCTCTTAGGAAACTCCTGCACCTGCTGAGTGAGGCAGAACTGTGCCACGAAATCACGCACAATTGAATTATTTTTTATTTTGAAGATATCACCATGTGAGTTTCGCTGATTTTACCTGTCCTTCTTGTCTTGCAGCAGTAAATTATTACACTCGTGGTTGAGATATAATTGTTTAAATTAATGAGATTAATGATACTTAGTAGATTGTGCAATTTTATTGCAAAATTCTTATAATATTCCTATAAATGTGCCGTCGTTGCACAAGTCGTGGCCAAGGTGGATGAACAAAGGCCATTAGCAGCAGGTGGACTGGACAGCAACTAGTAGACAAGGTGCCACACTGACCGTGATTGCATTGGTGCAAGGAACACTGATTCATTTGATGTTGCGGACTTCATTGTATCGGCGGCATAGCCGTTCAACCAGGAAATGTTATTGGGTTGCTCCTACGACAGTTACATGTATCTGGAATCGCTTGTTGTTTGAAGAATTGTGATTTTTAAGTCATTTAACTTGTGTTTCCTTGTATTACCACAGTCACCACTTATCTTAAGTAGCCTGAATCTTGCTCATGTCCTTGCTGATATCATTTTAGAACATAGACGTTTAATTGATAAGCTGCGTTTTCGAAGTTAATCTTCATTTTCAAACTGATTATGGTGTGACAGAGTAACTCACCTTTTCTGGGCCGCACCCATCGATTATTACTGGTCGATGTAGTGAAAGCCAGCACAGGTTTTCCATTTTCAGTGGAAGCCTCGAGATAATAGGTCGGTTTCCCGTTAATCCGGCTGAATGGCTGATAGTTTGTGCTGATTCTACTGTTTTCACAGCGAGTGATTTCCACAGGATGTTTTGTAATACCCTTTGGAAACTTCTCAGAGGTCTGTCAGGAAACAAGTTGGGGCCAAGTGGACACCCTTAGGAAAATTGAATTTTCATCGAATCATAGTTGTTCGTAGAACTTCGTCGCTTTCAGATTAGGAATCACTGCTTAAATTTTGAATAAGTCATCAACAATGGCGTCCGAGGACTTCCGGCGTAAGAAGTCACCCTCATTCTGACAACGGCCTTGTCAAAGAGGGCGGAGTAGCAGGCAAATGTCCAGGGCACTCTCTTACCCTAGGGGTGGGAAACAGCCCATAGCAGGCGAAAGAATCAGCGTGATCAACGACATGAGTAAGCAGAAGGCAATGGAATCCACTGCATTAAAGACACTTAACGTGTATCCACAGGACACGTTTACTAGAAAAGTTTTTCTTGCATTGTTCCGAACCACCTCCTCCCAAAACAATGAAAGCAAAGACCTTGCAGTAGAACAAGTCCACTGTGACATGTCAGAACGACAGGGTCACTTCCATACTAAAGTCCTGTTCCTCAGACTGACACAATAATGTTTCCCCATCATCTTTGAAAGCCTGTAACATAGTTACTGAATCATCCTGTATTGACGTTTACACACACATGTTGTAGTAAATTACAGATGTAGACATGGTGTAACACGAATAATATAAGACTTACCTTACATCAGACAACTTTGGCCACTACTCGGCAGGTATAAACACAGTTCAAAGGGAAAAAGAAATATGTACTGGTTACTTTAGCTCGCCTATCCCTATTATGAGCGGTAGTAGGAAAGGTCAATCGAAATAACACAATGAGGGCTTTCACGACTGGATGTCATAGCTGCTGATGAATCTTCCGAGTTGTATAACCGTAGTCGATAAAACTTATCGGTATCTGATATTGCGTCCAGAGCTATCCTGGACATCTCTAAAAAGAGCAGTCACATCCCCTGGAAAAATATCCGTTGTAAATGATAACTTAGTTAACTGGAATCATAGTTAATACAGAATCTACGCCGAAACAAGCAAGAACATCTTCAGGTGCCAAAGTTAGTCCTTCAGTTTCTCGATAAAAATGACGTGAGTCTTCCACGTAAGAGGCAGTTATACGAATATATGGCTATAAACGAGTTTCCAAATTCCTTGTTATTTGGTAAGCTGGGGAACTAATAGCACTAACAGTTGGTCTCAGAGGAAGAACAATTTTAAGAAAGACACACAGCTGGCATATTGTGTAAAACAAAAATTCTGACAAAATAATCTACTTCAGTTTAAAAAGAAGGTGAGAAAGTCGTATTGAAAATTGAAACAATATGTCCCAGATTCTACGGCCTGCCAAAAATTCATAAAATTGTCTTTCTCTGAGACCAATAGTTTACTCACTATGATTCCAGTCACGGAAATCGTGATTTGTGTAACGGATGTTTTTCCACGGACCTTGACTGATCCTTTTAGACACTGCCTTAGTTCCAGTCAATTACAGTGGGATGATGAATATAATGTGCAAGCTGATTCTGTCGCAATGGGTAATTATTAGGCCCTGTGATCGCCAATTTTTATAAGCGAAAATTCTAAGAGTCAGCTCTAGAAAATTCAAATAAGAAACTGTGTCGGTCTGTCGATGACTCATTCGTGGTTTGGTCATACGGTAAAAAAGCTTTAGAAGAATTCTTTTGTTATTTGAGTGGTATAAATCCAAAACTGCAATTCACTATGACGGAAAAAGACAACGCAATATCCTTCTTGGATGGTTTAATTACGAAACAGGTTGGTGGAAGGTTCCAACATTAAGTTTTTCGGAAACTCACAAATACGAATAGATAATAACATAAGAACCCCATCACCGGCAACAAAAGAGAGAGGCAATTAAAAGTCTTCTTCACAGAGCTAAAAGAATATGCTAGTCGTAACACCTTGACGTTGAAATAAAACATCTAAAACACGTTTTCGAGATGAATGGTTATTCAGGCAAAGTAGTAAATAGGGTTCTGTCACAGAATGTGAGAACGAAAGAAAATACAACTAAGAGACACTGCTATGGAAGAACGGGTTCTCTCCCGTTTACCAAAAGAGTAACCGATCAGGTCGGAGATTATACAGAAACATGACATCAGACCGGTTTTTACACCAACAAAGCACTCCCGTTTGTAAAGGATGAAGGCCCTCCTTTATCAGAAAATTGAGCATATGAGATTCCGTGTACTTGTGGAAAGGTTTACGTTGGAACTACCAAGAAAAGCGTGAATACAAGACCTGAAGACCATAAAATTTCATGGAGGTGAGTTCAATCTCTGCAAGCAAATGAAAGGCAGTTTGCTTTTTCTATACGCGTTTCGCTTCTTTTATTCATGAAGCATTTTCATTGAGTTGTAATACATGTTACTTTTTATAGACATAATAAATGTATAGAGTAGAAGTTACAGTGCGTGACTATGTTATATTTTTTCATGTTTTTCGTTTGTTTTTCAAATTAGAAACAACTTTCGTAGGACAAATTTTCGTTAGGTTAAATTTTATCGTTTGGTGTTACTTACCACAAGGGTCACTCCAAAAGAAAGCAGAAGTAGCTCAATTTAACTGATTAGCACTGCAGTGCCCTTCTTCAGTAAATACACCTAAAAATTTTGAGCTTTCTACCCCATTTACTGACTCCTGTTCATGTGTTACATTATTACGACTCTATTTGTTGTACGGAACTGAATACAATGTATTTTCTCAGAATGAAGGGAGAATTATTTTCTAGAAAACCACTTAATAACATCATTAAAAACTTGTGATGCTTTCACTCTAATGGGATTTATTACAACATTAATGTCATCTGCAGAATGTATCAATTCTGCTTGAAGAACGTTATGTGGAAGGTCACTCATACATCTGTACGGAATAGATGGCACCCAAAATTGAACCTATGAGCCTAGCTTCGTGATTTCTCCCCACTCACCAAAGTTTTCTCTCCTTCAAATATTGTATTATTGAGAACAATGTTTTGTATTTGTTTTATTAAATGTGATTGAAACCAGTAATGTGTAAGACTATCAGGTCCATAAAACAAGATTTTCTAAGACATTAACGTGATCCAGGCGATCAAGTCCCTTGAAAAAATCACAGAAAGTACCGCCTGCGACATGTAAATATTTAAGGCTCGTAATATTTTCTGAATGATTTAAAAAAATTGCATATCCAATCGAGTGACCCTTCCATATTCCAAACTGTGACACTATAAACCGGCTGCAGTCAATATAGTTACTGTTGGTAATGTACATTTACTAATACAGTGCTAGGTTCTGAGAGTCTTGCGAAAGTATTTGTGTTGCTACAGCCTTTGATTAGCAATATTTTAAACCAGTGTCGTGGGTCAAAGCGAGGCTAGTCCTTATTTAGCATTATAATACGGGAGATGGACGAAAATATGGAAACACCAAAAAAAAACATTATCGTGCCTACTACGACATCTGCTGGTATTTAAAATAGCTTCCTCTCAGAATGGAAAAATTTAGGTGGCAGGTTTGGGTAATGATGATGGTGGATAGCAATTATACACCCTTCTCTGCAAAGTAGACACCAAAGGTTCGAGAATAACTACTGCGGCTAGGGGAGTTGCGCAATACATCCTCATGGTCACAAAACCACTTGTGCGCAACGCGAGTTGTGTGAATAGGGGCCCTATCGTCTTGGAACACTGTGTCACCTTTGGTGAACAAACATTGTACCGTAGGATGGACCTGATCACATAACCGTTGGCAGTAATGCAGTCTTGCAGAATAACCGTACGAGCCATGGAACCACAATATGGCTGGCCAAATCTCATCCAATCCCCTCAATGTTTTATCCTTCATCTACATCTACATATATACGCTAGCAACCAATCGGTGAGTGGCTGAGGGCACAATTCGCGCCAAAGTCATATTTCCCCCCACCTCCCCCACCCTCTGTTCCACTCGCGGACCGCGCGAGGGAAAAACGACTGTCTGAACGCCTCAGTACGAGCTCTAATTTCCATTATCTCTGAATGGTGATCATTGCGCGATTTGAAAGTTGGTGGTAATAATATATGCTCTACATTCTCGGAATTTAGTGAGCAGCCCCATCCGTTTAGCACGCCGTCTATCTGCAAGCGTGTCCCACTTCAAACTTTCGATGAGATTTGTAACGTTCTCGCGATGGCTAAATGTACCAGTCATGAATCTTGCCGCTCTTCCTTGGACCTTCTCAATCTCTTGAATCAGACCCAACTGGTAAGGGTCCCATACAGACGAATAATACTCTAAGACTGGACGAACTAACGTATTGTAAGCTATTTCCTTTATTGAAGGACTGCATCGCTTCAGGATTCTACCAATAAACCGCAATCTTGAGTTTGCCTTACCCGTTACTTGTGTAATCTGATCATTCCATATGAGATAATTTCGAATAGTTACACCCAGATACTTGACGTATGTTACCGCTTCCAAAGACTGGGCATTTATTTTGTACTCTTACATCAATGCGGTTTTTCACCTTGTTATACGCAATAGGTTACACTTACAGGACTACAGGAGTTCAGAAGTTTGAAACAGGAGGAAAAAAGACTTCTCCGACAAAATGACCTCCGCATCACGTTTTCCTGTTATAGTCATTTATGTCAATGATGGGCGGTTTTTGAATTCCAAATCCCCTGCAGTTTCCTGCCTAAGGAGAGCCCTTCGAGTTGTTTTGGTGCTGACAACGTTCGTGAGTGTGACATTCAGTTCTGCAGTGATGTTTGCGCCTGTCATCCTACTATTTCTCATCACAAACCTCGTCAATGAACGTCACCCAGCACGCAAGTTCATCAGCGTTACGACTTAGCAGATGACGTTTCCCAAGTTTCCCTGTAGGCAGTATAAATATTCGATACAGTGCCTCCTGAAACACCAAACATTTCAGCCATCTTAGTTACGGAAGCACCCACCATATGAGCACAAACAAATTGCTCACGTTCGAAGTCACTTACCTCAGACACAACTTACACTTTGTGATCAAAAGTATCCGGACACCTGGCTGAAAATTTTAAGTTCGTGGCGCCCTCCATCGTAATGCTGGAATTCAATATAGTGTTGGCCCACCCTTAGCCTTGATGACAGCTTCCACTTTCACAGGCATACGTTCAACTAGGTGCTGGAAGGTTTCTTGGGGAATGGCAGCCCATTCTTTACGGAGTGCTGCACTGAGGAGAGGTATCGATGTCAGTCGTTGAGGCCTGGCACGAAGTCGGCGTTTAGAAACAACCCAACGATGTTCTATAGGATTCAGGTCAGGACTCTGTGCGGGCCAATCCATTACGGGGAAGTTATTACCGTGTACTCACTTCGCCACAGACCGTGCATTATGAACAGGTGTTCGATCGTGTTGAATGACGCAATCGCCATCCCCGAATTGCTCTTAAACAGTGGGAAGCAAGAAGGTGGTTAAAACATCAATTTAGGCCAGTGCTGCGATAGTGCCACGTAAAACACCAAGGGGTGCAAGCTCCCTCCATGAAAAACACGACCACACCGTAACACAAACGCCTCCGAATTTTACTTTTGGCACTAAACACGCTGGCAGATGACGTTCACCGGGCATTCGCCATACCCACATCATGCTATTGGATCGCCACATTGTATACCGTGATTCGTCACTCCACACAACGTTTTTCCACTGTTCAATCGTCCAATGTTTACGCTCCTTACACCAAGTGAAGCGTCGTTTGGCATGTACTGGCGTGATGTGTGGCTTATAAGCAGCCGCTCCACCATGAAATCCAAGTATTCTCACTTCCCGCCTGTCACAGTACTTGCAGTGGATCCTGATGTAGTTTGGAATTCCAGTGTGATGGTCTGGATAGACCTCTGCCTATTACACATTACGACCCTCTCCATCTCTGTCAGTCAACAGACGAGGTAGGCCTATACGCTTTTGTGCTGTACGTGTCCCTTCATGTTTCCACTTTACTATCACATCGGGAACAGTGGACCTAGGGATATTTAGGAGTGTGGAAATCTCGCGTACAGATGTATGACACAAGTGACTCCCAGTCACCTGACCACGTTCGAAATCCGTAAATTCCGCGGAGCGTCCTATTCCGATCTCTCACGATGTCTAATGACTACTGAGGTGGCTGATATGGAGTACATTGCAGTAGGTGGCAGGACAATGCACCTAACATAAAAAGTATGTTTTTGGGGGCGCCCGGATACTTTTGATTACATAGTGTATCTCCAACGAACAATGTTGTGATTACGGATGAAGTAGTGAGGACGTTGCACAGGCACCATTCGTGGTAAAATAAAGCAGCGAAACCTGTAGGCTTGGCTATCATCTGCATTTATGTTCAAACATGCAATTCTCTCTGTGTTTCTATACATTTGTCCAAACCTGTACATTTGTAACAGTGCACTGAAATAATCCGGGTCGTCCAACAAACGTTTTGGAAGCAGTCCTCCTGAAAGATACTTCAAGTTATTTTGTCCCATGTACCCCACGACGCTAAAAGTGCGTACATTCTGGCCTTGTCTCGGACTTCGCCCGAAGCTACATAAGCTTTAAGGTGACAATCGAGGAGGAAAGTTTCATGAATCCATTATTGTTAAAAGGAGTTAGTCGTTTGCACAAGTGGCATCATTTAATTTGTTGAATTCTCAATTTTGAACAAATAACGCCAGCAGACGAAAATATCTTAATGGCATTTTATGTTTAATAAATCAGTTGTGAGTTATTGCAAAATATATTGAACGCAGTAAGCCCAGTTATTCCTGTCCTCTATCTTCCTAATGTATCGGTTACCACAATGGTAGCACCCCGTGGTTGATTGCACTGAGTCCATTATACATCGCAATAAACTTAACTCTCTGTATCTGTAGACTGTGACAGCCATACTGTTCGAATTGTACTATTATAAGAAAGCAGAAAGCAGGGCGCCAAAAAATTTGTGCAAATGTGTGTGAAGTCCTAAGGAACCAAACTGCTAAGGTCATCGATCCCTAGACTTACACTCTACTTAAACTAAGGACAACACACACACCAATGCCCGAGGGAGGACTCGAACCTTTGGCGGGAGGGGCTGCCCAATCCGTGACATGAGCGATGCACCAGTGCGGGAGTCACTAGAGGAAGCGGGAACTGGAATACGTGCTAAAAATTGGGAAATGTGAGACGTCCGGAAGATTCAAGTTGAACGGTGCCGCTCCTATCGTAGCCCTATAATTCGTACTCTTACGTGACTTCAGTTAACAATGATCCATCTTCGGAGACCTTGACGTATACTGGCATTCTGGCGAACTGTTCTGATGAACTAACTGTTCGTATAGTCATCTGGAAGACAAACGCTTAAAATCACAGCAAGTACATTTGTCCATACAAGGGGAATGAGCGTTGGTTCTTATCCACAGATCTGAGTCATCACAAGTTGGTTAACACAGGGATTTACTAGTATCAAAGATGGCACACAGTCTGTTACCAATCGCTCGTACCAATTAGCTGCCATATCACAACGCTTGCCTGGGAAAGGAAGATAACTGGAGATGTCTCTGGTTATAAAATCACCTGTAGTATTAATAAGCTTGGACATTCAGACTTACGCCTGAGCTCGATTTACACAAGATTCAGCTGTAGAACTCTCTTATTATTCGTGGTTGCAGGTTAAATCTTGCGATTAACAAAAGTAAACAACAAGAATAAAAATTTATTGCAAATAAAGCTACAACATTCATAGTAATACAGTAAATTTAGTACAATCTTTGGTTTTGCAAACGATGAACTATGGGGTTATTTAATGCTTGCCGGATATGGGAAATTACAATCAATGAATTGCAATTAACTATGTAAATATACAAAATATGAATACTTAAGTAGCCAACCAATTAAAAGGTTCCTGCTTTTGGTTGATGACTCCACTCATGGTGCCTTACGGCTGTATTTCGTCGTCTTTGGAAAACAAGGCTACCACAAAAACTAAAAACACACTTAATCTTCGACAATCGTTGTCTGTTGTACAGTTACCTATTCACTATGTGTTAAACAAATATCAAACATGTTTTTCTATTACCTGCCAAATACGACAGCAGAATAATGTTTTATCTGGTGTTGGGTAGGTACCATGAAATTATTATGTTTAGCAGTACTAACTAATGAAACTAGGGTCCCTTACTCAACAGAAAAATCCTCAGTTACATAAAACTCTCAGTTCTGCAGATGAGAACTACATAAAAACCAAAATTGCTTGGTTTTGTAACACTGAACATCTATCACATTCGTCTAAAATGTCAATAGGGGGGAAAAAAGATAACACCACTGCAAGAAGCGCATAACCATTAACATGAAAAGCCTAACAAGCTCCAACGATGCAACTATCAATTACTGCAATATCTATAGAAGCACACAAACATGAAAAAAACAAAAACAAATTAACATTTTCAGTAGTAATTCTAAGTGTAACTTAGTCAACAACATAGTTTGGAATAAGAAATAACAATTGTGTAAGTTAACAAAATTCAGATACAATAGAGATATTTTTCACTTTCATGTCAAAAATGTGTAAGACAAAAAAATTAATTGACACAAATCTGCTCCTAAAATGATGCAGTGTCTAACTCTATGATCTATTTTCATTCAGAACACCAATAAACTACGATTAATATCTACAATGAAATTAATTATAGCTAATACTGTATATATAAACGATCAGTTCTTGTTTGGTATCATATACAACAAACACTAAGAAAAGAAACACTATTTTTGATGTTTCTATGGAGGTCACTACAGATACAGAGGAAATAAATATTTTCAAGCTGGCAGCTACGAGAGACATATAACTGTAACTAAAATTAACCTCTGCATTTACGAGTTTGATTAAATTTCCCAACTACATATTAAGTTTCATAGCATTGTTAAATCAGATCAATTAAACTGAAATTATACAGTCCGTGATGTTGAAGAGTTAATAAAAATATTTTTTCTCCATCTGATTTTAGAAATATTTTGATTGATGTAGTTAGTAACTGCACTTGTATTCAGCAAAACACAAGTCTCAGAGTTCGTCCAGATGATTCAGCTGGTTTAAAACTATTTACATGTATAAAATCACAGTACGCAATGAGCTTGTCTCGTATTTTCTGGATCGAACATAGAGAATAGGGTGAGCTATAGAGTACACGACCAGCTGTCATTATATTAGATTTAATGGAATGATTATCATTCATTATAACACCAATCGTACAGCCTTTATTACAGCGAATTATTCAGACTTTCAGAAAGCAGTGCAGGATAACAAGTATTTCTGGTTTAGACAACAGTAATATTATCATGTAGGTAATTAAAGTTGCAAACGGAGACCTATTGCATACTAAAACACACATATCTATTTTCTTTATTTTAAATTTTATTGTAACACATTTATAATTATCTACAAGTGAATAAATAAAAAACAACACCAATAATATTATGTAATAATACGCATTTTTCTTCTGGGACCCACAAATTCCCAGTGAAATAGGTGTTAGTCAAGTTTTACAAGATACATCAAATTCTCTGATGAGTTTCACATTAAGTGATCGTTCATTCAGAGCTGTAATTTACGCAAAAAGATTAAATACAAACGATCGATAAAGGACATAAACGTTTAAAATCTGCAGTAACTCTTTTTTAAACTGATGAATCCTCATTAATTAATTTCGTATAATTGTTGTCCTTTGCAATGTTGAAACTATTTTTATAATTTTTGCCACAACAATGTAAGACTCGACTGTAATACCATTAACATGATATTGTAACAGTTATAAGAAGAATGACGGTACAAAACAGTAATTCATGAGAAACCTCTGAGCAGGTCAACCTGATAGGCAAATCGTTAAAATGTGGTCAATAAATTTGACAAGTGTTACTGTAGAGGACTGCTTCACAGCAAAATGGAAACACAGTGGTCACTCGAGTAACTGCTAGTAAAGAGACACAAATGGCTTTACGCTCACAAATTGTCCATTCAGCATTTCCATGGGTCTGTCAGCTACAAATTTGCGTAATTGTAGTTTGACGCATGTTACGTGGATCACATATGTATTTCGATCACCTCAATAAATATAAATCCCTTAAAAAAATTCTTCCAAACTGTGTTACTGTAGTAATCACCTTGTTAAGAAACGAAGGTGGAGCTACCATAAAGTACAGGCTCCAATTTGAGCGAGAATGATAAAGTTCCATCATGACAGAACAGAGTGTTGAAATTAAACTGATTAGGACGTTGTTTCGCTGCCTAGTGGATAACTATCTGCATCTAATTCGTAATGATTGTCCCTGTCCGTCATGTGCTCACAACGACAATGAACTATCAGGTTATGAAGCAAAATCGTACATCATCACGCTTCAGGTCGTTTTCCAAACAGATGTGTCATGCTTGTTGTCATTCCCGGACGTTCAGAATGAAACTCGTTCGGTTGTTTACAAGATTTGTTCCTTAGATGACTGTACCAATGTCTTTTATATTTGGCCACCTTCACGGTGACATGCACGTATTTGAATCTTTTAAGACCATACTGAGCTGCCAGACTATGTGCTTGTAGTGCGCCGTATTTCATAAAAATTTCTAATAAAATGCTGTATTCAGTTAACTGCTTTTCTTTAATGGTAGTCGTATTTTGTTTGTTGATCGATCGACATCACTATTAAGTCGCAAGGTGTTGGAGAGACTAATTATGCGAAGACTACCGGAAAAGACTGACTCTCTCACCGTTAAAGAAGAAGCGCTATTTAGTGTCTGTAAGAGCAGCGAATCTAAAATAACGGAACTGAATCAACATGTAAGAGACGCCACATTGCAGGAGCTGTTTCTATAGATCTTACAACACCTTATAGCAACGTCGGTCATTGTTTTTATAAGGAATTTTTTAGTTTCCTACCTTTTTTAAGTGATTTATATAGTGGCCCAGTCAAAAATAATTTTAAGAAGAAATTATCGGTTTTAGCCATCACCGGCGGCCTTCAGACGATAAGACAGAAACAACAGTTTACTGCCAACTACTTCGAGAGGGCCACTTTGTGAATCAATTCGCAAATTCTCAAAAACTTCATTCAGATACGAATAATCTTTGCGGAAATCCAAGACCATAGAAACAGATACCCAAAATAGAAAAATGGATTGAAGGAAGTCGTATAGTCCCATCCTTTCTCAACATTTCCATAAATAATTAACTTTTTAATGAAATCAACCAGCAGTTTTGTACAAGCTGATGACCGTTCTATCACTGCGTCAGGTATGAATTTCTTCTCCTCTACAAGCTGTCAGCATCCTCTGTTCATTAGAACACAAGCTATACACCGTTCTATATATAGTATCCATGAACATACAATATTACATTAAATGCCGGCAACGTAAAATGCTATTACAAGGCGACCTATTCCAAACTGTTGCGTAGATCTGGACAACTATCTGTCAGATGGACATTTCGCAGCTCTGCCGTAAGGATTTTGGACAGGAAGTAGTTCCCTTGTTTTCTTAAGGGGCATCTAATTTGTTCACTGATATAGATTCACGGAAAGACAAAATGCTCAGTCATCTACAAACATTTCCATTTTTCTTTGGTACGTATCAAAATCCTTATCACCTTAGGTGTGCATCAGTCTTAGTCGTCTTCCGTCGAACGCCAAGTAATAAGTAGTCCATTTACTCATTCTAAGAAGGGAACTTCACCTACTTGACTTAATATTTTGAGGAGAAAAAAGCGTCCTTGAAAGATATCATCCCCAGCAATCACTTCCGCTCGAAAATTTCGGCCTTCATTCATATAGTATGCAGCGAGGACCTCCTGAGCGTACAATTTTTGAATAGCTGCGCGCACTGGTTGTTTGTTATTCGCTCTGCCCCAATGAAGTCACTTTGCGCTGGGGCATTAGGCAGCTGCAGTGTGGCGGAGCTAGTGACAAACAACCGATGAGAGAGAGCGTCTAAGAACAGTACGTGCAGAGGTTATACCTATGTACTACCAGAATTAAGGGCGAAATTTTCGCGAGAAGTAATAAGTAGTCCAGTGTGGATTCTTATCTTCAAAATATGAGGTGAAGTTGTTGGCTTTATCTTGTATGGCAATAGGCCTATTCGAGATATAATCCATTCAAGGTATCAAGTATTGCACTAAAGTGAAACTTGAGTTGGCGCTTGCTTACTCTCGCCACAGACAAGATGAATCAGTTTGCTAAATGTGGCCTAGAGGAATGAGGGCTTCAGAAGTGATGACCTCAGCTGCCGTTGGTACCTTTCTTGGATGTTTGCTGAGCAGGTAGCAAATGTGTCATGCCTTAACGATACTGTGAATCAGCGATTTTGTAAGGAAAACACAACATTAAGGAAAGTATTTCTAAACGCGCAATCACAGAAGTCCCGTTCAGAAAGCCAGAAAAGCAGATGGCGGAGACAGAAAAATAGCTTTCTGCAAGAAAAAGTAATGACACCATCTTTCTTCAACATCTACACAGTTGCTTCGCTTCTGTTAGAAGGGCTCCGCAATTTCACCTACGCTGACGACTACGTTACCACGTAGAAGTGTACAGGAGAAAGAACCGACACCCTCTAGTGTGTAAAGAAAATGTTCGCAACGAACCCACTGAAAATAAGCACGTGTTTCGAAAATAATGAACAGGGAGACGAGGACTGTATAGGCTACACATTTCGTTCTGGATATAGAAACTGGTACCCATGAACGTACTGCGTTACGTCATGGGATGGTGAAATGGCATCTCGTTACACAGTGATCTGTAATATACTCCACAATTTTGGACTAAACATGCCACATCGAACAGACAAGTGGAAGTTTTTATGCATACCGAGACGTTTGTCTGAGTACAGTAATATCATCAGCTTTTTTTTGGGGGTCGTTTCTTCTTTAAGATCGAAATGGGTTTTCCGAATGACCTCCCAAAAATCGTTGTCATATATTTTGTGCAACATCCTTAATCACATCTGACCATCCTTCAGTCTTACAGTCTTATTGTTAGACACCTTCCGAATATATCAGAATACGAATTAGCTAACATCACAGGAAGAGAAAAGTAATATTGGTTATACTCCGTCGTTCTCGGTATAGACTCTGGTATTTGTGAAGAGACTATGAAATAGTATCTGAAGAAGTGGCATGTTGATAAAAGGTGATCTATGCCATCATATATTCCACATTATTGTGCCGATCGCTACATGCATCTATGAAGTGGTCATTTCGCAGTTAACATGACTACCGGGTTGGCAGATTACAACCGTCACGGAAAATATTTAATGTGCATTGAGATAGCAAACCAGCTTACATCATCTGCCCTGCGTGCAGCACATGGTGTAATTTGCGTTGTCTATCTTAAGATACGTGAAATATTTTCCGTGACAATTTTACTTTGTCTATTCAGTATTTAAATGTATGCGCAAGCATACTGTAAATTCCTTCGATTTCTTTAAGTGCCATCGTAATTTTTTTTTTATATACGTTTATCGAACGACGAACTATTCAGTCTAGTATGTACTGTTCTCACTTTATTTCGGTATGTGCCGACACATCAATAACCTTGCTGTCCTTTAGTTTCACACACATTTCTTTGAATGCCGAGAAACAAGTAGTTCATGAAGACATTTCAAGGCAATGTTAGAGATTTTGGCTATTGATTATTCAGGTATCAAGTATTGCACTGAAGTAGAAGTTGAACTTATTTGGCACTCATTTACTCTAACCGTAGGCGACAAGAATCGCAATCCCAAACATCGCCTGCAGCTGTGAGTTGCTTCAGAAGTAGTGACTTTAGCCGTCGCCTGCTGGCACGTAGTCTCGCAGGTGACTGCTGCGCCTCAACTAGCCGTGTGGCGCTGTCACCTTACTTCTCGTAGTTAGGGTTATCGAGCCCGCCAACCAGCTTGCCCTTGAGGTGTCCAGCCGACTGCTGCTGCTGCTGGTTGTTGTTATTGTTGTTGTTGTTGCTGCCGAGCCGGGAGGGCAGCGACTTGAGCGGCGACTGCGGCGGCGCGATGGGGAGCAGCAGGCTTCCGGGGCGGCAGCTGAAGAGGTGCAGCTTGGAGCGCGGGCTCTGCTGCACGACATCGCTATAGAGGGCGCTGGACGAGCCAGGGTCGCCGCCGGGGCCGAAGAGCGGCAACCCGCAGTGCGCGGGCAGCGACGCGCGGTCAGGCAGCGGCGGCTGGTAGTCGTCCGCCCACGAGGACGGGCCTGTGGAGCCGCACATGCTGCCGCCCACGTTGTGCGCCGCCGCGAACGCGCCAGAGTAGATCACCTGTCCGGCACACCAGAAGAGGGCGGTGTTTCAGCTCACGGGACGTAGGCCAGGGACACATATGGTGTGTAATTCTGTTTCTTTACTTGTATACCTTTCATTTAGCATGGCCAAATTAGGGCTTTAAGACTCTCTCTTACACTGAACCAGGAACTACGCATATACATATACTTACAATGATGCACATAGAACAATAATAATGGGCAGTGATAATAATAATAATAATAATAAAACAGGTAAATTAGAAGTACGAGAAAGGCGAATTATAAGGAAAAACTAAAGAAGATTGGAAATTACGCAGTAATAGTGTCTTATCGAAACATACAAAAAGGAACAGACATAATGAGAGAAACAAGACTGGTACTTCCTGGACTTTTATGTCGAATTCTAGAAAATAAATTAACCGATATTAGTGGGATAAGAAGTCAAGGACAAGTTGGATCCATGAGGTAATAATTGATTTACGGTAAAAAGTAATATAAAAGGTGAAGAAACAACTGAAGAACAGTGTTTAGGGAAAAAGATACAAGAGTGAGAAAATCTGGTCTGAAGTGATCAGAAGACAGGTAGGAAAAAACCTATTGAACAGGCACGTGGTCCTTAGTTCTCCCATCGGAGGAGGCAATAATAACAATAATAATAATAATAAAGGGTAGAATAAGAGGATATCTTTCTGTTCAGAACAGATTTTTAACTTAAAATCAATAAAATAATTGAAAAGCCACGATCGCTTCAATCGTTTATTAGATGACCGGTTTCAGCACTCTGAAGGTGCCATTATCACATCTGTGAAGGTATAACATAACAGATTTGAAGGAGGGCTTACATGAGTCAACTATATACATTACAATTATTACAGAACCACTTACCTGAAACGTGGATTAACATTTATAAAACCAACAATGTATGCGCAAATGTGGGCTTTGCATGGGTGTGTGACAAGCATTTATAGTAATGTTGTGTTTTAGTAGTAATGAGTGGTTATACCGTGGGACTGTGTATGCGATGCTTGGACAGCGCTATCTGGTGGGCGGTTGTGAACCGCCGGAATCACAGCAGGTAAGCCTGCGCGGAATATGGTTCAAATGGCTCTGAGCACTGTGGGACTCAACTGCTGTGGTCATAAGTCCCCTAGAACTTAGAACTTCTTAAACCTAACTAACCTAAGGACATCACACACATCCATGTCCGAGGCAGGATTCGAACCTGCGACCGTAGCGGTCGTGCGGTTCCAGACTGTAGCGCCTTTAACCGCTCGGCCACTCCGGCCGGCTGCGCGGAATAGGGCAGTGATGATGCCAACCGGTGTTAGGCGAGCAGTGGTAGTTTTATCTGGTGACTTCAGTTTTATATTTTATGGAAAGATCGACCATGAGAGCAGTATTTTATTATTTTTATTGATTGTGACAATGATTTTATCAGATGGTCTGCCTCATATGCCATGATGTCCATATGGTTTTATAAATGTTAATCCACGTTTCAGGTATGTGGTTCTGTAATAATTATAATGTATTTAGTCAAGGGCGTACCCAGGATCTGAACTAGGGGGAGGGGGGGGGGACAGGTCTCAGGAAACAAGGACTCGAGACGTGCAGCATTTCTTATTAAATAAAACAGTAAACTAGTGAAAAACTGCGAATATCTTCTGGGGGGGGGGGGGGGGGGGGGGAGGGCAGCTGCCCCCTGCCCCTCGCTGGGTACGCCCATGTATATAGTTAACTCATGTAAGCCCTCCCTCAAATCTGTTATGTTATACCTTCACAGATCTGATGACGGCACCTTCAGAGTGCTGAAACCGATAAACGATTGAAGCAATCGTGGCTTTTCAACTGTTTTAGAAACAGAGTGATCCGCCCACGACACATCATGTGTTCACTGCTTTAAAATCAATAACTCTCCACAGAATGTTGACCATTAAACTATTAATAATATGTTATTAAATTCAAGTAAGCCTTTAATTCGGTAAACAGAGAAACAATAGATAAACTCTGTTGACAACTTGGCGGTAAGCTTCCGGAAAAGATGACAGGAGCAGCTACTGTAACATATTTTTTGGAAAAACTATCAACTAAAACTGGTCTCGAAATTTCTTCTGAAAAAAAGAAAAGTCATAATAAATATAAAAATGCAACAAAATACACAGAAATATAAATGCATAAAACGGAGCGAGTTAGTAAATTTAAATACATTGGAGAAACTATACAGAAGAATAGAATAGAACAAATTTCACAGTTCTGAGAATTACTGAAATGGAAAAAGCGTATGGTTTGACAAAAAGTTGTTACAACAAGCAGTGCATATCTGGAAAAGCAAAACTAAAGCATTATAATGCAGTTATAGTAACAGAATGGTTACACGCATGTGAATGCTTGACGATAATTTATAAGCTGGACAGAGCAGAAATACTTAAAGGACGAATTAGAAAAATAATAGACGCAATAAAAACTACAGATAAATATAAAATAAGAAGTAACGAAGAAATCTATGGAAACATAGAGAAGTAATACCAAAGTGAAGATTAATTGTCTTTGGGGACCTCTACCACATGAATGAGAGTAGGCTAACGAAACAAATATTCCTATATTTTTGGAAAAAGAAATCGTCAGCAGCATTCATTACGGAAGGAAGAAAATATCTAGACGCAAACAATATCAAAGAAAAAGAAATAACAGGGAGAAACCTTTTTAAGAATAAAGTACTAAATTTAGAACGCTTCCAAGGCAGGAAAAATGATTGATTTGGAATAATATGGGCAGAAGAAAGGCAAAGACAAGTGAGGAAGATGAAGGAGTACTGGAGAAACAGGATAAAATAGAGCAAGAAGATGAATTAAAGTTCTTACGTTATTCTAACTGGTCAATACGAAGATAAAAAGTAAATAAACAAAGAGCATAAACAGTAAATATAAAACTGATTAGTTTATCATGTTTGAAGTGCATAAAGATTAAAAATAATAGTGACTAGTTATTATTTTATTCATAACTGTTACTTTTCAGCAGAAATAACAATATATCAGCAACTAACGACTGAAATTTATTCTAAAATATTAATTAGTTTAGAACATGTAAAGCGTCAATACATAAACTCGAACTGTTCAAATAACTTACGGGAATTTAGCGCCGATATTTCGGCTGGTGAACACGCCGTTATTTTCAAGGCACAAATGAAAACAGAGATTGCTTTGCGGGGTAATTTAGACCCGTGGCATACCGGGCCACGCCAACCAGGAACCAAAAGAAACGTATGCACAAAGACAACGCGCACTGTAAATAACAAGCTCCATTACACAACCAAACACAGACAGACCTAGACGTTAAGTAAACAACAAGTAATGAACTCCCTGTAATTCCACAGTGTTCCATCTCAAGCTTGGTCTTCCTACATTATTTCTTCCAGTGCAGTTATAATTGAGAGCCTTCGCCGCGATTTTTTCTTCATCTGTACTGTATACGTATTCCTTGCTTTTTTTCTATTTTCCTTCATTTTTTCGTTTAGGTTATGTATTTTTTCCTGCGTCAAATAACACATTTTTAAAAAATTGAGACTTTATTTGGTCTAGAGGTTCCTCTTCAACATAATAATACGCCTGGACCTTAATACGTTGAGTTTTACGAGATTACACAAGTGCTCTTCAAAATTATGATTCTGGTGCTTCGAACATTTGTATCCTCTTCCGTATCAAATCTTCTCCTCGTGATGTTTACATCTTGGAGCCAGGCAGTCACCGATTTTCCTCCCTCAACATGCCGGAGCAACATCAGTTTCCGTATTCTTGTTTCCTCTGTTCTTCTTACATGACTGTACCACGATAATTTTCTTTAATTCCGTAAGTGATCAGTCCTTGAGATTTTTGCTGATATTCTCCAGAAATCAATCTCTAATGGTTTTAGCTTCTTTATACGTCTCTGATCACTTGTCTGTGTTTCATGCAACACTAAAGACATGTATTTCCTCAATCCATTGGAAATTGCAGCCAAAAAGTAGCAAAATACAGGTTTATTAAACCTTGTCCAAGGTTTCGACTGTTTTAAAACTGTCTTCCTCAGAAGATATTGTGCACAGAAATACATGTTATCTATATTCGATGCGAGAGTCGTTGATTTTGTCTGGTATACGTGCGCGTCATCCACTAAATCACTATTTAAAAGATGTGATACAAAAATATTAGTTCTCTACTGTAGAGCTATGTCTTAAAATTGTAAAAACCATGGTCAAAGTCTAATAAACCTTTATTTTGCAACTGACTGGCTGTTATTTTCATTCTATTGAAGCTCTTGCATGCACAGTTGTTGAAGCGCAGCCATGTTCTCATATAACTCGAATAATCCCCTCCCCCCCTCTAGCCCCAGCCTTTAAAAAATTGAACTTCCGCATATAAAATTGTATGAAATATCTTCAAACGTCTGACTACTTTAGAGATGAGTTAATGTGTTAAACATTTGACACTGAGCAACCTTTTATGGTTGAAGATCCAAAACCCTAATTGGGCTGGTTTCGTTGCTTTAGGATTATTAATCCACAGTCTATTAAAAAGGTCAAAAGCGAAACTAATAAACAAAAAAATTAACCCCTTTTATGTAAGTAAATAATTACCCCTTATCTAGTTTTTATGCATCTTTTATGACCGCATTGTATAACAATGATATTATTTTGCAGGTAAAAACATAAGTACAAGCCGATCCTGTGGGCAAATTGAGTTGATAGGGGTAAAGAAGAGTTAGTAACAAAGAAGTAAATCAAAACATCATACCTGATCCTCAAGTGTTACCGAATAAACAGTGGAATTGTGGTAAGTGATTACTTTTTGCCCTTTAGTATTTTGTGGAGTGTGTCAGTGAGAAAAAGCTACTAAACTAGTTGGAATGAAGTTGTGTGTAAAGTTTGTTACGATTCGTTCAGTGCTCTCTTTTTCAAAAACTGGATGAATACAGTGTGGGTAATTTGTGTGCCATGCGTTACACTGCCTCGAGACATATACATAGCGTCTCACTTTAATACTTGATTTATTGTGATGAACTTTTGCATCTTAATGAATAGATTATAACAGCATCTTAAATTTTTGTATTTATTCAGTAACTACACGAAATACTGAAAATCAAACTTTTGTTGCTCCTGGAAGCCATTAGACGGACAACCTGCAATTGCAGTCTGATTCCTCTGTGATGATTTTAGTTATTACCTAATATACTGTACATGGGAGAGCAAGTGAGGCTCACCCTGTCACTCTGTTGTCTGACCAAGGAGAGATCAGAATTTCAAGCAGAATTTGAGTGAAAAACTACGCCACTATTTATTAAATTGCACTATTGAAAACGTCTGACATTGGTCAGCTCTGGTTGTATAGTGGCGTCAAATTTTCTCAGTCTTTGCTGTCATTTTACATACGCGTCCTTTGGTTGCTACTTGGCATAGCACCGCCCACCGGGGCAAAACACAGAGATCTCTCGTTTCATTTGAGCCTTGAAAATGACCGGGTGTTTTCTATCTAAATATCGCCGGTTGTTGAAGCCGTTATCCGGCTACAATCACGTAAGTTATTTGAACATTCGATATGCCGCGAGAAGCTCACGTTATATAACTTCTAGCTGTACTACTTTGCACTGAAGTGACACAAGTCATGGGATAGTGATACACACATATACAGAGGGCATTAGTATCACGTACGCAAGGCATAAAAGGGCAGTGCGTTGGCAGATCTATCAGTTGTACTCAGGTGATTATTATGGAAAGGTGTCCGACATGATGATGGCCGCACGACAGAAATTTACAGACTTTGAACGCGGAATGGTAGTTGGAGCTAGACGCACGGGACTTACCTTTCGCAAATCGTTAGGGGAATTCAATAATCAGAGATCCACAGTGTCAAGAATGTGCCGAGAATACCAAATTTCGGGCATTAACTCACACCACGGACACCACCCTCACTTGAAGACCGAGGGTAGTGGCGTGTGTAGAGTTGTCAGTGCTAATAGACAAGCAACACTGACTGAAATAACCGTAGAAATCAATCTGGGACGTACGACGAACATATCCGTTAAGACAATGTGGCGACATTTGGCGTTAATGGGCTACTGCAGCAAACGACAGCCGCGAGTGCCGTTTCTAACAGCATGACATCGCCTGCAGTGCCCCTCCTGGCCTCGTGACCATATCTGTTGGACCCTAGACGACTGGAAATCCGTTGCCTGGTCAGATGAGTCCCGAGTTCAGTTGGGAACAGCTAATGGTAGGGTTTGAATGTACCGCAGACCCCACAAAGCCATGGACCCAGGCTGGTAGTGACCATAATGCTGTGGGCTGTGTTTACGTGAATGGACTGCGTCCTCTGGTCCAGCTGGAGCAATAATTAGAAATGGTTACGTTTGGCTTCTTGGAGACCATTTGCAACCATTAATGGACTTTATATTCCCAAAGAACGATGGTATTCTTATGGATAACAATGCGAGATGTCACCGGGCCACAATTGTTCTCGATTGGTTTGAAGAGCGTTCTGGACAATTCGAGCGAATGATTTGGCACTCGCAAATCCCACCGAACATTTATGAGACTCAATCGAGAGATCAGTTCGTGCTCAAACTACTGACCAGACAACATCTTCGCAATTATGTTTGACTATAGAGGCATCATGACTCAGTTTTTCGGCACGGGACTTCCAACATCTTGTTGAGTCCATGCCACATCCAGTTGTTGCACCACGTCGGACAACAGGAGGTTTGTCACAATATTAGGAGGCACGCAATGACTTTTGGCACATCTGTGTAGATGGACAAAAAGTATCGGTACATAAAAGTATCGACAGTCCTTCATAGTAATTCTATTCTGTTCCTGATATTTATAAAACCCATATATCGATTAATCTATACTACATATTGGCTATCGAAAGAGATATCTCGTGGAAATCGGGTTTTCTTCCGGATATCAGCGTCTTCCAAACACGATATTTCGACGTCATTACTTGACGTCTTCATCAGGTGTTCCACGAGATGTCATCAAATCGCCGGGAAAGTCTAAGAAATTACATCGAAAGAGATATTTATATGGTCACAGGCACTACATCTCTCATCGGCAGACTACTTGACCATTTAGCTACTACCAGCCTTTGCAGTCTAATAATGAATGTCTTACAATGAGTTTATTTTAATATCATATTCAGTACATCAAATGAGTGCCAGATCTGAACATGAATGTACAGTATTGCATATTCATAAAAGTTTGTAACTTTCGCGTGTCATTTATAGCATTGCAAATGACTTGTACGAGGTGCAAAACGAGCACGTTTGGGGACGGCACTGTATGAGAATGATGGAAATTATCACTCCCTGCTTCCAATTATGAGACTGATAGTGCGCTTTCCTTACGTCGACTAACTGTCTGGATCAAGAGAAGATAGACGCACTGTAAAAGTGATGTAGACTTAGTACAAAACTTACACACATTATTGCACTGGTATTTAATGAAAAATAGACTCTTGTTGTCCGAAATGTTTATGTTACGTACAATATTTTATGCGCCGAATATGTATGAGAAGTCTTTCATTCTCGAGACTTCTCTCACATATTGTTGGACAGAAATATCGATATTAATCTCGACAATGCCGTTGACATTTACTGATATCGATAAAATGTTTATCGATATTTTAAGAAATTTGCTCATGCTCGTTCATTTCAGTAATCCTTGAGTGTTAAAAGAAAGCTGCTGTCAACATGAAAAAAGAGAAAATAGTTTTAGAAAGGACATAATCAGCAACGTCAAACTTACAGGGATTGGGATGAAAACACCTGAACAGTACAGTAAACTGAGAAACTTAAAAAGAATAGGAGAGGCTACAAAATGACTATTCGCGTTGGTGTGTAGGACGTACGAAACTTAGCGACATACCATCTGACTTTCGGAAAAATATCATCCACACGGTTCCGAAGATTGCACGAGTGGACAAGTGCGAGAATTATCCTACTGTCAGCTTAAGAGCTCATCTCCGAGTTGCTGACAAGAATAATATACAGAAGAATGGTAAGAAAACTGCGTCAGTATTAGATGACGATCAGTTTTACTTTAGAAAAGGTACAGGCACCAGAGAGGAAATTCTGACGTCGCGGTTGATAATGGAAGCAAGAGTGATGACAAATCCAACGCTTCATAGGATTTGTCGACCTGGAAAAAGCTTCCGAGAATATCAAATCATGCAAGATGGTCGAAATTCTGAGAAAAACAGGGGTGAGCTGTAGGAAAAGGTGGATAATGTAGAATATGTACAAGAACCAAGAGGGAACGATACTTGAAGAACACGAAGGAAGGTCTCGGATTAAAAACGATTTAAGACAGGGGTATAGACTTCCGGTCTTACTGTTCAGTCTACACTTAGAAGCAGAAATGACGGATATAAGAGTGGGATTAAGATTCAAGATGAATCGATTCAGTTATAAGATTCACTGATGGCATGGTTATTCTCAGTGAAAGTGAAGAAACAGAATATGTTGAATTGAAAGAACAGTCTAATGAGTACAGAAAATCGTGTGAGAGTAAATCGAAAAAAAAAACAAAAAAAACCAAAGTTGTGAGAGGCAGCAGAAATGGGAACAGCGACAAGCTTAACATCAGGATTGGGGGTCACTAACTATACGAAGTTAAAGAACTGTGCTGCCTTGGGAGTAAAATAACCCACGGTGAACGGAGCAAGGAGGGCTAAAAAGCAAACTAGCAGTGGCAAAAGGGCATTCCTGGCGAGGAGAAGTCAATTAGAATCAAACATAAGCCTTAATTTGAAGACGAAATTTCTGAGAACGGCCGTTTGGAGCACGGCGGTGTATGATAGTGAAACATAGACTATGGGAAACCTGGAACAAAAAATAATAGGATAAATAAGAGATGTGGTGCTACAAACGAATGCTGAAAGTTAGATGGACTAATGAGGTAACGAATGTACTCCGAAGAATTGTAGAGGAAAAGTACACATGGAAAAGACTGAGAAGAAGCAGAAGGGACACGACAATAGGACATCTGTTAACATATCAGGGAATAAATTCCATGTTATTAGAATGAACTGTGGTAGACAAAAACTATAGATTGTAATACGTACAGCAAGTAATTCTGAACGTAGGTTGCTACTCTGAGATGAGGAGGATTGCACAGGAGAGAAATTCGTGACGGGTCGCATCAAATCAGTAAGAAGATTGCCTCCCCTTTCTCTCACCATCATACAAGCTTGATATCACAATAGTTTCTGACTAGAGAAATATATAGAAGAATGGAAATGAAAACTGAGGATCTGTTACATGACAATCGGGGCACCAGAGGCAGTTCTGACATTGCGATTGATAATGAAAGCAAGTCAAGGTAAAGTAATACACCTTCATAGGATTTGTCGACCTCCAAAACCGCTCGACACCGCGACGTAATGAAAATTTTTCGAAATTCAGAGAAAATTAGAAATAAGCCACCTGAAAGAAAAAAAATGTACAATTGTACAAGAATCAAGAGGGGACAATAAGATTAGAAAACCACAACCTAATTTTTAAATAAAAATAATAAGCAATGGTGTCCAAAGACTTCCGGCATAAGAAGTCTCCTCATTCCACCAAAGGCCTTCTCAAAGTGGGCGGAGGAGAAGTTCAGGGCACTGTCATGACGTTATGTTGGGAAATGCCTCTATAATGGGTAAGAACCAGCAATGACCAACGGGATGAGGATGCAGAAGACGTAACTGAAAAGTGTCATGATAATGTCTCCATTGAGCCTTCATTAGCAGACAGAAAATGAAGAGATAGAGTAATTACGAGAGAAAGAGCAGGGAGATAAGACGAAATGGCTGCCTGAAAAATGTGAAGAAATCCAAAAAGAAATGTTTGTCGGAAGGACTCATTCAGCATACAGGAAAGTAAAAACATCCTTCGGTGAAATTAAAAGCAAGGATGGTAATGTTAAATTCAGAGGGGAGGGCAGATAGGTGGAAAGAGTACACTGAAGGCGGCTATGGTTTGATAGAAGAAGAAACGGGAGTCTATTTACAAGAGATCCGGCATTAGGAATCCGGTATTAGAATCAGAATTTAAGAGAGATATGGAGGACTTAAGCTCAAATAAGGCAGAAGAGGTAGATAAGAAATCAACAGAATTTATAAAATCATTGGGGGAATTGGGAACAAAACGACTCTTGAGTATGTGTGTAGAATGTATGCGTCTGGCGGCATTCTATATGACTTTCGTGAAAGCATAATCGACACAATTCCGAAGACGGCAAGAGCTGACAAGTGCGAGAATTATCGCACAATCAGTTTAACAGCTCATGCTTGCAAGTTACTATTAAGAATAATACGCAGAAGAATGGTAAATAAATTTGACGATGTGCTAAATGACGATCAGTTTGGCTTTAGAAAAGGTAAAGGTACCCGACAAGCAATTATGACATTGCTGTTGGTAATGGAAGCAAGACTAAAGAAAAATCAAGAGACGTTCATAGGATTTATCGACCTGGAAAAAGCATTCGACAATGTAAAATGGTGCAAGATTTTCGAAATTCTGAGAAAAATAGGGGTAAGCTGTAGGGAGAGACAGGTAATACATATTATATACAAGAGCCAAGAGGGAATAATAAGAGTGGACGATCAAGAACGAAGCTCTCGTATAAAAAAGTGTGTTAGACAGGGATGCAGTCTTTCCCCCCTACTGTTCAATCTGTACATCGAAGAAGCAGTGATGGAAATAAAAGAAAGATTCAGGAGTGGAATTAAAATTCAAGGTCGAAGGATATCAAGGATAGGATTCACTGATGACATTGCTATCCTGAGTGAAAGTGAAGAAGAATTAAGTGATATGCTGAATCGAACGAAGAATCTAATGAGTCAAAATATGGATTGAGAGTAATTCGAAGAAAGATGAAAGTAATGAGAAGTAGTAGAAATGAGAACAGCGAGAAATTTGTCATCAGGATTTATGGTCACAAAGTAGATGAAGTTAAAGAATTCTGTTACCTAGGCAGCAAAATAACTGATGACGGACGGAGCAAGAAGGACATCAAAAGAAGGCTAGCACTTCCAAAAAGGGTATTCTTGGCCAAGAGAAGTATGCTAGTATCAAACATAGATCTTAATTTGTGGAATGAATTTCTGAGACTGTACCTTGGGAGCACAGCATTGTATGGTAGTGAAACATGGGATGTGAGAAGACCGGAGCAGAAGAGAAACGAAGAAATTGAGATGTGGTACTACCGGCGAATATTGAACATATTGTGGACTGATAAGATAGAGAATGAGGACGCTCCGCGCAGAATCGGAGAGGAAAGAATATGTGGAAAACACTGACAAGGAGAAGGGACAGGATCATAAGACATCTGTTAAGACATCAGGAAATTAGTTCCATGGTTCTTGAGGAAGCAGTAGAGGGTAAAAACTGTAGGGGAAGAAATGGATTGGTATACATGTAGCAGATAATTGAGGACATTGGTTACAGTTGCTACTCTCAGGTGAAAAGGTTGGTGCAGGAGTGAAATTCGTGGCGGGCTACGGCAAACCAATCGGAAGACTAATGATGACTCAAGAAAAATGACAGGAGACTTTCATCTGAATGGGCCACCTGAAAGGAAAGTTACACGCAAGCTGTACACTCGAACAGATAAGAAATATAACCACGCAGCGAATATTAAAACACGAAATGCGTAATTGCTAGTTGTGCTGCTCTTTGCGCTGCACGGGTCAGATACCTTGTTGCTGCACTGCGGATTGTTGGTTTTTGCCACGCACCGATTGGAGGCGTGCAGAGGGCGGACAAGTGAGGCTTTAACGCTGCACTTCGAAGGGCGAGAGGGAGGTCTTGCTGGCCAGGTCTTGCGCTAGAGCTCTTGTTTGGTATGCCGCCTGGTGTAGAAGAGCGCTGAGGCGCAAAGCATTCTTCGAACGGGCTGTAGAGGCTTTTCGCCGGGGTGTGGTGCACCATGAGGAACGCTGTTATCGTGCGGTGTTGTACGGCAGCGTGTTTTCTCACTTGCATTGAAAATGTATGCCAGGCAAGGTTTAAACTTGGCCACGGGTTGCTGAAGCGTATTCAGTGGTGAATTTTGGCCATCTCATCTATGCAGCAGTATAGTGTTGAATCTGGTGAGCCTTTATTTTTTAATATGAGCAAGTGTATCTTGTTCTGTTGGGCCCCGTCGGCGCTTTAGGGTACTAGAATGTGCACTAAGGAAGAAATGATGGAATGAACAGAAATGTTTAATGTGAGATTTAATTTCAGGGTGATATGATACCAATGATAAGATTCCCTAATGAACCTGGTATTCTCAGTGAAAATGAAGAATAATTTGACGACGTATTGAATGCAACGGACAATCTAATGAGTACAAACCAATCGGAAGACTGCTGACGACCCAGGAAAAGTAAACTATAGAAAGATGACAGTAATGTGGAGCAGCAAAAATGAGATTAAGGATAAACTGAACATTAAGATTTGACACCATGAACTAGATGTAGTGAATGAATTCTGATACGTTGTGAGTAAAACAAAGCATGTTTCACGCGAATGACTTTCTGCTCAAAATCGACTACACATGCCTGCATGTAAATTACCAACCAAACTCGTTGCGAGTTTGTCTGTGACGTCTATGATCTACAGAGAGGACAGAAACGGTATGAGAATCTTGTAAGGGTGTTGCAGGGTACATTACACTGAGAAATAATTGTTCAGAATAAAATTCGCCACGTCGCGCCGTGTCTGAGTTAACTAGTACTGAAGTTAGCAAATCAGTCCGTAAAACATGTAAACTGAAGCGCCAGAGACGGTGTCGCCAAACGTGTTCTTCGTTCGCTTTCTTAAAAAAAAACTGAACAAGAGAGCGATACTACATTTGGACTCGGTAGGGTAGTAAAGATGGAACCCGAGCCAAAGGCTGTTATCATCTGCGCTTTGAGAACAACTGAAACTAAATGTATGTGGCCGGCCGCTTGAATCTGCCTGCGCAACAGTCTGACTGGCTAAATGGTTCAAATGGCTCTGAGCACTATGGGACTTAACTGCTGTGGTCATCAGTCCCCAAGAACTTAGAACTACTTAAACCTAACTAACCTAAGGACATCGCACACAGCCATGCCCGAGGCAGGATTCGAACCTGCGACCGTAGCGGTCACGCGGTTCCCGACTGTAGCGCCTTTAACCGCACGGCCACTCCGGCCGGCTGACTGGCTAACACCAATGCTAATTAACTCGGATACGTCGCAAAGTATCGAATTTTTTTCTTCGCAATTATTTCGCAACACAACTTACCCTGCTACACTGTTACACGTTTTCCAGGCTTTCTGACCATCCTGTACAGATTGTGTTGACTGGGAAGTTCTAAATTTCCGAGTATGCTGTACGCTGCGCGTTTGTAGAAAAACACGGGACGGTGAGGGCGTCAGCTAATATCGGAGGTTAATCCATCCTGGCCGAGCCTTGGTATTACAGAAATGAGTTTTGTGCTTTCGTGTCTCATAATCATTATTGTGTTGTTTCGTTCTTTTCGTGACACAATCAAAAGGTTACACGAGATCCTGGTATTTTAGCTGCTAATGTTCTACGACAAGTGAAACAAAGCAAAAAGGTATTTACGTTTTACAGAGGAAAGGCGTACACTATCCAAGAATAAGAATGTAAACAGATAAAAGTGTTTCAATGAACGTTATTTGAACAGTGAAAAAGTGGAAATTACTGAAAAGAAAATTATTTTTCGATGTTATTTACCACGCGGCAAGAAGGGGCACAAAAGGTAAAGTAAAAAGGCTCTATTTGCTGCGTTCTTCATATTGTTTGATGTGTTTACAGATATATATTTTCTCGAGTAAATTCAATGTGTGTTCTGCAATGTTTCGCCGACATTTTTCCTATGTCAGTTCTCAGGAGTGTAAAGAATTTGCCACAAGGCTCTTGACAAAAACATTCACTATGAATTTTTGCTTTGGTCATTAATGAACTCTGTTGCCATTAACTGTTCCTACGTTTTGTTTGTATAATTCAATTCTTTATAAAAGTACAGTACATCGTAAACTTAGTTTGATCGTTCAGGTGGCAATCTCCACAGCAGACGGCTCTCACAAGCACTAGCTTTTGGGCAGACATGCCACCGGAGTGACCACTCGATACAAAAGGAGGCTCAGTACTTGAATAGAACACCAAGGATGGTGCAGATGGCTCACATGTCCGCAGTCGTCAAATGTGATAAAAAGATCGAATGTGTAAAAGCGGCTTAACACATGAAGGATGAAGGAAGGCGTAGGCCTATGTAAAGAGAAGCCTACAAGGGCAAGGAAGACATTGTTGTTTATATTTTTAGGAGAAAATTCCTGGTACTGTACGTTTCAAGTACGGCTTTGTGTAGCAGTATATCATGGACTGTGGGAAAACAGGTAAAAAAGAGAATCGAGGGTTTGAGTCGTGGTGCTTTAGAAAGGTGCTGGAAATTAGGTGGACTGATAAGAAATTAGATTGTCCGCAGAAACGATGAAGAAAGGAACGTATGGATAACACTGACAAGAAGAAGGGACGGAATGATAGCACATAAAAAATATCCATTATAACCACCTAAAGTGAACAGCTATACTGAAGGCAGAACACTTACACACAATGTAGAAAGAAGACGAGGTTTAGTACAGGGGTAAAACGCTAATGGCGTTGCAATAGACGCACCTCCCTCGAGTAATCAATTGATGCAGTGAGATCGATCGTATAAAATGGGCTTAAAACATATGGGCGAAGGAAGCAGGAGACAAAGAGCAGACTAGCTCAAGCGAGGAGGGCGTTATGGACAGAAGTATTATTGTCTATTGTGTATTGAACCGGGGACCTAGAAAAGACGGAAAGGCTTAGTCCCGCTGTAGCCCAAAGTGGCCCAAAACCCCACAACAGGCCACAGCAGTCCACCCACCCCACATCGAACCCAGGGTTATTGTGCGGTTCGACCCCCAGTGTAAACACCGTCCCCCCCCCCCCCCCCCTTCCCCTCCGAGAACGTCTTATACCAGACAAGTGTAACCCAAAATGTTTGCTTGGTAGAGTAATTACGGTGTATGCGTACTTGGAGACAGTGTTTTGCGCGGTAATCGCCAACATTGTGTAACTGAGACGGAATAAGGGGAATCAGCCCGCATTAGCCGAGGAACATGGAAAACCGCCTTAAAAACCATCCACAGGCTGGCCGGCACACCGGACCTCGACACAGATCCGCCGGCCGGATTCGTGCCAGGGGCCGGCACGCCTTCCCGCTCGGGAAGCAGCGCGTTAGACCGCGCGTGCGAAGAATTGTTACTCAACATCAGTCTTAATATGAGGAAAAAATTTCTGAATACGTACATTTTGTGCCGAGCGTTGTGTGGTATTTAATGATGTACTGGTAGAAAACTGGGTAAAAAGAGAATCGTTTGGCATCAAGTGTCGATATCACCCCACGGTCGTAATACAGCTAGCAACAGAATTGCAAGTGTCCGTCATACGCAGACGGACGCCCACTGAGTTCTGGGCTACGAGCGGCCTCTGCCGCCGCAATATAGGACGGGCGGAGGCGTCCAGGTAGCCACTTGTCTATCTGATGTGTGATGCTACGCAGACACCTCCTACTTTTAAGGCTCCAACACCATCGCTTGTGGTGTAGTTCAGAGAGCCTCATCCTTGTTGACATTGAGAGCTGGACTCTGTTCCATGCTGAATTAACTGTAATGAGTCTTCACACGCTTGCAGAAATGCTAATTAAGTAAGTCTTCTGTTTGCTGTGTTGTTCGCTATTCATTTCTGCTCCTGTCCAGCTTCAATATGAAGACAGTTGGCGCACCACACTGTAGTCCAACTCTCCTTACCACTCTGTACAAAGACGATGACAACAAATCCAAGAGTTTGAGATGTGGCGCTGCAGCAGGATGCTGAAAATTTGGGTGGACACGGAGTACCGCGAGGAGCAGCCGGAAGTGGGCGCGCCCAGCAGCAGCCGGCAGGAGCAGCCGGAGCGGCAGGTGCTGTACCGGCAAGCAAAATTGGCGAATAAGAGAAGGTATGGGAAACACAGACAAGGAGATGGGACTGAATGATAACACACAGAAGAAGGTACAGTACAGGCACCTACAGTGAAGAGCTACACTTAAGGCAGAACTGTCATACAAAATGTAGAAAGAGGTCATTATACGCGGGGGAAGATGATGATGATGATGATGACGATGATGTTTGGTTAGTGGGGCGCTCAACTACGCTGTTATCAGCACCCGTACAAATTCCCAACCTTTGCCCAGTCCAAACTCGCCACTTTCAGGAATGATGATGAAATGATGAGGACAACACAAACACCCACTCATCACGAGGCACGCGAAAATCCCTGATCCCGCCGGGAACCGAACCCAGGACCCCGTGCTCGGGAAATGAGAACGCGACCGCGAGATCACGAGCTGCGGACACGGGGGAAGAAAACGCTTTCCACGACTCCACGGGATACCCAAATAACAGTGCCATTTCCTTGTGGATAAGTTTGAAGGAAAAATTTAAGTGAAAAAGAAATACATATACAGCACTTTAGACACGGGAAGAAATTCCCACAAGCTTACCGTTGGGTGCAGACCTTCCTCGTCCATGCGGTAGTGCGGCGGCGAGTGCCTTCCGGAGCTGTGGTGCGGGTGGTGGTGGTTGGGCAGGATCCACGGCGCCTTCGAGAAGGTCTTGGGCGAACGCCACGGCCACTGGAAGGCGGTGACGCGCAGGTAGCGGGACACGGTGATGAAGGCCGTGGCCACGATGGCGACGGCGCACGCGCTGCCCACCGCCGTGTAGATGATGAGCTCGATGTCGTCGTGCCGGTACAGCACCTGCCGCTCCGGCTGCTCCTGCCGGCTGCTGCTGGGCGCGCCCACTTCCGGCTGCTCCTCGCGGTACTCCGTGTCCGCGCCGACTGCCGTGCCGGCGGCGCCGCCGCCGCCCCCGCCCTCCGCCTCCATCAGGCTGTCGTTGAACTCCGGGGGCGGCGGCAGGCGGCGCGCGTGCAGTGGTAGCAGCCGCACGATGTGGTACTCCTCGCCAGACAGCTCGAGCAGGGTGGCGTTGGCGCGCGCCAGCTTGTGCAGCGGCGCCTCCTCCTCGACGACGTTCACCTCTGCCGCTGCTGCGGCGGGGACGGCGCCACCGTAGTAGCCGCCCCCGGTGTCGATCCCGGCGTCCTCGTCGGCGGCGACGACGCGCTCCGCCGTGGCGACGGCCGGCGGCGTCACGACGCTCACGTTAACCAGCAGCCGCGGCGGCGCCAGCACCACTCGGTTCACCTTCACGTCGTCGTACTCGAGCGACAGCCTCGCCGCCAAGTTCAGCTTCAGGTACTTCGCAAAGTCCTTCTGGCGCATCTTTACGATGGTCGAGTTCCCCGCCAATAAGAGCAGGTAGGAGCGGCTGGTAGTATTACTATGACCATTCGTCCTGTTTCCAGCAGCTGGAGCAGTGTCATCACGGGAAGCGTCCTCATTTCCACTGTACATCGGCCCCTCACGGCCGTTGCTAGTTCGCCGCTGGGTTTTCATCACCCTCTCCTGCTCCTCGCTTTCCACGTCCCAGTGGCGGTAAGGATTGCTAGCGTCATACTGCCTGCTCTTCCCGTTTCCTTTACTCTCCTTACTCCCAACAACTTGAGCCCCTCCATCGCCTGTGGTCATCTGCGCCGACGTCACCGAGGATCCGTCGGGCACGCCACCAGATTCGTGCGACAGCTCAGTGGAACTTGTCTCTTCGAAGTCCAGCGACGGTATAACGTAGCTCTCCACCCCGTCTATGCCTTTGTGGATGTTAGTCATTGACATCAGATCTGCCTTCCTCGTTGTACTGGTCTCGTGTGTAGGATTCGGACGCTCTGTCGGATTTGCAGAGCGTGAGTTCCCCTCCGCTCGCGGCGATTCAGACGCTTGAGTGAAGGTTATGTACACTTGAATACCTGCCTCCTGCTCCGTGATGGAAAGCGTCGACGACGGCAGCTCTTCCTCGTCTGATGGGTCGGATCCTGTTTTATCCTCCATTATCTCTATTGTTTCCTGCCGTGACGACTGGACGTCTTTCACAAATTTCGACTCTGTTGCGTTTTCATCTCGTTGTTCTCCTCCTCTTCTCGAGAATTCTGACTGTTGGTTTATGCTGTCTGCATTCCCCGAACGCCACGGGATATCCGCTCTCGAGGAATGTTGTGCGTCATCCACGTAGTACTTCATTCTGCTTCTCGAATATGGGCTATCTTGAACGTCGTCGGAGTCCTTCAGTATTGTCTGCACCTGTTCGAAGTCCTTAAACTCATCTTTCATTCCAGCGAATGGCTCCCTGCCTCGCATGAGTGACTCTCGTAATCTGTCGTTGGCTATCCGTTCCGCTGTTAACCTTTGCATTGGCGATTCCGTTCTGGGTTCTTCTTTGTAATTTATAGGGAAACTTGCAGAAGGGGGGCTGTCATTTCTCTCTATTTTCAGCGCGAGTCCGCGATGTAGCGGCGTTTCTTCGGTTTTCTGCACACCTTCTCCCACTGTCGATTCGCTATTCTGGAAGTAAGAACTGGGAGTTGCTTGTGTGCCAGTGGTAGTGGAGCTAAGCACTGGTCGTGTATCGTTGCTATCGCTGTCCGAGGTGATTTGTTTTGTATCACTGGTCGCGTTTTTCACTTGCTCATCCGTCACACCTCCTGTCCAAAAGTACTCAGCGTCTGGTGCCCCAGCGTCTTCTACTTTGTCGCCTTCAGCTGTTTCTTTTTCGGCGTTTGTGTTCTTTTCGTAATTTGTCACATTTTTCTCGAGGTCGTTGGTTCCATCAGCATGAGTGTAACTAGGATCCCACTTATATTCGTACACTGATGGATCAGTTGACTTATCCTCAGCCACAGGTTGCTGTTCGTCCAGAAGACCCTCTGCTGTTTTCATACTCTGTGCAATATCTGGAATGGAGGATTCTGACATATTTCTTTCCTCATCGGGACCTCCGATCTGGAAGGAAGCCACTCCATCCTCGCTAGACTCTTCGGTGGTCGGAATAAGACTGCCAGTCCTGGGCAGAACTCGAGGTCCGTTCAGTTCTGGATCGTCCACTTCTTCCGTTGGATCTCCAGCTCCTTCGTCCTCATGTAGTCTGGGGTGGTCATCTGTCTGCTGGTTCTGTGACGATGCAGCTGATTCACCCTGATAGATAACGCCAGCGTCAATTACTGGAAGAGTCTTGTCACTACTGGTGTGGTCCTCCAGTGTCGGTTGTTCACCTTGGAAGGTGCTACTGTTGAAGACGTGTTCGTACGCCGAAGGAGTCCCGGAGGTTTCCAAGCGACGTCGAGTCTCCGCTGCCGTCGGCGAAGTGGTGGGGGTGGCTGGGAATGCGTCGTCGTCGTCAGGGAGCGAGTGGTCCGGGGAGTGCCACTGGCCATCGGATGTGGTCGCCGGAGGAGACGCCGCTGGAAAGGACAAAGAATAGGCGTGTAACGATATAACAGCACTGTGTGCATGAAGAAGTTTGACTTACGTATCATACACCATAGTAATCCATCCTGATCATAAACTGACCATCTTTAGATATTGCAGATCATCGTCGGCATTTTGTGAACAAAGCTTTGTCGACATCCGTTGTCACTCTGTATGACGTGGATGCGTTTTTGGTCAAACGCCTCCGGTGACCTATAGTATCTGCAGGTGGACGATTGTTAACTGAAACAGGTTATGCCTGTGGTAAAACTCAGTGACAGTGTTTAAAATAAAAAAAAAACAGGTGATACTTCGCGTAAAACAAAAACTATGTTTCCAGTCTTCATCATCTACTCCATACGTTGGGCCTGGAGTGTTGTCCCATCCTGTAATCCGATGTCTTCCTTGATCCTCCCAAACTTTTTTTTACATAACGCGGCTGCTTATTTTGTAATTTATCATTGCCCATTCGATAGACATGGTTGAGTCATTTTTTGCCTCTATTTCTATCTAGTAAGTGCAGTGAATAAGTATTCTACAGGAAGGTGGTCGAGATACCCATCCAAACTTACAGAATTAGTTTTTCAGGATTTCCCTAAATCACTTAATATTAATGCCCTGGTTTCATCGATCCCTTTCTAGTAATCAGTGTGTTCAATTCTCTTTTTATGTCTGTATTTCGGATATGATCCAATCTGATAGCTACCACATTCAACTGCTCTCGGAAACATCTTTTCTGTATATCGAAATCAGATCCTGTATTGTCCTTGGAGACCTATACTTGCCTTGGTACACAGAAGCATTGGATCAGTTTATCGGTTCATCTGCTTTGCGACTGTGTTGTTCTGATTGTACCGCACTTGGCTGAAAAATTAGATAACTGTATCTCGATTTTTAGATCGTATTTATATTTGATACAGTAGTTGAGATAGTTAAAGTGCGATAAATGTATATTACTGTTATTCCCAATAATTTGCTATATCCCGTGCGCTGCAAAAGTAACTATACACACTTCGCGGGTGTAATAAACGCATCAAAATAAGATTAAATTGTTAAATAAAGTTTCGTCCGATATTGCTTTATTACCGAGGTATGCAGTAGAGTAGGTGTCACAAATGCAACATAAACAACACACAATTAATTCTCTCTAGAAAGCAACGACACGAAGGATCCGAAATTCAACACAACTGCGTGTTGCATAATTTATGTCAGAACATGTTTACAATTGCATCCATTTTCCACAGTGTACAAACTCTATGGATTGATTGATGAGAGGATACGGAACAGAAAAGGTCTAATGAACTTATGTCCGGAAATGCGTGGTTTCCATGCTAGACACCATTTACTCAACCGTACATTGTTCCAGAGACTTCGGTCTAATAAGCACAGTACAATGCCACCAGAGTTACAGTATGTGTTGAAAGTGGTTTGCATGTTTCTCAACGCATGCGTGCACACGCCGAAGCATGTTCTTGTCTCACACGTTCATATCGGCCAGGCTTCATCGGAATAGCGCCAAAGGTAGCGTGAATACGCTGTTCCAGTGTCTCCACACCTGGAATGCATACATGATAGTTTTGATATGACCCCATAACCAGAAATCGCACGGGTTGAGATCCAGTGAACGAGCAGGCCATGCAGCAACTGGACCCGCTCGTCCGACCCGTCGAGCAGGGAAGACACGATTAAGATGTGTCCAGACGTTAACGGCGAAGTTAGCTGGAGCACCATCATGTGGCAGCCACATAATCCCTCGAATCATCAGTGAACTTCTTCCAGCAATAAACGCCGATAGTTTCGGACTGTTAGGCGACGTGGAAGAAAGACTGGTCCAACACATCCAGGCTGCGCCTATGACAATGATTCGCTGTCATCATAGCATGGGGTTTTGCATACTACCCTACAGATGACTGTTATGAAAGTTGAAGCTAACACCCCGCGTAAACGTAGTCTCACCTGTGACTAGTATGGATGACACAAATCACAGAATCGTGGTTGCCTGGTGAAGAAACCAGTGAAAGAACTGCTCCCAATGTGGAAAGTTTGTCGCAGTAAGCCCTGCACACGCTGTAAGTGATAAGGGTAGTAAGAATCGTCATGGAGAATCTTCCACACACTCGTCTGGCTTACCCTGTACTGGCTAGCCGACTGCCTATTACTGACACGGCGAGGCTATCCACAATACTAATCACGTTTTTCTCCAAGTCTTTCTTGATCTCCTGCTTCCTGAAACGCCCTGTCCCAGACAAATGGAGAAACATTGTTGTAGACATTGAACTTGCCCCCCTTCTAACAGCCGTGTACCGCAAGTCTCTAGAGGAACGGACGGTTCCAAATGATTGGAAAAGAGCACAGGTAGTCCCAGTCTTCAAGAAGGGTCGTCGAGCAGATGCGCAATACTATAGACCTATATCTCTGACGTCGATCTGTTGTAGAATTTTAGAACATGTTTTTTGCTCGAGTATCATGTCGTTTTTGGAAACCCAGAATCTACTATGTAGGAATCAACATGGATTCCGGAGACGGCGATCGTGTGAGACTCAACTCGTTTTATTTGTTCATGAGACCCAGAAAATATTATATAGAGGCTCCGAGGTAGATTCTATTTTTCTTGACTTCCGGAAGGCGTTCGATACAGTTCCGCACTGTCGCCTGATAAACAAAGTAAGAGCCTACGGAATATCAGACCAGCTGTGTGGCTGGATTGAAGAGTTTTTAGCAAACAGAACACAGCATGTTGTTATCAATGGAGAGACGTCTACAGACGTTAAAATAACCTCTGGCGTGCCACAGGGGAGTGTTATGGGACCATTGCTTTTCACAATATATATAAATGACCTAGTAGATAGTGTCGGAAGTCCCATGCGGCTTTTCGCGGATGATGCTGTAGTATACAGAGAAGTTGCAGCATTAGAAAATTATAGCGAAATGCAGGAAGATCTGCAGCGGATAGGCACTTGGTGCAGGGAGTGGCAAGTGACCCTTAACATAGACAAATGTAATGTATTGCGAATACATAGAAAGAAGGATCCTTTATTGTATGATTATATAATAGCGGAACAAACACTGGTAGCAGTTACTTCTGTAAAATATCTGGGAGTATGCGTGCGGAACGATTTGAAGTGGAACGATCATATAAAATTAATTGTTGGTAAGGCGGGTACCAGGTTGAGATTCATTGGGAGAATCCTTAGAAAATGTAGTCCATCAACAAAGGAGGTGGCTTACAAAACACTCGTTCGACCTATACTTGAGTATTGCTCATCAGTGTGGGATCCGTACCAGATCGGGTTGACGGAGGAGTTAGAGAAGATCCAAAGAAGAGCGGTGCGTTTCGTCACAGGGTTATTTGGTAACCGTGATAGCGTTACGGAGATGTTTAATAAACTCAAGTGGCAGACTCTGCAAGAAAGTCGCTCTGCATCGCGGTGTAGCTTGCTCGCCAGGTTTCGAGAGGGTGCGTTTGTGGATGAGGTATCGACTATATTGCTTCCCCCTACTTATACCTCCCGAGGAGATCACGAATGTAAAATTAGAGAGATTAGAGCGCGCACGGAGGCTTTCAGACAGTCGTTCTTCCCGCGAACCATACGCGACTGGAACAGGAAAGGGAGGTAATGACAGTGGCACGTAAAGTGCCCTCCGCCACACACCGTTGAGTGGCTTGCGGAGTATAAATGTAGATGTAGATGTAGATGTAGAACGGTGAGGCTTTTGTCGCCGGGAACAGGTCTCCTGATACAACCTTGCTGCTCGCCGCCCGTTGCCATTTGCCTTTCCGTAAGTAAAAACCATGTCGGCAAGCTCTCGATTCGAATACGGAACCATTGTGTGCGCTACAAGGTGACTCAGCAAGAGAAGTATATCGGACACAACATTACCAATTACTACGGCAGGAGAGGGCTCTAGGGTATGGCGTATGAGCAACAGCACCACCCTCTAGGAGGAAACCATGCCTACTGCAACTGTGGCTGCACGGCACAGCTCGTATTAGACCGCAGTCTCTGTAAATGGTATCTAGCATAAGAAATCGTTCATTTCCGGACATACGTTCTTTAGACCTTTCTTATTCCGTATCCTCTCATCGATCCATCCTTAGGGTTAGTACACCGTGGAAAAATCACTCTGTGTATATATATACCATTTGGACTAACACTGTATAGATATATGGTGAGAGGGACTTGTATAAAGCCGCTTTAAGGACACTAGAATGAATTTTCACTCTGCTGTGCAGTGCGAACTGTTTTGAAATTTTGAAACTTCCTAGCTGATTAAAACTGTATACCTTACCGCCGCTCTAACTTGGTACCTTTGCTTTCGCGGGCAAGTTCCCCAGCGACTGTGCTATCAAACACCTCCTGCATATATTAAGGGGCTAGTGATTTTGGTAGAATGCGTATTTCTAACATACAGCTTAGCAACAGCCTGGGGGAGTGTTTCCCCAATGAATTTTCGCTCTCCAATGGAGTGTACGCTCACTTGAAACATCCTGCCAGAACGGGACTCGAATGTGAGATCTTTGAAGTACGAGGGAAAGCGTAGTGTAATGTAGCGAAGCCAGCTTCCGTTAAGAGAGTAAACTTTTACAAAAAAACCAAGCGGCTGTAAGGCCGTAAAGTGGCAGCGCCATTATGCAATTATACCTGCGCAGCCCTCGTAAGGTAGCCAGGTGAAACTTGAAATTGCTGGAAAGCTACATAAGAGACAAAGCCGGACGGAAACCCATACAAGGAACCGAAAAATGATATGGACTTTGGTACGGCGTAATTTGTAAACTTAACAGCAGGAATGTCAGAGGAATAACCATAAAGGAAGGGAAATTATAAATATACGCTATTCAATATATACTGCTGAAACAGAATGTAAATATATACTATTCAATTAATTACAGAAGAAATAAAACGAAAAGAACTAGCGACATAGGAAGTAATACTGTCGTATATAGTGGGACAGAGCAATACCAAAGAGCGCGAGCTGCAATTGCTGAAATAACCAATTGATGAAAAATGGAAGAACAGACTGGTAACCAAGACATGAATAAACGAACCGACATTGAGTATAAGATGAAGGATCTGTAGTCGCTATTGAACCTCTAAGAAGAAGGGTGAGAGAAGGAAAGTTACGAAGGTCTCACAGAAAGCGCTAGACAAGATAAACAAGAACGAGTATGTAGCAGTTGGACTATAGGAGCTGGACGTCCCCTGTAGAAAAATTGAATCAACTGCCATCATAGCCGTCCATAAATGCAGGCTTTTGTGCACGAACTCACCTCTCCATTATGTCCCATAAACGTTCAATGTGATTAACGTCGGGCAACATGTATGGCCAAATCGTTCGCTCGAATTGTGCAGATTGTCCTTCAAGCCAATCGCAAACAATTGTGGCCCGGTGATAAGGCACATTGTGATCCATAACATGAAGTCCATGAATGGCTGCAAAAGGTCTCCAAGCACTGCCATCCGATCCAACCGATATGGTTACAAGTCAAAAGAGGCGTGCAATCGATGTCGGCTGTAAGCAAAGGCACTCCCGTTGATCTTCTACTGCCATGGCCCATAAACTTAAAATTTCGCCGTAGTGTCCTCACAGATACGTTCGTCGTACGTCGACAATGATTTCTGCGGTTTTGTCACGCAGTGTTGCTTGTCTGTTAGCACTGACAACGCTACGCAAACGCCGCTGCTCTCGGTCGTTAAGTGAAGGCGTTGTCCGTGGTGACAGGTAATACCCGAAATTAGGTATTCCGGCACACTCTTAAGGCTGTGCGTCTCGGAATACTAAATTTCGTAAGATATCCAAAACAGACTGTCACACGCGTCTGGCCACAACTACCATATCGCGTTCAGCGTCTGTTAATTCCCGTCGTGGGCCCTTAATCCACGTCGGAAACGCTTTCTCATTAATCAGCTGGGTACAAATTACAGCTCCGCCAACGCACTGCCACTTTACATCTTGTGTGCGCCATACTACCACCATCTGTATGTGTGCAAATCGCTATCCCATGATTTTTGTCACCTTAGTGTAACGTAAGAACCGAGACTTATCTTACACTTTATAAAGTTATGTCGCTATCGACGCTGCTGTAAGGTAGAAATCTTTGGTAATGCCAGGGAAAAAAATACTGATAAGTGTCAGTAGCACTCGCAGTTTAGTTATGCATATTGATTGTTAATGCTTAGGTTTGATATGGGTGACTGGGCGGGTATCAAAATATGAGACATGAATGTACGTATCTTTTGATTGTGCTGTCTTAGAATCTTAAATTTTATACAACGCCAACGGTCCGTAAGCCCTAGTGTTTGACATAAATTTCAATTCGATACCTCTACCCCTTCCTGAGAAAATGTAGTAGGAGGACAACAAAGTGATCCTAAAATGGTTCGATTTTCACCCACTTCGCTTCGCAATCTTGAAAAAATATGAAATAAGGTAGCTAGTGAAAGAAATGAAATTCCTCTAGAAAATGTCTGGGTACAAAATGTTTCATTATGAAAGAGACGTAGATATTAGGACGGAACTGAATGTATTTACTATAAACGAGAAGGTTGAAGATACAGCCAAACACGGATGCCCCATCTGCTACATATGGAAGCGTTATGATTACCACCACGTTTTTGACAATATATTCCGTAAGAGCCGGCCGCTGTGACCGAGCTCTTCCAGGCGCTTCAGTCCGGAACCGCGCTGCTGCTACGGTCGCAGGTTCGAATCCTGTCTCGGGCATGGATGTGTGTGATGTCCTTAGGTTAGTTAGGCTTAAGTAGTTCTTAGTCTAGGGGACTGATGACCTCAGATGTCAAGTCCCATTGTGCTTAGAGCCATTTGAACCATTTTTGATTCCGTAAGGCAAACGATTCACTGGAAGATCAGCAAAATGATGGAAGGACCAGATATTGCTGTAACAGGCCGAGCAAGGTCTAATGCATGACACAAGATAAAGAAGAAGAAAAAGAAATAACTTATGAATAATCTGGAGACCCACTACTTGTCGCCCCCTCTGGGCCGCGAAGACACGATTAAATAATTAAGCAGTTGTTATCCCCTCGAACTTCACGTGACTGAATTGGAAGAAACCTTAGCATCTGGTACACTGCTACGTACCCTCTCCCAGGTACTTCACAGTGATTTTTGGTGTATATTTTCAGAACTAGAGGCAAAATGCTCCTATCGGAGCACAAAAATGCGAATATGTTCCTGTTGATTCAAAAAACTGACTGAAAAGTGGGGTACCAGCTGCCTCATTCTACCTTCCCCAGTACGTTTTAAATTTTTTGTGTATTTGCATGTGAACATATATGTGCTTTTTTTTAACATGAAACTCATCTCAAACTCCCACGATCTCCCGTAACTGTACCTCTCTCTCTCTCTCACTCTGTTATTGTCTTTTTCATTCATTCTCTTAACACAAACGCTGTCTACTATTTTCCAGTATTTAATAGTTTTCTGTTTGTTTGCCAGCGCCACTGTCTTCTTTCCTCTCAGGACAAAAAGCGCGAATATGTTCGCATGCCAAAATCTTTGGGAAAATTTGTGAAGTTGCTGTGAAATGTAGAATGAGGCAGCTGGTACTTTACTTTTTAGTCAGATTCTTTTAAATAATCATGAAAATATTCTCATTTTTGTTTCCCGAGAGGAGCTTTCTTCCGCTGGTTCCCTTCTTTCCCTTGCTGCAGCAGGGCATTTAACCACATCAAAAGAAATGTGTTGGTCAGTAAAATTTAGATGCTTTACTTGTGTGAAACTGAAATAACACAAGAACTGATTTTAAACTGAGGCCGGATTTTGCGTGCAAAATAATTCTGCATTGCTTCAGCACTACAACATGGAGCTCGCGGGTGATAACGGAGGCACTGCAGTGCGCTTAAAACAAGTTGCGACTTTTGACAGTTCAGTACGCAGCGAGTGGATGGAAGCGAAGTTGCCAGCGTGTGATGGGCAAGTCATAGGTGACCGCAGTATAAAGCCAGGCCTACTCGGCGCGTCGCCTGACCGTGTGCAGAGGAAGTCGGCTGATCAGCTATCTTTCTCAAATGATTTTAAAGAAACTTTTCGGTAATAAACTCTCATTCTCGCGCATCTTATAGTGTAATTCGTCTGCTTCCTGATGAACCGCTTATCATTTCGTTAATGGTCATAGTTATCGTGACATTTCTATAATAGGTAAACTATTTTTATCTACCTATCTATATCCGGATCCAGCTCCAGATACTGCCGGGTCTGGGTGCTGACCAGTCCTCTCCATTTGGCTCGCTCCTCCCACCACTTTTCTTCCTCCACTTGTTGCCAGGTCACAATTCTCCTTTTCACAAATATTCTCACTCCCATTTTCCACGGTGTTCGTGGGCGCCCTCTAGGTCTAGGTAAACTACTGCAAGAAATTCTTAGTTTGCTGTGAAAAATTGCTACCGCTGTGAATTTAGTATCGCTATGAATTTGTGTTTGGTGCGTGTTAGGTTACGTGTTGCTGTCTATTAAGTGTAGATAATATATTGAATTATTCTTTTAACATGAAAGAATATCGCTGTCTGTTTACTATCTCGAGAAAATGCAGTGAATGTAAATTGCTCCGTCATGAAACCGCCTGTCAGTGAAAACCAGACTGAAATATTCATAAATTCCTCGTATCTCATAAATGATCCGAGATATCGAAACACGATTTTGGCCAATGAGAGCACGCAAAGACGAAAGTGTTTTGCCATATGATTAATACGCAAAACGTCCAGATCCAACGCAATATTCAAGCGACTACAGATTTTTTCAGTGTAGTTACTAAGGGCCATCGATAGCTGATGAAACGAGTACTGCTGTGGGTTCTGTAACAATATGAGTGAAATGCCCGCAGCTCGTGGTCTCACGGTAGCTTTTTGGCATCCAGAGCACAGGGTCCTGGGTTCGATTCCCGGCTGGGTCAGGGATTTTCACGTGCCTCGAGATGACTGGGTGTTGTTGTGTCGTCGTCATTATCATCATTCATCCCCATTACAGTCGGAGGAAGGCAATGGCAAACCACCTCTACTAGGACCTCGCATCGTCCCCTACGCTCTGTTACGGAGTGTGGGACTTCGTCGTCATGACTGAAAAAATGGTTCAAATGGCTCTGAGCACTATGCGACATAACTTCTGAGGTAATCAGTCGCCTAGAACTTAGAACTAATTAAACCTAACCAACCAAAGGACATCACACACATCCATGCCCGAGGCAGGATTCGAACCTGCGACGGTAGGGGTCGCTCGGTTCCAGACTGTAGCGCCTAGAACCGCACGGCCACTCCGGCCGGCGTCATGAGTGAAGAAGCTACAAGTTTACTTTTATACTGCCAATGGACTATTTCATAAACTATTGACCTGACTTGCACTCAGTTGTTAGCTGACGCATCTAATGCGTGACACCACGTGGGTTCATTCATGATGTGGCAACAGGGTCGCTTTACCAGCCGAACATCTGGCGACGTGGTAGGTAAATCCGGCTGGCCATTGGTGATACCAGGGCAACGGCGGCACGTCCCCCTCCTGGCAACCAAACGTCAGAAGTCGCAACAAATTTTAAACACATTTTATAAACAGCATATTTCTCCGTGCTACGTCACTTTATAAACCAAGTTTTTGCATCAACCGGATTTGACGTGCGTATTTTATGTGTGCAGGTAGGCTAAATTTGAACCTTTGTATCTCCGAAACGGGTAAAGAGATGAACAAAATTTTCAAGGCTGTTCGAGATAGAAATCTTACGAATACATTGAAAAAGTTTGAGCTATTGGCTGTACACAGACGTCTTTGAATCCTCGATTGGATTTTGGATCGCTGATGACGGCGAAGAAAAAAAAACCCACTGTTTTTTTGTGGCTTTCCGAGGAACCATCCATGAAGTAAAGGCGTCTCCGTAAGTCCAAGCCCATCGTACTCTACATTCAATGCAAAAAAGAACTAACCAATTTGCCCCATTTGCCTAAGTAGGTGGAAGTGTGAAATATTCATACTTTGACTGTAGGAGAATGACACGAAAACGCTCTTTCTGTTGGATATACAAATGGTCTCTCGCCAAAGGACTGTCCAGAACACTTGACTATCTTTTTGTCACTAATAGAATCAGAGGTATAAATATCGGAAGATCCAGTTTTTATGCGTGGCGTTTTGGAACATGTGAGATACGCATACTTTCGCCTGCATACCGGCGTAAATGAGAAGCTTTGTTTCTTCATCAACAGACACTGACAAATATTGATTTCTGTGCTCATGTGAGGTCGAAGATTTTATAAATATCATACTGTACATTTCCTGTTACCATCGTTATTATGTGCCTCATCAACAGACGTTCTCAATGGAGGATGTACCGGTAGAACCGTGTCTCTATTGCTACAGGAGAGAACTGTGAAGACTCGTGTTATTGTACCGGGTGTCGGAACTGTAGCGCCCGTCAGGGAGCTGTTCCATTGCGCCCGCTGCGTGTCGGCGGCAGAGACATGAATAATTCGGGCGAGCCATCGCTCTCACTCCACGCAGACATCGCTCCGCACTCAGCCAGTGGTGTGAGGCAAAGCGCTCGCACGCTCGCAGGCGGCCGCAGTGAAACAAGAGGTTGGCCGGAGCGCTCAGGCGCGCCACGCCGAGACAATGGGCGCGGTTTACGACTTACCCGCTTTTGTTGGCGCGTAATTGGATGCCCGCACGCGCAGCTCCGGCCGGACAGGAGCGCCCAGCCCCAGCGCTGGTTTACACGGCTGCGCGGGTTGCACCACTTGTTACCGTCGCCCAGCGACCACTCCGTCCGCTTAGCGCGCCAATGCAATTTGCCGTTCCAGCCGGCGTTGCGTACGCACTGTACTCTTTGTAAAGAGGGAAAAAGGTAGGTAGCACGTGATCAGAAAGTACGGACACAATCAAGTTAGATTTCTGATAGCGGCGCGGTGCCGTGTAAATTACAAATCCCAATAAATCTGTAGCTGTCCATAGTAGCAAGTGTTGCTTCATCAAGTTTTACCGCTGAAAAGTGAGGACGCCAGCCACACCATACGATATTCATGGCTCATCACTCTGCTCTTTTAAGTTATCCACAGGATTGCTTTGTGGACAACGACTACCACGTTCTTGGTAGGTATTTTTGGCTGACTATGACCGTCATGTTGAAGACTTAATCCCTCCAAACTGGAAACAAAATGGGGGTTCAAGGAATGGCGCCACACTACTCCTGCTCCAAAGGAAAAGTTCAAAGCCGCACCCTCAGCCTGTAAAGTCATGGCGAATGTCTTCTGGGACTCTGATGGTTTTACTCTGTTTGATGTCCTCTCTCACAATCCAATGATTAACTCGAAAGTGCAGTGTGTTACCCTCAGGAAATAGAAGATATGAATTCACTGTGTTCAGTGCCACGAAAGTCCAAATGACCTCTTTCCCCAAGACAAAACAACGCCTGACAGAAGTCTGTGCACCCAAACGGGGCTCACAAAACTTCAATGGAATGTTCCTCGTCATCCACCCTACAGCCCAGATCTCGTATCTTCTGACTTCATCTGCCTGACCCAATGAAGGATCTACTCAATGAAGCCGGCCGAAGTGGCCGTGCGGTTAAAGGCGCTGCAGTCTGGAACCGCAAGACCGCTACGGTCGCAGGTTCGAATCCTGCCTCGGGCATGGATATTTGTGATGTCCTTAGGTTAGTTAGGTTTAACTAGTTCTAAGTTCTAGGGGACTAATGACCTCAGAAGTTGAGTCCCATAGTGCTCAGAGCCATTTGAACCATTTTTTTACTCAATGAAAAGTGGTACGTGGATGACGAGGAATTTATTGATACATCACGACGTTCGTTCCGTCGTCCACCGGTAGAATGGTACTATGCCAGCATACAGGCCCTCCCTATGAGGTGGCAGAAGGCTGTCGCATTAAACAGAGATTGTTGCAAAATAGGGTTTCGTAGTCAAAAGCATTTGGCCTCGTAGCTGTGGTATCACGTTTTGTCACAAACCTGCCAGCGTCTTTTAGTTGGCGACAGAACTGAATGTTTCCATCAGACGCCATTAGCGGTCGTGCGGGTTCCGGCAGACCTAGTGGTGCACGCCCGCAGAGCCACAACTCCAGTGGCTCAACACCACAAGCGCCCTCTGCCGCCACAGTAGAGGACGGCCGGCGGTAGCCAGACACCCCACGCACACTTGGACGCTCTTCGCTACGAGAAACTACGTCGACACTGCCTAGTCGCTGCTCCAACTCCATCGTTTGTTCTTTAGAATGCTTCAGTACAAAAGAGCCTTATCCTTGCGTACACTAAGAGCTGGATTGTATTTCTTGCTGCAATATTTGTAATGTGTCTTCACTTGGAGGAAAACAAGTAAAATAAAATCTCCCGTTTGCTGTGCTAACTTTCTCACTAAACATTTCTGCTCCTGTCCAGCTTCCTTATGACAGCAGTTTCCCAAAAACTTTGTAGCCCACCTCTCCTTACCATTTTGTACCAAGTCGAACATAACAGTAGCTGTTCTAATACTCTATCTGCTGTGAGTATTCGTGCCACACACCATTGGGTGGCTTGCGAAGTATAAATGTAGATGTAGATATAAATTGACATGAATGTAACTATACATATTACAAAATTAAAGCCCCGACTACATTTTGCTGTCCGTATATGTAGGCTAAACTCAAGAATTACTGTAAATAATTTGATACAGTTTTCTGAAGGGCATTCAATAAATAATACAACAAATCTTTTCTGAAATCAGTTTGGTTTTATTCAGGAGTCCAATACACGAGATCATTCCTCATTCTTTTGGCTACGAAACCCTATTTTGCAACAGTCTCCGTTCAATGCGACAGCCTTCCGCCACTTTACTGGGAGAACCTGTATGCCAGCATCGTACCACTCCGCTGGTCGACGTTGGAGCCAACGTCGTGATGCATCAACAACCTACCTGTTGTCCACGTGCCACTTCCTGCAGAGTACATCCTTCACTGAGACAAACAGATGGAAGCCAGAAAGTGCGAGATCGTAGGTGTTGTTGTTGTTGTGGTCTTCAGTCCTGAGACTGGTTAGATGCAGCTCTCCATGCTACCCTATCCTGTGAAAGCTTCTTTATCTCCCAGTACTTACTGGAACCTACATCCTTCTGACTCTACTGTGTATTCATCCCTTGGTCTCCCTCTACGATTTTTACCCTCCACGCTTCCTTCCAATGCTAAATTTGTAATTCATTGATGCCTCAGAACATGTCCTACCAACCGGTCCCTTCTTCTTGTCAAGTTGTGCCACAAACTCCTCTTCTCCCCAATTCTATTCAATACCTCCTCATTAGTTACGTGATCTACCCATCTAATCTTCAGCATTCTTCTGGAACATCACATTTCGAAAGCTTCTATTCTCTTCTTGTCCAAACTATTTATCGTCCATGTTTCACTTCCACACATGGCTACACTCCATACAAATACTTTCAGCAACGACTTCCTGACACTTAAATCTATACTCGATGTTAACAAATTTCTCTTGTTCAGAAACGCTTTCCTTGCCATTGCCAGTCTACATTTTATATCCTCTCTACTTCGACCATCATCAGTTATTTTGCTCCCGAAATAGCAAAACTCATCTACTACATTAAGTGTCTTATTTCCTAATCTAATTCCCTCAGCTTCACCCGACTTAATTCGACTACATTCCATTATCCTCGTTTTGCTTTTGTTGATGTTCATCTTATATCCTCCTTTCAAGATACTGTCCATTTCGTTCAACTTCTCTTACAAGTCCTTTGCTGTCTCTGACAGAATTACAATGTCATCCTCGAACCTCAAAGTTTTTATTTCTTCTCCATGGATTTTAATACCTACTCCGAATTTTTCTTTTGTTTCCTTTACTGCTTGCTCAATATACAGATTGAATAACATCGGGGAGGCTACAACCCTGTCTCACTCCCTTCCCAACCACTGCTTCCCTTTCATGTCCCTCGACTCTTATAACTGCCGTCTGGTATCTGTGCAAATTGTGAATAGCCTTTCGCTCCCTGTATTTCACCGCTGCCGCCTTCGGAATTTTAAAGAGAGTATTCTAGTCAACATTGTCAAAAGCTTTCTCCAAGTCTACAAATTCTAGAAACGTATGTTCACCTTTCGTTAATCTATGTCCTACGATGAGTCGTCGTGTCAGAAAGTCGTCGCGTGTTCCAACATTTCTACAGAATCCAGACTGATCTTCCCCGAGGTCGGCTTCTACCAGTTTTTCCATTCGTCTGTAAAGAATTTTCGTTAGTATTTTGCAGCTGTGACTTCTTAAATAGATAGTTCGGTAATTTTCACATCTGTCAACACCTGCTTTCTTTGGGATTGGAATTATTATATACTTCTTGAAATCTGAGGGTATTTCGCCTGTCTCATACATCTTGTTCACCAGATGGTAGAGTTTTGTCATGACTGGCTCTCCCAAGGCTGTCAGTAGTTCTAATGTAATGTTGTCAACTCTCGGGGCCTTGTTTCGACTCTGCTCTTTCAGTCCTATCCTAGGTGTAGAGTGGATGAAAAAGAACAGAGCATTAAAGTTTTGTGAGCTCCTCCTGGGTGTGCAGATTTGTATGAGGCCCTGTCATGGAGAAAGAGTTCACTTGCACTTTTGGGGTGTCGAACACGATGAACTCGTTTTTTCTGTTTCCTGAAGGTAGCAGACTATACTTTCGAGTTGATCATTGAAACATCGGGGAGTATATGAAATAGAATAACCCCCTCACAGTCCCCAGAAGACATTCGCCAAGACTTCACCGGCTGAGGGTGCCGCTTTGAACTTTTTCTTTGGAGGAGGAATACTGTGTCACCACTCAATGAATTCCCGTTGTGTTTCCGGTTCGAAGTATTATTACGTGTTTCATCGCCTGTGGCAATTTTCGACAAAAAATTGGCACTATTTAGCATCGTAATGCACAAGCAGTTCTGTACAGATGGTCCTTCGTTGCTTTTTACTGTCTTCTGTTAAGTAGCGAGGAACCCAGTTGGGGCACACCTTTGAGTACCGCAATTGGTGCACGAGTCTGTCAGGAACTGCCAGCGTAGACATGCAGTTGCGCAACGAGGTGTTTGTTTGTGATGCGTTGATCACTTCGAATGAGAGTGTCCACACGTTCCAACATTGCATGAACCACAGCTGCGTGCAGTTAGCCGACTCGAGGGAGATCGGACAGGTTTGTGCTACCTTGTTGTGAGGATGACAGGCGTCTCGCTCACCGACTCACCGTGCTTTTGTTCACTACCCAGTCTCATTCTGCAAGTGGCTATGAATATACACGATGTTCTGGCTTTCCGCCAAAAGAAATTCAATGGTAGCGCTATACTTGGAACGCACCTCCATTACAGTCGACATTTTGAAATCTACGTATAGCCCCGCCACTTCTCAGAAGTTCGTGATACTACAGCGGTTGAAGTGAGAATATTCCACTATGTCTCTCAATATATTTTGCATTTTATACAACGGGAACTGACAGAGAAAAAAATATGTTGATTACTTACTGATCACTCGTCTTACTAATAGATAAACTGATTCATGAGGGAGGTTTGGGTATACAATATACAAACCATGGGGCCTTAGTTACATAGTAGGAGCGTTGCCCAGAATGTAACGCACCGCATTTTTTTTCTGCAACAGTTCTGTACTGAATGTAATGAGAATTACACACACGAAAGAATGGAGTTTTATCTACACACCCTGTTTTTTCACGTAATCTCCATCCCATTCTATGGCTTTCCTCCAGCGTGAAACCCTGTCGGTACGAAACCTTGTGCTGGTGGCGGAGCCAGTGCATCACTGTGTGAATCACCTCCTCATCGCCCTAAAATTGTCTTCCATGAATGGCATCCTTTAATGAATGACAACAACGCCTCACTGCAACATGTTAGGTGTGACAGCGGTGGGTGGTCTCCTAGACCACCCCAAATCGTGGAGCTCCGCCGAACCGCCTTCTGATGACATCACCCTCCGTGCCCAGAGACTAACTGTACTTCTGTCGACCGCAGATGCTACGTAGACTTTGCACAAGCGTTTATGGATATTCCCCACAGTTTCTTTCTCTCCACTGAGAAATTGAATGACGGCACTTCGCTTGTAACGTACATCATCAGCAGACGTCATTTTGAAACTGTCCTGCAGCTACGCTATCTGTCGGAAGTGACGGAAACATGGCGCGCTCACTCGGGAGACTTCAAATAATACATACGTAACGTTTCGCATTCGTAGCATTCTTTTCGGTTGAGAAAAAAAGAATACGGTTCATTACTTTCTGGGCAACCGTCGTACTGTTGTTAGTGGTGCGAGGAGGACATCGCTAGTTTAAAATAGATCATACACAATGCACAATAGAGAGCCCCTCCTCTCAACTGTGTCTTAGGTTTTATTTGTTCTGATAATTTCCAGCAGCTCCTAGAAAAGACTTTCTCATTCTCTTCCATACAAAGCTTAAGAACAATTAATTAAACTTTTCTGAGTAGTAGTAGTTAGCGCGATTTCTTTGGATGTGTCACTATTCTACTGATTTAACGAAACCTACAGTAGGCAGAGATAAGTGTACAAGGAGTGAAGCGTTATGTATGGCTTGTACAGAAACCGAATTGCAATACGTGAAGACGGGACTGTATCGAGATGAGAGACAGTCCCGACGTTATTCCATCAGCTTATTGAGCTAGCTGCGAAAGTAATGTGATCAACGCTAAACGTATATGAAAACTTATAACCACAAAATAGATGAAGTTAAGGAATTCTGCTAGCTTGGCTACAAAGTAACAAGAGAAGGGCGAAGCAAGGAGGACATAAAAAGAGCCAGATAAATACATACAGAGAGCAAATTCTTGGCCAAAAGCAGTCTATTAATATCAAACGGGAGAGACTGAAGAGAATGTACTCGTACGTTTGGAGCACGATATTGCATGGAAGTGACTCACGGACTTTTATAAAATCGGAAAGCATGACATGTAGTGCTATAGATGAATGTTGAAATTAGGCGAACTAATAAGTCACGGAATGATGAGTTTCTCCGTAGAAATCGGTGAAGAAAGGAATATGTGCAAAACGCTGACAAATAGAAGGGTCAGTACGGTAGGACGCGTATTGAAGACATCTACGGATAGCTGTAGGGGAAAACTGAACTCCGGAAGAAAACAACAGAGATAGGAATAAACCAAAGAAAAAAATCTGCTTATGTATTCAAGGAAATAAGTGAACCACTCTGTCGCAAGAAACAGTGGGTCTCGCAGTTAGTAGCTGCTGTATGTGGGAAACAGTCCTGCTGGTACCAGATACGAAACTGAGAATTTCTCAAGTTGACGCTTACCCTCGGAGTCATGAAGTCTATCTCCCTCCAGACACACATATGGCAATCAACTGTATTTGAGAGATAGGCTTTCCGCGCATCACCATGCTCGACTGCCTTCAAATGGAAAAAGCTGTTGGAAACTGTTCCTAACACGGAAACGTAGAATCTACTAACTTGACTGCTCACAATTAAGGTTACGAAAGTATATGATATCAGAATTGTGGCTGATTTTGCGGTCAGTTGTTTACGTATTGGGTGTTGGCTTTTGTGTCAGGACTTTTGGCTCCGCTCGAGTGACTGGTATTCTCGAGCATTCTGAGGCGTGGTGGCTTATATCGCTGCTGTCTAGAGCCTGTATATTTGGAGAATGACTCATGCTTGCAAAGTGACAGATGGGCTGAAGCGGGTTCTCTAGAGTACCTAGTTCTCATTTTCATTTGCTACAGGACAGTAGTGCATAGAGACATTCAAGGAACAGGTCAAGAGAATGTTTTTGTGAACTATTCTGTTTATTTATTGAAGGCTTTTTTGCTTATTTATTTTTTTACCGTTTTGTATATGCTTTTAGTAGTGTGAATGATGCGTGAATTTGGGTTAAGTAAATATGTAGATCACTGTTCTACTGATAAACGCAGTACAAACTAGCGTGAGAAATTTTTAAGACAGTGTGAACGCAGACGAAGGGGAATTTTGTATTATAATATGTTAATTAAGTTTATGGTAAAAGGAAAGCTAATTCGGGTGCAAATGAAAATAGTTAATAACGTGAAGTGTAAACAAAATTTCAGACTGTTAAATATTTAAATGGCTCTGAGCACTATGCGACATAACTTCTGAGGTCATCAGTCGCCTAGAACTTAGAATTAATTAAACCTAACTAACCTAAGGACATCACACACATCCATGCCCGAGGCAGGATTCGAACCTGCGACCGTAGCGGTCACGCGGTTCCAGACTGAAGCGCCTTTAACCGCACGGCCACACCGGCCGGCTGTGTTAAATATTTATCTCGGGAAAAATACAGTTCGAAAGTGTGTTATTTGTTGATTGGTTACGCCGGCCGCTGTGGCCGAGCGGTTCTAGGCGCTGCAATCTGGATCCGGGCGACGGCTATGGTCGCAGGTTCGAATCCTGCTTCTGGCGTGGAATTGTGATATCCTTAGGTTAGTTATGTTTAAGTAGTTCTGAGTTCTAGGGAACTAATGAGCTCAGATGTTAAGTCGCATAGTGCTCGTAGCCATTTGAACCATTCGATTGATTAGCCATGAAAAGCGCGGACTAACGCGGGAGAATACCTTCAGGAAAACTGACCAATCAGAACGGAGTATTCTTCGAGCGTCTTTCCTTTTGGAGGTAGAGAATGCTTACAGCAGTCTACGTAGTCGGAGCCCAGCCTTTCAATGGTAGGGTCGTGTGTAGTATGAGCTCTGAAGGAAGTTAACAGTTTTCCGGTTTTAGGTTTGCTACATGCCTCAAAAGTGCTTTAAAATGAAGACGTATATATTCAGTGTGTGTGTGTTTTTTTAGAAAGTACGGGTGTTTTAAATAATTTTGTGTATGAGAAAAGACAGTAATGCGCGTGGCGTATTGGGCAGATCGGTGACTAAAAACTTGACTGCATTAGACACTGACAAACTTAACAGGCGTGGCGAGCATTTTCATTTAAGAACAATCCGTGCTTATTAGCTGTTCAGATTTCGGGAAATACGTTACGATAAACTTACTAACGTGAGTGGAAGGGTTTGTGCATGACTGTATTAGGATTGGCACGGGCTTGGCAGTGAACGAGTAATTATCGACTTCAGAATATAGCGAAGTTTTGCAAGTATTTTCACCTTTCATTAAAAATTCAAACCTTTTCCCGATTCTTAGAATAGTTACGTTGTACGCAACCTGGTGCGAGTTGCAGTACGGTGGGTTTCTGCTCGGCTTCCGTGCTGGTGATCTGCTACAACGAGTTCACGAGTAGGTGCAGGTAAAAGGACGAAAACAAACCGCGCGGCCGCAATTCATCCTCCAGCGAAGGCTAAATATCACAAATTAGGTAAACAAAAGTCTGCCAAAGATCCGTTGTCGAAAGTCAATTGATAATTACTGTGCGCTTTAAGGGTCATTTTCAATAACAAATTCGGCCTCCGTGGACATCCAATTCGTTGTTCGCCGACAGTGTAGTTTTTGTGGGGAACGGAGTTCGTCTTCTTGTGTTGGTCTCAGTAGACGTATGGAACTGTCGAAAGGAAGGTACAGAGATTGGGGTTTTACGCCGTTAGGAACAGAATACTAACTAGGATAGGCCAAGGATCCTGGAAGAAAACATCCATGATATTATAACATTTGCCTCGCTCAGTGTAATACCGTAGCGTTGTTAGTGTGAGAACTTCTAGATTTCGAGACGCGACTCAGAAAGAATCCACATTCCATTATAAGCATATGTTAACCTCATTGTGTGAGATGTCAGCTGCACGAACGGTGTGTTTGTGTGTGCTAAGTGCGTTACGAATGAGCATATAAAGTAGATATAGCAGTGGGTAGTGTAGTCAGTTTTGGTTCCCATAGCCTTCTCGTAATTTTTTATGTAGTTTTAGAATGTATAGTTTGTTGTTGTGAATATTATGTTCCACGATTTCCATTGTTCTGTTTGCTGTTACCAGCGTTGTCATCAGCGTTGTACTACTGCCTCTGTTCGTTCTGTGAAGTGCTTTTAGATTTAGGTTCAGTTTCTCAACAGAACTGAGGTCTGGGACACTGACAAATATGGAAACAGTCAAGCCAGTTGAGGAAAGTTCGCGGGCGTGCGAGGAAACAAAAGGCACGTTTATGGGGGATACGCAAAGTCAGAGTCCACTAGATCGGATTCTCGCGATGCTAGAAAACCACACATCACAGTTAACAGCCATAAGGGAGAAGAACAAAACGGTGTTTGAAAGACTCGAAACGGAGCTAAAACTTTGCAAAGAAAAGCTTGATCGGCAGACTGCTGAAGTTATGCACGAACTGGAGATCTAAACCGAAGAGGCACGAACTGAGGTCATCAACAACCTTTACGAAGTGAGGAAAGAATGTGACATCTTGGAAACGCGGGTAAACGCAAAGATGACTGATATCTCTGTCTGCCCAGATGAGGAAAGTAAATCATCCAAGGAAACACAAACACGAGTGTCAGACCTCGAGCGAGAAGTGCCTGAAATGCGACAAGGTAATGTCCTTGTAACGCGGGTCACGCCAACGAATTTGCAGGCTGCACTACCTATACAACTGCCCAAGTTCGGCCGAATGAGTGGCACTAATCCGAAGGCATACCTAAATAATTTAGACGCGTATCTGCGTGCGAAAGGAGTGACGGGATGTATTGCTTTACTCGTTGTACGCCAGACACTCGACCAGGAAGAGGCTGCCTGGTTTGACTTTACAATATGCGACAACAGTAGTTACAAGGATTTCTGCATTATGTTTCTGGTAACGTACTGGAACCTGGCCTCATAGGTGAGTGCAAAGATGCGTATATATCGGGGACAGTATGCGCTCAGTCACGCCAATCCATGGCAACCTATGCCGCTCACTTCGTCGTCCTGGCGGGATACTTGGATTTCAAAGTGTCAGATGAAGAATGGTGCAGCGCGATGCGCTCACATTTTCCTGCTCATGTACAACGCACAGTCCTCGGGGCACGGTCGAGAGAACTGTTCCTCGATATTTTAAGGTCTTGTACGAAATCGAAGAGCAGGAGAAGCAAAGGACAGCAAATGGACACGCAATTAGGAGAGAAAATGGGGCGCCGCAAGCGTTTGTGCACCGCAATGACAGACAGAACTGGAGCAATAACGGACGGAGGAGAGAAAAGGGGAATAGGCGAGAGGGAGATAGACGTCGTGGTCCATATCATGGAGAACAAGGCAGGAACGAAGTGCCAAACCAAAGAAGCCACTTGAACAGCGTGCGAGAGTCGCATTATGGGAGAGACCGTTAGAATAATGCATGTTCACCACCTCTGACCCCACGTCAGGCAGAGGAGCGTCAAATCACACAAATGAATGCTCAGATAAAGTGAGATACCGCAGGGGACGCAACAGTAGAGAAGGGCCATCACAACCGCAATGTGCGGTATTCGCAATCACAAGCGCAACACAACACTGGCCAGTACTGTGATGACACAGACTTGCCGGAAAAAGCGGACAATAGGTGTCCCCTCATTGAAATAACTGTGGAAGGAATTAATACGAAAGAATGTCTCGATTTGGGGTGGGAAGTGACAGCACTTTCAACGTCTTTTTGCTCAAAGTTGGTGGAATGTGATAGTAAATTAGCTGAGATACCCGTAAAAGGAATCTCACTAATTTTCGCTTTTGAGGCGAAAAGGAAGAATGTAGAGAAACAGATCTCGGTGTCGTTAAGTGACGGAAGAAGTACCTTCCAGGTGAAGGAAATTGTCATCTATGGGTTGTCCCTCGATTCTATAATCGGGAATGACGTACTCTCCAGCAGAGCGGTGATCATGGATTGGACCACTAAAACCGTTGTCGGTTTGTTCGAAGATCCGACCGCATGGGGTGCAGAGGGCACAAAGGCCACATTTAATTTAGTAAAATTATGTAGTGAGAACAAGGAAATTTTCATAGATGGGCCACAAGAGCTAAGAGGTGATTTAGGAGAGGGAATAGGGGTTCCAGATGAAGTCAGTTTGCCGTCCGCAAGTCGTGGTGAGAATTCCACGAACCCAGCCGACGAAAGTGAATCTGACGGACATGATGCGGCTGGTCGTGTGTTAGAGACCCACGCACATGTGCTATTAGGGTTTAAAGGACCAGAGGCCGTAAATGAGTACGCTCCCGTGACACCACAAAACGCCCATGTGATTACTGACGACACACTCAAAAGGGAACATGATCATACGCAGAGCGAGACCACAGTCAGATGCCGTGACGATGAGCGCGCCGAGAAAATGAAAGAGGTTGAAGGTGAGCCCCCACAGTAACAGAGAAGCTCATGTGCAGTGCAATGCGAAAGTGATTGCAGAGTGGCAGAGAAGCACTGTGAAATGCGCCACTCGCTGGCAGTGGAAGACAATGTTGTTCCCTCCACGGTAGCAATATGATCAAAAGTCAGACGGTTTTCGGAGGATCGCAGGTGTTTCCATGCTTCCAAGTGGAGAGAAAAACTGACGCCTCAATCGAAACCAGGGGAGACTGCAAACAACAACGATTTCTTATGACATTTATGATGTTTGAGAGCGAGGTTGGGATTTTTAACGCCCACAGCCTGAGAGCGTACGTGACTCAATAGAGCATTGTACGGCAGTAGTGGCGTGGAAAATTGTAGATGTCTGTTGACAGCACGCTGTATCTTGTGAACAGACTTTCTGTTGTGATAATTAATGCATAGTTTCTGTGCTTAGATAGTCATTTTTGAGTGTGTCTGGTCTTTGAGCTACTTGGTGTGAATATGGAGAGATGATATGACGGTTGCATGTGTGGGTATGCACCCGGGTTCCGTGAGCCTTCGCGACGCTCACCGCACGGCTGAGAGGAGCCGCTCGCATTTGACAGAATGATACCTCCCACAGCGCGGAATTATCATGCAGCTCAGGCAAGTGCTTTGCCATTTCCATGTCATTTGATTTTTGTTTGTTTATTTGTTGTACGTATTTAATTATAATGCAGTGCGATGGACCCATGTTTTATTGTATTAGAATGCGAGGTGTTCAGCGTAATGACTCTAGCGTGAAAGGTAAAAACCAGACAAGCACCAATATTTGATGAGATTTCCGTTGCAGCATACAGACGCAAGTACCTTGCAGTTGGCAGAAGACATTTTACCTTTGCAAGGTAGTGCATGGAACGTTGATCGAAGCATGTTGCGGTTGCGTTCTCGCTTCCCACGCCCGGGTTCCCGGGTTCGATTCCCGGCGGGGTCAGGGATTTTCTCTGCCTCGTGATGGCTGGGTGTTGTGTGCTGTCCTTAGGTTAGTTAGGTTTAAGTAGTTCTAAGTTCTAGGGGACTGATGACCATAGATGTTAAGTCCCATAGTGCTCAGAGCCATTTGAACCATTTTTGAAGCATGTTAGGATTAGTTTGCTTGTTAGAATTTGAGGGTTGGGTAAAATGTCGCGAGTGTGCAAAGTTAGGTACAAGAAAGATCAGTTTTTAGATTATTAACATTCGAGATCGTTTTCACGGCTTGCTCAGGTGACACTATTGAATTTAGTTTTTAAAAAAATTGCACGCTTAAGTTAGGGCAATAGAAAGTTAAGTACAGGAACAATTTTTTTCTGGCATTTGAGTCCGTCCACGCGGCCCGAACAACTGACACTATGCATCCTAGTAAATGAGAAGGAAGCCTCCCAAAACAACGCCACTTAGGATCACCTCTTACGTCTCTTGACTTAATTCGGTCATATGTATCTTCCATGTTGGCATTTCTGACAAACAACCCTTTTGTAAATACTATTGCTCTTAAAGTGCATTGTAATTTCACATGTCTTAATTCTGCGTGTTGTATGGATGTATAGTATTTCTATCTGCGATGTAATGAACAGTACTATTGTGAGCGGTTTATTTTTGATTTGCACTCATCTTGATTACATACATCTTGGGTACGTCTGACACATTATCATTACGTTCATTGTGTTCAGTGTTATTTGTATTACTCATGTATTGTTAACTTGTCTTGACCTTCATACATTTATGCATGTCTTGTCTAATGTACATATGTAACGTTATCATCATGTTCATTGGGTTCAATGTTATTTGTGTTCCTCATCTACTGTTAACTTGTTTTGTTCTTCATTTATTTGTGCATGTCTTGTCTCGTGCACATATGCGACGTTATCGTCAATTTCAGTGTAACGGAGTTCTTCATGAACAGTTTATTTGTAAGGAAATTTACTTATCTGTACATGTCTTGTACCTCTTTACTAAGGGCTAACATGTATGTAAATGGTCGACTGGGTTCCACACGGTAGGGCACGACTTAAAACGTAATATCCCCACAGCATCCCACATCAGTGAATGAAGTGTTAATGTAACTGTTAGGGAGTGAAGATTTTTGGTTTCTTTGAAGTGAGTGTGCAACGGGCCAATTGAAGGAAGATGGGCCACTTTGCCAGGAGTTTCAACCTTCTGTATCAGAAGCTTAATAGTCGTGACAAGGGGCTGTGTAACACCGCAGCCACTTTCGCCATGTCGCCGCGAGCGGCCGTGGAGGAGTAAGGCGCCGAACTCCCTAGGCGAGTGCCCCGGTTGCAGTCATTCTGCAAGCACACAGCGCGAGGCCGGTTCAACGTTCTCGCCTCGCTCAAGAAGGGACACGATGCGAAGGGCCCGTCTGACAACGAGAAGCGTGCCGACAGCTGATGGACACCTGCAGCTTTTAGGACGGAGCGCTAGGAATGCACGCGCGCAAGCATCTGAGTTCTTCTGGCCTTGCGGAAGTCATTTTACCTGCCTTAGAAAGCAGGGATTGCCGACAATTACAGCACCCCACGGGCACAGGGAGGAGCGTGCAAAAAGCGCGGGGAATCGATGCAGGGAGGCGTGTGAAAGAAGCCAGCATTCCTAAGAAGACGTTTTCCTCGACAGCGAGGACATTCCTTGTAAATGACGGACGCCGAAAGATTTCGAGGTGGAGCCCAAATATGAGTCAGTCCAGGGCTCACGGAGAGACAGCGGTGACAAGAAGTGTTGTGTAGCTGCTCTCCCAACAGCCTCGGAATACAGGAAAACATCGTAAGAATGATGAAATCGCGAGAAATATCCCAATTCACGAGGCACACGTGAGCCCACGCCAGATAGAAAATTTCCACCTTGCACGGAGAGGCGTGGCAATGAAACGGCGATCTCTCATTGGGCTACATTGAAAATTTCGTCCGCCAATGACAACGCCGAAAAGCATAATGCTTCGAAGAGGAGTTGAGCTGAGAGATGGAGGAGAAGCGAAGAGAGAGCCGTGGAGACACCGCAGAAGTGAGAGGACATGGGTGTTCTTCCACCCAACATACGCCTTCCGACACCGTGACAGCACAGCTTTGGCCATGCAACCGACAGCGGGCAGACAACGCGGAGATCGTACCTGGGCTCTGCCGCAAAGCCGCGATTGCTGATGGCAGCCAACCCGTACAGCACAGCTCCTACGCGACGCGCATTACCAACGCAGCGCCTGCCGCCGACAGCAGTACACGACGAACGATGACGAGAATGGTGAGATGATTGCTTCCCTCCTCATTTCCCTTAACAACTGAGTCGTGTCCACGCCCAGTCAAATTGGCCCTGAGATTAATAATTTTGTTTTGTTTTGTGTAAACAGCATGAAAAAATACATTTCTTTCACATTTTGATCATATAAGCAATCTTTTACATTCATAAATGAACTCCTTAATTTTGTACCCTTTGTGTTTGATTTCATTTAATTTCTCAAATTCACTACAGTTTTGGCGCCCATCGTGGGGCGATCAGTATCTGATGTCACAAAGTAATTTCCCGAGTTGATCACTACAATTTTTGGCGGCCAACATCGGGTGACCGGTATCTGATGTCACAAAATAATTTCATGAGTTCACCACATTTTTGGAGCCCAATGTGGGGCGATGTCATGGGCAATGTTCATGGTATCTGATGTCATACAATAATTTCCCGAATTCACTACTATATCAGTTTGGAGAAACCACGTGATACCCGGATCTACGCCGGCCGGTGTGGCCGTGCGGTTCTAAGCGCTTCAGTTTGGAACCGCGTGACCGCTACGGTTGCAGGTTCGAATCCTGCCTCGGGCATGGATGTGTGTGATGTCCTTAGGTTAGTTAGGTTTAAGTAGTTCTAATTTCTATGGGACTGATGACCTCAGAAGTTAAGTCCCATAGTGCTCAGAGCCATTTGAACCATTTGAACCCGGATCTACACCGAGCGAGGTGGAGCAGAGGTTAGCACACTGGACTCACATTTGGGAGGACGACGGTTGAAATCCACGTCTGGCTATCCAGATTTAGGTTTTCCGTAATTTCCCTAAACCGCTCTGGGCAAATGCCGGGATGGTACGTTTGAAAAGGCACACTTGATTCCCTTCCTAGTCCGTGACATAATCCGATGTTGTGCTCTGTCTCTAACGACATCACTGCCGACAGGATGTTAAACTCTAATCTCCTCCTCTCCTTCAAATCTACATGTTAACATGGGCATTTGAGTCGAGTCCCTGCCAAAAGTGGGCGGTCTGCAAAGGATTGCTGGCATATTTTGTTCTGCAATGCACTCACTTTTTTCTTTCTTTAAGTGTCAATAGTGGATACACTCAGAATCATCTTGCAACAGAGAATATCTGACCAAAACTGTCTGGAAACGCTATGTAATGAGGAATTGAGCACCAGATGATATGAGAGGTGGAGCTGCCACTATAAAGGAGTCAGGGAGTAATGTGTTTTCAGTGGCGAATTGGAACAGCAGAATGGGTCACGAGAGCTCAGTGACTTCATATGTGCATTGGTCATTGGATGTCACCTGTATTGTACTGTGTTGTATCGTATTGGGGACCTAGAAACGACGGAAAGGCTTCATCCCAGCCGTAGCCTGCCCACAACAGGCCACAGCCGTCCACTCACCCCACCGCCGAACCACACGGAACCCAGGGTTATTGTGCGGTTCGGCCCCCAGTGGACCCCCCGGGAATGTCTCACACCAGACGAGTGCACTCGAATGTTTGCTGGAAATTATGGTGTACACGTATGTGGAGAAAGTGTTTGCACAGCAATCACCGACTTAGTGTAACTGAGGCGGAATGAGGGGAACCAGCCCGCATTCGACGAGGCAGATGGAAAACCGCCTTAAAAATCATCCACAGACACGCCGGCACACCGGACATCGACACTAATCAGCAGGGTGGAGTCGTGCCAGGAACCGGCACGCCTTTCCGCCCGGAAGGATGTCACCTGAGTTATAAGTTGTCAGTTGTAAAGCTGGTCACGTCAGCTGTTGGTGATGTGATCGTGAACTGGAAACGCGAAAACCAAGACTAGGTGGACTTCTGATATTGACGGAGACAAATCGCGTGAAGTCATCGGAAGGAATCACTCGTGGGTTCCAGAGTGTTACCAGCCGACCAGCTAGCACAGTGACTACGTGAAGGGAGTTAAAAAGAACGGGGTACAATGGTCGAAGAGCTCCTCGAAAGCCACATCTGTAGGCAGTGCAACGCGATGCTTGAAGAAGTGTAGGTATCGACGGCACCGGACAGTGAATGACTCTGTGGCAGTCTGATAAAAGTTCTGTGTATGCTTGGAGAACGTTACCTGCCATCTGGCTTGGCGAGAACAGTGGAGAAGAAACGAGACGGTGTTGGGGTATTTTTAATGTAGTAGTAGGATGTGGCTCATTTCTTGTGCTTAAAGAACGCTGAATACGAACAAATTTCGCAACAGTGTTTACTGCATACAGTGGAGGAACATTTAGGGGTCATTGATTTTATCAGCATGATAATGCACTCTGTCATATGGCTGTGAGGCAATGGTTTTGTGGTCAGTTACATTCGTGAAATGGACTGGCCTCAACAAAATCCCGACCTGAACCCAAATGAACGCCTCTAGAATGATTTATAACGTCTCCAGACTCCAGCATCCAACGTCCCTACTTTCTCTGGTTTCGAGTCCTGAGAAAAATGGGCCGTCATTCCTCCACGGACTTTCAGATACCTCATGGGTAATGTCCGCAGCTGAGTTCTAACCGTCATCAAGCTGAAGGCTGGGTGTCCACATACTTCCGATCAGAGTGTGTATTGCAACTGAAGTTGCACTCTGCCTAGACTACGGTTCGTTTCTTTGGCAGTGTACATAAATGACGCATTGAGCGGTAATATTACCGGTAGTATTGGTGTCACTGGTAGGGAAAGAAACATAAAACGAATGAATAAGGGAGCAACTTCCCTTTGTGTTTGGTTTATTTGTTTGTTTTGCTCTTAATAAGAAGCACACATTTTTCAGTGTTAGCCCATCACACTTTTTATTTCCTCACAAAATATAAATTGTGTTTTAGGAATGATAAAAATTAGTTAATCGCGTAATTTCTGCGCTTTTATTTAATCAAAGCAGCTACCATTGTTGCAAGTACTGTTTACATGCACAAACATAAAAAACTGTGTAATTATTGTTTTTTTTTTTTGTTCTCAATAGAATGTTATTCATCATGGCCAAATGAAAGAGTTTCCTGTTATTATTGATAACGGAGAAAGTTGTTTATGAGTAACAGAAATTATGTTCACATGAGCTCGGCGAAGTAGTGAAGCTGTGTTTGATATGTTCTTGTTTTGCGTTTCGCTCATTTCGTCTTCTTTTGAGGAAATTCCGTTTTATAGAGTTACGTGACAAATCTGTATTGTTTTTATTATTTTTCTAGAACATACCTCTTTCTCACGTTAAGCATCAACAATGTTTAAATAAAACCTCAATTCATGGAGGCATGTTCCGTCAATGTAGCATACCTCTAGGAATTTTGAAGGAACTAAGGAACGACAGAAAACGGATAAAAATGAGGAAACGTCAATTCAACAATTATAATGGCCTGTAATCATATATATTTTGTTGGAATTCAGAGAATACATTAATAATGTAATGGCACACATACCCAGAGTTGTGATTCGCAGAAAATACATTGTTACAGCTTCCAACTCTGTTCAGATGCCAGACTGAGTGCCAGAGTGTTGTGTAATCGGGCGAAATATGGCACTAAATGGTTACGAGTGCGTCAGGCAGTATGGAAATGTTGTAGTAGTTTGCTGTTAGCGATGGTATGTTTGACCTTCGGTACCCATCTGGTGCAAAGCTAAGGGTCGTTTGTGACACTAAACAATAACACGAACAGCAGTTATATTCCTACACTCGACAGAAGAAGAGAGTACTTCGGTTATTTCTTCATATTACTTTTTTTTCAGTTAAAATGTCGATATAAAGGAGAGAGAAAGACGACAGCATGCGTTTTATAGCCCAAATTTTGAATCAGCTGTTACTCACTGGGTAGGTGAAGGTGGCGACTTCTTTTCAGATACTACTGCTTCGGGTGAAAATCATGGAGTTCTTCCTCAGGCAGTGGCATGATGATAACGATGGTGGTGATGATGATGATGACGGGATGATGTAGGTAATATTGTCTCTGGACAAATAAGCAATGAAACTGATAACATATATATTGCTCCAAATGATATGCTCTCGAGTTAAGGCCCCCTCCCTCAGAGCAAATAAAATGCCTGCATAAAATTTGCTGAAATTCGTACCAGGATCAGCAAGGACCACAATCACTTACACTCCAAAAGACGATTGGGATTTATTCATTCATCTAGCCATTGTGAACGAAATTGTGAGATGCACAAACCTAGAGGTAAGAAGAGTTTGTTTACCAAGAAAAATGAACTAGCATGATATAACTAGAGATGAAATGTTGATCTTCTGCGAAATTTTGCTTCATATTGGACCATACAAAGCCTGGGATGTTCCAATCACGGAACTTTATCTGGGTAAGTTTTCGCATCCATTATCCACAGTGCCTGTGAGTCGGTTCGAGGCAGTAAGAAAATTCAATGGATTTGATTGCAAGGTTACAAACTCCAAAACTACGTATGGAAAATATTTGTAGGACAATGCAGAGAAATAATGATATTTAAAATTAATGATGCGGTGTACGCACAACTAGTTCCATTTAGATCCCATAGTGGACCTGTGCAATATATGCGACGTAAGCTTGGGAAGTAAGGAACGAAAATAGTCTGGATATGCGAAGCGGAAACTAGTTGTGCCATTGACGGGACACTATATAGGAAGAGAACCAGGTGAGTAACCCCGGAAATCTTTGGACCTTACCAAACTAAAGAGCCTTCCAGGCAATCTGGCTGGTACAGCCATAAATGTTAATTTAGGTAATTACTTTATGTGTGCACTGCTGGCAGAATACCTCTCCAGTAAAAACCTGTTGTGGAAACAATGTGGATGAATAAAAGAGATATTCCAACAGAGATGAAGCCACATGGCAGTATGGTAGTGATTAGTTTTTTGGCAAAGAAACACCAGTGTGTAATCCTCTTAAGTAATATGCATCATGATAACTCTACAGATTAACAACATCCAAAACGGAAGCCTGTGATTGTGAAATTTTATAACGAAAGCTAGGGCGGTTAGGATTTTATGGATTAGTTAGCGCGCAATTATACATGCAAAAGACAAACTAAAAGCTGTCCCAATGCTCTCTGATGCAATATAATGGATTCATCAAGGAACTTCCAGTGGAGTTGACCCCCTGTTTATAATTGGAAGATTTCTACAGAAATATATATGCCTGGGTATAGAGAAATTCATTACTATTCCTCGAACACAAAACAGCAGTAGCAGCAGCGTCTTCAGGGTGGGTCGTCAGAAGAAAAGGTGTTCATTCTGTGTTGCTTCAAAGGACAGAAAAACAAAGATAGCGTACTGTAAGTGTACAAAACACGTGTTCTATGGCCGTAGCAGTGTGGCGTGCAGCAACTGTAAAAATTAATGTGACGCTTTTTTGTTTAACGTTTTGTTCTTCGTCAGTACCATAATCTCCAGTTTGCGATAAATAATATTCGTGACTTACATTTCAGATTATTCAGGATTAAAAATATACTCTTTCTAACTTCATAAAAGTATTAAAATAATTTCGTCTGTCTTATATTATTCTGATAAACATCAAAAGAACACATTTTTGCATGACAATATCCACAAAGTAATTGATTTCATTTAAAACCTAGTATTAGATGTAACTGGTCCATGCACCCAGGGTACGTAAATGTGCAAAAGATATTGCTCATGCATGGAGGGGTTAAGGCTACTAGGAAATCTACCGCAGTCAACGTTTGCTTATGACAGCCTATGATAGTTTTACAACTCTTATTATAATGCACATATGAAAGGTAACTGCCTTATTTGGGGTATAGATTTTCAAGAGGTTTTTACCATAAATGTAAAGGAAGTTGTGAATCTGATAGATGTGCTCAATATCTGTGGTATCGATATAACCACATTCTTCGTAAGTCTGTTTCTGAGACCACAGATCTTGGCCAGAGAGGTTGTTTGACTTTGTCACAGTAGCATTCAGTGTGTGTTTGACAATCAGGCTATGTACTCGTTTTCAGAAGGATGCAATCTTGACTGCCGTGTAGTGGAGGCATCATTATCTGAAGAGCATTTTGTATTAATTTATTCTAAGGAAAGATTTTGTGGATCTGAGGTGATGTGAACGCAAGAATTTCAGAAGAGAAGTTTCCTCATGGAATTTAGTTTTCTTTTAATATATATTTGTAATTGTGTAGTTCTTATTGTTAGAACATTGCGTATGATTGAAGTTTGGTGTAGAAGTTTTATAACGCCACATATGGTTTTGTATTATCACTGAATGTCAAGGAAAGTAACTGTACGCAGGAAAGTTATTAGGAAATATTTTGCCAATTTGCATAGTTGTGAGAACTTTATGGAAGGGTGTATTGTTGTCAGTGAAGCATAGTTATAAGAGTACTTGGAGTCTTTGTTCTTATTTATCAGTTGTTATGTTTGGTTCCTCTTCTTCATTGTTTCTCTTTACGAATGGGTTTGTATACTCAGACTGCACATTGGGGATCGTATGCTACAGAAGCATTTTTAATGAAAAGTGATAAGATACCGTCTTGCATTGCACATCACAAGTAGGGTTATTGAAATTTGATTTTTGATAGTTTCATAACTCTCTCAAATCGTAGTTGCAGAACAGACGAGCGTTCCTTGCGCGCAGGTAGGCCAACAGATTTAATTAAAAAGAATGTTCAAATGTGTGTGAAATCTTGTGGAACTTAACTGCCAAGGTCATCAGTCCCTAAGCTTACACGCTACTTAACCTAAATTATCCTATGGACAAACACACACACCCATGCCCGAGGGAGGCCTCGTACCTCCGCCGGGACCAGCCGCACAGTCCATGAGTGCAGCGCCTGAGACCGCTCAGCTAATCCCGCGCGGTCAACAGATTTAATTTTCAGCGTAATTTACGTCTGCTATAAGGTACAGTGACTGTCGGAATGTATTTGTGAAAATACCATACCAGTTTAGAGGTTTCATATCAGTAAAGATTTCAGAAAAGTACTATCTTGTGAATTATCAAGCATTATCACAAAGTCAGGTGCATTAAATTATATGTTCATTTTCTGTGTAATTACAGTAACAATTGAGATACAGTGATTGTTTGCAATACTAAAGATAAAGATTGACAGTATTCAGGGCCAGAATTTCACTTTCAGTCATTTGTTTTTTTCAAACAGCATTTGTAAATTTCGTGAAAACGAATTTTTATCTCGTAGACGAATTGTTTGACATAATAGCTAGCCTGGATTTCGCATCGTGTAGCGTGTGCTTCATATACTTATTTTAACATAGTTTTGTTGCCTTGCACTGAGATCATCGTAATTCAATATCAGAATAAATGTGCTACATTCTCGCTTCCCACGCCCGGGTTCCTGGGTTCGATTCCCGGTGGGGTCAGGGATTTTCTCTGCCTCGTGATGACTTGGTGTTGTGTGATGTCCTTAGGTTAGTTAGGTTTAAGTAGTTCTAAGTTCTAGGGGACTGATGACCATAGATGTTAAGTCCCATAGTGCTCAGAGCTATTTGAACCGTTTTTTCCTTATACATTCAGCAGGTACCATCCGGATGCAAACATGAGCTTAAGTACAAGTCTTACATGTTACTTTCAAACAGGTATGAGTAAAAGGATCTTTGGGCCCGCATGGAATATTTCACTGTACGTACTAATCCCATGTCTGGGCATAGTGATTGGGAAAATTGTTTTAATTTCATTGTATTGCGTTTCTTTACTTGATGAATTGTTGTAAGGGTGTAAGGCGAATAGTTTTTGAGACGTATGTAAAAGATTACTAGGCATCCTTTTTATTTCTATTATCTGTGGTAATACGAGTGTGCAGTTAAATAAGCCCGGTAAGTATGCACGGAAAAGATGCGTCAGCCTCTAACCGTGGTGTCTCGCTTAGATGAGAGTGGGCAGGCTTCGAGAAGCAAGCGAGGCGGTTTGCATCCGAGATAAGCTCCCGCTATTGCGTCACTTGTGTGATGTGCAGCGCTAAAGCCACAGTCCGCGTCCTCAATGCAGGTTCATTTGGCATCCGTCGTGGCAGTATTCGGAATGTTTGAAGAGGAAGGCGGACAGGGCGTTCCGCGGCGAGCGTACACACGGGGGCGTAAATCTCGCGAGATTTGCATATTTTAATTACGAAATATAATTTGGCAGCGCGCGCGGGCCTAGGCAGCAGCGGCGGCATTCGGGACATGAATAATCCCGTGCGTTAATTCGGCACCGCGCGACCGCGGCTACAGTGCGCGGGACCGCGCGGGGCTTCGGAAACACAGCGCAGCTCGCTATGAATAATGCAGCCGTGCGCTTTGCGTCCTCTTCCATACGGGATGGGCTCGGCGAGGTGCGACCCGCGCGCCGCGGTAAACAGGCCAAAGCCGAGCGCTTAGGCACATCCCGACACCCGGTACTGCAGCGAGGACTTCACGGCCGTGCTGCTGGGAGCGGTGTGGCCTAATTTACTGTATGGGTGTGTCGGCGTGGGTGGAAACTGATTAATAAGTCAAGGACCAAATCAGAGAAACGGGAGTGGACAATATGATATCTCGGAATAGCGCCGAACTTGCGAAGAACAAAGTGTATTAGTGTGAAAGATATAACTCTCCTGTCTACGTGCAATCCAAAAATTTAAAAAAAATCCCATTTGTCACTAAACAAATATTAGTTCAGACTTTAGTCCTGCCAAATCTTTACCAGCGGAAAAAGCTCCTATCGGAGACAAAAAAATGCGAAAATATTCCTGTTTATTTAAAACATTGTGACTGAATAGCGACTACCAGCTGCTTCGTTCTATCTTCCTCAGCACCTTTAAAAATTCTCCCTAAAATTTTGGAGTTCGAAAGTATTTGCGCTTTATTTAACGTGCAAATATCCCCAAACTGCCACAAGCTCCCCTAACTGTTAACACCAACTAGTCCATCGCTGTAAGTCGCTCATACCCATTCACTCCCAGTATCTCTTTCTCACTCACTCATTGGTCCCAGCTCATTATCATTATCTCTTTGCCTCTCTCTGTCATTCTCTTTGTCTCCTGTGTCACAGCCACAGTCCCCTTCATTCTGCACTACTACTATAGTCTCCTCTCACTGTCTTCCACTTTTTCTTACTACTAATATCGCATTCCTCCATTCCTGTTGCTACTGTCTCTTCTCACTGTCACTCTCCCTCGTTGACATTGTCATATACTCTGTCTGTCATTATTACTAGCTCTCACCCACTTCAACTTTCTCTTTCTCTTTACTCCTCCTCCCTCGTGGCACTTTCTCCTTCACTCTTTTCCTAGGACTGTTCTGACACTGTCAACTATTTTCCGCTGCCACACTGTCTCACTTTTCTCTCACACTGCTATTATCTCCTTCGCTTTCTCTGTAACACAATCAGTGTTTACTACCTTCCAGTATTTATTACTTCCTCATCTCTTTGCCATTGCCACTCTCTTCTTATCCCTCAGCATAAAGGAAGCGCGAATATGTACGCCTGCCAAAGTTTTCGGGGAAATGTTTAAAGGTTCTATGGAAGACAGAATAAGGCAGTGGTACTCACTTTCCGGTCAGTGTTTTAAACAGTTCCCATTCGCTTGTAAATTATAGATTCCAGCGATCAGTCGTCCTTCTAAAATTTTACTGTGCAATTCTAGATTTCGCCTAGAAGCTAGCCATTCTCAATGCACTATTATTTTCGCTCAATGCATCTAATTCCCTGTTGGTCGGTCTTCATCCACAGTTCATTGAACAGAGAATTACATGCAATGAGCGAAAATAATAGTGCATTGAGAATGGCTAGCTTCTAGCCTAAATCTAGATCTGCACTGTAAAATTTAAAACGGACGACTGATCGGTGCAATCTATAATTAACAATTCAATATAACAGTCGCCGAGTGCAACAGCTTTCTGAATGGAAGGTAACCTGATGAGTTCATATTCGCACTCTTGTGCTCTGATACGGGCATTTTTGCACTGCTTCTCTTTCTTTTCCCTGCTGTGGCAGGGCATGTAACCCATGTGACAACATGGGGTTTCAAGATGATAACACAGACACGTTACCGCGTGTTCTTCAGTACTAAACTACGTTTATGCCTCACACTGTATTTTACATGCATATTTTACGTGTACGACTACGGTAACTTTGAACCTCTGTACCTCAGAAACGTACAAAAGTATGTGGAAAATGTTCAAAGTTCTTTGGAATCTTAAGAATATATCACAAAAATTTCAGTTTTTTTTGCTGAGCATAGCTGTCTTCGAACCCTTGACTGGGTTACAGCCCGCTGGTGACAGCAAAAACATATTACATAAGCGCTGTTTTTATGGTTTTCTGAGGAAGCGCCCATGAACTAATGATGTATATATAAGTCCCATCAAGCCCACCATAGACCACATCCAGTGCAAAAAGAACCAACCGATTACCTTCACTTGCCTAAGCAGACGAAGTGTGTAATATTCATGGTTTGACCATGTACTGTAGCATAGTGACAACAAGACAGTCTTTCTGCTGGGTATATAATGGGTTCATAACCCAAGGACTATCCAAAACACCTGACCCCCACCGTTTTATTACCAACAGAACATGAGGTACTGGCACTGGAAAGTTCCTTTCTTATGAGTGACTTGTTGGAACATGTTAGGTACGCATATTGTCGCATGCACACTGATTACTGTGATTTATTCCAACACGACGAATCCACTACCTGATCAAAAGCGTTCGGACACCCTAATATAATGAGGAATTAACCAGACGTCACCATAATGCCGACATAAAAAATGCTGGTCAGTACTGAGATGTCAGTGGAGAAGCATTGAGTCGGTCAGGAGAGCTCGGTACTTCTAACGCAGATTAGTTATTTCGGTTCACCTGAGTAACAAATCCATCAGGGACATTTCAACCTTTCTAAAGCTGCCAAAATCGGCTGTTGGTGATATGACTGTGAAGCGAAATCACAAAGGAGTAATCGCAGTAGACAAAAACAAGGCTGATCTCAAGTGCTGACGGACGGTCACTGTCAAGTATTGAACAAAATAGCTTGAAATCAGCGTAATGAAACATTCTTGTGTTGCAAAGCACTACTAGCATTCCAGCTGACTGTTAGAAGTTTCAAATGAGGCGGGTACAATAGTCAAGTAGCTTCCCATAAACCACACGCTTCTGTAGTTAATGCACAGTGATACTCGGGGTACTGTAAAGAGCGAAGCCAGTGGACAACGTGTAAGGTGTCAGACAACTAACACACCTTACATTGAATTTCTGAAACACTTCCGGTTAACTTGACATGTCACATGACATAGTTACGTGAAATTGATGGTTCAAATGGCTCTGAGCACTATGGGACTTAACATCTCAGGGCATCAGTCCCCTAGACTTAGTACTACTTAAACTTAACTAACCTAAGGACATCACACACATCCATGCCCGAGGCAGGATTCGATCCTGCGACCGTAACAGCAGCGCGGTTCCGGACTGAAGCGCCTAGAACGTGAAATTGAACGAATATTATTAAAATGCTGATGTAATAAATAAGGCAGAATTTCATGAAAATAAACCACTAACACTCGCACTAGTAATTGCACGCAAGTAATTTCCCCGACCCAAGCTGTGAGACGCAGTTCTGAGGGAAAGAGAATTTTACGATGGCAATGCCTGTCCCATGTAGGCCAACACCTTTCGCCACGGGGCATCAATGAGACACCCACCGCCACTTGCCCTGCTTTTAATGACGACCCTTTGGAAAGCCTTTCTACAGGAACACGGCGGGAGATGCCAGATGAAATGTCCGGAGATAAAACGTCCGAAGAATCCCAACTGAAAGCATAGGTAACTCATTGTAGCCACCTACATTAAAAACTCGTATGAAAGAAAAAGCTGTTTATGTCAGTATCACATAGCAAACAAACTCTGCCCCACAAAAGAAACGGCACCTGTAATAAGCTACAAAAACTCTGGCGGGTGGAGTTATAATAAAGTACGAACGCTCCGACTGGCCACAATGAAAATGCGTGGCCACCAGCTTTCATATAGGCAAATTGCAAACAGAGTAATTGGCTCTTCTCTTGTAGAAATCGTCGAGTGTTGGGCAAGGCGATTCGCGCCACACTGAGACGATTGCGAGAGTAATAATGTGAACACATTTTCACAGGCTCGTCTTAACTCATATGGAGTTAAACTGAAAAGTCTCCTAATATGGTGAATCGCACCGACCGCTGGCAGTTAACGCTTGCGAGCAATTTGAGGGCAACGATGTATGCGCTATTTCAGCCAAATAGTGCGTACCACGCCAATTAGCTAGGGAATAAGTAGGAGTCTCGGCTTCACCAAAGACGTAGGAAATGTATCCGACTGGTGTTTAACAATCGAGACATATTTAGAATAGACTCTCAGGTTCACAGTTCGCGCCGACAGCCGCCACTGCCGCCTCTGACACAAGGTAAACACACGCGCGCACGCGCACGCCACGCCAGGAAGTGATATTCAACTGACACTCAGAATTGCGGTCGTCTCCGTCTCTCCTATAATTTTTTGTACGTTCAACCGTGACCTGTAGTTAAACATATTCACGATTGTTAGGCCTAATTGAAGCAAAAACGCGAGATGTCCGATCTGGTGAAAAGCCTTGATCAGACTCTGTAGAGTTATGAATTGTCTTAATTATTTCTGATTGCTCTTTACCGACCCCTATTCAATTTTAGGTATTTTCTTTGTGCATTTTAACGTAATTAATATCTCTGGCCCGAATTGTATTTAAGTTTTTTTTGTATTTTTATCGACCCCCAGACATGGTCATCAACCATCTTACCATTAAAAAATCTTATAGTAGTCATGATTTCCTCTTCACAATTTTGAACACTCAGTATAAATATTTTACCATCCTGTACGTAATTGTGCTAACATGGTTATGTCATGAAGTCATACTTTGAGTAGAAATGAACCTGAACAATGAAATGCTAAGAGTTTCATTTTTTGCCAACATGTAGTTACACCTGAACCCGAACACTAATTTCTGTTAGAGACAACGTTACCCTTACAGGGAATGTAGTGGAACCGACATTGCGATCATTGTCTGATTACATCACTGTCTGTACTGCTGCACTCTTCTGTGTGAGATGGTGTCTTCGTACCTTGCAGGCCATAGTTTCAACACCAAATTCCTAAAACACTCACAGAGCATCCTTGCGCAGCTGTGGCAGGAAGATAGATCAGAACAAGTCACAGTCATGTTACAAGTGGATAAAGGAAACTAGTGACTCAGAGTGATCAATCATGCTATACCCTGTGGCAATACAATGGAAGGTTTTTGGTTTAGCGAACGCCTGGACAACGTTACCTGCTATCGTGTCTAGTGCTAACAGTGACGTACAAAGGAAATGTTTAATAGTTAATATGTGGTCCCCTCATTGCACTAATGAAAGAGCTAAATGCGGAAGGGCTACGAACACATTTTACGGAACTGTGCACTGCGACCATTAGAGCAGCAGTTTGGAGGTGATGATTGCTTGCATCAGCATGACAACGTACCCTGTCATAATGCAGCATCTGTCAGGCAATGATTTTTCTGGAAATGGACAGAGTCCTAATCTGAGCCCAATGGAACACCTTCAATATGGATTAGAACATCATCCACCTTCCACACTCCAGTTTACAACATCACTATCTTCTCTGGTTTCGGCTCTTGGGGAGGAGTGGGCTGCGATTGCTCCAGAGGTATTCAGACATCCCACTGAAAATGTCCCAACGATCTTCGAACCGTCTTATTGGTGAGGAATGGACCACCCCATATTAATTTCCATTAAAAGGCCTGCAGATAATTCCAAGGCCGACCAAAAGATAACAATCCACTGAACTAATAAACAATATATATTATGTAACTAAGTTCCGTGAGTATAGGGCTACGCAGTAGGTATGTTAGTGGTGGTAGGACAAAGTATCCGGTGTAATAAATTCTGTGAGTGACATTTGATTGATTGATTACGTCAGTCTTTCCTGTGTTGAGTTAGGCTGGATGGGACCGGACAGGTGATGTAATGTTTATACACTCTGTTTACTTCATCAGTGTCTTCGCAACTGATATATTCAATATTTCTTCTTACTTGTCAGATACCTATCATACTTCCATAACTGCAGTACTATACCTGGTACGTCCAGCATCTTGGCTGTACCTTTGCATAACACTAAACCTGTCTCCACCTCCTCCGTCATTTTAGACTTACCACTGTGGAATATACTACCTTTTACACGTGCCTTATCCAAATCACTTCGCTTCAGATGGAGATTGGAGTTTTCTCTCTCTTCTGATCGGCGTAGGCTCCCCTTATTTTCTTTCTGTTCAACAGACAAACATCGTCCGAGCAGGCCTTGAAATCCCACAGGTAGCGGCGGCCGCCGTGTTATCCTCACCCCTTAGGCGTCGCCATATTTGGATAGGGAGAGGCATATGGTCAGCAAACCTCTCTCCTGGCCGTTATCAGGTCTCGTGACTGGCGCCGCTACTTCTCAGTCAAGCAGCTGCTCAACTGGTCTCACAAGGGGTGAGTGCACCCAGCTTCCCAACAGCAGTCGGCAGACGCAGACGGTGACCCATCCAAGTGTTAGCCAAGCCCGACAGCGCTTAACTTCTGTGATCTGACGGGAACCCGAGTTACCACTGCGGCAGGTCCGTTGGCTTTCTGTCCAACAGGGAATAAGTATTTCTGTCGCACTGCAATCTACAAAAGACTTTCTCATCCCTTTCAGTCTCTGTTTTCTTCCTTCTCTCTCATCTGCTAAGCTTACCAAATTATTTCTCGTTCTTCCACTGACCACCCGACGTCTTCTACACATTGATTCCTTCTGTACTGCCGCCACACATCTGTGCTCCATGTCTTTACTCATATTCGACAACAACGTACTCTTGAAGCACCTTAATAAAATATGAATAAGACTGACACGTTTTAAATGCCACACGCACACACACACACACACACACACACACACACACACACACATATATATATATATATATATATATATATATATATATATATATATATATATATATTCCTGGAAATGGAAGAAAGAACACATTGACACCGGTGTGTCAGACCCACCATACTTGCTCCGGACACTGCGAGAGGGCTGTACAAGCAATGATCACACGCACGGCACAGCGGACACACCAGGAACCGCGGTGTTGGCCGTCGAATGGCGCTAGCTGCGCAGCATTTGTGCACCGCCGCCCTCAGTGTCAGCCAGTTTGCCGTGGCATACGGAGCTCCATCGCAGTCTTTAACACTGGTAGCATGCCGCGACAGCGTGGACGTGAACCGTATGTGCAGTTGACGGACTTTGAGCGAGGGCGTATAGTGGGCATGCGGGAGGCCGGGTGGACGTACCGCCGAATTGCTCAACACGTGGGGCGTGAGGTCTCCACAGTACATCGATGTTGTCGCCAGTGGTCGGCGGAAGGTGCACGTGCCCGTCGACCTGGGACCGGACCGCAGCGACGCACGGATGCACGCCAAGACCGTAGGATCCTACGCAGTGCCGTAGGGGACCGCACCGCCACTTCCCAGCAAATTAGGGACACTGTTGCTCCTGGGGTAACGGTGAGGACCATTCGCAACCGTCTCCATGAAGGTGGGCTACGGTCCCGCACACCGTTAGGCCGTCTTCCGCTCACGCCCCAACATCGTGCAGCCCGCCTCCAGTGGTGTCGCGACAGGCGTGAATGGAGGGACGAATGGAGACGTGTCGTCTTCAGCGATGAGAGTCGCTTCTGCCTTGGTGCCAATGATGGTCGTATGCGTGTTTGGCGCCGTGCAGGTGAGCGCCACAATCAGGACTGCATACGACCGAGGCACACAGGGCCAACACCCGGCATCATGGTGTGGGGAGCGATCTCCTACACTGGCCGTACACCACTGGTGATCGTCGAGGGGACACTGAATAGTGCACGGTACATCCAAACCGTCATCGAACCCATCGTTCTACCATTCCTAGACCGGCAAGTGAACTTGCTGTTCCAACAGGACAATGCACGTCCGCATGTATCTCGTGCCACCCAACGTGCTCTAGAAGGTGTAAGTCAACTACCCTGGCCAGCAAGATCTCCGGATCTGTCCCCCATTGAGCATGTTTGGGACTGGATGAAGCGTCGTCTCACGCGGTCTGCACGTCCAGCACGAACGCTGGTCCAACTGAGGCGCCAGGTGGAAATGGCATGGCAAGCCGTTCCACAGGACTACATCCAGCATCTCTACGATCGTCTCCATGGGAGAATAGCAGCCTGCATTGCTGCGAAAGGTGGATATACACTGTACTAGTGCCGACATTGTGCATGCTCTGTTGCCTGTGTCTATGTGCCTGTGGTTCTGTCAGTGTGATCATGTGATGTATCTGACCCCAGGAATGTGTCAATAAAGTTTCCCCTTCCTGGGACAATGAATTCACGGTGTTCTTATTTCAATTTCCAGGAGTGTATATATATATATATATATATATATATATATATATATATATATATATAGCCATTATTATTCCTATATTATTTATTATTATAAAACACTGCTCAAGTACTATATTGTAGTGCTGGCTCACTACAGATGGCTGGTTAGCTGTAAGAGAGGGCCTGAAAGCCGTAATCTCGCCTGGTGAAATAATAGCAAAGGAAAATAAATAAAGTTATTTAATAAATACAAATATGTGTAGTGTGTTTATCCATGATCAGTCCTAAAGAGGGATTTTACAGATTTTTGGGGGAGATGCTGGTTGACATTCTAGGTATTACATGGGAAGGCTTTTAGATACAATATTTTTTGGCAAGTGTATGTGTTTTATTCCAGGAGTGTGACAAGTAAAAGGAAATAAAATTTTAACAAATAGTTTAATATCTGTGATCATCAATGCAGCTGGACAGCCAGAAAAGAGAAAGAAATGCACGTCCAGAATGAAGCATGTAAATTTGCAGTGGACATAATGCTTCCTCCAGAATGCTGTCCCATTCCATTCTAAGCCTACGACCAAGCTGATATAAAAATAACGTGTAGCCATTGAAGAGCAAAGCTGGTGTGCCATAATAGTTTATTCGAGTACATACACTTCTTAGCGTTCTAAGAAGAGCTCAAGATGCTTCCAGTTCTGGGACTTTGAAAGCTCTATAGACCGCTAGACCCGTGGTCTGGGGGAAGCGTCTTTGATTCATAATCAAAACGTTTTCTGTCCCGGGTTCGATCCCTGCCACTGCCTAAATTATGATAAATAATCAGCATTGGCGGCCGAAGACTTCCGGCATAACAAGTCAGCCTCATTCTGCCAACGGCCTTGTCAAAGAGGGCGGAGGAGCGGATAGAGGTTCAGGGCACTCTCTTGTCCTAGGGGTGGGAAATTGCCCCTAAAGGCGGAAGAATCAGCAATGATCAACGACATGAGGATGCAGAAGGCAATGGAAACCACTGCATTAAAGACACGTAACGTGTATCCACAGGACATGTGGCCTGTAATTGAAGAAGTATCATGATGGTCTCTCCATTGGCAAAAGATTCCGGAACAGTCCCCCATTCGGATCTCCGGGAAGGGACTGCCAAGGGGGAGGTTACCATGAGAAAAAGATTGAATAATCAACGAAAGGATAACGTTCTACGAGTCGGGGCGTGGCATGTCAGAAGCCTGAACGTGGTAGGGAAACTAGAAAATCTGAAAAGGGAAATGCAAAGTCTCAATCTAGAAATAGTAGGGGTCAGTGAAGTGAAGTGGAAGGAAGACAAGGATTTCTGGTCAGATGAGTATCGGGTAATATCAACAGCAGCAGAAATTGGTATAACAGGTGTAGGATTCGTTATGAATAGGAAGGTAGGGCAGAGGGTGTGTTACTGTGAACAGTTCAGTGACCGGGTTGTTCTAATCAGAATCGACAGCAAACCAACACCGACAACGATAGTTCAGGTATACATGCCGACGTCGCAAGCTGAAGATGAACAGATAGAGAAAGTGTATGAGGATATTGAAAGGGTAATGCAGTATGTAAAGGGGCACGAAAATCTAATAGTCATGGGCGACTGGAATGCAGTTGTAGGGGAAGGAGTAGAAGAAAAGGTTACAGGAGAATATGGGCTTGGGACGAGGAATGAAAGAGGAGAAAGACTAATTGAGTTCTGTAACAAGTTTCAGCTAGTAATAGCGAATACCCTGTTCAAGAATCATAAGAGGAGGAGGTATACTTGGAAAAGGCCGGGAGATACGGGAAGATTTCAATTAGATTACATCATGGTCAGACAGAGATTCCGAAATCAGATACTGGATTGTAAGGCGTACCCAGGAGCAGATATAGACTCAGATCACAATATAGTAGTGATGAAGAGTAGGCTGAAGTTCAAGACATGAGTCAGGAAGAATCAATACGCAAAGAAGTGGGATACGGAAGTACTAAGGAATGACGAGATAAGTTTGAAGTTCTCTAACGCTATAGATACAGCAAAAAGGAATAGCGCAGTAGGCAGTACAGTTGAAGAGGAATGGACATCTCTAAAAAGGGCCATCACAGAAGTTGGGAAGGAAAACATAGGTACAAAGAAGGTAGCTGCGAAGAAACCATGGGTAACAGAAGAAATACTTCAGTTGATTGATGAAAGGAGGAAGTACAAACATGTTCCGGGAAAATCAGGAATACAGAAATACAAGTCGCTGAGGAATGAAATAAAAAGACGAAATGGCTGCAGGAAAAATGTGAAGACATCGAAAAAGATATGATTGTCGGAAGGACAGACTCAGCATACAGCAGAGTCAAAACAAGCTTTGGTGACATTAAAATAAAGCAACGGTGGTAACATTAAGAGTGCAACGGGAATTCCACTGTTAAATACAGAGGAGAGAGCAGATAGGTGGAAAGAATACATTGAAAGCCTCTATGAGGGTGAAGATTTGTCTGATGTGATAGAAGAAGAAACAGAAGTCGATTTAGAAGAGATGGGGGATCCAGTATTAGAATCTGAATTTAAAAGAGCTTTGGAGGACTTACGGTCAAATAAGGCAGAAGGGGTAGATAACATACCATCAGAACTTCTAAAGTCATTGGGGGAAGTGGCAACAAAACGACTATTCACGTTGGTGTGTAGAATATATGAGTCAGGCGACATACCATCTGACTTTCGGAAAAGCATCATCCACACAATTCCGAAGACGGCAAGAGCTGACAAGTGCGAGAATTATCGCACAATCAGCTTAACAGCTCATGCATCGAAGCTGCTTGCGAGAATAATATACAGAAGAATGGAAAAGAAAATTGAGAATGCGCTAGGTGACGATCAGTTTGGCTTTAGGAAAAGTAAACGGATGACGTTACGGCTAATAATGGAAGCAAAGCTAAAGAAAAATCAAGACACTTTCATAGGATTTGTCGGCCTGGAAAAAGCTTTCGACAATATAAAATCGTGCAAGCTGTTCGAGATTCTGAAGAAAGTAGGGGTAAGCCATAGGGAGAGAAGGGTCACATACAATATGTACAACAACCAAGAAATAATAAGAGTGGACGATCAAGAACGAAGTGCTCGTATTAAGAAGGGTGTAAGACAAGGCTGTAGTCTTTCGCCCCTACTCTTCAATCTGTACATCGAGGAAGCAATAATGGAAATAAAAGAAAGGTTCAGGAGTGGAATTAAAATACAAGGTGAAAGGATATTAAGGATACGATTCGCTGATGACATTGCTATCCTGAGTGAAAGTGAAGAAAAATTAAATTATCTGCTGAACGGAATGAACAGTCTAATGAGTACACAGTATGGTTTGAGAGTAAATCGGAGAAAGACGAAAGTAATGAGAAGTAGTAGAAATGAGAACAGCGAGAAACTTAACATCAGGATTGATGGTCACGAAGTCAATGAAGTTAAGGATTTCTGCTACCTAGGCAGTAAAATAACGAATGACGGACGGACCAAGGAGGACATCAAAAGCAGACTCGCTATGGCAAAAAAGGCATTTCTGGCTAAGAGAAGTCTACTAATATCAAATACCGGCCTTAATTTGAGGAAGAAATTTCTGAGGATGTACGTCTGGAGTACAGCATTGTATGGTAGTGAAACATGGACTGTGGGAAAACCGGAACAGAAGAGAATCGAAGCATTTGAGATGTGGTGCTATAGACGACTGTTGAAAATTAGGTGTACTGATAAGGTAAGGAATGAGGAGGTTCTACGCAGAATCGGAGAGGAAAGGAATATGTGGAAAACACTGATAAGGAGAAGGGACAGGATGATAGGACGTCTGCTAAGACATGAGGGAATGATTCCATGGTACTAGAGAGAGCTGTAGAGGGCAAAAACTGTAGAGGAATACAGAGATTGGAATACGTCAAGCAAATAATTGAGGACGTAGGTTGCAAGTGCTACTCTGAGATTAAGAGGTTAGTGCAGGAAAGGAATTCGTGGCGGGCCGCATCAAACCAGTCAGTAGACTGATAACAAAAAAAAGATTAGTTCCTACAGCATCACTTACCGATACCATCCCAAAGGGCCGCGAATTTGGCAGCGGAATTGCAAATTTCCATCTGATCCGGACAGTGGTCGCATGGGGTCTGGCGAACCCCATGGTGTGTGCCTACCAACTGAGCCACTCCTCCATTGACTATGGACTTCGAGCGCTGTTTGCCGCCGCAGCATAGCATAGGGGCCATTTAACCCACTTGCACCTGGAGCTTAGCATACCGAGTCTCGTCCTAGTTGCTGTCATATGAGCTGGACTCTAATTCTCTCTGCATTATTTGTAATGAGGCTTCGTTCATTAAGAGAAGCACAAGTAAATCTTTTGTTTACTGTGTTAACTTGTTCACTTATCATTTCTGCTCCAATACAGCTTTCCTACAATGACCATTGCCACACCACTCTATAGCTCGGCTCTCTTTACAGTTGTGTATGAACTTGTACCCAACTGTTCCACTATATGAAGCTGAAAATATTTGAGAAAGGCAATGTGGGACAATAATGGATGGTATTCATTGATACATTCAAGCAGTAGAAATGCGAGTGCGCCATTGCATAATGGTTACATTCCTACATATCAAGTCTCCAGGGACGTTAGCAAATACGCCACTCTCACTGTCTTGCAAATGAGGAAAGATTCGATTGCTGGTGTCAACGCTTAATATGGAAAGGATCCTTATGCAAGCTGGAAAGTAATGCCAGTCTGAAAAGTTACCGCAGGAGGTCATTAACAAGTATAGAACATTCGATGGTCTCCACCCAGGAGGCCGGCCGAGGTGGCCGAGTGGTTCTAGGCGCTACAGTCTGGAACCGCACGACCGCTACGGTCGCAGGTTCGAATCCTGCCTCGGGCATGTATGTGTGTGGCGTCCTTAGGTTAGTTAGGTTTAAGTAATTCTAAGTTCTAGGGACTGAAGACCTCAGCAGTTAAGTCCCATAGTTCTCAGAGCCATTATTCTACATCCAGGAGATGAAGGAAATACGAAAATTAGCGATGAAATATTCGATGTGAATTACAGTTCTAAAGAGAGAAATCGTAAGGTGAGAAAAGGCAGATTTCTGATTCTATTTTATGTGCTTTATTACGTACAACGTGAAGTACAGTCTTGGCAAATTAAACCTGACTCTTCAGTACCACAATTGCCAAACTTTTTTTCAGTATTTCGTATCATTTACAAAAGACATAATGAAGTGGTCTCCTCAAGAAATGCGTTGTGAATTTATATTTGTAATGACTTCAGCTTGATGTTCTCTGCATGACAATTAGCAATTTTCCAAATTTTGGGCTTCGATGCAGCATCAATTTCGTTCAAGCCTCATTAATTCAGATGCTACTGTGTGACACTCTCTTGCTGTACCTGATGTTGGGAGACGTTGGTCCTGCACGCAAGTAATACCAGTCAGTCGAAACCATTATAGCTAAGTGCCTGGACCAGTCCCACCCGCAGTTGTCACACGCAAGCAGCGTGAACATCAAGAATCCCTCGACACTACTACGCTGGCTGCGTCTTGCCTCCTAATGAAATGTACAAATGTACCACAGAGAAAAGTGGCGCACTGCGGGACACAGGTAGGCGATTCATGTCCGTGTTAAGCATCCAGAATCTGATCCCTTCTGTCGTTTCCCTAAATCATTCAACGTAAATGTCCTGATAATTCCCGAGCCCATCCGTGATCGATTGTCAAAGATATCGGGCTGCCCTCGAGATCGCGCTATCCTGGCATCTCGCTAGGAGGCGACACAGTCGCGACTCTGGACAACAAAGGAGCATGCACGGCCCGGCTAACTGCGCTCTAAATCCCACCTGCTAGCAGAGCTCTGTGTGACGCCCGACGAGTAGTGTCTGCGTAGGCGACTCTGCTTTTATTGCGGTTCAAGGGAAGTTCCTGCGGCGGTTGTGCAGTGGCACTCTGGCGACTCTGCTTTTATTGCGATTCAAGGGAAGTTCCTGCGGCGGTTGTGCAGTGGCACTCTGGCGACTCTGCTTTTATTGCGGCTCAAGGGAAGTTCCTGCGGCGGTTGTGCAGTGGCACTCTGGCGACTCTGCTTTTATTGCGGCTCAAGGGAAGTTCCTGCGGCGGTTGTGCAGTGGCACTCTGGCGACTCTGCTTTTATTGCAGTTCAAGGGAAGTTCCTGCGGCGGTTGTGCAGTGGCACTCTGGCGACTCTGCTTTTATTGCGGTTCAAGGGAAGTTCCTGCGGCGGTTGTGCAGTGGCACTCTGGCGACTCTGCTTTTATTGCGGTTCAAGGGAAGTTCCTGCGGCGGTTGTGCAGTGGCACTCTGGCGACTCTGCTTTTATTGCGGTTCAAGGGAAGTTCCTGCGGCGGTTGTGCAGTGGCACTCTGGCGACTCTGCTTTTATTGCGGTTCAAGGGAAGTTCCTGCGGCGGTTGTGCAGTGGCACTCTGGCGACTCTGCTTTTATTGCGGTTCAAGGGAAGTTCCTGCGGCGGTTGTGCAGTGGCACTCTGGCGACTCTGCTTTTATTGCGGTTCAAGGGAAGTTCCTGCGGCGGTTGTGCAGTGGCACTCTGGCGACTCTGCTTTTATTGCGGCTCAAGGGAAGTTCCTGCGGCGGTTGTGCAGTGGCACTCTGGCGACTCTGCTTTTATTGCGATTCAAGGGAAGTTCCTGCGGCGGTTGTGCAGTGGCACTCTGGCGACTCTGCTTTTATTGCGGTTCAAGGGAAGTTCCTGTGGCGGTTGTGCAGTGGCACTCTGGCGACTCTGCTTTTATTGCGATTCAAGGGAAGTTCCTGCGGCGGTTGTGCAGTGGCACTCTGGCGACTCTGCTTTTATTGCGGTTCAAGGGAAGTTCCTGCGGCGGTTGTGCAGTGGCACTCTGGCGACTCTGCTTTTATTGCGGCTCAAGGGAAGTTCCTGCGGCGGTTGTGCAGTGGCACTCTGGCGACTCTGCTTTTATTGCGGTTCAAGGGAAGTTCCTGCGGCGGTTGTGCAGTGGCACTCTGGCGACTCTGCTTTTATTGCGGTTCAAGGGAAGTTCCTGCGGCGGTTGTGCAGTGGCACTCTGGCGACTCTGCTTTTATTGCGGCTCAAGGGAAGTTCCTGCGGTGGTTGTGCAGTGGCACTCTGGCGACTCTGCTTTTATTGCGGTTCAAGGGAAGTTCCTGCGGCGGTTGTGCAGTGGCACTCTGGCGACTCTGCTTTTATTGCGGCTCAAGGGAAGTTCCTGCGGTGGTTGTGCAGTGGCACTCTGGCGACTCTGCTTTTATTGCGATTCAAGGGAAGTTCCTGCGGCGGTTGTGCAGTGGCACTCTGGCGACTCTGCTTTTATTGCGATTCAAGGGAAGTTCCTGCGGCGGTTGTGCAGTGGCACTCTGGCGACTCTGCTTTTATTGCGATTCAAGGGAAGTTCCTGCGGCGGTTGTGCAGTGGCACTCTGGCGACTCTGCTTTTATTGCGGTTCAAGGGAAGTTCCTGCGGCGGTTGTGCAGTGGCACTCTGGCGACTCTGCTTTTATTGCGGCTCAAGGGAAGTTCCTGCGGTGGTTGTGCAGTGGCACTCTGGCGACTCTGCTTTTATTGCGGTTCAAGGGAAGTTCCTGCGGCGGTTGTGCAGTGGCACTCTGGCGACTCTGCTTTTATTGCGGCTCAAGGGAAGTTCCTGCGGTGGTTGTGCAGTGGCACTCTGGCGACTCTGCTTTTATTGCGGTTCAAGGGAAGTTCCTGCGGCGGTTGTGCAGTGGCACTCTGGCGACTCTGCTTTTATTGCGATTCAAGGGAAGTTCCTGCGGCGGTTGTGCAGTGGCACTCTGGCGACTCTGCTTTTATTGCGATTCAAGGGAAGTTCCTGCGGCGGTTGTGCAGTGGCACTCTGGCGACTCTGCTTTTATTGCGGTTCAAGGGAAGTTCCTGCGGCGGTTGTGCAGTGGCACTCTGGCGACTCTGCTTTTATTGCGGCTCAAGGGAAGTTCCTGCGGTGGTTGTGCAGTGGCACTCTGGCGACTCTGCTTTTATTGCGATTCAAGGGAAGTTCCTGCGGCGGTTGTGCAGTGGCACTCTGGCGACTCTGCTTTTATTGCGGTTCAAGGGAAGTTCCTGCGGCGGTTGTGCAGTGGCACTCTGGCGACTCTGCTTTTATTGCGGCTCAAGGGAAGTTCCTGCGGCGGTTGTGCAGTGGCACTCTGGCGACTCTGCTTTTATTGCGATTCAAGGGAAGTTCCTGCGGCGGTTGTGCAGTGGCACTCTGGCGACTCTGCTTTTATTGCGGCTCAAGGGAAGTTCCTGCGGCGGTTGTGCAGTGGCACTCTGGCGACTCTGCTTTTATTGCGGTTCAAGGGAAGTTCCTGCGGCGGTTGTGCAGTGGCACTCTGGCGACTCTGCTTTTATTGCGGTTCAAGGGAAGTTCCTGCGGCGGTTGTGCAGTGGCACTCTGGCGACTCTGCTTTTATTGCGGTTCAAGGGAAGTTCCTGCGGCGGTTGTGCAGTGGCACTCTGGCGACTCTGCTTTTATTGCGGCTCAAGGGAAGTTCCTGCGGCGGTTGTGCAGTGGCACTCTGGCGACTCTGCTTTTATTGCGATTCAAGGGAAGTTCCTGCGGCGGTTGTGCAGTGGCACTCTGGCGACTCTGCTTTTATTGCGGTTCAAGGGAAGTTCCTGCGGCGGTTGTGCAGTGGCACTCTGGCGACTCTGCTTTTATTGCGATTCAAGGGAAGTTCCTGCGGCGGTTGTGCAGTGGCACTCTGGCGACTCTGCTTTTATTGCGGTTCAAGGGAAGTTCCTGCGGCGGTTGTGCAGTGGCACTCTGGCGACTCTGCTTTTATTGCGGCTCAAGGGAAGTTCCTGCGGCGGTTGTGCAGTGGCACTCTGGCGACTCTGCTTTTATTGCGGTTCAAGGGAAGTTCCTGCGGCGGTTGTGCAGTGGCACTCTGGCGACTCTGCTTTTATTGCGGTTCAAGGGAAGTTCCTGCGGCGGTTGTGCAGTGGCACTCTGGCGACTCTGCTTTTATTGCGGCTCAAGGGAAGTTCCTGCGGTGGTTGTGCAGTGGCACTCTGGCGACTCTGCTTTTATTGCGGTTCAAGGGAAGTTCCTGCGGCGGTTGTGCAGTGGCACTCTGGCGACTCTGCTTTTATTGCGGCTCAAGGGAAGTTCCTGCGGTGGTTGTGCAGTGGCACTCTGGCGACTCTGCTTTTATTGCGATTCAAGGGAAGTTCCTGCGGCGGTTGTGCAGTGGCACTCTGGCGACTCTGCTTTTATTGCGGTTCAAGGGAAGTTCCTGCGGCGGTTGTGCAGTGGCACTCTGGCGACTCTGCTTTTATTGCGGTTCAAGGGAAGTTCCTGCGGCGGTTGTGCAGTGGCACTCTGGCGACTCTGCTTTTATTGCGGTTCAAGGGAAGTTCCTGCGGCGGTTGTGCAGTGGCACTCTGGCGACTCTGCTTTTATTGCGGCTCAAGGGAAGTTCCTGCGGTGGTTGTGCAGTGGCACTCTGGCGACTCTGCTTTTATTGCGGTTCAAGGGAAGTTCCTGCGGCGGTTGTGCAGTGGCACTCTGGCGACTCTGCTTTTATTGCGGCTCAAGGGAAGTTCCTGCGGTGGTTGTGCAGTGGCACTCTGGCGACTCTGCTTTTATTGCGGTTCAAGGGAAGTTCCTGCGGCGGTTGTGCAGTGGCACTCTGGCGACTCTGCTTTTATTGCGATTCAAGGGAAGTTCCTGCGGCGGTTGTGCAGTGGCACTCTGGCGACTCTGCTTTTATTGCGATTCAAGGGAAGTTCCTGCGGCGGTTGTGCAGTGGCACTCTGGCGACTCTGCTTTTATTGCGGTTCAAGGGAAGTTCCTGCGGCGGTTGTGTAGTGGCACTCTGGCGACTCTGCTTTTATTGCGGCTCAAGGGAAGTTCCTGCGGTGGTTGTGCAGTGGCACTCTGGCGACTCTGCTTTTATTGCGATTCAAGGGAAGTTCCTGCGGCGGTTGTGCAGTGGCACTCTGGCGACTCTGCTTTTATTGCGGCTCAAGGGAAGTTCCTGCGGCGGTTGTGCAGTGGCACTCTGGCGACTCTGCTTTTATTGCGGTTCAAGGGAAGTTCCTGCGGCGGTTGTACAGTGGCACTCTGGCGACTCTGCTTTTATTGCGGTTCAAGGGAAGTTCCTGCGGCGGTTGTGCAGTGGCACTATGGACGCTGGATACCTGGTGTCGTTTCTTGGCTGACGTTAGGAAAATTCCCTGACGTCTAGAACTGGTCATGAATGCCTGCGTCTGATATATCTGTGACGATCGACTTCTTGATCACATTTCACCAGCATATGCAAAATTGTCCTGGCTGCGTGCAGACAAATGCAGAGATTCCCATACACTCTGTCTCATATACTGCCTTATAAATGTACACTGTCCCTCATATCTCTCCTCGCCCCTAACGCTCATGTCGGAACAACATGACAGAAACACACGTTCCCATTATAATAAAATACTCTCCGTTCCACTGCATTGCTCAGTCACCTTCTCCAAGTCCTTTACAGTAGCGGGAACCCGACTCTGCAATAACCTCCCTCGTTATGTTAGAGAACTTAAAAACATGTCCGGCTTCAAAAAACAGTTAATGACGTATCTACTTAAGCAACAGTAATGCGTTCCTCTGTACATGAATGCACTTCACCTCATTACTTCCCTCTTTCCCCCTCCTTAAATCTCCCTTCCCCAAAACTCGCTATACTAGTAAACATCTACTTTACACACCAAGATATTATGTACATCTGCACAAACCTTCAATACTATTGCCAATCCTTCTCATGTTTGTCATTATTATTTGAGTTTTTTCTGTTAGTATTATTGCTTTTATCATAATCTGTCTGTATAGCACCTGTTGTAAAAATACTGCCAGCATTTACTTTATTATGTCTTAGTCTCTACTCTTTATTCATATTGTCACTAGAGTAAGATAATTTCCTCATTTAAACTACGGTCATGAGGTAACTCTGATGTGTGAAATCTGCATGTGTGGAACACTGGTCTGATGTAAGAGAGGACCTGATGGCCCTAATGTGGTCAGGTTAAATAAATAAATAAATATTGCACGTAGTAACTGTGGTAGCGGTAGTGGGTGGTTGCCAGATGCAGTCTGTTGATAGAGGAGCTCTATATCAGCAAGTAGAAACATCGAACGAAGTTGTCAGGCATTGCCCGTATTAGTCGCCCGCTATGGATGCTTCCCGAGATGCATTTGCTGATGGAGAACAAAACAACTCTTAAGTGCATCGTGGGTGTCACATTTGCATGCAAAACTGTTTCCCACTGGCGTTAGGACAAGAGGCTCTTTCCTGCTCTGAATGTGCTGGTGCGTGTTTGAGCTATACAACTCCGGATTATGCGCGTTTTCTGTTAAAATTTTTTGTTTGACACTCCTGGGCACGATCTTGTTAGTGAATATTAAATTTTGTTACTGGTTCTTAAACTTGCCTGATTTAACAATTGAAAGAAAAACAGCCCTCGGTCACTATTTTTACCGGATTAACCTGGTTTCAACACTGCTAAGAGTGTCTTCTTCAGATTTTAAAACAAAGAATGGTATATATTCTATAACATGGTCACAGAATAATGGCTAAAAACGTATGATAAAGTATAAGTACGAAATCATCGTAAAAGACTGACAGTACTTATATGTCATTTATAAAATAATAAATATGCCAATGACATATAAGTACTGCCAGTCTTTTACGATGATTCCATACTTACACTCCATCATACGTTTTTAGCCATTATTCAGTGACCATGTTATAGAATATGGAGCATTCTTTGTTTTAAATTCTGAAGAAGACACTCTTAGCAGCGTTGAAACCAGGTTAATTTGTTAAAAATAGTGACCGAGGGCTGTTTTTCTTTCAGTTGTAACTATTCGCGGTCGCTGAACGTGCAGCCATGTACAAAATTTTGCGCCTGATGTAATTTGATTTTCACCTCATTTGTGGCTACATAAGTTTCAAGCAAGTTTCCTTTAATTATGTTGAATAATTATTTGCCAGTGTACGTTTTGTAATTTTTAAAATATACAGGGTGCTCAAAAAACAGTATCGAATACTTTGAGAGGTGGTAGTATTCCTCGAAACAAGAAAAATAAGTCCAATGAACATCAGTCTAGAAACATATACTTTCCGAGATAAACACATGTTTATAGGAAGGGCTGCGCGATGCTTGGTTGCGGATATTAGCACAGTCCTTGTACTAGCGCTCCGTCAAATGTGTCGACAGGGTATAATAACGTCTTACAGTGCTCTGCCTACCATTAGGTGGTCTGCAGTCAGTTGTGTAGTTCGAATCGTGTTACGCGCTACGTTAGTTTTCATCGTGTTTGTGTGCCTTATTGTACAGTGTCAACCCTTGGTACGTGTCATGGTAATTCACCTTCTTCCAAACGCGGATTCACTTATGTGTTTACTCTTAGTGCGCTGTTTGTACCTACAAGTGGAGTAGTAAATTACCACTTAGCAATGGAAGCCTACTACTCGACAAGCGAAATGTCGGATATGATATTCTGCTATGATTTAGCAAATGTACTTAGCCTGCAAGCCCGCCTCCTCTACGCTGAAGAACAACAACAGCGCAGAGTGCGCTCTCATAAGCTGTTCGGCAGACTTTGCCAATGTTTCAGAGACACAGGTACCCTTGCACTTCGAAAGACTGACAGTGGAAGGCCATGAACAGCGTGTGCTACGTTCGGAGGAAGAAAGCCCTCAGATGAGTGTGCGACGGTTAGCAGCACCAGAAGGCGTGGCTCTCTATCTTATCTGGGGGATACTTAATGAACAATTGCTACAGCCTGATCAGGCCCTACGGCCATAGGATCATCATGACAGACGGCGGTTCTGTCAGTGGCTCTTGCAGAAGTGTGTCACGGATCCACTGTCGACATTCGGGATTTTATTTACCGATTAGGCGGGGTTCAAAAGAGATGGTGTTGTGAACTGACATAACCAGCATGTTTGGGCAGACATAATTCCTCAAGAAATTCAGGAAAGATGGCATCAACACCGATCCTCAATGAATGTACGGGCTGGTGTATTTGGCGATAGATTAATAGGGCCATACGTGCTACAAAGGTTAACTGCGGGCGCATTATCTAGACTTTCTCATTAACGTACCTGCTACCTTGTTGGACTTGTGCCATTGCAGCAAGGAATACAAATGAGGTTCATACGTGGTGGCCCACCAGCACACTTTCGTCACAACGTGCTGCAGACGTTTCAGGACCACTGGATTGATCCAGTCGGGGAGGAGGGGTGGGAGCACACCTTGGTCTCGTCGTTCTCAGACCTCAATACTCTAGATTTTTGATTAAGGGGACACTTGAAGGAATTGGTCTACGCCGCGCCAATCAACGATGTCCGGACACTACAGGGTCACATCTTCGGTGCATGCCAGGAAGTACAACAACCACTGGGTATAATTCAAATGGGTGCGTTATTCCTCATGCCAGAGGGCAGGGGGTTGCATTGTCGTGAATGGTTCAAATGGCTCTGAGTAATATGGGACTTAACATCTAAGGTCATCAGTCCCCTAGAACTTAGAACTACTTAAACCTAACTAACCTAAGGACATCACACACATCCATGCCCGAGGCGGGATTCGAACCTGCGACCGTAGCGGTCTCGCGGTTCCAGACTGAAGCGCCTAGAACCGCTCGTCCACTCCCGCTGGCTTGTCGTGAATGGACGCCACGTTGAACACCCCCTATATAAGCACGTGTCTGTAGCAGGAAGTATGCATTTATGGATCCATGTCTATTGGCTTTATCTCAGAACGCATGCATTTTCGGAACCGCGTTTATTGGACATATTTTCATTTTTTTCGATGAGTATTACCACCTGTCAAAGTATTTGAGTCCGTCCCCATTCTCCATGCTCCGTCTCTAACGATCACCACAGATGTTCAAAATTCCTTCTTCCCTTCACTGAAGTACAATAACGTTCAGAATCTATCACACGAATAATATTATGAATTTCGTCTTATTGCCAGAAAGACCATTTTTATTATAAGTCTTACTGTGAGACGGATTTGAGTGTGTTGATTCAGAATCTTCAGAATAAATTAGTAAATAATTTTGTAAGACTAACTATCACAAAAATAGACATGTTCCGTAATATTTAGTAGAAGAAATTGAGAAATGCTGTAATTACATTCAGCAACTTGTGCGTACGAGGCACTAATTTTTGCTGATTACAGACGCTACAAAGAAGTACATTGCTTAAATTAACTAGAGTGGCAGCTAGGCCGTAACCAGTCGTCCCATCCCCCTCACCCCAAACACAACAGGACGAATGTAAAAAAACTAATAAAAATGTGTACAGAGTCAATAGCCAGCTATCAGAATCAGACTTTTATGCTATTATCCTCGTGAAGCAATAATCCAGATACAGTGGTGGAAGTCCCTTCTGCCTCTAATTCAGGGCCATGGACTGCTTTAATTATTCTCGTTGAATGGAGAACAGTCGGAGCACATATTCATTTGATACTGATGACGGGCCAGACCAGGTTGAAAACACAACTGCAAAAGTGAAGTAATAAAAGTTTACGTAAATACTGTGACAGCTTGCACTTTTTCCACTAAACTGAACTGCTTGATGAACTGCTGGCATAATTAGTTTTGTTAACAACGCATTTATTCCATGTAATCACTCCAATTCCATTGTTTCTGTGCAAATGAAAGATACATATCTGCATACAGCTAAATTTTACGTACAAACTACCAGAAGCACTTTAATATTTTGCTGATAAATAATCGCTACACTACCCAATAACAACGTTTAGTAAGTAATGGAACACTTTTTGGTCGGCCAATTTTGGTTGAAAGAATTTCAGAATTTGTTGCAGAATATCGTGGAATATTCCCGCTACAGACCCTCTAGTTTCATCAAGGTACGATAGGTGTCGGCGCTATACGTAACCTTCAAAATGACGTCTGTAAAGGAGGTGCCATTGAGTTTCGTTTGTAGGGAAATCAGAGCATCGCAGATATTCATCGGCTCTGCAGAATAATAACGGAAACCATAAAGAGCAACCAAGACCAAAAAGAGCAACGAAGGGCCATATGTGCGGAATTGCTTGTGCGTTACGAGGCTGGCGGGGGTGTTATTGATACATCAATTCGGTGGCTCCGCTTAGACCAGTAGAGTGGCATCAATAACGTGGCGAAACGCCGTCGGATTGAATCGAGGCTATGATGAAAAATGGGGTTCTATAGCCAAAACAGCGGGGAATAATATGATGAATTGGAACCTTAATAAAACCAAGCAACTTTTAAATAGATGTGTTGCATTACTTATTGAACGCCCCTCGTACTTCTTCGTTACCCTTTTGGCAGTTATTGCAAAATATTCATGCAGAATTGACACATCATGCCATCTGTTGATTATCTTGCACATTTGACCACCAGATTTCAATGTTTAGCAGGACAATTTAGGGAGGGTTTTGAAATATGTTTTCTTCCACTGTATTTGATAAAGTCATTAGAAGATCAAAACAAATCGCAAAACGATTTAGAAAAGATATCAGAATGGTGCGAAAATTGGTTACGCGATAAATCAGTCAAATATAAAGGCCATAAATTCAACTGAATACCTAGGAATTACAATTACGAACAACTTAAATTGGAAGGAACACACAGAAAATGTTGTGGGGAAGGCTAACCAAAGACTTCTTTTTATTGGCAGGACACTTAGAAAATGTAACAGATCTACTAAGGAGACTGCCTACACTACACTTGTCCGTACTCTTTTAGAATACTGCTGTGCAGTGTGGGATCCTTACCAGATAGGACAGACGGAGTACATTGAAAAAGTTCAAAGAAGGGCAGCACGTTTTATATTATCGTGAAATATGGAAGAGAGTGTCGGGCTGAACATCATTAAAAAGAAAGGTGTTTTTCGTTGCGACGGAATCTTCTCACGAAATTCCAATCACCTACTGTATCCTCCGAATGCAAAAATATTTTGTTGACTGACCTACATAGGGAGAAACCATGATAAAATAAGGGAAATCAGAGCTCGTACGGAAAGATATAGGTGTTTGTTCTTTCCGCGTGCCATACATGATTGCAGTAATAGAGAATTGAACCGTCTGCCAGGCACTTAAATATGATTTGCAGAGTACCGATGTAGATGTTACCGGAATTAAACTAAAAAAAAAAAGGAAAACATGTCACCAATTACTGTGCAAAGAAAATTATCGTACGATGTATGGATGTGACTCACCTAATGTGAAAACAACTAAGGAATGGTGTCATATGTTTCTGGCAACTGAAAATATTCTGGAACTTTCTGGCTCTGTACATCATGGTGTTTCGTGGAGGACATCAGACAAGTGTTTCTCAGAAGTACGTCAATTCAACAGGCACCTAAGGAAGTTAAAGTACCAAGAGCAACATTGCATCGTGTAGTACACCAGCCTCTTCGTTTGCATGCTTACGAAGACCAAATTCTGCAATATCTGATGCCAGAGGACGAAGCGAAGGCAGGGAAATGAAGGGCGAGCTGGTATTTCAAAACTACTTATCAGTGATGCAAATGCTAGTAACAAGAAAACGTGGTGCCGAAGCCATAAAACCTCAACTATGGAGGAACGGAAGAATGTCATTTGTTCGGAAGAGTCTTGTTTCACACTTCCATCTTCCGGCCGAGTTTACGTCCCAAGAGTAGAACATGACGCGTGTTCGGTAATGATTTTGACAGCCGTATCGTGGCATTCTGTGGGCCCCACATTTACGATGCAAGGGCGCATTACTGCCAACGATTATGTGACCATTTGGTTGATGAGGTCCATCCCATGGTACAATGATTGTTTACCAATGGTGATGTTATTGTTCCAAAACGACAGGTCCTCGGTTCACACAGACTGCGTCGTCCAGGACTGGTTTTGTGAGCAGGATGTTGAAGTATTGTATCTCCAATGGGCACCACAGTCAGTAGATCTGAGTATTATTGATCCGCTTTGGTCTACTTGGGAAATGGGAGTGCTTGATCGCTGTCCATCTCCATTATCGTTGCCTGAACTTGTTACTATTTTGCAGGAAGAGCTGCATAAGATTTCGTTGAATTCCATACAGGACCTATATCTATCCATCCGAGGCCGCTGTAAGCTGTTATGAACGCCATCTGTTTTCTTATACCGTGGTTGGTTTGTTGGTTGATTGGTTGGTTGAGTTGCGGGAAGGAACCAAACATCGGTCACATGGACTTAGGGAAGAAGTGGAAAGGAAATCGACCGTGCTCCTTCAAAGGAACCATACTGGCATTTGCCTGAAGCGATTTAGAGAAATCACGGAAACCCAAATGAGGATGGCCGGACGCGGGTTTGAACCGTCGTCGTCCCGAATGCGAGTCCTACACAATGTTGGACGTGTTACTGTGATGTGTTTTTGGTGTTTCCATATTTTTGTCCACCACCTGTATTCCGTCGACTGATTGCTAGCTTTAACATATATTCCCATGCTGACGTCCACCAACCAGCCCAGTTCTCTCAATTGTCGGAACATTAGTTGGAACAAATGACTGCCTGGGGTAACGGCCACTATCTGTCCTCAACTGTAGGCCGGCTTGCGTCCCGTACTCCTTAAGCTTTTGTGAGTCATGTCAAAATTTTGTATCATTTGCAGTAAAGTGACTAAATGCATAAAATGTCCAATGCTTTGCGTAGCGAACTGTCACAACGGGAAAACATGCCGTTAAAAAGTCTATGTAAAGGTAGTGCGACATGTCGTGAATAATACGCAAAACCTTGGGCATTTACATTTGTACGAGAATACATCAGAGCTCCATCGTATATTCTAAAAGTTTGTTAAAATTAATTTCAGTGACAGCTTAGAATACGGATTTGATTTCAGATAATTAGGAAATAACGAAGGTACACTACTGGCCATTAAAATTGCTACACCACGAAGATGACGTGCTACAGACACGAAATTTAACCGACAGGAAGAAGATGCTGTGATATGCATATGATTAGCGTTTCAGAGCATTCACACAAGGTTGGCGCCGGTGGCGACACCTGCAACGTGCTGACATGAGGAAAGTTATCAACCGATTTCTCATACACAAACAGCAGTTGACCGGCATTGCCTGGTGAAATTTTGTTGTGATGCCTCGTGTAAGGAGGAGAAATGCGTACCATCACGTTTCCGACTTTAATAAAGGTCGGATTGTAGCCTATCGCGATTGCGGTTTATCGTATCGCGTCATTGCTGCTAACGTTGGTCGAGATCCAATGACTGTTAGCAGAATGTGGAATCGGTGGATCCAGGAGGGTAATACGGAACGTCGTGCTGGATGCCAACGGCCTCGTATCAATATCAGTCGAGATGACAGCCATCTTATCCGCATGACTGTAATGGATCGTGCAGCCACGTCTCAATCCCTGAGTCAGCAGATGGGGACGTTTGCAAGACAACAACCATCTGCACGAACACTTCGATGACGTTTGCAGCAGCATGGACTATCAGCTCGGAGACCATGGCTGCGGTTACCCTTGACGCTGCAGGAGCGCCTGCGATGGTGTACTCAACGAGGAACATGGGTGCACGAATGGCAAAACGTCATTTTTTCGGATGAATCCAGGTTGTGTTTACAGCATCATGATGGTCGCATCCGTGTTTGGTGACATCGCGGTGAACGCACATCGGATGCGTGTATTTGTCATCGCCATACTGGCGTATCACCCGGGTGCCATTGGTTACACGTCTCGGTCACCTCTTGTTCGCATTAACGGCACTTTGATCTGTGGACGTTACATTTCAGATGTGTTACGACCCGTGTCTCTACCCTTCATTCGATCCCTGCGAAACCCTACATTTCAGCAGGATAATGAACGACTTCATGTTGCAGGTCCTGTACGGGCCTTTCTGGTTAGAGAAAATGCTCGATTGCTGCCCTGGCCAGCACATTCTCCAGATCTCTCACCAACTGAAGACGTCTGGTCAATGGTGGCCGAGCAACTAGCTTGTTACAATACGCCAGTCACTACTGTTGATGAACTGTAGTATCGTGTTGAATCTGCGTAGGCAGCTGTACCTGCACACGCCATCCAAGCTCTGTTTGACTCAATGCCCAGCCGTATTAAGGCCGTTATTACGGCCAGAGGTGGTTGTTCTGGGTACTGATTTATCAGGCTCTATGCACCCAAATTGCGTGAAAATGTAATCACATGTCAGTTTTAGTGTGATATATTTGTCCAATGAATACCCGTTTATGAGCTGCATTTCTTCTTGGTGTAGCAATTTTAGTGGCCAGTAGTGTAACACGTAACACGTAATTGCTCAGCCGTTACGACAGACTATAGTGTTACATGTGGTCCATGCACTCACCTTGCGAGGGTAGCAGCGGAAGGCGGTCGACGTCTGCGGCAACCGTGGCCAGGAGCGCCACCAGGGATAGCAAGCTCATCATCATAGCAGGGGCTGGCTCACTGCTCACTGCTCACTGCTCACTGTTGCTCATGCCTGCGGACACACGGAAAATGACATATTCCATATGACTTTGGTGGTGTGTGTGTTCTGATTAAAGGCAATACATGTTACACATGTATATAATCGGCATTTGTAAGTTTAACTGTTTATTCAGCCTAGCATTGTAATTCTTTTGATATATTTTTACAGCTGGGCAACAAAAGCGATGGTGTCTATCGACATAATCCCTCTATAGGTGTAGCAAGGGGTGACAGAAACTACGCTGTATTCGTCGGCACCGATATCGCCCAAAATTATTGCGCTTGCAGGGCTTGGCCACAAAGGAAAGTTAAAGGAGGAGTTCCAAGTGGCCAGGCAGTTAGGAAAGGTAAATGCCAGGTGCGAGTAGAACTCGCGCACTGAGGGTTCCGTATTAATTTAATTATATTTATAGACAGTTCATCCATTCCGGGAATCGAGGATATCGACGATTTTTTCATGTTATCGACAGAGACACTCACAAGATATCGGTCCCAGCGATTCCAAGACTTTTGAGAACGATTGTATTTCAAGTTTAAAGTCAGATAATAAACGGCAAAAGAAATGGTTCAAATGTGTCTGAGCACTATCGGAATTAACATCTGAGGTCATCAGTCCCCTAGATCTTAGAGCTACTTAAACCTAACTAACCTAAGGACATCACACACATCCATGCCCGAGGCAGGATTCGAACCTACGACCGCAGCGGTCGCGCGGTTCCAGACTGTAGTGCCTAGAACCGCTCGGCCACACCGGCCGGCCTAGCCTCGTCTCGCAGGCGCTACAGAGCAAAATTACAAAGTTCTATACGATGTTCGAAATCATGTCCCCTGAATGCCTGATGTAGTGACAGATGATGAGTGCGGAATTTATCCCGGTGCAAGAGGGATATTGCTTTATTAAAGCCTGAAAAATATTTGTTTGCTCATCCAGAAAGCGATGGAGAACATACTGACCATAGTTTCCAGTCTGCAAATCCACATTTTTCTTGTGCTGAATGAAAGAAATGTTTCTACTCTCTTTTTACTCAGCGGGATCAGAAACTATGATTATAACTGAAAGTTTTGAGTTCTAACGGATTGAGATATATTCTGCAAAAATTTTCACGCAAAAAATAGTATTATTCCTCGTAATGATAATAATAATAATAAAGAAATTTTACCAGACAATAGCTAACACACACATTATAATATAAAATCCACCAAACATAACAGACATGGAACACTTCTGGAGCAACATATGGTCAAACCTGGTACAACATAACAGGCATGCACGGTGGATACAAGCAGAACTTGAAGTCACCCAAGCAATTAATTCTACTCACAACTGGAAATCCCCTGGAAAATATAAAATAGCAAATTTATGGTTAACGAAGTTCACCTCAACACATTCACATGTAACTAAATTATTTAACAGTTACATTGCAGACCCATACACATTCCCTGATTCACTTACACATGGAATAACTTATCTGAAACCTAAAGATCAAGCAGACACAGCAAACCCAGCTAAATATCGCCCCATAACATGCCTGCCAACAATATACAAAAAATTAACTTCAGTCATTGCACAGAAATTAATGACACATACAACACAGAACAAAATTATAAATGAAGAACAAAAAGGCTGTTGCAAAGGAGCACGAGGATGTAAAGAGCAACTGATAATAGATGCAGAGGTGACATATCAAGCTAAAACTAAACAAAGGTCGCTACAGTACGCATACATTGATTACCAAAAAGCTTTTGATAGTGTACCCCACTCATGGTTACTACAAATATTGGAAATATACAAAGTAGATCCTAAATTGATACAGTTCCTAAACATAGTAATGAAAAATTGTAAAACCACACTTAATATCCAAACAAATTCAAATAATATCACATCACAGACAATACAGATTAAGCGTGGAATATACCAAGGAGACTCATTAAGTCCTTTCTGGTTCTGCCTTGCTCTGAACCCACTATCCAACATGCTAAATAATACAAATTATGGAGACAATATTACTGGAACATACCCACACGAAATCACACATTTGCTATACATGGATGATCTAAAACTACTGGCAGCAACAAATCAACAACTCAACCAATTACTAAAGATAACAGAAGTATTCAGTAATGATATAAATATAGCTTTTGGAACAGACAAATATAAGAAAAATATCATAGTCAAGGGGAAAACACACTAAACAGGAAGATTACATATTGGATAACCACAGCGACTGCATAGAAGCGATGGAAAAAACAGATGCCTATAAATATATAGGATACAGACAAAAAATAGGAATAGATAATACAAACATTAAAGAAGAACTAAAAGAAAAATATAGACAAAGACTAACAAAAATACTGAAAACAGAACTGACAGCAAGAAACAAGACAAAAGCTATAAATACTTATGCTATACCAATATTGACCTACTCATTTGGAGTATTGAAATGGAGTAACACAGACCCAGAAGCACTCAATACACTTACACGATCACAATGCCACAAATATAGAATACATCACATACATTCAGCAACTGAAATATTCACATTAAGCAGAAAGAAAGGAGGAAGGGGATTTATCGACATAAAAAACCTACATTATGGACAGGTAGACAATTTAAGAAAATTCTTTCTAGAACGAGCAGAAACTAGCAAAATACACAAAGCAATCACTCATATAAATACATCGGCTACACCACTGCAATTTCATAATCACTTCTACAACCCTTTAGATCACATAACATCAACAGATACGAAGAAAGTAAATTGGAAAAAGAAAACACTACACAGCAATCACCCGTATCGTCTAACACAGCCAGACATCGATCAAGACGCATCCAACACATGGCTAAGAAAAGGTAATATATACAGTGAGACGAAAGGATTCATGATTGCAATACAGGATCAAACAATAAACACCAGATATTACAGCAAGCATATTATTAAAGATACCAATTCCACAACAGATAAATGCAGACTTTGCAAACAACAAATAGAAACAGTAGATCACATCACAAGCGGGTGTACAATACTAGCAAATACAGAATACCCCAGAAGACATGACAATGTAGCAAAAATAATACATCAACAGCTTGCCTTACAACATAAACTTATAAAACAACACGTTCCCACATGCAAGTATGCACCACAAAATGTTCTGGAGAATGATGAATACAAATTATACTGGAACAGAACCATTATAACAGATAAAACAACACCACATAACAAACCTGACATCCTACTCACCAATAAAAAGAAGAAATTAACACAACTAATTGAAATATCCGTACCCAATACAACAAATATACATAAGAAAACAGGAGAAAAAATTGAAAAATACATCCAACTGGCTGAGGAAGTGAAGGACATGTGGCATCAGGATAAAGTTGACATTATACCAATTATACTATCAACTACAGGAGTCATACCACACAATATCCACCAGTACATCAACGCAGTGCAGCTACATCCAAACTTATATATACAACTACAGAAATCCGTAATTATTGATACATGTTCTATTACCCGAAAGTTCCTAAATGCAATATAACATATACCGTACAGTTAAAAAGGAAGTCACGCTTGATCAAGTTCCGCGTCACTTTCCATTTTTGACCAGACATAACGTCTGAGAAAAGAAAGAAAGAATAATAATAATAATAATAGCAATAATAATAACTGTTATTATTAAGTCTCTACCATAAACAGCACTATGAGCAGTTCAGAGGTTATCTCTACGGTAAGTTCCCTTAAATGATTTTTCGTTAACTGCTCGCCACAAAAGCGGAAAATAATATCACCATTGCCATGCGGATTCGCCAACATTACGGGCATCACACACACAGTTACTTCCGTGAAATCCAAGCAATCCAGGACGGTGTACAGGTCTCGCGAGTTCACTTCCCATTTGTGCTGAAAACACGCGCTTAGTTGCAGCCTGGCTGTGACATCATCCGAGGCAGCGCGTAAGCCGGCGTTTGACGCGGACCGTATGGTAGCTGTATGCAGGTGGTATCTGCTCCTTCGGACGTGTCCGAGAGAACAGGTACCATCGGTGACCATGCAGCTCTCTTAGAATGAAATGGTAACTAAATCGAGATCCTAACCTGTGACAGGAGTTGATGTATATCAGTGGGGACAGTTGAAAATCTGTGCCCCGACCGGGACTCGAACCCGGGATCTCCTGCTTACATGGCAGACGCTCTATCCATATGAGCCACCGAGTGCACAGAGGATAGTGCGACTGCAGGGATTTATCCCTTACACGCTACCCTTGGGACCCACATTCCCAACTTAATGTCCACACACTACTTTCGTAGTGCCCCTGTCCATTACAATGATTACACGCGGCAGTAAATTTTACCGAGTCCCGTAAGAGTTTGGGGAGTGTGCAAGGGATAAATCCCTGCAGCCGCACTATCCCCTATGCCCTCGGAGGCTCATATGGATAGAGCGTCTGCCATGTAAGCAGGAGATCTCGGGTTCGAGTCCCGATCGGGGCATAGCTTTTCAATTGTTCCCGTTGATGTATATCAACGCCTGTCGACAGCTTAGGGTCTTGATTTAATTATCATTTCAGTATGGTAGCTGGGTGTGAAGTGTGTCTTATTTCCTCTCTGGCCTTATTTATGTATAGTCGCAGCGGACGGCACAAGGGAACATCTGCCATCATCTGTTGTATGCCCAGGCATCAGCATCTAAATGGCCGCTTTCTCGGAGACATATATTTTAATAAGTCTGTCATGAATCAATTTACAATCTTCGTAATTTTTTTGTGAATGGCGTTAAGCTGACTTTAATTACAGGAATAGTTTTAGGTTGAGTGCATTTAAACTTTGCCAGCTAGAATTCTTAAAACTGCACCGACAGTAGAACATGACCTCTGAACTACAACTTTAAGAGATCTTGTATTGATTGTTATTTACATTAAGGTCTTGAAACTTATTATGAGTTAACTGTTTAATGGACGTAATCAAGTGCTGTAATCAGATCTATCATTAATATTACCGATATTTAATCTCCTACAAATAGGGACGTTTTTGTTCCAAATGGAGTTTTCAGCAGATTACTTGAAAACTAGTACAGGTAGCTTAATGGCGTATGATAGTTAATGTTTTTATATCAAACTGAAGCTTCATACGAATTCTCAAATATCGGTGTGTAATATTTAGCGCCTTCAATTTTTCGTAAAAACGCCGATTTTGACCAAAATATTGCTCCGGGCAAGTTGAGACATTTAACAGTTGATTTTGACATATGTTTGCACATTCTGAACAATTTTTGGCTTTCTAGCTTTATTATTTAGTGCCATTTGTTTTTATTTGAAACGACGTACTTAGGGAAACACATTCATCTGGGGGATTTAACAATTTAAACATTAATATACTGAAGCATATGTTGACAAAGTTTGGAAAAGCTAAAAATGGTTCAAATGGCTCTAAGCACTATGGGACTTAACATCTGCGGTCATCACTCCCCTAGACGTAGAACTACTTAAACCTAACTAACCTAAGGACATCACATCCATCCACGCCCTAGGCAGGATCCGAAACTGCGACCGTAGCAGTAGCGCGTTCTGGACTGAAGCGCCTAGAACCGCTAGGCCACAGCGGCCGGCTTGGAAAAGCTACTTTAATTTTTAATTTCATCCCTAGATTATGGTGCAATACTTGTATTCTACGCGCAGGCGCGTTATGATGACGTGGCGCTAGTAGCAGTGAACTGGGTTATGTCCTGGCACACTTAATCGCCTGTGTATCACTCAAATGATACAGCGCTTGTTTCGCCACAACTCGACTGGCTCATCCCACATTCCTTGGCAATGCGTCTCGTGTCACCATGGGGACTGATTAGCGTAGTGGACAGAACAGCTTCTTCATGTGCTCCGTCAGTAGTAGTCCTCGTTCTCTTACGCTGTGTGAGGTTGAAGCTGTCCGTTCCCACTAGTTACTTAATAATTTGTGCAAGTGCCTGGCCCGACGAAAGTGACGATCAGGATAGACTTACCCAAACCGCCGTACCGTTTAGACAGAATTTCTTTGATATTCGCTGTATAAAAGTAGCATGTCTAACTTCTCTTCATTGGTGTACATGTCTGCAAGCAAAGACTGTTGAACCAGATATGAAGTGCAGTGTTTCAGTATCTCGAATGATGCCAGAGTTCAGAGCATTATCCATACAAAACGCTACGTGCCCCTCAGCACACTATCAGTTGCCGAAAAACCTGGTTTCCATATGTGGAACTGTTCATGAAATAAAAGGAGTGTCACATCTTACATGGCATCTGGTAAGAATTACCTGCACTGATGGGTTAAACCTACAATTAGGATGCCGTTACGAAACCTGAAGCTACCTTTTTAAACAACGATGTACCATCTGCAAGATTGTGAGAGCTTAGGTTGTCAAATAACTTAATGCAGTCGGGTGTTGCTGTCGACAACTGACAATATTTCGACTGGGCCAACTTTCAAGGCAATTCGTGTTTAAATATTGGGTGGTTGTCGGCGGCTGCATTCCCTTAAGTTCAAATGGCTGTAAGCACTATGGGACTTAACGTCTGCGGTCATCAGTCCCCTGGACTTAGAACTACTTAAACCTAAGTAACCTAAGGACGTCATATACATCCATGCGAGAGGCGGGATTCGAACCTGCGAGCGTAGCAGCAGCGCGGTTCCTGACTGAAGCGCCTATAGCCGCTCGGCCACAGTGGCCGGCGCTACATTACCTTAAGTTATTGGAACATTTGTAATACTGTTGCGTATGCAGTCATTTACTAATTTCTAAGGAATTTAACGTATTTATGGTTGGACTATAGTCACGGTTACGATAAACGCCTTTAATTATATTACTCAAGTACAGTATTTTACTGGTTCAAGTGTTACTAGACTCACCTGTATTTTAGCGGCATTTATCACATTAAAAAGTTATTAGTCCCTCACCTGACCGCACTGGATTCTGACATTTTTTTTGCAGTGAATACAGTCGTTCTTTTGACGAAGGCATGAAAAGGGAAACTGTTGCGCAGCAAGTTAAACAAAGCGTGCAGTCCAACTCCCTGTGGCAAATGCACTGGCTAAGCGTTCGTTTTGTGAAAAACACAGTGGTGTGGCGTTTCCCTTTGATCTCGACCACAAAACGGGATGCGCAGCGCGGCAGGAACAGCGCAGTCTACCGCCTAGCATTTTGTTATTTACCTTAAAGGACAGTTGCGAACCTCGCCTTTGTGCTGAATGTTGAATGCTAGCTATCGGGTGGCATCCTTTTCCACCGCCAACAGTCTTGGATATCTACGAACACTACAGCTGTTAAATGCTGTACTCAGAATACTACGTTTTTTAGCTGGCTGGAGCAATGTTCGCTTTGTTGTAACTTATCATGTAGTATCGTCAAAATTATTACAGCTGTTTCTTTCTTTTCGAGAAGCGTGTACATGGAAAGTAGTGCCAACGTCTAATTGCACCTGTGTCGGGAATGAAGAGTCTACGCAGGGTGTAACAGAATCACATTTTAAAAATTTGGGATTTTTTAGAATAAGAACTTTTGAACGTTTTCATATGAGGAACCTACAACCGGAAAAGTGAAATAAAGTTTCTACAGCCATCACTGGGCTGTTGAATATCCATCCAATACCTGTACGAAAAGTTACAAGGTGAGATTCTCAGTGAACATTTGGGCTGCAATTCTAGGAGCTCACTGCAGTGGACCATAGATCTTACCAGATCGTTTGAATGGTGTATGGTATTTCACTTTTATCTCTCTTTTTCAGGCATCCTGACTCCACTCCGTATAATAATGTAAGTGTACCCAAGGTTTTATGACATTTTAATTTTGTTTCCTTCCGTACTTTCTTCTGGAATGGTTTCTGTAGTCGTTCCGCATATTATTTGGCATTTGTTAATCTTCTTTTCCACTATCTGAGTACCTATTGTTACCCTTGTACATATTTATTTCAATTCTATTAGTCCATCTCTTTTCCTAGTAAAATATAACCAGCCAGTTACGCTGAGTTGTACGTTGGATGGTTAAATGTCTATACTTAAAAATAGGAACAGTAACTGATTTACACAGTTTCATTGCTTTACGACGAATGAAAGTTGATTCAGTATTTATTTTTTTCCCTACGTTATCAGTATTTTACGCCTGATAAGATAATCAGTGCTACGTTGAAGAAAGTGTAATCGTGTATTTTGTTTTCCTTATGTGTCTGGGTTAGCGCGGAATCAAAATGTGCAGCCTTCCATTGGATTCAAAATATTCCTCTCTATCTCCTCTGCCCCCCTCTTCTTGTCCAACTCCTCCACTTCACTTTCTCTGTCCATCTCCTCCGCCCTCTCTTTCTATCTCCTACTTCCCTAAGATCTCCTGAGCTATGTCGTGCAATGATACAATTTTGTGGGAACAGTCAGCGGCATACGTGGATACTGTCTGCTAAATGTGTCCGAATGGAGATAGCAGCAAAGAAGCCAAAAATTTAAAAGCCATGGCGTCATACCTGATATGTGTTTTAGTGTGTGAACAACAAAATGGCGTAGAGTATAAACTTTTTTCCTTTCATATTTTGAGAGCTTTGTCAGCGAGAAAACGTTTCGTAATGGCTTTTAAATTATGTGCAAAGTTTGTTGCCAGTCACTAAGTGTTCTCGTTCTCAAATACTAGATACCGCTCATATTACATTATGCCACAAATGGTGTGGAGGTACGGATTAAACACGTTGAATATTGTGTAAGAATTGTATTCATTATTTTGAATCGTATCATGTAGATTTTTGCAAATATAAAGTTCAAAAGTCAAAGTGTATTTAACTTTTTCAAAGAGCAAATATTTTCCCATAATTTACGTAACATTCTCCAAATCAATAACTGTCTTTACTACGCACTTTCTGATCTATCCTATATGATTTCACAGCGTTCAGACCATCTCGCTACCAAATGTCATCGGTTCAGTGAGTTACTATTAATAAGCTTAAATGTCATGTGTAACACGGCAGTTTTTTACGCATCCCTGTGTTCCTGACATCATAATGCTGAATTATGTATTGTTCAGCGATATAATTTTTCAGATGCGTTCAGTGGTATCTGTGAGCACTGTCTGCAAATTGTGTCGTTGTAAGTAGGCTGTTTAGGTTTTTATATTGGTAACGCCACGTAGCACTCTGTATGAAAATCACTGGCTATGCTGTGTGCAGTCTGTGGCTGGTGTGTATTGTTGTTTGCTATTGTAGTGTTGGGCAGCTAGATGTTAACAGCGCGTAGCGTTGCGCAGTTGGAGGTGAGCCGCCAGCAGTGGTGGATGTGGGGAATGAGATGGAGTTTTGAGAGCAGATGATCTGGACAGAGAGAGTAAATTTGTAAGACTGGATGTCATGAACTGATTTTTATATATATATATATGACTTTTGAACACTGTTAAGGTAAATACATTGTTTGTTCTTTATCAAAATCTTTCATTTGCTAACTATGCCTATCAGTAGTTAGTGGCTTCAGTAGCTAGAATCTTTTATTTAACTGGCAGTAGTGGCGCTCGCTATATTACAGTAGTTCGAGTAACGAAGATTTTTGTGAGGTAAGTGATTGATGAAAGGTATAGATTATTGTTAGTCGTGGCCATTCTTTTGTAGAGATTTTTGAAAGTCAGATTGCGTTGCGCTATAAATATTGTGTGTCGGTTTAGTGTCCATCAGAATAACTAAAGAGAGTAATGTCTGAGTACGTTCAGTTTTGCTCAGCTGTTTGAAAAGCAAATAATGTAAGAGGTTTATCAGCACAGTAATTCATTAATTTTTCTAAGGGGACGTTACATCGTAAATACAGTTAGTAGTAAAGTAATAAATTATAACGTCATGCCTAACGCAAGAATGAACAGCGAGAATGTAGTAAGCGAAAAAACTTTTTCCTTTCGTCATTTCCCGTAAGTTGGGAATTATGTGTAAAGTTAGTGACATGTAAAGATGTTCTCTCGTCCTCAAATGATGGGTGAATAAACTATAGATATTATCGCGTCGTGGACTACACTCCTTTTTCATCGCCACCAGCAGCCCTTTGATATGTAGGTAGTTCCTACTCGCAAAGCGATATTTTCCAGACTGTAAGTGATATATGAAACAAGTTTGGTTGAAATCGGTCCAGTGGTTTTGCAGAAGGTGTGAATGGTAGATATGTACATATCTTTTTATAATATGTATGAATATCTTTCTTTCCCGTGATCAGCCGGATGTTGTACCCGAGCGGCTCTAGGCGCTTCAGTCTGGAACCGCGCGACCACTACGGTCGCAGGTTCGAATCCTGCCTCGAGCATGGATGTATGTGATGTCCTTATGTAAGTTAGGTTTAAGTAGTTCCAAGTTCTAGGGGACTGATGACCTGAGGTGTTAAGTCCCATAGTGCTCAGAGCCATTTGAATCATTATTTCCCCGTTATCAGGTTTTAATTACATATAGGCTACACGATGCCACTAGCTGGGCTGAATTTAGCATGAAAATCCCATAAAAATCCATCGATTTGTGTAAGAGATGAGCATGGTCAGACGTACAGACAAGCAAACAGACAAGTTAGTTTTAGTAAAATGTTAAATCACGATATCTTTCTTCCATTATCCGATTTCTTTGAACTGAAGCCTATAAGATTCCCCAAACTACATTACCGGCAAACATCCCTTGAAACTTCGTCTCGTAGTTTTGGAGATTAGCGTGTTCAAAACAAGCAGACAGACACGACGATTGTACAGATTTATTATTCGTACAGATATCCTTGTCCATATCACAGCTTAAGTCACACACGAAAAAATTTATCGCAAGAGATCTGCTCAAGTTGTATATCATCTAGTATTATTTTTGAGCCGGTGGGGTTTTGCCACGAAGAACCATGATTGTAGTTTTCTTTGTTGATATTTGGAGGTTACGTTCTCTTTTCCCTAACTGACGTAATTTAGACACTACTTTTTGTAGCTTATCTTCACTTTCTTCCAAAATTATAACATTAGCAGCATGTACAAGGATAATAACATGTTTATTCTATTAGTCTGTATACCTGGATTTACTTCTTATCTCCAGATCTTAATCTAATAATTTATATACGTGTGTACTGAACAATGTTGCGAAAGGCTCTACCCTTGTATGAGTGCTCTACTGGTAACGATTTGTTCAGTTTTATCATTATCAACATTTACTATTATTTTTGTCTCTTTCTATAAGCTTTTTATAGCTGTAAAATCTTTTTCGAAATCGATAAGAGTTATATTTATGTCTAAATCGACTTCTCGTCGTTTAAATTTTTTTAAATGGGTAATGTATTATGATTATATGAACGGCCTTTCCGGAACGCATTTTGTCCTTCTTAAAGGAAAATCTCTTTTATGGTTATTATCTGATTATTAATTATTTTTGCAAATTTTTGTAGGCTGAGTTAGGGAGGCCAGTTCCTCGATAATTTTCACAGCTCTTTCTCTGATCATTTTTAAAATCTGACACCAGTTCTGATATTTTCCATACTGATACTACTCACAAGCTCTTCTGTTTTTCATGCTGCTTAACGTTCTTCTATTGTGACTGATTCTGTATATTCTATTTGCCACTATTTCTTCATAAAATTCTTTCCACTTCTTTTTGCTAACTGTATTTAGGTCTGCAGTATATTTCTCTGCTCTATTTCAGTGTATCATTAGATAACAAGCAAAATTTTGCCTTCCATATATATCCTGTTCTATTTTAGTTATAAAATGATCTCATGATGCTCGGTGTGCTAGCCTGGTTATTTGTTTCGCATGGTTCCGTTTCTGCTTATACACCTCTTCAGTTTATGACATTTTATTCTGCAGGGACTTTTATAGGTCCAATCTTTTTCTTCAACAGCCTTTGCGACTTTTTCATTCAAAATCCTTAAACATTTATTTTTCCTAAACTAGTTCTTCTTCCCAGTGTCTCATCTGCCACTCATTCTATACGTTCTTTAGTATTTTGCCATTATTTCTCTACAACATGAACACTTGGAATGTCTAGAAGAAATTTCTCTAGCTGATTTTGTTACAATTTTCTAATCCTTACACTTTAAAGACTTCCTCAACCTTTGTTTGTCTTCATGGCCTTAGTTTCTTCCACTTAGCTATCATGTTACCGTTGCCATGACTAAATAATGGTCAGAACAGATATCCCTTTCTCCGTCTAGGTGATTAAAAATCATGTCGATTGCAATTACTTAGGCCTTCAAAGATCTATGACCCTAGCACTACATGTACCTTATATAGTTCTATTCCCTAAAAATGGTATATTGATCTTCAGCTTGCTGAAGGTAGGAAACAGAGTTATTCACCATAGGCAACATACCCATCTCAGGACTTGTGGGTGCATTTTAAGAACAGCACATTCTTGTTGATCTGCTGTTCTTCAAATGCACCGACAAGTCCTGAGATATGTGTGTTGCCTACTTTAGTAATCAATTCTACATAGATCAGAACATGATATCCTTTATTTACTTAAGGTTCATGTACACTGTTGTTGTGGACTTCAGTCCTGAGACTGGTTTGATGCAGGTCTCCATGCTACTCTATCCTGTGCAAGCTGCTTCATCTCCCAGTACGTACTGCAGCCTACATCCTTTTGAATTAGCTTACTGTATTCATCTCTTGGTCTCCCTCTACGATTTTTACCCTCCACGCTGCCCTCCAATACTAAATTGGTGATCCCTTGATGCCTCAGAACATGTCCTACCAACCGATCCCTTCTTCTAGTCAAGTTGTGCCACAAACTCCCCTTCTCCCCACTTATGTTCAGTACCTCCTCATTAGTTATGTCATCTACCCATCTAATCTTCAGCATTCTTCTGTAGCACCACATTTCAAAAGATTGTATTCTCTTCTTGTCCAAACTATTTATCGTCCATGTTTCATGTATACTAATAACGACTAAGTATGCTCGATTACTTTTTAGTTTAGATGTGCAATTCTTTCATTAACAAAGGAATATTCTATAACTTTTCTATTTCATTTATTATTTATTAGGATTACCACCTCTCAAATCGCTCACGTGTTTTCCACCGTATATCAATGTGTAGTAAACAAGATCTACTGTGACTTTTAACTTCTTTTTTGTTTATGTTATAACAGATGTATAAATTTGTTTACCTCTTAATTCATGATTTAGCTGCATTCCTTTGTTAACATTCCCTCTTCTGTTCCATGAAGCTATTTTTGTCTTATCTGTGTTATCTAATCGACTATCCTTTACTTGCGTGGGTCGTTTCCATGTTCGATTCTCTTTCATCCGAGGTATTGTATTGTGAAGAGTGCCAGTGTGTACGAAATCCCCTGACGATGTCACTAGAGCTGCCAGCTCACAGCTTCCAAGTCCGCTGTGTAATAGTCGGATTGCCAATCCCAGACGGTCTGTAATTCCCAGGTTTCGAGCTCTGCCTACCCTGAAGAGATGTCTTCTGCCTCTTCTACCTGTGGGATGTTATACTGCATCCTGTGACCGCTTCTGGTCCGTTGATATCCTCATCAGTAGAGAGTAAAAATGAAAGACGTCCCCTGCCTCCCAACTTTTTGCCGTTAGGGCCGAAAAAGCAAGAGCCGGCCAAGTGGGACAGACAAGAAACAGAAGATACATGACACGAGCAATAGGAGCAATGTCAGACATAGTTAAGGGCCCATGTGGTTGCTGTCCACATACTCTCTAGTCGTGAAGCCCTAGAGGAACTACTCTTTGTCTGGCGTCTCAGCTACTGACCAATCTGGCATGGGTGATCCTACCAAGACCATAGATTACTATCACTTAGTTCTCCATGAGGAGGATTCTGGAAAATATACATACAAAGTGATCTTAGGAAATATTGTAATTAAACTTTTCTCAAAAGCTGTTCCCACTATCCTTTGCATCTCGTGATCAGTCACGTACTATGAGACATGCAGAAGAAATTAACAAAGTACCAAGTGTAATGAAAGTCCTATTACTTTCATGCGATTCAGTACAAAAACTTGCTACAGAGTTCGATTTTGACTCCCGTCTCCTGAAAAAAGTCACACAGGCTTAATAAGTGATGTTATAATATGCATCTCAAGACATAAGTTTCTTGTCAGTTTTTCATTAATTTAAAGTTCCCAGTATTACTCAATACTGTAATCGAATTCGCAAAATAAAAAGGAAATAGTAAAATTTCTTACTTACTGCATAAGGGGCGATCAAACCTTAATAGTGAAACTATATATATATATATATATATATATATATATATATATATATATATATCCGTGCTGTAGGTAAAATCGCAACAGAAAGAAAAATTAGGAATAGGAATTAATGTTGAGAGAGAAGGAATAAAAATGGTTTGGCGATGGCATTGTAATTATGTCAACAAACGACTTGGAAGAGCAGTAGAATAAGGGAGGATGTAAGATGAACATAAACGAAAGTAAAAGAAGGATGATGGAATGTAGTCGAATCAAATCAGGTGATGCTAAGGGAATCAGAGACACTTAAAGTAGCAGATGCGTTTTGCTGTTTGGGCAGTAAAGTAACTAATGATGACCGAATTAGAGAGGACATAAAATGGAGACTAGCAATGGCAAGAAAACCAGCTCTGAAGAAGAAAATTTGTTGACATCGAATATAGATTTAAGTGTTAGAAAGTCTTTTATGAAGGTATTTCTCTGTCGTGTAGTCATTTTTGGAAGTGAAACATGGACGATAAACAGTTTAGACAAAAAGGGATTAGAAGCTTTCGAAATGTGGTGCTATATAAGAAAGCTGAAGATTAGGTGGGTCAATCACGTAACTAATGAGGGTGTACTGAATAGAACTGGGATGACAAGAAATTTGTGGGACAACTTGATCAAAAATGGTATCGTTTGATAGGACACATTCTGAGACATGGAGGGCTCACCAATACTAATACTAAGAACTATTACTGGAGGGAAATGTGTGGGGTAAAAATCGAAGAGGAAGACCTAGAGATGAATGCATTAAGCAGGAGGATGCAGATGAAGAGGCCTGCACGGGATGGAGTAGCAAGGAGAGCTGTATCAAACCAGTCTTCGGACTGAGGACCACAACAACAACAACAACAACAACAATCAAATCCCCATGTCTTCGCAGCAGTAGATACTCAAAACCACAGCAATTGTGCCTTTAGGGCTGCCTATGGTTGTTGATCTGTTCATAGGTAGTGCACCACAAGTTCATTTCATGTAGACATGGTATTATAGTTTGATTACAAAGGAAGACATTTAAAAAATCCGATTATTCTGTTTACTGCAAGTCAAATAAAACATGCTCTGGTTTACATACAAATATGGTTGCCATCAGTGTTACCAGGATAAAAATACTTAGAACGAAAATACAGATGCATGACAAGTGGCATAAAGCATGTTTCACGTCCCACTGTTTGTATTAAAAATAGCTACCATTTTCTTTCAACTGAGGCAACTTCTTTGGAAAAGCCATTGAAATAGTCATACATCATTAATACGTTGGTTTATTACAGAATTTGAAGTAGAACTATATGCTGGTTTTGAGTAACATTCAATGCTTCATGGTGAGTTTATTCCATTGAAAGCTGACTTCCTTTCAGATGTAGTTATTATGTCGTTTTGTTATTTATCTCAAATATGAAATATCGATTTCAAGACAAATATGTCTCTTTTTCAGGTATGAGAGTGTCCAAGCACCCGGTGGGACGTATTTACTTTTGTGGAGTCGGTTAAGTGCCAGTTATACATAGTAATAGCAGATTTTATTTATTTATTTATTTTCGTTAAAAGGCAATTTTATTGCTGACGGATATTTATTTTGATGTTTGTCTCATACATGTACTATCGCATTGAAGACAACATTGTCTTATCTTCAGGTATGGGTGAGTCCAAGTGCCTGGTGAGACGTGTTTATTCTTGTGGAGGAATATCAACTGCACACAGACTGTTTCTATACCATGCAGGTGTGGAAGATAATGGCTAACAGTATTGTGGACATTCAGTATAGCAGTAGACATATATTACCTGTTGTATTAATAAGAAGAAAGCACCCCAGAGGAATATAATTTTGTGCTCGTATTATTATTGTTATTGGATTCAGTCACTGAAATATCAAACTGAGTAACAACATTAGAAAACAGAACTAAGTAGATCAAACATTATATTTAGTGAGACTGTTATCGAAATTTAATTTTTTTCAAATAATAAACCATGTACAAGAAGGAAATCATGGTAATTGTTATCTTTTTTAACGATATTACATGCTTATGGAGCAATAAACTTGTTGAAATTCGAATATTTTCATATACTTTTAAATTAATAAGTGCATTAGCAGCTGCACCTTTTAAGGTAAGTTACATTGATAGATGCAAATGAGGTTTCCAGTGAGTTCAATACTGGTTAAGGTTTCCAGTGAGTTCAATGCCTGAATCAGGACTACTGAAAAGCACTAATATCACTTGCAGTGTACTTTCTTTTCTTCTAATAACAAATCCTTGAGCGGTATGGGCTTGCCTGTCAGATATCAGTTAGTGTTTGCAGATTAACGGTTTCGTAGAACTATATTCAAATCATTAATATTTCACTCAAGTTAAACATCATTATAGAAAGATTGAAAATTGAAAAAAAAATTGTTAGAAATCACAAAATGAAATGTTAATGTTAATAAAAATCATCACAGCTAACTGTAATTGAGATACATTTATTGTGTTGTTATGACTCAGGAAGTCTAATCCTCTATCTGCCGAGTTCTGTAACAGTTACGAAGACTATTGACGAATTTTCTGTGTCATCTGATGAAGTTCATTAGAACGTAACCAGCAATGGCGTAATAAATTCAACTTAAATAGATCTGTAATGGTTTTTATATTAACATGTATCAGCTGTAAAGTTCAAAATGATCCAAAATGATCAAGGTCATAAAAATAAAATAAGACATATTAACTAAATGGTTTGCGATGTACACTCATGCTCATAAATTAAGAATAATGCTGATACATGGTGAAACAACGCTCTGGTGGATGGTTTGCGAGTTTAAATCACCTTGGGGTATGACCATAAGGTGCATTTGACCTGCGGTCGTCGCACGGTGGCGCTGGCAGCAGTTAACATACGCAGAAGTGTGTTCGTGCATGTCAGAGTACAGTCCAGAGTAAGTGTGCAGGCGTTTCCAGACGTGCTAATGGTGACTGTGTCTTGAAAATGGTTTTAAAAAAACCACTTATTGATGACGTTATGAGGGGCAGAATACTAGGGCGACTGGAGGCTGGTCAAACACATCGGGTCGTAGCATGGGTCCTTCGTGTGTCACAAAGTGTCATCTCAAGATTATGGCAAAGATTTCTGCAGACAGGAAACCTGTCCAGGCGCTACAGTCTGGGGCGTCCACAGTGTACAATACCACAAGAAGATCAATATCTCACCATCAGTGCCCGCAGACGGCCACGGAGTATTGAAGGTAGCCTTGCTCGGTACCGTACCGCAGCCACCGGAACAATTGTCTGCAGACACACAGTCTACAGACGACTAAACAGACACGGTTTATTCGCCCGGAGACCTGCAAGGGGCATTCCACTGACGCCTGGTCTCAGGAGAGCCCATAAAGCTTGGTGTCAAGAACACGGCACATGGTCATTGGAGTACTGGTCCCATGTTATGTTCACGGACGAGCTCAGGTATAGTCTGAAGAGTTTTCATCTGGCGTGAGTCAGGAACCAGATACCAACCCCTTAATGTCCTTGAAAGGGACGTGTATGGAGGTCGTGGTTTGATGGTGTGGGGTGGGATTATTATTGGCGCACGAATACACCTGCTTGTCTTTGACAGAGGAACTGTAACAGATAAGGTGTATCGAGACGTCAATTTTGCAGCAGCATGTCCGCCTTTTCAGGTGTGCAGTAGGTCCCACCTTCCTCCTGATGGATGATAACGCACGGCCCCACCGAGCTGTTATCGTGGAGGAGTACCTTGCAACAGAAGATACCACGCGAATGGAGTGACCTGCCTGTTCTCCAGACCTACACCCCATCGAGCGCGTCTGGGATGTACTCTGTCGCCGGCCGGAGTGGCCCTGCCGTTCTAGGCGCTACGGTCTGGAGTCGAGAGACCGCTACGGTCTCACGTTAGAATCCTGCCTCGGGCATGGGTGTGTGCGATGTCCTTAGGTTAGTTAGGTTTAATTAGTTCTAAGTTCTAGGCGACTGATGACCTCTGAAGTTAAGTCGTATAGTGCTCAGAACCATTTGAACCATTTTTTGTTCTCGGTCGACGTGTCGCTTCACGTCTTCAAACCCCTAGGACACTTCAGGAGCTCCGACAGGCACTGGTGCAAGAATGGGCGGCTATAACCCATCAGAAGCTCGACCACATGATCCAGAGTATGCCAACCCATTGTGCGGTCTGTGTATGTGTGCATGGTTATCATATCCCATATTGATGTCGGGGCACATGCGCAGGAAACAGTGGCGTTTTGCAGGAGATGTGTTTCTGGACGGTTTTCTCAACTTATCACCAATACCGTGGACTTACAGACCTGTGTCATGTGTGTTCCCTATGTACACATTGTGTGGCACCACATTCTGCAATTATCCTTCATTTATGGGCATGAGAGTAGTTCATGACGAAAACATTCATAGACAAATTTTACTTACGAAACCCGATAACAAAATGGAGTGACAGTAGAAAGTTTTCTTCTAGTGACTATTGATTTTATCTTTGGACTTTTTTCCTTTGGACAGATACCATAGTCGTATGAAATTCCTAAAGTTGCACTACAGACTGTAATTCTAAAATAAACAGTATCTGCAATAGGTGGTAGAAATTTTGTCATTTCAGTTTTTATTTAGAGGTATATTCATTATCCCGTTATTCAGATTACAGTGCAATCACATATCTCATCCCCAGGCACTGGTCACTAACGCTCTTCACACTCCGCAAATTCCCAACACGCTACTACCAGTTAACCTCCGAAAGCATGTCGCAGCACGGCATAATGTACCTTTATGGGTTAGTTCATTAAACTGGAACCAGACAAATGTCCCACCAACAAGGACTAGCGATATAACACGTTTTATTTCAAGGTGTCCCTACAACGAACGCCGGGATGATTTCTCTGGAAAAGACACCGCCAATTAACTGAAGTCGTGTTCAGAACTCTAATAGCTTCTATGCCGATAGGTCGTCAAACTTAGTTCTTCCCTACTTCCATCTCGTCATTCAGACGCCTTGAGCAATTATTCCGCAGAAGAAACGAACAGAATGTTTCACAAAATTTTCCCCATTTGCTATTAGATGGCTCTGAGCACTATGGGACTTAACATCTATGGTCATCAGTCCCCTAGAACTTAGAACTACTTAAACCTAACTTACCTAGGGACATCACACAACACCCAGTCATCACGAGGCAGAGAAAATCCCTGACCCCGCCGGGAATCCAACCCGGGAACCCGGGCGTGGGAAGCGAGAACGCTACCGCACGACCACGAGCTGCGGACTTTGCTATTAGAAACGCGGTCTCTCCAATTCAAGGGCTCTGCCAACAAAGAGAATATTTATAGAGAGGATTGCTTTGTACTGCTCTCAGTGCAATGATGGCATAGTAATTATCTTCCGTTTACGTCGCTCAGGTGCCTAATGAGGCAGGTCCATATTTAACCTGAAATTAGACCCATCGAAGCACTCGTTTCCTTTTCTCTCAATAGAAAAAGGCCCTGGAATGGAAGATGTTCCTCACGTACTGACAAGGACAGAGGGGGAAGATTGTAATTTCAACAAGGAACACAGCACTTGTGTGAAACGCCCTGTATTTAAGCAAGAGTTTCCTACTACTGCATTATTAATCTTTACATTACGCCATGCTTGACAAGAGAGGATGAAACACAGAGTAAATTTTTTCTCCACACGTTTTCAGAAGATACCTAAGCCGCTTCAATCTTGAACCTGGTTCGCAAAAGTCTGACAAAATTTGTCAAGATGTAGGGGTTAATATAAAAAGACCTCGAAAGAGTTATCAAATATATAACTTAGGTAATAATGTAGTAAATAAAGTACAATTCGTACAGAATACATTAAAAGTTGACAGTCTGTGAATTCCCGGGTAATGGTTGGAATTTGGTACGTCATTGCAAATTTATTTTGAAACGAAGATCCAAAAAGTAAATTTTTATTTCACATCAAAGTAAATTATGTGGTTGCGTAGAGATATCTTCAGCTCCGTTTGTTACCCTAACGCAAAGATGTCATACAGACCACAAACTGATAATGTTACTGAGATTAAGACTGCGTACTAGGTTTTCAAAGATTCACCGCAAACGAAATTATGGTTTTTTGGCGATCGTTCATTCATTCTAAGGCGTCATGTTGCACTTACAGTCCCATATTTTTATTTCGTGACTTCTTTATCAATATTTTAGAAGAAGTGGCCACCTGTCTTCGTTGAAGAAGATACACTGAAGAAGGAAAAGAAACCAGTATAGGCATGCCTTTTCAAAAACAGAGATTTGTAAATAGTCAGAATACGGCACTATGGTGGGCAAAGCCTATACAGGATAACAAGTGTCTGACGCAGTTATTACATCGGTTACTGCTGCTACAATGACAGGTTATCAAGATTAAAATGAGTCTGAAAGTGGTGCACGACCATTTCACGAGTGCACCGTGATTATCAGGATGTGGTAAAACATCAAATCTCCGACATCGCTGCGGCCGGAAAGAGATCCTGCAAGAACTGGACCAACGACGACGGAAGAGAATCGTTCAACGTGATAGAAATGCAACAAACCTTCCGCAGAATGTTGCAGATTTCAATGCTTGGCCATCAACAAGTGCCAGCGTGCGAACCATTCAACGAAACATCATCGATATGGACTTTCCGAGCCGAAGGCCTACTCGTACAACCTTGATGGCTGCACTACACGAAGCTGTACGCCTAGACTGGGCCAGTCAACATCGACATTGGACTGTTGATGACTGGAAATATGTTGCCTGGTCGAACGAATCTCATTACAAATTGTATCGAGCGGATGGATGTGTAAGGGCTGTAAGGTGTCAGGCAAATCCAACACCTTCCATGAAAACCCTGACATGATAAGCAAATCCAGTAGTATGTCACATAGCTCCGAATAAATCGTGACATTAAATTAACCAAAGGAATACGAGTAACGAGTGAGCAAATGGAATACCACAAACTAACAAAAGAATGCCTAAATGCATGTCATACTTTCCCACCGTGAGACAGACACAGTTCCGAGGGGAGAAACGAGAACAGAAGCGGAGAGCAGAACCATGTTAAGCTGAAGGCCCTACGACATGGGACGGACACCCACGTCGTCAGCTAACCGCTAGGACCACCCCCAGCCCATGTTAAAAGCTAGAGCCCTTCAGAAGAACAGTATAGATCTTACGATAACACAAAAAGCGCCACACAAGCCGCAAGTTGTAGCGTGAGACTTTTTCGCGTCCCTGTTACGTTGCAAACTTTAAAAACATTCAAATAACTTCCGGGAACTCAGCCAGGTAACACTCTCAGCGACCGCCGATATTTCGGCGGGAGAACACCCCGCCATTTTCAAGGCAAACTGCAACGGACAGGCGGCGTACATGCAAATTTAATACCTCGGTTCTCGGACCCAAGCAAGAAAGATAACAGATTGCCCCACCACGAAAAGTATAACGTTTCTCATTGGATAGACAGAATTTTTGTAGGCGGAGCTTAAGGTTAACATTGAGACCCTGATTGGTCAGACGAAAACACAGCCAGATAGTTTTTTTAAACCAACTTCGGTAAATTGTAGTAAGGAGAAGTTAGGAGAGAGTTGCTTCCGAGACGGCGAGGTGAGCGGAGCTGTGCTGCCCACCGCCCGCTGACGAACACCGACAAGGTAATGAACGCACGCGATGCCGCATAACAGCGCATAAAGCTTCACTCAGAACTGCAGAAGTATCATCTGTTACACCCCGTTTTTGTTTAATACTAGTGTCGATCGTAAATTAAAGCTCATGGTGTTCGCATTTGCCACTTGAAGTAAAAATCTGAAACGCGATGATTTTTCTGTTATATAGTTACTGAGAAGCCACATCAGCCACTGTAATTTACGACAAGCTAGATAAGTAATTAAAGATAATTGAGGATCACAGTAGACCATTTTGATAGTTTTCTCTCTTGTGAAACTTAATTTAAACCTGGATTATAGATGTGATATGGCATAGGTCATCCTTCGATCCATTGTAGAACTTGGAAACCCACTCAGGGAATATTCGTTCACATTTTCTGTTGAACGCAGTTGGTTTTTATCATCCTGTATTAGAACATTTCCTTTTATCAATAGTGCAATTTATAAACAATGTTTTGTGAGTAGAATAAAATTTCCAATGGTAAACTTAACTGCTTTTTCGACGTTATTTTACCAGCTAACTAAAAATAGGAAAGCCTTGAACCCCTTCCACTAAATTTAGTTAGTATTAAGATTCTTGTACAGGGAGTGCAGTGGAGTTGACGCTGAAATAATTAAGTGTTTGGTTATACCATCGCTAGTCTCACTGAACTCTTCTGAACTCTACATGTCATGTGAGGCCTGGCGTCTCCTTACCAGCAACAGGTCCCAGGTTCAAACTAGTCAATTCCCTAAAAAACACGCTCAGAGCGTCGTTGCGTGAATGTGGTAGGGAGACACTATATAGAACAAACAGACACCATGCAGAATGTTAGAGAATGGCGACCCTGCCAGGATGGTAAAATACCATGATTGTAGGTCGTCCACATGCCTAACTAGGTCAGGAAAATATCCAGTTAAAAGAATTTCGTAATAAAATTTTTTTTTTAAGGCATACATAGTCGAAAACAGTACTGCAGCGGTAGATAGCAAGAACGGATTCAATAAAAAGTGAGACATTCTAGCAGAGACAATAGCATAATTAAGTAATGAATTTTAAAAATTTTTAGAATTAAGTTTTCTCCTCAACGCAAGCGCACAGGTGGGGGAAACATCGTTGACAAGTTGGTTCTGACACAACAAGTAAGTGAATGGATTGTCAGTCTTGGGTATAATAAGTGTCAACTCGTGTGAAGAAAAAGTTTATGAAACGCTTGAGATCGTATGAGCGCATGTTGACTCGAAGTAGGGCGCGTGAATTGCTTTTAAAACAGAAAGTAAGGGATTCGGAAAGATTAGCAATGGCAGATCGAGACCTTGACCGAATTGAGGGAGAGACCCAGCATGAAAATGGACAGAGAATAGAGGACAGTACAACAGACGATGCAATATCGCGAGAAATAGGACATATAACGCACCATAACGGGGATAATGTACGTCAAGGCATAGAAAACGTCAGTCAGCAGACGACAGAGGAGCAGGAAAGTAGAGAGACAGTCGATGAGGATTCTAACTTGCGTCTTGAATACGTGGAACGCATAGTACAAGTAATCAGAGCTCCCGCACCACAGAGTACAAGGAACGCGAGCAGAAACGTGTCACAGCACAGTTCAATGCAATCGGTTGCGAACCAACACTTCGGCGAAAACACAGAGCGTAGGACGTCGGAAGAAAACGCAATAGGACCCACCAATCTGGCAGAATTATTACAACAAATTACAGAAATCATGACAAGGCACAATAAAGACATAGCGAACCAAATTCAAATTCAGAATGCAGAAACCATGAGACAAATGCGTGAGATTAAAGAACAAAACAAAAAAATTCAGTTACACCTAAGTCATATTGTAGACGAGGCAAAAGAATCTCGAGAAGTGATAAGAAACTTAATAACAGGTCACAATCAATTGAGAACAGACGTTGACAAGGGAGAAGTGGACGTACAAACATTGCGTAATGACACTCAGGACGAGATCAAAACATTACGTAACAACACCCAGGGAGAAGTAAAGAAACTAGAGAAACAGGTAAACGTAACTACTAGACAAGCAGCAGGTACAGCGCGTGAAATTGTTGAAAGCAGTGTGCTACACAAACGTATCACAAAAGCAGCGCTGAAAAGATATGATAACCGCATAGTCAAAATAGAAGTGCAAACGAAGCGACAATTTCAGAAATTGCGAACAGAGTTGTTGCAAACAATTGAGAAGCGAAGTGAACAGGATCGAACAAGCACAGAGTCTGCAACCACATCTGTATCTGTAACAGCACCGGAAAAACAAGCAATTAACGAAGATATTACGCATTTGCGATTCCAATCACAGGCGGAAAGTAACATAGGTGAAATCAGACAGCCTGCACAGCAACAAACACGTTTCAAATTCTTGATGAACAAACGTCATCACAAACACATTCGGAACCACAAATGTATGTTTCAAGACAGTTTGGATCGTGCAATGACGCAGCAAGGTTAGCCAGACAAGATACCGAACCAATACCTGACAATGGAAAGCCAGGTCGCGCAGAGTACAGTGCAATGCATTCAGCTACATGTTCACAACCGATGGAAGAAAATTATTGCATACCACTCCAACGGTTCTACGCAAGGGTAGGCGAAAGTTACAGTGGACAATATCCAATGGATCTACCACAACCGGAAAGAACGACGGGAGAAATGATCAGAAACAAAAGTGGCGAAGAATCGTGAATTTCATATGGAATTATGACGAAGTACGACAACGATCATTCCCTCACAGAAAATTTCAACACTTTCGAGAAGGAAACTCATTACATCCATGAACTTTTATTGATCAATTCTGAGTAGGATTACCAGATCACTGGCCGCTCGCACACAAATTAAACTTTATATGTGCACACATGTCAGGAACAGTCGCAGAAACCATGCAGAATATTGCAGCGACATGCCGATCGTACGAAGATTTCAGAGAGAAGTTTCTCTCACGATATTGGTCCAGCAAAGCACAGAACAGAGTGAAGTACGAATTATATTACAGAACCCACATTTTGAAAATTGAGAGAAGAGTCCCGTGAAATTTTTCGAATTAAAGGCAAAGAAAAATCAATGCTTAGATGTACCATACAGTGATGGAGAGTTGATTAAATTATGCGCGATGACGTTACCATTGAAATACCAGCAATCATTAGTAGGTCGCGGAGGCAATGACGTCGAAGCATTTAAAGGTATTCTAAGGGAACTAGAGTTCATATTTTCGGAAGATGACGCAAGAAAAAGACGAAGCGCACGTGAAAACGAAAGCAAAAAGCAGTGGAATTCACAAGACACTACACAAAAAATAAAAAGAAACAAATTTGAGGATTTTTGTAGAAGTTAAGACTCAAAATATCTTAGAATTGTAACATGGAAAGGGCGCCGAAATTTGTAAAGCTTTTAAGAAGGCGTAAAACAATGTAGGTACTAGACATATGTTAGATGATTATAAGTAAAGCTTTTTGTAAGAACCATTGTAAATACGCAAACAAAGACCAGATGCAACGACCCACAATTTGCAACATGAGAAGTATCAAGAAAGAAAAGGACGTAATTAGCAAGACACGATTCCTACAAGGCAGAAGTGTCGAGACAAGGGAAAGGACAGCGAGACCAACAGAGGGTAGCTGAAGTGGGCAGTAAATCTGCGGAACCACAGGGTGGCAGAACTCTGCTGGGACAGAAGACGGAACCACAGAGTGGTGGAACACGGAAGGGACCGGTGCAGGGACTGACAAGCAAACACCGGACTTTCACTGCTCGTAAACACCGGGGCGCCCTGACTCAGCGGAGCGAGCAAAAACGGCCCGATGAGAAGACCGCTTGGGCAAGCCACCACTGGCAAAAAACTATGTGTAAAAGTCACACTACTGCTATCAAACAGCACACTGATGCACAAAACTGAAGAAAACTTCCACAAAGTAAAAAGCCAACAAGGAATGACGAATGAAGCTGTACATCAAATACTTACCCACATCCATCTCGCTCAAGTCCATCACCTTCATGCAAAAAACATTCGCCAACCTCATGCGTAAACATTCATAGGATTGCGTGAATGTGTGAAATCAAATTATGTAGGAATTGTGCAAAAGAAACGTGTGAAAAACTAAATACGTTAAGCACACCAGACAGCTAATAAACTACAAAATAACAGTCATTGACTATGGACTTAATTAAAAAACAGACTATCAATAAAAATAAGTCATTAGTTCTGAAATGGACAGTATATAAAGAACAAAAGTAAGGCATAATAAACACTAAAACTATATGCCACTTATTTTCTCCTCATAAACATAAAATAATACCTATATTTTACTTATTTTCTCCACATAAAAACAAGGAATAAAAATTTATCTTGTTGGATGTTTTCCCTTTTTTTTAACATTTGTACCATTTGTTAGGATAATATCTCAATACTTGTGTATGTATATTTCTTTGTCAAAGGAATTCTTGGATATAATTCTTATTTGTTAGTGTAACAATGCTGAAATGAGTGTCTAGAAACAAAAACATTTTACTTGTACATGATATTTAGAAAATGTGTTAGGAATAGATTTTACTTAATTACTACATTTATAAAAACAATATTTCTAAGAAATTCGATGTGAAAGATTCCTTACTTTCGATAACAAACTTCTGAAAAAACAAACTTCACAATTAAATAAAGAAAGAAAATAATTGAAAAATAATAATTATAATAGAATAAAAATATTCTTCCCTAGTCAACATAAACATATTTTCGATAATAATGTGGAAGAATATAAAAATATAAATTAGTAATACAAACTAGCATAGAGCAGAATAACGTGGCTGAACAGTAGGCAACAAAATTTAGATAACAGAATAATTTTTGACTGACTTAGACAACGATTCAATCATTGCCTGACTTCAGTTCAACAATTAAGTTCGAAGGGTGGTGATATGTAAGGTGACAGGCAAATCCAACACCTTCCATGAAAACCCTGACATGATAAGCAAATCCAGTAGTATGTCACATAGCTCCGAATAAATCGTGACATTAAATAACCCAAAGTAATACGAGTAATGAGTCAGCAAATGGAATACCACAGACTAACACAAGAATGCCTAAATGCGGCCGGCCGCGGTGGCCGAGCGGTTCTTGGCGCTTCAGTCCGGATCCGCACGACTGCTACGGTCGCTGGTTCGAATCCTGCGTCGGGCATGGATGTGTGTGATGTCCTTAGGTTAGTTCGGTTTAAGTAGTTCTAAGTTCTAGGTGACTGATGACCTCAGATGTTAAATCCCATAATGCTCAGTGCCATTTGAACCATTTTTGCCTAAATGCATGTCATACCTTCCCACCGTGAGACAGACGCAGTTCCGAGGGCAGAAATGAGAACAGAAGCGGAGAGCAGAACCATGGTAAGCTGAAGGCCCTACGATATGGGACGGACACCCAAGTCGCCAGCTAACCACTAGGACCACCCCCCAGCCCAAGTTAAAAGCTAGAGTCCTTCAGAAGAACAGTATAGATCTTACGATAACACAAAAAGGGCCACACAAGCCGCAAGTTTTAGCGTGAGACTTTTTCGCGTCCCTGTTACGTTGCAAACTTTAAAAACATTGCCCCACCACGAAAAGTATAACGTTTCTCATTGGATAGACAGAATTTTTGTAGGCGGAGCTTAAGGTTAACATTGAGACCATGATTGGTCAGATGAAAACACAGCCAGATAGTTTTTTTTTAAACCAACTTCGGTCAATTGTAGTAAGGAGCAGTTAGGAGAGAGTTGCTTCCGAGACGGCGAGGTGAGGGGAGCTGTGCTGCCTGCCGCCCCCTGACGAACACCGACAAGGTAATGAACGCACGCGATGCCGCATAACAGTGCATAAAGCTTCACTCAGAACTGCAGAAGTATCATCTGTTACACCCCGTTTTTGTGTAATACTAGTGTCGATCGTAAATTAAAGCTCATGGTGTTCACATTTGCCATTTGAAGTAAAAATCTGAAACGCGATGATTTTTCTGTTATATAGTTATTGAGAAGCCACATCAGCCACTGTAATTTACGACAAGTTAGATAAGTAATTAAAGATAATTGAGGATCACTGTAGACCATTTTGATAGTTTTCTCTCTTGTGAAATTTAATTTTAACCTAGATTATAGATGTGCTATGGCATAGGTCATCCTTCGATCCATTGTAGAACTTGGAAACCCACTCAGGGAATATTCGTTCACATTTTTGTTTAACGCAGTTGGTTTTTATCATCCTGTATTAAAACATTTCCTTTTATCAACAGTGCAATTTATGAACAATGTTTTGTGAGTAGAATAAAATTTCCAATGGTAAACTTAACTGCTTTTTCGACGTTATTTTACCAGCTAACTAAAAATAGGAAATCCTTGAACCCCTTCCACTAAATTTAGTTAGTATTAAGATTCTTGTACAGGGAGTGCAGTGGAGCTGACGCTGAAATAATTAAGTATTTGGTTACATCATCGCTAGTCTCACTGAACTCTTCTGAACTCTACATGTCATGTGTGGTCTGGCGTCTCCTTACCAGCAACAGGTCCCAGGTTCAAACTAGTCAATTCCCTAAAAAACACGCTCAAAGCGTCGTTGCGCTGAAGTGGTAGGGAGACACAATATAGAACAGACAGACACCACGCAGAATGTTAGAGGGTATGGAGACAACCTCATGAATCCAAGGACACTGCATGTCAGCAGGGGACTGTTCAAGCTTGTGGAGGCTCTGTAATGGTGTGGCGCGTGTGCAGCTGTAGTGATATCAGACCCCTGATACGTCCAGAGACGACTTTGACAGATGACACGTACGTAAGCACCTTGTCTGATCACCTGCATCCATTTATGTCCATTGTGCATTCCGACTGACTTGGGCAATTCCAACAAGACAATGCGATACCTCAAACGTCCAGAATTAATAAAGAGTGGCTCCAGGAAAGCTCGTCTGAGTTTAAACACTTCCGATGGCCACCAAACTCCCCAGACATGAACGTTATTGAGCATATCTGAGATGCCTTGCAACGTGATGTTGAGAAGAGGTCTCCAACCCCTCGTTCTCTTACGGATTTGTGGACAGCCCTGCAGAATTCATGGTGTCAATTCTCTTCAGCACTACTTCAGACATTAGTCGAGTCAATACCACGTCATGCTGCGGCATTTCTGCGTGCTCGCTGAGGTCCGACACGATATTAGACAGATGTACCAGTTTCTTTGGCTCTTCATTGTAAGTTCAAAGGTAAACCAATGCCTTGAGATGCACGATTAAGATATTCTCGACTCGGAGATTGGGTATGGTGCTGCCCTTACATTCGTATCGTCGGAAATGACTTTCGACTGTTGAGATGGGTGTATGGTCGTGTCCCGAGAGCCGAAGAAAAAAAGGTCTGTCGATACGAGTACGACAAATCAGAGAGATGTACAGCGAGGGACTTTCGCAAGTGAGTTACCCAACCCATCTCGCCCACGTTAAGAGCAAAAACAGTGTAATGTTCAGAGTTCGCTGCAGACACAGTGAAATGGTGCGAACAGTTTCACTTATGCCACACAGACGATCGGAAAGACCAGATTTCTCACCATGTGGTTTCCATAGTTTCAGCAAGCACGTGGGGGAATGGGGGAAAAGAGTGTCTCGAACTACGAGGTCATTCACGCAGTGGTACTATAATGGCTCCTTGGCGAATAGAGATTTCTATCGTTGAGCAGCTGAAGGATTGGTAAAATTTTCCGATTGTTGTTCACAGAGATCTGGTGAAAATGTTCAAAACAGTGTCATGTTTCCGTGTCGCTTTGAAGAGTAGTGGCGTCACTTAGCTTACCTCCAATTTAACCTGACTGTTAAAGTTGCTCAAAATAACCGGTTTCTGAACTAACCAAATTTCGGTCACTTATTTCTATGATTTTCATGTAATGAAAGCAGAAATCGAACAAAGGCTGAAAAATTTTGTCTCTCTCAGTCTCATGATACGTAGAATCAAAATATTTAACTGATCAGACAAATAAAAGAAAATATAGTCCGTAAAATATTCGTTGTTTTTCTCGTAAAGTGATAAAGTGGTCGAAAACTGCAACAAATCTTCAACATTCTCCAATAATGCCAATTTTTTCGAAACGCTACTCAAAAATCGTGTTGTAATCGAAGATCATACCATTGTTTGGGCAATACGAATGTGCAATATCAAAGGGTGAAAAATGATGCTGAAGAACTGAATTTTTGGTGTTCAGTAGTCCGTTAGTGTGTTTGTGAGTGTGTGTGTGTGTGTGTGTGTGTGTGTGTGTGTGTGTGTGTGAGTGAGTGTGAGGGTGGGTAGGTGGAACAGCGTGAAACATGTCAGTCAGATAAGGCATACTACACTACTAGTCATTAAAATTGCTGATGACGTGCTACAGACGCGAAATTCAACCGACAGGAAGAATATGGTATGATATGCAAATGATTAGCTTTTCAGAGCATTCACACAAGCTTGGCGCCGATGGTAACACCTACAACATGCTGACATGAGGAAAGTTTCCAACCGATTTCTCATACACATACAGCAGTTGACCGGCGTTGCCTGGTGAAAAGTCGTTGTGGTGCGTCATTTAAGGTGGAGAAATGCGTACCATCAGGTTTCCGACTTTGATAAATGTCGGATGGTAGCCTATCGCGACTGCGGTTTATCGTATCGCGACATTGGTGCTCGCGTTGGTCGAGATCCAATGACTGTTAGCAGAATATGGAGTCGGTTGGTTCAGGAGGGTAATACGGAACGCCCTGCTGGATCCCAACAGCCTCGTATCACTAGCAGTCGAGGTGACAGGCATTTTATCCGCATGGCTGAAACGGATCGTGCAGCCACGTCTCGATCCCTGAGTCAACAGATGGAGACGTTTGCAAGACAACAACCATCTGCACGAACTGTTCGACGACGTTTGCAGCAGTATGGACTATCAGCTTGGAGACCATGACTGCGGTTACCCTTGACGCTGCATCATAGACAGGAGCGCTTGCGATGGTGTACTGAGCGCCGAACCTGGGTGCACGAATGGCAAATCGTCATTTTTTCGGATGAATCCAGGTTCTGTTTACAGCATTATGATGATCGCATCCGGGTTTGGCGACACGCGGTGAACGCACATTGGAAGCGTGTATTCGTTATCGCCATACTGGTGTATCACCCGGCGTGATCGTATAGGGTGCCATCGATTACACGTCTCGGTCACCTCTAATCGCATTGACGGCACTTTGAACAGTGGACGTTATATTTCAGATGTGTTACGATCCGTGGCTCTACCCTTCATTCGATCCCTGCGAAACCCTACATTTCAGCAGGATAATGCACGACCGCATGTTGCAGGTCCTGTACGGGCCTTTCTGGATACAGAAAATGTTCGACTGCTGCCCTGGCCAGCACATTCCCCAGATCTCTCACCAGTTGAAAACGTCTGGTCAATGGTGGCTAAGCAAGTGGCTCGTCACAATACGCCAGTCACTACTGTTGAAGAACTGTGATATCGTGTTGAAGCTGCATAGGCAGCTGTACCTGTACGCGCTATCCAAGCTCTGTTTGACTCAATGCCCAGGCCTATCAAGGCCATTATTATGGGCAGAGGTGGTTGTTCTGGGTACTGATTTCTCAGGATCTATGCAGCCAAATTGCGTGAAAATGTAATCACATGTCAGTTATAGTGTAATATATTTGTCCAATGAATACCCGTTTATCATCTCCATTTCTTCTTGGTGTATCATTTTTAATGGCCAGTAATATATATAAATACAAGCAGCGGATAAGCGACTTCCTATTTTTATCGTAAACTACCAACGAATTGTTAAGTTTTAAGTTTTCTCCTCATATAAAGTGACAAGGTTGTTGTGGCTCCTCTTACTTTTAAAACATATGGAGCATTGTAGCTGGTTGATACTACACTTCACAAAATAACTCCAGACTAGGGGTGGTTCCGTTCTGTAATATAACTGATGTACGATGACGACAGGAGAAAGTACCGTAGAGACTAAACTCTCGCATGCTGCATATACACATGTACCTTAAAGGCAACGCCACGTGGTAACATGTACTATATTCTCTCAGCAACGCTGTATCATTTCTTTTGCCATGTGTTTCTGTCAGCAGTGTTATTAACAAAGCACGGATCGTTTTTCGCATTTTGTGAAATGACGCAATATTTGAAAATAATACAAGTTTTTAGAATAAAAATTACTAGTTTTTTAAAAAAAAGTTGTATTTGAAACAAAAAAACTTAGCAGTGCTCTAATGCCAGTTGATATTTCTGTTTTTTACTCGGTTACGGGAGATGAAGAAGCTTGCACAGGATAGAGTAGCATGGAGAGCTGCATCAAACCAGTCTCAGGACTGAAGCTAGAAGAATACCGAAAAAATACCGGTAATTGGGAACTAAAATACCGGTATCGGTTTTAACCGGTAGCTTTTTCCCGTCCCTTAGTCGTAGGTGCGACGGCAACTGATATAGGTTTGAATTTTCCTGTAAGTGTGTGTGTGTGTGTGTGTGTGTGTGTGTGTGAGAGAGAGAGGGAGTGGGTGAGTGGGTGGGCGGGGGTGGGGGTGGAACGATGTCAGACACGGCAGTCAGGCGATCCAGACCGCCGATTCAATCGCGGCCGACACGTAACCAGCCGGCAGCTCGTGTCCAACACGGCACTAAATCCCGGTAACTGCTGGCGCCGTTTTGCCAATATCGAATCCGCATTCCAATTTCACAGAAGGGCGGTATCGGCGGCGCACGACTTTATTCAGTTTCCACGGGTACCGCGCAACGCTCCCACCCCCCCCCCCCCCCCCTTCCATTCCTCCCCACGGTCCCACCTACTACAATGTGCCGGCTTTTTTTCCCCTTCTTCTCTTACTGACCTCCCCCCTCGCCGGCAGTTAAGAGCTGCGTGCTCGGCAGTGCGGCCAACTTGGCATCGCTAATTCCTCTTACGACCGTAGCCACGTCCCTTCCCCGCAGGAGGGCGCTTTGATCAGTGCGGTCCGACCCTGCGGCTGGTGGGCTATTTCCAGCCCGACTGTTCTTTTCCCGACCCTAGCTATCCGCTTCACCCTTCTTACTCCCTCTCTGCGTATCTCTTCCCATTCCGTCCTCCGCCGTTAGCGACACACTTCCTCAGGAGGGAAAAGGAGCCTAAATTGTCCTCCACATAGTGCAGTCGCTGTCGCATTGATGGTTGTTATAACATCCGATTCGATTGGGGGTGATACCCTCTCCTCTATCTAAACCAAAGCACGGCAGCTTGGTTTTAACATCAGAGGAGCATAGGATACTGCGAACCGAGAAATTATTGCCAGTTGTGACGGTACGTCACATAAACATTGACATTTTTATCGGTTGTAAACCGTAGTAAACGTATTTTATGAATATAATTAGTGTAAAAGATATAGTGAATGTTCTTGAAACAACTGATATGCAGCGATAATTTAAGAGTAGCACCTTTATTTAATGTCTATGAAATTAAAAAAAGGATCGAAAGATACGCGATTGTACGGCCGAGGAGGAAGGACGTATTTTATGGGACACACACTGTTTTGTTTCGCAATACGGAAGGCAGCCATTGAGCGGCTACACATATTTTATGTAAGTTATTCGTATTTCTGATACAATAAACTTGTTATTGTTATCACAATTTGAATTTCTTTGTAATAGTTGTCACCTCAAATGCTCGCAGTGGTTAATTACTTTTAATAAGCATTTTTTCCGTAATTCGTGCTGCGAGAAGCTCATCTCCCGATGCAGCCTCTGGTCGGCCATTGAGCGCCGAAGTATTCATTTATTTTTCAAAGTGTTAACAGTAAATGTAAATACGAGAGATTTCGTTGTATGAAGCCTTTCTAAATTGCAACAGACAATTAATTTACGTTGAAGTTCATTTTTTAAATTATACAGATTCCATGAGTTCAGTAAGGTTTATCTTGGCTGCTCCACGGCAACAATCGAAATTCTCTCGAGCCTTGCTTTGCAATCAATAAACAGAAATTAACAAAATTGCATTCAATTCAGTCAACGGCGATTATATTTTAGTTATCACGTTCAAAATCTAAGGTTGGTACATGAATAACTCCGGCCCTTCAAGAACCCGTTTCATATTTACTTATGCACGTAAGTAAAAGTGATAAGCAAAGGCAATATCCCTGAGAGATAGAATCATGCTGATAAAATTAATATATATAATTTCTTTTGTATATGACGTAACGAATGCACCGACGTCACACAGTTAACCGTAAATCGAACATGTATCGTTGTCAGACTACGGTAGCGATATGGCAGCAAATCAACAGCGACCGAGTGGCAGTGACTGCAATTATCTTCATTTGTTACATATAGCTCATGTTACATTATAGGACCCAGATATAGGACGCTGATACGGCTTACATTACCTCCACCTACACGCTTAAATCGGAATCTTTATCTTAACGTCCACAGTCAGGCGGGAGAGATGATATTTTCCGTGGCAATCTCAGAGTACAATTTAACTATTAGATTAGCTACGCCAGTTGTATAGTAACATTATTAACCAGTAATCACTACCCCTCCCTAGTTGATTCATTAAACCATGTATCTCCCGTGTATAAAACAGCTTCAAACACCTGAGTACATTAAAAATGGGTCGACGTATTAAATATTTGACGTCAAGCATTTAAAACCTTTAAAGCTGTAGATTCAAAACCGTAATTACGCTCGTTTTATTAATTTGGATTAGTCATCCATAGAATAATGAAAAAAATCAAAACCAAAACCTTGATACCAAATAGCGTTATTCCCGTTAGATGTTACCGTAAGTGATCTCGTTATCAGTCACTGGATGAGAATAGCCGGCCGTTGTGGCCGAGCGGTTCTAGGCGTTTCAGTCTGGAACCGCGAGACCGCTACGGTCGGAGGTTCGAATCCTGCCTCGGGCATGGATGTGTGTGATGTCCTTAGGTCAGTTAGGTTTCTAAGTTCTAGGGGACTGATGACCTCAGATGTTAAATCCCATAGCGCTCAGAGCCATTTGAACCATTTGATGAGAACAGCATGCGTAATTTGCACTCCGTTTTAAGAATATATTTTGACGCAACCCAGTGTTTATGGTGTCAAATCTTCTGAACAATGTGTCGTATAATGGTATAATTTGGCAAGCACATTCAGTAGTACGTGCAGTGGGGGATACAGAAAAACTTCAAGGAGGGGGCGCTAAAGATAGCTTGAGCTACCTTTACTTTTACCGCGATAAAAAAATAATCAAGTTATTTGCAAAGTTTAAGAAAGTCTTATTTTAACTGATTATACACATATTCAAGACAATGCTGTCTTATGATATAAAAAAGTTACAATTGTGGTTGTCTTCCTTAAATGATGAATTCCATGTGCCTGTTCTTCCTGGCAAACTGGTTAATTACATCGTCAATAGGACAATCAATATGAGGGTGAGTGTTGAATAGAGCTAAGCCAGTATGTCGATCCTCTAATGAAGACGCCATCCGGCAATTTATGTGTGTGGAACTTTTATTGTCTGATCCGTTCCTTCCTAGTGCATTCGATAGAGGGCCTATATAGTAACAAAGCGTTTTTAGGCATCTTCTCGAAAGTCACCATTACCGAAGATATACGCATGAATTGTTTCCATACCTAACTCGTAATACGAGTTACGTATGGGAAACTATTGTTACGTTATTAGTAAAAATATTGTTACGAGTCTCTCTTTCTTTGATGTGTGTATTCCTGCTTCTGAATGTAAACTAGGTTCCTACTCGGCAAATAGTCCGTATTGCTATGAGTCTCGTAACAATATTTTTACTGATAAATTAGTATGAATTACTATTATTAATACTTCACAATCAACTGATCACCCTCACTCTTGACTCATCTTCACACTTGCACTTGCTATAACTAGGACTTTTTAATTATTCATTCTTGAGTCTTAATACACACATTAAAAAAAAATTATCACCTTGGTTCCGAGAGTTCCGGAACCTGTACAGAAAATTGGTATAGAGATCAACACAAACATCATTTCCGCCCTTTTTATTGCTCTTGAAAACCACACACTACATGTCATACCACCGTACAGCGAGACCTTCAGAGGTGGTGGTACAGAATGCTGTACACACCGGTAACTTTAATACTCAGTAGCACGTCCTCTTGCACTGATGCGTACCTGCATTCGTCTTGGCATACAATCCACAGGTTCATAAAGGCACTGTTGGTCCTGATTGTCCCACTCCTGAACGGCGGTTCGGTGTAGATCCCTAAGAATGGTTGGTGGGTCACGTCGTCCATAAACAGCCCTTTTCAATCTATCCCAGGGTTCATGTCTGGAGAATATTCTGGCCACTCTAGTCGAGCGATGTCATTATCCTGAAGGAAGCCATTCACAAGATGTGCACGATGGGGCCTGAATTGTCGTCCATGAAGACGAATGCCTTGCCAATATGCTGCCGACAAGATTGTACTATCGGTCGGAGGATGGCATTCACGTATCGCACAGCCGTTACGGCAACTTCCATGACCACCAGCGGCGTACGTCGGCCCACACATAATGCCACCCCAAAACAGCAGGCAACCTCCACCTTGCTGCACTCGTTGGATATTGTGTCTAAGGCGTTCAGCCTGACCGAGTTGCCTTCAAACACGTCACCGATGATTGTCTGGTTGAAGGCATATGGGACACTCGTCGGCGAAGAGAACTTGTTACCAATTCTGAGCGGTTCATTCGGCATGTTGTTGTGCCCATTTGTACCGCGCTGCATGGTGTCATGGTTGCAAAGATGGACCTCGCCATGGACGTCGGGAGTGAAGTTGCACATCATGCAGCCTACTGCGCACAGTTTGAGTCGTAACACGACGTCCTGTGGCTGCCCGGAAAGCATTATTCAGTATGGTGGCGTTGCTGTCAGGGTTCCTCGGAGCCATATCCACAGTCAACGTCTATCTTCAGGAATTCTGGCAACCGGGGTGATGCAAAACTTTTTTTGATCTGTGTATTCCTTCTTCCTATTCGGCGAATAGTCCGTATGTATAACGCTACGTATCGAGGGTTCTCTGTAGAATATTCGCTACTTTTCTCGACCAAATGCCAGACAGAATAAAGTATTGATATCACTAGAATGACCGCGACTTTTCTCTTAGGTATGTGTTAGCAGAATGGTATAAAATACGATGACGTTCCATAGGAAAGTACAACTATTCGATAACTCGATTCAGTCGAGTCGACTGACGAACGAAACGAACGAATAGCGTGTGGGCAGACTGGCGTGGGCGGCGCGGGTGGTACTGCGTAGGACCTCAAAGGGGGGGTGGGGAGTTCCATCCATATATATCCGCCACTGAGTACGTGTGGATAATGTTTCCAAAACTTGTTGAGAGTGGATTTACTTGTTAAGAAATGATGAATTAAAATGTCATTTCTTATCTGTAGATGTACTGCACTAACAGCGAAAATGTAGTAAGCGACAAAGTTTTGTCCGATCATTATTTAACGGAGCCTGTCAGTGAGAAAGAGTTCTAAAAAGTTTTGATATTATATTTTAAGCTTTTCGGAAGTAGTCAGGTGCTCTCACTCTTAAAGAATAGATGAACGTAATGTGTTGTAATTTGAGTACTACGGGCTGCGCTGTCTAAAGACACTTCCACAGTTTCTAACTTTAATACTTGTCATACCCCTTAAAGTAACATCGTACCCAGTAATGAGCAGATTAGGACAAAATTCTAAAAACTTACATTTGGTCAATAGTTATATGAAATAAATGTCGTGTGACTAGGGCCTCCCGTCAGGAAGACCGTTCGCCTGGTGCAAGTCTTTCGATTTGGCGCCACTTCGGCGACTTGCGCGTCGATGGGGATGAAATGATGACGATTAGGACAACACAACACCCAGTCCCTGAGCGGAGAAAATCTCCGGCCCAGCCGGGAATCGAACCCCGGCCCTTAGGATTGACATTCTGTCGCGCTGACCACTCAGCTACCGGCGGCGGACAATAATTATATGAAATACTGAAAATCGAATCTTTGTTGCCTTCTGAATATGTTCGACAGGCAACTTGGTGACTGGGTTACCATTCCAACCATCTAATAAAAAAGAAAATGGGTCAAATGGCTTTGAGCACTATGGGACTTAACGTCTGAGGTCATCAGTCCCCTACACTGAGAACTACTTAAACCTAACTAACTTAAGGACATCACCCACATCCATGCCAGAGGTAGGATTCGCACCTGTGACCGTAGCAGCAGCGTAGTTGCGGACTGAAGCGCCTAGAACTGCTCGGCCACACCGGCCTGCCGTAAAATAGATTTCTTACAAAAATTCGCTGCACCACGATAACAACTGCACGTAGGAAGACACTAGGAAGAGGTTGTTTGGTACATACAGGCTATTTTAATATTAATTTTCCACTAAGCTGTCTTTCCTTTCTATTTGCCGTTGATTCCAAAGCATTTTATTCTTGCATATTCAGGAACTGAGACTAAAAGTAGGTATACACACGAACGTTGACACCCTCAGCTGTTCTGAATAATACTTGCAGTGCAAACAGCGCATAGAATCAGTTCGCTGGCAGTGTCCGAAAGTGGGGAAAGATCTCAGATTGTCGCTCTTTGCAAGTTTGAACCTCTCGTGTTGCTAGCCGTAGACCTCAGACAAGAAGAACTATACCCGCATTGTCAGGAGGTCTGATAGCACTCAGCGAGTGCTGAGCGACCACACTGTGTCCATGATGTGCGTCATATTTTCTCAGTTTACATCGTTGCCTATCTTGCACATGGACTACTCAGTTTGTATATTTTGCTTATTTTTTCATAGTTCCACACAACTTCTTCCTGTTTTCTCGATTGATCTGTGTTCAGTTTTTCAAGACCTGTCCACTGTGCCAACTTATAACTAAATCTGAGTGGGGTGCGATGGGGAGGTTCCCTTGTAAGTGAAATGTCGCGCCGAGTACTTGGGGGAATGAGCGAACGAAGCCGAAACAGGCCGAGTGGAAAAGCCCACACGCGGCCTGCATACCATGCCTGCGTGAAGTTCGGCGCGCCATGGATGGCCATGTTCTAGACTTTAATAACGTATCGCAGCAAAGGCCTTACAGTTATACAGAATTAATAAACGATAAAAATTGTCATCGAGGAGACTAGATTCTGTTTTAATAAAAATGAATGACTAGAACATTGTCCATTGCACCACACAAACACTGCAACCCACCGCTTTATAAATCTGTACCAGCGTTTTCGGAACAGTTGAGACAACTCCCACAAAGGGGGAGCATGGAGAAGTAAATGGCAGCGACGTGTCTGTAAAAAAGAATAATGAAGACTGTTGTGGACTAACGAGACAGCCAGTCCACAGTGACGGGTAACCGAAAGGCACGCGCTTAAACTCACGCAGGCTGGCGTGAGGTCTGAAACAGGATACGTAATGAATGCTATAAAGAAAAGTACGTAGCTGCTGGAATACTTAACTTTAATCCATCATTTGTATACATCGTTCTTGATGAGACATGCTTCATACGATAACTATCAATTGCTATGGCGCCTTGCTAGGTCGTAGCCATTGACTTAGCTGAAGGCTATTCTATCTTCTCTGCAAATAAGCGAGGCTTCGTCAGTGTTGCATCGCTAGCTAAGTCGTCCGTACAACTGGGGCGAGTGCTAGTAAGTCTCTCTAGACCTGCCGTGTGGCGGCGCTCGGTCTGCAATTACTGACAGTGGCGACACGCGGGTCCGTCGTATACTAGCGGACCGCGGCCGATTTAAAAGCTACCACCTAGCAAGTGTGGTGTCTGGCGGTGACACCACAAAGACATCTGCCGAAAAGTGGACTCGGCACGAAGTTGTCCATTTAATTACTCAAAAATGGTTCAAATGGCTCTGAGCACTATGGGACTTAACTTCTGAGGTCATCAGTCCCTCATCAGTCCCCTAGAACGTAGAACTACTTAAGCCTAACTAACGTAAGGACAGGACACACATACATGCCCGAGGCAGGATTCGAACCTGCGACCGTAGCGGTCGCGCGTTCCTGACTGTAGCGCCTAGAACCGCTCGGCCACTACATCCGGCCTTTAATTACTCGTAGTGTGTTCAAATAGCACTAAGCACTATGTGACTTAACACCTGAAGTCATCAGTCCCTTAGACTTAGAACAACTTAAACCTAACTTAACCTAAGGACGGGAGACACATCCATGCCCGAGGCAGGATTGGAAACAGCGACCGTAGCAGCAGCGCGGTCCCGGACTGAAACGCCTAGAACCGCACGGACATAGCGGCAGGCTCGTAGTTTGTATGAAGAATAGTCAAAGTTGTGGCATGTAGAGTTATTGGACTACAGGATCCGAGTTAAGAAGCAAAGTTCGTTTGTTGGAATGGTTACGGTTTTTAGCACCTCTACAGAAGAAATTTACCGGAATATCCACAATTTTAGGAATCAGGCAAACTAGTTTTTGTGATGGCTCCCTAACCCAAGGTCCTCGGCGGTACTTTTGGGGCAGCCACCACAAATTGTATAAAGCGTGGGTAGTGACCAGGATGTAGCTATGTCTGTTGGCCGAAAAATAATTAATGACAAGCATTGCGCCAGCTAGAATGAAGAGATAACTTATCTTTATTTCTGACGAAACGTGCACCAGCAATGCAAGTCCAAGTAATATACAAGAGTAATCCGTGTACTGAGCCTAGTCGAATACAATACCAAATCTCACACTGCAATGGCTCCGCTATAGGCTCCACGAAAGGCCAACAATAGACAATCAGACAATCGACAATAGACTGTCCGTCTTGGGGCCAGCGCTCCTCCTTATATGCAAAAGGCAGAGGGCGCTGCGGACCCGAGCTCAGCCATGGCGCGACCTCTTCCGTCGGCGGTAACGCCCTGAGACGCCGATGTCCGCGACAGGAACTGTGGCCAACGATGTCACGGTCAGGGAGAGCGTGCGCGAGTTGGTTGGATGGTTGGGTCCGTGGATACAACACTAGTTTCATAACATTTATTAATTAGCATAGAGAAAAAAAGTTATGTCTGAAAGTCGTCGTTTTCTAACTCTGAAACTTCTCATTTCACTTCAAGTAATACAGCTGTATATGTAATTTGTATGACGTGGTGTTTATTGATTATATCATTGTTCTATTTTAGCTCCGCTGTTTTCCTCGTGTAGAGTGTACGATATCCAAAGATTTTTTTTCTATACTCGAATTTTATGTTGTTCACAAATTGCATTATCATCTTAGTTTTTCACACTAACTGAGGTCATGGAAACATGGTCTTTTGCGAATGGACTTCTGACAAAAATGTGAGTCTGGTAGCTGAAATCGAAGTTCTTTTGCGAATCCTGTGTTTTGGGTTCTTAGGCTGAAATTTGCATAGAATCTTTCATCCCCTAACAGAAAATTTTTCATCTCCTATTTTATCCCTTTGGTAGCCGAATTTCCAAAACGTTTGAAACACCTACGTTTTTATTTCTGACAGAGAAACCAAACATCAATTTTCGTAGTTCTAGCCTCAGAACTGCCTTAACAACCACATATTTTCAAAAAATCCTTTCATCCTCTATTTCACCCCCTTAGAAGCGGAATATCGAACGACCCATTCTTCGATGATGCCCCCGTGTAGAAGATTCACACGCACTCCTTGGCGGATTAACGACAAGAACTGGAATGCCAGACACCCTGGGTGTGGTTTTTAGGCGGTTTTCCACATCTCGCTAGGTGAATACCGGGCTGATCCCCACGTTCCGCCTCAGCTACCCGACTCACAGACATTTGAAACACGTTGGCACTCTTTCATGACTTACACTGATGCAGACAGCTGGGCTACCCCTACTTACGTCCCAGGGGGTTTGGGGTGGTGGCAGGAAGGACATCTGGCCACCCTCTGCAACTAACACTGCCAAATCAATAGTAACACGGCCGACCTCGCGTAACGCGGGACAAAGGCCCACAGAAAGACAGAAAGAGACAACCAATCGCAAAATTAGTATGAAAATAGTCTGTGTGCTCCAAAACAAATAATTCACTGCTGAGGTCTCCATTCTATAGCTGTTGTGGAAACAACAAAAGAATGTGAGGTCGTTTTAGCTTAAGAGTGTTAACTAGCAGTATTAAGAACCCTTTCTTACTTCACAGCAAAAGTTCGTAATATTTGCATGTCATTCATCTAATGAACACTGGGTACATGTCACTGTCTTTTACCACTGTTTTTATGTTCAAAATGTTACTCCTCAGTTACGGACGATCAGTGATGTTGAAACTGTTTCTCTCAGGTCGAGGTTCTAGTTGGATCGCGATCAAAACTTATCACCTTTACGAACTTCCAGCATGCTGGAATAATAGTAGATCAGTAACTTCTACTAAACAGTACAAGGAAAAACCATCCAAAGTTGCAAATTTCACTTTTTTTCCCTGGATGACTGCTTTCGGGCCAGGACCCATTTTCAAATCATCTTAACAAATAGTCAAAACGATATTTCCGAAAATGCAAAAACCATGTCAGAAAAAGTATATGTATTATGAAGCGCACTGATGTGGTTTTTGCATTTTCGGAAATATCGTTCTGTTGCGATGATTTGAAAATGCATCCCAGCCCGAAACCAGTCATCGAGAAAAAAAAAGTGAAATTTGCAACTTTGGTTGATTTATCGATGTAGTCAATAGCCTTACACTGTCTTGGAGGTATATTTCATTTTGCACCGCTGATGTTTCTGCGGTATGTCTGCTGGTGTTCTCAGTTAATTCTTGAATTATGTGTCTTAACATTTTTTGACTTCTGCTATTTACTTGTTGTTGTCCACTGTAATTTCGACTGCACACCTGCTTACTTATTGAGCATATTAATATGTTGTTTCGCCTAATTATCTCTCTTGATATTTCTTAATGCTCTTTTTCTATTCTAGTAGCTCTTCAGTCCATATGTTACCCATTTTTTCCTGTTGTCGGCTTTTTCCTGTCTCACGCATAATATTATGCTCAGAAACACAGTTGACTACGTAATATTAGTACACAGAGTTGAGTAGCTTAGAGAGGCTCGTGGGTCACTTCAGTCGCTCCACAACAGACTACAAAGGGCACTTAGGGAAGCCCTTTGCTGCGGTTCGACACGGCTGACGACCTAAAGGCAAACTCTCGGCTGTTGCCTAAGAGCTATTACCTGTGGAATCTCCTCTCCCGCCAAATAGCTTCTGCAGTGGGTGCAGCACGCGATGTGCTGTGGGTAGCGAGGGGGGGGGGGGGGAGAGGGGGGATGGGAGGAACGATTGAGCTGTGCTACAGTGCCGACTCCTCTAGGCAGCAAAACAAGAATTAAATAACGCAGAAAAAATGAAATGTATCACTAGAGAGGATATTTTTGTACAATGAGACGACTTGAACGTTTTCATTGTCAGTGTTCCCTACCTTCTCCGCACATCGGAGGTTTGAGTTGCTGCCTTGCTTCGGCTTCATACTTAAACAATCTTCTACGTGAACTCCTTACATCTCTCTTGCATATTCAAAGCTGTACATTTCATTCAAGATAACAATCCTCTTTGCGATCGTGCTGGCAGTAACGCAGAATATCGGCCGATGTCCATTTCTTTCCAATAGCTATCAACATTACCTAGCAAACATGCTGTACGTGGTAAATATGTAGTAACCATTGTTTGTTTACTGCGTCTGTATTGCGTAGGGTTTCCGCAGTTTAATCTCTATCATATGTCAACAATTAATGCGGAAGCCATTTCTGATCAATCACGGGGTTTGACCGAAATCGTCTACAGAAAGGAAAAGAGGTCTGCAACTCCCCTCTGCAGAAACAGAAAAGAGTCGGTAATACTCAATGTACCCTTCGTCCAGGACGAGGTACAATCCCATCCGATCCCGGAAGTCCCCCCCCCCTTCCCCACAGGCCCAAAAAGGTTTTATCGAGCAAAAGAGGTTAGCTATAATTGATTAGCTTACCACTCGGCCCTTCTTTTCCGAATATTACCTTTTTCCATTTATATCCACATTGTTCCACAACCAGTGCATGTCCGGCTATTGTTGTACACTTGAATCCTGTGCCTTTCTAGTGGCAAGCGACTTAATGCTTTTGCTGTGTTCTTCATCCGTACCCTGTACTCGTGTTCTGACGTTTCCAAATCCCTAGAGTTTCGTCGTAATTTGAATGAAGTTTTATAAAACCAGAAATTTGTAGGTATACTTGGAAAAGGCCTAGTGATATGGGAAGATTTCATGTAGATTACGTCATGGATTCCGATATCAGATACTGGATTGTAAGACGTACACAGGAGCAGATATAGACTCAGATCACAATGTATTAGTCATGAAGAGTAGGCTGGCGCTTAAGAGATCATTGAAGAAGAATCATTATGTAAAGAAGTGGGATACGGAGCTACTAGGGAATGACGAGATACGCTTGAAGTTCTCTAAGGGTATGGATCAAGCAATGAGGAATAGCTCAGTAGGCAGTACAGTTGAAGAGGAATTGATATATCTAAAAAGGGCAATGTCAGAAATTGGAAAAAGAAACATAGGTACAAAGGAGGTAACTGCGAAAATACAATGGGTAACAGAAGAAACACTTCAGTTGACCGATGCGCACAGGAAGTACAGAAATTTTCAGGGAAATTCAAAAACACAGAAATAGTCTCTGAGGAATGAAATAGGAAGTCCAGGGAAGCTTAAACGAAATGGCTGCAAGAAAAATGTAAAGGTATCGAAAAAGAAATGATTGTCGGAAGGACTGATTCAGCATATAGGAATGTCGAAATAACCCTTGATGAAATTACAAGCAAGGTGGTAACATTAAGAATGCAACAGGAATTCCTCTGTTAAATGCAGAGAAGGGAGCGGATAGGTCGAAAGAGTATATTGACGGCCTCTATGAGGGGTAAGATTCGTCTGATTTGATAGAAGACGAAACAGGAGTCAACTTAGAAGAGATAAGGGATCCAGTATTAGAATCAAAATTTAAGACAGCTTCGGAGGAGTTAAGGTCAGCTAAGGCAAAAGGGATACATAGCATTCCATCAGAATTTCTAAAATCGTTAAGGGAAGTGGCAGATGCCGGCCGTTGTGACCGGGCGGTTCTAGGCGCTTCAGTCCGGAACCACGCTGCTACTACGGTCGCTGGTTCGAATTCTGCCTCGGGCATGGATGTTGATGATGTCCTTAGGCTATTTAGGTTTGCGTAGTTCTAAGGCTAGGGGACTGATGACCTCAGACATCAAGTTACATAGTGCTTAGAGCCATTTGATTCATTTTTTTTAAGTAGCAGCAAAACGACTATTCACGTTGGTGTGTAGAATGTATGAATCTGGCGACATACCAACTGTCTTTCAAAAAATGTCTTCCACAAAATTTCGGAGACTGCAAGAGCCGACAAGTGCGAGAATTATCGCACAATCAGCTTAGCAGCTCCTGCATCCAAGTTGCTGACAAGAATAATATACAGAAGAATGGAAATGAAAATTGAGGATATGTTAGATGACTATCAGTTTAACTTTAGGAAATGTAAAGGCACCAAAGGAGAAATTCTGACGTTGCGGTTGAAAATGGAAGCAAGATTAAAGAAAAATGAATACACGTTCATGGATTCGTTGATCTGGAAAAAGCGTTCGATAATGTAGAATGGTGCAAGATCCTCAATATTCTGAGAAAAAGTGGTGTAAGCTATAGGGAGAGACGTGTCACATACAGTATGTACAAGAGGGAATAGTAAGAGTGGACGACCAAGATTGAAGTGATCCGATTAAAAAGAGTATAAGACGGGAATATAATCTTTCGCCCCTAATGTTCAACCTGTACATCGAGGATGCAATGATTGAAATAAATGAAAGGTTCAAGAATGGATTTAAAATTCAAAGAGAATGGATGTCAGTGATACGATTCGCTCATGACAGTGCTATCCTGAGTGATAGTGAAGAAGAACTACATTCTACTGAATGGAGTAAACAGTCCAATGAGTACAGAATATGGATTGAGAGTATATCCAACAGACGAAAGTAATGAGAAGTAGCAGAAATTAGGCCAGTGAGAAGCTAAACATCAGGATTGATGGTCGCGAAGTAGATGACGTTAAGGAATTGTACTACCTAGGCTGCAAAATAACCAATGACGGACAGAACAAGAAGGACGTAAAAAGCAGACTAGCGCTGGCAAAGAGGGCATTCCTGGCCAAGAGAAGTCCATTAGAGTCAATCATAAGCCTTAATTTGAGGAAGAAATTTCTGAAAATGTACCTTTGGAGCACAGCAATGTATGGCAGTGAAACATGGACTGTGGGGAAACCGGAACAGAAGAAAATTAAAGCATTTGAAGTGTGGTGCGGTAGACGAATGTTGAAAATTAGGTTGGCTCATAAGGAAAGGAATGAAGAGGTTCTGCGCAGAAACGGAGAGGAAAGGAATATGTGGAAAGCACTGACAAGGAGAAGGGACAGGATGATAGTACATCTGGTAAGACATCAGGAAATGACTTCCATAGTACTAAAGAGATCTGTAGAGGGCAAAAACTGTAGGAGGAGGCAGAGACTGGATTACATTTTGCAGATAATTGAGGACGTCGTTTGCAAGTGCTACTCTGAGATACATGAAACCAGTCAGAAGACTGAAGAGTCAAGGAGTCAAAAAAGAAAAGAAAAACAATAGAGCCCCAGCTTCTTCCAAAAAGAGATCTGGAATGGAACCTAGGAGAAGAGCAACTGGAAGACCACGAACAAAGTGGAGAGATCAAGTGATTGATGATGCGATTCGAAGAAGATTTCAATGGCAGGAAATGCTTAATAGCAGACGGAGGAAGTAAAATAAGACTGAAAGAGGCTGTGTTCATAATCAGAAACGTTTCAGGAAGAAGCTGAAGTCTGAGCCCCAGCAATTTGTACTTTGTACGCTTTTCTTTAGGCGTGAGCATACTGAATTACACACACCTACTGAAATCGCTATTTTGTTTCACGTCACGTTTCGGTTAGGAAAGTTAAAATGTTCGTGATATCTTACAAATATTGTTATTAAGTTAGCAATCACTCTTTCGAAATCGTGACTTTTATCTTTTGTTTTGTTATTTTTGTATCGTATTTTATTTCATAGTACCAATGATGCACATTGTTGAGGAACGGTACAAACGTTCTTTTAACACCGGTCAATTTAGTCAGGTTCGTTTCCATATGGAACAGATATGCTCAGCGACTATGTTTTTTTAAAGTTGAGAAAGTGTGCAACAGTCAGTTGCTAATAATCTGTTTATTGCAGATCTAGTTTTCAACCAATGTACGGTTACCATCAGTGAGGTAAGATGCAAGGCAAATCATCGTTATTGCTTGTCAATACAAGCAGCTCCCATTAGACTACTCTTGCAGTATTTTAGTTCGCAGTCAACTGATTGCTGCACACTTTCTTCAAGCTGTCAGTTTCTTGCGTCTACGATTGGCGTGCTCTCCCATTTATTTTCACGTCTGTATTTCCACATAGATTAGAAACATATTAAATCATTTTGAAGGATATTTTAATTCACTGTATTTTCCAGATTCTCCCTAGTTAGAAGGCTGTATAGCACAAAAAGCTATTTGTGATGTAACCATGAAAATGGAAACTCTTGCCATACGTATTGCATGGCTGACATGAACTGGATATTACTTTTATCGTTCTAATACTTTCAGATATTTCTATTTCCTTCACTCTACATCCCCAGTTATTTTCTTTAAATATTTCCATATTTCCCACTTTCTGTAGGGCATAAAACGGTCTCTAATAACAACATTTTTTAGTATTTAAAGATATTTTAATAGTGCCTTTGGAAATACAAGAAAACGCTTCTTTATTTCGGCAGGTGACAAAAATACTCATTTTCTTGTAAATGTACACACAGATTTAAAATATCTTCAGAAATTACAAATCAACTAAGCGTAATATGGTCACACAAATGAAGCAAACGAAATTATTTTATTTTAATATTGGCTGATTTTGATATATGTGATCACCATCAGATATGTTGGTTATTCAGAACCGGTATATGAAACAAAACAAAACTCAAAACCTTGTAAACCCCGAGGTGTTTGTAACATCTGGCCTGTGTGTATATGACTGGCTAATGTTGTCTCCGCAACGGAATTCTTACGCCTACAAATGATTAAAATTACTCTGCCATTGAGCACCTACGCCAAGGAATTTCCATAAAACGAAGTATCACATTGTGGTAGTACCTCACTTCAGTATAGTGCATCAAACCAATCATTCCGGTAGCAACGCTACTAGAATTAATCACAACGTGGATACGTAAATTATTTGTTCTCAAAAACATGTAGAATGCAAGTTACTGTACAAATATCAGATTACAACCTACGTGTAATTTCGAGATTTTCAGAACGTGCACCGAAGAGCCAAAGAAACTGGTACACCTGCCTAATATCGTGTAGGATCCTCGCGAGCACGCAGAAGTGCCTCAACACGACCTGGAATGGAGTCGACTAATGTCTGAAGTAGTGCTGGAGGGAACTGAAATCATGAATCCTACAGAACTGTCCATAAATCCGTAAGAATACCAGGGGGTGGAAATTTCTTCTGAACAGCACGTTGCTAGGCATCCCAGATATGATCAATAATGTTCATACTTAGGGAGTTTTGTGGCCAACGGAAGTGTTTAAACTCAGAAGGGTGTTTCTGGAGCCATTCTGTAGCAATTCTGGACGTGTGGGTTGTTGCATTGCTTTGCTGGAAGTGCCCCAATTCCGTTGAAATGCACAATGGACATGAATGGATACAGGTGATCAGACAGGATGCTTACGTACATGTCACCTATCAAAGTCGTATCTAGACGTATTAGGAGTCCCATATTACCCCAACTGCACACACCCCACCATTGCAGACTCTCCGCCACCTTGAAACGTCCCCTGCTGACATGCAGGGTGTATGGATTCATGAGGATTTCGCCATACCCGTACATTTCCATCCGCTCGATACAATTTGAGACTCGTCCGACCAGGCAAGTCATTAACAGTCCAATGTCGGTGTTGACGGGCTCAGTCGATGCGTAAAGCTTGGTATTGTGCAATCATCACGGAAGCTTTGTGTCTTGTAGTCATTCGAAAGCCCATATCGATTATATTTCGCTGAATGGTTTGCAAGTGACACTTGTTGATGGCCCAGCATTGAAATCTGCAGTAATTTGCGAAAGGGTTGCACTTCTGTCACGTTGAGCGATTCTCTTGAGTCGTTGTTGGTCCCGTTCTTGCAGGATCTTTTTCCGGGCGCAGCGATGTTGGAGATTTGATGTTATGCCGGATTCCAGATATTCAGGGTACACTCGTGAAACGGTCGTACTGGAAAATCCCCACTTCATCGCCATTGCTATCTTGGAGATGCTGTGTCCCATCGCTAGTGCGCCGACTATAACACCACGTTCAAACTCACTTAAATCTTGATAACCTGCGATTGCAACAGCAGTACCCGATCTAACAATTGCGTCAGACACTTGCTGTCTTTATAGGCGTTGCCGATTGCATCGCCTTATTCTGCCTGTTTATATACATTAGAACGCACTCCCCCTCCCACCCCTCCATCCCTTTATTAGAAGAAAACAAAATTGGCTGATGCTACTTAGCTATGAGAAGTAGAAGTCTTTCACCGTGGCTGGCTCTCTCAGGAAACGTGCATTGAACACATTTACTGTCAGTGTTCCCCCCATCCGCCGAACCGGAGTGCGCATTATCACCACTCAAGCACGGACAGCAGTTGTACTGCGTCGATGATCTGCTCGTTGGGGCGTTCCCCATCGTTATGCAGTGTTCCAAGAGGATAGGACCCATGCAGATACAGCTCGCATGTTCCAAAACTGGGCTTGTGGATACGAGAGTGAAGCGTCGTATGTTCCCTGTCCACCACAAACGCCAGATATCTATGTTATTGAGCCTTTGTGGTCTACTTTGGAGGGATGAGTGAATAGTCACTATCCACTTTCATCATTGTTACCCGTAATTCGGACTATTTTGTAGAAAGAATGGTATAATGTTCCGTTCAAAACTATACAGAACCTGTATATATCCATTCCGAGACGATTGGAAGCTGTTTTGAATGCCTACTGCTTTCCTACACCGTACTGGGCATGTTGATGTATTTTTGTGCTACCATATTTTTGTCCACCTCGTGTATATCCAACACATCTGTTGTCAAATTGTCTGGAGTGTTTCTACCTTTACTTCTTCTTCTTCCACCTTAAGGGTTCTCTCGTTTTGTTGGTTACTGACTTCCCTGTGTATGACGTACTGCACTCGTCTTCTTTGCCATTGTTTATTCTACTCACAACAGCTACGCATCACGTGATCACGCAGTTTGACGACCGTGCTGTACCGAATTAACCGTGGCACGCGGTTTTGTATGGCCAGACGAGGACGGTGTATCCACATCTGTTATAGAAGCACTTGGAAAACGGACATGCCCACAACTGGTAGTGAATGAAGTCTTTCCTCAAATTGTGTTTGGACAAGTGGACGAAATAAACTAAACTGAACTCCGTCCGAACAGGTTTCGGAAGACCCTAACGCCACTGGCCGACCGTCGTGTCTTCCTCAGTATATAGGCGTCACTGGATGCGGATATGGAGGGGCGTGTGGTCAGCACACCGCTCTCCCGGCTGTTGTCAGTTTTCGTGACTGGAGTGCTACTTCTCAATGAAGCAGCTCCTCAGCTTTCTACACAAGGGCTGAGTGCACTCCGCTTGCCAACACCGCTCGGTATATCGGAGGGTCACCCATCCAAGTGCTAGTCAAGTCCGACAGCACTTAACTTTGGTGATCTGTCAAAGTTTGCGGAAGACCTTTGGCACTAATGGACGAAACCATTTCGAAATTCACTAGCAGCTATTTGGCGAAAACAAAGTCGATCTGAAACAGAAAGGCCGAATGCTTAGTTGAATGTCATTAGGATCCAGATTCTTAACCATCGCTACATCTCTTTTAGAAGTGACCTTGTACGGAACGCTGCCCCTGTTGGATATAAATCCAGTGTCATCGAGTCCATTTCTAGTGAGACTTTTCTACGTAAATGCTATGATGACTTTTTCTGGCGCCACAGCCAAAATTTTTCCATTTCGGAGATGACAATCTGTTTCCAAATAACACCAAACTTCGAGGCAGGGTCAGATGAATAAAGAAAGGAAAGTTCCTCCGCCGCGCGAAAGAACAGAAAGAAAATCACAACCTCGTTCTCGGTTGGACACTTGAGATTCAAGCTAATATAGCAGTGAGAGTTATTGCCCTGCGGGGCCACCGTGGGAATTCCCGGGCTGCCAGCCGAGAGAGAGGAATTGTCCTCCGGGCGCCGCGCTCGCCCGCCGCACTCCTTCCACTTTTCCGCGGCTATTTCCTTCCACGTCCCTTCCGTCTCGCCGTTCGCTGCGCCCAGATAAAGGAGGGACGATCCCCTGCTGATGGCACGTGACAAATGGCCGACCAGGCATTTTCAATTTCTTCCAGCAGAAGCTGAGGTGGCCAAAGGGTGGAGGAGCGGGACGGTGGGGTGGAAGGGTAGTGGGGTGGGGGAAGGTTAGTGTGGGTCCGCGCTGTGCGAAGACGAATTAACTCGCCGGCGGCGGCGGCGGCAGCGCTGCCCCGACCCGGCGCGGGGATTCACCGCGGGGACTGCGGGGAGTCCCGTACGTGTTGGCCAGAGTGGAACAGGCTCCTTGCCGTTCTGGTCCGAGATTGCGTGGTGCGCGCCCTGTCCGATAAAGGAATCGGGGTCAGGAAGTAGTTCTCTCCCGGGAGATCTGCCGACCCCATCTTTGTTTCCTCAAGTGACCGATTATTCAACCTGACGGCGAAATAGGAAAGGACGCCTCTCCTGTAAGGGCTTCGCCTTCCGTTCTTTATTTAGTATACCACTCTTCCAACGCACAAGAGGACGGGGCTGCTTGCGGATACGCTGAGGGGCAAATGGAACTTGCTTCGCAGAATTAGTTTATCTAACAATTGTGAGCAGAATTCTCGTATGAGAAAAGAAAGGTAAGTGAATCTTCAACATCAAGCAAAAGTTAATTAAAATTACAAAATTCAACTATTCTTTGAAAAGTTCCAGAAGGAATGAAACGTAAATGTTGAACAGACCTTCGATATCGGAGTGATATATTCTTTAAGGTACTATACCAGCAAGTTGCTCTAGTATTATACGTCTATTACACTGATACCATGAGATGTTGAAATATCCCCTTGGAAAAATTTATAAATGACAGTGCTGTAAGACCTCTACGTTATTTGATTTTCAGACAGCTGAGCAAAACTGAACGTGCTCAGACATCTCTCTCTTCACTTATTCTGATCAACATTAAACTGACACACAATATTTTTTTAGCGCAACGCAATCTGACTTTCAATAACCCCTACAAAAGAATGGTCCTGACTAATAATAACCTATATCTTTCACGAATCACTTACCTCACAATAATCTGCGTTACTCAAACTACTGCAATACAGCGAGCGCCAATACTGCAAGCTAAATAAAAGATTCTAACTACTGAAGGCACAAACTATTGATAGGCACATTTAGCAAATGAAAGATTTTGATAGAGAACAAACAATGTATTTACCTTGATAGTGCTCAAAAATCACTATATATATATATATATATATATATATATATATATATATATATATATATATATATCAGTTCATGACATCCAGTCTTACAAATTTCCTTTTTCTGACGGACACACGTCCAGATCGTCCCCTCCCGAAACCCTGCCGTCTCTCTCGACCACTGCTGGCGGCTCACCTCCAACTGCGCAACGCTACGCGCTGTTCACATCCAACTGCCCAACACTACAGTAGCGAATATTCCAACAATGCCAACCAGCCACAGAGTGCAAACAGCACAGTCAGTGATTTTGTTGTTACCAACATAAAAACCTTATCAGCCTACTTACAGTGTTGCTCATATATGTGTTAATGCTAACAAAATTTTTGCCACAATATTCAGGATAAAAAAATGTATATATTGCAACGTACTGAATTTACAAACAGAATGAAAAAAAGGGCAGAACAGATTATAAAACAAATTTAATGATAATAAGATTAATAAATAGTGTAGATTAGGAATAATTAGGTGTCAGCGAACCAGTGGCAGACGATTTGGTTAAATGGAACAGTTGAAGTGTGATTGGTCTGGACGTATACGTCTAATTCTGCTGTTACCAGAACACATTAGAGAGAAGAATAGTGAAAAATAATTATAAATTAGATGCACTTTTAATTCAGTTTCATATAAATGAATTAATAGTTTGCGCACTTTTGTAGGTGAGAGATACATTAAGCTGTAGGCTATCTTATGAAATTATAGTGTAATATTCACATGAAGAAATGAGATTTTTTTATTCTATTGTGGTTGTAATTTATTTAAACTCTGCTTCGCTTTCTAAGTCATTATCTAGTGACTACCCAGAATATTTGCCATATGCATAAAAACGGCAGCATCTTCACAATTTTGTTTCATTTTGTTTTGGTTTGGAAAAGGTAACTCTTCCAGATGTTTTGACAGTTTCTACACAATATCTGGACTACGTGCACAAACTGTCAAAACGTCAAGAACACTTAAAATATTTTGTACACGTCTCAACTTTTCTACATAATCACGAGGCAACGGCTTAAAAGGGGAAATCGTTTGTGAAATTAAAGAAAAGTGTAGGTAAATAACAGCTTAAATGGGGAAAATTCCTCTTTCATTCAGTAAGTAGGTAAGTTGCTATGGTACCCTCAATTTTCTTCCCATAGTACAGAGTGCAGTTTTCACAGCCACTAGACAGCAGACCCTGTGTAATTTACTCGTACATTGCCAAATAAATGAATAATAAATAAAATAAGAATACAAATTTTCACAGGTTGGATAATTCATTAAATTTCGAGTCTCTTTCAGACACAGAGTGACAAGGTAAAATTATTACTACATCCCGCTTTTGTCTCTATTATTCAAAGATAAACTCGAACCTGCTTGCGGTAAAGCAACAAACATCGGTGTACTGGCAATCACTCACAGCAGTATTACTATACAACACGCTACGAGCACCACATACCATCATGTTTAACAGAATGAATCATAAAAAATGTGTGGGCATCCTTGCCTCTCTTAGTAATTTTTAATCCAAGTTCCGTCATTGTCAGTCAGTTTTTGAACGGTTACATCTAACGACCATGTCTCACTGCCATTAATCGAATTTGATAACATATATTACTTTTAAAAGTTTATTTTCAGACTATCAGATGGTTAGTTTCGAATACCGTATTTACTTATTCAATTTACCTACAGCACCCTTCACTATTTTTTACTCGTCTGTTAATTTTTCTGCTGCATCCAGCAGTCGTAATTAGAAAAGTGAGTCTCCCATTTCATTGTCACTTTGTACTATACTCTTTTCCTCGTGATGGTGACACTATTTTTTGCTGTAATTTAAATTAATTTTAAGTCCTTCCTTTAAACTTGCTGCGTCGGGTTCATTGGTTCCTTGTTGACTGCAGGCAAATGGTATATCCTCAACAGCAAACCGAATGTTATTCATATATATCACAGTTTGTAACATCATACTGTCCTGCCATTCTAAATGCTGTTGTAAAATTCACATTTATATTATGTACTACACTAACTCATTTCAGCCGGCCGCGGTGGCCGTGCGGTTCTGGTGCTGCAGTCCGGAACCGCGGGACCGCTACGGTCGCAGGTTCGAATCCTGCCTCGGGCATGGGTGTGTGTGATGTCCTTAGGTTAGTTAGGTTTAAGTAGTTCTAAGTTCTAGGGGACTTATGACCTAAGATGTTGAGTCCCATAGTGCTCAGAGCCATTTAACACATTTCATATGAGAGAATTTTTTTTGGATTGTCAGTACAGATTTGGGTGAATCTTTGTGAAAAGCTATTTTCAGCTTCCTTAAATCTAGGACTAGTTAGTAATTAACACTCGTTACTCAGGATTATAATTTCATCACTAACGGATGACGCTTCGTGCTACATCCCTCCCTAATACCAAATCGTTATTTTGCCTGATTAATATGCGTTTGTGTTTGCTGTCACCATTCTATTGGAGCACGTAATAAGGAAACTGGAAATAATTCCAGTTTCTTTGAAAACGTTTCCGCCAGTTTTAATCATTGATACTGAAAGGACACATCCCAGCGCTTTCCTCTTATTCATACCACGAATAGGTTTATACGCAGTACCATTCTCGCCTTTAATTTCACTTATAACAACTGTAGTTCCATTTCATCTCTGGAGCTACAAAAAATGTTGAATGTAAACCATGAATCCATATACTATATCCTCTCTCTTGGTAGTGTTAAAAGAATCTTTCAAATCTTTAGATGTTTCAAGTCCTTTAAAGAGACACATAAAGTTTAGTTCTGAGCTTGGTCATATAGAACACTGGCATACTAAGATCATTGAAGCGACAACCCCCTAATCTTTTCCGGCTTGTGTGAAGTGAACTCGCAGTCATTTGAAAGTGTGGATACACCGATTTCCATACTTCCAATGCCTCCAGCTCCGCTCTCATTTTCTGTATGCGATGCAAATCAGGTGCAACACAAGCAAATACGTCGCTCAAGTAAGGCATATATAATAATAGTAACAGTAAAAACAGTTACACCTTTTTCAACTGTCCAATATACAAATTAACTAATGAAATATCATTACTATCCACTATAAGTTCTTGATATATATGGTTCTACAGTGACCGTGCCTCCTCTTACATCATCTCGAAGACAGTCGGGAAAGTTTTGTAGTCTTGTCATAAGTGAACCGAAAACAGAATCCATCAGCCCCACAGGTTTTCATGAACCCGATCTAATTCAAATTAGTTTATGAACTGTTGAAAATACATGGTGACATCTTTTCAATTTTACGGGTATGCTCTATTGACGAACATTAATTCCATAATTTTCCAGCACAAACAGATATTAGTTGTTTCACAACTCCTATGCGAGTCTTTAGAAGAGACTTAGTACACAAAGTTTGCACAGGGAATCGTTGTCTGGAAATGTATCGGTTGGCTGTGAAATAAGTTCGAAGACCGGACCACTCAAATTTTCCGTTTGTCGGTACACACACAACAGGTGTGACCAATGTTTTTTACAATAGTCCTGCGAAAGTTTCTTGCAGCTGTGCAGCTGTTGTTGTGGTCGGACGAAACTAGTGTGTGATGTAATTACAATAGGGAGTCACGATAGTGCCTCTTTTTAGCTTGTGTTCGTGCCTTGGAGCGAGGGATCTGAAAGTGATGCGATCATAAAACTTATTTTACATATAAAGGGTCCATTTCCAGATATGGGTATCTTATCACACCCTGTATACGTTACAGTGCACACAATCAAATTTGGTTGTTAAATAAAATACTCGTGATCTCAAGTATAATAATCTCGTAAGCAATCGTTGTTTCAGTTAATGTTTATGTTTCTAAATACATATTGTGACACATGGTTCTTGACTACCTTTTCAAGTTTGAAGGTTGGAAACCTCAACAGTATCTATGTGGGTGGTGTATTGCTGTTTAATGTATGACTGTTATACAGCTCTACTGGATACTTACAGTTATCCAGTCACCGGCCCACTTCGTGTATGCAAATACTGGTAGCTGCCACACCCAGGTAGGAACTAACTCTTTTGTGAACAGAGAATAACTTCACGAGAAATTGTATAAAAGTGAGGGCCTGTCCCCGACACATTTGAATTCCCCAATCGCGTCAGTTCGGTAGTGACCGTAGCTTTCGCTGCAGAAGAGTGAAACGCACTAGCCAGTAATAACTTTCTACGCAACTTTACACTGTTACTGGATATAATTTTCCTTTTCCAAGTCCTATCACCGCTGAATGCTGTGTTCGTTAAATTTGCTGTGTGGTCGCGGTTGTCCGGAAAAGAGCTACAATACCGGAGTAAATAATTTTCCTCCGAAGGGGGTGGCGGGCATTTTATAACGTTGGAGGGTGCTGATACACATCCCCCTTTTTTTCCCGACATTCCATGCGGGCGTCACCGAATCGATTTCCGCCGGGCTACTGTGTGCTGGTAGCGGAAGCTGGATCTCCAACATTCAACAGAACTCCGCAGCAGACATCAAGGGCCACTCGTGGAAATTAACTCTTCGTTTTCTGTTTTCTCTCTCGCCGGTCTGGTCTCCATGACGACGTGTGCCCGTGTGCGTCCCTTTTTCTGTTTTTTTTTTCCTCCCTTTTCTACGTTTGATTTATGAAGAGACATGGAGAGAAGTGTAACCAAAAAAAGGTTTGACGTGGAAAGAGGGAAGCGAGTCCTAAGCAAGTTTCAACAATTTCGAGGTAATATTTCGTTTTCTGTTCCTTAAATTAATTACGAACCAATATTTTCGTAGGATTGGGATGCCTGTTCATCACGTTTCGTTTATCCAGAACAAGGGTCTGCAAAAGGCACGAAATTGGTCCTTTCTCTGCAATCGAAACAAAAATATTTTCTGCGTATCAGTCGTAAAGAGAGCTATCTCTGTCACTGTAACTGCGTTGCGTAGGTACGTGAATGGAATTTCGTGTGTTTATGCTTTTTGGCACAGAATTCAGTGCTTCGATTACTAGTGGCAGGCACCGACATGATTCGAAAAGAAAAGTTCGAAAAATTCATGGTGAAGGGAAATTCATGTAGATTTTATTCATTCCAAATACCAGGGTATTTTCCGTTAAGAATTTTGTTTTGCTTTCCATGTCGCACGGAAAAACCCTCTCACTCGAGAGGTTCTTTATCATTGAAGACTGAAATTCCCTGTTAAAGACTTCATTTTCGTCATTGAATATACGTTCATTAAAAATCCACTGTTGCAATTCTGGTGGCGGTGGTGGTGTGTTGGGGCTTATGGGTGCTCAACATCGAGGTCATCAGCGCCCTGACACACATTAAAAGGAACGAATGTGGACAGACCTAAGAAAACTAAAGCACACACTCAAACAAAGCAGGAAAAGAAGGAAAATGCTACCTAAGAAAGCAACATAGCAACAAGAATGTCACAGGAAATTGTTATTGGCTGGCCACATAAAATATGGGCGAGCTAGTCAAACAGTGAGCAAATTAAAATCCTCTCCCTAAAATCTTTGTAAAAACATTTGACAGGGCACAGAACTTTAAAACTGATCTTGTCATTTTCAAGTGCGGAACAGGTGCTGAAAGCGCAGCAATGGACATCAGTATGAGGGTCACTCCAAAAGAAACGCACACAATTTTTTTTTAAATCCATCTTCCAAGTTTGAAAGTTTTACAGTGTGTAGATACATCTTTTAGGAACAATATTTTCATTTCTCCACGTAATTTCCATCCCTCTAAACTGCATTACGCCATCTTGTAACCAGCGCCTGAATACCCGCACGGTGAAATTATGGACCAACCTGTTGGAACCACTGTTTTACCAAGCGTGCACAAGGGAGTCATCATCTTCAAACCTTGTTCCACGTAGAGAGTCTTTCATTTTCCCAAAGAGATGATAGTCACATGGAGTCAGGTCTGGACTGTAAGGCGGTTGTTTCGGTGTTGTCCATCCGAGTTTGTGATCGTTTCCATGGTTTTTTGACTGACACGTGGCCGTGCATTGCCGTGCAACAGGAAAACATCCTGCTTTTGCCGATGTGGTCGAATACGACTCAGTCGAGCTTGAAGTTTCTTCAGTGTCGTCACATTTGCATCAGAATTTATGGTGGTTCCACTTGGCATGATGTCCACAGGCAAGAGTCCTTCGGAATCGAAAAACACCGTAGCCATAACTTTTCCAGCAGAAGGTGTGGTTTTGAATTTTTTTTCTTCGGTATATTTGCATGATCCGACTCCACTGATTGCCTCTTCGTCTCTGGTGAAAAATGATGGAGCCATGTTTCATCACCTGTCACAATTCTTCCAAGAATATTGCCGTGCCCGCTTTCATCACGTAACCTGCTTGCCCACCGACTAACTGTACTGCGATCGACAGCAGCATCTCGATACACCTTTTTCAACCTATTGTGGATGTTTCCCGCTGTCTCGTTTTCACAGCACAGGAATTCTATGACAGCAATTTGCTTCTGACGAATGTCAAGTGTAGCAGCCATCTTGAAGACATGCTGTGACGGCGCCATTCACGGGAACAGGTTGAACTAAGTTTGAAAACAAGCGGGAAGGATGTATCTACACACTGTAAAACTTTCACACATGCAGAATGAAAACTGTATTTTTACAAAAATAGTGTGCATTTCTTTTGGAGTGACCCTCGTAAAAACAGTAAAAATAATGGGAGCCTCTAGTGCTCCTGTCAGCCTGTCACGTATACCGTTGTCACTTCGCAGACAGGATAAGAACACATGAAAATTCATGTTTATTGCACATGTCAGAAACTTTTCGTTTTGACCGGTACACCTTTCGTTACTGAGGTTTGCAGTATGCATAAGTTTTATGTCATGTCTTTTTATCCTGCCTGTCACATAACGATGCTGTACGTGACAGGCTGACATGAGGACTGGAGAATGACTTCAGTTTTGTTGGTTTTAATGATGACTACTGCTGTGCTTTGAGCAACTGTCACCCACTTGAAAAATGATCGTAAGGTCGACATTGCTATAGTGGTACACTCAGCGGCGAAAACGAAATATTTCACAAAATTATGCGCGACTCTGAACAGACAGAAAGTGTTTCGTCGTAACGACAAGCGCGGGTACGAAGATGATGAACGCAAGAGCAGAGAAGGCTGAGAGACGTCGTCAGCCAATACTACGCTGACTAGGATCGCAACACGACAGGAGCGGCATCAATCCGAAGAGAATATAAGCGCCGCTCCTGGCAGCATCTGCCGGACGGTAGCAGACAGACAGTAGCAGACCCGGACTTGAAACCACCCACTAGAACAGAGGCACTAGAACAGCCGTTATTAGTGATCCGTAGGAAATTATATGAATTACTTGTATGGACATTGTAAATAACGAAGGACATTGATTACTTGGATGTCGTCATTTGATTGCGACCCAAAGTTAAGTATTGTCAATCTACTTTAATTTAATAAAAAGCATTAATGTGATTTGCTTAAATCTTTGTTTAGCTATCCGAGAAAGCAGCATCCCTTAGGCATCCTGTAAGAGACGAGTAGGCAGGACACCACAGGAAGTATAATTGATGACTAAAATTTTCGCAACGCAGGCCCTCAAAAGCAGTAGATTGAAGGATGTAGAAGTGTCGAAGTAAATACAAACTGTCTTACCAGTATATATCTTTTACATGTTTCTGTGGACCCTTGGTGTGTGTCTCCATAAATGCAGACAAACACTCGAGACCATACACTCATCCGCACACACACACACACACACACACACACACACACACACACACACACACACACAAAGAGAGAGAGAGAGAGAGAGCAATCAAATCTGAGACAAGGAAAACGTATCATGTAGGTGGTTCATGGGAAATAGCACGTTTTTATTTGATTATTATGAATCTAAATGGCTCAAATGGCTCTGAGCACTATGGGACTTAACATCTGTTGTCGACAGTCCCCTAGAACTTAGAACTACACTCCTGGAAATTGAAATAAGAACACCGTGAATTCATTGTCCCAGGAACTGGAAACTTTATTGACACATTCCTGGGGTCAGATACATCACATGATCACACTGACAAAACCACAGGCACACAGACACAGGCAACAGAGCATGCACAATGTCGGCACTAGTACAGTGTATATCCACCTTTCGCAGCAATGCAGGCTGCTATTCTCCCATGGAGACGATCGTAGAGATACTGGATGTAGTCCTGTGGAACGGCTTGCCATGCCATTTCCACCTGGCGCCTCAGTTGGACCAGCGTTCGTGCTGGACGTGCAGACCGCGTGAGACGACGCTTCATCCAGTCCCAAATATGCTCAATGGGGGACAGATCCGGAGATCTTGCTGGCCAGGGTAGCTGACTTACACCTTCTAGAGCACGTTGCGTGGCAGGGGATACATGCGGACGTGCATTGTCCTGTTGGAACAGCAAGTTCCCTTGCCGGTCTAGGAATGGTAGAACGATGGGTTCGATGACGGTTTGGATGTACCGTGCACTATTCAGTGTCCCCTCGACGATCACCAGTGGTGTACGGCCAGTGTAGGAGATCGCACCCCACACCATGATGCCGGGTGTTGGCCCTGTGTGCCTCGGTCGTATGCAGTCCTGATTGTGGCGCTCACCTGCACGGCGCCAAACACGCATACGACCATCATTGGCACCAAGGCAGAAGCGACTCTCATCGCTGAAGACGACACGTCTCCATTCGTCCCTCCATTCACGCCTGTCGCGACACCACTGGAGGCGGGCTGCACGATGTTGGGGCGTGAGCGGAAGACGGCCTAACGGTGTGCGGGACCGCAGCCCAGCTTCATGGAGACGGTTGCGAATGGTCCTCGCCGATACCCCAGGAGCAACAGCGTCCCTAATTTGCTGGGAAGTGGCGGTGCGGTCCCCTATGGCACTGCGTAGGATCCTACGGTCTTGGCGTGCATCCGTGCGTCGCTGCGGTCCGGTCCCAGGTCGACGGGCACGTGCACCTTCCGCCGACCACTGGCGACAACATCGATGTACTGTGGAGACCTCACGCCCCACGTGTTGAGCAATTCGGCGGTACGTCCACCCGGCCTCCCGCATGCCCACTATACGCCCCCGCTCAAAGTCCGTCAATTGCACATACGGTTCACGTCCACGCTGTCGCGGCATGCTACCAGTGTTAAAGACTGCGATGGAGCTCCGTATGCCACGGCAAACTGGCTGACACTGACGGCGGCGGTGCACAAATGCTGCGCAGCTAGCACCATTCGACGGCCAACACCGCGGTTCCTGGTGTGTCCGCTGTGCCGTGCGTGTGATCATTGCTTGTACAGACCTCTCGCAGTGTCCGGAGCAAGTATGGTGGGTCTGACACACCGGTGTCAATGTGTTCTTTTTTCCATTTCCAGGAGAGTACTTCAACCTAACTAACCTAAGGACATCACACACATCCATGCCCGAGGCAGGATTCGAACCTGCGACCGTAGCAGTCTCGCGGTTCCGGACTGACCGCCTAGAACCGCTAGACCACCGCGGCCGGCTATTATGAATCTTACCGCATATTAACATCAACACAGCTGGACTACAGACACTGCCATTACTGAAAAGGCAAAGAAATTTATTTTTTGAAAGGCACATCAAAAAATAGTTTCCATCATTGGCGATGCATTCCTGAAGAGTGTCGTGGTGGCTCCCCATTACGTCTACTATCTTTTCTTTAGGAATGACCTCTACCTCTTTTGGGATTGCAACTTTCAACTTACCAGTAAAGTGTGGACTCAATCTGAAAAGAAATGCTTTCGACCTTAAGGAAACCCTCACAGGGAAATGTCAGATTCTGGAAGATCAGGTGATCTAACCGGCCACCGCATCGTAAGTATAATCGAAGAGAAAAATGACACCACAATGTAGTCTATGATCCACTGGCTGTAATGGCTGTAGCGCCAACTTGCTAAAACCGTATAGCATTTAGACGCCAATGTGCTTGCAGCATTCAGATCAATGTTTGCGTGATCAGGATCGTAAGATTTGTCAGAAATGAGACAATCTGGTGAACTGTGTCCAATACTGTTGTGCGGAAATTACAAAAAAATGGTTCAAATGGCTCTGAGCACTATGGGACTTAACAGCTGTGGTCATCAGTCCCCTAGAACTTAGAACCACTTAAACCTAACTAACCTAAGGACATCACACACATCCATGCCCGAGGCAGGATTCGAACCTGCGACCGTAGCAGTCGCGCGGTTCCGGACTGCGCGCCTAGAACCGCGACACCACCGCGGCCGGCGCAGAAATTACATATACTCGCTTTACCTCCCGCCCATAACTGTTGAGCCACTTGCAGGTTATAAGAACGAAACGTTAAATCCTGTTTCACAATCCTCTGCAGAGACGTATCTGGGATATGTAATGTTCTAGAATGGCGACGGACAGATCGCTGTGTGGTTTTGTTGGAGAGCTGGACGACCACATCGGATATTTTCCGTTTTTTCTTGTGATACGGTACACTACAGCATCACCAGCCTTCCGTGGTCTAACTGTGTTGGTGAGCCAGACAGTATAAACCGTAGGGCAGTGACAGTAGGCCACTGCAATACACTTTGGAGGTGTGATGGTGGGACTCTGAGTCCCATACCACCCTGCAACGGTGACAGTACTCTTCTGTCCGGCATAAAAAGGTAGACTGACATGGGCAGGTAGGATTGCAAAGCCGTGGACGTGGAATCGAGGGCTAGTACTGGCAAAGGAGGCGGCTGTGGTGGGCGTGCCAGGCCCAGCCTTAGTCACGTTCGGAAGTCGATTCCTCGTGCATGGTCAGCAGAAGCGGATGGCGATGCCAGTGACGTGGATGTGTAGTCCCAACATGGTGTAGCCCATGGACACTGTCCCGTAGGGCAGGCACTTTCTCATAGAGCCGCCGCGCGTTGTTGCGTATGGTCTCCTTGAGGGGGACGATACCTGCTTCCCCGTGGAGAGTCACAATCAGTGTGAGTGGCGGGGTGTGCAGGCTCCACCTGAGAACCTTGTTCTGCAGGCGCAGCAACGTCCACATCCTGGTGACACCAATCGTGGCCCATGCAGTGGAGCCATACGTGAGGGCCGGCAGGATAACGGCCTGTTAGATACGGAGCTCGGTAGGCAAGTTAACTTCCCTACTGCGGAAGAGGGGGCACAAGGCCCTGGTCAGCTTTTGCCCCTTGTTGGCGACATACTCTACATGACAGTGGAACAGCAGCTTGTGGTCCATCCGGACCCCGAGATAGGTGGTCGTCGGGAACCAGGGCACCTGCACGCCTGCAAACGAAATTTTGCGGAGGAGCACTGGACTCCGTTTCGTGAAGTAGGCCGCCGTAGTTTTGGCGGCATTAAGATCGATTTTGTTTGTCCAGCACCAGGTGATGGTGGCGTCCACCTGTCGTTGGCGGCGGACGATGACGGCGTCAGTGATACGTCCAGTGGTATAGAGTGCAGTGTCATCAGCATATTGTGCCAAGTGGCACTCAGGGATGACTGGCATATCATTCACGTAGATGTTAAAGAGAATGGGAGATAGCATGGATCCCTGTGGAGTGCGAGCTGTCAGAAGTCATCTACAATCTTCTCATATATGTCTGGCATTTGGGTCTGCATTAGCATCTTGTGCACGAGGTTGTCGGTCCAGATCTTATGGTAGGCGTTCTGCAAGTCCAGAAAAACCGCAGCTGTCGACTTGGCGGGGTTGAAGCCTTTTCTGACGTGTTCAGTCATTTAGAGAACCTGAAATTTGGCAGAGAGGTGTGAAGTAAAGCCGAATTCTTCACGTCGGGTCGTCCCAGCCGCCGCCAGAGGTTGGGAAATTCGGTAGAGGATCACGGATTCAAGGACTTTCCCCATGGTGTTTAAGGGGCTGATGGACCTGTTGTTGGTGGGGACTGTAGGGTCCTTGAACCGCTTGGGGATCGCAATGAGCTTGGCTTGCTTCCACTGAGAGGGGAAAAGGCCATACAGGAGACAACCATTTAAGATCTTGGTGAACAAGAGTAGAGGCATGTGCGGTAGGTGGCAAAGATGTTCATTTAAAATTCCGTCCAATCCAGGGGCTGACCGGCCACGTTTCCGTCGTAGGATCCGCTGGACTTCTGCCATGGACGTCAAGTGGGGGCAGATTGAGGTGGATGGGTGCAAAAACCAGCAACAGCTGTCAAGACATCGTGTTCGTCCCGTAGTTCGTCTGGCGAAAGGTACTGGACAAGGAGATGGTTTTGGGCTTCGAACGCATCCGCCAGCGTTTCCACAATTTGTAGGGTATCATATGACAAGCCCACTGCTGTGCGAAGAGGATGGGGCAGTCGCTGGCATAGAACGTCGCAGGGCGTGAATGACAGCCCAGTCGGAGTTATGGTGTGGGAGGAAACTGGACACGCGGTCCTCCCATTGTTCAGACCTCCAGTCGGCGAGCCGGCGACAGAATTAGCGCTCGAGGCGCCTCATTTGGCGTTTGTCCCGAGGATCGCGGAACTGCTTCCAATGCCAGCGGTAGCGGTTCTTTTGCACTTTCAGTTCCTGCAGCAGGGGAGGCAAATCGTCTAGGGGGGCTAAAGCCCGAGGGACAGTGGAGGTGGAGAGCTTCACTGCTTTCTGGATTTTGGCGGTAAGGTAATCCACAGGACGGTCGATATTGGCCAATGTTGTCAAGTCGAGGTTGTGCCTAGTGGTGTTATTAAGTACCCTGGGGAACTTGTCCCAATCGGTGTGGGTCACAGTGGAATGAACATCCAATGAAAGAGCAGCATCAGTGAGATGTAGGTGGACTGGGTCATGGTGAGAGGCCAATTCAAGGAGAACTTCCAGGGAAAACCGAGCAGCGACGTTTTTGAATATGACCACATCCAGAACGTCTGGCTGGCAGTTGTAATGGACTGGGATATGGGTAGGTCCGCGGGGGCCATAGATTGACAGTGTGAAAGTGTCCTCCGGGTCAAGGAGGAGGTGGCATTTGGGGTTAGAGACCCGAGAATGCCAAGCCGGGTGCTTCCACCCCAATAATGAGCCTGTTGAAGGACGTTAATGTGCAAAGGTCCGCTTCGAGCAGAGGCTTGTTGGGGCTCAAGTGTGCTGATGCAAAGGTAACGGCACCAAGACATGGGGAAATGGTAACCGCAGTGGCCTCTATGTGTTCCATTGGCTGGAGAGTCTCCTGGGTATGGACAAGTGCTTTGTGAAGGAACACAGCCATGCCCCCACCACGGCGGTTGAGGCGGTCATAGCGGTAACACACCATTTTGTGAAGGCATAAATTGTCCGCCAGTTTAAGGTGTGTTTCTGTGACCATGAAAATATCCACTCAATGGTCATGGAGGAAGGCATTCAGCTCTGTCTTCATCCGTTTTATGCCATTGGCATTAAAAATGCAGGTGACAAGATCCAGATGAGGCTGGTGGTCGAGCCGCCATTACAGCAATATTTGACTTAGCCCTTCCACAAGTCGGTGACTTTGGAGAGCCCATCCTCTGACCGACAGATTTTGTGGGCAGTGTCATGATTAACAGGCCAGATTTGGGGTCGCGTGAATAAGCTGATGACCTGGAGGATGTCATGCATGTCCTCGCGAAAGGGCTTCTCATCTGCTGCCACTGGGGGAGGGTCACAGGTGGGCTGCTTGCCACTGCGGCGGGTAGGGGCGGGTGTAATTGTAGGCAGGGTGGGGGTAGGGGCAGAAGGCTGGGATACAGCCACAGGTGGATTGGAGGGGGCTGCAGCTGGCTCCTGTAGTGGTTGTGTAGGGGAAGCCGTCAAGGAAGATGGACAGTGATGTGGAGACTGGGCTGCAGCAGCAAAGGAGGACTTGGGAGTCTGGGCAGAGGGGGAAACAGATGCCTCAGAAACGTCCAGTGGCTGAGTGGCTGGTCCCACAGCACCTGCTGCAGGAGGTGTACCAGGCTGGCCCCGCAAAGTAGGAAATTTGGTGGCGTCCCGTTGCAGTGGGGGAGGGCTATTAGCTCTCGGTTTCTTTTTGGGAAGGCGTGAAGACTCCAATGCCTTCTGGTAAACAGGGCACCCCCTCCAGGATGCCATGTGGTGAGGATCGTGGCCTGAGTCCAAACACCTGGTGCATGTAGGTTTCTCCCAGGTGGGTAGTGTGCAGTTCTCCACTAAATGTGGGCTGGCACACTTAACACTGCTATGGTAGGAAGCAGTAATTCCCAGTATGTCGGAGACGCTGGCATTTGCAACAGACGAAGGGCCCATTTCAGCCCTCGTATGATTCAGTCTGGACCTTCATATACAGAAGGTACCAGATTTGGTAAATCCACTCTACGTCTTTCCTCCAGGAAAGGGAGACGACATGCGTAGGACAGGGTATCAGCACCTGGGTCTCAGGAACTCTCTTGCTATACTGGTGGACCAAAGGATCCTCAAAACGGAGCCAAAGCAGTTCCTCCTTGACCTACCCTGCTGTAACTTCTGGGGGCAAGTCCTCAATGACGATTTTGGTCTGGCAATTGCCCGACGTCTGGTGGGTAAAGTAAGGCATTGCCCTTGTTTTGACAAATTCGAGAACTGTAAGATAGTCGTCCCTACTGTCAAGCAGGTATTTCACATGATCCTTTTGGTAGACAGCCCTCAACTGGCCGAAGATGAGCCGCAGGAACTCAGAGTTCAGTTCTGTATAATTAGTGACATCATAAACCACAATAGGGGGTATCCTCTCTTTTTTCAGAGGGCTGGATGGTGTCTCCTACCAGGGAGGGTCGTGAACAGTATCCATGTCCGCATCCACCGGACAATCCGGTGCTGTGTCCCCTGGGAGGGAGACATCGGAGCTCGAACGGCGATCACCTCGGCCCGCGTGGGTGGACGAGCGCCTGGAGCGTCTGGAGCGACGGCCAGACCAGAGGACTTTCCAACTGGGTCGGGGCGCCCAGAACACTCGCCACAGGGGCGGGACAACGGAGGTAGAGGTGCACTCATAGGTACAGCCAAGTGGTGGTCAGACACAGCCGAGGTGGCCGCGGCCTCATCACGGGAAAGATCAGTTACTAAGCGATCAGAGGGGTCGTCGGACAACGACGGCACTGACGAACGGTCCCTGACACGAGAAGGTGGACAGTCGTCACGGGGGTCGGGGTCAGTGGTACCCACTGGCGATTTGTGGCGATTGGCGCCATTGAAACGATCCTTCGCCCGCTGCGAGGTGGGCGGAACATCAGGTGCGATCGGAAGCCGGATTGAGCGACGTCTCCGACGAGATTCAGCACAAGTGGCGGCGGTGGACGTATCGGAGAGCGGAGGAGGTTACTCCGCGGACTTCTCCACGGTGGACTTGGGTCCGCCTGACGTAGCCAGGGAACCAGCACGAAAGAACTACGCACACCAAAAACTTCCCAGCTAATCTGGGGCGAAAACTACGAAATATCAACGCCGGAAAGGCAGATCGGCAACGCTGATATACGGTAAAACGTACAACAATACAAAACGTAAACTCACTCGTATAACGAAACACTAACAGGGATCCAGCCTTCAGCAAAGGAATCTCCCCACCGCACGCTCCTCCGGTGTGTTGGTAAGTTGACCCAGTGGATAACCATTCAAAAACTGAACAAAGAGAAAGCATCAGAGCAAGAAAACACGAAGAATATGTACTGAACTGTGGAAAAAAGGAAAATAAAAACAGTGAAGGGTCCAATCTCGACAAGCGCAATATTGAGGGCGAAGTGGTCACGGTGTTGGACATTTTTGCTTTTTGTTTTTTAGAACATTATGAACTATCTGCCGGGTTACTGAAATGCCTGTTCTCTTTCTGTAATCTTGGAAGTTGTTGTACTATGCTCTGGTTATAGAATATGAGTCATGTGGTAAGAATACATTACTGTCGAAATAAATGTGATGAATTGTGAGAGCAGACGAGACACTATATAGACGTCTCACAGAGATGAAAACAACAAATAAACGGGTGTGAACTATGTTACGACATAGGAATTAAAGAGTCAAAACTTCGAAAATGGAACGCATCTTCAAAAACGTTATAAACATGCGCTCTTACAGAGAACAGAGAAACTGTGTGATTGTGTAACTGCTGCGTTCATTTGCTGCAGCTTACGTGACAAATTATTATTTTTCGTCATTTCCTTGGGACTGATCACATTCACATTCATGCGAACACCTAAATAGGGCAAGGAGGCGTATCTCTCTACCTCACCACGTGTACAAATTAGGTGCGTCGATAGGATATTGCTATCAGATGACACATACGGTCATTACTATGTTGCGTGACACACCAGAGGTGTTTTCCGGCGAACGATTCGGTTGACTTGTCACCATATCATCAAAAGTTTGCGGTTCTCATTCGAAAGTCTCATTCGAAAGCCACTTCCTTTCTCTTCCTTACAGCCTTACACCTTGCTGTTGCAAACGCCTTACTCGCCCGTTTTGCAGTCCAACACGTGACCTCTCAACCACGACGCCGTGGTTAATTTGGATTGCTCTAGGTTGCACTTTGTGCTTCGACCGTTCACTGTTCCTATTTTACTTTTTTTTCACAGTTCAGTACACTTTCTTCCTGTTTTCGTGCTTGATCTGCATTCAGTTTTTGACGGGCTGTGCATTGGGCTCTCTTTCCACCAAATCTCAGGGTTGATGCGACGGGGAGTTTCGCTTGTTAGTAGGGCGGCCAACTGAAAACGTACTGTTATTGTGGGCCATTCTGTACAATAAATTACCACTTAATCATGGCAGGGTCATAATGTAGAAATTGTGAGATGTAGCTACACATGTTTGACAGTTTTGCTTAGACACGCACTGTTGTTCACACACCTTTGCGATGACAGCAAACTTTTTGCGACCCATTCCAATAAAGACCAATCACTACGTGTTAGTTCGATGAAATTACGTATCCATCCAAATTCTGAAAACACCTCACATTTACCCAGTTGTGATAATTTTCGTTACAGGCCGATGACAATTAATCGTTTTGCTATATGATTGTGATTCACCACAGTTGTCATCGATGAATAACAATTTAAATTTTGCCCTATTTTCATTGACCTGTTCACGGGGGCAAAAACTGCGGTCACACTGCACTCTAAAGGGTTCAGTGGGGATGTATCTTCACAGTGGCGCTAGAGAAGGGTAGAAACGTCCGAGGGCGTCAACAGTGACAAACGTCATCAATTTTGTCGTCCTGTTGCCCTTCGCAATGCCAATTGTTTTCGACCGCGGAATGTGTGAGAGTCAACGCACCAGCGAAAGGTGTGGTTTGATTGACGCCTCTATGCCAGCACCTGAGGCATTTTAGTGTCGATTTTGAACGACGGATGTATCTGAAATGTTTTCCTCGGTTACCCGCAAGAAAACCGCGCGATTTGAACGCTGCGCTTCGAAGAGGCGTCTAAAGAAGGGAGAGGGGGTCTGTGGAACAGAGACACATAGGTTGATTTCAATGAGAGTACTTGTTGCCCACAGGTTATTTTTGTACAGAAGCTATTCGCGTCTTTTGGAACCATGTTGTATGACTGTTCACGCTTGATAATAAGGTGTGTGGTTTGAGATTGAATGTCTCAGCCCGAAAAGGGTAACCGCTGGGGTAAAAAACGCATATTAGGACAACTGAGAAGGACGAAATAAAACAATTACCCAATTTCGTCTAACAGATAACTTCTTACATACTGTGTCGTTTGTTACGATGTTCCTAGCTACTTACCTGCACCAGTTTTCTGAAATGTTTCATGAACTTTATAAGCAACTTGTACATTCGTTACGAGGTACCACTATCTGTGTATGTGGATTGTACTGTTTGGTGACTTTCTCGTTTGAACTGTATTGAATTCTTTATTTTTGTCCATAGGCGTCATCATAAGCTGTTGAGCCTTCTTGTTTCTTCGATTGGTTAAAACGTGGGAAGAATGTTGACACAGAACAGTGCATTGAGCACTTAATATTTAGGCAAGGCAGTACTTGCATTCCGTGAACTCTTATTTGAATGGAGGTTAGTGACAGCATAAAATAGGCTAAAACTTGCTTTTACTATTAATAAAAAATCTCCATTAGTCGTAACGTAATTTTGGCAAGTTGGTGTCAGGTAATGTTAGGCGCTACAATTAGCCTTCTAAATACGACAAATAGCCCAACATATAGAAAAAAAAACTGATTTGCCGAGCACCGGTGTTCTGATGAACGCATGTTAATCATAGAAGGCATGAGTGTAGCGAAAGTAGTAATTAAGACAGACTTACTTCGCTACAGAAGCGCAAGATGGAAGCGGGCCACTCCAATTTACATAATTTATAGCACTTTCATCTTTGTGTGCGGTCAGAATATTGCAGACAAACCTCTTCACGGAGTTCTCCATAGTTTGCTGGTGGAATGTTTCACAAAGTATCTTAATTAAAGTGGAATACTGCTTCAGTGTTGATGCCCGAGGTAAACGCTAGTAAAGCTGTTACAGCGTAGCAGGCGGCTATGCAGTCTGGGTTTATCAAGACGTATTTACCGATTTACTTAATAACTGTAGAAAGGAATTGTACTAATAAAAACAACGAATTTAACTTAGTGTACTCGGAAAGCGGAGAGCACATCAAACATATATGTATAGTGAGAGTGGATGACCATAAATAACTTATTTGCATTTATAATTCGATTTCGGTTAACACATTCATGCAAATGTTTGCAACTCTGATTGGTTCAAACAATTCAGTCGTAAATAAATCATTTTTTCCTGGTTGTTATACAAGCTCATTTCAAATGCTATGCGTCCATCAGCTGCTGGTGTTTAAAATGTAAATTTTCTACAGTCTGCTATCAGCGAGCCATTTGGCTCTTGCAAAATACGACTAAGTTATTGTAATTACTGTGCTAATTTTCATTACAATTTCATAAAAAGTATTTAAGTAATAAATGTTAGTTTACTTAAAGATACGTGAAATTCTTATTGTATTAACTGTCGGAATCGTGACCGGATCCTAGGGTGAAAGATCTAAAAGAGAATAATACAATATTGCACAATTCCGGAAGTAAGATATAATGTTTTGATGCTTCATTCAAGGTGTTAACAACTTAATTTTTAACTAAAATTTTTTTAAGTTGTTTTCCTTCGACCACATTTCTTCTATTTTGCTAAACCAGATATGTCTATGAAAGCAATATTCAATTAGCAACATTGTCTATATATTTTATGAAATGTAAAGAACTTTATAATTCGTCCACGAGGTCCCATTCTTCTCCTTGATTTCTTTAGGAGAGATAATGAGCTTACCATTTACGTTCTTTATTGTATACCACTGGTATTCTAAGGGTTAGATCTGTTTTTGGAGGCGTATCTAAATGATTCAGACGACAATGTGTTTTATGTTCTTTGAATTGAATTAAGAAACTTAATCCCATCTGATATATGCAGACAGTACTGCTTTTGCAATTCGCAGTATGTATTTCGCTGGAGGTAAAATAATTACTTATCCTGCACCTGTATTTGTTTATGATGGAGTAAATGCGAATGATTCCGAAGCTAATATACAATACATGGACACGCACATACGTTTCTAGCTACGACTTGTACCGAAGCATATTAACGTTTCATCGTATTCTTTTTTCCTTTTTTCGGGTTGTTTACTGTGAAGTGAGCGGTTTCCTAACTTGTGATTTGAGGGAGGGGGGCGGGTAAGTTTTGACAACGGTATTTCTGAATAAATGTGCCAAATTTTTATATAGTTACCCTTGGTAAATTTTTACCAACAAATTTCACTGTTTTATTTTCTTTCTTTCATGGTAGTTTTTAGTTTGATTTTAAGCTTTACATTTAATTTGTAAATCAAATACTCCTAGTAACGATTTTGTGCTATCAATTTCCTAATACGTGTTACCGTTTGTGTCTCAAATTTAACATTTGTCTGAAGTAATTTTAGTATTTAGCTTCGACATGAACGACAATGGAGACGTATCAGAAACTTATTCACACAGGGATTGGGAGGAAACTCAGCCGCTAAAACGTGTTATGCTTACGGATTCTGGTCCTATTAAATACTACTCCACTGTGTTGGAAATATTTCTTGGTGCAGTGATGCAAAGGTACAATCTTGTAGCACGTCTACAGTGCAGTGCATTGCTGTGTGGTTTCTGTTTGATGAAATACTTACGAGGTTTCTTACGATATTTAATTGGGCGAATCACGAAGGTACAGTGAAAGGAAAGTGTTGCGCCGAGGGAGATAAATGCCAGCCATGTGACCGAGCGGTTCTAGGCGCTTCACTCTGTAACCGTACGACCGCTACGGTCGCAGGTTCGACTCCTGCCTCGGGCATGGATGTGTGTGATATCCTTAGGTTAGTTAGGTTTAAGTAGTTCTAAGTTCTAGGGGACTGATGACCTCAGATGTTAAGTCCCATAATGCTCAGAGCCATTCTGAACCATTTGGAGATGAATACAGCTTGTAATAGTAAAAGGTAAACAATATTTAGCTGCTATTAGAGGGTTAGTATTTGATCCTCTGGTTACTGTTCAATGGAAACTAATTTTTGGTAAGTAACGCTCTTGTGCTACTGCTTGTATCACTCCGAGATTTTATGTAGGCTCAGGGTTTAAATATTTGGAAGTTAATTTTCAGTTATCAGAGTATACTGCAGAATCGCTTGAGTTCAATGGGGCGTCAGCTAACAAACGAAATTTCAAAATTTAAAATTAAGACATGACTACGTCACATCTCACACAATAATTCATAAAATGACGGAACCACATCTCCATTCATTGCAATATGAAGAAAGTCACTGTGTTATGGTGTAATAAATTAGCTGTACGTTTAGACATTTCGAAGTTAATGAATATGTATCTGTTACATCGAAAAATAGGGATGTTGTGATTTGCATTTTATCATACGTACCTTTAGGAGGGACATTCAGTAAGTAATGCAACACTTTTTTTCTCGGTCAATTTCGGTTGAAAAAGTGCGGAAGTTTTTGTGGGACATCGCGGAATATTCCTGCTTCAATCCCTATGGTTTCATGAAGTTCCCAAGGGTGGCGTCGCTGTATGTAGCCTTCGAAATGTCGCCCTTAACGGAGTCGTGTTCCAAGCAGAGAGCTGTCATAGAGTTTCTCTTGGAGGAAAACTAGAGCATCACAGATATTCACAGGCACTCGAAAAATGTCTATGGGAATATGGCAGCGAACAAAAGCACCCTGAGTCGTTTGGCGAGGCGACTGTCATCATTGCAACCTGGTCGAGCAAACCTATCCGATCTCCCGCACGCAGGATAGCCGCGCACAGCTGTGATTCCTACAATGTTGTAACGTGAGGACACTATCACAAGGTGACAGACGGGTCACAATCAAACACCTAGCTACTCAACACCCCGACGTCTCTCTTGGTAGTCCGGACATATTCATCAACCACTTGGAGTACTCAAGGGTATGTGCTGGCTGTGTTCGTCGCCGCCTAGCAGAACAGCATAAACAGCAACGAAGGCCCATCTTTGCGGAGTTTCTTGGGCGTTACGAGGCCGATCGTGGCAATCTTCTGTCGAACGTCGTCACAGGCGATGAAGCACGGGTTCGCCATTTCGAACCGGAAACAAACCGGCAGTCCAGGGAGTGGCACCACACTGCCTCTCCTCTGAAGAAAAAGTCCAAAGCCACACCCTGAAGTCATGGCGACGGTGTTCTGGGACTCTGAAGGGATTGTTCTACCTGATATCTTCCCTGATGGTGCAACCATCAACTCAGAAGCGTATTGTGTGCTATCCTCAGGAAATTCGAGAAACGACCACGGCGTGTTTGTCGTCACAAAAATGCACACGAACATTTCCTTCTCTATAGCAACGCAAGGCCTTACACAAGTCTGGGCACCCGAGTGGAGCTGACAAAAAGCCACTGGACTATTCTTCCTCATTCATCCTACAGCTCGGATTTCGCACCGTCCGACTTCCATTTGTTTCGTTCAACCTCGTATATTATTCATGCCGGTATGCCTGATTTGGGCGAGAAAACAGGACTGCCTGGAAAGGTTTCAACCAAATATTCAAATCTCCATTTCATTGCATTTTATTGGTGCAAAGGGGCATTTTGTGAAAGTGCCCTCATTCGTTGCGGACCAAAATATCTCCGACTTACTATGGCGTAAAAGGACACACAATTTGAAGGGAGAAAAAAAAGCCGTCGTGCGCCATCTCATATAAACACACTGTTTCTAAAAGAAACTGTGACTACCGTAAGTATGACCGCCCAGCTAATCGCGCGGTCTAACGCGCTGCTTCCCGAGCGGGAAGGCGTGCCGGTCCCTGTCACGAATCCGGCCGGCGGATCTGTGTCGACGTCCGGTGTGCCGGCCAGCCTGTGGATGGTTTTTCAGGCGTTTTCCATCTGCCTCGGCGAATGCGGGCTGATTCGCCTTCGTCTGCCTCAGTTACACTACGTCGGCGATTGCTGTGCAAACACTGTCTCCACGTACGCAAACTCCATAATTACTCTATCACGCAAATATTTGGGGTTACACTCGTCTGGTATGAGAGGTCCCATTGAGGGGGGGGGGGGGGGGGAGACCGGGGTCCGAACCGCACAATAACGTTGGGTTCGGTGATGGGCGGCGGTGGGGTGGGTGGACTGCTCTGCATGTTGTGGGGCTATGGACCACTGCGAGCTACGGCGGGACGAAGCCTCTCCGTCGTTTCTAGGTCCCCGGTTCAATACACAATACACACACCATAAGTATACTATCGACTGAGCTACCCAAGCACGACTCACGCCCCGTCCTCACAGCTTTACTTCTACCAGTACCTCGTCTTCTACCTTCCAAACTTTACAGAAGCATCCAGTGATATGAGTGTCGTAGGTACGGCTATAAAACTTGAGAACATGCGTCGATTGCACTTTAACATAGTAGCTTACTGCGAGTCAATATTTTCACTAAAACATTTTCTTCTTACAGTTATTGCTGTTGTGTTTATTACCTTTCTGTACTACGACACTATTATTTCCTTTTTGTTCCATTGTTTCACTACTTTACTATTAAACTTTGCAGACTGTTTCAAAATCTACTTCCGATCACTTATAATTGTTCGATTACCAATATAAATATCTTTATATTTTGGGGATGGGTGAAAGCGGCCTAGGTAAAGACATAGATGTATGGCGGCGAAGAGGTAGACGATGCCCCATAAATTACTCGACTCTGTCGCCATTTCCTCCAGAGAAAGTCTTGGGAGCCGCGTCATCAAATTATCGTTACAGACGCTACGTTTACTACTGTGCATCATCGCCCTGTCGAACTTTTGCGAAATCACTCACCTTTGAGAGGCATTCGCTCATCTCGTGACCTTGTATCGAAGCACTTCACACACATTAATTAATGCAGCTACAACGTACCGTGTAGCGAAAATTTAACATAATTTCCATTGTCTTTGCCCAGTTTGTTTCGCGTCTGCATGTCTTTCTCTATCCCCTATATTCTGGGGATTACTTCTTTGCGCAATAGACATATCTCTGAAACAGAAAATGGCAAAATCATTGAGAAAGACCATACTGGTAGACAAATCTGTAAAAACAACAAAATCTTTTGAGCAAAGAAAATTTCAGTGCCTTCATATTAAACTATCATTTAGAGCAATTACAGACAACTCGTAAAAAGAAATGTGGAATTTAATAACGAGGAATAAACAAGGCAATGAAACGAAATTTTGTAAAAAAGCACACGCGCTCACTCCTTTTCAAAGCCTCAGCAAGAAGTGTTGCCTATTCTGGTGGCAAGACAAATACGCAGAAGTGATGAGAGTAGATTAAGAGCTAATGACATTAACTATGTACTGTATGCAGAACATCAAGTAAAGTGGTCCAGAAAAAGAAGTGGAGAGATCTCAGACGATCTTGGGATCCTACGAATACGAGAGAAATCATATCAGGAAAAAAAGTGTGTCACAACATGACAATCTGAGGAAATTGCAGCCCCAACGGTATCAATAATGGTATGCCTGTGGAGGACGCGGAACGAAAACTTTAATGATTCAATGAATGACGTGCTAAATTCTTTTTCGCATTCACTCATTTTTTTTTTTTTTTGTATTCGAACGCCTGTGTGATTCGAGGCGAATCCGTAACGAAACCTTTACAACTCCCTGATCACATTTATTTCCGTATAGAATGAACGCCCGCCGTTCCCGGGTTTCAAACAGGCTAATGGCTTCGCCTGTGGCCGCAGACAATTTCCCGAGGCATTACTCGGCTGTAAGTTTTTGTTGCGCATCAGCAGCGGAAGGCGCGGTTTAGCAATTCAAAGGAAAGGGCTCCTCCCCGCTACAGGAGGAAAAAGGACGTTAAAGTACTGAAGCTGAATTCACAGACCCGGTCCACTACTGCCCTCTTTCGTTTGTTTTACTTTCCGATGAGCGAGGAAATTACATTCCGCCCCTTACGCTGTTCTGGCTGTCTTTTCATTTTTAAATGTATATCTACACATTTCTGTTGCACACAAAGCAGTGAATCTAAATTACGATATTTGAATTCCTGCATTCAGCACGTCCATACATCGCTCTTCTCCACATACAATACAAAATTCACTTTGAATGTAATCATTTCGTGTTCCGCAGAAAGCATCGTATCCACTGATATTCAGTAGTTATTTATTTACATACAATCTTTTGAAAATAACGCATTTCGTCTTCGTAAAGGATGTTTTAGGAACATTTGGCGTGATACGCTTCAGCAAATGTAGAAATACAGAATGTTTAACTTAAAGGAAACCACTCTTTCAGTAACTTCCTGGCAGATTAAAACTATGTGCCGGACCGAGACTCGAACTCGGCACCTTTGCCTTTCGCGGGCAAGTGCTCTACCATCTGAGCCACCGAAGCACGACTCACGCCCCGTCCTCACAGCTTTTCTTCTGCCAGTACCTCGTCTCCTACCTTCCAAACTTTACAGAAACTCTTCTGCGAATTTTGCAGAACTAGCACTACTCAAAGAAAGGATATTGCGGAGACATGGCTTAGCCACAGCCTGGCGGATGTTTCCAGAATGATATTTTCACTCTGCAGAGGAGTGTGCGCCGATATGAAACTTCCTGGCAGATTAAAACCCTGTGCCGGACCGAGACTCGAACTCGGGACCTTTGCATTTCGCGGGCATGTGCTCTACCGACTGAGCTACCCAAGCACGACTCACGCCCCGTCCTCACAGCTTTACTTCTACCAGTACCTCGTCTTCTACCTTCCAAACTTTACAGAAGCCCTCCTGCGAACCTTGCACTCCTGAAAGAAAGGATATTGCGGAGACATGGCTTAGCCACAGCCTGGGGGATGTTTCCAGAATGAGATTTTCACCCTGCAGCGGAGTGTGCGCTGATATGAAACTTCCTGGCAGATTAAAACTGTGTGCCCGACCGAGACTCGAACTCGGGACCTTTGCCTTTCGCGGGCAAGTGCTCTACATCTTCAGGACTTCCTACGGCAGAACTGTTGTTTACTACTTAACGTTCTTTAAAACCACTGAAAGCATTCCTTTAGGAAGAACTGTCATTGGTCCACAATTTTATGAAAATCGCGAATGCTCGTATGGAATGATCTGCCTTTGGTGAATAAGAAAGTCTTCTGCGGCCAAGATCCATCGATTGGTATTTTATTTTGTTTCGCAACGGCCAGTTTCGACAAAATCTTGCTATTAACGTCGAATATTCGGAAAATTATCTTTAACATGCCATCACTACAATGAGATCACTTTCCACTCAACCGAATATCCGATGATAGCAGCAATATTCTGTCGGAACTGGTGATAGTGAAATAAAAGAAAATACCATGCCATCTTGGCTGCACAAGATTTTCTTGAATTCATTGGACCTAAAAATTATTTGATTATCATTGCAGTAAATTTTGGATGCAATGGAAATCATACAGCCAACCAGTTGCAAGTGCAACGTTTATTCAAACTTCTACCTGGGTTTCGACAGATATAAACCTGCCTTGTACAGGAAAAGTAAAAACACCTAAAAATAGAATAAATCATACATTGAAGCCAATGTGCAGCAAAAGGAAGCATCACAATTTACATACAATAAAATAAACTTCCGTGTTACACATTGTGCGAAAAGAGAACCGAAGTTATAAGGCTTAGTGAACAGTACAAACGATTCATACAAAATCTAAAGTTACGTGCATCATTCACACAAACAGAAGGGACAGGCCAGCTGGCGCTCACTTAAGAAGCGGCGCCAGCCACAAAAGACACCTGACGTATTAATAGAATGACATTAAAATAACATTACTGAAACAGTAAAATAACAAAAATTAGCAAATTTTACTTGACGGAAAGTCTGCTTACCATAAGATTTGCATACCCTTGTCAGTAAATAACCAGTGACTCAAACGAGTTGCTTTTCGTTCTTGATGTACAATCATAAGTTTGTTCTATTTTCTGAACCGGAGTATTTTAAAGATGGCAAGTGGTTGTTTAAATAAGTGAATGGTTGACTTTCACTGTCAATCCGCCTTCGTGACCATGATAGCCTGTTACTGATAGTTCCAGTATCGAGAGTACCTTGTTCGAATCCTAATGCTGGGAGAAATGAGTATCGTCTTTAAGAGGAAGAGACGTGGCAGCGTGCAGTTCTCTACACAAAACGCTCGGTTAAGTGACATAATTGACCAATTAACTGCCGGCCGGGGTGGCTGAGCGGTTATAGGCGCTAGTCTGGAACCGCGCGACCGCTACGGTCGCAGGTTCGAATCCTGCCTCGGGCATGGATGTGTGTGATGTCCTTGGTTAGTTAGGTTTAAGTAGTTCTAAGTCCTAGGGGACTGATGACCTCAGAAGTTAAGTCCCATAGTGCTCAGAGCCATTTGAACCATTTTTTGAACCAATTAACTTTTTTATATTTTTTTGACGAAGGGCTGCTGAAAGCGCAGCTGAAAAATTTTGAATATGTCTAACCTTCTTTACTTACAATACATACATCATTATTTGCTTGGACCTAAAGCTGTTCGGAATGAATAGTTTTGAAGTGGACACCATTGAGAGTTAACCATGTGCAAAAGGAAAAGTCAGGCATACAAATTTACATGAGGGACAGCTTTGTTGAAAACTCGTACGAATCATCTACATCCACTACAACATCACGATGTGAATATATGTTCTTAATAAATACTATGAACTATAATACTATATATTCACAGTAATTAATGCTAAGTAAATGCAGCAACACGTTTCCATACTCTGTGTCATGTGTGAGCACCGCTCGAACATCAATACATTCCTAACACTAATATGTGGTTGAAAATCTGAAATATTCTCTTCACCATTACTAACACGTGAAAGTTGTTTAGGAAGGGTAATGCACCGAACGTCTACCCCATAATCTCCCTTACATTCAACCCATTTTACCCAAATTTACCTGATACCAACGATACCCAGCCACATTGAGGCAAGTGAGTCTTTACCCTGGAGACTTCGTACATGTTTGATGAGAGATCTCGGTGCTTCCAAACAGAGACCCCTGGAAAACAGCGCAAGGAAGAAATAAGATTGACTTATTATACTGAGAGGTGTTTTCGAAAAACCGTAATGGTACTTGCCATATTGTGTATCGATTCTACGGTCATTCTCCTCGCTTCACGGCGTCCAAAATAAGACGTGGTGGTAAAGGTTTCCGGGGCGCAAAGCACTCAGCTTTTGACAATATGGCCTGCCAGGCTGTCGGTTCGTCATTTATCTCCCGTGCAGCAAAATCTAATAGCCTGCCGGGCGGCGGGCATTACCCCTTTTTTGTGGGCGAGTATCCTTTATCAATCGCTTCGGCACGTTATATGAGACGCGCAGCGTTCGCCATCCATCTACGGGATGAGGCACTTCTTGCGTGTCGCGGCCGGATAAATGGATTGCCGCGGCCGGCTCTGGGGAAAATGATTGCCCAGATGCGCGCGAAGAGGATTACCGGGAAACGATCAACGGAGATCTCACAAATATCTCCCCAAAGGCTTGTGAGGCGCGGGCTGTTAGCAGAGTTCGATCAGTGTTAATGTCCCTCGGATATGGCACTTTGTATGGGGGTGGATTTACGGTATTAGTTGTGTTGATGAGAGAGCGCTGGCTCTATTGACCCAATATGGGATATACCAGCCAAAGATGTACTGACAAAACAGGAGACTTAAACTGGTAATTTTGAGATCGTTAATCAACGACTGGCGATGAATATTTCATGTTGTACGACGTGCTGAAGGATAAGTTCACGTGACGAACGTGTTTGTATCCGACTTGTATATCATAACTAAAAGTTGCCTGCCAAACCGATGTTGTAACACAGATCTCAAATAATAATTAGTGGCTTTTGTGTTATGGGCATTAGGCCCTAGTCCAAGCCCTCTTTCTCTGCACAACGTTTCGTATTCCAATGCTGGAGACGTCATCGGAGGCTATAAAGACTCAAACGGCAGTTTCAAACTCGTACAATCTCGGCAAACATAACTGTTTATACATATCCATGTAACAGTCGGATATGAAAAAATATTTCACCTTACTGAACTTGTTTGAGACATAGTCCGAACTGAAGAACAGCCGCAAGTGACTATCATAGTATCGGATAGATAAATCTGTTATAATGATATATTTTTCCATGCGCGGCTTGTTTGGGAGGCTATTGATCCATAATCGGGTACCACAAATTATATGGTATTCTTAAGTCACGGGAGTCCGCATGCGGGTTTTAAGCGGCCGTGAGCACATATTCGGTGCATAGTGTACAATATTTCATATAATGTTAGTTTTCTCCTGACATGCCGATACAATATCACATGCATGTTCTTGGACTACATATTTATTATGTGACATAAATTACTGTACGCACGGTCGATATTCTTTGAAGTGCAGCGTATAATATCGGAACGTATCAACATAGTTTTGCCGAAATTGGTAATCTGAATAAATTCTCTACTAAACCGATTTTGACATTTTGAAGTTTGTTACTTCTATTTTCATATCAAAGTAGATCACGCCAGGAGCGGAATAATGTCAAGAATACGGGAAAGTACTCTGGGAGAGGCAATCACACCCAGAATATAAACAACATGTGAAAGCGACGAGGCCAAAAAACTTGGAACGCAGTGTTCATTTCCGTAAATGAATTTCATTGCAGTTCATTGATGGAGAAGAAAAGCCTTCTTGCTAAAAAATGTCAGCTGCTTACGTCAATACAAAAATTAGATGTTTAGTATCTACCATTAATTCTCTCGACGTATCAGTTGTAGGACTCCCTGCTACTTGTGTTGTTCTGACTCTAAGTTTCCAAGGATCAATAAAACAAACGCGTTAAAGAAGACAGACGCCACTCATGTATGAGACGAAATGCAAAGTCAGCGGTAACGGTGCTACAAGAAATGTATCACCATTTTATGGATTTTAAGAACACATCCGTGCTGCCCAGAGCATGTAAACACTGGTGTGCAAAACTTGGACACTAGAGTAGCTTTCGCATAATGTGTCACTGACAAGTGGTGTATCTCCACGAAACCTATATCATACATAGAAAGAAGTTGTACAGTATAGTACAGAAGTTAACTGAAAGATATCCGCAATGAGGCGACCAGAAATGTCGCTTCTGTGATCACAACGGACGACGGTGCATACTCTTGAACTTATTTCCATACTGATTAAGGATCGTAAGGCGTTCTTGAGGAAGGGCGTCCCATTCGTCTCTCAGTGCAGTTGACAGCTGCAAAATTGTCGTTCGCGTATGTGGAAGTGCTACAGTAAGTTTCCCCAAAGCGTTCCACACCCGCTCAATGAGATTTAGGCCGGGTAAATTGGCAGGCCAGACCATTCTCCGAATGTCCTCTCGTTTCAGGGGGGTGCAGTTCCATGTGGCCCCACATTTTCATAAATAAAAATAAAGTTAGGGCCGAATGCATTCCTAAAAAGACGCACATGGGGAAGGTGCACAGTGTCAAAAACACTTTGACCAGTGAGTATATCGTCTTCAACGATTCTGAGGTCAGTACCCCACCCGAAATTATTCTCCCCACACCGTAACACCTGGATCAACAAAACGATCATGTTCGACGGTGTTCCTGTGTTTCTTACGCCGTATGAGGATACGTTCAGAGTCAGTATTCAGACTGATTTGTCCTCATCTGAGAAGAGCATTCGACCCCACTCCTAGTTGGTCCAGTCCCTATGCTCTTGGCACCATCGCAGACGATGGCTGCGGTGGGCGGTTGCCAAAGGAATGCAACGGACTGGTCGTCGGGTAAAGTGCAGTCACCGTACCATTGTGGATTGTGTGTATGTGTGCCTATGAGTCACGTTAAGTGTATCTGCAGTTGCACGACATGGGTCCCTTCTTGCCCTCCTCCTTTTCTTCCGGCAGCAATGTCTGTGGTTCGGAACGCTCCTCATGCACGTGAAGCAACGCTGTGAGCAATACCAAACACCTGGGCTACATTCGTCACCTATTGTACTTCTTCCAGTTTCCCGGTGACTCTTCCCCAAGTGAAGTCGGAGTAATGTTTTTACAGGCCATGTTGTAACGAGGAACACCACTACATGGCACTGTAACTGCTCGCTGTTGACACACATTGACTTCTTCCGTTCCTTCAACTCCCTCATGTTCCGGGGCCAGCGCTATAGTGGCGGTGATCTCTCGCCATGTGACGCCCAACTTCCTCTGCACGACTGGGAGACTTCTGTTAACATGCTACTGACTCTCATTCATTTTAACCGAGTAGTTAATTCGTTATGTTACTTGCCCTATCTCGCCCTTAACTTGTGCTGAGTGTATTTATAGAAGTACACGAAGCAGTCAAAATATAAAAAACTCCGTATAATATCAACGGAGATGACAGCTATAGCTTCCGTCTTCGTGGCTACCCGCTATCATGGAAGTAAACACCCAGCCACACCGGGCAAGGACCAGGAAAGGACGGAGGTAGCACAACAATAGTTCGGATTCCTCCCTCTTTCAGTATGCGCTTCCAGTATTTACCCAGCAACGGCGGCCGGTATGTATTAGCCTGAAGATGTTTAGGTAGTATTTGCACTTCTGCGGAAAAGTCGAGGGAAAATTACCTTATGTTAATGAACGAGAGGTGTGTCTTTCGCCACAAGTCAGCCATCCATGAACACCAATGGAATCCTGAAGAATATCTTACAAAGTGATCGAAACGTCGAATAGTGTAGAAGTTTGAGGAGAAATATGACGCCGTCTAAAGACTGAGAAGATTTAGTCATTAATTTTATGAGTGTCTATCAGCGTTTCTTGTTAGAAGCCATCAGTCCTAAGCCTGTTAAGACGGGTCAACTACTTTTACCGCCCTCGTGATATCGAACAAAATTTCATGACTTGAAACAGAAGAACGCGAATTCGCTGCGTGAAAAATAAGAGTCAAAAACGCAGACGAGACTCACGCGCTAAGTGCACTATTTTACAACCGTCTGATCTTTCCTGGTATACGCTACGGTCGCAGGTTCGAACCCTGCCTCGGGAATGGATGTGTGTGATGTCGTTAGGTAAGTTAGGTTTAATTAGTTCTACGTTCTAGGGGACTGATGACCTCAAAAGTTAAGTAAGTCCCATAGTGCTCAGAGCCATTTGAACGATTTTTTTCCTGGCATATATACCCATCAGCGTATTCATACTCTTAATATAAACTGCCGCTCTCTACTTTTAATTTATCCTTCCTCTTCCCTTTCATATTTCCTGTTTACGTCGCTCTATCGGTATCCATTAATTTTTACATTTCAGCCATGATGACAGCGCCATCTAGCAACACTCACTCTGGACGGAAAGTACTGCGTGCAATGCGTGACAGTTCGACTAAATGGACTGGCAGCATTAGCATTTCATGAGCGCTTCCATCAGGCCCTATTGTGTTGCGTGTGACGTTAATCAGGGTTTTCATGCGATCTCGCACCAGTGTTTTATACCTCCAGAGACAACTTTTATCATATCATGCATCAGCGACAAAAACACTGTTAAGCACACATGGGTTTAATCAGTGCTTCCTAACGCAAGTAATCAACAAAAATTCGAATTTCTCGAATTTGTAGGAACCAGTATTAAATCAATCCTAAACATACTTTTCTGTCATACGTGTCAAATTTTGTTCTTTTGTATCTGTGATGCAACAACTACAAACGCACGAGAAATATTGGCCTAGTTAGTAAAACCGTGTTTGCATTATCAACTCCAACCACTCCTCAACAATGCACCGGCCTGGATGGCCGCAGACAGGTGAGGTAGACGCATTCCGCTCCAAGGGGAAGGGGATGGTGGCAGGAAGGACATCCGGACACCGTCTACAGCTAACATTGGCAAGTCCAGTAATTACCTTGCCGACTTCGTGAACACACTGAAAAAAGACGAGGAACAAAAAAAAAAAAAAAAAAAAAAATGGTTCAAATGGCTCTGAGCACTATGGGACTTAACATCTATGGTCATCAGTCCCCTAGAACTTAGAACTACTTAAACCTAACTAACCTAGGGACATCACACAACACACAGTCATCACGAGGCAGAGAAAATCCCTGACCCCGCCGGGAATCGAACCCGGGAACCCGGGAGACGAGGAACAATAAGAAGAATAAACCACTCTTCAATAACAGCATTATACTGTGCCATCTGGAAATATGAACTCATATGCCACAGGACACTGGGGATATATTATGATCATCTTACATAAAGAAAATTCTGGATATGGAATTTAGAATTCCTCCTTTCATTTCTGCATCTTTTCTTGTGGTTTAAATGGTACTGGAAACTTTCTGAAGAGAGTACTTCGCTCGATCGAGTGATGCACTGGATTTTACTGTCGAATCTTATTAAGAATACTTGAAAAATCATTAGAAACTTACAAGAGCACACAGAACAATAGGTTTGTAAATCTAGAGTTGAAATGACCTTGAAATAGAAGTAACTGAGCCATCGTAGTGTACAGTTAAGACATAATCTTTCACGTTCATCGTAAATGATTGTTGTCAAATACTTTTACGAAAGTATTCCTCGCACTCTTTGTTAAAGTTAAAAGTTTTCATTTCCGTAGCTACATTTTGTACGAAAATCTGTGAAAGTTAAATGTTGGTTACTGCAATAATTTACAAACTTAACGCCTTAACGTTGTAGTTTCTGTATCTACACTGGCTGTTAGTTCAGATACCTTCAGTGCGCTGCTGCTACGGTCGCAGTTTCGAATCCTGCTTCGGGCATGGATGTGTGTGATGTCCTTAGGTTAGTTAAGTTTAAGTAGTTGTAAGTCTAGGGGACTGATGACCTCAGATGTTAATTCCCATAGTGCTTAGAGCCATTTTTTGAAGTTCAGATCTTTGTGCACGATGTGATTCCACTCCTCTTTCACCTACATATTAAATGAATGACTTTTTTGTTACTGGCGTCTATAACTGATCCTGACCCACATTACGAATCTGATAGACATTTATCTAAAGTGTTGTGTGGATATGAGAGCAATGGTCCGACATTCAGCACCGAGTGAAACAATGTAGAGCTTGATTCACTTACAAAAGAAGATAGTACGGAGTGCAATACCCACGGCTAGCATACTCTCACTAGTTCAGAACACTGTGATTTGGCAGAATTACTGGTAGAAAGAATAAAGCGGAAGCAGCTAATTATAAAAGTCGCAAGTTAAGTTGTCATTTGAAAAATTATCCTTTCAGTCTGGACTGACGCACACAACGTGCTAGCATCGACTGCTGGTCCGTTGGAAACAGTTAATGCTGGCATCACACTGCAGTGCTGTACTATGAGTGGAGATATAGGACGTGTATCTCCTAGCCTTACACTGACCGTTGAACTGCCGTTATAAACCACTTGCAGGGAAAAATAAGGTTTATCGTGACCTCAAAACTGTGGAGGGAATTCTAATTTTCCACTTTAAGGAGCTTAGTTCCAAACGTGAAAAAAGCAGGAAACTTTTTAGCACCGACTGAGGACTGCATTTCTAATCTTTGTAATTCTAGTCTGGCATTGCATCTCTTAGCCACTGAGCCAGCGAACGAACGATATTCCCTGTGTTTTGTGCTCCACGATTTTCTTGATATTTCTATGCCAAAATATTAGACTTTGGCCGCAGGAGGCCGTTTGTCATTCCCACACGCATTGGGCGCATTCCTGGTTCCTACACTACACGAAAATTGCAAAAAACTCACTATTATATAGAAGTTAGAATTGAACACTTCCTCGAAACAAATATAACGTTACTGCAAATACAGTGTCAGTCACATCAATGTGAGCATCTGCCAAAAAAAGGAAAAACAACATTTTGAAGCTCGCATCTCTGCGAGATGGGTAGGAAGAGAGTCAGTGAGGTTCTGAAAGCTACCGACATAACCGACAGTTTGTGGAGCCATGAAGACTCCACCGCCGCGACCAGCAATGCTAGTTTTCTCAGTTGAGGAGATACTGTGCGAACGACCCGAGCGCAGCGGCCTCACAGACTCCCGTCTGTGTAATCCCGGGATAAGGGGAGTACGGTAAACTCATCTAGGTGCTTTCGAACTACACACGTACACTGCGAGTTGTGTGACACGTCGTATTGTCCTGGTGGTTGGTGCTTTCGTCCCGAGGAAAAAACAAATTTCATGTAGGGGTGGTCATAGTCGACGAGGAGATACTACATACATTCTTGTGTTGATCCACTGTGCATTCCAGAATGACGAGATCACCCGGGGTTGTTGATGTTGTGGTCTTCAGTCCTCAGACTGGTTTGATGCAGCTCTCCACGCTACGCTATCCTGTGCGAGCTTCTTCACCTACCAGTACCTACTGCAACCTACATCTTTCTGAATCTGCTTAGTATATTCATCTCTTGGTCTCGTTCTACGATTTTTACCCTCCAATACTAAATTTGGTGATCCCTTGATGCCTCAGAACATGTCCTACCAACCGATCCCTTCTTCTGGTCAAGTTGTGCCACAAACTCCTCTTCTCCCCAATTCTGTTCAATACCTTCTCATTCGTTATGTGATCTACCCATCTAATCTTCAGCATACTTCTGTAGCACCACATTTCGAAAGCTTCTATTCTCTTCTTGTCCAAACTATTTATCGTCCATGTCTGACTTGCATACTTGGCTGCACTCCATACAAATACTTTCAAAAACGACTTCCTGACACTTAAATCTATACTCGATGTTAACAAATTTCTCTTCTTCAGAAACGCTTTCCTTGCCATTGCCAGTCTACATATTATATCCTCTCTACTTCGACCATCATCTGTTATTTTGCTCCCCCCCCCCCCCCCCCAATAGCAAAAATCCTTTACTACTTTAAGTGTCTCATTTCCTAATATAATTCCCTCATCATCACCTGACTCAATTCTACTACATTCCATTATCCTCGTTTTGCTTTTGTTAATGTTCATCTTATATCCTCCTTCCAAGACACTGTCCATTCAGTTCAGTCACCCAGAGTACGCCACGGAAACATTACTCAGACCACAACGTTTCCACCTCCTGCCAGGATTCTTCCGACGATTCTTGCAGCATGTTTGCTTTCAGCGTTTCACGCCATACACAGCAACGGCCAACTGTCTGATGGAGCATAGAACGTGGTTTATCTGAAAAGAACACCTGTCGCCACTCGGTGGACGTCCGGTTATGGTACTGAAGCGCAAATTACAGCCTTTGTCACCTGTGAACAGCAGTCAGCTTAGGTGCATGAACCTGACACCTGCTGTGGAGACCCATACACAGCAACATTCGCTGAACGTTCATTGGGGAGACACAGTTAGTAGCCCCCTTGCTTCATCTTTGCTGTTACTTAGTCAACAGTTACATTTCTGTTCTCTCGTACAGATCTCCACAGGTAAATCGCTCCGTTTCCGCATCACGACAACGAATGCACTGTTTTCTGCGTCCCCCTCCGCTGCTAGTGCTGCCACCCGCCGTCTGTAAGTGGTAACTGCACGTTGACGCTGAACATAATTGGTCACATTAATGTGGCTGTGACCCTGCATAACAGACGCTATGTGCTTTATTATTATTAATTCAACAGTGAGACATTATTTTACGCACCTGTTAATAAATGATGGTCAGTGATGTATCTCAACACAGTCCTCATGAAAACACTTCGATAAGCGTCCGAGTCGAAAGTTATTGCAAGACAATGTAACGTACCACGTGATTGTTACGTCCGTAACACATACTGATACAACACTGTGAGAATAACGGCAATCTCCGTCACTGCTGTCAACTGTGAGTACACTCAGTCCGATATATACGAGTATTTAATGAAGACGTAATTACAGTTTGGAAACTAGAGATAACATACGAATTTTTACGTCGGTTATGAAATAGGTGGCACTAAATTAAGTTTATCTCGATTCTTTCCCATATCATTTAGTATGAAAAGTCTAAATTTCCGCTACTGAACGTGCAGCTGCTGGTCAGTGTAGGTGAAGATAATGTAACTGGCAATAGCTGCCAAAGTTATTCTGACTATAACTACAAAAAGAGTTCTTTTGTAACAGCTGACAATCGATGACGTTGCTATGACGTACGTGTAATTACATATTTTATCGCTGTCACGATACAGTACTCTGTCGTAGTATCATTAAACAATAAACCGCGCTTGCTGATCTCTCCTCCATTGTGACGTTACGTGATTTACTTTGAGGTCGACTGCATTTAATGAACAAACTTTCATGTTTATACCTCGTGTGACCTGTGTGTATAAAAGGCAATGTCCCACCTCACTCATCGTCATCCGACTCAAATCACTAAAGACAGAAACTTGAAATTTGGAGAGAGCATGGCTCATATGCTGTAGGTATCGTTTAAGAAGAGACTGCTCGAAATTCCACTTTTAAGGGGATGAAATATGGAATGAACGGCGTTTTGAAAATATGTCGCTATTAAGGCAATGTTGAATCTAGAACGACGAAAACTGCGAATTTTTCAGAACATTTCTCGTGGAGTATTTGGTTTCTCAGTCATAAGTTTAAAAATAAATAAATAAAATACATGCTTCTGCGTTTTCGGAAGCTCAGCCAATAAGGGAGTAAAATAGAGTCAGAAAGTGTTCAAAAATGGTTCAAATGGCTCTGAGCACTATGGGACTTAACATCTATGGTCATCAGTCCCCTAGAACTTAGAACTACTTAAACCTAACTAACCTAACGACAGCACACAACACCCAGCCATCACGAGGCAGAGAAAATCCCTGACCCCGCCGGGAATCGAACCCGGGAACCTGGGCGTGGGAAGCGAGTCAGAAAGTGTTTTTTGAAAATAAATCATTATTGAGAAAACTACTGAAGCTTTAAATAAACCGATATTTCACTTCTTACTTAGAAATAAAAAAATCGTGTTTCAATGTTCCTGGAGATTCAACCATCTAAGGGAATAAATAGAGGATGAAAATCTTTATGAAATTATTTCGTTATGAAAGCATTTTCAAAGCTAAATCTGTGAAAATCTGCATTGTACATCTCTGTTGCAAATAAAAAATACGTGTTTCAATGTTTTCTGGAAATTCAATCCCTAAGGGTTGAAACAGGGTATGAAAACTTCTAAGAAAATATTTCGTTACATAAAATAATTTTTAAAGCTAAACCTGTGAAAAGTGGTATTTCACTTCTCTGCTAGTTATAAAGGAACCTTCTATGGAAATATCACAACAAGATCGCAAATGGTATTATTAACAAAAAGTTTGGACTCTACCTGGCAGAATCGTTTTTTAATTAGAAGTACATCCGGGAAAGATAATGCTTCTACGACATTAGGTACCGCAAAAAGTTTAGAACGTGTTGCAGTTTGTGAACAACATAAAAGTACGATTAAAGGGAAAAAGTTTGTGCGGAACATTAGTCTACGTGAGTGAGGCACTGGACTCAAAGCTAGTGTTGACGTAACACTGTCTTTTCAGGCCACATAACACTTCTGTAGCAGTGCTATGCTTAGGTGTACACCAACTCTCTACAATGTCGATGGTTTACAGGTGGTACAACATTCTATACTTTCTCTGAAAATAAGAAGGGGAAGACTAGCGTTTTTCTTCCCGTCGACGACGTCACCACAGGCGGAGCACAAGCTCGGATAAACGCTTTCAGCGCAATACCCGTAATATCATGAACATAACATCATTTCTGCCAATTTGGTCCACAACAGCACCATCCGATAATCGAAACAATCAAACTAGCCAGCTGAGTGTGACACGCCAATGTCACAGAAATGTGTACTCGAAGGAATACAATGATGCAGAGTTTCTTGGCATATTCGAAGAATCTAAAGATCGTAGTGATTATATTGATGCTGATGACATGGATGGAGATCATGTTTACGATTTATCTTTTTCAGATAAGATAATAGTGACCCTGGCCGACATTCATAAATTTATTGCAGTTATTTTGCATAGAACTGTCAGCGAGCTATCATAAAATGCAGACGACTGCAGCACAAATGCAAATGCGTCGATTCAGTACGGTGTATGTAAACTGTGCTTTTGAGTGGAATTGTGTTCCCGGCGGTACCACACAGGAAAGGACTATTTGGAACAGTAAATCATTCTCGTAAAATAATCCTCCTTTTCACTGTGCTCCTACGTATATAGAGGATTAAGATCATAATTATTAATAGCAAACTGCTAACGATTTTTTTCCACCTGAAGAAGGCTGTCTACGCTCCGTGATGAGAGATTTAGCAGAAGAACAGTATAATTCACATTTATTTAACCCTAGAATACTAAAAGGCCTACGGCTTTGCCGCAGTGGTAACACCGGTTCCCGTCATATCACCGAAGCTAAGCGCTGTCGCGTTGGGTGGCACTTGAATAGGTTACTGTGCGGGTCCGTCGAGAGCTGTTGGCAAGTGGAGAGCACTCAGCCATTGTGAGACCAATTGAGGAGCTACTTGATTGAGAAGTAGTGGTACCGGTCACGAAAACTGACAACGGTTGGCAGAGCGGTGTGCTGACCACATGACCCTTCGTATCCGTGTCTGGTGACACCTGAGGGCTGAGAATGACACGGCGACCGTTCGGTACCGTTGGGTCGTCAAGGCCTGTTCGGGCGGTGTCTATTTGTTAGAGCACTAAAGCCCGGGTTGTGACCGAGCGGTTCTAGGCACTTCGGTCCGGAACCGCGCTGCTGCTACGGACGCAGGTTCGAATCCTGTCTCGGGCATGGATGTGTGTGATGTCCTTCGGTTACTTAGGTTGAAGTAGTTCTAAATCTAGGAGACTGATGACCTCAGATGTTAAGCCCCATACTGCTTAGAGCCATTTGAGTTTTAACACTAAGGGGGCAAGGGTGGGGGTGGGGGGAGAAGGCAACTACTCCAAATTTATTCAAAGGAAGTCATAATTTATGGGTTATGCATTAATTAATTATAATTATTAGATCATCAGTGGTACGTTGCTTACCGAATTAAGTACAAAATGTCCTGTTTCATAACCTAGTGAAATCGTAAATTTTACGGGAGTTTAGTAATCTGGGATTAAAAAGCAATTAATAAGCTTCGTTTCACCTTGTTACTTTGTTCGAGAGAGGCAAATTGTTGTGAAAATACAAAACTGTTAAGCCTTCTGTGGCTTTAGTCTCGGGTTCTTTGGCCGACGTTCATCTAATGATTTTACTGACGTTTCACCAGCACGAGTGGCTGGCATTGTCAAAGCTTCACCCTCCATTGCCGGTGGTGAATTGGAGCCGGCGCGCCAACGTCCGAGGGCTTCTCCTCGGTCATTTCCGGTGCGGTTCTCCTCTTGCTACCTGCGACGGTCGTTCGCTGCAGTACGGGAAGCCAGGATCCGTTTACCTTAAGGCTTTCCTCTTTCTTGTTGAACCTGTTCGCGTGTTTTTGTATTTCTACAGCTTCTCTGAACAAGCACGTGTGATAGTGCTTCTCTACAGCCAGAACTTCCTTGTCGACGAATTTTATTACGTGGTCGGTCTCACACAGTGCGTGCTCTGCCCCGGCCGATTTCTCCACCTAGCCCAACCTGCCATGTCACTTACGTCCTATGATCCTGGTGTTGATTGAACGTCCAGTCATTCCGACATGAACTTTTCCGAATGTGCGTGGTATGCGGAATAATCCCGACATTGCAAGTGGGTCCCTATTCTCCTTTGCCGATCTGAGACACTCTTTCATCTTCCTTGTCGGTTTGAAAACCGTCTTTACGCCGTGTTTGCGCAATATACGGCCGATTCTGTCCGTGTCTCTGGGAATTTATGGCAGAAAGGCCGTACCTGACATTTCTTTTTCTCTGATTCCTTACTTCGCCGAGTGTTTGGCTCTGTTACACTTCTAATATAACTTGTGGAGTATCCATTGCTCCTCAGAACACTTTCGAGGTGTTGCATTTCACGTCTGAGGAGCTGCGGCTCACATATTCGTCCTGATCGCGTTACGAGCGTATTAATCATGCCTCTTTTCTGGCTCGGGTGGTGGTTTGATAATTTGTGCAGGTAGCGGTCCGTTTGTGTCGGTTTTCGATACACGCTGTGTCTCAGAATTGCATTAAGGAGACATAAACAACAGGTTGGCACTGGAATAAGTAGATTTACATAAGTGATTGGCATTTTAAGTGTTTAGAATGGCGAAGGAAACGCCAGTGATATTTTCAAAGGGAAGACGTCAGATTGTGTATTAAGCAATTTAGAGAAATAGTAGAAATAGGAAATGTGGACTCTTCGCGAATGTGAGTCCAGTTTTCGAATTTCCCCTCGGACTGAAGATGGAACGACCGAAAGGATTCCAGTCTGAGCTGGTCCTCCGTCTCTAACAATTTAGTCGTCGACAGGATGTTAACAATAACACTTGTTCCTCTCTTTGTCATGGATAATCGTGCGCGTTTTATTCATTTTCCATTTCGGTAAACGTGTTACGTGCAATAAATAATGTGAACATCTGTGTTCTCATAAACCAGGTAGCACTTTTGATTCTCTGTCACCACTGACACAGAATTTAGAAGACTCTTGAATACGTCCGGCCGTCACCTATGTGGTTCATTACACCAGGGAATGGGCGCGCTTAGTTGAGAGACAAGACCAGAGTGGGAAGAGGCTGGCGCAGTTCTCAGAGGCGTGCGGCCGCCCTTTGACCAGCAGCGTCAACGCCCGCTTCCGTCCAGCCGTGGTCCTGCCCTGTGTGGGCATTACGCATTCATGGCGTCCGGTAATGACGGCGACGGCCGTGCACGAGTAAACACGCCGCGCTTTGACCAACTCCGCGATTTCGGTTCGCCGTGTTTACTGGTGTTTCGGCTCTGTGTCTGTTGCCGGGATGCTGACGCCGGTCCACGACCAGAGTTTCCTGGCTATCGTGGCTGCCTTCCAGCCGAGCAAAGTGGCCAGCCACGTATTCACTGTGTAAAGGAGCTCCCCTCCAGCACGCTAAATTCAAATGGCTCTGAGCACTATGGGACTTAACAGCTGTGGTCATCAGTCCCAGCACGCTAAACCCACGACATTCCAACCTGGCGTCACGTAAATGAAAACATATTTCCAAATTTTACCTGAGAGGAGCACGTGACGCCAAATATGAAGGGCTCGTGAAATATAAACTTGCACAATGTGTGAAAAATATATTCGATACCTATATGTTATTCTTTTTTCTGTCTCTCACAGTCGATTGGGCAGTCACATTTAAGTATGAAGATGATATAATTCTGAAATCGATACGTTTTGTATATATAAACGGCAAAAATAACGACAGAGGGTACCAGAGGGAAAAATACTAGGGATTCAAATAGCATTAATTCACCCACCATATAAAAAGGGAGGCAAACGAAATGTCAACTGATATACAGGAGGTCACTGTGGTGTCACCGCCAGACACCACACTTGCTAGGTGGTAGCTTAAATCGGCCGCGGTCCATTTAGTACATGTCGGACCCGCGTGTCGCCACTGTGTGATCGCAGACCGAGCGCCACCACAAAGCAGGTCTGGAGATACGATATAGGACTCGCCCCAGTTGTACGACGACTTTGCTAGCGACTACACTGACGAAGCCTTTCTCTCATTTGCCGAGAGACAGTTAGAATAGCCTTCAGCTAAGTCCATGGCTACGACCTAGCAAGGCGCCATTAACCGTATCTGAAGATAGTCTTATTTGTATTATCAAGAGCGATGTACCACAAGGATAGAATAAAGTTAAGTATTCGAGGAGCTGCATACTTTTCTTATTAGAATTCACTACTTATCCTGTTCCAGAATTCACGCCCGTCTGCGTTAGATAGCGTGCATTTAGGCCGCCTCTATCTACAAGCTGTTGGCACATTTACCAACACATCAGTCACTTTTATCAGTGGTGTAAAAAAGGTCAAAAACTTCCTGATTGCAGTTGAAGAAATTGTAGACAGACAACTGGGATTATATAAGGAAGGCTTTCGAACGGCGAATTCCTGTACAGAACAGATATTTAAATTAAAATCAATAATTCACAACATAATGTTAACCAGAAAACCTAATCTTGATTTCAAGAACGCATGTTATTCGATAGGCAGGGAAATAACAGATAAAACCCTTAGCCAATTTTATGTTTAAGCAAAATTAGCAAACATAATTCGTGGCTCTCTAACAAATATGGTATCTTAAATTGAATTTCTGGAAGAAGCAATCAACCATTCGAAATAAAAACTGGTGTTAGATAAGGGGACAGCTTGTCATTTTTACTGTTTATTGCATTTTAGAAAAAATTGTAAGGATCTAGAGTTTGGAGCTAAAACAGCACAAAATTCAACGGCTAATTCTGGGACGTACAAGAAATGGAAGTAGGGTAATCTCTTTGACATTTGCACACGATTTTGTAATACTTTCAGGAAATTTGACAAAAATAGCACTCGCATCTTCTGGAAAAAATATCAGAGCTGGTCTCAAAATTTACGCTTAGAAAATAAAATACAAGGCAAATATGAAAAAAGAGCCAAAATGTATAGAAATACGAATAGATGAGAAGAGCGATTAGTAAATTAAGATACTCTACAGTAGCATTGACCAGAATAATTTACAATGTATGTAAGATTTATTAAAATGGAAATGGAATACAGCTTGACGGAAAATATCATAAAAAGACAAACACAGAGGAGGACCAGAATGTCTGTAAGCTTTTGAGTGTTTGACCATAAACTATAATATGGAGAGAACTGAGGTACATGAAAGGAAGCTTATTAGAAAAATAATAGATCCAATACAAATTACGGATAGTTGAAAAATGAGAAGTAACTAGGATATCATAGAAAATACGAATAAAATATCAGAAGTAATAACAAAGATGAATCTTCTTTGGACACCTCTCCCAAATGAACGAGAACATGCTGACAAAATATTCCTGTACTTCTCAAAAATAAATCGACAATATCACGGATCACAAAATAAAAATGGAACTAGAAATAAACAATACCAAACAATCTGAGATTGTAGAAAGAAACCTTTCTAAGATTACAATACTAAATTCAGCATATTTTCAAGGCAGAAGAATGAAGAAATTGTGGGATAAAAGAATCGAAATAAAACAAAATGAGGAGAAAAAAAATACTGCACAAACAGGAAACAACGAAGAATGATGAGTAAATTAAAGCTGTTGAGGGAATCTTGTTGGTCAATACGATGGTTAAAATAACGACAGCTGACAAGAATATGTCAAACATGTATTGTTAATAAATACAGCCTAACGTCCAAGAATTACATGTTGCAAAATGGATCACGCAAAAGGAAACAAAAAAGGATTACGTTGTTGGCTGCCAGACACTGGCGAACAGCTTAGCTGCCTGACCAGTAAAGATCTTCTTTCCTCATACTCAATCTCACCTTGTCTTGCAGTGTGTGACAAATATGTATTTGTGTATCTGTTGGGTGTAAGTGACTCTAATGAAAGTATGAATGGTGTGGTGTATGTTTGTATTGGATGATAATGAGAAGAGGGTGAGGTTGAACCCCAGTGCCGGCATAGAACCTACTCCTCTCAAATAATGGGTTAGTGTCCACCTCCGTCACCACTGTAACTTATCACAATCACTTTCAAGAGGTACAGAACACTGCCAACTGCCGCAATTTATAACTATATGGAACATTATGGCAACAACTCTTCTTCACTGACGCCTCCTACTACTGGGAATGAAACTTTCTTCCAACACCAGGATTCGAATTAGCTACGCTCGAGTCGAATGCCACTGCATAAGCCTGCGTGGGTGACATCATCTGCGAAGGAGGGTATCATAAAACAAAATACACAAAGTAAATGAAATCTTCATTAAATGAAGTACAGGGTGGTTACTGTTAAACTTTCGCTGTCTGAGAGCGTCCCCATGAACAAATGAGTGACACTAGGACACTGTATCTTCATGGAAACATTTGTAAGTACATTCGGAAGAGAAATAACGAATAAACTACTGAAAGAAATACATTTCAATTGTCACACGAGGGGGTAACATGTGTTAATTGCATACCATCTTTACGTTCTAGGTTACAAACGTTGCTCAATATTGTGACCACCTGTATCCACAGCACCCTGGAACTGTAATTAAGATTGCTCAACTGCTGCCCCAAAAAACTGTGGACCACGGAAAGTTCCAACTATTGCGACACAGCTAGTTCCCTGCTTTGAGACCGCCCACTGCGTCCACTGTTTTCAGCTACGCCAATAGTAGCTATTTCAACAACTTGTGGCGCAACTGGGCGTCGATCTCTCCCACGACTAATTCCCAAATCGCCAATTAATTCGAACTTCCGAATCGTGATCTTCAACACCGGTCTGGAAAGAGGACCTCTCGGTATTGCCTTAATGTTGTAGCAGCACCACAATTTAGGATAGGGAAAGTTAGTTTTGTGCAATATTCTGAGCACAAGTTACAACCAGGTGCGGGCCGGATTGCAGTGAGTTACATATACCAACACTTGCGTAGTAGAATAGAGGCCACAGGACCGTCAAACTGCTGAAAGAGTATACGTAATGATTTTGCATGTCGCAAATCACAGGCAGAAGGGGCCCACTGGCCCACCTGGCGTGTTATGAGTACGTGACGCGAAGCGGCGCGTATTGGCAAAACAGGGGCGCACACCCGTGAGTAAATAGATGCAGGGTTTCTAACGAGATTCATTCAAGTGTGGCAGCTCCCCTGGACGGGAGGGCGTGTCACACCACCAGCTACACGCCGCAGCAGATGGGGCGCCAGCGTTCCAGTCCACGGTGGCTCTCTGGTTCGACCATCTGTGGTCGATGTGAGGTCCAAAGCCAGGCAGCAGCGAGCCACTCCAAAGTTCACTACCACAGGCAGTCGTCCTGGCTTCCAACACACGCCAAAGGCATCCCGAGGCGAGGGCCGCAGATTCAGACGCGAGATAGTGGGCACTTGTTGTCGCCGCAATCTCAGCCATGTTGGTGAGAAGCACGCAGTTGGCAGCCTGTGGCTCACACCGAGCCCCACTGAGTTGGCAGGGATGCAGAACGCTGAGTCGACTGCCGGCATTCTGATGATGCTGCAACTCCTCTGGCGTACAAGGTCGACACACAGTGCGTGCATGGGTTGCTGCGGTAGCCATTCCGCGCCAAGCCATTTCGCAGTCAGAGAAGTGGTGTCCTCAGCATTGCGGCACCCAGTGACAGAGATCAAGGGGAACACGGCACTGTAGTTGGAAACAATAAATCACTTGGTAAGTTCGGACAAGTCTTAATACGGTGCCTTGTGCCTCTTCCCACTACATTTGGTCATCCTGACACACTCAGTGGCAAAAGTTGCCACTACAATGTGTCGATACTTGGGAAGAGCGGCAGTATTATTTCTATTGTTTTGATAAAACAGCTTTGCGAGTAAAGCCCTGCTCCTCTTGTTGACACCCATTTTTCCTGTTGGCAATGTGTACTGACTCTTGTGTTTCAACCCAACGTCACTGTACAGGACTGGCGCTTAACGGCAAGTCATGACACTGACACTATTGACAACGAAAATCCTGCAGCTCACAGTCTGAACCTCACTCCTATAAAGTTGGGATCCCATAAAATAAATAGCTTTTCGTGTACACTGCCTCAAGTAGTGACAGTTTAATCATAACTACCATATACAAGGAAAATTTTTTGGTGTCTGACTGGGCACAAAGGCTCAACACAGAAAACCAGTGTCAAATGGGTTGGTTCCCCACTAGGTGTTAGGTGGCGAGACGACGTTCAGCTAATGTCACAGCTCATTTTGACACCCACCTATGTAAGGAGAAATGACCATCATTATAAAATAAGAGAAATCGGAGCTCGAACGGGAAGATTTAGGTGTTCCTTTTTCCCACGCGCCATTCGAGAGTGGAATCGTAGACAAGTAGTATGATAATGGTTCGGTGAACCCTCTGCCAGGCACTTAAGTGTGAACTGCAGAGTCACCATGTAGATGTAGATACTCGGAAATCGCTAAATATTTATTTACTCTTCGTTCGCAGTTCAGGCTGAATATAAATAAAACCAATATTGCAGAACATACTTGTGTTACATTCATAAGAAAGTAACAGAACGTGTTAACAACGATTATATGAAAAAAATGCATGTAAGGGGATGCGAACCAATAACTTTCGACTGCAATCCACGCCGTTATTCATTACGATAGCACTTAACCATGCGATGTTTAACTCTGGCCTGGGTTATCATAGTCTATCTTGAAGGCTTGTATCGTTGTGGCATTATTGATGTTCAATGATAACGGTGATGTGTTTGTGATAAATTTTCAGTTTTCCGTTACACTGAAACGGCATACTGCAAATAATAAAACAAGTGTGTTTCATTGTTAATTTGTAAATTTATTACGATAGTAACTCAGTCCTGAGACATACTCTTATATGAAGGCATTAACTGTCAATAAATCATTACGTAACATTTTTATAGCACTAAATACTATAAACCATTCCAAGAATGACGTGTGCTGGTAAATCTCCGGTAAGCGCACGAAATCTTGTGAGAGGCCGGTGTCGAATGCTAACGAAAGAAAATAGTCGATGATATGGTTGTCGATATTGTGTGTGACGTGAAAATGACGTCACTTTTTCGGGAACTGTTGTGGAACCAGCGTTACACGCCGACAGCAGAGCTTGGATGAACCAGAGATCGTCCTGTAAGAGCTGGCCGCTAGAAAAGCAACCGACGGCCACGTGATTCTTTATTTTAATTGTTAAGAAGTAATGTCAGTGCCCTACATATGTCTGAATTAATGGTTCAACTATGATAATGAAGGTGTTTGAGTGAGTCACTATTTAGGAGCTGAGGATATAGTGAGCTTGGGTCGATAAGATGACAAATGTGTTACTGCATTTGAGTTAGGACACGTTTACAAGTGTTTCGATCGATAACTATGATCGATAACTGCCTGATGAAAATTCTGTCGATTATTTCGTCAGTTTGGAATTTTCCGCGATTTTGTCGAAAGAGTATAGGTAGTTGTTCTTCGACTGAGTTGTGTTTGAAATGTAAGGTTTGAAAATCCAGTAAATGATCTAGGGCATGGTGAGTACAGTCATTTTTTAAATCTTGTCAGAGTCGGGCTCCTCGTATTTTTTGTGACATTTGACGAAAGATAAAGTAATTTTAAGTTGGTACCAGCTTAGTGATCGATGACTACAAGAAGAAAATTCTTTCAGTTATTATATATTGAAAAAACTATTTAGAAAAAGACGCTCCATTAGAAGTGAGTTGGCTTGAGCGTTCACACTGTTGTATGTTGATGCTCCTTTTGGTGATCCATTTAATCGAAGGTGTGCCACAGTGCAATGGGGTAGAATTACCAACTCGACCAAACTTACGATTACTTGTTGGTCCCATAGTTTCTCTTGCAACTTTTCTAGGAACCTATGTTCTTCTGAGAGGTTGGACAGAATTCTATTGCGCCTCACCACAGTTATTAACCGTTTAATTTATACATTTTTTCTCGATTTTCTCGTATACCGGGACTTAGTGGTGCCTGAAGTTTTAGCAGGGCTCATGCGTGGACACTCGTAGGCTGCAGTTACTCCACAGTGCACTGTCCCATTGCGGATCCAGCAGTAGAATCATTGCTAGATCTTCTTTTGAATGCCTCGATTTTTTCAAGTCAGTGAACTTCTTGTTTTCCTTTTTGTGTTATCCGTGATTTGTGCGTCAGGCTTTTTAGGTGTTGATAAGGTTTAACATAACGTTACACGAATGACAAAGAATAAAACATATTAATTTGATGCCACTGAATTGGAAACTGGCGTTACAAATCACATACTAGCTATAATGTCCAACTAAAGTCCTTACCTCTAATTATGATTTTGAGCATTAAATATCGAGACACACATATAAGCAGTTGACTGCGCTGTTTAAGCTTGTAATAATCGCAGTATGGTATAATTACCTAATCGAGTGCACGTTCAACACGTTATCAGTGGTACTGTCCTCTTCAATTTTTAACAGTTGTTTTAATAATATGGACTTGTTTTGCCAGAACATTTGAACGAAGCGAGAATAATTAACTTTTGGAATGGGAAAAAAAGACGAAAACGATTGGTGGAGACAAGCAAAGTTCAGCTTCCGGCACAAAATCTAAAAGTGACACTTATGAAAAAGTTTGAATAATCTTTGTGTGAAATTGGCTCAGTATTCACTTAAAATTTTCCAAAGTTCACCTACCAAAAAGTGAAAGCTAATATGTTTGGAAGTCCATTGAGTTTGTGGAACATCTTACTGGCTTGTATGAACAGCTGCAGTTTATCTCGTCACTATTGTCAATCACACCTCAGTCACCTCAGTTTATTCCTGTTAAACTGATGGGCAATTAAGAAAAAAAAGAGCACTTTCCCAGCAATGTTTCACACACGGGGTAAAGATGCAAAAGTTTATGGTGAGTCTGATAGGGTTATTGGTATTGGTTATTGCTATATGGCGAATCGAGACGCTCCTGCAATGCGGTAGCAACGGAAAACCAAAAAGGACACCCAAGATTTTTCATTTTTTCTCTTCTTTTGTCACATATTCTTGTAGAATGTATACAGCAAATACCATTATCTCATAAATTAAGCACAATGAATAATTATAAGCTTTATCTTCGGGTTATGTGAGTAAAACACCATGTTGCTGGCAAATTTCACAGGGCACAACAACACATAAGACTGGAAATAGAAGTAATGCACTGAATTATAGAGCAATATCTTTGGCATCGATTACTAACACAATTTTCGAAAATGTACTGTGTAGGAACATTGTGAAACACCTCTACGAAAACGATCTAATGACACTTAGCAGTCGCTCATGCGAAGCACATCTGGCCCTTTATCCACCTGAACAAAACAGTACTTTGGCCTAGAGAACTAAAGATGATTCCCAAATATCTTCTGACACCGTTCTTCACAAGTCGATCCTAATTAAATTGCATGTTCATGAAACATTGTTTCAGATGTGCTACTGGATCCGTCAGGGAGGTCACAGTTTGTAGGAATTGGTGGGAATCATAGAGTGAAAAGCAAGTGATATCTGAGTTAAAGACCCTCTGATGTTCTTAATCTTTACAAACAATTAAGGAGTCAGTCTGAGGAAACTTGTTAGATATTTTGTAGATCATGCTATTGTTTACAGTGTAATAAAATTTTCAAAAGATCGAAACTAGTTGCAAAATTTCTTAGACAAGATATCTGATATCTTTCTTGGTGTGACAAGAGGCACCTGACCCTAAACGGTAGACACTGGGGGACCTCCAAGTGAGTTATAAAAAAAAAAATCTTTAAATTTATTATACACGATAAGTCACACAAATTTAAAGGTTGTAGATTCAGTTAAGTACATTGAGTTTACAATTAAGAAACTTAAATTGGAACCATCCCATGGATAATGTTGCGGGGAAGCCGGACGAAAGACTGCGTTTTACTGGCAGAAAACCTAGAAGATGAAACAAATCTATTAAAGAGAATGCCTAGACTAAGCCTGTGTATCCTGTTCTGGAGAACTGCTGACTGGTGTGGGATCCTTACTATATATAACTGATGCAGGACAAGGAAAAATTTCATAGAAGGGAGACTCGTTTTGTATTATCGCGAAATAGAGGAAAGAGTTGGGGTGGCGATCATTAAAATAAAGACGTTTACAGTTGCGCCGATCTGTTTGCACAAAATACCATTCACAATCTCGAATGCGCAAATCTTTTATTAACTCCTAAACTTACTTTACTTTTTTGTGTCCGGAAACTACAATTTGTTTGCCCAATATTGGGCAATGTCCAATGCTTCTTCTTTAGCCAGCCATAGATCGTCGAGGGTGCATCTGTGCGGGCAGGCTGGGCATTGTAGGAGATGTTCCATGTCCTGTCGAGTGCCGCAGTCGCATTTGTCGTCACTTTCGTCCAACAAACCCCATTTGATCTGATTAGATTTCACAGGAGCCACCCCAGTTCTTATACGGTTAAGCATTCTCCAGGTTTTCCAATCACCAGAAACGCCGCTTGGTGGGTCCTCTCTTAGTGGATAGTAGATGGGGGGCACATCTAAGGAGCTACTTAGGAAACGGCGTCTGGATTTGAGTCTGCTGGGGCCACACTCTAGGCCAAATATTGAGTGACGAGCATCAAAGGTTTGTTTTAGCTTCTCGGTATGTTCATGGGCTTTCCTGCGTGAGTCAGGGTTTGTGAAACCTGCGGCCCTGTAATGATTTTCTATGGGGGTAGGTTTCATGCAGCCTGTCAATATCCTGCATGTTTCATTCAAGCTAATATCTACCTTTTTTGCGTGGGCGGATCTGCACCATACCGGGCAGGCATATTCGGCAGTTGAGAAGCACAAAGCTTGGGCTGAAGTTCTGACCACGGTTGGTTTGGCACCTCATTTGCTGTTGGACAGCTTTCTTATTAGGGAATTCCTAAAAATAGGGTGGAACGACCATCCTAATAAAACAAGAGAAGTTAGAGCTTGTACGGAAGGAATTAGTTGTTCATTCGTGCTACAAGCCTTCACATAGAGATGGAAAATTCGGCTGAGGGCTTTAATTCATCATAGGTCAGACACTTTATAAGAAATGTTTATAAATTGTATGGTGAAATCCGGAGCTCCATGGAATGTCTAGGTAATAAGACGGGATTATCAGGAAACGTCTGAAAAACATGAAAGGGAATTGCAGAGTAGGTTGTACTCAAAAATAATTCTTAAGAAAAAAATTCGTTACGTTGCGCCGTTTCCAAGTTAATTATAGCACTGAAGTTAAGCAAGCAGAACGCTGCAGCGCAGATTCAGCTAAAGTATCAGTTTTACTTGTTCTCAAAGTTTTTAAGAGACTGTTCAGCTTTTGGCTCAAGTTAGATCCTTACTACCGTCCCTTATACAGTTCTTGCAGCATACTCTTGTTCTGTTTTAGGAAACCAAGTGAAGGACACGTCTGATAACACGGTCTCTGGAAGGCTGTTTGAATTTGCACGCAACGACATGACTGGCTGAGCACAACCTACGCTGCAACACCCTTACAAGGTTTTCTGGCTGTTTTCGATCACCATGTGCAGAATACAAGAACTTTAGACGGGTTATGAAGTGCCTTTTACTGAACTTTACGTCGGTGCTTGACGGACATGATAATAGTATTAAAGAGGAAAGCACATCCTAAAGTTCTGCAACATTGTATTTATATTCTCATCAACAGCCTTTCAGCTTCTCAGGCCATCTTCAGATGACAACTGAATGTCGCAAATAGAAATTCAAATGTCTCTGAACACTATGAGACTTAACATCGGAGGCCATCAGTCCCCTACAACCTAGAACTACTTCAACCTAACTCACCTAAGGACATCACACACATTCATGCCCGAGGCAGGATCGAACCTGCGACCGTAGCGGTCGCGCGGTTCCAGTTTGAAGCGCCTAGAACCGCTCGGCCACAGCGGCCGGATCGCAAATACATATAAACGTCATGTGCAACTTACACAGATATTATTTGTACTGAAAATATGAAAGTGACAAAGTGTTTACATAGGCTACATAAGAAAATATTACTATAGTACAAACGTACAAAAAAAAAAAAAAAATGGCACTGAGCACTATGCGACTTAACATCTGAGGTCATCAGTCCCCTAGAACTTCAAACTACTTAAACCTAACTTACCTAAGGACATCACACACATCCATGCCCGAGGCAGGATTCGAACCTGCGACCGTAGCGGTCACGCGGTTCCAGGATGTAGCGCCTAGAACCGCTCGTCCACTCCAGCAGGCACAAATATACAAATTTACAATAGTACATTAACTAAAAAAGGGGGTAGCGCAAACAAAGGAGGTTGTTATGTGGAAATACATGTAACAAATGATTAGAAATAAAATGAATTTAGACTTCGAATCTAGTAATTGGTACGAAAATTTAATTTAACAAGGGAGAAAATGGAAACTGAGTCAGATCGTATAGTACTTGAATGGCATTCTGTGTCATGTGTTCGTTGCCGGCCGGTGTGGCCGAGCGGTTCTAGGCGCTTCAGTCTCGAACCGCGGGACCGCTACGGTCGCAGTTTCGAATCCTGCCTCGGGCATGGATGTGTGTGTTGTCCTTAGATTAGTTAGGTTTAAGTAGTTCTAAGTTCTAGAGGACTGATGACCTCAGATGTTAAGTTCCATAGTGCTCAGAGCCATTTGAACGATTTTCGTTGATATCCATTATTTCCAGCAGGTCATCTTTGTACTTTTTTTGACAGAATGAAAAAGTTCACATTCTACATCATATATATATTGTTCTCTGATAGGAGATGATCAACAATGGTCGAATCGTTCTTCTTTAATCACCAGCTTCTATCGTATTAACGTAATTACCACAACTCTGCCTGACTGACCAATATTCACTTTTTTAACAATGCTTTCAAGTGATTTTACATGTACCACTGAGTAACGAGGATTGCATTTTGTCTTTACTATGCAATAAAAATTTTGATATGTTTATGGTGTTATAAAATACAGGTCTGTAGTTGCGAGACTTTAAATTATTTACAAATTGTCTGAAATGTTCTGTAGATATGGAATTTTGCACCAAGATTTGAAACTAACGAGTGACTCTTGATAGCCAGCGTACAAAAGTGGTGTAATTTTATTCATTTTCTTTCTTCGTAGAATATCATCAGTCAGAGCAGAGCTGTACCCATTGCTCAAAGCAATTTGTTTGATAGTTTGTTGTTCTATTTGAAAGGTTGATTTGGATAATGGAAGAGATATGAGGCGATGCACCGTTCAGTGGGAACCTGCATGTTTGTGGCTGTGTGGATGCTGGGAGCTTGCAGGGATTGTTGTATCAGCAGCTAAGTTTTTTCCGTAAATGCTAAGTACATGTTTTCTTGTGCTAATATCTATAGTAAGGTCGAAGAAATTTTTGCAAGAGCCCTTACAAGCACCGTGAAAAAGAGTAAATTGGTCAATCAGGCTGAGCTATGGAAATTAGGCTACGTTAACATGAGAGAAGCTGGCGATTGAAGAAGAAAGATTCGACCTTTGCTGATCGTCTCCTAATAGGGAACCATCCATATGATGCAGAATGTGAACTTTTACTTTTACATTTTGTCAAAAAAGCAAAAAGGTGCCCGTAATAAAAATAATGGGAATCAGCGAACACATGACACAGATTCATATTACATTTTCTCCTTCGTTAAATTAAATTTTCGTTCCGAATACTAGATTCAAACTGTAAAGTAATTTTATTTCTAATCATTTGTTATATGTATCTACACACAAAAACTCTGTTTACCCACCGCCCCTCTCTGTTTATTAGTTAATGTGTTTGTTGTAACAATTTTCTTATATATCCGAGGGAAACATTTTGTCACTTTTATATTTTCTGTAGAAATAGTATCTGTGTAAGTTGCACATCATTTTTATCTGTGTTTGCGACGTTCACTTGTCGCCTGAAGGTGGCCTGAGAAACCGAAAGCCATTTCGTGTAAATACAATTTCCCAGATCATTGCGAAGTGTTTTCCTGTTTGAATGAATTTTATTTAATAATTTGCCTTGGCGTCTAATACAATCCCGGTTATGGTTGATGCAATATAGGGAAGAAAAAGCACCTAAATATATTGACAGTTTGCGAGATCCACAGGGCATCCGTGTTCTAACAGTTTCTACCCAGTTTGTGAGGCGGCAGTCGATGGTTGAAGTGATCTCTATAGCAAGCAGAAGTTTACAGATACCAGTATTTCAATGCTGGCCCATATTTTGACCAGAACCGAGGTGGAACCTTCCTACACGTCCGTCAGGGACCAGAAGATGGCGTAGTAAATTGCTGAAACTGGTAGCCAAATAAAATAAGTTACGAAATTAGACTGCTGAAAGTTGTTTAATTTTACATCCTGTAGCGAACAGCCGAGTCCCGCGACCAACTCTGCAAAGATGGATACTGAGAGATGCGCGTCTTCATGTTTCTTTTTGAGATGTACTGTCTTAGAAATAAAATATAGTTAGCTCCAGTTCCCCAGCTCTGACCATGATACTCAGGAGGTTTCTATTTGTTGTAAGAGAAATTTCTGTACTATAAAATGTTTACCAAATATTCCAAATTTGGATTCCAGCTGCTACATTATCAGTTTGCATGTTATTCGACTGAAAAGAATTGCGCTCAATGTGTCAGCTCTAAAAGGGTCCACTCTGTAATCAAGGTAGGGGATGGAATATAATAATAACAATAATAGGTGGTATTTGATGCATTGGGATGGCACGAAATTCAACGTTTCTCGTTCAAGTTACAGAGGATTTCCAGTTGATACAGATACTTACAGTGGTATGTTGCCATGAAACAGCTGACGATGACATGCTCCACTGGTTTTTTAAAAAGTCCCCACAATGATCCAAAACCGTCTACGTTCGGACGACGTGTATAGCGTAGCGGTAGTAAATTATAGACACAAAATTTCCTCGTGTGTCAGTTTCCCTGTTAGTGAAAACAGTATCAAAAGCTCTATAATACTTACCTTGATTAGCCTACACATACAGAGAAACGCAGCATGGACTGATATATAATATTTATAGATATTTATGGTATATGTGGGACAGGGTCACAGTATGAAAATTACACACTTTCTTCTTTTTAGACAAATGAGCAAAACGGTTGGTTCTTTTTGCATTTGGTGTAGTCTACCGTGGGATTGAAGGGACTTTTGGAGGCATCATTAGTTCATGGATGGCTGCTCGGAAAAACCCATAGAAGTTGCTTTTTTCTGTATTTTCGCTGTCACCAGTGGGTCAGAAGTCAGCCGTGGACTTCTAGACGGCTATTCAAAGGAAATGGCTGTAATATTTATCATTTATTTCTAAGATTCCAATCACGAATAACCTTGACAATTTTCTTTCTATCTTTATCAGTTTCCGAGATAGAGAGGTTAAAATTTAGCTTACTTATAAAATTTTAACGAAAAGCCCGGTGTGACGCGAAAACGTTGTTTATAACGTGATGTAGCACGGAGAAATTTGCTGTAAAGAGTCTCCTTTATCATCTGGGAGCATTGGGTACTGAAGCACATGTAAAATTTCTGAGCACGTAAAATCCGGTGTGAAGTATAAAATAGCTTTTGTGTTATTTCAATTTCACATAGGTAAACTATGTATATTTTACTGACCAATACATTTCATTTCATATGCGTTACGTGTCCTGCTGCAGCAGGGAAAAGAAGGGAATCAGCGGAAAAATGCTCCTATACGAGCAGAAAAAGTGTGAGTACGTTCCTGTTTATTTTAAAATATTCTGACTGAAATGTGGGGTATGGGCTACCTCATTCTGCTTTCCTCAGCACCTTTAATAAATTTTCCAAAAATTTTGACATTTAAACATATTCGCGCTTTTTTATGCTGAGAGAGAAGAAATTTTCAGTGACTAAGAGAGGGGAAAATGATAAATACCGAAACACAACAGACAGCGGTTCTGTTGTAGAAAGAGCGGAGTAGACAATGGCAGTGTAGGAGAAAAAGAGGGATACAGTGGCAGTGGAACATAGTTGACATTGACAGAACAGTGCTAGGAAAAGAGTGAAGGAGACAGTGACTTGGTGGGGGAGGGGGGGGGGGGAGGAATAAATAGAAAGAGAAAGTGGAAGTGGGTGAGAGCTAGTGACAATGAGAGACAGAGTGTACGACAATGACAACAAGGAAGAGAGAGAGAAAGAGAGAGAGAGAGTGAAGAGAGAGAAGCAGAAGAAAGCAAGGGGTGAGATATTAATAGTAAGGGAGAACGAGAGAGAGAGAGAGAGAGAGAGAGACAGTGACAGGAGACTGTTGTAGTAGGGCAGAACAAAGGGAACTGTGGCTGTGACACAGGAGACAATGACAGAGACACAAAGAGATAATGACAGTGAGTTGGGCTGAACGAGTCAGTGAGAAAGGGCAACTGGGAGAGGATGGGGACGAGCGACTTACAGTGATGGAATGGACTGCGGGTGTGAGTGAGTTACAGTTATGGGAGTTTGTGGGAGTTTGAGGTGAGTTGCATGTTAAAAAATGTGTGAATATGTTCGCATGCCAAACTTTTGGGGAAAATTTTTAAAGTGCCTGAGGAAGATAAATGAAGCGGCTAGCACCCCACTTTTTAGTCAGAATCTTTTAAATAAACAGGAACATATTCGCATTTTCTGTGCTCCAATAGGAAAATTTTCCCGCTGGTACAGATCCTGGAAAGTTTCGTCGCTCTCTGTGGTTGTGGCCGCTGTTTACTTTACTGCTTTCCTGCGATATACCGCCACATCTGTAGCTGAACAGTTTGCAGTTCCCATCACTGACACGAAATGTCACTCCGAACGCCAATTAAATATGGAACAGATAATAATAAATATAAAATCTATTGCAGACTCCAGACTACTATAATTATAAAACATATACAGAAACTCTCCTCATGAATCAGTCTATTAGTGAAAACCGTATCAAAATCTCTTCAGTAGTTTTTTTTGTCTTCGCATACGGGCAGAAAAACGCAAATGGGCACTTTACATTTTACCTGTATACACGTGTAGATGGCCAAAGCAGAATTTATTCTTCTCCTGCCCAGCAAGAGAGATGGAGCAGTGGTTAAGACACTAGAAGCGTCTTGTTGGTGTGTGTAATTTTGAATCCGTATTATTGTTTCTCTGCACTTTATCTACTAGACCGGACGTCAGAACTCGGAACATTGTACTAATAAAGACAGATTTGGTTGCGGAAAAAACTTTCCTTTCGATACATAGTTTCAAAACATTTATTTTACTAGCGTGAAGATCACTCTGCCATAGTTCACAGAACAGATTTAAATTAATTAAAATTTGCAGCGGCCATCTGGATAGAGATATCAGTAGCGATATTCGTCTGAATACGGACAACAATTTCTAGTTCATCAGAATGAAATTCAAAATAGAAGTACCTACAGTGAGTTTTCAATCTGCAACGGAAGTTGCTATGATTTGAAAGTTCTAGGTTCAAAATAAAAATTATACCAAAAATTAACTGTCAACCTCAGTTCCCACATTATGTTATTAGGCAGAAATTATCTTTCCTGCGTACGTTTTGATGGGGGAATGTCTGTAATGTCGACAGACTAACGCTATATGTTAGAATTGCCAAATGCTGTATTACTTCCAAGTAATTGATTTTGCAAACCTATTTGGGGTCGTGAAAAAGAGACATCTGTTTCTGTTTCACATCCCGTCGACGAACGAAGTCATCAGAGGTGAATTAAAGTAAGACCATGATTTACCAGTGTGATCTTGCCGACGCTTATTTTTGAAATAATTATCTCTATAACTCATAGAAATCCGTTGATGAGTAGCAGGGATAGGTGAGCTTTGTTTGCAACTGGCATTCGCTGACAGATAACATAGTCGAAGTAACACACTTCTGTTGAATGTAGCATTCGGTTAAACTCACGCGCTGTAACATTTACACCTGGCGGTGTGGCACAATGCTTAATACTCGTACACTGAATCCGCACGCAGAAGATGCGGTATTAAAATCCTCGTCCACTCATAAAAATTCAGGTTTGCTGTGGTTTCACTATATACACGTCTCACAACCAAAGTGGAACAGCCAGGAGGGATGGAGGAAACGATATGAAACTTCATGGGTTGAGAGCATCTGTGTGATATTATTACGGTGACTAGAAAATCAAGTTAAATTTACAAAGAACTTGGCAGTATGAGCCTTGTTATCAGTAGAACGTTGCGCCCCTCCTTTCCTCCCTGCCCTCCCTCCCCCCGCCCCCCCTGGCGACGACGCATGCTCGGTTCGGAAGGGTGTCATAAAGAGATTGTGTAATCCGCTGGTCAAGAGAAGTCTGCGCGTGTCAACCATAGGCCTTAATTTGAGGGCAGACATGTCTGGCAATGTGAGTTTGGAGGACAGAATTGTATGGTAGTGAAACATGGGCTATGCGAAAACTGGAACAGAACAGAATCGATACATTTGTGATGTGGTGTTACAGAATAATGTTGAAAATTACGTGGACTGGTAAGGTAAGAAATGAGGAGGATCTCGGCAGAATCGGCGAGGAAAGGAATATCTGGAAAATACAGGCAGGGACAGGACGATAGGGCATTTGTTAAGACATAAATAAAAAGTTTCTGAGGGAGTAGTACAGAGTAAAAATTGTAGAGGAAGACAGAGACTGGAATATTTCTAGCAAATACTTGAGGACGTAGTTTGCAATTGCTACTCTGGGCTGAGAAGGTTGGCACAGCAGGGGAATTCATGACGGGAGACGAGTTATTTTGCTGCCTACGTAATAGGATTCCTTAAATTCATCTACTTCGCGAGCTGTTCTCATTTCTGCTACTTCTCATTATTTTCGTCGTTCTTCGATTTACTCTGAGTCCACATGCTGTACTCATTATTCATTCCATTCAGCAGATCCTGTAATTCTTTTTCACTTTCACTTAGGATACCAATGTTATCAGCGAATCGTATCATTAATATCTTTCCACCTAAGATTTTAATTCCACTCCTGGACCGTTCTTTTATTTCCGTCATTGCTTCTTCGATATACAGACTGAACAGTACGGGCGAAAGACTACGTCTCCATCTTACACCATTTTCAATCCGAACACTTAGTTCTTGGTCGTCCGCTCTTATTATTCCCTCTTGGCTCTTGTATATATTGTATATCACCAGTCTCTCCCAATAGCTTACTCCTATTTCGAACATCTTGCACCATTTTACATTGTCGAACGCTTTTTCCAGATCGAGAAATCCTGTGAACTTGTCTTGATTTGTTTTTAGTCTTGCTTCCATTATTAACCGCAATGTCAGAATCGCCTCTCCGGTGACTTTACCTTTCCTAAAGCCAATTTGATCTTCATCTAACACAGCCTCACACACGCAGATACGACTGGTTTCAAGCGTCCCGCCTTGAATTCACACACACACACACACACACACACACACACACACACACACACACACATATCCGAGCTGATCCCAAACATGTTCTATCGGCCACAGATCTGTGGATCTTGCTGATCACAGGATTACCTCATCATCAAGCAGAAGCTCATAGAGACACTAGCCGTGTGTGTTAATAAATGTAATCATGATACTGTCGCGTGAGAGGAAACAAATGAAGACGTAAGGCGTCCGTGACGTACCGTAGTACCAATTTCTTTCAATCAATGCCAGTTGTGACCTGAGGTGGTACTCGATGGTCCCCACACACTGACGCCTCGAGTAACACCGCTGTGCCATTCTAAAACATTGGAAGAACGGGACCTCTGCCCGGGCTCTTGCCAGACTCGCCTGCGATGGTCACCTGATGTAGTATAGAACCGCAATTCATCGCTGAACACAACGCTATTTCATTGATTAGCAGTCCATACTTCCTGGTCACTGCATCACGCCAAAAGCAACCGTTTGTGTCGTGGAGTTAACAGGACCCTGTGAATGGGACGGAAATTCTCTAGTACGAATGCTGCTGGTCACCTACCAATTGTGTGGGGTGACACAGAACGTTGTAGGGAGTCATATTTTGGGAGGTGCAGATGTGGAGGAATTACGATGTGCATGGCGCACAATACGTCGATTCTCTCCAGTGGTGGTTACACGTGGTCGACTGGAAACTTAATGAATATGCCTGTCCTCACATTCCTATGTAGTCCAATGTCGGGGCACTCGCACATACAAATGCCCCAAAAATCAGCATATTGTACGGTTTAACCTTAACGCCAGACGGGGCCTACCATCAGACTCTTTTACAACTCGTCAGGTGCTGACAACGCTATCTCACACGATTACGCAGCATCTCCTTATCCTTCATAGTGATCAACATATGACGGTGAACATGCCCTACGTAAAAAAATCGCACCATCAAGAAGGAGTTGGGCGACACAAACGAAAGTTGGTGGGCCAGCGCCAGCGCCACTACGTTCAATCAAATCAGGTTAGTTACCTTTGAGATTGAACGTGGCGAGTTGATGTTACTCAGGACTACCTTTAAGGCTTCAGAGACGCCATTATCAACACCTCACCGAGTTTGAATGACGTCCGTTAATAGGGCTTCGAGAAGCTGGATGTTCCTTGTGTGATATTTCAGGAAGACTTGGCGAGAGTGTAACGACTCTACATGATTGCTATCAACATTGGTCAGTAAAATATACAGTCGCAAGAACATCGGGCTCCGGACGACGTGGCACGACCGAGAGGGAATACCATCGTGTTCGACGTACGGCTTTGTCACGTCGTGCTGCATCTGCAGGAGAAATTTGAGCACCAGTTGCCACCACAGTGACACAAAGACACAAATAACTGTGAAACGCCTGGATAAATCCGCAGGACAGAACAGGTAGTTGGAATTGTGGAAAGGGGCCAAAAATGAGTGGCTGTCAGTTACACTCGAACACATATAACTTTATTTAGTTGCCCAAACATTACAGTGCAAATTTCCGAACTTAACTATAGACTGAATATGTCACACAATCTTATGGCTTAAGGGCACAACCTCTTTAATTTTTAAAACGGCTGAGGCCCATGATTTAAATCACAACTAAAATAAACTTTCAAAAGGCAGAAGGCCCAAACAATCTAAGACTAAACAATAAGGAATTTTACCTTTAAAACTGCTGAAGGCCCATGATTCAAAACACAACTACAATAAATTTTCATAAGGCAGAAAGCCCAAGGCTTTATCCTTAAACATTTTTTTTTAAATGAGGCTGAAAGCCCAAACAACGTAATATTTAACAAGTAAGGAATTTAAATTTTAAGACGGCTGAAGACCCATGATTGAAAAAAACACAACTACAATAAATTTTCGAAAGGCAGAAGGCCGAAAACTTTACCCAGAAAAAAAATATTTTAAATGGGGCTGAAGGCCCAAACAATTCAAGACCTGACAAGTAAGGAACTTTCAATTTTAAAATGGCTGAAGGACCATTATTTAAAACCCTGCAAGAAGCATACAAAATCAAACCATTGACTATGAGCCATTAAAATACACACTCAAACACAAATAAGAGAAGGCACTACAGCCAGCGGTGCTCAGAAGATTCCGGGGATCGGTCTGCACTTGAAATATTAACGTTCGCTTAGCGGAGACAAGTAGTCGGCCCAACTATATCTGACCCTCCGGCAACCCAACCAAGAGACGGTCAACGGGCCCACCGATAAGACGACTTGTTTTCCAACACGACCAGCACACAAGGAACTCCATAGCCAAAACGTGAAAGGCATAGCCGCCCACAACTAAGTATGCATAGGCTGTCAAAACTACACACGTGTTGGACACGGACAACATGATGAGGAAAGGACAGTGCCTGAATTTTACGTGAGCGGCCAGGGTAGGTAACCGGAATGCTAACGACCATAAGGCAGAAAATTCCGCTGGTGCACTTGGACTTCAAATAACCAAAATGCAGTTAAACTCCACCGGATGGTGGCCAAACTTTATCCAACTCGAACACTCGCTGTCGCTCACGGGAATTCCCCCAACAGCCAAACACGAAAACCAACGGCACAATGTGAACAGACTGGCTTCGGTAATTAAATGACCACTGAACTTTGATGTCCTGGGTCGGTGTGCCACGATCTCCCAGCAATCGGGACAGCTCCTACACACTTCGACACTGCGTAGAGACTGCAAGCGGGCCCGACCCACTGCGCCGCGCGGAGATTTCCTGGCTGATCCACACCAACCGACCGACTGCCACACATCAGCACGGGACAGCACTAAAATAACTCAGCAGTCGACAAGCTACACACAGTTTAATGAACACTTGGACAAAGGACTAGACAATACTAACGACAGCAAGTGTGCGATGGCAAGGATGAATCACGAGTCGGCACACGCAGGCAAACCATAAGCGATCGCCGGCCAACATACACGACGTCCGACAAGACAACCGACCGATGACCAACCAAGGTGGTCCGCACTCAAGTGATATGTATCGGCAACTGTCGGGCAAATCATGGCTGTCCTGACCTCACTGCAGCCGCGCCCCAACTGAACTTCTGCCGCGTCCTAAATCAAACACTGACAAGTCCGAACTGCACTGCTAGCGCCTCCCAACTCACTGGCAGATCCGAACTAACTCTGAACACACGACAACCGGGAAGTAATAGCAGTCAGCATAGACAATACGCCAGGGCTTATATCGATAAGCGCCGCTGCTGCCACTCACGGACAGGCAAGGTGGCAACTCAGTGACACTAGTAATTGAAATTAAGATAACGAGGTGCCAGTACAGTAAAAACAGGATGTCAAATGAGATATGGCACGAACACGAGCCACGCATGGATCAAACTGTTACAAGTCGGTTACTTCGAGGACGTTACGAGCTAGATGATATTGCACTGGTCGAAAAACACCGCCATTTGCGACTGCAGTGGCGTCAAGCGACAGCTCATTGGAGGGCAGAGTGGAGGTCTCTTGTGTTTTCTGATGAAATCTGGTTCTGCTGTGGTGATGTGTGGTGGTTAGAAGGAGACCAATTGAGGTTCTGCAACCAACCTGTCTGCGTGCTAGACAAACTGTACCTCCACCTGGGGTTATGGTCTGAGGTGTGATTTCCTAAGAGAGCTGGAGCACTCTCTTGGTTATCCCACACACCCTGACTGCGCATTTGTACGGCAGTCTGGTGATTAGATCTATTATTCTGCCAATCATGAACAGTACTCCAGATAGTGTTTTCCGACAGGGTTGTTGTAACTCAACATGCTGTACAGAGTGTGGACATATTGACATGGTTTAAACGATTACCAGATCTGTCTCCAGTCGAGCACATAAGGGATCTCACAGGAAGACAATTCCAGCGTCATCAACAACCAGCGTTAAGCGTCTCTTAACTGATCGACCAAGTACAATAGAGATGGAACTTCATCACACAAACCGACATCCGGCATTTGGGCAACATAGTGCGTGCACGTCTCCAAGCTTGTATTCGACAATCTCGCGGTTTTATTGGTGTACCCACATTCACATTTGTACTGACTTATTTCGCGCTTGCAGTAACCTGTGATCTTGGCATCTCAATCAGTTACTTATGTTACGTAGACAAATGTGTTGGTCTAGCGGTTCTAGGCGCTCAGTCCGGAAACGCGGGACTGCTACGGTCGCAGGTTCGAATCCTGCCTCGGGCATGAATGTGTGTGTTGTCCTTAAGTTAGTTAGGTTTAAGTAGTTCTAAGTTCTAGGGGACTGATGACCACAGATGTTAAGTCCCATGGTGCTCAGAGCCATTTGAACAACTGTGTTCCCGAAATTTCTGAGCTGTGCTGTGGCTCGCGTTGGTACCATTTGTAGGTTTCTGCCAGACCGTATCGTTTAGTTTGGATGGCTGCGTTTTTTGTCTTCTTCTCGTGTTCACTGGCGCCACTCGTTCCGTAAGCGTTGCCTGTCCGCTAGTGGTAGCAGCGGCGCGTATCGATATATAGTTCTGCTGCCCTATCATTGGGGCGGCCTCGTGCCTATTCCATGTGGTGTGAATGTGGAGTTTGGTTGGGTATGCAGGAGCAGCGAGGTCCGTGCAGAGCGACGACACGCCGGGACCGCTGGTGGCGTGTATGGACTGCCGGATCGCAGGGCAGTGGTAACGAGGGTGCACCACGTCGTCGAAATCGGATCCTGCATATTCAAGTTGAATGCATTGCAATTCGCGTAGAGAAACCTCCACCATTGTGAAATTTCGAGATTCTCCAGTGACTTGGGTTTGTGTTGCTGCTCGTAGTGTCGCCGAGGCGAAAAGCAGCGAGTGGAGTACCTGCGGAAGGCGGATCTGATTAGCCTTCCTGAGCTTCTAATTACTATTTACTATTTTCAGCTTCTTACATTGTGAAGTTTAACCAGCGGTATTTTTCTGTCTTGTGACCGCTAATGCCCCACTTACCTGCCCTGGGGGGTTAGTGTGCGTAACGGCAGTGTACATTTCCTCGCCTTGCCACCGCTGTCCGGTGAGTCGTGTAAGTTTGACAGTTTCTTGATTGTAGGTAGGGTAGAGTTCATCTACCTTAGTGGGACTCATTCCTTCTTGTTCCTGGCGCTCGAAGCACAGTATTCTGGGGCGGAGACCAAACCGCCGGTTCCGGCTTTGGTGTAATTTTACATCTTGCATTTGCTTTGTTGGATGTCAGGTAGCCTCACCAAGATCATCATTAGTCACTCGTTAGACCGCCACTAGTCCGAGTTACTGTGGTGTCACCGCCAGACACCACACTTGCTAGGTGGTAGCCTATAAATCGGCCGCGGTCCGTTAGTATACGTCGGACCCGCGTGTCGCCATATCAGTGATTGCAGACCGAGCGCCGCCACACGGCAGGTCTAGAGAGACTTCCTAGCACTCGCCCCAGTTGTACAACCGACTTTGCTAGCGATGGTTCACTGACAAAATACGCTCTTATTTGCCGAGACGATAGTTAGCATAGCCTTCAGCTACGTCATTGGCTACGACCTAGCAAGGCGCCATTACCAGTTACTATTGATACTGTAAAATATGTACCGTCAAGAGCGACGCTCATCATTTATGGATTAAAGTTAAGTATTCCACCAGCTACGTCCGTTTTTCTAAATTCTAATCTCCTTGTCCTGTTCCAGACCTCACGCCAGCCTGCGTGAGCTAAAACGTGTGCCTTTCGGCTTCCTCTAGTACCCGGTGTTGGCTGTCCTGGCAACCCACAACAGTTACCATCTTGTGATCTGAATGCAATTCTTGGCTGCCTTTCTCTTCGATCGCGAAGGTGTTTTTGGTGTGACCTACTCAGAGTTCGATTCCTGGAGCACCGTCTGTCACTGGCCCTTGTGTTTTATTTTACTATTGTGTTATTAAGTTACCATCATTTGTCTCACCTGTTTGTTGATTTGTTGTTTTTTCAATTAACTTTTGCTATGCCATTCGCCGTTTGACAGTATATTTTTTAAAATTTCTATCATTTCCATTTTGGCGTTAAAAGGCCTTCAGCTGTGATTGTGGTTCCTGGCTTTAAAATTCTGATTGCGACCACATTGGCTTATCTTCGAAATTATTGACTGTCTGTATTTTATGTAGTTTTTAAATTTTTTCGCGTTAAATGCCTTCAGTCGTGATTGTGGTTACGTGCCTTAGAAGTCTGAATGCGACCTCATTGGCTTGTTTTCAAAAATTATTTACTAAAATCAGTGAGTGAAATTGTAAGGTAAACCAATAGTAATTGATTCATAGTAGGCCAATCCTGCGATCCTTAATTACCATGTTTCAATTTCATTATTTTACATTAATTACTTTTGGGTGTTGCGATTTTTTTCCCGTCATTGTACAACCTACTACGTCCGGTAACAACACTAATGCACCCCCATTGCCGTTCTACCTTTAACAGAAAATTATGGCTCTAATCATCACATACCCAAAACGAATGTCTTCATTTTCTCAACCTTATCCTATTCGAGATTGTCTTCCAGCACTAATCAGCAGGTCGTCGACGGACTGGAAAATTAATAATCCCTATTGTTGTGTCCACTGCGCTGTAAATTTGGGAACTCAGCTGTGATATTATTATCATTATTATTATTTTGCTGAACGAAGTCTATTCTCTTATTACTTGTTTTACACTCACTTTTGTGAACAATTTTTACTTATTTGTTGTGTTGTAAATTTCGAGGCACTAGTAGGATATACTTGCGATGATGTATCACACTGATAACAGAGATAAAGTTCCAAATGATGCAGCTGTAGTTCCTTTGAAATCCATAGTCAATAAATAAGCAATAAACACATGTTCTCAATAACTTAGTTAATGTATTACATTTGCATTTCAATTTATATCTTCCTTTTCATTACCATATTCTTCTCTTCGGCCAGTGAATTTCTCGTTATCCACTTTTATTGAAACACATTTAGTATCACTACCAATCAAAATCTTAATGTCTACAGTGATCTGATCTGAAAGTAAATTCTAAAGAGTTGGCACTAGGAAGGGGAGGAATTTATTTAGACGAGAGGGAAGTGAGGGGGGGATGGATGGAGACAAGTAATGTCATGAAATGCGAAAACTGCACCAGAGTGCGACAATATATGCCGCCGCACGCACTGCGCGTCGAGTAACGGTGTTTAATGGCGCGTGGAATTTTTGCAATTCAGCTGAAAAGCATAGTGTACATTACGCTGCCCACGTTGCAGCGTCCATATTTTTATTTTCACCCCACCCGCTCTTTGGATTTCGTCTAATTTGCCGCTACAGCGCAAGCTTTTCCCTTTTTTTTTGTGGCTTTCACAGTTTTTCCCCAGCCCCTCAGTCGTTTCCTGGCCGTGTTGCGTAAAATTATTATTTTTCATTTTTTTATTTCTTTTTAATAAGAGCTGTAGTGTTACGAACATGATGAGCAACATGTTTCCTTTGCATAACACGTCGCCTTCCATAGAAGCTTTTTTATCTCCACGAACGAGGGAACTAAAAGTGTTATGCAGTTTACGTGCGAGTGAGTACCAATTATTTCGTTTAAAACTTACTAAAGTTGTTTGAGTTGGCAAGATTAGTTAATTCTATATCTCGCGGACTGCAAAGGTTGTAAAAAACAAAGTAGGTCTAATGTAATCTTGCTGTAGCAGCTTTTTTTGAGGAAATAAGTAGGTGGCGTTACGGTTGTTGAAATGTAGGGCTTCAGACACATGCTATGGTAATCTCTGTTTTCATACGCATGCAATAAAACGCATATTACTGATGAAAAAGTTCACAATGTATTGAATTAAATTACGGTGCTGATAATGGTACAAAAATTCGTAAGAAATATTTTTTATAAATCCAATTCATCAGACACATGGAAAATATGTAGGAACTGAATGTTTGTAACTAATCTTCCGCGTACTGCAGAGCTTTCCAAACTCTTCCTCTTGGCGACACGCTTCTAATACATACAGCTTCACGAGGCACCGTTTCACTAATATTAATAAACGAGTTTCTATTGTAACAAATGACATTTTAAAGAAATATTCGTATTTATATTTCCTCTCCAAGTACTGTATAATTATACACAACTGTTCACAGATACAAAACTTTTCATTACTATTATGAATTCTGTGACTCACTTGTGATTGACGAGAATTACAAAGTAGAAGAGAGACTACTGATTTTATAATTGGAAGCTACACGTGCGAAACAGAGGGACTGAACAAACAGATATTTAATTTTGTACGTGATTTGTGAGTACTGAACGAAGAGAAGGATGTTTCGTATTATTTTTTTGAAAGTTTTTCAATTGCTCAACATTCTGAATTTACTAGTCTCGCTACAGCATTGATGACTACTACTCGGTACCCCGGTGTGTCGTGACACACACTTTGGAAATGTCTGGTGTACCGTAACATTGTTTGTAGTGCCGAATGGGCTGAAATAAGCTAATAGCCCACGAAGCATTTATTTCCAGGGAAAGCGACCAGAAGAACGAAAAATGGCTTCATAAAATAAAAATAGTTCAGTTAAAATGTTATAAAATTTTTCCCACAGCAGTGAACAAACAGTAACGTGTAACGTCAAAACAATTCATTTCACTTCCGTCATGCTTGTCTCAAAACGTTTTGTTTCATTCAGCTGTACTGTTTTTAATAGGTTTAGTAGGATCTATAAAGAAAAAAGCTTCGCTGGTCGCTGATATATGTGATATAAATGATTAAAACTAAAATGATTAAATGAAATAATTCTGTGGTCTGGTGCAACTCAGTGCCGTCAACAACAAAATTCAAATGCATGCATCACCCAGGCACGTCAGATGCGAAATGAGTTACTGTGTTAGTGTTTATGGCACAGCACATTGATTCTGAATTCCAGTACAGTGTTTTTCGTGTAATTTTAAACGGAATACTATGCTCTTTGCATATATTCCCATTCTTTAGTTGTAGTTTGCTATCAGATAGACATCTTACAAACTACAGTAAAGCTCCAAAAATTTTCAGTCTTCCTTAAATTGACAGCCTTTTATCTATTGTGTTTTGATTGAGATAAATACTTCGAAAATTAAATACGTTATGACACAAAACATTCTTCTGAAAATCACATAAATTTCACTTTCGGGCACAAATTAGTCTCTCAGGTACGAATCCACATTTGAACGTAGGCCTAACACATAAGTAAAGCCGAAAATCGAGGGGTCACACTGCATAAACATAAGAACTACACAGGCTCCCAATCTTCCTACTTAAAGTGAGCCATCGAAGGCTGTGTCTATGTTTAGTCGAGTTATTGAAGGATTCCAATTATTTCGTCAGCTGCTGTTACTGATTTGGCTGTGATTTTCTCCTGCATCAGGTATCATTTTAAAAACATTTCAACTATTAATCGCACTAAAAGTAACACGCGTATGAACGTATGTTTTCACTTAACTTCCCAGGTTTAGACCTTTTCCTGATGAGTACCAACAGACTATAATATTTGCGATTGGCGATGATAGATCACCAGCTCTCTATCATCACTTGTCCGCTGTAATGCTCGCATAGGTATGTTAGAAAATTTCTAACTTCCATAGACGCCTCACGATACTCAGGGCACCATGAATACGACAAGTAGCGTATAGTTAATTGATTTTAAAGTGGTAAGGTTTTGCCTCTGGGTCATTTTTGCGTATAATCGAAAAATAAGGAGCACGAAAATTAAATGTCACGCCTGGGGAAAAAGAAAACATGTCGAACATCTTTAGAAATCACGAAAAAACTTAAATCAGAATGACCCAGTAGAGATATGAACCTGTAAAGAATACAAATGCTGTTTAATAATGGCATGAACTGTGTAAGGTGATGATGTATTTCGTAAGTACGAAATGTGTCACAGAGTTTTACTTCTCTAGCCTACTTGATTGGCTTGACACACCTCTGTGACATTTCGGCAACTGGGCAAAGCAAGTTACCGCACGATCCTGCACTTTGCCAGATAGCTGCGCCATTGTCTATTCGTTGCTGTATTGGCATGCGAGAATTTCAGTATGTGATAGAACTGCAGACTTATTCCTGCAGATAAATAAGAAAATAATTACGTAATTGTACTTTTCCGAGTTGGTAGAAATATGACTATCACTTGTACAGAAATGAGGAGCACTCAGTTCTGGAATTCTACTAGTACTTGTAGTACTACTTGTGATAGAACCGTAAGCTACCGTAGACTATCACACGCAAGTGTATACTACGGTTGTGTTCCTAGCAAGTCTGGTCAGTTAAGGTCATACCTGCGTTACCTGTGCATGAGTTTGTTGCACACATTTAGGGCGTTACCTAATAATGATGGCTTTCTTTGCGCATGCGATCAGTGTCTTACTAAATTACCACAGAAACCTGAAGTGGTGAACCGCTAGAAACTGAGTGAGGATATATAAAGAACTACGTAACCTACGGAACATTTTTATTCTATGTAGTTAACATCGTGCCTGTTACTTAAAAATAAACACTACTTATAGCAAAACTGAAACTGTCAATGTGACTTTTTATTCAGAAATTATTGATCTGTAATGCCGTCCAGAGGGATGTTGTGGTAAAAATGAAGAAAACGATAGAGATTTATAGCGCAAATAGCGCAATTTGCTCAAGAAAAGGGTAAAGTGAAGAAAACCTCAAAACAACAGTATATCCAACATCGGTTCAATACTTCCTCGAATGTATATAAAAGTCGTTTGTGTTGTTCGTGAACAAACTTCGCATTTGTGAATAATAACAAGCAATTCTTGCCTTTGATCGTGATGAGCACAAAATAACAGATGTGATGACACTTTCGACAGGAACTGACCATCATTTTGCAGGACAATGCTCAAGCACGTATAGTGCAAGCTGTTACTGATTTGTTTGACTGATGGGTCTGGTAAGTGCTATACCACCTACCACATTCTCCTGACTTAAGCCCTCATAAGTTCAACTCGATTTCTAAATTGAAGAAAACACTTCACGGCATTCGCTTCAGAACTGCCACAAATTCGTCGGGCAATAGACCGTGCCGCTCGAACTGTCAACACAACTGGCACTGCTAAGCACAAAATAACAACAATAATTACATGCTGGCACTGCTAAGAGTATCCTACAACTTCCACATCGCTGGCAACGGGTTATACGCAATGCTGGTGAATACTTTGAACGTTAGTAAAACTTTGAAACACGTATCTATTTTGTACGAGCTGTAAATAAATAGTTGCCACTATTGAAGTTCCAACCATCGTATTTATTGCTGGTTTCTAACTGTATGCGTTTTCATTTTAAAAAATGTTCAAATGTGTGTGAAATCTTATGGGACTTAACTGCTATGGTCATCAGTCCCTAAGCTTAATTATCCTAAGGACAAACACACAAATCCATGCCCGAGGGATGACTCGAACTTCGGCCGGGACCAGCCGCACAGTCCATTACTGCAGCGCCCTAGAGCGGTCGGCTAATACCGCGCGGCTTTCATTAAAATAGCTTTTCCTAATTTGTATAATAATCGAATATTTTAAACCAGTAAAAAGTTTACCAATACACGTTACTCGCTTTTAAAAGATAGTTTTCTTTAAAAATGAAAAATTGTAACACTTCTGCTTAGGGAAACTGATGTGCTGGTTTTTTATCTGATTATTAGTAAAAGGAGAAAAAAACCTGCTATAAACGAGACCAAATAAATACCGACAATCACCGTTTATTCAGAACTAAAATACCAGAATAGGTTTTAATCAGTCGGTTTTTTCCATCCCTACATGGAAGCAGGAATATGACCAGCCACATGCCTAGAACGAATTCTTGTCTTGTTTCCACAACAGTTGCAATTGCAAGTCGGAAATGTAAGACTGCAGTGTTTGTGTAGTGAAGGATATCAAATATATTAAAAGTAACTGTCGGTTTAACCGCAGTGGGTGTTTGATGCATATTACGAAGGTTAGTGCCTCAGATGATTAAGGATCGCTCCCGCCTACTCGAGAGTTCACTTAGTATCAAAAACTGTGGATTGTTGATAGATGAGTGATTGCCTTTCAGTGGTATAACTGCACATTGAGAACTTCTGTTGCCGTAGTAGCTTGCACAAGTTGTTCCATATCTAGCGATTCTTCGTTCGCCTCGTCGTGCAACTTTCATCAATTAACATTCGGTGATGCTCATCACTCCTCTCGGCACAAATATTTGTTATGAATTTAACCGCAACTGCATGTGTTTATACACAATGCAGTAACCGGCTGGTAACCACGAAAGTGATAACGCTTTTTTAATTTTTTGTTCACTGACAGCGGTTAAGGACGTGGTAACGCAATCGGCCTGCTAATGAACTCGGCTGGGTCGCACATTTAACCGCAGCCCCGGCGGGTATTAGGCGGAAGAGCAATACATTAAAAAGCTATTAAAGGGAAGACTCCCGTAAACGCGCCGCCATGAATGCGTAATGCGGCAATGGCCGCTCTTTAGTGCCCGGTATGGCCACAGGAGTGTGTTCGCTCGCTTCGTTCCCCCTTCCCCTTGGCCAACTCACATACAAGTCTTTCCTAGCACTGCGTCCTTTATTGTCTTTCGCGCACCTATGATCGCGTCTGAAAGCCATCATCGACCTCTACTCATTCTTTAAACACGTACAATAAGTAGAATGTAGAGTCGCACACAACCTAAACTACGATTCGGTAGTTTTAGTACAGTACGCAAATGACGTAGTACATGTTATGGTTACCGGTAGTATTTGTAGCATTGGTTGGGAAAGAACCCTAACTGAAAGTGTAAAAGAGAAAGAGAGGGCTCACTAACTTTTGGACCTTTTATTTGGTTCATTGTTTGTTGTGCTCATAATTTGAACCGTACGTCATTAAATGCTACTCCCTTGTGTATTTTATACCCTTACAGAATATAAAATTGCATTTTATAAGTGACACTTAGTTTATCGTGTAGCTTCCGCGCTTTCATGTACCCAAAGCAATTACTTTTCATACAAGAAAAGTTTATTTGCAAAAGAATGCATGTAATTATTGTTGTTATTTTGTGCTTAGCAGTGCCAGTTGTGTTGACAGTTCGAGCGGCACGGTCTATTGCCCGACGAATTTGTGGCAGTTCTGAAGCGAATGCCGTGAAGTGTTTTCTTCAATTTAGAAATCGAGTTGAACTTATGAGGGCTTAAGTCAGGAGAATGTGGTAGGTGGTATAGCACTTACCAGACCCATCAGTCAAACAAATCAGTAACAGCTTGCACTATACGTGCTTGAGCATTGTCCTGCAAAATGATGGTCAGTTCCTGTCGAAAGTGTCATCACATCTGTCTCTAAGCCGGTCGTAGGTTGTGTCCAAAAATGGATAGCAATAACAATTAAGCATCCAGCATTATGTTTTAATTTATTACCTCATTACTACAGTTTTAAATATGCGAGTTCAAGTTTTTAAAAAGAGCGAGGATGGGCCGTGAGGGGGGGATCACTGATAAAGTCTAGTCTGTTTGACACTTTTTTCAATTTCGAAGCAACTTCTACTGCATATTCAGGCTCTGTATCACTGATATCAGTGTGATATATCACAACAAGTACGTCCTTCTAATGTAACACTGTTTCCTCTAGTGAGATTCACTGTCCGATACCGACACCCCTATGTAATGCGGAACTGACATTTAGATGACATGAAAGGAGGCGCGATGTACAATGTTGTCAGTAGAGAAGCAGCAAGAGCAGAAAGATTCGATCAGGGATCTGGGATCTCAGTGATTTCGGAAGTGGAGAGCAGTCATTGGATGCCACCTGTGTAAAAGGTACATGAGGGACATTTTAAATCTTCTGAAATTAACCACGTCCATTGTTAATGATGTGACTGTGAACTACAAACGCGGAGGTAAGCCAAGACCAGGCAGAACTCTCGCAGCGACGGATAGGTTCCCTCTAGCATAGTGAAGTGTGGTTGTAAGAAATCGCACGAAATCAGCGGAAGAAGGCACTCGCGATTTCACAAATGTTACCTGCAGCCCAGGCAGCACAACACTGTGCATATGGATTTAAACAGAATGGCGTAAGAAGGTGTGAAAAAAAGAAGGGAGGAAGATTGGATTTAACGTCCCGTCGACATCGGGGTCATTAGAGACGGAGCACAAGCTCGGATAGTGTAAAGGATGGTGAAGGAATCAGGCCGTGTTCTTCCAAATAAACCATCCTGGCATTTGCCTAGAGTGATTTAGGGAATATACGGAAAACCTAAATGTGGATGGCCAGGTGCGGGTTTGAACAGTCGTCCTCCCACCTGCGAGTCCAGTGTGTTATCCACTGCACCATCTCGCCCGGTACAGTGGTCGAGTGGCTCCCATTAAGCTACACATGTATCTGGTGAACCCTGTGCGACACTTGAGGTAGTGTAGCGAACGACACCCCTGGACGTCGGGTGACTGGAAACGAATGATTTGAAGGGATAAGTTACACTGTACCATGTGGCAATCCGATGGAAGGGTATGGGTTTACCGAATGCCTGGAGAACGTTACCTGCCGTCATGTGTAGTGCCAAGAGTCAAGTACAAAAAGAGGTCGTGTTACGGTATGGAGACATTTTTCGTAGTTAAGGCGTAGTCCCATCACTGCGCTTAAAAAGCCGCTAAATGAAGAGGGCTGTTAACACACATTACAGCACTGCATGCTGCGCTCATTAGAGGAACTGTTCGGATTGCTTATATCAGCACTGGAATGCACCGTGTCATAAAGTAGGATCTGTGAGGCAATATTCTTAGGACAACAACGCTCCTGGAACGGTATGGCCAGCCCAGAGCCCCGACCTGAACCCAACGGAAGATATATGGTATGAGTTGTAGACCTTGCGTCCAACACTTCACTGGTATCGACTTTTGAAGAAGAATGGGCTGCCATTTCTCATTGAAAGAGTCACTAGCTGAGTTCATCATAAAGATGAAAGGTAGGTTTACCCCATATTAATGCACACTAATATGAGTTCAGATAACTTTGTCAGATGGTGTGTGAGAGTGGCAAATTTGTGGTAATATAGCTACCACACTAGAATATCCTGGGGCACATTAACTGTACACACATTCCGTGTTATATCACTTTGATATCAGAGCTAAAGTGGCTCAAGATTCAGTAACAGTTTCTTCTAAATCGATAGGAAATAATACACCTAGTACTCACTGTTATGTAGCGACGTATGTAATCGAAGACGAAATAATTGTGTTTGTCTCTACACACTGACGCAGTCAAGTTTCCAAAAGAATATTATTGCAAGAAATTACGATTAAAAAGCTGGGCACACACATGCACTGAAGAGCCAAAGAAACTGTTACACCTGACTAATACCGTGTAGGGTCCCCGCGAGCACGCGGATGTGCCGCAGTATTTCGTGGCATAGATTCGACTAATGTCTAAAGTAGTGCTGGAGGTAACTGAAAACGTGAATCCTGCAGAGCTGTCCATAAATCCGTCAGAGTACGAGGAGGAGGAAATCTCTTCCGAACAGCGTGTTGCAAGGAATCCCAGATACGCTCAATAATGTTCATGTCTTGGGAGTTTACTGGCCAGTGGAAGTGTTTAAACTCAGAATAGCGTTCTTGCAGCAATTCTTTCGTAATTCTGGGCGTGTAGTGTGTCGATTTGTCCTGTTGCAATTGCCCAAGACCGTCGGAATACACAATGGATATGCACAATGGATGCAGGTGATCAGACAGGATATTTAAGTACGTGTCACCTATCCGAGTCTAGACGTATCGGGGGTCCCATTTCACTCCAACTGCACACGCCCCACACCATTACAGAGCCTCCACCAGCTTGAACAGTCCCCTGCTGACATGCAGGGTCCATGGATTCACGACATTGTCTCCATACCTGTACGCGTCCATCCGCTCGATACAATTTGAAACGAGACTCGTCCGGTCACGCAAGATCTTTCCAGTCATCAACAGTCCAATATCGGTGTTGACGGGAGAAGGCGAGGCGTAAAGCCTTTCGTTGTGCAGTCATAAAGGGTACACGAGTGGGCCCATATGGATAATGTTTCGATGAATGGTTCGCGCGGTGAGACTTGATGGTCCAGTACTGAAATCTGCAGTAATTTGCGGAAGGGTTGCCCTTCTGTCGCGTTGAACGATTCTCTTAGTCGTCGTTGGTCCTGTTGTTGCATGATCTTTTTCCCACTGCAGCGATGTCGGAGATTTGATGTTTTAACGGATATATAATATCCCAAGTGTGGTGTCACCGCCAGACACCACACTTGCTAGGTGGTAGCCTTTGAATCGGCCGCGGTCCGTTAGTATACGTCGGACCCGCGTGTCGCCACTGTCAGTGATTGCAGACCGAGCGCCACCACACGGCAGGTCTAGAGAGACTTACTAGCACTCGCCCCAGTTGTACAGCCGACTTAGCCAGAGATGGATCACTGACAACTACGCTCTCATTTGCCGAGACGATAGTTAGCATAGCCTTCAGCTACGTCATTTGCTACGACCTAGCAAGGCGCCATAGCATTTGATATTGAGATTATAACATGTACCGTCAAGAGCAATGTACACCAATTGTGGATTAAAGTTAAGTATTATATCAACTACGTACTTTATTTGCTACTATTAATTGCCTTAACTGTTCCAGACCTCGCGCCAGCCTGCGTGAGCTTAAGCGCGTGCCTTTCCGCTTCCTCTCATTGTGACTTGGCTGTCTTGCCAAGTCACAACACCAAGTACATTCGCGAAATTGTCGTACGGGAGAATCTCCTCTTGACCGCTACCTCGAGGATGCTGTGTCCCATCGCTCGTACGCCAACTATAGCAGCAGGTTCAACTCACTTAAATGTTGATAATCTGCCAATGTAGCAGCAGTAACCAATCTAACAACTGCGCCGCTTGTTGTCTTATATAGGCGTTGCCGACCGCAGCGCCGTTTTCTGCCTGTTTACATATCTCTGTATTTGAATACGCTTGCCTATACCAGTTTTTTTTGTGTGTATTACTGCGGAAGTATGTGAAGTGGTATTTGGCCGTGGCGGAATGTATGTAGGCGAAACATTAAGAACTGTAAAAGAACACATTAAAAGGGAAGAACGCCACTCGCAGTTATAACGGCTTCAAATGGCTCTGAGCACTATGGGACTCAACTGCTGAGGTCATTAGTCCCCTAGAACTTAGAACTGGTTAAACCTAACTAACCTAAGGACATCACAAACATCCATGCCCGAGGCAGGATTCGAACCTGCGACCGTAGCGGTCTTGCGGTTCCAGACTGCAGCGCCTTTAACCGCACGGCCACTTCGGCCGGCTATAACGGCTTCAACATTTACAGAAGGGAAGTCGTGGAAGTTACGGAAATTTCCAAGAACGAATGTAACTACAATAGTTGGCCGCTACAGGCTTCTCGCCACAAAGGAAGTGAAGATGCAGCCATAATTCGCGAGAAATACACTTCATGCTAACAGAGGACACTCGTATCGCAGGAGGGGAAATGAAAGGGAGGGGAATAGGTACTGAAGTGTAGCGAAGAAGCAAAGAGCTTAGAAGCGGCACGAGCATACATAAGAATATGTAAGCGATTTCATTTTACAAGCACAGCCATGTAAAACGTTCAAGTTGTTCGTAAACAGTACCTTCACCGTTGGGAAAATGCACACAGGTCTTTAGTATGTGATTCAAAAAATGGTTCAAATGGCTCCGAGCACAATGGGACTTAACATCTGAGGTCATCAGTCCCCTAGAACTCAGAACCACTTAAACCTAACTAACCTAAGGACATCACACACAACCATGCCCGAGGCAGGATTCGAACCTGCGACCGTAGCAGTCTCGCGGTTCCGGATTGAAGCGCCTAGAACCGCACGGCCACCGCGGCCGGCTTTACTATGTGAAAAACACACAGTTCCACATTACAAATAATACAATTAATTGTTTGACATAATAACTTTGATCTTTCCTTGTCACTATTTCCACACAAAAACACATTTAGAAAGTGCTCCACCCTACGTTTCTTCATTTCCTGTAGCCACGTGTATTTCACTTCGACTGACATTCAGATGATTACTTTCATCTTCACTTGAGGAATCAGTATTGCTTCCATGACAGACTCACACTATTCGAGCCTGCCCCACATTTCTAGTCGTGTCCATTGCCTGGTCCAGGGAATCTTCACTCGAGATATATTTCTCTTCAATCTTAATTGAATGCTCACAGAGTTCCTTCTAGTCTTCTTTTTCTTGTGGAAGCAATTAATTCAGCTGTAAGTTCATTCTGTACGTCACATTACATTCCGAAATGGCGTTCTTAACTCTTGGCCGTATCACGTCTATAGGCTTCAATTCTGGGTGGTACGAAGGTAGTCTTAAGACTGCATGACCACGTTCACCTAAAGTACTGTCTGTTTTATAACTGTTGTGGCCTGGTTTGTTCATTTTGATCAATGAATACAACTGAGGTCTCAGCATGTCCCTGTGGAAAAGAATTCCCTTTCCTGTTAACCAGGACAACATTTCCCACCTCGTGGAGTTTGATGTTAGAGCACGAGTCAGTTTCTTATTGTGGTAACGGGAATTATCTATAACGAGAACAGTATGAGGTCGTAGATTAGATATTAATCTCTTCTTGAGCCAATTATCATAATTTGTAAAATCCATGTCGCTCTGATAATCCCGTTTTCTGGCCTGAATTAAATCTTACGCAAGGGTTTGGTATAAACCCGTGCTCCACGCCAGCATGGATATTGATAATTCTGCTTCCTGCCGGAACTGGTTTCAACAGAACATACGGTGAATTGTCACGCCATCCATACGTTGCTATGCGGCTAGTATGAACATATGTTTCATCCATATAGCGAAACTGAAGATATTCAAGTTTGTACTCTCGGATACTTTTTAAGTAAGCAGTTCGTTTTGTCCTGATTCTACGTTGTTCCTGGAGAACTTTTCGGTTAATTACCATCTTCTTCCACCTAAATCCAAGAGTGCGAAGATGTTTACAGAAATATGTTTTGACAGCCTTCAATATTTATGAAACTCTGAGAGCTTTTTTTACGAATTTCCTTCAGACTGCGTGTTATTTCATGTGTAATGTAAAAATCATTCGCCACTCGGCGACTGATTTGGTTGTTATCCAAGCTGTCCACTAGATCTTCTGGGCGTTTCCTTATGAGGTGTTGAAAATGTCGAGGACTTAACTGCCTGGACTCTTTCCAGTTATGTCTTAGACCGCTGAACGGAGGTAAACGGTACACCAGTTCCTTCAGTCTCTCACATCAGGGTAGATATTAGTTTCAGTAAAACATCAAGAACTGTTGCTTTTCTTCATAAACTGGTAGTCACTTGCCACCACTTCGTGTGTTTGACTGCGAAGAACTTCGTCCTCTAACTTGTTCTCTACTGGTGGCATCTTCGAGTAGTTTCTCCCGAAGTCTTTATTAGCGGTGCGCTCCGCCTGATTCTATGACACGTGCGATGCTGGCGACCGACTGAGCACGGTTTACTGCGCTTCTTATCTTTGGCGTTAACGTCTGTTTGCATGAACTGTACGAACTACAGCCAACTCTGCGGCACGGCAATAATATTTTGATACATACTCCCCCTCCCTTTGCTGTCCGTGTTTCGGATTGTGTCCAGTGATGATGGTCCATCAATAGAAGATATACGTGTTCTCCAGCATTAGCAATGAGAGCTCACTTTTGTACATGGAAACGACACGACTAGGTCCTAAAAATTGAAGATGAGCTGGAGATAGAGACACAGTCATTCTAGTCAGAGAGCGTAAGCAAAATATTTAACTGAATTCTGTTTGACATCGTTCAAGCAAATATGACGTCATATATTGTACGTATTTCCACATCAGGACGAATTTCAGTTGTACATGTAATGTGTACGAAAAAATTCAAGCAGAAAGAGATGTTATTCAGTAGCAGAAATAAATTCAGGGTCCACTATCCTCTGGGCCTCCTTTTTCATTGTTGCTGACAATGTTTTACTCTGTACAGTGGCACTTTGTGACCCTAACATTTGAGTACTTCCGCTGTTTGTAGGAAACTAGTTTGTTGCATCCAATGTATGCAGACAAAAATAGGGCTCCTACTTAGGCTGTTGCTTACTTTATTAACAGGGTGTGTTAACCTTTCAGAAATTCGTATTGAGTCCGCTTATAACTACTAAGAAAACACCTACCTCTGCAGTATCTTTCATATCGAAATTGAGAGATGTATTTAGTAGCGAATGGTTTTCTTTGACATGTTTCAGACCCCAACACTTATGCACCTCGTATGGGAACGTACGGGGTCAGAAGCAGCAATACGTATAGTGTGTACGAAACCGTGTTGTCCACTCTTCATGAGGTTGAGAGTGTAAACACTTGTGGATCCGAAGACTTGCGTCTCTGTTCCTTATGTTCCGAACAGCACTACAGAATAGAATGAGATTTTCACTCTGCAGCGGAGTGTGCGCTGATATGAAACTTCCTGGCAGATTAAAACTGTGTGCCCGACCGAGGCTCGAACTCGGGACCTTTGCCTTTCGCGGGCAAGTGCTCTACCATCTGAGCTACCGAAGCACGACTGACCCCCGGTACTCACAGCTTTACTTCTGCCAGTATCTCGTCTCCTACCTTCCAAACTTTACAGAAGCTCTCCTGCGAAGGAGCTTCTGTAAAGTTTGGAAGGTAGGAGACGAGATACTGGCAGAAGTGAAGCTGTGAGAATCGGGCGTGAGTCGTGCTTCGGTAGCTCAGATGGTAGAGCACTTGCACGCGAAAGGCAAAGGTCCCGAGTTCGAGTCTCGGTCGGGCACACAGTTTTAATCTGCCAGAAAGTTTCAGCACTACAGAATGTTAGACCAAGGATGAGATTCATCATCACCCAGCATGTAAGGGCAATTTTAATATTCCTGCAGAAACTAATATAGAGATTGACAGCTTATTTACTAAAAGTCACTCAGGGTTCATGATATTAATTCGTATTAGTAAAACCGTGTCTCTGGCATACGATCATTACATGCATTATTCAAAAATTCTGCAAAAGGCACTGTGTACAGTAGTTACACCAGATTCTTTAGTAAAAAGTCACTCTCCTGAGTTCATGATATTAATTTGTTTTAGTAAACCTGTGTCTCTGGCAGCCTATATACATACATTACTCAAAAATTCTGCTACATACATTGCATTTCGTATTTAAGTTTCTGTGGCCTGATCCATTAACCTGTACCAGTGTCGAATGCTACTTCCTTCTCTGTGATAAATGGCGAATAAAAGTTTTTGATAGTCTAATAGAATAATCTGTAATAGACACCTGTGTAGTAAAGGTTTTGTCACATTTCATTTGAAAAGATTTTTTGCAGTAGCTTTCGGATAAGTTGTGCTTTTCCGTACTGCTCTCGCTGTTATACCAAAGGTACGCAGAGACTTTTTTTATTTTATTTTTTAAGTGGGTACTGTTTGGCGTACTTCTTTTAATCGTGTTCGCGTTACGGCTTCTGCCGTTGACAGCACAAAGCTTTCAGTATTTGATCCCGCAAGTGTGGGGACCGGGAAACTTTTTAACGAGCCTGTTACCAAAGCTGGGCGCTCCCGCCGTGTTGGGAGATATACACTACGTATCAGCTCTCAAGCATTCTAGCCCTCGTGCCGGCACAATAATTCATCGCTGCAGACTTTTGAGGATTTTCCTCCTCGTGCGCTTACATGCACATATTTCAAAGTTGATTCGGAGCGAAACGATCCCACTCCGATAAAGCTGTTAGCGAATAATCTCACCAAGAAGAAACGAATAAATGAAGGCTGCTCTTTCGAATTAAATTGAACTCTGTAGGGATAATGGTAGAGTTTCTCCGAAGCTTTACTAATGGAAAGGATTGTACAACTTGTTTTTGAAAATAATTGCGAGACATATGCAAAAGAATAACTGCTGCTGGAGGCACAATGTAACCACATTTGGCCGGCCGTAGTGACCGAGCGGTTCTAGGCGCTACAATCTGGAACCACGCGACCGCTACGGTCGCCGATTCGAATCCTGCCTCGGGCATGGATGTGTGTGATGTCCTTAGGTTAGTTAGGTTTAAGTAGTTCTAAGTTCTAGGGGACTGATGACCTCAGAAGTTGAGTCCCATAGTGCTCAGAGCCATTTGAACCATTTAATCACATTTGGGAGTTCCGGTTAGTTGGTATTCAACAGCGAATGAATATTTGATGGAAATTGTTATGATGTATTACCATAGAAGTCATTAGTGGGAAGTCTTTCATGCGCCGCCAGTTGTCAGCAACTATTTTTGATTTTGTTGAGGAACCCTACTGTCTGGATATCGAATTAAAACTTTTTAAAATTCAGATCGTTGTGCGGCGGTGCGGTGCGTTGCTGCTGTGTGTGAAGTTCCACTCGCCTTATGGTGAATCTCTTCTCACAAGCACGCCTCCTTGAAGGTTCAAAAAATGGTTCAAATGGCTCTGAGCACTATGGGACTTAAATTCTGAGGTCATCAGTCCCCTAGAACTTAGAACTACTTAAACCTAACTAACCTAAGGACATCACACAAATCCATGCCTGAGGCAGGATTCGAACCTGCGACCGTAGCGGTCGCGTGGTTCCAGACTGTATCCTTGAAGGTACTGAAATGCAGTACTCAGTCGGGAAAAGCTATAGAATACTGCTGTACACCTAGTAACCGCAAGTTGTATTTAAAATTGTTTTTTCGGTAGAAGGCTAATAATAGTTAAGTGAAATTATTTGTGGGCGTGAGCCGTGGTTGGCTCGAGTCATGCTTGTCTTGGGTTAAACCTTGGTTGCAGTCCTGTGGTTTTATTTCTCCTGCGGTTATCGCTATGATGTTGCTGTCGTCTCCGTGGAGTGGCAGCAGCAGCGTGTATCGATACTAGTACTGCTGTAATATCTTTGGTGTGGCGGATATAGTTTCCTGCTGGGCGGTGTGTGCCTGATCAGTCGGTTGGCGTGGAGCAACAGGGAAGCACTCCATCGCGCATACTCTGTCTGTGGCCGTTGGTGGTGTGCAAGCGTAGTTGGAGTGTGAGGTGCTGCTTGCGAGTGCTACAAGTTCGTGGCCCACCGATATTGGACGTGAGGTTGAGTCCTCTCTTAACCTACTATCGAGCCTCAACTGTTTACATTTCTTGGTTTGATCCTGGTTGTCGCTTTTGGGACATTCCCGCGAGCAACAACGCGTGTTTATTCAAGTCGGCTAAGATTCCAGCTGTCTTCCTGTGGAGTTTAACTTAATCTAGTCTGTTATTGAAGTTGACCAGCTGTATCTTCTGCCTCATGACCATTGACGTTCCGGTTACCTGCCCTGGTCGTTGACGTAATTTTCGGCAGTGTATTTTCCTCGTCGTGTTGTTCCTGACCAGTGCGGCATGTAGTTCGACAGCTGACGTGTTGTTGGTCGTTGTGGGCGCCAATATCCTGTGTGTCGTTGTATTGAAATCTTGTGGTCGTTTTGCTGGTTGCGTGGAGTAGAACTGATTTTGTCGATTGGTCGGTTGGCTGTCTGTCATTTGGGTTGCCTTCAGATTAAGAAGTCGTTGGACAGGCTGCATGTCTCACCTAAACGGGCGTTAGTGTTACTATCCCAAGCCGACCCTTGGAAACTTCTGAGCGCCGTGGCTTGTGTGTTACAGTAATTTATCTCTTTGGGTTTTAGTTATTTGGTTAATCTTCTTGTCTTGCCATTAAGGCATAAGATTGTTATGCTTTTGTATGGGGCCGAATTTTTCAAGAAATGTTTTAAGATAAGGCCTTCTGCCTTTTGATCGACACTCTTCTTATTGCTTAATATGTTCCTTCAGCCAAGCTCCATTAAAATGAAATTGCTAAGGCCTTCAGCCTGTTTAGTTAGAAGATTTAGAAAATATTATTGGGTGAAACCACCAGAAGAACCTTGTATTTCAATTTCTTACTTAGGCCTTGATTCTTGGATTTTGAGTGTGGGCTTAGTCGATCTAAGGTTAATTACAGGAGATCGATTAAAGTTTTGAGTGATTTTCATCCTTGTTGTAATATTGTGAGTTGATAAATACAGTTTATATGCTGAGTGCAACTGACAGCAACTTACTTTGGCTCCTTTCCACAACCTGATCCGATCTGTTCTGCTGGCCCAGGCATTTCAGTGCGTAAAATGTCACTCTGATATGGTAAGATTGCGTACACCAGTTACTATCAGCCTTGCTGTAAGCCGTACAAAGTCTGGAGAGTCCACATGCACACATCATTCATAAACGTAACCAGTTTATGGTAATTGTTAATTATCCTTCACCGAAAGTTTGTAAATGGATTGTTTCCTTTAGAATACCTCGCTCAAATGTTGTTGTGATAAGTCTCATGTAACAAAATGTTTACGCGAATAAGCAACAGGCCGCGCGGAATTTAGTTATTTAAAATGTCAGCAAAGGTTCTGAATTTCACACCGAGTATTAAATCGAACTCTCTTCCGCACTTCTCAAACATTTAGTTGCTCAAATATCACAATATTAATAATTTTTGTCGGAGCACCTATCTGCAGGTCTGATAACTACGAGCTCCAAGCGACGACCATACTCATCACTCTACACAAAAAAGTTTCTAGTTCCCAGAATAAGCGTGAATATACTAATTTCTGATTCGAAGAGAGACATTACAGCAAATCGGAAAGCAGCATCAAATACGCTGAAACCCACGCTTATATACAGAAACATTCAAAATTTGTCACAGAATCGGAACAGTAAATTAACATAAATAAATTTTGAAAACACACAAATACAAAATTAACTCTCTTTCAAGTATACTACTTTACCAAAATCACAGTTCATTTCGCTAGTACCATAAACTGACGAAATAGCTTGCAACAAATTGCTCACTACGCATGACTGACACGTCATTCTCGAATGTTCTTCAGAGACCAGTTACTTCAATGTATAGGACAAAAACCTTCATTCACTCTCATAACTAAGCACAATTAGAACAGTAAAATTAATAAACAATTAGAACATTAGACAAACAGAACTGCAAATAAATATGACAGTATGTTGTCTGAAGCCAGTCTGAATGCCAGATTGCATAAGAACTACATACACTCGGGCACCTGACGCCAGTTGTCCTGCGCGTGACATCTGCAACACCGTTCACTGCTGTTCCTACCTCAAGAAGCACGATGTAAGGTGCACGCCTCAGCCATTCACTTGATATCCTTTCTAATGACGTCGTTTTGGAAGGCACAGGGTTTTGCGTGCTTTGTAGGAATGCTGCATTTACAGAAAGATCTCACGTGACCTAAGCGGACTAACAGCAGCGAAGTAAATTTGGCGCTTGAAGTTACATCGCCTCATCTGAAGAGTAATGCACTCTATTTTACGGCGGATACGGCATAAGAGAAAGGCTGAATAATCGACAAAAAGATAACATTCTACGAGTCAGGGCGTGGGATGTCAGAAGTTTCAACATGGTAAAGAAGCTAGAGAATCTGAAAAGGTAGGTGCGGAGACTCATTCTGCATACAGTGTGGGTCATTGACGTCAAATGGAAAAGAAGATTTCTGGTCACACAAATATACAATAATATCAACAGCAGCAGAAAAATGGAAAAACTCGAGATAGATTTGGCATGAATAAATCTGGCCACAGAGTTAATAGTAAACATGAAACTTCCTGGCAGATTAAAACTGTGCCGGACCGAGACTCGAACTCGGGACCTTTGCCTTTCGCGGGCAATCTGAGCTATCCAAGCACGACTCAGGCTCCATCCTCACAGCTTTATTTCTGCCAGTACCTCGTCTCCTACCTTCCAAACTTTACAGAAGCTCTCCTGCGAACCTTGCAGAACTAGCACTCCTGAAAGAAAGGATATTGCGGAAACATGGCTTAGCCACAGCCTGGGGGATGTTTCCAGGATGAGATTTTCACTCTGCAGCGGAGTGTGCGCTGATATGAAACATCCTGGCAGATTAAAACTGTATGCCGGACCGAGACTCGGTAGTGCATTTGCCTGCGAAAGGCAAAGGTCTCGAGCAGATGATAAACGGGTATTCATTGGACATATATATTATACTAGAACTGACATGTCATTACATTTTCACGCAATTTGGGTGCATAGATCCTGAGAAATCAATACACAGAACAACCACCTCTGGCCGTCATAACGGCCTTCATACTCCTGGACATTGAGTCAAACAGAGCTTAGATGGCGTGTACAGGTACAGCTGCCCATGCAGCTTCAACACGATACCACAGCTCATCAAGAGTAGTGACTGACGTATTATAACAAGCCAGTTGCTCGGCCACCATTGACCAGACGTTTTAAATTGGTGAGAGATCTGGAGAATGTGCTGGCCAGGGCAGCAGTCGAACATTTTCTGTATCCAGAAAGGCCCGTACAGGACCTGCAACATGCGGTCGTGCATTATCCTGCTGAAATGTGGGGTTTCGCAGGGATCGAATGAAGGGTAGAGCCACGGGTCGTAACACATCTGAAATGTAACGTCCACTGTTCAAAGTGCCGTCAATGCGAATAAGAGATGACCGAGACTTGTAACCAATGGCACTTCATACCATCACGCCGGGTGATACGTCAGTATGGCGATGACGAATACACGCTTCTAATCTGCGTTCACCGCGATGTCGGCAAAAACGGATGCGACCATCATGATGCTGTAAACAGAACCCGTATTCGTCCGAAAAAACGACGTTTTGCCATTCGTGCACCCAGGTACATCGTCGAGTACACAATCGCAGGCGCTCCTGTCTGTCAAGAGTAACCGCAGCTATGGCCTCCGAGCTGATATCCATGCTGATGCAGACGTCGTCGAACTGTTCGTGCAGATGGTTGTTGTCCTGCAAACTTCCCCATCTGTTGACTCAGGGATCGAGACGTGGTTGCACGATCCGTTACAGCCATGAGGATAAGATGCCTGTCACCTCGACTGCTAGTGATACGAGGCCGTTGGAATTCGGCACGGCGTTTTGTTTTACCCTCCTGAACCCACCGATTCCATATTCTGCTAACAGTCATTGGATCTCGACCAACGCGAGCAGACACGATAAATCGCAATCGCGATAGGCTACAATCCGACCTTTATCAAAGTCGTAAACTTGATGGTACGCATTTCTCCTCCTTACACGAGGCATCACAACAACGTTTCACCAGGCAACCCCGGTCAACTGCTGTTTGTGTATGAGAAATCGGTTGGAAACTTTCCCTATGTCAGCACGTTGTAGGTTTCGCCACCGGCGCCAACCTTGTGTGGATACTCTGAAAAGCTAATCATTTGCATATCACAGCATCTTATTCCTGTCGGTTAAATTTTGCGTCTGTAGCACGTCATTTTCGTGGTGTAGCAATTTTAATGGCCAGTACTGTATGTTTCCCTATGAGCTCTGATTTCTCTTATTTTATTACGATAATTATTTCTACCAGTGTAGGTGGGCGCTAACAAAATGTGTCCATCCTCTGAGGTGAAGGCTGGTGATTGAAATTTCATGAGAAGATCCGACCGCAGCGAAAAATGCCTTTGTTTCAATGACTGCCCCCCCCCCCTTTTCCGTCAATCCATGTATCACTCATGTATCATCTAGAACGGTGCGTTCACTTTCAATGTGACTGCAGGACTATGGTGTCCTTAGACAGGGGCTGAATCGTGCGCTGAAGGTCTTCGCAGCGCCAAGGTTGACCAGAACGTCGTCATGCTAACTGCACTGCGAACTGTCGTTTTCCACAGCGAAAAGTGTGCGATTCGACGTCCCAAGGGAAGGGGTGGTCTCATTGACATTTATGCCACTCCCTGTGGGTCTTCCATATCGATTCTGAGAAGCGCTGTGGCTGAAATATTCTCCTCTGTTACCGCAAAACAACCGCCTAATTTATACCTGGCTGTCGTAGTTCTGACCTCGACCGCAGAGGCGTCAAAAGAAGGAGTGAAATGTGAGTGAGGGGGTCTTTGACAACATTCTCATCGTGCGACGCTTCAACCGTGGCACTGGGCTGAGTTGCGGTGAAATTTGGCACCAATGTGACTTCCTCAGCCCCCCTTACAGCTCACATAGCTTTGGCCTTTATTTCGCATGTGTCGGCACCTTAGTGTTTGAAGCATCACTGAGTCCGTGGCTGACGTTGCAGGACGCCATGGTTCAGCAACTTTACTGCGGAAGGTTGATATCAACTTTGAGCCTAATTTTAAACTTCAGCCTTGAAATGGGGGACAATTAAAAGTTTCGAAATGGTGTCCCTTCAATTACGTTGCGCAATGTACGCTATTGGCCATTAAAATTGCTACACCAAGAAGAAATGCAGATGATAAACGGGTGTTGATTGGCCAAATATATTATACTAGAACTGACGTGAGATTACATTTTCTCGCAGTTTGGGTGCATAGATCCTGAGAAATTAGTACCCAGAACAACCACCTCTGGCCGTCATAAGCCTTGATACGCCTGGACATTGAGTCCAACAGAGCTTAGATGGCGTGTACAGGTACAGCTGCCCATGCAGCTTCAACACGACACCACAGCTCATCAAGAGTAGTGACTGACGTATTATAACGAGCCAGTTGCTCGGCTACCATTGACCAGACGTTTTAAATTGGTGAGAGATGTGGAGAATGTGCTGGCCAGGGCAGCAGTCGAACATTTTCTGTATCCAGAAAGGCCCGTACAGTACCTGCAACATGGGGTCGTGCATTATCCTACTGAAATGTAGGGTTTCGCAGGGATCGAATGAAGGGTAGAGCCACGGGTCGCAACACATCTGAAATGTAACGTCCACTGTTCAATGTGCCGTCAATGCGAACAAGAGCTGACCGAGACTTTTAACCAATGGCCCTTCATACCATCGCGCCGGGTGATACGCCAGTATGGCGATGACGAATACACGCTTCCAATGTGCGTCCACCGCGATGTCGCCAAACACGGATGCGACCATCATGATCCTGTAGACAGAACCTGCAGTGTTGTGTTGCAAACTTCCCCATCTGTTGACTCAGGGATCGAGACGTGGCTACACGATCCATTACAGCCATGCGGATAAGACGCCTGCCATCTCGACTGCTAGTGATACGAAGCCGTTGGGATCCAGCACGGCGTTCCGTATTACCCTCCTTAACCCATCGATTCCATATTCTGCTAACAGTCATTGGATCTCGACCAACGCGAGCAGCAATGTCGCGATACGATAAACCGCAATTGCGATAGGCTACAATCCGACCTTTATCGAAGTCGGAAACGTGATGGTACGCATTTCCCCTCCTTACACGAGGCATCAGAACAACATTTCACCAGACAACGCCGGTCAACTGCTGTTTGTGTGTGAGAAATCGGTTGGAAACTTTCATGTCAACTCGTTGTGGGTGTCGCCACGAGCGCCAACCTTGTGTGAATGCTCTGAAAAGCTAATCATTTGCATATCACAGCGTCTTCTTCCTGTCTGTTAAATTTCGCGTCTGTAGCACGTCATCTTCGTGGCGTAGCAATTTTAATTGCCATTAGTGTATTTGTGCGACGTGCGGATGCGGAACATAGTCCTTGTCGTGTGTTCTCTTTATGGAGTCTAACCGTAACTACGTTGCCCCTCAATCGTAGGCGCTTACTCCTCTTTTATGTAGATGGCGCCCCGTATCTTTTGGCGGACGCAGCAGAAAGTATGGCATTACGAATCAAAATATCTTCAGAATTCGTACTGTTGAGTCGGGCGAATTGTTTAAAATTTTGTGCAGTACACTGGAATGCGAGGTGACTAACTCGCCATAAGCACGGAAAATATCATTTCCATTGACTCCACCACTTAGCAAGGTCTCTCTTTTCTGGAGGCGCATTCCTCGCTCAGCAGAAGACTGTGAAGGCAGAGCTGCTGGGTTTCCATAAGGGTTTGAGCCAGACGTACAGTGGGTGCCGGCGTCGCAGTGAAACGACTGCAGCAAACACGCAGTAACCGCCTCCCGCTGCGCCCTGTTCAGTGGCTCAGTGTTCAGCAAGTGGCGTGTCGGACTTGGCTCTCGGCGCCTTGGCGCCTCGCCAAGGCCTGGTGGAGGCGGAGGCGGCGGCGTTGCCCGCTGCAAGTGCCGCCTCCACCGCCCCCGCAGCGGCGGGATTAACGCGAGCGCGCGGCCTCAAACTTGGTCCCGCAATACGTCGCGCTGTTGGGAGATGTGCCAATACCCGCTGCCGCCTCAATGGGCCGGCGCCTTTGTGTTTAACTTTGTATTAAGTCTGCTGCGACCACTACCGGCTGGTTGTATACTTACATCTAGCCTCAGTGTGTGGCGTATCCTGTAAACCGCAGGGAACGGCTCAGCAATGTTTCCTGTGTAAGGCACAGTCGCTATCGAGAGTGCCTTTCGGCGACTACTGCTTGCAGTAGCAACTGTAGACTGCCCTTGTTTCAGCTCAGAATTTTTCAACACACGCCAGATAGTGCATGCATTTCTTCCATTATAGCAACGACATATTTCGTCAAGTATTACGCCAGCGTTGTGTCAATGGATACTTAAAGACGACCAATTAACCAATAGAAGATGTTCTTTTCGATGCATGATTACTGGAAACTTGGTTGGCTCTGAGCACTATGGGACTCAACATCGGAGGTCATCAGTCCCCTAGAACTTAGAACTACTTGAATCTAACTAGCCTAAGGACATCACACACATCATGGCAGGGGCAGGATTCGAACCTGCGACCGCAGCGGTCGCCCGGTCCTAGACTGAAACGCCTAGAACCGCTCCACCACACTGGCCGGCTTACTGGAAACTCCATGGCAGGTTTAAATGTGTACAGGTCTGGACTCGAACCCAGAACTATGTCTTTTGCGGGAAATTCTCTTATTACCCATCGACGACTCAGATACAGGTCTCACAGGTGCAATTCTGGCAGCACCTCTTTTCCAGCTATGGTACATAAGCGAGAGGAATGAGCGCAATGAGTGTAACATGTTGTGCGTCCAACAAGTTGACAAGAATAACATAGAAGAATCGAACCGATAGTTGAGGCTCTATTACATAACGATCAGTTCGATTCTAGGAAATGCAAGGGCATCGGAGACCCAGTCCTCACATTGCGGTTGTTAGTGGTACCAAACAAGAAAGATCAAAACATGTCCATTGTGTTTGACGATCTGGTAAAAGCGCTCGACACTGTAAAATGGTGCAAGATTGATCTAAATCCTTAAGAAAATATGTGTAAGCTATAGACGGACAATATACAACATACGACAACCAAGAGGGAACAATAAGAATGGAGGATCAAGAACGAAGTCATTCGCCTGCCTCTGTTCAATGTATAAATCGAAGAAGCAGAGATGGAAGTGAAAGGAGGATTCGGGAGTGAGACTGTAATTCAGGGTGAAAAGATTCGCAGATGAAATTGCTATCCTCGTTGAAATGGAGGGTGTATTATAGCATCTGTTGATTAGTATGAACGGTACATTGAATGCCTCCTATAGATTTGAGAGTAAACCGAAGAAACAGGAAAATAATGACGAGTACCGGAAATGAGATTACTGAGAAACCTTCTATCAAAATTGGGGACCACGAAGTAGACGAACTAAAGGAAGTCTGCTAACTTGGAATCAAAATGACATATGTAACGAAGAGGACATTTCTGGTCAACATTAGTATATTAGCGTCAAACATTGCTACGCTTCGTAATAATATCGGTGTTTCTGCATGGGAACACATCTTGTACTTCAGAACCGCTTGAGCTATACGTATAGCCAATCCGTGTACTCCATTTCGTATTGTTCCAAAAAAAAAAAAAAAAAAAAAATTGGAAAACTCAAAATGAGATTTTTAAGATTTTCCCATACTGCATATTACAGCCCCACAAGTATTTATCCAGTAGGGACCGCAATGAAAATATTACACTAACTACAACTGGAGCACAGAAGCCCTTAAGCAGTCACTCGCTTCATACGAGATTGGAACGGGAAGAAGTGCTAGTAAGTGCTACATTAGAACGAAGACTTTGCCATTCATTTCACTGTGGTTTGCGGAATGTGGATGTAAATGCAGATTTGCTAAGTGTTACAATAATAAAATGCTAAGAGAAATTCTACGCAATTTGGGACACAGTTACCTTTAGAAACATATGTACGTCGTGCTCATGGTCATCTGCCTATCGTTGGAGCTCATCTATATTTTAAGGCAAAAAAGAGGGACAGAAATCCGTAGATGTACATGTACAGATAAACAAATGTTTCAGAAAACACTGAATTAGTTATTCGAGAGAAATAACTTGGCAAACCGAGGAAGCCAGTAACTCGTTGGTCCACCGTCTGTCCCTTATGCAAGAGGGACCGATAACCTTGCAGTTTTGTCACCCCTTCTCCCCCTCCCTCCTCTTTAAACCATCCAGATTTATGAAAGCAGGTATTCACCTTGGCATTCATTGACATTTTTGTTGGATGTCCTCCTGAGGGATGCTGTACCGAATTCTGCGCGATTTCCCGAGCTGGTTTGGGGGCCTTGTCCATAACGCTCCAACCGTTCTCACTTGGGGAGAGATCCGACGGTCTTGCTGGAGAAGGAAGGATTTTGCCAGCTCGTAGACAAGGAGTAGAAACTCTCGCAGCGTACGAGCATTTAAAGAAGACAAGCAGTAGAAACACTAGCAGCGTACGAGCGGGCACTATGTTGCTGAAATAAAACTCCAGGATGACTTACCGTGAAGGGAACAAAAGGGAGGGGGGGTCGTAGAACTTCGTCGGCGTACCGCTGTGCTGTAAGGATGCCGTGGCACCGCAGATCATCTGTCCAGGTTGTCGGGCCCTATGGGGGGCGACAGTCAGTGCTGGTACCCCACCAGTATCTGGGGCATCTCTAAACACGTCTTCGCTACACATCTGGGCTAAATTCGAGGCGGGACTCATTACTGAAGACAATTTTACCCCATCAGTGAGATCACAGTGAGAACTCGTGTTTGTAGACACCCCGGGCAGCTGTGGGAAACCAACCTGACCTACCTTGGCCAGTAAGGTCGCCAGATATCTTCCCAATTGAAAACGTATGGAGCATTAACGCCAACGCGGGAGTTTGAGGACCTGACGATCCAACTGAACACAATGTGGCACGATATCCCATCCAACAAGTCCATCAGTCAATACCAAGGCGAATAATTGCTTGCATATAGCCAGAGGTGGGGCAACGCATATCCGACTTGCTAAGTTTGCCTACCGATTTCCGGCCCATTCGGATAATTCTTTCAATTCTTTTATGGTGCGTATTTCCTATTTTTTCCTTGGAGTGTATTTCCCTACCTTTCCCTTCACGAGCTTCCTCACGCGCACGACTTTCCAGTATCGGATAACGGGGCTGTAAAATGAAAACGAAATATAGAAAGAAGTAAGTAAACTGTGAATTATTTCAAAAGTAATTGCCATAACTGTGTATAAATTTACTCCACTGTGAAACAAGACGATCAGTGCCAGCCCACGTGTTTCCAATGCTGTTTGCGATTTCAATATCCTTAGAGCTCTGAAGAAAGAATTACTTCATTTTGAGAGTGCTGAAGGGCGATTTTTTTAATTGTTAAAACCATTCAACAGCCAACATCCCACAAAATATTTCTTTCTTTAAGGCAACCTTTTTCAACAGACTTTGCTGTCATATTTGTTTCACAAAAAAAAAAAAAAAAATATTTTTAAGGCCTGAAGATGGGAACAGAATCTGTTGAAACCGGTTGGCTTGGTTTTTAAGCCTGTGGAAAGACACTCGTGGCCTTCGATCTGCTTCCGAAGAAGAGGTGCACGCCTGGGTCAAATCGTGTTTCCGTAGGCATCCGATACCATTTTCCCGTAAAGGCACTGACCGCCTTGTCTCGCAGTGGAATGAATGTATTAACAGTTACGTCCATTGCTTTTGAAATAATTAACAGTTTGCTTACTTTTTCCCACCTGGCTCTTTGTCATTTGACTACCCCTTACACTAACATTGTCTCGTCGCTTTTCCATCCTGTTGTGTCGCCCGCCGTCCTTCGTTGGTGATCCATGTTCTATCACCATCTTTCCTTGTGTCTCTATCCATCCGTTCAGTCCGGAGCCGCGCGACTGCTACGGTCGCAGGTTAGAATCCTGCCTCGGGCATGGATGTGTGTGATGTCCTTAGGTTAGGTAGGTTTAAGTAGTTCTAAGTTCTAGGGGACTGATGACCACAGATGTTAAGTCCCATAGTGCTCAGAGCCATTTGAACCATTTATCCATCCGTGTATTTACCTATACTTTACTTTTCACTTTCCTCACGAATGTGGTCATATCTCTTTTCGGCCCTGTCTCATATTTACTTCCATTACCGTTCTCATCTATCACCTCCATTCTCGATCACATAGTTCTCAAAAGCTACGTGCCACTGTAGTTCTAGAAATTCATTCAGTGTAAGTGCACGTAGGCTGGTGGTTCCGATGGGGCACAAAGTCTGGACACTCAGCTTCCATTTCACTCGTATTTACGTGTGTTTGCCGCGCTGAGTGGCCGCACGGTTAGAGGCGCCATGTCACGGATTGCGCGGTCCCTCCCGCCGGAGGTTCGAGTCCGCCCTCGGGCATGGGTGTGTGTGTGTTGTCCTTCGCATAAGTTAGTTTAAGTAGTGTTTAAGTCTAGGGACCGATGCCCTCAGCAGTTTAGTCCCTTAGGAATTCACATGCATTTGAAAATTTTTAGTATCAGTGTTGTCAGTCAAGGTCTCTAGTATGTCTTTCATTGTAAGAGTAGCGCTCAGTTTCGAGACCTTGCAATAGACGTAGGTCGTTGTGGTAGGACTGCGTTTGGAACCACGCTTAACCCATTTTCAAACCCAGGTTGTTACAGTCGCCCCACATTAGATGATCGTACGACTCAGAGCATGCTTAAGCCCAAAAGAAATAGACCAGCCCGACGAAGTAACTATGATAACGGACAGTTACATGGAAATCACAGGTAACTTTCCCATTAAGCTTGCTCGATGAATGAGTCCAGCACCATGGTTAGTCATTAAAAGAATAGCAGCTGCTTTCATATAAATTTGCTAAATACATCATCCTACCAAATGACATCCCATAGTGGTTAACATGCTCCCCTTCTTTCTCTAAGTACGAATATAAATGGTTGAAATGTTTCACGGGGATACAACCATGTAGACTACAACTTTTTCTCGCACGTTTGAGGCACCATCCACTAGAAAATACTAGTGTTATATGCGAAGTGATGCTCTTTTTTGTTATTTAACGTAATGACTGCGTATATGTTGTTGAAAATAATGAGAAAAATACTGAATGATGAAATGCGGTACATGTCCTCTCAAGGAGCTCGAAATGAGCAACGAATAGGCAAGTCATAGTGTCATCGGCCCCTCATTGCAGCCAGATTTAGCTTTAACTACGAACGTTATCACATAGCCTGATGAACTAGATCTGCGTGAGACCGATGATGTGCGGCGATTGTCGACTTAGCCAAATATTTATCTCAGGCATATTTATGTACGGGTAGTGGTTCATTTAACTTTTAGGAATTTCCATAAGTGCTGTTTCCAAAGATGCATCAGTTGGTTCTGAAATGATTATGTTTCCAGGTACTCTGCTTCCTGTGTTTGTAGCTTTTGAAAAGAACAGATTTGCTCAGAGAAAAGAAACCGATTCACTTCGAGTAAAATTCGCCAAATTTTGTTTATAAAGGAAAACATTGATTAGTTCCTACCTCTTGGATGTAACTATTGTCATGGTGATTGTAAAGGTCTATACAATTTCAAGAGGTAGAAAATAAATTTCAATGATGCTGCATTTTTATATTATTCTTTGTTTTCAGTGAAATTATGAAAAAGTACCAAGAAAGAGTTTTATTTTCATAATTTTCCAACTGGATCAATATATTCAGAACTGTGTTTTTACTGAAGATGAAAAGAGCGACTTGTCGGAAATTTTGAAAGAGATTACAATTAGGTAAAAGAACAGGTACAGTGGCCTTGAATTAAAAGCGCAAGACACATTTCTGTAATTTATTTTCATAAGTGAATGGCGAGAGGTGAGCCGTGAAAAATAGCTAGTTCATCGCGGCAAGTGAGCGGTTTCTATCCGATCCATGAAATGAACGGTTTGTATCGTCTCAAATTTTTACAATAGGATTTAGGTAGAAATCTACTGACGCATCGAAATTCACGTCTGGCCACATGACTGACGGGATGAATGATTTGAGGAAAGAAAGCAGACAGTGCAGAAATATCGGGACCAAATGGTTCAAATGGCTCTGAGCACTATGGGACTTAACATCTGTGGTCATCAGTCCCCTAGAACTGAGAACTACTTAAACCTAACTAACCTAAGGACATCACACACATCCATGCCCGAGGCAGGATTCGAACCTGCGACCGTAGCGGTCACGCGGTTCCAGACTGAAGCGCCTAGAACCGCACGGCCATACTGGCCGGCTATCGGCACCCGTCCCTGAAGTAAATTTTCTGAAGATTACGAGGATAGCTGAAGCTTTCTAACATAGTTCCCAAAACCATCATGAACAACACTAATGTGAGGCGCTTGTAGTGCTCTCGCTGCTGTGTCCAAATTTTAGCTTGGATATTTTGACTGCGCACATCATTATCTACGTATAATGGTTCGGTTTTACTATTTTGTATTGGTTTCACCGCTTTAAGTTCCACAGACCTGTTTGAATTGTTACCGTACCGGAGTCAATGGACTCCCAGTCGATTTACCAAAAGGTAACAGCGAAAACTGCCATAGTGTGTTTATTTTTTCGTGGGGGAGTTGTTATTGTCGCTTTAATGAATATTTTATTCGGTAGATATCCGCTTCGTGCATCGTTATTCTGTAACAAAGGCTGGATTTGCGGTACACGTTAGCTAAACTCATTCTCGCAGGCCAGACCATTCCGGTAATCTTGTGTAAATGGGTCGTTTGCAATCTGACCGTTTGACCGCCACTACGTAATCGCTGTAACGACCGCGGCAATCTCGCTAAACGACGAAAAGCAGAAAAACTTGTGAGCAACGCCGGGCCGGCATCATAACACGGAAACGCAGTACAACGTAAAGAGAGCGCAACGTTTCATTAAAAAATAACTGACGCTGCGGATTAGAGTTCGCTTCCAGTGGGCAACGGGTGTCAGCAACGAAGGGAGTAAAAACGCATTCGCAATACGTACAGGTACAACTTGCAGACTTCTAACTGAATTCCCGCACCATAGTACTTCTTAGGCCTCCAAAGGGTGAATATGTTGCTTGTAATATAGTACGAAGTGTTATGCTAATTTTCGCGTTAGCGAGGTTTTCAAATTGTTCGTCCGAGGCTGTGTAGCTGAGAAATATCTATATAGGAAGATAACGAGGATGTGCGTAAAAACGAGATGTAGCAATATCTCGCTTGGTTTTAAGATCTGTCTATACTGTATGTCAATAAATGTTATAGATTCTAATATGTGTGGATGTAAACTGGCTTTTCCAGACAGACTGGATTTAAGTTGTTAATAACGAGTAAAATCTAATTTTCGCACTGAGATACATCAAGGTTATTCATAAGACTGTGACAAGGCTGCGAGCTGTTAAGGATTGACCATCAGTCTGCGCTATGGCGATATTGCTGCCGATCCCACATGAGAAATACAGCTAAGCTAGAGTATCAAAAAATATTTCGTTTGCTGTTACAGGGGCTCAGGACTGCACGCAAACAGAAATTAGAAGAACACAATTACAAGGATATGAATACATCAGCCGCAAAGTTTATGCCTCTATTAATGTTCAGGCACCGTAGATGCTGGTGAAAAATTTACTAGCAGAATGGCATGATGCTGGAATATGGAGGCATACTCAAAGTAGGAATATAATTTCAGTATACAACGTGGATAACGGCTTACGTGATGATTCAGGGTATGGAATATTTCCATGGTTAGTCACTCAATTTAAGCCAACAAGAAATGCTGATCGGCAGCGATTCAGTTTGGTCCATGCCACAGAAAGAGCGGCAGTGGAGAGCGTCTTTCGTCAATTGAAGCAACGATTTGCGACCATCGGTAAGTGTGTAAGACTTTCTTTAGAGAGAGTCCCCAAACTAATAGTAATGTGTGCTGTACTGCATAACATCCCTAAGCACCTGTAAGGTCACTTTCAGTATTTTATGGAGAACAGGAAAGATGCTGTAGAAGAAGACGACGACGCCGAAAGTGCAGAGTCCTGATGAAGACGACCATACCGATAGACAGCTGGAAAGCAGTTGAAGGTAGTTTCGTGGCAAACAGAAGAGTCAGCAAATGCTCGGATTTTGGTGTTCTTTCTTTGTTTAATTGGATACTATTCAAATGTAAGAATGAACATACAAGCAGTGTAATTATAATTGACAGTTACATAATTACAAGACAGTGAGAAAAATACACAAACTGTATTTTTGTTTCTTTCTTTGAGATAACAAAGATGGGAGTTGAATGGGTGCAGTAATACGAAACGTTTAACCGAAACAATATTTATGTTTCATACTAACTGTAAATGTCGTGTGACTAGGGCCACCCGTCGGGTAGACCATTCACTGGGCGCAAGTCTTTCGATTTGACGCTATTTCGGCGACTTGCGCGTCGATGGGGATAAAATGATGAGTAGGACAACACAGCACCCAGTTCCTGGGCGGAGAAAATCTCCGACCTAGCCGGGAATCGAACCCGGGCCCTTAGGATGGACATTCTGTCTCGCTGACCACTTTTTTTTTTTTTTTTAGAACATATCCTGTTTGCCTTTATTTTTTGTTTTTTTTTGTTTTTGTTTAAAAATTTGTATTGAACAAACTAAAAGTACATATATATTCACTATGCAAGAGTTCTTCAAGGTACCATTGAAAAATATACAAATGACTGTTAGTTAAACAAAAAAAATATTAAAAAAAGAAAAACATTAAATACAACAAAATATAACATATTCTGTCTTCTTCCTTTTTTTATTTTTTTATTTTTATTTTATTTTTTTTTATTTAAAAAAAATTGTGTTTGTTTTTGGTCGATGCATGAGAACGTGGATAAGGGTGTTGCATCATGTGACAGGTAGGCATGGTACACCCCAACTTTGAGGGGGGTCAAGGAAGACGCTGCGGAGATAACCGGCAAAAGTTTGTCGGTAAGATGGTTTTCGGGTGAGGGTGCTATGTGCGGTCACAACTTTGTACCAGAAGTCAAGGACTGTATGCGGACCACTCCGAAAGAGATATTCTAAAGCCTGTCCTCGAAACCAGATTAGGGTATGGTGCTTAGCAAGAGGGTAGTGAAATGTCTGGGGCAACAACAGGAAATCCGGGGTTACCGTTGTTGGCGGGGCACGGAGGTAAAAGCCCACGATTCGTTGGATGAGGAGCCATACGTTTTGTTTCAGGGGGCACGTAAGACGGTGCTCGTCGGTGTCTTCGAGCTGACAGTGAGGGCAGAGTGGGGAGGTGGCCAGTCCTATGCGATAAAGTCGACTATTAGTCGGGAATTTTCCATAGACTAAAACATACCAGAGTGCAGACACAGACGACGGTAAAAAGGGTGCATGCACACACCCCCAAACCGTGCGCCAGTTAATGTCAGGATGCTGTAGCACCATGGGGTCGCAAGGGTTGGACAGCATAAACAAACGATAATAATCTTTTGTACGGGGAGGACGGGTGACTGGAAGATCGGCCCGAACGTAGCTGAGATCTATGAAACAATTGGCGACGTAGTACAATAATGGAGAAATAGGTGCCACATTGATCGGTGGATCGAGAGAAGCTGGTCGGAGGATATCTAAGAGACTGCGTGTTAAAGACGGGACCGGCCCCTGCCAGTGTCGCAACAGAGTGTGGACAAAGAGTGCAGAAGAGCGTGCCCGCACGTTAATGAGTCCGAGGCCACCTTTTGCAGGAGGCAGTATTAGAGTGTTGTAGCGGACTTTGAAAAGTGCCCCTGCTGACACGAAATATCCAAAGGCTGATTGGATGCGGCGGCCAAGGAGTAACGGCATTGGGAGGATCTGGGCGACATGTACCAATTTAGGGGCGACATAGATGTTGACATAGGACACACGTTGGAGTTGGTTTAAGTTACGGTGCACTTGACCGCCGACATGGTGCCTAATCGACTGCAAAAGCCGCCGGTAAGCCAGGGCCACTGTGCGGTGTGTGAAGCTCGTAAATTCGATACCCAAGTAACGAAGGGTGGTACTGACTGGGAGTGGAGTCGGCACCATAGCCGGGAGGCCGCGCCCAATGTGCATCATAGTCGATTTACGGACATTAAGAATGCTACCAGAAAGACGTCCATACTGGTGGATCCATTGGATGGCGTCATTGAGTTCCGTGGAGGAGCAGGTGAGAAAGAGGAGATCGTCCGCATAAGCCCTACAGTGAAAGGTGTGGTCACGCAAAGTGAGGCCCTGCAGTCTGGAGGTAAGTCCAGTGATGAGGGGCTCAAGTGCAATGGCATATAGTAAAGTAGACATAGGGCATCCTTGACGCACAGAGCGGCGTATAGGAATCGGTCCTACAAGCCTCCCATTGACTTGTACCATCGAGACCGCGGGAAGGAGTAACCGGCGAATGGCATCGACAAAAAGCAATGGGAACCCCATACGTGTCGCCACCATGAGGAGGAATGGGTGTCGAACGCGATCAAAGGCACTCGTGAAATCGACGGATACCAGTGCTGCACGAAGGCGACAAACCGACGCCAGTGAAATGAGGTCACGGCATTCTCCTAGGGCTGTTTGTAAGGTGGCCCCACAACCACGTGCAGTCTGCTCAGGTGAAAGGACCGTAGGTAAGACGGTGCGTATGCGCGCTGCTAGGAGGCGTGCATAGATTTTATAGTCTGCATTCAGTAGTGTAAGGGGGCGATATGCAGAGACATGAGACCCTCCCTTCGGTTTAGGCACAGGTAGAAGAATGCCAGTGACGAATTCAGGTGGAATTGGGAAGGACGGAGTAAAGAGTTCCTGAATCATATCCGTCCAGCGAGGAAGCATTAACGTGGTGAACGCCCGGTAAAACTCCACTGGGAGACCATCTGGTCCGGGTGATTTGTTCTTGGCCCCTTTGTTGATCGCATCTACCACCTCTTCTGCGGTGATTGCAGACATCATGGACGTTGAGTCCGCTACGGTGAGGGTCCGATCAGGGGAAGGACGGAGATAATCAGGAATGGGCGTCGCCATCGGTTCATCATCATAAAATTGGCGATAATGTTCAGCAAAGGCGGACACGACCGCCGCCTGTGTTGTGTGGTGAACACCATCGGAGGTCGTGATGTTGGGGACGAAAAGCCGACGTCGACGACGATGGTCGGATGCGGCATGGATTGTGGATGGGGTTTCGTCGTGGAGGAGGTCTTGTCGTCGGGAACGCACCACGACACCATGCAGTCGTGCACGTTGAAGAGAGAGGAGACGAGCTTTAGTACGTTGTCGTTCCCTGTGGGTGTCAGGTGATGGAGGGAGCGCATCGAGCTCACGGAGGACGGCGTAGTGAAATTTTGTGGTGTCTCGATGCCATGCTGTTGCTTCCTTGCCACATTGTATGAAGGTCTTTCTGATCGCAGGTTTGGCACATTTGAGCCACCAATGGAACGTGGATGTGTACTGCGGAAGGCGTCTTTCGCAAGACGCCCATGTAGTGGCAATACATTGTCGGCAGTGTGGATCATTAAGGAGGGAGGTATTAAGCTTCCAGTAACCTCTGCTGCGCCACACTGACTGAGGTGGCAGAGCCAGGGAGCAAATGACGGCGCAATGGTCCGAAAATGCAAGGGGTCATCGTTCAGCTTGGGCGACTTCATTGCCGAGGTGAGCAGAGACATAAAACCGGTCCAGTCTGCTCGCAGAATGTGCTGTATAATGGGTAAAACCGGGGGTATCGCCATGAATTTTCTCCCAAACGTCCACTAGATGAAAATCTTCGATTAAGGTGAGCAGCGTCGGGCATGGCGAATAACCAGGTACTTGGTCCTGCGGATGGAGGACACAGTTGAAATCGCCTCCCATGATAAGGCGATCATAGCGTCCAGAAAACAGGGGCGCCACGTCATGTCCGAAGAAAGTGGTCCGCTGCCGACGGTTCGTGGAGCCAGACGGAGCGTAGATATTGATGACGCGCGTGTCGAAGATGGTAACAGCCATGCCTCTTCCACAGGGAAGGATTGTCGTGTCCGTGAGTGGGATTCCTTCGCGTATGTAGAAAGCCACTCCACGCCCTGATTGATCACATGTGGACGTGTATGAGTCGTAGCCGTAGACTGGTGGTAGTGTGGCAACGCGTCCTTCCTGAAGAAGGGCGACGTCGACGTCAGAGGCCCGAAGCATGTCACATAGGAGTTGCAGCTTGGGTGCAGTGCCGATCATGTTGATGTTCAGTGTGGCAAACCGGTATGTTTGTTTCAGTGGTGGTGGACGCGCATCTACCATTACCAAGGGAAGTAAGAGGAGGGCACCGTCAGGAAGTCCCGTCCCATCAGCTGCAATGCCTCGCTTTTGATGTTAACAGGCAGCCTCGTCCGGCGGAGGTAACTCATCCGGAGGAGGGGGTGTACCTTCCTCAATGTCGTCGGCCCATGCTCCTGTGCCGTGGGTCTGTCCAATGTCCATGGGAATTGCGTCGTGGTGAGAGAGATCTGGAGTTGTCGGCGGGGAGACAGGCGTCTCAACCGGCGCACCGATCGTTACATTGTGCGTGGCGACCTCCATAGTGGTCCCGTCCTTCGAAACGTCTTGTTCATCGTGAAAGGTGTCCGCCGACCTCTGCGTGGAAATGTCGGCTGCTTGGGTGTCGTCTTCGTCGTCGCGGGTGGCAACGCTCTGAGAGCCCGTGGGTGAACGGCGACGGCGTTTGCGCCTACGTGGCGACCGTTGTTTGCGCACGTGTTCCTCAGTGTCGGACGACGGCAAGGAGGAGCGTCGACCTGGTTCGAAGGCGTCGGTGGGTACAATGAAATTGTCAAAAGGTGTTGTGAAGATGTACTGGTCTCCTCAGCGTCCGGTGCGGGAGCCTGTTCGGCGGCAAGGTTGTCAGGTGGGACGTCTGTACCGTCCGTTGGTGACTGGGACGGTGGGACGTGCCGATCGGAAGGACCGGGCGACGGACTGGACGAAACGGTAGACGTGGCAAGAGCCGCTGCGTAAGTGACCGGTAGGGCGGTCATTGTGGGTGTGACGGACGCTTCCGACAACGGGAGCTGCGCGACACGTCGTTGAATGCATTCAGACCGTAGGTGACCTTCTTTCCCGCAACCAGAACAGGTCCGAGGTTGGCCGTCGTACATTATAATGGCACGGCAGCCTCCGATACGTAGATAGGAAGGCACGTGTTTCTGCAACTCGATGCGGACCTGTCTAACACCGTTTAAAACTGGATATGTCTGAAATTGGACCCATCGTTCGGCAACATGTTCCAGAACGTTGCCATAGGGACGGAGCGCCTCGATGACGACGTCTGCAGGTAGTTCGAACGGCAGTTCGAAGATCCTTATCGTCCGTGTGCCGAGACCTGCGTGATCGACGGTAACGGGTCCGACGTTGCCGTCGGAATGACAGAAGCGCAGCCCACGTTTTGCCTCTTGAAGCACCTTGTCGCACGCCGCATCGTCGATCATTTTGACGTAGACGGTACTGCTAACTATGGACAAGTGGATACCAATTAGATCCGTGGGTGGTATTTTAACTTCATCGCGTATAAATCGTTCTACCTCCAGGGCCTTGGGTCGGGCGAAGTCGGAACAAAAGTTGAAACGTAATGTCTTCTTCCGATAGTTGTGCGCCATGGTGGTCTAGAAGGAAAACGGCACTTACAGCGGCCGAAGTAAACACAAACACACCGTGCGCGCCTCGCCCGCAGCGCTCTGGCGCGTGACCGCCTCGCAGCACTGCCGGCGGCAGACTGACCACTCAGCTACCAGGGACGGATATGTTTCATGCTAATACCGCGTTTAAGTGTATTTGTCCTTTTGCAGTTTTTTTAAACTTTTTCTTTTCTTTTTGTATTTCAAAGTTCTGTAGTTACAGTTGATTCAACAAGTTTCTGAAGCTGCGGTAAAGGCTTTTTGTTTCTTCAATTACATATGCTTTGAAGGTTTCCATTCCAAGTCGAATGTACACTATGTTGAGTCTGTCGGTTTTGTTATCGTAGGTGCAACAACTGGGCAAATATCTGCTTATGACATTCCCCTCTGAGCTTCCTTTCTATCAGAATCTTCAGCAGTGTTTGATATATGCTTGAGCCAACCGAAATAGCTCCTGGAACCTTTCTAGAAAAAGGATTATCCTCCTGGAAATGCAGTACCAACACATCCTCTTCCCAATCTTTAAGATTAACCGATTTATTTTCTGTTTCCTCGTATAGGTTTTCTTTTCTATTTGATTCTTCACATCAGTGAAACACTTATTAAGCTGTGCAGCACTATACTCTACTGCAGTAGTATTTCCTCTATTCTTCTTTTCGGACACTACCTTTGGTATTCTAGATTTTTGTGACACTATCATGTGGTCAGATATCAAATTGACGAACAGTGCTTGGTTAACTGTGGTCTTGTTGGCACTACTACTTTCAGTGAAAGACAGGTTGATAATTGACTCTTGAACTAGCCCGACCTGCGCGTCACGATCGTCTACATCCAACCAACGTTAGGCATGAGTACAATCGGTCGACAGGATAGGGATAGGGACAGGTCTCACAGTAAGAAACTGGATGTATCTTGCTTTTGGGTCGTATCTACCCCTGTAGAAGCTACTTTTTCCGGATGGGCAGAGATACATCTACCTAGAATTAGATTCTAGTTCTTCACTTCACAAGTAGTTGGCGTTGAATATAGGCTCTAGGTTGCATAATATTAAACATTTCCTTGAAAGCGATGATGTTATGCTGTCAATTAGTCTTTTAGGGCACTGTCCTATTCCCGGCGTGCTTGGCTGTTGGCACAAGGGCAGGAACTGTCTTTCACCGTGGCAGAGACTGCACTGTAGTTCCTTTTCTAGATTTTCGCCCAGGCGACAAAATCGTAGATATCGAAATAGATGACAGCGGGATAGAAAAACAATTAAAATCGTTCAAAAGAGGAAAGGCCGCTGGACCTGATGTGATACCAGTTCGATTTTACACAGAGTACGCGAAGGAACTTTCTTCCCTTCTTGTAGCGGTGTACCGTAGGTCTCTAGAAGTGAGTGGCGTTCCAAAGGATTGGAAATGGCACAGGTCATCCCCGTTTCCAAGAAGGGACGTCGAACAGATGTGCAGAACTATAGACCTATATCTCTAACGTCGATCAGTTGTAGAATTTTGGAACACGTATTATGTTCGAGTATAATGACTTTTCTGGAGACTAGAAATCTACTCTGTAGGAATCAGCATGGGTTTCGATAAAGACGGTCGCGTGAAACCCAGCTCGCGCTATTCGTCCACGAGACTCAGAGGGCCATAGACACGGGTTCACATGTAGATGCCATGTTTCTTGACTTCCGCAAGGCGTTCGATACAGTTCCCCACAGTCGTTTAATGAACAAAGTAAGAGCATATGGACTATGAGACCAACTGTGTGATTGGATTGAGGAGGTCCTAAATAACAGAACGCAGCATGTCATTCTCAATGGAGAGAAGTCTTCCGAAGTAAGAGTGATTTCAGGTGTGCCGCAGGGGAGTGTCGTGGGACCGTTGTTATTCACATTATATATAAATGACCTTGTGGATAACATCGGAAGTTCACTGAGGCTTTTTGCGGATGATGCTGTAGTATATCGAGAGGTTGTAACAATGGAAAATTGTATGAAATGCAGGAGGATCTGCAACGTATTCACGCATGGTGCAGGGGATGGCAATTGAATCTCAATGTAGACAAGTGTAATGCGCTGCGAATACGTGGAAAGAAGGATCCTTTACCATTTAGCTACAATATAGCAGGTCAGCAACTGGAAGCAGTTAATTCCATAAATTATCTGTGAGTAGGAATTAGGAGTGATTTAACATGGAACGACCATTTAAAATTAATCGTCGGTAAAGCAGGTGCCAGACTGAGATTCAATTGAAGGATCCTCAGGAAATGCAGTCCGAAAACAAAGGAAGTAGGTTACAGTACACTTGTTCGCCCACTGCTTGAATACTGCTCACCAGTGTGGGATCGGTACCAGATAGGGTTGATAGAAGAGATAGAGAAGATCCAACGGAGAGCAGCGCGCTTCGTTACAGGATCATTTAGTAATCGCGAAAGCGTTACGGAGATGATAGATAAACTCCAGTGGAAGGCTCTGCAAAAGAGACGCTCAGTAGCAGGGTGCGGGCTTTTGTTGAGGTTTCGAGAACATACGTTCAGCGAGAGTCAAGCATTATATTGCTCCCTCCTGCGTATATCTCCCGAAGAGACCATGAGGATAAAATCAGAGAGATTAGAGCCCAAGCAGAGGCATACTGACAGTCTTTCTTTCCATGGACAATACGAGACTGGATTTGAAGGAAGAACCGATAGACGTACTCAAGGTACCCTCCGCCACACACCGTATGGATGTAGATATAGATGTAGAGTGTACCTGCGACAGCAAAATAACTAGTCGCAGCGCTGCTCTGCGAGCCATGAACTGCTGTGCTCTCAAAGCGAGCGGCAGCAGTGTGGTGAACGGCAGTCAACCAGCAACATCATCTTCCAGTGCTCAGAGCTATTGGCAGCAGTGGTGGACCAGACTTTCGTGCAGCGCTGTGTCATCAACGGTGTGACACTTGGTCTTCTGTATGTATGGGTTGTGCGGTTCAAAATGTTTTGAGATGTCCTGGAAGCAACAGCACCTCGGTAACGGGCCAGCTACTGTCGTACTGAGGGCGCGAGGCTAAAGAAGACGGTAGTGGCAGCTGAATGGAAGAGTCAGATCAACCGCGCTGGACAGGAGTGGGGAGGGGGACGGGTTGGAGTGGGCGGGAGAAGAGGGTGTGACCAGCAGTGAACGATATTCCGTCTTCTGTGCTGGGCTATGCACAGATTATCTTCTGGTAAACCTTGCGGGATGTAAGGTCGTGGTCCATGAAACTCTTCAGCTCCTAACGTTTCGTCCAGTGCTTCGCTGGACATCTTCAGAGGGGTGTTTCTCCTCCGGTGAGTCTTGCCCACACCCCTCTGAAGATGTCCAGCGAAGCACTGGACGAAACGTTAGGAGCTGAAGAGTTTCATGGACCACGACCTTACATCCCGCAAGGTTTACCAGAAGATATTTCATCCGGTCGTGAAAGCCTTCATACTATGCACAGATTGTTTATGTAGTGATGCGTCTGGCCCAGGAAGTTGACCGGTGATAGCAGCCATGTTTAGATGGAGAATGGAGTGGCCGCCGTCGTCACCTGACGGCGCTGCAGCAGAGAAAAGAATTAAGATGGCCAGCAACTTATGGAGATAGAAGCCAGCTGGACATAGCAGAGCAGGAAGTGGTGGAGCATAATACCTAGGCAGTTGGCGATGGCTTGCTGCATTTAATAATAGGAGTTACAGGACTTTTGACTGGGCATCCAAGATAGGTAATGTCTAAGAAAGAACACAGAAAGTTGTTAAAGGCGTTGGCTGATTCATTCCTCGGTTTGGAATACAGGGGGCTCATCTACCGATGACGCCACTCTCTGAAGGTCCTGTGTGACCGATACAATATTGCAGTGCCCATATTATTCTGAATTAGGATGCAAAGTTCCTTTTGATATGCATGCATGACCAAAGGAACAGACACTGCGACCACTACAACTGTTATGAAAATGTTCATTGTCAGCAGTCCATTCTACAGCTGATGGTTGTCCATATTCGCAATTGCCAATACATTTAATGCATTTCAAACGACTTCGTAACGGCTGTAGTCATGCGTGTACGATGGAACATTTAATCGTAATTCGTAGTAACACAGGCACTGCAATATCGTATTTATCTCCTGACACCGAGCAAGTACGGAAATATACATAATGGGTGTGTTAGTACAGGCTGCAGACAAATGGTCGACAACTAATGGAAGTTAAATCCTGATCGTGAGTTATGCACGAATAGCCAAACTGTAAGGCGATCACTCGCAATAAGCGGGAAATGCGGGTTTGATTCCGTGTACGGCACAAATTTTTAGTCGTCATTCCATTTTACACCTGATGGTTGTCTATATTCGCAATTCCGAATACATTTCATGTACTACGTGGCCATATTTGGTGGTAGGTTGTGTGAGTGTAGGACGAGTATGTTGGCAGGCTCCAGACGGTAGCTGAGAGCGCGTCCGTTATGGAATCGGTATTTTGCCTACATCTAACGACCATCACCTGATTTCCTCTCACAATCCAACCGGTTAAGAATTACAGGCGACGCTTGCTAAGCGCTCGTCCGTCAGCAATCGTTATTGTGGGAACTGTGCCTACCCTAACAACATAGGCTAAAGCAATAAAAGTTTTCTAATTCATAAAATGTTGTATAAATCATCACCGACTCCCGTCAGACAATGACCACCTGCACCCTGTCAACAATGGAAGTGTTTGGTTCTGTGAATGCATGGAATGCGGCATGGCCAAGAGTCTACTGTTGTTAGGTATGTATTGGATGCCATCGATCGAGGAAATATGCCATTGGTGATCGGTGCAGTCTTGTAGTGCAGATGAGTGTATCTGGGTTGGCCAAATTAAGTTAAATTTTAATCTCTCCTTCTTGCTGGCATTCTCTGTTTGGATGTGCACAGCAGACGGCACGCTGAAGTATTCTATTGATAACTTTCACTCTTTTGGTAACTGCTTGTTTAGTAGGGCTAATACATGGTTAATATGCATAATGTGCATTGTAAGCGTGAACAGTGTGTTTGGAGAATATGTGAATAGAGTGAGAACAGCCGCCAGAGCCTTCACACACTGAGGGAGAAACAGTATCAGACACTGTATGGGGAACAAATCCATTAAACCAATCGTGTATTACGATTGGAAACGTTCCAAGATCCAAACGAGAGATCAAGGGGTGCATCGGACCTCTGAAAAAGCTACAAACCCCTCAAGACGTGCTCCGCAAAATGGGACAAAACGTTTGGTTCCAACAAGAATTCATCTGCCCAAAGAATAATAGCCAGAATCGCACTTGAAAGTTAATGACATAGAGAGAGAGAGAGAGAGAGAGAGAGAGAGAGAGAGAGAGAGACAGAAAGAGAGAGAGAGAGAGTATATTAGGGCATGTAACGGGTTACTCTGTATGTAAACAGAGGTGAAACTTTAATAACGTGGGGGATTGAAAAGGTATAGTAGTGTAATGACCAGAAGACAGATTAGGGGACTTTGTGGAAAATGTATTAGGAAAGGGAGAGGAGAATGACCCGTTTAGTTCTGCAATGAATTCCAGCTAGTAATAACAAATACATAGGTCAACAACCATAAGAAGATGAGGTACACTTGGAAAAAGGCTTGCAGACAGGAGAAGACACAAGCTGGTTTAATTTATTGTGAGACAGAGGTTTTGAGGCGTATCCAGCAGCGAACTATAGTCACAAGAAAAAGGAAAGAAAAAAGAAACCTTCGAGTTCGGAAGATTATATTTAGCAGGGCAGTTAAGTACAAACCTTTACTACTTATTCACGAATATGTCGGTTTGTCAGTATAAAAAATGGTGTCATAAAATGTAATCGGCTAGTAATGGTGAAGTCAGTGGTTCAAAACTCACTAGTAGATTTTTTTTACTTTTATTTACATCTCCTATTGATTATCAAATGGAAATGTTTCTTAACAGATAACGAATGATAATTTATAATGAAAGTAATGTTCTTTATTTTTATTACTGATAATATGAAAATAAAATTTGACGTGACATACGAAATACCTTTTGTCAAATAAAATAATTCAGTCTCTAGGAAATAATTTATTCTATAGAATTTGATATTTCTCATTTTCTATCAAACTGTTTATGTTTTGTCTATTTGTCACTATCATTTTAATATAAATTCAGCATTAAATGACATTAGTTTTAGGGAAAAATTATTATTTAGTATTTGTTAAGTAAGATTTCCATATGTTAATAACTAACGAATTTAAATAACACTGAAAAATTAATATGCTACTAGCGATATTAAAGCCAGCAGCTTCAGAAGTACAATGCTTTTCGCCAACGAATACACTGCAAAGACAGACACGTTTTGTGGTTAACAACACTGGGAAATTTTCTGGTTTTCAGAGGTAATTTTTTCGTTTTTATTTTTTAAGAATTACTTTGTACTGCAGTAGGAAACTAATATATGGGCACAACCTTCAAACACTTGAAGTATGCAGAAAATCGAAGCGCGCCATTCCATAAGATCCTCGTGTCAGTTCGACAATTCTGTAAAAATTTTGGCTAGATTGAAGTTCAGTAGGATCATGACGAAAACAGATTTGTAAGTAAGTGGATTACTGGATGATAAGTGCTTTAAAGTCTCTGAACCTGTAGGAAAGATTCAACAACAGGAAATGGAATCTCTGTGAAAGCATCCGAATGCAGAGACAAGTTATTTAATTATTTATTTAATTAACTTTATTGCTTTTTCTCTGCAAACAATACAAACATTACAGTTTCTTATGCTAGTGTTTACAATGTTATACGTACACAAAATTACAAATTCATTGTTTGATATGACGGAGCTTTATATCCGCTTCTTTTAGGTAACGTTGCATTACACCGTTAATTTTGACGTTGTCAATTAATTAATGTTTTCATACTTGTTGGTAATCGAATCTTCAAGTTAGCGAAGTTTTCTCAAGCTTTATTTTGATATGGAGTATATTTAGATCACCCCAAAGTGGTATGATCAAAATCTCCGTCGGCTTCTGGATGTTCATCGTGGTTGGGAAATTCTATCAGTCGAATCCTGTAGATATGTTCTGGGAAGCATACGTGTCACAACTTTATTCTAACAAATGATGTATCTGATCTCCTTGCCAGTATTTCGGAACTGGAAGCTGGGTAAACAGCGGGTCCACTTCATTGATGTATTCTTTTAAAAGACCATTTACTATTTCATCATCCTGAATACCTGAGTGTTTCTTTATCCAAATCAGATGAACAGATTTATTTTCTTTCTTTCTACGTTGGGTTTCAAAATTAGTCCCGCCACATCATAAGTACATCTAATATCAGCTTTCCACCTTAGATACTATAATTTTTCCAAAGCGCTGCTACGATGAGAATTTTGTTCTCTTTTTCAGTTTCAAACTTTAGCTGCGTCTTTGATTACTGTCACTTCTGCAATGTAAATACTACTTAATGGTGGTGATAAAAGCTTTTCAGTTTTCTTCAGCCTAGAGCAATAATGCGCAAACAATTCCAGCACGTAATTTGGATACGTCAATATTAATGTGCTATATGTCTGGCCATTTGATCACCTGGTAATTTATTAGATCACTATTAGCTGAAAACATTTCACCCATTCTGTCTAATAGATAAAAAAAAATGTTTCAGGTTTACACACTATTGTTTCACGTTCTTTACCGAACACTGGCAGTATTAGGCCCTTTCGTATCAAAAGAAACGCGAATCTGAGACATTTGAATCCTTTCACTAACTGTGGTGCCCGTTTGCCTTCTCACGGATATTCTCTTTCTGCCAAACGCTTAGCATTAACTGTTACAGAATGAGTTACTGCTGTGGGTCTCTGAAGCAGAAAATTTTTAGCAAGTAGTTCTCTGCAATTGGCGATTAGGTAGTTGGTGACAACTTCGTTGCTCCAAGGCACGGCCTCTGAAATGCACACTTTTGGGGAAGAAATCGTTATGCGGAGTACTTTTACTACGAAGAACTGGAGTGCGTCTCTCAGAGGAGGAACGAAGGCGGATGGGGAAGAGCTAAAATATTCGTACAGTGAGCAGCTGAACAGCTGCGCAACTGTCGATGCTTCGTACATTATTGGGTGCCCCGTGACTCTGAAAATATGTTGTAAGTGCCCCCCCCCCCCCCCCGTCGCCCCTGGGTCGCGTCAGAGATGCACATCGACGCCTCATCCTCCCTCCAGCCGGGAATGTCGCTGACGCTCTCTGTGTCTCTATATTTGATTGAAGCAATGCCTGGCTGAGCAGGGTATCGGCTTTTCCACTGCGAAAGAGCCTGACGCCACGTTTTAGAGGGCCAAAATACAGAGACCGAGTGTGAAAAGCAGCTTAGACACTACTCAGCCTATGAATCATTTCTCGCTGCACTAACAGGAACAAAGAACACCACCTGCTAGGAATAGCAGTTATATTATGTGCAGTACAATCTAGTATTGCAAATCAGAGTTACATTCACAATCCATATCTATTTGTTGTCAACAATTTTGAAGACTGTTTTAGTTTGAATTAGAAAAACAACTGGTACAATTCAGTGACTGCGTATCTTACAAATACTACTGTTCTCTGCGATTCCGATACCGATATGTGCGATCGGGTTTGTGTGGTGGCACCATCAGCGGCACGAAAATCATCATTATTGCATGAGCGTCGCTATAAGTCAGGAAAACGTCTCCCAACAGCACGTGACGTCACTTCACACCAATCAGCTTCTTCTGGCGAAGCATAAAGATACCAACACACCTACCGGAAGACCACTTACGTGTTACCCTATGATCACATAATGTGGTCCAACTGTTGTGTATACGACTACCACTATTACAGAGCTGGACTTCGCGAGATTTGCTGTGCGGGCCTGATTCTCACTTGCAACTCATAGTCGACTACTGCTGGAGCTGGAGCATTATACTTGGCATCTTCGTATCCAGTGCACTGTACTTCAATGAACGAGCTGTGTACCACGGCTCAGCAACTATACTGCACATACAGAGTTTGGGCAAATAATATGACCACCTGCAGGAAAACAGTTCTCAAAGGAAACCACCCACGTATTCCTGTCCTCTAATATTGAATTGTAACACCAAAGGGGAGAGAATGCACACACTACTGTTAGCATTTAAGTGATGGTGGTTTCAAAGCTATCAAATGTACAATTTTTCGAGCCCATTTTCCGGATCCGTAGTGAAAACAACCATCCACAGTGGGCTCTATTGATATCTGAAATCATATATGACGTCAATAACTATCCAGCGTCACCTGCATACGACAAGTATTCACATTAGAAGTGTTATGTCAGAACTATTGATTACACCTTTCAGTGCGTCGAAACACTGAAATTGTTGTCGTGCGCATGAAAACTGCAAACAATGAAACGAGAATGTCATCTGGCCAGACGAATCATTGTTCACACCATTTACTACATTTTTACGTTCGGAAAGTCTAGCTGATGCCCTTCATGTTGACCATCTCCCGCCTGCTGTAAAAGATATGCCAGACAACTATCTGAACCGTGATGATAATCCTCCTATTCACAAGACTGTAACAGTGAATCTGGTCTAATGAAGGCGATAAATGACCAACTGCAGCCATTTAATACAACATTTGTGAGATAGTTTGGAATATACGATTTCTTCGTTCAAGGATGCTTTCTGCGACATTTTTGCCGAGGGTGTGGGTACATAATGCTATGATTGTTGCGGTCGACTCGTACTTGCCTATCCCACGTCGGATCCATCCGTAACTCATGTCAGTCATGCTACTAATAAATGAATTTGTCTCTTCTCACATAAATTCGTGTAACTTTTTCCACCTCATGCATTTCGTAAAGAGTCCTACATATACACTCCTGGAAATTGAAATAAGAACACCGTGAATTAATTGTCCCAGGAAGGGGAAACTTTAGTGACATATTCCTGGGGTCAGATAAATCACATGATCACACTGACAGAACCACAGGCACATAGACACAGGCAACAGAGCATGCACAATGTCGGCACTAGTACAGTGTATATCGACCTTTCGCAGCAATGCAGGCTGCTATTCTCCCATGGAGACGATCGTAGAGATGCTGGATGTAGTCCTGTGGAACGGCTTGCCATGCCATTTCCATCTGGCGCCTCAGTTGGACTAGCGTTCGTGCTGGACGTGCAGACCGCGTGAGACAACGCTTCATCCAGTCCCAAACATGCTCAATGGGGGACAGATCCGGAGATCTTGCTGGCCAGGGTAGTTGACTTACACCTTCTAGAGCACGTTGGGTGGCACGGGATACATGCGGACGTGCATTGTCCTGTTGGAACAGCAAGTTCCCTTGCCGGTCTAGGAATGGTAGAACGATGGGTTCGATGACGGTTTGGATGTACCGTGCACTATTCAGTGTCCCCTCGACGATCACCAGTGGTGTACGGCCAGTGTAGGAGATCGCTCCCCACACCATGATGCCGGGTGTTGGCCCTGTGTGCCTCGGTCGTATGCAGTCCTGATTGTGGCGCTCACCTGCACGGCGCCAAACACGCATACGACCATCATTAGCACCAAGGCAGAAGCGACTCTCATCGCTGAAGACGACACGTCTCCATTCGTTCCTCTATTCACGCCTGTCGCGACACCACTGGAGGCGGGCTGCACGATGTTGGGGCGTGAGCGGAAGACGGCCTAACGGTGTGCGGGACCGTAGCCCAGCTTCATGGAGACGGTTGCGAATGGTCCTCGCCGATACCCCAGGAGCAACAGTGTCCCTAATTTGCTGGGAAGTGGCGGTGCGGTCCCCTACGGCACTGCGTAGGATCCTACGGTCTTGGCGTGCATCCGTGCGTCGCTGCGGTCCGGTCCCAGGTCGACGGGCACGTGCACCTTCCGCCGACCACTGGCGACAACATCAATGTACTGTGGAGACCTCACGCCCCACGTGTTGGGCAATTCGGCGGTACGTCCACCCGGCCTCCCGCATGCCCACTATACGCCCTCGCTCAAAGTCCGTCAGCTGCACATACGGTTCACGTCCACGCTGTCGCGGCATGCTACCAGTGTTAAAGACTGCGATGGAGCTCCGTATGCCACGGCAAACTGGCTGACACTGACGGCGGCGGTGCACAAATGCTGCGCAGCTAGCGCCATTCGACGGCCAACACCGCGGTTCTTGGTGTGTCCGCTGTGCCGTGCGTGTGATCATTGCTTGTACAGCCCTCTCGCAGTGTCCGGAGCAAGTATGGTGGGTCTGACACACCGGTGTCAATGTGTTCTTTTTTCCATTTCCAGGAGTGTATTAATAAACGAGGATATGAGATGCACCTCAGGAATGAAAACCAGAATGGCAGTGCCTAAGCAAGATTTAACAGAAAGTAAAAGCTAATATGTGGAAAACAGAACATGGAAGCAAGTAAAAAATTTGAAATACTTGGCAACTTAATGAAGTAGGAAATGAGACACGCCTCAGAAATAAAAATTAGAATTGTAAGAATTTAAGTATTTGAGATATGGTGCAGTACAAGGATTAAGTGAACTGACAATGTAAGAAATCACGAGGTTTTTCGTAATACTGACGAGGAAAGGAATACTACGACAACACTGCAAGGTGATAGGATATGTATTATAAAGTCAGAGAATAACCTCCATGCTACAAGCGGGTTCTGTATAGTGAAAAATTGTGCGGGGAGACCGATACTGAAATATAGTCAACAAATAGTTGAAGATATTGGGTGTGCGTGATACTCGGATTTGTGTCTATCATAGAAGAGCAAGCGTTAAACTGGAAGAAGAAGCTACGGCATGGAAAAGTGTGCAAACAACTAAGACTTGTTAAATGCGTTGTGGGGTCTGCGGTTTCGTGTGAAGCAGATACGTGGACAATACGGAAGGTAAAAAAAGACTGGAGATCGTTGAGGCGGTGATTTGTAGCAGGAAAGGCAATTTATCAGGACAAAAGGAACTTCCTGGCAGATTTAAACTGTGTGCCGGACCGAGACTCGAACTCGGGACCTTTGCCTTTCGCGGAAAAGTGCTCTACCGTCTACCCAAGCAAGACTCACGCCCCGTCCTCACAGCCTTTCTTCTGCCAGTATCTCGTCTCCTACGTTCCAAGGTACGCAGAGGAGCTTCAGTGAAGTTTGGAAGGTAGTAGACGAGATACTGGCAGAAGTAAAGCAGTGAGGACGGGGCGTGAGTGGTACTTTGGTAGCTCAGGCGGTAGAGTACTTGCCCGCGAAAGGCAAAGGTCCCGAGTTCGAGTCTCGGTCCCTCACACAGTTTTAATGTGCCAGGAAGTTTCATATCAGCACACACTCCGCTGCAGAGTGAAAATCTCATTCTAGGACAAAAGGAGTTAAGAATGAAGCCGTATTAACATGGCGAATAAAGACAAATATTGTAGGATATTTTGAAGAGAGACAAGAACTGTGAGACACCCTGCAGGACAGGACAGGTAGTTTAAGTTGTGGAAAGGGGCCAAAATAAGCGTCTCTCAGGTACACTCGAACATATAATCTTTTATTTGATCAAAAATTACATGATCCGAGAAAAAATGATTAAAAAAAAACCACAGCTTTAGTTCTGGAACTTAATTAGCGGCTACATGCATCGTACAGTCTGATGCCTTAAGGGCTAGATCACTTTAATTTAAAAACGGCTGAAAGCCAATAAGTTAAAGCTCAACCAAAATCAGAAATTTAAAAGGCAAAGCCTTATCTTAAAACAGTTCCTTAATGAGGCTGAATGCCCAAAGAATCTGACACTTTAAGAGCAAACAACTTAAATTCAAGATTGGCTGAAGGTCCAGCACTTGAGACTCAATAATATTAATTTGAAAAATGGCAAAGGCATTACATAAAACAGATCTTGAAACAACCTTAACGTAAAAATCTGCCAGAAGCCATACAAGTACAAACAACAAGAACAAACAAGAATAGGCGCTCAGAACTTCGGAGGGTCAGTCTGGAATTCAAACACTAACGCTCGCTTAGGTGAGACAGGCAGTCGGCCCAACCATTGTCGATCCGACGACAACCCAACCAACACACAGTTAACGGACCCACCGACAAGCTAATCTCCACTTTACCCGACCAGCACACATCAATGGAACAACATAGAAGGTATTGGCGCCCACAACCAATTATACATTAAGCTGTCAAACTACACACCATGCGGAACAGTGACAAAACAATGAGGAAAACACACTGCCTGAATTTACGTCAATGGCCAGGGCAGGTAACCGGCCACAAGGCAGAAGATTCCGCTGGTGCACTTCAATTCAAATAACCAAGTACAGTCAAACTCCACCAGAGAGTGACTGAAATTTGACAACTTGAAAAAACACGTGGTTGCTCGCGGGAATATGCCAATAGCCGACAATTAACTGCAAACGACACAGTGTGAACAGTTGTGAGTTGCTGGTAGATTAAGTCAAAAGTCAACTTTCATATCCAGGATTGGTGACCCACGAACCTCGTAGCAATGGGAACAGCACCACACACTGCCAGCAGGCCCGGCCAAACTACGCGCCGCGGAGATTTCCTCGCTGCTCCACGCCAACCGACCAACTGCCCGCACACATCCCAGCTGGAAACTATGAGCGCCAGGCCAAAGATTGTCCAAGGTGCGGATATCGATACACACCACTGCTGCCACCCGCAGAAAGAGAGGATAACAGCATAATCGCAATAACTGCGGGAGACTAAACACATAATAGCAACCAAGGTTTAATCCAACTCATAGCATGAGCCAGCCACGGCTCAAATTGCTTACGACACTGTCAAAGAAATCAACGTTTAATAATAGGTGCTGAAAGAATGATCACAGGAGAAGAAGAACAGGGAGAAAACAGTACCAGCTGACAGATACGCTGTTATTTAATTGAGTGTACTGGACATGTGCACCTGGGAAGAGAGCTTTTAATTTTTCTCGTAGGAAGGTGCGATGCTGGTTTCTCAGTTCTTGTTGGTCGGTAGGAGGCCGTCCGTGACTCTCCCTTAGGACGGGCGATCACCCTTGGGGAGCTGGCCAGCTTTCGCACAAGCTGGATTGTGGCTTGCATCGTGCTTGTCGTGGTAGAGCCGCCATCTGTTCTCACTCAGGGAAGTGGATGCTGTGCCGCCGCTGCCATCCCTGAGAACAACTGAGCACGACATCTTTTTACTTTTCTTGGCGCTGTCCAGCCACCGTGGGAAAGTCGGTATCTTTCTAAGCAAAAACTTTCCGAAGCCAAGTACCAAGTAAAACAGATCGCTGCTTCCGATTTCTCAACGGGAGAAAATTCGATCGGTGCTATATTTCCAAAATTTTGGTGTATCCATTCACATGAGCCGTCCCCACCACTTTAATTGGCGCGAAGAGGTAAACCAATCGAGGAGACATACTTCTAGTGCCGTACCAATCTCACGTACCACAACGTGTATTTCGAACGCCAAAGGATGACAGTTCCTGCTGCGTTGCCTTAGTGTTTATTTTACTTTTTATTTCTTAATTAGTTAAGCGGTCTGAACTGAGACCCTTGGCGATTCGTCTTCTGGGCGCTGTCTATGCTGATAAGCGTGCACTAGGTTGTATTTGGAGAAATGTAAGTGCCGCATGTGGTTTCACCGCCAGACACCACACTTGCTAGGTGGTAGCCTTTAAATCGGCCGTGGTCCGTTAGCATACGTCGGACCTACGTGTCGCCACTATCAGTGATTGTAGACCGAGCGCCGCCACACGGCAGGTCTAGTCTAGAGAGACTCCCTAGCACTCGCCCCAGTTGTACAGCCGACTTTGCTAGCGATGGTTCACTGCCTACATACGCTCTCATTTGCAGAGACGACAGTTTAGCATAGCCTTCTGCTACGTCATTTGCTACGACCAAGGAAGGCGCCATATTCAGTTACTACACTCCTGGAAATTGAAATAAGAACACCGTGAATTCATTGTCCCAGGAAGGGGAAACTTTATTGACACATTCCTGGGGTCAGATACATCACATGATCACACTGACAGAACCACAGGCACATAGACACAGGCAACAGAGCATGCACAATGTCGGCACTAGTACAGTGTATATCCACCTTTTGCAGCAATGCAGGCTGCTACTCTCCCATGGAGACGATCGTAGAGATGCTGGATGTAGTCCTGTGGAACGGCTTGCCATGCCATTTCCACCTGGCGCCTCAGTTGAACCAGCGTTCGTGCTGGACGTGCAGACCGCGTGAGACGACGCTTCATCCAGTCCCAAACATGCTCAATGGGGGACAGATCCGGAGATCTTGCTGGCCAGGGTAGTTGATTTACACCTTCTAGAGCACGTTGGGTGGCACGGGATACATGCGGACGTGCATTGTCCTGTTGGAACAGCAAGTTCCCTTGCCGGTCTAGGAATGGTAGAACGATGGGTTCGATGACGGTTTGGATGTACCGTGCACTATTCAGTGTCCCCTCGACGATCACCAGTGGTGTACGGCCAGTGTAGGAGATCGCTCCCCACACCATGATGCCGGGTGTTGGCCCTGTGTGCCTCGGTCGTATGCAGTCCTGATTGTGGCGCTCACCTGCACGGCGCCAAACACGCATACGACCATCATTGGCACCAAGGCAGAAGCGACTCTCATCACTGAAGACGACACGTCTCCATTCGTCCCTCCATTCACGCCTGTCGCGACACCACTGGAGGCGGGCTGCACGATGTTGGGGCGTGAGCGGAAGACGGCCTAACGGTGTGCGGGACCGTAGCCCAGCTTCATGGAGACGGTTGCGAATGGTCCTCGCCGATACGCCAGGAGCAACAGTGTTCCTAATTTGCTGGGAAGTGGCGGTGCGGTCCCCTACGGCACTGCGTAGGATCCTACGGTCTTGGCGTGCATCCGTGCGTCGCTGCGGTCCGGTCCCAGGTCGACGGGCACGTGCACCTTCCGCCGACCACTGGCGACAACATCGATGAACTGTGGAGACCTCACGCCCCATGTGTTGAGCAATTCGGCGGTACGTCCACCCGGCCTCCCGCATGCCCACTATACGCCCTCGCTCAAAGTTCGTCAACTGCACATACGGTTCACGTCCACGCTGTCGCGGCATGCTAGCAGTGTTAAAGACTGCGATGGAGCTCCGTATGCCACGGCAAACTGGCTGACACTGACGGCGGCGGTGCACAAATGCTGCGCAGCTAGCGCCATTCGACGGCCAACACCGCGGTTCCTAGTGTGTCCGCTGTGCCGTGCGTGTGATCATTGCTTGTACAGCCCTCTCGCAGTGTCCGGAGCAAGTATGGTGGGTCTGACACACCGGTGTCAATGTGTTCTTTTTTCCATTTCCAGGAGTGTATAATTACTGATAATATTGTGAATCATGTACCATCAAGAGCGACGTTCATCATTAATGGATTAAAGTTAAGTATCAAACTAATTACGTCCGCTTTCTGAATTCTAATTCCTTGTCATGTTCCAGACCTCACGACAGTATAGTTCTTCCCTCCTCACGCCAGCCTGCGTGAGCTAAAACGCGTGCAATTCGGCCTCCGCTAGTAACACGGTGTTGGCTCTTCTGCCAACACAACACCGCAATTGCGGTAGTGTGATCCATACTCTGAGTAGATCGTACTCACTTTGCCACACAACTTCTGTTGCTTAATTGGTTACAATTTTTTGCCTCTTTTTCTTCTCCTTAACTCTGAATTCATGAGCTGAGAAGATAAGGACACGTTTTTGTGTTTACCCTGTACAATCCTCCACTAATGTGGTACCTTCCCACAGTGTTAGCGCTGGGTGGTTATAATTAAATTGCAGCTACTTAAGTTGGTACAGTGTGGGCAGTAATTATCGTATGGCAGCGAAACTTGGTAGATATGCTAATTCATTAGTGTGGAACCGATTTGCGCTGTAAACAATTAGTTCCAGTTTTGGCCAGCACGTGCATATCTGGTGTTTTGGATGCAGGAAGGACATATAAGGGTGTTTCCGCAGAGTGTGAAAAAAATTTAACACGACGTAGAGGATGCTCCACTGAAGAATTTGAGGTTGAGAACCTGCGGTCGGAGAAGCTTCCTTAAGGAGATAATAGGAATAGAAGCACATTACTGTATACTTTTTTATTTACGTTAGTTACAGTTAACTGCAAATACCATAACGCAATGAACGTACCATTTGTACTGTGCCTTACAAAATGTGCTGAAACTGACGGCCATCAACCTCAATGCAAGCATGACTTCGGCGTACAAGATTCTGACGCACACTGACAAACATCCCTAGTGTGTCTCGAATCATATCACAAGCAGCTACAATTCTGGGAACTAATTCCATCTCCGTATCCACTGGAGTCTCATACAGAAGTGCCTTGACATATCCCCACAGGAAATAACCAAGGGAATTCAGGTCAGGTGACGTTGCAGGCCATGGAATATGACGCCCCCTTCCAATCCAGCGATCAGGAAATACGGCATTGAGATGGCTGCGGACATCCACACTGATGTGAGGCGGTACACCGTCATGTTGCATCCACTTCCTCTCACGAGCAGCCAAGGTTATGTTCTCCAACAACTCAGGTAAAACTCTTTGCACGAACCTCAAGTACATGTGTGCACTCAGACAGCCAGCTACAACATATGGCCCAGCGAGATTGCCGCCTACAATAATGGCTCAGATATTCACAGAAAGACGTATTTGACTGTATGACTCTACTTCAGCGTGACCATTTTCCTAATCCCACACATGGCTATTGCTGCTGTGAGAAATACCATCACGATCATAGCGCCTTGTCAGTAAACAGCACGATTTGGAGGAAATCGGGTCCATCAATACATTGTTGGAGCAGCCGCTGACACAGTGCGATTCTTGGTACAAAGTCAGTCACAGACGCTGTATAGACTCGTTGTGGACGACGTGAATGCGATTGTTGTGCGTGGAGTACTCGCCGCTAGCTAGTATGTGCAGCGTGCAATACGACGAGTACTTGTAGTGGAGTCCGGTGCAACATGTTCCAATACCTCCTCTTCAAAATCGGGTATGCGAGTGCCAGGTCCCTCGTTTCTTCTTTCCGATGAACCAGCCTCCGGCATTCGTCGAGCCAGAGATACCGACACTCTTCGTGACAGATGATGCCTGTTAGGAAATCTTTCACTGTGCAGCCTTTCTGAAGTGAAAGCATTGCAACGTACTTCTCCATACACAAGGTACATGTCAGTGAGTTCTGCGAAACTGTACCGGTATTGCTCCATCGTATTGTACTGTACGTCTCTGAATAGCACTGAGGAATGAATGGGTCTGTCGTTGATCGATAGCATTTTTCCGTCATGGGGCAATGTAAATACGATACAACAGAGCCACCTTATGGACAAGTAAAGTAATCGAGACCTGTATCACGACTTCCTATTAAACAGACTCGTCCTCCTTGTTTACTTCCAGGAAATGATGTACATGTAAATAAACAGCACAGTACGTGTAAACTTGTGTTGTTGTTGTGGTCTTCAGTCCGAAGACTGGTTTGATGCAGCTCTCCATTCTACTCTGTCCTGTGCAAGCTTCTTCATCTCCCACTACCTACTGCAATCTACATCCTTCCCAATCTGTTTAGTGTATTCATCTCTTGGTCTTCCTATACGATTTTTACCCTCCATGCTGCCCTCCAATATTAAATTGGTGATCCCTTGATGCCTCAGAATATGTCCTACCAATCGATCCCTTCTTCTAATCAAGTTGTGCCTCAAATTTCTCTTTTCCCCAGTTTTATTCCGTACCTCCTCATTAGTTATGTGATCTACCCATCTAATCTTCAGCATGTTAATTGTAAATAAACTGGAAAACAGTAATACTAGACAAAACGGTGGACAAGCTTACTTCCATATCTCTTTAAGCTGACTTCTCCTCCCCCAGATTCCCTAACTCAAACTGTCCAGTGGAGCATTCTCTATGTCCTATCACATTTTTGCGCGCTCTTACGGAAACACCCTGTATACAAGTTTCCATACGTAACGGATTAGGAACAGAACGTGGTCAGACAACGCCAGACATGTGATAAAAGCATAATGTTGATTTTAATATCAACAGTTGCGTTCGCATTTTGTTCAGTATGAGCACCAGAGACAACGACGAGGTGCTGCGTCCAAAAAACGACGTATTCACCAGTTGCTCGCAGCAGTTTTGGTAGAATCTGAGCAATCTGATACCGTATACTGGCCATCACGATCAGATGGAGGCCGAACGCGTCCGTGGTAAACGACTTCTTTTAGATATCTCCAGGGCCAAAAGTCACATGGATTCAGACCAGGTGACCTTGCAGGTCATACATCTGGGAGACCTCTGCAGATAACATTTCGTGGCAGGTTACGAAAAACGGATTTGTCACTGGACGAGCAACACCTGGTGTTGCCACATCGTGCATGAAAAACCGTGGTTTCCACGAAGCTGCGCTCTGCCAAACCAGGAATCACATGCTGTACAACGAGGTCTCGATAACCTCCAGACGTCGCGGTGCACCTCACAGGCCGAAAAGGAAGGTGCTTGTGAATCCACACGTAACAGTCACACACTGCGAGTGCAGTGACTCTTCGTGCACAACACACGGTTCAACACTACCCCAATATCGCCAGTTCTGTGCATTCGTTGCGCTCTGTATTGTAAAATGTGGCTATCACTCCACAATGTATTGCCCAGCCTCATATCATTAATTGCGATCGGCTGCACGTTGCACGTTGCCGCGGATCATGAAGTTTCAGATGCTGCACAGTGTGGATGTTGTGCGGATACCAATGTAAAATGGACCGCGAAACTTTTCTATCCATTGACCATGGGGTAGAGATTTATAGTGTCGCTGCACGAGCAGTAACTCTACCCGGAACACTTGCTGCGTGGTCAGTTACAGCGACAGAAACCTGTTCGATAGCTGTCTCTTCCAGGTGCCACATCGAACTCAGCTGTGTTTAGAATTTCAGGCTGGCCGCTGTGGCCGAGAGGTTCTAGGCGCTTCAGTCTGGAACTGAGTGATCGCTATGGTCGCAGGTTCGAATTCCTGCCTCGGGCATGGATGTGTGTGATGTCCTTAGTCAGTAGGGGACTGATGACCTCAGAGTTAAGTCGCGTAGTGCTCAGAGCCAATTGAACCATTTTAGAATTTCGTTATCATTTTCTTTAAACCATTTAATGACATTAGGCTTCTCCTCAGACCTTTCAGTCGATTCTCGATGAAGCACTACAATTTTGCTGCCGTTCAAGTAAAACAGTTTCAATAATGGCGCACGGGCTCTCTGGTCGACACTCATACTCTTTACTCACTATACGGCTTGTCAAGTGACAGAGAGAATATCATACCCTCATACAAATAATTTGGTGGCCGAACTTGGAACAATTTTTTCCAGCAGAAATCGATTCCGCATTAATTGCTTTAGCATATCTACCAAGTTTCGCTTCCATACGACAATTGCAGTCCACACTGGATGTCATCGAGCTGCTGCACCCTAATTATAACCACTTGGTAACTACCCTTGACGTTTTAGAACACTTTTCTTTGTATTAATTTTATGTGACGTCAGTTATTAAGATAAATAAATTACTTTTACTCTCACTGTTGACTTAGATTCCAACAGCCCTTTCTGTCACACAACTTTTCGATGGTGACCTTCAAATAATAAAAAATAATCTAAAGTATTCCTAAGCTGTGATGATGTTTCGTGTGTATTCGTAGGGATCGAATCAATGATCAGTTACTTACGATTCAGTGAATGTAACGAAAATGCCCTCGTTCGTCTTGTGTGATTAGTGATTTCTCTATTGGCTGCAGAGATGAATAACTTGGTATTCTGTTGTTTCATGATACTTTGTCCAACGAACGTTAAGAAAGAGATCACAAATTTCAGTGAAAATTCAAAACGGTTATGTACGGACGAAAATAATGAGAGGAGACAGAGAAAGATGAAGACCCCATTTGTGTAAAGACTAAGGAGAATTACCACCGCAGCCATGTGTACGCAAGTCACTTACAGTGTCACATAAGAATCCTTTCTAAGCACCCGACAAAGGGCTCCAACATAAAGCGGTCGGGTTAGAAGGAAGGAAATCTGTGTTTACGCTAAGATCGCAGGTTCGAATCCTGCCTCAGGAATGGATGTGTGTGATGTCCTTAGTTAGGTTTAAGTAGTTCTAAGTTCTAGGGGACTGATGACCTCCGATGTTAAGTCCCATAGTGCTCAGAGCCATTTGAACCATTTGAACCAAATCTGTGTTTATGTCTGTCTCTCTCTCTCTCTCTGATTATGGTTTTGTGTGTGTGTGTGTGTGTGTGTGTGTGTGTGTGTGTGTGTGTGTGTGTGTGTGTGTATGTCTATGTTTGTGTGTAAGGCAGTTGGACTGGGAGGTTGGAGGACAGAGTACGGACTAGCCACTGCGGCGCCCTAGAATGAGATAAGAGCATATGTGAGGTTATCACGAAAAGCAGAACTGCAAAACATAAGAACCAAGCAGAGAGACGGCGATAACTCAGTGACAGGCAGCTGCAGAAATATCACGACCCCGTGACTGCTACTGTTGTGATATGCTGCGGCGAAGGCACAGGCTTTCATGTCAGTGGAGATGCTATCTAGTGTAAGGAAATGCGAGTGGGATCAACTTTACTCGGAAGCGAGAAAACGTGTGCAGTGACTGTATTCGCCTTGCGAGAGCACAAAAGGGTGAGATTAGAATTTAAAGCAGGATTAACGTCTTAGCTGCAGAAGCTGAGTCTGCAGGGTTCTGAATTAAAAGATGAAGTGGGAAGATAAAACCGCGGAATCACATACACAAAGAGAAGGCTTACGGTACTTTCGAGGCGAAACACAGCATTTGTGAATTCACTTGGGCATATATTTTCCTTCGTTTTGTTTACTGTGTAGTGCAGGATTAAGTTTGCAGAAGTAACACTGTCTCATCTACATTTCTTTCTCTCTCTCTCTCTCTCTCTCTCTCTCTCTCTCTCTGGTGAACCGCCGTATTTAAATTCTCAAGATTTCTCAGTAATACTTTGCCCGAGTCTTCCCAGAATGTGTTCTGTCGAAATCCCAACAGCAAACTTCTCCGTGCCTCTCTTGTAGCATTTGCCGCTGGTGTTCATTAAGCACTCTCCCACCGAATCAATGATCCCGTGACGAGACACGCCGCTCTTCGTTGGATCTTGTCTGTGTCTTCTATTAATCCGACTTGATAAGGCCGGCAGCAAGTATCGGTCGAACGAGTGTTTCGTAACTACTTCTCTCGTGGATGAATTAAATTTACTTAAGATTCTTCCGATAAATTTTGGCCTGCCATCTGTTTTCCCTACCACTTTTTTTATGTGCTAATTCCACTTCAGTTAGCTCCGAATGCTTGCTATTATATATTTTACGGCAGATATCGTTACCAACGATTTGTAGCCCATAGCGTAATTGTACAGTAGCGCATTTACTCTCCCACGGTTCGAATATGTTACATTCATTTATTTTTAAGACCGCCTGCCACTTACTGTACAATTTATCAATTCTATACAACTCTTCTCACAGTTTTCTGCAGTGTTCTGGCATTCCTGCCCTTCTATAGACTGTTCTATCGTCTTCGAACAGCCTCATGGAGCTTCCGAAATTTTCTACTAAACCATTTAAATAAGGGTGTCCCAGAAATATTGCGAAAAACTTCGAGGTGTTTTAGAGGGTGTCCCGAGGAATGGACTGACGATGGAGAAGTGTCTCTGGAAACGTCATCCAAAGACGCTACAGAGCGTAGAGGTTATAGACGTCAGCGCCTGCCACTAGGCTACCCCTTTGGCAGCAAACGTGACTTCATACTCTGATGGATCATAGGCAGAACGTTTCTCAATATTGTTTGTTATTAAGTGATCGCGACTAATTGTGACGATGGCCATTGGAGAAGATGAAGCTAGTCAGCTGACAATTCTTGTTAGTTTGCATGTACTTTTATCAGCACAACATCTGCTGTGCAATTGCAAATAATGGGCATCTGATGCAATTTTTATTAATGCATCTGGCCATTCCCCTACTTTATTACCTGCTTCTTGCGAGATTAGAGTTTACAGCTCGGCTCGCTCACGATGAAACTTTTAAGCACATGTTGTCAGACTCTTGTTGGCCCATTGAATAACCGTAGCTAATGACGGTTTTCAACGCATATTCAACTCTTTCTTTCTATTTGAACAACCTCAAGATGGTTGTAGGAAGCAACAGAATCTAATCATCGTGCTTTAATTGTGTAATGAAAATTTTGTCAGTTTTTTTACATCAAAAAATTTTATTTAATAAAACAAATCTTGATCATGAACAGTTGTGGTATATAGTCTACTAGCTGCATTTCAGGGGGTCCCTCTCGAGACAGATACTGAGACACTATACGGTGGCTCCCACTATCGACTGGGCAAGCGACGGCCAAACGCCAGCCTTCTATCGCACTTGAGATACGGCCTGCCTACGCGGCGCGTGGAAGTTTTTCCGATATGGAGTTCCGGAAGGAATGCATCGTCGAACGGAAACTTCGTTGCCGAGCGGGAGAGTTACAAGTTTGAATTCGCTACTTTCGCTTCACATAGTTGTCCCTCCCTATATTTTCCTGTCCCTTGCTCAGCATGTTGGAACGTGAGCAATATTCCGGCTGGCTTGAGGAGACTCAAACAGCGTTGTTTAATCATTCATCTCATATCTCTCATGCCACACATTTGCAAGGAACCTAAGCTAAACTCCAAATTGAGTTGGATTAGTAATATTCACTCAGTATAAGGCAGTACTTTTGTCTCACGAAGGTGATGACACTGTTTTGTAGCGTTTTTTAGGCACAGCAATAAACAAAATTTGTGATTTGTGACAGATATACCTATGAAAAATACCGAGCGATTGTAAGACCATGGTCTCGCTTTCAGAAGGGTGGTGGTTTAAATTCCAGTCTGGCCATTGTGTAGACCGCCAATACTTTTATGTTCTGAATGTGCCATGAAACTACAGGCTGGCAACACCACTGTGAAAGTCTTTTGTGATTGCGTAATAAATTCTCTATTGTGAAGATTTATTTGACTTGTCACTATTTACATGGCACATAGAAAAACATGCTAGCACATTCCAGAAACCTGGAGTTTGACTTCACACGCTGAAACTCGTCACATTACATTGATGAAATCCTCAAACGAATTTGAGGTATGATTGAATGGGGGTTCAACTATTTTTATCCACCTCTGACATAGGAAACGTTACAAGCTTTATTTTCTGTTTCATAATTTTGCAAAGAGGAAGATTTGAAGTTATGGTCATTTCCACAGCGAAATTATTAACGTACGCTTGTTGCAAAATGTTTGAAAATGAGTCTCTGGTATTGGTGAATAAAATGCAAAACTGTCTTGGCAAAAAACAGACACAACGTCTGCTGGGATAACCGCAATCAGTGGTTCTGCAGTGTTGCTTATAATCCGTCTTGATTGCAAAAATGTTTATTCACATGACCGGTTTCGGTTCCTCTTGAACCATCTTCAGATAATTTTGGTTACAGGAGTAACCGGTCCACACACAGCAACCTCCACATGCTGCGTCACATGTGACGAGTGGTAGTGTTATAGTGTTACTGTCGAGTGACAAGTCAAATTAAATAAATTTAACGAACAGTCACTTCCACAAGAAAGTGTACGCCATCTGTATCAAATAAAAGACACTGCTATAAATATACGTTTACATGAAAATACACGTCATTACTGATTGCAGTTACCAAGTAGTTAATCCAGTTGCCGCCATCATCGATTATAGCTTGGCCCCTTTTTGCCATGCTTTTCACGAGATTTCTACATATTCTCTCGCTAACGATCTCCGTATTGTCCTGATTTTATATGAAAGCTGCTTCACAATATATATTGGCTTTCCTTTAAGTGTTTTGTTAAAATTCGACCAAACATTGCGATAGGATTTGAATCTGGAGACATTGCAGGCTAATCCATCGTAGATACCCCGTTGTCTTGTTTCCACGCCGTACAGAGAAGACTGCTATGTTTCGGATCATTATCCTTACTAGTGGAAATTTATTACAAAACTCAGTCTTTCTCCTCTCTCATGCCTGAGTAAAAGCCCATATTCTCCGGCAGTCCTTTCTTCTACTCCTTCTCCTGCAACCGCATTCCTGTTCCCAATGACCAATAGATTTTCAACTTCCTTTGCGTACTGAATTACCCGTTCAGTATCCTCATATACTTCCTCCATCTCTTCATCTTCCGCTTGCGACGTCGGCAGATATATCTGAACTATAGATATCGGAGTTAGTTCGCCATCGACTCTGATGAGAACAACTTTATCACTGAACTGTTCACAGTAACTCATCATCTGCGCTACCTGTCTATTCGTAGCGAATCCTACTCCCGTTACACCATTTTCTGCTGCTGTTTATATTACCCTATACTCATAACATCAGATCGCTGCTACAACCCTTTACTCTGAATCATTATGCGTAGCTAAGACGTTCAGTCCTCAAATGTTACTGAGCAATTGATTTATTTTATTTCTACGTGGTGATCAATTTGAATTATATGAATATCTATTGCTTTGTGTACAGTATTATCCACTCATTCATGGCTTAATAAATCTTGTGTGAAATTTCTTAGATATCTACAATTTCTATATCCACAATCCGACACCTGTTCTCATTTATTTTTACTTACTAATTCTAATCATTATGTATTTTTTTTCTAATTATTATCAATTCAGTATGTATTGGCTGTTTGAGACCAAAAGCAAAAATAAAAGTAAAAGTATTAGGGAGTATTATCACGATAATAGTGATCTTGGAATTGGGTCACTACAATCAACCTGATCTGATAAAAAAAGGAGCTGTTTCTCCCAGGAGTTCACAGACAAAGTCAACTAGAACTATTAGTTACATTTCACTAGTCAAGCCATCCCAGGCTAGCTCTTTTCAGATTTTTGTGAAGTAATTATGTCTTCTCTCTAGCTTATCCTTCCTGGATACATTACTTTATACACAACAAATATATATTATTTGCATACCATGCCAAGATCTTTTGATAGACCGTCGACTCAAACCTTTAGTAACCCGGCATATTTTACATCTTCATCTGTCGATCACTCTCCATCCATCACAACACGCTGCGTCCGCCCTATTAAGAAATACACAATACAGTCAAAAATTTTTCTTGGGATGACATATGATTATACTTTAGATAATAAATGTAGGGGACGTAATGTGTCAAAGGCTTTTCTGAAGTCAAGAAATAACGCATCCATCCAGCTGCCTTGAGCCATGATTTTCAGGATTCTTTATTTATTAAACGCACCATTGAAATGGTCAAGTTGACATTAAACGTTACCCATACCATTTGAGATCAACAAGGATCACACAGTTCATGCGGTAACATGTTGTGCCTTATTTTCCAAGTACCAAAATAGAATGTGTCAAAACTTAACAATTGCTAATTAACATTTATATGTACATGCATAGATATGTTTTCAGGATGACATGAGCGAAAAGCGCTCACGGTTTCACATGGTTAATGTTTTAGGAAACTATTCTGGTGCGCGCAGAGGATGTTATTCTGTTCGATACACTTGGGAACGTTTGAGCTCAGAATATGTTCTAAGTTTCTACAATAAATGAGTGTCTGGAATACTGGACAGGGGTTTCGGGGATCGGTTGCAGATAGGTGACCCATGCATTCTTCCAACGACTGCGAAAGTTGCTTTAAAGAGCTACTGCACTGTATAAATTCATAATGAATTCAGCAGATGAAGTTGCACGTGGAAGAATGACAGCTGATGTGAGGTATAATTGCTCTTTTAAATTTTAATTTATCAGCAGAGGTCAACATTCTGTATAACAGCGCTGTAAAGTTTATGTGTGACTATAGTTGCACGTACTATGAGGCAAATAAAATAATACTAGGGGCTACCCTGTTCCCGAACGCGTACACCGTATTTCAGGAAACAGAATGGAACACTTGTCACAGAGGGTTTTGACACATACGGCGAAAGGCTACGACCGACCACTAGCAGTCCGAATTTTTGCCCGGACGTGAGAAATATATACGAGCGGCCATACATGTGCGCCGGTTTGTTTACGACGCCGTAAAGCACGGATGAGGACCGCGGCCAGATGTGAGGGAGGGGGTGGAGGTAATCCCAAGTGACCGCTGGGCCGACGGCGGTTGGCTGCAGCACTGTAACGTGGGCCCCACGTGTGCTCTCCACATAGCTGCTAACACGTGTTTCTGGCAGCGGCTCGCGTAGGCCATCCGTTCTCCAGACGAACGCCGTTAATAATGAGGTACATGAGGCCAGCAGACTCTGCCGCTTCCAAATTACCGTATGCAGTGTGCAGTCTAATAAAATACCGCCTAACCCAAGCGGGAAGACTGACTCTTGAGAGCGAACGACAGTAGTGACGCTAAAGATAATGGTGTATACGAGAACTTCTTTGCGATTGTATTGAATCGTACAGGCTGAATGGGCTAATGCACTTGTTTAGGCGACGCACTCGTCAGCACACCGTACCAAAATGAGCACTGCTGGAGAAAAAACAGTAGTACAGTGTATGGTAGACCACGGCTCTATTTTGTTTTCCACGGAAATTTATTGCTTTCTTAAAATTGCTTCACACTGATATGATAGCAGCTGTCATTGGTAACAAGTCTGTGGGTGAAACATTCCTCGCGGTGTTAAAAAAGGGTGTGAAACTGCTCCATTGTTATTTTTCTTAGATGCTGCTACTGTCATGCGCTGGTCAAAAACCTTATTTCTGCAGGAATACAATTAATCTGCAAGACGGATCGGAAACTAAAATGTCGAATCAAAAATACCACCAGTATATTTCAATTTTTTTTTTTACTTTGCTACCAGTTTCGGCGCTATAACATGCCATCTTCAGATACCCCAAACCGATCTGTAAGAAGAATCTCACCTATTTAAAAATCTAAATAGCTGCCAGAATTCTCACAGGTATCAGTAGAGCTCTTTTGTAACAACGCGATCACTTCGTTGGATGAAAGAAGAATACAGGATACGATGGCCGTATGCTGGCTCATATGTTACAAGAGGTGGGATTATTCCTGCACGTCTGCCAGGGGACCTGAAGTTGGCGTCGTGTAACGCCGAAACTGGGAGCAAAGTAAATTACAACAGGAAATATAGACGGCTGGAAGAGTTTTTGATTTGACATTTTATACTGAACAGACGTGGCCCGGAAACATCCTGTATAAAGATGCACACAGGGATTGAAAACTGTGTAATATGAGTCCTTTGAAAGTAAAGAATCTAATATTCTCTGCGGTATTAGTTCAGTCACATTGCGCTGAAGGTAACACAGTTGTATCCCAGTCTGAAGAAGAACTAGGGATAGTTCTGAATGCCTTTTAGGCAGCATACAAAAGTATTAGACTCAGACTGAATAGCAATACAACACATATTCACTCAGGAAGGACTCTGATATATCAGAGTCACCATCGATGGAGTGCGTTTCGGAACAGCTAACATCTTTCTTTACCTTGGCAGCATCGTCTCATTAAGTCCAAATATAGGTTCTGAAATTCAGATTAGAATAAATTGTGCTGGAGAATACTTCGACAGTCTAAGATCTCGAGCATTTGACAGTCGTGATATAAATGTGGCAAGAAAGATTCCCAATTCAGTTCGCCCCCTGCTTTACGGGTCTGAATCCTTGACATGTTACATACGGCATCTGATAAAGCTGGAAGAATGCCGCCAGCGTTACATGAGGAGGATTCTGTAAATAACGTGGCAAGACAGACGTCGAAATGTTATTATCACTGAAGAGCCACACACAACCAGTACAGAAGCATGATTATCAAGACGCCAGTTTACTATGAACAAGGCATGTGGTCCGCATGTCCAATAATCGCATTTCCAAACAAATTGCTTACTCTGAGTGAACAGTTGGTCGCTGTGTGGGAGATCAGAAGAAAACGATTTAAGGGGGGTAGGACGTTAAACGGGCCGACTTGGAGCAGGAGAGGCACCACAGGACATTTTAATTTCCACTGTCTATACTTTTACAAATAAATTCATAAAACTTTGTTAGCATGACCAGGAAGGATTCAGAATTCACACTATAGCAGTGGAAGTTCCAAAACATAACGAAATAATTTTTTTTTACATGTGAAATTTCATCATTTTTTTCACTTACTAATGGCAGATTTGTTGCTATAGGTACACTTTTCTTCACAAGTAAGATAGATGGTTCGATGAATTTTGCACAGCATACAAACCATATTTAAAGGTGTATGAAACTCTAGAATTTTCCAAATCTATTAAAAATTGTGGTAAAAACTGAGGTAATTAACTAAAAATTTTGTTTTTTTTTTTCTAAACATGAAGTTTAAAATACAACAGATCATTCGTTTTTTCGTAAATTAAGTAAATTCTAGAGTTTCATACACCTGTAAGTATGGTATGTATGCTGTGCAAAATTCATCGAAGAATATCTCTAACTTATGAAGAAAAGTGTACCTACAGCAACAAATGCAGCCATTAGTAAGTGAAAAAAATGATGAAATTTCACACATAAAATATTTATTTTGTTATGTTTACTAACTTCCACTGCAATGAGTGTGAATCCTGAATTCTTCCTGGTGATGCTGACCAAGTTTTATGAATTTATTTGTAAAAATATAGACAGTGGAAATTAAAACGTCCTGTTATGCCTCTCCTGCTCCAAGTCGGCGCGTTTGACGTCCTACCCCCCTTAAGTACTATTTAAGGCTAATATGGCCACGTGTCACTTTAATGTTAAGAAATGGGAGACCGTGACCCTCGACAGTTCATCCTGGAGGTTACTCGTCCACTTCGGAGCATTTCTGTTTGTAGAAAACAACCGGAAAAGGCTTGATAAGGAACAGCGTAGAAAAGAAAAATGCTGACACGAAATGGAAGGATAGGAGGCTAGTCCACCAGGGACCACCTGTCATCAATAGACATATGGTGCACCTCCCGCCTCGGATTGTACAATTAGCACCGAACAAATGTTCGCGATGATGGTGATAATGGTGGGTGTGGTGGTGGTGGTGAACTCAGTTTGGTAGGGGAGACCGTCCACAAGTATCTTCGGGTATGCCATATCAAGTCGAAACCACTACAGACAGAAAACAGACACACTGCAAAATGTATGTGGGGATGTGGCAAGGAAAAACAAAGGAATGGGTTTATACAGGGTGTTACAAAAAGGTACGGCCAAACTTTCAGGAAACATTCCTCACACACAAAGAAAGAAAATATGTTATGTGGACATGTGTCCGGAAACGCTTACTTTCCATGTTAGAGCTCATTTTATTACTTCTCTTCACATTAATCATGGAATGGAAACACACAGCAACAGAACGAACCAGCGTGACTTCAAACTCTTTGTTGCAGGAAATGCTCAAAATGTCCTCCGTTAGCGGGGATACATGCATCCACCCTCAGTTGCATGGAATCCCTGATGCGCTGATGCAGCCCTGGAGAATGGCGTATTGTATCACAGCCGTCCACAACACGAGCACGAAGAGTCTCTACAATTGGTACCGGGGTTGCGTAGACAAGAGCTTTCAAATGCCCCCATAAATGAAAGTCAAGAGGGTTGTGGTCAGGAGAGCGTGGAGGCCATGGAATTGGTCCGCCTCTACCAATCCATTGGTCACCGAATCTGTTGTTGAGAAGCGTACGAACACTTCTACTGAAATGTGCAGAATCTCCATCGTGCATGAACCACGAGTTGTGTCGTGCTTGTAAAGGCACATGTTTTAGCAGCACAGGTAGAGTATCCCGTATGAAATCATGATAACGTCCTCCATTGAGCGTAGGTGGAAGAACATGGGGCCCAATCAAGACATAACCAACAATGCTTGCCCAAACATTCACAGAAAATCTGTGTTGATGACGTGATTGCACAATTGCGTGCGGATTCTCGTCGGCCCACTCATGTTGATTGTGAAAGTTTACAATTTGATCACGTTGGAATGAAGCCTCATTCGTAAAGAGAACATTTGCACTGAAATGAGGATTGACACATTGTTGGATGAACCATTCGCAGAAGTGTACCCGTGGAGGCCAATCAGCTGCTTATAGTGCCTGCACACGCTGTACATGGTACAGAAACAACTGGTTCTCCCGTAGCACTCTCCATACAGTGACGTGGTCAACGTTACCTTGTACAGCAGCAACTTTGAAACGTCCCCTTTGAACAATTATACAGGACTGTGCTTAAACTGACACACAATATTTTGTTAGCGCAACGCAATCTGACTTTCAAAATTCCCTACAAAAGAATGGCCCTGACTAACATTAAACTATACCTTTCACAAATCACTTACCTCACAAAAATCTTCGCTGCTCAAGCTACTGCAATACAGCGAGCGCCACTACTGCCAGCTAAATAAAAGATTCAAACTATGGAAGGCACTAACTAATGATAGGGATAGTTAGCAAAATGAAAGATATTAATAGAGAACAAAAAATGTATTTACCTTAATATCATCAAAAGTCATAATATATATAGCAGTTCATCACAAATTACAAAACTCCGGCATCTCTCTCCCCACATCCACCACTGCTGGCGGCTCACCTCCAACTGCGCAACGCTACGCGCTGTTCACATCCAGCTGCCGCTGCCCAACACTACAATGGCAGACAACAATGCAAACTAGCGGCAGACTGCACACAGCACAGCCAGTGATTTTCATATTGAGCGCTACGTAACGTTGCCAATAAGAAAACATAAACAGCCTACTTACATAGAGAAAACATAATCCTACTTACATAGAGGAAACATAAACAGCCTACTTACATAGCCCCCATGCTCCCCACAAAAAATTTTACAAATTTTTTTTGGGCAGTGGATTCCAGGTTCTCTATTAATATCTTTCATTTGCTAACTATCCCTATCAGTAGTTAGTGCCTTCCATAGTTTGAATCTTTTATTTAGCTGGCAGTAGTGGCGCTCGCTGTATTGCAGTAGCTTGAGCAGCGAAGATTTTTGTGAGGTAAGTGATTTGTGAAAGGTATAGTTTAATGTTAGTCAGGGCCATTCTTTTGTAGGGAATTTTGGAAGTCAGATTGCGTTGCGCTAACAAAATATTGTGTGTCAGTTTAAGCACAGTCCTGTATAATTGTTCAAAGGGGACGTTTCAACTTCTCTGACGCTGACTTTAGGGTTATCGTTAACTGCACGAAGAATTGCCTCATCCATTGCAGGTGTCCTCGTCGTTCTAGGTCTTCCCCAGTCGCGAGTCATAGGCTGGAATGTTCCGTGCTCCCTAAAACGCCGATCAATTGCTTCGAACGTCTTCCTGTCGGGACACCTTCGTTCTGGAAATCTGTCTCGATACAAACGTACCGCGCCACGGCTATTGCCCCGTGCTAATCCATACATCAAATGGACATCTGCCAACTCCACATTTGTAAACATTGCACTGACTGCAAAACCACGTTCGTGATGAACACTAACCTGTTGATGCTACGTACTGATGTGCTTGATGCTAGCACTGTAGAGCAATGAGTCGCATGTCAACACAAGCACCGAAGTCAACATTACCTTCCTTCAATTGGGCCAACTGACGGTGAATCGAGGAAGTACAGTACATACTGACGAAACTAAAATGAGCTCTAACATGGAAATTAAACGTTTCCAGACACATGTCCACATAACATCTTTTCTTTATTTGTGTGTGAGGAATGTTTCCTGAAAGTTTGGCCGTACCTTTTTGTAACACCCTGTATATAATGAAAGACGTGCATTTACCTTGCACTTCTTTCACTTATTTACGATTTACGATACTGTAGTCACATTACTATCATTACTAATCCGGCAGTAGCATGCCTGCTATTCTGCTGATTTTTTTTCAGTGTGACAGCATAATGAAACTGGGAAGAGGTTTGGAGCAAGGTACTTTTATTTTATTTTCATATTGAGCAGTCTCCATCAGCTAGTCATGTTGGCTTTCCTTTGCCCGAGCTTACCTTTTAGCTTTGAAGGATGGGCCGGTAGTTTGAACGACTTGGAGAAGCCATAGTAGTCCTTCTTCTTATTCTTCTATGTAGTAGTACCAACCTAAAACTCAGTTTCTCCTGCACGTTTGGCTCTGTAAAGAGGCCTCCCTGACGACTCCCTGACTAAATTCTATCCAATCACGAGTCATTCCGCCAAGTCAAGCTGCTTGAACGGCAGCTAGTTCGGCGACAGATCCGTACCCCCTGATTGGCCGGCGAAAAATGCGCCGATTTCCACCCCCACAAGGCCCGGCTCTGCTGGAGCAACGGCCGGTAGGCGGTTTGCAGCCGTGAGGAGTCGGTGGCGAGATCCAGAAGAAGACGGTTGCAAACTGATAATCATGCGTGCTCTTGCTGTGTTCAGAAGTGGATTGATTCCTGAATACATATTAAAGTGTTAGGTGATCTTTAATTTCGGGAGGATTTGCGCCTCATTGCTTTTATTTCGTCTTCATTTTGCAATTTTATTTTTGGATTTGGCGTCGGAGCCAGGTCGGTTGCAGTATGCAAAACATACGTGGGACTCTCAGTCACCATGTTCGGTATAATTCAACCACCCTCGTAACTACTTCGCCTTCTGCGAATGTTTTTCCCTCTCCAATACTCAGTGATATTAGTGAACATTTCATAACAGCCTTTGTGTGTTAAGTTTTCCCTTCTTTGTCACCCACGTGTGAACACGTAGCGAGTAGTTCTGCACACAATATCTAAATCGAACCAGAAATAGCATCGCCCGAGTTTCTTGTTATTCATATTCGTAAATCAATTTATTTCAGAGTGAGTCTTATGAATTTTATTAGTTTACGGACGGGAGGCCGCTTTAATAACGTGCATCCACAAGTAGTTCACAGTTTTCCTTTTCAATATATTTACGTGTTAGCTGTTGGATCCCTGCCTCTTACCTTTCACTAATTATTAGAGCAAATTCTTTTCAGAAGTCAGCTCTCACCTTTCCTTGTCCATTTCGAACGCTGATATTGTGGGTGACTGCTGAATTTACGTCAAATCCCCCAACGTCTTGTATTAATGTCCATAGGTAACAAATATGTATACTCAATAATTATACTTTTTTGTACAAGTGTAATTTCGATTCATAAATAATTGTGGTGCTTTTAACCCGACTTTCAGTGAAAAGTGTTAACCCAATTTATAAAGATATCAAGGTAACGCTAGAATTGCAAGGACCTCTACTGAAAATGCTCCTCTTAGATGATAAAATTGATTGTAAATTAAGTGAATAGCTTTTGTTTGATCGCGGTGGGTATTATTTTATGCAGTCAGATAGACGATCCTTGCGTCAGGCCCTAATCTCTTCTGATGCGCCGACGATTCTTGTATGTGGTGATCTGTACGAAATTCAAGCCAAGTCCTCCGTTTTGGATAAGGGAAAGCCACACTGATAGGGCAGTTGTGAGCAAAGTCCACGTTATGTGGTGAAAGGGTAGGCCCTGCCATTGCCAATCCCTTTTAATGGGCAAGGCAGCTCTTTTGTGTGTGTGTGTGTGTGTGTGTGTGTGTGTGTGTGTGTATGTGTGTGCGAGACGTGCGTGTGTCTGTATCGGTCTGTTTGTGAACGACTGATAGGCATAATTAACCAGCACAGTAAGTTCACGTCGTAGCATATCCTGGATAGGGCGGTGTTCTGTCAGCGCCAGCTGCATCTCGATGCTACTCGCCAGGACCGTTATACACTCTCGACCTTGGGTGGTGATTGCGTAGTTTCGCGCTTCACGGTTGAGCGCACCGAAGAGTTTGGCGCCTCTTACCATAGGTCCTTGTGAAAGAGGGGTGGCCTCTTAAAGAGCAGAGAAGGGGCCGCATTGGTGAAGGGGGGAACTGCACTTCAAGCGTCCGCTTGAGGAATTATTGGATGATCGGCTGATGTTCAATGCAGAATGGACCTCTTCGTGCTTGGGCCCACAGCCGCAAAATTCTTGGCAGTGCTAGAGGCTGCTTCATTATTTGAAATAACCACTTTATTTGACTTCATTATCAGTAAGCTAATTTGGCTCTCTTTGAGTTGATCGAGTGAGAACAAACAAAAGTTACGTTGAACGGTCGCAGAAAAATTAATAATCCACACATCAGTGCGGAAGAAACACGGTGTAATGGCCATCCTTCCAAGACAGCAGGTCAGCCACAGTATGAATTAGCACAACTAAAATCACCGAAGAAAGTACACCCTAAGCAAAGGAAATATTCGGTAGACGTCATATGCATATACAGGCAAACAAACGATTATAGCTTCAGAAAAATTGAATGGTTTATTCAAGGCAGGCATTATGTTGCCGAAATGTAAGGCCAGGGTGGCTTTCCATAAAGCGCAACAAAACTAGACGTAGAAGATTGTCGACGTACCGCTGTGCTGTAAGAGTGCCGCAGATGACAACCAAAGGGGTCCAGGTATGAAAATAAGTCGCACCTCAGGCCATCACACATCCGTATGGCGGCCAATTGACAAGTTGATATCCCAGCACCGTCCTGGGCGTCTCCAGGCACGTCTTCGCTGGGCTTCAGGGCTTAGTTCGAAGCGGGTCTCACCACTGAAGACAATTTTTCTCCGGGTAATGACATACCAGGCCGAATACGTGATTCGAGACGCCCGAGACAGCGGAGGGATACCAACCTATCTGTAGCTCATCGTACAGCCAGGCAACGTCGAGTGAGGATCTGGCGTGTACTTTCTTTTCAAAGCAGGATCCCTTACAGAGCAGTGGTACGTCGTATTCTTCACCCAGTTATCTGCGTTTCGCGACAAGCAACATAATTCTCGCCCGTACACGAGGAGAGTTTGTATTGCTTGTCTCCGAGCTTGCCAAACCGTACCTTGGGCAAGAAGGTCGCCGGATCTCTTCCCAAATAAGTATGTTTGGAGCATTACGGGGAGGACCTTTGAACCATCTCGGAATTTCGACGATCTAACTCGTCAGTTCGACAAAATCTACCACTTCCTCTCTGAGAAGGACGTCCGACAACTCTGTCAATCAACGGCAAACCGAATAACTGCTAGCATAGGGGTCAGAGGCGGATAAACCCGTTACTGACTTGCTCAATTTGTGAAGCTATTTCTCGTGAGTAAATTTCTCGGTTTTTCTGAAATAATTAGTAATTTATTCTTTAATAAGTTGTCTGTCTGTACACATAAATCACATCTAAGGATTTGCTTCCCATTCGGACAAGTCCTTTGTAGTGCGTCTCTTTTTTTTCTTAAAGCGTTTTACTCACCAGCATAAAAAAAAAATCCACTGATCGATCTGAAGCGGTGTAGACGGTACAGAACTGGTACCAATCAGTCGTGGAACTCTCCACAGTGGCCAGAGTCATTACATTGAAGTAGTGTATTCGTGTCAGTCTGTTTCAGTCGCTTTAATGGAATCAATGGTGAAAGATTGGTCAACATGGAGACGTGTCTGAATGTCAGAAAGGAGTTGGACGAGACTAGAAAAACACAGTGATTGTAACTGAGTGATTTGCTATTGAATTGACGCGTACTACCCTGCATCAGATGTTGAGAGATCACTGGGAGAGATACTCTTGTAATACAGCGCTATTAGCACCTGAAGTTTGAAGAAAGTTTTCTCGGGACTCTTCCTTTGGCCGGCAGGTCGAATCATACTATATCCAGATTTGTCAGGCATTCAGATGTAACCATTGGCTGATAATCGACAGAATGGGAACGCAATGGCTAGGATACTAGTCATCAATGTTCCTGCCGACCGCTATTAACAAGTAGAAGGGAGTATGGCTGTATTGTACACAAAGCACATCTGCGCCTGCCATCCGAGAACAAGTAATGGATTTCCTACAACATTCTGTGTCATCCAGCACAGTTGATCGGCGAATAACAGCGGCCAGACCACGGAATTACGGTCCCAAGCATAGGGTGCCGTTAACACAACACGAGTGGGTGCGTTTGGAATAGTGCTGTGACCAGGAACCATGTACTGCTGACGAGTGATGCCGCAAGGTGTCCACCGGTGAATGACGGATTTGTACTACAGCGGATGAAACCCGTCGAGGAGCCTGGTGGCGGCATGCTGAGAGATCCCATTCACCCAGTGTTTTGGAATGGAAAAGTGATGTCGCTCGTGGTTCATGGTGTAAGGGTTATCGGGTACGACATAAGATCGCAGTTGGTAGTGATTGAAGGAACTTTTACGGTACAACGGTACATCACTGGCATCTTGCGTCCTCATGTATTACGCCTCAGGCGACAATATACTGGTACACTTTTCAACAGGACAATGCTCGTCCATACATAACGTGTCCCTATGATCCGTCGGCTTGATGTTAAGGTATTCCTGTGGCCAACAAGATCGTCACATATGCCCCGGTAGAACACTTGCACAACCATCTCGGCATTCAACTGTCACACCGACAGCTCCAATTCTTGAGGTTATTTTAGTTCTGTCATTGCAACTACAGAAGTGCGTGATTTTTTTTTTTTTTTTTTTTTTTACCAGACACGTTTCGCTTTATTGAGGTAAAGCATCGTCAGTGGTCTGTAATTAAATTATTTACATTTTGATTTCCTTTTAGATCGAAAATCAGTTCGTTAAGGATATGTTGATTTGTACTTACGGTGATTTTCGCTTGATTTCTCGCTTACATCGGGAAATACCGTGTGCTAGCACATCGTTGGTTTTCTGCGTTAGACACCGATAATTTTGGTCTAATATTTAGTTGTTCTGAAGCACTATGCATTGCTCAATGACCAAATAAATTTTGGAAACCGGACTCTATATAAAATTACTAATAAAATTACAAGAAAAATAGAAGAGCCTTTTCCATCCTTCACCCTCTCCCACTCCCCCAAACTTCCCTCCTCTAGAAAAAAAAAGAAGAAAAAAACCTCCATCACTACTCCTTCCCTACTTTTACACAGTATTTAAATACAAAGAAACATAATTAAATATAATTAAACACATACAATAATAAATAAATAAGAAAAGGTTGTAGGTCAAATACAAAGTAGTGGAAAGGTTATACTGGCAACACTACAAAACACAAACCACAACATGTACTTAGAAGTACGAAAACAAACAGAATACAATGGTGTGCATAAAAGCGTGTTGTGGAAAAACATAAGAAATCCATAGTGCTGCAGTACAACTAAATACAAGACCAAAATTATCATTGTCTAACGCAGAAAAGCAACGATGTGCTAGTAGACGGCATTTTCAGTCCGGCTTCCGCCGCCGTGCAGTGCGGACGTGTTACTGTTTCCGCCTGCGGAGCGCGCACGCTCGCTGTTGTTTACATTTCAGCGGCCGTCACTTACGTGTCGCTTACGTGCACTAGAACCACGGCCAACCGTTTTAGAAAATCAACATTATGATTCAACTTCTGCAACGAATACGTACGACCAAAGGCCTTGGAAGAGGAACGCTTCCTACGCGACGTTGCTAAGATCCCAGCTTCCGACATCTTGGGCATCCATTTGTCCATATTAAGCAGTACGGTGTACGTCAAAGTCGTCAATGACGCGGTATGTGAAAGAATACTTCCTGACACCAACCATGGATTACGCTTTTGCCGGCCGCGGTGGCCGTGCGGTTCTAGGCGCTTCAGTCCGGAACCGCGGGACTCCTACGGTCGCAGGTTCGAATCCAGCCTCGGGCGTGGATGTATGTTTTGTCCTTAGGTTAGTTAGGTTTAAGTAGCTCTAAGTTCTAGGGGACTGATGACCATAGATGTTAAGTCCCATAGTGCTCAGAGCCATTTGATTACGCTTTTGCCACGCCGACGGCAATGTCGGAGTGGTCACTGTCGACCATGACGGCTTAGGAATGCGCACCATACGAGTTTTCGAATTCCCGTTCGAGCTTCCGGCGGAGGACGTTATCGCGGCTTTCCGCCCCTATGGCACTGTACATGGCCACACTGCCGAACGCTGGGCGCAATTCCAAACGTACCCCGTTCTTAACGGTGTACGGCAGATCACCATCGACCTCCATCGCCACGTGCCATCTTACCTGCAAATTAGCGGGTGCAGCGCGGTTGTCACATACGACGGCCAACACATGACCTGTTCCGGGTGCGGCAAAGAGGGCCACCTCAGATCTGAGTGTCTTCAGCGACGAATCACCCAATTGCCAGCCGCTACCGTGACACATCCGGCTCCGACGACGGTTTTACCGATCACCTACGCATCGGCGCTTTCTTCTCCTCCCACCGGCCGCCGCCCGTCGGACCACGTACCGGTGACCCTTCCAGCTGCTACGGATACCGCAGGGGGCCGACACGTCGCGCTCAAAGCCTGACGCTACTCCGGCGCCACTACCAACAGCGACGACTTCCGACACCCACCCGCCTGAACATATGGACGCCCCTTCATTTGACGTTCCAGTGACGGCCTTCCTCTCAGAGCGACGCGACTCCCTTCCGTCTTCCGACACGGAGGGACGAACCCGCAAACAACGTTCACCTAAGAGGCGCAAGAGGAGGCGCCGTACGGTCTCGGAACGAGACGGATCACCACCCCCTGATGCTGCAGAGGCCGTCCGAACCGACGAGGCCTCGGAGAGCCTGCACGACGATACGAATGACGACAACATGACACCGACTGTGGCTGTGTCGATGCCTACTCTACTGGCTCGCCCAGATGCTCCTGAACCAATGGACTCCACCGTTGCGACTGCCGCCGAGACGTCCTCCGCCCCTACGACCGACGTGGAACGTACGACCATCACAACGACGGCGCCTTCAATGGTGTGGAGTGAGGACGTCGATGAGGACCCGGACCACACGCTGGGGACAGAGTTACCCCAGACGGAAGCATCGTTACGCCGATGATAACGCCGTCAGGCGGCGTCCGGCACGACTCGCCGTTGCCTCGCCCCTCTTCATCCTCTGCCTGTGGAGTTCCCCTCCACGGCGGGGTACGGCTCCAAACCTACCGAAAAGCGACGATCAACACTAACACCATTAGCTCACCCGTGAAACTTCAACTGCTGCGAGAGATTATATGGGCGTCGGACGACGACATCGCACTACTACAGGAAGTACACTTGGCCACACTTCCAGACGTCGCGGGATATAACACTTATCCTTCTCCTGGTGACCACCTGGGACGAGGCGTAGCCATCTACGCCAGAGAAGGTATTCCAGTGGCCGATATCACATACCTTCCATATGCCAGAGGAATGGCCGTCACCGTCATGGGGACGCGTATCGTCAACATTTACGCTCCGTCAGGCTCCACCCGCAGACGCGACAGGGCACTCTTCTATTCAGAAGTAATAGCTCCTTTGTTTCTTGGACGCTGCGACCATTACTTGCTTGGGGGTGATTTTAATTGTGTCTTGCACCCTAAAGATCAAGTGCCCCACTACAACACCTGTCAAGAACTGCGTCTTGTCGTCCGAGATCTGTTGCTCCGCGACGCTTGGGAAGTTCGGCACGGCGACGCGCCTGGACATACTTACCAGACGAGTCATTCCGCGAACCGCCTTGATAGAATTTACGTCTCTCGGGAACTCACACCTGCAGTCTAAGGTGCAGAACTTTGGCCCCTGGCCTTTTCGGTGCACTGTGCCTACATCTGCAACATTCTCTTCCCCAAGCAAGTGGTCTGGCGTAGTCGTGCACCGTGGAAGCTGAACACCTCCCATCTTCATGATCCCGAATGTCTTCAACGTGTTACCGAGACATGGGCCACCTGTGAACGTCGCTTACCTACATACTGCACGACCTTGACCTGGTGGCTGGAATGTGCCAAACCTGCCATTCGACGTACTTTGATTCAGTATGGAAAGGAAGTTGTTATGTGGCGCCGGCACACTACTGACTATTTCTACGCCGTTCTCCGCGACCTGGACGCCCAACCGCCCACCCCCGACACCCAGAGGGAACGCAGCAGGATTAAGGCGCAAATTGTATCTTTGACACGCCGTAGACTGCAAGGGGCTACGGTGCGAACCCGATGTCAAGATTCGGCGGAACAAGAACATCCGACCATGCATCACATTGCCTCCGATAGGAAACATCGACGACAACAACTCATCACCGAGATCACCACCTGTCGCGGCCAGCACGTCACTTGCCAGGCCGAAATCGTCAGTGCCTTTGTCGACCACTACCGCACAATGTACCAGGAGGAGACTTCCAGCAACCACGCTGAGGACTCTGTGTTACCACACGTAACTCACACCCTCACCAGCGACGAAGCGGACGAGCTGATGGAGCCCATTACGCGTGACGAAATCCACGATGCAATCAAGAAAGGTGCTCTGAATAAGTCACCTGGTGTCGACGGATTGCCGATAGAATTTTATCACGGTTTCTTCACACTAATGGCGTCACGGTGGACAACGATGTTTCGTGAACTGCTGACGATGGGGAACGCCGTACCGTCGTCCTTCGTCACTGGAATTATTATACCCATCCACAAACCGACACCAGGTGTGACGACAGCACATTGCCGTCCCCTGACTCTGCTTAACGCAGACTGTAAATTTTTACACGCCTACTGGCAACGCGATGCCGCAAGGTCCTGCCTAGCATTCTATCCCCGGAACAGACAATCCCGGGCGGCTCAGTTAATATACAAACGGCCACAGGAGAATGTCGCGATTTAATTGCACTGGCAGCGGCGTGCAGACTCCGCGCCGCAGCGGTTGCCATTGATTTTGACAGCGCATTCGACAAAGTGCGGCATCTTTTTCTGTTCTCAGTGATGAACCGCATGGGTTTTCCACCAGCCTTTATCGACGTGATCCGGCGCCTGTACGGCACCGCCGAATCGCTGATTCAGGTTAATGGCCGAGTGGCGGGACCAGTGGCGATCCAGCGTTCCGTACGGCAAGGCTGCCCACTTTCGACCCTACTCTATGCCATAAGCCTGGAGCCACTCATCGGGAGTCTGACGAGCCACCATTCTGGTCTCACTTTGCGACAGCACAGTTTTCGATGTCGTGCGTATGCGGACGACCTCCTCCTCTTGATCCGCTCACTGAGTGAAACACACACGGTACTTGATTTGATATCAACGTACGCCACTGCAGCGGGCAGTAACATGAATGTGGCTAAATCCGCGGCCTCTCACACGACGACTTAGCACCTCTCCCGTGTGTACAAAAACTACGATACCTTGGTATCATTTTCACCTTCACCGTGCGCCGCTCCGCTGCCATCAATTTTCGGCGTGCACTCCAAACTATCCGCACGACGGTGCGACAAAATCTTCTCCGACGACTCGATTCTTTACAACGTGTCCAATACCTGAATCAACATGTGGTGTCCAGAATGGTCCACATTGCACAGGTCCTCCCGCTGCCATCAACCATTGGACGCAGCCTCCAGGCTGCCTTCAGATACTTCCTTACGGCCGGTACGCTCTTTAAGGTCCGCTACGACACGCTCACCCTTCCCCCGCGGGCGGGGGGCCTCGGCCTTGTCAATGTGCGACTCCGCGCGGCGTCCTTGTACATGTCCACCATGCACAAGCAGTGGCACGGGGGTACCTCCCTTACGCGCAGCTTGCTGGAAATTCTTGTGCCCGCGACCACAACACCACCAGTACCAGTCGGACACATCAAGCACCATCTGACGCACATTTCTGATTTCATCGTGGACTTCAGTTATGCTCACACACACTTACCGACCACGCGTTCTCCTCGACCTAAAGATTTTTACACCCCACTCCTTCGTTCCATATCCAGCAACAATATCGAACTGAGACATCCGTCCACGCGGTGGCCCACGGTTTGGCGTCACATCCACCAGCCTTCTCTTCCCTCCAACGTCCGGGAAACATGGTACCAAGTCGCAAATGAAAAATTCTCCACAAATCATCGTCTTCACGCCATCGGACTAAAGGACTCTCCACTTTGTTCCATTTGCCACCTCGTGGATGACGATGTCCATCAACTGACTTGTGCTGCCACCAGTGACGTCTGCAAACTGGCCCGACAATTCGTTGCCTGTTACCTCCACGTTCCGCCGGACTCGATTGACCCATAGACTTTTATCCATCCCGAGAATACTTATTTCCCCGCCACCAAAAATCATGCGATTGTATGGGTCAAGGGATGGACAATCACCTACATGTATAATGATGGCGACAAATCACGCCTTGATTTCTGGTAGTACCTACAAACCGCCCACAGTGAAGTCGAACGCCGACCGCACTACCGCGCCTTCTTCGTCAATTACCTACATGCGATCTTTACGTCACCCCCGCTCAGTTGGATGGTGCCAGACGCCGACAGCACTCCCGCCCCCACTGCTGACATCTGAGACCCCCCGCGCTGCTTTCAACATTGTAACCCACAGTGGAGTAGGTGCATGGACACGCGCCTCCTTTCTTTTATGCACTATACCAGAAAACACTGGTTTTTCCCTCTCTCCACTGTATATTGCTTCACACCTCTTAGCTTACATCAGTATTATTATTCTTTTTTTTCCTACACCTTGTTCATAAATAAAAATTGCTCGCCTTGTACGAGTATAATGTCTTGTGTTATTTTCGCCGGAAGGATGGCATTTCTGTTGTATTTAAGTTTGTACCAATAAAGATCTTTTGTTCATTTACCCTTTTCCTGGTGAAAAAATAAAAACCTAATAAAAACAATAAAATAAAGCAAAAATAAATCGAAAAAGCTACTTTGTGGGAGTGATTCAGTGATTCAGGGACGGGAGGGGGGAGACATCGCGGCGAGGCCTCGGGTTCCGACCACTGCCCGCCTTGTCCCACCTACTCATAACTGAACACTCATAAAAAAAATTAAAAAAAGCGTGCTCGGTCAGAGGATTAGCTACCTCTGCAATAAAAAAAAATGGTGTTTAGGGCTCGGATTCTTACGCCAGAGGTCTCGTGTTCGATTCCTCCTCTGGCGCTTTTGTTTCTTTTGTTTCATTTTCTTTGGTTAGTCCACCGATTATTCAGAAAGTTTCCCAAACCTACATTATCTTTATCAAATTAGTTTCATAATTGAATAAAAGTTATTTTCATTTTGTCCAACAATACAATTCATGGCGGTGGGTTTTCCATTTTTCATTGTAAAGTATACGAGGAGAAACATTGCCTTTCTAATCAGAATAACAAAGTCGATTGGAAAACATTCAATTTTTATACATATAATAATTATAAACAAGAACAACAGTGGTAATTATCGTGAAACAAACAAAGCAATAATTTTTGCGACGTCTTGCGCAACACATAAAAGCGGATTTTTTACAATCACATGGCGTTTGCAATAAATCTGTACAAAAACATGGCCCATTAACATTTACGAAAATGTTTCGAGTTTCTGACAATTTTGAGGCAAATGGTGCATATTAAATCATGACTCGGAATGTTGGTAACGATAATTGATGGTGAATTATAGAATGAATTTTTGTACAATCTTCCCGGGAATTAATTTCACGATTCTCCTGTAATAATGCGCTGCAATTTTGCAAGCAACAGAAGAAAAAAAAGCGCCAGAAGAGGAATCGAACCCGAGACCTTCAGCGTAAGAGTCCGAGCGCTAACCATGTAGGCCAGACGGCTGCTCGGCAGTGGACTAACATTTTGCACTCATAAGGCACCTAAGAAACTTTGGATCAATTTTTCTCGGGATTTTCCGAGTAGTGCGTCCTAATATTTTAACCACGTGAGGTGTTAGGGGTCCTCTTTCACCGCACAAAATTGCGGACAAATCCCCGATCCCACGGTCGTGCCGTCTCCTTGTAAGTGGTTTTCGATCTAGAACCAAAGCAAACTGTAAATAGTTTAATTACAGACCAAAGATGATGCTTTACCTCAATAAAGCGAAACGCGTCTGATTAAAAAAATCATTAATTTTTGAAGTTGCAATGACAGAACAAAAATACCCTCAAGAATTGTAAAGCAACTACGAACACTATGATCAAACAAATTAAGAATTTAATTGACAGCCTCAAGGATATCTACGACAAGTTACAACAGTTGCGAGCCATCTTCCCTCAGGATACAACGGATTTATAATATCTTTCCCAGCCGAATCAGGTCAGAGATGGCAACGTCATACGAATAAGTTGGATAATAGTACTTATCTCTTGGTAAGTTTGACTCGGTTTTAAATCCCTGCAACAGCATCACATAACCTTTCAACTAGTGAAATTGGATTTCATTTGCTCCTCCCATTATGAATGGTTCATTTTCTTTGATAGGCAGTGTATTTTAGCCGGTGTGTCTACGACTCATGTGAAGTTCTATAAACAAAATTAGAAAAATTTGACAAATATGACAAAACCTATGTACCTAGCAGGTGTCTTTTTACCTGCGTGTAACTTCACGTCCGTTGCAGTAGTACCAAGTACGGTAGTGCTGCATTGATAATATGAACACCACTACATGATGTTCTGCCCAAACTGTTGTACGGCCCATGGTGTGCTCCACGCGGCTGTGTGAATATTTGAGTTAAAAAAAAAGGTTCAAATGCCTCTAAGCACTATGGGACTTAATACTTGAGGTCATCAATCCCATGGACTTAGAACTACTTAGATCTAACTAACCAAAGGACATCACACACATCCATGCCCGAGGCAGGATTCGAACCTGCGACCGTAGCAGCCTCGTGGTTACCGACTGAAACACCTAGAACCGCTCGGCCAAAATATTTGAGTACCAACCTCAGTTACCGCATTTAGGCCTGACAGAGATGCCAGAGGAAAATGTTAGCATAAATAAATGTTCCGAGTGGTTTAGTGAACGTAAAAGCTATAATATTATGTGACAACACGATAAAATTTTGAAGTGGCGGAGAATGACTATCAAACAGTGCGAAAGATGGGACAGCAAGGGGATTAGAATACATAATATCGAGACGACCATTCAAATAACAAGGAATATATACATATATATTAATATACTACAAAATTATTGTCCTGGAACCCAAAACTGGAGCTCTGTAAAGCAGTGGCCAGATCAGAAATACTCTACGTAGTGGAAACTCTTAAACTGACTACGGATGGAGAGTTCGAAAAATTAGAAATTGCAGGAAGAGCCGTAAGAAAAATACTAGGACACTATACAAATACATGTACACATGAAGCAACGGAACAGATTTTTAACAAGGAAAAGTCCGTAGAAAATCAAGAACTGGAAAGAAGTGGCCACGAGACGGAACAACATTCTCTGAGAATGGAAGAAGTGTGGGCCAAACGGAAACTGCAATCGAACACAGAGAAGCAGAAACAATGTCGACTTATGTACCCTCTAAAGGGATAATTCGAAATAAAAATATTAAACCCCGAATCGATTGTTTAATTAACACGACGTGAACTCTTCACATAATGCTGTCCTGGCAAAAAGCAGTACAGAGAAAATATAGTGATGTCGTGCAGCAGCAGCTGCTAGAAACAGAAACAAGTGTATTGTGAGAAAGAAGCGGCTTCAGTGAAAGAGCTGCAGCGAGCCGCTTCAGAAAATGATCTCAAAACACTTTCTCCAGAGAGGCGGGCAGGGCAAGAACGGCTTGGAATTGCTGTTCCACAGAGAAAGACCTCAAGACCTCCTATCCCTCTTGGAATTTAATTTCACCCTTATTGGCTCTCTAAGGTTACCAGACCGCGTTGAGCTCTGCAGTTCTTGTGGAAACAGAAATTTTCGTACCCTTTTGCCGCTCTTTACCGAGCGTAATTTAATCTCAAATTGCGTTGCGGGCTTTCGAGCAAACGGTTTATTCCAATCTGACACACGAAACTCACGCGTAACTCAAAATTATTCCTACGGCTTTTAAGACAATTTGTTGGCCAAACGTTTCTTCTGAATTTCATTACCTCTCGAGGAAGAAGAACAGGTATTTAGAATCGACATCGACGAGCGGAAGACGATTCCAGAAATACAATTTTTCTCTAATTCCTACTTTCTTCCTGTCGCAATTTTAAACCCCTAACGAGAGAGGGTACTTATTCTCGTTTTGAAATGTAAGAACCGAACGGAGTCTGCAGTATTTAAAGAGATACTTCCTTATTAGATAGGCTCTTCCCAAAAGCCGTTTAAAGAAGTACTCGTATAACAAGTGCTTCAATTCACCTCTGAAGTTCAGCACTAAAATACAGGCAGTTGATTATATGACTGTCAGAACAGAGGGAAGGCCGTATTTCTGACTAACTTTTAAACAACAACATACAATTAAGAGATGCAAGTGTTAATTTTGATAACTTAATTAGATTAGTTAAAATGTGTGTAGACAAAACTTTATGTGTTATAGACACCAGTTGGAGGCATTAAAATTTTTGATCAGTGCTGAGGAATTAAACAAGGAGGACCTATGTTGTTTAATCTCATCGCAGAGAAGAACACTAGAGAATTCACAGAAACTACCCCAATAGTTTCAATTGCGGTTTATGAACATTAACATATCTACTTACACTGATATGCAGTATTAATTAGTAGCTCCAAATTAGTATATAGTACAGTGTACAATAGGTCTGAGATATCATCACTGTACTATGTTTTGCTATTTATCTGTGCAGACGCAAAATTTAGTACAACCAAAACAGTTGAAATGTAAGCAGAATATACGTTTTTAAGCACATACAAAGTTAAGGTGCACAATGGAAATACATTTAATCCAGGGCTATCATCTGTTGCCGCTTTCTCTTAAGTGAAGCTTAAGGAAACGTTACTCACCAGAGATCAGCTGGTTGGTCAAGTCACGCAAAGTACTGGACGAAACCTGGGCTTCAGTCCGCCATGTCTGGAACAGAAAAAGAGATAACGGTGAGAACAGCTCGCGCTCTGTGGGACAGCGGCTGGATTTAACGACCGCAGATGGACCGTAAACGAATTACGAAGCTCCACAAGCGTTGGGCCTGTAGAGACAAGCGCCGCTCTAACTCCAGCTCGTAATTCGATGTACCACTCGGTACAGAAGCTTTCTATCTGTGGAACGCACCAGATTTTGCTTACAGTTCCAATGGAGGCACTAAATCAAGTAAGTAAATTAAAGACAGTGATTTTACTGCTGAGCTTCTTGCTATATCATACAGGTGCTACAACCATAAATAGACTTATTGTTAGGGACACCTCGGCTCGAAACTAGAATAGCCAATAGCATTCCTAGGTAGCGAGAGCCAAGAGCATTGCTCCCTTCGGGACCAGCTTATATGCAGTCTGGTGTAGACACTTTTATATCTGGTGTTCTGTGGGCACTGTACCAGACTATACGAAGGCAGAACGTTTAGATATAATTCACTGCGACAGCGATTTGTCAGTAAATGTTTCATCGAATAGTGTAACGGAAGGATGTACGACTTGGTCCATATTTTCAATGCGTGAGTGCTCGTGCTGCTGGCTTCTGCTCCTGGAACAATCAAATATTGTAGAGATTCACAGGAACCCTTTTCTTTTGTAATTTGTAGCAATAGTACTCAATAGTTGTCTTGGTGAATAGTGCTGCTCATTACCATTAAGTGTATATTTTGTGCTTAAATGATAATATAGTGAGACGTAAGACGTGAATTATGGAAATAATGGTACAAACAACAGTCGAATACCATAATGTCAGTGAGCTGTATTTTGCACGAAGCTCATTATTTTTCGCAGTGAGGGCCGATCTTTGTGTTGGCCGCTGCATTTACGAAAGGTTAACGATTCAATGGTTAGTCCGCAGCTCGTGGTCGTGCGGTAGCGTTCTCTCTTCCCACGCCCTGGTTCCCGGGTTCGATTCCCGGCGGGGTCAGGGATTTTTTCTGCCTCGTGATGACTGGGTGTTGTGTGATGTCCTTAGGTTAGTTAGGTTTAATTAGTTATAAGTTCTAGGGGACTGATGACCATAGATATTAAGTCCCATAGTGCTCAGAGCCATTTTTGATTCAATCGTTACCTGTCACAGGTAAGGGTATAAAAGTCATTGATACCCATTTCATTCACAGTAATTTAAGCTGTGCTCCTAGGTTTCTGCCTAACCTCACCCATGAAAATCGCATGTTTCACTCGCAGCAATTTCAGCTGTCCTCTTGCGTTCCTGCCTATCCACAACCTTGGAAATTGCCACATTTTCAGAATAAACAGCAAAGTATTCGTAACAAGCTAGAATACATATGTAACTGCTTATATCTCATTAGGAACAGTTTCATCTTACGTTTTTCATTCAGACTGAAGTCACAATATCAAAGAAACACCTTCCAAGAGAGTAAGTTCTTATATGCGTATAACATTTTAGAACATACTTCTATTTATAAATAATGAAAACACAGCATCTGTTACATACGTGAAAATAAGAAACAAATGATTAGCAACCATGCCTTTCACGTCTAGTTCTCTCTATTAGTATCGTATATTTTACGATCTCCTAAAGGCTTTTTACCCTAGATACATCGTTAACTGACATTTAATTGTAACAGATCGTATCAAGAGTGATGTTTGTGGTAAATATTCAATGCGCCACTGTCCTGGAACGGCATGCTGTCATAACACGGAACTTACAGTACAGAGACAACAAAATACGACGAAATCCAACATGGTATTTCTAAAGCAGCAAGCGAGGGACGTCACGTGAAATGCCGTGAAATGCCAGTGGTTATTCTTGCTTCGGGCGGAGTTTTCGTAATGATAACTGTAGTAAAGTTAAGTCTCTGTAGACGCCCGCATCTTCTTGGCCAAAACACTGTACTTAAAATGTGTTAGCAATGAGTGTGTGAGAGTGTGAATGTACGCACGCCATATCTGGGTATAGCAGCGCATCTGTTGATTTCACTAGTTCTATTCAGCATTAGGCGTCATTACGTGCCACGACTAATAGCAAACGAAGTTAAATACAACCAGTGATTCTTATTTCATTAAGTTATTCAATATTTGCGTCGTGTGTCATATAAATGTATGATGAAAGTGTAGTTTCATTTACAACGAAAGTGTAGGATTTATGTAATTTGTTACATGAGGGAGGAAGTTTTTCAAATATTTTGCTTTTGTATTAAAGACCGGCAAGGCAATTTAGTGTAACTGGATAATAAAGACTTTGAATGGAGAATCAGAGCGAAAGTGGACACTACTGACACGAAGTGGCAGTATAAAATAACTGCTGTAACATAGAATTTGGTGCGGTGTGACGTAATAGTAGTTGCCATTATAATGTGGGCACAGAATGTGTATTGTGATCGGATGGAAGTTTGAAGAAGTTCTTGACGGAAAGACAAGTGGGACAAAGCAACTGACCTACTTAGTGAAGAGGACGTAAAATCTGTTATGTGTTACACAACACTGAAAGTGAAAGACTTTCCAGTTGTGCACCATTTGAACTGAGTCAAATAGTTTTAAAAGCATCCAAGCTCATGTAAAATGTAAATGCCGTGTGGCTAGGGCCTCAAGTCGGGTAGACCGTTCGGCTGGTGCAAGTCTTTCGAGTTGACGCCACTTCGGCGACTTGCGTGTCGATGTGGATGAAATGATGATGACAAGGACAACACAACACCCAATCTCTAAGCTCTGAGAGGAGAAAATCTCCGACCCAGCCAGGAATCGAACCCGGGCTGTTGGGTATGACATTCCGTCGCGCAGACCACTTTTTTTTTAATCTCATTTTGTTCAATGTTGTTTGTTGGATTTGTTCGGTGCGAACGTTCCATGACACGCGTTCAGTTTCATCGATGATCCATATACTCAGTATTTTTATTGCAGAGGGCAGCTATCCGTCTGACCGAACACGCTGAGCCACCGTGCCGGCTCCACTCATCTACCAGGGCCAGATATTCAAGCTTTTGAGAGATACTAGATTGTTCTCCCAAAGATTAATTTTGAATGATTGTAATGAATCTTTTCCTTTAATTCTACTACAGAACTTGAATAGAGTGCTAAGCGAGAATCTTGTGCATTTGAAAAGATTAATATCAGTTACAAACTTTTGAATGGTTGCTGAAGTGTAAGTAAACGCCAGTCAGTCAGAACGTCACGAGTTCTTGAACGTTTATTCTCGCTATGTGGTTTACTGGAGACTTCCATACACATGTGATGTGTTACTACACTCCAAGTAGATGTTAAGTCCCATAGTGCTCAGAGCCAGCCAAACTCCAAGTTTGTGTACAACTATAGCTAGTGGTACTTATTAAACAGTTTTCACCCGTATTCCAAAAATGATACACTTGCTGCTATTGCTCGATAAACGTTATCAGTTCTGGAAGATGTGGAGCGGAATATAAAATGAGTTAGCATCCAATCGTCTGCATTACAAGCACCAGAACGTTCTGATTTCAACGATTAATGAGTTGTTATGTATTTAGTATCAGTGGTGTTATTGTGCTGTAGGGTAGGCCGCAGTATTCAGGTTCTTTGACAGTGAGGAACATGTGGTTGTGTCAGTTACTTTAATGAATGCTTTCAGTGATGGGTACTTTTACATTAGCTTTTCATTGTTGTTTGATGTTTCTGAAGTGATGCAAATTGTAATTACAAGATTCTATATATAATTGCTTCCACTGAATGCTGCTAAAAAAATAATTTCTATAGATCTGTGTGTAATTTGGGCTGAGAAATAACTAACTCAGTTACAATCCGATTTATGTCCTCCTTGCTTCGTCATTCATGTGATATTTTGTTACCCAGAGAGCATAACCTGTTGACCTTGTCAACTTAGATCACCAATTTTGGTGTTAAGCTTCTCGCTATTCTGATTTCGGCTCCTTTTCGTTACTTTCGTCTTTCTTCGGTACAATATCAGTCTATATACTATTAGACTAGACACTATTAGTCTATAGACTATTCTATATTCTGTACTGATTAGACCGCTTATTCCATTCAACAGATCCTGTACTTTTTCTTTACTTTCACTGAGGATAGATATATCAGCAGTGTATCTTATCGTGGATATCCCTTGGCATTGAATTTTTATCACACTCTTGACCCTTCCACGACATGTAGCTTCAACAGTAGGAACGAAACGCAGTATCTCTGTCTTACAACCTTTTTAATCCGAGCACTTCGTTCTTGGTCTTCCGATCTTGTTGTTCCACCTCATTTCTTATACGCATTGTATACTCCATCTTCCATAACTGCTAATCCATATTTTTCTCAGAATTTCGAACTTATTGTACAATTCTATATTGTCGAACGCTTTTTCCAGATCGACAGATCCTATGGATGCGTTACGATTTTTCTTAATACTAGCTTCCGTTAGCAAACTCAGTGCCAGAAAGGCCACTTTTGTGCCTCTAATTTCCCCAAAGCCAAACTTATGGTCAACTAACATATGCTCAATCTTGTTTTCCATTTTTCTGAATACTATTTTTGTAAACAGCTTGGATGCATGAGCTGTTAAGAAATATTTCTCTCACTTATCTGCCCTTATTATCTGCTGAATAATTTGTATGACATTTTTCCAAAAGTTAGACGTTATGTCACTATATAGCTTCTACACAGGTACTTTAATGAATTCAGAGACAACGAGACTCTCACATAAGTTCTCAGAAAACCTCTGCTATACTTTTTCATGCGTTATACTGACTTGTTAAGGCCCAGAAGCGCGTCTCTTAATTTTTTTAGATTTCTAGTATGATGCTTCAGCAGTAAGGATTCCAAAAGGAAGATCAGTGCTTTAGAATTAGTTACACTATCGTCTTGTATGCGATTTCCTTTACAGATACGTCGAAATTTAGAGGAACCCTTCCAACAAGTCTGTTTTCCATTTCTCTATCCTAATGTGTGATTTTAAGTGTACGTTCCCATTCCATACCGCTGCCTAGTTTCAACCCAAAGTATTTGTGTGATGAGAAGTTCGCCAGATTTTCATAACTAATCTCGTAATTTCACATTTATTGTCTATGTTTGTTAGTGCTGGCACATTCCATGTACCAAACATGGTTTTATTAATTTTCCAGCTCTTGTCCTTTTTCTTGCAGCAAACGATAGCATAGGAGTGAATAATCAGTGGGGTAAAAAAAAGGATTTACTCTCTGGTACGAGAATGTGAAGAGAATTATTGGAGTCAAGAGAAATGCTGAAAAGCAATGTATTAGTATGGTAACAAAGAAAGCAGAAGACTTTTTTGAAAGGAAAGCTAAAACAACAATATCTGAAAGTCAAACTTGAAAAAGGCACGGAGAAGAGTGGGACCGTTTCGTCGACAACATGGAAAGAGATGTAATAAATCGTCGTTCAAAATCATTAAGAAGTTAATAGTATTTAGATCTGACTGCGAAATTTAAGTGATAAAGAGATATATATAAAATATTTTCAAGAAGTATTGACCCAGAGTCAAACTCTTCCATCAAACAAAGGAAATATATCTAACAGACACTAACACATCAAGTGAAATCCACCAGTACTGAAATCCGATAAAAGTAAGGGATCCACTCGCCAAGACAGCATTAATATGGAACATTTTAAATGCTGTCACAAGACATTAAAGGAATTGTTGCTGAACGCTATGAACAGAATCTGGAGAGGAGAAATTCCACCATAAAGGTGAGAGACGGCAGTTGTGATCGCAATTCGTAAAAGAAGTGATGTCGGAGTATCCAGCAATTACAGAGGAATAAGCCTGCTCAATGCCGGTAGTCAAATTTACTCCAGCTTCATAAAATAACATTAATTGTATCTGTGAATCACTATTGGAAAAAAAATATAATGGTTCCCGGGAAGGCAGATCTTGTGCAAACGGTTATTTCACACTCAAGATGCTATTTGAAATCAGGCAAGAATTCAACCTGGAATCACATGTGATAGCAGGCGATCTTATTAAAGTTTCCGATACAGCTGACAGAAGAAAACGTTTGAAAATCCCAGTGGAAAGTAACATCCAATCACACCTCATAAAAAGTAGTTGAGAACTACGAAGCCACAACGTGCTTGCATTCATAGCGGGTAAACAGCTGTCGGAATGGAATCACATAAACCAAGTAGTTCAAACAGAGATGTTCCCGCCCACCACTTTTGTTCAACATATCTACAAATGAAATCATCAGTTAATTGAGACAAAATCCCTATGGAAGAATAAAGATAGACAGATTGTCCTAGAAACACTAAGGCTTGCAGAAGACCATGTACTGCTGCAGAATACGAGGAGCAGCTATAGAGATCAATCTATAACTTGCACATAACAGCAAATATGTACGGCCTGGAGGTCTCACTGAATATCACCAAAGTTCTTAATGGAGACCGTTACGCTGGAAAATCTAGTGGTAACTTTCGAGGTCATATTCTTTCCTTAAGCAGGATGAACAAATTTATTACAATTAATGGCAGACCGGTCGCAGAACACTGAACGACACATCACTGGTGCTTGGTGACAGCTGACGTTGGGAAAAGCAGACTGTTTACATAGACAGTAAACATCTCACATCGAAACACAGTAGATTTCACAGATGGCCTAAGCTGGAGACCTCATCTTGGGGTTGAATCTCTTTCTTTCCGTGTTTGCTTTAAAATACGTATGTTTTTGGATAGGGTCCGCCTCTAGCAAAACACAATTTTGTTTTTTAACCCAACATGTTTCACTGCAGTTGCAGTATCTTCAATGGGAATTTATTTTTCATCTTTCTACCACATGGTGTGGTTTTTCTGATGTAGAAACACAATTCATCAGAAAAACCACACCTTGCGGTAAAAAGATGAAAAATAAAAGCCCACTGAAGATGTAGAAACACAACACATCAGAAAAACCACACGATGCGATAAAAAGAAGAATAATAAAAACCCACTGAAGATGCTGCAAGTGCAGTGAAACATTTTTTGGGTTAAAAAACAAAATTGTGTTTTGCTAAAGGCGGACCCTATCCTAAAACATACGTACTGGAGACCTCAGTCTGAATAGTATTATAACTAAGGAGCAGAATTCTTGCAGCCTGAAAGCCATTAGTAGTAATTTCGCGACGTGCATCTCTTGCAAAAGCCCTCTCTGGGAGACCATCTGCCTCATGTTCCGTAATATCTACTGCAGTTTTATTTCTCATATAACATCCGCAAAACTTCATAAAAAGAATGTGGAAATGATTCAAAAAGAAGGGATAAAAGAACAATTGAGAATCTGAAGAATGCGAGTCATTTGTGACATAGTGCTCATGAAGCTAATTTTGTAGATAATGACTCTTAAGTCCATATGACTGACATGGCCGGTTAATATAAACGGAATAAAGTGATATGTAAAGCTTGGCATTCAGAAGAGATGAGGCGTCATCGAAGCATTTGATCTAGATTCTCACGTACTCTTGTTGACAGAACCACTCTTTTTTTATCAGCTGCTGCAACAATAGAAGGTTTTGTTTGGTTCATAGTACCGTCTGGTCACATTTACGTCACGCTCAACTGAAGTAAATTTACTAACCAGGATTACGAATGAGTGAAACATTTCTAGCATGTTTTTCCGTATAAACTACACTGTTTTCGTTACCATTGTAGTTTTAGGAGATGAAGATTTGTGTATTGGGTTTAAAGTTTATAATTTTTCAAAAACTTGTTTTAACTTGTTAAACTTAGCTGTTCTTGGAAGTGCTGTCGAATACACGATTACTGCGCGACTTCTACGATGGCCAGCATGACGTAGAATTAATTTCAGAAACATCGAGAAGGAGAGGAGGAAATACGATGTCGTTTCAGTGCTTACAGTATCAAATTTACAAGAACTGGGCACTATGAGCCCAGTTAACAGTAGGATGTTGCAACCCCTCTGGCCTGAACAAATGTTCTTGATTCCGTTGGGAAAGTTGTCATAAAGTCACTGTACACTTTCCTGAGGCAAGATGGCGTAACAACTATCAATAGTATCGCTTGCGAACCTGATGCAACGTCCCCTTTGAACAATTCTACATAAGACTGTGCTTAAACTGACACACAATATTTTGTTAGCGCAACGCAATCTGACTTTCAAAATTCCCTACAAAAGAATGGCCCTGACTAACATTAAACTATACCTTTCACAAATCACTTACCTCACAAAAATCTTCGCTGCACAAGCTACTGCAATACAGCGAGTGCCACTACTGCCAGCTAAATAAAAGATTCTAACTACGGAAGGCACTAACTACTCATAGGGATAGTTAGCAAATGAAAGATATTAATAGAGAACAAACAATGTATTTACCTTGATATCATCACAAGTCATAATATATATATCAGTTCATGACAAATTACAAATCTCCGCCATCTCTCTCCCCACATCCACCACTGCTGGCGGCTCACCTCCAACTGCGCAACGCTACGCGCTGTTCACATCCAGCTGCCGCTGCCCAACACTACAATGGCAGACAACAATGCAAACTAGCCACAGACTGCACACAGCACAGCCAGTGATTTTCATATAGAGGTGGCGTTACCAATAAAAAACCTAAACAGCCTACTTACATAGCCCCCATGCTCCCCACAAAAAATTTTACAAATTTTTTTTTTGGGCAGTGGCCAATAATGATTTGATAAAATTTTTCATAATTACAATAACAAAGAAATCAAATGCACACACTTATTCATACAATGTTGGTCAAAAGCTAAAATTTTCTCACAGTCCATAAAGATAGTCCTAATCATTCATCATAATAGTAATTTCAGTTTTTTTCACAAAGTCTCATTAGTAAAAGAAATTGCACACAGAAGTAGTGGATTTCCATGCAGTCTTGAAGAAGTAGCGTTGTCCTTCCAACGGAAAGACAGTGCTGACTCTTGACATGCTGACAGATAATGGGCCACAACAGAGCAAACCCACAGCAGAGTCATTCGAAGTTTGGAAGAATATTGGTAGGTAGGTCATCACAGAGCAGACCCACTGGAGTCCTGGTAGAGATTGTGGTATTGGTGGGCCACCAGAGGTGCAGACCCACTGCAGTCCTTGTAGAAATAATGGTATTGGTGGGTCATCATAGATGAAGACCCACTTTAGTCCTTGTAGAGATAGCCAGCAGCCATCTGTTGCGATTGTGCAGGTGCACATTCACCATCGAAGAGTCTTGCGGAGAATATAGCAAGTCCATAAACCACCACTTGTGCACTCACAAAGTTTTTGGAATTGTCCTTAGAACCAGCAATGCTGTTATCCAGTCCCTTGCTGAATTATTAACACACGTGCAAACACTAACAGTCCCTACTTCTCACATATTGTCCATATACTATGACCAACAGAAACGTGTGCAGTGAAATGTAACTTACAAGTTAATAATATCATGAACTGGTGACAATTACAATTTTATAACATAAGAATACAATAACAAAGGTACAAAATACATCATTAAAAACATAACAATACAGATAACATTTGTAGTAATAGGGGCTTTACAAAAGAATCGAACTAACATATACATCAGTGTTACAGGAATTATGACATTAGTAAATACATAAAAGATCAGAATAACTTTCGAAACATCAACTTCACACATGAGCATTAAACAGAACGGAATAATGTCTAACATCTTTACAAAGTAAATAACATATTATTAATGCCAATTATATTTGAGGATAACAGTATTCCTCATCATAGTGAATGTAGCTTAATATTAAAAGAAGAAAAAATTCTATGAAACTACACAGAGACAGGAAGAAAACAAATACACAAGGGTACACAAACACATAGTGGGATAACACAAAAGGAAAGGACAGGGTTCGTTTTCAGTGTAACATTTGGTACTGCAGTCCATCCCAAAACTTCATTCTATAGATCTTTCGTCTTATTTCAACCTTTGCTTCCACCAAAAAAATCTTATCCAAGCATGCTTTCTGTATTCTGTTCATATTTCTTTCAAAATAATTATTTCTGATTGTACAATACTCATTTGGGCCCAAATCCTTTTTATATAACTTCCTATTCTCCATAGTCAGTTTCTCATATAGTCTACCCCCTCTTAAGCTAACTTAAATCTACTGAGCTCAGATGCTAAACTAAGGGACGAGGCAATGCAGCAGCACATAAAACAATTATTATAAACAGCAATGAAAAAAAATGGAAAATTGCAAAGCAAGCTACAGTATAAATTAGCAAAAGTCAAATTCAATAACACTATGCCTGGCAAACAGCAGCAACTTATACCTAAACATGACATAGCGCAAGCAGAAAAAATATTACAGTAAAGACAACAATGCAGATAAGGGAAATGTATAATCAAATCTTAATGTATATGTAATTAAAGTGGTGCACCACAACAACTGATTGTAAAAAGAAATATTACCATGTACTTGAAAAGAAAATTATGTGTTACTGTTACTAGTTCCTTCTTATTGTTCTTTCCTTTCCAAGTGCTCCTTTTTTAAAGAATGTGGATCATAAAATAATTATTTAATAGATCTGTTGACAGAAAGTGTTCACATTAGCAAATGCATTTCATTTTATAAAAGCAATGCTGCAACACAGCTAGAAAACAGATGTCAAATGAAATAAGCAATTACGCAAACCAAAGCATAAAAATATCATTCAATAGTCATGTGACATTTCATAAGTTAGTAGAAATTCTCTCAACTCTCGTAGAAAGACGCTTGTCATAATCAGGTGTGCAGATGTAAAAATATTTCCGAGGATAATGGCCTCCCCTTTTTTTTTGTTCTAGCTGTGCCGCTGACAAGGGCTCGCAATAATGGCTTTCTCTCCAGGCGTCTGACACAGCTGGGTGCCCGCGACGCATTACGTGCAGGTGGTCACTTAACTTTCGTACGGAAATATTTACGACAGCAGTTTCTGCTACCGTTGCAGTCTCACATAAAAATTTCACAGGTCGAGAATTTACGTTGCAAATGTATAGAAACAAAATCCTATGAATATAACAGTGACCAAAAAAATTTTCAGTGGCATTGTGATACATTCACACATGATTCACACATGTACACACATTTCATAATTCTAAAGTATGATTCTTGGTTTCCAACATCCTTTTCCATAAGTCAGAGTCCCTAATCACTATTCATTACTCCTTACCTTATTACACATATACGTATCCATCGACACTCGTCAATATTTCGTCATTATAAATATGAAGCATAATCAAATAACTCATATAGCCTCAGCCTATTAATCATAAACGTACCTCAGCAGCATAATACACATCGTCGTCGTAAAAATAACATCATAACACCTCAGTCAAATCTCAAAATCGTAGTAGCTTCCTCCAATAATTAAAAAAATTCTCTGCTCATGTCAAAAGTGTCATCTGCCACAAACGTACTTTAAAAATCATGATCGCATACCAAATACATCATTCAAAGCTCTCATAGAATCACAATGGTTCCGAAAAAATATGAACAGTTCACAAAGTACAGACAAAATACAATTTTGTAAGTGTGAAGTTATCCAACTGTATAATTGCGTAAACATGTGTCACTGATGTAGTAAAATAAATGTTTGTCTCTCTCAGTTAAATAATCAGATAGCTGTGTAATTTGTGTGTTAGAGAAATATGGTACCGATGTGTAAAGTTGTATAAGCAAATACCATATTAGCTAGGGTTCCTTGTGGTTGCCACACACATGGTACACAAAGTAAGCGTGTACCCCCCTGAGGATAAATGTAATTATACCCTCAGGTGTTACAGATTACACCAATGGAATGAAATATATCACGGAAAACTTTCTTTGTAATTCAAAAATCTTTAAAAATAAATGTTTTAAGTATAAAATTGATCACTGAAATGCGTGTCCTGTAGCGTTAAATGTGCATCTTGTTGTAAGATAATCTCTGTGGAAGTGTCGTAGTTATTTTCCTCCGAAAGCTAAGTTCTGCAGAAGCCAATGTACTTACCTCATGATAAACAAAAGTGAAATGCTTTGCGTATAGATATCGTAGTTATTATGCTTATTGGCGTGATGAAGAAAGTACTGTACAGTAACGTATTGTTATGCCACGAAAAAGGCTGTCTCATTGTTGCTATACCACAAAAGTTACTACTAAAACATATTTTACTTTGCAGAAGAATTCAGAAAACTGTGCAGATATAAAACAGAAACACCGCAAAATCAACATTGTAAATTGTCACTCATTAGTAGCGTCGTGATAAAATCGTGTAGCTGTCACATAAACTAACTATTGTCTCATCTGGTATCTCACAGAAAGTACTTTAAATCCGGAATGTATTTTCAAGTAAACCAAAATGTTGCATTAAAATCTCATTAGCAGTACTGGTAAATGTTCTAATCGTGCAACTAACAAGCAAGAATGTACACACACAATTACACTGTGTCGTCTGTTCGCAATAACAATGCATTCCTAATTTCTGTTTAAATAATTTCTCTTGGTTCTTGGCTGGATATTTAACTTCAAACATTGTTGCATGGTAACAGTTTCTAAAGCATACTAGTAACGTGAAGTGAAACGTTTTATGGCAAAGACAAAGTTAAAAGGCAGATTATCTGTCAATAAATGGTTTTACATGAGAAATGTGGTGTAAACCTTTACTCTTCCTAGTACGCAGAGTTTCAACTTCAACGCAATTATCATGTGGTATACGTCGGATTCTGTAAGGTCCATTGTAAACCAGAAAGAATTTGTGACTCAAGTGTTTCTTCTTATGTGACAATGAATGAGCTTTAATGAGAATTTTCTGACCAATATACAATTTCTTTGCATTTGCTTTACCGTGTAGTTTTCTCCTTTTGTCTGCTGCAGATTTTATATTTTTAAGAGCCAAATCAATTATGTCTTTGTGTCGAAGTTTACGTGTATTCGGGAAAGGTACAAGCTCTCAGATTCTGTTCGGTGGTTCTTCATTCTTCAGTACAAGAGTAGGTGGTAAAGCAGTGGAATCCTGAGGCATTTCATTCATCACATTTTGAAATAATTGTAGATATCTGTCCCAATGCTGATGCTTTCTGTGACAATAAAGTCTGCAAAGCTTATTGATTTCTTTCATAATCCGTTCAGACGGGTTGCAATGTGGTGAGTACAATGAAATAAAAACAGGTTTGATTTTATGATTCCGAAGCGTGCGTGACCAAACAGCAGATCTAAATTGCGGTCCGTTATCTGAAATGACTTTAGCAACGTGGCCAACTTCACGTAAGAAATTTTTAACAAAGGCGTTGGATACAGATCGTCCAGTGGCTTTACGTAACGGAGTGAAAGAAACAAATTTTGAAGTAAGTTCAACAGCGACTAGAACGTACGAAAATCCATTGGATGTTCTGACAAGCAGTCCCAAGAGATCAACAGCAGCAAATTCTTTTAATTTAGAAGGAATAATAGGAAACAACGGAGCACGATGTGAGACAGTAGATGGTTTCGCCTTTTGACAAAGTTTACAAATAGACAAGACTCTTCGAATTCTTTTTTCCATATTGTTAAAATAACAAGTCGTTCGAAGAATATGATAACATTTTCGTGGACCAAAATGTGCGTAGCTGAAATGAATGTACCAAATGAGCTTATTAACAAAATCGTCAGGAATGCAAAGTACCCATAGCTTGTCATCAACAGTGCAGCGTTTGAACAGTATGTTGTTTCTAACCACGTCCCCTTTGAACAATTGTACACGAGACTGTGCTTAAACTGACACACAATATTTTTAGCGCAACGCAATCTGACTTTCAAAATTCTCTACAAAAGAATGGCCCTGACTAACATTAAACTATACCTTTCACAAATCACTTACCTCACAAAAATCTTCGCTGCTCAAGCTACTGCAATACAGCGAGCGCCACTACTGCCAGCTAAATAAAAGATTCAAACTATGGAAGGCACTAACTACTGATAGGGATAGTTAGCAAATGAAAGATATTAATAGAGAACAGACAATGTATTTACCTTGATATCATCACAAGTCATAATATATATATCAGTTCATGACAAATTACAAACCTCCGCCATCTCTCTCCCCACATCCACCACTGCTGGCGGCTCACCTCCAACTGCGCAACGCTACGCGCTGTTCACATCCAGCTGCCGCTGCCCAACACTACAATGGCAGACAACAATGCAAACTAGCCACAGACTGCACACAGCACAGCCAGTGATTTTCATATAGAGGTGGCGTTACCAATAAAAAACCTAAACAGCCTACTTACACTGATCTGTGATGGAAAATACCGTGTATTTTAAAGTGTCTGAAATTTTAGTTGCAGAACTGATCAGCGGCAACCGCTGAATTGTAACTACGTGTATTCTTGAAATAATTCTTTAATTGTTCTATCATTTGAAGGGCGTCTTTGATACGCTGCGCTGAAAAATAAATTTTTGGTAATGGAGACAAATTAACTTTTCCCTTATGACAACACAATGTGAACGCTCTTGTATCGTCACCTAAGGCGTGAAACGATTTGCATTACAAAATCTGCACTGTAAATTCATCTAACCGCAATTACAATTCTCAAAATTATTTGAAACTATGGTCAGTGCTCAATTAACTGTTCCTTTCAGAACAACAATACGATATCGTTATCAGCATCTGCTTTATTCCTATTACGTTCCATACACAAAAATTGTGTCTCTCTGTCTCTTGGTCTCTCAATCCGACCCGTTCGTAGTTGAAGCATAGTCTAAAGCAAATATGGTTTCCTTATAATAAGGGACGTTGTATCTACTCAGAATGAAGATACTGAAAATTATAAACATTTTTAATTTGGGAAACGAACACAGAGTTAGTAACGTTTACTTTTAGACCAAACTAAGTGAAAAAATGACGCTAATAAACAACGTTTGTTGTCCCCAACGGCTTCGTTACTATCTTTCGTTTTCCACTGTTGACAACATGAATGACTAATAGATACTCCTTTGCAGCTGTCTGGTATGCGTGTGTTACTGCAAATGAACTATGTGCAACATTTAAAAATGAACGTCCCTTGCATGCAAATTTACAAAACGTTATTAATTTCGTGTGTCTTTTCTACAATAGCACCCAATCTTTACGCGTGGTAGAAGTTGGTAGCAATGTGACAGACAAAAGAAAACTTTTCTCATGTGTGTGCCTGCTTCCTTGTACCTCTCCTAAAGGCTATGTATGTACATGATTTTTTCCTCTTGCGCACATCCACGGTAAAGTTCCTTTCGAACTATGTAGGGATCACTGGCCTCCTTGTACAGTTAACATTAAAAATTGGTACTTCAGTTTTCGTGTTCAGTTATTAATACAGGGTGATTCTAAAGTCAGTATACATTTCAGTGATATAGTAACGGAATATTTGTTTCTTGCAGGTACTATGACAGAATGCTAACCAAAGAAGAACGAATAGCTGTTGTTTCTGTTCGTCTTAGTGGAATGACGTATGAACAGGTGCGGACAGACTTTGCCCGTCGATTTCGGAAAATAGGCCCCACCAGGCTTGCTGTCAAGACCCTCGCCAATAAATTCAAGCGTACTGGTAGTGTTGCAGATGAAGAACGTCCAGTGGGCCGGCCATACCGCTAGACACCGTGCAAAGTGTGCAGGATATGCGATCACACGTAGCCCTTCCGCATCTACTGGGGTACCTAGTAGGGAGCTTGGTATTCCTCAGACCACTGCGTGGAGAGTTCTTCGTTACAAGTTGCACAAACAGGTGTACCATATCCAGATCGTACATAAGATTGAAGTGGAGGACTGCGCAGCCACACATGCTATGTGTCATGACCTGCTACAAGCTGTGGAAAATGATAATTTGATGCAAAAGTCTTGTTCAGTGATGAAGCTAAATTTCATACCTGTGGACATGCGAACAGACACAACTGGAGGATCTGGGCTCAGCGTGGTGCAGGAGTGGCAACGGGACACGGCAAAAGTGAACGTGTGGTTAGGGATAACGAGGTCAACAGCGTGCGGGCCCTTCTTCTTCGCAGAGCAAACCGCTACTGGAACCACATACATAGATATGTTGGAACAGTTTTTGGAGCCCCCGATGATATCTGATGGGATTATAGATACTGTTGTTTTTCAACAGGATGTTGCACCACCCCATTTTGCCCTCGATGTTCGGGATTATCTGAATCAAGTATTTCCCGGCAGATGGATTGGTCGTGCCTCTCCACGGATGTGGGCACCCCGCTGTCCTGACTCGACACCCTTAGACTTTTTTGCGTGGGGGTTTATCAAGTCTAAGGTATACCAGGTGAAGATCTGCAGCACTGAACACTTAACACAGCAGATTCGAGCAGCAGCTGCTGAGATTACACCAGATATGCTTGGGCAGGTTTTTCGGTCTACAGTGAAGCGCTGGGGGGATGTGCTTAGACATGCAAGGTGGCCACATTGAAATGTACTGAAATTATGTGCTTTTGTAACATAAGTTCCAGTGCCATTACATATTGGTTAACAAAATTTAAGTACAAAATGTATAGTGACATTAGAAATACCCTAAATTATAATAACGGGTGCTTTATGTGCTGGATATTCTCACTGGGACAAAGTTGACGTCCTCTCAGAGGTCTGCGGATGTTCATGGTCATGGTGGTGCCTCAAAATGACGCAGACAGTTCATAAAGACATGTGCCATATGTGGACAAGCAATATCCTGTTGAAAAATGGCATCTCAGTACTGTCGGGAGGTACTGGTTGACGAACCGGTGTGTCTGTGGCACAGTATTGTACCTTAAAATTTCCCCAGTCTCTACGATCCGTAACCTGACGGCTCTCCGCATTATAACTCTAGGGATAGGACCACTGTCGCTCTGCAAGACAATGGAAGAAAGGAACCTCTCGCCGACGATGATCAGCCGGCGTACTGTAGAACCACGTTCAACTCTGAACATAATCACAATATACCATTCATCAGCGGTCCATGTTCCTTGGTCGTGCCATCATTACAAACGCAACTGTTTGTGTTGTAGTGTTAGCGGCAGTCTGCTGCTACTCTCCTGCCAATGGAGCAGGATTGCACAGAATGTCGCTGGCAGTCTATTACTTCTTCGCGGATAAGAGGCTCATATTTTAAGGGATTACGATGTGCTTAGTGCACAATACGACGATCCTACCTAGTGGTGGACAAGTGGTGCCGTCGTTAAGAACAGTATGCGTGCCCTTATGTTCCCATGCAGTCCAACATCTAGCCATGCTACAGGAATCTGATACTGGGTGATTCTACCAGCTGATAACGCTGTCACAGACAGGTACCCGGTATTTTCGTGTACTTCACAGCTATCATTCAACACTGACGCTGTTCGCACCCTTATATACTCCGTCACGGCTGGCTAACCATAAACAACACTTTCTGGTGGCCGTTCTACCTTACATCTCCATCCCTTTACATACCATCCGATGGTATGTAGGTGAACGAAACTACAGTAGCAACCTACAGTGTACTCGATGCTTCACTTCTGTCAGGCAGTGTACTTAGTACCATAGATGTCGTGATACAGCAACAAGATGTATTTGCAGGTATACCTCTTTTCGATGACTGTGCCTAATTATGTGCAGATGGAGCTCCTATCAGTATCATCGGTTAAGCTGTCATCAGTAACCACCAAAACAGAATATCATATCAAATGAGGAAAGTGATCGATGACTTTAATGGTTTCAAAAATATCTGGATACTGAAACAAAAGTAAAAGACCTAGACCTATCCCTCTCTAGAAAGAGCAAAGTAAACTGGTTCCAGGAGAGCCAGGTGCTGGGGCTGAAATTCATTAAAAGACTCCAGAGTAAATGTAGCTGAGTCAAGGAAGAAATGGCTTATCAATCAGTGGTTCGAGCGATTCTTGAGTATTGCTCATCAGCTGGTTGATTTAATGGTGGGAAAGATCCGAAGGGAGGTCGTCGCGTTTGGAAACTGGATCGTTCTGAAAGCGCGAGTGCCTTACGGAAGGTTTTCAAAAAACTGCTACAAGAGAGGAGTTTATTGTGGAATTTTCGAGTACGTACTTTCGGAGAAGAGTCGGACAACATACTACTACATTCCACTCACATATCCCTCAGAAAATCATGAAATTAGAGCTCACGCCAAAGCGTAAGGACAGTAAAAATGTAGATTACCGAGTAGCGGCATACAGGCAGCCGCCACACGCTAACGCGAAGTTCATTGTTGTGTAGGTTACGGTGCAGTGCAGTGTTCTTAGCACGTGAATCGAGGCGTCTCAGTAGTTCCACACCCAGCCGCCACGGGCGCCTTGATCCTTCTTTCCTTTTCTTTTGCCTTTATATGTTTTTTGTGAGTTCTGTTTATTGTTTATTTCTTTGTGAATTTGTTGGTAAAGTACGCTCCTTATCAACGTTCTGTTACTTTGTGTTACCGAGTTGTAGCCTGCAACCAACTCCTTTTTATGTCAAGCATTAGAAAGAATTACTGCATTTTTGTCCTGTCCATTTACAAGAGAGACGTCAGGCTTGCATTCTCAACATAGTTCCAAAGATTCGGTACAAGTATCGTTCACTTAGTGGCTTCAAACACGTGAAGCGAAAGTCGGTGAGCCGAAAGCAGAGCTGAACCCGGCGACAGTATCACGTAGGCACTCAATGTGTGTAGTCGGCTACACAGCAAAAATGTGTAACAAACGCCTATATTAGCGCAAGCGTGAGACGAAATCCTTTCTCTTGTACCATGTTTCCGCTGAACTCTATCTACTAAATACTCTGTACAAGTTCAGGAAATGTGTAACAGGAAATGCACAACACCCAACACCTTGTATATAAGTACTGTCACAGCAGTGAGATGCTAGTCAGGCATCAGAAAAAAGGAATATATACGCGGAACATTTGTGTTTGTGTGTGTGTGTGTGTGTGTGTGTGTGTGTGTTTGCGCACAGAAAAGATTTCCTTATCAGTTATTGCAGGGATCGCTGGTCCGCTCAGCCGCCTCACGGGAGAGATTGCTGTCCAGCCTCCATCCATTCATCCAGCCACCCACGCTCACCCTCTCAAGCTCCCACCGCCATCTTCAGAGCGGAGGCTATTGTGTTGCTTCAGCGAGCGGCGATGATATAGCAGCACGGCAGATGTTGCTTATCGGCTCATGGAAGGATGAGCACCGTGCGCGTTTAGTCGAGCTTGTAGTAGAGATGGATAGGAAAAGTTTTGCCAGCCACAGGTAAGTGACCGCAAGCTGTTGTTAATAAACAGGTTGAGAATCATGTAGGACTTGCTTCCGAAACTAGTAAAAGGAATAAATTCTGTTAATGACATCTTCAACTTTTGTGGTCCTGTCCTTCTCAGTTGCGCGTAATACTACGGCATATTGATAATTTTCACTTATGGACCGTCTGTTAAGATGGAATGGCGTCCTGATGCGTCGAATGTAAAAGTGTGACAGCTTTGTCTCAAAATGATTAAGATGCAGTTCACTGAATCTACGACTGAAGTTCCCTGTAGGAGTGTAAACACTGACACATTATTGACAAACGTATGTAATGAAATGTTATGAGAGCAAACCAGCAAAAACAAAATATATATCACCTGAAAGACGGAAACTTATACTGCACACTATTTCTGCTTATGAGGCATCTAAAATGTCCCATATTTTCTCAATCAGACAATTTAACAGCGTGGTTATACAGACAGCATAGCTACAAAATGATTCATGGACAGGCTGAACTGTTCGAAGATTAAGGTACATTCATGAGCAATTCTTGGACGCACTAACTAACTTGAGGTTGACAGTTCTAATAGGGACAGAGCATTTATGCAGTATTGTTATCGGGGTGGTTTTCAGGCCGAAGAGTGGTCTGGTGCATTTCTCCATGCTATTCTGTACTGTGCAAGCCTCATTACGTCTCCATAACTACTGGTACCTTCATGCATTTGGACCTGCGTCTCTCTCTACAGTTTTCGTCTCTCACACGTCATTCCATAACCAAATTGATGGCTCCAGGATGCCTCTGAAGATGTGCCTTCTTGTAATCACAAATTTACCTGCTTTTTGCATTTCGAATCAGTACTTTCTCATTATTCACAAGTCTAACAAGTCATCATTACTTACTCGATTTAATCATCTAATGTTCTGCATCCTACCTTACCATCACATTTCGAAAGCTCTTAGTCTTTCTTGGTTAAATTGTTAATCACACACGTCTCGCTTGCGTAGGAGACCAGATTCCAGACAAATACACTATTTTATCAAAATATCCGGACACCAGGCTCAAAATGACTTACAAGTTCCTGGCGCACTCCATCGGTAATTTTGAAACACAAAATGGTGTTGGCCCACCCTTAGCCTTGATGACAGCTGCCACTCTTTCAGCCATACGTTCAGTCAGGTGCTGGAAGATTTCTCGGGGAATGCAGCCCATTCTTCACGGAATGCTGTACTGAGGAGAGGTATCGATGTCAAACGGTAAGGCCTGGCACCAAGTCGGCGTTCCAAAACATCCCAAAGGTGTTCAAAGGATTCAGTTCAGGAATCTGTGCAGGCCAGTCCATTACAGGGGTGTTATTGTCGTGTAGCCACACCGCCACAGGCCGTGCATTATGAACAGGTGCTTGATCGTGTTGAAAGATGCAGTCGCCATCCCAGAATTGCTCTTCAACAGTGGGAAGCAAGAAGGTGCTTAAAACATCAGTGCTGTGATAGTGCTACGCTAAACAACAAGGGGTGCAAGCCCCCTCCATGAAAAACACGACCACACCATAACACCACCTCCTCCGAATTTTACTGTTGGCACTATTCACGCTGGCAGATGGCCTTTACTGGGCTTTCACCATACCCACACCCTGCCATCGGATCGCCACATTGAGATTCACCACACAACGTTTTCCTACTGTTTAATCGTCCAATGTTTACACTCCTTACACCAAGCGCGACGTCTTTTGGCATTTACCCGCGTGAGGTGTGGCTTATGAGCAGTCGTTCGACCATGAAATCCAAGTTTTCCCACCTCCAACCAAACTGTCATAATTCTTGTAGTGGATCCTGATGCAGTTTGGAATTCCTGTGTGATGATCTGGATAGATACCTGCCTATTACATACTACGACCCTCTTCAACTATCGGCGGTCTCCGCCAATCAACAGACGGGATCAGCCTGTACGCTTTTGTGCTGTTCATGTCCGTTCACGCTTCCACTTCACTGTAATATCAAAAACAGTGGACCTAGGGATGTTTGGGAGTGTGGAAATCTCGAGTACAGACGTAATGACACAAGAGACACTCAAGCACCTGACCACGTTCGAAAACCATGAGTTCCACGGGGCGCCCCATTCTGCTGTCTCACGATGTCTAATGACTACTGAGGTCGCTGATGTGGGGTAGGTGGCAGTAGGTGGCAGCACAATGCACCTAGTATGAAAAAAGTGTACCTGCAGAGGCGTCCTCCAAAAATTTGTAGCTTTTTCAGAACCACATTGTTTGCAATTACTGGTCTGCACTTTGCATTGTCTCTATTTCGGCCATCGTCAGATATTTTTCTGCCCAAATAAGAAAACTGATATACTACTGTTAGTGTTTCATTTTCTAGTGTAATTCCCGAAACATCATCAGACTTATTCGCTACATTCCATTAAATTTCATTTTTTTCTATCGTTTTCGCACGCAGTCACGCAAATGCCACAGTTACGTGAAAAAGTGTATACAGTGTGCTTTGTGGTAAATAATATTATATGAGGACTGCTGACGACCGTGTTGTTCATAAATACTCTTGGAACGCGATTTTTTAACGAAACGACAAAGATGTATTCACGCCTGCTGCTATAGACACGCTTGAGAATGGGTAGTGCCCAAAACTAGTAATGCAAATGAGATATTACGAACACAGATTGGTGGAATAATGTCCTACTTCAGATCCGTTATCCTTCGTTGATTTTCATCTTGCAATTTCTTTTCAATACACTATCCAGTCAACTACTCTTCCAAGTCCATTGCCATCTCTGCGGTATTGTGCTATGACGCCTCCAACTAGAACAATTTTAAAACATATTTTGATAAAAATTTTCATTTCACCAGTAAACTCAAGTCCAGTATCTCTGTTATACAGGTCACACGACGTGATGTCGCCTTTAGTTTTCCTTTCACAGATACGCAATAACTGTCCAGTAATAAAATATCTTTAATGTCAAAGTACTCAGTCACCGGGTCCAAGGCCTCTGCATCTTAAATTCAGTTTATTGCTGAAATTTTCATGAAGATTAATTTTGCGGACTGTATCAGGATTCGAAACCAGCACCTTTCATTTCGCGGGCAACTGTCTTTCCTTCTGAGCTATCCAGACATATCTTACGATTCACCCTAACAGCTTCAGTTCCACTCGTACCTCCACTCCAATTTCTAAATTTTGCTGTGCTTTGCTGTGCTAGCACTGCTGTAAGAAAGGATACAGCATAGAACCCACACTGGCAGAAATCAATCGACGATAACGGGTGGTGAGTCGCTTCTGCAAGGTGCAGTTGGTAAGAGTTCTGCCTTAACACGCAGGGTTCCGAGATATAGTCGCAGTCTGGTATACAGAGCGGTCAGAAACAGTTTGAAAAGCAGGCAAGGGTGTTGCAAAGTAGATTGTGTTGAGAAACAGTTCTTAAGAAACTAATTCGATACGCGCACCTACTCAAGCGGCGCACAAGACACGGCATCGCCAGACGTGTTCTTCGTTTGGTTTCCTAAACCCGATCAAAAGAGCGATCCAAAAATTGGATGTGGGACTGTAGTAAGCATCGAACACGAGCCAAGGACTAAGCACCCTCGTGCGCAATCATCTGCTCTACGAGAACAACTGACAATAATAACGTATCTGGCGGACCACTTGAATTTGTGCGTGCAATGGCCCGATTGGCTAACTTCAATGCTAATTAACTTGGAAACGGTGCAAGGTATCGATGTTTTTTCTTAACAATTATTCAATGATTTTTCAGCATAACCTACCCTGCAACACCCTTACAACCTTTTCAGATTGTCTGTCACCACCCTGTATACATTGTTTGAATCTGCCACAAGTTTTCAAGACAGGGCACACTCTACCGGAGAGTGAAATAAAGATTCACTACCGAGGTTTACCTTTGAATTCAAAACTTAATCTGAATCCTCTATGCTCCTCCCTCTGTGACACCTCGACCAACAACAGTAAAAGCACCTACTTATCTGAAGCTACAAGTTTTACATGAACTTATTTCGCATAACAATGTAATTGGACGCGCCTCGCAGTGCCTGCGGATCTTTCTTTCTTTGTCTATTTTTATTTATTTTATCGTCTTCAGTTATCGACTAGTATGACGCGGCGAGCCACGCCTTCTTGTGCCAGCCTCTTCATCTCAGAGTAACAGTCTTCCTCTGCAGTTTTTTCCCTCTGCAGCCCCCTCTAGTATCGATGTCTTAACAGACCACTTATCGTCCTATCCTTTCTTCTTGTCGATGTTTTCCACAAACTTGGATCCTCACCGATTCTGCGGAGAACCTCCTCGTTTCTTCTCAGTTACTCTAATTTTCAGCATCCGTCTACATCAATACATCTTAAATACTTCGATTCGCTTCTTCTCAGCTACCCGTACAGTCCGCCATACAGTTCCATGCATGGCTGTCTCCAGCCGCATATGCTCAGAATTTCTTCCACTCGGCTTATGTATGATAGTAGTGGATTTATTTTGGCCAGGCATTCTTCATTCCCTGTGCTGACCTTCTTTCTTCGTTCGTCAAACGTTATTTTGCTCCCACAGTAGCAGAAATCATTCATTCGTCCACTTCGATGCTACCAGTTTCTATCTTTTCTATCGCTAATCTCCTTTCTGCTACCCCGCATCGCTTTAGTCTTTTCTTGGTTTACTTTCAGTCCATATTCTATGCTCAGGAGACCATTTCTTTCAGTACGTGCTGTAAATTTTTCTCGCCTCCGCTGAGATTAGCAATGTCATTGGTGAATCATACTGTATTACTGTTGTCAAAAAGAATATGAATGAAATGGTCCTTCTAATATTCGATTGCAGTTACGATAATAATGGTATAAAAAGGATAAGGAAACGTGAGAGTTAACGTCCCGTCGTCACTGAGACCATTAGAAGCGGAATATTAGCCCTGTATGGGAGAGGATCAAGACAATCGGCCGTTTTCTTCCAAAGAAAAGAGTCCCGCATCCATCTTAAGAGTTATTAAATTATAGAGAACAAAAATTAAGTTCGCTGAACGAGGTTTTCAACCACAGTTCTCTCGAATACGGAACCAGCGTCATGTCTATGCGCCATGTTGTCAATAGTGGAGTTGGAGACTGAAGATCCCCATTCGTAAAAAGGTTCAAATGAAAAACTTTGGGTCAACTGAAAATAGTGGCCAAAATTTTGAAGGAGAAATCTCGGCTGCAAAATCGAATAAGTCTTGGAAATGCCTTACAAAGTATCGTCTATAGTGGTTTAAATGTTACAGCAATATTTCTTCCATTTCTGAAGAGATTTAAATAAAAATTGTAGACCTGTGTTTACCACCGTCGCTCGGCAGACTGAGGCATCATGAGAACTGTGGAATACTATGTGTTGTACCACCATAAAACGAAATAAAATCACATATTCCACTCCAACGTAATACCTTACATTACGTAGTAAAGGACCTCATGAGAATTTACCTAGCAGTGCATAGCGCTGCCGTCATACATAAAAAATTAGTTGTGTATAATTAACGTAAATTCTGTAGTCTGGTTAATTCTAAGATTCGACAGCATATCATTTCTTTCTGAGCGAGTCGGAGCCACCATAGATGTCTGCTTTGGTGGAGACTACCTCATTAAGCCTAACGTGAGACAAAAGACGATAATATCATTTAAACTGTGGAAAATATCCATCGCGTTTATGGGAGTTTGGGGGCACATGTCTAAAATTCATAACTGGTCGTAAAAATAATATTAAAATGACAGCAAAATTACAAACTGAAGTTATAATCGACACCGAATATATGAAGTAAGTTAAGACCTGTTCAAAATCTAACTGAGAGCCATCAATTTTTCTTGAAAAGTTTCTGTGTGATCCAATGAGTAAACGTAGACTAAACATAATGAATCCGAGGCTTCCTACTCCTAGGGCGCAGTTTATATTGCACAAACCTGGTAGGTCAGCAAGATTTATTAATACTGATGAGGACGTTCCCCATGGTGAACCGAATTACGTGCTCGTTAAAACACAACAAGCGGTTTAAAAATTTAAAAAGAGTTTTTCCATACAAATAGAATGCAATACGCAAACGGGAATATGGATGTAGATATTCCAGAAAATGCTATATTCGCAAACTGGGATGTGAAAAATTGCATTAAGAATTTACCAGTGGATGAAACGCTAGAGGTAATTAAACGTCAGTTGGTAACACATGCAATTATGTCAGTGGGGAAAAATCAAAGAACATTTATAAATTTTTACAATTTAGCCTCGACTTCGGATTCCTTACCTTTAACGGGAAAATTTACCGAATAGCAGACTGTCTATCAAGTTTCTTGTCAGAGATGTTTCTAGATGACTTGGAAACTATGTTTCTCGAGAAGTACTCTGGCCTTAAAGATAGAGTATTTTATTTTGGGACACTAAACAAGAATTAATTGAGGTAAGTGACAAAATTAAAGCACCCAAAAATTAAACTCATTTTGAACATGAATCTGAAAATAGTATTAACTTCCTACACGTGTTCGTTAACAGATAGACTGGGAAACGCATTTTTGAAGTATACAAAAAATCTACGTACTCGTGAATTACTAGTGACAATAAATCCAATCATCCGACAAAGAAAAAGAATATATTTTTATTCAGCATTGCATAAAATGTGTCCCTTGTCGCTCACAAAGAGCTATGAAGCTATCTATTAGTAAAAGATTTCACTATCGGTTATTTTGACGTGAAGGTGCGGAGTTATACCACACATTAAAGCAAAACATTGGGGGGAGGGGGGGGGGGGCGAAACATCGTAATATAAACATTCGAAGCGAAAGTAAACTTTGCGTCGTACTTACGTATAAACCTGTAACGGACTGCACTGCAAGGTGTTTCGACACACCGAACATTAACGTCAAATTTGGGACAAACTGCTCGATTAGGCATGCTTTGAAATACAGGGAAGATGTGGCTGAGGACAAATAAAGATGGTCAAGAGTACATAAAATTAATTACGAAAATTGTCATCAAGAATATATAAAATTGTCAAAACTTTCAAAGTACATATGTCGGCCAGACAAAGGGAAAGTTTCAGATACGTTATAAAGAACTCTGTAATTTGCATTCCACCACATAAAACACTTTAAGGCAAACAACCATACCTGAAGCGAATTTTAAAATACTATGAGAGTTACCCACACTGCAGATAAAGGCCGAATGATGAATTTTTTGGAAGAATTTGATGTCTCATCCAAGGAAATGAAGCTGGGCTATAATAATACCACTTTTAACAAAGGGGATCGCAAAAGCTGCTCGAATTGTCGAGGAATTTGTGTTATAAACACATTAATGAGAAGCTTTGGAAAAATAATTAAAAATAAGCTGGAAATAAATTTTAAAACTCAGGAAGAACAATCTGGCTTCACAGATGGTAGATAATGCGTGGACCATATTTTCACTTTACTGCAGATCTAGGTAAAAAGCAAAAAACATAGGATTAATTTTCATACATTAAGAAAAAGCATTGATACTGTTCCGAGAAAACTACTTTGGACAGCGTATGGCGAACACAAAGGTCCTTTAATGAAAATGATACAAGAAATATATAAAGATAACATGTGTCAAGTGAAAATTGGTAGTACACTTTCCCAGAAATTTAGAACAAGAAAGTTTCGGTTATAAGACTGTCTCATGTCACCAATCTTATTTAAAATCTATATAGACATCAGTCTTAAGAGATGGTCTCGTAAATGTAATAGGGTGGGGATAGAAAGTAAAGATGGATTATCTTAACATCACCTACTATTTGCTGATGATCAAGCAGTTACATTACAAGACGGGGAGGCTGCAAATTACATGTGTAACCAATTAGCAATGGAATACAGAAACTGAGGATTGAAAATTAATTACCAGAAAACAGAATATCTCACTAATGATGCAGGTGGCTTATACGTAGAGGGAAATAAAACAAAGAATGTCAACACTTTCTGTTATTTGGGATCCACTGTAGAGATGGAGGCAAAATAAGAGGCAGAAATTAATAAAAGAATTAGCAGTGAAAGAAAGGTCATTGGGATGTTCTTGTTCAGCAGAAATATAGTAAAACGAACAAAAAAATATATAAATCGATACTAGATAGCTTAGTTATGTATCGAATAGAGATTTGGACTACTAATCTGTAACACATAAAGAAACTGCAAACAGTAGAAATGGATTTCTTCAGAAGTCTAGGAAAGAGGAAATAAGAAACGACTAAATAATAACAAGAATGAAAATAAGAGAAAGAATACATGACGTGATGGACAGAAGGAGGTTACAATGGTACGGGCGTGTCTGAAGAATAGAGGAAGCCAGAATTCTGAAAATGATCCTGCAATGGAAACGGAGGGAAAGAAGAGAAGAGGACGCCAACGACTAGCTGTCTCCAAAATGCACGATTAACAATGCGAAGATTGGGCGCAGAGGAAGAAGATATACAAGATCGGGACATCTGGAGGGCGTCCTGAAGACATAAATTAAGATCTTATGTAACACATGTAATAATTTCAGGATATGTTGGAGAAAAATCTGTATATAGAGGAAAATCTCGATAAAAAAATAAAGAAAGGTGTCTCGATAGAAAAGAAGAAAACTCACAAAATTTCTCAAACTGAGGAAACGAGTTTAATAACGATGGATTATTCCGGTTGATCGATGATGTAGATTGGCGATTCTGAAGTAATTATTAGTAAAATCAGTAATGAGCTGATATAAAGTAGTTATAAACGTCCGCAGGAATGAATGTTACGCACCTCTCGACCATGAATAGCAGTTAACTGACTGCCGTTCTACCTATATACACTTACGACCTGAGATGCGTTTATATCAACAACGTATGCAAGTAGTGTTAGAAGATATGTGAACATACTATGTACGATGCCTTTATACGTAGTAGCTGCTGGCTGCTGGAGGCGTTTTCATGCGGTTAAACAAAAATAGTTTCTAGAAAGCCTCGGTTTAAATTGTGTAATTCATCCATACATTAATTCCTTAAGATCTGCATACAGTGGAAATACGACGATTATTAAGCAGCCTGTCTCATGTATAATATATTCTTGGCACAATTAAAATTTTAATTTATTTCCATGTGTGTCATTTTAATTGTGTAAGTGTTAGTGAATTTTAGATGTGTATGTTAACGCACGTGTAAGTGGCACTATTTGCCGAGTCTTACAATTTACCGCTTTGCTTAAATATAAACGCGACATGCAGTCTGAAATTTGTTACGTTCATGAGTATACAAAAATACGTGTACCTATGAAACATGTACGCTGTAAATACATTCCTTTCGATACACAGTATTTCACAGTAATGAACCGTAGACGAAAGAGAAACCATGTAACTACGTCTGAATGGTACGCTTAATCTACGCTTATTTATAATATAGGCTAAATTCGAGGCCATTAACAACCTGTTGAAGATATGACGTGCACATTAACGCATGAAAAGGTGGAATTATAATTTCAGTTTGTGACTTTACTACGTCATTTTAAATTTATTTTAATAACCAATTATGAGTTTTAGACTAGTCTTTCATAACGCCCCTAAAAACGGTGGATATTTGCCACAGTTTAATTATATTATTGTTTTATGTATTACATTAGTCTTAATGAGGTAGTTTCCACCAAAGCTTATATCTACAGGTCTCTGACACGCTCAAAAAGAACTAGTACGTCTTGGTGTTTAGTTTTAGAATGTAGCGGATGAGAGACTTTAAGTTAACTGTACACAACTAACTTACTCCATTTTATGTACGGCTCTGGCGCTATACATAGCCAGATATGTTTAATGTGTTCTCCTTGTCTACTTAACGTAATTTATCATGTTTTATGTTGAGTCTCTAATTTTATTACATTTCATGGTCGTGTAATACATTGTATTTTCACAATTCTAAAGATCTTTGCGTTAATCGATTGAAACATGCCAGTAAAGGAAAGTAACATTGGACTTGCGGCTGCTCTACAATTTTAATTCTTAACGGTCGCTGTTATACCTACTGTCGAGGCCAGCGTCCGCTAAAGAGATATTTTTTGCAAGTTTCAGCAACTTTATAGAATTAAATGGACCGATTCGAGAGTTTCGGTAATACTTCCTCCAGTTCAAGAGAGAAGATTCTGTTCAAAGTTTCAACAACTGCCGTGCTTCTTTTCCGATTGCGAACTTAAGGCCGACTCTCGTTAATATCTGAATCCATTACCAACTTCCTGCTTCGGGGAAGTAATGCATAGAAAGTGATCCTCGAAAGTATCCAGGTTTAATGCAAACCTATTACAGTTTTTTCAACACAGAAAACAAATTGTTGTAAATCTAAGGCATTCATGGGTCGACAGACTGCAACCACTTAACCTGTCCAGCGAAAATCCAGAGGCACATTATTTTTAAACTTAGTTCATTTAATATTTGAAGTAAATTTTTAGTAAGAACATGGAGATTACTAAAAAATCCATAAAATGAAGTCCCATTCATGCCAAAGAAAAAGTCGTCTGAAAGACGATGTCACAGAGGTCGCCGGAATTCAGCGTATGGGAGAGCATTGTACCTAAAGTACAGTGTACCTACGAACACATATTTTTGGTCACTAAAGTCTCGCGTCTGGTTTTAGAACAACACGCAGGAATGCGAAGTGGAGATCAGCATCTGCAGTTTCCGTCACTTTCTACAGCCTTTGTTGTTGTTAGTCATGAGGTTGTGCTTTGTGTAGTCTTTGTAAATATTTTGAGTTCTACACATTTAAGTACTGCATAAAATACACTCCTGGAAATGGAAAAAAGAACACATTGACACCGCTGTGTCAGACCCACCATACTTGCTCCGGACACTGCGAGAGGGCTGTACAAGCAATGATCACACGCACGGCACAGCGGACACACCAGGAACCGCGGTGTTGGCCGTCGAATGGCGCTAGCTGCGCAGCATTTGTGCACCGCCGCCGTCAGTGTCAGCCAGTTTGCCGTGGCATACGGAGCTCCATCGCAGTCTTTAACACTGGTAGCATGCCGCGACAGCGTGGACGTGAACCGTATGTGCAGTTGACGGACTTTGAGCGAGGGCGTATAGTGGGCATGCGGGAGGCCGGGTGGACGTACCGCCGAATTGCTCAACACGTGGGGCGTGAGGTCTCCACAGTACATCGATGTTGTCGCCAGTGGTCGGCGGAAGGTGCACGTGCCCGTCGACCTGGGACCGGACCGCAGCGACGCACGGATGCACGCCAAGACCGTAGGATCCTACGCAGTGCCGTAGGGGACCGCACCGCCACTTCCCAGCAAATTAGGGACACTGTTGCTCCTGGGGTATCGGCGAGGACCATTCGCAACCGTCTCCATGAAGCTGGGCTACGGTCCCGCACACCGTTAGGCCGTCTTCCGCTCACGCCCCAACACCGTGCAGCCCGCCTCCAGTGGTGTCGCGACAGGCGTGAATGGAGGGACGAATGGAGACGTGTCGTCTTCAGCGATGAGAGTCGCTTCTGCCTTGGTGCCAATGATGGTCGTATGCGTGTTTGGCGCCGTGCAGGTGAGCGCCACAATCAGGACTGCATACGACCGAGGCACACAGGGCCAACACCCGGCATCATGTGTGGGGAGCGATCTCCTACACTGGCCGTACACCACTGGTGATCGTCGAGGGGACACTGAATAGTGCACGGTACATCCAAACCGTCATCGAACCCATCGTTCTACCATTCATAGACCGGCAAGGGAACTTGCTGTTCCAACAGGACAATGCACGTCCGCATGTATCCCGTGCCACCCAACGTGCTCTAGAAGGTGTAAGTCAACTACCCTGGCCAGCAAGATCTCCGGATCTGTCCCCCATTGAGCATGTTTGGGACTGGATGAAGCGTCGTCTCACGCGGTCTGCACGTCCAGCACGAACGCTGGTCCAACTGAGGCACCAGGTGGAAATGGCATGGCAAGCCGTTCCACAGGACTACATCCAGCATCTCTACGATCATCTCCATGGGAGAATAGCAGCCTGCATTGCTGCGAAAGGTGGATATACACTGTACTAGTGCCGACATTGTGCATGCTCTGTTGCCTGTGTCTATGTGCCTGTGGTTCTGTCAGTGTGATCATGTGATGTATCTGACCCCAGGAATGTGTCAATAAAGTTTCCCCTTCCTGGGACAATGAATTCACGGTGTTCTTATTTCAATTTCCAGGAGTGTACTATAGCTATTCGGCATATACTGTTAGTTCTTCAGTTACAGAATTTTATTGCAAGTTAAATGCTAAACAAATTAGTGATACAGGATATCTAAACCGAAATGACCAACTTTCAATTTGCTCCCATTACAACATTAAATGAAATAAACACATTTTCCTATTAAAAACAAGATTTATGTAAGCTTTCGGTATTTAAAAAAATTACAGCATCAAATCAATACACTCCACGTGAGCCCCTGCGGTGCCGTGAAGAATGTCTTGTCTCACTTCAGTTTTCATCTCCGGAGGGATGGTACTGATTACTTCCTCAATGTGAATTCTGAGATATTAAAGGTCGCACTGCATCGGTGAACACCCTGTTCTTCACGTAGCACCAGATTCAAGAATTACAATGGTGTTATGTCAGAAGAACGTGGAGACCAATTCATGGATACATTTCGACCAATCCATCTTCCTGGAAATGTTCGATTCAGAGTTCTCCGACCATAAAAGACCAGTGAGGTGGAGCCCCATCTTGTTGAAAAACAGAGTTTGAGTGCAAGTTTACAACCTGGGCAAAAACAAATATTTCCTGTGACAGTCTCCTCAGCTAAGAAGAACGATTCAGTTATCTTGTGGCACATGAGGCCACACCAAACGTTTATCTCGCACCTTTTCCCTGATACTGTTTAGATCTATGACTCCCAAATGTGAATGTTCCAGAGACATCGAATGCGGCCTCATCTGAAAACATTACGCTTAACAACAAAAAGAGGATTCCAGTACATTCCTTTAAGCGTTTTACATGCAAATCGATATCGCCGACACTTGTCATCGGGCTTTGTGGCCTGCAGAATCTGTACCATGTGTAATTACAGAGGCTACCGCTCTTTTTAAGGCTGTTACGAATAGAAACCCTTTTCGGCTGAAGTTCCCGTGTAGCCTGACAATTTGCGTGGACGTCTTTGGAACACATGGCGGATATTCTCAACTTGTTCTTCCGAGACACACCGACACCTTGCATGCCGCTTCAGAAAGCTGCCAGTGTTCAGAAACTGGATGTATCATTCTTTTATCCTCTTGGCATCTGGTGCTACTTTCTTTAAACAGAACCATAACAAGGGGCTGAAGCTCTGCCTTCCAAAGCATAGTTTGAGCATTAGACAGACAACAAAGAAACAATGACAACGTAGACAAAAATTAGGCAAAAACTAATTAGGTCCTTCTGCACCAAAATAACTAGTCAGTCTAAAAACAGAAAGAGATTAATTACTCTTAAACTGCTTCACAATAGGGGAATTCGGTGTAGACGTCCTCTATAAAGCCGTACTTCGTCGGCCGTACACCATCTTGTACCTTGAAACACAAGTAGGTCTTTTACCATGGAACACGGGATTTTCAAAATTAACGTAGTTTCGTTAATGCTTTAACAATTGTGTATGTCTTTAAATTGGAAATTTATCTTAGTTTCCAGTAGAGTCAGTTTGTAATACTTCTGCGTAAACATTAAACATTTGTTACAGAGTTCCGTCTGGAGGCGACAGTCTGAGGAGTGTCCCAAGTTAGGACATTTTTCCCTACGTAACTCCTTTCATGTAGTTCGTCCTCTTTTCAATTTGATCATCCATTCCTAAAATAAATATGTAAGAACTTGTAGCGAAATTTTACTAGGTAGTGTGCAGTCTAAGGTCTTATGGCGGTACTTGTGGTGGCTAAACGTTTTTCCAATGTTTTATTTGCTAGTTTAGAAATATGGTCATGCTGATCGGAACCGTCTATATACGTTTGAGATCTAAGACTTTTGTTTAATTTTACAACTTTTAAACTTTTTGTCACATTGTGCGTCAACTTTCATCGATATCTGTTGGCTTAATATAGTCAGAACTATGTTGCATATATTTACTTTGTTTTCGGTTTGGTGTTGCATTAAATAAACAATCGAAACATTTGGATTCTGATTTGACGTCAATGAGATTCTTTTGCTTGCCACTTTTCATATCATGTTCATATTACATAAACTAATTGATCATTTTTGAACAGTAAAATACTGAATAGTCACAGACTGGTTAACATGTTTATCTGGTTTGATTCTTCGACATAAATTCATCAGTCACCAGTGATTCACTTTGTACGCATAACGTATACCACCTCACTCAGCCAACATTACGACTGTCTGCAGTCCTATAGGCCTTATGGCACGTGCGATATTAATCACAAAAGAGGCAAGAATACTGCATATAGTACGTATACACTGCCTGAAAGAAAATGTCAATGTCATTTCAGGCACTTAGACACTATCGCCGCGTATATAAATGATTGGAGTTGCAATATTTTTGACACATGTGCGTTATTGTTATGCATATTTATTGTTGTTCCCAGGCCTGGTAGTCTATATAAGATATGCGAGAAACGTCATTTTTTTAATAATTACTGCTAACAACACAGAAGTGCTGTGTACGCGTGTGAGACAGCGTTATCAGTACCTAGGCGTCAATCTGAGTCACCACTTTTCCGACTAGTCGAATCGTCCATTACCCATACATTTGTGTGATATGACCCCGTCTTGGCTGCATGGGAACACCAGATTAGGAGGACAACCACCTCTGGCCACGACAAAAAGGAACTCTCTATCGCACGTCAGGAACGTGCTAACTCCTTCACATCTGCAGCTGCCATCACAGAACAATAATAGACTCCCTGAAACCCCAGCGTCATCCCTCATCACTAGACGGAGCTGGACTAGGAAAGTATAGTATGATGCGTGGGTTACCATTACCACCACAATACAACAGGCTCCGTTCGGAGTGGTGCCGTAGTGCTGACGAATGGTGTCACAGTGTGCCATGCGATGAATCGTGCTTCTCCACTTCCATCGGCGACCTGGGAAGAAGTCTCATTCTTCGTTTTTTTGGAGTGGCACAGCGGTCGTACCCACCGCGTCATGGTATGAGAAGCCGTCGCGTATGACCTCGTATCATGGTTGATAGTGATTGAGGGCACTATGGCGGCATAGCGGTACTTCATAAACACCCTGCGCCTCAAGTGGTGCCATTTCTTAACAGGATATTGCTCGTCATCACATGACAAGTGTCTCTAGGAACTATGTGATACTGAGGCACTCCTGTGGCCAGCGAGAGCCACAGATCTGTCCATGATGTTACTTATAATCCGTCTTGATTGCAATATTTTTTTTATTCATATGACGGGTTTCGGTTCGTTCAGAACGATCTTCAGATCTGTAACGATGATGATACTAATTTACTATTTCACGGAAGCAAATCGTTTTCATCCTATCTAATCAACATCAAATGTACCAGAACGTACCTGATATTTCAGTTACAGGGGTAACCCGTCCAAATCCAGCAACTTTCACATGCTGCGTAACATAAAATTGCTTGGCAGAATGCACGTCATTTGTATTAATTATAACACTATTACCGACAGGTGGCGTCTGGTACATTTGTTATATTCCCTTTGCACATACCGTATTCAATAGATTTTTTTTACTAACTTTTATCTCCAAAAATACTTAATTAAAATATGTAGATGTCAAGGTTAAAATCTGTAGTTATCAAAATTAAAAAACAGTAAAAATATCATTTTTATACGATCTAAAAAACATAGGGCGATTTAAATATCTATGGCGTTGGTGTGGACCTGTTTTCCTCTACGGTCTGCTTCCGTGGTTCCCGCCATTTCGGTGTTGTGCCGCGATCCGTTCAGTCGTCTGACGTCCATCGCTGTGGGCTGCACGCATCTTCCGGCATCTGTTATCAATGAGCGCTCTTGTCACCCACCGCGATACAAATGGACATATTTTACTTCGATGGTATACAGGCTACTAAGATTGCCACTAAGCCAACAGGAAGTAGAAAAGGAGCTAAGCATTTTAAAACAAGTGGCCGTAGCGAACGGGTATACGTGTAAGCAGGTGATGAATATTTATAGGAAGATAAAGATGAGGCAAATGAAGCAAACAGAAGGAAGTCAAGTCGCAGTTAAGAGGAACAACAAGAAGAAAAAATATGTGCCTCTCACTTACAGTGGAAGAATTACAGATAAGATTGAAAGATGCTTTCGTAAATCCGACGTTAAAATAGGGTTCCGAACAAATAACACGTTAAAATTGAAGCTCCGGCACGAAATATGTAATAGTAGGAATAAATTTCACGATTCAGGTGTATATAAGAACAAATGTAATGACTGCTGTAAACAATATATAGGGCAGACTGGTAGGAACTTTGAAACCAGATTCAGGGAGCACACCTACTCTCAAAACAAAACAGCTTTTGGGGCGTATATGGCTGCCACAAAGCACTCAGTCACGAACATTGAACACAATTTAGACATCCTGCATAGAGCTCATAAGGGACGGTTTCTTAACATTTTGGAAGAAATTGAAATATGCCCCCACAAAAATAAAGATCCGGATTTAATCCTCAACGAGCAAAGCGAATTCAAGCATAACGCGTATTTTAGCATTTATGACGACTTACTAAGATGACAACTGTTACATGTGGAGATCCAGGCCGAGGGATGAGAGATGGCGCGTGGTGGAGATGCCGGAAGACGCGTGCAGCGCCTGGCGTCTTTGACGGGCCCTCCTGCGCGGCCCTCTTGCCCACGGCGATGGACGTCAGACGACTGAGCGGATCTCGGCACAATACCGAAATGGCGGGAACCACGGAAGCAGACCGTAGAGGAAAACAGGTCGACACCAACGCCATAGATATATAAATCGCCCTATGTTTTTTAGATCGTATAAAAATGATATTTTTACTGTTTTTTTAATTTTGATAACTACAGATTTTAACCTTGACATCTACATATTTTAATTAAGTATTTTTGGAGATAAAAGTTAGTAAAAAAAAAATCTACTGAATACGGTATGTGCAAAGGGAATGTAACAAATGTACCAGACGCCACCTGTCGGTAATAGTGTTATAATTAATATAAATGACGTGCATTCTGCCAAGCAATTTTATGTTACGCAGCATGTGAAAGTTGCTGGATTTGGACGGGTTACCCCTGTAACTGAAATATCAGGTACGTTCTGGTACATTTGATGTTGATTAGATAGGATGAAAACGATTTGCTTCCGTGAAATAGTAAATTAGTATCATCATCGTTACAGATCTGAAGACGGTTCTGAACGAACCGAAACCGGTCATATGAATAAAAAATTTTACAATCAGGACGGATTATAAGTAACATTATACAATAACTGATTGCTGCTATCCCATCAGACATTATGTCTGTTTTTGCAAAATCTGTCCCTGATGATACATATTTGTGATGAGATCAGACGGCAACTCCAACGCAGTACCATCAGTAGCCAGGACCTGTTACAATAATTGTCGGCCATCTTGCCTGAGGACAGGGAATACGACTTCATTGCAACCTTCTCAACCCAATAAGTGTATGCATCCAGGCTATAGGATAATGCTAATTCAAACTGACAAGCAGGCTCATACTGCCTAGTTCTTTGTATGTCTGACGCGATTTTGTTATCACTGAATTAACATCACATACTCCTGCATTTCGTCATTTCACTTTCTTGTCAGGCAGTGTAATTTTTTTCAGAAGAGCAGAAATAACTGAGAATCAACGAGGTAGCTTTTGCAATGTTAGTTTCCTGATCAAGCATGCCTTTCTGTAGAAGGTTGTCACGCTGAAAAAAAGGCGAAGCTGCGTATGTAAACGCAGAGACTGCAGCAACAAGTTGGTAGCACGAAATAATGACAGAGATACGCAACGATTAAATTAGTATGCAAAAACTGACACCGATCCGATGCAAACAGGCGTCCGCGTTGTTTCCTGAAATGTCCCGGATGGCTTCATCGGAGGCAGCGGCGCTTGTCCACCCGTGCCAGTGAGACGGCTGCCGCAGCAGACGCGGACGCTGTTTGACGTACGGCTATGGGCCCGGAACGCTATTTGCAGCGGCACGGCGCGGCGTCCTGATCGCCAGTAATAACGTTAGCCCGGCAGCAGACTGCCTGCGTCAGTCGGTGTTTAAAAGCTTCCGGCCCCGGCTGCCGGGAATTCGCGGGGAAAGCGAATTAGCGCGAGTGCTCCGTGCAGCACCGGCGCAGATGCGATTACGCTACCCGGCGGGCTTACGCGCGCTGTGGGTTGCCGTATTGACAGGCGCACGTGCGGCTCCATCCCGTCGCCCGGCTGGCCGCTGGAATTTGCGGCGATGGGCTGCCGATGAGTCGCCGGGCAGTAGCAGGGCGACTCTGCAGTAATCCCGCTGTCATCCGGCGGATGGCACATAGCAGAGTCCGAGTTATCGTCAACGTCGCAGTGAGCTGATATTGTTAAATGAAAACAGAGAAAGCGTCTTCTCCACCTGGTTACCTCACGTTCCACTACATGTACATCGAAAAGCCTCTCTGTCGCTCTCTTCACCCATACTTCCCAGATTACCCATCATCTGGTGATATTAACTACTTAATTAGTATCTAATTCTTGCACTTTCACTCTATTATCTATATTAAATACACCATCAGCTTGTGATGATGACTGGCCTTTGCGTCATCCTCTGCCCACATTATAAGACACGGTATGGAGGGATATCAGGTCTGCAAATTATTGTCACAATCGTTTTAGGCTTGGGCCCGCACTTATCATTCGAGTAACTCCTGAATTAGCTTATTTTATCACAATAAGCTTATCACAACGCTATGATGGTTCGGCCAATTAGTGGCCATCATCAGAATGACAGGGCACGCTACAAGCAATTACGTACAATTTCCGCTGAGTTGCCAATAGCGTTGATAATGCAAAGAAAACGATACATTTGTACCTGCTAGTCGTCCGTGGTCTAGGGGTAGCGGCTTTGATTCACAATCAAAACGTCTTCGGTCCCGGGTTCGATCCCCGCCATTGCCTGAATTTTGATAAATAATCACCATTGTCGGCCGAAGACTTCCGGCCTCATTCTGCCAACGGCCTTGTCAAAGAGGGCGGAGAGCGGATAGAGGTTCAGGGCACTCTCTTGTCCTAGGGGTGGGAAATTGCCCCTAAAGGCGGAAGAATGAGCAATGATCAACGACATGAGGATGCAGAAGGCAATGGAAACCACTGCATTAAAGACACGTAGCGTGTATCCACAGGACATGTGACCTGTAATTGAAGAAGTGTCATGATGATCTCTCCATTGGCAAAAGATTCCGGAATAGACCCCATTCGGATCTCCGGGAGGGGACTGCCAAGGGGGAGGTTACCATGAGAAAAAGATTGAATAATCAACGAAAGAACAACGTTCTACGAGTCGGGGCGTGGAATGTCAGAAGCTTGAACGTGGTAGGGAAACTAGAAAATCTGAAAAGGGAAATGCAAAGGCTCAATCTAGATATAGTAAGGGTCCGTGAAGTGAGTGGAAGGAAGACAAGGATTTCTGGTCAGATGAGTATCGGGTAATATCAACAGCAGCAGAAAATGGTATAACAGGTGTAGGATTCGTTATGAATGGGAAGGTAGGGCAGAGGGTGTGTTACTGTGAACAGTTCAGTGACCGGGTTGTTCTAATCAGAATCGACAGCAGACCAACACTGACAACGATAGTTCAGGTATACATGCCGACGTCGCAAGCTGAAGATGAACAGATATTGAAAGGGTAATGCAGTATGTAAAGGGGGACGAAAATCTAATAGTCATGGGCGACTCGAATGATGTTGTAGGGGAAGGAGTAGAAGAAAAGGTTACAGGAAAATATGGGCTTGGGACAAGGAATGAAAGAGGAGAAAGACTAATTGAGTTCTGTAGCAAGTTTCAGCTAGTAATAGCGAATACCCTGTTCAAAGAATCACAAGAGGAGGAGGTATATTGGAAAAGGCCGGGAGATACGCGAAGATTTCAATTAGATTACATCATGGTCAGACAGAGATTCCGAAATCAGATATTGGATTGTAAGGCGTACCCAGGAGCAGATATAGACTCAGATCACAATATAGTAGTGATGAAGAGTAGGCTGAAGTTCAAGACATTAGTCAGGAAGAATCAATACTCAAAGAAGTGGGATACGGAAGTACTAGGGAATGACGAGATACGTTTGAAGTTCTCTAAAGCTATAGATACAGCAATAAGGAATAGCGCAGTAGGCAGTACAGTTGAAGAGGAATGGACATCTCTAAAAAGGGCCATCACAGAAGTTGGGAAGGAAAACATAGGTATAATGAAGGTAGCTGCGATGAAACCATGGGTAACGGAAGAAATACTTCAGTTGATTGATGAAAAGAGGAAGTACAAACATGATCCGGGAAAATCAGGAATACAGAAATACAAGTCGCTGAGGAATGAAATAAATAGGAAGTGCAGGGAAGCTAAGACGAAATGTGAAGACATCGAAAAAGATATGATTGTCGGAAGGACAGACTCAGCGTACAGGAAAGTCAAAACAACCTTTGGTGACATTAAAAGCAACGGTGGTAACATTAAGAGTGCAACGGGAATTACACTGTTAAATGCAGAGGAGAAAGCAGATAGGTGGAAAGAATGCATTGAAAGCCTCTATGAGGGTGAAGATTTGTCTGGTGTGATAGAAGAAGAAACAAGAGTCGATTTAGAAGAGATAGGGGATCCAGTATTAGAATCGGAATTTAAAAGAGCTTTGGAGGACTTAACGGTCAAATAAGGCAGAAGGGATAGATAACATTCCATCAGAATCTCTAAAATCATTGGGGGAAGTGGCAACAAAACGACTATTCACGTTGGTGTGTAGAATATATGAGTCTGGCGACATACCATCTGACTTTCGGAAAAGCATCATCCACACAATTCCGAAGACGACAAGAGCTGACAAGTGCGAGAATTATCGCACAATCAGCTTAACAGCTCATGCATCGAAGCTGCTTACAAGAATAATATACAGAAGAACGGAAAAGAAAATTGAGAACGCGCTAGGTGACGATCAGTTTGGCTTTAGGAAAAGTAAAGGGACGAGAGAGACAATTCTAACGTTACGGCTAATAATGGAAGCAAGGCTAAAGAAAAATCAAGACACTTTCATAGGATTTGTCGACCTGGAAAAAGCGTTCGACAATATAAAATGGTGCAAGCTGTTCGAGATTCTGAAAAAAGTAGGAGTAAGCTATAGGGAGAGACGGGTCATATACAATATGTACAACAACCAAGAGGGAATAATAAGAGTGGACGATCAAGAACGAAGTGCTCGTATTAAGAAGGGTGTAAGACAAGGCTGTAGCCTTTCGCCCCTACTCTTCAATCTGTACATCGAGGAAGCAATGATGGAAATGAAAGATAGGTTCAAGAGTGGAATTAAAATACAAGGTGAAAGGATATCAATGATACGATTCGCTGATGACATTGCTATCCTGAGTGAAAGTGACGAAGAATTAAATGATCTGCTGAACGGAATGAACAGTCTAATGAGTACACAGTATGGTTTGAGAGTAAATCGGAGACAGACGAAGGTAATGAGAAATAGTAGAAATGAGAACAGCGAGAAACTTATCAGGATTGATGGTCACGAAGTCAATGAAGTTAAGGAATTCTGCTACCTAGGCAGTAAAATAACCAATGACGGATGGAGCAAGAAGTACATCAAAAGCAGACTCGCTATGGCAAAAAAAGGCATTTCTGGCCAAGAGAATTCTACTAATATCAAATACCGGCCTTAATTTGAGGAAGAAATTTCTGAGGAGGTACGTCTGGAGTACAGCATTGTATGGCAGTGAAACATGGACTGTGGGAAAACCGGAACAGAAGGAATCGAAGCATTAGAGATGTAGCGCTATAGACGAATGTTGAAAATTAGGTGGAGTGATAAGGTAAGGAATGAGGAGGTGCTACGCAGAATCGGAGAGGAAAGGAATATGTGGAAAACACTGATAAGGAGAAGGGACAGGATGATAGGACATCTGCTACATGAGGGAATGACTCCCATGGTACTAGAGGGAGCTGTAGAGGGCAAAAACTGTAAAGGAAGACAGAGTAAGGAATACGTCAAGCAAATAATTGAGGACATAGGTTGCAAGTGCTACTCTGAGATGAAGAGGTTAGCACAGGAAAGTACACTGATGACCAAAAAAAAAAGTCGTCCTACCACACTTCAGGACTTCAGCTAACTACCGTCCAGTTTCTGCATTTGTATGACTAGTCTATAATTCGCACTTAAGTCTTTGGTAAGGGGATTACATAACGAGTTTCACTCCGTTTCTCGCCCATTGCACTCTCTAACAGCGCTTGGTAGCAGTGAACACCTAGATTTTTTGTACGTGTGCTCTGATTCCTATCATTTTTCCCTATGCACTTGTAGGTAGGAATCTGAAAATTTTGTTTTCGGGGGAGCATATTGGTGACTAAAATTTCGTGGAAAGATCTTGTAGCAACGAAAAGCACCCTTGTTTTGAAATCTGGGACCCCAACTCGAGTATTATACACTGTAAGGCCAAAGAAACTGTACACCTGCCTAATATCATGCAAGGCCTCTCGAGCACGCAGAAGTGGCGCAGCAGGACCTGGCATGGACTCGACTAATGTCTGAAGTAGTGCTGGAGGGAATTCACACTACCAACACTGCGGAGCTGTTCGTAAGAGTACGTGGAGATCTCTTCTGAACAGCATGTTGCAAGGCATCCCAGATATGGTAAATAATGTTCATATCTGGGGAATTTTAAACTCAGAAGAGTGTTCCTGGAGCCACTCTGTTGGAATTCTGGACGTTGGGGGTGTCGCATTGTCCTGCTGGAATTGGCCAAGTCCGTCGGAATGCGCAATGGACATAAATGGATTCAGGTGACCAGTCAGGATACTTACGTACATGTCACCTGTCAGAACCGTATCTAGACGTATCAGGGGCGCCGTATCACGCCATCTGCACAGGCCTCACACCTTTATAGAGCCTCCACCAGCTTGACCAGTCCCTTGCTGTCATGCAGGGTCCATGGATTCATGAGGTTTTGGCTATACCCGTACGCGTCCATCCGCTCGACACTATGTGAAACGAGACTCGTCCGACCAGGCAATATGTCATCAACAGTCCAATGTCAGTGTTGCAGTGACCAGGCGAGGTGAAAGGCTTTGTGTCGTGCAGTCATGAAAGGTACAGGAGTGGGCCTTCGGCTCCGAAAGTCCATATCGATGATGTTTCGTTGAATGTTTGGCACGCCGACACTTGTTGATGGCCCAGCGTAGAAATTTGCAGCTATTTGCGGAAGGGTTACACTTCTGTCACTTACACTTCTGTCACGCTGAACGATTCTCTTCAGTCGTCGTTGGTCTCGATCTTACTGGATCTTTTCCGGCATCAATAATGTCGGAGATTTGATGTTCTACCGGAATCCTGGTATTCACGGTACTCTCGTGAAACGATCGTACGGGAAAATCCCCTCTTCATCTCTGCCTCGGAGATGCTGTGTCCCATTGCTCATCCGCCGACTATAATACCACGTTCAAACTCACTTAAATCTTGATAACCCTCCACTTGTTGTCTCCTATATGCGTTGCCGACCTCAGGGCCGTATTCTGCCTGTTTACATATCTCTGTTTTTGAATACTCATGCCTATTCCACTTTATTTGGCGCTTCAGTATATTTGTGATATTTACTTCTTTTTTTCCCGTTAATACAAAACGAGCTGCCGTTCTTCGAACTCTTTCGACGCCTTCAATATTATACATGGAAATGCTGCGACAACAAGAAGACGGACAAATGCAGTGTAGTCAGTATGTTTAATAGATGTAGAGCACCTTCCAACAGTTGTGCAAATGAAGTGCTGTTTTTGGTTGGTCTTCTCCACAAACATTTTGTCGAATGGTTCGAATTGAAGTTGTTAGTAATGGTAATACCTAGATATTTAGTTGAATCGGCAACTTTTAATATGTTTGGTGTATCCTGTAACCGAAATTTTATTGATCATTTTAGTAGGTAAATGTGTTGTACCTGGAAGACAGTGTAACTAAAAATTCATGTTACTCCCTGGTCGTTGTTTCATTCTAGTGACCGAGTTTAGAGTCTTATGAAGAAACGCAAACAAGAGCCCGCCAAAAACGATTTCCCGGCTTTCCCTATTGTTTTTGTTGTTGTGAGACTTGAGGTTGTGTTTTGTGGGAATTTATGACGAGGATATTGTTAATTGTTTAATTACAGGCTCTAAGGTGAGTGAAACTATGCGTATTTTAAAAACAAGCTACATTACATTTCGACAGTTACGGCATATTTCGTCAGTCACTCACTGTCTTAGACCTTGCAACGGAAGATCTTTATACTATGCAACACCTTTCATTTGTCAATGAACTATCTCTATAGTTCATTAAGAATGTTCCCTGTATAGAATCTGGAAATTTGTTTTAGTTACCAATATTTCCCATTACAAAAATTTTTAACTTTTAACTAGTTTTTGATCATACTTCTTGATTTCACTTTCGGGTTACTAGCTTAGCGCCCACTGCTTCACTTGCGTTGACTGTATGGTCTTCACATTTTTTTGTTTTATTTAATCAGATTTCGATGTTATTACGTCCATTGCTAATGTGCAAATCAATGCACTGTGAAAACAGTGTAAAACCAAATACCAGTTTGGGCTATTCTAGCTTCAATATTGCCTAAATGGCGACATATTTTCCACAAACCTTCCACCCCGTACTTATCCACCTTAAGAGCGTAATTTAAAAAAAATCCCTTCTCAAGTGATGCATACGTTTTAATGTCAACACCTTCTCCAAATTTAAAGTTTGTATTCTTAGTGGTTTGGGCTGGGCGGTGATTAGTCAGTGAATGAGTCAAGCCCTACTTCACCCTTTAAGAGTCGAATTTCCAAGAACAGTGAAACACATATTTCTTTATGATAATTACTGAAGCTGATGGAATGAATTAAAATTTGTGCCACAGCTGGGACTTTAACCGAGGTCTCATTGCTTACGAGACAGGTGTGGTGGTCATTACACCATGATAGCTGTCTTGGTAAAAGCCTTGCACGGACTACCCTATCCCAGTTCCCTCTCTAACACGAACTTCACATTTTCAGCTTATTCTCCCTTTCTTAACTTTTCACTACTGCTGAGGCTCTCCCGTAGTATCATAGCACCTCAGCTTCGGACGTAATGGAGGAATCCTGCCAATATTTCATGCGTAGGTGAGCTAAATATGTGCACATTATCAAGATCTCATCAAGACGTCTTGAAGCAGCATGTGATTTCTGCTTTGGATGAGCGCAACTGTGTGGAAAACGCCGGTTTCATGCAAAATGGGACTACAGCTCATGTCACTCACCAACTGAAAGATCTGCTTAAAGCAACTTCCCGCCAACCTGTTATCTCCAGAGGTTTTCCAAATTCGTGGCCTGCAAGATCAACTTATTTGTATCCACGTGACTCGGTTCTGGGGATATGTAAAATAAGGCGTTTGCCCCGCACACGTTCGGTCTCAACCTCATCTGCAAGCCAGTAATAAGGATACGTTGCTCAGATTCAACCGGAAATGCTGCGTGCAACTGTTGATCACGTCCTTATACGAGTGCACCTTCTCGTCGACGTCTTCGGTGCTGATACAAAACGCAACAAACTGTATAAGCGGCGGTTAATAATAAAACCAACATTATTCCGTTCTCAGTTGTTTGACCTTACCTGCCTGTTTCTACCCCACTGCATATGGAAACATTTCTATACGTCTTCCTTGCCCTTGATGCCCAAATGTGGAACTAATTTCTTTCCCAGCATAAATCGATTCCTCACTAGCGCATTAGCATGTCTACTAAGTTTCGCTGTCATAGATTATTACAATTAACACTGGACCTACATCAGTGGCCGCATTGTAATTGTAACCTCCCAGTACGTCGAAAACGGGGCGTTGTAATAGGACACATACGACAGACACTCATAGACGTCAAAAATCCTAGGTGTCGACGAAGTTTAGGATACATAGCACAAATGAAGACGATGCTACTCTGATATGAAGAGGCGGGTACAGGAGTAAAAATCGAGCGAATGCTCCAAACCAGTCACAACTCTTGATCTCCCAAAAGAGCTATCACAGCAACGATTAAGACGTCAGCTATTTCTGACGGATATCTGAAAATCACACCCAGTAAAAATCACAGCCGGCCAGAAATCTGTGAAATTCACACCCAGTTTTGCTGGAAGCTACCTTCTCAAGGGCAGAGCCTACCTGCGCCCCCGGGAGTTGTCATCCACCGGGAACGATCCCTGTGCGGCACGGCCGACCTGCACTCGGGAACTCCTCCTCCACTCAAGTGACTGACCGCTTGGCTAGTGACTGTCAGTGGGAGTCTAACTTTCGGAGTGTTCAGCTCGTTCGCCATGTGTCTCTGTGTGAACTATCAACAACCACCCATGGTAAAACATGAGCGCGTTGTAATGGTTTCTCGTACATCTTAAAGAGAACCAAAACAAATGAGACTGTGGTACGGCGCTGTTCGAAACACAGAACAACATATTGACGAGGGATACTTAAGATCAAAGACTGTATCGTACTTACCGCGCGACCGCTACGGTCGCAGGTTCGAATCCTGCCTCGGCCGTGGATGTGTGTGATGTCCTTAGGTTAGTTATGTTTAAGTAGTTTTAAGTTCTAGGGGACTGCTGACCTCAGAAGTTAAGTCCCATACTGCTCAGATCCATTTGAACCATTTTAAAAATCGTATCTCTTCTCGTTGTCATAAGCATACTTTAAAATAAACATAAAAAACTATGGCTCATAACTAAGGATGGTATAATATGTATATGTGATGTAAAGTACTGAAACATCCCCTTTGAACAATTTATATAGGACTGTGCTTAAACTGACACACAATATTTTGTTAGCGCAACGCAATCTGACTTTCAAAATTCCCTGCAAAAGAATGGCCCTGACTAACATTAAACTATACCTTTCACAAATCACTTACCTCACAAAAATCTTCGCTGCTCAAGCTACTGCAATACAGCAAGCGCCACTACTGCCAGCTAAATAAAAGATTCAAACTACTAAAGGCACTAACTACTGATAGGGATAGTTAGCAAAATGAAAGATATTAATAGAGAACAAACAATGTATTTACCTTGATATCATCAGATGCAAATATAGCAGTTCATGACAAATTTCAAAACTCCGCCATCTCTCTCCCCACATCCACCACTGCTGGCGGCTCACCTCCAACTGCCCAATGCTACGCGCTGTTCACAGCCAGCTGCCTAACACTACAATGGCGAGTATTACAACAATGCAAAGCAGACACAGACTGCCCACAGCACAGCCAGTGATTGTCATACAGAGGTGGCGTTACCAATAAAAAACCTAAACAGCCTACTTACATAGAGAAAACATAAACAGCCTACTTACAGTACATAACATGTGTTGTCGCATAATTTGCGAAGATGAAAGCACCCTGTATAAGCGCTGGGCATATGTAGCGCTAGGTATGACGCGAGAAGCCATGTACAACTAATTTCACCTACATTCGTGCCTAACTCTGGATTTTTAGTTAATATGACAACGAGTCTTTGATACATTACATGTGCCATATGTTGATCCACGACTGTGGACCATATTTTACATTACGTTTATTTTAATGTGTTCTTTGTGAAGTAGAAATGGTTACATCTTCAAATTCTGTGTTTGTAAATTGGTTTCTCTGTTTTCGATGCAGTCTCTGAAGATATAGTATCACCTAACCGAAAAAATGATTTCATAACAAGTAATGTGGCACTACGAATCTTAATCGATCATCACTAGTCCCCTTCACCTGTACACCACGTAAGGGTACGTTTACACGGACTGTAAAAATTGGCTATTGCTGACAATATAGACCGACAGTGTTGTCTGGCAACGTCTCGGCCACACGAATTACAGCCAATTGTACGACAACATTGCCGGCCAGTGTTGCCCGGCAATGTTTGCAGAGACACATTTACGGACCAAATTTGTTTACATGAGCCACGCAATGGCCGCGTAATAAACAAAAGCAAGATAGTGGATCTGAGTGGAACTCTTCCAACATCTGCTTTCTACAAGGAAAAAAATTAGCAAGAACAAAAGGAATAGGGCATCATCGATGCGTTCTTTTTTAAAGCAGGCGAACTGCTTCCGAAACCTTAGCTTGGGCTCCGGCCGGGGTGGCCGAGCGGTTATAGGCGCTACAGTCTGGAACCGCGTGACCGCTGCGGTCTCTGGTTCGAATCCTGCCTCGGGCATGGATGTGTGTGATGTCCTTAGGTTAGTTAGGTTTACGTAGTTCTAAGTTCTAGGGGACTGATGACCTCAGAAGTCCCATAGTCCTCAGCCACTTGAACCATTTGAGCCTTACCTTGGGACTGGGAACATACCTTTTCCAGAATGCTGAAATCCGATTTCAAATATATCGTTTAAAAGTAATTCGTCGGAAAATTCGTAAAACCAATACCGCTATTATCTACTGCATCCGAGTTGGAACCGTTCGTTTTCGGCTAGTGGGGGTTGATTCAAATGTCTGTTATTCCTCTCTCAAGAGATGAAAAAAATACATTTTTAAAAGTTTACACCAGAGCTGCTAGATATTTAGTGTTGGCTGACAAGTTTCGGGCTTTGAATATTTTCAGTTGCCACCCGTTACAGAGAATAAAATTTGTAATGAGTCGATGCGTCGAATGTGGGTAATAAATGTAGCCTATCAGTAATAGTATGGTTCATATGGCAACTATTATTTTGCATTTGGGATGTATTTGGTGTGGATAGTTCTATTTGTGTCATAACACTTACACGTATCTTAGATTTTAGTTAAAATAAGTCACAATTGTAATGCACATTACTATATTATGTTAACATATCTGCATAACATATATTTTCATTAATTATTGTGTCTTCATTACCCAGCATGATGTGATTCACGTGACAACGATAATTTATATTCAACGGAGAAGTTCTTCAATGAACTACACTGTGCGGCACACACGTTTATTTATCGTAAATATTATCATAATTTTGACAGATGTTGATGACGTGAATTTTATTATGCCTTACATAATCTTTGATTTATTCAATTTACTTCGCGATTGTATTAAGATCAATGATTATATTCATCTAAGACAGTGTTCAATCACGTCACAGTTGTACAATAAATATTTCATTTCCTTTCAGCACTATTTGAAAGCAAAAATATTATTTAATTTGTATTTCAATCAAATATACACACAGTAATATTCTGCTGTTATAATTCTCACGGTATAGATTACGATTCATAAGCTGATTAAGGTACTCTTGAAGGTTTTTATGAATCGTTTGTAGTCGCTTATTTCATGATTACTGCAAGGTGAAGTGCCCTTCATATGATGATTATGGTGATATGGAAATTTTCTAAGATTTTTCTGCTGCACGATTCTGTTTGTTGAGTTAGCATTTGTTCTGAGAGCTTAGTCCTGTGAATAGATCTGTACAGATATTCCTCCTACCATGTACGTTTCTATGAATCGTTTGCATTCGCTTATTTCATGATTACTGCAAGGTGGAGTGCCTTTCATATAATGATTAAGGTGATACGGAAATTTTTTAAGATTTTTGTGCTGCACGATTCTGTTTGTTGAGTTAGCATTTGTTCTGGGAGCTTAGTCCTGTGAATAGATCTGTACAGGTATTTCTTCTACCATGTCCATCAATTGGCCTTTCACGAGATATGTAACGTCGTGAAATTTCTCTCAATATTTTCAGTGGAGTGGGTATTATTCTCTGAGGTGCGTGCTGAAAATTAAAAGGTTATTTTTGCTTCTGTTTATGTAATTTGTATATCTCGGTTTAAGGGGACCTGGAGTTCAACGGACTGCATATCCACTCCTCGCTTTCAATGCGTGTTACGCTTGATGTACAATGCGAAGGAAGTTGCGGTTTTGTACCAACAGTGAAGGACATTAACTGAAGCTGTGCAAGGAAAGTTATTTAATTATCTGTTAAAGTTTAAGAAATACATTCTGTATAATAGACGGTTCACTTTGGAGAAATTTTGTGAAATAGCTCAAATCATTGTGAAGATTCACGTAATGTCCTGAAAATGGAGTTTCAAGGAAATGAGAAAAGATTGTTCTCATTGTTTTTGACTCACCGTATGCCTCTTCCAGAGCATTGCAGCAGCATAATTCTTGCTCGCCAGCTGCTTCTTCATCCTCTGTACACTTTATCAGGAATTTTTTCCTTACTCTGGACCGTTTGAGCCTGACTTTTTCAACCCTTTTAGCTTCAACTACTTGCTGACAGTTTTTGACATTCAACAAAGCTATCATATTATTTCTGGTCGGGCACCTTATTTGTCCATTAATTTTGTCTTGCTTATTACACCATCACTGAAGCAGCATCCATTATACCTGAGTACTGGCCAGCTGGAGTGGCCGAGCGGTTCTGGGCGCTACTGTGTGGAACCGCGCGGCCGCTACGGTCGCAGGTTTGAACCATTTTTGAACCTGAGTGCTGTCAATCGAATCACTGTTTTTGGTACTCTTTGCCACACGCAACTGTTGAAACTCCCATTACGGTTTGGTGTATGGCCGTGTAGACATCTGCTAAGTAATTCTAACTCTGCAAGATCCCTGTATATTGGCTTTATTGTTTCCATGACTGTGGCAGGCAAGAAATGCTTTTGCTAATATTCCTTGCCTGTCGCACGAGCGTGGCTGGTTCGCAGACTTTTGTTCAAAGAGCGTTTAAGACCAAATCAACAATTGAATAGTAGATAAAAAATACATTTTTTGAAACGGGAGAAATTTGTCTTTCAGATGGTGACAAAAATATGTTTTCGAAAATTTCAGTCTTTTTCACGTCCAGCTCTCCTTAAACGTCCGTCTGTGTAACGTAGGCTTTGTTACATTCGTGTTTTTAACTGCCAGAATAATTATATGTTTTGGCTACTTTAAAAATGATGTTGTCGACTGTGTTTCTGTCAAAACTGCAATAATGCCGACAGTAAATAAGCCAGCGTAATCCAATGAGAGCAAATTCTCCACTGTATGTACGATATCGTTGTCACGTGGATCACATAATGCTGGGTAATGAGGGTACCACAATTATACACTCCTGGAAATGGAAAAAAGAACACATTGACACCGGTGTGTCAGACACACCATACTTGCTCCGGACACTGCGAGAGGGCTGTACAAGCAATGATCACACGCACGGCACAGCGGACACACCAGGAACCGCGGTGTTGGCCGTCGAATGGCGCTAGCTGCGCAGCATTTGTGCACCGCCGCCGTCAGTGTCAGCCAGTTTGCCGTGGCATACGGAGCTCCATCGCAGTCTTTAACACCGGTAGCATGCCGCGACAGCGTGGACGTGAACCGTATGTGCAGTTGACGGACTTTGAGCGAGGGCGTATAGTGGGCATGCGGGAGGCCGGGTGGACGTACCGCCGAATTGCTCAACACGTGGGACGTGAGGTCTCCACAGTACATCGATGTTGTCGCCAGTGGTCGGCGGAAGGTGCACGTGCCCGTCGACCTGGGACCGGACCGCAGCGACGCACGGATGCACGCCAAGACCGTAGGATCCTACGCAGTGCCGTAGGGGACCGCACCGCCACTTCCCAGCAAATTAGGGACACTGTTGCTCCTGGGGTATCGGCGAGGACCATTCGCAACCGTCTCCATGAAGCTGGGCTACGGTCCCGCACACCGTTAGGCCGTCTTCCGCTCACGCCCCAACATCGTGCAGCCAGCCTCCAGTGGTGTCGCGACAGGCGTGAATGGAGGGACGAATGGAGACGTGTCGTCTTTAGCGATGAGAGTCGCGTCTGCCTTGGTGCCAATGATGGTCGCATGCGTGTTTGGCGCCGTGCAGGTGAGCGCCACAATCAGGACTGCATACGACCGAGTCACACAGGGCCAACACCCGGCATCATGGTGTGGGGAGCGATCTCCTACACTGGCCGTACACCACTGGTGATCGTCGAGGGGACACAGAATAGTGCACGGTACATCCAAACCGTCATCGAACCCATCGTTCTACCATTCCTAGACCGGCAAGGGAACTTGCTGTTCCAACAGGACAATGCACGTCCGCATGTATCCCGTGCCACCCAACGTGCTCTAGAAGGTGTAAGTCAACTACCCTGGCCAGCAAGATCTCCGGATCTGCCCCCCATTGAGCATGTTTGGAACTGGATGAAGCGTCGTCTCACGCGGTCTGCACGTCCAGCACGAACGCTGGTTCAACTGAGGCGCCAGGTGGAAATGGCATGGCAAGCCGTTCAACAGGACTACATCCAGCATCTCTACGATCGTCTCCATGGGAGAATAGCAGCCTGCATTGCTGCGAAAGGTGGATATACACTGTACTAGTGCCGACATTGTGCGTGCTCTGTTGCCTGTGTCTATGTACCTGTGGTTCTGTCAGTGTGATCATGTGATGTATCTGACCCCAGGAATGTGTGAATAAAGTTTCCCCTTCCTGGGACAATGAATTCACGGTGTTCTTATTTCAATTTCCAGGAGTGTATATATTGCACATACATTAAAATAATAAGAGAGAGTCAGGTGTAACATCTTCGAACGCAGATATGAGAGACAGTTAAGTGTGGTGACATAAATAGAACTGTCCACACCAAACACATCCTAAATACAATCTACGTAAATAGTAACCATATGAACCATATTATTTATAACGCCTGTATCATCTACAATCAACGCATCCACATTTAACAGATCTTGTTCTGTGTAAGATGTGGCTTGTGAAAATGGGCGAAGTCCGAAACTAGTCAACCAACACTAAATAATTAATTAGCAGCTTTGATGTAAATGCTGAGAAAATGTCTATTCGTTCACATTTTTGAGCTGCATGACGCGATGCACTGAAAAATTTTCCATATGCTTCACGATACAAAGCATTTGCAATGCTTTGGTGGAAGGGCTCAAAGACTTCATTAAAGTAGTAGTTGACCAGGGTTATAGGGCGTGTAAAGTAATGTACACAACCAAAGCAATAAAATAATAACAGTCAGCAAATTGATGCCCGGTTAAAACGCACTATGAAGATTCAAATACGTTCAGCTTTTAATAACCGATGTAGGATAAAATTTCTGTTCAGTACTGCAGACCTATTAAAACGACAGCAGTGAGAACTCCCTTTATCAGAAAACGCTCTTTGCATACATTACTTTCTGCTGCTTCCGTTCTAGTTGTAGATGTATTTATCATGTTAATGGATTTCTCATTGGTTATCTCGTTTGCCGAATTTTACTTACCTCTAGCTGTTTCTGTATTTCTGTATACTTGAAGCAGTGGTTCGTGTAATTCACTAGACGAACCTAATCTCCAAGAACGAACAGCACTGTCGGCTGAGGAAGAAGAATACATGAATCGATACTACGAGTGAAAAGTAAACACATACAGACAAGAACTGAGACAGATATGGCCTGGGAATTGACGCGTTGCAGCAGTGTTGCTGGCAACACTATTGCGGCAACACAGTGCCGTAAAATAAGGCCTTTGGCTCTCCTACCTGAGGAGCGGCGTTTCTACCAGTCGGGCGGAGATCGAACGGAGAGATTAGAGGACGTTTCCTCGACCTTTTCTGGGTGCTAATTTCACTGGGTGCGAATTTCAGGACACCATTTCTGACGGACACGATGGAGGCAGCCGTTGAAAGATCGAGTTTGCGAGCTTGGATGTCGCCAGAGACTACAGTCGTATCTGAGGGAGCGCGGCGCAATTTTTAACGCCATTACAGTGATGCACTGAGACTGTTGGTCAGCACTTCGAATAGTTGCCTCCAGATTAATGCTGTAATGTGGGAGTTGTTTACGTAAGTAAAAAGGCGCTTCTCATACCGACTTCACTTGCTGAAGGCAGACTACTGAATTTAGGGCCGGTCGGAGTGGGCGAGCGGTTCTAGGCGCTACAGTCTGGAACCGCTCAACCGCTACGGTAGCAGGTTAGAATCCTGCCTCGGGCATGGATGTGTGTAATGTCCTTAGGTTAGTTAGGTTTAAGTAGTTCTGAGTTCTAGGGGACTGATGACCTCAGAAGTTAAGTCCCATAGTGCTCAGAGCCATTTTGAACTGAATTTAGAATTGTCTACCACGTATCTTATTTTGACCGCAAAGGTTTGGACCATGCTGTTTGTACGCACCATTTTTATTTCCACTTGCTGTTCGATGTAAGTCGAAACGCCTGATCTCTCAGGACGGGTCGTTTTTGGCCTCTTAGGCACAGAGCCTGGAGCAACCAAGCAGACCATCACCAATCCCTGAGTCTATGTGTCCGTCAAATGGAGGCGCGTTATTTCTATTGCTTGTTTTCCATTTTACCTTGCTAAAGCACCATTTTACTTGAGTAAAATAATATAACTGTTTCATGAAATGGATATTTGTAAATACGTCTTTTGATAATTTGGAGAAAAAATAAATGAAAGATGGCGTAGGTGATATACGTTAGAGCTGCCACCTTGGTATCTGCACTTAAATACCTCTGTATTTCTGTGCGGCTGGCCCCGGCGGAGGTTCGAGTCCTCCCTCGGACATGGGTGTGTGTGTTTGTCCTTAGAATAATTTAGGTTAAGTAGGGTGTAAGCTTAGGGACTGATGACCTTAGCAGTCAAGTCCCATAATATTTCACACACATTTGAACATTTGAGCCTCGGTATTTATTACTGAGCCATTTATTTCCAGATACCATAGTTGATTATGTTTTAGCAGTAGGACACCTTGATTAAGCTATATCCTGCTTGTTTGTTGTAATATACGTGGAACTAAGGTTATATACTGGTTTATAGCGCCTTAGATGATATTACATCGACACTGATAAAAATTCATAGTGACCTTTCGGTATGATCGATCTCTACTAGCCTGATGTATCTACATGCAGTGTATCTGCTGGCACTGTTGTCAAAGTGTTTGTAGTTCATAGTCGTTACTATTTAAGAGACTCCTTTTTCTCCCATCCTACCGATTCTCTAGTATCACTGCTTAACGATTTGCCGTCTGTATGACCTAGTGGGCAAGGTATTATTTCTAAGTTTTAACAGTTTCGTGTGCTGTTTCCTGTAGATGTTTGCATTGATCAAAGTTCCTAATGATTTCGTACACTTGGCGTTCAGTAGATGGAATAAGGTCCGTGTCCAGAAGAGTACAATGCTGCGGTTAAGATCGGCATATTTCATTCCTAACGACTCCGAATGTCGGAGAAAAATGTATAGCCTTTTCGTCCCCTGTCGCTGACTTCCCATTCACATTTTCAAGTTTCCATCAGCCAGAGTTATTAATAGGCACACCGGTTGTCAGTTGAAACTGATACAGCCTAATTATCGTTAACCGCCAGCTTGTCGTTGAAGTTGTTGTGGTCTTCAGTCCTGAGACTGGTTTGATGCAGCTCTCCATGCTGCTCTATCCCGTGCAAGCTTCTTCATCTCCCAGTACCTACTGAAACCTACATCCATCTGAATCTGTTTAGTGTATTCATCTCTTGGTCTCCATCTACGATTTTTACCCTCCGCCGACACGGTAGGAGCATGATATCTGATAGTAACATCTATGGGTGTATTCTAAGCAGCACACACAGCGCTATCACTGCTGTTGTCCTCCTGACACTCCTTCACTCTAATCTAACAGCCACTTTGTTTGTGACGACAGAATCGATGTGCCCGTGCACTGGCTGTGAAGCAAAGTGTTGGTTCGCGCAGTGTATATACGGAACAGCGGTGGCAGTTGCGAGGTTAACTTTTTCACAGGAATTCTCACCGATAGCAGACTTGCTTTTCCTTTGATAAAGGAGGATAGATGTCGCCTTCAGTGCCGGGACTCGTGTTTGGGCGCGTGATGGTTGGTGCCCCGACACCGCGCACCACGGACTACCTGCCTGCCACTGTCGCACTGAAGGCTGCTTTCGCTGGCTCGTGTGCTGGGAGGAGGGGGGTGGGGGTGGGAGGGTGGGCTTGATCGATCGCACACTCTCGCTTCACTGGGAGCACTTCCACACGGGCGCACGCTGCAACGGCGATCTCCTGGCAGCATTCTTTGTCTCCTGTCACGTTTTTATTTACTGTTACCCTGACGCTTGTATTTCACCGTGGAAGTTGTGTTACAACGCTCTTGGGCACTTCTGTAACATTGTTTGGAACACTGTACCAGAAAGTGATGTCATGCAGTTGGTTTATCAGACGAGGAACAGCGGCACCTGCAGACGACGCTTGGGAAAATGTGTCTAACTCATTTCGCAGAAGTGCACGTCCAGCAAGTTACTATGGTGAACTTTTGTCAAGTTCGTAAGGTGAGAGGTGAAGCATTGACGGAAATAAAGCTGTAAGGACGAACCGCGCGTCGTGCTCGGGTGATTGTGTTACGAGAGCACTTGTCCGTGGAAGGCAAAGATCCCACGTTGGATTCCCGGTTAGCTTACCAAGAAGTTCCATACGACCGCACATTTCACTACAAAGTGAAAATTCATTCTCGCCATAATGTCCTGAGGTAAAGTCACGCACCATACCCCCCCCCCCTCTACATCTACTACATACTCCGCAATCCACCATACGGTGCGTGGCGGAGGGTATCTCGTACCACAACTAGCATCTTCTCTCCCTGTTCCACTCCCAAACAGAACGAGGGAAAAATGACTGCCTATATGCCTCTACACGAGCCCTTACCTCTCTTATCTTATCTTCGTGGTCTTTACGCCAAATGTAAGTTGGCGGCAGTAAAATTGTACTGCAGACAGCCTCAAATGCTGGATCTCTAAATTTCCTCAGTAGCGATTCACGAAACGAACGCCTCCTTTCCTCCAGAGACTCCCACCCGAGTTCCTGAAGCATTTCCATAACACTCACGTGATGATGAAACCTACCAGTAACAAATCTAGCAGCCCGCCTCTGAATTGCTTCACGTCCTCCCTCAATCCGACCTCATAGGGATCCCAAACGCTCGAGCAGTACTCAAGAATAGGTGGTATTAGTGTTTTATAAGCGGTCTCCTTTACAGATGAACCACATCTTCCCAAAATTCTACCAATGAACCGGAGACGACTATCCGCCTTCCTCACAACTGCCATTACTTGCTTGTCCCACTTCATATCGCTATGCAATGTTACTCTCAAATATTTAATCGACGTGACTATGTCAAGCGCTACACTACTAATGGAGTATTCAAACGTTACGGGATTCTTTTTCCTATTCATCTGCATTAATTTACATTTATCTACATTTAGAATTAGCTGCCATTCTTTACACCAATCACAAATCCTGTCCAAGTCATCATATATCCTCCTACAGTCACTCAACGACGACACCTTCCCGTACACCACAGCATCATCAGCAAACAGCCGCACATTGCTATCCACCCTATCCAAAAGATCATTTATGTAGATAGAAAACAACAACGGACCTACCACACAATTCTGGGGCATTCCAGATGATACCCTCACCTCCTATGAACACTCACCATCGAGACAACGTACTGGGTTCTATTACTTAAGAAGTCTTCGAGCCACTCACGTATTTGGGAACCAATCCCATATGCTCGTACCTTAGTTAGGAGTCTGCAGTGGGGCACCGAGTCAAACGCTTTCCGGAAGTCAAGGAATATGGCATCCGTCTGATACGCTTCATCCGTGGTTCGCAAGATGTCATGTGAAAAAAGGGCGAGTTGCATTTCGCAGGAGCGATGCTTTCTAAAGCCGTGCGGATGCATGGACAGCAACTTCTCTGTCTCAAGGAAATTCATTATATTCTAACTGAGAATATGTTCGAAAATCCTGCAACAAACCGATGTTAGGGATATTGGTCTGTAGTTTTGAGGATCCGTCCTTCTACCCTTCTTATATACAGGCGCCACCTGCACTTTTTTCCAGTCGCTCGGGACTTCACGATGGGCAAGAGATTCGCGATAGATGCAAGCTAAGTAAGGAGCCAATGCAGTAGAGTACTCTCTGTTAAACCGAACTGGAATCCCATCAGGACCTGGCGATTTATTTATTTTCAACCCATTCAGCTGCTTCACAACCCCAGGGATGTCTATCACTATGCCCTCCATACGGGAATCTGTACGAGACTCAAACGGCGGTATGTTTGTACGATCCTCCTGCGTGCAAGATTTTTTAAATTCTAAATTTAAAATTTCAGCTTTCGTTTTGCTGTCTTCCATTGCCAGACCAGACTGATCAGGGAGTGACTGGTTGGAAGCCTTCGACGCGCTTACCGATTTTACGTAAGACCAGAATTTCCTTGGGTTTTTAGCAAGATCTTTTGCTAAGGTATGACGGTGGTAGTGGTTGTATGCTTCACGCATCGCTCTTTTTACAGCAGCACGAATCTCTACTAACTTTTGCCTGTCCTCATTCTCCCGATCTTTCTAGTACATCGAGTGCAACTGTCTTTGCTTCCTGAGCATTCTCCGAATTGCGCTGTTAAACCACGGTGGGTCTTTTCCACTTCCGTAACCCACTTTTTCGGCACATACTTCTCCAATGCGTGATTTACAATGTGTTTAAAATTAGCCCATAATTCTTCCACGTCCATCGTACCGGAACTCAATGAAGTCGGTTCATTTACCTCATCATTTACCTCCCTCTCTTTCCTCCCTCCCCCTCATCATTTAATCCCTATCCCGCGTATTGTTTTATTATTGATGCTGCATTTTACTTTTTGCTCATGTTAACTTCTAATCGTCGATAGTACTCCTTGATCAATGTTACACGGCTGCTGTGTTTTGATTTGCTTATGATTCAATAATATATTGTACCGTGTCTATTTCAACTGCGTTGCTGTACAGTGCTAGTACAGGCCGTAAAAGTTGCTATTCACGATCAATTTTGCTAAATACATTCAACTGTTTAACGTCGTATGATTATTTCTCTCGGACAATCGCTCTAGGTATCACATAAAAATATATTCTGACGTTGGATTCTCTCACCCCATAGCTGTTTCCCTAAATCGCTTCAAGCAAATGCCGGGATGGTTTCTTTCCAAAGGCACGGCTGATTTCCTACCCTATCCTTCCCTAATCCGATGGAACCAATGACCTCGCTGTTTGATCCCCTCTCCCAAATCAACCAATATACGTAGGATCAGTGCTGCTGTAGTTTAGGTGACATCCACCACTTTAATGATTTTTTTTGTTCTTGCTGTTAGTATTTTTGTATTTTACATTTGGTATGCACTTTTATAAAAATAGTAATGCCATATAGCAATTCAGCTGCGTGTACAAAACATTTTCTATTTCTTTACAACCGGAAATAATATATCTTGTAACCAGCCTGCACCTAAAAAGAAATATTTTGCTGTGAATATTGTTGTCTCTATCACAAACTACCTTAGAGACCACTTAATCGCTTGCGCAGACTATATGGCAGCGGTTTTTTTATTTTTTTCATCGAATTTTTATGTTGTTCACAAACTGCAACACCTTCTAAGCTTTCTACACTAACTAAGGCCGCATAAGCATGATCTTTTCCGAATGTAATTTTGACCAAAAAGTGATTCTGGTAGCTGCAGTCCATAGTTATTGTTTATCATGTCTTGTGCGTGGAGATATTTCCATAGAAACTAATAAATTTTTCTTTATATCTAACTGGAACTGAAATATCAATTTTCATAAATTTTGCTTTGAAAGTCTTGTAATATGAGGAAATATTTTCTTAAAAATTTCATTTGTATTCCACTCTCTTAGGGGGTGAATTTCCAGAAACAATCAAACTAGTATATTTTTTTATTTCCAACAAAGGAGTCAAATACAAATTGTGGTAAAGGTATTCTTAAAAACCATTTAGTAGTTCTTTAGTAATTATTTATCCTCAAAAAACTTTCAACTAATTTCACCAGTTATTTTATCCCTTACTGGTTTAATTTCCAGAAGTGCTGAAACACCTATTGTTTATTTTTTGAGTGAGAAAACTAATACCAGTTTTCGTAGTTGTAGCTTCAAAATCCCCTAAACGGCGACATACTTTCAAAAAGCATGTCATCCCCTATTTCACCCCCTTAGGAGTGGAATATCGGAGAATCCCTTCTTAAACAACGCCTACAGTACAATATCCACACCCTCTCCAAACTTCAAGTTTCTGTCCTTAGCGGTTTCGGCTCGGCGATGATGGACCAGTGAATCAGTCTGGCCCCAAGGGGCTCAACTTCCAAAAACAGTAAAACATTTATTCTTTTCTCACTTCCAACCGAGAAATGAAACATCAATTCCCAAAAATTTAGCTTTAAAGATGGTTTCGCAATAAAATATATTCATAAAACGTTTCACCCACTATTTTACCCCATTAAGGGTTTAATTTACAGAAAAACAGTGACATACGTGTGTTTTCTTTCTAACAGAGCAGCCAAATACATATTTTAATAGCCTCCGCTTCTAAAACGCTTGCATAATGAAATATTTCCATAAAAACTTTCGTCTCCCATTGCACCCCAAAGTGGCTGAATTTCCAAAAACAGTGAAATACGCGGTTCTTTATTTCTAACTGAGAAGCCAAATTTAAATTTTCATACGATAAGCTTTAAAAATGCTTTCATAATAAAATATTTTCATAAAATGTCTCATCCCCTATTTCAGCCCCTTAGGGTTTCAGTTTCCAAAAATACGTATTTTTATACATAACCCAGAAATCAAACAGATGTAGCTTTTAAAATATTTTGTTAGTTCCTTGACAATGACATTTTCAAAAAAAAAGCTTTCGCCCATTATTTCATTCCCATTTAATTTCCAAAAATGCTAATACATGTATTTCATTATTTCTGACGGAGAATCCAAATACCAGTTTTTGTAGGTCTAGCTTCAACATTTCCTTAATAGAGAATTTTTAAAAAAAGCTTTCGTCCACTTCTGGTCGGAATTTCGAAAAATCCCTTCTTCAACGACGCGTACAATGTAAGTTCCACGCATCGTCCCACATTCAAGTTTCTTTCGTTAACGGTCTGGGCTGGGAGATGATGAGTCATTCAGTCAGCCAGTCAGCCAGGGCATTGTCTTTTATGTGTAGAGATTTGAAACATTGTACTGAATTATTGCTATTCATAATTAAGTCCTCGCCAAGCTTCATGACACTGTAATACCCGCCACGGTAGGCCATTTGGTGTGAAAATTTATTTAGTTTGTACACAGATCAGGAGTCCAGTTCATTCTGTTCATGCTGGTTACGTTAACATCATGTAACTATCAAGTTCGCTGGTTACCTGTAGTGTCAGCATATGTGCCTTACGTCTAAACGTTTAAAAGAACTGCGCGTATTTATTTCGCAACTGTTATTCTATTTCATGTTTAGTTACATGTAACGTTCTATTTTTGATCCATTGTGTGATATATGGCATACGCCGAAACGCTTCGTTTTTGATCAATAATGTCGTATTGTATTCAGTTAGTAACTCATTCCCTTTCGACCTGCTCAGCTTCTTGCAGACTACATATATCATTCTGGTTACTTTGAGAAGGTGCGGCCTTTCGGCTGACAAGCTCAGAAGATTTCTTCGTTTTCATATTCTATAGTATTATAGTTTACAAAGATGGGGCCCGTAAATATTTCATTACCAATGGTGAGTTACCACAAAATATTTAAAAAAGTTTACAAGACGATATAAAATCAATAGCATCAAGTAACACGAAAATCCATGATTTCTCAATGAGAAGAGAGGTACAGTTTTACTATTCACGATGTAAGTTATGTTACTTTTGATATCAGAGACGAATCATTGATTTTATATGATTTCACTCTCTTTATTTTAAATCACCTGATAACCTGTTGTAAATATTTTTGTTATACCTGATGACAGTCTGTGGACCGAAACTGCTTGAACCGGAAGGAAATTTTTATCAACAACTTTAAGCAGTGAATCAAATTTCCTAATGTCTTGGAATTTTTGATTAGTATGACAGGTAAAGTAACGAAAAATTATCTGTGTGGGAATAGAATGAAGGAGGTAAAAAACAGTCAAACTGACATTAAGAGTGCTAAATGCTTGGATATATTAATATGATTTCAGCGCAACAACACAAAGTAAATAGGGGAAACGTCACCTACATTTTCTATATATAGTCCTGAGGGGAGATTAAACAGGGAGTTAAGCGTTATGAAATCGCTTCGTGTGAAAAGGAAAAATAAATATCCCACTACTTGAGGAATTCTGCAGCAATCTATCTGTTGTTCTATCTGCGTAAAGTGTCATATCTTGACTCGTTAATCATTCTTTGGTTATTGAAATTTCGGTCGTGCTGGCTGACGGTAGGCATCTCTTGCGTAAAGACGTAGATTGTGGGGTAAATGCCCATCTCGGCGGTGGCTTCTGGTCTTTTTGTGTAGGGGGAAAACGGTAAAAGCAGAGGCCGAAAGATGGTCTCCGTGGCCATAGTTAAAGCAAGCCATTATAACAATGACCTAGAAGCGTCAAATGAAGGAAGAGAAGGAAAAGAAAGTATATAGAGATACTTAACGTCAGAACTGGGGATCACGAAGTAGATGAAGAATTCTGATACCTAGGCAGCAAAATAACACGTGACGGACGTAGAAAGCAGGACACAGAAATGAGATTAGCACTGGCAAAAACGTCAATCCTGACCAAGAGAAGTCTACTGGTATCAAACAGAGGCCTTAATCTGAGGAATGAATTTCTGAGAATGTACGTTAGGACCACACCATTGTGTAGTAGTGTAACATGGACTGTCGGAAATCCTGAACAGAAGTGAATCGAAGCATTTGAGATGTGGGGCTACCGACGAATGTCGAAAATTGTGTGGATCGATAAGTAATAAGGAGGTTTGCGCAGAATCAGGAGGAAGCGAATTCTGGAAAACGCGTCAAAGACAAGAGACAGCGTGATAGGACATCTGTTAAGAAATCTGGGAGTAACTTCGTTGGTCCAGAAGGGAGCTGTAGAGCGTAATAACTGCAGAAGAAGACAGAGATTGAAATACATCCAGCGAATAACTGAGGACATTGGTTACACAATACACTTACGAGGTAATCGTTGAAAGGTGAGGTACGACATCAAACAGAGTAACTTCTTCAGAGGACCACAGAACCATCACAATGAGTTATTCGGCTGAGGGTGCGATTTTGAACTTTTTCTTTACGTGAGAGGTGGTGTGGCACCACTTCATTGATTACTATTTTCTTTCTGGTTCGAAATTATGAAGTCAAGTTTCATCACCTGTGACGATGTTCGACAATTAGTGTCACGATGAGTCTCGTAACACTCACGCAGTTGCGCACAGCCGGCCACGGTGGCCGAGCGGCTCTAGGCGCTTCAGTCCGGAACCGCGCTGCTGGTACGGTCGCAGTTTCAAATCCTGCCTCGGGCATGGCTGTGTGTGATGTCCTTAGGTTAATTAGGGTTAATTAGTTCTAAGTTCTAGGGGACTGATGACCTCTGGTGTTAAGTCCCGTAGTGCTTGGAGCCATTTTTTTTTTTAAGTTGCGCACACGTAGTCCTTCGTTACTCTTTATGGTCTTTTTACGCGGTGAGGGACCCAACTGGCACACACCTTTGAGTACTCCAACTGGTGGTCGAGACTAGCAGTACTACCAACAGAAACGTCAAGTTGTGCAGTGAAGTTTTTATTAGCGATCCGTCGATCACATTAAATGAGAGTGTCCGCACGTTCCAACATTATGGGAGTGACAGGTGCGTGCTGCTCTCCGGCACGCACTGAGATCGGACAGGTTAGCGCCACCTTGTTGTGTTGCTGACAGACGCCTCGCACTACGATTCAACATGCTTTTGTTCACTGCCAGATGTCTGTAAACATTCTGCAACCACCTACGAATATCTGCAACGCTCTTTCTTTCCGAGAAAATAGAGTCAATGGCAGCTGTCGACTTGAAACGTACCTCCGTTACACACGCCAGTTTGAAGGCGACTTATACCGCCGCCACCTTTAGGACTTCATGAAACTATAGCGGCTGAAGCGGAAATATTTCATGATGTCCCACAACAAATTCTGAATTGTTTCAACTGAAAATGGCCGATAAAAAATGTGTTGCTCTACTTATTGAACACCCACCCCTCGTATTACTAATCATTACCCACTCTGCTTTCGAGTAAGGAACTTCTGCACCTACGGATATATACTGCATTTTTAAAATATTTCAACGTCTATACCAAAATCCCTATATCCCAAAATAACTTTGTAATCAAGTAACATAAGACTCATCCATCCCCAGCTGCAGTATTTGCCTGCCAAAACAGTAGACGTAATTTACACCCACCTCCTACACTCAGGTCAATAATTCTTATACTATAATTCTTATACATTATCTCGGCTCTTTTAAAGAGTATATTACATTACAAGAAAGTGAGGCAGAACGCCCTTGTCTCAATCTTTTGTTAACTGTAAACGCTTTCGACAGCTAACTTCCTATCTTGGGCTTGCTAGTATTTTCTGATAAAGGAAGGAAGTAAACAGTCGAATCGAACCGCTCACTTGGAGGCCCGATGGGCAGGTTGAACCACCTGATAGGAAAATAGCTTTCTTGCTACATGCATAATATCCTCTTTCCAGGCGATGTGTGGTAGTTGTCTATTGGTTCAAATGGATCTGAGCACTATGGGACTCAACTTCTGAGGTCATTAGTCCCCTAGAAATTAGAACTAGTTAAACCTGACTAACCTAAGGACATCACACACATCCATGGCCGAGGCAGGATTCGAACCTGCGACCATAGCGGTCTCGCGGTTCCAGACTGCAGCGCCTAGAACCGCACGGCCACTTCGGCCGGCCAGTTGTCTATTAACGTATATGTTAGTATAGGTGACTATAAATGTCGTGTGCATAGCGTGGTGTCACGTTTATGTTCAGTGATGGCAATAGAATGGAAGGTTAAACCACGGTGCCTGCAAATGAACTACTTCTCTCAGGTAGCACCAAAGGGACCGTCGTTCTTAACGTCCCTATCCAACACGAACGGGTCAGTATAAGCAGGATCACATGCCGTCACTGTGGAGAGTATTGGAATTTAATTGACAACACTGGAGCAAAGTGTGTTGAGCAGGAACTAAACGTCACAGTCTCGCCTACATTTTCTGGAGGTACTGGTGCAGTACCTTTTTCGACCAATAAGATTCCAACTGGGTACCTCTGTATCGAGTGCCACTACATAGTCGGGCGTTAGCAACCATGGCTATGGAGGCGTATTCTGAGATTCTTCTTGCTGTACTGATTGCTGAAACGTACCTGTTTTCTATTGCTTCCCACAAAACCCTGCCTCTACTGCCATAAACCTGCTTCAGACTAACGAAGACTTTGCGTGTCTCGCCTTCATTTCCTGTCACGTTTCCACTAGTTGCTCGTTTTTACTTTTGATATGCTTCACTGGGTCGTGTTTATGCTAATGTGGAATGGCTCCAAAGGCAGAATATTGAATGCGACTCTGTTAGCATCTGAAATATTGCACGCCTGACACACACCCAAGTTTTGGATACGGTTGTCGGTCGTCGCAGCATCTGCTATGCTTGACAGTGTCATCATAAAAGATGGGTAGATAGGCATTAGAGAAGTTTAGTAGCTCCTGCGTTTGGCCCATATTCATTAAGGCCAAGCGACATGAATTCACTTAAATGTGTTCATCACCCAGTAATTACTTCTAGTGCGGTGGTTCACATCAGAATTAAAATAAAATCTCCGCAGGCAGAATTGCCACCACACACACCCCTCGCCATTTGCAGCTATTCATCTGTTTCTCTTCGTGGTTAGCCGCCCGTGAAGGGAATTTTTCCGCACGGCTCAATTAACGAGTGCCAAAAAAGCGGTAATTGAATGAAAATATCCGCTGGAAACTGAAAATATTACAGCGGACGAGAAACGGAAGATGATATTCTACAGCTCATCCAGAGGAAATAATACGAGTTCTGTTTAAAAAAAAATTGACCGATATTTTTAATTATAACGTTCTAATGAAATGGGTTATGAACTGAATTCACAATTGCATCAAAATATAATCTATTTAGCTCTTTGTGGAGCCCCAGAATCCTCGTCAATTACACTTTAGTTTAATATCTTTGGAAACTGTAATTGTAATTTATCCTAAGAGAACAAAAAAAAGTAATTGAAAACTGCAACTTATTGATAACTCGACAATAATACCGTAATTTGGCTGAAATTCTGCTTGTAGACACCCGATGTAGGGAACACTTTACCTTACGCGCATGTGGCTATCAAGTGGGCACTAACAGTTCATTCCGTATACGATACTTAATTACGAGAGCTGCTGTGTTGGAAACAGTGATAGAATCTCCTGGACTGTTATATTAACGGGAATTAACGAATAATGCAGCGCAACTGTCTCTGCAGTTAAAAAATGTATGCAATTTTATCGCCGAAAGAGACGCCAAGGAGAAGGTCTGATCTCTTTTCAAATTTCATCAAAACCGTAGTATAATTAACATGTGGCTTCTTTTTCTATTCGACAAATTTCAAATTTGAAATTAACGATGTTATTATGAATGGAACCCTAGGTGTTGTTTAGACCAGTTACATTCCGCTCGGACTGTTTCCAGTTTTCTCCTGCCCTCTTTCGTTCGTATGTATGGTTGGTTACGGAAACATGGTGAATTGAGATTTTTCTGGTGTTGTCTCTAAGACCTCATGTATTTAAAAACATCATGCATATGGTGCTACTTTCTTCTTACGTGGAATAAGGTAAGGAACCTTCGTTTCATTTTACTTTGGACCCTTAACACAAATTTGGATGACTTGCGATAAAATAAAGTGGAAGGCATAGATGACATTCCTTCGGAATTTCTAAAATCATTACAAGAAGTAACTAGCAAACGCCTCTTCAAGTTGGCTTGTAGAACCTGTGATTCCAGAGATGATTATCAGACTTTCGGGAAAATATCATTCCCACAATCTCATAATAGTAAGGGTAGATAACTGCGAGAATTATTGCACAATCAACTTCACCGCTCATGTTGCTGACAAGAGTAACACGCAAAGGATTGGAAAAGAAAACTGAGGATCTGTTAGATGACTATCAGTTTGGCTTTCGAAATAGTAAAGAGACCAACCAGGATACTGTAACGTAGCACTTGATAAAGGAAGCACAACTTGAGAAAAATCGAGACACGTTAATAGGATTTGTCGACAATGAAACATGAAATTGTCAAAGGTAATAGGTTTAAGCTGCACGGAAAGATGGGAAATAAGCAATATGTACAAGAACCAAAAGGAAAAAAGAAAAATGGAAGACAAAGACCGAGGTGCTCTGGGAAGGAAGAGTCTAACAAAATAATGGAGTCTTTCACCTCTACTGTTCGATTTGTACATCGAAGAAGCAATGACGGAAATAAGAGAAAGCACGTGTAGGATTAAAATTCAGGGTAAGAGCATGTTCAATAATGTCAACGCTATCCTAAATTAAATTGAGGAAGACGTCCAGAACCTGTTGAACAGAATGAACAGTGTAATGAGCAGAGTACACGTATTGAGAGTGAACAGCAGAAATATGAAAGTACAAGGGAATATTAGAAACGAACTGGGACCTCGAAATAGATGAATTTAAGGAATTCTGGTACTTTGCAAGCAAAAACATCATGTGACAGGCAAAGCACGGAAGGTAAGAAGAGCAGATTCTCACTTGCAAAGAAGACATTCCTGGCCATTAGGAGTGTACTAGTATCAGACAACGGTCTTATATTGAAAAGGAATCAGTGAGAATGTCACTAAATTTGCGGCATAGTGATCACAGACAGTTAAGAAATATGGAGCTTCCCCATCGAGTCGGTGAGAAGAGGAATATGTGGAAAGCATTGACAAGAAGACGGGGCAGGACGTTAGAACATGTTTCGAGGCGTCAACGAATAAATTCCATGGTACTTAAGGGAACTGTAGAGGGTAAAACCCATAGCAGAAGAAAGAGACTGGAAAATATCTAAAAAATGATTGAGAATGTAGAGTACAAGCACAACTCTTTGTTGAGGAGTTTGGCAATAGACAGATTTCTTTATGGGTCACATGAAACCAGTCTGGCGAAAAAAATAAGGAAAACAGCAGGGAGGGATGGTATGAAGCAGTAGCCATATGTTGTCTCAAGAATTGTGCTTAGAGCTGCGATAGTGGGAAAACATCAATGCTTCTCGTTCCTCTACATCACCCATTCATACAGAGCTTCGCTGTAGAAAATCCCATGGAATTCGAAGTTTGGTGGCGGAGCGTTTCGTAAATGTCAATATTATTCGCGAAGTACTTACTGTTCACGAAATAAATGCGACGTCTAAAGGTATTGTCCGTTATGGTCTATTTCACTGAGAAGTACTAAAGACGAGTGATCTGGAGAGTAACAGAAATGGTAGTCCGTCTGCCGACCGTTGAACAATCGTGGTGTTCTGTTGTAAGCCTGACTCACAACAGGTACTTTTACGTTCAATCATCTACTTCCGAATGATAAGCTATTTTTTGGCTTGTGGCAGGTGATACTTCATACAGTTTGCTAAGAGATGATGTATGCTGGACGTTCATAGAGACTGATTTAATCACTGCTGCCAAATTAACATATTTTTACTACATATGAAGAGAAGATGTAATGTAAGGACAGCTCTATATTACATGGTATCGTATCAAACATTCTTCGATGCAAACAGTTCGTATAGACGCACAGAGTAAAGATTTTTCGTGACTCGTAAGTAATAACGAACTACATTTTTACGACGCAGAACTTCTGCGTATATACTTGGGGCATTGTTGCCACGCCATTTGCAGAACTGCCGGATATTTCGGGGTACTTGCTATTAACGACGCCTCATTAGCGGAGAAAACTTCGCAGCGCCGCCGAGGGTGCAGAGAAGAAAGTGGGTGCTGCCCAGCGATTATCGATTTCGTCACAGCGCGCTTTGAATAGCGACCTTCAAGACGCCTCAGCCTGAGACTTCAAGAGCGCTAGACGCTGCTGAGGCCGAAGACAGCAGTCCTCTGCAAATCCGGGGCCCTCTCACACGAAGGGGACGGCGAGTAGGGGGATGGGGTGGGAGTGATTGGGGGGGGGGGGGGAAGCTGCCACGACTCTGAGCTCAGCGGGAGGCTTGGCAGGTAGCAGGCTGATCGTTAATATCGACAGGGCATCTGCAAACAGGCGGTCCTTCCCGGCTTACGGCGGAAGCCATTTCGCGAACGATGTGTGGACAACAGAATAGGAAAGCTCACTTCTCCTGGCAACTACATAACAATCCATATATCGTATGATTTACTTAAATCGCTTGAGGCATGTACCAGAATGCCTCGGGTCGGTTTATCATCTCCACCCATCCTCAACTCGGTCCTTCTGCAATGACTTCTTCGTCGACAACGCGTTTCCGTCCGTAATTCTTGTCTAACATCTATGTTTCGCTATCGTAAAGACTCGTCGTAGAGCCTGGAAAGCACCTTCACATAAGTGATTGATAACAAAATTTTGATTGTGGGACATTTAATGGCGGTTGGCCAAAAAATATAAACAACGGAGTTTCTGCTGGGCAACTACCACGACATTCATCCACAAATAATTTACTCACTACAACTTTTACGGAGGAAACTCATTCGTTCGTTTACAAATACAGTACGCTTTCAAACGATCTATTCAACTGCACTTAAGGGTATATAGAGGGCTCTCGCATACACAAAGATACCATTACATAGATCTTTGATTTCTGCATTTCTGAGAGGTAGTAGTTGGACCAATGCAAGAAGAAAAGATGAGTAAATAGAAGCTCTAATTTGCGTACCTTAAGAGCTATAAGCATATGTTCTTCTTCGCCGCTTTGAATGCTATCTCTTATACGCTCTCTAGCTGATAAATTATGCATTCTTCAGCTCATTTTTACTAGACAAAGCAGAGAGCTTGCCGAAGGAAAGATTTGTTTCACAGTGTCGAAGATGAATAAGTGCCCTTAGCTCCTAACATAAGCATTTTAGAGCCCAATTTGCTTCGAATTGCCGCTCCTGTCATATCCCTGAATACTAACGATCGCACTTGGGATACCCTGTCCACTAAAATGATTGTAAAGTTGGTTCTATTATCTCTATGAATGAATCATTGTATGCCAGCTTTTCTATTATTGTAGTGTATATGAGCGAAAGAGATGTACTGTATTTATTAATGAAGGAATGAATTTCCTATGTAAACACTATACTGGGTAAATTGCAGCAGACCATTGCAAGCGTTTGTTTGAAATATGAGTTCCATTGGCTCACCTGAAAACTGCCACCTGCTATTATTCTTAACAGGGTGTTTCGTATATTAGTCTGTATTAAAATGCATATCAGTATAGTACCTCACAATGCATTAAAGAATTAAAATGACCAATACAGGTTAGCTTTGTGACGATAAATATCGGCGCCGTATGTAATACGGAACCCATTACAAATAATTTTTACCGTAATGGAATTTAGCTTTTCTATCGATCAATACATGCAAAAAATAATAATGTATTCAAAGGTTTCGCGTTCTTGCAGGAACACAAAGTTTTTATGGATTTTTTTTTTTTTTTTTTTTTTTTTGGTCATCAGTCTACTGACTTGTTTGATGCGGCCCGCCACGAATTCCTTTCCTGTGCTAACCTCTTCATCTCAGAGTAGCACTTGCAACCTACGTCCTCAATGATTTGCTTGACGTATTCCTTACTCTGTCTTCCTCTACAGTTTTTTCCCTCTACAGCTCCCTCTAGTACCATGGAAGTTCATTCCCTCATGTCTTAGCAGATGTCCTATCATCCTGCCCCTTCTCCTTATCAGTGTTTTCCACATATTCCTTTCCTCTCCGATTCTGCAAAGAACCTCCTCATTCCTTACCTTATCAGTCCACCTAATTTTCAACATTCGTCTATAGCACCACATGGATTAGAAACATGAATATGTTGACGTCTGAGATATTTCTAATTTGGTCAAAGGGTGTTGGTGTTGTAAATGTTGCTGCAAATGCTGTGCCGGTGTTTGAAGTGGAGAGAGGGAGCAACAAAATGTGTGTGTGAGTCATTCCGTGAAGCGTTCCCAGTTAGCCCATGTGGATGGTTCCGTGGGAAAGATGTGGCAGATCCTCTATGAATGAAACACAGCAACGTAACTGTCAACCGTGCGTTACCGGTAAAACATTCCAGTTTCCTGTAAACAGTGCTTCGACCGGTACAGGAGACCTCTTTTCATATTCGAGGGAAATATTGTTTAATCACAGGAGTATTACATTCCATGGTTGATGAAAATTAGAAAAGAAAGTTTGCTGGCAGATTACCACTACATTTCTGCCTACCACGTAAATCAGCAAGAGAAAGAAAGCGACAAACTGTTTGGCACCAATAGCAATATATGAACATCACCATCACATTTAGCTAGCAGGAGCTCACACAGAGGGTAAAACAGCCAAAGTCAATTGATCTAGCAGTACGTAAAAGTTGCGTAGGAAATTTGTGCCTGATAAATGAATACATCGTGATACACTATTGAACGTGTGTCAACACGTTATTTCGTGTTGGAACATCTTCTTGTTATTTTTGTTGTTGTTGTTGTTGTTGTTTTCATTGTCGTGCGTTCGAAGTCTGATAGCTCCCCAATTTAACCTATTTCTTCATATCAGCTCTCGCAACGTGCAACTCCGTTACAGAGTATAAATATATCTGAACAAAACGATATCTATAGATGACCTACAGGTGACGACTGTTACAAGTGAATGAACAAAACGACCCTATACTCAGAGTAATAAAAGGATACCGGCAAACTTCGAGGAATTTCTTAGAGTGGCTTAGGGAACTAGAAACTAGGTCCGGAAACATAATAATTACCACCAGGGTGACTAAGAGACAGACTATAGCTTCTCCCACAAGGCTGTACGGAACTTCGGCAGCTAATGAGACTTTGTGCGCTGACATACGCCAGGCGGAACTATGTGGCAGTGTGCCCGACAGTATCTGGGCTTTTACGCCTGGTTGATACCGATGCTAACGCGTGCGAAAGAGCATCAGCTAACGAGAATTCTCTCTGATGTAAACGATAAGAGACGGAGAGCAAACTGCATTCGGTCCTATTTGGTTCGCATTCGCTTCAATTCCCTCGTCTTCCACTGGTTGTCGGCCGTTTAGCGAACCATCAAAGGAAATTCTCGACCTGGGCACTTCCCCCCAGCAGAACACCAAGTCTGCTAACTTAAGTTGTTGACATGAGTCCTGGGAGCGATGAAGTGATATGATAAGAGTATAATGTTGCTGCTGCATTGAAGCGCCAAAGAAACTGGTAAAGGCAGGCGTATTCAAATACAGACATACGTAAACAGGTAGAATACGGCGCTCCGGTCGCCAGCGCCTGGATGAGACAAGTGCCTGGCGGAGTTGTTAGGGTATGTTATCAAGATTGAAGTGAGTTTGAACGTGGTGTTATAATCGGGCACGAGCGATTGGACACAGCATCTCCGAGGTAGCGATGAAGTGGTGATTTTTCCGTACGACTATTTCAGGAGTGTCCCGCGTGTTCTAGCGTAACACTGAGCACCAGCACGTCGGCATGGAACGTAACCGCAAAGAAGGCTGTGAGACGATGTCGGCCAATAGTATGCTGACTAGGACGGCACTCCTGCCAACCTCGATCGCACTAGAAGACCGGGATTAGAGAGACCGCACTAAAAGACCCACACCAGAAGACGAGCTGTGAGATGAATTCTCTGTAGCAGTGCCTCATCAATTTGTGTGATTAGCTTGTATGGAAATTGTACATCGAAGAACATTGATTATTTGCGTGTCGCCAATTGGTTAAAAATTAAGTATTGTCAATTCAATTTATTGTAATAAACTCCATTAATAAGATTTGTCTCTATGTCGTCTAGTATCCGAGAAAACAGCTTCCCAGGACCCCTGTATTACACCAGTGGACAGGATTCCACACCGTCAGTACCAGGAAGCAAGTAAAACATCAAATCTGCGACATCGCAGCTGCCGGAAAAAAGATCCTGCTTGAAAGTGACCAACAACGACTGAAGAGAATCGTTCAACGTGTCCCAAGTGCAACCCTTCCGCAAATTGCTGCGGATTTCAATGCTCGGCCAACAACAAGTGTCAGCACGCGAACCATTCAACGAAACATATTGACATGGACTTTTAGAGCAGAAGGCCCACTCGTGTACCTTGATTACTGCACGACACACAGCTTCTTACGCCTCGCCTGCCCCTCACAACACCGACTTTGGACTGTTGATGAATGGAAACATGTTGCCTGGTCGGACGACTCTCGTTTTAGATCGTATCGAGTGGATAGACGTGTACGGAGACGGAGACAACCTCATGAATCTACTGACCCTGCATTTCAGCAGGGGACTGTTCAAGGTGGTGGAGGAATCTGTAATGGTGTGGGGCGTTTTCAGTTGGAGTGATATGGTACCCCTAATATATCTAGATACTACCCTGACAGGCGACACGTACGGAAGCATCCTGTCTGATCCCCTGCATCTATTCATTTCCTTTGTGCATTCCGACGGACTTGGGCAATTCCAGCAGGACAATGCGACACGCCACAAGTCCATAACTGCCTCAGAGTGGCTCCAGGGACACTCGTCTGAGTTTAAACACATCCGCTGGCACCCAAACTCCACAGACATTAACATTATTTAGCATGACTCGGATGCCTTGCAACGTGCTGTTCAGATGAGAGCTCCAACCTGTCGTACTCTTACGGATTTTTGGAGAGCCCTGCAGGATTAATGTTGTCAGTTCCCTCCAGCACTACTTCAGACATTAGTTGATTCCATGCCACGTCCTGCTGCAGCACTTTTACGTGCTGCTGGGGCCGCTACACGATATTAGGCAGAAGTACACGTTTTTTTGGCTCTTCAGGTAAAGAATGTATATACCATTCGCGTTTCTGGAATCCAACAGATGCGCAGCAAAAATGTCAGAGGAAAAGAAATATGACTGGTAGAGAATTGTGAAGCACTCCAAGGTTCAACTGTGGTCGTAAAAAGGACGTTACTTGCTTAGGAGGGAACAGAGTGAATAAATACAGACTTAGTAATTCAGTTTCTTAGGAAGAAAAAGCACAAAAAGTAGACATGTGCAAATGCATATGCATTATGCCGATTGAAACTGAAAATATACGAAGGATCTGGTCATTTTTGTTGTTAACGTTAATGGTAGCTGTAATTACATTGTTTATGAATTATTGTAGTTTTAGAGATTTTTCGTGTTTAGCCGGGATCACACGACCTGCCTTCTAACAATGAAATCTAACCGATTTTATCAATTAACCTTTGTGACAGGTGGTACGCATATTTTACATTTCCTTAATCAAAATTTAGTGACATTATGTTCCCTATAGGTTAATAAAATTCTTAAAGTGCTTCTCGTATGTCAATGAAGATATTAAGAACTATCTGAGATATACGAGCGCAAGCCGAAAAGTAATGCCTCCAAATTTTTTATTCTGTTCCCAACATTTGTTGAAGTATCACGTGTCATGCATACCACGTTTTCGACTTCTCCACTTTGCTGACGCAAGTTACAAACCTCTGCCGCTATAGGGCTCCGGATAGTAGCGAGCAACATGGCGGTGTGTATTCTCACTGCTGGCGCGTTAGATATCTGAAAGCACGAGTTCGTCCACATATGGGGCCTTTCCTTCAACATAACAATGCCAGGCCACACACGAAGGTTGCGACATCTGCAATAACCCTACGCTTTTGGTTCACTGTCGCTGATCATCCTCCTTACAGTCCCGACTTAGCCCCATTCGATTTCATCAGTTTCCAAAACCAAAAGAACTCCTGCGAGGACTTCACTTTGACAGTGATGAAGCGGTGCAAAGAGAAGTGAGGTTCGGCGTCAACAAAATCAAACATTCAACTGTGACGGTATCAAAACTCTGGTCTCACGTTGGAAGAAATCTTTTCGTTGCCAGGATGACGATGTTGAAAAATAAATATGAAGATTGAAGAATAAATATGTAGATGGTCGATAAAGTTTGCTTTATTTAAATATCTCTGAAAGTTTTACATAAATTCGGAGGCAATGCTTTTCAGCACGCCATAATAGCTAGAAAAATGCGCAAAAATTCAACGAGTAACGTCGTCTTGAGTTCCTGGTGAGTCGAGCGTAAGTTCTAGCCTTTTTTGAGATTATATTGGTTGTCGTTTAATTAACGTTCTCATTTTAAATTGCCCCCTCAGTTGCAACGAGAACTCAGTGAAAAGCGTCAACCAACGTATGTGCAATGTTTTGGAACTATACTGATGATAGCCGGACCTGGAATTCAGTGTTAAGTGCGTCACTTCCGCGCATTTGACGATTACGTAAGAATTCATACGCTTATGATTATTCTTTTCGTGCCACATTTCCGTTACTTGCGTTGACTGTGCAAAACAGTCCTCTCTGAAAATCAAACCTTTGCAACGTGGCGGTAACTGTGTAGTTACGGATCATGAGTAGCGATTATGATCACTGGAAAACAATAACTCAGCATTCACAGGCTGTCCTCGTTCTCTCATCTACTCTTCCGTTCCCTCTAGTGGAAAAAAAAAAGTTTCAAATGGCTCTGAGCACTATGGGACTTAACATCTGTGGTTATCAGTCCCCTAGAACTAGAACTATTTAAACCTAACTAACCTAAGGACATCACACACATCCATATCGGAGGCAGGATTCTAACCTGCGACCGTAGCTGTCACGCGGTTCCAGACTGAAGCACCTAGAACCGCACGGCCACACCGGCTGGCTCCTCTAGTGGAAACGCTTGTTCACAGTTACAAGCGGATGATAGTGAACTCTGCCGATTTGTCAGCCACTTGCTCGTTCACTTCGCTTCCATTTGCTCCGATGCGAACGAGGCCCTTCGAATGCGTTCACGCCTTTCACAGCAATACAACGTCAACGAATAAAGTTACTTTTGCTAGTGAAAGAGTGACATAGCGTTTCAATCCTCTGTTCTGGGGTAAGGTTTCCTACACATATTGAGAGCAAGAAATCCTAATTTGATTTACAGATTGAGAAAGGAGATAAAGAGGTTCAAATACGGAGACTAAAGAAGCGACTTGTTTTTGCAGAAGCAGCCGACGTATGGCACATACTCCATCAAAAGTTTAGTTAGGGAATTGTTTTGAGTCTAGTCTCGGCTGATTGTTCCATTTAAAAAGAATTATTAGTCAGCTATGTTAATAAGTTCATTAGTCAAAATAGTTTTCGAGTGATATTTCCTGTTTGCCGCAATGTTTACTCAAATACCGCTGCTGATTTCGTCTTCCGTCAACACAACCTGTTGCGCTTCATGCCGGCATTTAGCTGGCAGTCATTAATTTTGTTAATTTCTTCATCTAAATACGTGATCTAATCGTGTAACCTACATGTACTGCGTACTTGGTGGTACGAGCCCTCACCCTGCACTTGTTTGTATCTTAACACAGTCTGGGCGTCATTTGCAGACGATGTGCCACACATGTGAAATGTGAATTCTACCTGAGTTGTACCACGTTGCAACGGTTCAAGGAAACAAGAGAAATTTGAAGTCGTAGTTTTAAGATTCCATCCATATCGTAAGAAAATATACTGGTCGCACGGTAGGCTCCGAAACGATTCAATTCCATATAATATTATCCCCTATTATAAACATTAAGTAAAGAGCTGTAAACAGCAGATTCCGACCTTGACATGCACACTCGAACCGTCGAAAATATCAGCTGCAGCTAGTAGCTTGATTTTGATTTACACTCAGATTCGCTGTTCACGATTTGATAAAGTCCAGACATCACCGCCGACTTCCTGATTCGTCTCTGCCTACTTTTTTTTCATTTTATTGGCCTTCGGGTCCAGTCCGTACAGCCAAACGTATCTGTTTCATAAAAATTCACGTGTAGTGTGCTGCTGGAGACACATGACGTATTGTAACGTAAAACTACCTAATGCGGCATAATTACGCATCAAACGACTATTACATCCAGAGTCATTGGTACATATGATTATTTTGACACTAGGTGATCTACGTAATGGAAACTTTGTGTATGTCTGACTTTCTTCTTGAGAGTTGTTGTATGTCTGTGCAGGTTGAACCAAAATCCCACCGACAAACTTTCGGAGGTTGTTGAGGGATATCTTGAGTATTACGACGTAACGGAGCCGCGGCCTTCGGCGTTTCATTGCAGAGTTATTTTATTTCGTTTGGCTTCATTCCCCTGTTAGCTTTGTGCCTGCATAGCACTGAACACAGTACACAACAGATGCGCTGTGTATCTTGCTTCATCTCGCTAACGGTACCTGCTGTTGATAATTGTAATGCCGTCATTAGCTCGTTGTCGTCACCTTGAGTTCGATCTATAGTTTTTTTCCCCAGCAGTGTGAGTTGTGCCTCAACAATGATAAATAGCATTTGGATATGTTTGCTGATGAAGAGTTCGCCAAATGCACGACATATTCACATCAAAAAAAGTTTTGCGTTACCTCGGTTCCGAGAGTTCCGGAACCTGCACAGAAGATTGGAATAGAGATCAACATAAACATTATTTATGTCCTTTTTACTGCTCATCAAGGCGACACATTGCATGCTTTATCACCATATAGCGAAATCTTCAGAGGTGGTGGTCGAAATTGTTGTACACTTCGATACTTCTAATACCCAGTAGCACTTCCACTTGCATTGATGCATGCCTGTATTCGTCGTGGTATACTATACCCAAGATTATCAAGGCACTATTGGTCCAGATTGTCCAACTCCTCAACAGCGATTCGGCGTAGATCCCTTAGAGTGATTGCTGGGTCACGTCGTCCATAAAAAGCCGTTTTCAGTCTATCCCTGGCATGTTCTATAGTGTTCATGTGTAAGACATCGTGGTCTCCTGACCTTCATTGCTTACATATTCTGCCCGCACAATCATATTCCACACATCAAGACGCTTCATTCGAACTCAAACTCGATAAGATGAAGTCAATGTCGTATGAATTCATGTAAACGATATGCAAACAACAAGTAAGTGCACTGTGGTTGAAATACTCGAGGCTGGCGTACACACACACATTCAAGACACGATGGTCACAGGAGCCTTTAGTTCAAAAGAGGCAGACTGCACGCCGGGAGGCAGGTCCCTTCAGAGGACGAGTCAACCTCGGCTGCCCGTGGAGCGGACAGCACTTGTCCGAGTGAAAGAAGAACGACCCCGTGTTCGGCTTAAAAGTAAATTCCGCTACATTGTGTGGGAGCGCCCAGCCTATGCATTCTATACAAAACATAGCACGCACTTTCAGAGATTTTCAGAGGGAGACAGCAAACGCCAAACGCCGCTGCTACAGATTCCCGGACTGGTCGCCTTAAACGAAACGTCATTCTCCCGTTTTAGAAGGGCAATGCTGATTGGCAGACGATATTTCTGAAACCTTGAGCTGAATGAGTAATGGAAGAGACCGAAAGATATACCCCTTCACGTCTGGCATTGAGAGGGGCCATTCCGTGGTCGCTCCTGGAGCGAGAACACGTGCCCGCTCCTACGTGTACTCGAAGAGTGAGGAACAAGTCTCTTCTCAGTACTTCACTGGGAGAGCACCTCTGTCGAGAGTGAATCGGAGTGTGACTCTATATTGAGTCCTTGCGATTAAGCGTTGTTCACTGTGTTGGCCACCACACTTATTGTGCAGTGTGAACGGACAGAGTTATAGTTAAATGCCTGCGAGCGAATTTTTGAGTGGCATCATGGTGGACCAGTTATCTGACCGGTGTACCACGCCAATAGTTAGACTATGGGCGAATAGGAGTCCTTGACTTCATCAAGGCGTATGGAGAGTTTGATTGGCGAAGGCCAATCCAGATAGAACGAGAGTTATCTTATTTCTCAGCAGCGAGCGGCGCAAACAGCAGCCATCGCAGCTTACAGTACTGTGTGCTACAGCTCTTGTGAGCCCCATATTTCCTCCACAACAGTACACTTCACTGCATTTCACACACGACAGCCTAGACTGTACCTAGCAACATTCTAACGGATAATTATTCAAGTTGAGTAGGCGTGGCTCTAAGCCATTCTGCCAAGTCAATAACAATCTTAAACGTTGAATAGAAATTTCATTAGCGAATCCTATCGGTAAGAGGTAACTTCACATTCTGAAAAGAACCCGGAACTAACTTGTTGAGTTCATAACTAAAAGTGCCATTGCGATTTCTCAGAATTTTTGAAAATAAATAATAATTTTCGTTTGTTTCATGTTTTTCTTACACTAACTAGCACTACTCCAGTACCCAAGTATCCCACTAGTTACATAAGAAATTTTGTGGTTTTTTGTGTCATTTGCTTACAGCGGACGACTCCAGAAGATCTTTATTGCTGAAAGTTTTTCAGGCATCTCTCTTTAGAACGTTAGGAGCGTATGTCTGACTTCTGTGGTTGTGTGGGGGTGGGAATTGCACCTTGCAGGAGCCACAGGGTAAAGGGTACATCTCAGATTAGTCCCTTACACCGAATGACAGAATAGCACCCACACGCTCACAGACATGTCTGGAGAACATGCTGGCCACTCTAGTCGAACTATGTCGATATCCTGAAGAGAGTCATTCACAAGATGTGCGCGATGGGGAAGCGAATTGTTGTCCACACAGACGAATGCCTCGCCAATGTGCTGCCGATATGGTTGCACTATCGGTCAGAGGATGGCATTTACGTATCGTATAACTGCTACGGCGCCTTCCATGACCACCAGCGGCGTACGTCGGCCCCACATTATGCCGCCCCAAAATAGCAGGGAACCTCCACCTTGCGACACTCTCTGGACAGTGTGTCTAAGGCGTTCAGCCTGATCGGGTTGCCTCCAAACACATCTCCGACGATTGTGTCTTTGAAGGCAAATACGACACTCATCGGTGAAGAGAAAGTGATGCCAATCCTGAGCGGTCCATTAAGCATGTTGTTGGGCCCATATGTACCGCGCTGTATGGTATCGTGGTTGCAAAGATGGACCTTGCCATGTACGTCGGGACTGAAGCTGCGCATCATGCAGCCTACTGCGCACAGTAAGTCGTAAGACGACGTCCTGTGGCAGCACGAAAAGCATTATTCAACATGATGGCGCTGCTGTCAGGGTTCCTCCGAGCCATAATCCGTAGGTAGCGGTCATCCACTGCAGTAGTAGCCCTTGGGCGGCCTGAGGGAGGCATGGAGGCATGTCATCGACAGTTCCTGTCTCTCTGCATCTCCTCCACGTCCGAACAACAACATTTTCGTTCACTCCGAGACGTCTGGACTGTCCCCTTGTTGTGAGCCCTTCCTGGTACAAAGTAACGATGCGGAAGCGATCGAACGGCGGTATTGACCGTCTAGGCAGAGTTGAACTACAGACAACACGAGCCGTGTATCTCCTTCCTGGTGGAATGACTGATACTGATCGACTTTCGGACTCCCTCTGTGTAATAGGCGCTGCTCATGCATGCCTGTTTACGTCTTTGGGCGGGTTTGGTGACACATCTGAACAGTCAAAGTGGCTGTATCTGTGGTACAATATCCACACTCAGCGTCTGTCTTTTGGAGTTCTGGGAACCGGGGTGATGCAAAACTTTTTTTGATGTGTGTATATGAGTTTACCGAATGCAACGGAATATGAACACAATAGCGATTGGTGAGCTGTTCCCGCAACTGAGTGTTGTTGCATTAGTCTGTGTTTTGTGTTGTAGGTTTTGGTGAATGCACTTTTTTTTCACGGTTGTGAACGCGTTGTGGTAACAAGCTGAATGTCTCATATTTACTTTGTTACTCTGTAAGGTGCCGCAGGAGACCTATATACGTGGAAAGTATCACTCAAAAACCTCTGAAACCTTGTCTGTGGATTCGAGTTCATCTTGTATATCGCTTTATCGTTGTTCGCTAATAGGGTTTTCGTAGAAGTTGGTAGTTAATTTCCCGTCTGCACCATTTCTTTTATTAACTATTTGGTCTTGTGGTGTTTTCGACAGGAGCCAAAAAATTATGACAGAGTTCTTTTACGGAACTGCAGTCACAGTAAGACAGGAAACGACTGAGTCTATATAGGAATTGGCAGTACCTCCCGTGATTGAACTGAAGGTGCGATGAAATCGCTTGAAAATTTCTGTCGCGATTATTGTTTTCATACCAAGAACATTTTCACAGTTTGGGGGGCTGTGCAAGATAATGCATTCCCTGAATGTGTTTTCTGTCACCTCCATTCTCCTACATCTGCCTGCACCACCTCCTGTCACCCTGCCTTTCTGTCATTTGTCTTCGTAAGTTACAGCACTTTCACATAATTTCTGTGTTGTGTGATGTGAAAGAGTTATGTGAATGACTACGTGATTCATGTAAACCATAGCGGGGTGTCAGTTCTGTGGATTGAGAGTGTACTCACCGGTCTTTCCTAGACTTAACTTGTTTCCATTTCATTTTTGTAATCTGAACAGATTAGCGCCTTCACGACTTCTCATGCCGGACCATAATTATGCACGTATAGCGTTTCGTACGCAGTAGTTACTTAATGAGTGGCAGCTGTGCATGATTAATATTAATAAAAATGCTTGAATGCAACTAAAATTTCGAATGTATATAACTGTAATGTGATACATAGGCGTGTGGCTGGATACCAGTGCACACACCAGAAAACTGGACAGAAACGATGACGACGCAAGACGGGAAGAGCGCCTGCGAACAGGACTCAAACATACGCCGGGGTTGAGCAACCAGGCCGACGGAACGGCGGACCCGACACAGCAAGAGCAAGTCAATAGCAATCTATGCAATAATGAAGGACAACAAACCTTCGACACAACGCTGTCAACAGGTTAAGTACGAACCACAATCCAAACCGAGACAAAATAGGAAAACAAATACGGAAGTGAAGTCGTCAACGAGCAGACAGTAGCACGAACACTATCAGATAAAGAACACAACTGATTGAGCCGTCTTCCTGTTTTGTTTTTGTGGCATGTTGTGTCCAAAAAGTGTTCGCCTTCGGCGATGCTTTTCTTCTGGAGTGGCAATGTGCGAGAAATAGTTTCACTTTATTGTCTATTCGTTTGAAAAGCGACTTGGGCTCTCTGTGGGTCCTTGAGTTCTCGGTTAGGTAGTCGTAAAAGGGATTGAGGGTAATTATTTACATGTAAAATACCGAATAATTAAAGATTGCATCATCTTTGACGGTCCTGTGGGGGTGCTCGAGGCACCTTTTATTTGTGCCAATGTCGTGGTAGGGCCTAGCCTACATTCGCAAGTTGGCGGACATTTCCCCGATAGGCGTCTAATTTGTGAAAAAGTCGAGTTGACTGGTCTTTTATCTTCTCAGTGACGTATTTTTCTCCAATCAGCTCGTGTATTTCTCTCATCATGGCTCACCTTGGGGCTCCTAGGCTCCACTTCAAACTCCTGTTTTGTAATGGTTGCAAACTGTGTATATTAGAGTCACATTGTAACACCGAAAATGCAGGATGCATAGCAGCTGCTACCGATATATAACTCTTTTTTTAATTGTATGTAAATATTTGTAATTTAAATGCTTTCTTTTAATAAGTAAGGACATTGCATCACTGTATGTGTACATTTAGGTAGAAGTTTGTTTACGTTTCATTGTAATTGTCTGTGTTTTACTGTGAAACTTGTAAGCTCTGGGAAAAAGCCAAAGGCATTATTATTTGCATCGACTAGCAACGATAATACGAGTAACAGCGCTTGTGCGTTGTATAATCTTTGGGTAGAGAGTTGTTGCGCAGAGCGCGCGGAGAGGGAGGGAGACATGTATAAACATCATGAATAGAAGTTAGTCTCGAACATATACTTCGTACTTTGATAGGTTGGCAACAAATAGGTAAACATACCAAAGAGGAGGAAACACGTAATTGAGTCGCAATATTTATGTTGTGAAAAGCAGTATCCGGCTAAATAGTTATATTGAGTAGCAAAAGAACAATAGTACACTACAGGAAAGAATGAGAAACATGGTGAACAGTGTGAAGAAGGTCAGAAGGCAAAGTTGTGCTTATATAGCAGGAGAAAAAGCGGTAGCGCGACCTCCAGACCAGATTTGAGGTAACGCAGATCAGCATATCGTAATTAATTACTTTTTTACAAAAAAATAGCGACGTGAACTGTTTCATAATCTAAAACTAACAAAACTGTATCGTTATAGATCCCACTGATGATGCCTTAGAACAGGATAAGGCGAAACGCGCACGGGGAAAATAAATTAAGTAGTAGCAGGAAAAGGCAGTTTTATTTACAAAACAAGTATTTATATGCTGGCTGCGGAGGATGACGACGCAAACAAAATTGTTACTTAGACTATCACTTCAACTAACCTTCGGCACTCGACATCAACCGTTCGACGACTGGAACCGGTCAGCGGTTGATGACTGCGGATGAGAACTGTACGATCACTACAGCAACTGAAGGCAGTTGAAGTCGCTTAAATAATGCGCTCAGGGCAGTAACGTACAACTGCGACCCGTATGGCTGTATGTCAAATAGTTCAGGGTCTCTGACGGCATACGTAGGTGGTGGCTGATGTATGGACTACTTGAATATCTTGTAACGGCATAAAATAGTTCCTGGTGTGTTCGCCACCTGGTACTTTATACGTACCTAGATGATACTACAGCCCTGGGGGAGCGTAGCAAGCGGCTGCTGTGTGCGTGGAGAGCACGAATACACTTTGTGTCGCTTGACGGAAGTTGCCGAAGTTGACCGATGTACCTCGCCCACACAGCCGGATGAGCGCTGGCCACGCCCGTGCGGATGTCTTGCGCACGCGCTCACTTGCACTTGGCGGTGGGGGGGGGGGAGGGGGGGGGGGAGGGAAATTAGTGTTTAACGTCCCGTCCACGAAGAGGTCATTAGAGACGGAACACAAGCTCGGATCAGGGAAGGAAGGGAATCGACCGTGCCCATTCAAAGGAACCGTCCCGGTTTTTGCCTGATGCGATTTAGAGAAGTCGCGGAAAATCTAAATCAAGATGGCCGAAGGGGGGGATTGAACCATTGTCCCCCAAATGCGGGTCCAGCGCGCTAACCACTATGCACGATGCCACGTCGCTGTTATCAGTGCAAAGGTGGTCATACCGGCTATTGGATAGGTGGTCGTAATGTTGTGACAGATCAGTGTAACATGTGAGTCTAATATCAGCTCTCGAGTCTTAGTAACTATGGGGTGAGTCGAGCCCGCCGTAGTCTGCAGTCGATGTGATGAGTAATATATACTTAACTAGGTACATTTAGACATAGAGTGTGACGTTGCAGATCGAAATCTTATCACAGGAGACTGTTTTTTGTAGTATGGAGAAAATATTTTATGCACCTTAAGATAGAAAAGCCAACTTAACATCACCTGCCCAGCCTGTGGGTGCGGCTTGGAACAGGTTTGAGACGGTCACCCCAGCCTTTCGGCTCGCTCGCGCCTCGTTACTGCTGTGAGTCGTACTCGCAGCCACAAGGGGCAGGGAGAGCCTGCTACGTTTTTCGACTGCGCTCGTGAGACTCGTAGACTCTCCTGTGCCGTTTCTTACAGAGCTATGACGACGGAAGACTACGTTCTTCAAGTGTTAGCAGACGGGACGCACATTCTACTAGACAGACACGAAAAAAGCCAGGGTATTTGCCGCTGGGTACTAGTTAAATTTTATTGCGAATCTGTGTCACACATGTTAGATGAACGGGGTGCCCACGATAATGTTATCCGACATTGCTGGCGTTTACTCTTACAGCCGTGTCAAACAGCGTGCTTAAGATTTATATTCATATCTATTTATTTTTTGAACAGTGACGGATTAAAGCTTGTAGCATATTATTAGAGCGTTCGGTTTATTTTCTAATGTTATTACGAATGCGGACTTTGGGGGCCCATTACAGATATACTTTGCAAATAAGTGACCCAAAAACACTAAGCTGAATTAAAACTTTTGTAGTTCTTGCTGTCAATGGTGCTAACTGAAAAGGGTAGTAAACTAAATATCGCTCGATTTTGCACTCACTTCTAATGTTCGCTTCATCTGCTTAACGCTTTCTACGAAAGGTTGGATCTTGTTTACTAGTGTAAATAAATCATTGTCTACCAGGTATTTTGAATGTATAATTCAAATTATCACGTTGTTACACAAGTTGAATTAATTAGTGATGCACTTCGCTGAATGCGCAGTTTTATGAACAACCATCACTTCCACTAAATGAAAGTTTATCAAAGAGCCTCTAGATACTGAAATATGAATTTTGTGATGTGCATTCTGCTCTGATGGACTAATAATAATAATAATAATAATAACACAAAATCACACATTTGATATACATGGATGATCTAAAACTACTGGCAGCAACAAATCAACAACTCAACCAATTACTAAAGATAACAGAAGTATTCAGCAATGATATAAATATGGCCTTTGGAACAGACAAATGTAAGAAAAATAGCATAGTCAAGGGAAAACACACTAAACAAGATGATTACATATTGGATAATCACAGCGACTGCATAGAAGCGGTGGAAAAAAAAGATGCCTATAAATATCTAGGATACAGACAAAAAATAGGAATAGATAATACAAATATTAAAGAAGAACTAAAAGAAAAATATAGACAAAGACTAACAAAAATACTGAAAACCAAATTGACAGCAAGAAACAAGACAAAAGCTATAAATACTTATGCTATACCAATATTGACCTACTCACATTCGGAGTATTGAAATGGAGTAACACAGACCTAGAAGCACTCAATACACTTACACGATCACAATGCCACAAATATAGAATACATCACATGCATTCAGCAACTGAAACATTCACATTAAGCAGAAAGGAAGGAGGAAGGGGATTTATCGACATAAAAAATCTACATTATGGACAGGTAGACACTTTAAGAAAATTCTTTCTAGAACGAGCAGAAACTAGCAAAATACACAAAGCAATCACTCATATAAATACATCGGCTACACCACTGCAATTTCATAACCATCTCTACAACCCTTTAGATCACATAACATCAACAGATACGAAGAAAGTAAATTGGAAAAAGAAAACACTACATGGCAAGCACCCGTATCATCTAACACAGTCACACATCGATCAAGACGCGTCCAACACTTGGCTAAGAAAAGGCAATATATACAGTGAGACAGAAGGATTCATGATTGCAATACAGGATCAAACAATAAACACCACATATTACAGCAAGCATATTATTAAAGATACCAATTCCACAACAGATAAATGCACACTTTACAAACAACAAATAGAAACAGTAGATCACATCACAAGCGGGTGTACAATACTAGCAAATACAGAATACCCCAGAAGACATGACAATGTAGCAAAAATAATACATCAACAGCTTGCCTTACAACATAAACTTATAAAACAACACGTTCCCACATACAAGTATGCACCACAAAATGTACTGGAGAGTGATGAATACGAATTATACTGGAACAGAACCATTATAACAGATAAAACAACACCACATAACAAACCTGACATCATACTCACCAATAAAAAGAAGAAATCAACACAACCAATCGAAATATCCATACCCAAAACAACAAATATACAGAAGAAAACAGGAAAAAAATTTGAAAATACATCCAACTACCTGAGGAAGTCAAGGACATGTGGCATCAGGATGAAGTTGGCATTATACCAATTATGCTATCAACTACAGGAGTCATACCACACAATATCCACCAGTACATCAACGCAATACAGCTACATCCAAACGTATATATACAACTACTGAAATCTGTAATTATTGGTACATGTTCAATTACCCGAAAGTTCCTAAATGCAATTTAACATATACCGTACAGTTAAAAGGAACTCACGTTTGATCAAGGTCCGCGTCACTTCCCATTCTTAACCAGACATAACGTCTGAGAAAGGAAAGAAAGAAATGGTTCAAATGGCTCTGAGCACTATGGGACTTGACATCTGTTGTCATCAGTCCCCTAGAACTTAGAACTACTTAAACCAGCTAACCTAAGGACATCACACACATCCATGCCCGAGGCGGATTCGAACCTGTGCCCGTAGCGGTCACGGGATTCCAGACTGTAGCGCCTAGAACCGCATTGCCACACCGGCCGGCAAAGAAAGAAATAATAATAATTATAATAATAATAATAATAATAATACAGCGTGTAGAGCCACGTTTCGTTGCCTGGAGTGTTTTTATTAGATAACACGACACAATTTTGAATCCGCGCTGTGTTTTCACCAGTCCGATGCCAAGTTTATTTATGTTCAGTACAAAGCTTTAGAAAACACCGTGAACGCCAGATAGCCAGGACGTTAAACGTAGACATTACGAACTATAAAAACTAACGCATATATTTCGGTAGTAATCTAACTTACTTAAGTTCCACATCAGTCACGGACGAAGGTTACTATCAAAAAAATGAAATGAAATGGACAATACTTTTTTAAGAACGGAATGAGAATATGCGCTTCTTTGACTTCTCGGGACTTCAATGGTATCTATAATGTGGCGAAAGAACTGTCCATAGATTTCCATTTGGAACATTGTGTGAACTATAAACACAATATTTTCTGATTTATTCTTTGTTGCCTTTTATTTTCAGAAAAACTTGCTTTATTATGTTAAGGACTTACGAGAAAAAGTAGGAGATGTGTTCGACGGAAGCACCACGATCATGAAGCAACATACCTGTAAAAGTACTACATATTCGACGACTACAACAGTTTCGAACAGGATTAAGAGACTATCAGGGATAAGTATGTGCAAATGTTTGCTTTGGATCCTAGGCTGTTCAACATTGTCGGCGGGGAAGCAAAATACAATATCTGACAGTCACATATAGTATTATTGTAGACTCTGAGGACATTGTACTCCTCACAATGGATTTTGCAGGCGTTTCTAATACGAGTCGAAGTATTCTTATAGAGTTACAACGAAACTTGTCTCAGATAGATATATCTCGTCTGGAATTAAACAAAGTGACATTTTTGACGGATCAAGGGCCGTATATAAAGAAAGTTCTTCAACACCGCCAACATCTACCACGAGAGCTGCACTGTATAAACACAGCGTTAAGGCACACATTAGATAACAATTTCCTTAGTGAGGAATTGCCCGATATTTATGAATCCATCAAGGCAGTGCGCAGATCTGTAGGGTATATGAAAAGTTCCGGTTTGGTGGCAGGACATTGATACGAGATGGAGTAGCATCTACATGGCATCAGATTCGTTTCATTCATAAAAAAAAATGTATCTGAGAGTTCGCTATTGGATAAAACAAAGCAGGAAACATCTTGGCATCAGCCTGATGTAATAGAGTGCGTAATTAAATTGCTTGCATCTTTTAATGAGGCCACAAACGATCTGGAGTGTGAAACTGAACGGACCCTGTCTTTTATGGTACCGTTGGCTTTTAGTTCACTAGGTACATGACAAAGTGAGGATGGCAGTGGTAGAGCTAAATTGCTGAAAAGACTTGCAAAATCCTATCTAAAAGAGAAAGTCGTTAACGAACTACAGGATTCTCATTACATGGCTACAGTTTTTCATTCAATTTAATGGAAGTCTTAATACTAAGTGAAGAGAAGACAGGAAATAATTATCAAACATTTCGTCAGAAGCTAAATAGTGTAGTTGTGAAAGAAGAGCTCATTCCCTCCCCGTAAAGAGGTTCCGAAGCTAGCGCTCATCAACTTCTAAACGCAAAGATGAATCTGAGAAATATTTGAACTTTGATGACCCAAGTGATACCTCAAAACGTTTTTTGGTGGCTTAGGGGCAACGCCTGTGCCTCCCCCAATCTCTTTAAAGCGGCGAAAAGAATTATCTGCATTCTCGATAGCAGCGCTGGAAGCGAAGACATTTTAGCAGGACTGGCTCAGTTGCATCCGAGAAGCTCTGCTGTGTCGATCTAGAACGTGTCAATGACCTTTCGTTATATCATAACAATAGGAGAGACAAGGAAATTATTTTATGGTGACAAGCATATCACGCTAGATGGATCTCAAACAATCTGTGTAAATAGCCTCAACCTGTATAATATGCAAAAATGCAGTATATAGGTTTGTATCCAGAAGTTTCTGTTTTTAATAGATTTTTGCATTCTAGACACATAGATGTCATGTGCAATGTTACGTTATCTGCAGTCACTGTTCTACTGACTGCATTTGATCATTCATTAAGCTAGTAGTTCAATTCTTATTTTTCATTAAGTATAAATGAGGGTATTTCTTCCATTAAACAGCCATGAAATGACTCCAGAAATCGAGTTTGATTTTAGCAGAGAAACGTTTCACTTCTTGGCAAAATTATCTGGAGCAATTAAACAGAGAACCGACTCGTGGAGATAACATCTTGGACCTACTGATAACAAACAGACCCGAACTTTTCGACTCTGTATGTACAGAACAGGGAATCAGTGATCATAAGGCGGTTGCAGCATCCCTGAATATGGAAGTTAATAGGAATATAAAAAAAGGGAGGAAGGTTTATCTGTTTAGCAAGAGTAATAGAAGGCAGATTTCAGACTATCTAACAGATCAAAACGAAAATTTCTGTTCCGACACTGACAATGTTGAGTGTTTATGGAAAAAGTTCAAGGCAATCGTAAAATGCGTTTTAGACAGGTACGTGCCGAGTAAAACTGTGAGGGACGGGAAAAACCCACCGTGGTACAACAGCAAAGTTAGGAAACTACTGCGAAAGCAAAGAGAGCTCCAATCCAAGTTTAAACGCAGCCAAAACCTCTCAGACAAACAGAAGCTAAACGATGTCAAAGTTAGCGTAAGGAGGGCTATGCGTGAAGCGTTCATTGAATTCGAAAGTAAAATTCTATGTACTGACTTGACAGAAAATCCTAGGAAGTTCTGGTCTTACGTTAAATCAGTAAGTGGCTCGAAACAGCATATGCAGACACTACGGGATGATGATGGCATTGAAACAGAGGATGACACGCGTAAAGCTGAAATACTAAACACCTTTTTCCAAAGCTGTTTCACAGAGGAAGACCGCACTGCAGTTCCTTCTCTAAATCCTCGCACAAACGAAAAAATGGCTGACATCGAAATAAGTGTCCAAGGAATAGAAAAGCAACTGGAATCACTCAATAGAGGAAAGTCCACTGGACCTGACGGGATACCAATTCGATTCTACACAGAGTACGCGAAAGAACTTGCCCCCCTTCTAACAGCCGTGTACCGCAAGTCTCTAGAGGAACGGAGGGTTCCAAATGATTGGAAAAGAGCACAGGTAGTCCCAGTCTTCAAGAAGGGTCGTCGAGCAGATGCGCAAAACTATAGACCTATATCTCTTACGTCGATCTCTTGTAGAATTTTAGAACATGTTTTTTGCTCGCGTATCATGTCATTTCTGGAAACCCAGAATCTACTATGTAGGAATCAACATGGATTCCGGAAACAGCGATCGTGTGAGACCCAACTCGCCTTATTTGTTCATGAGACCCAGAAAATATTAGATACAGGCTCCCAGGTAGATGCTATTTTTCTTGACTTCCGGAAGGCGTTCGATACAGTTCCGCACTGTCGCCTGATAAACAAAGTAAGAGCCTACGGAATATCAGACCAGCTGTGTGGCTGGATTGAAGAGTTTTTAGCAAACAGAACACAGCATGTTGTTATCAATGGAGAAACGTCTACAGACGTTAAAGTAACCTCTGGCGTGCCACAGGGGAGCGTTATGGGACCACTGCTTTTCACAATATACATAAATGACCCAGTAGATGGTGTCGGAAGTTCCATGCGGCTTTTCGCGGATGATGCTGTAGTATACAGAGAAGTTGCAGCATTAGAAAATTGTAGCGAAATGCAGGAAGATCTGCAGCGGATAGGCACTTGGTGCAGGGAGTGGCAACTGACCCTTAACATAGACAAATGTAATGTATTGCGAATACATAGAAAGAAGGATCCTTTATTGTATGATTATATGATAGCGGAACAAACACTGGTAGCAGTTACTTCTGTAAAATATCTGGGAGTATGCGTGCGGAACGATTTGAAGTGGAATGATCATATAAAATTAATTGTTGGTAAGGCGGGTACCAGGTTGAGATTCATTGGGAGAGTGCTTAGAAAATGTAGTCCATCAACAAAGGAGGTGGCTTACAAAACACTCGTTCGACCTATACTTGAGTATTGCTCATCAGTGTGGGATCCGTACCAGGTCGGGTTGACGGAAGAGATTGAGAAGATCCAAAGAAGAGCGGCGCGTTTCGTCATAGGGTTATTTGGTAACCGTAATAGCGTTACGGAGATGTTTAATAAACTCAAGTGGCAGACTCTGCAAGAGAGGCGCTCTGCATCGCGGTGTAACTTGCTCGCCAGGTTTCGAGAGGGTGCGTTTCTGGATGAGGTATCGAATATATTGCTTCCCCCTACTTATACCTCCCGAGGAGATCACGGATGTAAAATTAGAGAGATTAGAGCGCGCACGGAGGCTTTCAGACAGTCGTTCTTCCCGCGAACCATACGCGACTGGAACAGGAAAGGGAGGTAATGACAGTGGCACGTAAAGTGCCCTCCGCCACACACCGTTGGGTGGCTTGCGGAGTATCAATGTAGATGTAGATGTAGATGCCCAACGAACAGATCGTGGCCGCACGTGGTAGCCGTGCGGTCTGAGGCGCCTTGTCACGGTCCGTGCTGCTGTACCCGTCGGTGGTTCGAATCCTCCCTCGGGCATGGGTGTGTGTATTGTCCAAGGTGTAGGTTAGTATAAGTTAGATTAAGTAGGCTTAGGGACCGACGACCTCAGAAGTTTGGCCCCAAAAGACCTTACAACAAATTTCCCAATTTCCAAACAAATCCTGCTTCTACGGTGTTAATAAACAAGACAGTACGAAAATGCAATGACCAAAATATTACTAAGATAAAATAATGAATTCATCAGACGAGTACCCGTCATACATGCAGTTTTCATCGCAGTCCTTTGATTATCACACTTGGCCGATTTCCCTTCCGCTACAAGTATGACCGAGTCGCTTCACTCGTGAGCGCCTGTGCTCGAGCCACGAGTTACTCGCTGCCCCACTCCCGAGCACCCCGTGCTCGTGAGCAATGAGCGAGTTTGGCGCACGTACTGACAGACTGCCCAAACAGGCCTGGGAAAGCCCAATGGTACCGACCGACCGCCGTGTCATCCTCAGCCCACAGGCGTCACTGGATGCGGATATAGTGGGGCATGTGGTCAGCCCAGCGCTCTCCCAGCCGTGTGTCAGTTTACGAGACGGGAGCCGCTACTTCTCAATCGAGTAGCTCCTCAGTTTGCCTCGCAAGAGTTGAGTGCACCCCGCTTGCTAACAGCGCTCGGCATACCGGATGGTCTCCAAGTGCTAGCCCAGCCTGACAGCGCTCAACTTCGGTGATCTGACGGGGACCTGTGTCACCACTGCGGCAAGGCCGTTTGCCTGATGGGGAGATTGGAGTGTGTAATTCAGGTAGGTGCAGGCAGCACTGTATGACCGGCAGTCAGGGTGATAGATGCGTGTGCGGAATGAGCAGCAGATTTGCTGCACGAATTTGGAACGTTAATAGATGGAGAGAGGGTGGAAGGAGTGGAATGCACTCATGTACGTGCACTTGAGCGTTATTATCGCTCAACATCAGCACAAGTTTTGAGGAATTAAGTGTCTATTTCAGTCTCCTTCAGTTGAGGGAAGTGGAAAACGAAGGATTTTTCTTCAAGTACGAGATACTGCCTTCCCTTATGTTGCTTGGTAGCTGTGTCTGGCTGTAACTGTTGTGGACGGTGGAATATAATTGAGACTATCGGAATTACACCGAAGATCTACGTCTACATGAATATTCTGCAAATCACATTTAAGTACCTGGCAGAGGGTTCATCGACCCACCTTCTCAATTCCCTATTATTCCAATCTCGTATAGCGCGCGGAAAGAATGAACACCTGTATCTTTCCGTACGAGCTCTGATTTCCCTTATTTTATCATGGTGATCGTTCCTCCCTATGTAAGCCGGTGTCAACAAAATATATTCGCATTCGGAGGAGAAAGTTGATGATTGGAATTTCGTGAGAAGATTCCGTCGCAACGAAAATCGCCTTTTTTTAATGATTTCCAGCCCAAACGCTGTATCATTTCTGTGAAACTCTCTCCCATATTTCGCGATAATACAAAACGTGCTGCCTTTCTTTGAACTTTTTCTATGTAATCCGTCAGTCCTATCTGGTAAGGATCCCACACCGTGCGCCGACCAGTGAATCCGAGTGGTTCTAGGCGCTTCAGTCTGGAACCGCGCGACCGCTACGGTCTCAGGTTCGAATCCTGCCTCGGGAATGGATGTGTGTGATGTCCTTAGGTTAGTTAGGTTTAAGTAGTTCTAAGTTTTAGGGGACTGATGACCTCAGCTGGTAAGTCCCATAGTGCTCAAGCCATTTGAACCATTTTGAACCACGCCGTGTAGCAGTATTCTATTTATTAGTGAAAGAGTTGTACGGTCTCCTGGTCACCCAATATTAGTTGAAATCCTTCAAACGGTTCCGAGGGGCGACAAAAATTTGATTATCAGTATTTCATATAATTATTTACCGAATTTAAGAATTTAAATATATTCTCATAATTAACTCATTAAGAGGTATCATTTTACCTCACAGGTTTAACACAATAAATTAGGTATTGCAGTCGCAAATACAGGGTATATCTTCTAAGATTCGCAAAGTGTTTCGGTAGATATTTGCAATTTCGTTTTTCCAACGTGTAGCTGGTTTCAGCACAAACAAATACTTATCATCACGTCCTTCATGGAAAGCCAAGCGTCGGCGGAATGCGGCGATTTGTTTCCCGTTTATAACAAAACGAGTTTTATCAGAATTTTATGTGCCCACTCGACAGAGCGGTCCAAAATTAGTCTAGTGCGATATCTGTTTTATCCAAACGTATTAACTGGAACATTAAAACACGAGGAATGACCGGTACTCCAGCAGCGAGTGAGCAGCCCACTTCTGCAAGGCGGCAGCAGTCAACACCGGCCACGGCGGTGTTGTAGCTGCTGGAGTACTCGGAATTCTTCATGTTTTACTGTCCCTGTTAATAAATTTCGCTAAAACAAATATCGCACTAGACTAGTTTTGGACCCCTCTGTCGAATGGACCCGTAACATTCATCTTCAAAAGTCATTTTGCTTGTAACGGGAAACAAACCGGCTCTGGGCGACACATGAAAGACGTGATGAGAAACATTTTTTTTTTTTTTTTGGGATGACTCCACATACACATTGTAAAAACAAAATCGCCAATATCTGACGGAACTCCAGAGAAAATACGGCTGGCGTGTCAGAGGATAGTCAGTGTGAGTACCTTGAAAAAGTGTAAATCACAATAGGGAAATTACCCAGACGATCTTTGTACAGTAGACATAAAATTTCAGACCTTATCGAAAATTTTTCTCCCTGACACCTTCAAATGTGTGATGAAAGGAGCAGAGTATATTGCTTCCTGCATATTTTTTCAGTCCAAGTAATAAAAAACTGTAGCAGCAGACATCACCTTTTAATTTAATACTTCTTTACTACTCTATTCGCAACACATTTTGCACATACTATCCAAATACAACACTGAATGTAACTGCAAATATAGATCATCGTATGACACATACTTCAGGAGATATGACGTCACAATCATTGAGGTGCGTGAAAAAGTTTTTAAAACTGGGCTGTTTTACACAGGAGAATTTGGTTCTTTCAAGAATGGGCTGTGGGCTTATCGTTTGCTGCTAACTAGGCCTGTTGATAAAATATCGATATACCGATGCTTTTTACAAAAATGTCTATGTATATCTGCGATATATCCCCTGATATATCAATATAAAAATGCCAATATCGAGTGCCATACTATATTTTTTCACAATTTTCGGTAAATATTTGAAGTTATCATTTAGAAATTGTAGTAAACATAGCTTTACTTTTACTGTGTGAACCAGTCTCACTACATTTCGAGCTTTCATCAGGTCCAGTCTACCTGTCTGACTGTGTGAAGCAAGTATATTGCACTCGGGGGTGGCGGTGTGAATGGAATAACAAGATTTCATATTTGAAGAAATATAACACCAGTTGCGTTGAAAAACAAAAATCTAAATGACAAGATTAGTCTTTTTGGTGGGCGGAGATATGTGAGGGGAAATGCTGACGTAATTGGCACTCGGCGCTACCAACAGACACCAAAACGATTAGCTTCATCACGCAATTTTGACACTACAACTGCTAGGTTGCTGCCGTTGAAAGGAAAAAAAATCCGATACATGACGAAACCGAACGGTGGACCCGTCGGATGCCTTTTATTGTGCCAGTTACATGCAGTTGCAACTGTTAGCAAAGTGCTTGTCGCCAAGCCAGAATGTGCATCGTATTCCTTCCAATTTTTGCTCTAAGAGTGATAGGCAGAATGCTAGCTTCTTGAGTTACAGAATGTCCAATAATAAATAAATACTTCAATATACAGCTCTAAACCTGGCTGCATATTTACATTTTTTCGTTGATATGTCAATATATCGATTCTCCCGAAATTTCGAGAGCGGATAATGTCCCTGTTTCATCCATATATAGGATTACCGATATTTTTAAAAATATCGACAGTTCTGCTGCTAAACATGAGACAGCAGAATTCTCGCAAGGTAAGGAGCACTAGGTGGGATTTGAGAAGAGGAACGGCATACTCTCGGCCCAAATCAGTAGAGGTGCTTATCGAGTGTTGTGTGAAAGACTGATAAAGATTTATTCTGACATACACTTTAATATGATGACACCTCGAAGAGCAAATGATATACACGAAACGTACATAACACACTAAAAAGAGGTTTCTTAATTGCTGTTGCGGTGAAGGTAGATTCATTGTGCTATGAAATTGATTGTTTACTATCTCTTATCGTGCTGCTATTGCCTGCTTTAAAGAGTTCCATCGTGACATACTGATATACAATTAGTAATTGAACATACCATCTTTGATGAGACAAAACCCTCTATTTTGGTATCTGCGTTCGTGCAAACAAAAAAAACCTCGTATTACTGTCACTGACTCCAAAAGGGCCGACCTTGCAATGGAAGCATAAGCATAAGCAAAAGTTCCTCTTAGCGGGTGGAGTGATTGTAGAAAGACTCCCAGAAAGAAGTAAAAAATTAATTTAATGGACGTGTGGTGCTGTAAAAGAAATGAAATTAAGAGTACAGTGTTCAAGAATTTTCAAAGCAACTGACTGAAAATGATAACCGCTTGTTCCATATTCTTAGTGACACGATAAGTCATTTCCTAAACCTATCATAAATAGCAGGTCCTAGAATTAATGTTGTATTAACCCCATTACATATGCAAACAACGAAGTAAGGTATATTTCTGTTAATATTGAAGGCAAATTTTTCTGACTCTGTTACAACTTTAGTGATACAATTTGTTTGTTAATGGCATCGATTACTGCTCTCGCAAGTTTGTGTAACTTCAAACGAAAATGTAGAAGGGATTCATTACATGAATTCATGTGAGTTACTGCCCCAGAAGCTGCCAAACGATTATATTTGGCTTAACGGTTTGCATATAGACTGAATTAATCAGTTCACTCTGGTAAATTATCCGGCAGTGCAGGCTGGTGGCAAATTAATTCCTAAATTGGAATAATGTTGACAGTTCCCCTCTTGTTTTGGGTTCTACGTAATTACAGGAAGACAAAAATAATTTCGGTACAAACAGAACACTGAATCTGTGTCTTAATGTTTCTTAGGAGAGTATTCATAACAATTACAATTGAAAGAAAATCAACCATCGGTCACTACTTTTAACAAATTAACCTGGTTTCGACACTGCTAGGAGTGTCTTCCTCAGAATTTAAATCAAAGAACGGTCTATATTCTATAACATGGTCACAGAATCATGACTAAAGACGTACGGAATCGTCGTGAAAGACTGGCAGTACTTATATGTGACCATGTTATAGAATATAGGCAATTCTTTGATTTAAATTCTGAGGAAGACACTCCTAGCAGTGTCGAAACCAGGTTAATTTGTTAAAAATAGTGACCGATGGTTGATTTTCTTTCAATTGTAACAATTCACGGTCTCTGAACGTGCAGCCACGTACAAGATTTTTCATAAGAATTATTTTTTTCTGTTTCGTGGCTACTCAGTACTGGATACAATTTTGCGTTGTGGTTTAAATGCATTGCTTCATCACGTTCTGTAGTTTCTATAAAATGACATGGATGGAGAGTAACGACAGATGAAGAATTGTATGGTGTGGTGGGACTTGCTATAAATAGTAACTTCAAACATTTTTAACATGCTCTTAATAAGATTTTAAAGCAGATTAATTGTTTCCTTTAAATGTTCCGAAGTGTAAAATTGAGGACTGTAGTACCCTACACCGCAGTGACGATTGGTGAAACTGGAACCAGGCGCCTCATATAAGTACCAGTGTGTAACAATTTGTGGCAGTATGAAGTTAAACGTGTCGTTTCTGTGTCCGGCACGAGACGACCTGACCAACTGTGAACACCCCAAAAGTTTATTACATGAATAAAATATCACCACTTTTATTTACAATATGTGCAGAAAATGCAACATTCTCAACTTCTAAGATCGGAGACTCTTCGTGGAATATCTATCAGTTGTAGATCATTGAATATTACGAAGATTAGTAGTGTCGTGCAGCGTTCGTTTCAATTTCACTGTAAGTCTTCCGAGGTCTGATATTGGAACTAGGTGAGCGGCGTCTTAAGAAAATGCGCGGATGTATACAGTGGGAAGCTGCTAGTGGATACGAACTAGCAGTGCCTGTGTTATTAAGAACTGCGATGCAACATTCCTCCGCATAGGTATGCTTGTACGAAGGAACATTACATCGAACTTCTTAATAAAGCAGGCACTTCTATTTCGTATTTATTCACTAACACCAGGCCCTCGACTTTCAATATACAGGATGAGTCACTAACTATTGCCACCTAGAATAATTCCGAAAGTATCATAGTAATTGAAAAGGTTTTTAGTGTTGACTTACTCTTTGATTGAGTATTTGGAGTGTTGATCAGTTAGAATACCTTATGAATTGTGTGATGCGTAATATACATACAGAGTGACTTTTAAAATAGTTATATTAGCAGAATTTTTCTTAATAGGTTAGTGCTTATATTCAACTGTAGCGTTGTTAGTAAATGATTATCCCCGAATCCCGGGAACTGTACCCAGACCCGTTTATAGGTTGGTTTCTAACGGCTTCCTTGGGGCAATAAAATTTTTTATTTTCAATACGCTGCGAAATTATTCACTAAATTTAAAAATTTAAAAATTAGTCACAACCTACTCATTAAAATTTATCAGTAAAAAAGTGTAACGCGTAAGGCAAGTATTATTGTTAGAAATATTGTGTTCGCCCGCCCGCAGCTCGTGGTCGTGCGGTAGCGTTCTCGCTTCCCACGCCCGGGTTCCCGGGTTCGATTCCCGGCGGCGGGGTCAGGGATTTTCTCTGCCTCGTGATGACTGGGTGCTGTGTGATGTCCTTAGGTTGGTTAGGTTTAAGTAGTTCTAAGTTCTAGGGGACTTATGACCATAGATGTTAAGACCCATAGTGCTCAGAGCCATTTGAACCATTTGAAATAGTGTGTTTGTCTCGATCCGTGATAACTGACGGCGCACAAATACCCGGTCTATATTCGTCCAGTATTTGAAAATGAGAACACTTAGTGACCCCTAACAAGTGGTACAGAGGTCCTCCCCTCCTCCCCCCCCCCCCGTCTCCAAATGATGAACGGAAAAAAAGGATGAATGGAAAAAGTAAAAAGTTCATGCATTAACACACTTCCGCTGTTCATGGCATAAAACGGCAGCATCAGGCATGACGTTTTAATTTATTACGTCATTACTCCCACCTCTATTCGCAACACAGTTTGCAGACAGTACGCACATTGACCACTGAAAGTACCTGCAGAATTATATCACTTTGCGGCACATATTTCAGGAGAGACGACCTCATAAAAATTGAGATGCCTGAAAACTTAAGCAAACTAGCTTGCTTCAAGTTGAGCACAAAGAACTCCATTTCGGTGGTTCGTAATGAAAGTACATTGCGACTTCTAACGACCATCGAGAACTATTTTAAATCTTACCTAAGCTTTTTATGCTTTCATTCTTAAAGGCAAACATTTCATTTCACACATTAATTTGCTTGTTAAGTAAGTTTGGAGCTGTTGTATTCATGGAAGTTCGATTATTTAGGAAGTATGTGATTTAGCCAATTACTTCGCGTCGCACGGTAACGATAAAATTTTGGAGAAACAGATGTCCATGCTACATGTCCGCAAGCAAATATGAAGAGGACCGTCGTTATGTATGTTAGTACAATTTTGGTTAACATTTTTGGAATACAGTTATCAATAGATTACTGTATTTTAACTAAAGTTCAGTCTTGATCACAACACTTATGTCTCAATAACATAGACATAAGGGTTGTAATCGAGACTGAACTTTAGTTAAAATATTATATTTTAGTGTCTGTCGTTGTTACTCCTTTCAAATATAAAAATACAGTGCAAGTTTCTTTTCTGTCTGTCACAATATGTTCAAAAGTTATTAGCCCTGGCCCAGGTAGCACGCAGCCACGCACTTGGAGTGGATGAGCGCAGTGCATGAGAGACTGACATGACAAGTTTCGCCGTGTCGCGTGCCGGACGAGTGGCTGAGTGGTTGCGGAGCCGGCCGCTAGGTGCGTGGCGGTCTGACCCTGGCGGGAAGCTGCCGCCGCCGCCGCCGCGTGTCGCGACATCGACCGCGCCGTCGCGCCCCCGCTACCGCCCCCGCATCCGCCCCCGCCCTGGGCAGCGTCTCTTTAAGGGCGCCGCCTGCCTGCGGCGACGCTCTCGCTGCGCCTCTCTGCCGCTCGACCTCCGTTTGTTTTGTCCGTTTCGGTGAGGCCCTCCGATAACTATCGCTATGAGGCTTCCATTACAAAGTTTCTCCTTATTTTTCTGGGTATACTGTTTTCGTCCGCCAGTGTTTACACAGTACAGAAATATCTGCACACACATTTTAACTATAAGCACGCACTTAAAATCTAAAGCACGCAAAGGAATTCGAATGAAATTGTGTGTGATATTGTTGCCCTTGGCATGACTTCGAAATATGCAAAAGGTCTTGACCGCACAATTCTTTATTAAGCATTCCATCACCAGACAGAAGATGTGGTACAAAGAAATTAACGAAAACAAGTATATACGTAAGAATGCACGTTAGTGATAGACTGTTTTATTATATTTAGCTCATCGCTGTGTATAAAAAGTCAATACTTAACACAAGTTTTTCTTTTTACAACTAACATAGATGTCTTTTAATATGTTACACCGTACTGAAGGTTAGTATGCGACATCGCACAGAATGGTTTCTTAGTTGCCGCGCGGGATTAGCCGAGCGGTCTCAGGCGCTGCAGCCATGGACTGTGCGGCTGGTCCCGGCGGAGGTTCGAGTCCTCCCTCGAGCATGGGTGAATGTGTATTTGTCCTTAGGACAATTTAGGTTAAGTAATGTGTAAGCTTAGGGACTGATGACCTTTGCAGTTAAGTCCCATAAGATTTCACACACATTTGAACATTTTTTTTTGTTTCTTTGTAAAGTTAGTCTTTGATTTTATTTTTATCGCCAATATTAGCCTCACCTACTAGCCTTCGTTTACTTCTCGGATAGCTTAATCGTCACAGTCAGTGCGGCACTGGTTCTCTTAGAACAGACAGTGGCTCTGTCAAATATACGTATATGAGATCTGCACTGTAATCATTCTATGTGCTCTCTTTCGTGAGCTTTTACTAAAATTTGATTTAAATGTGGGTATTATATCAACTGTAATAACTGAAAATTCTGTATAGGTATCGATCACAATTATTGAAATATATACAAAGAAACGTAAAACATTTATGAACTACGCCGTCAACACACTTTATTCAGGATTTAAACTTCAGTATAGATTTTCGGATTTAGGTTATGACATGTTCGATATTCATGCCATCATTGGCGATCATGTGGCGCAGATTAATAGCGAAATTCTGCATGACCCGCTGAAGTGTCGGAACTTCAATGCTGTCGATGACGTTCTGAATGGCTGTTTTCAGCTCAGCAACGGTTTTCGAGTTATTGCTGTACACCTTATCTCTAATATAGTCCCACAAGAAGGAGTCGCATGTGTTCAGATCCGGAGAATATGGTAGCCAATCCAGGCCCATGCTAGCAGTCTCTGGGTACCCGAGAGCCAGAATGCAGTCCCCAAAGTGCTCCTTCAGAACATCAAACACTCTCCTGCTTCGATGGAGTCGAGTTCCGTCTCCATGAACTATATCTCGTCGACGTCAGGGTCACTTTGGATAATGGGGATGAAATCATCTTCCAAAACCTTCAAGTGCATTTCGGTAGTCACCGTGCCATCAAATAGTATCGCACCGATTATTCCGTTCAAAATCGTTCAAATGGCTCCAAGCACTATGGGTTTAACATCTGAGGTCATCAGTCCCCTCGACTTACAACTACTTAAACCTAACTAACCTAAGGACATCACACACATCCATGCCCGAGGTAGGATTCTAACCTGCGACCGTAGCAACAGCGCGGTTCCAGACTAAAGCGCCTAGAACAGCTCGGCCTAAGCGGACGGTGATTATTCCGTGACTGGACATTGTATATGACACAGTCACTTGTCGAGAGTGAAGAGACTTCTAGATCATGAAATGCGGATTCTCAGTCCCCCAAATGCGCTAATTTTGCTTATTGACGAACCTATCCAAATGAAAATGAGCTTCGTCACTAAGCCATGCGTGCACGCGCATACTTATCACCATCATGTCCCGCTACCAGCGGTGCATTTTGAACGTCCTAACACAAAGTGTTCAGAAGTTATGACGATTTTATTTCATATATTTCAGTAATTGTCACCCTGTTAAGGTATATATTTGGTATCGTTAATTTCTTTATGTCACATCTGCTGTCTGATGGTTAAATTTTGAAACATGTAACGCTTAATAAAAAATTGTGCGATCAAGACCTTTCAGTATTTATAGGTAGTACCATGTCTGGTCGCCTGACTCTACCAAGGTGTATTCTCCATTAAGTAATCCCTTACCTTATCACTATATGGAAGTAATACATTGATGATTAAACGGAGCAGAAATGAATTTTTAGGCACAATCGAAGAATATAACAGGACAGTTTGGTCACAGAATGGGAACGTAAAGGAAAAAAGGAAAAGTAAGAAATAAACATAGTAAAGGGGATCGAACAAGTACAGAGAACTGACCTGCAAGTCTTCCTGTAAGGATATACCGATCCAAAAATGGGAATGATATGGGACTTAACTAAAGGTAAAATGAAGACGGCAACCGGGAATAAAAGCCAAAATAAGGAAAATGAAGTAGAAGTTAATTAGGCATTCTGAATGCTCAATAAACCAAGTTATAAGCTCACTGGGAAAAAATAGTCCACAACAATTGCAACTATGGTCGCTTCGTAGCGTTGGAAGTAAAATGTGAAATCAGTACCAGACGGTCAGGTGACCCTCCACCGCTGACATCAGTCATGACAATTAAGTTGTGTGCATGCATCAGTAGGTTGTAGGGAATCAACGCATTAGCCGGCGGGAGTGGCCGAGCGGCTCTAGGCGCCTCAGTCTGGAACCGCGCGACCGCTACGGTCGCAGGCTCGAATCCTGCCTCGGGCACGGATGTGTGTGGTGTCCTTAGGTTAGTTAGGCTTAAGTAGTTCTAAGTTGTAGAGGACTGATGACCTCAGACGTTATGTCCCGTAGTGCTCAGAGCCATTTGAACCATTTTTTTCAACGCATTAGCATGAGTTGACATTGAGACGTGAAGGAGAGGCAAAACTGAGCTACCGCATTTGGATGTGCCCTTTGGCACACCGCGAATAAAGCTGCCTGATTCGTTGTTTTATCAACGTGCCGTGTCCAGCGTGCCTATAAGGAATGGTGTAGGTCACGCCAACAGATAATACAGCATAATAACAACGACCGTAAAAACATCCTAACCGACAGGGATCGATGACGAGTTTCACGCTTAGCCAATGAAATATATCTTAAATCCGAAAGAAATTACTTACTGTCAGTAAATACACGTACATCACAACCAGTTACAGGGTAGACATTGTAAAGGTACCTGCATGTAATGGACATACGTAGATAGACAGGTACGTCCCCAAAGACCATTGATACCAGTAGAAAATAGAGTTACTGGTTTCCTGCAGGCCAAGCAACATTGCGACTATACAACAGATGACTGGATGTGTGTTGTATGGTTTAACTAGTCGCGATTTTGCCTCTTGCCAAATGAAGCAAGGTAGTGAGTGCACGGATGATACAATGAGCCGTTCACCCACATTGTGTGGCAGATATAGTCCAGGCTTAGGCCGGAAGTGCTTCTGTAATGTTTCGTGTTCCTTCCGTGCTTCACCTCTTCGTTTTCTTCTCTTTTTATCCTGGAGTATACCACGGCGACTATCATCAGGGAACACACGCGACACAGATCTGTAAGTCCATGGTATTGGTGATAAGTTGAGAAAATCGTCGCGAAACACATGTGCTACAAAACGCCACTATTGCCTGCGCATGTACCCAGATATCAATATGGGATATGATCCCCATGCACACGTACATAGGCCGCACAACGGGTTGGCATACTCTGGATCAGGTGGTCGAGCAGCTGCTGGGGCCATAGCCTCCCATTCTTGCAACAGTGCCTGTCGGAGCTCCTGAAGTGTCGTAGGGGTTTGAAGACATGCAGCGATACGTCGACCGAGAGCATCCCAGACGTGCTCGATGGGGTTTTGGTCTGGAGAACAGGCAGGCCACTCCATTCGCCTGATATCTTCTGTTTCAAGGTACTCCTCCACGATGGCAGCTCGGTAAGGCCGTGCGTTATCGTCCATCAGGCGGAAGGTAGGACCCACTGCACCCCTGAAAAGGCGGACATACTGGTACAAAATGACGTTCCGATACACCTGACCTGTTACATGCAGGGTGTACGTGTAGTAATCATAATCCCACCCCACATCATTAAACCACTACCTCCATACAGGTCCCTTTCAAGGACATTAAGGGTTCCTCATTCACGCCAGATGAAAACCCGGCGGGAACACTGTTCAGACTATACTTGGACTCGTCCGTGAACATAACCTGGGACCACTGTCCCAGTGACCATGTACTGTGTTCTTGACACCAGTTTTTACGGGCTCTCCTGTGACCAGGGTCAGTGGAATGCATCTTGCAGGTCTCTGGGCGAATAAACCATGTCTGTTCAGTCGTCTGTAGACTGTGTGTCTGGAGACAACTGTTCCAGTGGCCGCGGTAAGATTCCGAGGTTATCTGCAGTACTCCGTGGCTGCCTGCGGGCAATGATGGTGAGACATCGATCTTCTTGTGGTGTTGTACACTGTGGACATCCCGTCCTGTAGCGCCTGGACACGTTTTCTGTCTGCTGGAATCGTTGCCATAATCTTGAGATCATACATTGTGGCACACGGAGGGCCCGTGCTACTACCTGCTGTGTATGACCAGCATCCAGTCAAATTGGTTCAAATGGCTCTGAACACTATGGGACTTAACATCTGTGGTCATCAGTCCCCTAGAACTTAGAACTACTTAAACCTAACTAACCTAAGGACATCACACACATCCATGCCCGACGCAGGATTCGAACCTGCGACCGTAGCAGTCGCGCGGTTCCGGACTGAGCGCCTTAACCGCAGCCTCCAGTCGCCCTAGTATTCTACCTCACATAACGTCATCAATATGTGTTCTTTGAGCCATTTTCAACACACAGTCACCATCAGCACATCTGAAATCATCTGCACACTTACTCGTTGCACTGCACTCTGACATGCACGAACACACCTCTGCCTATGTGGACTGCCAGCCCCACCGTGCGACGGCCGCAGGTCAGATGCACCACATGGTCATACCCCAAGGTGATTTAAACCCGCAAACCGCCGACCAGAGCGTTGTTTCACCATATGTCAGCATTATCCTTAATATATTAGCATGATTGCAGGTGCCCTAAAATGAAATTATCTTCTTGATTCGCGCACGTTTTGCTAACTTATGTCTGCGTTTTCGCTATTTTCTCCATTGCCACGACCCTAGCAACAATCTGTACATGGTGCACACAACAATGACACCACAATACCTCCATCTAATAATGAACCTCCAATGTCCCGGAAACTAGTTGATGGTTCAATATATTGTATGAAACTGATAAAGTGACTGGTTGACTACCTACAAAATCCGTCAGTTTAAATCACATTTGCAGTTTGCCATCCAAAATGGATGTAATGAATTAAAAACTTTCGTTTTCCACCTTATTCGCTCCTAACTGCAAGTAGTTTTCTGAATAACTAAAAATAAACTGATCATCACCAAATACAATAACACTGAAAGATCACGTTGTCCGCTTTAAAATTACTTGTTAGAACAATTGTCTCTTCTGTATGATATAATCATAACAAACCGTGGCAAAGTGACGAGGGACCGGAGTGTTTCATCCGTTAGTTTGAGACATAGTGGTACTGTACTCCCAAAATGCATCTTATTTATACCCAGAAAAGTTTCCGGGAACCTGGCGCTGAGAACCGTGGTTGTCAGAGGAAGAGAAGCGGGTTCATTTATTTGGCTGTCTGCTGGAGAGTTCCTGGAAGGAAGGGAATCTCCAGCAGGCAATTTAAGCCTCGCAGGTGGCGCTCGCCAGCTTCGCTTTATCTTACGTCTTCCGCTGGATAAAGCGTGCGGAGTGAACTTTTGTTTTTATGTTACTCGTCTCGGCCAGATATAAACCTCGCAGACAAAAAATTTCGTTGAAGTGAGATCATTAACTCTGTTAATGAAAACCTGAGACAGAAAATAAATTTTCTTCTTTATTCCTTTAGTCTCGTTAGTATTGTTGCGGCAAAGAATGGATCAAGAACGTAATGAGAAAAAGGAAAGGTCAAATATCTCTGCTACTTTAAATTAATTTAAATCCTATTTCAGATGGCGTCCGGGTAAATGCCACAAGCTTTGAGTTTCCCCATTGTTACGGTGTGTACGTAAGGCGATGGAGATATTCCACAAAAGAGGAGGAAATTTAAGGTGAGTATCATCGCTTATACTATGTGAACCCGAACTGCGGAAGAAGTGTTTGACATTTTCTGAGGATTTTGGCATAACGGACCCGTTCCCGGTGGCTCACTACAGCTTAGCGTAGCACAGTGGTGCCGTTGTTCCTCTGCATTCAGCGAACCGATATACGGGATGAATATCAGTCAACGCTTTATTTCTAAACCTGTCCATACTGCTGTGTGTGAAACGTAGATCCGAAACTGCCGGGAAAACACAACCTAGACGAACCGAGTACTGCAGTATGGGAGCCAGCAGATAGACTAAAGTGGGCATCGTTGTTATCAAAAGCGAGTACCGTCAGTGAATGGAACAAGTTCGTTTCCAAATAATATACACAGTATCTTGAGGTAAGTCATTTTCATGCTTCGACTGATTTATTTTTGAAACAAAAAAGAAATAAAAAATACACTACCTGATTAAAAGTATCCGGACACCTGGCTGAAAAGTCTTACAAGTTCGTGGCGCCCTCCATCGGTAATGCAGGAATTCAATATGGTGTTGGCCCATCCTTAGCGTTGATGACAGCTTCCACTCTCACAGGCATACGTTCAATCAGGTGCTGCAAGGTTTCTTGGGGAATGGCAGCCCATTCTTCACGGGGTGCTGCACAGAGGAGAGGTACCGATCTCAGTCAGTGAGTCCTGGGACGAAGCCGGCGTTCCAAAACATTGCAGATGTGTTCTATAGGATTCAGATCAGGACTCTGTGGAGGCCAGTCCATTACAAGTATGTTATTGTCGTGTAACCACTCCGCCACAGACCGTGCGTTATTAACAGGCGCTCGATCGTGTTGAAAGATACAATCGCCATACCCAAAATGCTCTTCAACAGTGGGAAGCAAGAAGGTGCTTAAAAATCAATATAGGCCTGTGCTGTGATAGTGCCACACAAAACAAGAAGGGGTGAAAGCCTCCACCATGAAAAATGCGACTACAACATAACACCATTGCCTCTCAATTTTACTGTTGGTACTGCATACGCTGGCAGATGACGTTCATCGGTTATTCGCCATACCCACAGCCTGCCATTGGATCGCCACATTGTGTACGGTGATTCGTCATTCCACACAACGTTTTTCCACTGTTCAATCGTTCATTGTTTACGCTCCTTCCACCAAGCGAGTTGTCGTTTACCATTTTCCGGCGTGATGTGTGGCTTCTGAGCAGCGGCTCGATCATTAAATCCAAGTTTTCTCACCAGCCGCCTAACTGTCATAGTACTTGCAGTGGATCGTGATGCAGTTTGGAAATCCTGTGTGATGGTCTGGATAGATGTCTGCCTATTACACGTTACGACCCTCTTCAACTGTCGGTGGTCTCTGGCAGTCAACAGACGAGATTGGCCGTTACGCTTTTGAACTATACGTTTCCACTTCACTTCTGAAACAGTGGACCTCGGGATGTTTAGGAGTGTGGAAATCTCGCATACAGATGTATGTCACAAGTGACACCCAATCACCTGGCACTTTCGAAGTCCGTGAGTACCGCAGAGCGCCCTATTCTGCTCTCTCACGATGTCTAGACTACTGAGGTCGCTGATACGGAGTAGCTGGTAGTAGGTGGCAGCACAATGCACCTAATATAAAAAAACGTGTGTTTTTAAAGATGTCCGGATACTTTTGATGACATAGTGTACTTTATGATCTTGCTGCTAGCTAATTTGGTCTCTTGGAAATTATCAAACTACTTCTTTTGCTTGCATCACAGTAAAAATTGTAAGCATACAGTGTCATATATTCCAGATATCTGTGTACAGGAAGCAATGTGTGATGGTGTCCTTCATAAAGGTGTCGCAGATATATGCCGAATATATGATGCTGTATGCTTAGAGATTTTTACTCTGGTACAGATAACAGAAATAGCTTGATAATGTACAATGAAGTGGAACTGATTAAATAATGAAACATTGATTATTTCAAAACAAATACAGCCTAGGCAGAAAAGTGACTTGCCTGAAGAAATTCGGTCCAATTACACATTTCTTTAACTGTAAAATATTAAATTCGAACACAAGTTAGGGAAACATTAAATTCAGAATTACTGTAGTTGACATATTCGTCGCGAGGTAACAGTAGCTTTATTGACATTTAAACAATTCTCATTTATTATGAATATGTAACATGTTTCGGTCTCGCTGTATATTTTTAGATTCATGTAATTCCATCCTGCATCCATCATATCTGTGATAGAACCTCACCGCAGAATACTGTACCCGACCCCACATTTTAAATCAAATGACATGTTTCGATCTCTCTAGATCATCTTCAAATCCTTATAGACCTTAAGATGATCGAGAGAGGTCGAAACATGTCACGAATTTGAAACCACGCAACTGAGACTGAAGAGTAAATGAGAATGGTTTCAAATTCAAATTATTGCTTAACGATAGGAGAAAGTCTGCCATCAGAGGAAAATCGTTTTTGTGCCAAGACGGCTGTCGAATTGGTGGATGTGCGGGACAGTCATTTAAGTGGTGGCATCCCAAACCCCTATTTCCGCGAAGAAAATGAAGACTAACCGAATTGTGTAACAGCATTGCATCCATTTTTCTCCGATTTGATACAGATCTGTGCCAGGCAAGGGCTATCGACGTTGATTCATTCCTGTTGCAAAAGAAAGCAAGCTTAATTTTACGAGGCACAGTACTTGTATGTACATCAACATAATTACTCTGCAATTCACAGTTGCTGCGCAGGGGGTTCATGGAACCACCTGTACCCTGTTTCACTACTGTACCACACTCGAAGAGCGCACTGGAAATACGAACATATAAATCTTTCCGCTTGAACTCTTATTTCGCTTATTTTATTACGATGATCATTTCTTCCTACGTAGGTGGGTACCAACAAAATACATTATCAAAAAAAGAACTCCCTAGTTTTAATGTATCCTAGAATCTGTGCAAAGTGACATACACTATTCTAGTTTGTGGTGTTTGATTCATCAACTCTCCAAGTTTGGCTGCTCTGCAGTTGGCAGGTCTGCTTGACTTTGAGACGGCACCGGTGCCGTTTTTTTCCTCTGTTCCCTCAGTTCAGTCTAAACGTGCATGCAGTGCAGTGCAGAGAAACTCATCAGCAATGTGTACTCCGCAACAGAAATCGCAGTGTGTTATCTGGCTTGTGAAAACTGAGTCAGTTATAACAGTGCAACCTAATTTTAGATGTCAGTATGGTGGTGAACCACCTACAGCAAAAACTATCCGTTATTGGCTAAAGTCATTCAAGGAAACCGGTAGTGTTTTAAAAGCAAAACCACCAGGTAGACCGAGAACTTCTGAAGATGTTGATGAGCGGATCCGTGTTTTGTGTGTTTGGAGCCCGAAGAAGGAACTGGCCAGACTTAGTCAGTGCCTCAAGGTACTGTGTATGATGTTATGTGTGAAAGACAAAAGTTGCACGCCTACAAATTGCAACTGTTAATGTGAAATGTAACCTACTTACAAAATCGAAAGGTATGAGTTTGCTATTGACTTTCTACACAGAATTGATGATAATGTCAATTTATTAATGTATTTCATATTTTCTCTATATTTCAATTAAATTCAGCATCTCGTTTGTTGCCCAAGAATTTCACTGGGCTTTGTCGTGTTGCGTTATTGATCTTTTGTTGTCTTCTCTGTATTATCTCTCCATATAAAATTATTTATAAAAAAATATTTTCTTTTCTGATGAGGCTACATTTCATGTCAGTGGAACAGTTAATCGTCATAGCTGCAGAATTTTGGGCCAGAGTATCCACATGAAGTTATTCAGCATCCACGCGACTCTCCCAAAGTTAATGTCTGGTGCGGTTTGATGGAAGATCGTGTGATTGGATCTTTCATGTTTGTGGAAAAAACAATAAAAGTGTTGTGTACAGTGAAAATATCAGAGACATCAATCATTTACGCGGAAGAATCGTCGTGGTGGTTGGGACAGTTACAACTGAAATGTTGGTGAATACGTGGGGAGAAGTGGAATATCGTCTCGACGTGTGCAGGACAACAAATGGATCCCACGTTGAAGTCTACTAAAATTAAACAAAACTTGAAGGAATTTTCTTTCACTAATGTACTTTTTCATTAATTTGCACAATAAATTTATACTTAAAACTAGGGAGTTCTTTTTCAAACACCCTGTATTTTTGCATTCGGTGGAGAAAGTTGTTGACTCAAATTTCATGAGAAGATCCACCCGTAATGAAAAACGCCTTTATTTTAATGATTGCCACCACAATTAGCGTGCCGCAGCCGTGGCTCACTCTCCGCGCCGGCCGCGGTGGCCGAGCGGTTCTAGGCGCTACAATCTGGAACCGCGTGACCGCTACGGTCGCAGGTTCGAATCCTGCCTTGGGCATGGATGTGTGTGATGTACTTAGGTTAGTTAGGTTTAAGTAGTTCTAAGTTCTAGGGGACTGATGACCTCAGAAGTTAAGTCGCATAGTGGCTCTGAGCCATTTGAACCTATCACTCTCCGCTGTTTTGTGATGATAGCAAACGAGCTGGCCTTCTTTGAACCTTTTCTATGTCTTCCGTGATATCTTACTTTAAGAATATAGTTAGATTTCTAGTTCAGTGGTCGATGGTATTTTCTGTTAAGTGAATATGTGTTGTACTGTAGTTATTTAACCTAAATTAACTGCCGAGTGTGATGTTTATGTTTTGATATTAATTGCTGCATCAAAGTCACGACATTCCTGCCTGTTTTTGTTATAGACTGTGACAGCTGCGATCCTAGCGAATGGTAGGCTACACTTTCGAATACGATATGGGACGAGTGCGAACATATCTTTTATATTGATCCGCAACACAATTTTTACAATAGGGAGTTTATGTAGAGTAATAAAAATCTGCAATGACTAAAAATTAAACCACTTTTGTCTTTCCTTAGTTTCCGTCAGACTCTTGGACATACAGAACGGTGCCACAGTTTCCTTACGATTCTGCTGCAACGTACAAAATATTTACTAAACAATCTCCTTTTCTAAGAACGTAGGCTTCCGCCGCCGCTGTCATAGTGGTTGAAATTCTTCAGTCGTGCCCTGAGGAAGGCCATTGCAATTCGGCCGAAACGTCGGCTTTAGTTTATTATTGTTGTTAGTTTTTAGCAATAACGCGGCATAATACCTAGAAGAATTTTAATCACAATGTCCTTTCTTTTAAGGACAAACAGTGCCTGGATAACGGCAGGAGACCTGATCTATCGCTGAAAGACGGCGTGTATTTACTCAGCAACGGAAAGCTTTGTTCGCTACACTTCCAACCACATCACTGTACGAAATGCAGTACCTTTATAATTCAACACATGAAATAACCAGAAAAACTGTTGCTAAAGACAAAGCTAAAAAAAAGAAAAAAAAACATGATATCAGACTTCAATAGCAATGAAACTATTTCCCAGTACATACACACTGGACTCGTACTTAGGAAGACAACTGTTAGAATCCACGTCCGGCTATCCAGGCTTAGGTTTTTCGTGATTCCCCTAAATGGCTCCAGGCAAATGCCGCTATGGTTCGTTTGTCAGGGCACGGCCGATTTCCTTCCACAACCTTTCACAATCCCAGCTTGTGCTCAGTCTCTAATGACCGCGCTGTCGGTGGTCCATCCTCCGCGTAACAGAAGAACCCAGTTCTGCAGTTGTTGCTGCCTCTGACCAACAAACGGAAAGAGTCTCCATACAGACGTCCACTGAAGAAAAAGTAGTTACATTTACAACAATACTCGCACATTACAACGCTAGTGAAGTGTAAGGAAGTTGGAATCATTCGACTCCATACAAAATTGTTGCTCCTCAAGAAAAATGGTTATCATAATAAGCAGAGACTGCAGCAAAAATATATACATCTCATGAATAAAATAATGTGTCTATCTTCTATTGATTTCAGCGGAGTAAGATGCAATTAAACACATATTCGAAACCATTTCTTAATAAGTTGTACTGTATCTTATGCCACTGAATGCATAAAATACATCTTTTGTTTCATTTGCTTCATTATCATGCTTGGAACGCAAAAATATAATAACTATTTCTTCTAGTAAGTCGAAGTAAGCTGAACTAACAACAGTCATGGGACATCTATACGGACATACACATATGGACATAGCACCACTAACACAAAGTATAAAAGGGCAGTGGATTGGCGGTGCTGTCATTCTTACTCAGGTGTTTCATATGAAAATATTTACGACGTGATTATGGCTGCACGTAGGGAATTCACAGTCTCTGAACACGGAATGGTAGTTCGAGCTCGACAGAAGGTACATTCTACTTCTGAAATGCTTTTGGAATTCAATATTCCGAGAGTGTGCCGAGAATACCAAATTTCAGGCACTACCCGTGGGCTAGGGGTAGCGTCTTTGATTCATAATCAAAACGGGTTCGATCCCCGCCACTACCTAAATTTTGATAAACAATCAGCATTGGCGGCCAAAGACTTCCGGCATAAGAAGTCAGCCTCATTCTGCCAACGGCCTTGTCAAAGAGGGCGGAGGAGCGGATAGAGGTTCAGGGCACTCTCTTGTCCTAGGGGTGGGAAATTGCCCCTAAAGGCGGAAGAATCAGCAATGATCAACGACATGAGGATGCAGAAGGCAATGGAAACCACTGCATTAAAGACACGTAACGTGTATCCACAGGACATGTGACCTGTAATTGAAGAAGTGTCATGATGATCTCTCCATTGGCAAAAGATTCCGGAATAGTCCCCCATTCGGATCTCCGGGAGGGGACTGCCAAGGGGGAGGTTACCATGAGAAAAAGACTGAATAATCAACGAAAGGATAACGTTCTACGAGTCGGGGCGTGGAATGTCAGAAGCTTGAACGTGGTAGGGAAACTAGAAATTCTGAAAAGGGAAATGCAAAGGCTCAGTCTAGATATAGTAGGGGTCAGTGAAGTGAAGTGGAAGGAAGACAAGGATTTCTGGTCAGATGAGTATCGGGTAATATCTACAGCAGCAGATAATGGTATAACAGGTGTAGGATTCGTTATGAATAGGAAGGTAGGGCAGAGGGTGTGTTACTGTGAACAGTTCAGTGACCGGGTTGTTCTAATCAGAATCGACAGGAGACCAACACCGACAACGATATTTCAGGTATACATGCCGACGTCGCAAGCTGAAGATGAACAGATAGAGATAGTGTATGATGATATTGAAAGGGTAATGCAGTAGGTAAAGGGGGACGAAAATGTAATAGTCATGGGCGATTGGAATGCAGTTATAGGGGAAGGAGTAGAAGAAAAGGTTACAGGAGAATAGGGGCTTGGGACAAGGAATGAAAGAGGAGAATGACTAATTGAGTTCTGTAACAAGTTTCAGCTAGTAATAGCGAATACCCTGTTCAAGAATCACAAGAGGAGGAGGTATACTTGGAAAAGGCCGGGAGATACGAGAAGATTTCAATTAGATTACATCATGGTCAGACAGAGATTCCGAAATCAGATACTGGACTGTAAGGCGTACCCAGGAGCAGATATAGACTCAGATCACAATATAGTAGTGATGAAGAGTAGGCTCAAGTTCAAGACATTAGTCAGGACGAATCAATACGCAAAGAAGTGGGATACGGAAGTACTAAGGAATGACGAGATACGTTTGAAGTTCTCTAACGCTATAGATACAGCAATAAGGAATAGCGCAGTAGGCAGTACAGTGGAAGAGGAATGCACATCTCTAAAAAGGGCCATCACAGAAGTTGGGAAGGAAAACATAGGTACAAAGAAGGTAGCTGCGAAGAAACCATGGGTAACAGAAGAAATACTTCAGTTGATTGATGAAAGGAGGAAGTACAAACATGTTCCGGGAAAATCGGGAATACCGAAATACAAGTCGCTGCGGAATGAAATAAATAGGAAGTGCAGGGAAGCTAAGACGAAATGGCTGCAGGAAAAATGTGAAGACATGGAAAAGGTATGATTGTCGGAAGGACAGACTCAGCATACAGGAAAGTCAAAACAACCTTTGGTGACATTAAAAGCAACGGTAGTAACATTAAGAGTGCAACGGGAATTCCACTGTTAAATGCAGAGGAGAGAGCAGATAGGTGGAAAGAATACATTGAAAGCCTCTATGAGGGTGAAGATTTGTCTGATGTGATGGAAGAAGAAACAGGAGTCGATTTAGAAGAGATAGGGGATCCAGTATTAGAATCGGAATTTAAAAGAGCTTTGGAGGACTTACGGTCAAATAAGGCAGAAGGGATAGATAACATTCCATCAGAATTTCTAAAATCATTGGGGGAAGTGGCAACAAAACGACTACTCACGTTGGTGTGTAGAATATATGAGTCTGGCGATATACCATCTGACTTTCGGAAAAGCATCATCCACACAATTCCGAAGACGGCAAGAGCTGACAAGTGCGAGAATTATCGCACAATCAGCTTAACAGCTCATGCATCGAAGCTGCTTACAAGAATAATATACAGAAGAATGGAAAAGAAAATTGAGAATGCGCTAGGTGACGATCAGTTTGGCTTTAGGAAAAGTAAAGGGACGAGAGAGGCAATTCTGACATTACGGCTAATAATGGAAGCAAGGCTAAAGAAAAATCAAGACACTTTCATAGGATTTGTCGACCTGGAAAAAGCAGTCGACAATATAAAATTGTTCAAGCTGTTCGAGATTCTGAAAAAAGTAGGGGTAAGCTATAAGGAGAGACGGGTCATATACAATATGTACAACAACCAAGAGGGAATAATAAGAGTGGACGATCAAGAACGAAGTGCTCGTATTAAGAAGGGTGTAAGACAAGGCTGTAGCCTTTCGCCCCTACTCTTTAATCTGTACATCGAGGAAGCAATGATGGAAATAAAAGATAGGTTCAGGAGTGGAATTAAAATACAAGGTGAAAGGACATCAATGATACGATTCGCTGATGACATTGCGATCCTGAGTGAAAGTGAAGAAGAATTAAATGATCTGCTGAACGGAATGAACAGTCTAATGTGTACACAGTATGGTTTGAGAGTAAATCGGAGAAAGACGAAGGTAATGAGAAATAGTAGAAATGAGAACAACGAGAAACTTAACATCAGGATTGATGGTCACGAAGTCAATGAAGTTAAGGAATTCTGCTACCTAGGCAGTGAAATAACCAATGACGGATGGAGCAAGGAGGACATCAAAAGCAGACTCGCTATGGCAAAAAAGGCATTTCTGGCCAAGAGAAGTCTACTAATACCAAATACCGGCCTTAATTTGAGGAAGAAATCTCTGAGGATGTACGTATGGAGTACACCATTGTATGGTAGTGAAACATGGACTGTGGGAAAACCGGAACAGAAGAGAATCGAAGCATTTGAGATGTGGTGCTATAGACGAATGTTGAAAATTAGGTGGACTGATAAGGTAAGGAATGAGGAGGTTCTACGCAGAATCGGGGAGGAAAAGGATATGTGGAAAACACTGATAAGGAGAAGGGACAGGATGATAGGACATCTGCTAAGACATGAGGGAATGACTTCCATGGTACTAGAGGGAGCTGTAGAGGGCAAAAACTGTAGAGGGAGACAGAGATTGGAATACGTCAAGCAAATAATTGAGGACGTAGGTTGCAAGTGCTACTCTGAGATGAAGAGGTTAGCACAGGAAAGGAATTCGTGGCGGGCCGCATCAAACCAGTCAGTAGACTGATGATTAAAAAAAACCTCTCACTGCCGACAACACAGTGGCCGGCGGCCTTCACCTAACGACCGAGAGTTGTGGCGTTTGCATGGAGTTGTCAGTGCCAACAGACACACAACACAGCGTGAAATAGTCGCCGATGTGAGTGTGGGATGTATAATGAAAGTATCGGTGGGATGTATAATGAAAGTTTCCGTTAGGACAGTGCGGTGGAATTTGACGTTAATGTGATACGGCAGAGACGACCAACGCGGGTGCTTTTGGTAACTGCGCGACATTGCCCACAGCGCATCTCCTGGCCTCGTGACCATATCGGTTTCTCCCTAGACGACCGGAAAACCGTAGTCTGTTAGGATGAGTTCCGATTTCTTGACGCAGACCTCACAAAGCCATGGACCTAAGTGGTCACAAGGACATTGTGCAAGCTGGTGGTGGCTCCATAATGGTGTGGGCTGTGTTTACGTGGCTGGACTGGGTCCTCTGAACCGATCATTGTCTGGAAACGGTTATGTTCGGCTAGCTATTTGGAAACCATTCGCAGCCTTTCATGGACTTCATTTTCTCCAACAATGATGGATCTTTTATGGATGGCAATGCAGCGTGTCACCGGGCTACAACTGTCCGTGATTGGTTTGAAGAACATTCTGGACAGTTCGAGCAATGGGTTTGGCAACCCAGATCGCCCGACATAAATCCCATCGAACTTGTGTTGGATGTGATCCGGAGGTAAGTTGTGTACAAAATACTGCACCTGCAGCGCTTTCGCACTTATGGCTGGCTATAACAGGGAGCATAATTCCATATTTCTGCAGGGGACTTCCAACGACTTGTTAATCCATGCCGTGTTGCTGCACTACGTCGGGCAAAAGTAGCTCCGACACGATTTTACGAGGTTTCCCATGACTTCTGTCAACTCAGTGTGTAATTGAAAACAACCGTTAATCTTCCTGCTGGATTTCTCGCCCCGGGGCGCTAGTGTCGTTCCATTTGTCAAATGATAACTTCCACAGCAATGAGTGTTGCGCGTGGAGGTGTAATAACAGGAGTTGCATAACGTTAGAAACTTGAAGCCGACGTCTGCCATGTTAGTTGTTCAAAACATTAACTTCTGGTGGACGATCGTCATTAGCGGGTGTATTTATCATTTAGATTATACTCTAAAGAGTAAAAGAATCGTATTTCATTCGCAAGTGCACTCGTTCCAGTGATATTTTCTTATATATACACGAACTTTCGTTGCACTGTTTACCCTTAGTGTAGCGATTTTATTTCTATTATTTGACTTTAGTTTTCCTATACGTCGAACTGATAGGAAATGCTGTGAGAAGGAGAGATAGGAAACCGACCAAACATTACAAAGTGTAGTCTCAACATTTTGAGAGAGGACATTGATCGAACACGTTCCCTGAGTCCATGTTATGGGCAATGCTGGATTAAGAAAGCAACGTTTTCGTATCACATACTTCTCTTCCTGCTTTTTCGAGAAGGATAAGAAAAATAAATTAGTACTAAAGAGAGCAAGCGCGTTGTATTACTGAATCAAAAGTGTATTTAAGGCCAGAATAACGTCTAAAATTGCCTTCCTGACGCTGTGTTATTCACAAAAGTACTGTACAATTTTATGATTAAAACGATCGTTGCGTGCACACGACAGAAATTAGAAACGAGAAGCAATCGTAAGCAATAGTCTGTTATTGTTCCCGGAACGCCTAGCATGGCAGCACTGGCTCCAAAGCAAAGTAGAGTTCTAAGCCTGCAGCGCAATTCTTCATTACTATGCCTCCATGGTGTCGGGACTGTTTGTTAGAGTGTAGGTTTGCCATTTAGTGTTATTTGGAGCTTAGCGACGCCCAGAGTGGCGAAAGATTATTTGAAAAAGTCAAAGCGTATTCTAGCGCTACAATCATGATCTTTATCCTGGTAAATTAATGTACCTAGAAGACTTTTATTTTCTGTCGCTTACGTTGATGGCTTAGCAAACTATAAAAATCTGAATTTTATTCTCGACTCATAAACGTTGTTTCCTTATTCAGCTTTTTTTGTTAAAAGAGGCCGCCAAAATACATACAAAATGGTACAGAAGCTAGGTAGGTGTACCGTCGACATTTGCGCTGATGTGAAGATTCAGTCAGTGAAATACACACACAGTGTGATTCGTCCCTACCTATGTCGTTTTATGCAGCCCGCAATGTTATATGTGACCAAAATTCACGTGCGACTTTTTAATATTCTCTCGCTCGCTACTCGCAAACTATAAGCCCTACAGAAAAAATTGAGCAGGATCGATTTGTAGGAAATTTCATGAAGTTAAATTTTGCACTGGATGGCCCCCTGTTTTCGTTATTCAAGAAAAACGTAGAAAAATAATCTTCAAACATACCTCCATCGCCACACCCATCCGACGCTAGTCAATATTTCTAGCATGTTCTTCGTGGGTCTTCTTCCAACCATTGTACAAGAATTTCCGGCTACACGAACTACTGCCGATATTCGACCTTTTTTGTTTCTATTGATTAGGATATACCAGTACAGTTGGCTATTTCATTAATATTTAAACATACACGTGCCGGTGATGAAAGTAAAACGATATTTCTTAACGTTCCGTTATTACGTTGAAAATTCGATCCAAACTTAACCCAATGAAGCACAATAGTCTTTTAGTCAGAAAACATACAGAACACAGCTATGTAATTATTTTATGCTGCTATAATTCACAAAATTTTTGGGTAGCATTTATAAAAACTTCAATTCTACGCTTCCTAAGTGCTCGATTGAGCTGGTGGTGTAATAAGGCGGTTCAATAAGACCAAAAGAGGTCGAATGTGGGACATAATTCGTGGAGTCGCAAATTTTTGTACAGAGACAGGAGGGAGTGCCATGAGCAATATATTAGAAATTCTTACCTGTGGGAGCTGATTATGCGGGTGGGGGTGCGTGTGAAAGGCACTTTGAAAAATTTTCCCCGTGCAAAACTTTACTATATTACATTTTTTTACAAAAAGATCATGCGCAGGGTTAATATTTCGCGCTTAGCGAGCGCGAGAAAACGAGTATCTCGAGTGTGGTTTTAGGATAATAGATATAACATTGCAGGTTGCATGAAACGTCGACGTTAGGGGCAGACGAATCACACTGGATACATGTGAACGACTATAAGAAATCAAATGAATGCAATTACTCTGTGACGATTCACTAGGGTTAGGGATCGCTTAGATCAAAACAGTCAGAAAATTTGACAGTGCTAACAGTGTTTCTTGATCAACCAATCGAGAGCAGGCGCCCACGCCTGGAAACAGCATCCAGTGACGTTACGGAGCTAATTTACAGGGGTTAACGCCTGCCTCCAGACCATCCCTGTGGAAGCTAAACTGAGTTCATACGCAAATTGGCTTCTAAGGGAACTCCTCGCAATCGGCCTGACGGCGTTTGATGTCAGTGAAGGCGTACACGCCTGTCACAAACATAGGAGAAGCGTTGGAAAGTACAAACTCCCAATTATCACTGCTGAAGGGGCACAGGGGGATGTGCTAGCAACAGTCACTGGCCTCTCTAGCGTCCACACTCAAACATCGTTGGGTTCTAATACTCCATATAATCCTAAAGAGAGCCTCCAAACCCCTCCAAGTTCTTCAGTGTTGTTTTCTTACGTATCTGTGTGCAGAACCACGGCTGGTGAACTAATAAGAACCGTTAGTTTTATTTACTTGAAGAGCAATTTTTATGTACAAATGAAATAAATTATGAAGTTCCGTTACGTCGCATTGTCAGAAAAGCAGGGCTCCTACATATTTACTGGTAAAATACCTGATATATATATAGTACACCCTCATAAGGGGAAATACCCGCTTAACGCCCCCAATTCCAAGGGTTTTCTGAAACGTCTCAACAATTTCACGTCTCAAAAACTTCAGGCTGACTGACTCATGTATCTTGGTTAGATGTTCCACTCCTCACCAGAGAGCCTCTACGAGAGTCGCTTGAACTCACTGGCCCGAAATTTGACAGGAAGATCACGGACCTCTTCAGGAATGTCCTGGCCTCGAAGAGGTTTTTATTTAATGGAAAATACTAAGAAAAAACGAAAAGAATAGCAATTGTCAGCTCACTCTCGCCCATGGCTGCGAATTAGTATTTGTAGCACGTCGAGAAAGAAGCCCTGAAGTTGTTGTTGTTGTTGTGGTCTTCAGTCCAGAGATTGGTTTGATGCAGCCCTCCATGCTACTCTACCCTGTGCAACCTCCTTCATCTCCCAGTACCTACTGCAACCTACATCCGTCTGAATCTGTTTAGTGTACTCATCCCTTGGTCTCCCTCTACGATTCTCACCCTCCACGCTACCCTCCAATTCTAAATTGGTGATCCCTTGATGCCTCAGAATATGCCCTACCAACCGATACCTTCTTCTAGTCAAATTGTTCCACAAATTTCTTGTCTCCCCAAATCTATTCAATAACTCCTCATTAGTTACGTGATCTACCCATCTAATCTTCAGCATATCTCTGTAGCAGCACATTTAGAAAGCTTCTGTTCTCTTCTTGTCTAAAGTATTTATCGTCCACGTTTCACTTCCATACAATACTGCACTACATACAAATATTTTCACGAACGACTTCCTGAGACTTAAATCTATACTCGATGCTAACAAATTTCTCTTCTTCAGAAACGCTTTCCTTGCCATTGCCAGTCTACATTTTATATCCTCTCTACTTCGACCATCATCAGTTATTTTGCTCCCCAAATAGCAAAACTCATTTACTACTTTAAGCATCTCATTTCCTAACCTAATTCCCGCAGCATCACCCGATTGAATTTGACTACATTCCATTATCTCGTTTTGCTTTTGTTGATGTTCATCTCATATCCTTCTTTAAAGGCACTATCCGTTCCGTTCAGCTGCTTTTCCAGGTCCTTCGCTGTCTCTGACAGACTCACAATGTCATCGGTGAACCTCTAATTTTTATTTCTTCTCCATGGATTTTAATTCCCACTCCGAATTTTCCTTTCGTTTCCTTTACTGCTTGCTCAATATACAGATTGAATAACATCGGGGATAGGCTAAAACCCTGTCTCACTCCCTTCCCAACCACTGCTTCCTTTTCATGCCCCCCGACTCTTAATAACTGCCATCTGGTTTTTGTACAAATTGTAAATAGCCTTTCGCTCCCTGTATTTTACCCCTGCCACCTTCAGAATTTCAAAGAGAGTATTCCAGTCATCATTGTCAAAAGCTTTTTCTAAGTCTACAATTGTTAGAAATGTAGATTTTCCTTTCCTTAATCTATTTTATAAGATAATTCGTAGGGTCAATATTGCCTCACGTGTTCCAACATTTCTACAGAATCCAAACTGATCTTTCCCGAGGTCGGCTTCTACCAGTTTTTTCATTCATTAGTATAAAATTCGTGTTAGTATTTTGCAGCTGTGGCTTATTAAATTGATAGTTCGGTAATTTTCACATCTGTCAACACCTGCTTTCTTTGGGATTGGAATTATTATATTCTTCTTGAAGTCTGAGGGTATTTCACCTGTCTTATACATCTTGTTCACTAGATGGTAGAGTTTTGTTAGGCCTGGCTCTCCGAAGGCTGTTAGTAGTTCTAATGGAATGTTGTCTACTCCCTGGGCCTTCTTTCGACTAGTTATTCGGATGGAAACCCCTTTGCTTTTCAGCATGTGTGGGTGACACTTCGTCAACTGACTTCATGGAAGGGGCAAGTACGTGAATTCCTCGCTCATCTCAACTCCACAAATCCCATCAAATTCACTATAGAGACCGAAGTCGAAGAAAAACTACCATTCCTGGACGTCATGGTCAAGAGAAGATCTGGCCTCACTCTGGGCCACTGTTTACCGAAAGAAAACGGACTGACCATTACTTGCACGCAGAGAGCTGTCACCACGCTGCACAGAGGAATGGGGTACTGGAATCTGTAGTACGCAGGACTCGCACCATCTCAAATACAGAGAGTCTTCACCAGGAACTGGAACAGTGTGCCGAAAAAACGATTACTTGGGATTGTAGAACAGAAACGGCCTGCACCCCTCCACTACAGTACAATCTGTGGAGCCGGAAGACACGGGGAAAGAAATAGCCACATTTTTTGCTAAGCACGACCGCGCTATCGGGAAAAAGCCGGGTCCATCCCAAAAAAGCATCGAGTAAGAACCCTTTGAATGTTCAATAAAACACCAGCCTTACTGAGGAGCGTCAAAGACGTTCGGCGTGCATCAGATTCCGTACCAACGTGGCAACAAATACACGGTCGAAAAAGAAGAATTAGTACACCTTGAAAGAAGACGTCGGTTTTTATCCGATGACGGCATACTTCATCACGGAGATAGCAAATGAACTGATACTGGTTTCAACGTCGTCCACGAACAGATAATGTAATGGCACAGCCAAGCGCAATTTATGTCTACCCTTTTAATAGGGAATGCTCTTCGCCAGAAGACTCAGTGCGAGGCAAACGAGTGAAGCAAGCCGGCAACCATACCACGGAGACGCTCTCGTTCGTTTTACTGCCAACCGAGCGAGTTTGAAAAGGGTCAATTGTGGCCCTCCAAGTGTGAGGATGGTCCTTTCGGAGGATTTCCTCACAAGCTGGACATGTTGAGTCAGCTCAGCAACGATGCTGGTAGCAACGGCACGTGAACATCTCATACCCATAGAAAAGGTTCTGGACGTCCACGCAGCACAGACGCCTGCCAGGATCGCCGTAAGAGCAGCACTGGCAGATCGTACAGCTACCATAGCACAGATAAGAGGGCTTGTGAGCCCAGACTTCCATTCACGCCACAGCAACCCCTTGCACAAATCGACTGCAGTCAGTCTGTCACTTGGAAGATGGAATGGTGCGTCGTGGTCTTCAGCAACGAGAGCAGATTCCGCCAGCACGGACGTGATGGTTGTTGAAGCGTGCGACGTTCACCTGGCGAACGCTGTCTCTCTGAGTGCATTCGTCCAAGACACACTGACCCTAACGCAGGCCTAATGGTCTGTGGTCTGGGGTGCGATAAGCTACAACTGTTGTTCACCTTTGGTGTTTCTGCGTGGGACGCTAACCAACGCTCGGTACGTGCAAAATGTTGTTAGATCCGTTCTTTTGCCGTTCTTGCAACTTGAAGTTGATATGGTGTGTTGCCAAACAGCGTAATGCCCGCTCACATACTGCCAGTTTCAACATACCCTGCAAGGCGCTGGAAACTTTCCTGGCCAGCACCGTCTCCGGATTTGTCTCTAATCGAGCACGTGTGGGACATAACAGAACTAGACGTGGCATGTGCGACTCGTCAACCAACAACTCTTACAGGACTCTGTGAACATGCAGTGCAGGTGACGCATAATGTAGCCCAATGTAGTACTTGCTATCTGTACGATCGGCTGCATGCCAGAGTCAATGCCTGCATTGCCGCCAGAGGGGGGCTTTACCACATACTGATATGGGTTTTATGGCATGGGTTGACACCTAGTACCCCAGAACCACTTGTGCTATCGACCTGCAAATGTAATCATTTCATGCATATGCACTGTTGTAACAATATATTTTGAGAAAATTGGAACCCTATAAAAGGATGTACTAATTTTTTTTCCCGGCAGTGTATATTGGGCCAACAGTTCCCGTCCTCGAAGGGCTATGCCAGGAAAACCAGCGGCGTATTCAATAAATGTATTCTGACAAATCGGCGGCCGCAGAGGACTGTTGTCCGAGATTCATGCGATGGAATACGAAAGTACCATGACTTCAGCACACACTTCCGAATTGTGCTCGGACTATGTTGGTAGAGAGGCCATCGAAATACGCACCAGGCGGAATGTCATGATCCGGGACTGGGGCCACAACCTCACAAAGGCTTGTAGCCAGTGCTGGGTATAATTAAGACGACTCTCAGTCACACCGTTCCGGGGGCCATGGTGGACCACCATGCCCACAACTGCCCCACCGCAACTGGGGCGCCCTATCGGGCGTTGTCGGCCGCAGACGACGACCCAGCCGCCTCCTTTGCCGCCGATAGCTGTTCTCGGGCGTGGGCCTTGCACAGAAAACCACCCGAGGACAGGGGATATAAGACGGCCGTGCGCCTGTGGCAGGTCAGTTCGTCAGTGACATTGTTTGATCGCCGAAGTATTGTGCCTGTTGGACACTATCAACCGGCAGTATATCCATGGACTGATGTAGCAACAACTACCGCAGGAGAAACTGAAGACTAACTTAATAAAAGTAAATTGTGTAAGAAACAAAGTCGATAATATTTAAAAGGGGAAATAGATTCAAATGCACTGTGAAGCAGGGAAGATGTGGTCATAATATGAGATGTTTCACTAAATTAATGAAAAACTGGTAATACTTTCATTACACGCAATGCTGGTGTGCTTTCAGTACCTTCCCGTAAAACCGATTTCATCTCCCTTTGTAATCTTTTATACAGATATATCGTTCAGCAGGCTCCCCTTAAAGTGCTGTTGCTGTTGCCGTCGACCAGAGCGAAGGCGAACATAATGTTCAAATGAGAAGAAGTACGAGTATGCTGTGTGAATCAGTGATATGAAGGAAGTACTCCAGGTTGAAGGTTGTCCTTTACTGCTCTTCTAGTGCCTTGCGTTACATAGATACCAGACAACAGTAGCAAACAATGTTATTTCAAGAAACACACGCTGTTACAAAAGGAGTAAGGGAATTTGAAACATGATTATTACCAATTTCTAAGCAATCTTGTGGAAAACTTTTTCTGTGTTCCCTTCGTACGCTGCTTTCTTCTTTACGCGCAGGAAGAAGTTCTAGCTTTTTTTTCTGAGTTGATCTGCTGTTCTAAGACTGATTTCATGCAGCATTATATCTTATGCAAGCCTTGTCATGTCCGTATATTTACTCCTACTTATAACCACTTGAACCAACTTACTATAATCAACCTTGGCTCCCTCTACAACTTTTATACCCCTTCCCGCCACCACACCCTATTTTATCTCTCAGTGTTACCGATTAATTCGCTTTATGTGTTCTGGCTGTTATTACGAAGACATAAGCTGAGACATTCATTTCGAGGAATTAGCTTTATTTGGTAGAGATTTTCTATTTTTGTGAGTTTCTCGTTTATTTATTATTATTTACATTTTGTGGCCTTTATTGAACCACTCTAGCCAACTTTATACAAAGAATTTTTTAGTTTCCTGTCAGCCCAGTACGTCTTCATTCTCTCGGATCTCATGCTTCTTTCTTCATCGGAAATGACCCTATTGTCTGTTGATTCTCGTTTGCAGTCTGGTTGTTCGTCTATGAGTTTCTTGATTCTGTCAGTTTCTTCTCTTCGGTCTTCCAATGTAATCCATAGCTCATCCATATCTTCCTTGATTTCTGTAATCCAGTTAATGTTGCACTTACTACTCCACAATTTTCCTATTACTATCCCGATGATGCTGTTCTATGGTGTTCTGATTAGATGTCCGAAAAATGAAATGGGTTTCTTCCTGATCATACTCATTACTGGTTCTATTTCCTTGTAGCTGTTTCATTTGTAGCTACTCTCTAGTGTCCATCTTTCTGGTACGATTTGTTGATGCACATTCTGATGATTCTTCTCTCTATTCTGTCTATTTGTCCAGTGTTAGTTGTTTTGAAGATGGTTTCACTTGCGTATGTTATTTCTGGTTGAGTGGCTGTTTTGTAGTGTTTTTATTTTTTTGCTATAGGTAGGCTCCTTTTGTTGTAGGTGTTCTTGGTGATATATTGTGCTCTAGTCAATTTGTTGATTCTGTTATGCCATGTTGGCTTTTCATTGAGGTTATATGTTATGATTTCTCCCAGATATTTAAATTTATCTACAAATTTCATTTCTTAGTTTCCTATGCAAATTTTGTTTATGGGTGGTGGATCAGTTAAAAAGATGACTGTTTTTTCAAAGGATATTCCAAGACCAGTTTTCTGTGCTATTTCCTGTAGTGAGATGTTGTTTGGTTTCCTGAATACTGCTGGACAAGAGAGCAAGGTCATCAGCAAATACTAGAGAATTTAAACTTATGTTGTCTTTGGGTCTTCCAATTTGGATGTTCTTTGGGTTAGTCTTGTACCATTCCCTCCTTATTCTAAAGCACAGTTGAACAGCAGGGGTGCCAAGCAATCTCCTTGTCTTAAACCTGTTTTTATGATGAATGGCCCAGAGAGCTCCCCCCTGAACTTGACTTTTGATAGAGTTTTGGTTAAGGTGAGTTCTATCAATTTGATTAATTTTGTATGGAGCCTGAAATTTGTTAAGATTTTTAACATTAAAGGTCTATGGATACAGTCATATGCTTTTTTAAAGTCCACGAAGGTTCGTTTCTTGTGATATCCTATGGATAATTTTAAAGTGATGATCTGTTCTACACAGCTTTTGCAAGGTCTGTAGCTTTCTTGGTCTTCAGCTAATTCTTCCTATAGTTGCTCTTTGATCCTCTTGAATAGGATTCTGGAGAAAATCTTGTATGTGCAGTGTAAGAGATAGATACCTCTGCAGTTATCTGGGTTGCTTTTATCTCCTTTTTTGTTGAGTGGGTGGATTATGACTGTGGTCCAGTGTTTTGGAAACTTTTCTGTTATCCAGATTTTTGTTATGTCTATGTGTAAGGATGTGTAAGAATATTTCCACATTTCTGCAAAAATTTGGTGTTCTCCATATGCCTTATAATTTTTCATCTCACTGAGTGCCGTTTCCACCTCTTGGATTGTTGGAGGATTTATGAGATCAGGTGGAATCTTGATGGGTGTGTCTGTATTAATTGGTGAATGTTCCTGGGGTTCTTCACAATTCAAAAGTTTACTAAATGCTTTTGCCATGATTTCAGAATTTTCCTTGTCATTACGTGCCATTTTTCCATCTTCCCTTTTCAGTATTAACGTTGGAGTTTCTCGTTTATTACATCGTACCTAATAAATTTTTTTATTGCTGTGGGGTCAATCCCACTCGTCTCGTATATGATGACTTAAAGATTCCGCGGTCTCGGAATATTTTACAACATTTAAGCAAATCACATTAATAGCTTTTATTACAAACAAGCAAACTGACAATAGTTAACTTTGAATTTACTATGGCGTCGCAAGCGATGGGCGACATGCAAACAAGTCTGTCCTTTGCTTTATAAGGTACATGTAAGAAACTGATATGGATCAGACGCCACTGCTGTCTTAGTGCGCTCTGCTACTACTGTGCCAATACTGTGCTTGCGAGGCTTGCAGGAGCGGCGGCGCTTAAATTCTCTTAGGCTAGAGGGCGCTGCTGTCGTGATGCGGTCCTTGATAACGGGATAGTGACTGACGTTGTCTCACCGCGCCTTCTTCGCTCTTGCGATCTTCATCTTCGTGCCGGCGCTTGGCGATACGCCGGAACAGTTCCAATGGAAGAAAGGCAAAGGTAAAGTTCTCCAAGCTAGTCAACGTGTATCTGACCTTTTAAATGGAAGTTGTGACACTACTTTGCGAATTTTTCTCGGTTTAGATCGTGTTTAAACGACACGACTATTCGACATTGTTCCGCCTCCAAAGCGCCTTCAGTGCGGCATTAGAACCTAGGATTACTTTTCTCGTAGCCTTAAAGCTGTGACTTCACTGCAGCAAAACTGTAATTTAATTGAAAATTCTTTTCGGCAGTCAATGAAGTTTCTTCGTTACACAACAGTTTTAATCATCAAAAGAGATCAGAAATGGTAACTGCATTGCAATTGCATATATGGTGTGCCATATCTTCCAAGAAAAAGAAAAGCGCTGTAATGGTTGATGAAATGCGCAGGTTCTTGAAAGAAAATTAACGAAATTTTGACCGCTATGTAACCACAGGATACAGCCTAAAACTCTCAAGAAAGGCCAATGTTTCACAAAACATTATGTGAAGCGTATTATCACCAAAATATGAAACTTTCTGGAAGCATCCCATAATTCCTATGGCTTGGTGCTGAAGAACATTATACGGGAATTAATTGTCGAATAAATCATAACCTTCTTTTAAAGTTACAATTTAAACATTTTGAGACTGTAGCTCTAGTAGGATATACTGCAATCCAACCTATCAATGCTTCAGAAAACGTTAGTGTCATTGAAGAGCGTGGGAAATACGCCGCTCACTCAGACGGTAGTGCAGGATTTTGATACCTGTGCGACTATTTCTCCACCATGTGACTTCACAGTTAACTCGGTGTTGAAGGTGTGTCAATTGAATTATGAGTGCTGCATCTGCGGGAGGTATAACTTAGCAATCCGATAATTCAAAACTTCTTACCTCTGACATTTGTGTTTGTCACGGATAAGAACTAATGGTAATTTTTTCCATTTCAAATCGGCATAAGTTCTGCTAATGCTTAGTATCTATCAAAAGAAAATACAGTTATAGCTACGATGACAAATGTAATTCAAGACGTATGTGGAATCATAGTTCTTGCACCGTGTACTGCCATGAAATGGTTTGTACATTGGTGTGCTGACGGCTGTACAAACATTCGCTTGAGGGAACTGTGCGGCCTGTTGTGGTATACACACAAGCACTACACTGTTAACAACGAGCGCTGCTAATGTTGACACAATCAGTGGATACTGGCGCAACATATATTTGTCCTTCCGCAAATGTCCATTCACCAAGCTTTCACAGTGCATGAAATGGTTTTTATGCAATGCCGAAAAATTTGACAGTACAGTTCGTGTGAATTGTTCCACAAATACGTGTTCGACTGACTGAAGCACGACGCGATGTCAATTGGAGATCCAGCGTTGATATACAAATTCTGTTCAAAAAATATTTTCATTGATACATTTATCCAACAACTCCGCTATGCTGGTCCAAAGCTCGGGCCCTCATCATGCAAGTGATGACGAAGGAGGAAGGAAACGCATGGTGCTGGGAATGGCAATTGAATCTCAATGTAGACAAGTGTAATGTGCTGCCAATACATAGAAAGAAAGATCCTTTATCATTTAGCTACAATATAGCAGGTCAGCAACTGGATGCAGTTAATTCCATAAATTATCTGGGAGTAGGCATTAGGAGTGATTTAAAATGGAATGACCATATCAAATTAATCGTCGGTAAAGCAGATCCCAGACTGAGATTCATTGAAAGAATCCTAAGGAAATGCAGTCCGAAAACAAAGGAAGTAGGTTACAGTGCGCTTGTTCGCCCACTGCTTGAATACTGCTCACCAGTGTGGGCTCCTTACCAGATAGGCTTGATAGAAGACATAGAGAAGATCCAACGGAGAGCAGCGCTCTTCCTTACAGGATCATTTGGTAATCGCGAGAGCTTTACGGAGATGATAGATAAACTCCAGTGGAAGACTCTGCAGGAGAGACGCTCAGTAGCTCGGTACGGGCTTTTGTTGAAGCTTCGAGAACATACCTTCACCGAGGAGTCATGCAGTATATTGCTCCTTCCTATGTATATCTCGCGAAGAGACCATGAGGATAAAATCAGAGAGATTAGAGCCCACACAGAGGCATACCGACAATCTTTCTTTCAACGATCAATACGAGACTGGAATAGAAGGGAGAACCAATAGAGGTACTCAAGGTACCCTCCGCCACACACCGTCAGGTTGCTTGCGGAGTATGGATGTAGATGTAGATGTAGACAGGAGTAACAACTTCGTAAAGAAACCAGGTATCACCTGGCTATGGTGACAGAACGCTGTGAGTGCTCCATGCTGGGGTTCAATGAAGACGTCGACGGTTGTGAAGGCGGAAAGATTGGATATTGGAACGGCGGAACTAGCAGAAGAAGCAACACAAGAAAAAAAATCCACTACGAGTCTTAATTGCAACAAACGGTAAAGTGGTCAGCTTCTGCTCCCCAGAGTTGCGGCTGGGAACATTTTCATCAGAGCTAACAAGCCTGAGAAGTATCTTTAAGATACTTGTGTCTGTAACTCAACAAACAATCAACAGTGGAGATCCGCGATGTAAGAGATTTTACCACAGGAAGCACAAAATCTCTCATTTCCAGGGAAATGAAAAGTAGGCATTCTGATTCTGGCGGCATACGACATGGCGCAAAGAATGAGTCGGAGTTTTCTGAAACCCACTTTAAACAACAAACCTATAAAATCAAACATAGGAACATGAATTACCTAGTCACTTTTAATGTAAATTCACTCTTAGAAACAGGAAAACTGAAAACTTTAATAAACTTTCTAAAGGAAACAATATTTACGACGAACGTCGTTTGGAATCAGAAGTATTCAGGATATTTCAGGGATAATCAGGAAAAAGAGTTATGAAGGACGTACCCCAATTTGGAACTAGTTTCTTTTAAACAGAAGCATAGTAAACTCAGTAGCAGAACTTAAATCAATTAATGAAGGCTGTTCACACTGACATTTAAATCATCGAACTAAGTAAAAAAGCTTTTTAAACAGACATGCAACAACAAATGAGAAAAACGTAACACAGAAAGAGCAAACAGAAAATTCTTGGCAAGTTGTGTCAAACACCCCGGATCACATTCCATCGAAAAACACAGTATTACTACTTGGAGACTGTAATGCACAATCTGGTAAAGAACGTCAGCACAAATCAACAGCAGGAAAATTCTCTGCACATAAAAGGACCAACACAAATGGAGAAAGTCTCTTAAACCCAGGGCAGGCAGCATAATATAGTACTAAAATCAAACTTTCTAGAAAATGAACTGCTTGGGTATCACCAAATCCGATTTGAGGTGAAAGACAACTAGATCGCGTTGCTGCAAGTAGACGTTATGTAATGGAAGGACTCAATGTAAGAATCGCCAAGAGCGCCAGTTTCGACTCAGAACTGTGGTGTCACTGCCAGACACCACACTTGCTAGGTGGTAGCCTTTAAATCGGCCGCGGTCCGTTAGTATACGTCGGACCCGAGTGTCGCCATTGTCAGTGATTGCAGACCGAGCGCCACCACATGGCAGGTCTAATGGACTAAAGTTAAGTATTCCAGAAGCTACGTACCTTTTTTGCTAGTCTCAATTCCTTGTCATTTTCCAGACCTCACGCCAGCCTGCGTGAGCTTAAACGCGTGCCTTTCGGCTTCCTGTCATAGTGGATTGGCTGTCTTGCCAGTCCACAACAAGAACTATTATCAATAAGTAAAAAGGCTAGACCAGTATTTAGAAAAAAGAACCAGTAGTAAACCAGAAATTTTCACATACGGAAGATGTCAAGAGAAAATGATTGCAGAATGCAGTTGGAGAAAAGAATACCTAAAAGATGCAAATAACTTCAAAAAGTCATTACCGAGATTGCAGAAGAAACGAGCCCTCTTAAAAGAAATGGAAACATGCTTGGTGGAATGACGACTGTGATGAGTTACTTATAAACAACGAGCTTGGAATATCTGGAACGCAAATGAAAATGTTAAGAATAAGAACAGTTTTGTAGAAGCAAGGAAACGTGCATCAAAAGATCTAAAATATCAGAGTACAACATGTAAAAGATCAACTGAGTCAAATTTTAAGCAGAACAACACAAGGAACGCCAAGTAAATATTAAAAAATCCTTTAAAGAAGCATAAATCACCAAGTTTACAATTTATTGGTCAAAGACACAACAGACTGGCTATAATAACACGGAGAACTGTGGAATACATGAGGACTACTTCAAATGGGAACACAACTGCTAAAAGAAGAAATTCATTCTGTTAACATAATCCAAATACAACCACTCTCAAGCCACGAACAATAAATGGAATCAGGGAAATAAAAAAACAAACAACTTAAAAATAACAAAGCATCAGGAGAAGGCAATACAGTTGCTGAATTGTGGAAGCACTCTAGTGACAACATTATTCTATGTCTAACAGAAATCGTTTATGAAATGTGCACAGCAAATAGCCTGCCATCAGAATGGACATCGGCATTAATATACCCTTTACATGAAAATGGAAAGAAAACCGATTCTGTCACAACAGAGTAGTGATATAGATGATTTACACGTATGTGAAGGCCAATGTCAGGAATTACTGCAGGATGTACGCTGCATTGTCTTGAATGATTATTGCCTTATTTCATTGTACAGCCAACATTTTATTGAGCTAGAATGTAATAAATGAATGCACTGCGATGTGCAAACGTTGTGCGTAGCTTCGTTTTACCAGTTGACACTATAGTCTATTTTATAACTGATCTGCCGAATGTAGTCAACATTAAATGTTTTTTTGTTATTTGTGATCTTGACTACTAAAAGGTTTTTTAAAAAAATGATAATTATTGTACGGATTTTGATAGAGTTTCTGATGTTGGGTCAACAGCATGCTGGCAAGATTGTTTCGAGGACGGTGCAGAAGTATCGCTGGAAAGCCGTTACACATCCTCTATTAAGACCCGATCCCTCCATATGCGACTTCCATCTTTTTGGAACCATGAAGCAAGACGTGTAAACGTAGGCTTCCGTGGCCGTTGCCACAGTCAATAAAATCCTTCTGGGTTCGGGACCGCATTGTTGACTGTAAAATTCCGATGTTTCGGCGACTATTACAAGACGCCTTCCTCAGGCTAGTCGCCTGAGATCAGTCACGTTTCCGTAGGTAATCACCGACGCTTTCCGTTTAGAAAACGACCGGATTGTCACACAGTGAAAGAAATGTATCAACAGATATGGGGATCGCTTTTGACATTGTAAACAGTTTAAATAATTTTTTTCGTTTCTCATATTTTCCTTTGACAGCCTGTTATAAATCTTTTGATAAGTACCAACTGAAGGACTAATCTCGTGAAAAGTTTCCCCAACTCACGTAACATTCACGTTACGCTGCCATATATTAGATATGGTGAAAGTTTCCACTAACACTGAGTCACTCTGCGTTCAAATACCTATACCTCGGATACTAAATGAGATACCTGCTGCACAGAATGTGGTTGTGAAGAATAAAGAGGTGCCAACGGCACATAGTTCTGAAGCTTCGTAATCAAGCAAAAATGAAGATCGTTTCTCCACCGAAGCGCCACACAGATATAAAGAAGACGGCTAAATATAAGAAATGAGATTCGGCGCTGATATCGAATTTGATATGCAACGTTTCAGCATTTTCCTTACATGGGAGTTTTTGAGACGCTGAAAGACAGAAAAGTTCAGTGTTTTTCAAAATGCAAGGCAGGTGTATTATCCTCGGAGGACCAAAATTTTATTTCGTTAGACAACTTGTCGAATGCAGAATATACAGCACCTCTCTGGAGAGCTTTTACTCAAAACATACTTATTTACATCACCTGGAAGGAGACAGAGCTCATCGTGGCCGCTGCAAACTCCATTCACTTAAAAAGTTTCAGTTTCACCGAAACGCATAACTTTTTTTTAATGATTTGCCCATATATATTTTAACATCGGTGTAGTCTCTCTGTGGATATCTTTTTTTATTTCTGAAGCATTACTGATTTAGGTTGTACTGTCTGACCAGCTTTTCTACAATTATTTATGAATAGCCAGCATATCATCAATTCGAAGAAGTTCTGAACCTTAGTTGGTGGTAGGAAATAGTAAACTGGAATTTGTCTTCTCTCTTAACTTGCTGCAGTCATTGCCATACAGAAGTGGGTTTATACGTACACGGCCCTCATAGTCTATATGCAAGAACGCTGTAGGCTGTCTAATGAATGATCCAAATGAAGATTGGCGTGGTGTGATAACTGCAATCCACTATCTTTTCTTCTTTATTGTTTGTCTGTTGCTGACACAATAATGTATAAAACAAAAATAACGCAAAAATCGCTAATATATAGTTTCTGCAAATGGCGTTCCCTTATTATTTATTTAATCTTATAATGACAGAAAACTACGTACATTTTAACACCGATCTGTCTTCCAAAGCTGAAATTGCAGACAACTGATACACAAATCTCACAAACATTAACTTTCTCTCGCAAGACTTTTCACAAGCACTTAACATAAATGAAAACGAGAGCAACTGAAAATTACTAGACATGTCAAAACACGTGTAGATAAACACAATGACGAAAACGGAAACTGGAAGACTATGAACACCCAGAACAAACGTCACCAAACTGATATTCCAATATTTCCATAACTGTAAGTTATGTTGATTGAAATTTCAGCTTTATTTTTAGTAATTTTGGTGCAGAATTGGAATTTGTATAGATAAATATGATGTGAGTCCCTTAAGACTGTTGAGTGTTTCTAACGTTACTAGAGTTTTTGAGGTGGAGATTGGAACACAGCATTCCCGGAGGACGACCACATGTAGCTTATTGCCATGTCTCAGATGCTCAGAATGTTCCAATCACTGGCATGAGGGACATGGGATCATCTCATCGACATAAGCCCACTGTTGGCTCTACTGCACTGACCGCAAAACGGGTGGTGTCTGGATAAACTCAGGACAACGGCGTCACAGGGAGAGCAGTCACTGTACTAAGAGATGACTGAAGGCTTGTTTGATGGTTCTGACGGATTAAGCGTCGACATTCCGTGCGTCCTTTATTGATGTCACCATACCGCAGACAATAGAATCACTGCATGGTATAGAGCAGGGTCGGCCCTGGCGTGTCAAACTGCGCACTATGGCGATGTGAAGGGTGCGTGAGGGCCGAAGATCGGCCTATCTCGGTTTTGCTGGGTACTTCTTGGAAGTACTCGGGTACAGCACGACATTTCATGCAGCACTGCGGTGCTGATTTTTTCGATCGGCAGGTCTTCCTTCAGTTCGATGCAGTCGTTGTGACACCACTGTATACACTTCGCTACATGTATGTGATGTAAAAGAAGTTTCCAAGCCTAGTGGCTGTTTGCACCAAAAGAGAAAGTGACATTTTTATATTGTTATTGTATTTGTTCCTGTGTATAGCTTTGACGTAGAGTTAGATATCCCGTTGTCTTGGGAACGAAAGTAAGGAAGAGGATGGTATGTATTCGAAGAGAGGAAGAATCACAACTGTGGAGGGAATACAGGGATTAAATGTTCAAGTCCTACAGGAATCGGGATACTGCGGGTTTCCAGACTAATGCGCAAATATTCAGTTTAATAAGCCACTGCTGCAAAATACTAACACGAATTCTTTACAGACGAATGGAAAAACTGGTAGAAGTCGACCTCGGGGAAGATGAGTTTGGATTCCGTAGAAATGTTGGAACACGTGAGGCAATACTGACCCTACGACTTATCATAGAAAATAGATTAAGGAAATGCAAACCTGTGTTTCTAGCATTTTTAGACTTAGAGAAAGCTTTTGACAATGTTGACTAGAATACTCTCTCTCAAATTCTGAAGGTGGCAGGGGTAAAATACAGGGAGCGAAAGGCTAATTACAATTTGTACAGAAACCGGATGGCAGCTATAAGAGTCGAGGGGCATGAAAGGGAAGCAGTGGTTGGGAAGGGAGTGAGACAGGATTGTAGCCTCTCCCCCATGTTATTCAGTCTGTATATTTGTAGCAAGCAGTAAAGGAAACAAAAGAAAAATTCGGAGCAGGAATTAAAATCCATGGAGAAAAAATAAAAACTTTGAGGTTTGCCGATGACATTGTAATTCTGTCAGAGACGGCCAAGCACATGGAAGAACAGCTGAACGGAATGGACAGGGTCTTGAAAGGAGGATATAAGATGAACATCAACAAAAGCAAGGCGAGAATAATGGAATGTAGTCAAGTTAAAACGGGTGATGCTGTGGGAATTAGATTAGGAAATGAGACGCTTAAAGTAGTAAATGAGTTTTACTATTTGGGAAGCAAAATGACTGATGGTGCTCGAAGTAGAGAGGATATAAAATGTAGACTGGCAATGGCAAGGAAAGCATTTCTGAAGAAGAGAAATTTGTTAACATCGAGTATAGATTTAAGTGTCAGGATGTCGTTTCTGAAAGTATTTGTTTGGAGTGTAGCCATGCATGGAAGTGAAACATGGACGATAAATAGTTTAGACAAGAAGAGAATAGAAGTTTTCTAGATGTGGTGCTACAGAAGAATGCTGAAGATGAGAAGGGTAGATCACATAACTAATGAGGAGGTATTGAATAGAATTGGAGAAAAGAGAAATTTGTGGCACAACTTGACTAGAAAAAGGGATCGGTTGGTAGGGCATATTCTGAGGCATCAAGGGATCACCAGTTTAGTATTGGAGGGCAGCGTGGAGGGTAAAAATCGTAGAGGGAGACCAAGAGATGAATACACTAAGCAGATTCAGAAAGATGTGGGTTGCAGTAGGTACTGAGAGATGGAGAACCTTGCACAGGAAAGAGTAGAATGGAGAGCTGCATGAAACCAGTCTCTGGACTGAAGACCACAACAGCAACAACATGCAAATAATGGCGCATGTTTTGCTGTCGACTGGTTTAAAGAGACTTATGTAGCAACTGATAGGGAATGTTAGTGTCAACTCTGGAACAGATAATTTCGGTAGTGCCGAAAGTATGAAAACGAGCGACGCATGATTAGTTTCCTGTCAGTGCAGAGACATCATCCACCATTGGCAGAAAAATGATTTGAAATTAATAATATAAGACAGAGGATTAGAATGAGTATGTCACAGGCTGTTAAAGGGCTATTAACGACATTGGTGTTAATGCCTTAATTAAGTTATTTTTCTGGTAACGAACAAATGGAAGAACAAGCCGTACTATCGATTCCAGTCTATATATCAATATATGTCTGCATATACTGTAACTTATTTTCTGGGGCGTGGTATACTGTACGTAACCACAACAGAGCTAGACGTTGTTAGTGGATTTCGATTTCTAAATAGGTGCAGATTCTGAAAATTTATGAGAGCTTGCACTAATTTACCAGAGAGCACCATAATCTCTTACTTCGTTGCGTGATAGCATAAATACGATTGTGAAACATCGGCATCATTTTTATAAAGCTTTAATGAATATTATCCTGCCTATGACGAATGTAAACATTTCAGAGGTAAGCCTCCAGTTTATTCATCAAGGACCTAGCCTCAATATTCGCTTCACAAAGTTCATACGGCAGTCGTTACTTTTATTTTAGAACTCCGGAAATTACGTTGGGGACGGTATACGAAACGGTGTCATGATTCAATATCAGTGACACATAATAAAGAAAAATTGAAATGACAATTTAAACTCAGATTATATAGAGCATTTTTCTAGAAGGGTGTGTGTTCTGCTCTCCAATAGATACCACTAATGACATAACTAACTTGTTTCTAGGCATAGAAATAGTACAGAAATTAATAACAAAGAAATAAAGAGCAGTTATGGAGTGAAATGTATTTCTACAAGGGAACTACTCAACTGATTACACGAATACTGAAGAACACCGAATTATCATTCCACAGGAAATAATATATCCACGAATGTACGTCGTAATAGGTTAATGTCTCCTAAAAAGATTCATTTCCGTGGCATTGGTATTCTGTCAGCGGTATTCGTTTGGAGAATTGATATAGTAGGAAACTGTTTTTATCTTCCAAGAAGTCAAGTGCTCAAATCAGTTTTCCAGTTTTTATGGCTTCCGTTTTATGGAATTCCTCTTTGACCATACGCCGTTTGAAGTCCACAGTAAAATGTACCATTATCCCTTGACAGATGTTGTACTTTTCTCCCGACAATAAAGAGCTAGAATATCAGCAAGCCTTGTTATGAACCTTTTGCAGGTCTCAAAAACTTTATGATAAAAACTGATTACTTTTTCAGGATTTCGGGATTACGTACAAAGTGAATGTCGGTAGTTCATTTATATGAATCGTAGACACTTTAGCATTAAAAACAAAATATTGCAGGTAACTAAATAATGAATGAAAATAATGAATAAAAATGAAATACAACAGGAGCTTTTGTTCAGTGTGTACACCAATATATACATGATGGTCAGAAACCGTCTCAAAATCTTGGAGGGGTGTTGCAGGGTAGGCTGGGCTGAGAAATAATTTGGTAAGAATAACTTCTATACGTTGTGTCGTTTCATTAGTATTGAAGTTAACCAATCAGGCGCCCCAGCAGATGCATTGAGTATCGGCTGTTCTCACAGCATAGATGATAGCAAACAAGTCTGTTCAACTTTTGCCTTTGCCCTGTGTTCAATTTTTGTACCACTCTTTTTTCCTGTTTTAGGAAATAAAACGAAGAACACGTTTGTCGACACTGCCTCTGGCGGGCTGCTTGGAATTGCGCGAGTAACAGCGTGATTGACCAACTTCAGTGCTAACTAAGTCGAAAACGGAGCAACGCATCTGATTTTTATCGTTACAATTATTTTTCAGCGCAATTTACCCTGCAACATCCTTTTTAGACCGTTTCTGACCAACCCGTATACTGATTGTATTGCCTGTATCAGTTCGATGTCAGATTCTTAAATCTACCATATGCAGTTGAATGATAATTCCCAATTAGTCTCCTTAGCTTTCATAAGAAATATCGAGAACGAAGGAACCATCGCATACGTATCACATGGGACTGAGATAGCCAATTCGATCATAATAATATAAAGACACGACAAAAATGTATTGTGAGGTACAAATGTGTGAACCAGCCAAAAAAAGATATATTTCATTTTATGTTTTAATGTTTTTCAGTAACTAATAAATTTATATCTAGTAATAAGCAACCGAAGAAGTCAAAATTACTCGAGGTTAATTGTTTAGAATCAGAATTAGGCTCCAATGCAAACGTAAAAGGATGATGTCCGATGATACGTGAAATGGGACAAAGATGCACTATGCAAAGATAAAGAACATAATGCCATTTATTAATTTAATGTCAAGTGTAATTATTAATGAATATGTTTCACCCAGATGACAGATTAAACTTGGAAGAAAGAATCTTTATGACGGCAATCTGATATCAGTGCGGGTCCATTACTGGAGCAAGAGCTATTTTATATATTTTGACGCTGTATACGAGTAAGATGTAACCCACATCCCCCCCACCCCTCCTCTCTTTGTTATCACCAGCTAGCTCTACAAAAACTCCAGTCTGTAGCACTCACTTTTTTACATTGATTCTAGAGGTACTGCAAGAGAAATTTCATTCTATAAATGACCTTAGAAACGGTCGATGAAATGAGAAAGAGAATTTTATTTTTATTTTTCATATAGACTAGAACAAGGATCGTGGAACGGCTGGCAAAAGAAACGCTGGTAGTGTTATGGTTTCTTGTGGACTGCTGCATAAAATACAAACGTCGTCGTTTAAGAGGGTGCCACTGGTCCCTACCTGCTTGGAGGCCCCGAGGCCCACATTCCACTATCACGTACGGCGCCGTCTTTATCCGAAGTAACGCCCATCGAAGCTAACACATCGCCGCTATGGCGCCCAGCTTTATAAGGCTTTTCATGGCACCGTTATACGACGTCCCAAACTGCCCATTTGGCGACGTACACGGCGGGAAGGTATAAATATACCCTGGGGATGGAACGACATCTAGTAAACTGCGGGTTCGTGGCTCCTCGGACACTGAGGAGATTGTTTAGCACGTACTTGGAAGGAATCCTGCTGTCCCAAGTATTAAAACAGCATTGGAACTGTGTTACTGTGCGACATGAGTTATGCCCCTGTTGTAAATACCCATTATTCTAAATAATATTTTTACCGCAATACGTAAGCTGTTTTTCGCTTTCATTGTTTTGATAGCAACAATTCGGAATGGCGATATGTACCTCATTTACTTCCAAAGGTGTGGTTCACGTGTATTATAGCACAATTACGAGGTGATGGTACTATAGTTTCTTTTACATAAAAAGTGGGATACTGCTGCGTTGACGAAGCTCTTAGGACGGAGACAAACGGTAGCGGCATGGTCCTGTTGAAATGGTTGATGTCATCGCATAAGAAAAGAAGAGACTTACGACAGTCTGAGAGATACAATGGAGCGCTGTTGACGGGAGTTAGTTGTAACGGAGCTGTTCTCTAAGATATTTTCGCAAGTGTATACCACGCTTGGATGAATCATTAGGTGTCGGTGTTCCCTGTTTGGTATGGAGATGTGGGAGTTGTAACTGGATTCCTCGGAGTCGCTTACGTGTGGGATAGAGTAAGGCAGTACAATGAGGTTGCAAGTGGGTGCTGCAGCATGGAGAAGAGAAACGGGATACGGTACCAGACAAAGAAAATGCGAAGCACCCAGAAGGGGATGAGGATACGAAATGAAAATTCAAAGGTTCAGAGGGTATGTGTTATTATTTCAGTGATCGCAATATCGAGTCAGATTGACGAAGAACTTTGCATCATGAGCCCAGTTATCACTATGACGTTTCATCCCCTCTAATCAGGATGGCCGGCCGGGGTGGCCGAGCGATTCTAGGCGCTACAGTCTGGAACCGCGCGACCGCTAAGGTCGCAGGTGCGAATCCTGTCTCGGGCATGGATGTGTGTGATGTCCTTAGGTTAGTTAGGTTTAAGTAGTTCTAAGTTCTAGGGGACTGATGGTTTCAGATGTTAAGTCTCATAGTGCTCAGAGCCATTTGAACCATTTTTGATCAGGATGCATGATTTGGGAGGGAATCATAAACCATTGTATCGTCTGAGGCGAGTTGATACGCAACTGCTTTAACTGGTTTTCAATAGTCTGGATACCAGCACTGACACGGAGTTGTTGCCCAAGATGGTCTTGCGCATGCTCTGTCCTACTCGGGGATTTTGCCGTCCAACCTCAAGATCACGCAGACACTTCATAGAGACATATGTCATCTGTGGACGAGCGCAGTACTGTTGAAGATGCCACACGAGCGGTAATATACGAGAACGCAGGGAGTCCATGATGAGCCGTTGTGCCGTCAAAATTCCCTCAATCCCTGAAGTCACACCTAATCACCTAATGGCTCCCCACACATGACGCGAGGACTAACAACACTCCGCCCCCGCTAAATAGTGGAAGAAGAGACCTCTCACCATGTCCCCCACGATGGCCGGCATGAATAGTGCGGAACAGCGATTCATCGCTGAACAAAAGGCGACGCCGTTAATCAACTGCCCATGCTTCCCAGTTACGGCACCACCGCAATCGCAGATGGTTCAAATGGCTCTGTGCACTATGGGAATTAACAGCTGAGGTCATCAGTCCCCTAGAACTTAGAACTACTTAAACCTAACTAACCTAAGGACATCACACACAAATGTTTTGATTTGGGAAGTTCAGGTAGGACATAGAAGATGAATGTAAACATGTTTAACCAATTAGTTTTATTATCACATAATTATCAATGTTATGTTTATCTAATGCGTTAAATGACAAATTGTTGCACACAAATGTTTCTTAACATCACTGGGTAAAATGGCCCTTTGTGGAAACTTCCACTGTGATACCAGCACTACATACTAAACATAGCGTTCACATCTCATGCTCAAAGTGATGCCCATTGGTTTTCATACATAGGGTCACTCTGCGGATGAAGGATGCCCTACTTCGTGCTACTGTTTCCTCTTTGATGGCTGTACAAGCATCAATAATGCGTTGCATCATGTCCTCTGATGTTGTTGGTTCATGTTGGTAAACAGCATCCTTCACTGCTCCCCAAAAAATATTATCCAGCGGTGTAAGGTCCGGAGATCGGGCACGCCACCTAACTGGGCCACCTCGTCCAATCCACCTACCAGGGAACTTACGGTTCAGAAGTCGTCGTGCTCGTAAGGCGTTATGTGCAGGGCATCTGCCATGCTGATACCACATGACCATTCTCCGGTTCAGAGGTACGGTGTCCAAGAGAATAGGAAGATTGTGTCGCATAAATCTGGAGTATTGTCTGCCATTTTGGATGCCATTTATAAAGAAAGGTCCGATAATGGTATCTCCAATAATCCCACACCAAACATTAACTTTCCACGGACGTTGATGCTCTACCTGACGGAGCCATTTTGGATTGTCTGCGGACCAATAATGCGTATTCCTCATATTGAGAATTCCTTTGTTGGAGAATGATGCCTCGTCGGTAAAGAGAACATCTGCAAAAAAATTTGGATTAGTCAGAAGTTTTTGCTGAGCCCACCGACAAAATGTTACCCTATTGCGGAAGTCATTTCCATGAAGATCCTGGTGTAAATGAACATGGTAAGGATGAAATTTATGACGTTTAAGAATACCCTGTGCACTTGATTTCGACACACCAACTTCACGTTCAATTTGACGTGTGCTGATTTGAGGATTCACAGCTATGGTAGCGAGCACAGCAACTTCAGCACGTTCATCTGTGCGTGTTCTAGGACGATTTCGAGGTCTTGGATTTAAGCTTCCCGTTTCACGTAGACCTGATGTGAGACGACCAAACATCCGGCGCGAAGGCGATGGTTTGTCAGGGAATCGTCTTCTGTACAGTCGTTCTGTCTGAACAGCATTTCGTCCACCTACAACAGGGTACAGTACGGGTATGTAGAGTAAGGTAGAAAACAGACATATTAACTTAATAATCATAATGTTCGCTAACAGTACTATCAACAAACAAGCAATTTCATAACGTATTTCCCGTCAACGTACATTCTCCATAGATTAGCAGCATTTCTACCATATCTTCATGTGTCTACATTATACGGCACAGTATAAGTTCCACAACACAACTTTTATTCACAATGTGTACTACCTCCGTGCCGTCACTTGATTACTCTGATGCACGACTACACTGGCAAGCGGTGTACTGCACGCCAAAGTAACAACAAATGGGATGCTAGGAGGGTGGTGGAGTACAGAAGTTTGCATGGGTCGCAAATCATAAACAAGACGAAGTGGTAACTGTGGCAGTAGTGGGAACTACGTTGGACACTTGACTAGGTAGAGCCAGGCCCTGCGTGACAGGCACAATGGGTCATATAATGCATTAGATAAACCTTATTTTGGGTGTGCAGGATAAATAAGACAACCTGACGGGTGTACACCGATCGGTACTGGTTCATATTGCGTACGTAGATACGTAAAACGTGCAAGAGAGAAACCATTATGTGCTTATGAGAGTTGATGGTAGCAGACCGTATTATTCGTTTAGGACCTCTTGATAAGTATGGTGGTGTGATTATACATGTCAATCACATCGCGATTACGGGCAGCATGGGGTTCACGCCTGAGCCTCAGGACGTGCGCTAGCAGCGCACAACTTCGCGTCTTAATATCTCAGGATGTAATGGGAATATTGCGATGCAATCAACGCCATTGTGTATGTGCTTTGTCTTGCTATGGATTGCTGAAGAAAAAATATAGGAGGTCCATTGAAAAAAAAAACATAAGTTTGTGTTAAAAAAGACATATGCTTTCGTTTTAGAATGTTTCCAAATATGTACGAATTTTTCAAAGAATACCGAAAAACCTGTAGAACTAACGAACCCTTTTAAATAATTAAGCGTAAGTTAATACTTTTCTCTAAGATTTTTCCTTGCTCTTGACGTCCAATTCTCCAAGAAACCTTTACAACAGCTAAAAGACGGATGTGTCATATCTGTATTACATAATATAATTGGGAACAGCCGTCTGCAGAAAAAAGATTAATAAACTGATAAAAAGATTAATAAACAGTGACTGGTAATTCCTTCTAATTCCTGTAAGAATCAACCTGCATTTTCACTCACCACAAAACGGATGGCTCCATATTTGTATGACGTCATGCCATTGTCTCATTAAGTCACTTTCTGGCATAGCCTACGAGAAGCCCTATTACACTGCGCCAGATTTTTCTTCGTTATCTTTATATAGTTGTAGAAGCACAGTAGGCTGACCTTTACAGCAGCGCAACAACCGCTCGGAGACATAAGAGCGAGGCAAACGACGCAGACGCGCGCCGGTGTAATGAACAGGGACAGGGCGCTTCTGAAAGCCGCGTGCGCAGACACACACGCCAGTGTGCTCGTATGTGCAGCGTCCGGCGGGTTTAATGAGAGAGCGACTCGACGCCTGCGATCCCCACGGCCCGCTAAGCCCACACAACGCGACCCGACCCGCTGTTGACGCAGACAAATGACTGCTGCCGCTGCTGCCCCGGGATAACAACCTCGGTCCCCGCCGACCGCTACCGCCGTTCCGCGAACTGTCTCCATTCATCTCGGCTACCTGCGGCCGCTGGGTAATAACCTGGAATAACGTGAGAGGAGGACCAAGCGTTTCCCCAGTGCAGCAGTCTCACAACTGTGGTGCGCGGGTTGATTAATTAACAATGGTCAGCACAAAGTCGTGTGTAGCTTCCGAATAATATTCGCTTTGTGTTCCTAGGCTAGGGTTTAGCATTACAAGAATGGGTAACGTGGCGCCGGCGTCTCCTTACAGTTGACACGACTCGGTGGTGATGGTTGTCCCAGTCGGTATGACGTGGAACGGCGGCCGTCGCTCACGACAATGTCACCCGCCAACTAGTAGAAAAGCACAAACTCCTCGCGTGGTTTGGCGATATTTCAGATAACATCTTAATGTCAATATTTCGATAGAGCAGCGCGTCAGAATGTGTAAGCCGCTCTTGTTTCTTCACTTATAAACACGGCCATTGCACCACTCGATAACGCGATGATTCTCTTGACCTGAAATGATCACCAGTTTCCTTTTGTTGTGAGTCCGCACAGATTTTCAGCTTGCGCGAACAAGCTAACTGTAGTTCTTTTTATTAAGCCAGGTTAGATAATAAACATTGAATATTAATAATACAAAGTCTTGAATCTTGAATTCATCACCCAAGTCGTGACCACATTATGGAATTGCGCGGATGTTAAGTTAATAAATTGTTATTCCGTCGTCAAGACGTCGCTGCGTCGCGTGTTCAATAACTACACGACGTAATTCCAGAGATAACACTGTCGCGTCCCGGCACAGCCTCACTATACCAGAATGAAGTAAGTGCAAAAAACTGCGTAGCGCAATCGGGACGATAACGACAATGGGTTGGTTATAAATTGCTGTCAACCTTTATGTTGGAGATGAGAGGGAGAGAATCTCCTTTGTTTGAAGCAAATAAGTTTCCTGAAAATAGGTTACAGAATTGCAATAGACAGAAAAGATTGGTAGGTTTCTGTCAAGTTTATTCTCACATATACTTATGTGAGGTGTTGGACCTTAAACCCCTTAGTAAGATTCAGTATATTTATTCGGACTTGCTGCTTCAAAGCTAACTACCGGTACATTTAAGAAAGAAGTACAAAGCAAATCACTTGTTCTTGGTTAGCACTGAAATCTCTCTAAGTAATTGAGACAAAGACTGACAGCCTCTGTTCAACTCTATTCCAATGAAAATCTAATAATCCTACTTGACCTGCAGCTCCCGAGTGTACACTAGAGTCTGTCACCACCTTCTCGTAGTTGAAGTCTTTATCAGCTGTATCGGCTGCTATGGGCCTACTCGGCCCCACTGGCGTCTCGCTACAGAATCTCCAAACTGACGGCACCGGCTCTGAATCTGCATTTGAATATCTGCTTCTAGCTATTCCGCTGCCTGTCCTTTTATTTCGTTTCTCATATACTTGGGTGCACACGAGTTAATTTGTTTCACACGACCCTTTCATTTCTAAGTGATCGGGTTGCACAAGAATGCCTATGGTCCACACGACACTCTCGTTTCTAATTGGTCGGCTTGCGCAAGAATACCTTCGGTTCCACACGACACTTTCGTTTCTAGCTGCACACAAATTAATTTCGTTCCACACGAGTCTTTTCCGCATGTGACTGACTCTCTTGCTGTATTATCGCCCTGGTGTTGGCGTCTTCCATTGCGCAAGTTTGATTCATGCTGCTTCGTCTGGCAGGAAGTCAAACACTGAGTTATTTGATCAACAAGCCATACTTGGCATCCTCCGCCGCTTATCTTGTCCCTACGTCCTGGTGGACTATTTCTTAATGTCGGCTGGCTGTTTGCCTATGGAGCCTGGACTCTTATTATCGTCACAAAAGCAAGATTAAAAATTAAAATTTTCTACAGTCACAAAAACATATACTTAAGCAATGTTCAGAATGCATAGTAATCTTGAGACAAATCGATGACTGCTCACTGTTAAATAACCATGAATTCACTTTTCACTTCATAATATTGTAATAGTCAATTAATTGTCACTAATACATATGCTAATGTCTATTCAGTTATGTAGGCGACACGAAGAATTGAAGTTTGAATCCAGTTTTATTGTTCCGTGTCATTAATTGTCCCTACACTGAGTACGCACACCGATTTATCACTCAGCGAATTGCTTCTGTTTGCATCAGCAATCCTGTAGTTGACGACAACTATTGACAACTCGGCGCAATTGTACGTTCTTCGTGTTTGCGTTTGTCTATTACCTACTCGAGACTAATAATTGCTTTTCTGTCGGCCATCTTGGCTAGGAGTGCCCTTTTTGCCAGTGCTAGTCTGATGTCCTCCTTGCTCCGTCTGTCATTGGTTAATTTACTGCCAAGGTAGCAGAATTCCTTAACTCCATTCACTTCGTGACTTCCAATCCTGATGTTAAGTTTCTCTCTGTTACCATTTCTACTACTTCTCATTACCTTCGTCCTTCTTCGATTTGCTCTAAATCCATACTCTGTACTCATTAGACTGTTCATTCCGTTCAGCTGATCATATAATTCTTCTTCACTTTTACTCAAGATAGCAATACCATCAGTGAATCGTACCATTGGCATCGTTTCACCTTAAATCTTAATTCCACTCTTGAACCTTACTTTTATTTCCTTCCTCGATGGACAGATTGAATAGTAGGGGCGAAAGGCTACATCCTCGTCTCACATCCTTATTAATACGAACACTTCGTTCTTTTTCGCCCACTCTTATTACTCCCTCTTGGCTGTTGTACGTATTGTATATGACGCTTCTCTTCTTTCAGAATTTCGAACATCTTGCACCATTTTACACTGTCGAACGCTTCTTCCAGGTCGACAATTCCTATAAACGTGTCTTGATTTTTGTTAAGTTTTGCTTCCATTATTAACCGCAACGTCAGAATTGCCTCTCATGCCTTAATCATTCCCAAGCCAACCTGATAGTCATCTAGCGCATCCTCAGTTTCTTTTTCATTCTTCTCTATATTATTTGTGTAAGCAACTTGGATGCATGAGCTGTTAAGCTGATTGTCGATAATTCTCTCACTTTTCAGCTGTTGCAGTCTTCAGAATTGTGTGGAAGATGCTTTTCCGAAAGTTAGATGGTATGTCTCCAGACTCATACATTCTACACACCAACGTGAATAGTCGCTTTGTTGCCACTTCCCCCCAATGATTTTGGAAATTCTGATGGAATATTGTCCACCCCTTCTGTGTTATTTGATCTTAAGTCCTCCACAGCTTATTAAAATTCTGATTCTAATACTGGATCCTCTATCTCTTCTAAATCGACACCTGTTGCTTCTTCTATCACATCAGACAAATCTTCCCCCTGATAGAGGCTTTCAATGTATTCTTTCCACCTACTCGCTCTCTCCTCTGCTTTTAACAGTGGGATTGCCGTTGCACTCCTAATGTTATCACCCCTGTTTTTAATGTCACCGAAGGTTGTTTTGACGTTCCTGTAAGCTGAGTCAGTCCTTCCGACAATCACTTCTTTTTCGATTTCTTCACATTTTTCCAGCAGCCATTTCGTCTTAGCTTCCCTGCGCTTCCTATTTGTTACATTCTTCAGCGACTTGTATTTCTGTATTCCTGAGTTTCCCGGAACATTTTCGTACTTCCTCCTTTCATCGATCAATTGAAGTATTTCTTCTGTTACCCATGGTTTCTTCTCAGTTAACTTCTTTGTACCTGTGTTTTCCTCCCAACTTCTGTCATGGCCCTTTTTAGAGATGTCCATTCCTCTTCAACTATACTGCCTACTGAGCTATTCCTTATTGCTATGCCTATAGCCTTAGAGAACGTAAGGCGTATCTCGTCATTCCTTAGTGCTTCGGTATCCCACTTCTTTGGGTATTGATTGTTCTTGAGTAAAGTCTTAAGTTTCAGCCTTCTCTTCATCACTTCTGTATTATGATCTGAGTCTATATCCGCTTCTTGGTACACCTTACAATCCATTATCCGTTTTCCGAATCCCTGTCTGACTATGATGTAATGTAATTGAAATATTCCCGCATTACCAGGCCTTTTCCAAGTATACTTGCTCCTCTTGTGATTCCTGAACAGAGTATTCGCTATTACTAGCTGAAAGTTGTTACAGAACTCAATTAGTCTTTCTCCTCTCTCATTCCATGTCGCAAGCCCAAATTCTCTTGTAACCTTTTCTTCTGCTCCTTCCTCTACAACTGATTTCCAGTCCCCCCTTTTGTAATAGAGTTTCATCCCCCTTTACATGCTGTATTACCCTTTCAATATCCTCTTACACTTTCTCTATCTCTTTATCTTCAGCTTGCGACGTCGGCATGCATACCTGAACTATCGTTGTCGGTTTTGGTTTGCTATAGATTCTGAAATAAGAACAAACCTGTCACTGAACCGTTCACAGTAACACACTCTCTGCCATACCTTGCTATTCATAACGAATCCTACCCCCGTTGTACCATTTTCTGCTGCTGTTGATATTACCCTATACTCATCTGACCAGAATTCCTGGTCTTCTTTCCATTTCTCTCCGCTGACCCCTACTTTATCTTGATTGAGCCTTTGCATTTCCATTTTCAGATTTTCTAGTTTCCCTACCACGTTCAAGCTTCTGACATTCCACGCTCCGACTCGTAGAACGTTATCCTTCCGTTAGTTACTCAGTCTTTTTCTCATGGTAACCTCCCCATTGGCATCCCCTCCTGGAGATCCGAATGGGGGGCTATTCCGGAATCTTTTGTCAATGGAGAGATCATCATGGCACTTCTTCAACTGTCCTGTGGATAAACGTTACGTGTCTTTAATATAGTGTTTTCCATTGCATACTGCATCCTCATACCGTTTATCATTCGTGATACTTCCGAGTTTAGGGCAGTTTCCCATCCCTAGAACAAAAGAGTGCCCTGAACCTCTGTCCGCTCCTCCGCCCTCTTTGACAAGGCCGCTGGTAGAATGAGGGTAGCTTCTTATGCCGGAAGTCGTTGAAAGAAAAGAAAGAAAACTCAGTTATTATCCCTGCAAACGCAATACACGGTAAATAATACTCCTAAACTATAAGCTGCCATCCTACAAAATAAACTGGAATATTTGTCAGACGAACAGAGAGAGACCATTTGCTATGTACATGGCTTGATTTCGAACTTCCCCAAAAATAAAATTTGAACAACCACCAAATGGCTTCCACCTGGGGGAGAAAATTGAATATGCCTTTACGCTGAGTACACATTACAGGGAATTGTCAAGAGTGGACAAAGACAACAAAATGAAATAAGTGTGAAGTGCAAGGATACATCCGTTGGTCTAGGCTGAAAGTATGCTGGCCCTTTTATCTGATACGAATTAATTAGACACCGTCCAAAAAATGAATTAAGAATTGGGTGACTAGTAAATGAAACAAAAAACAGAACTAATTCTTTATTACGTTAAAGTGTCTCACAAATGATGCCACAAGGGGCAATAATTCCAAAGTAAAACCTTTACACATCAGACAAAAGAGTCTACGATAAGTTTATTATTCATATCTGTATACACCACGGAGAAACGACTTAAAATGTAAATTAAGGTAATTAAGTACTGACAATCACTGATACTAACATGCATGTCACTTCTCGGTGTCGATTAATTACTCTAACCTAATGGGTCCCTATATTCTAATTTTATGTTAGTTGTGAGAGTTTTGGAAAAATCGCTCGCATAGCACAAGGTTAGTTTATTGATATAATTACCGGTAAACCACTCTTAACAATACTGGTGTTAATAGAACCCTGTAACACACATTGTATAAGAACCCCGCGACACAGCTGTCAACTAAAGTTAGCTTCAGGTACAGTCTACACATCATGATACTCAGCAAACAAGTCCTCATGGCTCAGCCAGTCCGCCCTGCATGTAAATTCTGTAGATACGACACAGCAGAGACAGTACTAATGCCGTAATCCAGGAATTTTATTTCTCGGGCATGTAATTGAGAGACTGGCAGTTGTTCGTAGCGTCCATGTCCCATATTTCCACCAGGTGGCCTCGTTGGATGGCTATGCTCTTATTACCAATGAACAACAACTGACACCGACTGACCCGTGGCAGCGTTCACTCAATGCTGCAGACCGCTCACATACCCCCCTGGTGTGACGCTAAGCAAGGCCTTTACTTAGCTAAAGGCAAACAGGCTATATCGCGCTGTAGTTTACATATCTAAAGCCCGCAAGACTCAGAACGTGAAGGCTGTTTTGCCCTTCCCGAATGACCCATCACCGATTTCCAAATTTTGCGTTAAGAAGACCTGCAGTTCCATGTTGGAATGAAATCCAGTGGGATGTCTCCCAATAACTACAGAAGCATGTCTCTTGAAACTGATAATTCACTTGTCTGTTTAGAGTCTTGTCAATAAATACAGACCAAGATTCGACATAAACGTTTCCTGGGTATGGTACTGAGTCATAATGTATAAAACTTCTGCTATACATTATGACACCATACCCAGAAAACGTTTATGTCGACTGACTCTGGCCGCGGAAGCCTACGCAGTTATATCAGACCAAGATTATTCATAATACACTTTCTGAGCCAGTGTAGATTTTCGGCTGACCATTAGCACATAACGCGGAGCCGACTGATTTGACCAAAAAGTGCCCGATCATGGGGTGACGAAACTCTGGCATAGAAAGGGTGTGCGTCTTTGTAGTCTTCGTGGATACGATTAGGTGGACTGTAACGAATTTTGAATGTCACTGCCACGAAACTGCTGATGGAGCGAAATATAGAAAGGATGGAATGTGTTGGAATGTAATATTCGCAAAACATGTCTTTGACTGATGGCTCTTGTTCTTTCAGGCTGCCTCGTAGTTACATGTTCATTTCGTGACACCGTTTCAGCCCTTTCTCTTTGACATTTTTTATTCTTCGCACCTTGTAATGTTTCTAAAGGCAGGTTGTGAGGTCTTGGCATAAGCGCGTACAATCGCAAAAATTGTCATAGCTGAAAACCATAATCACTTTTTCGACTGTTTACATCAAGGCCAGCCACGGCGTGCCAAAATTCACGCTTGCAGCGTGTGTGGGCCGCGGGCTGGCCGTCGCCCGGCCTGTCACCAGGGTCTGCGCAGCCCTTCTAGGAAGTACCCGGAACAGCGGGACATTACATTTAGCAATGCGTTGCGGCATTTGCGGTCAGCGCAACTCTGTGTTCGGCATAATAGTGGTGTCAGTGCTGTTTATCTTCCGCTCTTTGTTCGTGGCATGAATGATGTTTACAGGCCCAGTGGCTATTCGCGTAAAATCTGTCGTCACAATCGTTTAAAATGAGTAGGAATGATAGAAGAGAGGGATTACAATTCTCAATTCGCGTAAGCGACGGGTACTGCGTATTTGGTACGAAACGACATTACAGTACCCTGCAGCAAGAATTTACGCTTTTAAATGACAGTGAAGCAGCAAAAAATTACAGCGACAGATGGGATTCATTGTTTCTAATCAAGAAGCAATTCGTGCTAAAGTTGCAGGCACAGGGCACATTAAGAAACTGATGGTACGAACAGTAAAATTTCAGAAGTCGCGCCCATTATTCCATTTTCAGTTGCAACAGTTATCGTTGTGAATGAACAAAGGTTAGGGCGGCCGGTGTGGCTGAACGTTTCTGGGCGCTTCAGTCAGGAACCGAGCGACCGTTACGGTCGCAGGTTCGAATCCTACCTCCGGGATGGATGTGTGTGATGTCCTTAGGTTAGTTAGGTTTAAGTAGTTCTAAGTTCTAGGGTACTGATTGTGGTGTCACCGCCAGACACCACACTTGCTGGGTGGTAGCCTTTAAATTGGCCGCGGTCCGCTAGTATACGACGGACTCGCGTGTCGCCACTATCAGTTATAGCAGACCGAGCGCCACCACACGGCAGGTCTAGAGAGACTTACTAGCACTCGCCCCAGTTGTACAGCCGACATTGCTAGGAAAGGTTCACTGACAATTACGCTCTCATTTGCCGAGACGATAGTTAGCATAGCCTTCAGCTAAGTCAATTGCTACGACCTAGCAAGGCGCCATTTATCCTTTGCTATGCGTCTAATGAAGCATGTACAGTAACAAGACCACTGTTCACCAATTGTGGATTAAAGTTAAGTGTTCCAGCAGCTACGTACTTATCTTTATAGCATTCATTACGTATCCTGTTTCAGACCTCACGCCATCCTGCGTGAGCTTATAGCGTGCATTTCGGCCTCCTCAAACAACACGGTGTTGGCACTTCTGCCGACACTTCACTGATGACCTCAGATGTTAAGTCCCATAGTGCTCAGAGCGATTTTTTGAACAAAGGGTATGGAGACTTCATATATTACTGCAGAGTACGTTGGTTGAGTGAAGGGGCATACCTGGAACGATTTTTGATTTAAATCTCGCTCGTGTTGATTTGTGAAGGAAAAAGGACTGAAGGAACGAATTACAACAAATGGTTCAAATGGCTCTGAGCACTATGGGACTTAACAACTGAGGTCATCGGTCCCCTAGAACTGAGAACTACTTAAACATAGGCCGGCCGGTGTAGCCGTGCGGTTAAAGGCGCTTCAGTCTGGAACCGCGTGACCGCTACGGTCGCAGGTTCGAATCCTGCCTCGGGCATGGATGTGTGTGATGTCCTTAGGTTTGTTAGGTTTAATTAGTTCTAAGTTCTAGGTGACTGATGACCTCAGAAGTTGAGTCGCATAGTGCTCAGAGCCATTTGAACTTAAACTTACCTAACCTAAGGACATCACACTCCTCCATTCCCGAGGCAATATTCGAACCTGCGACCGTAGCGGTAACGCGGTTCCAGACTGAAGCGCCTAGAACCGCTCAGACACACCGGCCGGAGAATTACAACATACGGAATGGACTGCAGATTTAGCATTTTAAGTAGACACGACCGCACATTGCCCATAGTAAGATACTGCCAGGTAACTTCATTCTGATTTGATGGAGATGCATTTAAAAAGAATCCAGTTCCCTAAGCGTAATGTCGTTAAACAAAGCACAAGATTTGAAGAATGCATTGTAGCCTTGTAAGAATTACAACGATAGTTTTCTAAATGTGTTGAGGACACTGTCAATCTTATATCTGTTTTCGAGCTGTTTTCGAGACCGTTTATGGTATCAGCTGAAAGTGCTTCTGTGCATGTGCAGATATAGCTGACTGGCTTGCAAGATAATTCCTGTTTGAATTACAAAACTTTTTACTATAAAACTGTCCAGGACGTCTACATTGCTTTTCTTAGGTACATCAACTCTTCATAATGAGGTTTGTTAGTTTGTTTCGTTTTAGGGCGCAAAAAACAACTGGGGTCATAAGCGCCTGGGCCCGTCAACACCAACATTGGACAATTGATGACTGAAAACATGTTGCCTGGTTGGGCGAGTCTCGTTTCAAATTGTATCGAGAGGATGGACGTGTACGCATATGGAGACAACTTCGCGTACCCATGGACCTTGCACGTCAGCAGGGGACTGTTCAAGCTGGTGGAGGCTCTTTAATGGTGTGGGGCGTGTGCAGTTGGAGTGATATGGGACCCCTGATACGTCTAGACAAGACTCTGACAGGTGACTCGAACGTAAGCATCCTGTCTGGTCACCTGCATCCATTCAAGTCTATTGTGCATTCAGAAGGACTTGGGTAATTCCAGAAAGACAATGCTACACCCCACACGTCCAGAATTGTTATAGAGTGGCTCCACGAACACTCTTCAGAGTTTAAACACTTCCACTGACCACCAAACTCCCCAGACATGAACGTTTTTGAGACTATCTGGGATGCCTTGCAACGTACTGTTCAGAAGAGATCTCCACCTCCTTGCGCTCTTACAGACTTAATGGACTGCACTGCAAGATTAATGGTGTCAATTCCCTCCAGAGTTACTTCAGACATTAGTCGAGTCCATGCCGCCGCGCGGGATTAGCCGAGCGGTCTAGGGCGCTGCAGTCATGGACTGTGCGGCTGGTCCCGGCGGAGGTTCGAGCCATCCCTCGGGCATGTGTGTGTGTGTGTGTGTGTGTGTGTGTTTTTTGTCCTTAGGATAATTTAGGTTAAGTAGTGCGTAAACTTAGGGACTGATGACGTTAGCAGTTAAATCCCATAAGATTTCACACACATTTGAACAATCCATGCCACGTCGTGCTGTGGCTTTTCCGGCTGCTCTCGGGGTCGTACACGATATTAGGCAGGTGTACCAACCAGTTTCTTTGCTCGTCAGTGCACATATTGATTAGTAAATAATAGTTTTCAGCTATCAGTCGTCCTTTGGAATTCAATGAACTGTGTACAAAAAGGATAGTGCATTGGGAATGGCTAGTTTCTAGCTGAAATCTAGATCTCCCAATAAAATTTCCAAAGGACGACTTAGTCCTTACAGAGCGTAGGGGAGTGACGCAGGAGACCCGCGCAGCCTTACTAGGCAAGGTCCTAGTGGAGGTGGTTTGCCATTGCCTTCCTCCGACCGTAATGGGAATGAATGATGATGATGATGAAGACGACACAACAACACCCAGTCATCTCGAGGCAAGAAAAATCCCTGACCCCGCCGGGAATCGAGCCCAGGACCCCTTGCTCAGGAAGCGAGAACGCTACCGCGAGACCACGAGCTGCGGACAGCTGAAATCTACTATTTACAAATCAATAATAACGGTCGCTGTGTGCAACAGCCTCTGAATGGAGGGTAACCTGAGTCTACACTCCTGGAAATGGAAAAAAGAACACATTGACACCGGTGTGTCAGATCCACCATACTTGCTCCGGACACTGCGAGAGGGCTGTACAAGCAATGATCACACGCACGGCACAGCGGACACACCAGGACCCGCGGTGTTGGCCGTCGAATGGCGCTAGCTGCGCAGCATTTGTGCACCGCCGCCGTCAGTGTCAGCCAGTTTGCCGTGGCATACGGAGCTCCATCGCAGTCTTTAACACTGGTAGCATGCCGCGACAGCGTGGACGTGAACCGTATGTGCAGTTGACGGACTTTGAGCGAGGGCGTATAGTGGGCATGCGGGAGGCCGGGTGGACGTACCGCCGAATTGCTCAACACGTGGGACGTGAGGTCTCCACAGTACATCGATGTTGTCGCCAGTGTTGTCGGAAGGTGCACGTGACCGTCGACCTGGGACCGGACCGCAGCGACGTACGGATGCACGCCAAGACCGTAGGATCCTACGCAGTGCCGTAGGGGACCGCACCACCACTTCCCAGCAAAATAGGGACACTGTTGCTCCTGGGGTATCGGCGAGGACCATTCGCAACCGTCTCCATGAAGCTGGGCTACGGTCCCGCACACCGTTAGGCCGTCTTCCGCTCACGCCCCAACATCGTGCAGCCCGCCTCCAGTGGTGTCGCGACAGGCGTGAATGGAGGGACGAATGGAGACGTGTCGTCTTCAGCGATGAGACTCGCTTCTGCCTTGGTGCCAATGATGGTCGTATGCGTGTTTGGCGCCGTGCAGGTGAGCGCCACAATCAGGACTGCATACGACCGAGGCACACAGGGCCAACACCCGGCATCATGGTGTGGGGAGCGATCTCCTACACTGGCCGTACACCACTGGTGATCGTCGAGGGGACACTGAATAGTGCACGGTACATCCAAACCGTCATCGAACCCATCGTTCTACCATTCCTAGATCGGCAAGGGAACTTGCTGTTCCAACAGGACAATGCACGTCCGCATGTATCCCGTGCCACCCAACGTGCTCTAGAAGGTGTAAGTCAACTACCCTGGCCAGCAAGATCTCCGGATCTGTCCCCCACTGAGCATGTTTGGGACTGGATGAAGCGTCGTCTCACGCGGTCTGCACGTCCAGCACGAACGCTGGTCCAACTGAGGCGCCAGGTGGAAATGGCATGGCAAGCCGTTCCACAGGACTACATCCAGCGTCTCCATGGGAGAATAGCAGCCTGCATTGCTGCGAAAGGTGGATATACACTGTACTAGTGCCGACATTGTGCATGCTCTGTTGCCTGTGTCTATGTGCCTGTGGTTCTGTCAGTGTGATCATGTGATGTATCTGACCCCAGGAATGTGTCAATAAAGTTTCCCCTTCCTGGGACAATGAATTCAAGGTGTTCTTATTTCAATTTCCAGGAGTGTATATATTATACTTTATTTCACAGGACTACTAAAAGTAGCTTATATTGGTTTTATTGGCAATCGTTACATTCAGAAACGATGAGATATGATGCTGCCTAACGAGGATCTGAAGGTTGAACAGTTCCCAGATCTTTATTACACACCTTATTATTGTGCACGGTTGTTAAGTTTCTTCTGCTGCTTGCATCTTGCCGCTTGAAGTGCTATCAGCAAGAAGCTGTGAAAACAGTTGGTCTGAAAGCCTAGACAAATGCGATGTTACATTACTGAATTGTAGTGTCATAGTCCAGTTCTGTGAAATTTTTAGCATAAGACTACACAGAAAGAACAACATTCGCCATCATATCCCAGCCTCAGCACTATTCAAATTCTCCATCAGACTATCACAAAATTGAGTGTAGGAAGCGATATAATAACTGATGTGATCCCAACTGTCAATTTTGTAATGGTTTCATAGAGTTATTGCGTAAGTTGTTTGGCTGATATTCTTATACCCCGTCAGTTCAAAAAGCTTCGAAACTGTATTAATAAAAATAGAGAAACGTTGTAATGCTACAGGTGTTCTACATACTCGAGTCTCCGTACAACGAAAAGAACGTTCTTACAGCCCCTTTAAGCTGTCAGAAATGTCCTCCTTTCGAACATGCAACTCGTGTGTTACATTGGTTTGATTGCCAGGTATGTCGTCAAAGCGTTGATCCTTCATGTGAATTTCTACACTTTATCTTTTTGTGGGAGGTTCACATTGATAACAGCAAGCCTTGATATCAATTATGGTATTTTTTTCCAGAAATAAAATTTTCCGTGTTTTACAATTCAGTCAGGTCACGGCAGGCGTCCACGAGTTGTTGGTTTTGTTCAGAAGTCAAAGGTGTGCGTGATGAAACTTACACACACTTTGCTCTTGTTCGATACATTCTGAGTAGAAAGTCTTGAACACTTTATTCAGAGACTTTGCTCCGATGTGACTTGTAACACAAGAACGTTGACCCGCTACAGCCGAACATTCGCTGCTCACAACTCACTGGTCGAACGCATATTTGTTCCCAGAATGAGATTTTCACTCTGCAGCGGAGTGTGCGCTGATATGAAACTTCCTGGCAGATTAAAACTGTGTGCCCGACCGAGACTCGAACTCGGAACCTTTGCCTTCCGCGGGCAAGTGCTCTACCAACTGAGCTACCGAAGCACGACTCACGCCCGGTACTCACAGCTTTACTTCTGCCAGTACCTCTTCTCCTACCTTCCAAACTTTACAGAAGCTCTCCTGCGAACCATGCAGAACTAGCACTCCTGAAAGAAAGGATATTGCGGAGACATGGCTTAGCCACAGCCTGGGGGATGTTTCCAGAATGAGATTTTCACTCTGCAGCGGAGTGTGCGCTGATATGAAAGGTCCTGAGTTCGAGTCTCGGTCGGGCACACAGTTTTAATCTGCCAGGAAGTCGCATATTTGTTGTTTACAGTTGTTTCTTCTAGCTGCCACCGTCGTTACTGCGCTGGCGTCACTTATACTTCAGGAGAAAAATCAGTCACGGAACGTTCTGGATCGACAGAATATAGCGGTCATAGGAAATAAACGTGTTGGACCGCCGGCCAGTGCATAATTCAGGCTGTTACAAAGTTTTACGGTCAGCAGTCCGCAAATGGCGAAGGCCTCTGAAATAAGAGGCCAAAATATTTAGATTTTACTGTTGACATAATCACCATCGGTGGTGACTGAAGTATCATCCTTGAATAGTATAGATTTTAGAGCGTTCGACTCTTCAGTATTACACAGAAAAACCAGCACTGAATTTATTTTTGTTTGGTTATGCCCTTCCTCCACTAGCGTTTCCCATGATATATTTTTTGAAGTGTACATTCGACGGGCTAGTTGAGAGATGCTTATTGGTGAATCTTCTCACATATGATGCAGAATTTCCTCGAGTTTGGCTATCAGAAAAGCTCTTTGCAGGGAATAATAGGCAGATAGATGTCTGTGGTTTGAACAGCTCATTTTGTCCTAAGTTTAAGTCAGTGGCATAAATTTCTTTCATTTACGATGATGTCTTTTGCGAAACTTTTAACGTGAGATTCATTCGGCTCCCCATTCATCTCATTCTGCTGCGCCTTGCAATGAATGCTTGTCTGGTAGTTCCTACGGGGAGTAATGGTCTATCTTCGGGAACCACTCACAAGCTGTATACAGCAAAGACAATTGTGTACTGTTTTCGTAGATAGCTCTACGAAAAGCATTCAACAATTTTCGTTGTTCAATAAACATCTTGTACGTGTTGAGATATTGATTTCCTTTCCGTAGTTCCAGCCCTAGAGCAGATGTAGTATATTCTGATTATACATGCTACCCTAAAAAAATATATCCGTACATCCCTATGTAATGCGGAATCGACCGTTAGATGTCACCAGCGGCGCGGGGTCAGCCACTATAAAAATAGGCAGAGAATACCGTTTTGTCAGGAGAAGCAGTAACAACAGAATGAGTCAGTCAAGTGAACTCAGTGACTTCGAATGTATTCTACTCACTGGATGTCGGCTGAGAAAGGAATACATTCGGGACAAGTCAAAGTAAATATGACAGAACAACCGCAACTAAACCGAGACCAGCAGGCCTCAAGTACAAAAGGACCGAGACAGACATGCACTGCAGAAGTTGGTTGTAAGAAATGGCATCAAACTGGCTGAAGGAATCACTGAGTCAGGAAGTGCTGTAAGCAGTACTCTATGAGAAGGTGTCGAGGGAGTTAAAGGGATGAGTACAATGGTCAAAGAGCGCCTCATGAACCATACATTTCTGTAGTAATTGATAAGTGACACCTGAGAACGACGCCACAGCATAGTCGGTAACTGGAAACGAGCGATTCACAGTGAAGAGTCACGCTATACCCTGTGGCAGTATGATGAAAGACGAATGCCAACAAGCGTGGTGTCAAACGTGGTGTACGGAGAAGATGGGGATGCTTTCCGTGGTTAGGATTTGCTCCCCTTAATACGCTTAAAATTACGATAAATGCGGAAGAATACAAATGTATTTTTCACGACTGTGTACAGCGTACAGCAGATAAGAATTAGGGTACGATGATTTTATCAGCATGATAAAGCGCCCGCTCGTACAGCGGCATCTGTGAGTCACGGTTTGTGGACAACAGCATCCCTGAAATGGAATGGTCTGTCCAATTCCGATCTGAAATGAATGGAATAACTTTGCAGTGAGTTTCAACGTCGGCTTCTCTTAAGACCCCAACTTCCAGCATCTCTTCCTTCTCTGGAATTCGCTTCCATTTCTAAACATACGTTCAGGCACCTGACTGGAAGTGTCCACCGCAGATTTCCAGTAGTCATAAAGCCGAAGTGTGGGCGCACACCATATTAATATCACATATAATTGCAAATATTAGCTAAACTCAGACCACTGTTCGGTACTTACTATGTTTTCGTTAGTCATTACTTTCTGGATAGCTTCCCATATATTTCCAACACTTTGCTTTCTATCATATCTTATACGTCAGTGAGTTTTAAGTTAGGTATGAAAGGTAATTACTGAGAACATGTCTCTCTGGAGTGCAGCGGTTTCTTTTTGCTTAAAAATGAATATGAACAGTCACAACAGTAATAACCTTTTTTAAATAAAGTTACCGGTTTCCATTACAACTTTGTTCCATCGCCACAACATTACTCTTAGGCGAACACAGGATCCACATATAGTAGTCGAGCGGGACAAAAACTCTACGAAGCTGTACGTGTTCAGCAATGAGAACTTAAATGTTTTGCACAAAAGTTTGAAAAAAATCACATACGCAGAAATGATTGAAATCTACCTTTTTCCACAGCTGCGAGAGCATGCCAACAATTTAAATTTTGGGAACAGGATTGACGCCCAAGCACCTGCATTTCTTATCAGCGAGCTGCCTTAAGTGGAGTACGGCTTTCGCATTGTACCATGTCTCCAAGGTCGCCTGCTTTCATGGTATGCGACTCATTTAGTGGGAGTTTTTGGAAGACTTCGTACATCTGCCTAGTCTTCCTTGATAAGGCTGAAACGTTTCTATGTGCTCAGTTGTCGGTTAAACCGGTAGAAAACTACGGTTCAGTGATAGAATACTAGGAAAACGGAATCAAGGCTATAAAGAAGATCGCCAACAAAACATAGTGTGGCCTATTCTCGGATATTGCTCAAGTCTGTAGAAACGCACCAAATAGGACTAGACCCCTTGGGAGAGGGTAACACACACAGAATCCTGTTAAGAGCCTCGGACGAAGAATTAAATATCATGGAAACAAACAAGGCTACCGAAAAGGAGTTCCTTTATAGCAACATGGAATGTACAACGCTCGGGGAAATGAAATGGTAGTAAATGATATTTCTGGATTGGTGTCGAGAAGAGGACAGAGGCAATAGAGGTGTGTGTACAGTGGTCGACAAAAAGCATAAGGAGACCATTAAGGGTGGGGAACAAATAAATGAAAGAATTATGACTGTGGACTTTTCCAAGCGCAGACATGAGTGCACATTAGCGAAAGAGTATTCCCGAGCAAATGACGCTGATGGCAACATCAAAGATTTAGTTTATGAGGCTCCTGGAAGAGGTGAAGGCTAAAAGGAAATAGTTCTCATGGGAAATTTTAATAGAAGAAAAAGTACATAAGTGGATCTTGAAATAATAGGAAGACATGTAGAGATATCATAAACGAAAATGGCGAAAGACTAGCAAATATGCAAGGTACTGGATGTGAAAATTTGTGTTGTTCCGTTTCCATAAGTTGATGAATAAATACATGCGGCAGAGTCATTCAAGAGATTTATCTTGCCACCATGGATAAACAGGTTACCTCATCATGATAGTAATCAAATTAGAATTCTGAATGCTGTAAAATAAAACACTAATAGTCTCAGCGGCAGAAACTTTAAATTTGTGTATAAACTGAGTTTTGATGAAAGCTGATATGCTGAAGAAAAATATCGAAAAATTGAAAGGTGAATTCCTGAGGCAGTATGTGAAGTGTTTGGCCAACAAAGAGAAGAAAGAGAGTGGTGGACGGAGAACAGTAGGGGGATGAAGATAAAGGTATACGGAAAAGAGCAGGGAAATTAGAAAACGAAGTTATTAACAGGAAAAATGTGATATGGGAAAAGGATATGATAGATAAATGTATGGGTTGTAGAATCCGGAAAAACCGAAGAATTTAAGAAGACGAAGAAGGGGCAAATATAACAGTTACTGACGTTTTAGAATGGGACTTTCGTTTCAAGACACTGCTTACGTTAGGTAGAACCAGGAATAAGGACATAAACCTAGATTTTGAGAACTAGCTATCAGTGGAAAATGAAGAAAGTACTCCAAGATACATTCCTCGCTGTATGCGTTAATGTCAGAGTCGAATGTGGTTTTGGTGGTCCAAGTGTCGATGGCGAGGGGAAAGTAACCTTGCGTGGGTGTTCGGACCATGTCGAACAGTGTAGCGAGTACGAGTACATCTTAGAACGTTGGGATGTTCGAAAATGGACTGGGCTACCCGATTCCCCGACTGAAATCCCATCGAGCACGTGTGGGATGCGTCGAGGAGACGAGCTGCAGCGCTTCCACGGGCACCAAAAACCATGCAGCAGTTGTGCACCGCGCTGCTGGAGGAATGGAACTTTCTGCAACAAGAACGCCTTACCGGCCTTCTCACAGCGTGGAAGCCCTTTGCAGAGTATGCACTGCCGTCCCTGGTGTGTGATCACACATCCTGTTAAGATCTCTGATCTCTGTCCCGCCGTTAGTAATATCCGGGGAACCAACATGAATCGCGGTGACTTTATTGGAATTGTTGTCTTTCAATAAATGTGTCGTTTCTCATGGTCCCTTTGCGTATTTCTTTGATTTACCTTCTGTACTATACTGCAGTATTCATTGTACACCACTGGCCATTAAAACTGCTACACCAAGAAGAAATGCTGATGATAAACGGGTATTCATCGGTCAAATATATTACACTAGAACTGACATGTGACTACATTTTCACACAATTTGGGTGCAAAGATCCTGAGAAATCAGTACCCAGAACAACCACCTCTGGCCGTAATAACGGCCTTGATATGCCTGGGCATTGAGTCAAACAGAGCTTGGATGGCGTGCACAGGTACAGTTGCCCATGCAGCTTCAACACGATACCACAGTTCATCAACAGTAGTGACTGGCGTATTGTGACGAGCCAGTTGCCCGGCCACCATTGACCAGACGTTTCCAATTGGTGCGAGATCTGGAGAATGTGGTGACCAGGGCAACAGTTGAACATTTTCTGTATCCAGAAAAGCCCGTACAGGACCTGCAACATGCGGTCGTGCATTATCCTGCTGAAATGTAGGGTTTCGCAGAGATCGAATGAAGGGTAGAGGCACGGGTCGTAACACATCTGAAATGTAACGTCCACTGATGAAAGTACCGTCAATGCGAACAAGAGGTGACCGAGACGTGTAACCAATGGCACTCCATACCATCACGCGGGGTGATAGGCCAGTATGGGGATGACGAATACACGCTTCCAATGTGCGTTCACCGCAATGTCACCAAACATGGATGCGACCATAATGATGCTGTAAACAGAACCAGGATTCATCCGAAAAAATGACGTTTTGCCACTCGTGCACCCAGGTTCGTCGTTGAGTACACCACCACAGGCGCTCCTCTCTGTTATGCAGCGTCAAGGGTAACCGCAGCCATGGTCTCCGAGTTGATAGTCATTGCTGCTTCAAACGTCGTCGAACTGTTCGTGCAGATGGTTGTTGTCTTGCAAACGTCCCCATCTGTTGACTCAGGGATCGAGACGTGGCTGCACGATCCGTTACAGCCATGCGGATAAGATGCTTTTTATCTCGACTGCTAGTGATACGAGACGGTTGGGATCCTGCACGGCGTTCCGTATTACCCTCCTGAACCCGCCGATTCCATATTCTGCTAACAGTCACTGGATCTCGACCAACGTGAGCAGCAATGTCGCGATACGATAAACCGCAATCGCGATAGGCTACAATCCGGCCTTTATCAAAGTCGAAAACTTGATGGTGCGCATTTCTCCGGCCTACACGAAGCATCACAACAACGTTTCACCAGGCAACGCCGGTCAACTGCTGTTTGTGTATGAGAAATCGGTTGGAAACTTTCCTCATGTCAGCACGTTGTAGGTGTCGCCAACCTTGTGTGAATTCTCTGAAAAGCTAATCATTTGCATATCACAGCATCTTCTTCCAGTCGGTGAAATTTCGCGTCTGTAGCACGTCATATTCGTGGTGAAGCAATTTTAATGGCCAGTAGTGTAATATCCGCGCCACCAACATGAATCGTGGTGACTTTAGTGGAATTATTGTCTTTCAATAAAAGTGTCGTTTCTCTTGGTCCCATTGCGTATTTCCTTGAGTTATCTTCTGTACTATACTGCAGTATTCACTGCATTTATGTCCAAGTTTCATCCCGCTATGTTACTAGGTAGTGATACATCATACGAAACTTACTTTCGTCCTTAAGTGTTACACACGATACAGGTTGTAATGAATATTACTGGGATGTTAACATTACGTTAAAACAGTGGGAAAATACTGCTACCTGTGGGCGGGGAGGTGGACATCGTACGTGTCTAGAAAAGGTATCATGGAGTGAGTAATAGGAGGAATTTTAGGAAAGTGTTTTGTTATTCACAATTGCTTTTTTGTAAAGCTCTTCTCGACGCACTTTGTATTTATTTCGAATCTACGCTATGTGTATTTTTTATGTATGAGTTATGGAAGGAAAGAAGAAGTGAAGTTCAATGGACAGTGGAGATAATACAGAAGCTTTGATACTGTGTTTTCACGAAGAGTAACATGCGAGCCTGCAACGCGCGTGCTTTCAGGTATTATTCCCCCGTGGCTGGGGGGCTCTACGCTTTGCCCGCTTAGGCAGTGACAGCGGGGGCGGCAAGCGTTTCTGTGGGGTCGAGGCACAGCGCAGGTTGAGGGAGGGGCGCCATTATTGAACGTCCGCCCTGGGGGCCTCGCAGGCTCGCTCTAACAAGTCAGCAGAGACCATGGGAGCCCCACGCACAGGGGCTGCCGGGGTTTGTCCATTATCAGAGGCAGCGCATCTGGAAAATTAATGGACGATAGTGGCAAAATAAAAGCTCGCTTTTTCCTGGGGAAGGACCGACGATTGGGGATTCTTTGGGTACGGGAGCAAGGGAAACACAGGAATGGCGTGTGTGTGTGTGTGTGTGTGTGTGTGTGTGTGTTTGCGTGCGTACTTATTAGTATGCGGACTGGCTACTGCTGTGGTCGATATTCGATGCCTAGGCGTGTGTGCTTTGCCTTGGCGCAGGCAAATTCCAATATCTAGGTATGGCGCCGGCGTACAGCCGAACTAGGCAACTGCCCAGTGTACCGAAATTACTGAACCTGTTAGGTGGTACAGCGAGGAGGGAGTGGAGAAGGTGCGTCAAAGTTCCTAAGGAAAACAGAATGTTCTTTCTGCCGACTTTAGTTTGTAGCTAGTTTGCCTCTTGACGAGCATAATGTAGAAAAAATTTCAGCACCTTTCTACAGTCACATGTCTCACTTAACATTGCGCTCACAATAGCGACATTCCCGTAATTGTTGACAATTTGACATAAGTAATATTTATTTATTCCATATTTATCCTGATCATATTAAGGCCTTCTCTTACCATGACCAGGGAAAATACATAAAAAAGAACTGCTTTACAATCACAACACTAATAATTTGCATTATTAACGAAAATAATACCTAGCAATTATCACAATAATAATATTAACAAATAATAATAGTAAAATAATGAAGTAATTAAGAATGACATAAATAAAATGCCAGTAGTCTCATAGGCAGAAACTTTAAATTTATTTATAAACTGAGTTTTGATGAACGCTGATGTGCTGAAGAAATATATCAAAAGATTGAAACGTTCATTCCTGAGGCAGTATGTGAAGTGCTGGGTCAATTAAGTGAAGAAAGAGAGTGGTGTAAGGAGAGCACTAGGGGGATGAAGATAAAGGTATATGGAAATTACCAGGGAGATTAAGAAAAGAAGCTATTAATAGGAAAAATGTGATGTGGGAAAAGGATGAGATAATCCGGAAAAACTGAAGAATTTCAGAAGACGAAGAAGGGGCAAATATAACAGTTACTGACTTTTGGAATGGGAATTTAGTTTCAAGACACTTTTTGCGGTAGGTAGAATCAGGAATAAGGAACTAGAACTGGATTCTGAGAACGAGTTATCTGTGGGAAATGAAGACAATACTGGAAACATTCCTCGCTATATGATGGAACGTCAGTATTGTCGAACGTTTTGATGGTCCAGGTATGGATGTCGCGTGGAGGGTAACGTTGCGTGGGTGTTCGGACCTGCAAATCTTTCAACATGGTCCTCCCACCGTTTGTTGTTATTGTGACAACCACATTCGGCCCTGTTACACAACAAACTCATTTAATAATATTCATATTATTAACAAAAAAGAGTAATCTGCAATATTAATAACGACAGTAGCAATTATAGTAATAATAATAATAAAATAATGGAGGTGTTAAGAATAATACTGATTAGTTTAGCACTTCCGAAGCCTGTTTGGTATTAGAAGATGTGAACATAATAATGAAAGAGGAGAGGATTGTAATGAAAGTGACAATGGCTGCTGAAATGGAGGTGTATCGATAATTTCGTTTTTGTAGCTATGTTATTGGCATCTTCTTCTATATCAACATTTAAACTTGCAAGTCTCCTTGCGGTTTGTGGTGGAGTCTACTCCCTGTCCTACTATCTCTTCCACACTTCTCTGTTCCCTTTACGATTGGAGCTTGGTAAGAATGAAAAGGCTTGTTTTAGTTCTTATTTCTCTGAATTTTCTCATTGTGGCCACTTCGCAGGACGTATGTGGGAGGACGTAATATCTTCCTGCAGCGTAAGCTCTCGTAAGATTAAGAGTAAACTTCTCAGTGATGCATAGTGATGCACAACCCCTCTTTTGCAGTGTCTGGCATTGGTTTTCTCTTAGCATCTCCGCTCTCGTGCCGACTAAATAATCTCCTGAAAAAAAGGCCTCCTCTCCACCTTTTCTTTGTATCTTCTCAATCTCTTTTGTTAGCATCATTTAGTAAGCGTCGTATTCTGATGGACAGTACTCGAGAGTAGGTCGAAGAAGTGTTTTGTAAGCCGCTGAATTTCATTTGCTTAAGATTCACTCAGTGAATCTCAGTCTGGCATCTATTTTCTCTGCTATTTGTTTCATGTGGTCACTCTTCTTTAGCTCGATCCGCAGGGTTACTCATAGGTATTTTCTCGTAGTTGCTGTTTGCAGTGAATCGTCACCAGTGGTGTAATAGAACAGTTGTGGATCTCTCTGCCTGTATGTGTGGAATACCTTCGGTAGCCCTGTAGAATGAAAATTTCATGAGGGAAACCACCCCGTACCATATTAATGAGACTGAAGTGTATACAGGGTGGTCCATTGAGCGTGACAGGGCCAAATATCTCACGAAATAAGCGTCAAACGAAAAGACTACAAAGAAAGAAACTTCTCCAGCTTGAAGGGGAAAATCAGATGGCGCTATGGTTGGCCCGCTAGATGGCGCTGCCATGGGTCAAACGGATATCAACTGCGTTTTTTAAATAGGAACCCCCATTTTTATTACATATTCGTGTAGTGCGTAAAGAAATACGAATGTTTTAGTTGGACCACTTTTTTCGCTTTGTGATAGATGGCGCTGTTATAGTCGCAAACATATGACTCACAATTTTGGACGAGCAGTTGGTAACAGGTGGGTTTTTTAAATTAAATTAAAGTACAGAACATAGGTACGTTTGAACATTTTATTCCGGTTGTTCCAATGTAATACATGTACCTTTGTGAAATTATCGTTTCTGAGAACACATGCTGTTACAGCGTGATTACCTGTAAATATACATTAATGAAATAAATGCTCTAAATGATGTCCGTCAACCTCAATGCATTTGGCAGTACGTGTAACGACATAAAAAAAAAATCGCACATGCATTGACAATGCGCTGAAGCATGTTGTCAGGCGTTGTCGGTGGATCACGATAGCAAATATCCTTCAACTTTCCCCAGAGAAAGAAATCCGGGGACGTCAGATCCGGTGAACATGCGGGCCATGGTATGGTGCTTCGACGACCAATCCACCTGTCGTGAAATATGGTATTCAATACCCCTTCAACCGCACGCGAGCTATGTGCCGGGCATCCATCATGTTGGACGTACATCACCATTCTGTAGTAGAACTATACACGACGTTCAAAGTCGTCGCCATGCAATTCCTCGTGCATAGAAATATAGTACGGGCGCAATCGATGTTCATGTAGCATTCTCAACGCCGACGTTTTTGAGATTCCCGATTCTCGCGCAGTTTGTCTGCTACTGATGTGTGGATTAGCCGCGACAGCAGCTAAAACACCTACTTGGGCATCATCTTGTGTTGCAGGTCTTGGCTGACGTTTCACATGTGGCTGAACACATTCTGTTTCCTTAAGTAACTTAACTATCTGGCGAACGGTCCGGACACCTGGATGATGTCGTCCAGGATTCCGAGCAGCGTACATAGCACACGCCCGTTTGGCATTTTGATCACAATAGCCATACATCAGCACGATATCGACCCTTCCCGCAATTGGTAAACGGCCCATTTTAACACGGGTAATGTATCACGAAGCAAATATCGTCCGCACTGGCGGAATGTTACGTGATACCACGTACTTACACGTTTGTGACTATTACAGCGCCATCTATCACAAAGCGAAAAAAGTGATCCAACTAAAACACTGATACTCCTTTACGTACTACACGAATATGTAATAAAAAAGAAAAAAACAGTTGACCTATGGCAGCGCCATCTAGCGCACCAACCATAGCGCCATCTGGTTTCCCCTTCAAGCTGAACAAGTTTCGTTCTTTGTAGTTTTCTCGTTTGACGCTTATTTCGTGAGATATTTGGCCTTGTAACGATCAATGGACCACCCTGTATAGTATCGATGAAGCGCGCAGGATACAGAAGTGCTGTAGTGAAAGTTACATACCATGCCCAAAACACGATCAACATGTAACTACGTAGGCTTTCCCGGCGTAATAAGTCTTGAAAGTCTTTTCGGGTTTGCTGCCGGATTCTAAAATCAACTTGACTCGATATTTCGGCGATCCAACTGTTCGCCATCTTCAGGGAATGCTGCTTCTGCTGATGAGTCCCGCTGAGAACTGACGCAAGATTGCAATTCGACGTCCTATATAGGCCACCGTTCAGTACACGGCGCATGCGCCGCCCATCACGGTTTCTGACTTCCAAAACAGGGAGGTGGCGCCGCCCTTAGTGAAACACTGCTGGCAACGATATATCGCAATCAAGGCCGCACCGAAGAACGTTCTGTTTTAATGCGAGATAATACAGGATTCCACGTTTTACTAAGAGGAAACCCATTGTCCCTGTTGATTAAATTATCAGCCAACCTAATTTCGATCGCCTCTTTATACACGCTATTCCAAAAACCGGAAATGTTGGCAATTACAACAGTTTCCTCAAATTTCATTTTGTGTCTCTCATTCAGACAGTGTTCTGCTACGGCCGATTTTTCCGGCTGTTGTAGCCTCGTGTGACGGCGATGTTCCACACACCTGTCATTCACTGTGCGAATAGAACGACCAACGTAATTTGAGGAAACTGTTGTAATTGCCAACATTTCCGGTTTTTGGAATAGCGTGTATAAAGAGGCGATCGAAATTAGGTTGGCTGATAATTTAATCAACAGGGACAATGGGTTTCCTCTTAGTAAAACGTGGAATCCTGTATTATCTCGCATTAAAACAGAACGTTCTTCGGTGCGGCCTTGATTGCGATATATCGTTGCCAGCAGTGTTTCACTAAGGGCGGCGCCACCTCCCTGTTTTGGAAGTCAGAAACCGTGATGGGCGGCGCATGCGCCGTGTACTGAACGGTGGCCTATATAGGACGTCGAATTGCAATCTTGCGTCAGTTCTCAGCGGGACTCATCAGCAGAAGCAGCATTCCCTGAAGATGGCGAACAGTTGGATCGCCGAAATATCGAGTCAAGTTGATTTTAGAATCCGGCAGCAAACCCGAAAAGACTTTCAACACGATCAACATGTCAGATCTCTGGAATATACAGTCACTACCTTGGTAGAGGCGTTAGAATCGTAATTCGATGGCAACGGAACAATTCACGTATCTAAGGAGTAGTAAACTGGCGAGTCTCTCCAAGAGTGTGTGGTGCGGACCAAATGTTCCAGTAGGCGCACAGCACGTGAATGAGAATAGCCGCGCATACGGCAGGAGGCCAGAGCGTGGGCGTTACTTGTTAGCGCTGCGCAGCCCCACCCCCCATCCCTACGCTACCTGCTGGCTCGCTTATTACGCTGCTTGTTAGCCAGGCGCGGCATATAATTGACTTGCGCGCCGCTGCGGTGCACAGTGGCGGTGGGCGCGTGCCGACGCTTCGGCTGGCAGCTACCAACCAATTTGGTGCGGCCGCCGGGAACCATCCGCCCGTCCCACCCACGCGCTAATTCTATCTGTCTGTCACAGGTGGTACTAAACAGCAAGCAGCTATCGACCAATGCACACACATACGCCTACTCCCGTTTACGATGCTATAATAGATACTGACGACTAAAAAATGAGGAGAGATTCACCTAGCGTGTGACAAAAACATACATGTATTATGATGATGATTAGGCGAAAGCAATGAACTAAAATTTGTGCTAGTGCCAGGATTTGAAATAAGGTCTCTTGCTTACTACGCACATGTATGATCCATTATGACACACTGGCGCTGGTACAAATTTTAATTCACTGTTGTGGTCTATATCTTTATCTACATCTACATCTACATCTATGCTGCGCAAGCCCGTCCGCAGCTCGTGGTCGCGCGGTCGCGTTCTCGCTTCCCGAGCACGGGGTCCCGGGTTCGATTCCCGGCAAGGGTCAGGGACTTTCATCTGCCTCGAGATGACTGCGTGTTTGTGTTGTCCTCATCATTTCATCATCATTCATGAAAGTGGCGAGATTCGACTGAGCAAAGGTGGGGAATCTGTACAGGCGCTGATAACTGCGCAGTTGAGCGCCCCACAAGCCAAAGATCATCATAATCATCATCATCCGCAAGCCACCTGACGGTGTGTGAGGCGGAGCGTATCTTGAGTACCTCTATCGGTTCTCCGTTCTATTCCAGTCTCTCACCCACACTCTGCTACAATATCCCTACTCGAGACCCTTCGTGGTTCTACAGAGAGAGAGACACACAATGGATATAGTGTGAAACAGCAGGCACATCTACATCTACATCTACATACATACTCCGCAATCCACCATACCGGCCGGCCGGAGTGGCCGTGCGATTCTAGGAGCTACAGTCTGGAGCCGACAGACCGCTACGGTCGAAGGTTAGAATCCTGCCTCGGGCATGGATGTGCGTGATGTCCTTAGGTTAGTTAGGTTTAATTAGTCGTAAGTTCTAGGCGACTGATGACCTCAGAAGTTAAGTCGCATAGTGTTCAGAGCTATTTGAACCATTTGAACCACCATACGGTGCGTGGCGGAGGGTACCTCGTACCACAACTAGCATCTTCTCTCCCTGTTCCACTCCCAAAGAAAACGAGGGAAAAATGACTGCCTATATGCCTCTGTACGAGCCCCAATCTCTCTTATCTTATCTTTGTGGTCTTTCCGCGAAATATAAGTTGGCGGCAGTAAAATTGTACTGCAGTCAGCCTCAAATGCTGGTTCTCGAAATTTCCTCAGTAGCGACTCACGAAAAGAACGCCTCCTTTCCTCCAGAGACTCCCACCCGAGTTCCTGAAGCATTTCCGTAACACTCGCGTGATGATCAAACCTACCAGTAACAAATCTAGCAGCCCGCCTCTGAATTGCTTCATGTCCTCCCTCAATCCGACCTCATAGGGATCCCAAACGGTCGAGCAGTACTCAAGAATAGGCGGTATTAGTGTTTTATAAGCGGTCTCCTTTACAGATGAACCAAATTTTCCCAAAATTCTACCAATGAACCGAAGACGACTATCCGCCTTCCCCCAACTACCATTGCTTGCTTTTCCCACTTTATATCGCTATGCAATGTTACTCCCAAGTATTTAATCGACGTGACTGTGTCAAGCGCTACACCACTAATGGAGTTTTCAAACATTACGGGATTCTTTTTCTATTCATCTGCAATAATCTACATTTATCTATATTTAGAGTTAGCTGCCTTTCTTTATACCAATCAAAAATCCTGTCCAAGTCATCTTGTATCCTGCTAGAGTCACTCAACGACGACACCTTCCCGTACACAACTGCATCATCAGCAAACAGCCACACATTGCTATCCACCATATCCAAAAGATCATTTATGTAGATAGGAAACAACAGCGCACCTACCACACTTCCCTGGGGCACTCCAGATGATACCCTCACCTCCGATGAGCACTCACCATCGAGGACAACGTACTGGGTTCTATTACTTAAGAAGGTAAAGGTGAGACAAAAATATCAACCATACACACTATGTGATCAAAAGTATCCGGACACCCTCAAAAACGTAAGTTTTTCATATCAGATGCATTGTGCTGCCACCTACTGTAAGGTACTCCATATCAGCGACCTCAGTAGTCATTAGACTTAGTGAGAAAGCAGAATGGGGCGTTCCGCGGAACTCATGGACTTCGAACGTGGTCAGGCGACTGGGTGCCACTTGTGTGATACGTCTGTATTCCAAACTGCGTCACAATCCACTGCAAGTACTATGACAGTCAGGAGGGAGGTCACGAAACCTGGATTTCGTGGTCGAGCGGCTGGTCATAAGCGACACATCACACCGGTAAATGCTAAACGGCACCTCGCTTGGTGTAAGGAGCGTAAACATTAGACAATTCACCAGTGGAAAAACGTTGCGTGGAGTGACGAATCACCGTACACAATGTGGCGATCCGATGACAGGGTATGTGTATGGCGGCTGCCTGCTGAACGTCATCTGCCAGAGCGTGTAGTGCCAACAGTAAAATTCGGAGGCGGTGCTGTTATAGTGTGATCGTGTTGTTCATGAAGGGGGCTAGAACCCCTTGTTATTTTGCGTGGCGCTATCACAGCACAGGCCTACATTCATGTTTTAATCACCTTCTTACTTCCCACTTTTGAAGAGCAATTCCGGGATGGGAATTACATCTTTCAACACGATCAAGGAACTGCTCATAATTCATGGCCTGTGGCTGAGTGCTTACACGGCAATAACATCCCTGTAATGCACTGTGCTGCAGAGTCCTGACCTGAATCCTATAGAACACCTATGGGATGTTTTGGAACGCCGACTTAGTGCAGGCCTCACCGGCCGACATTGATACCTCTATTCAGTGCAGCAATCCGCGAAGAATGGGCTACCATTCCCCAAGAAACCTTCCAGCACCTGATTGAACGTGGGCCTGAGAGAGTGGAACCTGTCATCTGAGCTAAGGGTGGGCCAGCACCATATTGAATTCCAGCATTACCAATGGAGGGCGCCACGAACTTTTAAGACTTTTCAGCCAAGTGTCCGGATACTTTTGATCACGGAGTGTATTTTTTTTTCAAAAATAATTTTTTTCAAAAGTAAAACAGTCTGAGGATGAAAACTTGTAAGTCGTTTTCAGCCAGGTGTCCGGATACTTTAGATCACATAGTGTATATAATTACACTGCTGGCCACCGTAAATGCAACACCAAGAAAGACAAGAGGTAGCACAACAAAATTTATTTTGTAGATAACATGTTGACCAAGTATCAAATGATTACGTTTACAGACGTCTGTGACATGTGGTTCCTGCCAGAATCAGTAGCCAGAGTAGCCGCCATTGTTGGAGATCACCGCTGCCACACGTCTAGGCATTGAGTCAAAGAGACGTTGGATGTGTTCCTGGGGTACAGCAGCCCAAGCAGCTTCCACACGTTGCCAAAGATCATCTGGTGTGGCAGCTGGGGATGTAATCTGGGTCACTCGTTGAGCAACCATGGACCACATGTTTTCTATCGGCGAAAGATCCGGAGAGCGAGCCGGCCAGGGAAGCACTTCAATCTGGTTATTGACGAAGAACCTTTGGACAATGCGTGCCACGTGTGGTCGCGCATTATCCTGTTGAAATATGGCTGTGGCCGAGCCCTGAAGGTAAGGAAGGACAACTGGCTCCAGCACCTCGGATATGTAGCGCCGGCTATTTAAAGTACCGGCAATGCGTACTAGAGGCGTGCGAGAGTAATATCCAGTACCGCCCCATACCATAATACCCGGTGCAAGACCAGTGTGGCGGTGCATAATGCAGCTGTCCAGCATCCTCTCTCCACGGTGTCTCCACACTCGAATCCGACCATCGTGGTGCTGCAGACAGAAACGTGCCTCGTCAGTAAAGACAACGTCATTCCATTCTGCCGTCCACATCCGTCTGTCATCACACCATTGGCGACGGAGACGTCTGTGGTTCTGCGTCAATGGTAGACGAAGCAATGGACGTCTTGCGGACGGACCACTCTGCTGTAAACGGCGTCGAATGGTACGCGCAGACACTGGATGATGCGTTACAGACGCAATGTGCTGTGCTATGGTTCGGGATGTCACTGAGCGATCCGTCACTGCCATGCGCACAATTTGCCTATCAGCACGTGCAGTGGTGCACCGAGGTGAATGCGATCGACCACGTCGGTCCGTCGTACCCTCACGCATCCAACGGTGACATATCCGCATTACAGTTGTTTGGTTTCGTCCAACACGACTAGCGATTTCTCTGTATCATAATCCACAATCTCGGTAAGCCACTATCCTTCCTCTGTCGAACTCGGATACTTGATCAAACGATGTTCGCTATTGTCTACGGGGCATAACTGATCGTCTTGTGAAACAACCACAAGGTAAACACACGTGCCGAACGTACACTCGTCGAAATCGCCAAGCCTTAAATGGCGCTATGAGGTGGCGCCACAGGCGCGCGTGATGTGCTCTGCGCTGAAATTCTAATCAGTTGCATATCTAAAACTGGTTCAAATGGCTCTGAGCACTATGGGACTTAACATCTTAGGTCATCAGTCCCCTAGAACTTAGAACTACATAAACCTAACTAACCTAAAGACATCACACACATCCATGCCCGAGGCAGGATTCGAACCTGCGACCGTAGCAGTCCCGCTGTTCCGGACTGCAGCGCCTAGAACCGCAAGACCACCGCGGCCGGCGCAGTTGCATATCTCATCGCTGCAAACCCATGATGTAAATTTCACTTGATTCGGATGCTTCCTTCAGGGTGTTGCATTTACGGTGGCCAGCAGTGTAGTTTGTCATAACTTTTATTCTGCAGAATGGGTACAGTAACGTTTAATTTGTGTCACGTGGTAAACGGGACTGTTCAATTTTAAGTTCTTGATCATCCTGTGATGATCTAGAGAAGGCATTGCTATCATAGACTTGGCCGATGGGACGGGTCATCAATAGCTAGAAGACTTTTGGAAACTACAGAAATGAAACTACTGCGGAGGAATGCAGAGAACACACAGAGATATAGAGAGTGAAGTTCAAACATTAGAAAAGGGTGTAAAGCGCACGCCATTACTAGTGGAAGTATTAGAGTAAGATGTAAGTGGAAGTATTAGAAGAGGATGTAAGATGGACACCATTAATGATTGGTAACTAAGAGAAAGCATAAGTGGATCAAACAGTTGGAGGTACAGAATTGTGAAAACCCTAAAAATAATCACCAGCTGATACAAGAAATAGAGGCAGACCAAGGAAAACATGGAGTGGCAATACCAGCGTAGACTGATCCAAGGTGAAGGAAGGAAGCAATACACTAGGAAGAAAGGAGAAGAAGAAGAAAAGAATAAGGTTCTGAAAGGAAGGTCCGTTACATAAGTGAATCACATACAAATTGCTGTCAAATAGCGCATTGGTTTGGCGTTATTTGTGCAAAACTTGCTAGCCTATCGATGTGATGATGACATATACATAAGTAAGATATTTCTCAAAATTTGTCATCTACTGAAGCTCAAGGTCTTTGTGTAGTGACTGAAATGGTGAAATAGCAATAACTGATTTTGTAAATAAATGGACTGAGGTTAGAAAAGTAATAGGATACTTCCTAATAATGTGTCGGACCTCCTTTTGCCCAGCGTTGTTTAGCTAATGCACGTGGCTCGGACTCAGCAAGTCATAAAGCCCTGTGCAGAAACGCTGAACCTCTACAGCCATCCGTAATTACGAAAGCGGTGTCGGTGCAGGATTTCGTGCACGAACTGACCTAACGATTACGTCCCATAAATATTGGATGGGATTCATGTCGAGCGATAGGGAGCCCAAATCATTCGCTCAAAATATTCATAATGTTCCTCAAACCAATCGGCAAGAATTGTGGCCTTGTGACAGTTCCGTTATTATTTTGGGAACATGACGTCTATGAATGGCTGCAAACGTTAGTTCTGACCATTATTGGTAGTCTCGGAAACAAATTAATCAGTGTTTTGCATGTTTCGGCTCACGAATGCTATATTCTCTGTTCCTCACTTCTTAGATCTCTGCATTCCCTTTCGCCTGCTTCATTTGCTGCCTTTTTCTACATCTACGTCTGCATCCATACTCCGCAAGCCACCTGACGGTGTGTGGCGGAGGGTACCCTGAGTACCTCTATCGGTTCTCCCTTCTATTCCAGTCTCGTATTGTTCGTGGAAACAAGGATTCTCGGTATGTCACTGTGTGGGCTCTAATCTCTCTGATTTTATCCTCATGGTCTCTTCGCGAGATATACATAGGAGGGAGCAATATACTGCTTGACTGCTCGGTGAAGGTATGTTCTCGAAACTTCAACAAAAGCCCGTACCGAGCTACTGAGCGTCTCTCCTGCAGAGTCTTCCACTGGAGTTTATCTATCATCTCCGATATTAAATGATCCTGTAACGAAGAGCGCTGCTCTCCGTTGGATCTTCTCTATCTCTTCTATCAACCCTATCTGATACGGATCCCACACCGGTGAGCAGTATTCAAGCAGTGGGCGAACAAGTGTACTGTACCCTACTTCCTTCGTTTTCGAATTACATTTCCTTAGGATTCTTCCAATGAATCTCAGTCTGGCATCTGCTTTACCGACGATCAACTTTATATGATCATTCCATTTTAAATTCCTAATGCGTACTCCCAGATAATTTATGGAATTAACTGCTTCCAGTTGCTGACCTGCTATATTGTAGCTAAATGATAAGGGATCTTCCTTTCTATGTATTCGCAGCACATTACACTTGTCTACATTTAGATTCAATTGCCATTCCCTGCACCATGCGTCAATTCGCTGCAGATCCTCATGCATTTCAGTACAATTTTCCATTGTTACAGCCTCTCGATATACCAAAGCATCATCCGCAAAAAGCCTCAGTGAACTTCCGATGTCATCCACAAGGCCATTTATATATATTGTTTTCTCCTTCCGTCAAATTCAGTATCGTCTGTTTTAACTAAGAGTTTCAGAGAGGCCTGGTCTGTGATCCTCCGCTGCTTTCACTGATCCATCTCTTAAAGGTACCCATTCGAATTCTATTGTATTCCCTTACAATGTTCCAGTCAAACATTGCTAATGATCCCTTTGAAACACACGTACTCCATATTAATGTCCAGTAATAGGTATTCGGATGCATTTTATAATGTTCTGCCTACTCGTCTAATATAATGTGTCTCGGAATGCTGCTTTCTCGCACGCTAGACAACAATTCAAGCATATCGTATTAATGGAGTGTATTACAAAAGGAAATGATTACAACACTTGACTCTGTGAGATATAGATGTGCCGCGTGCAAGGGGCGACAGACAAACATAAGCAAGCGCTTCAGTATGTGCAATTCGTAATGCAAGTGAACCGATACAGTTTCTATGTCACTGCTGTACCGTTCGTAGGTCGGCTCGACTTCAACTCGGCTGTGGCTAGGCGGCGCGGCGCTTATATTCTGTCTCCGTGCGGTTCTAGGAGCTACAGTCTGGAACCGCGTGACCGCTACGGTCGCAGGTTCGAATCCTCCCTCGGGCATGGATGTTTGTGATGTTCTTAGGTTAGTTAGGTTTAAGTAGTTCTAAGTTCTAGGGGACTGATGACTTCAGATGTTAAGTCTTATAGTGCTCAGAGCCATTTGAGCCATTTGAGCTTATACTCTCTTCGTGTAGAGGCCGCTCCTGTCTCGGTGTCGTCCTAGAGAGGGTTCCCTCAGCGTACTATTGGCTGACGTCGTCTCACAGCCCTCTCTGCTGTAACGTTCCTGGTTCATGTGCCGGCGCTTGACGTTACGCCGGAACACTTTTGATTAGGTACAATACGTTACTTTCATGTGTCGATAAACACCGGTCATGCTAATCATTTCTCAGGCACCTAGTTAACAAAGACGTGTAGCTTCTGCTGATCTTACGGAATGTTGAGAACGCATTTGAGCTTGCAAATGCAAAATAACTTTTCCCATTTAGCAGCAAAAGTAACTTTAGTTAACTCCATTGGGTTGAAAATGGCACCAGTGATTGCATGTCGAGAGAGCTGAATGAAATATTTGTGGCAAAACAACTCATGTTACATAAAAAGCGACTAAGGAGCCCTCAGTACGAAGTAAATATTTTACTCGGCAGCGCAGGCGGGTCAATTTTAGAAGTCCTGGCAAATTAGAACCGTATGGCCGCCAGGACTAGAGACCGAATAATTGCCATTCGCGCGCAATGTTGCTGCAGATTTAGCCAGTCATTATGTATCCACCCCAAACACACTGACTGGATTGTTCATTCTGGAAGCATCTTCCAGAAAGAAAATTTGCGGGTTGGAATCTGGATTAGGCACAGCACTTTAATTAATCAGTAAACTGCAATCGTTCGGTCCGCTGGTTTGTACCGTACCTGAAAACTATGTTGTCTGAAAAACATGGCTAGAAAAGTAGTACTTTTATTTACGAGAATCCCTTCAAACATTACATTTACGTAGAAGTGTTAGTTTTGATGAAGTCCCATAGATTAGCATGCAGCGTCTTTCAGAATACATTGTTCCGTAAACGACATGAGTATATTTTTTTAATAAGTATACGCATTGCGCTTGCCCACTATCAACATGCAGACCTTTTGTCTGCAGATTGCCATGATGTAACGACGCGACATTTTGTTATATGTAGTTTGATTGCAAGTAATAGCATTATCTGAACTTATTTTGTTATATTTATTGAGTACCTTATACTAATAATGCATGAAGCATGTATTAAAGTTCTAACTGTCTAGATACATTCGAAGTGATTGGTTTGGTGACGTGACGGTTGGGCACCATTCAGAGCGGTATCGAATGCACATTTACATTGTTATAAAATTGTTATAAATCGAGCTTGCAGTCTAAATTCCTTTTTTCAAAGTCAGATTAGGATTGGTGTTGTAATGCAAACCATTTATTACATTGATTTTCGTCTGCCGTCACCGAGGTATTCCTCTCTCCACTTTGGTGCCTGAAGTTAGAAGAACTTAAGAATCCGGGTTATGATACTGTCTTCAACACTAGGAGCTTCAAGTTCACTCATCCTCATAATTCTACTTATGCGTGTCATTAACATGCTCCTGCTATCGTCAGTGTGATGTGTCCCACTTTCAAAATTTCACTTTATGTTTTCGTCAACTTTGTGTGATTCATTACACCAAGATTGGTCGAATAAAGAAAAGAGAGCATTCATGGATATGTCACAAAATTGCTTGTTTCCAAGGTAACGGCTGGGATTCGAGAACGCTCTGCACCTATATCACAACGCTCCAGACCACATAGGAAGACCAGCATGCAATGGAATTTTAGGAGTCACGCGTTCAAAACCCAAACCCAAGTCCCAACAAATGCAGCAAATACTATAACGTTATTTCTCTTACTTAACAGTTGCCTCCAGATCTCTGTGAGGAACATTCACTGCTTTATAAACAGAGGAGAACAAATTTCTAGCTTAAGTATATCTTATTTTACAGTAAAGTCTTCCTAGACACTTAAATAAATAGCAGCGACAGCCGGTCTTCATCGCTGTAGCTGGTAGTTGTACACGAACTGCACTGTATGTTCGAAGAACACATTTGATAACGTGTGCCAAAATTTCGCGGCGCAATGATTGTTGCATAAAATTTCATGCATACAATTAGCTGCCACCATCCTCCACAGGCAGACGATGAGTGTACTCAGAACTCTGGTACACAGAGCACGCGTCATTGGTGACGAGAGCAGTCTGTAGGACGGAGTTCTGCACTTGAGAAGCGTTTTTGAAGCCAACGGGTACTCTGCACAGCAGATACGTAAGCCACTGCAAATGAAACCAACAGTGGGCATAATGAATGCAGAAGAAGACACGGAAAGTTTTAAATCCATCGCTTCTCTGCCATACGTGGGAAGCTTGTCGTCAAAAGCAGGACGAATCATCAGCAAACACAAAGTGCCACCGAAGATAGCAGGACTCCTGGGTTCCATTAAACATGACAGTCTTTGGAAGCCTAGGGTTTACAAGATCACCTGTGGGAGTGGCCGTTCATACGTCGGACAGACGACATATATAGTCAATGAGAGATTAACAGAGCACAGCAGGTACACCGGGCTTTTACGAGGTGCATTCAAGTTCTAAGGCCTCCGATTTTTTTTGTTATTAACTACTCACCCGAAATCGATGAAACTGGCGTTACTTCTCGACGTAATCGCCCTGCAGACGTACACATTTTTCACAACGCTGACGCCATGATTCCATGGCAGCGGCGAAGGCTTCTTTAGGAGTCTGTTTCGACCACTGGAAAATCGCTGAGGCAATAGCAGCATGGCTGGTGAATGTGCGGCCACGGAGAGTGTCTTTCATTGTTGGAAAAAGCCAAAAGTCACTAGGAGCCAGGTCAGGTGACTAGGGAGCATGAGCAATCACTTCAAAGTTGTTATCACGAAGAAACTGTTGCGTAACGTCAGCTCGATGTGCGGTTGCGTTGTCTTGGTGAAACAGCACACGCGCAGCCCTTCCCGGACGTTTTTGTTGCAGTGCAGAAAGGAATTTGTTCTTCAAAACATTTTCGTAGGATGCACCTGTTACAGTAGTGCCCTTTGGAACGCAATGGGTAAGGATTACGCCCTCGCTGTCCCAGAACATGGACACCATCATTTTTCAGCACTAGCGGTTACCCGAAATTTTTTTTTTGGTGGTGAATCTGTGTGCTTCCATTGAGCTGACTGGCGCTTTGTTTCTGGCATCCACGTCTCATCCATTGTCACAACCGACGAAAAGAAAGTCCCATTAATGCTGTCGTTGTGCGTCAACATTGCTTGGCAACATGCCACACGGGCAGCCATGTGGTCGTCCGTCAGCATTCGTGGCACTCACCTAGATGACACTTTTTGCATTTTCAGGTCGTCATGCAGGATTGTGTGCACAGAACCCACAGAAATGCCAACTCTGGAGGCGATCTGTTCAACAGTCATTCGGCGATCCCCCAAAACAATTCTCTCCACTTTCTCGATCATGTCGTCAGACCGGCTGGTGCGAACCCGAGGTTGTTTCGGTTTATTGTCACACGATGTTCTGCCTTCATTAAACTGTCACACCCACGAACGCACTTTCGACACATCCATAACTCCATCACCACATGTCTCCTTCAACTGTCGATGAATTTCAATTGGTTTCACACCACGCAAATTCAGAAAACGAATGATTGCACGCTGTTCAAGTAAGGAAAACGTCGCCATTTTAAGTATTTAAAACAGTTCTCATTCTCGCCGCTGGCGGTAAAATTCCATCTGCCGTACGGTGCTGCCATCTCTGGGACATATTGACAATGAACGCGGCCTCATTTTAAAAGAATGCGCATGTTTCTATCTCGTTCCAGTCCGGAGAAAAAAATCGGAGGCCTAAGAACTTGAATGCACCTCGTACAATCTAATACATCGGCGGTGGCAAAGCACTGTATTGACACTGTGCACTCTATGGTGTATGATAACCTCGAAATTTTAGCCTCAATTTAATCTTTCTGGGACTCAGTAGTGAAAGAAGCAAATGAAATTCGGGTGGAGACGAATTTAAGTAATAGCGATATCAGCTTCAGCTTGAACAAATCATGGATTCCGGCACTTTCTGTAATGAACACAGAAAGACATCGTGACAGCGCAGCTCGCAGTGATACATCAATATCACCGTGTGGATCGACCGGGCGGCCATAGATCTAATTGCATGAATAGGTCATACCTCATTGCCGCAGATCAACGTCTCTGGCCACATGCTCAGTAGTGCGATCCGCGGGTTTAAAAGGACGAAGCAAGTGCTAGAGAGTAAGTCACCTCGGCTCACTCTGAAATGGCTGGACGGTATAAAGCGTAAAAATTGGAAGAAGAAGCGTTCCCGAATTTTATGGAACACATTTGATAATAGGTTGCGGACTATTAACACAGGCCGCACTCACCGTTTTCGAGGAACTGAAAAGCTTAAAATGCATTCCGAATCGAACGAAGCGCTCTGTTTGAAATCATTTTTATTTAAAACTCGAATTACCAAAATTATAGACTATTCATTTTCAGAAAAGAGCTCTTATAAATTCACCAGACAATTGCGTACGTTACTAAAACAGTCAAGCAATTTTATGTGTGGTGCGCTTTTAGAATTACAAGTGATAGGCAGAAGACAATTATTTCATTGTGTTGCTTTGCGATACACTCACACAAATTGCCGATCAGTCTTTCATGAATGTCGAACAAATCACGAGCAACGGAGGCGTTCAGTTTCACTAGAGCATTGTCTTTTCCCCAGCTCCACTTTGTGAGAGACAACGACGTTTATTCCTAATGAACAGCCCTCGCTATTTCGAAAGAATAAACTTCCAAAGAAATAAAAAAGAACCTCCCAAAACGCTTTAAAAGCGAACTGCTTAAAGGCTGCGCTTAAACCCTCCAGCTCCTCTTCACAGGCCGTTCTGACGTTCGTCCTGCTATTGAATCCTAACAAAGGCCAATCTTTGCTGAGAGTCAATTCTCATATAATGACTTCCGCTCTTCATTCCATTGTAATCTCCTGTGTAATCCTCCACTGGACTTGTCTGCAACGTTTCCTCTGCTCGTAACGAGCAGAGCCCATTAGATAATAATGTTTGTTTTCTATCCAAAGAATCCACTCAACTTCAGGAAAATAGGACTGTACTTTTTCTTGCTAAAACAAAATCATCTGGAGTCACTTGGAATCGTAATTAAGAGCAAATAATTCAGTAGTGTTTTTGGAAAAATGAAGGGCTGATGAAACGAAAATGAGCTCTACTACCATCTAATTTATCAGGAAAGATTGTAGTAAAATAAAAGCTGCTAGGACGTTTTACGCTGCTTTAAATGGTATACTGCTAAAAAATGACTTGATTAAACTTAATGTTATGCATTAACGTGTGTTAAAAAGCACGGCACACATAAATAACGCTTATGGTTGTCTGTGTAGCTTCATACCTGAGGTCACTAAACTGCAAGTACGTGAAGAGTTATTCAGGTACAAGAGAAATTTCGTAGTATGACTGACGTGGAATTTGATAATACATATTAAAGTCATAAGTAAACCCAATAATTAATGTACGTACCTTATTTTACCAAGTGTCTGTTTTCCTTTTGCAATATAGTTCAAATTTGCTTCAATAGAAGAAAGAAGTAAAACTTGTAAGGTGAAATACGCTAGAAGCTGTCAGACTTATGTACGCAGAGGAAAAAAAATTAGTAAAATATCGAGTACAGTCCGCCACCAGATATTGACTTCGTCTTATTTGGTACAGTGAATATAAAATTTTTCCTAAGATATCACTGATGCTACAGCGTACTATAGCTCAAAAAAGTATGCCCCAAAAGTAATTCAGCATCGTTGCTACCACGCTGTGTACCGAAACACTGGTGACATTTTTATGCATAGGTGAAAATTTTGAAACACTAGTACAAAGGTTTTTATTTGGAATAATTCAATTCACTTAAATATACTGCCGAAAGAAATTTGTGTCGATTAAAAAACGGATTAGTTTTACAAATTTAAAGTGTGATAGAACTGCAGTAAAAATGAAATTATAATCCAAATGATCTGTATACGCAGACTGAAGCTACGAATTAAAATTTGTACCAAGGCCGATATTCAAACACACGTCTCCTGCTCACTAGACAGAAGACGGCCGGTGTGGTCGAGCGGTTCTAGGCGCTTCAGTCTGGAACCACGCGATCGCTACGGTCGCAGGTTCGAATCCTGCCTCGGGCATGGATGTGTGTGATGTCCTTAGGTTAGTTACGTTTAAGTAGTTCTAAGTTCTAGGGGACTGATGAACTCAGATATTAAGTCCCATAGTGCTCAGAGCCATTTGAACCAACCACTAGACAGATGCGCAAACCACTATGTCACACTGGTACAGTGGCTTTCCACAGCTACATGGACTAGCCAAACACGCCTCCCTCCTCAATTCTAATTCCCATTCATGCCTCGGCCCACTCGGTGATCTCCTTTAAAACAGAAAATACAAATGTTCCGATATATATAGTTGCGAATACCAATAGCATCAAGCGGCGTTCAATCCCGTTTCCGGAAACCTTACTTTAAATTATCTATATTTTTATTAAATCGCTGCTGCAAATCCATAGGAAAGGTTTCGGCTGATGAACAGCCTTTGGTGAGTGTGGTGTCGGACTTCTGTCTTTCTCTCTCTCTTTTTTTTAAAGGAACAAGTAGTCTAACCGTGACAAGTTGTCCTCTAAACTTAGAACCACGCGCAATCACCATTAAGTAATTCGTTGTTGTCTGTCTATATCATCCTCTGTCGGAGAAAATAAGTAATAATTATGAATAATGGTTCAAATGGCTCTGAGCACTATGGGACTTAACTTCTGAGGTCATCAGTCCCCTACAACTTTGAACTACTTAAACAGAACTAACCTAAGGACCTTACACACATCCATGCCCGAGGCAGGATTCGAACCTGCGACCATAGCGGTCGCGCGGTTCCAGACTGCAGCGCCTAGAACCGCTCGACCACTCAGGCCGGCATTAATATTTATGGAATGCTTTAGTTCCATCGCAATTTTTAGAGTTAATAGCAGTTCTCTCGTAACACAAAAGTGGCATTTCCTCGTTTTTCAAGTACCGCTCTTCTAATTGTCATTTCCCGACAGCTGTTATTACCGGGCTTTGAATTTCTACTCATCTACGACACCCATTAACCCCGCAATGCGTTTTACCAATTTCTATCTACTTTTCCTTATCTCACAGCATCCCCCCTGAGTTTATTCTCCCGGCTGCACGTCAACTGTATCTGGTGTGTAGCATACCTGTCCTTTCGTCTGGTATGGGGGCGAGCACTTACATTTCGTCATCTTTTGGTTTCAGGCCACTTTTTCCGCTGTTACAGTTAGACTAGTAATGTAAGTTATATAGCTACCGTATTTGTGGCAGTGTAAGTAGGGTATTTAGGTTTTCTTATTGGTAACGCCACGTAGCACTCTGTATGAAAATCACTGGCTGTGCTGTGTGCAGTCTGTGGCTGGTTTGCATTGTTGTTGGCCATTGTAGTGTTGGGCAGTTGGATGTTAACAGCGCGTAGCGTTGCGCAGTTGGAGGTGAGCCGCCAGCAGTGGTGGATTTGGGGAGAGAGATGGCGGAGTTTTGAAATTTGTAAGACTGGATGTCATGAACTGCTATATATATTATGACTATTAAGGTAAATACATTGTTTGTTCTCTATTAAAATCTTTCATTTGCTAACTATGCCTATCAGTGGTTAGTGCCTTCCGTAGTTTGAATCTTTTATTTAGCTGGCAGCAGTGGCGCTCGCTATATTGCAGTAGTTCGAGTAACGAAGATTTTTGTGAGGTAAGTGATTTGTGAAAGGTATAGGTTAATGTTAGTCAGGGCCATTCTTTTGTAGGGACTTTTGAAAGTCAGATTGTGTTGCGCAAAAGTATTGTGTCTCAGTTTAAGCACAGTCTTGTATAATTGTTCAAAGGGGATGTTTCAGCAGTAATAAAATTCTTTTTTACACCAGATGCGTTTCGATTTATTTCAGTAGGTTTGAATTTCTCGCTCTAAAAATGTTCGCCCCCTTAATTAAGAGGTGAGCGCGTTTGGCTGCCTTGTTGCAGGTGCTGTTTAGATTTCCGGCTGGGTCGTAGGTTTTCTGCGCTGGGGGTGCGGGTACTGTGTTACCCTACCCGTCGTCGACATGCAAGTCACCAGCGTGGCGTCAACTGAAAAGACTTGCAACTCGCCTGCCGAACTTCCCTAGGTGGAGACTCCTGTTCGTCTATGCCGTACGATCACTTCATTTCATTTCACTATAAGAATGTGGTTTTTCCTACAAATCTGTTTTCCAAGATGGTACACAGTTCTCACGCTTTAAATTACTGCTATTAAACAGTACTGAATCATAATTATTAACCACGATTTTCTGTTTCCTACTTAATTCCTGTATGTCAAGAACTCTTTAAAATTCTAAGTTAGACACTGCACGTTAAATTCTGTCTTGGCACCTCATTTGCTGTACATGACTTCAAATTCTACTCCACTTAGTTTTCTATCTTATTTCGATGCAAATTATTTAATCATTTTTTCAGATTTTTTACTAAGTTACTTTTTCTTCATATCCAACTCTGCCAGACGGAGCCTTTAATGTCGAAATTCCTTGCAAATGAATATCATTTTTAGCATATTCAAGTTGTTTTCCGCCAAAATGCCCACAGTTGTCTTCTAGTGATACTTTTTGGCAACGACCCTGCTGCAGTGGTAACGCCAGTACTCGTCACTTCAGCGAAATCACGCTTGACTAGCACTTGCATGGATTACCATCCCTCTCTACCAAGCGTTGTTGGCCAACGGAGCGGACTCGACCTTGTGAGGACAGTTATGGAGCTACTTGGCAAAGAAATAGCAACTGCAGTTCACGAATGCCGACAATGGCAGGGAGAGCGGTGTGCTGACCACATGACCCGCCATATCCGCATCATTGACAGCTATCGGCTAAGGGTGACACGGTGGTCGGTCGGTAGCTTTGAACTTACCGAAGCCTGTTCGGACTAAGTTCAGTTCGTTTAAGTTGCACTTTTTACAAAAAATAAAAAAAAAGTACTGCACGTTGGAAAGACGGGTATGTCGATGCCACTCGTTTGAGAACAATAACAATACTGTTGCCAGCTAGTGCTCAGAGGTTTATACACGTCATACGTCAAACCAGAGACGTGGCCAGACGCGTGATTTCATGGCCGTGCGGCGCAGTGTCAGGTGATACATCTGGCAGCAGTTAGCATAGCGGCGACGTCGCTAATAGCTAGGCTGCCGTAATTAGGCGCGCCAGACCCGACCTAGCGCAGTGCGCGCCTCGCAATCGCGCCAGCCATTAATATTCCCGCCGGCCCCTACTGCGCTGCCGGTTGACGTACGGCCGTCCAGCTGCTGAACAGCGACGGGAAATTAATGAATTGGCGCACACAGAGGCAAAAGCTGTGTCCCACTGGAAGTTATCTGAAGTGTTACTAGAAAAGAGGCGAGTGTCCGTCAAAGCACTAAGTCTTTGTAATATGTGTGTGTAGATGTGTGGATATGGCTGCAGGTGGAGTTGTGTGTTGATGAGGTAAAGGATGAAACAGAGTAGCGCTGACAGAGACTGAGTGAAAGGATTAAAGGCAGAGAGAGTGTCTACGTGTGTGTGTGTCTGTGTGTGTGTGTGTGTGTGTGTCAGAGAGAGAGAGAGAGAGAGAGACAGACAGATAGAGAGAGAAAGAGGAAGAGAAAGAGAGAGAGAGAGAGAGAAAGAGAGAGAGAAAGAAAGAGAGTGAGTGAGACAGACAGATAGATAGAGAGAGAGAGGAAGAGAGAGGAAGACGAAGAGAGAGAGAGAGAGAGAGAGAGAGAGAGAGAGAGAGAGAGACAGACAGATAGAGAGAGAGGGAGAGGAAGAGAGAGGAAGACGAAGAGAGAGAAAGAGAGACAGAGAGAGGGACAAGGAAAGATAAATTAGCAGACATTATAGTGAATGCTAAAGAGATAATTATAATGCGTGAAAAAGTGAAGCAGGGTGAGAGAATGAGGTAAAAGTGTCAAGGGTGATATACAGTGGGATGACAAAAGAGTTATATGAATATGATGAAACAAACATGGAGATTAGGAGAAAAGAGCCCTCACCTTTTTTTGCATTACTTTTATATGTATGCTATGTACACTGCTGGAAAAAGATAGTGTACCCTTTTAGACCCTTCCCATTCACTCAAGATTTATTGTTGGAACAGTGCACCTGGAGTACATGAAAGGATTAAGTTTACAGGTCAATAACAACCAGCTCTGAGGTACCAGATATCGACCCATACTGGAACACTCATATTAGTCCGCGGTGTACGCTCCAGGGGCGACAATGCAGGCACTGACACTGGTATCCAGTCGATCGTAGAGTAGCGAGTACTGGGATACTTAATTCCACTCCTGATCGACATGTTAGCGTACTTCTATAAGTGTTACTGGTTGACGAGTCGCACAAGTAATTTTTCGTCCCATAATATCCCATACGTCCTCAATTCGAGACAAGTTCGGAGATAGTGGTGGTCACACGAGTAGTTTGTACGTCTCGCAGAGCACATTGAGTTTCTCGGATAGTGTGAGGGCGAGTATATCCTGTTGGAACAACACATCACCTTCCTGCTGCGAGAAAGGCAAAGGAAAGGGTCTAACAACATTCTACGCGTACCGAGCGCTGGTTAGCGTCACCTCCAGCGTCTCGTGGCACCCACCTGGATGACGCTTTTCGCATTTTCAGGTCATCATGCAGGATTGTGTGCACAGAACCCACAAAAATGCCAACTCTGGAGGCGATCTGTTCAACAGTCATTCGGCGATCCCCCAAAACAATTCTCTCCACTTTCTCGATCATGTCGTCAGACCGGCTGGTGCGAGCCACAGGTGGTTTCGGTTTGTTGTCACACGATGTTCTGCCTTCATTAAACTGTCGCACCCACGAACGCACTTTCGACACATCCATAACTCCCATCACCACATGTCTCCTTCAACTGTTGATGAATTTCAATTGGTTTCACACCACGCAAATTCAGAAAACGAATGATTGCACGCTGTTCAAGTAAGGAAAACGTCACAATTTTAAGTATTTAAAACAGTTCTCATTCTCGCCGCTGGCGGTAAAATTCCATCTGCCGTACGGTGCTGCCATCTCTGGGACGTATTGACAATGAACGCGGCCTCATTTTAAAAGAATGCGCATGTTTCTATCTCTTTCCAGTCCGGAGAAAAAAAATCGGAGGCCTTAGAACTTGAATGCACCTCGTACAATCTAATACATCGGCGGTGTACGAGACTTGTAGCTTATCGAAAAGCAGACCATAAGGCCTTGGATGAGGCCAGAATGTCTTGGACAAACACACCCTACGAGACTGCGCTCATCAGGTCTACGTCGTACGCATTAACCACCATTACTTGCGTGCAGGCAGAAGCTGCTTACATCGCTGAAGACTACAGTGCGCGATCCCATCTTCCAGCTTATCCTCTGATGCACCAGTGGAGTATTGCCAGTCGAGTATATTGAACCCAATACATTCGCAACGAATTTGGTCAAGCATAAAATCAGACAGATGTAAATAGCCATATTTTGCTCTATTGTTAATCTGGTTAGGCTGTACTCACTATGACTCCACCGAATACAGGATGTAACAGGATGATGTTTCAAAAATTCGGAAGATTGTAGAGTGTGAAATTTTGGTTTTGATAGCTGGAAATGTAAAATAAAGTTTTTTTCATCTCAGTGCGCTCTCTACGCGTTCTGTAAGCTAAATGAAAGACCAGAATACTATAGTTTGGAAAACGTTTATTGACAGCAGTGCACAGTCAAGCACGGTACACCGAATCACTGGTTTCATTACTATAGCGTAAACGTTCAGTGCGACAGCCACGAACTTCGTTACAAACTGTGCAACAACGAACCATGTTCTGTATGATTATTTGTAAGATTCCGCTCTCCCATCTGATGATACCAAACGCTGTGAACATGCGCTAAATAACCTCAGGTACTGCTTCTACTGGTGCTGAGCACAGAATGGACTTTGTATAACCGCAGAGGAAAAGGTAAAGTGCCCTAAAGTCAGGGGAGTGCGTACGACAAGGAACTGGACATCCTCTTCCAATTACTCTCTGCCTGAATTTGTCTATGAGATACGCCCCGGCCCGACGACCAAAGTGCTCTGGAGCACTATAGTTCTGAAACCACAACATAGTGCGCAGTTGCATGTGCATGTTCTCCAGAAGTTCGGGCAAGTCATTGTCCAGAAATAACCTTGTAAGACGTGTGGTCCAATAAGTAAAATATTCAGTGACAGTCTCATCTGGCAAAGTCTCGTACAGGTAGTGCATGCATTTTCAGCAGCCCAATAGTGGCTGTGGAAAGTTCTTAGTATTTTCGGATGTAGGGTCCTCGCGTCAAAACGGTCAAAATTTCATGTGCTACAATCCTCAAACGTCATTCTGATACATTCACAATTTCTATCACAGACTTCTAGAGGTGGTAGAGGGGCTTAGTGGATGTTCAGAAGTGTACCATTTAGCGGTTAAGTGTCTAGCTGGTCTCAAACTGAGAAGAAGACGCTGTCGTCAGTATCTGTTGTAGCTATGTCGTCACATACCATTTTCCTTCGATTAGGACAACGCTGCTAGAATATTCGTCACGTAGAAGAGAATCCGACAATATGTTCTCGGTACATTACTCATTCCATGGATTCCTTTACTGCATACAAGACAGTACCCATATTACCTGCTGTGTGCGTAGCGTGAACGTAATGTACTTATCGTTAAAGGCGGGAGAGGCAGAATTAAGGTTTACGACCTGGCGGCAACAAGGTCGGTATTGATGGAGCGCGAGCATTAATTGAGGAAGGACGTTGGCCTGGTCATTTTGAAACTTAACAGCCCGGCATTTACCTTGAGCTGCTTAAGAGAACTACATGTAGACTAAGTGTGTGTTGTCGGTTAGGGTTAGGAACAGCGTCCTCTCGAAGGTAGACGCACTTGGTTTAGTACTGCGCCTCGTTCTTCGGCCTCGTGTTGCCTTTACTTACTGGCTTTTAAATCTCTACTCATACAGTCACCTACACACAAAGTTCAAACTTTGGTACTTAATTCTTACAATTTCTTAGCATGTTTCAACTAGTTTAAATATCTCGGGTACATAATTTTTGCTTAAGTAATTGGGGAGCAATTTTACCCAGCCCAGTGCAACAGTTCAACGCGGCATGGACACCAGAAGTCGTTGGAAGTCCCCTGCATTGATACTCAGCCATGCTGCCTCTATAGCAGCCTATAATTGCGGAAGTAGCGCCGGTGCAAGATTTTGTGCAGGACTGAGCTCTTGATTAAGTCCCATGTCGGCCTATACGGATGGCCAATTCATTCGCTCGTATTGTCCAGAATGTTCTCCAAACCAATAGCGAACAACTCCGTCATCCATAAAAAAAAAGTTCAAATGTGTGTGAAATCTTATGGGACTTAACTGCGAAGGTCATCAGTTTCTAAACTTACAAACTACTTAACCTAAATTATCCTAACTACGAACACACACACCCATGCCAGACGGAGGACTCGAACCTCCGCCGGAACCAACCGCACAGTCGATGACTGCAGCGCCTTAGACCGCTCGGCTAATCCCACGCGGCCATCCATAAAAATTCTATCTTTGTTTGGGAACATTAACGCCACGAATGGATCAAAATGGTTTACAAGTAGCAAGACGCAACCATTTACAGTGAATGATCGCAATTCCATGTAAACATAGCCCATACCACTATGGAGCCACCACCAGCTCGCATAACGCCTTGTTGACAACTTGTATCCATGGCTTTATGGTGTCTGCGCCACACACGAACCCTGCCGTCAGCTCTTACCAGCAAAAATTGAGACTTATCTGACCATGCCATGGGTTTCTGGGTTTTCAGTCATCTAGGGTCCAACGGGTATGGTCACGAGCCCAGGAGAGAAGCTGTAGGCGATGTGCTGTTAGCAAAAGCTCTTGCGCCGGTCGTCTGCTGCCATGGCCCTTTAAGGCTAACTTTCGTTGCACTGTCGTATCAGATACGTTTGTCGTTCGTCCCATATTGACTTCTACGGTTTTTCACGCAGTGTTGCTTGTCTGTTAGCACTGACAACTCGACCACGGCGTTCTCTGTGGTGAGAGGTAATGCTTGAAACTTGGTATTGTCGGCGCTCTATTGACACTATGGATCTCGAAATGTTGAATTTCCTATTTCCGAGATGGAATGTCATATGCGTCTAGCTCGAACTGTCATTCCGCTTTCAATATCTGTTAATTCCCGTAGTGCGTCCATAATCATGTCGGACACTGTTTCACGTTAACCACCTGAGTACAAATTACAGCTCCGCCAATGCACCGCCCTTTTATACTTGGTATACGTGATACTACGTCCATCTTTGTACGTGCATATCGCTATCCCATGACTTCATTAACCACAGTGTAATCAACCAAAGGCGCAGATGACGTCCTTGAAAAGAATAGTAAAAATGTGAGATCCCAGAAGAGATATAGTTAACAGTATTAACGTAGGTGGATTAACAGGCAAATTCAAATTTGCAGGTTTGCTCTAACTCCGTGTAACAATGATTCATCTAATAGCATCTAACTGTATTACGCAGTTTATCTTTCTGCATACAGGAAGAAAAAAGCTCCTTTTATACCCTATAGTCTGTAACCGGCAGGAGCGTCAGCATAGATATTCGAAGAATTCATTTGAACGCCACCAGACGCCAAGTCAATGTTGCAGATTGTTGTCTTCGATTTTCGCACCCAGCGAACAAGTGGTTTACTTAGATAAAAACTTGTTGCCATAACAGCTTTGTGTGTACCAAAGGTTGCCGGGTATAACTGGAGATATTGCTGCCTACTCACTGCCCCTTTATTTTGAGGAATGTGCTCATTCCTTATTCCATCAATTTCTTTTTAGTCGCCTACAATTTTGTGGGAAGCCATTTGCTGTTACTTTATGAGGTCTCCTGGTAGGCAGTTAGTTATTTGTAAATTAATAATTATCTTGGTTTTTGTAGCTATTATTTTTTGCGTCTATTGGCCCTATGCTGGGACGCGCCAAATTTCAAACATGATTTTGGTTAACAGGGAGACAGTCATTACAGCTAAATGAGGTGGTATATGGCAGTTGTGATCTACAATATGGGGTAAACTTTACTGGGCGACTGTTTTAACATCGAGATAATTTACTGGATGCTTTGTCGAACACGTGAAATACGTTACTCGCCCCCCATAAGAAAACAATGATTTTATTTTTGTGGCATCTGACTGGCTAGCTTTCGAGAACAGAGACTCCAAGACTGCCTGACATGAGAGGTTGCTAAGGTAGTCTGGTGACAGTCGAGTGTGACGAAAGCCGTGGGGTGAGAGATTTAGTTAAATAATTTTGTCAGTAAAATGTCTGACGGCGAGTGCGCATGAAGAAACTTTACATCAAATGTGTGTGAATATTTCAAATGTAAATACGAATGGTACACATTCCACAAGCGTAATTCTTGTGGTAAATAAAAGTGTTTTGGCATCTATATAATGAATGAACTTTGCCAAAAGCCAAGCAGTCTATTAATCCTTTGTAGCCATTCATGTTGGAGGCAAGATGAGTGCTCTTAGAGGACTTATGGCCACGCAACATCTTCTGTATAAGGGACGTACCTGTAGAAGATGTAAGATGAATGGAAAGAACGTTTGACACCTGTGCCTGACCTTACTCATACCTAGCTGCAGCGTCCATGTGACATACCTAGCTGTTACAACTAGCCATAGATGTTGCAGTCTGGTCATATCTCTGACAAGTAGTGTCTAAAATTTGATTCTAATTCCAGCTATACTATTTGTCACCAACTTGTAAAATTATCTTTGCTGTGTGAAATAAGCAAACTACATTCATAAAGTGTCCCTACTTGTAATGGAATACACATCTAAGATATAAATTAGGTATAAGTTAGCTAGAAGCAGCGCTTTTGGCAAAATGGCAATGGGGACTCCCTACCAAACACGAGTCGTCGACGTACGATTCAAGTCGCGGTAACGCGATACTGCCATTTCGTTTCACTTATCTAGTTCTTTCATGATTAGAAATGATATTTAACTGTGTGGCATCGGACTGAAATGGTGACGACCGCATGTTGTAGCTGCTCGATAATCAATGCTGCGCTATACACATAACGACAAGATGGTATGTCTGAGCTACTACAATTGAAATAATGTATTGAAATTACTGTGTGATAAGTAAGTGACCTGCTACCTGTTATGGCAATTTCATTCTATCTTCGAGATGGCTAGTAATGGAACGAAGACTACAAGTAACGTTCAATAAGAATTGCTACACCTTTTTATGAAAGCTGGTCGTTTTTACATAGGATTCAAATATACCGTTTTATTCCGCAATATTTTGGTTAGAGAGCCCTGTTTTTCAACATAATCTCCGATCAATGAGACGGCAAGCGTACCTTACTGGGAGGGCCTGTATGCCTGGAAGGCACCGCTCTACTGGTCAACGTCGGAGCCAACGTGTTTCTCCATCAACAACCTCTCCATCATCCACGTATGGCCAAACAGATTCAAGTCGGAATGTGAGTCTTCCGTGCTGTAGGGTCGGTGAGGAACACCAATGAAGTCTTGTGAGCTCCTCTCGGATGAGCAGACTCGTAAGGCCTTGTGCTGTCATGGAGAAGGAGAAGTTCATTTGCATGTTAACTTGAACTAACTTAAGCTAAGGACCACACACACACACACACACACACACACACACACACACACACACACACACACACACATGCCCGAAGGAGGATTTGAACCTCCGACGGGGGAAGCCTCGCGGACCGTGACAAGACACCCCTGACCGCTCGGCTACCCCGCCCGACCCGTTCCTTCAGTTTCTTGAGGTTAGTACAATAGAGTTGATCTTTTCACCTCGATGAAGGACATCAAACGGAATAATCCCTTCAGAGTCTTCACCGGCAGAGGCTGCGGCTTTGAACTTTTTAGGAGGAGATGTGTGGCGCCACTCCGTGGATTTCCGTTTCTGTTTTCGGTTCGACGTTATGAACGCATGTTCCATGACCTGTGACCATGTTCAACAAAAAATTGTCACGTTTAGCCTCGAATGGCGCAACAAATTCTGCACCGATGGTCCTTCGTTGCTGTTCATTGTCTTCCGTTAGAAAACCAGAAACCCATCGGGCCAGCAATTTTTCAGTACCCCAATTTGTGGACGAGTGCTTCAGCACTACCAACAGAGACGTCAGGATGAGCAGCGAGGTGTCTGACTGTGATCCGTCGATACCAACAGACACGTCCGGTTGAGCAGCGAGGTGTCTGACTGTGATCCGTCGACTACAATGAATGAAAGTGTCCGCACGTTCCAACACTGCAGGAGTCACAGCTATGTGCGGCTCGCTGGCACGTGGGAGATCGGCCAGGTTTGCGCGACCTCGTTGCAATGATGACAAACGCCTCGCCCAACGACTCACCGTGCTTTTGTTCACTGCCAGGTCGGTGTAGACTTTCTGCAACCGCCTATGAATATCTTCTATGACCTGGTTTTCCGCCAAAAGTAAATCACTGACAGTTGTCTGCTTGGAACGGTCCTCGGTTACAGAGGCCATTTTGAACGCTAAGTACAGCGCTGGCACCTATTGGAACTTGATGAAACTATAGGGGATGACGTGAGAATATTTCATGATGTGCCACAACAAATTTGGCTACTTTCAACGGAAACCAGCCGATAAAAAAATGTGTTGCATCACGTATTGAACTCCCCTCGTACAAATGTGACACATTAATTGGAGTAATTCAGACTGTCAGCTGACACACTCTGACACATCGTTAACACATAATCCCCATAATAATAAAGAACATTTATACTAAAAAATACACAGTAGGTAATGACTAAACTGCGTTGCACAGAAAGTACAGCGTACACTGTGGTGACTGGTCATTTGAATATTTGTGTGAGCAACATTTCAATTAACAAATGACTGTTTTAATTAGTTCACTTCACAGCAATTAACGAGAAAAAGCAAGAGTTAACTAAATGTTTCACTGAAATGTAAACTTTGCGTAATTAATATTTTAACTTTCTCACACCTACTAACAGGAATTATTTTCACTCGAATTAGTTCAGCAGAGTGCATCTGCCGAATAATGGTGAACTGAACTGGTTACCTTTTGAAGACAGCTTCGTTACACATTTGTCATACAAAGCTGGTTTAGTATTGATATAAATCCACATCATTTGCCAAATACTGAATCCGTCAATTTATCTGGCATCAGCTTATACTTTTAGGACGGTGAAATGTGTGTTGACATTAGCACATGGATAATGTGATCGAGATACAATGAAAACTTACCGAGGAAAACACGTGAAACCAAATACATTGACTAATCGACTAATTATCCAAGTAACACCATATAGTCGAAAGAGCTTGTCTTTACAGGATAACACAGAACGAACACAGACTCCCGGAATGGCGGCGTAGTAACCGGTTCTTTGACTTAATTCTCACTTGCCCTAACTCAAGTAAATTGCTATTCTCCCTACAGGCTTTACTCCCTCCTTATTTACATTTATACTGTAACAACAGCATTTTTTAAATTTTATACACAATGTTATTTAACTTGTTCATTATGAAGAAGTAGTATTTGAAACGTAATATTCTATGTAGCTAATTATTTACAATATATGTCACTAGGTAGTGACATTGCACAGCACCGCACAGTTCGTCCTGTAATTTACCGTTCTCTTATTACTGCTGCTAGATGGTATAAGCTTGTACAAAGCCAATAGCAACCCCAGCCTCCACAGTGACACATGCTCTCGCTACTTACATTTGCAGCCAACGCAAAAAAAATGAAAATTGATTTTTTTAATAGTTTTATGGAGGTGGAAATACGTGTACCATCACACCCGACTGAAATCGATCATTTTGAACCAAGTTTTCATTACTATTGTATTTTCTTACAGTCAGTAGTACTACGATGACATTAAATAAAACCTCTATTGTTTAATTTGAGAATAACAGCACACCAGTAGCTAGTGATGAGATACTGAGTTACATAAACGGTTATACAAAGATCATGGGTGTACACTTGCATCTACTTTACTGTGATCTTAAAAGTCTATGTCTAGCGCAACACTCGTTGTATATGCAGTGTTTTAGTATTAAATGGTTTCTAAGATACAGTCACTTGAGCAAGACGTTGTACTGTTGGTATACCGGTATATGAGATCCTGTGAAAATACTGTTAAATAGGATCGTATCAATATGTTAAAAATGTGCGCTGGACAGGGCCTCAGATGTTGATACCAAGAAATGTCGGTCAGTTCATTACCAATGTATTTGTATGCCTCATGCACCGACATAACGCTTAAACATGTCGACTTCACCTCATCCTCCGAAATTCCACAGATGGTCTCCCACGAAGCTGCAGAGCTGTCAAAAATGTGGTATACTCCCTGAAACGAAGAGGGTTGCTTTTCTCCTTGCCTCGACTGGGTAGTGTGTACAAGGCAGGGGCAGCAAAATGCTTCTTCCTAAAGATGATTTCTTGATATGTATAGTGTGGGTTTTTGGTAGATCTTCAGGGCATTCTTTAGAGCTTTTAAGATGTGTAATTTGTTTCATTCACTCTCGTCCGTCAACCTAGTTTTTATTGGGCACGAGCTCGAACTAACCCTTAACAAGGCAACGATATTTTAATGTAGAACATATGCGCAATTCACAAACATTCCATCTGCCAACATTTTGCGCATAAGTATCGAACATAGGTTCCGAAAGTGTTAAAATTATTCCTTTCTCTGAAATTATGGTTTCACTAACTCCAACAAACAATATGTAACAGGTATTTGATTACCTAAAAATTACACTAATAAATTTTACTTCGCTGTTTACAATAGAAAATGCAAGAAGTCATCCATGACTGCTAACTAAACAATTCCAGAATTTTGTTTATTGAACAATTCATACGCATATTGGGAAACCTATTACGTGGTGTTCGGTTCTGTGGTGCACTAAATAAACATGGGATATTCAAATCAGATGTTAATTAATTAGCACTTAATTAGATACCTGCGCTGGGGGCCAGCAGTTGCAGTTAAATACGCACACAGCAGAAAGTGAGACAGCTGCAGGAATGTATGGAAAATGCTTTACAATTAGTTTTATTTTTCGGGACACATTACCCTTAGGTTTACACAACAGCAAAATTATATAATAATGACCCACAATAAAAGAAAAAATGTTCCTAAGTTGAAAGATTTATCAGGGTAACCCATTAATTATTAAGGTTGTTTACACACGCTGCCTTTAACGTCACAGTACAGCACTTGAGTACAGTCAGAAGCGTCGTATACGTGTGGCAAAACTCGGTGATTGCTAAGGAAAGAAACGCCAGTGAGTGACGTGCCACCGTGTAACACAGAGGACACACTCTGTAACATGACAGTACCAGACAATTAGGAAATTTCCGTAGTGTAAGGGGGGCTGTGGAGGAGGGGACAGGAAGCAGACAAGCATGCCGCTTATCTGGCTGGATACATGTACTCTGGTCAATGTGTGTGTGTGTGTGTGTGTGTGTGTGTGTGTGTGTGTGTGTGATATCTTATGGGACTTAACTACCAAGGTTCTCAATCCCTAAGCTTACACGCTACTTAACCTAAATTATCCTAAACACAAACACACACACCCTTGTCCGAGGGAGGACTCGAACCTCCGCCGGGACCAGCAGCACAGACTCTGGTCAATCATAAAGTAGAACTTGTAGTGCATATGTTCAGTAGATTCCATCAAACTATAAAGTACGTAGAAAACTCCCCTTGTAGATTATTAAAGAGTTGAGGTAAAATTATTCACAAAAGATGTGCATTATAGCTCAGAATGGAGACATTATGTACCGAGCCTGTTGAGACTAGAAATAACCCTAGTTCAAGCATGACAAGTAAAGAGCTGTCCTTGCTATAGATACACTACTGGACATTAAAATTGCTACACCAGGAAGATGACGTGCTACAGACGCAAAATTTAACCGACAGGAAGAAGATGCTGTGATATGCAAATGATTAGCTTTTCACAGCATTCACACAAGGTTGGTGCCGGTCGTGACACCTACTACGTGCTGACATGAGGAAAGTTTCCAACCGATTTCTCATACACAAACAACAGATGACCGGCATTGCCTGGTAAAACGTTGTTGTGATGCCTCGTGTAAGGAGGAGAAATGCGTACCATCACGTTTCCGACTTTGATAAAGGTCGGATTGTAGCACATCGCGATTGCGGTTTAATATCGCGACATTGCTGCTTGCGTTGGTCGATATCCAATAACTGTTAGTAGAATATGGAATTGGTGGGTTCAGGAGGGTAACACGGTACGCCGTGCTGGATCCCAACGGTCTCGTATCACTAGCAGTCGAGATGACAGGCATCTTACCCGCATGGCTGTAACGGATCGTGCAGCCACGTCTCGATCCCTGAGTCAACAGATGAGTACGTTTGCAACACAACAACCATCTGCACGAACAGTTCGACGACGTTTGCAGCAGCATGGGCTACCAGCTCAGACACCATGGCTGCGGCTACCCTTGACACTGCATCACAGACAGGAGCGCCTGCGATGCTGTACCCAACCACGACCCTGGGTGCATGACCGGCAAAACGTCATTTATTCGGATGAATCCAGGTTCTGTTTACAGTACCATGATGGTCGCATCCGTGTTTGGCGACATCGCGGTGAACGCATACTGGAAGCGTGTATTCGTCATCGCCATAGTGGCGTATCACCCGGCGTGATGGTATGGGGAGCCATTGGTTACACTTCTCAGACACTTCTTGTTCGCATTGACGGCACTTTCATCAGTGGACGCTACATTTCAGATTTGTCACGACCCATGGTTCTACCCTTCATTCGATCCCTGAGAAACTCTACATTTCAGCAGGATAATGCACGACCGCATGTTGCAGGTCCTGTACGGGCCTTTCTGGATACGGAAAATGTTCGACTGCTGCTCTGGCCAGCACATTCTCCAGATCTCTCACCAATTGAAAACGTGTGATCAATGGTGGCCGAGCAACTGGCTCGTCACGATACGCCAGTCACTTCTCTTGATGAACTGTGGTATCGTGTTGAAGCTGCATGGGCAGCTGTACCTGTACACACCATCCAAGCTCTGTTTGACTCAATGCCCAGGCGTGTCAGGGCCGTTATTACGGCCAGAGGTGGTTGTTCTGGGTACTGATTTCTCGGTATCTATGCACCAAAATTGCGTGAAAATATAATCACATGTCAGTTCTCGTATAATATATTTGTCCAATGAATACCCGTTTATCACCAGCATTTCCTCTTGGTGTAGCAATTTTAATGGCAAGTACTGTAGGTGCAAGTCATACTCAGTCATGTTGCCCCGTGTATAGATAGCTGTCAACCAAGTTGTACTACAACACAGACAAATATACAGATATGTTTGACAGCGTAACTGTTACACAAATAGAAGTATGTGATCTGCCACAACAAAAAAGTGTGGTATTTATTATTCATGTTATGCAGGAAGCAAAATGGCTCCTTATTAAGATTGGTATATACAGGAACCAAACTATTCCCAAGAATAAAGGTCTGAGCAAAGTGACAGCTTGAAGTGCAAGTTATTTTTGCAGTGGGCATCTGTAGCAGTGCAACTAAAGGTCCAGCATAGGAGTATCATTTTCGTCCTAAAGTCTCAGAGATAACAAACACAAAAGCTCAATCATTTATGATAAAAAGACACAATCATTTAAGATTATAGGTCACAGTAGATCTTTAAAACAGGAGATACGTGGCGTAATTGTAATATCATAATGCGTACAACAATATTATGGACACAAGGGAGTGGTGCATTCTTTAGAATGATGATATAGCGTGTCTAACTGTATATAAAATAATTTTTCTTTGAACATGGTACATGGGACATGACAGTCATAAATATATATAATAAAATGATAACAAGGCTATAAGCATACCATACGATAGAAATCTATGTTAAGTGTTTATTATACTGAAATACAAATGTAGATTAACTTCATGCTAAAATGAACTAAGAACTACAACAAACCCAAGTATAAACGATGTGGTACTGTAGAAGGAAGGGAAACGGACACAGCATGAAGCATTTTACTTATGCAGGTACTTGTGACAACCCAATACAGCGTTTGAACGTATAAAAATTTTCATGGATATGTGGAAGTATTACTCTATTATGGCGGATTGTACTTACAGAGGTGTGACCCAAGGTTCTTCTCTATGCTTTTCCTACGACAACAAAAACTTGCAGTACATACTATTTATGTCATGTAGGCAGCAACAGGGCTGTATTCAGTATCAAGAGTATTTTTAACAATCACGTTCTCAGCAAAGTGACAGCTTAGGGTGTAAAATAACTGTAGGAATGCTGTTAAAGTTAAGGACATAGAAGTGCCATCATTTATGAGTAAAAAATTTCCACACATTAAAACAGAAAGTTTAATCATTTAAAACAAAAAGTCTCAGCAGCACATTGCACTGGGTGAAATCTTGGGTTCTACACTGAAGAACCAAAGAAACTGGTACAACTGCCTAATATCGTGTAGGGCCCCCGCGTGCTAATAGAAGTGTCGCAACACGACGTGCCATGGACTCGACTAATGTGTGAAGTAGGGCTGGAGGGAAATGACACCGTGAATCCTGAAGGGCTGTCCATAAATCCCTAAGAGTATGTCAGGGTGGAGATCACTTCTGAACAGCACGTTGCAGGGCAGCCCAGATACGTTCAGTAATGTTCCTCTGGGGAGATTGGTGGTCAGTGGAAATGTTTAAATTCAGAAGAGTGTTCCTGGAGCCACTCTGTAGCAATTACGGAAATGTGGGGTGTCGCACTGTCATGCTGGAATTGCCCAAGTCCGTCGGAGTGCACCGGAATGCACAATGGACATGAATGGATGCAGATGATCAGATAGGATGCTTACGTATGTGTCACCCACCAGAGTCGCATCTAGACGTATCAGTGGTCCCATATCACTTCAACTGCAACGCCCCACACCATTACAGAACCCCCACCATCTTGAAAAGTCCCCTACTGACTTGCAGAGTCTATGGATTCATGAGGTTGTCTCCACACCGATACACATCCACCCGCTCGATACAATCTGGAATAAGACTCGTCCGACCAGACGACATGTTTCTATTCATCAAGAGTCCAGTGTCGGTGTTGATGGGCCCAGGCGAGGCGTAAATGTTTGTGTCGTGCTGTCATCAAGAGCACACGAGGGGCTTTCAGTTCGGAAAGCCCATATCGATGATGTTTCGTTGAATTGTTCGCATGCAGACACTTGTTGATGGCCCGTCACTGAAGTCTGCAACAATATGCGGAATGGTTGCACTTCTGTCACGTTGAACGATTCTCTTCAGTGTTCGTTGGTCCCGTTCTTGCAGGATCTTTTTGAGGCAGCAGCGAAGTCGGAGCCTTGATGTTTTGCTGGATTCCTGATAGTCACAGTACACTCGTGAAATGGTTGTACGGTAAAATCCCCGATTCATCGCTACCTCGGACATGCTGTATCCTATCTACTCGCTCGCTGACTAACACCGCATTCAAACTCATTTAAATCTTGATAACCTTGCCATTTCGGCACCAGTATCCGATCTAACAATTTCTCGAGACACATTTTGCCTTACATAGGCGTTGTAGACGGCAGTGACATATTCTGCCTATTTACACACATCTCTGTATTTGAATACGCATCCCTGTACCAGTTCCTTGGTGTGTCAGTGTAGTAATGTAATAATACATATAAGGGAGTGATGCACAATATAAACTGATGACATAGCCTCTCTCTCTCTCTCTCTCTCTCTCTCTCTCTCTCTCTACTTTGTGTGTGTGTGTGTGTGTGTGTGTGTGTGTGTGTGTAGCAAATCGTTTGAAAGCAATCCAAACCAAAGCAACTACATATACAAATATGTTCATAATTGTTTTTGGACGAAATCCTTGGACTCTTAGGGAGCTTTTATCCCTTATTTTAATTTTTTACCTCGCCGTGAGGGGTGTGATTGACCTGGTAGCTGGTCATATGCTACTATGAAGCTAAGAATATTTGTAAAATTTAGGCAACGATGATTTGAAAATACGAAAGGCACAATTAATACATTTACAGGGTGACAAGAAATTTTGTGACTATTTTGTATAAATACATACTTTATGAGCAGATTGTATATGGTAGTCATTGCTGTTACGTTTAACATATTTTGTGTGCATTAATGTCGTGTTAACAATTAAATATATGTTTCCATTCTTTACAGGATAAATGTGTGTGATGTTTACCATAGAAGAGGAGATGGCTATTGTAACGTGGAGGCTAGAGAGGTCGTCATACGATGACATTTGGATGAGATTTCTTCGCAGATTCCATCACAACGGTCCCACTGACAAAACAGTCCGCACGTTGTAAATAAGTTTAGGCGCACTGGATGGTTGGCAAGGCAGCCCGGACAAGGAAGTCCGTCAAACTCCAATGACTGGACTGAAGCCACCAGGACATCCACTGAAATGAGTCCAAAATCGAAGCAGCGTCTGTCAGTGGAATTGAACATTCCGCATTCAACGGTACACAAGGCATTGTGACTTACCCTAAAGAAACGACCTTTTACATTTGTGGAAAGGTTAACAGGCATAATTACGTTATCTGAGCTAACAAACCACCAGTGGAAAATGTAGAGGTCATACGAGACTTCCTAAGATTAACCCTTAACTGCCGAGGTGTGGTGTCTCAGACCACTCGAAGCTTTTCGAACTCGCTCCCCAAGGTTAGTTGTTATGGAATGCTTCTATACTCCCCGCATCCTCCTTAAATTGCCAAGCTTACGATGTTTTGCTGTCGGTTGCGTTATCGCCTTCTGTGTTTATTGTTGACACGTGTTACTGATAGGTGTTGCAGTCTCTTAGACCACGCCTCGTGAATTACGTACCTATTTTCTTCAGTAAGGTACCCAGTAGCTCAAAATGTGGTCCACGGTGGAAGGTGTCAGTGATATGTATGAAGAAATAAACGAAAAAGACGACGATTGTCCATTAGCCAGTGATCACAGTTCTGCTACCAAACAAGATCAGAGGAAGAACATCAGGAAAGTTGTGATGAGGCTCTGTCTGTTTTTTCAATGAAATTCTTAAAGTGTCGGTTAAAATCGAATGTGTTGTGAAGGTGATAAGAAATGTAATCCCCAGCAATGAATGTCAATTTGACAGACTTTCTTTTTATACCTAAAAAATGTGTTCAAATTTGTGTCAAATCTCATGGGACTTAACTGCTAAGGTCATCAGTCCCTAAGCTTACACACTACTTAACTTAAATTATCCTAAGGACAAACTGACACGCCCATTCCCGAGGGAGGACTCGAACCTCCGCCGGGACCAGCCGCACAGACCACGACTGCTGCGCCCTCGACTGCTCGGCTAATCCCACGCGACTTCTTGTACCTATCGGGCGTAACTTTTATGCGCAAATTTGAACCCTGGAATTTAAATTTATTTGCTACAGATATTATAACACCTACAGAATGTAAAATGCAGTACTCTAACAGTCGATTTATATGTACTACTTAAAAGAACTACGCAAGATTAAGTGGTTTTGTGTGATAAGTAGTAAAATGCTGCAGGCTTTATTTAGACTACTGCAATAAAATAAACCAGGAGCTTTTAAACAAGACTTAATTAATTGCAAAAATAAATTTTATACAGCAGAAATTAAAAATTTCATACGATTTTTGCCTTAAATCTCGGTTTAAACTTAGGGGTCCCAGAGACTCCACCTCGTTGTGTACTTTGCATAAAAGTCACCTCGCGAATTCAGGTTTAATGTTTGGATGGGCATCACGTACATCGTGGTTCACAGTACGATTTTCTTTGCAGAAAAAACCACAAATGGAGAAGTGTACCTAGAAGTGCTCACAAATTTTCTGTTGCCACAGCTTGTCCACGGGCGTCGTTACACTTATTACTTTCAGCAAGATAGGGCACCACGTCATTACGCCTTAGATTTTCCTGTTGTTGTTGTGGTCTTCAGTCCTGAGACTGGTTTGATGCAGCTCTCCGTGCTACTCTATCCTGTGCAAGCTTCTTCATCTCCCAGTACTTACTGCAACCTGCATCCTTCTGAATCTGCTTAGTGTATTCATCTCTTGGTCTCCCTCTTCAATTTTTACCCTCCACGCTGCCCTACAATGCTAAATATGTGATCCCTTGATGCCTCAGAACATGTCCTACCAACCGGTCCCTTCTTCTTGTCAAGTTGTGCCACAAACTCCTCTTCTCCCCAATTCTATTCAATACCTCCTCATTAGTTATGTAATCTACCCATCTAATCTTCAGTATTCTTCTGTAGCACCACATTTCGAAAGCTTCTATTCTCTTCTTGTCCAAACTATTTATCGTCCATGTTTCACTTCCATTCATGGCTACACTCCATACAAATACTTTCAGAAACGACTTCCTGACACTTAAATCTATACTCGTTGTTAAAAAATTTCTCTTCTTCAGAAACACTTTCCTTCCCATTGCCAGTCTACATTTTATATCCTCTCTACTTCGACCATCATCAGTTATTTTGCTCCCCAAGTAGCAAAACTCCTTTACTACTTTAAGTGTCTCATTTCCTAATCTAATTCCCTCAACATCACCCATCTTAATTCGACTACATTCCATTATCCTCGTTTTGCTTTTGTTGATGTTCTTCCTATATCCTCCTTTCAAGGCACTGTCCATTCCGTTCAACTGCTCTTCCAAGTCCTTTGCTGTCTCTGACAGAAATACAATGTCATCGGCGAACCTCAACGATTTTATTTCTTCTCCATGGACTTTAATACCTACTCCGAATTTTTCTTTTGTTTTCTTTACTTCTTGCTCAATATAAAGATTGAATAACATCGGGGACAGGCTACTAACCTGTCTCACTCCCTTCGCAACCACTGCTTCCCTTTCATGCCCCTCGACTCTTATAACTGCCATCTGGTTTCTGTACAAATTGTAAATAGCCTTTCGCTCCCTGTATTTTACCACTGCCACCTTTAGAATTTGAAAGAGAGTATTCCAGTCAACATTGTCAAAAGCTTTCTCTACGTCTACAAATGCTAGAAATGTAGGTTTGCCTTCCCTTAATCTATTTTCTAAGATAAGTCGTAGGGTCAGTATTGCCTCACGTGTTCTAACATTTCTCCGGAATCCAAACTGATCCTCGCCGAGGTCGGCTTCTACCATTTTTTCCATTCGTCTGTAAAGATTTCACGTTAGTATTTTGCAGCTGTGACTTATTAAACTGATAAATCGGTAATTCTCATATCTGTCAGCACCTGCTTTCTTCGGGATTGGAATTATTATATTCTTCTTGAAGTCTGAGGGTATTTCGCCTGTCTCATACATCTTTCTCACCAGATGGTGGAGTTTTGTCAGGACTGGCTCTCCCAATGCTGTCAGTAGTTCCAATGGAATGTTGTCTACTCCGGGGCCTTGTTTCGACTCAGGTCTTTCAGTGCTCTGTCAATCTCTTCACGCAGTATCGTATCTCCCATTTCATCTTCATCTACATCCACTTCCATTTCCATAATATTGTCCTCAAGTACATCGCCCTTGTATAGACCCTCTGTAAACTCCTTCCAACTTTCTGCTTTCCCTTCTTTGCTTAGACTTGGGTTTCCATCTGAGCTCTTGATATTCATACAAGTGGCTCTCTTTTCTCCAAAGGTCTCTTTAATTTTCCTGTAAGCAGTATCTATCTTACCCCTCGTGACATAAGCCTCTACATCCTTACATTTGTCCTCTAGCCATGCCTGCTTAGCCATTTTGCACTTCCTGTCGATCCCATTTTTGAGACGTTTGTATTCCCTTTTGCCTGCTTCATTTACTGCGTTTTTATATTTTCTCCTTTCGTCAATTAAATTCAATATTTCTTCTGTTACCCAAGGATTTGTACTAGCCCTCGTCTTTTTACCTACTTGATCCTCTGCTGCCTTCACTACTTCATCCCTCAGAGCTACCCATTCTTCTTCTACTGTATTTCTTTCCCCCATTCCTGTCAATTGTTCCCTTATGCTCTCCCTGAAACTCTCTACAACCTCTGGTTTAGTCAGTTTATCCAGGTCCCATCTCCTTAAATTCACACCTTTTTGCAGTTTCTTCAGTTTTAATCTACAGTTCATAACCAATAGATTGTGGTCAGAGTCCACATCTGTTCCTGGAAATGTCTTACAATTTAAAACCTGGTTCCTAAATCTCTGTCTTACCATTATATAATCTATCTGATACCTTCTAGTATCTCCAGGATTCTTCCATGTATACAACCTTCTTTTATGATTCTTGAACCAAGTGTTAGCTATGATTAAGTTATGCTGTGTACAAAATTCTATCAGACGACTTCCTCTTTCATTTCTCACCCCCAATCCATATTGACCTACTATGTTTCCTTCTCTCCCTTTTCCTACTCTCGAATTCCAGTCACCCATGACTATTAAATTTTCGTCTCCCTTCACTAACTGACTAACTGAATAATTTCTTTTATCTCATCATACATTTCATCAATTTCTTCATCATCTGCAGAGCTAGTTGGCATATAAACTTGTACTACTGTAGTACGCATGGGCTTCGTGTCTATCTTGGCGCCAATAATGCGTTCACTATGCTGTTGCTAGTAGCTTACCCGCACTCCTATTTTTTTTATTCATTATTAAACCTACTTCTGCATTACCCCTATTTGAATTTGTATTTATAATCCTGTATTCACCTGACCAAAAGTCTTGTTCCTCCTGCAACCGAACTTCACTAATTCCCACTATATCTACCTTTAACCTATCCATCTCCGTTTTTAAGTTTTCTGACATACCTGCCCGATTAAGGGGCCTGACATTCCACGCTCCGATCCGTAGAACGCCAGTTTTCTTTCTCCTGATAACGGCATCCTCCTGAGCAGTCCCCACTTGGAGATCCGAATGGGGGACTATTTTTCCTCCGGAATATTTTACCCAAGAGGACGCCATCTTCATTTAAGCATACAGTAAAGCTGCATGCCCTCGGGAAAAATTACGACTGTAGTTTCCCCTTGCTTTCAGCCGTTCGCAGTACCAGAACAGCAAGGCCGTTTTGGTTAGTGTTGCAAGGCCAGATCAGTCAATCATCCAGACTGTTGCCCCTGCAACTACTGAAAAGGCTGCTACCCCTCTTCAGGTACCACACGTTTGTCTGGGCTCTCAACACATACCCCTCCGTGTGGTTGCACCTATGGTACGGCCATCTGTATCGCTGAGGCACGCAAGCCTCCCCACCAACGGCAAGGTCCATGGTTCATGGGGGTAGATTTTCCTACGTTCCTGAATCCACAGTTGCCTAGAGACAAGTTGGCCGCGAGGGCCCCTTGCCGTGCGCAACATGCAACACGTTCTATGACGTAACGTCGAGGGTCTCTTTTGTGTGGGGATTTATTAAAAGACGTGTGTTACAAGATGAATTACCACACTGCAGGAGCTCAGGAAACGCATTACACAAGCTGCTGCTTCAATAACACCAGAAGGGCTTCAGAATGTGTTTCACGCAACTGCAGAAAAATGGAAAGTGTGTCGTGATATTGATGGTGAATATGTTGAGAGTAATCAGTAATAAACTAATCACTAGTAAACAAATACCATAGCAAACACTGAAAGTACCCTCACTATTTCTACAAAATAGATAATTTTTGGACATCTTGTATTTTACACTGCAGTGTCACCTGTGATATGACTGAGTAACCACATTTTGCTGGGCGGACAGCTGCGAGACGCGAAGAACGAGATTCAGTGAGGTTCTGCAAGGTCCCGAAAGGGAGGTGGAACCATGCTGACTCCAGTGGCGTCGACAGCTGCTCTAGTTTCACGATTGAGGATCTATGGGGCGAACGGGTCGATCGAGGTGGTCATACAGATCTTGGATTGGGTTTGAATCTGGGGAGTTTGCTGGTCAGGGGAGTACGGGAAACTCCTCCTGGTGCTATTAGAACTATGCACGTACAATGCGAGTAGTGTGGTACGTTGCATTGTCCTGCTGGTAGATGCCATCGAGCCGAGGAAAACAAATTGCAGTTAGGGATGCGCCTATCCTTGAGGATAGGCGCATACTTACACTACTGGCCATTAAAATTGCTACACCACGAAGGTAACGTGCTACAGACGCGAAATTTAACCGACTGGAAGAAGATGCTGTGATATGCAAGTGATTAGCTTTTCAGAGCATTCACACAAGGTTGGCGCAGGTGGCGACACCTACAACTTGCTGACATGAGGAAAGTTTTCAACCGATTTCTCATACACAAACAGTAGTTGACCGGCGTTGCCTGGTGAAACGTTGTTGTGATGCCTCGAGTAAGGAGGAGAAATGCGTACCATCACGTTTCCGAGTTTAATAAAGGTCGGGTTGTAGCCCATCGAGATTGCGGTTTATCGTATCTCGACATTGCTGCTCGCATTGTTCGAGATCCAATGACTGTTAGTAGAATATGGCATCGGTGGTTTCAGGAGGGTAATACGGAACGCTGTGCTTGATCCCTACGGCCTCGTATCACTAGCATTCGAGATGACAGGCATCTTACCCGCATGGCTGTAACGGATCGTGCAGTCACATCTCGATCCCTGAGTCAACAGGTGGGGTCGTTTGCAAGACAACAACCATCTGCACGAACAGTTTGACGACGTTTGCAGCAGCATGTGGACTATGAGCTCGGAGACCATGGCTGCGGTTACCCTTGACGCTGCATCACAGACAGGAGCAATTGCGGTGGTGTATTCAACGACGAACTTGGGTGCACGAATGCCAAAACGTCATTTTTTTCGAATGAATCCAGGTTCTGTTTACAGCATCATGATGGTCGTTTCGTGTTTGGCGACATCGCGGTGAACGCACATTGGAAGCGCGTATTCGTCATCGCCATACTGGCGTATTACCCGGCGTGATGGTATGGGATGCCATTGGTTACACTTCTCGGTCACCTCTTGTCCGCATTGACAGCACTTTGAACAGTGGACGCTATATTTTGGATGTGTTAGACCCGTGGCTCTACTCTTCATTCGATCCCTGCGAAACCCTACATTTCTGCAGAATAATGCACAACCGTATGTTGCAGGTCCTGTTCGGGCCTTTCTGGATACAGAAAATGTTCGACTGCTGCCCTGGCCAGCGCATTCTCCAGGTCTCTCACCAACTGAAAACGTCTGGTCAATGGCGGCCGAGCAACTGGCTCGTCACAATACGCCAGTCACTACTGTTGATGAACTGTGGTATCGTGTTGAAGCTGTATGGGCAGCTGTACCTATATACCCCATCCAATCTCTGTTTGACTCAATACTCAGGCCTATCGAGGCCGTTGTTACGGCCAGAGGTGGTTGTTGTGGGTACTGATTTCTCAGGATCTATGCACCCAATTTGCGTGAAAATGTAATCACGTGTCAGTTCTAGTATAATATATTTGTGCAATGGATAACCGTTTATCATGTGCATTTCTTCTTGGTGTAGCAATTGTAATGACCTGTAGCGTATTAATTCTGAAAAAAATTATATCGGTAGACCAAGTACGCAGGCTGCACTTCGCGTATGAAGTGGCCTCGGGACAGTAATTCTGTCGCAGAATCCTCTCCTGTGCAGAGGGCCGTGCGCGGCAGTGGAGCGGCGCTGAGTCCACAGCCGCCTGCGGCTCCTGTGGCAGGTTCCGCAGACGGGCGGCTGAGAAAGCGCGCTCCGCCGGCTGCTTTTATTGCCTTTCCCTCCCTCGTGTTCCTGGGCCCGCACGTCACAAACGCCACACGTTTCCATTCTCTCTGCGGAAACGCTGCTGCCAACCGCGACGACGGCTTTTCCGCCCGAAAAATTCCACCCATAAGCTTGCGTGCCGAAAGCAGCGGCAGACCAGAATTAAATTTTTTACGAAGCAGACGTGCTGGCTAAAACCCGTAAGTAGCGCTGGCACTTGATGGTATTTTCATAACACTAGTGTGAACGCAAAATTCTCGTCTAATTTTCCTTTCTTTACATGTCATTTTACCCCGCGCTGCCTGTGCAGCTAACGTACGGAATAACATTTGCCTCTGTTCTCTGTTTGTGGCCTGCTGTTCGCACGGGTGTCGATTCAAGTACGACATGAAGCTTTGTCACACATCAACACATTCTCCTCTTTCTGGCAATGGTTTGTAAAAGGGGCGCTCCAGCATCGCAAAGAGAGCCGTCAGTATGAGAGCTGCTCTACTAGTGCAAAAAAGAGGGAGTATGGAGTGAAAAAGAATTGGAAAGAGAAGTTCATGCAGTCGTCTGTAAAAACACAGGTTACTACCGCATTTTTCCAGTGCTACGAGTCAAAAGACGTTGTCTTACATTTTGACAGACGCACATTTATTTGTGTGTATTATTAGAGTTCATGCAACTACGTACGTTATCATATTCTCGGACCAATGTCAATAGGAGTGGTTTGCGGTATATGTTCTATTCAGTCCTAATTTTCAGATCAAATGACTCTGAGCACTATGGGACTTAACATCTGAGGTCATCAGTCCCCTAGAACTTAGAACTACTTAAACCTAATAACCTAACGACACCACACACATCCATGCCCGAGGCACCTGTGACCGTAGCGGTCACGCGGTTCCAGACTGGAGCGCCTAGAACCACTCGGCCACTCTGGCCGGCTCCTAATTTTCCATTCACGATCAGTCCCCTCTGTTTCATGAACACTTCCTATCTTGCATGAAATCCATTCCACTGTAATGATGGTAGCTGAACAAATGAATTAAAATTTGTGCCACGGCCCGCACTCGATCCCGGGTCTTTTGATCATTACGCAGAAATGCTGACCATTATACCACAACAGCACTATGGCCAACACCTCCGCATGAAATACCCGAGCCGAATGCCCTCCTTAACACAGCGTTGGACGTAATGGGGAAGTCCTGTACCACAAGATCTCTACGATCACCTGTGGTACAGGACTTCCCCATTACGTCCAACGCTGGGGTGCTATTCCAGTGCCGGAGAGCCCTGGCAATAGTGACAATGTAGGGGAAAATAAGCTGAAGGTATGAATTGGTGTTGGGGAGGGCATTCGACTTGGGTAGTTCGTGCAACAATGTTGGCAATAGTGTTACTCTGGTGTAATGGTCAGCATTGGTATCTAGTAAACAGCAAGATCGGGTATAGAGTCCCAGCAGTGACACAAATTTTAATTAATTTATTCAGTTTCCTTCATTACCGTAGAATGGATTTCATGCAAGATAGGAAGTGTTCATGAAACAGAGGGGGCTGATCATAAATGGAAAATTAGGAGCCGGCCGGAGTGGCCGAGCGGTTGAAGACGGGCCGACCTACAGTCTGGACGGCGAGGAACTGGCTATACTGCCCTTGCGCTGGCCTTAAAAACCGGCGGAGGTCGGCAGTGTACTCCAACTTTCCCTGTATCTGTGAGGCGACCTCTGCAGAAAAAGGTTCGCTCTAGTCTCTAGCAAGTTCTGTTTGTTTGTAAGAATTGTTTTCCTCTTGGTTGCGCCTGCAAGTACTTGTGTATGTTATATGGTACACAGGGGTGTCTTGAGTGTAGTCTGCGTGGCAGGGGCCATCAGTGGCAGACGTGACAAACATGACGCGGCTTAACAACCCAGAAGATTTTAACTCCATTACCGATAGTGTCTGCGAGAGAAATATTATTGATGAGCTTGTACCACATCACATAGCCGCGCGGGATTAGCCAAGCGGTCTTAGCGCTGCAGTCATGTACTGTGCGGCTGGCCCCAGTGGAGGTTAGAGTCCTCCCTCTGGCATGGGTGTGTGTGTTTGTCCTTAGGATAATTTAGGTTAGGTAGTGTGTAAGCTTAGGGACTGATGACCTTAGCGGTTAAGTCCCATAAGATTTCACACACATCTGAACAGTTTTTGAACTCAACACATAGACGACATTCAAGATAAAGAACCATATTACTTCACATGTTTATTTGTGTTGTAGGAAGAGGATACCGGCCACCTATAGCAACATCCTCTCCTCTACAGTTACGAAGCGGGTAATACATAAAAATCGTAGAAAGAAACCAAAAGATGGATTGAGTAAGCAGATTCAGAAAGATGTAGGCTGCAGTATTTATTCGGAGATGAAGAGGGTCACACAGGATAGAGTAACGTGGGGACCTGCATCAAAGCAGTCTTCAGACTGAAGACTACAATAACAACGTACATACCCTGAAGTCATATTCATATTATTTTGTTAGAAATATTGCATCACTGCTTGTGTATGTATACAGGCTGCGCAAAATGAAACTGGCCCGGAAAATACACCACTCGCCATTAAAATTGCAGAAGATAAACGGGTATTCATTCGACAAATATATTATATTAGAACTGACATGTGATTACATTTTCACGCAATTTGGGTGCATAGATCCTGAGAAATCAGTACCTACAACAACCACCTCTGGCCGTAATAACGGCTTTGATACGCCTGAGCATTCAGTCAAACAGAGCTTGGATGGCGTGTACCGGTACAGCTGCGCATGGAGATCCAAAACGCTACCACAGTTCATTAAGAGTAGTGACTGGCGTATTGTGACGAGCCATTTGCTCGGCCACCATTGCCCAGACGTTCTGAGTTGGTCAGAGATCTGGAAAATGTGCTGGCCAGGGCAGCAGTCGAACATTTTCTGTATCCAGAAAGGCCCGTACAGGACCTGCAACATGCTGTCATGTATTATCCTGCTGAAATGTAGGTTTCGCAGGGATCGAATGAAGGGTAGAGCCACGGGTCGTAACACATCTGAAATGTAACGTCCACTGTTCAAACTGCCGTCAATGCGAACAAGAGGTGACCGAGACGTGTAACCAACACCCCATAACATCACGTTGGGTAATACGCGAGTATGGCGATGACGAATACACACTTCCAATGGCGTTCACCGCGATGTCGCCAAACACGGATGCGACCATCGTGATGCTGTAAACAAAACCTGGATTCATACGACAAAATGGCGTTTTGCCATTCGTGCACCCAGGTTCGTCGTTGAGTACACTATCGCAGGCGCTCCTGTCTGTGATGCAGCGTCAAGGGTAACCGCACCCATCTGTTGACTCAGGGATCGAGTCGTCGCTGCACGATCCATTACGGCCATGCGGATAAGATGCCAGTCATCTCGACTGCTTGTGATACGAGGCCGTTGGGATCCAGCACGGCGTTCCGAAGTACTCTCCTGAATCCATCGATTCCATATTCTGCTAACAGTCATTGGATCTCGACCAACGCGAGCAGCAATGTCGCGATACGATAATCCGCAATCGCGATAGGCTACAATCCGACCTTTATCAAAGTCGGAAACGTGATGGTACGCATTTCTCCTCCTTACTTGAGGCATCACAACAACGTTTCAGCAGACAACGCCGGTCAACTGCCGTTTGTGTATGAGAAATCGGTTGGAAAAATTCCTCATGTCAACACGTTGTAGGTGTCGCCAACCTTGTGTGAATGCTCTGAAAAGCTAATCATTTGCATATCACAGCATTTTCTTCCCGTCGGTTAAATTTCGCGTCTGTAGCACGTCATCTTTGTGGTGTAGCAATTTTAAGGGCCAGTATTGTATTTCATGCACTTACGATAGGCAACCCAACTTACATCATCCGCCCACAAAGTGAAAGATATAATTTGAGTTGCTTATCTTAAGGGCCACGAAATATATTTCGCACCATTTTTGTTATGGCCACCGAGTAATAAATGGTGCGGTGTTAATACGACATAGAAACTGGATTTTATGTGTAAAGCTTAGGCGATCTTTAATGTTGATTGAATGTAGCACGGAGCTGTTTCGCCACGTCCGCAGCTTCTCCGGCGAGGTGAAACGAGAAAGCAGGCCGTGATCCGGCGCTCGGCCTCGCAGCGCTGATCCCAGGCTTAGCGCTGGCGGCACGCACCGCTGGCGCCAGTATCGCTGTAGTTGCGCCGCACGACCGCGCCAGCGTGGGCGAGCTTTGTACGGCGGCTGGCGGGCCTGAATGCTGGCGGATGCGCCGCCGGTGGCCGCTGACTAAGGGGCAGGCGCCGGAAGGGGATGCGGCCAATTACCGGCCCCTGCACGCACTGCGGGGCTGGCTATCTCCCTCTGTCTAGAATATTGCTTTCTCTCTCTTTTCCTCTTCCTTATATTTCCTGAAAGAAAAGTTAAAGATAGGGGCTTAACTTCCTGTCCGCAGCAAGGTAACTGGAAACGTAGCGGAAGTCGGATGCCAAGAAGATTATCAAGAACGCAATGAGGGTCTCTTTTCAGACTAGTAGAAAGTCGCTAACAACCTATTTAAAAAAGCAAAAGAAAATATCTGGATCAGATACGGCAAACGCAGTAGCCGTTAATGAAAAAACTGACGCTATGTTAACAGATAAGAGTAACGCATGTCTTACACAGAACGATTTTTATTAAGAGGGAACGACAGGGTGACGGTTGAAAAAAGTCGAATTCTTTTATTACGGAATTCGAATGTATATGCTGTGAACAATTATCCCCACAATATTATGCACGAACTCCCAAAATTAACGATTCTGTGCGTGTTTGAAGCAGAGGGTGCATGGCATATCTCGGCGTTAGAGAACCGGTTTCGCACTCACGCTCGCTGTTTATACCGATTTGAGAAAACCTGATTTGCTGAGAGTTGTTTGGGCGGTTTTACTCAAAATGTGAACGAAAGTTTCAATAGACTTATTTGGAGACACGCTCCCAAAATAACATCCTGAGGAAACGAAATCGTCAACACTGCCTCAAATTTGGCCATATGTCTATTCAGTGTAGGCCATATCGCGTTAATGCACGTGGCTTATGCCCTTCAAATCAAAATCGGCGATGAAAGGCGCCTATTCCATGATAATAACAGACGCCAGTGGCGATGCCCTGAGCGACGAAAAGGATCTTGAGGACGTAAATGACGGTTTATCATGTCACAGTAGCTGAACGCGGCCAGACACTAGCCGGGGCAATGGTTACTATGGACCTGGCATCGATGATATTCCGTAAGTTTCAAGCTTTGTCCGTTTTTTATGTGATAATTACTTGTCAAACTTTAAACACGTTTGTGGCCGAGCGGTTCTAGGCGCTACAGTCTGGAACCCCGCGACCGCTACGGTCGCAGGTTCGAATACTGCCTCGGGCATGGACGTGTGTGATGTCCTTCAGTTAGTTAGGTTTAAAGTAGTTCTAGGGGACTGATGACCTCAGCCGTTAAGTCCCATAGTGCTCAGAGCCATTTTTAAACATGTTTTTCACAAAACCATGCCTTCCGGGGTTAGTGTCGTCACCCACGGTACAATTTTCATCTAAGTTTAATGATTTTTGGTCTCCCTTGAAGCAAACTGAATTCTCTTCAGTTCACCGTAGCCGACTTTTTTATGTTCATATTTAGCATTTTTTCCAGCCAAAAAAAGGAGGGTCCAAAAATGGCCATTTTTTCAAATATCTATAATTTCGCCAGTTTTTTTTCCAAAAGCTGTATGATGAACTAAAATGTTTTTCAATAAAAATACCAATGAAACCTTCAACGTATGCTTTATTGATTGCAGCAAACCCCACCTGTCTACTACATTTCAGTACGGAGAAAGAAAAGTCCTGAATTTGAGCAGTATTTTCGTCCGTCACCCTGTCGTTAGCCCTTAACTTTAGAAACATCCGAAGCGACATAGACGTCGCTGTGACAAGTAATTTCATATACGACACATGGGACTGCAGATTTTGGGAAATACCCCAAAAGTAGAGGGCAAATAAAGAATTTGTCACCAGATAACGTATTTCACCACATGGACAGCGGCTGGGCTTGTCGACCGTTGACGCGCCGATTGGGGGCAGTGGTTCACATCGCTACGCAACGGTGAAATTTCGAAGATCTTTTGTAAATGTGGTCTGTTGCAAACATAAAAGATACAAAATTACTTTTCTCATTGTAACCAAACAAAAGCTGCTCTTATTTTGTGTTTCTTTCCTTTTTGTCGCTTCTCTCTTTGTTTACGGACATTATTTAGTAAATAAAACGTAGATCAATTACTGGTAACGACGAAATTCGGAATCTTTTGTTGTACTGTACTTCGAAATAAATCAGCAGAGACGGCGAAATCGATGAATAAAATATACAGGGTGAGTCACCTAACATTACCGGTGGATATATTTCGTAAACCACATCAAATACTGACGAATCGATTCCACAGACCGAACGTGAGGAGAGGGGCTAGTGTAATTGGTTAATATAAACCATAAAAAAATGCAAGGAAGTATGTTTTTTAACGCAAACCTTAGTTTTGTTAGCACATCTGAACATATAAACAAATTCTTAATCAGTACCGTTTGTGGCATTGTAAAATGTTAATTACATCCGGAGATATTGTAACCTAAAGTTGACGCGTGAGTACCACTCCTCCGCTGTTCGATCGTGTGTATCGGAGAGCACCGAATTACGTAGGGATCCAAAGGGAACGGTGATGGACCTTAGGTACAGAAGAGACTGGAACAGCACATTACGTCCACATGCTAACACCTTTTTATTGGTCTTTTTCACTGACGCACATGTACATTACCATGAGGGTTGAGGTACACGTACACACGTGGTTTCGGTTTTCAATTACGGAGTGGAATAGAGTGTGTCTCGACATGTCAGGCCAATAGCTGTTCAATGTGGTGGCCATCATTTGCTGCACACAATTGCAATCTCTGGCGTAATGAATGTCGTACACGCCGCAGTACATCTGGTGTAATGTCGCCGCAGGCTGCCACAATACGTTGTTTCATATCCTCTGGGGTTGTAGGCACATCATGGTACACATTCTCCTTTAACGTACCGCACAGAAAGAAGTCCAGAGGTGTAAGATCAGGAGAACGAGCTGGCCAATTTATGCGTCCTCCACGTCCTATGGTAATGTACATGTGCGTCAGTGAAAAAGACCAATAAAAAGGTGTTAGCATGTGGACGTAATGTGCTGTTCCAGTCTCATCTGTACCTAAGGTCCATCACCGTTCCCTTTGCATCCCTACGTAATTCAGTGCTCTCCGATAGACACGATCGAACGGTGGAGGAGTGGTACCCAAGCGTCAACTTTAGGTTAGAATATCTCCGGACGTAATTAACATTTTACAATGCAACAAACGGCACTGATTACGTATTTGTTTATATGTTCAGATGTGCTAACAAAACTAACGTGGTTCGATTTAAAAAAACGTAGGTCTGTGTTAAAAAACATACTTCCGTGCATTTTTGTATGGTTTGTATTAAACAATTACACTAGCCCCTCTCCTCATGTTCGGTCTGTGGAATCGGTTCGTCAGTATTTGATGTGGTCTACGAAATACATCCAGCGGTAACGTTAGGTGACTCACCCTGTATATATACCCAACTGTCTAAAGCTGTGAAGAAAATACTGAATGCCAGACGCATGACTCGGATCCTCAGCCCCACTGGCTAAAACCACGCACGTACCGCCAGTCCCCGAGCCACATCAACATTAACACGTGACTTGGGTTGGGATAATCAGGTGTGGCAGATTGACAGGCTCAGCCACTGCATGTTCGGCGACGTACGTTATCAGCCGGCGTCACATGTTCAACATTTCTCGTCAGTTTTTGGGGAATTTGCCGACATTTGCGGCCTCATATGTTGTACATTAAGTTACTTGTGTCACCGTCTCATACCTCACTTGTGAGGTTTTTAAACGTTAATAAGAATCACTCTGCGTACTGGTTTATATTTTACACGCAATGGCCGCGCTGATTGCCCGCGCCGTTAGAGGAGCCATGTTACGACTTGTGCGGCCCCTTCCGCCGGAGGTTCGACTCCTCCCTCGGGCATGGGCGTGTGTGTTGTTCTTAGCATAAGTTAGCTTAAGTTAGTTTAAGTAGTGTGTAAGTCTAGCGACTGATGACCTCAGCAGTTTGGTCCCTTAGGAATTCACACACATTTGGATATTTGAACACTCAATCACATTTAAAGTGTGAAAACAAACCTTAACGTTTTCGGACATTAGTTGGTCATCTTCAGGTTCTATGGCCCACAAGTGCCATTTGGTCAACAAAGCGTGCAGTAAAACTAAGAATGCTTTGATTTAGTGTGACAAAGCTATTCTTTCTTGTGGCGTTATCTACAACGTTTGGTATTTTCAAATCTAGCAGTTACTTTGTTAACTATCTATTACATATGGTTTGTGTTCAGTAAATATGTAAGATTTGGGTCGACCTATCGTGACAAATACGCCACTCTTGGCGAGAGTGGCGTGACATTCTTCGAAGACACAAAACATTATGACCACGATTAGTAGCGAGTTGATCCATCCTCGGAACGAAAAACACAAGCAACTCCGCTGGTGTGGATTTGAGAAGTCCCTTGTAAGTTTCTGGAGGTACGTGGTACCAGTCGTCTTTACACAGGTCATATAACTTTCGTAAATTAAATTTAAGGTAGGAAATAGCGCCCTATAGCGTAACAAATGTTTTCCACCGAGTTCAGAACACCCAAGGCTTCAGTGTAAGTTCACTGTCATGCTGCTGAGACGTGAAGCATGAATCTCGGCCTGCTGGAAGATGTTATCGCTGCCCCGAAGCATATTAAGTGCTATGACCTGACGAAACTGCAACCCTCTGGTCGTTACTGAACGTTCTTTGATTGCTCAGGGAGATGGCTGATGGGACCTAGAACATATGAGACATTACTTCAAGTTATTACAAAAATGAGAAGAAGAGTTACTTAACTTTACACAGTCCATTGCCACATGAATGAACCGAATATTTAGAACTAACTTTAGACAGTAAATCATCGCTTGATGCACTCAATTACCATTCTTCCCATGGTGTACAAGTTCAGCACTTACAAAAGCACAGCTCCATCTGAGACTTGAATAGCGCTAGTTTTCTAACTATATGATGTTGACTGCTTCCTCAGTGGTCTCTAACTGGACAGAGTTACTCCATGCTCGACTCTGTATCATCCTCCGTGTGATGGCGCTGCTATGCCGAGAGAGAGGGGGGGTGTCTTTAGCAGCGCCTCGCAGTCGTCGTTGCCGACTGCGGCGAGATATCGCTATGTCTGTTGCATCAACGCACGTTGCTGACTTTGGTGAAAAAGGTGATCTTTTGACGATACCACAGTAAGCGTGAATCATTTTCCTGAAACCTGTAGCAAGAATCTGGCTTTTTGACGTGGGCAGTTATCCTGTTGCAAGATCTTATCGCCATCATGAAAAATATTAAGCATGAAGTAATGTAGGTGACCCGCAATAATGTTCACATAGTCTAAAATTCTCATCGTCCCTTCGATTACCACCACCATGGCAGCCCAGACGAACATCCCTCATAGCATGAATATCACCCCACTGGCCTGCATCCGTGTCGTTATACACCTTTTCAGCAGTTATTTGCCTGGATGACGACATACCTGGGCACGAAAATCAACCGAATGTACCTACCAGGCAACAATTTTCCATTAATCCACTGTTCAGTCCCAACGATTTCACGCCCGCTGCTGTTATAAGGGTCGAGGTCGTTAGATTAAAGCGTAACACTCAGGATTCCTCTGCTCCGGAGCCCCTTGTATAAAATTATCTTCCGAAACACTTGTGTCTGCATCAGCATTGTACTCCCTCGCCAGATATGCTACAGTTGGTAGCCTACGTTATTTTACAGACTGAGCAAGCCACCGACCTTCCAAGTTCTATGATTAGTGGTGGACACGCGACACATTGTCACCTACTTCACCTCTTTCCATACATGTTCACGATAGTGCCACACGAACAGCCTATCAGCGTGGCCGTTTCTGAAATGCACACGTGCGGATCCGAACAAGTTGCTCTTCGTCACGGTCACTTTTTTAGTGGATTTGCGGCTCTTATCGTCGCTAGGATACCCCACTCCTCTCTGCGCCGCAGCACGCTCCCGCAGTATTCAGTATCGCAGTGGACGCTCGTCATAATGTTTTCGAACCAAAGTGAATATAGCTCACTGTCGCTACCATGTCGGTAAGTGGTTATACATTTCAAGATACAATAAAATTAAAAACTGAGCTTTAAATGACAAATGTTACTCACCATCCAGTCACATTTATATGACCACCTGTCAAAAGTCTGAATAGCCGCCTTTTGCAACGCGGACGCCTACGAGACGTGCAGGCAGAGGTTCGAAAGGTATTGACTGGGATGTGGAGCGATGTCGACTCCAGTTCCATGATCAGCCGTGCTAAGTTTCTCAGTTGAGGCTCCATCGTGAGAAGAGCCCGATTGAGGGGACCCACACACTCTCGACTGGGTTTAATTCGGGGACATTGGTGGCCAGGTTGGTGCTATTAGAATCAAGCACGTCCATTTCGAGCTCCCTAACGCGTTGCATTGTCCTTCTGGTAGATGCCATCGCGCCAAGGAAAATCAAACAGAAGGATTGGGGTGGGCATGGTCGCCAAGGATTGATGTATATTTTTGTTGATCCATTGTGCCTTTCGGAATGACGAGATGGTCCAGAGAACACCGCTATAGCATTCCGCTTCTGACGATTCTTGCAAAGTGTTTTGTCTCAGGTGCCACCCACGCTAACAACCATTTGTCTGATGAACTATTAAACGTAATTCTTCTGAAAAGGCCATCTGTCGCCATTCACAGGACGACTAGTTGTTCTACTGGCCTGCAAATTCCAGTCTTTGTAGCTGATAAACAGGAGTTAGCACGGGTGCATGGGACAGATGTCTGTTGTGTAGGCCAAGACGCAGCAACGTAAGATGAACGGACGTTGAAGAATCACTGTTGGAAGCCTGTTGTTTCACGTGGGCGGTCAGTTGCTCGATAGTTGGGCATCTGTTCGCCCGACACATTTCCACAGCCGATGTTCACACGTGTCTTTTATGGCCAGCGGTCCACTACAGTTACTTCGCCACCGGTTTTGGATTGCACAGTTTTTCCATGCACGGTATGCTTTAACCAATGCGGCACGCGAACACTTTACAGACTTAGTTGTTTCGGAAATGCTTCCACAACTGCCCCGAAAGCGACGTCAGATAAATCTCTCCGTTTTCGCTTTGCGACAACTGCTGCACTGTTTCTCACGTCTCTCGGACATGCTTTATATAGTATCTGCTGTTTAATGGTACTACCTGCCGTCTGTGAATGTGTACGGCCCTATGACGTCGAAAATAGTTTGCCCTCACATTAATGTGACTGCTCCGTGTAGTTCAGTTAGTTACTTTCACGTTCCATGGATTATTTTCCATGATGAATCGTCATGATGCAGAGCGATTCATTTTACATTCATATTGCAAATTAATTTGTACATCTATTTGTACTCTAAACGTCACTATATATAAGGTTTCTCCCCCGAAATGAAAAGAAGATACACGGATTGAATTAGAGATTCCTACACACCACCTTTTACACCTTACAAACATAGAAATTCATCTGCGTAATAGAAGGAGTTTTCTAGGAGAAACTTTTTCCATTAATTTTCAAATTTTACCTTGGTGTCTGTTAGATATTTTATATCACTGGGTAAGTGGTCAAAAAAATTTTTTTGCAGCGTTGTGCACCCCTTTCTGTGCTAAAGACAACCTTAATGTTGAATATTGAATGTCATTTTTTCTTCTAGCATCGTAATTGTGTACCTCAGAGTTCCTCTTGAACTGTAGTGGATTATTCACAACAAACTTCATAAGTGAATAAATACAGGGTGTTACAAAAAGGTACGGCCAGACTTTCAGGAAACATTCTTCACACACAAAGAAAGAAAATATGTTATGTGGACACGTGACCGGAAACGCTTACTTTCCATGTTAGAGCTCATTTTATTACTTCTCTTCAAATCACATTAATCATGGAATGGAAACACAGCAACAGAACGTACCAGCGTGACTTCAAACACTTTGTTACAGGAAATGTTCAAAATGTCCTCCGTTAGCGAGGATAAATGCATCCACCCTCCGTCGCATGGAATCCCTGATGCGCTGATGCAGCCCTGGAGAATGGCGTATTGTATCACAGCCGTCCACAATACGAGCACGAGGAGTCTCTACATTTGGTACCGGGGTTGGGTAGACAAGAGCTTTGAAATGCCCCCATAAATAAAAGTCAAAAAGGTTGAGGTCAGGAGAGCGTGGAGGCCATGGAATTGGTCCGCCTCTACCAATCCATCGGTCACCGAATCTGTTGTTGAGAAGCGTACGAACACTTCGACTGAAATGTGCTGGAGCTCCATCGTGCATGAACCACATGTTGTGTCGTACGTGAAAAGGCACATGTTCTAGCATCACAGGTAGAGTATCCCGTATGAAATCATGATAACGTGGCGGTGAATCGAGGGAGTACAGTACATACTGACGAAACTAAAATGAGCTCTAACATGGAAATTAAGCGTTTCCGGACACATGTCCACATAACATCTTTTCTTTATTTGTGTGTGAGGAATGTTTACTGAAAGTTTGGCCGTACCTTTTTGTAACACCCTGTATACTGTGAAGCAGTAGTCAGAATGACCAACTCAAACAGATGTCTACAAGATGACATAATACTCTTACAGCACGTCTTTGGGTAATGAAGACCTTCTTTTTTAAAGATGAGTTACACTACAACATTATTGAATATGACAACACTGAATGAAACTAAACAAAATATGTCAACTTACTGATTTCTGTCTCCCCAAAATCTGCTATGATTCTAAGTGTGAATATTGCTGAGCTGTTTTAAGAGTTCCAAAACGTGTTATTTTTAAACTGAAATTCTCATCATTATGAACACCTAAGAATTTTGAAGTTTCCCCCTAACGTATTATTTCCTCACAATGTGCTACACTTAAAGAGGTGCAGTACACCTGGAGGTGCAGAGCTGAATATGATGTGTCTTTGTGAAATTCAGGGTGAGGCCGTTCGCAGAAAACCAGTCAATGATACTTTAGAGAATGTTCTTCAGCATTTCTTCCATTTCTGGAAGTGACTGCAATAAGGCTGTCATCTGCAAAAAGAACTAATTCTGTTTGTTTTACGTTAGATGGTAGATCATTTACATATATGAGAAACAGTGGTGCACCTAAGATTGAGCCATGGGGAACCCCATATGTGATTTCTCTCCAGTCAGAATTATGTCCCTGGATTCTGTTGGTTAAATTAATATTAAGCACAACTTTCTGCTTTCTTTTGGTTAGATATGACATGATCCATTGGATACCTATACCATCAATCCCATAAAACTTCAATTTATCTAGGAGTGTACTAAGATTCACACAATCAAATGCTTTGGATAGGTCACAGAAAATACCTACCGATACTATTTTGTTATTATTTAACGCTTGTAATATCTGGTGTATGAGTATGTAAATGGCATTCTCAGTAGAGCAACACTTCTGAAACCCAAACTGTGATTTACTGAGGATATTATTGTTACCAATAATATTGTGAGATAATGTTGTAGAACACATCACCTTCTCAAAAATTTTGGAAAACGATGTCAGCAGTGAAATAGGTCGGTAGTTACTGACGTCTCTCATGTCACCTCCCTTAAAGAGGGGTTTGACAACGGCATATTTTAGTCTCTCTAGAAAAATGCCTTGGGTTAGTGATGCATTATGTATTTCAGACAATACCGAACTTATTATATGGGAAAAAATCGTTAGTACTCTATTGGAAACACCATCAAAACCAGAAGAGCTTTTATTCTTGAAAGAATATACGACCCTCTCAATTTCACAAGCAGAAGTAGGTGGTACATTCAAATGATGTAATTTTATAAGAGTTGCTTCTACAACGTATTACTGTGATCTTTTTCTTATAATAAGGAAAAATTTGGCTAGAGAGGAAATATGTAGTGGTTTTAAACAGAAACTAATCCAATGATAAACACAATGCACAAAATTAGTTATCTCCAGGAGACATCGCACCAAAAACGTGCAACATCGCCTGTAGTCTTCATAATGATCTCGATTCGGCTTAGGAGAATGTCGAAAATTTCTTTGGGTAAGCCATATCCAGCTCAAACTATTTACTACACGTTTGATTCCCACGGAGCTACCAAAATACCGCGATGTCCTTTGCTACTGCTCCACAATTCAAGAAATTTTCTAGGGGTTTACGATCCGGTGATTCAGCGGACCAGTAGAAGGATGTGGTATGGTGTCTGAATGTTCGTGAAACCAGGGACGTATGGCTTGCAGCTCTGTGAACAGAAAGAAATCGGTGTCCACAGTTCATCATGAATAGACGGAAGAAAGAGCAACATTTGGCCACAGAGCGTTGAAATAAACATTTTGGTTCGTGTTCGTGGTAAATTGAATGAATGGGCCAATGTCATCATACAAATCACACATTACAGCCTCCACAAACCGTAGTTTGAACGCCTCATTGTATCGCCGCTGCTCTTAACGTTTCGCCCCATTTGTAACAATTTAGAATCACCAGTCGTATCCACTAATCTCTTGTTTCTGTGGTGTTTGGTCTGTCTTATCTGCCGCTGTGAGCAATGCCTTTTTGCAACGCACCCGACCCCAAATGTACATTTCATGCAGCTCCGTTAGCAACGTGAACTGGTTGAGACAGGATTCACTGTTTGCAGCAACTCCTGTCACAATTGCCACCGAGTGTCATTGACAAGTCCTAACATTCGTCTCGATTGTCTGTCGGTCACGTGGCTTGTAGACATGTTGGACAGTCTGCGCTGATACACTAAAAAATCGGACAACTTCAGTGACCGAGCGAGGTGGCGCAGTGGTTAGCACACTGGACTCGCATTCGGGAGGACGACGGTTCAATTCCGTCTCCGGCCATCCTGATTTAGATTTTCCGTGATTTCCCTAACTCGTTTCAGGCAAATGCCAGGATGGTTCCTTTGAAAGGGCACGGCCGATTTCCTTCCCAATCCTTCCCTAACCCGAGCTTGCGCTCCGTCTCTAATGACCTCGTTGTCGACGGGACGTTAAACACTAACCACCACCACCACAACGTCAGTGACGGTGTCTCGTGAGCACGTACCAACACGGTAACAGCCTTTCTGGAATTCTGTCACGTCTCCAGTCCGACTGATCTTACTGCGCTGAATCTATACAACCGACTGGCACGTACGTAACACCTCCATATATTATGCAAGCGATAGATGATCACATGACCGTCTGGTAAAATTTCTACAGCTTCCAAAATTATTCTTTCGCACGAGTGATTATTGTTTGATCTGGTGATATTACTGGTGGGAGAAAAGAACTGCGTTTCCTGGTCTTACAATGACTACTTGAGTATGGCTTCTGAAGCCGTTTCACACCAGATTCAGTAGCGTGTAACTAAATCATAGTCGGCTTTTTCTTGTTCTAATTAGCCTGATTAGTGTTATGTTGTCTACATCTACATCTACATCCATACTCCGCAAGCCACCTGACGGTGTGTGGCGGAGAGTACCTTGAGTACCTCTATCGGTTCTCCATTCTATTCCAATATCGTATTGTTCGTGATGAGAAAGATTGTCGGTATGCCTCTGTGTGGGCTCTAATCTCTCAGATTTTATCCTCATGGTCTCTTCGCGAGATATACGAAGGAGAGAGCAATATACTGCTTGACTCCTCGGTGAAGGCTTGTTCTCGAAACTTCAACAAAAGCCCGTACCGAGCTACTGAGTGTCTCTCTTGCACAGTCTTCCACTGTAGTTTATCTATCATCTCCGTAACGCTTTCGCGATTACTAAATGATCCTGTGACGGAAGTCGCTGCTCTCCGTTGGATCTTCTCTATCTCTTCTATCAACCGTATCTGGTACGGATCCCACACCGGTGAGCAGTGTTCAAGCAATGGGCGAACAAGTGTACTGTAACCTACTTCCTTTGTTTTCGGACTGCATTTCCTTAGGATTCTTCCAATGAAACTCACTCTGTCATCTGCTTTACCGACGATTAATTTTATATGGTCATTTCATTTTAAATCACTCCTAATGCCTACTCCCAGATAATTTATGGAATTAACTGCTTCCAGTTGCTGACCTGCTATATTGTAACTAGATGATAAAGGATCTTTCTTTCTATGTATCTGCAGCACATTACAGTTGTCTACATTGAGATTGAATGTCCATTCACTGCACCATGCGTCAATCTGTAGTTCGTATGGTTGAAATTTTAAATCAAGATTTATAATTCTGAGAAAACTCTTCCCCGACATTTCAACCACAGCTGCTTGCTTACGAATTGAACGCCGTGGGCTCCGTAAGACAGACTCGTGTACAACGTCATGCTCGCTTCAGAACGCACACTTCTTGGTCGTCCTGTTGCTTCCTTCTCAAGGGCAGATTCATTCTCTTCAGAATTATTAATCCATTTTATTGCGTGTTTCGACGGAACGCCATCATGATGTTGTAAAATATAAAAACGTCAGAACTCCCTCATCGCCGCTACCAAAGTATCATTGTTTTTATAAAACATTTTTATGGCTAACGAACGCTGTTGTCCGTTCCACTGATCCGTGATTACTGAAATGGCGGACTGTTTACTCGCTAACTGTAGCGTACCCGCAGTGCTGCCACCTGCCCATGGGTGCCACTAATCATTTCAAAAATTCCCGTTCTTCTGTGTCACCCTGTATGTCACTAAAAGCTGATTGTAGCCCCCAAGAGTGATTTTATGGAGATTTAGGTAAAATGTTTGTACTGTATAGTGTAAGAGAATCGCCGATAGCCTTTCAGGAAGTATAATTCCTTAATGTGGCACAATAAAATTAACAACACGAAAAATCATTTGGGGGCCAACAAAGATTAATTAACCTACAATTTATCCATCAGCCATGTCAAACACCCGGAGATATAATAGGCATACAGGGTGACAATTATTGAACTATATGAAATGGAATAATCATAACTTCTGAACGGTTTGCGTTAGGACGTTCAAGCTGCGCTGTTGGACGTTGGGCATGGTGGGGGATCAGTAAGCACATGCATGGTTTGCTTCAGCGAAGGAGCCCATTTTCATTTCGATGGCTTCGTCAATATGCAAAGTTAGCGCATTTTGAGAACTGAGATTCAACGTTTCGCTATCGGAAGTCTCTTCACCCGTAGCGGTTGACTGTATGGTGTGCAATGTCCAGTGACGGAATGATCATTGCGATATTCCTTGATGGCACGGTGACTGCTGAACGGTACGTGAAGGTTTTGGAAGACGACTTCATCCACATAATCCAAAGTGAGCCTAATTTCGACAAGATGTGGTTCATGCAAAACGGAGTTGGACCCCATCGAAGTAGGAGAGTGTTTGAAATCCTAGAGGAGCACTTCGCTGCCCAGAGACCACTGGCATGGGCCTCAATAGGCCACCATATTCTCTGGATATGAACAAATGCGACTCCATTTTGTGGAGTTATATTAAAGACGACGTGTGCATCAATAATCCTAAAACCATTGATGAGGTGAAAACAGCCATTCAGGAAGTCACCGATGTTGCAACACGTCAGAGAGTCATGCAGAATTTCGCTGTTCGTCTGCGCCACATCATTGCCAATGATGGCAGCGACTTCAAACATCTCATAACCTAAACCGAATACCTGTAGTGACGTTTACATGTTGAATAAAGTGTGCACGACCTTGTTTGTAACTAATGTACTTTTTTTTCATATAGTTCAGTGATTGTCACCTTGTATGTTTAATTTCCTTGTTTATTTGTTATGCAAGTTAATTATTCATTGGTTTCTTTGAACATGTAGGTCTGCCCATTAGCCACTTAGAGATGAAGAGACCTGAATAGGATAGATTAGTGTGGATTCCTGTGTAAAGACTACGTAAATAATAATAATAACAACAACAACAACAGCAGCAGCAATAATAACAATAACAATGGCAACAACAGAATTAGACATGTTTCCCTCATCTAATTTGTTAGCAAACATAAATATTTCATAATTGTTACTTTACTTTCATGGGTCTTAAAAAAGAATGGTAGGATAGGACTGTCATGATGTTGTTTTGAAGGCAACCAAAGTAGCTGTTAGATAGTATTGATGAGCAACGTGGAGTCCGCGGCTGTAACAAATAAACAAAGAGGGGTTCAATGGGGCACTTTTTAAGTGCAATCTCCTGATTTTAGCTAGCCTTCCTGGTTACTAAATGTTCCGTAGATTATAACTTGTTTAGTCGCATTATCCCAAATTAAGTGACATGTTCTTCCCGATTTTCTTTCTTCTGCTTTGAGAGCGTTCCAAATTTATTATTTTATTTTTAAAATGGTTTTTTTTCCGATATTTCTGATTCTTTGATGTTGTTTGTTTCTAGATCTTTCATTACTTTTGTAATCCATGCTATTGTTGATTTCTTCTTCCGGAAATATAGGAGTATTTCTTTTGTTACTCTGTTTCCATTCATTCGGTAGAGGTTTCCGAAAAACGTTAATTTTAGTTTGGCCATTACTTCAGATATTTTCTCTATATTTTTGTAGATCTCCTCATTACTTCTTATGTGCAGTTTTCATTGCGCCCATTATTTTTCTAATAATCCTTCTTTCCAGTATCTCTAGTTTGTCCATCTTATCGTTCATATTTAGGAGCTCAGATCCATATAAACGTTCTGGTCGTACCATTGTGGAGTAGTTTGTAGTTTTGTTTTTCTAGATATACAGTTCTTGTTGTAAATATTTTTGGTCAGATCATATTCTCTTTCCATTTTGTTAATTCTTATGTCTATTGCAGATTGCAGACTTGTATTATTCCTTTTTATTTCATCTGTATTTATGAGATGTTTGTGAAACAACTCTATAGATGAACTTCTGCTCTTACTTTAAATTTACGCATTTACGCGAGTGTATCGACTCCTAGAAACCTCGTATCTAATCGCTGGACTAATTCCGTTCCTCTGATATTTTAGCACTTTGGATGTTTTGCTATCCTAAGGTACGGACGCCATTCTACTGTGATGATTATAAAGATTATTTTGTAAATGATGATTAGGATTTCTTAGTATACTATCAAGTTAAAGTTATTCTGCCTTTTATTTCTAGTAAAAAACACGCCACTTTATACGATTTTTTATTTCTATGAAGTGTTTTCAGAGAACCGCGGCTGGAACAGTGGCGTTGACGGCACTTTGTTAGCGGACGTTAATGACTGAAAACTTCTCGAGTTCAGTCATTAACTTTTTACTGCGTTTTACGCTATACGTCCCAGACCTACTGGGGTCGGTCATTTTATTTGTATCTTGCACGATTTTCACTCAATCTATGGACAGAATGATATCATTTCGCGGCCTACACCATTCGGACGTACGCCTCATGAACATTTAAAAGATTTTGATGGTGGTTAATTTCCCTTATCTGTTGTATTCTCAGCTTCACACCGAACTCTGTACGAAGCCCTCTATGACCGTACTGAGCCGTACGTATTGCGGACAACAACCAACATCTGGTATTTTCTACTCTTTTTTTAATTGATATATTAAATTATTGAAATTACAATTTTTGAATCTATTTAATGGTAGTAACGTGTAAGACTGCTTATAACCTCAACATAGTTAAGCAGCCACTTTCGGTAAGTATCGGCAAATGATTGATTGAAAAGCTTTTTGTCATCCATATCTTGGAAATTATTCGAATTGTTCAACACTGGAAACTTCTCAAATTTGTGAAAAATTGCAGGTCATTGCGAGAAGTTTGGTAACTAGTTAACGCAGGTCCCAATTTGAAAGTACAATGAGAAACGTGTCTAGCAAAATTCAATATAATGCATAAACAAAAATTAGGAACCAAAACCAGAGGTACCATTATTTATTTTAATTATAGCGCATTTCTAATAAGCCGAAAGCTATTCAAAGTTAAAAGTTTTCCAACTGGTGCAGACAGATCCTATTAACTGCGTGAAAGGGTACAATATTTTCCCAAAATAAATTACTTCATTCTGTATAATCGCATGCATTAATTTAATCTCGTATTTATTAAAACAGTTTGGCGAAAAGAATATTGTGAATTAATTGAGTTTATAAATTAAAGACAAAATTAGAGTGAGGCATTGCATTACTGCGAGTTGCTCTAATTCTTTCCAGCTACACTTTTTGATATACTATATAAGAGAAAAACCGTCACCGTACTACATAAAGTTTTATTCTGCCGTAAACAGTTTTGACTTCGAGCTGTCATGTGGCAGTCTTTACAGCTCCGCGTGGTATAAACCATTTGTCCATGGTTACTACGTGTGACTAGAATGGAATTAACTGCAAGAGGTACTGGTGTGGCGCACATCGTTCAACACAAAAACACAAGACTTTTGAGTTAAATGTTACATGTTGTAGAAGTTGTTTTTCCGATCTTCCTGCAACCACATTACGGCAGAAGATTAACATCAGTGGAACCAGGACTACAAACGTTAACCACACCAGCAGATAAATCTGACGTGAGTCCCGTGTCACATTTCTGTCGTTACAAACAGAGAACGTTATAGAAGATGTAGAAATTCCCATTAGTTACGCACGGGGCGTTCTGTACGATGTATAAAAAATGAAATGTGTGTGTAATCTTATGAGACTTAGCTGCTAAGGTCATCAGTCCCTAAGCTTACACACTACTGAACCTAAATTATCCTAAGGACAAACACACACACCCGTGCCCGAGGGAGGACTCGAACCTCCACCGGGACCAGCCGCACAGTCCGTGACTGCACCGCCTGAGACTGCTCGGCTATACCCGCGCAGCTACGATGGATTAGTTGGTCAGAGTATAATGTTCAAAGGTTTCTAGTACCACAGTGGAGGTAAGGCAAATGGAAGTTATTTTTTAACCATGATTTCCTCTCCTAAACTCTTAATGTCAAAGTAGCAGTTACAACCTGTGTAGCAGTAGTGTATAAGGACATGGACACATTGTAGTAAAGGTCTGTTGAGAAGGAACACGGTCGTGGAGTCGTACAGTAGCACGAATCTAATCTGTAAGGGCCATATGAAAGCCGAATTGATTCCCAAGATATAGTTATATTCATATTGATGTTCATTTTACTAAACTGGTGGCTATGTTGTTTCGACAAATGCATCTATCTAGAATAAAAGAGAGATCCATTGCATTACCCTATCCATGTTAAAATTCCGATGTTCTACGGAAAATCTCCTTATTCCTTCTATTAACAGTTCACCTGATTCTCAACATTACGTCTGAAGAGCTTTACTTCCTTTCTTTTCCGATTGTTTCACACAGGCCATAATTAACTAGTAGCTGTGCTCCAAACGTACATGGCCAGAAATTCTCAGATCATAGCTTATATTCGATACTAGCAAATTCTCTCGGCCAGGAATGCTTTGCTTGCGCGAATCTGCTTTGTATGTCCTCTTCGCTTCCTCCGTCATGTGTTATGTGACATTCCCAGTATGAGTATTACTCGGTCTCTAATTAACGTGCGGTCAGTGTACGTCCTGCTGCTGTCGAGCTCACCTCTCACAGGTAAGTATTTCGTTCTCGGAGGTCCGCAACCGTTCCGGATATTCGTCGAGCACATATCCCGCACAAAGGGAGGTATTCAGTTGCGCTGGAATAGCATCCGGGCGTGGCAGCAGCAGGGGTGGATCCAGGTTCGAGCAGGCGTTGCCAGATGTAGCTTGTTCACGGTAGCTGAAGCGGCGCGCAGGGGAGGTTTTCCAGCAGATGTGGCAACGCCGGCGGTCGAGTGTGCCCGGCTGGGACACGTGCGCGATGTCAACAGGGCGGCTTCACCGCCGAGCGGCGTAGGCCGGCCTCACAGCTGTCCTCGCCCTCTGAATACACCTTGAAGCTGTTTTCTAAGAAGCATTCACTTTATCGTATACTTGGTTGGCATGTAGTATCTGAGGCTTCAATTGAACGTTCGTTTCTTCTCGTGCTGCCGAAGACGGTATAATCGTCATGATCATCATCATCATCATCGTCATCGTCTTGAAAGATTAGGCATTTTGGTCTGTTTCGTCTAGAATTCTTTACGCCATCTGTTTAACGGACTTCCAAAGTTTCCATTTCACACGGAGTTGTAGGTCCACATATCTTATGATTAGACATATTTTGTACAGGGTCTTTCCAGTGCAATCTCTATATTTTAATTATAGTTATGATAGGTTCAACATTTAATTCTTGTACAATATCGCTGTTTCTTTTACGCTTCAGTAATCAGTATCCCGTTAGTAAGAGGATTAACTACATCTCTGATGATTCGATTAGCCGCAATCGATTAGATGTGGGGTCCAGTATTGGATACAACACGAAATGCAAGACTATTACTTTGTTAAATTGGATTAATGATTCTTTTCATTGGGGAGAATGTTGTACCCTGGTACACTTTACAGACTTTCGCTTCTAGTCAGCCCTGTAACCGAAGTCTCATGTGCACTGACAGAAAAAAAATCGCATCACCAAGAAGCAGTTGCGCGACAGAAATGCAAGTTGGTAGGCGTGTTTCTAGATGTGAAAGATGTCTATTCAACTTTCGCGCCAGTCGCATAAGAGTGGCGCTAATAGTGCCACTGTGAGGATGCAAACCAGATTAGTTTTGCAAACACGCCACTATGAGGATCAAACGAGGTTTGCTTCACATACATGCTGTAACGGTTTTGAGTGTTTACTTACCTTTTAGACTGGACGTGGTGAGTTGTTGTTAATCACGTATGATTTTAAGGTGACAAGACGCAACCGTCAACATCTCACTAAGTGAACGTGGTAGTGTAATAGAGCTACGATAACTGGTTGCTCCATTTCCGATATTGCCGGAAGGCTCTGACGCATCGCATTGCAACTACAGCAGCAACTGGAGCAGCAGTTTGCGCAACAAACTGTTACATAACTGTTACTTTAACGACAGCTCAGAGTCAGACGATGTGTATTGTACATTCCACTGACCATAAACCACCGCGTAACCTCCCGACAGTTAAATTCCGTAACCTCGCAACAAAAATTGTGACTAACGTGTCAATAAAATTGTGACTCATAAATAACCTTCCAATAATTAACTGACTGTGAATCTAAACTGGTAAATTAGGACGTCAGCAGTGCTGCGTCATCGTCCTGAATCATCCTTCTGAATAAAATTGGGAAGTCTTACCTCAATGATGTCGCCGGATAACGCGTTTATAGCGGCTCCTATAAGAAATTTTTCTGGCACAGCCCAGTGCAGTGCTGGCCGCTACATTTTGTTATGTATAAAAAAATAACAGGATTTTCTTTACGGTAATTGGCATGACTATTGATAGGAGAAATTAGTAAAAAACTATAAATTCAGATGAATGACTATCAAAAGTTATCTTTATAAGAAAGATTATTATTGAAGAATTATTGAAAATTATTTACATATGACTTTGATATAACAATAGTACAAAATGAGTTGTTGCAAGCTGCATATGTGCATGGCAATAAATACTAATAATTTTTGCTTTTACCTTATAGTACATCGCTCAGGCACCACCATCGTTCTCCACGACCGGCCTTGGTAGTTCGATACAGGACACAAGTGCTCTCTGAGAGCTATACAACTAGACAACTGCTCTCTAAGAGTGACCTGACCCAACCGCCAAACTACGAGCTACTACGACTACTACTGCTGCTGCCGACACTTCTCTCTGGTCTGCGATTCTTTCGTAGCATACATATCGCAGGCAGCGAGTGAGCATTCCATCGAAGTGATCTAGTGCACTAGCAATAAATTCCTTAGTCATGGATCTCTTACAACCGACATTGTCGATTTCAGTGGTATCAAGTGAGAGCTCATTGGAGGGCAGTGTGGAGCTCTGTTTTGTTATCTGATGAAGCAGTTTTTGCCTCAGTGTCATTGGCTGCCGTGTTCTGGTTAGGAGGAGTCCAGTTAAGGGCCTGCAGTCAACTTGTCTGTATCCTAGACACACTGCACCTACACCTGGAGTTATAGTCTGGGGTGTGATTTCGCATGGCGGCTCGAGCTTTCTAGCGATTGTCGCACGCACCCTGTACTGCAGTCTTGTGATTCGCTCTACTGTGCTGTCATTCATTTACAGCATTACCATGGGGTGTTTTCTAACGGGATAAAGCTCGTCAAAATGCCGCTGTTGCACTCAAACATGCGCTATAGAGCGTCGGCATGCTGGGTTGCTCAATGACCATATTTGTCTCCAACCGGGCATATATGGGACATCAGCGGACGCCAATTACAGCGTCATCCACAACCAATATTAAGCGGTCTTGTAATGACCGACCAAGAGTAAAATATGGAACTCCATCCCACTTAACTTCCATCAGGTACATGTACAATACAATGCGTACACATCTTCCTGCTTGCATTCAACATTCTGGCGGTTACACTGGTTACTAATATGTCAGCACTTCACGTTTGCAATGGCTTATCTCGAGCATACATTAAACTGTAATATTGCACTGCTAATCACTTAAATATGCTACCAGAAATTTCAGTACTCTACACTAATAAATTTTTGGTGATGCAATTCTTTTGCGAGAGTGTATTTTCTTATGTGATTGTTGAATGATGGCATTTAATATCTATGTGTTGTAATCCTTTTATGAAATTATAAATGCAACTGGGGAACATTAAGATTTTTCCAAATGTTATAACACCTGCCAATCGAGATATTCTTTCAAGACTTTATTTAATGGTCTGTCTGTTACATTTTCCCGGTTCTCGTCAGATCACCGAAGTTAAGCGCTGTCGGGCATGGTCGGCACTTCCATGGGTGACAATCCAGGCCGCCATGCGCTGTTGCCGTTTCTCGGGGTGCACTCAGATTTTTGATGCCAATTGAGGAGCTACTCGACCGAATAGTAGCGGCTTCGGTCAAGAATACCGTCATAACGACCGGAAGAGCGGTGTGCTGACCCCACGCCCCTCCTATCCGCATCCTCCTCCACTGAGGTTGACACGGCGGTCGGATGGTCCCGGTAGGCCATTCGTGGCCTGAAGACTAAGTGCTTTTTTTTTATCTGTTACATTATTACTCTGCTCCACAGCAACAACCAGCAGTTTAGGTCAAACTAAGCAGAAGTATTATCAAAGGTCAGTTGCAAGTAAAATATACTTTGAGACAGATGTTACTGAAAACTAGGAAATTTAATACATATGTCAGTGTCACATGTTCCATGATAACAGAACTACTTCTGTTTCATAGTGCAGGATGGTGGGAAGGTTATATAAGCTATCCACATGTTGTATAAATTGTTCTAAAAATATATAGAATTTATTCAATATAAAATTCTGTACCGGAAGAATTAGCAGTATATCCCAGATAGCTTTAATATACTGTAAATCACTTAAATGCGTGCAATTCCAAACGAATATCAGGGTTTTAAGGCTTTTTACAATTTATCACATCAACATAACGATTATAAATAATACATCAAAAGAAAGAGAAACTCAAACAGTTTTGTTTGTATACCTGTGCACAGGTGCATGCACTGGTTCCTGTGTCTTCCATTACAAAGCGCTAGTAGCTCCAAGAAATGAGTTCCGAAGGTTATTCGTGAATTAGCAGTTTCACTACCGTCTGTGTGAAAACTTCTAAGGAGATGGCTACAACTACGTCTTTGTCGTTTGCCGTTGTTTGAAGTTCTAAGACCTACAGAGGACAGTTTATGTCCCAACTTGGCAAACTAAATGTTGTTGCGGAATGGTGAAGATTTTCTGGATCGTGTCGTCTTCGGTGATGAGTGGACATTTCACCCAAGTGCGTTTAGTGCTCACGAGAGGGTACAGTCGCAACGTTACTACCCTAAATTCAATGCTTTTTGTGCCATAGCCCGGCGGAAGCAACTATAACTGGTATTTCTTAGCTTGAAGTGCTAGAACTATGGCTCTTTCTTCAATTTGAAGAAGCTCAACCACACAACATTATTCGGCTGCAAAATGGTGCATCCCCTGACTGGCGTAACTAAGTAGATGTTTGGTTAAACTAAATTACACTCCTGGAAATTGAAATAAGAACACCGTGAATTCATTGTCCCAGGAAGGGGAAACGTTATTGACACATTCCTGGGCTCAGATACATCACATGATCACACTGACAGAACCACAGGCACATAGACACAGGCAACAGAGCATGCACAATGTCGGCACTAGTACAGTGTATATCCACCTTTCGCAGCAATGCAGGCTGCTATTCTCCCATGGAGACGATCGTAGAGATGCTGGATGCAGTCCTGTGGAACGACTTGCCATGCCATTTCCACCTGGCGCCTCAGTTGGACCAGCGTTCGTGCTGGACGTGCAGACCGCGTGAGACGACGCTTCATCCAGTCCCAAACATGCTCAATGGGGGACAGATCCGGAGATCTTGCTGGCCAGGGTAGTTGACTTACACCTTCTAGAGCACGTTGGGTGGCACGGGATACATGCGGACGTGCATTGTCCTGTTGGAACAGCAAGTTCCCTTGCCGGTCTGGGAATGGTAGAACGATGGGTTCGATGACGGTTTGGATGTACCGTGCACTATTCAGTGTCCCCTCGACGATCACCAGTGGTGTACGGCCAGTGTAGGAGATCGCTCCCCACACCATGATGCCGGGTGTTGGCCCTGTGTGCCTCGGTCGTATGCAGTCCTGATTGTGGCGCTCACCTGCACGGCGCCAAACACGCATACGACCATCATTGGCACCAAGGCAGAAGCGACTCTCATCGCTGAAGACGACACGTCTCCATTCGTCCCTCCATTCACACCTGTCGCGACACCACTGGAGGCGTGCTGCACGATGTTGGGGCGTGAGCGGAAGACGGCCTAACGGTGTGCGGGACCGTAGCCCAGCTTCATGGAGACGGTTGCGAATGGTCCTCGCCGATACCCCAGGAGCAACAGTGTCCCTAATTTGCTGGGAAGTGGCGGTGCGGTCCCCTACGGCACTGCGTAGGATCCTACGGTCTTGGCGTGCATCCGTGCGTCGCTGCGGTCCGGTTCCAGGTCGACGGGCACGTGCACCTTCCACTGGCGACAACATCGATGTACTGTGGAGACCTCACGCCCCACGTGTTGAGCAATTCGGCGGTACGTCCACCCGGCCTCCCGCATGCCCACTATACGCCCTCGCTCAAAGTCCGTCAACTGCACATACGGTTCACGTCCACGCTGTCGCGGCATGCTACCAGTGTTAAAGACTGCGATGGAGCTCCGTATGCCACGGCAAACTGGCTGACACTGACGGCGGCGGTGCACAAATGCTGCGCAGCTAGCGCCGTTCGACGGCCAACACCGCGGTTCCTGGTGTGTCCGCTGTGCCGTGCGTGTGATCATTGCTTGTACAGCCCTCTCGCAGTGTCCGGAGCGAGTATGGTGGGTCTGACACACCGGTGTCAATGTGTTCTTTTTTCCATTTCCAGGAGTGTATATCCGACCGCTGGATTGGCCGCAAGGGGCCAGAGGCCTGAGCTTGTTTCGAATGGTCTCCGAGATCATACGATATGACGCCATGCGATTTATACCTTTGGGAGTTTATAAAGTATCATGTGCGTGTGCCTCGGGTACCGACTGAACTACCAAGCTGGAAAAACAGGAGAGAAGCAGTTGAACAATTACTCCAAAGAAATTTTTCGTTTGGAAAGAATTCGTCTATCGACTCGACGTATGCCATGTGACGAATGGTGCACAGATTGAACACTTGTAAGGGAAAGTGCTTGAGTTTCTGTTTCATTTTAAGTACTTTTTAATATTTGTAATTGTAAGTTGAAAATAACAGGAAAGCTGCAAAGACTTAAAACACCGATATTAATGTTGAAACACGCAGAATTTACAAATGCTGTGCAAAACACAATCTCATACATGTGGAACGACAACAGAAACTGCAGAAAATGGCGGAAACTGCAGAAAATGGCGGCCTCAGGTGTGTATTTCTTCATGTGATTCTGAAAATCAATCGCAAAAGTATCGGCCAAGAAACATTTTTTGTTCATAGGTACACTGTCCTCTAAGTATAATTCTATCCCATGTGTTATGTTTTAATGTATGTTGTATGCTTCTACAGAAATGTCTCCATCTGGTCAGCTTTTGTTCCAAATCATCTGACTTGGGAAATTTAAAATTACACCTTAGCTATTTGCACTCGCACTTATTCAATTATTTATCCATCTGTAACAATACGTTATGTGGAATACTGTCTTTCAAATTCTGAATGTGGGGTCAAATACAGGGAACGAAAGGCTATTTACAATTTGTACACAATCCAGATGGCATTTATAAGAGTCGAGGTGCATGAAAGGGCAGCAGTGGTTGGGAAGGGAGTGAGACAGGGTTGTAACCTATCCACGATGTTATTAAATTTGTATACTGAGCAAGCTATAAAGGAAACACAAGAAAATTTTTTTGTAGCAATTGAAACCCATGGAGAAGAAATAAATACTTTGAGGTTTGACGACGACATTGTAATTCTGTCAGACAGAAAAGTGACCTGGAATAGCAGATGAACGGAATGGACACTATCTTGAAAGGAGGATAATGGCATGCAGTCGAAATAAATGGGGTGATGCTGAGAGTATTACATCAGGAAATGAGACACTTAAAGTAGTAGATGAGTTTCACTATTTCTGTAGTGAAATAACTGACGTTGGTCGGAGTAGAGAGGATATAAAATGTAGTCTGTGCGATGGCAAGAAAGGCGTTTCTGAAGAAGAGTAATTTGTTAACATCGAATATGTGTGTGGAAGTGTCAGGAAGACTTTTCTGAAAGTATTTGTATGGAGTGTACCCATATATGGAAGTGAAACATGGACGATAAATAGTTTAGTCAAGAAGAGAATAGAAGCTTTCTACATGTGGTGCCACAGAAAAATGCTAAGAATGGATCATGTAACTAATGAGACAGTACTGAATAGAATGGGGAAGGAGAGAAATTTGTGGCACAACTTGAGTAGAAGAAGGGATTGGGTTGGTAGAAGATATTCTGAGGCATAAAGAAATCACCAATTTAGTGTTGGAGGGCAGTGTGGAGTGTAAAAATCGTAGAGGGAGACCAAGAGATGAATATACTAAGCAGATTCAGAAGAATGTAGGTTGAAGAAGGTACTTAGAGATGAAGAAGCTTCCACGGGATACAGCAGCACGGAGAGCTGCATCAAACCAAGTCTCTGAACTGAAGACCACAACAACAACAACAACTTCTTTTTTATTTACACTCCGTATATAGCGGCAAAGCTTATTAAAATATGTTCACTGGCTCGAAACTTGATTACAACTTGATAAGAGACAACATCTACATTTGGTCAAAATACCACCTCCACGAAGCATCAGAACACAACCAACGGACACAGGCAGCAGCTGCAATTACTAGACACGCATATCGCTAGATTAAGCTCTGCTGATACTGAACGGTAAAACAAATCTTTAAACAGCTCAAGCCATTTTCAATTATCCCCGGTCAACGTTTTCACCCGAATAATCGTTGGACCGAAACGTGAGGGGCTGGCAGTGCTGCCAACATTGGAAAAGTAATAAAGTAAATTAGACAGGAGTCAGCTATGCCAAAATAAGGAGTCGGTGCCAAAAATAGGGTACTACCTCATCATTTTTGGCAGTGCAGCTGCCTAATCTCACTTTGGTCTGAGGGTGGTTTAAACGAAACCAGCATGAAAGAATAAAAATGTTACTTCACCTGTTTCGTGATTAGTGTTTTATGATCAGTTTCAGACATTTACTGTAGTCAGTTTTGAGATGTGCATGTGGGAGCCTGAAGGTGCCATAATGAATTGCCGGAACTGGTAGCGACATAAAATAAATTAACTTCGGTACTGCACGGCTTTTTAGCGAATTTCATTGTTAAATATGTGATTAGCCGCTGTCTCATGCCCACAACGGCTCAATAGAGTGAGGCGTGTCGTGTGGCCCAACGAGTAGCGATTTTGCCTGTTTCCAAATGACGCCAGACATCTATCGCACCGACGGCGCTAAACTTTTAGTGTGTGGAAGGAACTGTTCAGACCGAAAGTGGTTCTATCACGTTTCGGGGACTTGGACTCAGTCATTTAGATTACTGCGAACGCGAACTGGAAATTATATGTCATCATTTTCTGTGACAATGTGTTGCCTATTGTTCTGCAATTGCATAATGAGTACGCTGTGATTAATCCTGCTTTCCTAATGGCGACAGCCAATCCACGTTGTTGTACATATACATTCCTAGATCTGCCCCTCTCTTAATCCCAAAGTAAATGCCGGATTCTAGGCTATATGGGAAAATGTAGCAATCAATGTCTCTTTCAGTTTGTTGGGTTTTATTTATTTATTTTTTAGTCATCGGTCTACTGACTCATTTGAAGAGATCCGTCACGAATTCCTCTCCTGTGCCAACCTCTTTATCTCACAGTTGCATGAGCAACATGTCCCCTCAATTATTTGTTAGCTGTATTCCAATCTCTGTCTTCCTCTACAGTTTTTACCCTCCACTGGTACCTCTAGTACATGTATGTTAATTCTTGATGCCCTAATACATATCCTATTAACTTATCTCTTCTTCTTGTCAGTGTTTTTCGTATGCTCCTTTCTTCGTATATTCTGCGTAAATCTCCTCATCCCATATTAGTACATCTAATTTTTAACACTCTATTGCAGCACTACTTCTGAAACGCTTTGATTCTCTTCTCTTTCGGCTTCCCCATAGTTCAGGGTTTACTTTCATAGAATGATGCACTCCAAACGTACGTTCTTAGAAATTTCTTCCTCAATGTGAGACCTATATTCGATACCTGTAGATTTCTTTTGAACAAGAATGCCCTCTTTGCCAGTGCCAGTCTACATTTTATGTCCTCCTTGTTTCATTTGTCATGAGTTATTTTTCTTCCAAGGTAGTAGAATTCCTTAATTTTGTCCACTTGGTGATCACCAATTTTGAAGATAAGCTCCTCGCTATTCCCATTTTTCCTACTTCTGAATGCTTTCTTCGGTTAACTCTCAGTCCTTATTCGGTACTCACTGGACTATTCATTCCATTCATCAGATCGTGTAATTCTTCTTCACCTTCACTAAGCAAAGCCATGTCGTCAGCAAATGTTATCACTGATATCTTTTCACTCTGCGTTTTAATTTCACTCTTCAACCTTTGTTTTAGTTCTACCATTGCTTCTTCGATGTGTAGATGGAATTTTATAGGCGAAAGACCACATTACTGCCTTACACCCTTTTTTGTCCGAGTACTTCGTTCCTGTGTTTCCAATGTAATTCTTTCTTCTTGACTCCTGAACATATTATACAGGGTGTAACCGGTAAAGGCGCAGATATGTTTTTATATGGTATCTTTTATGTACACACATCAGTGTGTTGGTTGTTTTTTTCCCTGCGTAGCGCAGTCTTCGCGAAAGACAGGTCACACACTTTACGACCTGATGTTTCCTGCACAGTCGTACTACACCAGTACATGGACTACGTGTATCAGTATACACTAACCGTTATGCGTCCACGCGTCAAAATTTCATCACCTGACCTGCTGTGATGGGTAAAATGAGCAGTAAGGGCTTGTAACATGTACGCAGTGGTACCAACCTAAAAACATTCGATTTGTAATGGCTATAATTATTAGTCTGTAAATGACTTAAATACTGATCTAATGTTGTGCAGTATACTGCCCTCAGCCACAAAGAAAAATATCTGCAGTTATGCTTGTTACACCCTATATATTACAAGTCCTTCCCTATAGCTTACTACTGATTTGCTGATAATTTCTGACACGCACAATTTCTCACTGTCGAACGCTTTCTCCAGGTCCTAGGAATGTATTTTAATATTTTTTCACTCTGTATCTCTTGTTCGCTTACCTTTCCAAAAACCAAACTGCGGTATCTAATCAGTAATCTGCAATCGGTGGCTTCAGCTACATGTGGCATACATGAAGAAACGTGTGGAGTCTCTTCCTCCCGGCTTTGCCGCTAGCGGTGGTGTCACATAGTACTAGCATTATATATACCGATTGTGACTGTCTTGTTCATATTGCTTATTGTTTTTCCATTCTGGGGTGATCTCTCCGAAGATAAGCTTCATACAGCTCTCGATGCAGGTCTATCGTGTGCAAGTCTCGTCGGCTCCGTAATCATTGCTGTAAAGGTACTGCAACGCGACGCTTTTACATTGCTTGTTGTAATCGATTATTGATCTTGCCATTTTCTCCACCACAATTTATTGATACCTCAGGATATGATCTATAAACATATCCCTTCTTTTGGTCACGGTAAAGTTGCACCATAATGATATTATCTAGCGCACTCTACTTAGTTGTCTTCGTTGGCTATACGATCTACTCACCTAACTTCCTCCTATTTCATAAGTTTGTATGCTCTTCCTGCCTGTACTATCATTCATGCTTCACTTCCTTGTAAGGCTATGTTCGCTTTCAGAATTTGTTGCTATTGCCTGTTACATTTTATGTTCTGTTTATTCCTTCCATGGTCAGTTATTACGCTGCCCAAATAGTAAGGTCGTCTTATACGTATGGTGCCTCATTTCATACTCTAATTGTTCGCCTCGATAACTGAATGTTCAGTGCAAAGGACCCGGGTTCGATTGCCGTCTAGGTCCGCGGACTGAGCTTTCCTCATCATCGTATTGTCCTCATCGACACGCAAATCGCCGAAGTAGCGTTAAGTACGGACCCGGGTTCGATTACCGTCTAGGTCCGCGGACTGAGTGTTGTGCTTTCCTCATCATCGTATTATCCTCATCGACACGCAAATCGCCGAAGTAGCGTTAACTAAGGAGATATACACCAGGCGACCGGTCTACCCGACGGGAGGCCCTAGCCACACGAAATTTCATTTTCATTTTGTAATCTAATTCTCTGAGTTTCACCAGATTTAATTTGACTACACACCATCACACGTGCTTTGCTTTTTCTCTCTTCTCTCCGATCTTTAACTTCTTTTTAACAGTAAATCACGGGTAATGAACAGTAGTCGAATTAAACCTTTCGTACTGAAGGAATTTGATTACAAAATGAGACACTAAAACTCGAAGACGGGTAGCGAAATAATTTACGATGGTCAAAGTAAAGAGGGTATGAAATGCAACTGGCAATAGAAACAACAAATACTAAAAATGAGGAATATCGAATGCAAATTTAGCTGTAGTCTCATGAGAAAGTGAAACATGGACAATAGTACAGACAGAATGGGAATAGAAGCTTTTTAGATTTCTCAAGATAGAAATTCTGAAACGAGACAGAACTGAAGAGATGTTTTTTAAAGAACATCCGAAATTTAACAAGAATAATCCCGGTACCTTCGTGCTACATCTCGTAAACAGCGAATGTACATTGTGAAACATTAACGATAAGCCCTCTAGGAGTATTTATGACGACTATCCTTAAATGTCAACTCCGATCCATCGATACCGACCGACCGCCGTGAAATCCTTGTCAGTGGCTTCATCCGATGTGGTATGAAGTGGCGTTAGGCCAGCAACTCGCTCTATCGGCCATTGTCAGTTTTCGTGACCTGGAGCTAGTATTACTCCGGCAAGTAGTTCCTCTGTTGGCCTCACGAGACGGAGCGCACCCCGTAACTGTGCTGCCACCAAGGAAAAATCCCTGGCAATATCAAGGTCCTCTGCACGACAGGCAGCTGTGCTGTCCACTCAACTACCGAAACAGGCATGTCGACTATACGCTAAATAAAATTTTAAATTTTGCAACGTTACCATTTTGTTACAGCATGTCGGTTTAGTAATTTAGTTTTTTTATTATTATTTTTATTGCCTCCCCTTTAGTTGTACGCTGAAATATACGAGCATGGACCTCTGAAATCGTTAGTCTGTCGTTTCAATCTTTCGTCAGCATTCTGCCTTTCCATATTTTACCTCTGAACGTGAACCGACTGCCTGTCAAAACATGGGGAACAGTAAGGTTTGTAAACTAAAATGAACGGAAGATCATCACGTTAATACGCTATCATCCTCACACGAGTCGAAATTTGTATGTAGATATCTTACCATTACGTAACGTGGCCCCACTGTATTCCCGTTTGTGGAGGGATGTAGAGTGCTTTGTTATGCAATCAGATACTTGGTTATGGCCTAAAGATTCGAAACTACTTGTGGAAGGAGGAAGTACAAATAAATATAGCGTAAGTGGGAAAACGCCCCCTTCGTTTGATAAATCTATGGATATTGAAAACAGACAATGTGTTAGCAGCCTGACATCAGTCTCTACAAGTTACGTTAACTTATCCATGTGTTATAGCGAATCAGGTCTTTGCTTCTCTCACAGTCGGAATATGTGGAGCTTGAATGTATTTGGGTCTGAGGAGGAGGCCGGGAATGCGACCTCACCTCCTGCCGATCACATTAGTGATACGTTCTTTTCAATGTGTAAGGTCACTGGATTTAGGTGAATTCTGATATAACGCACAGGAGGCCCTTCTTAAATGGATAGCTTGGAATCGCGATTAACATTTATGTGAGTGTTTTCAAACATGTTTTAACAGTGAATAACAGTCACAACCCTCAATCTGTGATACCCACTACGAAGAAGAATTAAAGCTCATAGACACTCTAATCTCCCCCCTCCTTCCTTCTTCCATCTATCGTCCATATTAAACAACGTACAGTCCAAGCAATTAATAAGCAAAGTCTTTTTTGAAGATTTGAGAGGAATGAAGATTACAATAAACTTTCAAGTTTACTTGGCTTGTTATGTTGAGATGACTCCAGTTCTTCTTATCTGATTCTTGAAGCTGGAAATCAAACGTCAGGTCCTCACAAATGATTTGTACTAAATAAGCTGTAAGATTGTTGTTGCAGAATGTTTTATTTAAACATATTTTCCACTGATTTTCTCACATTTTAATATATCTTGCAGTATTTCGATTTTTCACATTAATGAAGGCGAAATTGCATTCCTCGCACCTATTATACAAAAATACGTCCGATCGCTTCAGAGGCAAGCTTACGACTCTCACGCTAGTTTTCCTTACATTATTAATTTCTATTATTATTTCATTAATGAATTCAAAAATAAACATAGTAAACAGTAAAATGGTATTGGATTGCGTAATTACTAACAGAAATTTTAAGCATGCAAATAATTCGTAATTTGAAATGTTTCTAAAACATAATTTGAACTGTTAATTCAGAACTAGTACTTTATAAAGTAATTCATTTTCATAAATTTTAGCTTGAAATATAAAATACTATACATATAATGACGTGAATGTTTTCAGAAAAGCAACTGCGATAATACTGACCTTCCCAAAATTCGAAAAATAGTATTGCTATCAACAACTGCTGCTGAGGAAAAGTAATGCTGGAGGAGGATGTCCCGTCACAATATTCAATAAATAAATATTATAAAATAAATGAAGTAGTGAAACAATTATAAGAAATACATAATGAACAATGATTGACCTCGCAGCTTTATGAGAGATTATAATACATATTTGCCACATATTTACGTTTTTAAAAGGAGAGTTGTTCTTAAATCTATAATTTTAAGGTTGTGTCCAAATTAACACAATTTTTTAATATCATTCCTTCAAAGCAACAAAATGGTTCAAATGGCTCTGAGCACTATGGGACTTAACATCTGAGGTCATCAGTCCCCTAGAACATAGAACTACTTAAACCTAACTAGCGTAAGGACATCACACACATCCATGCCCGAGGCAGGATTCGAACCCGCGCACGTAGCGGTCTCGCGGTTCCAGACTGAAGTGCCTACAACCGCTCGGCCACTGTGGCCGGCTCAAAGCAACATCTAAGTAAATTTCTGGCTAGGACTTAATCAATATGTTGATGATGGTGCGTCATAAATATTGTTTTCAGTATATAAATACTCCTTTTTGCCTTGTATCTACTTCAATATACGTTTAATGTACTTAACTATCTCCGCTAATTTTCCTCAGGATGAATTCATTGAAAATGTAATTTTTATAAAAATTAAGCAGGGTACGTGACAAAACATGTGCTAATCAAGAATGACTGACCTCTCATGTAACAAATTTGAATTGTTAGAGATCCTAGTTTTAAATAGAAAAAAGCATTTTTCAAATATGGACCATACTCATTAAATCGAAAATATCAATATTTTATCTTCATCTCGTCAGTATCGGCAACAAACAAATTTCTAGAAATTGCTATATCGATAGTTAAGTAGAATTTTCCGGGTTTATTTTGCATGCTTCCAGCAGCAAATAAAATACACTCCTGGAAATTGAAATAAGAACACCGTGAATTCATTGTCCCAGGAAGGGGAAACTTTATTGACACATTCCTGGGCTCAGATACATCACATGATCACACTGACAGAACCACAGGCACATAGACACAGGCAACAGAGCATGCACAATGTCGGCACTAGTACAGTGTATATCCACCTTTCGCAGCAATGCAGGCTGCTATTCTCCCATGGAGACGATCGTAGAGATGCTGGATGTAGTCCTATGGAACGGCTTGCCATGCCATTTCCACCTGGCGCCTCAGTTGGACCAGCGTTCGTGCTGGACGTGCAGACCGCGTGAGACGACGCTTCATCCAGTCCAAAACATGCTCAATGGGGGACAGATCCGGAGATCTTGCTGGCCAGGGTAGTTGACTTACACCTTCTAGAGCACGTTGGGTGGCACGGGATACATGCGGACGTGCATTGTCCTGTTGGAACAGCAAGTTCCCTTGTCGGTCTATGAATGGTAGAACGATGGGTTCGATGACGGTTTGGATGTACCGTGCACTATTCAGTGTCCCCTCGACGATCACCAGTGGTGTACGGCCAGTGTAGGAGATCACTCCCCACACCATGATGCCGGGTGTTGGCCCTGTGTGCCTCGGTCGTATGCAGTCCTGATTGTGGCGCTCACCTGCACGGCGCCAAACACGCATACGACCATCATTGGCACCAAGGCAGAAGCGACTCTCATCGCTGAAGACGACACGTCTCCATTCGTCCGTCCATTCACGCCTGTCGCGACACCACTGGAGGCGGGCTGCACGATGTTGCGGCGTGAGCGGAAGACGGCCTAACGGTGTGCGGGACCGTAGCCCAGCTTCATGGAGACGGTTGCGAATGGTCCCCGCCGATACCCCAGGAGCAACAGTGTCCCTAATTTGCTGGGAAGTGGCGGTGCGGTCCCCTACGGCACTGCGTAGGATCCTACGGTCTTGGCGTGCATCCGTACGTCGCTGTGGTCCGGTCCCAGGTCGACGGGCACGTGCACCTTCCGCCGACCACTGGCGACAACATCGATGTACTGTGGAGACCTCACGCCCCACGTGTTGAGCAATTCGGCGGTACGTCCACCCGGCCTCCCGCATGCCCACTATACGCCCTCGCTCAAAGTCCGTCAACTGCACATACGGTTCACGTCCACGCTGTCGCGGCATGCTACCAGTGTTAAAGACTGCGATGGAGCTCCGTATGCCACGGCAAACTGGCTGACACTGACGGCGGCGGTGCACAAATGCTGCGCAGCTAGCGCCATTCGACGGCCAACACCGCGGTTCCTGGTGTGTCCGCTGTGCCGTGCGTGTGATCATTGCTTGTACAGCCCTCTCGCAGTGTCCGGAGCAAGTATGGTGGGTCCGACACACCGGTGTCAATGTGTTCTTTTTTCCATTTCCAGGAGTGTATTACAAAATGATGATCATCCTCCTCTGTCACTTGTATTTACTATTTAATGTATGTACATTTACTGCAATTTAAGTCAAACTTCTCGCTTTTACTTTTTATTAGGATGGTATATTAAACATTACTTCATTACTGGAGGATTGTTACTTACTATAATTATTCGGTATTAGTAACTCTGGTATTTTAAACGTGAGGAAAATGAAGTTTCTGAACAATGGAAGCGGACGCTACAGTATGCATACTACCGGTCGCGCACACATGTATTTCGTCGAACCTTCAACGAAGACAGGCGCACATTAGTTACTGATTGACAGTCTGTAACCAACACCTGTGGGCAAAGCTTACAGCCAAATCATCCGATATTTGCCAGTAGTTCTATATGACCTATGCACTCACTGGTTTCGCAGATTTCTAACTATCATAATGTCATATCGTGTACCAGGTAAATGTCACGAGTTTTACCGGAGACTCTTCATTTTTCTGTATTCGAACTCGCCTGCTGATATTACGCACCTTCATGCTACGTTTCATGTTTCAGATTTTTCTGAGGGCTCTGCACCGATTTTACTCCAATCACACATGCCAGAACGACACTGAAGCGCCAAATTAACTGGTACGGGCATGCGTATTCACGTACAGAGATATATAAACAGGCAGAATACGGCGCTGAAATTGGAAACTCTTATATAAGACGAGTCACTTGAGCACGGTTACTGTGCTACAATGGCATGTTATCAAGGTTTAAGTAAGTTTGAACATCATGTTATAGTCAGTGCACGAGCCATGGGACACAGTATCGCCGAGGTAGCGATGAAGTGGGGACTCTCCCGTAGGATCAGGTCTCGGGTGTACCGTGAACATCAGAATCCGGCAAAACATCAAATCTCCGACATCGCTGTGCCCGAAAAAGATCCTGCAAGAACGCGACCAACGGCAACTCAAGAGAATTATTCAACGTGACAGAAGTGCAACCCTTCCGTATATTGCTGCAGGTTTCAATGTTGGGTCATCAACAAGTGTCAAAGTGCGAACCATTCAACGAAACATCATCGATATGGGCTTTCGGAGCGGAAGGCCATCTCGTGTACCCTTGATGACAGTACACACGAAACTCTACACCGATATTGGACTTTTGATGACTGGAAACGTGTTGCCTAGTCGGACGAGTCTCCATTCCAATTGTATCGAGCCGATGGGGGTGTATAGGTATGGTGACAACCTCATGAATCCATGGACGCTGCATGTCAGCAGGGAAGTGTTCAAGCTGGTGGAGGCTCTGTGATGGTGTGTGCGTGTGGTGTGTAGGGTCTGCATGAAATGGGATTGACGGACGACATCGAAAAAGTTCTAAGAAGCGCAGCTAGTTTTGTGTTTTCGTGAAATAGGGGTGAGAGTGCTACGGATATGATAAACGAACTGGCGTGGCAATCGTTAAAACACGCGTTTTTCGCTGTGCAGGACCTTCTCTACAAATTAAAAGCACCAAATTTCTTCTCAGAGACAATAATTTGTTGGCGCTCAACTACGTAGAGAGAGATGCTTATCATAAAAAAATAAGACAAATCAGAGCTCGCACAGAAAGATTTAAGTGTTCGTTTTCCCCGCGCACTGTTCGAGAGTGGAACAGTAGAGAAACAGCTCAAAGGTATTTTGATTAACCGTGTCCACTTAATTGTGAATTGCAGAGCAATCACGGAGATGTTGATTTAAAAATAGATGTAGAAGTTACAGCAGAAGTAATTCAAAAATAGAAACTTCATCCGTACTATAGACTTTAGGCTATACAACAACTAAATGTTTTCAAAATATTTTAAATATTCTACCGTTAGTATTACGCATGACAAATGTCTGCTCAGTCAGTACAGAGCTCCGTGTAACATACGTGTACGAGTCAAAGAGGCGCTATCCAGCACCCAATATACGTCATTCGACAAAGAAATACTTATTTTGATGATCTATAAACGTAATTCATCCTCAATAGAAAGTCCACATAAACGTTTTTCATGCATGTTGCTGTTTATCCCGTACATAACTGATTGCTATGGCGTTTTCAGAAAATGTAATGCTCCGTATCTTCGTTAGAACGATATAAATATATATCCCTCTGTGAGATGTACAGATGTTTGAAGATTTGTAAAATGTCATGGTAATCTCAGGTAACCAAAAGTGTCAACAAATATAGCTAGAATTAGAAGACAACAGAAAGATATTTTAAATAAATGAGCATTAGTTGTGACAAATAAATTATAATATTTCTTTGAGTTTACATTCACACTGATAAGGAAAGGTATTTGTCGTCTTATGACGGTGACATTGCAGAGGATCCGATATATATACATAAAAAGTATCATTAGATAATTGCAATCACTATTCACGAATCACCCATTTGTACAGATACAGTGCATTTTCCGTCGCCTCAGTTGAAAGCTGCTCCGATCCCGGTTATGAGTTTTACTAAGCGGAATTTAAGTAATTCAACGACCTGTGAAATGTTCTCCGAATTTAATTACGCGCAGTGGACCGCCGTTGAAGGTTCCTGAAAGAGGCCACCGAAATTAGATTAATTACGAGGGGAATCAAAGTTCGTGGTGCGCACCGATACCTCTTGCTGGGCCGGACGAGCCCACAGAAAGCTGGGTCAGCAAGGAGACCCGGCGACTAGGACTAATTATCTTCCCCCTGCCCCGCCAGTTCTTGCGTCACGCTCTCCGTTACGTGATACGCTGTCCCTGATGACTAGGCTTCCCGCCAACCAGCGCTCAAAGCTCCGCTGCAGACCCGTGATTAATCGGGAAAGGCAGCAAACAGAACTTGCTGCCCAGTCAGTGCAGAGCTTCGTGTAACATACGTACACGAGTCAAAGAGGCGCTATCCAGCACCCAATATACGCCATTCGACAAAGAAACATTTACTTTGACGATCTCTAAACCTATTTCATCCCTAATAGAAAGTGCCCATAAACGTTTTTCACGCATGTTGTAGTTTATCCCGTAAAGTACCGATTGCGGTGGCGTTTTCAGAAAATGTAATGCTCCGTATCTTCGTTAGAACGATGTTTCAAAAGTTCCTTCGTGTATTACGGCAATGGTAAGCCATCGGAGATACGCTTGTATCAAGACCATTACCTAGCCGCGTCACGAAGAAATCTGCATCTATGCCTTCATTCACTGAAGTGACAAAAGTCGTCGGATAACGATATGCACATATACAGATGGCGATAGATCGCTTACACAAGATGGCAGTGCATCCGCGGAGCCGTCATTTGTACTTACAAGGGGAAGCCACGACGTTTGGAACGCGGATTTACTGCAAACTTCGTACACTCGTAGTACTCCACGAGGACAACAAAATGCGTAAGCAGTAGCGCGTACTTCTCAACCGTTATTGAGAAAATCGCGAGATAATTTCTGTCGTCAAATATAACTGTGCGTGGCCATTTTTACCATGGAAGCGACGGCAGCCGAGTGGCCACAGGCACGGTAGCTGAGCATGTTCAGTCAGAGGGTTAGCTGCCCTCTGCAATAAAAAAAAACTGAGGGACTGGATGAACGAAGAACTTAAACGGACGTCATAGGACATCCGCCCCGAAGATATGGAACAAACTATAACAAACAATATTAGATTTAAAAAAATGGTTAGCCTTCAAGCCCCGTAATCACTGGATCGAGTCCCGTTCGTCAGTTTCTTCTTTATTTTCAGCACAGTCATTTTCTTTACTATTAATATTACAACTTATATAATGGGAAAATACGTGTAATCGGATGAACTGTTATTAAATCTACAACGTTATTTGGCAGTCTACAAACTTTTATTATCAAAAATTATATAACATCCATAACTATCTACTAGTAAACGACCAAACGTATAAAGTGATGCTGAAAATGTATGCTTGTCTGTGTCTTCAAAATTGTTCGTACTTAATCGAAAGAGAACGAGAAGCAGCTTCTCGAAAGACGCTATTAAAATACACTCGATAATGCGTAACGAATGATCAGCGCCGATTTTTAAGTAAATACTGCGTTATGCATGGTTTGCTTCCAGATTGTCGTCTAAAAGAGAGGTTTTTGGAAATGTTAACAAGGTTTGTTTTTCCACGGAAAACCTCGAAAGACCTTGCATATGCGGGAACATAGCATTTATTCAACGCAGCTGGTGCCGTTTAATTTTATGTTTTCCATGTTTTTACGAAAAATACCACCCTGCAACTTGTAATCGTAACGTCGAAAGCGACGATTAATTGTACATCTTCCGAAAGCCGTCTGTGCCGGTCAAAACTTGCAGGTAACAAGTAGTTTCGCGCTCCTTCCAGCTATAAGGGATTTCTCAAATCATGGACAATCATACATCACTTTGTGCGTTTGGTTGTTCACTAGTCGATAGTTATGAATATTATATTATTTGTGATAATAAAAATTAGTAGACTGCCAAATAACATTGTAAATTTCATAAAAGTTCATCCGATTACACGTATTTTCCCAATATATCAGTTGTAATATTAATAGTAAATAAAATGACTGTGTTAAAAATAAAATAAAAAAAAACAGACGAATGGGATTCGATCCAGTGATTACGGGGCTTGAACGCTAACCACGCCCTATGACGTCCGTTTAAGTTCTTCCTTCATTGATTCACTCAGTTTTTTTTTATTGCAGAGGGCAGTTAACCCTCTGACCGAACACGTTGAGCTACCGTGCCGGTGGCCTCTCGGCTTCCGTCGCTTCCATGGTAAAAATGGCCACGCACAGATATATATTTGACGACCGACATTATCTTGCGGTTTTCTCAGTAACGCTTGAGAGAAGTACGCGCTACTGCTTACGCGTTTTGTTGTCCTCATGGAGTACTACGAGTGTAGGAAGTTTACAGTAAATCCGAGTTCCAAACGTCGTGGCCTCCGCTTGTTAGATGACTCATGAGATAAAGTTTTTGAGATCTTTACGGCCGCACGATGGGAATTTACAGACTTTGAACGCAAAATGGTAGATGGAGCTAGACGTATGGGTCATTCAAGTTTGGATAAAGGAATTTCAATATTCTGAGATCCACATTGTCAATGGTGTGCCGAGAAAACTATCAGACATTACCTGTCACTAGGGAAACATAGCGGCCGACGGCCTACGCTTAACGACCGGTATCAGCGGCTTTGGCGTTGAGTGTCAGTGCTAACAGCCAAGCAACACTGTGTGAAATAACCGCTGATATCAATGTGGGACGTACGATGAACGTATCCGTTACGGCAGGAGACGACCGATGCGAGTGCCTTTGCTGACAGCACAGCGACTCCTACATCGCCTCTCCTGTCCTCGTGACCATATCTGGTGCACCTTAGACGACATGCAAACCGTGGCCTCATCGGGTGGTTCCCGAATTCAGTTGGTAAGAGCTGATGCTACGTTCGAATGTGGTGCAGATTGCACGAAGCCATGGCCCCAAGTTGTCAACAAGGCACTGTGCAAGATGTTGGTGGCTCGAAAATAGTGTGAGATATGTTGACATGGAATGAAATGCGACCTCTAATCCAACACAACCGATCATTGGCTGGAAATGGTTATGTTCAGCTACGTGGAAACCTTTGTAATATCCACGACACTATGTTCTAGCCACGAGATGTTAAAATAAACGAAGTGTACAAACTTCAACAAGTATTATCCATACTACATATAAAAAGACTCTATCGTGTAAAAATGACGATAATTATTTCATTATTTCTGTAATAATTTTATTTCTGAGTGAATTAAAACTATTATCAGAGAACTACATTGCCGGCCGCGGTGGTCTAGCGGTTGTAGGCGCTCAGTCCGGAACCGCGCGACTGCTACGGTCGCAGGTTCGAATCCTGCCTCGGGCATGGATGTGTCTGATGTCCTTAGGTTAGTTAGGTTTAAGTAGTTCTAAGTTCTAGGGGACTGATGACCACACATGTTAAGTCCCATAGTGCTGAGAGCCATTTTTTTAGAACTACATTCATAGACAACGACAATTATAATCTTTTTTAGTTATCTGTGATAATTGTGCTAACCGATGAACTGTTCGGACGTGAGACGTTTGAGGTCTGTAAAGAGAAAACCTGTAACGATATTGTTAATTATTATTTAAAAAATATAGTCGCTATTGTCTAGACGTGGATTTATATTTATTTCAATTGTAATGCAATCTAATTAATGTTTTTAGGTGTTAATTTTCAGCTCCGCAATTAGGAGAGCAACCATTAGCGCTAGTAACTTACAGTGGAGTTTACTAGCAGCTGGTATAAAAAATATGAAATATTTTTCATTGAGAATAATTTTAATTGCTAAAGAATAGAGATAAAAAGCTTAAAGACTTTTATCTAACTATATTAACTTGATATAAAACGCATAGAGAATAACAATAGACAATTTGACTGTCGCCTGTCTGCCACCATCTTAGCAAAATTATCTCCGCGGCAGTTTTGAATCGAGAATTTTAACAAACATAGATTTTGTTAGATATAAATCTGCACCGGTGGTCCCAAATCTACTTTAAAAGACAGAATTCAACTCAGATTGAATCTTTAAAAATAGCGCCCACAGCACGTTACGTAATATCAATTTCTCATTTGCTGATGTATGAAGCCTAATTATTTCGGATGATTTACATGAAATATTTTAATAGGAGACATTCGTCAGTGTTGTGCGCAGGTAGTATTTTGTGACTAAATGTTCCTTTCGCTAGAGAAAGGTGCTTCCATCTTAAATAACAGTTGTGTAAAATCTGATAAATTATATGCAATTTAGTCCCACCCATACGACTTTACAGACAACATTTCTACACGACGTCAAGTGGAGCTTTCTTTAGCGGAGTACAAATATTACAAGGGATAATCAGTTTTGAGATCAAACGAATTGTTACGCTGCCAATAGGTAACTGGTTTTATATTTTCTTGATCTACCTGAAATATCATTTATAAGTAATTACAGTCACGAAACACAGGGCTATTACAAATGATTGAAGCGATTTCATAAATTCACTGTAGCTCCATTCATTGACATATGGTCACAACACACTACAGATACGTAGAAAAACTCATAAAGTTTTGTTCGCCTGAAGCCGCACTTCAGGTTTCTGCCGCCAGAGCGCTCGAGAGCGCAGTGAGACAAAATGGCGACAGGAGCCGAGAAAGCGATGTCGTGCTTGAAATGCACTCACATCAGTCAGTCATAACAGTGCAACGACACTTCAGGACGAAGTTCAACAAAGGTCCACCAACTGCTAACTCCATTCGGCGATGGTATGCGCAGTTTAAAGCTTCTGGATGCCTCTGTAAGGGGAAATCAACGGGTCAGCCTGCAGTGAGCGAAGAAACGGTTGAACGCGTGCGGGCAAGTTTCACGCGTAGCCCGGGGAATTCGACGAATAAAGCAAGCAGGGAGCTAAACGTACCACAGCCGACGGTTGGGAAAATCTTACGGAAAAGGCTAAAGCAGAAGCCTTACCGTTTACAATTGCTACAAGCCGTGACACCCGATGAGAAGGTCAAACGCTTTGAATTTTCGGCGCGGTTGCAACAGCTCATGGAAGAGAATGCGTTCAGTGCGAAACTTGTTTTCAGTGATGAAGCAACATTTTTTCTTAATGGTGAAGTGAACAGACCCAATGTGCGAATCTGGGCGGTAGAGAATCCTCACGCATTCGTGCAGCAAATTCGCAATTCACCAAAAGTTAACGTGTTTTGTGCAATCTCACGGCTTAAAGTTTACGGCCTCTTTTTCTTCTGCGAAAAAAACGTTACAGGACACGTGTATCTGGACATACTGGAAAAATTGGCTCATGCCACACCTGGAGACCGACAGCGCCGACTTCATCTTTCAACAGGATGGTGCTCCACCGCACTTCCATCAGGATGTTCGGCATTTCTTAAACAGGAGATTGGAAAGCCGATGGATCGGTCGTGGTGGAGATCATGATCAGCAATTCATGTCATGGCCTCCACGCTCTCCTGGCTTAACCCCATGCGATTTCTTCCTGTGGGGTTATGTGAAAGATTCAGTGTTTAAACCTCCTCTACCAAGAAACGTGCCAGAACTGCGAGCTCGCATCAACGATGCTTTCGAACTCATTGATGGGGCATGCTGCGCCGAGTGTGGGAGGAGCTTGATTATCGGCTTGATATCTGCCGAATCACTAAAGGGGCACATATCGAACATTTGTGAATGCCTAAAAAAACTTTTTGAGTTTTTGTATGTGTGTGCAAAGCATTGTGAAAATATCTCAAATAATAAAGTTATTGTAGAGCTGTGAAATCGCTTCAATCATTTGTAATAACCCGGTACTATAAACCGGTTCCAACACGCCATTTACAGCCGTTCATGCATCTTACGTTCCCAAGCAACGACAGACAGTGGATGTCTAAGCGTCATGTCACTGGGCCCCAATTGTTCGCGATTGGTTTGAAGAACTTTCTGGACAGTTCGAGCGAATGGTGTGGTCACGGATCGGCTGACATGAATCCCTCCAAACACATGTGAGACGTAATCGAGAGGTCAGTTCGTGTACAAAATCCGTCACCGACAATATCTCCGCAATTACAGATGGCTATAGAGGCAGCATCTGCAGGGAACTTCTAACGGCTGATTGAGTCCATGCCACGACCAGTTTCTTCACTACGCCGGGTAAAAGGAACTCCGACACGATACTGGGAGGTATCCCTTGACTTTCGTCACCTCAATGTAAAATATCCTACGACCCACTGTAAGGCGCGTAGGAGAGGGAACTTCTACTTCTATAACAGCATTATACGGCTTGTCTAGCGCAGAGGTAAATTTGTGCACTGGTCACTGCGTAAAGTTATGCATAAAATTTCAAGAGCAATGTTGGGTAATTAAATATCATGAGTTCCATACAATACACCTTTTACGTACTCATCCGCTTGGAGTTTCCCAATGCCATTCTGCTTTCTTTTTTTTTAAGGTGCCAAGGACCTTGGAGCGATTTCTGCTTCCTTCTGTAAGAAGCTCGCGATCAACGTTTATGAGTAATGCTGCTGCTTTCCAGTTGTTGTACTTTAGGTTATACAGTGACGTGCACAAAATTTAGCTTAATTTTAAAGTCCCCAAACAAATAATATCTGAGTACGTTAAATCGCATTCGTAAACAATTTCCTTCTGTTATCGGTACATCAGGCGAAGAATTAGTGTTGCGCGCTCTCGCGTTGGTCGTGGCTGCATCAGGCTCCGCAGAATTGTGGATACAAGTTATACTGCTCACCGTTAGATGCCAATGGCGTTGTTTTACAACGGTGGTTGACAAACGCGTCATAAATCACACAATTTGCTCGAAATATACGTAAATTATATGGAAAAACCTTCCGCATAAACCAGTCTACTTATTACTGAAATCCGTATGATACTCTCTTCAGTAGTTCCTGAGACTAGCCCGGATACACAGAAATCTTTCGGTCCCAGCAGCTTCTTTTCCGTCCCATTCGTGTATGGATACCAGGAATAATGCCTGCTTGAAAGTCTCTGGGTATGCCGTAATTGTCTAATCTTGACCTTGCGATCCCACCGAGAGCGATATGTACGGGTTTCAGACATTTTTAGATTCCTTAAAGCAGCTTCCTGAAACTTCGTTCATACGGTTTCACGGGATTGTTTCCTTCCGCCACGATTTTTCCACGATGAGTTATATTGTTCCCTCCCACCATGTTTTTCCCACGATGAGCGATACTATGGGGTGCAGACATTTCTACATTCCTTAAAACCGCTTGTTTAAACTTCATACATAGACTTTCAAGTGATTCTTCACCTCCATCACGTTCACCTCCATGACGCCCCATCATGGGTGAAACAAACCTTTCGGCATTCATGCTGCTCTACTTTCATTCAGTGTCCCCTGTTTGTCTGATTTGGAGCAGGGTCTGAACACTTGAGCAGTATTGCAGGACTGGTCGCAGCAGTGTTTTGTAAGTAATCTCCTATGACTACGGTTTCCTAGTATCATACCAATGAATCGATGTCTGGAACCCTGTTTGCTTACGATTGAGCGTATGTGCTCGTTCCATTTCATATCAGACTTGTTTCACATGTGTTTGTATCGTTGACTGATTTCAGTCGTATCTCTCTGATACTGTATTTATATTGTATCACGAGTTTTCGTTTTCGCTTTTCTGACCATTTCAAACAACTTGCCAATCTTTGCGCGATTTTCGCCGGCCGCCGTGGTCTCGCGGTTAAGGCGCTCAGTCTGGAACCGCGGGACTGCTACGGTCGTAGGTTCGAATCCTGCCTCGGGCATGGATATGTGTGATGTCCTTAGGTTAGTTAGGTTTAAGTAGTTCTAAGTTCTAGGGGACTGATGACCACAGTAGTTTTGCGCGATTTTCAGATCTTATCAACATGTGGTTAAATATTTCTACAGCATTTTTCAGATAGCACACATCGCTATAGACAGGTGCATCATCTGCTAAAAGTCTGAGGCTTCTTTTAATGTGATATGTCAGGTCATTAATTTACAATATGAAGAACAAGGCTTTCAACACACATTCGACGGGCACGCCTGAGCTTGCTTCTACTTGTGTCTTTCTCCTTAGAAAGCTATCCTCAATCAAGTCACAAATTGCTACACTACAGGATACTTTCACTAATAAAAGAGGTGTGGAGCTCAGTCAAACGCTTTTCGAAACGCAATAAAAACCAACCCTATCTGACTGCCTTTACTCATGATTTTAAAGATGTCTAAGAGAAACACACTCTCTGTGAAATGGAAATCTTGAAAACTGACATATAAATTTACTTCCACGGATGTGGCGTACAAATAGTTATCGATGTGCCTGTTGTTTCCAGCATGTTTGTTATCCAAATGTTGCGCATGTCTGACCCACCCCTCCAGCTGACTGCCCAATACAATTCCAAGGAGAACTTTTTTTTCATACAAGAGTAGCACCTGCAACCTACATCCTCAGTTATTTACCGCATTATTTGCTGGATGTATTCCAGTTTCTGTCTTCCTCAACAATTTTTGCCTTCTACAGCTGCCTCTATTACCATGGGTGTCATACGCTGTTGTCTTAATAAACGTCGTATCATCCCGTCCCTTCTCCCTGTCAGTATTTTCCACATATTTCTTTCCTCCCTGATTCTGGGCAGAGTCTTCTCATCCCTTACCCTATCAGACCACCTAATTTTCAACATTCGTCTGCAGGACCACATCTCAAATGCTTCGATCCTCTTCTGTTTCGATTTTCCCACAGTTCATGTTTCACAAGCATATAATGCTGATCTCCAAACGTACATTCTCGGAAATTTCTCCCTCAAATTAAGGCCTATGTTTGATACTAGTAGTCTTCTCTTGCCCATGAATGCCCTTTTTTCCAGTGCTAGTTTGCTTTCGACGTCCTTCTTGTTCTATCTGTCATTGGGTATTTTGCTGCCTAGGCAGCATAATTCCTTAATGTCGTCCACTTCGTGAGCATCAGTACTGATGTTCCTCCCTGTTTTCATGTCTGCTACTTCTCGTTGCTTTCTTCTTCGATTAACTCCCAGTCCACATCCTCCATAGTCTGTGTTCATGTCTCCTACTTCTCACTGATTTCGTCTTTCTTCGGTTAACTCTCAGTCCATATTCTCCACATTCTGTACTCATTAGACTGTTCATTCCATTCAGCAGATGATGTACTATTACTTCACTTTCACTCAGGATAGCAATGTCATCAGCGAGTCGTGTCATTGACATCCTTCCACTTTGAATTTTAATTCCACTCCTGAATTTTTCTTTTATTTCGATCATTGTTTCTTCTATGTGCAGATTGAACAGCAGGGACGAAAGACAACATCCCTTTCTTACTCCCTTTTTAATCCGAGTGCTTGTTTCTCAATCGTCCGTCTTATTATTTCCTCTTGGGTCGTGTATGTATTGTATATTACCAGCCTCTCCTAGAATTTCGAACATCTTGCACCTTTTTACGTTGTCGAACGCTTTTTCCAGGTCGACAGATCCTATTAACATGTCTCGATTTTTCGTTAATTTTGCTTCCATTACCAAGCTAAACGTCAGAGTTGCCTCTCTGCTGCCCTTACATTTCCTAAAGCCGAACTGTTCGTCAAATAACACATTCTCAATTTCCTTTTCGAATCTTCTCTGTATTACTTCGGATGCATCAGCTGTTAAGCTACTGTGCGATAATTCTCGCACTTGACAGAGCTCTTCAGTCATTGGAATTGTGTGGATAATATTTTTCCGAAAATCAGATAGTATGTCGCCTGACTCACAAATTCTACACACCAACTTCAATAGTCGTTTTGTTGCCCCTTCCTGCAATGATTTTAAAATGCTGATGGGATTCTATCCACCACTTCTGCCATGTTTGATCTTCATACTTACATGTCCTAAACATACATCATGTCCTTCATAACAGAGTCTCAAGTACAACACTTGCAGGGCAATAAATAAAAATAATAAAGAAAAATATTCCTCAGCCCTTCTTCGTTTTAGATGTGTGCTAGACCTTCTTTCCATGGTGTTTTCTATTGATTTATATTTGGGGGAAGATAATTCGTCTGTAGTGCCTAATGAATATAATGAAATGGATTTAGTATTAGTCAATCGGTAACTTTTTCCAGGCGTTTGTTCTATAGCTTGAAAATATTTGTCAAAGATCATGTAATACCGCGGTCAGAACCTAAATTTTTTTTTTATTACTACTAGTTTGGTGCGTCAGAAGTCATCGTTATCAAACACAAATTTTCAACTGCAGTATGTGACTGCATCCATATGTTCCATCAGTCTACACAGCATCGAAAACACGATCTCCTTAATACAATATGCTTCGAATGGCGAAAAATTTCAGTGACGTGGTTCTCGTTCGTAACAGTGGTGATGTTACAAAAGTTTGCAAGTCTCAAGGAGAGGATGTGGCGTAGTACCACAGAATATTAACGCCGTATTGAGAATACCGATGTTTGAATTCAGTGTGCAGAATTCTGTTGCGCGTTTAGAATTTCCGACACTACGAAGCGTAAGATCGGACGCCATCTATGTATCTACATAGATGCTGTGATTGAAAACTTCCTGTGACTGACAATCCAGCAATAATAAAGTTTTCAATCGAGCAATAATAAAGTTTTTAAAATAACTGACTATGTTACAACACAGTATGCTCATATAGATATTACCGACATATATTCAAGCGTCAAGGGAACGTACAGTACAACGTACTAAAGTAGGTTTATGTCGAAGCCATTATCGAGTGTAGCAGTGTCAGGTCCTGGTATCATGTAATTTGTATTCTTATTGCAATGTAGTGACTCTGTACATACAGTCTATTGTCGTACGTTGATTTAATTGTGTGTAATGACTTCGACGAGTATTTCCTCAGAGTTAAGTGATGGTTAGAGTTTGTGATACTTCCCTGGAGAAAACATTTTACCAAAATTCCTTAATACATTGTTTCATGTGCTGCGCTATATCTTTTCGTTACGTTTCATTCTTTTCGCTAATAGACAAGACGTCTTGTTTGAGACAGCGGTATACTGTAATGTGTGGATATGTTCAGTCATATCCTAGCGAACGGAAACTGGGTCAGTGGGTTCACAGTCGAGAATATTTGAGAGTAATCTTCGTGCTTCGAGATCTACATACAGCCAAATAAATTCCTCCTGTGAACTCCCCAAAATTGGTAGATTCGAAGTTTCTTTTGATGGAACATTGTGTTCTAGATTCAAATTTGAACGCCTCATGTTCATAAGTATATCTGTAAGTTCAGGTAACAGAATAAATTCGATGACTAGTTCGTCACTGCTGCAGTGTACCTGACGGATACACTCTGGATAACCGGTGTATGTTGGCATGGCATAACTGTTTGTTGCACGAAATAATATAGCAAAACTTTAGTGGTTACAGCGATATAGGAGTAAGAACCATGATTTGATCAGTAACTTACGTCTCTTATACAACACTCAAAGGAGGTGTTCTGAGTCACTGTCAAACACCTCCTCATTTGGAAGACGTTTCTTTGTTGTTTTCTGAGGCAACTGCTATTGGTACATACCTGAAACAGAAAACGACCTTTGTTAAAAGCAGCAAATAATGTTTCTTGTACTCAGTGGTTGAATTAACGGACCAGATAGCTAAAATTCTACAAAGGACAAGAATTTTGTCATCAATTTACTGTCACAATTTCGTATATATGGACGGTTATATCATGACAGACAATGGCGCAATCGTTAGTGCAACGGGAACGTCTGTTACATAGATAGTGAGGTAGCAAACTATGGGTTCAGTGAATATGGCTGTAAACTTAAAGATATAAAGCATTTCGAGTAAGTACCTCTTGACAACAACGGATCACAGAGTTCTAGGCTTCCGTTACAGGAGTCGGTTTTCATAAAATATTGCTGGGTTGTAGACCCCATCGTAAAGTACTCGAACAATGAACGAACACTTAGGTCACTATAGCATGCAGTCTTCGTGAGACTATGTCCACTAAAACAAGGTCACTTACAATGTGACATATCAGCACTTGTTCCTGTCGTTTTAATCATGTGACAAATGCGTTGTAGCGTCGAATTCGTGGTAATTCGTGGCCCAGTTTAGCATATAAAGACATAGAAATTATGATTAGTTGTGACCAGAGACAAAGCAATACGACTTAGAAGGAAATTGTTTAATAAGACGTTAAAAAATACAAAAAATTGTATTACGATACAGTTTTACGCATTGCAGCAATATGAAGTTATTGTGACGTAGCAGGCATCATAAAATCTAACAATGTCATCAGATAAGTCATTTCTTTTTCTTCTCACGCAAAATTTCCTCGCAGCACGCAAATAATTTTTATATTCCGCTTCTTTTGGCATCAACGAGCATTTTCTTGAAGTCTCTTTTTTTCTAAAATTTGTGGCCGTCAATTTCAAATTTCCAACCGTCTTTGAACATCTGACTGAACTGGGTCTAAGGCATGAAGTTTCTCAATGCTGCAAGCTTATCAATAGTTAGTTCTTGGTTGTGTGAATCCAGCAGTTCCAGCAGTTCTTGAGCGTCGTCATCATCCACCTATAAATTTAATCATTTGGCAAGATGACCTCTTCTTCAATCGCACTATCAACCTGATCACGACCTGGTGTTGGGTTGGGTTGGGTTGTTTCAGGAAGGAGACCAGACAGCGAGGTCATCGGTCTCATCGGATTAGGGAAGGATGGGGAAGGAAATCGGCCGTGCCCTTTCAGAGGAACCATCCCGGCATTTGCCTGGAGTGATTTAGGGAAATCACGGAAAACCTAAATCAGGATGGCCGGACGCGGGATTGAACCGTCGTCCTCCCGAATGCGAGTCCAGTGTCTAACCACTGTGCCACCTCGCTCGGTGACCTGGTGTTGATACCCCCCGAATTTTTTCTTCTTTTTTTTTTTTTTAACGGACGCCATTTCAAGTTTTTTGTGACATTTCATTCCAAGATTGTCCAATAACTCTCATGGCACCTAAAACATTGAACTGCTTCCAAAAGTCTAACAGAGAGCTCATTGTTTTGCAGATTCTCAAACGGTCGTCTCGTGTGTTTTAATTATCCACTGGTCCGCAGGTTGAAGCAAGTATTCAGTTGCAAAACTGCAACTTTCGCACGTGAGTCGAAATTAATTAGGGTAACAGGAGGATGAAATGAAACGTTATCAGTTAATAACATCACTTTAAATGCGACTTATTTTAATTGGCAATAACGTTCGACTTCAGGTATGAGACTAAACCAGTCTCCAAACTCGGAAGCCGTTACGCAAGTTGTAGCATTTCACTTCCAAATCATGGGAAGACCAGCTTTAGGTGTATTTCTTAAAGCTATTGATTTTCTGAGCGACAAACTAAAACAGGTTTTAATTTACAATCACCTGCTCTTTCGAACCAACCATCACTGTCTTTTGATCTTTTGGCGGACTTAAAACCTGAAAGGACAAAATGGTCATGAGCGATAAAAGTTCTTTCAGACATCTTCTTCCAAAATTGAACAGTTTCATGTATGACGAATATCGTTCGTTTAGTGTAGCCACGCTCTTCTATCACTGCCAACTTTCTCTGGATAGAGCGATGTAGTCACTTTATTGGCCCTTGCTGCCTTTCCAATGAATTCGAAGCTATGCCAATTACAATAACTTATGGATCGGCTAAAGTAATCGTTACCAGCTTTAAACATTTAAAATTTTGCCAGCACCACAGCTTTTTCTTTCAATCTCCCAAAAACCAGCTTCGCTCGGGAGCACAGCATTGTGATCAAGAGGACAATTTTTGACACTTACTTTACTGTATTATTACGCCATAATTGTAACACTGGTTCCATCTGAGCGATAATGCCGTGACCTTTACGAATGATACTTGAATTAAAGAGAGAGCGTTTTTCACAGCTTCGAGAATTATTTTCTTGCCTTTTGTAATTGTTCTTACAGTTGATTCCGGTAGATCAAACATGTTGACCAATTTACCACATTTAATTCTTGCATCGCAGTCTATGATAATTCTTTGATAATTTTAATTTAACTTTCCTAAAATAAAGATTTTCTTTTCTTGTTTGATGGAAATTAAATAGCTTTGCATCATTTGGATGACACAGACAAAAAAATTTCACAAGAAACGTATCCGAACCTGTCGCAAGACGAACACTGTGTAGGAGGAGTCGGGGAATAGAGGTGCGCATCGCTCAAGCAGACGAAACGCATAGCTTCTAATTTGCTTAAAATGTAGTTGCGTAAGTCGGGGTTGTACTGTGCTTGGATATCGACGATGAGGAGGAGGTAACAATGGTCCGTTAGGGAATGGGATTTTACAGTAGTGGACACCACTACTTTCATCTCGTCTTGAAGTGTTCTACTGCCACCTTAGTCATCTCATCCATGACCACAAAGAAGAGGAGAAGAATGATAATGCACTGCCCTGTTTCACACAACCTGTTTGCCGAAATCAGTTCGTCCATTCATTTCCCAATTGCACACAACTTTCACCCACGCAATACATCTTCTCAGCTCTGATTGCCTCTTTCACTACTGCTTTCATTTCTAGTGCTTCCCAGGCCTTACTTCTACAGACGCTAATAAATACCTTCTGTAGATCGAGAAAGATCTTCCCCCAACTCACGGAGGTGCTCCTGGAGCTACCTCATTATAAATAGGAGATCAACAGTTGGCCTCTCAGGTCTGAAGTCATGCTGTTCCTCTCTCAGTTTGATCGGATTCTGATCTGCAGGATGTTTTCAAATACCTTAACATATAATTTATTATAACATGTACCTTCTTGGAAATCCTTTTGTTTTCCATTCTCTTTAAGTGTCCTTACCACCTTAGTGTTGGTGTTCCTGTCCTGCTCTGCAACAATTCCTTTTTCACTATTTCCTTCACTAATTGCATTAATCATCCTACAGAGTGACAATGTTGTACTATATGGAAAAAAGCGTAAATTAGTTACAAGATACGGCGTGCACTCACTTTATTCAACATATAAACGTCATTAGGATTTAGGTTATGGCATGTTCGATATGCCTGCCATCTACATCTACATCTACATCTATACTCCGCGAGCCACCTTACGGTGTGTGGCGGAGGGTACTTATTGTACCACTATCTGATCCCCCCTTCCCTGTTCCATTCACGAATTGTGCGTGGGAAGAACGACTGCTTGTAAGTCTCCGTATTTGCTCTAATTTCTCGGATCTTTTCGTTGTGATCATTACGCGAGATATATGTGGGCGGTAGTAATATGTTGCCCATCTCTTCCCGGAATGTGCTCTCTCGTAATTTCGATAATAAACCTCTCCGTATTGCGTAACGCCTTTCTTGAAGTGTCCGCCACTGGAGCTTGTTCAGCATCTCCGTAACGCTCTCGCGCTGACTAAATGTCCCCATGACGAATCGCGCTGCTTTTCGCTGGATCATGTCTATCTCTTCTATTAATCCAACCTGGTAAGGGTCTCATACTGATGAGCAATACTCAAGAATCGGACGAACAAGCGTTTTGTAAGCTACTTCTTTCGTCGATGAGTCACATTTTCTTAGAATTCTTCCTATGAATCTCAACCTGGCGCCTGCTTTTCCCACTATTTGTTTTATGTGATCATTCCACTTCAGATCGCTCCGGATAGTAACTCCTAAGTATTTTACGGTCGTTACCGCTTCCAATGATTTACCACCTATGGCATAATCGTACTGGAATGGATTTCTGCCCCTATGTATGCGCATTATATTACATTTATCTACGTTTAGGGAAAGCTGCCAGCTGTCGCACCATGCATTAATCCTCTGCAGGTCCTCCTGGAGTACGTACGAGTCTTCTGATGTTGCTACTTTCTTGTAGACAACCGTGTCATCTGCAAATAGCCTCACGGAGCTACCGATGTTGTCAACTAAGTCATTTATATATATTGTAAACAATAAAGGTCCTATCACGCTTCCCTGCGGTACTCCCGAAATTACCTCTACATCTGCAGATTTTGAACCGTTAAGAATTACATGTTGTGTTCTTTCTTCTAGGAAATCCTGAATCCAATCACAAACCTGGTCCGATATTCCGTAAGCTCTTATTTTTTTCACTAAACGTAAGTGCGGAACCGTATCAAATGCCTTCCTGAAGTCCAGGAATACGGCATCAATCTGCTCGCCAGTGTCTACGGCACTGTGAATTTCTTGGGCAAATAGGGCGAGCTGAGTTTCACATGATCTCTGTTTGCGGAATCCATGTTGGTTATGATGAAGGAGATTTGTATTATCTAAGAACGTCATAATACGAGAACACAAAACATGTTCCATTATTCTACAACAGATTGACGTAAGCGAAATAGGCCTATAATTATTCGCATCTGATTTATGACCCTTCTTGAAAATGGGAACGACCTGCGCTTTCTTCCAGTCGCTAGGTACTTTACGTTCTTCCAACGATCTACGATAAATTGCTGATAGAAAGGGGGCAAGTTCTTTAGCATAATCACTGTAGAATCTTAAGGGTATCTCGTCTGGTCCGGATGCTTTTCCGCTACTAAGTGATAGCAGTTGTTTTTCAATTCCGATATCGTTTATTTCAATATTTTCCATTTTGGCGTCCGTGCGACGGCTGAAGTCAGGGACCGTGTTAAGATTTTCCGCAGTGAAACAGTTTCGGAACACTGAATTCAGTATTTCTGCCTTTCTTCGGTCGTCCTCTGTTTCGGTGCCATCGTGGTCAACGAGTGACTGAATAGGGGATTTAGATCCGCTTACCGATTTTACATATGACCAAAACTTTTTAGGTGATGGTGTAGCACAGACGAATAACGAAATTCCGCATGACCCGCTGAAGTGCCAGAACATCGATGTTGTCGATGAGCTCGTGAATGCCTGTTTTCGGCTCAGCAATGGATTTTTGAGTTATTGCTGTATACCTTGCCTTTAATGTAGCACCACAAAGAGGAGTCGCATGTGTTCAGATCCGGAAAATATAGCTGTCAATCGAGTCCCATGCCAATGGCCTCTGGGTAACCCAGAGTCAAAATGCGGTCCCCAAAGTGCTCCTCCACAACATCAAATACTCTCTTGCTTCGATGGGGTCGAGCTCTGCCTTGTATGAACGACATCTTGTCGAAATCAGGGTCTCTTTGGATAATGGGGATGAAATCATCCTTCAAAACTTTCAAGTACCGTTCGGTAGACATCGTGCCTTCAAGGAATATCACACTGGTTATCCTGTGACTGGACATTTCGCACGCATACACACACACACACACACACACACACGCACACACACACACACACACACACACACACACACACACACACAGCGTCATCCATTGAGGACGAAGAGAATTCTCGATTGCGAAATGCGGATTCTCAGTCCCCCAGATGCACCAATTTTGTTTATTGACAAGCCCATCCAAATCAAAATGGGCTGAACTGAACCATACACATATTAATTAGCATCAAGCCCGTGGTCAGCCTTGCAGTTTGAACGTCCTAACGCAAAGCGTTCAGAAGTTATGACTATTTTATTTAATATACACTCCTGGAAATGGAAAAAAGAACACATTGACACCGGTGTGTCAGACCCACCTTACTTGCTCCGGACACTGCGAGAGGGCTGTACAAGCAATGATCACACGCACGGCACAGCGGACACACCAGGAACCGCGGTGTTGGCCGTCGAATGGCGCTAGCTGCGCAGCATTTGTGCACCGCCGCCGTCAGTGTCAGCCAGTTTGCCGTGGCATACGGAGCTCCATCGCAGTCTGTAACACTGGTAGCATGCCGCGACAGCGTGGACGTGAACCGTATGTGCAGTTGACGGACTTTGAGCGAGGGCGTATAGTGGGCATGCGGGAGGCCGGGTGGACGTACCGCCGAATTGCTCAACACGTGGGGCGTGAGGTCTCTACAGTACATCGATGTTGTCGCCAGTGGTCGGCTGAAGGTGCACGTGCCCGTCGACCTGGGACCGGACCGCAGCGACGCACGGATGCACGCCAAGACCGTAGGATCCTACGCAGTGCCGTAGGGGACCGCACCGCCACTTCCCAGCAAATTAGGGACACTGTTGCTCCTGGGGTATCGGCGAGGACCATTCGCAACCGTCTCCATGAAGCTGGGCTACGGTCCCGCACACCGTTAGGCCGTCTTCCGCTCACGCCCCAACATCGTGCAGCCCGCCTCCAGTGGCGTCGTCTCAGGCGTGAATGGAGGGACGAATGGAGACGTTTCGTCTTCAGCGATGAGAGTCGCTTCTGCCTTGGTGCCAATGATGGTCGTATGCGTGTTTGGCGCCGTGCAGGTTAGCGCCACAATCAAGACTGCATACGACCGAGGCACACAGGGCCAACACACGGCATCATGGTGTGGGGAGCGATCTCCTACACTGGCCGTACACCACTGGTGATCGTCGAGGGGACACTGAATAGTGCACGGTACATCCAAACCGTCATCGAACCCATCGTTCTACCATTCCTAGACCGGCAAGGGAACTTGCTGTTCCAACAGGACAATGCACGTCCGCATGTATCCCGTGCCACCCAACGTGCTCTAGAAGGTGTAAGTCAACTACTCTGGCCAGCAAGATCTCCGGATCTGTCCCCCATTGAGCATGTTTGGGACTGGATGAAGCGTCGTCTCACGCGGTCTGCACGTCCAGCACGAACGCTGGTCCCACTGAGGCGCCAGGTGGAAATGGCATGGCAAGCCGTTCCACAGGACTACATCCAGCATCTCTACGTTCGTCTCCATGGGAGAATGGCAGCCTGCATTGCTGCGAAAGGTGGATATACACTGTACTAGTGCCGACATTGTGCATGCTGTGTTGCCAGTGTCTATGTGCCTGTGGTTCTGTCAGTGTGATCATGTGATGTATCTGACCCCAGGAATGTGTCAATAAAGTTTCCCCTTCCTGGGACAATGAATTCACGGTGTTCTTATTTCAATTTCCAGGAGTGTAGTTCAATAATTGTCACCCTGTGCCTCTCTTTGTTGCTACTGCAGTGGGGAAGACGTAGAAGGCACCGTATTAAGACTCATCTGAGGTTTCCAAGTGATGTATTGTTTCCAACTACAGTGCCACGTTCCCCTCAGTCTGCATGACCGGGCCCCGCAATGCTGAGGATGCCACCTCAACGACACGTCAAGCACTCTCCTTCTACGGCCGCAGTGCTATGACGACGTCAGGGCTGCGCCGGCAGCTGACTCAGCAGACTTCATCCTGTGCTGCCTCAGTGCTGCCCACTGAAAACTGCAAGGTGGCCCGTGCCATGCTTCCTCACCGATGTGGCTTGGGTCGCAGCGCCAACAAGCGCCTACAATCTGGCAGCTGAATCTGTGGCCCTCGCCCTGGATGTCTCCAGTGCCTATTGGGTGCCAAGACAACTGCCCACGGTGGTGATCCTTGGAGTGGCCCACTGCTAGCTGGCTATTGACCCTGCATTAGCCTCAGAGGGTCGAACCAGTGACCCTCCGTAGACTGGAACACTGGCGCCCCATCTGCTGCCATGTGTAGTCGGTGGTGTGACATACCCCGCTGTGCAGGAGAGCTGCCACACTTAAATACTTTGTTAGTGAACCAGCACCTATTTATGTGTGGCTGTGCACCTCTGTTTTGCTGAACGTGCTGCTCCATGGCTTGTATTCATAACACTTAGGTAGTGGCCTCTTCTGCCTGTGACTTGCGCCATGCAAACCTCTGCATGTACTTTTTCTGGCGGTTCTAGGCCCCTGTGGCCTCTATTTTACTTCACAACTGCTGGTGAGCGTAACTTAATGTAAACAGGCCCACACCTGGCTGTAATTTGTGCACTCAGAAATATTGCACCAAAGCTGACTTTTCCTATCGCAAACAGTAATGCCACTACACTACTTTCCTACTTCTGATGAACCTTATTTCACATGCCATTCATCTGAATATCCCTTTTCTTCAGTACTCATGTTTCAAATGCGCAGGTGAGTACTGGGAAGAGGGATAAATCTACTGAGCTCAGTTCTTAACCTCTAAACAAAAATCATAGGAAATGAAATAAAAAAAGTGTTCGATCCCTTGCAGCGGAACAATATGGTTTTAGAACCGGCAGGTCATTCACAAATGCAATTTTCATTCTTAGACGGGTTCTAGAGAAGTTTATTGAATACAGCCGATAGGATTCAGTTAACAGATTGGTAAAGAAGCTCTACAATGTGGGAATTTCTTCCAAATTAATAAAAACGTCTGAAGACATTTATTCAACAACTAAATCCAGTTGAAAATTGGTTCCAGCTGCGTGACAGATTATAGTGTTATTAGACAAGCTGACTCTTTGAGTCCGTTACTTTTTAATACAGTTATGGAAGAAGTGATACAGAAAGTATTAGCTGGTAGTGGTTATAGAAACGGGGACGAAGAAATAAAAATCATTTGTTATGCTGAAAGTGTAGATATGCTAGCAAACAGTAAAGATTACCTGCAGAAACTTTCACACGTTTTTAGGGTTTAGCTAGTAGTGGTTATAGAAACGGGGACGAAGAAATAAAAATCATTTGCTATGCTGAAAGTGTAGATACGCTAGCAAACAGTAAAGATTATCTGCAGAAACTTTTACATGTTTTTAGGGTGGCAACCATGCAGGGATGAACGGAAGATTGCGAAAATCGTAAGAAATAAAGTAAATAAATTACCAAAAATGTTCAAACGTGTGTGAAATCTTATGAGACTTAACTGCTAAGGTGATCAGTCCCTAAGCTTATACACTAGTTAACCTAAAGTATCCTAAGGACAAACACACACAGCCATGCCCGAGGGAGGACTCGAACCTCCGCCGCGACCAGCCGCACAGTCCATGATTGCAGCGCCTTAGACCGCTCGGCTAATCAGGCGCGGCAATTAATTACCAGTTGGTAAAAGAAATATTGGCTGGCCAAGGGAAAGATGGCGCGATAACTTCGGGGCGATTGAGGGGTACTGAAGATGTGGTGTCACCGGCAGACACCACACTTGCTAGGTGGTAGCCTTTAAATCGGCCGCGGTCCATTAGTATACGTCGGACCCGCGTGTCGCCACTGTCAGTGATCGCAGACCGAGCGCCACCACACGGAAGGTCTACAGAGACGTACTAGCGCTCGCCCCAGTCGTACAGCCGACTTTGCAAGGAAAGGTTCACTGACAAATACGCTCTCATTCGCCGAGACGATAGTTAGCATAGCCTTCAGCTACATTTGCTGCGACCTAGCAAGGCGCCGTATTCAATTGATAATCAATATTATGAAGCATGTACCGTAACGAGAGATGTTCTACCATTATGGATTAAAGTTAAGTATTCCAGAAGCTACGTACTTTTCTTTATAGCATTCATTACGTATCCTGTTTCAGACCTCACGCCAGCCTGCGTGAGTTTAAGCGCGTGCCTTTCGGCTTCCCCTCATTGTGTCTAGGCTGTCTTGTCTAGACACAACAGAAGGAAACAGGCTTTAGCGTAGAAAGGAAGGAAAAAGAGGAAAAGGATAAGAAGAGGAAGATACAAAATTAAAATTTGGATGAAATGACTTAAGTACTAGTGAAACATTTCAAATATGTAGTAAAATTATGACACCTTTCGGTAAGAATTGTACATGAACTTTTTTGGATCAAAGTACCATCATTTTGCTGTAAATTTTCGGTATTGTTTATAGTATCGTGCCATATCATTTATGTACTGTCGCGCTTCATTTTTACTTTTCCTTCTACACGTGAAGTTTATCTGCTAATCAGATCGAGACAGATCACCGTTAACGAAAAATAGTGATCCCGACGGTATTGTTTATTTACGACAGAGAAGCTATTTCGACCAACTGCCGCACTGCCAATCCAACTGCTGTCAGTCGGCGTTGCTCTCTTCCCTGCGTATTCGGTAGTTTGTCAGAGTTCTTCGCAGGAAGGCGTGCAGTAATCAATCGCCTGGAGGCACCGTAGCGTTCGAAACAAAGCACCGGGAGCGCGCGAGACGCGTCGAGCTTATTTCCGGCGCGTCTCTTTTTTTGCGTTCCGCTGTGCGAGATTTAGCTGGCGCGCGGCTTAGCCGCGGCAGAGCGACACGCGTCAGTCGCGGGCTGCCAGAGCACTCCCATAAATCAGCAGGCGTGCCCGCCGATCGCGGCCGCGATGGCGAGCGCCAAGGTATCGAGCGCTCCTTTTAATGGCGGGCCAATCGCGCGGCGCCGAGTAACGAGAGCCTGCACAGTGAGGGGGAGGGGGGGGGGGGATGGGGGCAGGCCTCCTGTTTATCACGGCCCCAGCCCCAACCGCCTCTTGATATATTCCGCGCCATTCGGAACGCACGTATCTGGCGTCAGTCGCATTTCCGCCGTGGGGCAACACCTCTGTTGATATTTCGCATAACGCTGCAGGATGGAGGTGAAACAGAGTGCCGAAATGATTCAAAAGTCAGATTCACACTTACTGAATTAGTGAATACTGGAGGGAGGGGGGGGGGGGAGGGAGGAAAATATAACTACCCGAAGAAGTAACTTGCGTGTTTTGTTTATGGCACGTTATAAAATCGTTCAAATGGCTCCGAGTACTATGGGACTTAACTTCTGAGATAATCAGTCCACTAGAACTTAGAACTACTTAAACCTAACTAACCTAAGGATATCACACACATCCATGCCCGAGGCAGGATTCGAACCTGCGACCGTAGTGGTCGCTCGGTTCCCAGCTGTAGCGCCTAGAACCGCTCGGGCACTCCGGCCGGCATATGGCACATTAGCCGGCCGCTGTGATCGAGTGGTTCTAGGCGCTTCAGTTTGGAATCGTGCGACTGCTACGCTCGCAGGTTCGAATCCTGCTTCAGGCATGAATGTGTCTGATGTCCTTAGGTTAGTTAGGTTTAAGTAGTTCTAAGTCTAGGGGACTGATGACCTCAGCTTTTAAGTTCCATAGTGCTCAGAGCCATTTGGTCCATTTATGGCACGTTAGATCTGGGCGTTGTGCATGGAGAGCTCCGTCTTGACAGCCTCGTGGATCTTCGCTAGGGCATTTTGGCAGTATGCTTCTCTGACAGTTTTCTCCCTGCTAGCACAGTCTGTTAGCACCACACCGTTGCACTCTTAAAATGCACACAGCGTCGTCTTTCTGTGTGATGGTTGGGTATCCGTCTTTTCCGGCTTTGGTGAGTGAATTCACATGTCTCCATAGTTTGCTTTGCTCCCTTTTCTTGGGATAAACTGGCTATAGAAGTCATCTGGATTATCCTGACACACTTTCAACACTTTTTAAACTGACTTGATTCGGATGACTTTTTGAATGGAAGAGTGAAGTCGCGTAACCTAGCGATCAGTGATCTTTGTGACGTTCAACAAATTGGAAAGTAATCGGTGAAGGTTTTTCACTTTTGCCACTACCGCTTCCACTGGGATAGGTCGGTCTTCGAGCAACAGGTTAGCAATTCTGTTACTATTACCGGTCCTTTCTTATACTGTATCTGAGAAGACGACGTCGTGCCTTCTTGTGTCCAATGTAATCGTTGGACTAACAACTGCAATTATACGTCTCTGTAATATGTCTGCGTAAGGAGAGGAAGCTAATGATCAAAGTCCGAAAACAATTTATTGAACTGTTGAATTAACCAAAACAAATTCTAAAAAGTATAACACCAACACAAAACAGTGATCCGTCTTCGAATCACAACTACATACAAGAATAATACAGAAAACAACTGAAATAATTTCCTACTAGTCTCCGCCAGAGACTTCTCCGATATACCAAGCCTAATCCAGAGATCAGCGAGAAGATCCAAGCCGGGCTGCCGGGGCTGCAGCTATCCACGTCTGCTGGCGGTCGATGAACTGCCAATGTGCGGTCGAGCGCCGGCCTTTATAGCGCTTCGGCGGATGAGTACCTCGGAACTATTTTCCATGACATGGTTTGACGTGTGAAATTAGTTGCGGGATCTGCAACGACCTATTCCTTATATTTATGTGTGCCGGTAGTGGCCCGTGGAGGCCGCTGGTGTCTTTGCTAGGGTGTTGTTGTTGTTGTTGTTGTGGCTGTTCATCAATCTTGCCTGTCGGTTGTATAGTGCTTCGGTATGCCTGCGAAGCGGGCAGCCCGCGGCTGCAGCCTGTCAGTCTGGTTGCTGATACCCTAGGCGCCATGATGTCTGGTGGAGAAGGCCACAGCACTCTGTATTCTTTCATCACGGGAAGTCCGTGATGGTTCAGATGTTATCGTGTAGTACATGTGGATTCTAGTCTTTCTGCAAACAATCTCGTTTCCTGACTCAATGCGTACGTAGTGTGGCTGTACAGTCCTGCATGAACGAGCGGAAAATATTCTGTATTGGGTGCTTCTCACACGTGGCTGTTGAGATCCTGCTTAGGGTTGAACATGGCGGTGTCACACCTCTCAGTTCCTTCTTCGCGTTGCAGTAGTGGGGTGCCGACCATCGGAAGCAGCAGCATCACAGGATGATAAACAGCAGTACCGCAGGCCACGATAGAGTCTCGAATAGCGAAATGTGTCGGGAGATTCCTTTCCATACTATGCACAACATGGTCGTGTCACAGACAATCAATATACAAATAGAATTTCCGAAAGCAGAAATTCGTTCCGCAATCTTTCCTCATGTTAAGATGTACATTTCTACCTATTTTAATACGCTTTGTGATTTCTATTAATTGACAGTGAAACCTTGCTTTACCAGTTATAAGTTTCGATCTGATGGTGGCAGTAGCGGAAAGAAATTTACAAAGCTGTCTAGGCAGTGTCATTCACAGAATACTTAGTCTGTTTCTGATGAAATGCCTACAATTTAAACATTCAAGCATGTAGTACACAACCTGCCACTCTGAGTTTTTTTGCACACAATACTAACGGCGTTGATGATTTATCCACTTCACTTATGCGTTTGAGAATAAAAAATGCACGAAAACATCTGGTAGTGCTGAATAAAGTGCTATTATAAAATAATAATTTGTTGGAACAATGTCGTTAGGGAAGAGATAGAAATAAAGATCATGACATTCGGTTTTGAAAATGTGTGCAGCACTACAAGAGAGGACCCCAGTGATGTAACCTCTGAGGTTAATTTCGTTATAGAACCTGATCAAGAGAGTCCTTCAACGTGGAAGTAGAAACAGCCATTACTAGTACTCCCAAAGGAAAAGTCTACAGAAATTTGTGGAGTCAATGCAGACATGATCAAAGCAGTTGCTACACATTCGCTTCAGAGAGTGAATGTGCAATGTGGGAATACGGAAGAATAATACAAGATGATTGGCAAAAGGGAATAATAGTACATCAAGAAGTCGAAAGAAGTGTAGCTATTATAGAGAAATCACTCATCTGTATCATGGACCGAAAATATTTGAGAAAATACTCCAAAAACCTATAGATCATATGCTCCGGGAGAGGAATAGAGACTTGACATTTGTGTTTTTACGAGTAGATTAAAGAAATAGCTTTTGATAATGCCCCAAGTAGATCGTAGGGGAGAGCGTAAGAAGAGAAACGTACCAAAAATGCTAATTCAGTATGTTAAAATTCTTTACGACGGGAGCTACAGTTGCTTGAACAGACGAAATGGTAATCCTGATTGGTTCCGAACAACTAACTGAATTCATCAAGGCAGTGCCATTTTCCCCTTTCCTTTTATCACTGCCATCGATGAAATTATAATAAGACTGAATGAGAACAGCAGTAAGGACATCAACGCCTCTGCATATGCAGATCATGCAGTAATATGGGGAATACAGAGAAAGTAATTCATGAGAGTCTGGGAAACTGGAATAACTATCTAAAATGCACACAGCTGAACTATAAGTAAATCAGAAACGGTTGCAATGTCAATATCACGGATGCAACGTTTCAAAGCATGAAATCGTTGCTGGGATACAAAAATCTGCTCAATTCCATTATCAATATCGGAATCTGCTCTGGACCGAAAAAGTCCTCTCGAGATAAAAAATAGACCCCTGCTGTATATCTTTATCCAACGCTATCATATGAGCTATAAACCTAGACAACAAGGAAACAGGTCGACAACAGACTGCAAGCCGTAGAAATGAAGTTCTTACGAGCTATGGTCCAGAATAGCAGAAAAGATGCGTTTATAAATGAAAAAATAAGGGAAGAAGCTCGACTACCCACACCCTTGGAAGAAAATTGGACGAGGACATGTTTGAGATTGCTTGGCCATGCTAAGAGCATGGACGGGAGAGTAATAACAAAACAATGGCTACACACGGATGTGATCGGTAGAAAGACGAAGGCAGAGATTTCTGAACCGAGACTAACAAGCTGTATAACAGGTCTGAGAGAAAACACAAGGAAGGAAGATCAGTGTTTAATATACCGTAAATCACGAGGTAATTATAAACTAATACAAGTTCAGATTGGAAGAGGATGGGGAAGGAAATAAGACTGGCCCTTTCAAGGAAACCATCGCAAAATTTGACGTTTTAGGGAAATCACGAAAAACTGACATATACACTGAAGCGCCAAAGAAACTGTTATAGGCACGCGTATTCAAATACAGAGGCATGTAAACAGCAGGAATTCGGCGCTGCGGTCGTGAACGACTATATAAGACAAGTATCTGGCGCAGTTGTTAGACGGTTATTGCTACTCAATGGCAGGATATCAAGGTGTAAGTGACTTTCAACAGTGTGTTACAGGCTACGCACGAGCGATGAGAAACAGCATATCTGAGGTAGCGATGACATGGGGATCTTCTCGTACGACCATTCCACTAGTGTACCCTGAATATCGGGAACCCGATAAAACATCAAATCTCCGACATTGCTGCGGCCGGAAAAAAATACTGCAAGAACGGCACCAAAGACGACTAAAGAAAAACTTCAGCGTGGCTGAAGTGCAAGCCTTCCACAAATTGCTGCGGATTTCAGTCCTGAGCCATGAACAAGTGTCAGCCACTGAACGGAACATCATCGATATAGGCTTTCGGAGCCGAAGGCCCACTCGTGTACCCTTGCTGACTGCACAACACGAACCTTTACGCTCGCCTGGGCTCGTCAACACCGACGTTGGACTGTTGATGACTGCAAACATGTTGCTGGTCGAACGAATCTCGTTTTAAACTGTACCGAGCGGATGGATATGTACGGGTATGGAGGCAAACTCACGAATCCATGGACCCTGCATGTCAGTAGGGTAGCTGCTGCAGGCTCTGTAATGGTGTGGGGCGTGTGCAGTTGAAGTGATATGGAACCTCTGATACGTCTAGATACGACTCTGACAGGTGACATGTACGTAAGCATTCTGTCTGATCACCTGCACCCATTCATGTCCATTGTGCATTCTGACAGACTTGGGCAAATATTGCAGGAAAATGTGACACCCCACACGTCCAGAGTGGTTCCAGGAAAACTCTTGTGAGTTTAAACAGTTCCACTGGCCATCAAGCTCCGCAGACATGTACATTATTGAGCATATCTGCGATGCCATGCAGTGTGCCGTTCAGAAGAGATCTTTACCCCCTCGTACTCTTACGGACTTATCGACAGCCTTGCAGTAATCATGGTGTCATTCCCTCTAGCACTATTTCAGATATTAGTCGAGTTCATGCCACGTCGTGTTGCGGCACTTCTACGTACACACGGGGCCTTACACGACATTAGGCAGGTGTACCAGTTTCCTCGGCTCTTCGGCGCGGATGGCCGCACAGTGATTTAAGCCATCGTCTTCCCGTATGCGAACCATCTAGTTCCATACTGAGAGAAAAATGGTGCACAGATCGACACGAGAACCCTCGTGAAATACACCCGGAAACTACAGTGGAAAACTGTAGATGCGACGTTTGAGGGATTACGGGCTCAGCGAGGTTGGACTACATTGTTGGACTACTTTTTGTTCGGAGCCACATAGCGCCTGGAGCCACACTGGATAACTGCTTGTCCTTTGCAGCGGCCACTGGCCAGGCGCCTCTCTAGCTCCTGGAGGTTCTCCTCCAGCCTCTTCTACTCCAGCGTCCAGTCCAGCCTCGTATTTCCGGCTGCACAGTATCGTAAAAACCCCGAGCAGCCACGGGCGCGAGTTACGGCGTCGTTTGCGGAAACGGCGATCGGGTCCACCGCTACTACGCCGGCCGAGGCCGTAAAATAAGTTCTATCTATACATGCGGCCGCTCCGCTCCACCCCACTCCTCCGTAAAGTTTCCTGCGTGTGTGCCTCAAATAAGATTCTGAACACTGGACACCACACTGTAATCCCATTCTGTTACTAATAAAACCGGCACAGAATGTGTTCTCTATAAGAATTCTAATATCCTCTTTCTGTGTGTAACATTTGTCCTTCTTGATTATTTCCGGATTAAATTCTGTAAATTCCCTTTTCCAAAGATTATTAAACGTTTTCGATTACATCACTTCGGGTCATATGAAAATGGTGCGGCAACCTACTTTCGAAAATTGAAGTTGTGGTAATGGCTTGTAATTATAGGAAGAGCACCATTTTAACTAAAAAAGGCCTTATCTTTAATTTTCATTTCGTAGAGAAAGCAGAAGTGCTGCTCTGCTTTACCTTCCACGTTCCGTAATTAAGGGCCTTAAAATTTAAGTGAATGTAGGTCTGAAATAATGCTTTCGGGATGCGTGTGATGGTGTAAAGTATTCTAAGGTTCGTTCAGTATTGCAAAATGACTATACGTAGACGTTATGATACGTCGATATGTTGATTATCCCATAGCAGATACTGTTGGAAAAAGGCGACAGTGAAGTAAATGGAATATTAATAATAAATTCAGTCTCCTGTGATTTGCGCCGTCATTTGCTCCCTGCCTTTGCCACCCCAGTCAGTATGGCGCAGCAGAGGTTACTGGAAGCTTAATACCTTCCTCCTTAATGATCCACAGTGCCTACAATGTATTGCCTCTACATGGGCGTCTTGCGAAAGACAAAAAAATGGCTCTGAGCACTATGGGCCTTAACATTTCAGGTCATCAGTCCCCTAGAACTTAGAACTACTTAAACCTAACTAACTTAAGGACATCATACACATCCACGCCCGAAGCAGGATTCGAACCTGCGACCGTAGCGGTCGCTCGGTTCCAGACTGAAGCGCCTAGAACCGCTCGGCTCCCAACGTCCGGCATCTTGCGAAAGACGCCTCCGGCAGTACACATCCAAGTTCCATTGGTGACTCAAATGTGCCAAACCTGCTATCACAAAGGTCTTCGTGCAATGTGGCAAGGAAGCAATAGCATGGCATCAAGATACCACAAATTTTCACTGCGCCGTCCTCCGTGAGCTCGATGCGCTCCCTCCATCACCTGAAACCCATAGGGAACGACAGCCTACTAAAGCTCGTCTCCTGTCTCTCTGATGTGCACGACTGTATGGTGTCGTGGTGCGTTCCCGACGCCATCCACAATCTATGTCACATCCGACCATCGTCGTCGACGTCGACTTTTCGTCCCCAACATCACTACCTACGGCGGTGTTCACCACGCAACACAGGCGACAGTGGTGTCTGCCTTTGCTGATCATTATCGCCAATTTTATGACGACGAACCGACAGCAACATCAATTCCTGATGATCTCCGTCCTTCCCCTGATCGGACCCTCAACGTAGTTGAGTCAACGTCCATGATATCTGCAATCACCGCAGAAGAGGTGGAAGAAGCGATCAACAAGGGGGCCAAAAACAAATCACCAGGACCGGATGGTCTACCCGTTTAGTTTTATCGTGCGTTCACAGGTTAATGCTTCCTCGCTGGACGGAAATGATTCAGGAACTCTTTACTCCGTTCTTCCCAATTCCACCTGAATTCGTCACTGGCATTCTTCTACCTGTGCCTAAGCCGAAGGGAGGGTCTCATGTCTCTGCATATCGGCCCCTTACATTAATGAATGCAGACTATAAAATCTATACACACCTCTTAGCAGCGTGCATACGCACCAACTTACCTACGATCCTTTCACCGGAGCAGACAGCACGTGGTTGTGGCGCCACCTTATAAACAGCCCTAGGAGAATGCCGTGACCTCATCGCGCTGGCGGCAGATCGTCGCCTTCGTGCAGCACTGGTATCTATCGACTTCACGAGTGCCTTTGATCACGTTTGACACCCATTCCTCCTCATGGTGGCGACACGTATGGCGTTCCCATTACTATTTGTCGATGCCATTCGCCGGTTACTACTTCCCGCGGTCCCGATGGTACAAGCCAATGGGAGGCTTGTAGGACAGTTTCTTATACGCCGCTCTGTGCGTCAAGGATGCCCTATGTATACTTTACTATATGCCATTTCACTTGAGCCCCTTATCACTGGTCTTACCTCTAGACTGCAGGGTCTCACTTTACATGACTGCACCTTTCACTGCAGGGCTTATGCGGACGACCTCCTCTTTCTCACCTGCTCCTCCACGGAACTCAATGACGCCATCCAATGGATCCACCAGTATGGACAACTTTCTGGTAGCATTCTTAATGTCCGTAAATCGACTATGATGCACATTGGGCGCGGCCTCCCTGTTATGGTGCCGACCCCACTCCCAGTCAGTACCACCCTTCGTTACTTGGGTATCGAATTTACGAGCTCCACACACCGTACAGTGGCCCTTGCTTACCGGCGGCTTTTGCAGTCGATTTGGCACCATGTCCGCGGTCAAGTGCACCGTAACTTCAACCAACTCCAACGTGTGTCCTTTGTCAACATGTATGTCGCCCCTAAACTGGTACACTTCGCCCATATTCTCCCAATACCGTTACTCCTTGGCGATCGCATCCAATCAGCCTTCGGATTTTTCGTGTCAGCAGGGACACTTTTATAAGTCCGCTACAACACTCTAACACTGCCTCCCGCAAAAAATGGCCTCGGATCGTCACCGTGCTGTCACGATCCTCTGCACTCCTAGTCCATACTATGTTGCGGCACTGGTGGGGGCCGATCCCGTCCTTAACACGCAGTCTCTTAGATATGCTCCAACCAGCTTCTCTCGATCCACCGATCAATGTGCCACCTATTTCTCCATGTTTGTACCATGTCACAAATTGTTTCACAGAACTCAGCTACGTTCGGGCCGATCTTCCATTCCCCAGACCTCCCCGTGCAAAAGACTATTATCGTTTGTTTATGCTGTCCAACCCTTGCGACCTCATGGTGCTACAGCACCCCGACATTAACTGGCGAACGGTTTGGGGGTGTGTTCACGCACCCTTTTTACCGTCGTCTGTGTCTGAACTCTGGTATTTTTTAGCCTATGGCAAAATAAATGAATAAAATAAAAAGACGAGGAATAAGACAGAATATGTTATATTATGTTGTATTTCTTGTTTTTCTAACTTTTTGTTTAGCTAACAGTCATTTGTATATGTTGAAATGGTACCTTGAACTTTTGCTATGTGTTTATATGCGTACTGTTAGTTTGTACAATAAAGATTATTACATCTAAAAAAAGAGATAAAACGCGACTAGCTAATACGACGTAAAAGAAGGGTAACGTTCTCGCTTCCCGAGCACAGGGTCCCGGGTTCAATTCCCGGCGGGTAAGGGATTTTAACCTGCCCCGAGGCGACTGGGTGTTGTTGTGTCGTCTTCATCATCATCCATCATTCATCTCCATTACGGTCAGCAAGCCACCTCCATTAGGACATTGCCTAGTACGGTGGTGCGGGTCTCCCGCACCGTTTCCCTACGCTCTTTCAACAAGCATGGGACTTCATTTCCAATTTTATTTAGTCAGTTTGCGTGCGTAAATTTAATGCGCATTTTTATCGAAGTATTTTGGATATAATTATTTCAAAATTTCATGTGTAATTAATTGTATGTAGAACTCTCATTCTGTGAAAAAAAGAAAAAAAAAAAGAAAAAAATAGAGCGTCTGCCACGTAAGCAGGAGGTCCCGTGTTCGAGTCCCGGTCGGGGAGACATTTTCAACTGTCCCCGTTGATATTTATCAACGCCTGTCAGCAGTTAAGGGTGGGGATTTCGTTGTAATTTCATTCAATGCAATACTGTCAATTTTAAATGTGCTCATCTTCTGTTAGCTGAAGTAGAAAGAAGGTCTTATTGGCTGACATTAAGAAACTTTTTTATTTGGAAATTTGCGGAAGGTATTCATTCCAAGTTGCAAGTCAAGTCTCCCAAACTGAAGTAAAAATGAAGAAAAAATCAGAGTTTAAGGATGTTTGATGTTAATATTTAATGTCAATCAATAGCATTCAACAACAACAAATTCCATGGTTTAACGTGGATTTTATGCTTAAATAAATAGTTCGTTACTATAAATTAATTCACTAATTTATTTCTCAATAGAAATTGTACCTAATTTTAACATTTTATTTCCTGTTTTCATGTTATCCTGCATACTTCTGTAAATTTTGACTCATAACAGCATATTTCTTGCGTATTATAGAGATTTTTGAGAACTAAAATCCCAATCCTTAGTAATTACCAAAGCTGCATAGATATCTCACTGATACACTTTCTTTTGGGTCATCATCCCTCCTACTGACATAACGAATCCTAGAACCATTTAATCTTTTGCACCAGCCTCTTCATTTCAAAGTGGCATCTACACACATCCTCACATTTTTTCTGTATATGTTCTAATATTTGTATTCCACCACAACGATTGTCTTATTTGCCCACCTGTCTTCCCTCACTCTACAATCTGCTATAGAAACATTACAGTTACTCCTTGATGTGAGACAGGTGTCCTGTCCCTTCTTATAGTTCGTGTTGTCCCTTTGTTACTTTCCTCGCTGATTGTGCGGGGAGCCTCTTAATTTCAAACTGCAAGCTGCAAAGAAAATGACAGTGTGAAATGCAGTTTAACATACGAAGGAAGTGTGTATCGATATTTGCAACACTGAAATGAAATGGGTAGAACATTTTCGAGGTAGCTGTATTACTATACGGCCGAAGCGATTACTAATTGTACATACTAGTCGCAGATTGTCTATCTAACAACTGCCATGGACAATAATAGTTTAATTTTCAAAGGAGGTATTCTCAAAAGAGGTAAACTATTACGTTAAAAGATTAACTCATGCATTGAAGTTTCTCATAATCTTCTCAAGAAGATGTGTAACATTGCGTCAAAGGTTTAATTCAGTAACTTCTGTATTGAAGTTAGCAACTGTGTAAATATGATGAGGCAGCGTGATTCATGGCGCGCAGAATACCGAGATAAAATCCATCCGGTATTTGAGAATAAGTGCACTTAGCGACTACCAACAAACTTTACACAAAATTCCTAATCTCTTGGAAACTTTTTCTCAATGACAGTGCTCTTCCACCAAAATAATAAAAAGAACAAAAATTATTGAAATGACAATTAAATGGACACCCTATCTGCAAACAGGCGTTGATGTACTTCATTGAGGACTTGATGAAAATCTGTACCCTAAAGGTGACTTGAACCCGGGATCTCCTGCTTACATGACAAAAGCTCTATGCATCTGAGCCACCGAGGGCACAGACGACATTGCGCCTGCAGGGACTTATCCCGTGCACGCTCCCCGTGAGACCCACATTCCCAAGATGTCCATACCACTACATTCGTAGAGCGCCTAATAGATGTTTGCCCATCATACTCATTACTCGTGGAAGATTCATCTACCAAGTCCCGTACGAGTTTGGGGGGCGTGCAAGGGATTGGGGACATTTTCATCATGTCCCCAATGAAGTACATCAACGCCTGTTTGCAGATATGGTGTCCATTTAATTATCATTTCACTTCTAGCAAAGCTGCGTGGTCATCAACGGTAACTGTTCTTTCGGTAACATATACTACCGTCATATATAGTTAAAATATGGCTTCCCGGCCATTGACCTTCTTGTGTGCGAATGCACACGATATGCCCAAACTCGTACGGGACTTGGTAGATTAATCTGCCACGAGTAATGAGTAGGATGGGCAAACATCTATTAGGCGCTCTACGAATGTAGTGGTGTGGACATGTTGGGAATGTGGGCCTCACGGGGAGCGTGCAATGGATAAGTCCCTGCAGGCGCAATATCCTCTGTGCCCTCGGTGGTTCAGATGGAGAGAGCGTCTGCATGTAAGCAGGAGATCCCGGCTTCGAGTCCACTTTGGGGTACACATTTTCATCATGTCCTCAATGAAGTACATCAACGCCTGTTTGCATGTAGGGTGTCCATTTGATTATCATTTCAATTCTAGCAAAGCTGCATGGTCATCAACGGTAACAGTTCTTTCGGTAACAGATACTACCATCAAATACAGATAAAAAAATTATTGCTTACTACGTTTTTGCTGTTCATGCAGTAAAACCTCAGGATCGGACATGACGCTTCAATTCATCACTTCTCACAACGATATTGCTGACTGCGTTCCCATATACCACTGAATGTACCTGCAAAATTATATGATTTTACGACACACGCTTTAGAAGATATGACGTCATAAACATTGAGATGTGTCTAAAGAAAAACGGAGCGTAAATTACGCAGTCTTCATTTATCCAGTGTTGGATAATGAGAGTACGTAGCGACGACTAACAAATTTAATTTCAAAGTTTTTATGAAATTTTTCTCTTTTACAGCCCGACAAAGTAATAAAAGGAAAAATGTTTACGGCTGTCTTCTACATGGGATTTTTGAAATAATCGTGGGGGTCGGTTGGCGGCTACTGGTTATGTATTACGGAAACAGCACTCATTCTCCAAGAAATAAATTTATTGCAGTACTGTGTCGAGGTCGTTAGAGAAGTAATAGTCCACATTTGCGGTAAACACAATGAACGAGAGACACCGTCATCATACTGAGAGACAAACTTCCGTCTGTGTTTGTAGAAATGAGCTCAGGTAACGAAGGAAAACCGAAATGTGGACATTTGGGCTCCAATCCAACATCGTTCACCAATGCGTCCCCTCCATCAGATCAGGGAGAGACATACAGGATGGGCAAAATAAAACTCATCCAGAAAATATTTCATTCCCCCTAAGACAGGCAACATAACTCACATGAAACCCCCTTGGAGTGCGGGATGTAAGTTGGGCTTTCTATACAGAGGGGCCGGAAATATTTTCTGAGCGAGTTTAACATTCTGATGAGTAAGGTCGTGGTCTGGTTAATCAATAGAAAAATATATTTGACAACAAACTAAAAGATATAAATACATCATATACGAACAAAAGAAAAATGCATTTCCAGCTCCAACAATTGCTTGGCATCTCCGAAGCGTGCTTAAAACCAAGTTTCCCGCGTATTCGCATGGAAGAGACACCCCCAGAAGCGTCAAATTTGCGTTGACACCTGTTTAAAAGTGAAGACCTTTTCTCCTCGCAACTTACTTCTGATGTAGAATCATGTTGTTGTTGTTGTGGTCCTCAGTCCTGAGACTGGTTTCATGCAGCTCTCCATGCTACTCTATCCTGTGCAAGGTTCTTCATCTCCCAGTACCTACTGCAACCTACATCCTTCTGAATCTGCTTAGTGTATTCATCTCTTGGCCTCCCTCTACGATTTTTACCCTCCACGCTGCCCTCCAATACTAAATTGGTGATCCCTTGATGCCTCATAACACGTCCTACCAACCGATCCCTTCTTCTGGTCAAGTTGTCCCACAAACTTCTCTTCTCCCAATCCTATTCAATACTTCCTCATTAGTTATGTGATCTACCCATGTAATCTTCAGCATTCTTCTGTAGCACCACATTTCGAAAGCTTCTATTCTCTTCTTGTCCAAACTATTTATCGTCCATGTTTCACTTCCATACATCGCTACACTCCATACAAATTCTTTCAGAAAAGACTTCCTGACACTTAAATCTATATTCGATGTTAACAAATTTCTCTTCTTCAGAAACGCTTTCCTTCCCATTGCCAGTCTATATTTTATATCTTCTCCACTTCGACCATCATCAGTTATTTTGCTCCCCAAATAGCAAAACTCCTTTACTACCTTAAGTGTCTCATTTCCCAATCTAATTCCCTCAGCATCACCCGACTTAATTCGACTACATTCCATTATCCTCGTTTTGCTTTTACTGATGTTCATCCTATGTCCTCCTTACAAGACACTGTCCATTCCGTTCAACTGCTCTTCCAAGTCCTTTACTGTCTCTGACAGAATTACAATGTCATCGGCGAACCTCAAAGTTTTTATTTCTTCTACGTGGATTTTAATACCCACTCCCAATTTTTCTTTTGTTTCCTTTACTGCTTGCTCAATATACAGATTGAATAACATCGGGGAGAGGCTACAACCCTGTCTTACTCCCTTCCCAACCACTGCTTCCCTTTCGTGTCCCTCGACTCTTATAACTGCTATCTGGTTTCTGTACAAAATGTAAATAGCCTTTCGCTCCCTGTATTTTACCCCTGCCAACTTTATAATTTGAAAGAGAGTGTTCCAGTCAACATTGTCAAAAGCTTTCTCTAAGTCTACAAATGCTAGAAACGTAGGTTTGCCTTTCCTTAATCTTTCTTCTATGATAAGTCGTAAGGCCAGTTTTGCCTCACGTGTTCCAGTATTTCTACGAAATCAAAACTGATCTTCCTCGAGGTCGGCTTCTACCAGTTTTTCCATTCGTCTGTAAAGAATTCGTGTCAGTATTTTGCAGCTGTGGCTTATTAAACTGATAGTTGGGTAATTTTCACATATGTCAACACCTGCTTTCTTTGGGATTGGAATTATTATATTCTTCTTGAAGTCTGAGGGTATTTCGCCTGTTTCATACATCTTCCTCACCAGATGGTAGAGTTTTGTCAGGACTGGCTCTCTCAAGGCCGTCAGTAGTTCCAATGGAATCTTGTCTACTCCGGGGGCCTTGTTTCGACTCAGGTCTTTCAGTGCTCTGTCAAACTCTTCACGCAGTATCGTATCTCCCATTTCATCTTCATCTACATCCTCTTCCATTTCCATAATATTGTCCTCATCGCCCTTGTATAAACCCTCTATATACTCCTTCCACCTTTCTGCTTTCCCTTCTTTGCTTAGAACTGGGTATCCATCTGAGCTCTTGATGTTCATACAAGTGGTTCTCTTGTCTCCAAAGGTCTCTTTAATTTTCCTGTAGGCAGTATCTATCTTACCCCTAGTGAGATAAGCCTCTACATCCTTACATTTGTCCTCTAGCCATCCCTGCTTAGCCATTTTGGACTTCCTGTCGACCTCATTTTTGAGACGTTTGTATTCCTTTTTGCCTGCTTCATTTATTGCATTTTTATATTTTCTCCTTTCATCAATTAAATTCAATATTTCTTCTGTTACCCAAGGATTTCTACTAGCCCTCGTCTTTTTACCTACTTGATCCTCTGCTGCCTTCACTACTTCATCCCTCAAAGCAACCCATTCTTCTTCTACTGTATTTCTTTCCCCCATTCCTGTCAATTGTTCCCTTATGCTCTCCCTGAAACTCTGAACAACCTCTGGTTCGTTCAGTTTATCCAGGTCCCATCTCCTTCAATTCCCACCTTTTTGCAGTTTCTTCAGTTTTAATCTACAGGTCATAACCAATAGATTGTGGTCAGAGTCCACATCTGCCCCTGGAAATGTCTTACAATTTAAAACCTGGTTCCTAAATCTCTGTCTTACCATTATATAATCTATCTGATACCTTTTAGTATCTCCAGGATTCTCCCATGTATACAACCTTCTTTCATGATTCTTAAACCAAGTGTTAGTTATGATTAAGTTGTGCTCTGTGCAAAATTCTACCAGGCGGCTTCCTCTTTCATTTCTTAGCCCCAATCCATATCCACCTACTACGTTTCCTTCTCTCCCTTTTCCTACACTCGAATTCCAGTCACCCATGACTATTAAATTTTGGTCTCCCTTCACTATCTGAATAATTTCTTTTATTTCATCATACATTTCTTCAATTTCTTCTTCATCTGCAGAGCTAGTTGGCATATAAACTTGTACTACTGTAGTAGGTGTGGGCTTCGTATGTATCTTGGCCACAATAATGCGTTCACTACGCTGTTTGTAGTAGCTTACCCGCATTCCTATTTTCCTATTCATTATTAAACCTACTCCCACATTACCCCTATTCTATTTTGTGTTTATAACCCTGTAGTCACCTGACCAGAAGTCTTGTTCCTCCTGCCACCGAACTTCACTAATTCCCACTATATCTAACTTTAACCTATCCATTTCCCTTTTTAAATTTTCTAACCTACCTGCCCGATTAAGGGATCTGACATTCCACGCTCCGATCCGTAGAACGCCAGTTTTCTTTCTCCTGATAACGACATCCTCTTGAGTAGTCCCCGCCCGGAGATCCGAATGGGGGACTATTTTACCTCCGGAATATTTTACCCAAGAGGACGCCATCATCATTTAATCATACAGTAAAGCTGCATGCCCTCGGGAAAAATTGCAGCCGTAGTTTCCCCTTGCTTTCAGCCGTTTGCAGTACCAGCACAGCAAGGCCGTTTTGGTTATTGTTACAAGGCCAGATCAGTCAATCATCCAGACTGTTGCCCTTGCAACTACTGAAAAGGCTGCTGCCTCTCTTCAGGAACCATATGTTTGTGTGGCCTCTCAACAGATACCCCTCCGTTGTGGTTGTACCTACGGTAGGGCTATCTGTATCGCTGAGGCACGCAAGCCTCCCCACCAACGGCAAGGTCCATGGTTCATGGGGGGGGGGGGGGGGGGGTGTAGAATCATATATTTCCAAAACGGTTAGCTTTAGGTGACTGTGAGTGCCAATCTTGTACTAGCACACCTTTCTCCTTTTTCCAGTCGCTGCAAAACCTGCTGCGGTGCCTCGGATCATTGTCGTCCTGTAGTATCCAACCTTCACTTCTGTCGATGACCCAACGTTTGGCAGTGAGCATCAAACATGGTTGACAAACGCGAGGCGTAAGCTGTACTCATGTCCTTATTGTGTATCTCAGTGAAAAATTCATAATAAATGCATGCTTTATGGACACTGCATGAAGGATAAGGTCCCTCTGTTGGGATGTGAAAGAACTAAGGCGACATCTTTTATTACACTACTGGCCATTAAAACTGCTACACCAAGAAGAAATGCAGATGATAGACGGGGATTCATTGGACTAATATATTGTACTAGAACTGACATGTGATTACATTTTGCCGGCCGGTGTGGCCGTGCGGTTCTAGGCGCTTCAGTCTGGAACCGCGTGATAGCTCCGGTCGCAGCTTCGAATCCTGCCTCGGGTATGGATGTGTGTGATGTCCTTAGGTTAGTTAGGTTTAATTAGTTCCAAGTTTTAGGGGACTGATGACCTCAGAAGTTAAGTCGCATAGTGCTTAGAGCCATTTGACCGATTTTTTTATTACATTTTCACGCAATTCGGGCGCATAGATCCTGAGAAATCAGTACCCAGAAGAACCAGCTCTGGCCGTAATAAAGGCTTTCATACGCCTGGGCATTCAGTCAAACAGAGCTTGGATGGCGTGTACAGGTACAGCTGCCCATGCAGCTTCAACACGATACCACAGTTCATCAAGAGTAGTGACTGGCGTATTGTGACGAGCCAGTCGGTCGGCCACCATTGACCAGACGTTTTCAATTGGTGAGAGACCTGGAGAATGTGCTGGCCAGGGCAGCAGTCGAACATTTTCTGTATCCGGAAAAGCCCGTACAGGACCTGCAACATGCGGGCATGCATTATCCTGCTGCAATGTAGGGATCGAATGTAGGGTAGAGCCACAGGTCGTAAAACATCTCAAATCTAACGTCTACTGTTCAAAGTGCCGTCAGTACGAACAATAGGTGACCGAGACGTGTAACCAATGCCAACCCTTACCATCACGCAGGGTGATACGCCAGTATGTCGATAGCGAATACACGCTTCCATCGTCCGTTCACCGCGATGTCGCCAAACACGGATGCGACCAGAACCAGGATTCATCCGACAAAATTACGTTTAGCCATTAGCGCACCCAGGTTCCTCGTTGAGTATACCATCGCAGGCGCTCCTGTGTGTGATGCAGCGTCAAGGGTAACCGCAGCCATGGTCTCCGAGCTGATAGTCCGTGCTGCTGCAAACGTCGTCGAACTGTTAGTGCAGATGGTTCTTGTCTTGCAAACGTCCCCATCTGTTGACTCAGGGATCGAGACGTGGCTGCACGATCCGTTACAGCCATGCGGATAAGATGAATGTCATCTCGACTGCTAGTGATACGAGGCCGTTGGGATCCAGCACGGCGTTCCGTATTACCCTCCTGAGCCCACCGATTTAATATTCTGCTAACAGTCATTGGATCGCGACTAACACGAGCAGCATTGTCGCGATACGATAATCCGCAACCGCGATAGGCTACAATCCGACCTTTATCAAAGTCGGAAACGTGATGTTACGCATTTATCCTCCTTACGCGAGGCATCACGACAACGTTCCACCAGGCAACGCCGGTCAACTGCAGTTTGTGTATGAGAAATGGGTTGGAAACTTTCCTCATGTCGGCACGTTGTAGGTGTCGCCACCGGCGCCAACCTTGTGTGAATGCTGTGAAAAGCTAATCATTTGCCTATCACAGCATCTTCTTCCTGTCGGTTAAATTTCGCGTCTGTAGCACGTCATCTTCGTGGTGTAGCAATTTTAATGGCCAGTAGTGTATGTGTGCGTAGTGCCGATTACGCTCTTACTTAAGAGACTGTATTTTGACACCCTGTAGAACCGATATTGGACTGTTAGGTGCTAACAGAGTCACCAGACATATTTAAGATTTACAGAACCTGTCGAAAATAAAGTTAATGTGGTGTAATGTCGCCATCGTCCATACTTGTGTAAAAAATTTCTTCATACGATGTTGCGCCCTTCCATTCTTACGGGATTCCAACAGCAATGGAAAATTGGCCACGTTCATATTTTCAAGAGATGTGTTAATGGAACCTGTAAGGTGACTTAATTTAACTGGAATTTTGTGTTTCCTACATATTTTAGTGGGTTCTCTGCAGATGCTATAGAGCTCGTTTCTGGATGACAGGCAATTTAGTCTGACTGCGGTGTGACAAGAGCAGACGACCAGCGGTGACGTCCGTGTCCTCTGAGTTCTGCCGGTGCTCATATTCGCTGCGGCGCCTGTGGCGGACGTCTGCGTAATTTCTGATCGCCATCTACGGCTCGCAGAGTGCTGCACGAGAGTGCTGGCGAAACTAGAGGCAGGCAGGCAGGCAGGCAACGTAAACAGAATACGTAATGACTCCGGCGCAGAGTTCGCTGGCGCTACAGCCTCCAATTTAAACTTGCGCGTACCCGGCGCGCTTGTCGATTGAGAAAGAGACCGGCGAATCACCTTGTCTGTTCCATGAGAACTGACGTCTCACCCTAAGCACACATTACTTCCTGTATGTCTTTCTTATAGGAGCGTATTATTTTTTTTTTAATTTTATTCGCTTTCGGGATTTACCCATACGGCCATGTCAACAGTGGAATGTCATTTACGACGATACGATACGATACGATAACACAACACCCAGTCCTCCAGCAGAGAGAATCTCTGAACCGGCCTGGAATCCGACTAGGGCTCCTTCGATCAGTAATCCGCCAAGCCGATTGCTTGGTTGGTTGGTTGTTTGGGGAAGGAGACCAGACAGCGTGGTCATCGGTCTCATCGGATTAGGGAAGGATGGGGAAGGAAGTCGGCCGTGCCCTTTCAGAGGAACCATCCCGGCATTTGCCTGGAGTGATTTAGGGAAATCACGGAAAACCTAAATCAGGATGGCCGGACGCCGCCAAGCCGACTATGCAGCTGCTGAGGCGGACTATAAGAAGGTGGGAGCAACTCACAAAAAGTTGTGGATTTTATTTCTCAGGGGAAGGTTGAAAACAATACGCTACCAAGAGTAGAGCTCAATGCGAAACATCTTCAGCGTTTGTAATTACATTTTACTAGCGACCGATCTGGTTGCACACGAGTAACAACAGATAACTATGAGTAGACGAATTCTTTGGCGAAGCGGTAATAAATTATAGACACAAACCCTCCCCGTGAATGCCGGCCGGAGTGGCCGAGCTGTTCTAGACGCTACAGTCTGGAACCGCGCGAACGCTACGGTCGCAGGTCCGAGTCCTGCCTCGGGCATGGATGTGTGTGATGTCCTTAGGTTAGTTAGGTTTAAGTAGTCATAAGTCCCATAGTGCTCAGAGTCATTTGAACCTCCCCGTGAATCAGTCTATCTATTAGCAAAAACCGCGTCGAAATTCTTACAGTAGTTTCTGAGATTAGCCTTCCTATTAATATGTATACATTGTCAGTCAGCACAAACATGGTGATGAAGTTACTGCTTTACGACTTGTTAAAAAATCAGTTTTAAGTGTTTTCATATTCTGTGTGAAAATATGACAAATTAAAACAAAATTGGTGAGAACGGGTGAGAAATAAAGATATCAGCCGATCGTTCACCTATTGCCTAGAATAAAGATAGTGGAATGTAGGTGCAAGTAGACATTTCACCTCCAAAAACGATGTACGCTTACGAAGCTCGATGTATGGGTGTCAGCGAAGAGACTCCACAGAATGTGAAATGAAACTAAAATTGAATAAAACGAAATTGGGGAGACAGATTGCGGAAGGGTCACTCTTGTACTGACTACATGGTGTAACCAAATACTTTATGTATAACGGTTCAGTAGTAGCAGCTATCGAAAATCAGAACCTGTACCACCGTAGAGGATTCCACTTGCGGTCACAGAATGATATACACGTTAACATGTTCTTTAAAACTTAATTCCATACATCTTAAGCCAAGAAGGAAATTGCAACCACCTAATAATTCTAATCCCCCACGTATCTATTTTCTGGGCTATGGTAGCTCAGTGCCAGTCTCTCCCCAGATGCCCCCAGCAGCTTCAACGCACTGGGTGGCTTTCACAGAAACCACTCACATCCGCCTCACTCCAAGAGCTGACAGATTCTCAGTTTCTCTTACTCCCCGAACAACCACCAAAGGCATATCTTTCATTCGCCGTTCGGCGTCGGCAGAAACCCACAGCCATCACTGGCAGTTGGTTGGAGCAAACTTTTCGCTCACTGTGTCGAGCATATTCAATCACAGGTATGATTAACGTTAGAGCACTTGCACGCGAAAGTCAAAGATTCCGAGTTCTAGTGTCGATCCAGCATACATTTTTAATCTGCCAGGAAGTTGCATACCTGTATTATTCGTGCATTTCAAGGTAAATCTCTGGTGGCACTAGGTTAATGGTCACACTTTATCTATGAAAGCAACTTTAGTACGAAGACGCTGTTGTGATTATCATCCCGAAGATGTTTGACGCAGATCTCCGCGCAATTCTAAAACATCTTCACCTTTGCTTAGTTAACTGCAGCCTAAATACTCTTGAACCTGCTTAACGTAGTCAAGCTTTGGGCTCCCTCTACAGCTTTTATCCTCTCACGTGCCATAAATTCTTTATCTCTCCCATTCCGTTTAGCACTCCGATCTACTCATATAATCTTCAGCATTCTTCTTTAATACCACATTTTACAACCTTTTCTTCTGTTTTTACTTGTATTGTTTATCGTCGACTTTTCATTTCTGGCTCTGAGCACTATGGGACTCAACTGCTGTGGTCATAAGTCCCCTAGAACTTAGAACTACTTAAACCTAACTAACCTAAGGACAGCACACAACACCCAGCCATCACGAGGTAGAGAAAATCCCTGACCCCGCCGGGAATCGAACCCGGGAACCCGGGCGTGGGAAGCGAGAACGCTACCGCACGACCACGAGATGCGGGCTTTTTTCATTTCTGTGTAAGTATCACTTCACTTAAATACTTTCAGGGTAGACTCCCTATCCCCTACATGTACAGCAGGTTTTAACACGTCACTTTTCTCAGTAGAACGTTTCTTGTTTTTGCCGGCCGGTGTGGCCAAGCGGTTCTAGGCGCTAAAGTCTGGAACCCTGCGACCGCTACGGTTTCATTCGAATCCCGCCTCGGGCATGGATGTGTGTGATGTCCTTAGGTTAGTTAGGTTTATGTAGTTCTAAGTTCTGGGGGACTGATGACCTCAGAAGTTAAGTGCCATAGTGCTCAGAGCCATTTGAACTATTTTGAATCTGAAATCAAACTTTATACAAGATGGGCTAGCGATTTGAATAGTAGCCCAGCACATGTGATGTTCGGAAATTATCATCCGAATTGAGACTGCTCACCGTTTCATGCAGATGGTGCTGATAAAAGCTGCATTCTCTCCATAAAAAATATTGTGATCTGTAAGATTTTCGGATATGTCTGAGCCTGTGTCGTTTCATGCTGCTGACAGATTGTTTTCGTCAGGAACGTATGAATAAATGGAGCCAACTTCCTAGTCTTCAGAAAACATCTCCTCTACTGCCTGCATAATTCGTCTGTTTCTGTTAGAAACATTTGCAGGTAGTTTTACAACCACTGCATTTTTTAAAAAGACGGCCTCAGTTAGGAACCAACATGTGCTACGACTCCCTAGCTGAATGCAACTATTGAAAACAATTGTAAAAAGAGAGGCTACCATCTTCACCCATGACCTTCACTACACAACAACTCTCGTAGCCGGCTATTACCAAGGGCGACTTTTAGCGCTTCTAAAGGGTCAAAAGTCAACCAGAACTTATATACTGTGCTAGAACCCAGAGACCGGTAATTTCTAAATTACAGCTGGAAGCAATGTGTTCATTCACTTTCATTACTAAACCCAGACAGTTTAAATTTTAATATAAGTAAACTTTGCAATGAAAGAAATATCTACAATTTTTAATTAAACTTTACAATCAATAAAGAAACGCCAAATATCTAAAACTAAAGAAATACGAAATATTTGAAACTTTCAAAAGTTTCATAAATTTTAAAAATCCCTTAGGTAAAACTTGACGATAAATTTAAAAAGTAAACAAGATATCCAAAATATATAAAGAAATTTAAATAAAGAAAAAAAGCAATGAAATAGCAAGTAATTCAATCCCTTTAACACTAAGTTGAAACCGGGCAACTTGTTTCTAAAAAGAAATCCTCTTTGCCTGGCGGCATTTAGATTGGACGTCCGCTAATATCACTTATACATGCCACCTCTATGGCTTCCAGTTAGGCCTTACAGCAACAGAATTTCAGCACATGGTAACAACTCCTGCAACACAACAACTGCTAAGCTTTTACAATAATCAGGTAACCCGTATGAAATATTATTAATCTTGAAACTAAAAGGACTTAGCGTAATTATCGGATTCGCAGCAAGGAATTTAAGAGCAGAGGGGACTAGATGGGTTAATTAACAAAATCGACCAGCAAATTAAAATATAGATAAGGAACACCTAATTCACTTGGCGCAGCACACACTTTAAATTTAAGGGAGGTCTTTCTTTCGCGTTTCTACGTTAACACTGAAACAAAAACTATTTCAGATAACCAGGACGGCGAATTTCACATCGCTTTACATTAACGTGTATATTTAGAGCAGGGCAGAGCTTCATTTTTTGTTTTGAAGAACGAGTCTCCCGAATGGTTTGCTATGACCTGCCACGAATTCCTCTCCTGTGCCAACCTTTTCATCTCAGAGTAGCAATCGAAGCCTACCCCTCAATTATTTGTTGGATGTATTCCAATCACTGTCTTCCTCTACTGTAGTGCATCCCAGCAATATAACTCTGACTGCGTCCTTCATCGCTGTTGCTGTAATTCCATTCCTATATAATTAGTTAAGCTTAAATGTCCATCGAAAGTTGCCTGTGTTCCACACACTATCGGCAATAGCTTGTTCCACAAGCTATATTTGTAGCGGTTGGCAACAAAGAACACCTGCATTTGCCGAAACCACGAGCCATACTCGGAAGCAACACGTGCCAATAGGAGATGCTGAGACACTGTGTACTTCGTTCAGCCAGTCAGTACCCAACGTACGACCACCAGTCCACACAGGACACAACACGTGGTCCACGGTATAAGGCTAGTTGCCGGTGGCTCCACTAGGAAGTACCCGTTCTCTCTCTCTCTCTCTCTCTCTCTCTCTCTCTCTCTCTTTCTCTCTCCTCAGTGCCACCACTCTCGGCCTTTTAGAACTAGCAATCGGAGGTTGAATTTAAGAGCAATTCAGCCCGAGAGATATAACCAAGATAACGTCTGATGCAGGGTCGATCGTGCCAAGGATCAAATTCCTGTCTGTTTGAAACCAATAGACGTTGACAAGGCTCCTGACTCTAGTCGCTGTCGGTTAGGACCATTTTTCGACCACAATCCTTAACCCGTTTTAGATGACGCCGTTCCATGAAGACACAATGTACACTGAAGACTCAAAGAAATTGGTAGACATGCATAATATCGTGTAGGGCCCCCGCGAGCGCGCAGAAGCGCCGCAACACGACGTGGCATGGACTCGACTAATGTCTGAAGTAATGCTGGAGGGAACCGACACAACGAATCCTGCACGGCTGTCCTTAAATCTGTAGGAGTACGAGAGGGTAGGCATATCTTCTGAACAGCACGGTGCAAGGCATCCCAGATGTGGTCATGTCTGGGGAGTTTGGTGGGCAGCGGAAGTGTTTAAACTCAGAAGAGTGTTTTTAGAGGCACACTGTTGCAATTATGGACGTGTAGGGTGTTGTATTGTACTGCTGGAATTGCTCAGGTCTTTCAGAATGCACAATATACATGAATGGATGCAGATGCACAGACAGCATGCTTACGTTCGTGTCACCTGTCAGAGTCGTATCTAGACGAATCAGGGGTCCCATAACACTCCAACTGCACATGCCACACACCAATTTGAAACGGGACTCGTCTGACCAGGCAACATGTTTCCAGTCATCAGCAGTCCAATGGCAGTGTTAATGGGTCCAGGCGAGGCGCAAAGCTTTGTCTCACGCAGTCATCGAGGGTACACGAGTGGCCCTTCGGTTCCGAGAGCCCATATCGATGACGTTTCGTTGAATGGTTCGCATGCTGACATTTGTTGACGGCCCATCATTGAAATCTGCAGCAATTTGCGGAAGGGTTACATTTCTGTCACGGTGAATGATGCTCTTCAGTCGTCGTTGGTCCCGCTCTTGCAGGTCCTTTTTCTGGCCGCAACGATGTCGGAGATTTGATGTTTTACCGGACTCCTGCTATTCACGGTACATCTGTGAAGTGGTCGTACAGGAAAATCCCCATTTCATCACTATGTGGGAGATGCTGTGTCCCATCGCACGTGCGCCAGCTGCAGCACCACGTTCAAACTCACTTAAATCTTGATAACCTGCCATTGCAGCAGCAGTAATCGATCTAAGAACTGCGCCAGACACTTGTTGCCTTATATAGGCGTTGTCGACCGCAGTGCCGTCTTCTGCCTGTTAACATATCTCTTTATCTGAATACGCATGCCTATACCAGTATCATTGGCGCTTCAGTGTATAACCCGCATTCTTGCACCAAAAAAAAAAAAAAAAAAAAAAAAAAAAAAAAGATCACACAACTTCATTTGCAGTGTAGTAAAGGGCACATCCCAACAAGGTAACTTTTTTTTCTGTCATGTTCCACGTTTGCACATCTCTCTATGTTATTGCGCTAATTCTGTGCAACCGGCAGACCACTTGTTGCCATCAGCAATTGAGGATCGCACGACAGTCTCGTTCTAAACCATCCAAAATGGGTCAAGGCAACCACTGAGCTCATCCCTCCTTTGAGTTTACATAGTAGACATTAATGACCGCATGTATACAACAGCTGCATTGTAGCGGTTTATACAGACTATAATTACCGCTCGATGGAATGAGACTGATTCCAACAATGTGTCATCGTGATCCTCGTAAAGCCAGTGAGGTGAGCGGCGGAGACAAGGGAAGGAGAACGAGTCACAGGGAGACATGCAGAAACAGATGTAAACGACTCTACTCCTGGGTACGCACTTGACAATTAGCTTCCCACAATTAGCTGGCTTACCTTTCCCCGTTATTAAATCCGTCCCCACTTTACGCACTCTACGGCACACGGGCGCACGGCTGTGCGGGGTTCCAGTGGTCGTTAAGCCCCGTCATTACAACGGCGCGTCGACAAAAACGCGAGGATGCGCGCGTGGCGGTCTGAATAGAGCGGCGTGTAGCATCCCGGGGTGGTCTTTTATGGCGCCGCGCTCTCACCCGCCTCTGTTGTCGACCCTGGAGGGTTGTTCCGCAGCGCTTCATTGCGGCTGTCCGCGCCTGTTCCTCTTCCTCGGTTAGTTCGCTCCGTCATTTAAAGAGCTCCGCCGTGAACTGACAAAGCGTTTAGATCGCACCGGCCGTCCCGCGCTCCGGTTCTTTGGTATCTGAATGGGATGCGAAATAATTCATTGTGGCACTCCGGAAGAACGCTGTTACCTATGCGGTAAAACAAAAGGAACAATGGAATTGGACGTGCTCAGAGCCCGAATGCTCACGTCGGAAACGGGGACTGCTTGTAGAATAAGAGTGGACTGCACCTTTAATTCGATCCTTTGGTTAATTCAAGAGAGGGCTTCCTGACCGATTAATGTCGCCGCTAATTTCCGTCTGGCAGCACTTCCTTCTCTCGCAGAGGCAGACAACTGAAGGTGGCAGCTAATTAAATAGTTCCGGATGAGGCTTTAGTGATCACTTTCCTCTTTTTGTCCATTTTTACATTGAATCCCACTTCTGGTGCCGTAACCTCCTGAGTCCTTAACGCTTTCGTGGGCAAATTGAGCAGTTTTTTCAAATGAATGGAGAGCAGCTAGTAGTTAACAGATAGGTCTATTTATCATACAGAATATCAAATTTGCTCCAACTGTGAAAGTGAGGTCACATAACAAGGTGGGAAGTATTCTTCCCACTGCCGTTCCTTGGAGTTAAATGACAAAAACAATTTTTCCAATATATATCATATTTATTTGATAAATTTACTTCTCTTGTTACAATGATTGTTCACAATTACTTGCCATGAAATTTTCTGACAATATGTACAAACACAGCGAGTGTTCTTTTCCGCAGATTTGGTACTACAATGACGGCACGTCCAGTAGGTTTCTCCTAAAATGGGTTGATGCTCCTCTACAGCCACATGACGAAAATCTTCAGGTACTTTACCCCTTTTTGCCAGAAAGACAAGTTTTCGTCCACACCTTTTTTGGGATGAGAAGCCAGCGATCAATTGACTGGCTAGATGGAACCTGTGTGTGAGCCGATCATGCTGTCCACTTTCTCTTTTACTTATTTTGCACAGGATAAAACTGTCCACTGCAGCAACGTCCACCAGGAAACAAAATATTCTGTGCCACCATTTTACAGAACGTCTGCCAATAGCATACCTTTCTTGTAATTGATCAAACTTATCGACATCGCCCGTTATTTTGTTGTATTTTGTCACAACTTCAGGTCAAGAAATCTCTGCACTAGTACCATCCTTGTTTTTCCTTTTCACTGTGGCTGTTTCTCATGGGTCATGAATTGAGGACAGGAAAGTGACTGGACGGTTTTCCATCCATTTTACTGTAGAAATGACTCCTTTTGTTTCAACCTGGAATTCTCCTCGTTCCAGTTTTACGTTTTCCTTCATAAATTTGGGTAAATCAAAAGTATTTACCTTATACTACAGCTTTGAGGAAAAAAATCACAAAAGTCACGCAAACAGCACTGAAAGGCTCCTCTACAGAGCAAAACTCAGCTATACAATGCCTCTGCGCCAAGGTATAGGAAAAACGGCGGGAACTTCCGATTGGATGTAGTACCCTATACTGTTCACTAGGTGTTAGCACCGAACAGAGGTGGGAACTGTGAATCCCACGGGACAAGGAGTGAGTTCATTGTAGTGGGAAGCATGTTTCCCGCGGCTCACGAAACTGTTAAGAAGTGCATGCTCTATATCCCTCTTCACTTTTTTGAAGCTCACGAAATTCGGACAAGCACTCTGTGCTCGACTGCAGCGTATGTTTTACTCTAAGTGCTTTCTTTGTATCTCGTTTCTGTTTCTACAAGCTCCGAGTAGCTTCCATCATCTTTTTGAAGAAAGCTGTTTACCGTAGTGTCAGCACGTCTTCGAGATATCAAGATAACTTTCTGTTTATTTATAGTAATTTTTAACTAGAATGTCTAAATGTGTTGCAATAAAAAATGTTCAAATGTGTGTTAAATCTTATGGGACTTAACTGATAAGGTCATCAGTCCCTAAGCTTACACACTACTTAACCTAAATTGTCCTAAGGACAAACACACACACCCATGCCCGAGGGAGGACTCGAACCTCCGTCGGGACCAGCCGCACAGTCCGTGACTGCAGCGCCTAGACCTCTCGACTAATCCCGCGCGGCTGTGTTGTAATATGACAATGTACCCAACATTGTGGAATAAGTGATTATTTTTCACAATGATGCGCAGTACCAAGGGATCTTTATTTGTATGTAGCGCTGTTAAAGCTAATAACATTCTTATAAAAACAATTCTAGTATACTCAGCTAAAAAAATTAAAGTAAAACCACCTGCACCATATTCAATATTAAACTCTGAAACTAACTCAGATTCACCTTCGGCAAAGTCAAAAGGAGTACGGTTAGTTTCGGCTAAACAAGAAGCAAAACAAGCTAAAGCTAAAGGAAAAGAAATAATAACAAATCATCAATAAAGCTGATAATTTATAAAATCAAACATGTTAAAACTACCAATTAAAATAATTACAGATAATAAAATTAAAGTCAAACTAACTTCATATGAAATTGTTTGCGCAACAGAACGAAGAGAACCTAATAAAGAATAATTTGAATTAGAAGATCAGCCAGCAATTATAACGGTATAAACACCTAATCTATTGCAACATAAAAAAACAAAAACCCATAAGAAAAAGAACATATATAACTTAAGTGAGGGAAAATTACTCAAACAGCCAAAGAAATTATTAAATTTATGCTTTGACATTCACAATACAGAATGAAAAGCAAGAAGTAGAAGAGAGTGAAGAAGCCTCTTCGATGCATCGAAATACTTAAAACGTGTAAGCAATGGAATAACAGATTTTACCTCTATCGTCATATGGTGCAGCCCTTATAGTCAGTAGCCAACATTTAGTATATTGTGAATGAAATTTCCTACATGTAAAAAAAGGTAGCAGAAACTTTCTGGGAAAAGGCCTGTGTTTCCTATTTGTTTTTCAATGTGAATTTTAAAATTTGAAGGCAAAGTTATCATTATGCTCTACAATCCGCAGGTTTATAGAAGCTACTGCTAAATTTTAATGCCACAAATAATTTTTATTATGCATTAGTAGTGATAGGACTCAGCAGGATCCTTCACAATCACGATTGTGTTGGGCAGATATTTCATTATTAAATATTTTGACATTAATTCTATATTCATATGAAAATAAAGTCACTATTTAGTAGAACTACAACTGGTGCTGCAGCAGTAGTAGTTTTATTCATCTGTGAATCACTTTGAAAAGGATATTGGCCATGTCACTATACTAAAATATAAGAACAACAAAAATAACGAATTGGTATTCACATACCTAAATCTTATTTGACAATTAAAGTACAGGTAGTCGGTCTCGTCCTTAGACTAGCAACAAACCCGACATATACCACAAATAAGTTAGAAAGGCCACATGAATCATAAGTGAGGATAGCAGGAAGAAGACTGGAACCTTCACCCTACCGAATACAAGACAAATTTGCATAAAACGTTGCTGCCACATCAGTGTATCGCTAGAGTACAGTACTGTTTTGTAAAGAACTTACTTAGTAAAGTAAAATGCCAGTGGTCCACCGTTCATTCATTTGTCATTACCAGTCATTAGACACACTATTGTGTAGACTATCTGTTGACTTGTGGACCAAAGTGACGATATTTGGTTCTAAATCACGTGTACCGCAGCTGCCCATATCCTAACCTGAAGAAATATATAAGCATCCCTCTATAATGAGTGAGATGTTAGGCTCAGATAGAGAACAAGATTTTAAAACTGTACATTGCACAGGTTTCGGTGTACGGTTTACGGGAAACAAAAAATAAGAATTGGGGAAAAAAATCGGATTTTGTGAAATGATAAATGTTTTACTATTGTTATTATTTTCTTATGTTACATTATTTTTTTCAGTCCCATGCTCTGTGTTATCTAACTAATCCTTCACCGCATATAATGTATTACTTTATAGGTACTTTTTAACTACATGCTTAAATAAGTTACTTCTAGTAATATCTTTAACCAGCTTCATCAATTTATTGTATAGTTTTACTCCGTGACAGAAAATGCACCTCTGGATTTTACGTTTCTTCCTTCTTTGTTAACTGATTGTAATTATGACGATTTGTTCTGGGCCTAACGCTCGTTACGTTGCTGTTCTTGCTGCGTGAAAATTAACAGAGATGTTACTATTCATAGTGAGATAGTCTCGATCGTCCCAACACATGATATCAGTGAAATCCAATGAAGTGCAAGATACGACACATTCTATATCATATTTTAAATGTGCTGTTCATTCAAACTATACTCAATTAACAGCTATGACACAGCAGATAAAAATCATCACGCCAATAATTGTGTAATTCCTACAACTATCTTTAGATTAGTTGTATTTAACGTTTTTGATACGTATTTCAAGAACTTTTAAGAATTCTTCATAACACCTGTAGCCAAAAATAAATTTTGCTGGTACAGTCACACAAAAATTCCAGTGTAACGTAAGATGCGAAATGAAAGCAACTTCAGTGTCGCAAACGACTGAAATCGCTATTCTTTTTAAACTCGAAAGATCGTACCGTGTGCAAGCGGGTAATGTGATGTTAATGCCATTAGGGAACTTTCCGAGGATGACCCCATGAAAGTAGATAGCGGGCTCTAATATTAAATACGTGTAAACAGCGTTTCCAGTTTTCAGTCATGAATAAAGTATCGCGTAATTTAGGCGCGGAATAACTTGCTAAACATTTTACGGCTCCACTAAGCTGCCAGTGGAGAGCGAGCGTTTCTAAATGGCAACGAAAGAGGGTGTAACAGTTAACCCAGTAGTTTATGGGTATAGGGCGGCTCGCTGGCTTAAAGGCTTAGAGTGTTCTCGAGAGAACTACGAACTAAAGCCATTTCTGGAAGGACGAGTAAAAAATGGTGAAAGTCGTATTCATGGCGGTCTGAGTTGAGGAAGACGTTCTGAGATTACATTGTGCCTTTCTAAGCCACAAAACTGCCAGAGTGAGATAATGCCCACTTGTTACTTGTCGTAAATGTAAATAAAAGCAAATGAATAATAACATACATTACTGTGCTCCACTCGCGAATAGACAGTGTGTGGAACATTTCGAATTGTGAGAAGTTAATGGCTCTCTACCACGTGGTTTAACTTAAATCACAAAAAACTGAAACGAATGTTGCTTATAATTTGCTTTTTTTTCTGTAGAATGTGCAGGAGGAATTAATAATGCACTACAAGTTTCACCATATTTGCTGCTGTTGCATTTTAAGAAACAGAAATCCGTTAAAAACTACTGAACTCATTTGTTGCCTTAGGAATACGCAGCATACATGCAAGAGGTATGATCATAAAGTTCTAATTACCATTTTGATAAGGCAATTACTCTTTCCCTAGTTTTTAGGTACATGTGTGGAGATCTTCCAAACATCGAAATCCGCCCGCCACAGTACAGTAGCACGACTCTCGAAGATCCAGAATGCACTGGTGCGCAAAACGTAAGGACGAACGTGTCCTTCGCATGATTTGTCAGTGCCAAGTAACAAAGCTCGATGAACGTTGTACCATACACAGGAAGAACTACTATAGTACAGGTAACTGAAAGAAATAAGAGCAGAGACAAACAGGAATGATAGTCGAATGAAACAACAAAAAATGGTTCAAATGGCTCTGAGCACTATGGGACTCAACTGCTGTGGTCATAAGTCCCCTAGAACTTAGAACTACTTAAACCTAACTAACCTAAGGACAGCACACAACACCCAGCCATCACGAGGCAGAGAAAATCCCTGACCCCGCCGGGAATCGAACCCGGGAACCCGGGCGTGGGAAGCGAGAACGCTACCGCACGACCACGAGATGCGGGCAATGAAACAACGTTTTACTGTTGTCGGCCACTGTTTTATTTATTTACACAAAGAGTTTCGAAGGTTTAAACATCTATCATCAAGTGGATTTATTTATATTAATATGTCATGTGTGTTGTGTTACGAGTTTGGAGTAATCTGCGGAGGGCCGTTGTGGCCGAGCGCTTCTAGGCGCTTCAGTCTGGAAGCGTGCGACCGCTACGGTCGCAGGTTCGGACCCTGCCTCGAGCATGGATGTGTGTGATGTCCTTATGTTAGTTAGGTTTAAGCAGTCCTAAGTTCTAGAAGACTGATGACCTCAGATGTTAAGTCCAAGCCGGGCGGGGTTAGCCGAGCGGTCTTAGGCGCTGCAGTCATGGACTGTGCGGCTGGTCCCGGCGGAGGTTCGAGTCCTCCCTTGGGCATGGGTGCGTGTGTTTGTCCTTAGGATAATTTAGGTTAAGTAGTGTGTAAGCTTAGGGACTGATGACCTTAGCAGTTAAATCCCATAGTGCTCAGAGCCATTTGAACCATTTTTTGGTAAACTGCAGCACTGTCTCCTGTAGTTACACCCTCCTTTCTCTGTCGTAAAATATCACACATAAACTTCTCACTGTGCACACTGTAGACAAAGTGTGACTGTTTGCATGTAATATGTAACGGCAGACAAAGGAGCCTGTGACCACTGGAGACAGTTTATCCCAAGGTCGTAAATCAACATAAGCGTCATATTAACGTACATAAATCCATCTGATAATGGAGGCTTAAACCTTCGAAACGCGCTGTGGAAATAAATTAAACAGCGACTGATAACAGTAAAACTTGTTGCTTAGTTCCATATCAATAACAGTCACGCTAAAGCCTAAAATGAAACGCTCAAATTTAGAGTAAGGATAGTTTTACCAAAAGACAATTATTCCACAGAAGTACCGCGATTTATGATGGTGTCCTGGACATTAAATAGCTCTGCACATGGTTCTGAATAGGGTGTTTGATCACCGCGGATGACAACGCACACTGTGCAATGTGCTTCCTTGTTGGTCACAAGGTTGGTAAGCATTTCTTGTGGCAGGGCGTTCTCTTCCTCCAACAGTCCGATGTGCGACTGCTGGATAATCACTGATGCACGTGGACATGCTCAAACGCGTCTGCCCAACGCATTCCACGCGTAACCAATAGAATTCAAGCCGTTGAAACTGGAAGGCCAGTCCATTCGCCGAACAAACTCTCACTCCAAGAGCTCATCACCTTCGATGTGCGATGAGGACGTTCATTGTCATCCACAAGAATGCGGTCACGACGGAATGCACCCCTGAAAACGGTGGTCCATTGATAGTGACCGGGACAAATATCACACGAAATAAGCGTCAAATGAAAAAACTACAAAGAACGAAACTCGTCCAGCTTGAAGGGGGAAACCAAATGGCGCTATGGTTGGCCCGCTAGACGGCGCTGCCATAGGACCAACGGGTATCAACTGTGTTTATTAAAAATAGGAACCCCCATTTTTATTATATATTCGTGTAGAATGTAAACAAATATGAATGTTTTAGTTGGACAACTTTTTTCTTTTTGTGATATATGGCGCTGTAATAGTCAATAAGATATTGTTCACAATTTTAGACGAACAGTTGGTAACAGGTAGGTTTTTTAAATTAAAATACAGAACGTAGGTACCTTTGAACACTTTATTTCGGTTGTTTTAATGTGATACATGTACCTTTGTGAACTTATTTCCGAGGACGCATTCTGTTACAGTGTGATTACCTGTAAATACCACATTAATGCAATAAATGCTCAAAATGATGTCCGTCAACCTCATTGCATATGGTAATGCGTCTAAGGACATTCCTCTCGGTCCGCAGCTCGTGGTCGTTCGGTAGCGTTCGCCCGCATCTCGTGGTCGTGCGGTAGCGTTCTCGCTTCCCACGCCCGGGTTCCCGGGTTCGATTCCCGGCGGGGTCAGGGATTTTCTCTGCCTCGTGATGGCTGGGTGTTGTGTGCTGTCCTTAGGTTAGTTAGGTTTAAGTAGTTCTAAGTTCTAGGGGACTTATGACCACAGCAGTTGAGTCCCATAGTGCTCAGAGCCATTTGAACCATTTTTTTTTTCGGTAGCGTTCTCGCTTCCCGCGCCCGGGTTCCCGGGTTCGATTCCCGGCGAGGTCAGGGATTTTCTCTGCCTCGTGATGACTGGGTGTTGTGTGATGTCCTTAGATTAGTTAGGTTTAAGTAATTCTAAGTTCTTGGGGACTGATGACCATAGATGTTATGTCCCATAGTGCTCAGAGCCATTTGAACCATTTTTGAACATTCCCCTCAACAGCGAGTAGTTCGCCTTCTGTAACGTTCGTGCCACTGACGCATGTTGTCAGGCGTTGTCGGTGGATCACGATAGCAAATATCCTTCAACTTTCCGCACAGAAAGAAATCCGGGGACGTCAGATCCGGTGAACGTGCTTGCCATGATATGGTATTTCGACGACCAATCCACCTGTCATGAAATATGCTATTCAGTACCGCTTCAACCATGTGCAGGACATCCATCATGTTGGAAGCACATCGCCATTCTGCCATGCAGTGAAACATCTTGTAGTAACATCGGTAGAACATTACGTAGGAAATCAGCATACATTGCCATTGATAAAATGGGGGCTAATTATCCTCCCTCCAATAATGCCGCACCATACATGAACCCGCCAATGTCGATGATGTTCCACTTGTCGTAGCCATCGGGGATTTTCCGTTGCCCAACAGTGCGTGTTATGCTGGTTTACGTTACCGCTGTTGGTGAATGACGCGTGCAAAAAATCTGTCATCGTCCCGTAATTTCTCTTGTGCCCAGTGGCAGAACTGTACACAACGTTCAAAGTAGTTGCCATGCAATTCCTGGTGCACAGAAATTTGGTACGAGTGCAATCGATGTTGATGTAGCATTTTCAACACCGTCGTTTTTGAGATTCCCGATTCTCGCGCAATTTGTCTGCTACTGATGTGCGAATTACCCGCGACAGCAGTTAGAACACCTACTTAGGCATCATCATTTGTTGCTGGTCATGGATAACGTTTCAGCTGTGGCTGAACACTTTCTGTTTCCTTAAATAACGTAACTATCCGGCGAACGGTCCAGGCACTTGGATGATGTCGTCCAGGAGACCGAGCAGCACACATAGCACATGCCCGTTGGGCATTTTGATCACAATAGCCATACATCAACAAGCTATCGACATTTTCCGCAATTGGTAAACGGTCCATTTTAACACGGGTAATGTATCACGAAGCAAATACCCTCCGCACTGGCGGAATGTTACGTGATAGCACGTACTGATACGTTTGTGACTATTACAACGCCATCTGTCACAAAGCGAAAAGAGTGGTCCAACTAAAACGTTCAAATTTCCTTACGTACTACATGAATATGTAATAAAAATGGTGGTTCCTACTTAAACAAATGAAGTTGATATCCGTTTGACCAATTGTAACGCTATCTAGCGGGCCAGCCATAGCTCCATCTGGTTTCCCCCTTCAAGCTAGATGAGTTTCGTTCTTTGTAGTTTTTTCGTTTCATGCTTATTTCGTGAGATATTTGGGCCCGTCAGTATCAATGGACCACCCTGTAGGTAAGAAGTACACTGCAGCACAATCGATTACTGGTCAATGTGCTGTGATCAAAGATTTGAGGTGGTGCCGACAGCGTATAGATTGGCCGAACGAGGAGTGGGTTCGCGTGTTCTTTCTCGGATGAGAGCAGATTCAGTCTGATCACTGATTCTAGATGCACCCTTATATGGTGGTAGGTGCGAACACGTAATCCACCCAGGAACGTTATCGATCATGATCGTTTTGGTTGTCCAGGTGTTGCATGGGCCCTTCTGACCTCCATATCTATGAACATGGCACACCATCAGTTGAAGTTACAGAGTACATTGTAGACCTTCCCCATGAGCATCTATTCTGGAGTGCATTCTTTCGTGAATCATTTTTATGGATGAGAATGCGTGACCACATCGTAATGCGCTGGGTGGGGGGCCTCTTGAAATGAGAGGGTATTCGGTGAATGGACTGGCCTGCTCGTTCTCCCGCCTTAGATCCATTCGGCAGCTGTGGGATCCTTTGGGGAAACGTATTACAGCCACGTACACAGCACCAACGACCAGCAACTGTGAACCGCGCCGTTGGAGGAATGGAACGCCCTATCTCTAGAGCTCCTTCCCAAAGTTGTGGACAGCATGAGGGGAGCATCAAGAGGAGATGAATTTGGAGATGGGACACTTCTTAACAGACGAAATTCAGAATTCTACAACGAAAGTCTCCGCCAAATGAATAAAAAAAAAGTGTCTTATTGAAGAATAAGTATGTTGAGAAGGACTAACACTACCAGGTTTCTCGATCGTAGTTTGAATTTTTCTAGATGATAATTATGTTTTGAACAGTAGTGCTGCTGGCAAGATGACTTTTGTATATGCTATTACAGGGTGGCGCACGAGATGTGTTACCATTTTGTTTTTGAGTATAAACTTTATTGTCAATACAATCTGAAAGGAACATATACTACAATGAAGAGCCGTCCATGGAGATTTGTTCTAACTCAGCACATGCTCAATACGTCCACCATTTCGTTTCCTAACTTCCTTCAAACGACACTGAAGTTAGTGATTACCCTACGGCACATGTCTTCAGTAATTTCACTGCAAGCTTGAAGAATAAGTCTTCTGTGCACCATTAAATAACGTTGACGTTTCGGGAAAAATTTTTCCTTTAGGTAGCTCCAAAGAAAAAAGTCTCATGGATTGAGGCTATTGGGGGGCTAATTTATCCGTCAGTGAAGCGACCTGGAAACCTGAGTGAAATGATCCGTAAGTCGAAATGCTCGTGTAAAAACTCCAACACAGTGTTGGGAGTATGTGGCCTTGCTCCATCTTGCATGAACCACTGCGTGTTGAAGGGCAAGGCAGTAGCAAGAAGCTGTGGAATGAAGCAATTGCGAAGCATGCTCAAATAACGCTCGCTGTTCACAGTTTCTTCAAAGAAACGTAACTGGGAATTGCTGCCCACGCTGTAATCCTCGGAGCATAATGGTGTCGTTCATGAAGCACTTGTGGGTTTTCGGTGGCCTAAAAGCGTACATTTTGTTTGTTAATCACATCGTCTAAATGAAAATGCGCCCCGTCTGAAAACCAAACGTTGTTGAGAGTTTCTTCCCTATCCTCCGCTCACTGAGCAAACAGTAGTCTCTGCTGTTTGTGTTCTTCAATGAGCTTCTGTCCTCAGGTCATCTTGTATGGGTTCATATGGAGGTTCTTTTAAGAATGCGTTGAACGGAGCGTCTGGATATTCCCAGGTTCACTGTGGCCTTTCTACACGATTTCCCGGGACTTCTCTGTACAGCAACTCGTACCGCTTCAATGTTCTCCGGCGAACAAACAGGCTTAGGCCGAGGTCGCTTCGCTTCCAATACTATTCCTTCCTGTACAAATGTATCGAACAACCTCTGGATGATCTTCTTGCAAGGGACCCATTGTGTGTTAAATTGCTGTCGAAAACGCCTCTGATTCACAACAAGGCTCTTCGATTCACGAAAAAGTAACACAATTGCCGATCGTTGCTGTGTCGTCAGTCTTCCATTGTCAGCCATTGCTACTTACTAGTCTTCTAGCGGCAGTATCGTGAATTACACGTCATTTCGTAACTCATTTGTTTTTCCAAGCTCTGCTGGTACTGCTGTAGAGTTCCCAGCTGGATATCTAATGTGCGTCGTAAACTGTGAAGGAAACAAGTGGTAACACATTTCGTGCGCCACCCTGTATTTATATATATTTGACGCTGCTGCCCCTGATTTTGTGTTTAGGATTTGACAATGCCACTATGACTCCAACATATTCGGACATGTTCTTATCAAACAGGTCTGAAGATAGTTATTGTAGACCGAAACCGGTAGTCTGATGACAAAACATTTGTGACCGAAGACGTAAAGTAATGGAAACTTAAGATAATTACAAGTCCATAACTACCCCTAGCACTGCAAGAGTACATTCCGTGAGCTGAAAGTACACCTTTTACTTTAAAACAGCCTAGTGTGCATTTGAATGGAATATTTTGGCTAGTTTTCTTTAAAAAATTCTTCTTATACCACTTCGTTTGAAGACATTGGTATATATCTAAGATTTCTCATCTCTCAAGAATTAGCCTGAACGGTGGACACAAAAGTAGTTGCTGAGAAATGTGGGGTAGCTATCGCTGTAATATGAGGTATCAAGGTAATGTAGTGGCTATCGAACATCGTCACAGCTCTAAAGGTGCAGGGGCTTACGATATGCTCATTCATGGATTACAGAAATGATTTCAGGATTATGGAATTGCTACCGAAATCTTCCTGGACAAAATTAAGGCTTGTGAATAAAGTGAGGCGAAAGCCTTGTAGGAGTAATGGTCTGCCTATTGAATAACATGGACCAACAATTTACTTACGTCAAAGACAGCTCAGTGCTGATTTTCTTTTGAAAAGAGATCCGTTTGAATGAAACAAAATGAAACCGATTACTTAAAACTTGGTAGTGAAATACTTCACTAAACTCTTATGAATTACTAATACTCTTCTTGTAGCAGTAAAAGCGTTCTTAGGTATTCGAGGTTTCAAGAAAAATGATAAATCTGAACTGAATAAACAGTTTTAGGTTACGAAAGGCGATAAATGAGGAGAATAACAGGCATCCCTTATGAGTGCCGTAACAGTATAGTTGGTGAAATTGGGCGCCGCTTTTAGCACGACATCCCGAAGAATTCCAGATCGCCACTGATAACTCCAAAACTATTTTTTCTGAAAGAAATTTAGCGTTCCTAGCTTTCTGAAAACTAAATGAAAGTCACGAGTACAGAAGTCATGGCACAGCTTCGTCCGTTGTATTCAACAATTTATTGTCTGCTCCAACCATTCTGGAACGTTTCAACACAAGTGAGACAAAATATTCCAATGCACTGAAGTGCTGATATTGCCGCAGGAAGAAGATAAATCTGTTATCTTTCCCAGGTTGAGAACACACAGTGGAGGTACCAGTAATGGAAGTTGTAAAGCACCTCGTGAAAGATGTTCCTGGGGCAGGGATAAAATTCGGACTCAACCCGCAACTATAGAATATATGCAAGGTGTATTTGGAGGCACGACGGGGACAAAATGGAAACAAAAATGGGTGAAGAAAACGAGACACAATGGCAGTAAATATGCAATAATTCAGCCGACAGTTCCTCATATTCACACTCAATCTCTACGTGCATAGTTTAGTTACGGGGTAGACTCAAATTTATACAAGAACAACTTCGCAGACAGTTTCCATTGTTGAGAAAATTATTCTCTTTGAAACATGTTCAATCTTCGCAAGAGATAGCGCTGTGATGGTTGTGGTCAGGTTTGCTGCAGTTGTCCATGTTAGTCTGTCTTACGCAATCCTCTTCATCTCTATAACTACCACGCCTACATCCATTTCAACATACTGTATTCACACCTAGGGCTTCCTCTACAGTTTTTACCATTCTCACTTCCCACCATTACCAAACTGACTATATATTGATGCCTCAGAGTGTATCCTATCAATCATTTCTTTTAATCAAGTGGTGGCATAAATTTATTTCGATTCAGAGTCTCCGCAGTATTTACGTGAGTTACCCCTGCAATCATCTGCATTCTTCTGTGCTACCATATTTCAATATCTCGTCTTGTCTGTATTGCTTATCGTCCACGTTTCAATTCCGTACATGCCTACACTCTAGACAAATACCTTCAGAAAAGACTTCCTAACACTTATCATTATCAAAATCCCTTTTTCAGAAATACTTCTCTTGCTTCTGTCAGTCCGTATTCAAATTCTCTCTATTTCGGTCATCCTCAACTGTTTTTCTGCCTGAACAGCTAGACCCACCTACTTTTAGTGTCTGATTTCCTAATGGAATTCCTCTGATTTACATACAATACATTTCGATACGCTCGTTTTACTTTTATTGATGTTCGTCTAACAATCTCCTTCCAAGACACTATACGTTCGTACAACTGTTGTTCTAAGTCCTCTGCCGACTGTGACGGAACAACAGTATCATCGGAAAACAGAAAAAATTTTTTATAGTTCTCCGTAAATTGTAATACGTTATCCAAATTTCCCTTTCTGCTGGCTCAATGTACAGATTCAATAACATCGGGGACAGATCTCTCTACCTTCTGAGCTTCTGCTTCCCTCTTGTGTCCGACTGTTCAAACTGCAGTCTGGTTTCTGTACAAGTTGTAAATAACCTCTGTATTCCTGTATTGTATCCTTGATACGATCAGAATTTCAGAGAGGATATTCTAGTCAACATTACCAAAATCTTTCTTTGAATCTACAAATGGTTTGAGCGTCGGTTCGTCTTTCTTCTATCTATCGTCTAAGATAAGACGTAGGACGATTACATCCTCGTGTGTTCCTATACTTCTCCGGAACCAAAACCAGTGTTCACCGAGATCGCCTTACACCAGCGTTTCTATTTTTATGTGAATGATTTTTGTCACATACATGACTTATTAAACTGTTCAAGGTAAGCAAATCCACCACAGTTCTAAACTACGTTTTTTGGCTGAAGTCATTACTCAAGGCTTTAGGTTTGAGACACATTTGAGTGTGGAGGATTATGGGGCAAGACCCAGAAAATTTGGTAGTGCACAGTGATCTCTGTCGTGTAAGACTCGGCCAAGAAAAGTATTTTACTACTGTGGCGGATTTAACTACCACGGACATTTTGCAGAACAGTCGTGAATGCCCATCAAACAAAAAATTACGCTTAGTAAACTGATTTTCCGGTGATATTCATGCATGTCAGCTCCTGTCTTCTTTTAAATTTGAATTATTGCATTGCTGCTGAAGTCTGACGGCGTTTCCCCAGTCTCATGTAGTTTGCAAACCAGGTGGAAACGTTTCTTTATGGCTAGTTCTCCCAAGTACCCAATAATTCTGAGGGACTGAAGTCTGCTCCAGGAATGTGGTTTCCACTTAGGTTTTCAAGTGCTCTATCAAACTCTTCAAATTCATAAAGCTGTTTCTATTTCTTCCAAAGGTCTTTATTCCTATCGGCGACATCTATTTTCCCCTGGTGATGCATGTTCCTAGAGCCTTGCATTTGTCGTCCACCCACTCCTCAATCATACTGCATTATTGTCAACCACATTTTAGGACAGTTGTATTCCATTTTACCTGCTTCATTTGCAGTATTTCTATATTTTCTCTTTCCATTTATTATTTTCTGCGTTATACAAGGATTTCTAATAGGATTTGTCTTTGCGATTGTGTCATCCTCTGCCACCTTCGCTGTTTCGTCTCTCAAAGCTACCCATTCGTCTCCTATTGTATTCATTTCCCTTGTTTCAGTCCAACGTTGCCATTTGCTCGCTTTATTAGGGATCGTAAATTGACGGACATAAAAGTAAACGATGACCTATAAGGGTTAAAGACTGCATCACTACAGCTCGCCTATTTGCCCAAGAAATTCACAGTGCCGTAGACACTGGCGAGCAGATTGATGCCGTATTCCTGGACTTCAGGAAGGCATTTGATACGGTTCCGCACTTACGTTTAGTGAAAAAAATACGAGCTTACGGAATATCGGACCAGGTTTGTGATTGGATTCAGGATTTCCTAGAAGAAAGAAGACAACATGTCATTCTTAACGGTTCAAAATCTGCAGATGTAGAGGTAATTTCGGGAGTACCGCAGGGAAGCGTGATAGGACCTTTATTGTTTACAATATACATAAATGACTTAGTTGACAACATCGGTAGCTCCGTGAGGCTATTTGCAGATGACACGGTTGTCTACAAGAAAGTAGCAACATCAGAAGACTCGTACGTACTCCAGGAGGACCTGCAGAGGATTAATGCATGGTGCGACAGCTGACAGCTTTCCCTAAACGTAGATAAATGTAATATAATGCGCATACATAGGGGCAGAAATCCATTCCAGTACGATTATGCCATAGGTGGTAAATCATTGGAAGCGGTAACGACCGTAAAATACTTAGGAGTTACTATCCGGAGCGATCTGAAGTGGAATGATCACATAAAACAAATAGTGGGAAAAGCAGGCGCCAGGTTGAGATTCATAGGAAGAATTCTAAGAAAATGTGACTCATCGACGAAAGAAGTAGCTTACAAAACGCTTGTTCGTCCGATTCTTGAGTATTGCTCATCAGTATGGGACCCTTACCAGGTTGGATTAATAGAAGAGATAGACATGATCCAGCGAAAAGCAGCGCGATTCGTCATGGGGACATTTAGTCAGCGCGAGAGCGTTACGGAGATGCTGAACAAGCTCCAGTGGCGGACACTTCAAGAAAGGCGTTACGCAATACGGAGAGGTTTATTATCGAAATTACGAGAGAGCACATTCCGGGAAGAGATGGGCAACATATTACTACCGCCCACATATATCTCGCGTAATGATCACAACGAAAAGATCCGAGAAATTAGAGCAAATACGGAGACTTACAAGCAGTCGTTCTTCCCACGTACAATTCGTGAATGGAACAGGGGAGGGGGGATCAGATAGTGGTACAATAAGTACCCACCGCCACACACCGTAAGGTGGCTCGCGGAGTATAGATGTAGATGTAGATGTAGAATTTAACAGAGACAGAATTGAAAATCTTGGTGAAGAAACGCAAAAAATGTTAACAAAGAGTAATTTACAAGGGGGCGATTCGAACGTTTCCGTTTTAGGGGGTTGCTACAGGATAGATGAATCATGGCACGACCACGATGCAGGTATATAAGCACCGCCATTTAGGTAAGGGATTAGTGCGGCATTCGTGTCCTTCAGACTTGTGTGCGGTAAATGTGGAAACGTCTACTAGGGCGGCACTATTATCAAATGCGTCCAAACAGGGCCAACGTGCCAACATTCTTTGCTTGGCTGCCGAGTAACAAACACCGCTAGACATCCTTCGGAGAATGAAGAATATGTATGAGGCAACATGTTTGTCGAAAACCATCACTGTGGAATGGTGCGCCAAAGGGTGCCTCTGCTTTGTGATAACCCACGTCCTCACATCGCAGATGTCACCAACTCCAGTGACTCTCGAGAACCCACCTTACAGGCCTGCGTGGTTATCACGACTTTGGTCCCTTAAAAGAAAGGCCATCAAGGGTAGGCGATTTCTATCGAACAAGGATGTGCAGCAGGTAGTTTCAGACTTCTTCGTGCAGCAGGACGCGGTAATTTACCTATCGGGCATCGTCAACGTTGCGCGTCAGTTAGCTGATTGCCTCAATGCTCACGGGGTTTTTGACTGATTGGCATACCTGTTCTGGACTGTAAGACCTTCGAATTGAAAATTTTTGTGCGCCCCTTGTATACCAGTTGGGGAAATAGTGGACTCTTAGTAGGAAGTGAAAAGCGTGGTGAAGAGGGCGGAATTAATTCCGAAACAGAAAGTGATAGAGCTTTCATGTAAGTTCATTTAATTTTCATTACTGTACCCCACAACCTGTTTTTAATTTTACAACACGTATTAAATATTGTCCTTTTTAATTCATTGGCTAGAACCTAACTGGAACAGTGAATGAGTGCTTAGAGCTAACAATGTTCTCTGCGTTTTCGTGTCGCCCCATCTATCAAGTTCTATACCACCAATTTTGTTGGACGCCAGTACTGAGTTCTTCATCAAGTAGTAATGATTACACTCTATGGTAAGCAGGATATTCCTAAACGAAATAAAATAAACCTCTTTGTAATTACGTCGATTACCTCGCATTATTGATCAACAGAGCTGTCAGAAAGCCTTTCAAAGTTTTCACAGAATTTCATTCGTAATTTTAATCAAGCGTACGGTATAGAGAGGCTTTGTGTTAAGTTTTGGAAGCAATTCATTCTAAAGTTATTGTGTTGCAAATGTTTTCCATTTATTAAGAACAGAGTAAAGCTCGTAATAAATTCACTGACGTTACATGGTAATATTTCACAGGGATTACCGCCATTATTGATGTGAAAGGAAATTTATTTCTGGCATTGGTAACAAACGTTCGGGAAACGGATGTCGGCCACAAAACACACTGAGAAAACGTAGGACATAATAAACAAAAAACGACGATAGTCACAAATATGATACACTACGTCGAGAGACAGCATTCCAATTTCTTAGAGTACATTGCTGCAGTTATTTCATTCAAGAAAATGGTGAAAAGTTTTACCTTGAGAGCACAGCAAACTTCTCACGAATAACATTGCCTTCAATGAAAATTTCTGTCTATAAGTATAATTTACCTTTCAGTAACATAGGCTCTAACTTAACTTCACAAACCACTACCCAATGCATTCATAGAACTGGAGATAGATTTGCTTTGTAGGAGGTAAACGTTTTTTCATTTCCTGTGAAGAGTAACACATTCATTACGGCAGTAAAAATATTGCACAACGCTTGTTTATAGATTAAAGAACACACTTGATACCGTCATACTGGGTTTTGAATACATAACGTGATTTACTTACATTCCTGTATTCTCGTGACTGAATCACTGTGAAACGTTACTGACACCATCCCCAATAGATTGATATCCAGCGATCACAGGCCCCTGATTCCACAAACTGCCTCCATTCCTCCATGTTTTTTACCCGGTTCCACCAGGTGTCTTCAATCCCGAGGGCTGCTAGGTCCTTTGCCAGGTCGTCCATCCAGCGCTATCTTGGTCGTCCAATAGGGTGTTTGGTTTCCCCTCTAGTGCCATGTTCGCCTTTCTTCCATATGGCATACGGACTACATGGCCCACCCATTGTATTCTTTTGCTCTTTATCTTGTGTAGGATAGTTGGTTGTCGCATCAGAAGGTAGATATCCTAATGTGAAATAAAATTACTCTGTCGAAAGGTTGAAAGTCGTTATGTAAAAGTACCATAAATTAACCGGTACAGGTTCTCATGATTAATACTTGGAAACGCAAATTTCATATCCGTAGTGTAATTCAATAGCCGCGTAGGAAAAATGAAAACATTGCCTTTTAAAGCAAATTTTCAAATCTAAGTAGAGCTAACATGTTTTAATTCGTTAATGTACTTCTTAAATAAGAACGCAGTTTTATATTTGCAGCTAAGCAACAAATAAATTTAATCTTTTCGTAAACACGAAGAAACTTAAACAATAAGAGAATCAGGAAGGGATATCTCTATCCAATGCTCTTTGTACGGACAGTTAACATAAAATTACAGACAGTTTCATTTGTAAGAATGGGGCTAACTTACACGTGACATGTTGGAGTCCATTGGAATTCGAGAAGAGTTAAACTAGGTATACTCTGAGATGTGTAAATAAAGTAACTATAATGCCTCCACGTAGCATAGCAATCTGGGAAGAAAAGGCCACGCACTGCCGAAGGAAGCAGACGAGGAAGTGAGAGACTGTACTCTGCAAGGCTGTACTTTTATATGTAAACTCAAATGTGTTGGCATCAGCGATGCTGTACCCGAATTCTGTTGGTGTTAAATATATGTATGAAAGAATAGTCTACTAGATATACATCACTTCAAGAAGAGAATCAACCATTACGGCAGTATTACGAAAATGCAGCACTGTTTCACATTAGCAGCTAATAACTATTTTTTCTAGGAAGACATTCAGGATGCCGATTATCAAAAATGGTTCAAATGGCTCTGAGCACTATGGGACTTAATATATGTGATCATCAGTCCCCTAGAACTTAGAACTACTTAAACCTAACCAACCTAAGGACATCACACACATCCACGCCCGAGGCAGGATTCGAACCTGCGACCGTAGCGGTGACGCGGTTCCAGACTGTAGCGCCTAGAACCGCACGGCCACACCGGCCGGCTTGCCGATTATCAATGTAACTTGATTGTGTTTGCTACTGTGTCTAGGATTCCTCGTCAGAGGACAACTACATCACGAAAGAAATAAACTATGGATGACAATGTTTATCTTGGTTCAAGGCGGAGTTTTCTTTCGTAATTAATTACGTATTCGAAGTTTCACAACCACCAGATTCCAGATATGACTGGACTATCGTTTATGCTTCAGCTGGAACCTATTTCTTAACCTCTTTGTTTATTCTATTGCTGTAAGAGTATCTCTCTCTCTCTCACTCTCACTCTCTCATTCACCTTTTGTCCGCCTCAATCTCAATTCTTTTGCTATTGCTCACGTGCTCTGTCCGACATGCCACTTTCTGACTAAATGAAAAATGTATACTGTAGCTTGCGTTCTTGACGTACTGTCTCTATCTATATGCAATCCTCTTCTATCAGCGACATCGGCATGTCAGTACGTTTTCAACGCACGGAATTTTTTCCTTGCAACGTGATTACCGATGTAGAAATTTTAATTTCCGTTGCGTTCTCCAATCTTTCGATATCTGTTATGTTTGCTGGCCGATTCGCGAAAAAAAAAATAGACAAACAGTAGAACATAAATGAGATATTTGATTTGCTTTGCAGTGTAGTTTTCAGAGTGGAAGAACCAATGAATATACGACAATGTCACGATAAGTCGGCAGGTCGCTAAAATGCTGTTGCAGATTTACATGTCATTGCAGTTTCTATTTTGTAATTGTGGATTCAAATATAGGTAAGTGCACTCTTGATATTACTCTTCACTTAGTGACTGTGTAAGTCATGACAGAAGAATAATGACATAATAAGTCTTCCTTCCCCAATGCGAAAACACCCTCTAGAACGTATTCCATAGGCACATTGAAGACCGCTTAAAAACTACTGGGCCGTGCAGCCCTGAGTAACCCTCATAATGTGAAGTTAATATCAGATTTTTTTACCGAAAACTGATTCAGCAATTTTGGAACTCGAGAAATTTGGCAACTGCAGTACTTATTCCGCTGTCAGCAACATGTTTGACATTACATATGTCTGCTAATACATTTCTGCTCGTATATACTTCAGTTTCAAATTTTTCTTTCATGAAGTGAATATGGTTTGGGGTTAAAAATGTTGATAGGCCTCGACGAAGATTGCTAACGGTGGGGGACACTTTGGAGATAAAGTCAGATATTCAGCGACGCAGACATGTTAATTATTGTTGAATGTGAACTGTGCTAGTGAACTGTGGATGATTTGCGTATCGTGTTCTAATTTATAAAAGTATGTGGGAATCCTGGAAAGTAGAAACTAAAGTTATTTCGGTTGACGTTTACGTTTATTAGTCGGATGATGAATCTGAAACAGAGAACAGAAAATTAATTACGCATCCACGTATATGTGCGTTTGCCGGCCGGACAAACTCGCGAATAGTTTTTGTTAAAATAAACACTCCTAGTATGGAAAGCAACCAAAATTACTCAGAGTAAATAAGTCAATAGGAACTAACAATGCAACTCTCAAATGAATTTTCTACTAAATTTCACACTTAATATGATACAGAATTATCACTTTTCCTAGTGCACATATGCTGGAAATCTTATGTATAGTGGATGGTCCTAGGGACTGTAAAAGTTCGCTGTCATCTCTTCTTGATAAAATGTGTGAAACAAATTAATGAACAGAGAAGTTAAGAGTAATAATTCTTATGTTCATCTGTTGCAGTTCCTTGAAGAAAATAACGCTTTTTTTTAAGAATTAGCACATACTAAGAAAAAAATATCACACATGTAAAAAAAGGTACTATGTCTCATATATGATGTGTTGCCAATATTAGATGCAGTTCTATTTGTAGATTCCGTTTTTTCAGATTTCCGCAGTGCTTCATTCCTATTTTAGTATGTACGTGCTGTTCCTATTTTAGTATGTACGTACTGTTGCGCCATATTTAACTTAAATGCCCTTCTGGATACTGGCCACTGGCATATATATATTGCTGTAAATGTATTTTAATATCTAATGTCTCTTTAGAGAAGGTTTAACAATTACGTTGACATACACACACCCTTCCAATGCGTTACAAAGTCTGTGACAATAACACAAGAAATGACTTGAGGACGGACTGCGTTCCCTAATAATGATTGGTAGTTAAAATAAAATTATAACCCTGTCCTCGAAAATTTTACAGGAATAAATGATAAGCTATATGACACACTGTTAACCCATACACAAGTTGTCATGAGCAAAAGAATACAGAAACAGCTCGCTGTTTGTTCGCAGGGACGTAATAGTGATATTATTCTGGTACATAGTTTTTCTTATTGTGAATGTGGAATAAACAAGAATACAGTGACTTCGCTTCCATTACACGAAATCTGTTTTCTTTCTGAAGTGTGGACTACAAGATGGAGTTTGTTCCATACATGATACTGCATCACTTATATTTCTTCTCAGATCCTCGACAGCTTCACAAATGATAGTTCACTAGAGGTCATCTGATCCCCACAATTAGTCATTCTGCCTTGTCGACGCTGCTTTACAACAGAAAAATGGCGTACTCAACTCCTGTATTAAGTCATGACTGCAGTGAGACGGAAGGAAGATTGTACAGCAGTGACGCAACGGTAGCGTCTTGATATCTTAAGTATGCAATCTGCAGCGTAAAACTCATATTTACTCAGTTTCTGACATCTATTTAGACCCACCAAGAAAATGAAAGGATGCTTCGTAACTGTGAAGATGCATTGCACCTGCTAGAAGCACCTGTGGTGTATTAAATTTCGTGCTGTTCTTGGCAGGCTTAGATTTTGACCATAAAAAGAGCTGTTGACCGCCATTTAGCCGAACAAAAAAGGAACTGCCACCTCAGACATTCTAACAAATCGGCTGGGGCAGAACGTGTCTTCCGAGATGGAAACCACGCCTCTCGGTCGCCCCACATTCCCGCCTAGTGCCTCCCATCCACGGTCCCTGTCCATGTCGTCTTAAGTTCGCTGTTTGAGATTTCCGCAGGACGCCGGATATCATTGTGCGTCCTCATTGAAGGTGGTGAATTCATTGACCGTGAGGTGGATCTTGAAAGTGTCGTGTCTGTTATTTCGGACATAGCTGATTCGCTTCGATGGGCAACGAAACCTCCACCTTTTGTGCAGATGTATAGTTACATCTGACCTCCTGCGGGAATCTCAATACGTCTGAGGTCCTACAGGAATCTCAAACTAACGAGCATGGAGGCCATGGACTGCGGATAGATTGCACTGTGGAAATGTAAGTCAGCCAAGAAGGGCGTCGAGATAGTTCGCAGAAGTGTGGTAAACACCGTAGCCAATTGGCACAGTGGTTAACGCCACTGCCTACGGAGCAAGAGATTCCAGGTTCGAATCCCAGTCCACGACACATTTTCCACTCATCTCCATTGATTCCGCTGTAAGTCCCTTTCTTTGCTTTCTCCCCTCTGCACCTTCAATTTGCGAAGCATTATCATGTGTGCATGTGTAGTGAGGACATATTTTCAAACACGAATATAATTTTGACAAGGAGAAAGAAAGTGTCCTGTTACACAAAATATTGATGTCGACTTCGCGATAGCAAAATGACGATCTATATTTTCAACCGAGTGTAAAGACATTGCTTTCCCCGAAAGTCGATAGTATTTTTTTCTTTTATGTATTACCTTGTCATAGTACGTATGTATAATTTATTTCAACTAATTTTTATTTGTTAATAAGTCACATTGTTTCTTCATTCATTTTGCTACTGTTTTATATTTTATATTGTACGAATATGAATGTTCTGGTTTTATATGCTTTGTAAATCTTTGGTTAGGATACGAGAAGTAATGTGTCAGAGAGAGAGAGCGAACGACTATCGATAGAGAGCGTGCGAGTTGTTGTGGTATCGTGGCCGGTTCGCGGGTGGAGAAACGATAGAAAGTTCGGCGTGAAAGACTGTGATACGCGGAAGGACAATTAATTACAGTGCGTCCCTTGTGGTAATAGGAGATTGTGCATTATTAAGTGAACAGCAAAACCTGAAAAGTATATCGAGTGTTTGTGGTGACGATTTTACATACTGTGTGAACTTGTGACAATTAGCCGTGAACCAGACACCACCGTCGTGTGGAGACACTAACAGTTAGAATTGCGTGAAAGTGGAACAAAGCAAAATGTTAAGTAAAAGAACAGAGCTGTGATTTTATCAAGAAGCATTTATTGTATCATCCAAACTGTCTTAAAGACGACGACGTAAATTGAGCTGATGTTTAACGGATTGTTATAGTGATAAACACATGTCACTCTTTTCCTGTGGCAAAACGGTGAAAGAACCGTGCGAAGTATTGGCATTAACCGGCTATACATCGTAAATACTAAAGACATTGCATAATTCCGACCTACCCGCACCACGTGATTAGAAAACTGTTATTAATAAAACGTCGCGCGCGTAACGACAACGCACACACCTGGAACTATTATTATCGCGCCAGTGCTGCCAGCTGATTCGACTACAACGGAGACGTGGACCACCGCCGTAACTGGAATATTAATTAAACAGGAGGATCCATCATTATCTTCACGCCACGAACCAGGATTAACCTTACACATCGTCCGTGCAGACCCCCGCTGTCTCATTTCTAAATTAAAGACAATTGCAGTTAAATTATCTGTTTTAAATATACTGTCACAATATCAAGGTTCAATTTTGTTTACTTAAAATAAATATTATTTACATTATTTCGTCTTGTTGACAGTGTTGAAAACCCGCCAAATTAAAGTTCAATTAATAATTTTCTTTCAAAATTCTTCTCAGAAATTTTGCTGCTCATTATAATTTTATTTTAATGTTTGTGTGTAACTTCTTTTGGAGGGAGTACATATTTTATTCTTTTGTGCAGTAAAATTAGCTACCATAAAATTATGTATATTACCAGCTGATGCTCTCCGCTATTAGTATTTTTGCACCTATTTTCTCATTAGCCTTCAGCTTCAAAACAAGATTACGTATTTCGTGGGCATCTAGCAGATGCGCGAGTCTATCTAGGGCCCCTAAATTTTTTTTTTTTTTTACTTTTGTATGTTTACTGGAATTAAATTGACTTTAATTGTTCATTTGGCCCCAGTTAATGTTATTTATTGCGTCTATATCATAATTGTACTGAATTATCTAATTTATTTTATTACGTAAACATTGGCATACCATATTTAGATTAAAATTGATGTCTTATTGGCCCCACATAATAGGAGGAGAAGGAAATTAGTGTTCAACGTCCCGTCGACAACGAGGTCATTAGAGACGGAGCGCAAGCTCGGGTGAGGGAAGGATGGGGAAGGAAATCGGCCGTGCCCTGTCAAAGGAACCATCCCGGCATTAGCCTGAAGTGATTTAGGGAAATCATGGAAAACCTAAATCAGGATGGCCGGAGGCGGGATTGAACCGTCGTCCTCCCGAATGCGACCCACATAATAATCTGCACGTTCTGACAAAGACTATGCCAATTTTTATTCGTCCATGACTAACAGGGGTAGTCAGATTACTTGTACAGGTCATGTTTTATTTTTTAAAAGGTTTTTTTTCAGAAGTAGAGAACCAGTTTCTTTACGCGAGAACGATGGTGGCAGCCAGAGATAAACGCCCAATTGGCATTATGTGGCGGATGGTGGTGCTCTCTATGCAGCGCAATAATTTTGACATCCTCTCGAGGCCTCGATTAGTTACCATTTTAGTTTCTAAGTTGTCTCCCACACTCGGTCGAAATGTCAGGGAATATTTTGAAATGTCGATCATGACCTCTCTATGATTGGAAGTTTTAACTGAAATAAAACTAGTTATACATAAAATCGGATACCATGTAGAGGTCCATCGGAAGGTTCTAAGAAATAATTCGTACACAAAATAAGTTGTTTAAAAGCACCTAAATGACGTGTTATTGAGAATAACTTTGCAGGTATAGTTAACAGTTATGACTGGAAAGATCCATTGAGGAGCGGTGCGTTTTGTATACGTGAGAGCAACACTGAGATGCTTATAAAACTCTTGACACGTTTGCACGTATAAAATATTTGTGGTTACGTATTTTCAGACTGATTCATACTTTTTCTTATTTAATTTCACACGCCCCCAACTTCAGATGACGTTGGTACCCACGAGACATGAAATACATTCCTCATATTACAGAGTTTCACCGCTTGACAGTCTGCAGCGGGTACATTTTACATACAAAGATTCTAAGAATCGGATGTGAAGTTCAGTGATACGCACATTTATGATATTTAAAGTGTGTTCGTGAAAAGATATATACATTAATTTCAGGCGTGTACACGTTCGGTATTTTCATCACTCCAGTGATTCCTTTCAGAAGCGCGTCCTAGCAAAGTCTGAGACCGGGGTATGCTCAAAGAGTTTCAAGTCTAATTTGTAAAATCTCACAGAAGCTTTACAGAAAACGTGTAGCTGCGTTCGAAATTCAGGAAGAGGTTTTAGACGTCAACACTCCCAGAAAGGCGTCGCCATTTATAATCTTCGTTGCCTAACAGACTTAATATCTCATTCATTCATTCAGTCATTCGGCTTATGCGAGTTCCCTCATATGTGCATCGCTTCAGGACGATATCTTCAAATGAGAAATTCTGTTCCAGTTGCACTTCCAGCAAATCGTTTCAACGGAAGTTAAGTCAGTAATTGCAACTGTTGCAACTGAAAGAAATTTCTGTCTTATATGTATGTAATACGCAAGACAAAATGAAAGGGAAGATGGCAAATGTTGTAATATAGTGTCTCAAATCCATGTCGTCTGAGAAACAGAATGCGATTTGAGATGCGGTGCAGTGATGACGTGATAGATTTTTTGATGAAAAATTCTGTGATTTCCAACTCGAGGCAACGAAGTGTACGCTATTATGTCGCAAAAAAGTCTAAAAAACTGCGTACGTTAATGTTTCTGAGAAATCAACTCGGGCTCACTGACAGAATATATCTCATGACTGCCGCGACACTTTTACATTAAGTACGGCAGTGTTGGAGGAATGGGGAGGAACAATTGAGCAATGCATATAGTCTGAAATTGTTACCATAAACAGCACGGTTATAGACTATATATAACTGTATACTGAGAGAGATACGGAAATACATTTAGTGGTCACTTTAATTACGATTCAGTGCTGAACTATTCTGGTAAAGAATATACGTTATATTACATATAAATCTAAACTGTGGTTCACAACGACCTGATGGTGATATTATCCGAAACATGCCATAAAATGAAAATAATGCAGAAATGTAGGCAGTGTTATTCTAACAGAAATTATAACTAGTGCAGACTCCTAACAAAATATACTAGCTAGAGACCTAAATTCTACATTAAGGCGTAGTTTTGGAGTATATTTAATGAGAATATGATCATGGCCGTTAACTCGGAGTTCGAATTTTACACTCTGTCACAAAAAAGACGCATCACGAAGAATTTATGCAAACTGGACACAAACTGATGTTCATACAGGTATCGACGGGAAATGCAAAATTATAAACTCTGGTTGCCGATGGTTGAATGTATGACGCTGTAACTCCATTTCATTGCACATCTTGCAAGGATATTAAACAGGGAACATGTCGATATCAGGGCATATAGTCTTTGCGAATTTCGTTCTGTGTCATTGGACACTAATTATGCCTTGCAGACAGACGAGTGGACAATATTCTGAGATTTATGAAGATAGTATCTGTTCTTTCCGAAAGAACAGATAGCATTGGTGATCTTGCACCTCTCGAAGACTACATTTTTAGTGGCCCTGCCCACTATACTTATTACTCGCGGCAGTCGATCTAACGGTAGCCGTAAGAGTTTGAGCAATGTGAGTGCATCGGCACTGAAAAAGATCATTGGCTGGTAAGTCGTATCTATATGGAGATGGTATCTGTTCTTTCGGACCACGTCCGAAAAAATAGATACCATTGGTGATCTTGTAGCTCTCGAGGAATAACATTAGAAAGAAATCCAGCCCATTAGCTGCTTACAGGCCGTGAGTAATGAGTATAGTGGTAGGGTTCACTACAAATGTAGAGTGTGGACACTAAGTTGGAAATGTGGGTCTCACGGGGAGCGTCCCAGAGATAAGTCCCTGGAGTCGCACTATGCTCTGTGGCCTCGATGGCTCAGTCGGATAGAGTATCTGCCATGTAAACAGGAGATCCCAGATTGGAATCCCGGCCGGGGCAAACATTTTCAACTGTCCACGTTGATATTTATCAACGCCTGTAAGCAGCTAATGGTCTAGATTTCATTGTAGTTTCTATATTCTGTGATGTTAGCATTTGAGAGAGGACATCTCGTTGGGCTGCTAGAAACCGGTTGGAGTACCCAGCGAATCGCTCAGCATTTGAATAGAAGCGATGCCACTATTGGACAATGTCGGCGTGAATGGATGAACCATTGCCAAACAGAGTGTGAAGAAGGAAGCGGTCGACCTAGACAGATAACAGAACGTGAGGACCGAGAAATCGTCAGAGAGGCACTCAGAACCCCGGATTCACCATTATCCGACGTGCATCTGGTGCTTGAGTGACCTCAATGGCCATTAATGGATGGGTTACAAGAAAGGAGCTGAGCTCAAGTCGCCCCTTGCGCAGGTTTCCCATTGACCTCTATATACCGATAAGCCCATTTTCAGTATTCGACGGCATATTCAGCCTGGAATCTGATTGACTGGAGTAGAATTGCCTTCATTGGCGAGTCCTGCTTCGAACTGACCCCCCGATGACCAGAGATGATGTGTCTGGAGGCACCCTAGTCAGCAGTGGGAGACCAATCTACTTGCCGCCCGCCATACGGCTCGACGACCTGGAGTGATGGACTGGGCTGTCATTCCATTTCATAACAGGACCCGTTTGGTTGTCATCCTTGGTAACCTTAGAGCATAGCGGTGCTTAGACGATATTGTATGTTCTGGTTTGTTGCCCTTCCAGGTAAGCCACCTTGGGCTTACACTTCAGCAAGACTAAGCCCGCCCACACGCGGTAAGAGTTTTTGCTGCTTGTCTTCGTGTTTCCCAAACCCTAGTCAGCAATGTCGTCAGATTTCCACACAACTGTGAATCCTTGGAGCATTACTGGGACGGCCCTCCAACCAGCTTGGAATTTTGACCATCCAACGCATCAAGTGCTCAGAATTTAAAACACAATATCCTTCAGGAGGACATACAACATCAATCAATAGGAAGCCGATTAACTGCTCGCATATGGACCAGAGATGAACCACCGCGTTATTGACGTGCTCAATTGGTGAAGCACTTTCTCTCAAAAATATCATCCAAATTTTCTGAAATTTTAGTTATTTGTTCGACCGTACATTTATTCATTTATAATTTTTTTTATTTACTCGTCAAGTTCCGTAGGACCAAATTGAGAAGCAAATCTCCAAGGTCATGGAACGTGTCAGTACATGAAACACAACATAAACGTAATAACAGATAAAAATAAATGTTCATGAACCTTAAAAATGTCAGTCCATAAGTTTAAGTAAACACTATCAGCAATACAATAAAAATCAGCTTAATTTTTCAAGGAACTCCTCGACAGTATAGAAGGAGTGACCCATGAGGAAACTCTCCAGTATCGATTTGAAGAACGTGGATTACTGTTAAGATTTTTAAATGCGAGCGGCAGCTTCTTGCAAATGGATGCAGCAACATACTGCACACCTTTTTGCACAAGAGTTAAGGAAGTCCGATCCGAATGCAGGTTTGATTTCTGCAGAGTATTAACCGAGTGAATGTTGCTTATTCTTGCGAATAAACTAATACTGGTAACAAGAAACGACAATAACGAATATACGTACTGAGAAGCCAATGTCAAAATACCCAGACTCGTGAACAGCGGTCGACAAGAGGTTCGTGAACTAACACCACTTATTGCCCGAACCGCCCGTTTCCGAGCCAAAAATATCCTTTTAGAATGGGAATACTTACGCCAAAATATAATACCATACGACAATAGCGGATAAAAATAAGCAAAGTAGACTAATTTTCGTGTCGAACGATCACTCACTTCTAATACCGTTCGAATAGCAAAAATGGCAGTATTAAGTCTTTGAACAAGATTCTGAAAGTGAGCTTTCCACGACGGTTTACTACCTATCTGAACACCTATATATTTGAACTGTTCAGTTTCACTAATCATATGCCCGTTCTGTGATATTAAAATGTCAGGTTTTGTGGAATTGTGTGTTATAAACCGTAAAAACTGAGTCTTATTGTGATTTAGCGTTTGTTTATTGTCTACAAACCATGAACTTAGGTCATGTACTGCACTATTTGAAACCGACCCAATGTTGCACACAACATCCTTTACTACCAAACTAGTGTCATCAGCAAACAGAAATATTTTAGAGTTACCTGTAATACTAGAGGGCATATCATTTATATAAATAAGGAATAGGAGTGGCCCCAACACTGATACCTGGGGCTAAAGTAAGAGGTGAACCAATTGTGAGCTACTCCCTCTATTCCTTAATGGTCCAACTGCTGGAGCAATATTTTGTGATCAACACAATAAAATGCCTTAGTTAAATCAAAAAATATGCCAAGCGTTCGAAACCTTTTGTTTAACCCATCCAGTACCTCACAGAGAAAAGAGAATATAGCATTTTCAGTTGCTAAACGACTTATAAAGCCGAACTGTTCGTTTGATAGCAAATCGTGTGATGTAAAATGATTATTATCCTTACATACATAGCCTTCTCAATAACTTTTGCAAAAACTGATGTGACAGAAATATATCTAAAATTTTCTACATTATCCCATTCTCCCTTTTTATAAAGCGCCTTTACTGCTGAGTACTTTAATCGCTCAGGAAACTGACCATTCGTAAAGGAAAATGTACAAATATGGCTATATACAGGGCTAATATTTGCATCACAGTACATCATACCTATCGATTTCCGTCCCACTGAGATACTTCCTTCGCATGTGCGACGTTTTTCTTTTCTTAGAGTGTACTTTGTACACATAGCCATAACAAGTTACTCTGTACGAAGCAGAATGCTTCAGATTATGACTGATTAGCTACTGAAACCGTCAAAATTGCTTTTGTTTCTACAGTCAACACAATCTCAACAAAAATTGAACCACATTACACGGTCGATTATTTCTCTCATATCCCAGGCGTCTCAAACGACATTCTCCCAAAACCATTGACAGTGGAGTGCTCAATGTAATCTCTCGATTAAGGCACCAGTGAGGAGAGAGGACAGTCAATATTGTTTGGAGGGTGACCTCTGGTCAGCGACGGCGAGTCTTCCCTCGCGCACGAGAGAAGAGTGTGGGGTTGGCCTGCAGGCGAGGTGGACGAGACGAGACAGTGTGTGACTCTGTGCGGCTGCCTTTCTTGACACACCTCGGATCCGTGGCTTGTCAAGGAAGGCACACGCGACGCGGCTCGCCATCGTAGATGTAGAAGATAATTGTTTTCGACTACGTTGGACAGATGTAAGGTATGCTGACGTAGGAAATTTTGAGGCGTTGTAACAATTCGAACAGAGGATTACAAGAAATGGTTCGAATGGCTCTAAGCATTGTAGGACTTAACATCTGAGGTCTTTAGTCCCCTAGACTTAGAACTACTTAAGCCTAACTAACCTAAGGGTATCACACCCATCCATACCCGAGGCAGGATTCGAACCTGCGACCGTAGCAGCAGCACGGTTCCGGACTGAAGAGGTTTACAGCTTTAAGTCGCGCCAAGGGAAGTAGTCTTACTAAAGGTGCGGTAGATCCAGAACTGTGTTACGAACGTGTTTCTGTTAGACTCAAGACGGGATTATGAAGAAGCCATTGACGGAGAGAATCGTACAAAAGGTGCTTCTAAATGACTATTGCGTTTATTTACACAGTCCTCAGTTTGACAACACTTTGCGGTAAGGCGAGCTGACTCGTATCTCTTGCCTATAGGTAAAAGTACTTATTTGATGGTGAGACCAGGCGAAGGTGGCGTGAATAATTTTGGGAAATGAACGGACAAAGGAAATACGTGATCTTCCGGGGTAAAATAGGATAAATTTCGGGAAACATAGTAAAAATGAAAGTAAAAAGCTATTATACAGTTGTAAATTGATTCACTGCAACTAGGGGTCATTTTTAATTAAAGCTGTCTTATCTCACTAATTTTCTTCAAATTACCGTCTCTAAGGTTATATTTTTTGTAATTTGAAAAGATTAATTTTTTTTGTAATTTTATAAACTTGGAGAATTTGAGCACACAATGTAGTAATGGACAATATAAGTAACTATAATCAATTAATTAACATTATGGGGAAACTTTCTAAAAGTATGTCCATGACATATGGTTTTCAGTTACCTTGATAAAATATCGTCTGACTCTTCAATTAATGCTGCTTTGGTGTGTCGGACTACTAAGTGTCAATAAAGTATTAAAGTTTCTTAGTATACCACTACCTTTCCAAAACGTTAATGAATATTAGACTGCGCACTCTATAAACTATTTCCTTTTTGTGTAATCAGTCTTCTGACTGGTCTCATGCGGCCCACCGCTAATTCGTCGCCTTTGCCAAAATTTTCATCTCAGAGTAGCAGTTGGAACCTACACCCTTAATTATTTGCTGGATGTACTGCAATCTCTGTCTTGCTCTACAGTTTCTACCATTTACATCACCCTTTAGTACCATGCAAGTTATACCCTGATGTTGTAACAGATGTCTTACAATTTTATCCCTTCTTCTTGTCGGTATTTTCTATTTGTGTTCCTTTCCTTGGGCGATTCTGCTGAGCACCTCTTCATTTCTTACCGTACCTTACCTGTCCATCTAACTTTAAACATTCTTCTGTAGCACACCATTTCAAAAGCTTCGATTATCTTCTTTTCCGGTTTTCCCACAGTCTATGTCTCACTACCACACAATGCTATGCTCCAGAAATTTTTACCAGAAATTTCTTCTCGGGATCTTCAATGCTGATGTTGCTTCTCGCTATTCTCATTTCTGCTACTTCTCATTACTTTCGTCTTTCTACTATTTATACTCAATCCGTATTCAGTACTCATTAGTCAGTTCATTCCATTAAATTCATTAATTCTTCTTCACTTTCACTGAGGATAGTAATCTCATCAGGGAATCTTACCACAGATGTCTTTTCAGCCCATTCTTTAACCTTTGTTTTATGTCCATATTCTTCCCCGTGTAGCTTGAACAGTACAGGCGAAACTACATCCGTGTCTTTTACCCTTTGTTATCCCTACGCTTCGTTCTTAGTCTTCCACTATAATGTTTACTCTTGGTTCTTATACACATTGTATATTACCCGTCTTTCACTACGTCTCTTTTCTAACGGTTTCGAATATCTTGCACCATTTCACATTACCGAACGTTTTTACCAGGTCGACAAATCTATCTGATTTTTCTTCAATCTTCTACACAATACAATGTCTACTTTCATGAAATTGCTACGATTACAGTGACTATAGTATCGTTCGTCAGTCTTGTGTCGTTACTTGGTTGGATTAATAGAAGAGAGAGAGAAGATTGAACATGCGTATGTTAACTGCGAGTGCTCAAAGAAGTTCAGAGGAAAGCGAGGCGTTATGCATCACAGAGAGGTTTACTGTTAAAATCCTGGGGACGTACTTTCTAATGAGAGTCGGTTAATATATTACTTCCATACATAGTTCACGAAATGACCACAGTGAAAATAATTATTTAAATAAGAACAACTTTTTAATAGGACATATGTTTAAACCGGCCAAAAAAATATAAAAAGAATTTATCTTAGCGTCACACAGTTCCTAACACCATGAACATAATTCTTAAAAAAGTATTACAATCGTGTATTTTTAATACCTATGAAAATAAAAGATTGATGACGAAAAACACGCATGTTATTCATAATTGGTTTATCATTACTTCGCGTCCTTACTATTCTTAATTGCACGTACACCACAAATTTTGTATCTTGTAGTTATTTTAATAGCTATTAAAATTTCACAGTCAATAATTTTCTGAATTAACCGTATGGGATTAGGAATCAGCACGGAATTAGGAGGAATTATTTTATACTTCACAATCCGATTTAAAAACGTGTGACGTTAAAAATTTATTTTTCCTGAAACATTTATTTCTCAGTAGCCCTGGGTGTGGAAAATTTCTCACTCGATTTTTAAGTATTTTATTGTTGCAGACTATTTTCAATGGAATCTGACAAGGGTTGGAGACAACTCAAAGAATCACCAGAGACTGGCTGACTAGCCAGGGACCATCAGCAGCGGTTAGCCGAATAGGAACAGGAGGACAACAACAAGTGGAAAACAGACAACGGAGGGCAGCGTAGCATAGATCAAAGAGGTAATTCTAAAGCAAATACCTAAAGCGTAGTGAAATACGAGGTCATAAGCAAACGATATCAGACCACGGCGACTACACAAATGAAAGCAGAGCTGCAGCGCACCGGGCTTTGTAGTGCGATCGCGAGCACTAATTGGCCAACAGGGTGGGCGTGGCTCTGCAGCAGCCTAGGCCAGCACTGCGGAGGTCATACTGGCGCTTGCAAATTTAGGCTCTGAAAACTTCTAGCTACTTCTGCTTCCTAGGCAGCAAAATAACCAATGACGGACGGAGCGAGGAGGACATAAAAAGCAGACTAACACTGACAAGAAGGGCCTTCCTGGCCAAGAGGAGTCTAGCAGTATCAAACACTGGCGTTAATTTGAGGACGAAATTTCTGAGAACGTACATTTGCAGCACACCATGGACTGTGGGAAACCGGAGCAGAAGAGAATCGAAGCATTTGAGAGGTTAAATTAAATTTTCCTTAAGTCTCTAATTTATCTACGATAGCGTTAGAAGCTGAAGAAGTGAATAAAAATTTGTGTTGCAATTTTTTCGTTGTTGATAGTTGTGTTTGGTCGGTGCGGACGTCTCATGGCTTCCGTACAAGTTCGTTTGTTGATCCATCCACTCAGTTTTTTCATTACAGAGGCCAACCAGCTCTCTGACTGAACACGCTGAGCTACCGTGCCGGCGCTACTAGACAGGTACGCTAACCATTGCACCACCACAGCATTATGGCCATTATACCTTCACGAACTACCCAAATCAAGTACCCTCCCCAACACAAACTCCAATTCACCTCTACCCTTACATTGCCACTATTACCAGGGAAAATTCAATTTAAGATCTATACGATTACATGTAGGACAGCACTTCCCCATTACGTCCAATGCTGGGGTGATATTCCAATGTCGGAGAGCCCTGGTAATAGTGACAATATAAGGGGAGATGTGAATTGGAGTTTGTGTTGGGGAGGGTATTTGACGTGGATAGTTCGTGCAGCTGTGTTCACCATAATGCTGTGGTAGTGTAACGGTCAGCATATCTGCCTAGTAAGCAAGAAGACCCGGGTTAGAGTCCCGGCCGCAGCACAAATTTTAATTCACTTCTTCAGTTTCCAACGTTATCATTTGAGAGATGGTGCTACAGACGAATGTTGAAAATTAGGTGGACTGATAAAGTAAGGGACGAGGAGGTTCTGCTCAGACTCGGAGAGGAAAGAGATGTGTGGACGGCACTGACAATGAGAAGGGACAGTAGATAGGACATCTGTTAAGATATCAGGGACTGACTTCCATAGTACCAGAGGGAGCTGTAGAGGACAAAAACTGTAGACGAAGACAGAGAATGGGATATATACAGCAAATAATTGAGGATATAGTTTGCAAGTGCTATTCTGTGATAAAGAAATTGGTATAGGAGAGAAATTCTTGACGGTTCGCATCAAACCGGTCAGAAGACTGATGACTCAAAAAAAGTACTAATTACATCATTAGCTTCCAAGGTCGCTTGTTTTTTTAGTACGTCTCATTTTTTGGAGGGTGGGAGGGCGGGAGGAGGACGTTGTGACAGGCTCCTCCGTTCTCCCTTCCTACGACTTTGTGTGAACTGCGAAGCCGAACAGCAACAGCAGTTAACACGGTAACTATAGGTATTATCGCAAAAGTACTGGCCGATTTTGAGTATTGTCTTGTTGTTTGACTCGAGTCAAACGAGGGCATGTGGAATATTTATGAATGGTAAATGAAAACTTTGACCCTAAGCATAATGGTAAAACATACAAAAAAGATTGAATTTCTTGCATGTAAAAGTACCGTCGCGTCATAACCACAATCACGTCCAAACCCGAAACATGCGTCGGACATTAAGTAAATCATGTGGCACTGAAAGCACGTTTATTACTGGGCACTAAGGTGCAGACAAAACGAGTCTCTTCGTTGGACGGAGAGTGCTGCTGTTTGTGGAAACATCTAATATTTGAGAATATGCAACAAGAAATTTCGAGAAACTTCCAGAAATGATAAACACTAGATGTGAGAGGGGATCAAAAATTTCCGTTGGAAGCCCATACAGTCAAAAATTTGTATGCTAGACAGTCAGATTCGCCTCGGGCGCTGAAATAATCATCCCACCGTTGCACCAGGTTGAAGATACCGATTTGGTAAAACACCATGATTTGCTGCATAATGAAGTCTGCCTGCCTGCTGCAAATCCTCGTCCGACAGGAATCTACGACCTATCCAGGCCTTTCTTGAAGGAACCGAAGGCGTGATCTTCGCATGGGGACAAATCAAGCCACAGAGCGGACGCCAGCTTCCTGTTGTCCACAGCGGATGAGGCTGGCCCCCCAGACCGACTGGCATCTTGTGTAAAATCGCGATCAGCGCTGAACCTGGCACATCATTCAACGTGCTGCCCCAAATATATTTTGCCGGCCTGGGTGGCCGAGCGGGTCTAGGCGCTACAGTCTGGAACCGCGCGACCGCTAGGGTCGCAGGTTCGAATCCAGCCTCGAGCGTGGATGTTTGGATGTCCTTCGGTTATTTAGGTTTAAGTAGTTCTAAGTTCTAGGGGACTGATGACCTCAGAAGTCAAGTCCCATAGTGCTCAGAGCCACTTTTGAACCAAATATATTTTCATAGTCTGGTGTCTGGCCTACAGCAGCCAAGAAGAGAACAACAGCTATTGGAAGCAATGTCGCCATAATTCACATTTCTGCATTTACCGTACGCACGTCTGAAAGATACAAATGCCACATTAACCCCTTGTCTACATGTCGGTGCTTACGTACCCGCATCGGAGTCGCGTTACGTTGCCTATAGACTGCAGCAAGACAATCAAACAGAGACTTTTTAATTACCCCCATATATTTACTGCTGATTGGATTTGAGCCGGTGACTGGTAGCACGCTATCTAGCGATGCCTTTATTTCACATCACATGCAGCTCAGATCGTGCATTACACTTCCGTAAAGTCCCTTCGTTATTTCAGATATAAAATCTTTCTAGTCCTATGCGTAAATTAAAATAAGTGCCAAAATTCACCTAGAAGAGTTATCACCGAACTGTCGATCACGAGCTGCTAGTAGCTCGCGGGACTGTTTTCGGTAAATAGTTGGATGATATTGTTGGATAACCCGGGTTGCTCCAATCAGATCATTAACACAACAAATGCTAGTTTCTCCGGCGGAACTGCCATTGTGAGTCAAGAATACAACAGTTTCAACTTCTTAGTCGATTGTAAACGCGTGAGGTTCTGCACATGTCTTCTGTGTTCGTAATGACACGTATGTTTTACACATTGATACCAAGGTACGAGTAGCACTAAAATCCACACGCTGGCTACAGGTGTAGCACAGCGAATGAAATGGCCGTTTATTTTCCAAAATTGTCTCGCAACAGAGCCATCTTTTCAAGTATTCCTCAGATATGAGTTCCGTTTTCCATTAGCACCGTGTGGACCCCGGCGCCGCAAAGACGTCTAATTAAATGGTCATCGAAGACTGTAGCACGCACGCGATGAAATTGTGAAACTGAGGTAAATACGGTACAGCTACTCTAATAATATAATGTTTTAGTATTTGTTGTTTATTTGGACGCATTTTTGGAGTTCAAATAAAATTTTATTGTGGGTATGGTATTTTTAGATGACAGTTTATATAAATAATACGCTAAAACAAATTCAAAGACGGCACAAAAATCATTACGCTATACAAATAACAGGGACGAACAAATACAAAGAAGTCACAAAAGTCGTCAATGGGAAGCCCACTAGAACGCTATTTAGTCCACTACCTGTTTCTGCTTTTGATAAAATGTGCAGACAATACGGTTTTACTCGAAACAGTCGGTGATGGATGGTCACGCTGTTTTGCAGTTCTGTCAATGTCGTGGGCATAAACCGTCTTCTGATAGATGGATAACTTTTACAAGAAAGTCATCCGCCATTATCACCTGCAAGAAGTCAGATTCGCACCAGCAAGAGCACTGCAGGACATCCCTGCAACCTAATATGTCTGTGGAGGATTTGCGGTTGTTCTTTTTGTATCAGAGTTTGCGATCACAGCACGCCCAAGTAATGCAGTAAATGTTCGAAACGCATTTGTGACAATCATTGCGCAGTCATGTATCCTGAATGCACGCCAGTAATGAAAAATTGATTATTGGTTTAGTTAGATGATCAGGAACTGATAAGCATTACTTGTTAAATTAAGAACATTTGAACATAGCTTAACCATAGGCTAAGGTTGATTTTTTTGAGATTTTGTTTGTTTGTTAAAGCGACACTTAAAAAGTTAAATTTTGTTAATTTTATGTTTCAATGTGATAAAATTAAATATATTCGGTGATTATATAAAGTGTTTTATTTATATTATGTCCTAATTTGGGAATAACGTAGGATTTTTTTGACCACATTTGTAGCCTGCGTGTTTATGGGCGCATGAACTTAGTGCTAGGTTTGTTCTTGTGATCGTGTGTTGAAGCAAAAAGCAATAAACATATCACTTTCATTCGGAATGGGAAATCGATTAGTTTTGCTATCAGGTAAAGGAAAAGTATATATATATATATATATATATATATATATATATATATATATATATATATATATATATATATATCTGTGTGTGTGTGTGTGTGTCTGTGTTGTGACATGATATGATATATGATATGGAAGTGTATCACGTTGGAAGAAAGGGAACATCGAACATTGGTTCAAAACCGTTCACCCAGAGTTCAAAAGGATTTCGCATGGATTCTGCTCTAAGGAAAGAAGAGGCGAGTCAACAAGCATTCAAACCTAATGTTCAACCAACCAACTTTTTCAAAGCTGTTAGACAAGCATAAAGCGGAAACTGAGACGTCATTGCTATTTTCAAAAATTTTCGAACTGAATAAGAAACCGTACCAAGACGGTGAATCAATCAAAAATGCCTTTTTAACAGCTTTAGATTCATTATCTGATAGTTTCTGAACTAAAACTGAGGTAATATCTGCTATTAAATCACGTACAGGTTCCTGCAGACAACGCCCGAAGGGAAGAGGGTAGTTTCACTTACGACCTTCATGTCCACTCTAAGTCCGTTTTGTGTCGATTCTGAGCGGCGGTGTTTTCCTCGGCTATCCGTAAGAAAACCGCGCGATTTCGAAAAACATGTTCAAACGGCTCTGAGCACTATGGGGCTTAACTTCTGAGGTCATCAGTCCCCTAGAACTTAGAACTACTTAAACCTAACTAACCTAAGGACACCACACACATCCGTGCCCGTGGCCGGATTCGAACCTGCGACCGTAGCGGTCGCGCGGTTCCAGACTGAAGCGCCTAGAACCGCTCCGTCACTCCGGCCGGCGCGCGATTTTAGTCTGTGGCATAATGGTTGTGACCCTCTTTGCAGAGGCGTCAAAAGAAGAGGTGAAATTTTGGCAAATGAAGACGTGTGAGCTGTGACGACATTCCCATCGGGTCATACGTCCACGGTGGCGTTGGCAGGCGAAATTTGGTGCCAAAGTGACATCACTAATCCACAATACGCCTCAAATGCGTTTCGGAGGTCTGGCCTGTTTTTCGCATGTGTCGACAGCTTGCTTTTGGAAGCGTCGTGGAGCCAGAGAGTGACGACGCAGGGCGCCACCATTTTACATAATTACAGAGGAAGGTTGTAGGCACCTTTGAACCAAGTTCAAGAGCAGAAAATGGCAGTTCATCTTTTCGACAGACGCATTTGTGTCCATAAACAAGGTACAGACGAACATTTCTACAGCGCAACTTGTTGTTTTAACTACTAGGGCTCAGAAAAGCTTGGCGACTCTTGTTTATCTTTGATAAATAGCAAACTAAGATGGGAATCAGGAGAAAAGGGAGTCATTGTAGGAATCACGGATGAGTGTCGGGCATGTGACGTCCACCGATCTTGATGCTCTGCTGTGCGTCCGTTGACTGTCCTCTTGTGTAGCACGTTAATAGCTGTACCAGGATACGACGTAAAAAAGTTGGGGTTCCCATTTCGTCAACTTTCTTGTAACGCACAAATTCGCCATGAGTGCAAAAATGCGCCGAAATAGCCATCGCAGTAAGAGAACAGCGTAATTTGCTGTAAACCAAACCAAGTTATGGAGAGCTTGCTAAAGCCACAGTGTTCCCCTTTGCACTTGGCATTTTTAAATCTGCGGTTCACTAGAATTACAATAGATTTCGAGAAACACTTAAAATTTTTGAAACTAATAAACTATCTGTGCCCCAGACTCCTAGAGCAGCAACTGACTGGTCCCTCTTTCCTCCCCTCTCCTCCCCCGCCCCCCCGCCATCTCCCGCCAACCCACTTCCTCCCACACACAGTTTCGCCGATTTCAAATGAAACATTGAGTATTATCCCTGGAAACCGTCAGATTTAACACCACATCTAAGCTTAGCAACAGCAGTACGATCATACGGGACACAGAACCGATTCTGTGAATGCATTACGCATCGAACGTACGAACGTGCATAAATAATGGCAGCATGAAATGACGTTTTTTCGACACACGGGAGAATGTCACGGAAATACTGAATGACCTGAACTGGCAGAGGCCTGAACATAGATGGCAAGATGCAAGGTAAGTGATCCGACAGCCAGTGTTGAGGAATTTAGGACTAAAATCCGGTACTGCACTGTAGCTCCTTACGTGTCGCTCTAGGGACAGCGAAAGACAGTAATAGACTAATTGCAGCAAACACAGAACTGAACGGAAATAATCATAACGTTAAGCACTTTGTACCGTGAACTTCACAGCGGTATGCAAAGTATAGATATAGATTTCATTTACAAGGCCGTGCCGTTAAATCTGCAGATCTGCAGGCATCTGTGTCTTCAACGCACTGAACATAGTCAGACTCTTACATACACGTAGATCAATGTTAATGAGAAATTTTCGGAAAATGCTTCCGGCCGGCCGGGGTGGCCGAGCGATTCTAGGCGCTACAGTCTGAAACCGCGCGTTCTCTACGGTCGCAGGTTTGAATCCTGCCTCGGGCATGGATGTGTGTCCTTAAGTTAATTAGGTTTAAGTAGTTCCAAGTTCTACGGGACTGATGACCTCAGGTGTTAAGTCCCATAGTGCTCAGAGCCGTTTGAACCATTTTTGAAAATGCTTCCGACAACATGTACATATTTGTTCTTGATAACCAGCACCTAACTTCATCGGTTTATAAATTTTTTATATCCACGGTATCCTGTCTTCACGTGCAGTTCATTCCTTCTACTGTTACTCTTACTGTCATGGAAACTATTGCCTGATTTTATAGTTGGTGATTTCCATGCATCTTTCCACACCGAGACTGCGGCATTTATCTTTTGTTATCAGTGACTTAATTTTCTTTATCCTTAGGTAATGCCTCAATTCGAACGCCTCAATTTTCCAGTTTCCCAGTTTTTCTGTTGTCCATTCTTGACTTCCATTGAATACTGCAGAAGCAAACTCCTAGATTTTTTTTTTTAAATCTAAGGCCTATGTCTGACACTAGAAGAAGCGTTTTACTGAGCAATGGCCTCAGTCTCTCCTTGCGTTTTCTGTCATGCACTGCGCTAACAAAATTCCTTCACTTTGTGTACAACTTGGTTCCCAATTTAATGTTAGGTATTTCATCTGATTTCTACTGAACTTCTACACTTCCGTCCTTGTGTCCCGTTTTACAGGTCCTGTAATACTTCCTTACCTTCAAGAGCCCAATAACGTCATCATCGAATCTTACTGATGAATTTTAAACCCACTACTGCACCTTTCCTGCATTTACTTCAGTTTGAATACACTTATCCAATAATACAATACCAACAGCCGTAAATTTGTTTGTTTTTTATTAGGCAACCAGTTTCGACATTACATAATGTCATCTTCAGGTCTGCGCATATCGAGTAACCCTCGTGTTACAAACCAATGCCACACTGTCAACTGGTCTCGTGAAGGTTTTTTTTTCCCAGCTGTCAGGGAGCGCACTTCATGAGACCAGTTGACAGTGCTGCGTTGGTTTGTAACACTAGGGTTACTCTATATACGCACGCCTGAAGATGAAAATGTAATGTCGAAACTGGTTGCCTTATAAATAAAACCAAAATAACTGCTGTTGGTATTTATTACTGGAAATCGACCAGCCGATGTCCTGCACTCCAGACATAGGATGGAGTTACATTTAATGAATACACTTATGGATTAAGATCACAGTGTGAAGCCGCAGGTGCTTAGACAGCATTATTAATGGAAACGTACGCGGTGGATTTTGTCTCATTTGGCGAGGTATCTAAGTGCCCAGGACAAGTCAGACCCCAGAAAGTAGCACGGACTTGTCGCCGGTGTACCAGGGAGAGGGGCGAGCTACGGTGCGTTGTGCTTTTTTCTTCACTTTGCTTGTCCTCTCGCCTGTCAACTTAGCACCCGTCCCATACATCATACTTCTACCGGGCCACATTTTTCCGCCTCTCCTCCCAGAGTACTGCTGTGTATTGAAAAAGCCTGAATACCATTCGCTATCGGGGGGCATAAAGAAAAAGTAAGTCTCGGTGGGGGATGATGGGAACACTCTGAAAGGCGTGCACCTTTTTATTGGAGGCCGCTGCCTCGGGTGGGAGGATTACATTTTCCCCCGTTCGGCAGCAGCGTAGCCCGGCAATACCCCGCCCGGGTTGAGATTGGCCTTTCCTTCCATACCGGTGCCCGGACTTCAGCCTCATATCCATCGGGTTCCGGCTACGACGATGCCAAAAGGAGTGTCACAGGTTCAGCCGCCTAGCGGTGCGTTCTCAACAAAGAAGATGACTCACCATGCGCAGGGTCTTCGAATTCACGCTATCAGGACTGAGGATCTCAAACGATACGTGGAAGGCAACAAACGCAGGACGTCAAAAAATTATATTAGCAATGTGTAATTGTTTAGGTATTTATTTTGTTTAGAGGTCCATTGAGTTTCTAATAGCTATCGAGGTCAATTCAAAACAATTTTTCTATGTTTATCTCTTACATATTATGCGTGGTCTCCTTCAAAATTGTCTCCTCTACAATTGATACACCACTCTCAACGCCGTTTCCACTTTCGGAAGCAGTCTTGGAACACCTCTGGCTGGAAGCGCGGTCTGCGAATTTTCTTTTATGTAGTCTATCGTTGCAAATCTTCGTCTTTTCAACGGGGTTTCCAACTTTGTAAATTAAAAAAAAGTCCACAGGGTCCAGGTCTGCAGAGTACGGAGGAAGAGACTGCACAGTTATTTCGTTTTTGTGCAATAGTCACACACACACGGGAACGAATGTGCGGAATCGTTATCGTGATGCAAGAGCCATGAACTGTCTCGCCACATTTCAGGCTTTTCCCTTCTCACATTTTCTCCCAGTCGTCGCAGCACGTCCCGATAGTACCATCGATTAACAGTTTGTCCCTGTGGCACAAATTCATGATGAACTAATCCATCAAAGTGAAAGAAAACTATCAGCGTGGCTTTGACATTTGATCTGACCTGACGAGTTTTGGTCTTGGAGAACCTTTCCCGACCGATTGTGAAGACTGAACCGTGGTCTCAGCACCATAACCGTAGACCCACGTATCGTCACCAGCTATGAAATTCTTAAGGAACATATCATTGTCGTTTGCGAGATCGAAAAGCTCTTCACAGATTGCGAGGCGAAGGAATTTCCGGTCTTGGCTCATGAGACGTGGGACGAACTTGGTGACAACAAGATACTTTCCAAGAAGCTGTTAAATGGCTCTGAGTACTGTGAGACTTAACATCTGAGGTCATCAGTCCCCTCGAACTTAGAACTACTTAAACCTAACTAACCTTAGGACATCACGTACATCCATGCCCGAGTCAGGATTCGAACCTGCGACCGTAGCGGTCACGCGGTTCCAGACTGAAGCGCCTAGAACCGCACGGCTACACCGACCGGCCCAAGATGCTGTGACAGGATTTCATGAGATGATACAACTGGAATGTTACATTCTGCCGCAATATCTCGGACAGTCTTAGATTGGCACACACAATTTCACTTATGTTCATGACATGAGCGAAGTAGGTAGGCGTCCAAGGGCGTCCTGAATGTGGGTCAAGCTTAACTTCCGTCCGGCCATTTTTAAACCGTGTGAATCATTCGTAACTCCGAGTACGGCTCAAGCACTAATCACCGTAGGCTTCCTGCAACCTTTGTTGTGTGTGTGTGTGTGTGAGCGCGCGCGCGCGCGCGCGCGCGTGTGTGTGTGTGTGTGTGTGTGTGTGTGTGTGTGTGTGTGCGCGCGTGTGTGTGTGTAAAGTTCTACTTGATGTAGTCGCGTTGATCCTCTGGAAATTTTTGACCGGACCTCGAACTTGGGTTTGAACTTTTTCTTCCTTTTAATAGAGTGCCCTGTTTTTACAGCATGTCGAATGGAACTATGAGTGAGAATGAAACTCGACGGATTGTTACTCTTTGCTTACGCAGTTTCGTAGACCAATATTGTTTAGAGAACATGTTGACAATTTTTCCTCAAGATACATTTCCAGTTTCATTATTTAATAGTTTAGTGGGGAGTAAGGAAATCGTTCACTTCTTTCCCATTATCACGCTTTTTCAAAGGCAACAAGTTAATGTATTGTTTGACATTGGGGAAACGATTCAATATGGCCTGCTTTTGTTTACTGCAAGGAAGGCAAGGAACTAATATTATGAGTCGGAATCTTGCGGAGCTTGCGAGATTTACGACTGAACGAGGCAGTGGGCATAGATAACATTTCTTCGGAATTTATAAAATCTTTGGGGGAAGTGGAAGACAAACTGTCATTCAAGTTAGTGTGTAGAATGTATCAAATTAGGGACATACCACCGGACTTTTGGTAAAATATATTGCACACAACCCCAGAGGTATCGAAGTCAGATAAATTTTAGAACTATCAGACAATATTCTTAACACATCATACATCAAAGCAGTTTACTTACGTCAAGAACTACAGACAGAACCTTGAGAAAATCTTATATCTTAGACTACGAACAATCTGGCTCCAAGAAATGGGTATGTATAACGTTGAGCTTAATAACAGAAGCAAGGAAAGAAAACCCAAGACATCCTAATAGCATTTGTCGACGTAGAAATAGTGTTCAATGAAGTAAAATGGCGCAATTTGTTTGAAAATCTCAAATAAATAGGTACAAGCCACAGGTAAATATACCGTATCCACTAGAACCTGAATCGAGCAATACGAATCGAGGACCAATAGAGAAGTGCTCACATTTAAAAATGCGTATGGAAGGGTTCCAGTATTATTTCAATATTGTTCGGCCTGCATATCGAAAAATCAGTGACTGAAATAAAAGAAAGTATTAGTAGTGGGTGTAAAACTGAATGGAATGAACAGTGTAAAGATCACAGAACATGGACTGAGAGCAAACCAAACCGAGTTAGGAGATCAGCGGAAAACTCTGGGTGCCACTCACAAGGGAAAAATGGTTCAATGGCTCTGAGCACTATGCGACTTAACTTCTGAGGTCATCAGTCGCCTAGAACTTAGAACTAATTAAACCTAACTAACCTAAGGACATCACACACATCCATGCCCGAGGCAGGATTCGAACCTGCGACCGTAGCGGTCGGTCGGTCGGTTCCAGACTGTAGCGCCCAGAACCGCACGGCCACGCCGGCCAGCTCTCACAAGGGAACCTCCCCATCGCACCCCCCTCAGATTTAGTTATAAGTTGGCACAGTGGATAGGCCTTGAAAAACTGAACACATATCGATCGAGAAAACAGGAAGAAGTTGTGTGGAACTATGAAAAAAATAAACAAAATATACAAACTGAGTAGTCCATGGGCAAGATAGGCAACATCAAGGGTAATTTGCGTTCAGGAGTGTCGTGGTCCCGTGGTTAGCGTGAGCAGCTGCGGACCCGCTGTATTGCAAGATGTGGTGGCATCGCAGCTTGCTTTCGTGCATTCGAGTTCGATTTATGTTGCTGGAATTTACGTATGCTTTAAATCTATGCAACACAAAATTCAGTTCTCGCGTCGTGTTTTCATTCGACTTTCTGGAGGGAAGTTAACGCCTGTTGTGCTCCACGCGATTTCACCAGAGCACATGGAAGCCATTACCCAGTTGTAGTTCAGATATCCATTGGTACATCTGGCTTACAATGTCTCTCTTTCAGTTGTAAAATCATGATTTTCCACTTTTGTAAAATTATTTGAAAAATTTCCTTTGTGCGGTGGTGTAAAGTTGTGATGTAGGTCATAATAGATCTGATGAATGGCATTCGCCCATCAGAAGGTATTCATTCTGTAGTTTTACTGTATTGTGTTGGTCTTTCATTCTTTCTGGCTTTCTTATTTCATTACCTTACGGACGTTGTATTCTGGAAACATGCCCCATTCACTTACACTAAGCGCTCTACATGGACGACAGCACTTAACTATGCAGCGCCTTTGCTGGTGACTTTAAGATTTTCCCACGATTACAGGTAATCCTAAATTGAAGCATTTCGATGACTCATGCTTTTGCAAAAAAGGCGTATAAGTTTTCACTTTCTCCATCATACTATCTTACACATCAGAAGGTCTTCGTATTCATTATTGGTTATAAATCGCAAGGACTTTTGTCCTGCAAAATTCGAATCTACAAGGCACGCCTCAATACTCGACGAAAGTTTGTTGTAAAGAGTTTTTAGTATTCCCAACCAAATTCTTTTGAATCACTATAAAATATCCTCTAGTAATAAGTTTCCTTTAATTTACGTCTATGGTCACAATCTTTTCTGTTTAACAGATTACCGGTTTCGGTCTTTAATTACCATCATCTGATCCACACTCTTTACAAAAAGCCTCATTTTCATTTCTTCCACGTTCCATGCTTGGGAACGAATCCATGTATTCTTCTCGGAAGTGAACTTTTAATTTCGATACCTTTGTGATTTTAACATTTCATGTAATGTTATCACCAGTAACTTTGGATCAGCTTAATATTCAGAATTACGCTCCATGCAGCTGAATATTAACCTCATACAAACCACAGAACAAGAGATAGAAATGCGAGGCAGGTACCAGAGACTCGATTACTGCACTGCTTCCGCTGTCACTGCTAGGGCGAGATGGGCAATGTATCGAGCCTCTGTGAATTTTGCAGTTTCCGGTTCCTATATTTCTGGTACCTGCCTCGAATTTCTATCTCTTGTTCTGTGGTTTGTATGAGGTTAATATTCAGCTGCATGGAGCGTAATTCTGAATATTAAGCTGATCGAAAGTTACTGGTGATAACATTACATGGATTGTTAAAATCACAAAGTTATAGAAATTAAAAGTTCACCTCCGAGAAGAATACATGGATCCGTTCCCAAGCATGAAATGTGGAAGAAATGAAAATGAGGCTTTTTGTAAAGAGTGTGGATCTGATGATGGTCATTAAAGACCGAAACCGGTAATCTGTTAAACAGAAAATATTGTGACCACAGACGTAAATTAAAGGAAACTTATTACTGTGTTTTTTCGCGACGATGTCTCAGCTTGTGATACCCTCTAGTGGTGCTTATGCGAGTTCTGTCATATCCGCAACAGTTCTATCGCTCCAATAATATTGGGTTTCTAAGCGTTCAGCTTTAATAACTTTGGTGTTTATTTCGTGGCAAGCAATGTTCAGAATTTATCATTGACATCCAGGAACGAAATTCTAAGGTGTGGTAGGCCACCAAAAGTAACAACCTCAGGTTTTCATGATGTGAATGCACACGACGCAGGGTTGCCGTGTACAACGGCTGCGGCCGAAGCGGCATTAGTGCACAGAGCACCTCTGCTTTGTTCAGCCATGTGGGCGGCAGTCAACCGCAGCGGGGGCAGCCGTGCGTGGAGCAGACGGCCGCAGCGTGCCGATTATAACACGCACCACGAACAGGCGACCAAAGCGGCGCCACCCGTGAACCAATGTGCGCTCTCCGAGGAGAAAAACTGTCCTCATTTTTGCGCCCGCCGTAAAACTGGCGGAGCCGCTGATCACTCTAAACACAAGCGTAACATCAAAGAACTAACACCTCGAGCCACGTCATCTGCAATTGAAGAGTGTCAGTGACCTCTCAATTGGCAAGAGATTCCGAATTAGTCTCCTCATTTGGATGCCTGATAGGATGTCCCTAAGAAAAAGATTGAACAGCCCTCGAAAGGGTTACATTCTAGGATACGGAGCGTGGATCGTCATAAGAATGAATGTGGCAAGGGAGTTAGAAAATCTGAAAGAAGAAATACAAAGGTTTTACCTAGATATAGTGGCGGGTCAGACAAGTGAGACGGAAAGAAGATAAGGAATTCTGGTCAAAAGAATGTCAGGTATGGCAAGAGAAACAATGGAGTTCTGAGATAAATTAAAGGTAGTAATAGCGAACATGCAGTTCAAATCTCAAAAGAGATGGAGGTGTACTTGGAAAAGGCTTGGAGACACGAGGAGATCCCAGCTTGATTTCATCATACTCAGAGATTCTGAAAACAGATATTGGATATAAAGCGTCTGCAGAAGCTGATACAGACTCAGATCACAATATAGTAGTGGCAGACACTCTGTAATGTAAGAGTCAAACAAAGAACTTAGATACTGAAGTATTGAAAAGTCATGTACAGCGTTTAAAGTTTTCTAAGACTGTAAGTACTATGATAATGGATATCACAGTAAGCAGTTTACTTGAATAAGAATGGAGTCACAGAAGTTGCACAAATATAGGTACAAGGAAGGTAACTGCGAACAAATCTCTCGCAACATCTTTTCTTAGAGTACCAATTGATACCTACTGTACGATGTTGAAATTAGGCTGACTGATAAAGCAGGAAAGGAAGAGGTTTACGGAAGAATCCGGGAGCAGACCATCATGTGGGAAACATTAACAAGGATAGGGGATAGGTTGCCATGAAAAACAAATGTTCAAATATGTGTGAAATCTTATGGGACTTAACTGCTAAGGTCATCAGTCCCTAAGCTTACACACTAATTAACCTAAATTATCCTAAGGACAAACACACACACCCATGCCCGAGGGAGGAATCGAACCTCCGCCGGGACCAGCAGCACAATCCATGACTGCAGCGGCTTAGATCGAGCGGCTAATCCCGCGCGGCGGTTGCCATGACATGAGGGAGCTGTAGAAGGTAAAAACAGTAGGGGAGACAGCTCGGAATATATCCAACAAATAACTGAGGACGTTGGATGCATTTGGTATTCCGAGCTGATCTTTAAGTACCGAATATCTCACCATCGCCTGTACTTGCAGGTCTTATTTTATTGCAATCTATGTCAATGTAGTATTTCACCATCTTCAGGCCCCTCTAGGATGCTAGGGATTGTAATATAACACCGAATGTTATTTCAAACAAAATGACCCCGATAAATATCATACCAACTGTCGTCCACGATCTATCGCGAAATGGATGTACGGAGACTTAAATGATGTTTTTGACAGAAGAGCAAAATTATAGGTGGACCGCATCAGACGAGTCGGAAGAGCGGCGACAAAAAGGAAAAGCAGTACACGTAGTTAATGTGAAATCGATCTTTTATATAATTTCATGCTTTTACAATTTTGTGGTCTGATCTATTAGGCCGAGCATCTTTCCTATGCCTGCTTTGCCTCATATTTTAAATGTCAGCGAGGAAGGTCAAGCTGGGAACAGAAAATGTGTATGTTATATTTGATGGCACACTACGTACCTGTGTCCACAAACATGGATGATTGCTGGATTATATGAATGTAGGTGTCATTAGAATGTATGCGACTCGGTGAAATCAGGCAGAAATTCTTGGTGTAATTTTGCAGTAGAAGCCTGGGAACGGCAGCTAAAATTTCAAAGCTGGCGGGTGTGGAAATATTATCTACACGAGTTTTCGTACCGGAGGCTAAGATTGGCTCTCCGAGACCACCCGACAGTGTTCGATTTTTGGAAATTAAATCGAGTACAAAATTTTGAGCTGGACCCAAAAATCTCCCTCTTGTCTTCGGTTTGCAGACGCTGCCTGCTATTACAGGCAAATTCATCTCGGTAAATGGTCAGTGCGCTCCCCCACCAAGTTTGTTCGCTCCTGACCGCAGAGGCGAAGCAGTCTGGATTTTGGAGGGAAGTTACCGGGGCGCGGGCGAAACGAGTGGCAGCGAACAGTCGCTGTACCATAAGTATGAAGTGTTGCTTCTGTGCGCACTGGAACAGGAGGTAGTTCATTGCTTAGTTCGAATTCTCTGTATCGATAAACCACTCTCAGGAGGAGCGGGGGATTCTCGAGGGAAGTATTTCAGCTACCTTAGACTCTGATGGCACCGAACATGGTTTTAAATCTGTCACAGTTCACTTCATGAATCGGGTGCCAAGTTAAATTTCACGATTCTTTTCGATGTGTGTCACAAGTCAGTTTTGATATTCACTTAAGGCGGAAACAGGCTCTACTGAGGGAGGCCAAGAAAATCTCTGCATCACCCTCTCTACCACTGCACCAGGAATTCTGTCATCCGCCACAGTAACGATTGCTGTCAAGAAGACCAGCAAGTGTTACTGTAGGACAACTCATGGCGAATGGTTTTGATGTAATTGAAAGCTGGAAGCGTGAATGGTCAACAAAAACATTGGGAACAAGAGCCCATCACCTTGATCCCACAAAGAAGCAAAAAAGCTATTGTCCTACCGAGGAACCTCTGGTGCCGCCTAAACAGGTTAAGGAATGGACATGGTTGCTGTAGCTGCTTCAGGTACAAATGGGGCAGAATCACTTCACCAATGTGTGAATGTAATCAAGAAGAGTAGACAATTGAACATTTCGTCCAACGCTGTCCACTTCATTCATACCCTGGAATTCCCGATGACTTGTTCACTCTCACACCCACCTTAATTAACTGGTTGAAAAAGACGGACTTTGAGGTTTAATCTTGTCTTATATCATATGTATATTGTATAAAATCATTTGACTTTTATCAACTGTATATTGTATAAAATCACCATACGATTAAATAAATAAACTACTCGAAAATGGAGAACTTTTATCTTCTTAATGAGATTGAAATTATGGTGATCATTACGCTAAACAGTTTGCTTGCAAGGAACCAAATGAAAGCAAAAATGTATTCAGTAGAACGGTGGAATAATTGGCTAAAGGCACTTTCGTATATGTAAAGGGATTTTAGGATACTATGTGACTCAAACCCTATTTGTGATTCATATTGTTGCATAAATTAGCTTATGTGTGGGTGGGCCAACTGTTGGAAAGGTTGTTTGTAGTAGGCTCCAGATGTTTCTCTGAGAAGCCCTCACATACACTTCATACAGTCACGGTCTCTACCCATGTGATTGGATACTATGTGACTCAAACCGTATTTGTGATTCATATTATTGCATAAATTAGCTTATGTGTGGGTGGGCCAACTGTTGGAAAGGTTGTTTGTAGTAGGCTCCAGACGTTTCTCTGAGAAGCCCTCACATACACTTTATACAGTCACGGTCTCATGTGATTTCCATATTTCTGGAGCCCTGATTTGCTTTGACTGAAGAGGTGTGTGCCTGGGGACAGTAATGGTCCCATAGGCAAACGGAAACATTTTCCATGGAGGTATTGACCGCCTAGCAACGCAGTGCGATAAATGTTTTAACGTTTATGTCTATTACTTTTGAAACAATAAACAATTTACTTACTTTTTTCCTATGTTTCTTGTTTTCATTTAACTGCCCCTTACAGAATTAGTGAAAGCTGCCACACGGTGACATGAATAGTGTTCTGGGACACACTATCATTGGAATCATCAGTTTTTGGTCTACTACTTTTGAGTATGACATTGCGACGTAAATAATATTCAGTGTCACATGTATTTAACTGTCAAAGTTTCTTTTACACATACAAGAGTCAGTGCTTAATATTGAGAAGTGTAACACATAAATACGACTTAAAATTATGATGAATTGATGCACATTTGGTGAACGATATAAATAGCTATTTGGGACATAGAATAAGGCTGACTTCAACTTCCTCTTGCCATTGAAATATATTCCAAAAAAACTCAAAAAATGTGTTCCAATAATGACGACACAAATTTGCCCTTATCGAATGTATCAGGAATATAACAGACCACACTGAAATTTGATCACGATTCCCATGTAGGTTCTTAATCTATCGATTTTAGAGATCAGTTTTCAGGAGACGAAAGTTCAAACCGAGTGCATGCGTAAACTCTCAACTCCGGTGTAACAAACAGATAAAGGGATTAACAAAATTTTAATATTCGTGAATGCGGATGAAGGCCAAATCTTGCTGATGTGAATAACGGGCTCGTAGATAATGACAATGCGAACAGCATTACGTCTTATCAGATGAGATCTCTTCTCATGTGTCATATGTTGCAAATTGGAAGAGTAACCAGAAAATAATTAATTAATCTGATGCAGTACGGGAGCTGTACCACGTAAAAGGTTTATTATACCTCTTTTGACTTGTTGTTGACTGAATATTTCTTTTCAATTTTACATCGAGAAAATCTCGGATGCATTCAATATTTTCCGAGGTCACGCAGCAATGGGAGTCCTCTAAACCCAACAGTCTTTTCAGAAAATAGCTGCGACCGAAAACAAAGCGATGTTTTTTCAGGGTTGTTGGTGCCGCAGGACGCTCGGTGCAAGGGGCTGGTGACACGTGCACAATACTCGTCAGCACCAGTAGGCAGCGGGCGCGACAACAAACACAGAGAAAGCGGCGGCAGCCTGTTTAGCGGTCTTTGTGTGGCTGCGATGCTTCTGCTCGTGGTGTTGGCGACACGCACGAGTACCGCCGGGCGGCCTACCTCTCAGGCGCCGCTAGTCGCCCAGCGCACAGTGGACTGCCGCACGGGTGTGGTGGCTGCGTGGCATTGCGTGGCAGTTCGGCCCAGGCGACTTATTGTGCCGGCGTTGAGTGCGGCTCCCAGGGGAGCACTCGCCCGACACCATAACAAGGCCGCCGTGGGCGGGGCCGGCTTGCGATCGATCAGCACGCACACACAAACAGCAGGTAGCGAGCTGGTGCAACACAACGCGTCAGAACGGCGGTTCAGCACTCTGTTTTAGAAGCCACAGTCCTAAAAGTGTCATTTCTGTATTTCACTGACGCCTTTTGAGACATTCAATCAAATAAAATAGTGGGAACTTTCAAGGTGTCTGCATCCCTGACAAAAGTAATTAATATATGCGAAATATCTGCAGCAACTGTACTTTTAACCAATATTCCCAGTTCATGTCGGATCTTAAATAAATCTACCGATGAACTGTAACATTGTGATCCCCTAGTTAGGCCCATACTACAGTGTGTAATTTCTTTGACACATATCTTTGCTCAGTGCCCTTTCATCATTTCTTTGTCAGTGTTCTAGGGAATCTAGTACAACAGATTTTTTTAGACCAAAGATCTTTGTTAAGAGATTGAGCAATAACCTATCTCGACCAAAGTGCGCTGTATTGTGTACCTATTTCAGTGTTTGACTTGCTTTAGTTGATCCAAACCTATAAAATGACGACGAAGTTTAATTGGTGTGTGGATACCACCACAGCGATAATTCCCAGGTATGGAGAACGCGAAACTGTTCATAATATCAAAAATATTGATTATAAGAATTTCAATAAGGGGTTAGACTGTCATAAAGAAACAGCTGCAGTCATCAGCTGTCTTCGAAATGGCTGCATGTATATGTAAGGAAGAAATTAAATGGACTAAGATGTCTGTGGTGATGTGTAAATAACAGTAGTGTCCCAATGTGTGCAAAAGTGAAACAAATATACTTATTTGTTACTCTAAATAATGTTTGCTAACCTTCACAAATTCCTCCTTAAGCGATTTCTGTATTGGTTCACATGTTTCCAGAACAGTAGACGAAATGGTACACAGTGTGATGTAAGTACTACATTACAACCATCGTATAGCTTTCACCTGTTGCTAAAAATCTTCAAGTAACTATGAGAAGATTCTTAGCAGAAATTGCATTTCTGAAATGAGTATCTTGTCCCCAAGTATGAGGGGCTACATTCATTAGGACAAACTGAAATGCCTGTTCATCCAGCCTCATTTTCGTAGCTCTGTATGTAAAAGCACTGTAGCTCAAGAAGAAACTTCTGGTGAACACATCGGGCTTCTCTTCTCGCGATCCATAGTTCCTCATACAACGGGTTCCGTTTCTCTTTCTTTTTAAGCAAAGCAATATCCGGCTACTATATTAAAGGCTTTTGTACAAACGATTAACATTTCATCACACATTCCCCAACAACTGACGAAAAATAGCTCCAGTGAAGAACTTTGAACAAAGTAATCTGACAAAACTCTGATAATAATTTTCAATCAAAGAACTCTGACAGCGTAATATGAGCCTTAGTAGTACTTTGGCCTACATCTGAAATGCAATACAGCACCAATTAAGTGTTGTGTGGATCCATCAAAAGTTCATGCTAGACTTTCGAATGTGTGACAGCAGAGGCGACGCCATTTTTGTAAAAAGACAGATGGTTTGTGGTCGTGGTGATGGCACCCGATGCCATCCAAATGTGGTCATTTGCTTAAGATTAAGTGAATTTCGAGGCCAAAAAATCAATGTGTGTCAGCGTTATGTTCCTAAAACACTGTAGCACATTTGTATAACAATTCTCTACATCAGGAACGCCCAATTACTACAATATTTACACTATCTGTTCCGGAAATTTACCGCCATCTTGACATGTGGTACTTGATGCACTAACAGCTTCGTCATTACCTATTTTACAGAGCGGGGAAGCCTCCAGCCTCCAAGTAGACTTCAAAAAACTTGTCAGCTACTCGTGGTTTCAACGTTCTTAAACCACTTTCCAAGTGTAGAGGACAACTGCATGCAAACAGCAGACTACCTTACGCTCGTATATATATATATATAGTCGAGTATCACACATGAAAATGGTAATAGATTACCGAATTTAGTAACATCAATGATGTAGTAACTAGGCGATCTTGATATAATAAATTGTTGCTTAAACATGTATAAGGTCTTATGCTTCTGTTTGAGAAAACGTCAGTTCCTAAAAAATACTGTCCACGACACTGGCCTTGTTATTCTGCGGAAAGATGTCATCGTTGTCGTGGGTGACAACATCCAGACTTGCCTGTGGTTCGCAGCAATGTTCACATAGTCCATAGCGCTCCAACGATTACATAACAGGTCCCATGGTATCCAAGGTGAGTCTCCCCAACAGCACAATGCTGCCCCAACCGATCTGCGTCCGAGGTGGGGTGTATGTTTCGAGTTGCTTTTCGCCAAGATGACCGAATATACGGTCGCGATCATCAAAATGCTTTAGCAAGAAGAGTGATACATCCAGCCAGGTGACACCTTTTCTTTCGTCTACGATCTAATCTCCATGATCCCGCGCCCACTGCAGTCGTAATTGCCGTTGGGTCAACATGGGAACCCCACATTCAACAATCTGCTCTGAACAGCGTGCTCCGAAACACTTGGGCCTACACCAGCGCTGTGCTCTCAGATCTGCGACAGATCGTCAACTGTCCTATTTTACAGAGCGGGGAAGCCTCCAGCCTCGAAGTAGACTTCAAAAAACGTGTCAGCTACTCGTGGTTTCAACGTTCTTAAACCACTTTCCAAGTGTAGAGGACAACTGCATGCAAACAGCAGACTACCTTACGCTCGTTCACAGGCGATTAGCCATAACAACCTCTTTGTCAAAGTCACTTATGCCAGTTAATTTTTCTCCTTTGTAGACCATATCGTCGCTAGAAGAATTACTCATGCATCTCTGCTCCACTGATATATTTTACTTAAGACCTAAGGTGCCGGCAGCGCACTAGGCGGCATTCATCCTCGTGGTGGGAAGTGGCCATAAATGTTATCTCATCAATGTGTATCGTTGCATTCTAGCCACACAGAAGTTCTCCAAACAAATCTTCCGACTCTGCTTGCGAGAGTGACAAGTCTGAAATTTAACCATAGCAACTCGAAATTTAACGATGGACTAAATATCTTTACAGACTCGACAAAACGGACACCCAAACTGCGAAAGTGCAAAAGAAGATAATAACTGATTAATACGTGGCTGCCAACGACGAAATCAAGCGACGGATGCGCTATTCTTCCAGTTTATGAGCCTGGCGCATAGCGAAGTACTAACCATGAAAACCTTCCTAGCCGCAGTGGGCATCAAAATTTTCTGAATACTCACATATTACCTTGCGGCAGTGAAGTCGAACTCTAACAGTGCCTAACAATGCATACATTAAATTTAGTTTCTAAGCTCACTGCTTATGTACCGGTGTATGATATTGCAGGATTTCATGATTTTATTGTTATCGTATTTGTACGGGATGTCACGAATCTAGACAGTCATAGTAAACTCGTTAAGCAGTTACGTGAATGGAACGATGAATTTTACGACAGTAAGTGATAATGTGATTGTGAAAGTGAATGACACAATTTCTGTAGTTTAGAGGTGACTGCATGAGTCTAAAGATCACAGCTAATTATTGTAAAAAATTGTTCCAGATCCTCATCCAGTAAGTTCTACGCACCGCTCAGCACGTTTTGGTTAAGCAGCCCGTGGCTTATAACACAATAGTTTCACTTCGTTTGACGTCATTCCCCACTTCTCTTTTTAGGTACATTGCACTGAAAATATCTTCTTGATAGTGCAACTAACTGTATACGGATATCATTAACAGTGAACCGCACCATTGCTTAGGATCGGTACAACTATCGGAATTATTAAGTAGTGACTCCATCATTCATAAGGGAAATAACCAGAAGACAGATTTCCCTTAATGTTTCCTTAATTCGTTGCACTACGTATATCATCGCAGTTGGGAGGTTGTTTTGCACGGAGACGGATCATAAACTCAGATAACATAGCTGCATGTTTCTCATCCCTTATTCGAAAGCATAAGGATACAGTAAAAGGGGGTCAATGTCCGCTAGTGTAAAATATTTTTAATGTCCTACAGTTTGCAAAATGTTATGGACGTTGTGGTCCTACTTCAAACGATTTCGTTAGAAGTGTTTCTTTTTCATTCATTGGAGAGAGGGGACAGAAACGGTGGAAGCATTGTGTAACGCACTGCAGAAGCAAATTGAGACGAAGAACTTCCTCCTTTGCGTAGGAGGCTTTTATTAAATAGCATCTCCTCTCCAAACATTTCTTCCTGTGATGTGAGATTCTCAATAGGCGCACTGACCTTATTCTTAAAAGTTTCAATAGGCTGTTTTTTCTCATCGTTTGTGAGGAATAGCGCTACACCAAAAGCACCGATAAAAAATCAATTCAAATTCACAAATGTAGGGGTAACAACAAGCTTTGGTAGTCCCTAGACTTATAGTTTTTATTGTGATGTACACCGGTTACACCATAGATCAGCTATCATAATGTAACACCTGTCGAACACATGATGAGTTGGTATAGTGGTACAGTAACGTTCACTGAAGCGAAACGCAGCAAGTACTAAACGCAGTAGCTGACCACATAAAATGCACCTCCTTGATAATACTAGAGTGAATTCAACATGTTTCCTGAAAATGGTTCAAATGGCTCTGAGCACTATGGGACTCAACTGCTGTGGTCATTAGTCCCCTAGAACTTAGAACTACTTAAACCTAACTAACCTAAGGACATCACACACATCCATGCCCGAGGCAGGATTCGAACCTGCGACCGTAGCAGTGGCACGGTTCCTGACTGCGCGCCTAGAACCGTGAGACCACCGCGGCCGGCCATGTTTCCTGAGACGAAGAATTTTTTTTTTTTTTTTTTGTATTCCATGGAGAATGTACCAAATGCTTATAACTGTAGGTATATCAATTTTCCATTGATGTGACTTTAGGGAAAGTTTGGGGGGAGACGCATACCATCCTTTACGTCAACTGTATTTGCCTGAACAACATACGCTAACTTATTACTAGCTGCACTGCAATTCGTAAAGATTACGATCGAAGTTAAGTCAAGCTGCTTCCGAAGGAGTCAACAGAACTTGAAACTTATACCAAATAGAAAGAAATCATCAAATACTCATTGCTTTGCGTGAATCTCGTTTTATTCAAAGATGGAAATGGGATACAAATGCATTTGTTATGTATCTTGAGGTAATATCGAATGACCATTTTTCCTGGACTATTTCACTGTGGCATAAAGTGTATTTGTCTTTTCATATACCAGTCCACAAAGATCTCAGTGGTTATAAAAAAGAAAATGGTTCTTTGCTGTAACATTGTAGTGAAATAAGGACGTCATAGGAACCACTCCTGATATCGATACTGCTGAAGCCATAGATAGGTATTCCTTTTCTTTCTGTAAACTCTGCCACATATTATTATCTTTGCCATCAGTACCCTAGTTTGCCGCTAATTTCTGCCTGAAATGGACGTCGAAATGCAGCTATACAAGCGTGCCGACCAAAGAAGTTCTTATTACAACAGGGAGGCTACACAGTGTCATTAAAACTCAAAAGGAAATACTTTCCAATGACGTACCTACTTTAATCTACTTCAATGGATGTTCCATATTTATAGAGGAAAATAAACTTAACTGCTTCAAAACTAGGGGAGGAAACGATGACGTACATAATAAGGGCAGACCGAGTAACTTACGTTGAATGTTACACTATACGTCAAAGTGACACAGATACGTACATAACACTAATTTTCAATATATCTTTGAATCATTTTTAATGTGAAAAATGCCAAGTTGCACCAAAGTTCGGAGTCCATACTAAAATTGAAGTGTCTGTTTCAGTTAAACTGTCAGGTGAAATGCAGAGCTCAAGCCACAGCAGTGTTCAATTGAAACTTCGGCATGAGGATAGCTGAAAAAGTTATTCATTTACTTGATTTATCACAAGTAATGGAAAATAAAGAAACATCCCATAAAAGATCCACATATAACTGAATATGTTTTTGCTGTTTAGAGAAAGGTACGTTGCTATGAAAATGTACTAATATTTAAACATGTGAGCCGGACATTGGTTTGAATTTTGACCAGTTCGAAGTTCCAGCTTCAGATAGTTTCTTCAAGCGACTTCAAAGGGAAGTACTACCGTGTTGAAACACATCCAGTGAAAAGGACTCTGACTGCAGGTCAGGAACACTTATTTAAGCTCTTACGAATGACGGTAATTGCCGGCATCTGTGGCCGAGCGGTTCAAGGCGCTTCAGTCCGGAACCACGTGACTGCTACGGTCGCAGGTTCGAATCCTGCCTCGGGCGTGGATGTGTGTGAAGTCCTTAGGTTAGTTAGATTTAAGTAGCTCTAAGTCTAGGGGGACTGATGACCTCAGATATTAAGTCCAATAGTGCTCAGAGCCATTTGAACCATTTCTAATTTCACTGATTTCAACAATCTGTTTCGTGTTCTGATGAGAGGGAGGTATCCTTTGCTCTAACATGATTGTAGAAGCCTTGTCCATGTAAAATATTGCGATAAACGTAAGAAAGGAAGTAACTTGCGCATAAAAGGTCACTGTCAAGTGACTTAACTCGATGAAACATGGACCACACATAGGAAGACCTACGACAATATTGTAGTGACGCTGACGGAAAGAAATATGCACTTACGGACATGACACTTTTATTCAAAGACAATAATTACGCTGAAGTCACAGCGATTTGTGGTGGTCCCCTGGATATTGCACAAGGAGAGTATTGTTCTTAACAGAGTGTGTGATTCAGACGGACGGCAATGCACACTCTGAAACATGCTCCCATGTTGGCCCCAAGGATGGTAAGGAATTCTTGTGGTAGCGCGTTCCACTGCCCTACCAGCGTGGCTGACAACTGCTGCCTGATCGATGCTGCATGTGATCGATGGGACTTAAAAAGGAGGAACAGGCTGTGAAATACCCTATCATTCCATGAGCTCCTCCACCAGCGCAAGTCGATCCGGTAGCTCATTGTCATCAATAAAAATAAAGCCAGGGCCGAATGCATCTCCAAAAAGAACTCTCATGGGGAGGGTATTCAGCCACAATAAAGTCCCGCCAGTGTACCTTGTTCAGAGGTTTTGAGGTAAGTAACGCCCAAGCGGTATTATCACTCCTAACACCGAAAGACACAGACAACAAAATTATCGTGATCGACAATGTTCCTGGGTGCATTACGTGTTACCACCTCTCACCATAGGAGAGAATCACTACTCAGACGGAATATGATCTTACTCGAGAAAAGCACGCAGTCCCAGTCCTCGTTGGTCCAGACTCTGTGCTGTTGCCACCAGCGCAATCAGCACCCAGCGGTGTAACGTATTGCGAATACATCATCAGAAAGTCCCTTTATTGTATGATTATACGATTTTACCATTTCAAATGAATGACAACTCACTTTAAATGTGGGAAAATGCAAGATAAAGCATACAGAAAATAGAAAGGACCTTTCCGTTAACAGGAACGAGAATCTGGAAGAAGGCTACTAAAATGTCGTGAAAATTATTGGCTAAATTTAGGGAAGCTTTTTTCGGGGAGGACTGCGCTAACATTATCCTCCCACCATCATAAATTTCGCATACTCGTCATGTTTGTCAACGGAACACAACAAAGAGACAACTCGTTGCAGTCACCGTGCCACTGTGGAGCGTGAGGCTGCGCGTCTTGCAGTCCTGTTAAATGTGGTTGCAACTGAAGCTGCCGTTTGACGTACAATGTAATGGTCTCTTGATGCTGTAGCTGATCATGGTCAGTCACCTCCTCTCCTTGACAATAAATTTTTTTTCCGGGTTTGTGATCCTGAAGAAGGTCACTTGGAACAGTGACCGAAACGCCAGCAGTTTTACGTAGTGACAATGCGACAAATTTTATTGACTGTGACAATGGCCGCGGAAGCCTAGATTTATATTTTACCTCCTCTCCTTCTTTCAACAGTGCCTGTACTGCGGAGCGCTTCCCATGCACGTGAAACAATGCTGTGGGCAAAGTCAAACTCCTAGACTATATTCGTCAGACTTCGTCCTTATTTCCGTTTTAAGCTTTATACTCACAAAAAATGGTTCAAATGTCTCTGAACACTATGGGAGTTAACATATGAGGTCATTAGTCCCCTAGAACTTACAACTACTTAAACCTAACTAACCTAAGGACGTCACACACATCCATGCCCGAGGCAGTATTCGAACCTGCGACTGTAGCGGTCGCGCGGTTCCAGACTGAAGCGCCTAGAACCGCTAGGCCACAGCGGCCATCTACACTCACAAACCACTGCACTTTCCACAATGAACATTATGTTTATAGTCTTTTTTGTAAATAGTGTTTAGTAATACTAATCCGTAAATTAAACTCTAGCGAACCGGGACTGCAAGGCTCGAAGTAGATCCGAGGCTATCAGACCATGCTGGCTAAGATAGGGTAATATTTCTCTCTCTTTCTCTATCTATCCAAGTCTTTTCTGTCATCAATCATCATGTCATCTTAAAATATGAATATTTTTTTTTTCTTTCAATCTATAATGTACTTTTAATTTATTCTTATTTCCATTGTAATTGCTGGAAACAATAACTGCTGTTCGTAATACGCAATCTGTTTTTTAATCCGCATGAAAATCTGTAAAATGAATCACCTTTTATAAAACTTAAGGCAGCCGGTCTCTAAATGAGCAATAAATCAAATTTGCACTTGTGAAGCCATCCAAATGTTTCCTCATGGCCATTTTGTGATGAAAAACACCACAACATTGCACTGTAACTAAATGGCACACAGTCTTTTCCCGTTCCTTCAATTGCCTCAAGTCGCGCTATGTTATGTCTAATTTTCCGTCAAGACAGGGAGATATCTAACAACGTCCTCCCGGACTTTCGTTCATTCGCATCCGAGTATTTAACGAATTTTACTGAAGAGTGTACTTAGGCATGTACCCCGTAAGCCATTATACTCATACTTTCCGTGTTGAACTTTATTTCCTAAAAATATAAGGCATTTCCTGTGCTATTCGCTTTGAGTATTGAACTGTGGAGAGACTTGTCTGTGTGTTTTTGAAGTAACTCTGATTTGTCTTACGGTATTTCCATGACGAGTATGTAAAATATATGATGGTGAGAGGATAATGTTAGCACAGTTTCCTCAAATAAAGCTACCTAAATTTAGCTAATAATTTTTCACATTTTCAGCGCTTTCTTCCAGATTCTCATTCCCGTTTACGGAGAGGTTCTTTCTCTTTGCTATATGGTTCATCTTGTATTTTCCCCACTTTTAAAGAGAGTTGTAATTCATTTCAAAGCGTGGAATTCGTGTAATCATACAATAACGGGACTTTCCGTTATGAATTCGCAACACGTCACGTTTGTTAATGTTGAGGGTCTATTGACACTCACTGCAGCAAGCGTGGATCCCCTGCAAGTCTTCCTGCACTTTGCCACCATTTTGTAGCGTCGCAGATACCTACATCTACATCCACATGGTTACTCTGCAATTCAGACTTAAGTGCCTGGCAGAGGGTTCATCGAACCATTTTCATACTACGTCTCTACCATCCACTCTCGAATGGCGCGTGGGAAAAAGGAACACCTAGATCTTTCCGTTCGAGCTCTGATTTCTCTTATTTTATTATGATGATAGTTTCTCCCTACGTAGGTGGGGGTCAACAAAATATACTCTGTATACGAGAGCGTCATCTGCGAAAAGTCTAGTGGAACTTACAGGGTTATCTATTAAGTCATTTACATATGTTTTGAAAAGCAGCGCTCCTTTGCTAGTCTCCTGGGACACGCCCGAAATTAGTTTTGTGTCTGATCTCTGATGTGCTGTGTTCTGTTTGCTACAAACTCTTCAGTCTGATACGGCAGTTGGGATGATATTCCTTAAGTTCGAACTTCGATCAATAGCGGCAGCGCGGAACTGTATTGCATGCCTTCCGGACGTCGAGGAACACGGTATTTAAATGGGCAAGTATAAACATTCAAATGGCTCTGAGCACTAAGGGACTTATCATCTAAGGTCATCAGTCCCCTAGAACTTAGAACTACTTAAACCTAACTAACCTAAAGACATCACACACATCCATTCACGAGGCAGGATTCGAACCTGCGACCGTAGCGATCGCGTGGTTCCAGACTGAAGCGCCTAGTACCGCTCGGCCAGCACGGGCAAGTATATCTACTGCTTTCTGTGCCTCGTGTACGAACAGAGGGAACTGGGTTTCACACGATCGTTGTTTTGGGAACCTACACTCCTGGAAATTGAAATAAGAACACCGTGAATTCATTGTCCCAGGAAGGGGAAACTTTATTGACACATTCCTGGGGTCAGATACATCACATGATCACACTGACAGAACCACAGGGACATAGACACAGGCAACAGAGCATGCACAATGTCGGCACTAGTACAGTGTATATCCACCTTTCGCAGCAATGCAGGCTGCTAGTCTCCCATGGAGACGATCGTAGAGATGCTGGATGTAGTCCTGTGGAACGGCTTGCCATGCCATTTCCACCTGGCGCCTCAGTTGGACCAGCGTTCGTGCTGGACGTGCAGACCGCGTGAGACGACGCTTCATCCAGTCCCAAACATGCTCAATGGGGGACAGATCCGGAGATCTTGCTGGCCAGGGTAGTTGACTTACACCTTCTAGAGCACGTTGGGTGGCACGGGATACATGCGGACGTGCATTGTCCTGTTGGAACAGCAAGTTCCCTTGCCGGTCTAGGAATGGTAGAACGATGGGTTCGATGACGGTTTGGATGTATCGTGCGCTATTCAGTGTCCCCTCGACGATCACCAGTGGTGTACGGCCAGTGTAGGAGATCGCTCCCCACGCCATGATGCCGGGTGTTGGCCCTGTGTGCCTCGGTCGTATGCAGTCCTGACTGTGGCGCTCACCTGCACGGCGCCAAACACGCATACGACCATCATTGGCACCAAGGCAGAAGCGACTCTCATCGCTGAAGACGACACGTCTCCATTCGTCCCTCCATTCACGCCTGTTGCGACACCACTGGAGGCGGGCTGCACGGTGTTGGGGCGTGAGCGGAAGACGGCCTAACGGTGTGCGGGACCGTAGCCCAGCTTCATGGAGACGGTTGCGAATGGTCCTCGCCGATACCCCAGGAGCAACAGTGTCCCTAATTTGCTGGGAAGTGGCGGTGCGGTCCCCTACGGCACTGCGTAGGATCCTACGGTCTTGGCGTGCATCCGTGCGTCGCCGCGGTCCGGTCCCAGGTCGACGGGCACGTGCACCTTCCGCCGACCACTGGCGAAAACATCGATGTACTGTGGAGACCTCACGCCCCACGTGTTGAGCAATTCGCCGGTACGTCCACCCGGCCTCCCGCATGCCCACTATACGCCCTCGCTCAAAGTCCGTCAACTGCACATACGGTTCACGTCCACGCTGTCGCGGCATGCTACCAGTGTATGCCACGGCAAACTGGCTGACACTGACGGCGGCGGTGCACAAATGCTGCGCAGCTAGCGCCATTCGACGGCCAACACCGCGGTTCCTGGTGTGTCCGCTGTGCCGTGCGTGTGATCATTGCTTGTACAGCCCTCTCGCAGTGTCTGGAGCAAGTATGGTGGGTCTGACACACCGGTGTCAATGTGTTCTTTTTTCCATTTCCAGGAGTGTATATTGGTTCCTACAGAGGAGGTTTTCGGCATGCCTATAGCCTTTCGTGTCTGTTCGACGACCCTCCCTGGAAAGAAATGACCTGTACATTTTTGCCACTCGTCGAGAATATATCGTTCTTCCAAGGAGCTGGTAAAAGACGGGCGAGTTCTTTTGCATACTCTATGCACAATCGTATCCCGTCAGGTCCAGTGGCCTTCCCTCTGTTGAGCAATATCAGTTACTTTTCTGTTCCGTGGTCACTTATGCATTTCTAAGCGTATCATTTTGTCGTTCGTGTGACGATTTAAAACAGACAACTACACTGCGATCGTCTTCTGGGAAACAGTTCTGGCGAAAGACGTTTAGTATTCCGGCTTTGTCAGTGACGTCCTCCGTTTCAACGCCATTATGGCCATAGAATATCTGGACAGACGACTTCGCTCCATTTGCTTATTTAACATAAAACCAAAACTGCTTTGGATTTTCTGTTAATTTGGTAAACAGAATTTTACTTTCGAATTCGTATAACTCTTCACGTGCGGCTTTCCTTTCGTTAATTTTGGATTCATTTAGTTTTTGTTTGTCTGTGAGGCTTTGTCTACGTTTAAATTTGAACTTAAGCCCTCTTCGCTTTCTTAGCAGTTCCTGTAGACGAGAGAAGAATCTGATAGCGTGGTTGATCTTATCTGATAGATAGTTTGTGTACAATGAGAAATAGGGGGTTCTACTATGATTTCTTGGAGTACGCCAGACGTTACATCCATTTCTGTTGAATATTCGTCGTATTACTGCTGGGTTTCCACAGAAAATTAGTCACCGAACTAGTCATATGGGTGCGAAGATAGTCTGCTCACATCTTGCTTTGTAGTCGACAATGAGATACAGTTTTGACGACCTTCGGAAATCAAGGAAGATGAAATGTACCTGTTCTCCTACATCTACTGTTAGGACGACGTTATGTATTTGTAAACTAGCGAACAAATGAACAATATGTTTTGCGAACTAATCCATTACTGAGTATAGCAATACTGGGTTTTATTCTGGAAATAAAGATGTAGGGTCCACGAGGAGCATGTGATGTACTTCACAGACACAGAAAGTAGTTTTCCGTGCACGCTGTTTCACTAAAAATGGTATTCATTACCCCACACAACATAGTATTCATGGAGAGTCTAAAGTTTGTACTTGCTTCGCCCGTAGAACAAATGGTAATTTCAGCCCCATTCATCCCCCGTCGTAAACTACCTCTAATGCTGCTGTTGCTCCTGCTGCTACACTTGTGTGTAGGGCTACTCAGGCTAGCAAGTCGCAGCTTGATAGATCACTTTAGTTGGGCGTACCCGAGCTGGGAACTTGCACTGCGTAATGAAGGCCATTCAGTGTTACGTTTGAACCTTGCGTCTCTAACCACTCGGGGTCACGTGGTGTAATTTTCTCATCAACGCGCCTTCATTACTATGTAATACCATTTTATTGCAGCGAATTACGGAAAATTCATATGACGACCGTAGATGGGTCTTTTAACTGAAGCAACTAATCAAAATTACGCTATAATACGCATCGAAAAGGTAGTGGAAACAGATTAACTTACAACCTCAAAATCTCACCGAAAGGTAAGATCCTCCTTTGAGTGTATATTTAAGCGCAAGAACAATGTACAAATTTAATAAGAGCGTTTTCTAGAAGACTAACCCACATGAGGCACATCACATGCTTGCGAAAAGCCTTTGTTATTTGATGTCAAATGCTCGCGGCTTTCTCCAAAGGAATTTCGTCTTCATTTACTTATTTGCGCTTGGTGTAACCTTACAACCTTATTATAATATGAAGATTAAAACAAATATGTATAAGCACATACAGAAAGAATGTCAATCATAACTACACAAAATAAATCTAATTCTTTTAGATTATTTACGAAAAAAGGTAAACGTTCAGTGCAAATAAATTTGTTCAGTAGCACTATTGCTAAATTATCTTCATTCTGGTTACAGAATGGCTTCCTAAAAGTAAAGATTAATCAAGCGTGCATATGACACTGTCAAGTAACATCGTATCTATGATTTGGTATGTGTTGTGGATTGGCAGGAGCCAACCCACGGAGCTTGGAGGAAGCCGAAAGGCACGCGTTTAACCTCACGCAGGCTTGCGTGAGGTCTGGAACAGGACAAGGAATTTAGACTTCAGAAAAAAGGTGGTACTTGGTGGAATACTTAACTTTAATCCATTAATGTTGAACGTAGCTCTTGTCTGTACATTCTTTACAATATCAATAGCAACTGATAACGGCGCCTTGCTAGGTCGTAGCAAATGACGTAGCTGAAGGCTATGCTAACTATCGTCTCGGCAAATGAGAGCGTATTTTGTCAGTGAACCATCGCTAGCAAAGTCGGCTGTACAACTGGGGCGAGTGCTAGGAAGTCTCTCTAGACCTGCCGTGTGGTGGCGCTCGGTCTGCAATCACTGATAGTGGCGACACGCGGGTCCGACGTATACTAGCGGACCGCGGCCGATTTAAAGGCTACCACCTAGCAAGTGTGGTGTCTGGCGGTGACACCACAGTATGGAAGCTCTCCGTGCGATTACAAATCCAATTAGGATCGCAGGGTATAATGTCATAATAAGTATATCACGTTTTTGTTGTTTCTAGGATTTCATGATGTGAGGATAACGGTAGTTTCAGTTTCTTAGACTCTTGCACAAAGTTACTTGCTGATCACGGAAAATAACATGTGATTTAAATTTTGGTCCTGTTGTTGAGGCGGACGAACAGGTTAGGACGTGTTTCACATCTATCTTGTGGAACTGACAGGGAAAGTTTCCGAGATAAAAGCTCAAATGTTAGATGTCCGTTATATATCGTCTGCCGCAAGGCCGGTTCGTAAATCACTAGCTTTTGTGGCAGTGGTTGTGGTGAGGGGTGAAGAGGAAAGAGGAAAGGAGGAAGGGGATAGAGGGGCAGCAGGTTGCAGACTATATTATTGGTGGCTTCTCCTCCGTCGTGTTCATTCCCCGTTTCCTTTATTGGAAATTTGTGGTAAGTTCCTAAGGGACCAAACTGCCGAGGTCATTCGTCCCTTGGCTTATACACTACTTAATCTAGCTTGAACTAACTTACGCTAAGGACAAAGCACACACTCATGCTCGAGGATGGACTCGAATGTCCGACGGGGGTGCCGCGCCTACCGTGGGGAGGTGCCTTAGACCGCACGGCGCACTTTTCTTTACAAGCGTTGCAACCGTTTACTTGAAGCTCAAGGATGTGGTCTGGTTCAATGAATTTTGGGATGAAGCGGTGCCATAATGAGAAAATGCAATCGTATTTGCGATTATGGTGATTCAAATCCCCGTCCGCTCAGCCAGTTTTAGGTTATACGCTTGAGGTAAATTACGGACGGTTGCTTTGAGAGGTTTCCTGTAGTTCTTGAATGTGGAGATTTGGCTGTGGTACCCTGGACTTTAATAATACGTTTCCTGTAGTACCCTGATGCGAGTCTGCCCTTCGACAAAGTCTTCGACATGAAGTTAAAACCAAAATTATTTTCGTTACTTTTCACTTGTTTGTGCCACACTGCTCAGATGTCTGTTGGAAAAATGCGCCGCGGATAATGCCTGTTTAGGCTGTCACGATATTAAATTTTCCATGTGGTACCACTCGAGTCAGTCAGAGACAGCAAAGCACTAGGAAGTGCAGCTGAACGGAATGGGCAGTGTCTGGAAAGAAAGCCATAAGATGAAATTTAACAAAAGGAAAACAAGATTAATGGAATATAGCACAATTAAATGATGCAGTGGTGAAGGAATTAGATTATGATCGAGACAATAAAGATAGTAGATGAGTTTTGGTGTGTGGGTAGTAAAATAACTAACGACGACTGAAACAAATGGGATATAAAGTGTAGACTGGAAACGGTCAGAAAAGCGTTTCTGTAGCAGAGAAGTTTGTTAACGTCGCATATAAATGTCAGTGGAACAAAGTGCTGTCTGAGGACATGTGCCCGGTATGTAGCGTTTCACCTAAATGAAAAGTAGAAGGTAAGAAGAGAAGACAAGAAGAGAACTGGAGCTCTTAGAATATGGTACTGCAGAAGCGTGATGAGCAGATCGCGTAACTAATAAGAGGTACTGAATGGAACTGGGGAAGAAAGAAATTTGTGACATCACATGACTAGCAGATGGCGTCGGCTGACAGAACACATTTTGAGACACCACATAATCGTTAATTCAGTACTGGAGGGAAGTGTGAAAGGTATAAATTCTGGAGGGAAACCAAGAAACAAGTGAAGTAAGCATGTTCAAACGGTTGTAGGTTGCAGTAGTTATTCAGAGATGGAGAGGCTTACACATAATGGACTAGCGTGGAGAACTATATCAAACCAATCTTCCTGCTGAAGACCACCACCACTACAACAACAGCAGCAGCAACAACAACAACGACAACAACAACAATACTCCAGTGCCACAGGTGTCGTTGCGTTGTGCTTTGCGCCTCTGCAGCTGTCTCTAAAGCTGGAGAACGCAAGTCTGAATTCGAAATTACACAGTTGCCAAGTACTAAATAATTTACTTCTGAAATAATGCCGGCGTATACCCGTACGATGCAAGCCATAAAGCTACTAAGGAATGTATAGTAGGCGTTCGGAGGGGAAATGGAGGGAATATTACAGAAAACGATGAAGAAATAGATGAAAATATGATCGGAAATATGATACTGTGTGAAGAATTTGGCTGGGTGCTCAAAGAATTAAGAGGAAACAAGGTCCCCGTGGTAGATGACATTCTCTTAGAATGAATGAGGGGAGCCAGCAACGAATAAACTAATCCACGTGGTGTACAAGAAATTGAGACAAGCAAAATATCCTCAGACATCAAGAAGAATGTAATCGTTCCAGTCCCACGTAGGCAGGCGCGGACTGGTTACAGTGTTAAGAACCATAAGTTTAATACGCCATGGCCCCAAACTAAAGACAGGAGTTATTTACAAAAGAATGGAAAGGATGGTAGCGCAGACTTCGGGAAAAATCAGTTTGGGTTCCAAAGTAGTGTAGGAATACGCGAGGTCATACTGAACATACAACTTTCATTCGACAGTAGGCTACGTATATATAGTTAATGGACTGAGTCGAAGCTTGTGACAATGCTTAGTGGAACACATTCATTAAAACTGTGTAGGTAGCAGGGATAAAATCCAAGGAACGAAAGGTTGCTTATAGCTTGTGCAATAACCAGACTGCAGTTGTAATTGAGTAGGCTTCTGCAGTCTGAGTCTTAATGAAAAAAAAAAGTTTCGACCACAATTACAGTAGCTTTTCCTCGGTCTACTGGTCCAATAATTATGTGAATCTTAGATTTTCCAGCTTTGTGGTAAGTTAAAATGTGATAGTATTGATATTAGAAACGTAAGACATCAGTCAGTCCGAAAGATAGGAAAGTACTAAGAAGAGTTAGTGAGCCCATTGTTCCATATGTTAGTGAACTAGTTCCATACCGTGGCCTCAAATCTTAAAAGAAAGTGAAGCCGGCAGTGCGGATATTTGGGCATGACACTGATGGAAAAGAGCAATAGACGGTTTTTCAAAAAATTAGGACGTATACAACCCGAAGACTATTAAAATGATCCAGCAGAAAGACGTTTCGCTATCGGCACGATGTAGTGAGTAAATGGATAAATTTATTGAGATTTATATACAACCAAAAACATATAGGAATTGGCGAGTTGACAGCACTTTATATACCTTAAAACCCGTTGGGTCTTTGGTCTGACCCTAGCACTAAGTAACGTTTTAAAAAATTATTTCAAACGAAAAATAAGGTTAGCCACTTGACACACACTGTTTAGATAAATGTATTTTTGTATGTCTATGCTCTGTCCTGTAAGCCACTGATCAGGAAATTTCCCTGGACAATTAAGAACTTTACTGTGATTTTTCACAGGAAGAAGAGTGCATTAAAAAGAAATTGCTGTATCTTAATTCCACTTGTAAGATTCTCTGGCTTTTCATTATTTACGTTCATGTTACTGACTCTGCAGAGGACAAAGTAGATCAACTTTTCATCCAGTATCATGAAGCATGATGTTGGTTCTTGGCTTTGACTGATATTAGTTGAGTGTCCAATATTTCGTCAATATTTTAACGTAAAGTGTTACAATTACAAATCATTCACCTTTGGTTTGATCGAATACTTATGGTGAAAAGTTGCTCAATTCAGTTTACTGTCAAGTCGAAATATGTACAGTGCACAATAGACGGTATTATATGGGCATGTGTCCATCTGGTTGAAACCTGACACACAATTATCGTTCTTGTTGTTGCTGTTTTTATTGCGTCCAAAGTCCAAAGACAGGTTCGATCTCTTCATACCAGTCTATCTTCTGCACGCGTTCTCATAATTTAATGGGTATTGCACCATTTACACATTTGAATCTGCTTACTGTATTCAAACCTTGATGTCCCTTCACACATTTTACCCCAGAATTCTCTCCAAATCTGCTATTCCTTAGTGTCTCCCACAAATTTATCCTTTTTCGTAAGGCGACTGCACGTTAAAGCTCATTTCTCTCCAAACGGATTCGTTGTCCCGACCTTCATTGTACGATCTATGCATCTAATCTATAGCTTCCTTCTGCAACAGCACATTCATTCTCTTTCGTTTTGTATACTGTTTATTCTCCACACTGAAAGTGCATATTCCGCAAAGTGTTTACCCGAACACATTAATGTGGCAGTGAATTTTTTTCGAGACTGATTGGCAGTCTCTGTTTCTCCTGGTTTCGCTTCTGACCATTTGTTTGCTCGGTGAAAACCTGAACGCAGTTACTTCTTAAAAAATTTCAGACAAAAGCGTGCAGCCAGACTGTGGCATTTATCCTAATCAGGCAAATACTGTTTCTGTCCTAAAATGCAATTATCAGCCTATCGCGGTTTGGAGAAATTGGGCTGACTGAACTTGTATCCTGAATGTCCGAATTCAAGGTCCTTTCAATATTTTTCCCTTTAAGCATAGTGCCGTTTCCAAAATAAACTTTTCACTTTACAACGAAAACAACTATTTAGAAACAGGCAAGGTTACGGATTAAAGTCTAGGTCTAGCTCACAGTTTTGATCTGCCAACATGAATAATTCGCCCACTGCGGTCTCAATCAGGACAAGCACACTGCCCTGTTCTTCAACTTCTGTCATGCTTCAAAACGTTTCGAATAAACACGTTGCATTCGTACTAAATCTCTTACCAGGCAAACAATCTTTAAAAAAAAATAAAGAAGAGAGAATACACATCTACGTTCCGAAATCATTGGGCCGTCGCAATGGCTGCTTATCGATTCTTCTCTACCTTCCATAGTCTTATGTGTCTATGGCACCACATTTCCCTCTGTGTATCGGTTTCCTTGTTAAGAAACACCTCTGGCGGTGCATCGAGGATGCAGTAAAACGAGGGCAAGCTAACAGCTCGGTACAGTGGACCAGAATGACCAGCGACGCGGACTGTCAACGGCATCTATATTTCATGGGTGCTTGTTTTGGACTCGGCATTAGCGTTCCTGGCCTGCTGCAATTTTTGGGGAGACGGCGTTTCCTTCTATTACAATTTTGACTGTAAAACTTGTTCGTTTCATTACTAATATATTCAAACAGATCGTTCCCAATATATAATTCTACAATATTCACGACGCTCTGTGTTTCTATGGGAAATGTATGTGGACACGGAGATCCTTGAAATTTATTATTGATCCTCAGTAAATCACAGTCTGTCTTTTTCGTCTGATTTATTCAAATCAGTTGGCAACTGTAGCTTTCGCCGAATTCTTCTTGGATGTACTTCACTATCTTCGGACGATTCTGGTTCACTTTCATTTTTTGATATCCAATGTCTTCTTCACAATCGGTCAAGTCGTCCAGAACGTCAGACAAGACGTCCGTGCATTCATCGTAAATAATCATATCGTCTCTTTCGTCTGCCATGATGAAAGTGCACAACTACTTATAAAAACGAAAAAACTTGTCGACGTGTGTAACTTATTGTTATCTAAACAAAACACCACCAGAATGGAAAAGATACTAAAGTGCAGTCACCGGCCACTGCGCGATACTATGCTGACGAAACCACTGTTGTGCCGCCGGTCATTGAGCGGTACTATACACACGGCACCACTGTGGTAGCGCCGGCCACTTAGCGGTACTACGCACACGACACCACTGTGGTGTCGCCGGCCGTTGCCGCTATTTCGCGCACGACACCACTGTGGTGTTTGTTCAAATGGCTCTGAACACTATGGGACTTAACTTCTGATGTCATCAGTCCCCTAGAACTTATAACTACTTAAACCTAACTAACCTAAGGACATCACACACATCCATGCCCGAGGCAGGATTCGAACCTGCGACCGTAGCGGTCGCGCGGTTCCAGACTGTAGCGCCTAGAACCGCTCGGCCACCACTGTGGTGTCGCCGGACGGTAAAGTGTTAAGCAGGTGCTCGTAATTTCATGGCTCACCGGTGTACATGCATACGTAGAATAATTTTTATAATACATATGTACCGAGTGATCAAAAAGTCAGTATAAATTTGAAAACTGAATAAATCACAGAATAATGTAGATAGAGAGGTACAAATTGACACACATGCTTGGAATGACATGGGCTTTTATTAGAACACAAAAAAAATACAAACTTTCAAAAATGTCCGACAGATGGTGCTTCATCTGATCAGAATAGCAATAATTAGCATAACAAAGTAAGACAAAGCAAAGATAATATTCTTTACAGGAAATGCTCAATATGTCCACCATCATTCCTCAACAATAGCTGTAGTCGAGGAATAATGTTGTGAACAGCATTGTAAAGCATGTCCGGAGTTATGGTGATGCATTGAGGTCGGATGTTGTCTTTCAGCATCCCTATAGATGTCGGTCGATCACGATACACTTGCGACTTCAGGTAACCCCAAAGCCAATAATCGCACAGACGGAGGTCTGGGGACCTGGGAGGCCAAGCATGACGGAAGTGGCGGCTGAGCACACGATCATCACCAAACGAAGCGCGCAAGAGATCTTTCACGCGTTTAGCAATAAAGGGTGGAACGCCATCCTGTATAAACATCGTACGTTCGAGCAGGTGTTTATCAGTCAGGCTGGGGATGATGCGATTCTGTAACATAACTGCGTACCTCTCACCTGTCACGGTGGCAGTTACAAAACCAAAATCACGCATTTCCTCGAAGAAAAAAGGCCCGATAACGGTAGATGTGGTAAGTCCAACGCATACCGTGACTTTCTCGTAGTGCAACGGAGTTTCCACGACAGTTCTAGGATTTTCGGTAGCCTAAATTCTGCAGTTGTGGGGGTTGACAGACCCTCGGAGCGTGAAATGAGCTTCGTCGGTCCACAATACGTTACTCAACCAATCGTCATCTTCCGCCATCTTTTGAAACGCCCACACCGCAAATGCACTCCACTTTGCAGTCATGGACTGTGCGGTTGGTCCCAGCGGAGGTTCGAGTCCTCCCTCGGGCATGGGTGTGTGTGTTTGTCCTTAGGATAATTTAGGTTAAGTAGTGTGTAAGCTTAGGGACTGATGACTTTAGCAGTTAAGTCCCATAAGATTTCACACACATTTGAACTTTTTTTTTTTTTTTTGAGCACTCCACTTCACTAAATCGCCAGTTAACAGTTCACGATGCCTATGGATTTAGCATCGGGGGGTACGCGTAAGTGCCAACCAAACAGTAGTGTACGGAGTACCGGTGCGACGTGCGACTGCACGAGCGCTGACTTCCCCGTACATAGACGAACCCGCTACAGTCTCCATTTCTTCCTGAACTGTCTCAGCAGCATTCATTACGCCTTGTGCTCGGTCGGCCACTAGGGGATCTATCGTCTAAACAACCTGTGGCTTCGAACTTCGAAATCATTCTCGCCACAGCTGCATGTGTCAACGGACCTTTACCCGTTCGAATCCGCTTCCTATGGCGATAGGATCGTAACGCTGAACTGGCACATTCCCCATTCTGATAATACAGCTTCATTAAAAGCACCTTTTTAGGTAACGTCAACATGCTGCGACTGCTGGTGCATCTGATTCTCTCTCTCATTACAACTCTTTTTATACACGATTGTCATGTGCAGTCGTTGACGTTTTGCTGTCCAGCGCCATCCGTCGGACATTTTGTGAACTTCGTTTTTTTTTTTTTTTTGTTCTCATAAAACCCCATGTCATTCCAAGCATGTCTGTCAATTTTTACCTCTCTATCTACATTATTCCGTGGTTTATTAAGTTTTCAAATTTATACCGACTCTTTGATCACCCGGTATACTAAGATGGTGAGGAGAGGCGTTCGGGTGTATTTTCCTGCCGGCAGAGCCGCTCACAGCAGACCACACACAGCTGCGGCTGTAGCCAGGAACTGGACCTGCGCCAGGCGGTGGCTGTGTTGCAGCTGGCGTCGACAGGCGGCCGGCGCCGGCGGAAAGAGTGCACGACGGGCTCCGCACTGCGGAAATTGCACAGCAGTCGAACACCGAGCCGGCGTCTCCAGCGAGAGAAGCACGTGTGCGAGCGGGAGGCGAGCGGAGCAGCTGCGGGGGCAGTCGATACCGGCGTTCCCTGTCTGGGTGCTCGCGGTGGGTAAGAGATGCCTCAGTACAGAATGTGGCTTGAGGTCAAGTTAGAAAAACGCGAGTATGCAGAGAAAGCAAATGAAGTCTCAATTTGACCTCGGATAAAGTAGAGTTATTTCTCACCCATACCAAACACTGTAAGAGGTCCATGAGTAAGGAATTCATTGCTAGCGCACTCGAGCAGATGTAAATTCGATGGATTGCTCACGCGCTTCCTGCGATATGTAAGCTTTAACAGAATCTCAGACCAGAGAGCAGTGTTGTATGCAGCAAGAGCAGTGTCAGTAGGAGTAAGTAGTAGCTAGCAGTCTGGTGTATGGAGTTGGCTGGGCCGATCGTGGGGAGCGATTGCGGTGCCTGAGCGATGTAGTATAAGGTAAAATCAACCGCGCGCATATTTAGTTTGTTAAACTAAGTTTGTACTATTGTTATATCAAGTGCCATGTAGATGTTTCCAAAAAAATCTTTTAATAATATTCTATTTTTGTATCATTAACTTTTTGAGAATCATTCATCTGAATTTAAAGAATTACCTAATTTTTCCAATCCTTGGTCATCCCGATTATCGTAAGGAAAAATCAGTTGTTTCTCTTCATACATGACAAATCTAGCGGCCAGCGTTGCACTGGGCTGTGCCAGAAAAATTTCTTATGGTTGGTTCAAAAATGGCACTGAGCACTATGCGACTCAACTTCTGAGGTCATCAATCGCCTAGAACTTAGAACTAATTAAACCTAACTAACCTAAGGACATCACACACATCCATGCCCGAGGCAGGATTCGAACCTGCGACCGTAGCGGTCGCTCGGTTTCAGACTGGAGCGCCTAGAACCGCACGGCCACTAGGCCGGCAAAATTTCTTATAGGAGCAGATATATACGCGTTATCCGGCGACTTCATTGAGGTAAGAATTTTCAATTTACTCAGAATGATCTTCACGGCAATGACGCAGCACTGCTGACGTCCAAACTTACCAGTTTAGATTCACAATCAGTTAATTATTGAAAGGTTGTATGTGAGCCACAATTTTATTCAGAGGTTACTCACCCGTCTTTATTCTGATGTTATGGAATTAAACTGTTGGGAGGTTGCACTGAATGTCAATGATATATAATTTCTTTTTTTCTGTTGGGACGTTACGAGTGTAACCTCCCGACAGTTTAATTCCGTAACCTCGGAATAAAAATGGGTGACTAACCTCTCAATAAAATTGTGGCTCACATATAACCTTTCAATAATTAACTGATTGTGAACCTAAACTGGTAAATTTGGACGTCTGCAGTGCTGCGTCATGGCCCTGAAAGATCATTCAGAATAAATTGAAAATTCTTACCACAGAGAAGTCGCCGGATAACGCGTATATATCTGCTCCTATACGAAATTTTTCTGGCACAGCCCAGTGCAATGCTGGCCGCTAGATTTGTCATGTATAAAGAGAAACAGCTGATTTTTTCTTACAGTAATCAGGATTACCATAGATTGGAGAAATTAGCTAATTCTATAAATTCAGATGAATGAATGCCAAAAAGCTAATTACATATAAAAAAGATTATTATTAAAAGATTTTTTTTTGAAACATCTACGTGGCACTTGATATAACAATAGTACAAATTAGTTTAACTAACTAAATAAGCGCGCGGCTGCTTTTCCCTAATATTCACATCGCTCAGGCACCGCCATCGCTCCCAACGACCGGCCCCGCCAACTCGATACACCAGACTGCTAGCTACTACTTACTCCTACTGACACTGCTCTAACTGCAGTCAACACTGCTCTCTGGTCTGAGATGCTCTTATAGCTTACATATCGCAGGCAGCGCGTGAGCAATACATCGAAATAACATCTGCTCGAGTGCGCTAGCAATAAATTCCTTAGTCATGGACCTCTTACAATCTATTTTCTTGTGAAACGGCGATGTTTCACCTGGTGACTGTATCCACAGTGGCTCACATTCGAGAGAACTGAGTTGAAATTAGTACCGCACTCCAACTACACACGCTTTTTTTTTAATTACCCAAATGAGACGGAAATCAGTTCATGTCGTGTACAGGCAAACAAATGATTGAAATTTGAGAAAACCTGGACGATTTATTCAAGAGAACAAGCTTCACATATTGGGAAAGTCAATAACGCTTTGCTCCACCTCTGGCCCTTATGAAAGCAGGTCTCGACATTGATTCACAGAGTTGTTGGATGTCCTCCTGCGGGATGTGATGGAGTCTATCCAACTGGTGCGTTAGATCGTCAAAATCCCGAGCTGGTTTGAGTGGCCTGCCATTAATTCTGCAAACGTCCTCAGTTGGAGAGAGATCCGACGACCTTGCTGGCCAAGGTAGGTTAGGGTTTGGCTAGCACGAAGAGAAGCAGTAGAACCTCTCGCCGTGTGTCGAAGTGCATTATTTTGCTCAAATTTCAGCCCTGGATGGGTTTCCGCAGAGGGCAACAAACCGGAGTGTAGAATAGCGTCCACATGTCGCTGTGCTGTACGGGTGCAATGGCTGACAAAGGGGTCCTGCTATGAAAATAAATAGCATTCCAGACCATCACACCTGGCTGACAGGCCCTAAGGAGGGCGACAGTCATGTCCGTAACCCACTGCTGTCCGGGGCGTTTACGTCCCTGTAGAAGTACGAATCTGTCAAGAACAGCAGCAACAGCTAAAAATCGTAACCGACAGGGGACGAAGAACAAATCAGGCCTAGTCAATGACAACACTGCCAGTCAGTTTCAAAGCCGTCACAAATTGGTGTAGACGGTGAATGCAGTTCCAAAAAATTGGTTCAGTTGGCTCTGAGCACTACGGGACTTAACTTCTGAGGACAGCAGTCCCCTAGAACTTAGAACTACTTAAACCTAACTAACCTAAGGACATCACACACATCCATGCCCGAGGCAGGATTAGAACCTGCGACAGTAGCGAATGCAGTTCCGTCTCAACAATTTTTCGTCTGAACATTAGAGGGAACCGCATCCAGTGGACGTCTGGTGTCAGATACATACCGAAAAAGAATTACTCGCAGTGTCACAATAAGATGCACGTCTTCAGTAGACCAAACAACACAAAAATTGTGTAGATGGGGACTAGTAGCGCCTAGCATGATTCAGCTGGTCGTGATTTTTATTCAGTTTATCAAATGGTCCTACTGCAAAGATATAAATATATCAGGAAGAGAATCCCCTAGCTGGCACTCAGAGCCTTACAGCCTCGTCACAGAGCCAAATATGTTCAATGGCTACCGCAAAATGACGACAACGCCGATTAGTAACAATTTAAATAGTTTACTAATAGAAACTTAACATCACTTCACTTTAGTATGAAAATCGTGGATAACATACTTCAATGTTTACTTGCAATGATTTCGTAACTCTGGTCCAGTCTTGAATCTAGTGAAACATAACTCCTATCACTTGTACGAGGGTGAGTCAAATGAAAACCTTAAATTTGTAATAAGAAATCCAAATTTCGCGCCGATATCCTGTAAGTTGGTAAGCGTGCTACAAACAGCGTGCAGAATGACCTGTAGGTGGCAGCATAGTGCATATGCTCACATACCGTCGCAGTATCAGTATAAAGATGGCCGCCCCACTTGCGACTTGCACCAGGAAGAACAGCATTCTGTTTTTCGGTTTTTGTGTAGTGAAGCTGTGAAACCTATTGAAATTCATCGAAGGAAGAAGGTTCAACACGGTGATGCATGCTTGTCGCAGCAGCAAGCCTACGAATGGAGTAGGAAGTTCGCAAATGGTGTGACTTCAGTGGAAGATACTCCTCGTCCAGGTCAGGCACACCGAGTTGTGACTCCACAGAACATTGCAGCAGTTGAAGCCTTAGTGAAGAAATACCGCCGAGTGACACTGAATGACATTGCATCATGTTTACAGATTAGTCACTGGTCAGCACACCACATTGTGCATGATGTGCTTCAGTTGCTCAAAGCGTCTGCAAGATGAGTGCCATGGCAGCTGACTCCTGAAATGAGAGAACGACGTGTTGATTCTTGTGAAGAAGTTCTTCGGCACTTTGAACGAGAAGGTGATGGCTTCCTTGCAAGAATCGTTATTTGGGACGCAACCTGGGATCAGAAGTGTCTTCCTCATCCACCATACTCACCAGACCTTGTCCAAGTGATTTCCACATGTTTGGACCACTCAAAGGCGCAATGAGAGGAAACAAGTACCTTTCTGATGAAGAGGTACGCCGCGCGGTGCATGAGTGCTTGAACGGCCTACCAAAAGAATTTTTGTCTAAAGGAATCTATGCACTTTGTAAACGCAGGAGGACGTGCATCGAGCATGGGGGAGATTATGTTGAAAAGTGATACAGCTTTGTACCACTTCTGAACAATAAATAATATTAAAAAAAATGTTTAAGGTTTTCATTTGACTCACCCTCGTATAACGTCCATTTGGCTATTCTTGATGGTTTGTATAGTGGTGTCTGAGACCTTTTTGGTCAAAGTGAAACATATGTTAGTCGATCCACAACCGATTAAATTGTGGCAGGGAACGAATGGTCGGAAATTCATGTTTATCGTGTAATGGACATACACAACTTACACCGTCTGACAAAACGTAGCTCATAGTACTTGATCAAAGCATGTACTGCAACGGTGTACGCCGTCTGCCGCATTCTTGGAGAGACACCGGATGCCCGTTGTACACTGGAACAGTTAGCGGGTAATAAATAACGTACATCGCTGACCACCAAACAGATATACTGCACACGAGCTAGCTCGTAACACGTATGTTACGTGACGACTGCACGCACCGTCCCGGCGCAATAACCTGTGCTGCACGCACACCACTATACCACGTGGCAGTCGTGCACTGCTTTAGAGAGCTTATGATTTGTCTGTGATGAGGTCTGTTATTGTGTACAGTGCGTGACGTGCAGTCAAAGAGAGAACGTTACAATATTTCGAATGCATAGGCGGGAAGATGGTAATTAAAATAAAATTTAATAGAAAAACCGATGAAGATCGCTTCACGTTGGCGGCCCAAAATGAAATTATCAAAATAATCAGTTTCAGTAAAATTATTAATTGCCTACGGTCTAGTTCGTTAACAGTTTATTACAGGTTAGGAACATAAATTTAGCAAGTAAATTAATAACAGTTTGTAACTGTAGTAGCTTCTTAAGCCCCAATGATAAATACCCACCAAGGCGAAGCCAAAACAATTTAAGGGACTTAAGTTTAGCACATAAATTTCATTAAGGAGCATGATGTTTCGACCATAAAGACTAGTATACGGCGACACTGCCCAATCTTAAGTGAACAAAATTTCACTATACAGAACTTAAATAGTATTAATGAAAATCGAAAATAACTAAATTAACGTCGGCGGCAATGTAAACAATCTTTACATGAAATTGGTTGAAACAGAGGAAATTCGTTAGTGTCGTAACTATTTTGACGTCTCTTAAGCTTACATCTCAACACCCCTCCACGGACAGGCGGGTTATCAGGCTACTTTCCGAGCCGGAAGACTCACCAGAACATTAGATTGAACTTATAATAAAGGCCTTCTGTAGACGATGTTAATTACATTTTCTTAAGTGGGATTTGGACGAAATTAGCTGCCTTAAATCATAGAGGAAATTAATTATCCGGACCACATGCAACACCAAAGCAAAGTAAACTCTTAATGCCTGGGGTTTCACGAAAGCAAATGACTTCATTAGCCGTTCAAATATACAGAACGAATCAGCGAAGCCCGGCGGACAGAAAAGGAACGAACACTCCACAAATTAGTTTCTACATAGGCAGCTAGTCTGGAAAAGATCCAGTGACTAGTAATGCAGATTTACTAGAATCACCTTTAGTAGAATCACCTTTAGTAGAATCACCTTTACTAGAATCACCTTTACTAGAATCACCTTTACTAGAATCACCTTTACTAGAATCACCTTTACTAGAATCACCTTTACTAGAATCACCTTTACTAGAATCACCTTTACTAGAATCAGCTTTACTAGAATCAGCTTTACTAGAATCAGTCTCTGCAAAATAAATACCTTCGTCACAGTTTACATTACAAAATGATTTTACGAATGCCTTAAGACCAACCAAGGCGTATAGTAAGACCTGTCTCCAAGTTTGCCCCTGACTTTCATACACAAGTTATTTAATAGTGGCTAATCTGTCCTGTAACGAACATATATACGCCGAATTAAAAACTATCCTAATAAAATACAAAACGCGAATAAAATGGGTTTAACAAGCACTGAATGCGTTGATCAGTAGTCTAATAAGATATAAAACGCCAATGAATTGAGCTTGGTAAGCACAAAAGGCGTTAAACACTGGTCTAACACAATACCAAAACTACAATGAAGTAAATGAGGCTGGCAAGCATTGAATAGACAATGTGCTAGGCAGGTACCTTCCAGTTAACTTCAATAGTATAGGCGCTAAACACTATCATAACCCAATGGATTACAGAAGTCTGGCGAGCACTAAATAGGTAATGCGCCAGAACGGGTAATCTACAGAAAGACAGAACGTGCTGGCTTCTGTATACAAACAACAGAGGGATGCTGCTCAGTGACGTGGAGATTTTTTTTTTGTGGGGTTTTAGGGTGCTCAACTACTGAGGTCATTAGCGCCCAGTCACAAATGTAAGTGCATATATAATCTGGTAAAACTCAAGGGGGGCGGGGGGACACCAGAAAGTTCTTACAAAGACGCAGATAAAATAATTAAAAGAGTTAGATGTCTTTGGACAAGTCCGTCAAAGCAATAAAACGAAGAACACGAGCAGCTGCTCGAGCGTCATCAGCTAAAATTTCCTGTAACGTAGATGGCAGAGACAGGACAACACGAGATTGATTAAAACGGGGACACGACAATAAAACATGGCGCACTGTCAATGCATGACCACAAGGGCACTGCGGGGCGGGGTCACCGGATAGCAGGTAGCGGTGGCTAAACCGGCAATGCCCAATCCGCAACCTGGCCAAAATGACCACCTCTCGCCGAGATGGTCGGGAGGAGGTTGTCCAAGCTGTTCTGGAGCTTATTTTCTTGAAGTGACGACCAAGTATCCCACCATAATGACACAAGCCTCTTACAAACAACCCCACTAATGTCAGACGATGGGAGGCTGGCCGAGGCAAGAGGACTGCAGCCTTGGCCGCAGCATCAGCAGCCTCATTCCCAGGCACTCCTACATGGCCTGGAACTCACATAAAGCTAACAAGGGAGCCATGATCAGCAAAAGAATGGAAGGATTGCTGGATCCGTTGCACCAAGGGATGGACCGGATATGGAGGTCCATGGCTCTGAAGAGCACTGAGTGAATCAGAGCAGAGTACATACAGAGAATGACGGTGGCGGCGGACATACTGAACGGCCTGACTGAGAGCAAAAAGCTCGGCCGTAAAGCTGGAACACTGGTCGAGGAGCCGGTATTTAAAGGTGACGTCCCCGGCGACAAAGGCACAGCCGACACCATCGTCAGTTTTGGAGCCATCAGTGTAAATAAAGGTGTTACTGGCAAGTCGCGCGCGAAGTTCGACAAACCGTGAGCAATACACCGCATCCGGAGTACCCTCCTTCGGGAGCGAGCTGAGGTCAAGATGAATGTGAACCGGAGCCTGGAGCCAAGGTGGTGTCGGGCTCTCACCCTCTCTGAAGGTGGTAGGGAGGGCAAAATCCAAATGTCGAAGCAGGCGACGAAAGCGGACTCCAGGGGGCAGCAGGGCAGACACATACAACCCATACTGACAGTCGAGAGAATCGGTGAAGATGGACTGATAAGAGGGGTGGTCGGGCATTGACAACAGGCGGCAGGCATACCGACAAAGAAGTACGTCGTGCCTTGAGGTCAATGGTAATTCGGCAGCTTCAGCATAAAGACTCTCGACGGGACTTGTGTAGAATGTTCCGGTCGCAAGACGTAACCCCGACGATGGATGGAGTTGAGACGGCGTAAGAGGGATGGCCGTGCAGACGAGTAGACGATGCTCCCATAATCCAACTTTGATCGGGCTATGTACCGATATAAGCGAAGCAAGACAGTGCGTTCCGCTCCCCAAGATGAACCACTAATACCACGGAGGACATTAAGGGAACGTGTACAACGGGCAGCGAAATAAGAGACATGCGGAGACCAACAAAGTTTCCTGTCCAGTGTGAGCCCTAAAAACTTCGTTGTCTCCACGAATGGGAGAACAACGGGACCGAGATGTATGGATGGTGGAAGGAATGCTTTATATCGCCAAAAGTTGATGCAAACCGTCTTCTCTTCAAAGAACCGGAAACCATTAGCCACACTCCATGAGTATAGGCTGTCAAGGCAACGCTGAAGGCAGCGCTCCAGGAGGCATGTTCTCTGGGCACTGCAGTAGATCGCGAAGTCAGTGACGTGGAGAGCAGAGAACAAAATCAGATTATAATACATATTCGCCATGAGTGGTGAATTCGTGTCCAGCCAATTGGTTAAACACATTCCGGTAGAAAAATACAAACGAGCGCCTTTTTCTCACGACAGCAGATCCAAGGAAGGACCACAAATACCAGCTACACCCGGAAGGAGCCAGGATCAAGTGGGTCGCACCTCAGTCAAGAACAAAGTTACTGCGCGTTGCTAAAACTCTCGCCACATAGTCTACTATATAGGCACACAACGATTCCGCACGTAGGCCCAGTTCCCACAATGGTACAGTAGGTGACAGCCTCTAACCAGCGTGATGGTGCTAATAACACAGGTTAGGCCACCGTGCTCGCACCTCTTAAGTAAAACTGGATCTCAAACTGTCCATAGTACCGCTAGCAGCTCACTGCCTTCCGGATAGGTGAGCACGCCCCTGTATCGCCATATGCTACTGCTTATGCGCTTTCCGGTATCCCAGCAATGGGGCAGAAACACGCAGGACAGTTACAACCTACTACTGAACGCCAATAATGTCGCGTAAACATGGCAGAGTTTGATAGGATACTTTTCGATACTGAGTTGATACTGATTAAGTAGGTTCGTGCGTCTGCTGCACGTTTGGCATATAAATGTGCATCCTGGGACTAGTTAAATCACGTAAGGAGGAAGTGTAAAATACGGCTTGCCATGTGTTTGGGGCTGGCTTTAAATCAGTTTTGCTTGAGGACAAGGAAGCTCAGCACTCTTTCACGTATGGTTGTGTTCCGTGTCTTCTGGACGACAGGGCCACATTGCCTGTTTTGAAATACTGAAAGCCGCCAAGTACGCATAGTAACTAATGAGGAGCTTACACTGTAATGTGCATGAAGCGTACAATTCAGGTCAGAATCGTTTCTGTGATGGTTTTGTGGTATTTTTCGTACCACAACCTGGACCCACTAATTCAGGTTACCATCAGAAAGGAACGAAGATATTTATTTCAACATTCTCGGTGGCCAGTTGTTGCCCTTTCTAATGTCTTATGTAGGAAACTCCCTTCTTTTGAAGATGACAACAGCTGAGTTTTTGTATGTTTGCAGGTGGCTATACTCAGACACAAAATAATTGTTAAAATTCATGGTGAAACCTTCAGCTGTCCTTTATTTCGCACAATTTGCTACTAGTTTCGGTCAATAATAACTATGAAGGTTAGCTGGCATAAACAGTAGGAAAGTTGAACTATAATTTGAACGAAAGGAATTTGCTCTTTTAAGTCCACCATACGACGTAAAGAATTTCTCACATTTATAACTGTGTACGATAATTTTCGTCAAGAAGCACGTCCTCATCCACAGTTAGTAACACACTTGAGTGTCATTGACCGAAACTACATCTACGTGCATACTCCGCAATCCACCATACGGTGCGTGGCGGAGGATACCTCGTACCACTACTAGCATCTTCTCTCCCTGTTCCACTCCCAAACAGAACGAGGGGAAAATGACTGCATATATGCCTCTATACGAGCCCTAATCTCTCTTATCTTATTTTTGTGGTCTTTCCGCGAAATATAAGTTGGCGGCAGTAAAATTGCACTGCATTGAGCCTCGAATGCTGGTTCTCTAAATTTCTTCAGTAGCGATTCACGAAAAGAACGCCTCCTTTCCTCTAGAGACTCCCGCCAGAGTTCCTGAAGCATTTCCGTAACACTCGCGTGATGATCAAACCTACCAGTAACAAATCTAGCAGCACGCCTTTGAATTGCTTCTATGTCCTCAGTCAATCCGACCTGATAGGGATCCTAAACGCTCGAGCAGTACTTACTGTTTTATAAGCGGTCTCCCTTACAGATGAACCATATCTTCCCAAAATTCTACCAATGAACCGAAGACGACTATCCGCCTTCCCCACAACTGCCATTACATGCTTATCCCACTTCATATCGCTCTGCAATGTTACGCCCAAATATTTAATCGACGTGACTGTGTCAAGCGCTACACTACTAATGGAGTATTCAAACATTACAGGATTCTTTTTCCTATTCATCTGCATTAACTTACATTTACCTCTATTTAGAGTTAGCTGCCATTCCTTACACCAATTACAAATCCTGTCCAAGTCATCCTGTACCGTCCTACAGCCACTCAACGACGACACCTTCCCGTTCACCACAGCATCAGCAAACAGCCGCACATTGCTATCCACCCTATCCAAAAGATCATTTATGTAGATAGAAAACAACAGCGGACCTACCACACTTTCCTGGGGCACACCAGATGATACCCTCACCTCCGATGAACACTCACCATCGAGGACAACGTACTGGGTTCTATTACTTAAGAAGTCTTCGAGCCACTTACATGCCAGGGAACCAATCCTATATGCTCGTACCTTAGTTATTAGTCTGCAGTGGGGCACCGAATCAAACGCTTTCCGAAAGTCAAGGAATATGGCATCCGTCTGGTACCCTTCAAACTAGTAGCGAATCGTGCAAAACAAATAACAGCTGAAGGTTTCACCATGAATTTTAACCACAACTCAGTTCTCACGCATTCCTTCCTAGTTTGACAAATGTTGATGCACCCTGTCACAACATGATTAACCGACTAAATCGCTCGACTGTAATGCTGTAGTAAAGGTAACTATAAGGAACAGCGTGATCTAATCATCTACTATCGGTTTCAGCTGGAAAGGCCAAAACTGAAAAAGCCTTGCTCTATTTTCCTCTACTTAACAGTTAAATCAAAAGATCGTGAGGCCGCAGAAAATGTATCTATTTGAAACAGCGTGATCTAATCTGACTGGCTTCGGTTGCAGACCTTGTAACTGAAAAAAAGTATGAACTATCTCTCTTGACAAACTGAGACCATTGCAAATGCTAGACATATTGTCAGACGTCTACACACGATGTCTAATTCTTTTCCGGCACGCGTCTGTTGGCGTATTGAGTTCTCTGATGCAGTGTTCAACAGAGCAGCCGACGTCAAGAGATCTCAGACCGCGGTGGTGAAACGTTACTGTCGTCGGACGGCGAGGCCCCGGCTCCCGAGAGATCCAATTACGCGCGTTCTCCGTCGCCGGCGGCCGTCTACGTGCGCAGCAGTGGTGCCCGCCCGGTATTTGGACGGGCGGCCGCGCGTCACCGGCCAGGGCGGGCCGCCAGCTGCCTGCCTTCCCACACGTCCCAGACAGCGGGCAGCGCCCATCGATCTCGATCCAGGCCGTGGCCGCCCAGGAACCACCGTGGAAACGGCCCCGAATACAAGGTAAACTCTGGACGGCGGAGCGACGACACCTGTCTGCCACCATCCACCAGGTTTGACGGTGCTGAAAGAAACACAAAGCTCTGACGAATTTTTTGTAGATACATTCGGCGCTAGTTTCCTCATGAGGTTTGTAAGCGCTAGTCATTTCACTGAACGCTGCCTATACCGATATCCTGCTTCCTCTGGCTGTGCGAATGTGATTGTTTGAAGTACGAGGGTCCATGCAAAAGAAATGCACACTTTTTTGTAAAAATACAGTTTTTACTCTGCATGTGTGAAAGTTTTACAGTGTGTAGATACATCCTTCCTGCTTGTTATTAAACTTAGTTCAACCTGTTCCCGTGAGTTGCGCCGTCACAGCATGTCTTCAACATGGCTGCTACACTTGACGTTCGTCAGAAGCAACTTGCTCTCATAGAATTCTTGTGCTGTGAAAACGAGACAGTGGGCCACATCCACAAGAGGTTGAAAAAGTGGTATGGAGATGCTGCTGTCGATCACAGTACAGTTAGTCGGTGGGCAAGCAGCTTACGTGATGAAAGCGGGCACGGCAATATTGAGGATTCTCTTCACAGCTGCAGGCCTCGAACTGCACACATTCCAGACAATGTGCAGAGAGTTGACGAATTGTTGACTACTGACAGACGCGAGAACGAATTGTCAGGCTATGTTGGGATAGGGGAAGGAAGTGTTTGCAGAATACTGAAACTGTTGGCGTTAAAAAAGGTTTGTGCCAGGTAGGTCCCCAGGATGTTGACAGTGGCTCACAAAGAAACAAGAAAAGAGGTATGAAGCGAACTTTTGGAACAGTGTGAGAATGGTGGAGATGAATTTCTTGGAAGAATTGTGACAGGCGATGAAACATAGCTCCATCATTTTTCACGAGAGACGAAGAGGCAATCAATGGAGTGGCATCATGCAAATTAACCCAAGAAAAAAATTCAAAACCACACATTCTGCTGGAAAAGCAATGTCTACAGTGTTTTTCGATTCCGAAGGACTATTGCTTGTGGACATCATGCCAATTGGAACCACCATAAATTCTGATGCATATGTGACGACACTGAAGAAGAAACTTCAAGCTCGACTGGTCATGTTCGACCATATCGGCAAAAGCAGGATGTTTTGCTGTTGCACGACAATGCACGGCCACATGTCAGTCAAAAGACCACGGAAGCGATCACAAAACTCGGATGGACAACACTGAAACACCCGCCTTACAGTCCTGACCTGGCTCCATGTGACTATCATCTCTTTGGGAAACTGAAAGACTCTTTTCGTGGAACAAGATTTGAAGATGATGACTCCCTTGTGCACGCTGCCAAACAGTGGCTCCAACAGGATGGCCCAGAATTTTACCTCGCGGGTATACAGGCGCTGGTTCCAAGATGGCGTAAGGCAGTTGAGAGGGATGGAAATTGTGTGGAGAAATGAAAATATTGTTCATAAAGGATGCATCTACACAATGTAAAACTTTGAGACATGTAGAATAAAAGATGGATTTTAAAAACATTGTGTGCATTTCTTTTGGAGTGACCCTCGAATAAGCTACGTTTATAAAATCTTGAGTCTTCATATGCGCTCACGACTCGGGCGGGTTATAATGCGATTAAAATTTATTTGCGACTGACAGATTGTAATGGTGGGAAGCTGAGTTGCCGGCTCGTACAAATGAAACCCTTGCTTATCATGCGAACGATAGCTGCTAGCGTACCAAGAAAGAAGCAAGTCGGCTACTTGCCGACTGTTGCCAATTTCTCTGTAGATAGGACGATGGCAGTGGTGGGGGTCGCTGCTGTTGAAGGTACACCAGTGCATAAGATTCCGTGATCATACTTTGTGGATGGGTAACGACAGTAAGACGAGTGTTCAGTTACACACATATCCCAAACTAACTGATTTTCTAAATAAGCAAAGAAATTTGTAAGGGGTGAGTACTACTGAATTTTTGGTGGTGGGACACCCTGTACCACTAAGGGACAGACGCCAGTCAAATACAAATTACTTCCACTACTATCTGCGTAGTCACAAGAACTGCTGTCAGAATTTAACGAAATAATAAGTTCATCAGGTTACCTTCCATTCGGAAACTGGATGCACTGAGCTACTGTATGTGACTTATAAATTATAGAGTGCAACAATCAGTCGTCCATTTTAGATTTTATTATGCAAATCCAGATTTCGGCTAGTAGCTAGCGATTCTCAATGCGCTATTTTCAATGCATGTAAGTCCCTGTTGTTCGGGTGTGTCACCGGTCTTCAAATATGCATACGACAACTGTGTGATTATGAATATCAGGGAGAAAAATAATTACTAGTTGCAAAACCACTTACAGTGTGAACCAGAACTCCAGTGAAAAAATTCAAAGATTGTTCAAGGATACATTACGTGATCAAAAGTATGCGGACGCCCCAAAAAACATACGTTTTTCATATTAGATGCATTGTGCTACCACCTATTGCCAGGTACTCCATATCAGCAACCTCAGTAGTCATTATACATCGTGCGAGAGCAGAATGGGGCGCTCCGCGGAACCCAAGGGCTTCGAACTGGTAAGGTGATTGGGTGTTACATGTGTCATACGTCTGTACGCGAGATTTCCACACACCTAAACAACCGTAGGTCCACTGTTTCCGATGTGATAGTGAAGTGGAAACGTGAAGGGACACGTACAGCACAAAAGCGTACAGGCCGACCTCGTCTGTTGACTTACAGAGAAGCCGGCCGGTGTGGCCGTGCGGTTCTAGGCGCTTCTGTCTGGAACGGTCGCAGGCTCGAATCCTGCCTCGGGCATGGATGTGTGTGTTGTCCTTAGGTTAGTTAGGTTTAAGTAGTTCTAAGTTCTAGAGGACTGATGACCACAGATGTTAAGTCCCATAGTGCTCAGAGCCATTTGAACCTTTTTTGAACTTACAGAGATCGCTGACAGTTGAAGAGTGTGGTAATGTGTAATAGGCAAACATCTATCCAGACTATCACACAGGAATTCCAAACTGCATCAGGATACACTGCAAGTACTGTGAAAGTTAGGCAGGAGGTGAGGAAACTTAGATTTTATGTTCGAGCGGCTGCTCCTAAGCCACACATCACTCCTGTAAATGCCTAAAGACGCCTCGCTTGGTGTAATGAGCGTAAACATTGGACGATTGAAGAGTGGTAGAACGTCGTGTGGAGTGAGGATTCGCGGTGATCCGAAGGCAGGGTGCGGGTCTGGTGAATTCCCGATGAACGTCTTCTGCCAGCTTGTGTAGTGCCAACAGTAAAATTCGGAGGCGGCGGTGTTATGGTGTGGTCTTGTTTTTTTTTTATGGAGGGAGCTTGCATACCTTGTTGTTTTGCGTGGCACTACCACAGCACAGGTCTACATTGATGTTTTAAACACCTTTTTGCTTTCCACTGTTGAAGAGCAATTCGGGGACGGCGACTGAACCTTTCAACACTATCGAACACCTGTTCATAATGTACGGCCTGTGGCGGGGTGGTTACTCGACAATAACATCCCTATATTGGAATAGCCTGCACAGCGTTCTGTCCTGAATCCCACAGAACACCTTTGCGATGTTTTGGAACGGTGACTTCGTGCCAGGCCTCACCGACCGACATCGATACCTCCCTCACCTTAGTGCGGCACTCCGTGACGAATACCTAACGGCACAACTTCTACATACTGTGAGAGGACTTGATGCAGGTTTTTTTGCGCTCTTCTTTTCAGTGTATCAGGTAGTGCGTAACGTACAGCCACAAAATCGTAGAGAATACCAGCACACGCATTCACAGCAAATTTTTGTTCATAGTAATAAAATGAAATACCGGCAGCCGTCGTTTTGATTTTATTTTATTGTATTTCAATCAGAGGTTGTAGTTTATGGTTGCAGACACAACATCACTGTTACAGTATTCTACATAAGCCAGTTCATATATGTTGGACCCTGGTGGGATCGTGTATACTATTGGAATTCACTTTCTCGGCGTCACTTAAGGCCAGAGGGCGAGCCTGTCTCGATTTTGCTCGGTCCCTCTCGAAAGCTGCAGAAAAAGAGGCAGCTAGAGAGATGCTACCACAAGCTTTTAAAAATCAACGGGAACGAGAGAAGAGAGGGATGTGAAGTCTCTGTGTCTATTATGGTGTTGCATAATCAAAGGGTACCGCAGATTTGCTGTGAGATGACATTATAATACCTTGGAGAAGGAATTTAAAGTTTTAGTTAACAAAGAAAGAGCAAAAAATTACAGTGTTCGAGGGATGGACTCCTTGTACTGTATGTGAAGGAGCACTTTGTGCTAAATTTGCAGACATGGAACACGTGAAGGACTTGGTGACACGAACAGCAAAATTTCTGAAGTCGCATGCATTATTACACTCACATTTGCAGCCGTTTTCGGTGGAATTGAATGAAGAGTGTGGAGACTTTATATATTACTGCAAAGTACGTTTGTTAAGTTAATGGAAACCCCTGGAAGAATGTATAGTTTTAAAACTCTCTATTATTCAATTTATGATGCAAAAAGGAGTACAGGAGCGAAAATTATGAGATCTAGAATCGATTGCAGGCTTCGCATTTTACGTGTACTTGTCTGCACACTACCCTTAGTACTGCGAGATAAAAAAAAGTTATTTCTGATTTGATGGGGATGCAGGTAAAAAGAAAACTGCTTTGTAGAAGTGACAAATTCTGACAAACAATCCAGTTCGCTAAAAGCATTGGTGTTAAATACGAAGTCTGAAGAATGTACTGTGCACGGGAAAGAATTAAAAGGGTAGTTTTCTAAACGTTTTGAAAAAAAAAATGGAAGTCCTTCAACTCTTTCCGAGCTGTTTCTGAAACCACATGCCACTTCAGGTGAAAGCGCCGCTGTGCATGTGCTGATTGAACTGGTTGAACTGCATTGTTGTCCGCATTTAAAGACAAACGCTTTTACGTTAAAGCTACCCAAGACGTCTATATTATTATCCTCATGTAGCGGTTCCACGACCCCATAATGAGATTACAAAAGTAACAAAATATTTAGATTATCCTACGTGTGAGAAAGACCTTTTTCCGAAATTAAATAAGTCACGATTATGTCTCACCTTCAGTAAGAAAATATTTATTTTTGTGTACCAGCAGTTTCTAGCAGAAAAAATTATGTCTTCAGTGCACCAAAAATAATGAACCAATACTGAACATTTGTTTAGTTTGTGACCTATGTTCTTGGGAAATGTGATTTATTTAACCGAGTGGTTTGCAGTGCAATTGCACTGTCATCTAAATACGATGTGTTCACAGCTTCGCCCTCTTTCCCCTCCTCACGCTCAGACATCGGGCATAGTGATGGAAGAAGTGTCCAGCCGTACTCGGTGCTATGGCATTCGACCTTGGGAGCCATTCGTGAGCCTAATTCTTGGACGGTCCTGCACTTGACAGGTCCGAGCGGTACCGAAAGCAAACAATGCCAACGAGGCAAGGTAGTTACTACTATTGTCAACAGCAGTTAACGTGAGCGAATGGAAGAGAGACAAAAAGCGCATACCGTCGACACTTGTACTGTAGTGCACTACTTTCTGTGCAGTACAGATAACAAGAAAAATACAAATGAAATGTAATATTTCATTAGTGAGTCATCAGAGACCGTGAGTCTTTGTACTGCCACATTCGGGAAGTATCCCTGACCAAACTTTGAAAGTTTGTAGGTTGAGTTCAGGTTTACCCTGTAAGGATAGCTATGGGCTGCGAACAATGTAGCCAAGATTTTGAGTATGTTTTCTGGTCTCAATGGAAAACCTTATCAGAGTTTCATGTCACTGATTTGATAGTATGTCCTTTTTTCAACGCTGAGCCGTTAGTTGATTATAGGATGACATGCTGTTGCTAGAACAGGAGCCCGTAACTAAGCGAGCAGATTAGGCACGTGGAGATCGCACCTTACTATTTCTATACGAATACTTTCTCCACATTTGATTAGAATTGCTTCCAGTGCTTTCAGCTGCCGTCACTGAGAAGAAGTTGCATGGTGCACGGCTTCCAACGTGGTAACCTAGGAACGACTAGTTGGTGAATCGCCATCTTTTGTGAGACCTTCAAGATGTTGTTTGGACTGGATGAGGTGTCACTGATTACGAGGATACTATTAAAAGATACTGCAAACATTTTAATAATAAATTCCCGCCTAGTAATGGTAAGCTCTCCCCACCACACGCAAATGAAAACATATTCCTGTACTACAACATATTTTACGAAGGTTGAGATGGCACAATATTGGAATCCATATTTTTCTGGCAATGGCGAATTTATAATAGGGTATGTTCAGGAACATTCATTCAGTTTCGCAGTGATTCGACTAGATCATTTTCTCCTCACAAATTGCAGCTCTTCAAGGACCAAATGAATTTTACTCGTTCTTATTTACTACCAAGGTGAAAAGGGATGGCTAGGTATTTTTCTTGGATGGAAAACAAGTTAAATTCACAGAAATAAAAATAAAAACTTTATTTGAGGCGGAAAAATTAAAGAAAAGCAATGCCTTAAAATATTATTGGTGAAATCCATTTAGAAATTTGGGACAAGCGTAGCAGTGAATATGTGAAAAATGAACCTTTGTGCCAAATAGGAACTACCTTGAACATTTAGCCCAGTCGAGTAAGGTTGCCGAACCAAACATAATTATTGATGTCAGTGTTTTCCTCGTTCAACGTTTCCGAAATTTTATCATTTTGCTGATTTAATCCCCACTGGTCGTATTTAGTTCATCTAAGGGAATTTAATTCGACTGGCGTACGTCCACCTACGTAGGCTACTGTGGTGTGGGTACTGTAAGACCTTCGGTACACACACCATCTGATTATTTGACTTGTCACTCTAGCGAAGTAGGCGAGTGTCAGCAATATGTCTCGTGGTCTTATCGTGGCGTGTTTATCTTCTGCCGTTAAGTCAGACGATAGAAATGCCACTTGCATGCTTAGAGTAGCAGATTGACGGTGACCAACTTTAAACAGAACTTGATTAATTTTCACACACATTTATTAAAATAATAAAAATCATAAACCTTATTCAACTTGATTCTGGATGCTATTTACAATTGACAATCTGAAGTTCCTTTGGTCTTGGTAAGTTAATCTTATTCTCATATATCTCTGATACTTGACAAAGTGTGTATTCATTTATCTTCATGGCTATGTACAGGAATATGATAATCTTATTAGGTGCAGACTGCAACTTGACTATAGACTGATGCAGACTGATGTAGACTAATGCAGACTAATGCAGACTGACTAATTGGAGGTCTGTACACTTGTTGTAATACTTCGCGCCTTCAGGTATCACTGCGTGAGTGTGATCCGCGAGGAGAAATGGTTCTACGTCAGCAGCAATCTCATTGGCTGCGTGACATATTACTACGCGGATCAGTGGAAGCAGAATTTGGTCCGTCTCTAAAACAGCGCCATCTCGTAGTGCGGAGACGGACGAGCGCTGCGCATGCACTGTTGTGCCTAGCGGGGCGCGCTCTATTGGGAAAGTTGTGTACGCCCTGACTACGTGGAAGTATGTACACAACAGCTATGATCCTCAATGAAATAACTTTAGCTTATCGCACGTGTTGGTGGAAGAAACAAAATGGAATCATTGTTGCTTTCGATAAGTAGGAGGTACATATCGCATCCCAGTTAGACATACATTTTCATTTATGATGATGCACAGACATTTTAGTTATGTTGGTCAAACAGAAAAAGGGCTGCTCATTGCCTCAGTGCATGGAGTGAACACTTAAGTGATTAGTTTTTATTATGGTGTCCTCTAAGTATGTGTAACACTTTATCGCTCAAGGGTCATTTCATTTTCGAAGAGGACCATTTTCAGATTGACCTCGACCTTCTAAATCACGTTATCAAAGAAACCACTGCAAAGGGCGGTACTGCTAACCGAAGACGCTTCGTGACTCGTCAGAAGAAGGCAATCAAACATCATTTCTTCAGTATAGCGGCGCTGTGAGTACTGAAACAGTATGCGCAACTCGAGACGCTGTTGTTCCTACGCACTCCAATGATGCGAGAGGTATAAAAAAACATGCTCTTATGAAATAGTTTGTGTCTCTGAATTTGGCGTCTGTTTGGTTCTCTCTTTGATTATGGCTGTATGTAAGTGGGTCAAATTATCGGCTCTGTCGATGAATGGAAGCTGAATTAATATATTATACAAAACTAGGGAAGCTGCAGCAGTCAGCTATGGCGAAGCATTGTACATAGAACGGGAACGAAAAATAATTTCAACCCGTGATTATATTGCTTCATTTTATAACTTTTTGGGATGTTGCGATTCGACTAAAGAAAACCGAAACTGCATTAGAATGCAGTGTTCTCAGTTGAGGTACACACACTGTAGGTAAGGCGAGGAAACGTTTGATATCTTTGAAGCGTACATAAACGTTTAAGACGTTATATTTCACACTGATACATGAGACACATAAAAAATATTTATCATAGATGAAATTATGTTGCAGGCGAGAATGCGAGAAAGACTAATTTGAAATGATCTGAGAGTATTAGTGGAAAAATATGTCTTTCAGACAAAAACATCCTAGGGATTCTGTTGATTAAAATTACTTTGCAATCAAAGACAGCAATTTCTGTGTTATTAGGTGATTAGTAAAGAAAACTAAATGAAATTTTATATCATGTACATGATACAGAAGTGCAATGAACTTTTGAGAAAATTCCATTATCTGGTCGTGGTGCACAGGACACTCCATGGAGTCGCCAATCAATAAATTCGACTCGGTTAAATAACACAGAAAACAAGAATAGATACAAACGTGTATCACTGCACGATTGATTAATAAATATCGTGTATATTTAGAACCGACTAATCTACGAGGCGATAAGGAGAAAATGAGAAAATGAGAAAGGTGTTCACTCGAAGAAAAAGAAATGATAGAAGACGATCTGTTTTGACTCTGCCTTGTGCAAGGTAAGTTATGCTTCAATCATAATAAATTTTTAGTTCATGGCATCACAAACATACGCCAACAGAGGACCGAAAAAAAATTCTATATTTTAAACCAAACAACAATAAAGGCTTTAGGACACAACTATAAATTCAAATGGAAACATAAGGCAGACAGGTTCTTATTCACTGGTTCATTGCTCACTGCTTGGTAAAACAGTTTCATAATCAGAATCGTCAGTTACAACACAGTGAGAGTTCTATACTATTAATTTTAGTTATCCCGCTTCCGCCCTACGATGTTATCATTATAATACGGATGGAAGACCTCTAATTTGATGTAGTGGAAAATTCACAATGTTTTTCTTCTCGTTTAAAGAGAACAACTCGTCCTAAAAGCCTGTAAGCACTTTGTAGGAATCGTTGTTCTATTTAAACTTGAAATTGGCTGTGCAGAACAGGAACAAATATTATAGACAGTTACTCGTTATTTACCGATTTAATAGTGAGTAAACATGAATGTTTTTCATATATTTTCGTAGCTGGGGTTCAAAGTCATGTAATTGTTTTTGAAAGACACTGGAAAGTCTACAGAGTAAATATGTATCTGAAAGAATTCTGCTACATAAAGCGAGAACTAGACTATGCAGGCAATCACCGAAAACTTTCCTAAACCATAAAACTGCGTATAGCTTACACTACTTTTTTTATGTAGAAAGTCTTGTCCTCGCTTAATGTCGTTGCGTAAATTAAGTTAAATAACCTATGAGCGAGATGACGGCACACATGAATGTTAGATCTAAAGTGCGATGAAGCACAAAATATCTGCTGTACTCCACTTGAAACTGGTCAAACATCCGAAAAGGCAATCAAAATTTTATTAAAGTTTCTACAGTGAAAATGACCAAATAAACTTATTAGCCAACTCACTGTGAGAGAATGAGAGAAAGCTGTGATGCTTAAAAAAAGACTAGTTACGTGTTACGTAGACAGATATACGGAATAAACTGATACACGCGGAATTTAAAACATCAATACAATGGCGAGATTTTTACTAAGGAATTTGATGTGAACATTCTGTAATCAGTGATGGGGCTTCTAGTATAGCACCCCTTCCTAGCTTACAGAACAGACTGTTACACGGTGCAGCATTCGCTGCCAGACGCAAACAACTCATTCGGCGGTGTTTACTTCGTTGCGCCTTAGGGATAGGCTTCCCCTGGACAATGTCTGGTCATTCCCACCTCTGGGACCGAGAGGGCTGTTTCAGGGTTTTACCGTTATTTACGAACCTTAATATCGAGGTTACTACCGTGTGGAATTTTTAAATTGGGATCCGAGATTGCTGGAAAAGTTGCCCTCTGCTGGCTGGGACTGCGCCAGTGCAATCTCGCTAAGTGCCCGCACCGCCACCTGCTGGGAGTCTCGCGCCAGGTAGGCTCTCCGTCATATTGCGGAGCCCCGCGATGCATACAGTATCTGTTTCAGTCACGTGCCGACCTGCTTCACCGCCGTATGCGCTGCTCTGAAACTGACCCAGTTTCTTTCATCCTGACACAGGTTAGTCACGTGGTGCATGAATACGGACTTGTTAACATCATTTGAATTGAAAAAGAAAATTAAATTGCGTCTTTGGCTATGGTCTTTTTATATTTTACTACATTTGACGTATTTCCGGTCATTCATTAAATATGACCATTGTACGATGCCTTGAACAACTACTTACACAGTAAAAACGCAATGGAAAAATTGTAGCTACAAGCAGGCCAGATCTTAACGACAGTGTCTGTGTAGATACAAGGATTAGTAATCATGATGTCATCACAGCAAAAGTGGTTACTAAAATTAGTAATTTCGTCGAGAAGGCCAGGAGAGTGTTGCGCTAGCAAAATCAGATAAGCAGATGTTAGCATCCCACTTAGGCAATGAATGGACATTCCACTGCCAAAAACTCACATTTCGTGTAAAGACCAATAAAAGACGAGAGAGATTAGGGTTCTTTCGGAGGCTTTTAGATCGTCGTCTTTCCCTCGCTTTATATGCCAATGAACAGTAGAGGGAGTCACTGGTAAGGGTACATGGTTCCCTGGGCAGTGAAAGTTGCGGTGGCTTGCGTAGTATGTATGCAGAAGTAGACGTAGAAAATTAGGATATGATCCTTACATGCAACATTGCAAAATGTAACCATGGACCTTGCTGTTGGTGGGGAGGCTTGCGTGCGTCAACCATACAGACAAACGTACCGTTGCTGGAACCAGGCAAGACAAACCAGTCCATTACTGTAGAGAAGTTTTAGATTGATTATACGATGCTTGGAACTTTAGTAGTAGCAGCTATTTATTTACAGATCGTACAAAATATATACGTGATTCGCAGTCTTACTGACATTCACAGTAGTTACAAGCATTGTGTATATCACGATGCCAGCGATGTGGAACTCATAGGATACTCTTAGCAATACCAGTTGTGTTGACAGCTCGAGCAGCGCGGTCCATTGCCCGACGAATTTGTAGCAGCTATGAAGCGAATGCCGTGAAGTGTTTTCTTCAGTTTCGAAACAGAGTTGAACTCACGAACTCTTCAGTAAGGTGAGTGCAGTAGGTGGTACAGCACTTAGCAACCCCATCAGTCAAACAAATAAGTAACAGGTTGCACTGTATGTGCTTGAGCACTGTCCTGCGAAATCTACATCTACTTAAATACTACGCAATCCACCATACGGTGCGTGGCGGAGGGTACCTCGTACCACAACAAGCATCTTCTCTCCGTGTTCCACTCCCAAACAGAACGAGGGAAAAACGACTGCCTATACGCCTCTGTACGAGCCCTAATCTCTCTTATCTTTGTGGGCTTTCCGCGAAATGTAAGTTGGTGTCAGTAAAATTGTACTGAAGTCAGCCTCAAATGCTGGTTCACTAAATTTCCTCAGTAGTGATTCACGAAAAGAACGCCTCCTTTCCTCTAGACACTCCCACCCGAGTTCGTGAAGCATTTCCGTAACACTCGCGTGATCAAACCTACCAGTAACTAATCTAGCAGCCCGACTCTGAATTGCTTCTAAGTCCTCCCTCAATCCGACATAATACGGATCCCATACGCTCGAGCAGTACTCAAGAATAGGTCATATTAGTGTTTTATAAGCGGTCTCCTTTAGAGATGCACCACATCTTTCCAAAATTCTACCAATGAACCGAAGACGACTATCCGCCTTCCCCACAACTGCCATTACATGCTTGTCCCACTTCATATCGCTCTGCAATGTTACGCCCAAATACTTAATCGACGTGACTGTGTCAAGCGCTACTCTACTAATAGAGTATTCAAACATTACGGGATTCTTTTTCCTATTAATCTGCATTATTTACATTTATCTATATTTAGAATTAGCTGCCATTCTTTACACCAATCAAAAATCCTGTCCAAGTCATCTTGTATCCTCCTACAGTCACTCAACGACGACACCTTCTCGTACACCACAGCATCATCAGCAAACAGCCGCACATTGCTATCCACCCTATCCAAAAGATCATTTATGAAGATAGAAAACAACAGCGGACCTACCACACTTCCCTGGGGCACTCCAGATGATACCCTCACCTCCGATGAACAGTCACCATCGAGGACAACGTACTGGGTTTTATTACTTAAGAAGTCTTCGAGCCACTCACATATTTGGGAACCAATCCCATATGCTCGTACCTTAGGTAGGAGTCTGCAGTGAGGCGCCGAGTCAAACGCTTTCCGGAAGTCTAGGAAAATGGCATCCGTCTGATACCCTTCATCCATGGTTCGCAAGATATCGCGTGAAAAAAGAGCGAGTTCCGTTTCGCAGGAACGATGCTTTCTAAAGCTGTGCTGATGCATGGACAACAACTTCTCTGTCGCAAGGAAATTCAATATATTCTAACTGAGAATATGTTCGAGAATCCTGCAACAAACCGATGTTAAATATATTGGTCTGTAAATTTGAGGATCCGTCCTTCCACCCTTCTTATATACAGGCGTCACCAGCAATTTTTTCCAGTCGCTGGGAACTTTACGTTGGGCAACAGATTCGCGATAAATGTAAGCTAAGTAAGGAGCCAATGCAGTAGAGTACTCTCTGCAAAACTGAATTGTAATCCCATCAGGACCTGGCGATTTATTTATTTTCAACCCATTCAGCTGCACAACAACCCCAGTGATGTCTATCACTATGTCCTCCGTGCAGGAATCAGTACGAGACTAGAAAGGCGGTATGTTTGTACGATCCTCCTGCGTGAAGGATTTCTCAAATGCTAAATTTAAAATTTCAGCTTTCGTTTTGCTGTCTTCCGTTGCCAGGCCAGACTGATCAGTGAGTGACTGGATGTAAGCCTTAAAAATGATGGTCAGGTCCTGCAGAAAGTGTAGAACTTGCAGAACTAGAAGTAACAGAGATATGGTTGTATATATAGTAAATACAGGCATGAGTTACAGTAGCTCTGGCACTTCTATTAAAACATATGGGTGCAAAAGAGGAAGTTATACGGGAACAGAGATTATGTGTGATGCGCAGACAAAGCAGGCAGAGAAATGGCAGAAGGCGAGTAAGAAAAAGAGAGTGAAACCAGGCATATGCCGAGTTGCGTGGAAGGGAAGAGAGAAGAAAGAGGAAACAGGAGGTTATTGCTAGCAGAAAGTCCGCAGCGAGCTCTGCGGAATGAAGCCGACGATATGGTCATAGTCTGCAGTACCGCATACTGCAGGGACTGTTATGGGAGCCTTTAACGGAGAGCCGCGAGCTCGCTGTAAACTACAGCCGCTGTGAATTATTTTTCGAGAATATATGCCGCGTAAGTCGGAAATGAGGTTCCAATCCGTCAGTCATACTGAAGATATCCTCATGAAAATTCAAAGGAAACACTATATTGTTCATAAAATTTCGAAACACTTTTTCGATAAGCTGCGAGTTTGCAATACGTCTTAATACACAAATGGAAATAGACACTATTATGTCATAAAGTACCTGTCCGATGTTTATCAGACTTATTAGGTGTTAAGTAACTAAACGTACACTCCACTTGTGATTGATGTTAATTATTAACTTCAGTACCAGGAGTGACCCTCAGCGGCACAGATACGCTCATGCATTCGTTGTGACATGGAAACGAACAGTCTCCTGATGGAAGAATCCTGGCTGGTTGGATGCTGTTATGAAAGCACACGGGTCTGCACGCTTTTCAAGCAGGCAGTTTTGGTGGTAAATTTTGGGGCTACGCAAAGCAGTCAGGATTCGATACGCTCATACCGTTTGTAATGTGGGTTGCTATGTGGAGCCTCGCGTAATCCTGATGCAGTACGCCATTTGGTACCTGGTTGACTCTTCCGTTTTCCTGAACTGAGAAGGATAATTTTTTTTTCAAGAACTGTAATATTTGGAAGACAGGTAGACATAATAAAATTTTCATACTGATCGATTCGAGTGGAAATAGGCATTCATCATATTTTGTACTAGTAAAAGTGTTTATGCTACGTAGCCTATGAGAACTGATGTGCATAATCACACGGACAGTAGACAGTTTATTGATAGTGGTAGCGCCGGCCGATGTAGCCGAGTGGTTCTAGGCGCTCGAGTTTGGAATCGCGCGACCGCTACGGTCGCAGGTTCGAATCCTGCCTCGGGCATGGATGTGTGTGATGTCCTTGGGTTAGCTAGGTTTAAGTAGTTCTAAGGTCTAGGGGACTTATGACCTCAGATGTTAAGTCCCATAGTGCTCAGAGCCATATGAACCATTATTGATAGCGATAGCAGCCCCTTTTATAGAAGGGGTCGTGACGCGTTTCGAACGAGAGCAGATTATGTCGCCAGTGGTGGTCTGATCTTACTGGTGAAATAGTCTGTAATAGATCTTTTGACTGTATTTGACGAGTGAAAAATGCCAATTGGCGTACAACTGACTTTTTCATCTTCGAACGTATGATTGACTTTCATGGCAACGCTACTTTCAAGCTTAGACGTGAGTACATAATGATTAAGGCAGGTTGCACCAAACCTCTGGTTCTTCCCTTGCTGTTGTGATACTAAGTTGGGGTATTCTCGCTACCTCGCTACGCTATTTTTCCCAGTATTCCGTACAGGGCGAAAATTATTTAAACCGACAGACTGTGGTAGGTAGCATGGGACACCGAAACAAATATTGTTCTCTAATGTCAGTTTCCTTTAAAGATTTTTTATACCGAGAGAAGAAGTGCTGACGGGATGAAAATTAATTGAATGCACTATGGGAGGTTGCATGGGACACAAACAAAGTTTTGTTGTTTTATTACCAAGAGACAACATTATTAACACAATTACTTCAATTACAGTAGAGGTTGAAAAATGCCATTTACTTGTAAATAGAAGTTACACCGGTGGGGCATGTTCTGTCTAACACGGTTAAAGACTGCAGAAGTGCACTTAATTCCTACTGCTGCTGCTGCTCTCCGAACAACCACATCTTCTTCCAGTTCATTAGGGTTGTTGCAAGCAAGGTTGCACATCTCTCTTCATACAAAGAAGTCCAAAACTGTCAAACAGGGAATCGTGCAGGAAGTGATGCAGGGCCACTACTGCCAATCCACTTTTCTTGAAACTGTCTGTTCAAGAATTGACCCACAGAACGACTGAAATGTGCCAGCACACCGTTATGCTGGAGTCACATGAGCTTTCTTGTAGTGCATCACACATCATCCAGCAACTCTAACAGTGCTATGGCGACGAAACTGTAATAACGCCAGTCATTTAATGGCCTATGTCGATCAACAACAACAACTGTCCACACATTCACGTATAACAGCAAGTGATAAAAGCGAGCAATTGATGAGCGCTATTAAATGTGGCGCATAACATGCGAACTGTGGATGTTTAAGACCCCTTCACATCCCAACATTGCTTCATCTGTAAGCAGCACAGAAGACAGGAATGTAGGGTGCATCTAACACTGTTCCAGATACCGCTGCGAAACCTGTGCTCTCAATGGATAATCATCTGATTCCAGATAGTGCACGCACTGTAATGGAGTAATAATAGCTGATGAAAGACTTTTCACACACTCCTGTGAAATGTTCCCACGTTGTGTACAATCGCACAAGGCCTGAGAGCGATTACACCATGTAATGAATTAAAAAAATAAAAATCAGACGTTATGGTGACAAGGGAGAAAAATGTTTGTTTTGGTGTCCCTCGCAGCCTTCCAGAATTAGTTGGTTTAAATAATTTTCACCCTTTCGACATTAACTGACGGTTATCTGGTTGCAATTGCGTAACTGAAACGTGACAGAACCGTTGGATTCTGTTTTTATATGGTGTCAAATCAGGGTTTCAGTAGACTGGCATTTTATAAGTGAAGTCTCTCGTGGCACACATATTTTAGCACATGTCTGTACAAGCGAGTATTTCACGGTTGCCGTTGTGCATTATTTCCCACAGGTTTCATAAATTCTTAAATAATAGACTGAGAAGAAGATTATTGTTAATTAATATTTCCCGGGAAATGTTCTTGGATTCTGGTATGAAGCACAAGTTACTTTGATCGAGATCTGAAACGTATGCATATTACGGTGTCTTAGATAAACATAAGAGCTATATCTGTACAAATTGCATATATTCTGTAAATATAAAACAGTTGCATTGTTACTCAAATCCTCCGTGGTGTAAACGTTGGTTCAAGTGAATGAAAAATGACCACTTTGCCCAGTAGGTAGGGCCGGCCGTGGTGGCCGTGCGGTTCTGGCGCTGCAGTCAGCAACCGCGGGACTGCTACGGTCGCAGGTTCGAATCCTGCCTCGGGCATGTGTGTGTGTGATGTCCTTAGGTTAGTTAGGTTTAAGTAGTTCTAAGTTCTAGGGGACTTATGACCTGAGATGTTGAGTCCCATAGTGCTCAGAGCCATTTCCAGTAGGTAGGATATACCTACCAGAACAGAGAGTAGAAAAAGTAAGACACAGATGAAGTGGAATCTGCTTTCCTAGTGCTTATATTTGGTCGTATATTCCTAAAAGCGTCGCCTAGTCCTTGCCTCATGTTTTTTTTTCTCTTTTAGAATGGGTGTGGTAGACTATTCCACTCAGCAAACTAAAGTAGCAGTGGCGTAATTCAGTTACTGATATCCCATATCGTCTTCGTTCAATGTCAAAAAATATGGTTACAGGCTCTACTTTTAGGCCACTCGGTTGATAACGCAATCCCGCATGCGGAGGCTATGGTAGGGGAAGGTGAACTGGCGCAAACGATGGAGATACGCATGCATGATGACTGGTTGATGAAGTTAGTGTCAACATTTACAAATTTACGCCTACACATTGCTGTTGCGGTTATATGAAAAATAACTAAAATTGTAATAAAATACCTTCAAACTTAATATGAAAATACATTGTTGCAGAAATATTTCCTATGCCTATTATTTTTATTTAAAATAGTCACTGTCTGATGATAAAAATAAAATGCATCGGAACTATGAATTGAGAAATAGCGTTACACTTTGCCGTTGTTAGCCCTCGAGCATTAAAGGAACAGCCACCCTCAAAGAAGGAGAGACTTTCACCAGCCAATAGTAATACCTTGGGCCACAGTGCGCAGCAACTGTTCGACTATCGATTACTCGAAACTGCGGCCATAGTGGTCGTCGTGGCCGTCACCTCCCCTCCCCCCCATACTGCCCCTCCCACACCGCCCCCACCCATCCTCTCTCCACCACAAAAGCGAGGATTGTTCGGCAGGGCACTTCCTCATCTTCGGAGCCCTATTTCCTCATCGAAGAGGACGGAACTGATGCGAGAGATACGGACGTCCGTCGTGGCCTTGCCTTACAGACAGCTCCAACTGCGAAGGTTGAACGCGTTGTCGCTGCAGAGTTATCGATGGTGACTAGACTGAATAAAATGTACGGAGGCAAGTGGAACTTGGGAGAAAAGTAGCAACGCGTAGCTAGTAAAGGTCGCCAATCATCCAACCGCGTTCTGGCTTTTTCACAAGAGCTTTCTCTTGCTCTGTTACTTATTCAGTAACTAGGGAAGAGTTCTGCAGCGTAGTTAGAGAGTCTTCACTAACAGTGGGGCGTCTGAGAACCGGTTAGTTCTTTTTTACCTAGTGTTGTATAGCCTCCTGCGAGACATCATTACGTGAAATTTGGTCTCGGCTTTCACTTGATATACAAGCCACATGAACTGAAAGATTTTTTTCAGTTTATTTATGAACATTTTTGCGCATGTACATTACACCGTAAAATTTAAAATATTCCCAACTTGATACCATTAAATCGATAGCTATTTACCACACCACTTCATGTGGGTGTATCGTTTTTGATCATAATCTCGGTAACCGTGAAGTGAATCTATGGAAGGTCCTTTAAAGTGAGCCACAGTTCTGACGACACGGGTCCTCTAATGTTCGTAGCTGTGGCAAGACTTTGCTCTAGCTGGTTGGTATTTGTTTCAGGAAAGCTGTTTATATATCAACATCCAACTACACAGTTCAGTCACATTAATGTGACAACCTGTCAGAATCCTAAATAACCAGCTTTTGCAGCTCGGACCGCTGAGAGACGTGCAGGAAGAAATTCAGTGAGGTTAAGCGAATTTTTTCGAGGGCCATGCCTAGCAAAATTAGGGCACGTCCGCGGCGGTCTCTCTCAGACTTCCGGCAGGGTGCGGCTACCAGTCTCACATATGCCCAGAGGTGCCTCACTTAGAGAGCATCCCTGAGTGCCCCTGAGAGCTACAAGACCAAGAAAAATCGCTTCTCCGCTTTTGGCAAGATCAATGTGTAGTTTTTTATTTTTAAAAACCAGTTGGGGGATAAGGAAAGGATATGTAATTTCCTGGCAGATTAAAACTGAGTGGCGGACCGAGACTCTAACTCGGGACCTTTCCCTTTCGCGGGCAAGTGCTCCACTGTCTGAGCTACCCAAGCACGACTCACGACCCGTCCTTACAGCATCAATTCTGCCAGCACCTCGTCTCCTACGTTCCAAACTTGACAGAAGCTTCTCTGCGAACACTGAAGAACTAGCACTCCTGGATGAAAGGATAATGCGGAGACATGGCTTAGCCACAGCCTGGGGGATGTTTCCACAATGAGATTTTCTCTGTGCAGCGGAGTGTGTGCTCTTATGAAACTTCCTGGAAGATTGCTTGGGTAGCTCAGATGGTAGAGCACTTGCCCGCGGATGACAAAGGTCCCGATTTCGAGTCTCGGTCCGGCACACAGTTTTAATCTGCCAGGAAGTTTCTTAACAGCGCACACTCCGCTGCAGAGTGAAAATGTCATTCTAGAAAGGATATGTACATTTTTTCAGTTTCTATAATAAAATGTTAGATCAGCTGCCACTTTAATTTTTGCTCGTCTTCCTTGTCCTTTAAACCATACAGACTCGAACTCAGTCTCATTTATTATACTGTGATTTCTTTTCCTCACAACAAATGGGATATTTGACGTGAAATATGACGTACCAATGTTCATGTTGAACACGTCGGGTTCTTGAAAGGTGCGATAAGTAATAACATCTCTGCAATTTAATGCCTCCAGCCTGCGATGGCTTTCACTGTAACTCCTGAATAATTAACAATTGCAGCAGTCACTGAACCATTACCATGATGATTTTTATCATTCATCTGAAGTGTAAAGTTAAGAACACATCCCCAAAACACGGTCAACCCTTTTAGAATAAGTTGCTCTCCAACATTGCTACTCAAGTTCACTTTTATATCGTCAGTGGCCTTACATACCGCTGGCGGGATCGCCGAAGTCTCATTTATTTTACGATGATTCCTTGTTCTCGTAACAAATGTCATATTTGACGTGAAATATTCCAGCGTGAAACATTTAGGCGTTCCCGACAGACGGTGTATACGGCCACTGACGGTACAAAAATGACCTTGAGTAGTAATGTTGCAGCGCAAGCTATTCTGCAAGGGCCGTCCGTGTTTTGCGGATGTGTTCTTAACTTTAACTGGAGCAGAATGACAGACATCATCATGGTAATGGTTGGGTGACTGCTGCAATAGTTTGTTATCCAGGAGATGCAGTGAAGCCCGTCGTAGGTCTGGAGGCATTTAATTGGATACATTTTTTGCTTATCGCACCTTTCAGGAAGCCGACGTGTTCGATAGGGACACTGATATTTCGTATTCCACGTCAAAAAAGCCATTTGTTGTGAGGACAAGAAACCATCGTAAAATAAATGAGACTGAGTCCGTGTCTGTATGGTTTAAAGGACAAGGAAGATGTGAAAAAATTAAAGAGACAGGTGATCTAGCATTTTATTATAGAAACTGAAATAAAGTACCTATTCTTTCCTTATTCGCTTCGCTTAACCGGTACCAAGAGCGAGGTAAAGCCATGCCGACCCCAGAGACTTTGTCAGCTGCGCCAGGTATCTGGGTTGAGGGTCCACGGCACGAACAGCCCGATCGGGTTGGTTCCACATATTCCCGATTGGCTTTAAATCTGTAGAGACTGGTGGCAAGGGGAGCACAGTAAACTCAACCTGGTGCTTTTCGAATCATACACGTAGACTACGAGCTGTGTGACACGTTGTATAATGGTGCCGGTACACGGCATCGTGCCAAGGAGAAACAAACTGAATGAACGGGTGTATACGGTCCCTTAGTATAGATGTATACCTGCTTTGATGCACTGTGCCTGCCAGAATGACGAGATCACCCAGGGAATTCCACATAACATTCCTGAGGCCATAATGCACCCATCTTCGGTCTGGAACCTTCCGACGATTGTTGCAGGATGTCGGCCGTTGGGCATGAAACAATATTCATCAGAAACGGCCACCTTCGCGATTCGATAGACATACAGTTGAGATATTGGCGCCTATGAACAGCAGTCAGCATGGGTACATGAGCCGGGCGCTTGCTATGGAAGACAGTACTTCAACGACCGTTCATTGTTCATTTGGGTGGTCAGTTGCTCAACAGTTGCACCTCTATTCCCTGTACCCATCTCCGCAGAGGTCAGTCACCATAGTGATCCATGACCAGAGGGACACTACAGACACGTCGCATCCAGTTTTCGATTGCGCAACTTATCCGCTGCTAGTTTTGCCGTCTGTGAGTGGTTATTGCACGTTAACGCCGTGCATTGGTGGTGGTTGCGTTAATGTGTCTGGGCCATGTGGTTACTGCAGACACGTAAGAGAAAACAGCAATTCATTTCTTCAACTTGTGTTGAAATACGTAATTTCGATACTGTGAACAACCAGAAGATTTACGCGCTTTATTGGAATGAATGAAAACATACTTTTCATCGTGGTATAAAAAAATAACAAGTTGCCATATCTACGTTTTTAAATAAAAATAATGACGTAGAAAGGTTAATCAGGGAATGAAAAGAAGAGGAGGAGTAATTAGAAGAACCACAATTTGGAAAAAATGGGATAGTTTGAGTTTTGATTGTCTGGATTTTGCAGATGATCTTGTCATCTTTGCTGAATCTATAGTGGATGCAACAATGAATATAAATCTGCTACTGAAGATAGCTTTAAAATCAAGCCTAAATATATCTTTGGATGAAACACAATACATGACAGATTTGAAGCAGGTACCGAAATACCTGGAAACTGATTATGAAAGAATAAGGAAGACTGCTGAACTTAAATATCGAGGTGAAATAATACAACCAAATGCTTTAGACAAAGAAGCTAACCTATCATGGGCAAAGAAAATGAAGGTGGTTTTTCAACTAACAAAACCTGCATAACAAGAAATCTACAAATATTTCCATAAATGCAACACAACGCCACTACAATACGGTCATTAATCAAGAATGGATTTGTGCATTGGTATGACTTTCGTAAAACACAGACAAACAATGAGGTGAAATAGAAGAGAAGGAGAGGAAAATAATCAGGAAAATATTGGAACCAAAATATGAGAATGGGAAATGAAAAATAAAAAGTAATGAAGAAGTTTATGAAGAAATGGATCGAATATCAGACATGATGAGGAAGAGAAGAATTACATTCTATGGGTACCTAAAAAGGTCAGATAAAGAAATAACAGAAGGAATTTATAGCTTCTTTGGCAGAAACCGCTAAACATCAGTTACGCGGGTAGAAGGAGTTGAAGATCTAAGGGAAACGGAATTAATGGAGGAAGAAATAGTAGAAAGAGGAAGGGTCAGAGCAAGAGTAAAAGTTTCAAGCGCTTCCAGGAGTGCAAAGAATAAGACATGAGCAATATAGAGAGAAGAAAGAAAAACATAGGAAAAGAATGAACAATTACTGGAAAGACAGAAAGGAGAAAAGAATGAATACGTAAGTTATTTCATGTGCTCCTTAGTAGGCCAAACAAATAAAAATGGCATAGGAAAGCTAGTTTTTACGAACAGGCATGGTGCGTTAAATAAAACTGGAAGCTGGAAGGACCTGTGCTGCAGGGGGATGACAGTGACACAGAACATCAGTATAAACAAAGTAGTAAATTGGGTTGTAAATTGGAGATAAAGAGTCGGTGGGAGGTCAGTGTAGATGGTAGTAGAAAGGGTCGTTGGAAAATGGCATGGAGCTTATGTATGTGCGTGCGTGTGTGTGTGTGTGTGTGTTTGAAAGAGTAGAGTTCATAGGATGTGTCGGCAAGGCAGTAGCAGTCTAATAGGATTGGAGGTGAAATGTGCAACAGTAGTGTTATTGGAGTAGTTTGTGAATAGCGTAGGTAGGGCGAGGAGGAGTGGGATATTGGTATAGTGATACTTAATCCATGAGCAGATGGTAACCGAATGAAGAAGGAAAGGTGGATCAAGACGTTTACAGACTGGGAGACGGTATTTGAACTTCATTAGAACAGATACTCAGACAACACTGACAATCCAAAGGACAAGTCCGATCAAGGCTTCTCATATATTTCAGATACGGGTGTTTGACAAAAATATGGAAATATACACGCACATGCTAATGAAGCCTGCAGGTTGCCATGTTGTATTTGACCGCAAACGGCATCTATGCAGTTTCCTCAGTACACTGCAAGAGTGAGTTGCGGTCAGAGCAGTGTTCCGTCTAGTTAGAAGAGCATTATCTCGAAGCTAAGTGAATTACACCGTGGGCAAATGACTGGTGTTTAAAGAGGCGTCTTATCGAAGGTGTGTACAACGGACAGGGAAACCGGAAAACCATCACCCGCTAACTTACAACGCCAACAAAAGTGTGTGCTGAGTGATCAAGCCAGATGTTCACTGAAGAGGATTGTGCCGCAAAATAAGAGGACGACAGCTGAAAAAGTCACTGCATAACTGAATGTCGCACTCGTGAATTCTGTCTGCACAAAAACAACACGAAGGGGTCTCCATAAGCAAGGAACTGCGGGTCTAGCTGGAATTACAAAACAACTCAGTAATGCAAATGTCGTAGAGCGGAAGCCTATGGAGCAATGGAAGACTGTCATTTGGTGACAAGTTTTGTTTCACTCTTTTTCCAATTTCTGACCCAGGGTGAAATATGGCTTGATGGTTGGTTGGTTGTTTGGGGGAAGAGACCAAACAGCGAGGTTATCGGTCTCATAGGATTAGGGAAGGATGAGTAAGGAAGTCGGCCGTGCCCTTTCAAAGGAACCATCCCGGCATTTGCCTGGAGCGATTTAGGGAAACCACGGAAAACCTAAATATGGCTTGAGTTCGACGATTTGGACAACCATATCGTGGTGTTCCATGGAACCCGTTGTTACTCTTCACGGTAAAGGCAAGACTATTACTTTCGAAACGAAATGAACATCGAATGTTCTTTTTGGCGTTGTACATGAAATCAGTTTACCTGAGAGCCCGCGGCCCACCGAACGTTGGCTGGGGTGAGGAAGCACACTTCTGACGTTTGAGCTAAGTACAGCTATTGACATGGTACACACGTACCGTTTATTTTACATTTTATGCGAGTCTTTTGCACTTTTGGGCGTTCTGTATTAATGTCGGACCATGCCTCTTTAGGCAGTTTGTAGTTTTAGTGTGTTCCGAAGAAAGCGTGGTTATCCGCGCCGAAACCTAGGTGAACATCCGGGTTCTACTTGCAATCGAGGCGGATTCTTTATATTCTTTAAATTATTCGCTATTGCTGACGCGCTACAACGTTAAAAGTTCTCGAACGGTGAAGAAGTCCAGACTGGGAAACATTTTAACGCCTCTGTCGCTGTCTGTGCGCTCGTGAGTGGCTTAGGCCTCCTGGTTTGGAGAGCGGACGACCTATACCTGCAACTGCACATGCAGAGAATCTGGTTTCTGTGCACACCACGTCTTCGGTAACCACATTAAGTTTAGCGATGCAAATGAATGTTCCTCATACCGCTGTCTGGAGACTTGTTGCGAAAGCGACAGTTGCAATCGTATCCATATCATTTGAAACGTGTACAGCCCTCGTCACCAGCTGATTACGTGTTATGCTCTGCTTGTGGTTCTTGCAGCAGTGTGCTACAACTCCGAACTTGCCTGGCTTCGTTTTTTCTCGAATAATGAAGCATTTTTATTTGAGAGGCCATTTACAATTATTGGTGAAGTCGTCTCCGCTTCCTGGTACGAAATCCATTCAGAATCGAATTGTGGTATGATATGAGGATATACGCAACACTCCTGGAATTGGGCATCACGTTCTTAGGCAATGAAACATAGATGCGGGGCCAGTATTCGTGCAAGATATTGGCGTCTCGAACATCTTACGTAAAGGCAACTACCTGCGAGAAGAATAGCCTTTCTTTGAATAACACTGCTTTGAAGGTCGTAACCCAGAAACGAAAGTTTTTTGACACATGTTACATTAGCCCTTGCTTACTATCTATCGGGAATACATAGCTGAAAGTATCCCCTCTATTTTAGAAACACGCTTCATAACTTTGTTTGTGTGGATACAGCGAAATAACGATGTTTTTGAAAACGCCTACGATTTCTGTTGCTCACACGTTTTGTAGCTGAAAGGAACACGGCAATATTAGAATCTCCATACAATACAGCACATTTCATTTCAAACGAAACGAACGCTGGGAATGGCCCTGGCATTCACATACGGACACGGTACTGCGCGAAAGGAGAGAGGCAATACGTCACCGTTTTCAGGGACGAGCGAGGCAGTTATTAGTGTCGCTCTTGTAATGGCCCTCATGTGACGGTTGTGGCTGCCATCAAAGCGAAGCTGCATTCGCCGTCGCATTTCGCAAACACCGCTCTTTTTCGAATGGAATTCTGTGTAGCACTTCGCGAAGCAAAAGGCGGAGTTACCGACTTGTGAAGCGTCACATCAACGTCGGAAATTAAAGCGCCGTGCTGGCCGCTGATGTACTGTCGGCATTATCAAGGAAGCCGTAATGATTGAAGTTACTGTCGCTGCACACCGAAATTGTGCTGCACGTCGAGACACACACACACACACACACACACACACACACACACAGTATTTCATGTTTTTGTGGAGCAATGGACAACTCCTTCCAAAACATAAATTGAGAACTTTTATTTTTGAAATAATCAACCGGCATTTCACTGAACCGTAAAAATTTACTTTCAAAATCTTTTCTTAAAGAATTTATTTACTAGCGATTCATCAAGAACATTAACACACAATGTGAGCGTGGAAGTAGTAACTGATGGAAACAAATTAAATTTCAACCAATGGAAATTTTATTCATAAGCCTTTTCAAAAATAGATTTAAAATTTATAAGGACAAAGGCACCCTCGAAATATCAAATCAGAATTTAAGAGGGTGAATAACAATTTTTTTTACATTTATTTATTGATTTAATATTTTTTCAGTAGGAGCCTTCGGGCTGAGAAGCTTCCGCCCCCTTTCAACACGGCCGTAGTCATGGCCGCTCACAACAACCTCTGAAAGAGTACACTGGTGCAAATCTGCTACACACCAGCTTAAACTAAAAAAGTTTTCTAACAACTCACACAAACACATAAACTATGCACCCCGTGAGGGGTGGAAATGGTACAAACACTCACATTATAAAAAATTATTTGCCAATGAAAGTGCAATTTGTTTTTAAAAGGACTCTTACGACGGAAGGGTGGCAACTTATAAACTAAAATGACTATTTAAATAAAACCTATGAAATGCTGACTTACATAAAATGTACAACATGCTCTACATTACACTTATACCACCTCGCAAGATGATAGGCTAGATAAAAACATAATTCAGGAATGCGGCCTTTACCTTAATTTTATAAATTAGTTAACACCGAATCCGACAAACATGACAGAGGCAGCGAGTAACGTATGGCAGACCGACAGACAGACAGACACTAACTGCCTAACAAATGTGGACGCGAGACAAACGAGCAAGCTGGGGACGAGAGACTAACCAAGAAAACAAGTAGAATTTAACAAGTATATGAAACAACACAAATCACTTAACTTCTAAGAACTGCGAGGAGCCGGCTGGAGTGGCCGAGCGGTTAAAGGCGCTACAGTCTGGAACCGCACGACCGCTACGGTCGCAGGTTCGAATCCTACCTCGGGCATGGATGTGTGTGATGTCCTTAGGTTAGTTAGGTTTAAGTAGTTCTAAGTTCTAGGGGACTTATGACCACAGTCCCATAGTGCTCAGAGCCATTTGACCCATTTTTAAGAACAGCGATGTCTGGCGAAGACCTGGCGCAGGACCCACAAAACGCTCTCCCGAACCGTCCGCTGCCAGCCGCTTCAACGGACGCGGGAGACGCCCCGATCTCCCGTCTCACGGCGTCGCAGCTCGCACCGGCCATACCGATGCCGTAGGTTGGCTCCTCCTGCTCTCGTATCGGCCGCGAAGCCACTACCCCTCGCTATACGGCGCGGCCCACTGGACTGACGTGGCGACGCCACATACGCCGACGCTCAAGACGGACAGTCATCTTGTGTTCCGGTGCGCGACCGAGCAGCCGACCGATCCAACCGCCAATGACCATTGCTTAAACAAACTCGAGCAGACTGGCGGCCTAACACATACTAGCACTCCGGACGACAAACAGACACTACTGCCGCACAAATGCGAACGGGAGACAGACCAGCAACTGATGACGCGAGACTGACCTAGCCTCACTCCGACTGACCACCTTAACGTACGGCAGAGCGACAGACAGACACTGACTACCCCACACTGAGCCGGCTGACTAACTGACTAGACTCAGACTGACTGACTCAGACTGACTTCATCCGACTAACCAACTACCCAGACTCGCTTCGACTGACAGACTCACAGACTCCTCTACAGAGCTCATAGCGCCCCTTAAATGCACGTGAACAGGCTACCTTTCCCCTTTTCCACCATAAGGAGACACCAAAGCTGCGATTGCCACAGCGGCGCCACCGCCAGATACGGAGGGCGACTGCTTCACACAACGCGCTGTGGCGCGCTCTTCAAAACAGCAATTTTTTTACCACGGCTCATTCACTGTATATTACCCTTTTTTCTATGCTATCTAGGCATCGACTTTTACGCCATCATCGAGAACAACGCTAAAAGTTCGTAGACCATTAACAGGAAAACCTGGGAACAGTTCTGATCCTCCACGGAAAGTTTCCCTTCGCAAGAATGTCCGAACTATAAATCTCCCCCAAAATATCCCCAGACTGGGAACCACTTTGCCCCATTCGCCGCAAGAGATCCTAATTCCACGACATTCCGCGGTCCTCGTGAATATGGAAACAAAGAGTCAAACAAATAGTTGGAAGCATAGTAATTAATTACTTTTACTAGCATTTCAATAGCGTTTCTAGTTCGTCAATGCGCTTTTCGAAGTAACAGCTTCAGTTATTACGTACAGACCTTCATCAAGATGTCATCACGCCACAAACGCGTATCTGAGAAGTTTGCTGATCGTTGAAGTATAATAAATCAGAATGACGTCACTTTCACATGCTGTTTGCACAGTTATATACACATACAGAGATGACTTGCGAGTATTTTAATACTAAATTTTCTGTGTACTTAAATCTCTTGGTACCGGTTACAGTAGGTACCGTGGCTGCCATGAAATAAACTGAAGCGTCATAGAGGTATCTACACAATGTGTTTTCCGTGACACTTTCCAAAACAGCTCATCACGAGGTATCCCTGGAACCTGAGTCAACACGGTCTTCAACAGCTTGTGCAAAATATGGCGGCGCACCTTAAAATTTGAACTTACAACGAATTAGTCTATCAGCGACACATTTCCGGGGACGTATACACTTTCAATAAAAAGAACTGAAACACACATAAGGCACCGTCGCATGTCAATGTGACTTCGTGCACGTACACACCATTGGTGAGTATGTAAATGGTTAGTTACAATTCTCTGTGGCAAGGTAGAAAGGGCTGTAGAGTGCATTAGTGTTGTTCATATTTAGTGTTGTTACCGAGACGGGTACGACTAATAAGAGGGCGTGAACAGCGGTGGATACCGAGTGATAACTGTGAAAGATACTGCTGCGCCTTATACTCGTGTGAGAGGGCGTTATAGCTTGTCACAGAGTTTGAAAAGCGCTCATTGTGAGTATCCAAATTTTTTGGGGTATTCCGTTGTGGCAATGGCCCGACGTTGGACTATATGTGAGCGTGAGGCAGGCATACTAGTCGTGAAGGTTCCAGTTGATCACGGATGATCAGCACAAGGGAGGACCGTTTCATTGGTCACAAGGCTCTTGACTTCTGCTCCTGCCATCCCACAACAAGTAACGGGCTGCCTTCAATAGTCTCTTTCATCCTACACCTTGGTAAAAATGTGACAGGACTACTCCGAATGACAGTCGTCTGCAAGCATCGTAACGACCTGAGGAGAGGTTACAATACACTATTGCATTGGAGAGGCATAGCAGTTTAACTTCTGGCGTTAATGGATGGCTGGTAGTAATTGAGAGAACCTGACAGCTCAAAAGTACACCACAGATATCCTACGTCCTCACTTCTTACCTCTAATGCGACAATAACGTGGTGCTAGTTTTCAACAGGATAATGCTCGTCTTCACAGAACACGTATGTGATCCGCGTAAATCAGTCGCCAACAGAACAGGTCACATGGGTCGGCATGTAGCTCCGTAACATGGTCTAGCATTTCACGTGATTGATTTTACCGATGTGACAGCGATTAATTTTAGGGGCCTCAACTTTTACAAATGGACGAACAGATCGTTGCCGACATACTTCAGGTGGAGATGTTAGATCGCTTTACTTACCGACTGTCTGCTGATGTGAAATTCGTTTCTTGTTCTTCTGACGACGACAGGTTTAAATCTGTTGAAACCCAGGTTAACTGAAAACCACTATTTATTGCAACTGGTTGGCTGTCTTATTCCCGTGCTAACGTGATTTTCGTAAGTTTTGTCGCATCTCTACTCAGTGACCTATCAACAAAATTATCGCTGTGCCAGGCAAATCGTCTAGCTTGATTACGGAGGGGTGGGTCGCTAGTTCTTTAGTGGTTTCAGCGAAACGTCACGTCCATTCGCTGTAATATCAAAAGGAAACGTACTTTCTAGGAACTGATATTGAAAGGAGTCTACTGGGGTAGATCTATATGTAGCACCCGAGTCTGTAATAGTACGAATGTAAACTAAAATGGAACTGTTATATTGTAAACGATGCATGTCTCTGATGGACTCTATAAAGCGGATCGCTGACTCTGCACGACCACAGAGCCAAAGATACTGCTTCTGGTATGAGATTGTAGTATTGGAGTAAGAGAGCCCTTGGCGTACAGCCGTGTGTGTGAATCAGTCGGCGAGCGAAAGGGGATGCAGTAGGCAGTTTTTATGGTGACCCTGTAAAGCCACCAAGTGTTATTTATAAGGCAGGGATTTACTCGTACCAATATTTTCCGTTACAATGCACGTAAAATCTGTAATTCAAAATGTTGGGTGATTTTATAATGGAATGTAAAGAGAAAGGATAAAAATGTAAATTTAATTGTGACAAGAAAGGATTACTGGACTGATATTACAAGTAAGCTTTACGAGTAGATGTATTATTGGAAATATAAAGTTGAAAGCGAAAGTCTTCTCGCAGCTAAGGTGTTGTTGTGGTCTTCAGTCCTGAGACTGGTTTGATGCAGCTCTCCATGCTACTCTATCCTGTGCAAGCTTTTTCATCTCCCAGTACCTACTGCAACCTACATCCTTCTGAATCTGCTTAGTGTATTCATCTCTTGGTCTCCCTCTACGATTTCTACCCTCCACGCTGCCCTCCAATACTAAATTGGTGATCCCTTGATGCCTCAGAACATGTCCTACCAACCGATCCCTTCTTCTGGTCAAGTTGTGCCACAAACTTCTCTTCTCCCCAATCCTACTCAATACTTCCTCATTAGTTATGTGATCTACCCATCTAATCTTCAGCATTCTTCTGTAGCACCACATTTCGAAAGCTTCTATTCTCTTCTTGTCCAAACTATTTATCGTCCATGTTTCACTTCCACACATGGCTACACTCCATACGAATACTTTCAGAAATGACTTCCTGACACTTAAATCAATACTGGATGTTAACAAATTTCTCTTCTTCAGAAACGCTTTCCTTGCCATTGCCAGCCTACATTTTATATCCTCTCTACTTCGACCATCATCAGTTATTTTGCTCCCCAAATAGCAAAACTCCTTTACTACTTTAAGTGCCTCATTTCCTAATCTAATTCCCTCAGCATCACCCGACTTAATTAGACTACATTCCATTATCCTTGTTTTGCTTTTGTTGATGTTCATCTTATATCCTCCTTTCAAGACACTGTCCATTCCATTCAACTGCTCTTCCAAGTCCTTTGCTGTCTCTGACAGAATTACAATGTCATCGGCGAATCTCAAAGTTTTTATTTCTTCTCCATGAATTTTAATACCTACTCCGAATTTTTCTTTTGTTTCCTTTACTGCTTGCTCAATACACAGATTGAACAACATCGGGGACAGGCTACAACCCTGTCTTACTCCCTTCCCAACCACTGCTTCCCTTTCATGTCCTTCGACTCTTATAACTGCCATCTGGTTTCTGTACAAATTGTAAATAGCTTTTCGCTCCCTGTATTTTACCCCTGACACCTTTAGAATTTGAAAGAGAGTATTCCAGTCAACATTGTCAAAAGCTTTCTCTAAGTCTACAAATGCTAGAAACGTAGGTTTGCCTTTCCTTAATCTTTCTTCTAAGATAAGTCGTAAGGTCAGTATTGCCTCACGTGTTCCAGTGTTTCTACGGAATCCAAACTGATCTTCCCCGAGGTTGGCTTCTACTAGTTTTTCCATTCGTCTGTAAAGAATTCGTGTTAGTATTTTGCAGCTGTGACTTATTAAGCTGATAGTTCGGTAATTTTCACATCTGTCAACACCTGCTTTCTTTGGGATTGGAATTATTATATTCTTCTTGAAGTCTGAGGGTATTTCGCCTGTTTCATACATCTTGCTCACCAGATGGTAGAGTTTTGTCAGGACTGGCTCTCCCACGGCCGTCAGTAGTTCCAATGGAATATTGTCTACTCCGGGGGCCTTGTTTCGACTCAGGTCTTTCAGTGCTCTGTCAAACTCTTCACGCAGTATCGTATCTCCAATTTGATCTTCATCTACATCCTTTTCCATTTCCATAATATTGTCCTCAAGTACATCGCCCTTGTATAGACCCTCTATATACTCCTTCCACCTTTCTGCTTTCCCTTCTTTGCTTAGAACTGGGTTTCCATCTGAACTCTTGATATTCATACAAGTCGTTCTCTTATCTCCAAAAGTCTCTTTAATTTTCCTGTAGGCGGTATCTATCTTACCCCTAGTGAGATAGGCCTCTACATCCTTACATTTGTCCTCTAGCCATTCCTGCTTAGCCATTTTGCACTTCCTGTCGATCTCATTTTTGAGACGTTTGTATTCCTTTTTGCCTGTTTCACTTACTGCATTTTTATATTTTCTCCTTTCATCAATTAAATTCAATATTTCTTCTGTTACCCAAGGATTTCTACTAGCCCTCGTCTTTATACCTACTTGATCCTCTGCTGCCTTCACTACTTCATCCCTCAAAGCTACCCATTCTTCTTCTACTGTATTTATTTCCCCCATTCCTGTCAATTGCTCCCTTATGCTCTCCCTGAATCTCTGTACAACCTCTGGTTCTTTTAGTTTATCCAGGTCCCATCTCCTTAAATTCCCACCTTTTTGCAGTTTCTTCAGTTTTAATCTACAGGTCATAACCAATAGATTGTGGTCAGAGTCCACATCTGCCCCTGGAAATGTCTTACAATTTAAAACCTGGTTCCTAAATCTCTGTCTTACCATTATATAATCTATCTGATACCTTTTAGTATCTCCAGGGTTCTTCCATGTATACAACCTTCTTTCATGATTCTTAAACCAAGTGTTAGTTATGATTATGTTGTGCTCTGTGCAAAATTCTACCAGGCGGCTTCCTCTTTCATTTCTGTCCCCCAATCCATATTCACCTACTATGTTTCCTTCTCTCCCTTTTCCTACACTCGAATTCCAGTCACCCATGACTATTAAATTTTCGTCTCCCTTCACAATCTGAATAATTTCTTTTATTTGATCATACATTTCTTCAATTTCTTCGTCATCTGCAGAGCTAGTTGGCATATAAACTTGTACTACTGTAGTAGGTGTGGGCTTCGTATCTATCTTGGCCACAATAATGCGTTCACTATGCTGTTTGTAGTAGCTTACCCGCATTCCTATTTTCCTATTCATTATTAAACCTACTCCTGCATTACCCCTATTTGATTTTGTGTTTATAACCCTGTAGTCACCTGACCAGAAGTCTTGTTCCTCCTGCCACCGAACTTCACTAATTCCCACTATATCTAACTTCAACGTATCCATTTCCCTTTTTAAATTTTCTAACCTACCTGCCCGATTAAGGGATCTGACATTCCACGCTCCGATCCGTAGAACGCCAGTTTTCTTTCTCCTGATAACGACATCCTCCTGAGTAGTCCCCGCCCGGAGATCCGAATGGGGGACTATTTTACCTCCGGAATATTTTACCCAAGAGGACGCCATCATCATGTAATCATACAGTAAAGCTGCATGCACTCGGGAAAAATTACGGCTGTAGTTTCCCCTTGCTTTCAGCCGTTCGCAGTACCAGCACAGCAAGGCCGTTTTGATTATTGTTACAAGGCCAGATCAGTCAATCATCCAGACTGTTGCCCTTGCAACTACTGAAAAGGCTGCTGCCCCTCTTCAGGAACCACACGTTTGTCTGGCCTCTCAACAGATACCCCTCCGTTGTGGTTGCACCTACGGTACGGCTATCTGTATCGCTGAGGCACGCAAGCCTCCCCACCAACGGCAAGGTCCATGGTTCATGGGGGGGGGGGGGGGGGGCAGTTAAGGTAAAGAAATTAATTTTTTATTGTTTTCCTTTTGCCAGCGCGTTAGTGTAAATGAGTTGGCTGATAATTGGTAACAGTGAGTTCTGTGTTGAGTAACCCCAGAATGTACATAAAGAGATTTGACGTATAGGCTGGTTAGATACTGCCCTTTTGTAATGTTTCTAAGATTCGTTAACAAAGGCATACGTAATTTGAAGATTTGTCTTTATGCTTTTTAGTGATGTTAGATAATACTTGATGTAGAAATCTCACTGTTTGCGACTACGCAGCAAAGAAAGGTTTTCATTTAGTAATTTTTCTGTGTAATGTAGTTTCAATTGCCAATGTTTTGAAAAGCCAAAAAAAAAAAAAAACTTCGAATACAACTTCACTACTGAAAAATTCAGTATTAGTGATCCACCCAAATCACTAGCGCCTCTCTGTCGAGCTCATTTATTTTTTAAAGACATGAATTTTTCTTAACTGTTTTCATTTATCAGCCAAAAGCATTTCATGTATATTTTAAAGTATTACGGCTAGCATTGCACACCGCTAGTATATTTTATTCTTCATCGTGAGAGAGCAGAATATAACGCGATCCATGTTGCTGTTTTGGAGGTAAGACAATTTTATTTCTTTGTTATGTGTTCAGGGACCGAAGTTATCAGTTTTGAACAGGGCGAGAGGATTCAGTGCCCAAGGGAGTGAATGTGTTTTGCAGTGACTGTATTTCTTTATTGGTATTGGGAGTTGCATTGCCCAATCAGTTCGTACAAAGTTACGTTTAGCAAACAATAACACAGAGTAAGCACGCCACTTGCAGTTACAACACGCTGCACGATAATTCCACTTTTGTATGCGTTCCCAGGTCTGGCATTCATTTAAGTATTTCAAATTTTTTAAAGAACGTTGCAATATGAAGGTTTAAGTATCTTCAAATCTCTAAATCCGTCGTTTACTTCTCCAGCGAGGTTAGAGATTTTGCCCAGATTACCTTCCACTTCCCCCTGAAATTCGAGATGTAGTTTTCGTCAGGTATTTAACATAAGACACATAATTCTCAGCGTCTTTGTCTGAAGGTCTTTCCAAAAGATTCTCAAAATGCAGTTTATGTTGAATCAAAAATAGGTTTACCACCCCCTTGAAATGGTATGTTCAGCATAAGTAAGCGTTGCATGATATCTGTAGTAAATATCACATCTAACACCTCTGTTGGTCATCAAATTGAGCAAGAGGCTTCCTTTTCCTCGCAGTAACTGGAACAATCTGCTTAAACATGCTTAATGGCAGCCACCTTATTAACAAGTAAACCAGGAATCTCGCCATTGTTAGTTATTCCCATACATTATTCGACTGTTGTCGAACTCGTATTTTGCCATTTGAGCAGAAGTTGTTGACAGTTTTGAGAACCACCTGCATAACATGTGGGTACTAAAAATATAACTGCCGTGTTGAACATTGTCAAGACGATGAACAGATGCACGTGTAGACCGTCGCAAAGTCAACGAGGCCGCATGCGGCATGTGATCCTCCTTGTGGCTATTCCATATGTATTCCATAAAAACGATTCCGAAAATTTTCGGAAATACCTTGCCCATGTCCAGAACAACTCGATTCTTATGTATACGTAGCCCGGCAAGTAATATTCACAGTTTTGAAACGAATTCCAGGAGAAACAGTCCGTTCAGCTAGAAGAGCGGTCAACATTAGCCGCCGACTGTGGAATATCAACTTGTTAACACCAGCAGCGAGCGCACACTCGTAACGTGCGACGCGTCGTTGCGTAATTTCAGTCCCACGCATCCACGTGGGAAGGAAATGGCCGAATTACAGCGCGCCAGTGCCGCTGGCGCTACCTTTCGGGACACAATTATTGTGCTGCACAGTGTGGCGTGCAGCTAAACAGCCTTCTCTGCACAAGCGTTTTGTAATTTCCAGCAGCGTCCAGCGTTGACGGCCAACAGCGCAGCGTGTGGTCTTCTCGGGGAGCGCAGTTAATGAACAGCTGACACGTCCACCTGTGCCGGCAACCACTGTTTGTGTGAGTGTGTGTGTGTGTGTGTGTGTTGTGGGGCGAGAGGGGGTGGGGGGCAGACAGTGCCGTTTGTACCGTCACTGACAATAGCCATTATACATGCCAACGAAATTCCAACGTGGATCTGTATTTCCACGTGACGTAAATCTCTCCCACATTAAATCATGACTTACAGAACACTGTTACTTGCTAGTATGGACTACATGTCAGCCGCTGCTTCAATGAAGTCGTCATTACGGTAGAAATCGCACTTTACGTAGACATCTCACTGTGCAATTAACTCAGTCCTCGTCGTATGAAACACATTAAGCTCGAATCTGAATATGCGAATGTCCTGAGTAAAGCCTTCCTTCGATTGTACTGGATGTACATTGGAACACCACCATCTTCACCTCCACGTGACTACCCTCTACATGCTGTTTGCGATCCACAATGACAATTTTACCTTTTTCGAAATCGGTATCCATAGCGCACAGTTGTACCTGTTGTGGGCTCACAATCTAGTAGAATTTGTTAAGTAACTTCATACTCGCCACTGAGAGTACATTTATTAGAAAATCGACGTTATAATTTCGACCTTTTGGTCATTTTCAACTACAACAAGAACTGTCAATTAAGATCGCAACAGTTATTTTACTTATTGACTAGAGGAGAAACCTGGTATTGCCCAGGTATTTATCCGTAGCTGTGCATCTAGGTAGTGATTATCCTTGTGCTTAACGTTTACGAATTCATATATCCTGAACTATATGTGTACAACCACATATTTGTATAGATACATTCAGCGGCATGTGTAGGTTCTGTCTCAAAATGTTTTGCGGATACAGTGAGTAGCAACGAAAAAATAAATTTAAACATCATGTACGATACTGTACTTTTTGACGCATCTCACTGTTTGTGACATCGTATTTTTTTTTTTTTTTTGTTTTTTTTTTTTTGTTTTTTTTTTTTTTTTTTACGAATCTTGGTTGTAATAGCCAAGAAACTAGCAAATGTCTGAACGATGGATTTAATGAAAGCAGACGTAAGTATAAACCTGTAAATATTAGAAGTTTAAATTTAATTCATGTACATAATTTTACTGTTTATTGACTGAAGATCATTAAAATTAATGAAGATCAAGTTTTTCTAATTACATTTTTGTAACGTGTTTATCTAAAATGTTCCACACCCAGGAGGATTCCCTCTTTTATGGGTCTATGGAATGAATTATTAATCTACTCTAATCTAATCCAAACTATCTGTCTGCTGAATTTATTCCGAACAGAATTCATAAAAAAAAGAAAAAGTTGAACGTCATGCATGATGCGGCAGTTTTTCACCCATCTCATTATTTATGATGTATCTCCAGAACAATGTATCGTACAATGATATAATTTTGCCCAAAAGTTCACTGATATAAGTGCGTACTGTCTGTCAAATTTGTCGAAAGTACAGCTAGTAGTAAAGAAGTAATAAATTACGTCATGCTTCAAGGGGTACTCTTAAGGAATGTACAGTGGGAAAGTAGTAGGCGACAAAAATTTTTCCTTTCATTATTTTCCAGGTGTTATTGGCGAGAAAAAGTTTCATAAAGGTGTAGGACAGTGGCGTACCATCTATTTCTTTAACAGGGTGGGGCAATCAAACCCATCTGCTGACTTCGTTTTTCAGCAATACCGTTAAGAATACATGCATACCAGTAGTGTGGGAAGGTGTGTTGGGTTATCAGCACTATGTTGCTCCACAGAGAGAAACAACTCATTAATACGAATATGGACTCAGTTTTATAGTTTGTGCTCTTGAAAAAAAAATTCGTTGCTTCAATTTTTTTAAATACATCATTTATCTGGGAAGACATTGGTCCTACTTTGTTTTAAGACCATTTACGAAAAGGAGTTCATTTTCACTGTTGCCTGCAATATCAATCGGCCGGAGAGAAACTTTTGTTGTTCTTACAATATTACAGACACTGTGCATTATATCTTAATGAAAAAGAATTACGTGCAATTTCCAAATGTAGTTTTCCTTTCTTTCATGACATCGATAAGATCAGATTTTCCAGCTCTGACTTGATGAACATGGAGGAGGAGTAGGTTGGTGAGTGTCGACTGAGTCATTGTTGAGCTGGGGCAGTTTTGAAGTCGTCTCAAGGCGCTGAATGACCTTTCAGAGAATGCTGACGATATTGAAACTGTCGGAATCAGAATGATGAGGTGAATAACTTCCTGAATGAGTCATTTAAACTTACCAGGGTTGGACTTTAGAGTGCGGCGGACATTGTCGTAGCGACCAGCCAAGTCAGGCGTACCGACTGCTGTTTGAGCGTTGTTGGCTGGTGTTTTCCATTTTAGACAAGACCGCACGTAACTTGTGCCTGCGCGATCGCGAGTCTAAACCGACCAAAAAAGTTTTGCATCGCCTGCTGTTCTGGCGTAACCACAAGCGCCGGAACGAAGATGCGTTCAATCATCCGTTACTCGAGCGAAAATTCGTGAGATGGTCACTCGCGCGGATGACAGGTGTCATCCAAAAAGCAAGCGGTCTATTTGTATACTTCGAACGGTCTTTATGACCGATTTTATGAATTTTAAAAAATCTAAATATAATACATTCGATATTCGTACGCAGTATAATGTATTCTAACGTTTGGAACAGTTCGACCATTAGAAGTACAATATCTTCAGCTGAATTACTGGCATTACATGGCCCCTCTGATTGCTTACCGACGTACGGTTCTAAATGCAAAGTGTAAGCTGTTTTTACACCAACCAAAGCAAACACTTTTAACCCATACTTTGCTGGTTTGCTAGGGATATATTGCTTGAATGGAATGGGCAGTTTCCTCTAAATGCCAAAAGCTGTTCGTCAACAGTAAGATACGCACTAGGTGAAAAACATTTTTGGCAATTGTTTGTGAAAGGTCCAGGCACCTCTCTGATAGGAGCCAACTTGTCAGTCTCTCTGCGAACACGTCTATCACGGATATTATCAAACCTAAGAGTGTACTCTACTGCATTGGCTTCTTACTTAGCTTGCATTTATCGCGAAACTCTTGCCCAACGTAAAGTCCCGAGCGACTGGAAAAAAGTGCTGGCGACGCCTGTATATAAGAAGGGTAGAAGGACGGATCCTCAAAATTACAGACCAATATCCTTAACATCGGTTTGTTGCAGGATTCTCGAACATATTCTCAGTTCGATGTTGCTGTCCATTCATGAGCACGGCTTTAGAAAGCATCGCTCCTGCGAAACGCAACTCGCCCTTTTTTCACATGATATCTTGCGAACCATGGATGAAGGGTATCAGACGGATGCCAGATTCCTTGACTTCCGGAAAGCGTTTGACTCGGTGCCCCACTGCAGACTCCAAGCTAAGGTACGAGCATATGGGTTTGGTTCCCAAGTATGTGAGTGGCTCGATTACTTCTTAAGTAATAGAACCGAGTACATTGTCCTCGATGGTGAGTGTTCATCGGAGGTGAGGGTATCATCTGGAGTGCCCCAGTGAAGTCTGGTAGGTCCGCTGTTGTATTATATCTACATAAATGATCTTTTGGATAGGGTGGATAGCAATGTGCGTCTGTTTGCTGATGATGCTGTGGTGTACGGAAAGGTGTCGTCGTTGAGCGACTGTAGGAGGATACAAGATGACTTGGATAGGAGTTGTGGTTTGTGTAAAGAATGGCAGCTAACTCTAAATATAAAAAGAAGCACTCCGTCGTCAGGCCACAAGTGGCCCATCGGGACCATCCGACCGCCGTGTCATCCTCAGTTGAGGATGCGGATAGGAGGGGCGTATGGTCAGCACACCGCTCTCCCGGTCGTTTTGATGGTTTTCTTTGACCGGAGCCGCTACTATTCGGTCGAGTAGCTCATCAATTGGCATCACGAGGCTGAGTGCACCCCAACTCTAACTATAGATAAATATAAATTAATGCAGATGAATAGGAAAAGAATCATGTGATGCTTTAATACTCCATTAGTAGTGTAGTGCTTGACACAGTCAGGTCGATTAAATATTTGGGCGTAACATTGCAGAGCGATATGAAGTGGGACAAGCATGTAAAGGCAGTTGTGGGGAAGGCGGATAGTCGTCTTCGGTTCATTGGTAAAATTTTGGGAAGATGTGGTTCATCTGTACAGGAGACCGCTTATAAAACACTAAGACGACCTATTCTTGAGTACTGCTCGAGCGTATGGGATCCGTATCAAATCGGATTGAGGGAGGACATAGAAGCAATTCAGAGGCGGGCTGCTAGATTTGTTGCTGGTAGGTTTGATCGTCACGCGAGTGTTACGGAAATGCTTCAGGAACTCGGGTGGGAGTCTCTAGAGGAAAGGAGGTGTTCTTTTCGTGAATCGCTACTGAGGAAATTTAGAGAACCAGCATTTGAGGCTGACTGCAGTACAATTTTACTGCCGCCAACTTACATTTCGCGGAAAGACCACAAAGATAAGATAAGAGAGATTAGGGCTCGTACAGAGGCAAATAGGCAGTCATTTTTCCCTCGTTCTGTTTGGGAGTGGAACAGGGAGAGAAGATGCTAGTTGTGGTACGAGGTACCCTCCGCCACGTACCGTATGGTGGACTGCGGAGTATGTATGTAGATGTAGCTCTCAACAGGAACCTGAATCGGTTTTCATTTTTGCGTAAATAACACGATTCAAGTCCGTTTCTCTTTGGGTTATCCCACAATTTTGATATACTCTTCCTAGAACACCTCAAAGATCTACAAAGATATAAGAAACCAACGAAAGCTCTGATATCTGTCGGATCCGTTTCTTTAGCTTCCCTTTCCGTAGAGAAATTACCATGAACTTCGATGATGGCTATATTAGTGCATTTTGCGATAATGCTTGTTATGTTTTCATCCAAGAACAAATTCAGAATTCCTATTTCTGTCTTCTTTATACGAGCTTGAGTTTTTGGTCCAGGTAAATGCTATTAGAAGATCTGCTTCTAACAATGGTGGGATATTTATTTTTCCTCCGTTTAGTTATTCCATCTTTCCCTAAAAGACATGCATTCTCTTAAGTTACTTCTTCCTGTGACTCATATTCAGCATTCTCTGGCACTTCTTGTTCTGTTCCTGAATCATGACCGCTTTCATGAACACAGTCCTCAGCCTCTGAGTCAGCGCTATCACTGTGAGCATCTTCATCGCTCAGCTCATTGAACCATTCCAACCATACATAAGGATCTCTACTAAACTCTGCCCGAAGTTTTTTTTTCCTTTTGACATTTGTTCCACAATATAAAAATAAAGAGAATACTAGGTAACACGGAAGGTAACTGCAGTAGTTTCAATAAGTCCAAATTTACGCACATGAAAGATCGATTGAATCCAGGAAAGCAGCAAAGTAATACAGACTTACTTTGTTTCAGATTGTGGCAGCAGAGCTCGCGCGGATGACTGGTGTCCTCGAGACTATAATAACGTTTCATAAAGGATGTATGTTTCGTAACTGAAAGCCAACAACGACTGGAGCTAAATGCTGGAGAGTTAACAGAGAGATACTGAAAATGGCGCGATCTCAGTCCCGCCTCGTCAGAAAAAATTGAGCAGGAAAGTCATGTGGATGACGAGTATCATCCGCGCGAGCGACGGAGGTTTAAGGACAGAGAAGGCAGTGAGGAAACATCGGCTACTGGTGCGCGGAACTGGACCGCGCCGCTCCAATAGCGACACCTGGAAGAAGGGAATATAAGCGTCGCTTCTGCTACCCTCGGAGGCTCAGATCGGCCGTGTCTGCAACAGGATTAGTGCTACGCTATCAGTTTGTCGTGATCCGTATCAAGCGCTCACTTGGACTTTGTGTATGGCAAGAACGTTACTGTTTCCATGTCCCTTCCCGCTAGCGACATTTGCTGTAATAAAAGTTAAGTATTGTCAATTTGCTTGCTAGAAATAAAGCTACTAATGTTATTTGTCTGAATTGTTGTATAGCAGTTTTAACATTTTTTACAATGTTAAGGATGATAAGTTGCCGTCTCTTCATCTAAGAATATATGATGAATGTAGCTAGCCGCTAACTTTGTGCAATGTCTTGCCTGTATAGACGTGTATCTGTTGCCTTTACGATCCCTTCACCTTCACACATAAATCTATAAGACAGGCGAAACGTTAGACTAATGGAGGATTATTAGTATTATCTCTATTTTCATTCGCTCTCTCTCTTTCTCTCCTTTATCTATGTACAGTTTTTAATATAATATTTCATTACGTGAAATCAGCCAAATAGAATCTTTGGTGGAGTCCTTCGTCTTGGTAATCAGCGGCTGGCTTGCTGTAAGAGATCTTTACATTTATTATTACTGTTAAACACTGCATTTAGTCGGGAGAATCAATCGTGTGGACAATTTGTTCCTTTTACGAAAGATTGCGAATTCCAGATGTGTACGAAGCCTTTTTGGACGATTTAACACAGACTCAGTGATTGCAGGCTCTCTTCGACACAGCTGAAACTTCCCCACTAATTACAGGGCCAACGTGATCATCAAATGATACAGAAAAAACTCATTCGTTCATTCACTCCAGAACAAAAAGAGTCACAAACCTTATTTATGAAGGAAATTGTGTATTAAATCCATCTCCATTACATGTCCAGATCTCCGGTGATTCCACGTCTTCATTATTTTCCGTTTACACTCTCTTTCTCTTCAAAAAAACCGCTAGCGGCACAAATGTTAATTGGCTCGCTTTAGCGAGAAGAAAAGCAAAATATGTATCTCTCAGAAACACGTCAATCCCTCAACAGATATTCCAGAAGATGTCCTAGTTACCACTCTAAGAACCATGGAGAATGCATATATGCATCTCTGTTATTTCAAAGAATAAACGCACTAGAAAATACTTTGGCGTCGTCGAGCTATCGCCGCATATGTTACGAGAAAATCAGATGAGATACTTTTCCAAAGTGAATGAATGTGGATGATTTGATTGACAATGATTAATTGGTGCGTGGTAGAGAGTATTTTCTGTGGGGACATTACTTAGTCCGAGAACGCAACATCCTCTAAGTACCCTATAAGCAACGAGTGGGCAAGACCCCGCACCCGCAGATCTGCGAACGTTTGTGGACCCAGGCTGAAGGGGAACCGAACAGTAAGTAATAAGGATGGTGGCAATACTTGTTTTGAACAGTATATCGTTGTGGAGGTGCAGAGGATAAATTAACAACGGAGAGGGGCAGCAAAACTAATTTTTTACAGTGAAGATTTCTGTCTTATGTCTGGCGCTCCTGCCCCAAATTTGACGCACTGGACACTCTGTAGTTCGCCTATACGACTTAGCCAGCCCTGAGGGCCCGACCAGTGTCAAACACTGTTAGAAAGTGCTATGCAGAATTTGTTACAAATGCATACTGAGGCTGTCCCCCATTAGGAGTCACAGGCTGAAAATGGGACGAAGGGAGAGGACAGAAAGTAGTGGGTGTTATAAGATACTTCAGTCAAAAATTCGCTGTCTACGAAAATGCTGATCCCACATTTCTTGACAGCAGCAGAGTTTATTTACAGGCTTTGCCTATAGATCAAATAAAACTGAAAATGAACTGGGGGCGGGGAGGGGGCGGAAGAAGGGGTGGCAGCAGCCAAGAAGCCATATCCCGTGCCGCCAGAGTTTGCAGGTTTCTACTGCCTCCCCCCCCCTCCCCCTTGCATGAATTCCCTACAGGAATTCAGGCGTCGTGGAATAGGCTTGTTTTGTTACCTCCACCCCTTTCAAAGGAAGGTCGTTTTCACCCCACGGCACCTGTCGCCTGACAGTAGCGTATATGCGTGCCAAGTTTGGTAGAAATCGGTTCAGTTGTTTAGGAAGAGATGTGGAACACACACATACATACACCTACACACCCCCAACCACAAACACACACACACACACACACACACACACACACACACACACACACGCACAGCTCTATATTTATAACATGTATGGGTCTTGGTAACCAGTTTCGTTTAAATGTGTCTTCATTCAGAGCAGTAACTCTGAATCTAACAAAATGGACCTAACATCGTACAGCTTTTTATATTAAAGATTAAAATCACTGTAATTACAAAATAAAATTAAGCCTTATAATATAACGCAATTAGATTCTTTACCCTACGACAAATTACAAGTCGGCGACAGCTCACTAGTTAACGCTAGGGATTATGAAAGACAGCTTCTCCCACCGTTCCACACGTGGACGGCAGAGTCAAACAATGAACGATAACAGGTTTATTTACGTATTTTATGATTTTTATAAATCTTCGTACTACTACATAGGCTTAAAATTACTTTTCAGGCCGTGCAGTGGCCCCTGATTCGCCTAGCGCTAATTATTGGACGTTGCACATCGCTGTTCTGGCATTTAAGGATATATTCTAGCTGCACGAACTTTTTATTTTTCCCATGACGAATATTTGAGTCCTGCATAACATATCAAATGCTTTATTTGAAAGATATTTCATGCCAGTTACAACTGCAAGGGAATACCACCGAAATAGTTTATGTAACCACGTGACCAATCGTAGTTTTAAAGATCCATCTCGATATTTTAAAATTGTCTCTAAAGCTACTTTCATGATATACAATTAATAGACTTTATTTAGGAGGATGTAGGAGTTTCGTAAATGAGCCTTACACAGCGCTGACCATGACGCGAGACATTCGTTGTTCACTAGCTTCCCGGCGGGGTCAGGGATTTTCTCTGCCTCGTGATGACTGGGTGTTGTGTGATGTCCTTAGGTTAGTTATGATTAAGTAGTTCTAAGTTCTAGGGGACTGATGACCACAGATGTTAAGTCCCATAGTGCTCAGAGCCACTTGAACCATTTTTGGCCGGCCGCGGTGGTCTTGCGGTTCTAGGCGCTGCAGTCCGGAACAGCGGGACTGCTACGGTCGCAGGTTCGAATCCTGCCTCGGGCATGGATGTGTGTGATGTCCTTAGGTTGGTTAGGTTTAAGTAGTTCTAAGTTCTGGGGGACTAATGACCTAAGATGTTAAGTCCCATTGTGCTCAGAGCCATTTGAACCATTTTTCTACTAGCTCGCCTGTAGGGTATATATATCGCTGGGATGGCAGCACTAGCCAGCACGCGTCCCCATGACAACCAGTGACGTACTGCACTACATATCTTCACTTGACTGTTTGTATCCTCTATGTTACACTCCTTGGCAACATGTACGTAATGAAGCAGTTCTATTTAATGCACAAGAGAGGTCAGTGTTTTTACATTCTAGCCTCTACTATCGGGCTATCAAGCTTTTTAACGTTTTAAATGTATTTATCGATTTTAATTAACTTGGTTCTATGCTGCATATAGAATATGAGATTTCTGTTATACTGAAGCGTGAAAGAAACTGGTGTAGGCATCTGTATTCAAATACAGAGATATGTAACCATGTAGAATACGGCAGCACTTGTATAGGACAACAAGTGTCTGGTGCAGTCGTTAGATCGGTTAATGCTGCTACAATGGCAGGTTATCATGATTCAAGTGAGTCTTAACGTGGTGTTACCGTCATCACATGAATATACTTAATTTTATTTTGTAGCAATGTTTCTTATATGTTCTTAAGGCAAATAACTGTGTCATGGTTGGCTAGTTCTGTTAATTTCGGAGCTACTGGTCTGAAGACTGTCATTTGTGACTGAAACAGATTACCAGGATGAGTAAACTAAATTTTGAGATCTGAACCGAATGTTTACATTTCGCGGCGTGCAGTTGCAGCTGTAGCGGTTATAAAGCTAGGTACTCACGAAGTTTTTTGTGCACTCTTATACAGTCATTTAATTTTATTGTTGTAAACGGTGTTTCGGGCTGATTTGTGACGGAATAAAGATTGAATAAACTTTCACTAGCTGTGGTTTTTTTTTTTTGAGTTTTCTGTGCGTTGAAGTCGTTTAGTAAATTTCGTGCTTTAGTTTTCAGCTGAGGATTGTTATGGTTTCTAGTGAAATATTTCAGTAAAATTTTTATTCTCTGTTGAGTGTTCCAGTGGGCGCTCGAATTTTTTATTTTAGCTAATGACTCTGTGAAGTTTCGTTGGTATTGTTGTTAGTTGTGGTTTAGTAGTATTAATAAAAGTAGTTGCTTTCTTAGTAGAGAGAGAATTTCGACACCGCTGTTGTTAGCTCTATAAATAGTTCTACTGGTGTAACTGAACTTAGCAAACGTAGACGTATTGTTGTTTTAGTAACTCTAAAATTTTACGAAGAATGAGAAGTTGGGGGGGGGGGGGGGGGCTCTGTCGTAGATTTGTGAGTGTCAGTTATGGTGTGGGATTTGTTCAAAGTATTGTATTTTCACTGTGGGGGGGGGATGCAGTGGGGAAGCCAATAGGCGTTATAGTGAGACCCTCACTTGTTAATGCAGAATCTGTTGTAGACATATGTTGATAGAGGAGCAGGAGCGTAAGACATGTGCCCTTCAGGTGCATTTACAACGCGCAATGGAGGTACTATATAGGTTTAGGAGGGTAAAGGGTGCTGGGGAATGGGAACTGGCAGTTTGCAAGAAGACAGCTAGGAGGAGGAGGAAGCATTCAGTTTTACTTTGCGTATGTGTAATAGATTGACCATCTGTCAGAGTTGAGTGGAGAGGAGCCTCTTGTAATTGTAGCTACAGGAAACATGCAGCAGTCCTTAGCAGTTAGGAGGCCTAGGTCAGTTGCAAAGTCTAACAGGAAGAAGGTTCTGCTGCTAGGTAGTTTACGCGGTAGAGGTGTGTGCCAGCAGTTGCAGGAAGTGTTGGGGAGTGAGTACAAGGTCACCAGCATTGTGAACCCTAGTGCAGGGTTGGCTCAGGTGACTGACAGCATAGGGGAGTTATGTAGGAATTTTACGAAGGAGCATCATGTAGTGATAGTTGGTGGAGCAGGGAACAGCCTTGATAGGGACGGGGAATATGATGAAGGTGGTGTCCTGGTAAAGACAGCTACTCAAACCGGTGCCACTAATGTACATTTCGTACAACTGGTTCAGGGTCATGATCGGCCTCATCTTAATGCGGCTGTTGGGCGCCTTATCACTGAGCTGGAAAAGGCGCTGATGGCAGAGGGCATGGGTCACATGGCAGTGGTGCCATTTGGGTCTACAAGTAGATCTGGTTTCACTAGGCATGGCCTGCACCTCAGCAGGTATGGGAAGGGGAGGCTGGCAAAGCTTATAGGTGACAGCATAGGTGGGGGTGGTGGGGTCACTCATGCAAAAATTCCTGTAGTTGTTGGTGTTAGAGCTGCACCTTTTTTTAGACAATGGTGAGCTGATAGGTATTCTTGCTTAATGGTAGTCCATCTAACTAAGGGCTGGCCTTCAGAGGACGTCCTGTTTCCAAGTAGAGAAGGCATTAGCATATGTCATCAAAATATGACAGGTATTAGAGATAAAGTTGGTGAATTGTTTATTGGTGTAGACTAAAATTATTGGTAGATCGGAGCACCACTAAAACAATTTGACACTTCAGAGGCTTCCTTTACCAGGATACAGATTAGCTTGCTGTTTTTCAAGGAGTTCCTTGCGGGGTGGGGAAGTGACCATGTACGTAAAAACCAGTAATCCATTAGAGTCCATAGACGTATCACAGCACTGCACTTCACAGATATTTGAATGTTGTTCAGGGGCTGTTGAATTTAGTGAAACTAAACTTCTAATTGTTGTCGTTTATAGCTCCCCTAACTCTGACTTCAGAGCATTTCTGCTCAAGCTAGAGAGGGTACTTGATTCACTTTATAGGAAGTACCAGAAATTAGTTATATGTGGACACTTCAGTATTAATTTTGTATATGATGGCGCAAGAAAAAGGATTGGTAGATATCTTAAATTCATATGATCTGATGCAGTCAATGTTATTTCCAACTAGGTTGCAGGGGAACAGTAGCACAGCCATAGACAATATTTTTATTCATTCTTCGTTACTAGATGGGCATTCGGTTTAAAAAAGGGTGGATGGCCTTTCAGACCACGACGCACAAATTTTAATATTAAAAGGCATTTGTACTCAAACAAATGTCACATATAATTACAAACTATGTAGGAAAGTTCATCCGACAGCAATAGAGTTTTTTAAACCTCGTCATGGAACAAGAGAGGCAGGATATTTATAGTCTCGATAACACAGACGACAAAAATAGTGATTTCCATAACACATTTCTCATGCTCTTTGAGATTTGCTTTCCATTTAATATTCTAAATGGGGTAGTAGCAGTAAAACACAGCGTAGGTGGCTGGCTAGTGAGATAAGGATGTCATGTACAACAAAGCAGGAATTATATCAAAATGTTAGAAGTAATCACAATCAAGCTACAGTAGAACGTTACAAATAGTCCTGTGAAGTCCTTAAAAATGTTATTAGGAAGGCGAAGAGTATGTGGTACACAGATACAATAGGTAATTCACGGGATAAACTTAAAACCAAATGGCCAGTTTCGAAGTAAGTGTCGGGTCAGTAGCACAAGGTCGACGATATAATGTCAGTTCGTAGTAAATATTTTTCTGTTACTGATAAATCAGTTATATGTACAGTATTTAACAATCATTTTCTAAGCATTGCTGGTGAATTTAATGAAAATTTACTTTCTACAGGGAATCATATAACTCTCTTGGCAAATGCCTTTCCGAGACTGATGTCTGAAATACGCCTCTGTGATACAGACAAGGGGGAGATTGAGTCAATAATTAAGTCACTGATGACTAAGGACTTTCATGGACATAATGGAGTGTTTAACAGAATACTAAAGTAGTGTGCTGCATATGTTAGCCCTGTATTTAGCCATATTTGTAATTTTTCCTTTAGGAATGGTCAGTTTCCTGAACGATTAAAGTACTCAGTACTAAATCCGTTCTATAAAAAAGGGAGAAAGGGATACCGTAGACAATTTTAGACCTATTTCTATGCCATCAGTGTTTGCTAAAGTTATTGAAAGTGCTGTATATGTATGGATAATTGATTATCTTATATCACATGATTTGCTATCAAATGAGCTGTTCGACTTTAGAAGTCGTTTAACAACTGAAAATGCTATATTCTCTCTTCTCTGTGAGGTACTGGATGGGATAAGCAAAAGGTTCCGAACGCTATCGTAACTAAGGTGTTTTATAGTGTCTAACACAAAATATAGCTCCATAAGTGGGACCATTACGGAATACAGGGAGTAGTTCACAATTGGTTCACCTCTAACTTTAGCAACAGACAGCAGAACGTCATTATCCACAATATTGAGAGTGACTGATGTGGGGTCTGAGTGGGGTACAGTCAAATGGGGGAAGAGGGGGGGTTGCCCCCAGGGATTAATGTTGGGTTCACTCCGGTTCCTTATTTATGTAAATGATGTGCCCTCTAGTATTACAGGTAACTGTAAAATATTTTTGTTTGCTAATGAAACTAACTTGTAGTAAAGGATGCTGTGTGCGACATTGGCTCGGTTTCAGATAGTGCAGTTTATGATATTAGTCATGGCTGGTAGAAAATAAACTAACCCTAAAGCACAGTGAGACTCTGTTTCTAACACACAATTCAACAATACCTTACGTTTCAGTTTCTCTGAAAGGCATATGATTAGTGAAACTGAACAGTTCAAATTTCTAGGTGTTCCGACAGATAGTAAAATCGTAGTGGAAAGCCCATGTTCAGGATCTTGTTCAAAGACTTAATGCTGCCATTTTTACTATTCAAACGGTATGGGAAGTGGATGATACATAAATTAGTCTGCTTTGCTTATTTTCATTCTATTATGTCGTATGGTATTATATTTTGGCTCAGAAACGTGCGGTTCGGGCAATTAGAGGTGCAAGTTCACAAACCTCTTGTCGACCTTTGTTCACGAACCTGGGTATTTTGACAGTGGCCTCTCAATATATATATATATATTTCTTACTGCCATTTCTTGTAAATAATATTACCTTATTCCCAAGAATAAGCAGCTTTCACTCAGTTAATACTCGGCAGAAATCAAACCTGCATTTGGATAGGACTTCCTTAACTCTTGTGCAGAAAGGTGTAGAGTATACTGCTGCAACCATTTTCAATAATCTACCGCAAGAATTCAAAAATCTTAGCACTAATCCACGCGCTTTCAAAATTGAAACTGAAGAGTTTCCTCATTGGTCATTCTTTCTATTCTGTCTAGAAGTTCCTTGAAAAATTTAGCTGATTCTTGTTGTATCGCTGATTGCAGTTACTTAATGTTATGGCTTGACACTTTTCTGGTTCATAAACATTTTATTTTTATCTGTTATTAATTTTACATTGTAATTTCGTGTGCTGACACGTTCCATGACCTTAGAGATCTCCTCCTCAATTTCCTTCTATGGTACGTGACATGTAAACAAAGTAAAATAAATTTTACGTTGTGAAATAGGATAACTGTCGTTCCATAATGACTTCAACAATTATTAGCATTTTCAAGTTATTACTGGTGCTGAACACACAGTGGTCAGTCTTTTGACTAGTACTGATTACTGCTATGTTTTCAGCACCTGTAACCACTTGAGTATGACAGAAAGATAGACATTGCATTAGTGGATATTTTAATAACTGTGCAGTTAAAGACGATGTCAGGTCACAGAATAATAAGGGGTAGTAGTAGTTGTAGTAGTAGTTGTCTAGTCCTTCCTTCAATAAACAGTCCCTCCTCAAACAACGTCCAATCCAGTTACGTTTTCTCTTTCTGATGACTTTCAGCATGTTTCTTGCTTCTCCAACTCTTCTTAGTACTTCTTCAGTCTTTACTTGGTCTTCTCATTTCACTTTTTCCATTTTTCTCCATATCCAAATCTCTATTGCCTCCAATCTTCTTTCATCTCCCTTCCTCAATGTCCTGGTCTCCACACCATAGAGTGCAACGCTCCAGATGTAATATTTTGCCAGTCTCTTCCTCAGATCTTTGTTTAGTGGTCCACAAAGTAATTTCTGTTTCCTCTTGAATCTTCCTTTGCCATTGCAATTCTTTTCCTCATTTCTGTTGGGCATTACATATCATCCATTTTTACACTTCCAAAATAACTGAGGTTAATCACTTGTTTTATTTCCTCTCCCATTAATTTCATAGGCATTTTCTCCCCTTTCCTTCAATTACCATGTGTTTCGTTTTCTTCTAGTTAATCCTTATTCCACAATCATCTAATTTTGTGTTTACTTCATCTAACATTTGTTCCATCTCTCTTGCACTCTGTGCCATCACAACAATGTCGTCTGCAAATCCTATACACTACACTCTCCGCCCCCCTCCCCTTATACAAACTCCTCTCCTTCCGTCAAAACTTTCACTAATAATTTCCTCCAGATATATATTGAATGGTGTTGGTGATGAACAACAACATTGTCTTACACCTCTTCCCATTTCAATTTCTTCACTCATCACACTTCCTATTCTTACTCCTGATCTCTGGTTCAAATATAAATATCTAACTAGCCGTCTATCCCTCCAGTCAGCTCCATGTTTGCCCCATCTGACACAGTCAAAAACCTTCTCAAGATCGATGAACACAACATACAACTTCCTTTTCATCTCCATATCCCCCTTTCATACCACTCTCAGTAGCCCAGTGCCATCTAGTTCCTACTCCTCGCCTGAAACCAATTGTTCATCCCCTATTACGCAATTCAGGTTTCCATAAAGCCTTCTGTTGAGCGTCCTCAGCAAGAATATGGCTGCATGCGATATCAGGCTAACTCTTCTATGTTCCTCACACTTTTTGCTGTTCTTTTCCTTTTCTATAGGTATGAAGATACATTCTGTAAAGTCCTTTGGCCATTTTCGTGTCATGTAACTCTGATTACACAATTCAATCAACTCCCTTTTCGCTTCTTTCTCCAACGACATTAACAGTTCTGTAGGAATCTCATCGATTCCCATTGCCCTTCCATTTTCCATCTCCTTCATATATTCTTCAACCTCACTAGTTAGTATTGCATTTCCTTTGTCATCATCTGCAACTTTATTTTCTATCCCAAGGTTTTCTTCACTTTGTTCGGCTGTCTGCAGCATGTAGCCATTCTATATATTCTTCCCATTTCACATTATTTCTTGGGGTTCACTCATCATTTTACCATCTACTGCCTCTACTTCTTTTAGTCCATTGTTACTTCTCTTTTCCCTGAACGTACAGTCCATTGCTTCTTTGTACATCAAATCATATTTTCATTGTTTCTCTAATTTCTCTAACTTGTCACCCTTTCCTGTCAGCCGTTTCTCATTTCCTTCTTCTGTTTCGCTTTTTAATTCATTATTTAACCTCATGTAATTGCGCTTCACTTCTTTTATGTTAACAGTTTTCCATTTCCTGCGATCATCCATCTTGGTCATCATATCTGGTGTTACCCATTCTTTCTTTACTTTTTTCCTCTGCTTGACTGCAAGCATTTCCTTAGCTGCCTTTTTGATCCCATTTTATAAAGGCTCACATCTTCCTTCTGTCCATTCCGTTTCCTGTCCTTGCATCATGATTTCACAATATGCATTCTATAATTTTTCACAACTGCCTTTGTCTTTCAGTTTCTCAAAGTTAATGTGCTCTCTCTTCATTCCTTTCCAGGTTCTTTTCAATTTAACTAGAACCTCAGCTACTACTAATATATGATCTGAATAAATATCAGCCCCTTCATAACTTTTGACATCTTTAGGCAATTTTGGTATCTTTGACATATCATTATGTAATCAATTTGATATCTTTTGTTGTCAAATCAAGATATCCAGGTATACCGTCGTCTTTTGTGGTTATGAAATAGAGTATTTCCAACTACCATAAAAGTTTCATTGCAGTATTCCGACAATCTTTGCCCTCTCTCATTTCTTTCTCGCAGTCCAAATTTTACCAGAGCTTTTCCTTCTCGGCCAATCACCCATTATAACAATACATGCATTTCTTTTTTCTCTCTCTGCTAAGTTTTCTACCTTCTCATAACATTCTTCTACCTCTTCATCTGAATGATTACTTGTTTGCATATAGACCTGGATAATAACTGAGCCGTTTTTTTTTCCTTTCAGTCACATCATCATTATTCTTCCACTAAGATATTCAGCGTGATATCCTTGTCCTTAAGTCTTTCACCTATAAAAATCCCAACCCCATACATTCCATTTTTATTTTCTCCTGAATAGTACTATCGGCAGTCGGCACTTCCTAATTCTCCACAACCACCACATCTCACCTCACACATTCCGAGTACATGCAATTGGTTTCTTATCATTTTATGTTTGGCATGTTCTAATTTCCCTTCCTGGAGAAGGGTTGAAACATTCCAAGTCCTAATCCTCAATAAGTCTTCCCTCTTCTTCTTCTCCTACCTTCCTTTTTTTATCATTTTATGTTTGGCATGTTCTAATTTCCCTTCCTGGAGAAGGGTTGAAACATTCCAAGTCCTAATCCTCAATAAGTCTTCCCTCTTCTTCTTCTCCTACCTTCCTTTTCCATTTGCCCTAATCTCTGGAGTCCTCGTTGTAGTCCACTCCTGGAGATCCGATTGAAGGCAAGCTTTACTTCCGGAATATTGCACAAAGATGTCCATCCCATGGGCGTCTATGGAAGTAATTCCAGTGGTGGTTTCCCGTTGCCTACCACTGCTAGAAAAAATTATTAAGACTCACTGACACCGCCACAGGCAGATCAAATCATGCAAGAGACAGATGCAGAAGCAAGAAGCCAGCCAGAATGTCACAAGTGGGTCAGGTCATCGAAACTTTACACTACTTTGCATTGGGAAACCATAACTCTGCACGCTGGCACTTACATCCACTCCAGGGCGTACAACCGCTGCTGTGGGTTGACAAAGGTCAGCTAGAATAAAACACGCAGCTGAATGAAAAACAGGCGAAGGTAGTATGGAAGAACAACGACTTTTAAACATTGTGAATAAATAACTAAAATTTAACGGCGTCCCTTATAAATTGGCCAGTGGCCCAAATGGAACGGGAAATTGATAAAATCTCTATAAAATAAATAAATTATTCTTCTATTTCTTCTTCTGCCGCTCACACATTAAGCCTGTTGGCCCGTTCTGACCTCCGTTGCATCTTTCGCGCTTCTCTTCAAAGGCCATCTTTGAATTCTTTGTTTCTTCAATTCGTTCCATACGTTTCTTCGAGTTTTCTTTATACTCATGGTTTTGTCATTTCATCAAAAAATTTTATCTTCTTTTTTAACGTTCCTATTAGTTGTAATCCCGTTCAACTTCGTGGGCTACAGTAGTCCGCTACACGTAAAAATTTCGCATCAGACGACTGAACACGGGTATAATCTTTTTCATTTGAATCCCACGCTTCACTGCCATATAATAGAACAGGGTTACCTTTCAGAACTACATTATTATGTATCTTCGAGTTTTTTTTAATTTTTCTGATTACAGTGCCACATATACTCAGACATGCATGTAGGTGAAGAACTAAACGTGTTCCAAAATCCGATTTTCAATACAATTTTTTTTTCGTATTGGGTATTTCCCATTGAATGATATTGTCTTGGTCTTATCTCATGCTGTCTTAAAATCCATTCCAGTCATGTTTGAAAGACGGGTTGATTGTCGTATTCAGAATTTTCCGTTGACACTATGACGTCATCATGTAATTCAATGTGTATATATATAATTGTTTTAACAATTAACTTATGCATTCAATTACCTAATACGAATCAAGTAATTTCACTGTATCTGTCCATTTGCTAAATAAAGGCTTGAAACTGTGGGTTGTTACGCGATTGTGAATTTAAATTACTATCTGAGGCATCACACGTGAAAAATGATACGGTACTTATTATACTCAAAATACTCTTCGCAAAACGATTGCGGATTCACGCACGGTTGGACAATTACTGATTGAAATTAATTTTCACGTCAGTGCAGTTTGGAATGATTCAGTTAGGCTGCTGTTTAATTAATTTCACGTGTTTCAATGACATACCAATAATATCTACTAACTGCTCATTCTCGTGTCTGAAAAACTGCAGTGATTTTCAGTTCTGAACTGTGCACGATAACAGAATTCACGTTACTGCCATTTGACTTAACTAAACCTGTTGATAAAACTTTTATAATCATTACATTAGTTGTTACACCTTTGACTGTCAGCTTGCATTCGCTGCCCAGTTGTTCAGACCCGTATTACCAAGGCACACAAGAGGGGGAAATCGCTCACTTTTACCACTGAACCTTCAGCAGCAAAACCATTCAGCAACTTCGTTTTGAAACAGTACTTCTGAATAATCTTCCGGATTAATAACTCGGAATAGACCCAAGTCTCAACGTGCTTCCCCAAGATGCAGCTGATAATTTGATGGTTTCACTGAAAGAAAAGAAAATGAGAGGTAGAAGACGTTGGGAAATAAAGCTTATTGTTGCCATTAGTGCAAATAAAGAACCTTTCGGATTATCTAGAGGTGAAAGACGTCTTCGGGTACAGAAATTTCTTGAGAGTGCCAACAAGTGACACGGAAAGTTCTTCCGCAACATACGAGGGTTACCCAGAAAGTAATATGCCGCGTTTTTTTCCTCAGTTGAAAACAATACTACGAATGCGAAACGTTGCGTATGTATTATGTGTGAGTGAGTGCGCCAAGTTTCCTCACTTCCGACAGATAGCGTAGCTGCAGGACAGTTTCAAAAAATTGCGACTGTAGATGATGTACGTTATAAGTAACGTGCCGTGATTGGATTTCTCACTGCAGAGAAAGAAACAGTGGGGAATGTTCACAAACGCTTGTGCGAAGTCTATGCAGCATCTGCAGTCGACAGAAGCACGGCTAGTCGCTGGGCATGAAGGGTGATGTCATCAGAAGGCAGTTCGGCGGAGCTCTACGATTTGTAGCAGTCGGGGACACCACCCACGGCTATCAGACATGACAGCCCTGAGCTAGCCCTCTCGAACTTCCACTTGTTTGAGCCATTAAAGGACGCCATTCGTGGAAGACATTTTGAGGACAATGAGGAGATGATTTACAAAGTGAGGCTCCGCCACCAGGACAAGGAGTGGTACAGACAGGGCATACTCGCCCTTGTTTCGCCCTGGAGGGAGGCCATAGAACGGAGATTAGGTGGAAAAATAGGAGAGTAGATAATACATCATTCTTTCGTGTGTGTAATTCACATTATGTTCAGTAAAGAATTGTTGACGAAAAAAATGCGGTTCATTACTTTCTGGGCAACACTCGTATTTCGCCTTTTATTGTATGGTGACCAATTTATGTATCTCTGCTAACACAGACAGAGGTGAGCCAATTGGAGACGTTATTATTGAACACTTACAAAAAATCATGCTGGTCACATTTGAAATGCTTTCTGTGTGCCAGTCGGTTTTAGGCAATCAGCGTAGTAAGATGGAGACTTGGAGAAAGTTAAAGTCGGGTGCCTTGTAGAAGGCAACTGCCCACAGTTGGACATAAAATTGCATGTCTGCAATGCGTCACGCAACAGAAACTGGACTGAAGCTGTCATTGTGGTCCAACCGACAATGACTTTACGACTTTCAGAATGTCATAAAGCTTCGAGTGCAGTAACTATCCAATAGGCCAGAGATGTTCGTATAATTTTTTGGATGTTATTAGTACCATGACTTGAACTCTCTCGCTCATGTTATCGTATACGTGGAACAGGATATTTATTTCAACATTTTGGGTGACGAAATGTTGATCTACATATTCATGATGATGATGATACTGTGGACACTCCTCCACTCTTTCCAAATGACAACAGCCTGTTCACAGCTATGCCCGAATAGCTGCCTGAGTACTTTTCTAGTTTGACGAGGCATCTGAAATGTTGATCTACATATTCATGATGATGATGATACTGTGGACACTCCTCCACTCTTTCCAAATGACAACAGCCTGTTCACAGCTATGCCCGAATAGCTGCCTGAGTACTTTTCTAGTTTGACGAGGCATCTTACCGCACCTCGCGATCTAACTGGAACAGTGGGTGGAACGTGGCAGCCTAAACCCCCGCAGTTTAGTAACTATAAGGAATCTGATCGTCAGTGAATGGCTCCAAACGGATGAGGCACACTTGAAGAAACATGAGGACTCCCATACTCACAGGAGTGATGCTCTTTTCACGTCTAGAAGCCGTGTGACTCCGCGCTAGTGTAACAAACGTCAGCATGGTCTGCCAGGGACCAAACGACCGCAGTACTCGAAGTTGGTGGGGCACGTGCACGGCACGAGCACTGGCGGCTCCCTACAACACTGTGTAAGCAGAGAGCTCAACCATTTCGGCAATCACGGATTTTTGCCTGTTGTGGGCATTGGTACTGGCAAGATATCGGTCCCCTTGATCCCAACACTTCAGAGAATATCTTAATTAAAATTTTTAAGTAGCGTAATAAATGACGAAAAAGTAATCTTTTCGTGTGATGCCATTACAAATTAACAATTTTCTGATTTTTTCCTTTACTTGTGCTGTGAAACCTTTCGTACCATATTATATGAGTCTACATCAAAGAGTTTTTAATAAATGAGTTTGTGACTAACAAATTATGTGATATTAAAGGTCGTCTGTTTTGTTTCAATTGACTAAGAAACTTACATTTATTACACCGCCAAAGTATCATAGACGAAAGATGTCTTAAGAGATGGATGGACTAAATGCCAGATGAAAAATGACGATTATTTTTCCTCTAATATAATTACAAATTTACAGTCCTTAGAATTTTTCCTTTACTTGTACCGTAAAACCTGCTTCTTGGCAAATTTCATGACCCAAGGTCAACGGGGAATACCCTTTAGGTTTGATGAGTGAGTTTACGAGTGTCAAAATATACGAAATACAAAGGAAAAGACGTATTCAAATGGCTCTGAGCAGTATGGGACTTAACATCTGAGGTCATCAGACCCCTAGAACTTAGAACTACTTAAACCTAACTAACCTAAGGATATCACACACATCCACGCACGAGGCAGGATTCGAACCTGCGACCGTAGCAGAAATGACGTATTCATAGGATGTGTGCGTTATGTGATGGCACAGCTGAACACTGATCGCTCCTGGGTAGGCAGATCTGCTCATTATTTGTGTTGTGACACGGTCGCTTCCACATAACTGCTAGAAACTTACACACTTTGTTGGGTCATTCTCTCTCTCTCTCTCTCTCTCTCTCTCTCTCATATATATATATATATATATATATATATATATATATATATATATATATATATATATATATATATGGTGGTCCATGGATAGTGACCGGCCCAAATATCTCACAAAATAAGCATCAAACGAAAAAACTACAAAGAACGAGCCTATTCTAGCTGGAAGAGGGAAACCAGATGGCGCTATGGTTGGCCCGCTAGATGGCGCTGCCATAGGTCAAACGGATATCAACTGCGTTTTTTTTAAATAGGAACCCCCATTTTTACTAATATTGGTGTAGTATGTAAAGAAATATGAATGTTTTAGTTGGGCCACTTTTTCCGCTTTGTGACAGATGGCGCTGTAATAGTCGCAAACGTATAAGTACGTGGTATCACGTAACATTCCGCCCGTGCGGACGATATTTGCTTCGTGATACATTGCCCGTGTTAAAATGGACCGTTTACCAATTGCGGAAAAGGTCGATATGGTGTTGATGTATGGCTATTGTGATCAAAATACCCAACGGGCGTGTGCTATGTATGCTGCTCGGTATCCTGGACGACATCGTCCAAGTGTCCGGACCGTTAGCCGGATAGTCTCGTTATTTAAGGAAACAGGAAGTGTTTAGCCACATGTGAAACGTCAACTACGACCTGCAACAAATGATAATGCAAAAGTAGGTGTTTTAGCTGCTGTTGCGGCTAATCCGCACGTCAGTAGCAGACAAATTGCGCGAGAATAGGGGAATCTCAAAAACGTCGGCGTTGAGAATGCTACATCAACATCGATTGCAACCGTACGATATTTCTATGCACCAGGAATTGCATGGCGACGACTTTGAACGTCGTGTACAATTCTACCACTGAGCACTAGAGAAATTACGGTACGATGACAGATTTCTGCACACGTTCTATTTAGCGACGATGCGTCATTCACCAAAAGCGGTAAGGTAAACCGGCATAATATGCACTATTGGGCAACGGAAAATCCACGATGGCTGCGACAAGTGGAACATCAGCGACCTTGGCGGGTTAATGTATGGTGCGGCATTATGGGAGAAAGGCTAATTCGCCCCCATTTTATTGATGGAAATCTAAATGATGCAATGTATGCTGATTTCCTACGTAATGTTCTACCAATGTTACTACAAGATGTTTCACTGCATGACCGAATGGCGATATACTTCCAACATGGTGGATGTCGAGCACATAGCTCGCGTGCGGTTGAAGGGGTATTGAATAGCATATTTCATGACAGGTGGATTGGTAGACGAAGCACCACACCATCGCCCGTACGTTCACCGGATCTGACGTCCCCGGATTTCTTTCTGTGGGGAAAGTTGAAGGATATTTGCCATCGTGATCCACCGACAACGCCTGAGAACATGCTTCAGCGCGTTGTCAATGCATGTGCGAACATTACAGAAGGCGAACTACTCACTGTTGAGAGGAATGTCGTTACATGTATTGCCAAATGCATTGAAGTTGACGGACATCATTTAGAGCATTTATTTCATTAATGTGGTATTTACAGGTAATCACGCTGTAACACTATGCGTTCTCAGAAATGAAAAGTTCGCAAAGGTACACGTATCACATTGGAACAACCGAAATAACGTACCTACGTTCTGTATTTTAATTTAAAAAACCTAGCTGTTACCAACTGTTCGTCTAAAAGTGAGAGCCATATGTTTGTGACTATTACAGCGCCATCTATCACAAAGCGAAAAAAGTGGTCCAACTAAAACATTCATCTATCACAAAGCGAAAAAAGTGGTCCAACTAAAACATTCATATTTCTTTACGTATTACACGAAGTTGTAATAAAAATGGGGGTTCCTATTTTTAAAAATCCCAGTTTTCATCCGTTTGACCTATGGCAGCGCCATCTAGCCGGCCAACCATTGCGCCATCTGGTTTCCCCGTTCAAGCTAGACAAGTTACGTTCTTTGTAGTTTTTTCGTTTGACGCTTATTTCGTGAGATATTTGGCCCGGTCACCATCCCGTATATATATATATATATATATATATACTGTGATAGCCAAGTTCGCTTGACTTTAAGAACTTTATTCCAATTACTAATTTCGAGTGAATAATGCTGTCATCTTCAGATGAGGTCACGTGAGGTCGTCAAGCAGTAGTGGCCGACCGAGACAGATGCAGCAGCATGGAAGTAACCGCTATTGTGACATTTACGGTGTAAGTAGGCTGTTTAGGTTTTTATGTTGCTAACGCCACGCAGCGCTCTGTATGAAAATCATTGGCTGTGCTGTGTGCAGTCTGAGGCTGGTCGGCATTGTTGCAATAGTCGCTATTGTAGCGTTGGGCAGTTGGCTGGTAACAGCGCGTAGCGTTGCGCAGTTGGAGGTGAGCCGCCAGCAGTGGTGGATGTGGGGAGAGAGATGGCAGAATTTTGAGAGCGGATGATTTGGACATGTGTCCATCAGAGACAGTCAATTTGTAAGACTGGATGTCATGAACTGCTATATATATTATGACTTTTGAACACTATTAAGGTAAATACATTGTTTGTTCTCTATCAAAATCTTTCATTTGCTGACTATGCCTATCAGTAGTTAGTGCCGTCAGTAGTTAGAATCTTTTATTTAGCTCGCAGTATTGGCGCTCGCTGTACTGCAGTAGTTGGAGTAACGAAGATTTTTGTGAGGTAAGAGATTCATGAAAGTTATAGGTTATTGTTAGTAAGGGCCATTCTTTTGTAGGGATTTTTGAAAGTCAGATTGCATTGCGCTAAAAATATTGTGTGCCATTTTAGTGTTGATCAGAATAAGTAAAGAGAGTAATGACTGAGTACACTCAGTTTTGTTCAGCTGTTTGAAAAGTAAATTACGTAAGAGGTTTTCCAGACCAGTAATTCATTAATTTTTCTAAGGGAACGTTTCAACACAATGGCGACAGTATACGTAATTTTCAGGCAGGTCGTCACAACGGTCAAGAAGGAACTAGTTTGTACATGATCAAAACTTTTTTGCAGTTACTAATAAACTAGCGAAGGCAGCAATTCTTCGTAAATATTAGATGTGTGTGTGGGAACTGGATATACGACCTACTTTAGTATACACCAGGACGCAAATTTAAGTTCCTCGTTGCGACCTCACTCAATTTGAAGCTATAGAACTCGTAATTATAGTATCATCGTTTTTAAGATTTTTTTTAAATTATAGGACACAACACAATTACAAAACTTCTAATTAAACAGCATCTTCCGGTTATTTAATACTGTTTAAATGGTAGACTCCCAGTGCTCTTAAAAGTTACTTCAAACGGAACGCTGATTCCCTTAATTTGATTATATAAATCGGTTGGCATCTTTGGCATATGAGATGTGGAGTGACCCCTCCAGCTGCTGGAGGATAGTAGCTTCAGTGAGATTTTTTTGCATAGTTTTAATCTGCGAACGGGTAGCATTAGAGATTTTCAGTTGATTCATGTTGCGTAGTCATACTTAAAGAACACCCTCGAGGATTCCATTTTGGTACTGAAAAATCGGTGCAAGAAGAGGAGAGGTTGTGGCTCCGTGAACAGAAATCCTCTCCTGACAGTATCAACAAACTAGTCTCTAGTTGGCAGACGCGTATTCATCGCCACCGTCACTCTGTTGAGAAATAAATATGCAGACATAAAAAATAAAGAAGTACAATGTTAAAAAAATTTGTTTTATTGAGCAGACTTTAATAGTTGTCAAATAAAATGTTCTACATTACTTTAGAGCACGCCCTACAACAGTTTTCGAAATGCAGAGCTCTTCTGTTACAATCGTACGCGAGGCGACAACAAAACCTGCACGTTTCTGTGTGTACAATTTTTTTATTGTATATCGCTAGTTCCTCGTCCAGGCCCCGAATGTCCAAGCGATGCCAACCGGGCGCCGTGTCATCCTGTGCTTTGTGATGTTATGCAAACTCGGTCTGGGGGGTATGTGGTCAGTACACCGGTGTTCGGCCATTATGCCGACTTTCCAGACCGTTGAGGTGCTACTTGTAATTCAAGTAGCTTCTTGTTTTTACTCCTTTCTGACCCTTGACGGCACTTTGTACCTGCCTCTTGATAACAAGTATTGACTAGTTGCTATGAATCCATTTGGACAAGTGTCTATTGCATCGGATAATGAAGTTAGGTATTTGTCTTTGATAATGATGTAAGTCGAAACGTGTAAGGCATACTGGAATTTTATAGATTTGGGTCAAGATATCGCAGAGTGTTGGCATAACAAGACTGTTCTCGGTAGCTGCGCGGTCAGCGCGCCACATAGCTGACTGAAGAAGCCGGTGTTCAATTCCTGGCCGGGTCAGATACTTTTTCTGCTCGGCGACGGGGTAGTGTGTTGTCCTCACATTCTTATCGTCATAGCTAATATTCCGCTAGTGAGATAGCCGTTTGGGCGTGTCCCGAAAGCCAATGAATAAAAGACTTGAGTACCCACCAAAAAAATATCATTGCCAGTGCCGGGTATCGAACCCTGATCCCAGCACTGCAGACGTGTCGCTGGCCATTGAGCTATGGAAGCGGACTTATGGCTTTATATATCGGAAAATATGTAGATATGGTTGACAAAATTTGTTTAGTGGTTGAAATGCCCTGCTAACGTAGTTAAAGCCGACTTCGAGAAAGGAAACGAATCCGCAAATTTTCATACCACACTACGGCATTTCGAACTTGGAGTCGGTTTTAGCAGGAAAATTGTACATTGTACCACAAAAACACACACAGCCTGTAATGTCTCTTGCAGCGGTCTCTCCGCGATATTTTCAGAAATTTTATAAATTATATAACTCAGTACATATCTCGAAATATCTCTTCTTATCTTACCGATTCCTAAACTTTAATATACTAAGATTATCAATGCAAAGTAGTTTCAAGCCCTATTATTCCTTGGAGCGTGCATTTACTCCATGGAATAGCTTCTCTGCTATCTATTTTTTCTCTTGTGAAAAGAAAGATTCAGATCTTGCCGACTAGCCGTGAAAGAACGAAGATGTATATGTATGTATTGTTGAGCTAGTCGCCATCTTGATGAGATTCTGTATGAGAAGGAATTTAACACATGAACGAAACGAAAGTAAGTGTGTTCGCGTATTATTTAAGTGATTATTATTGACAGTGTCTGCTTACTATGCTGTGTTGCACGGGATCAGTGGGGGACGTCTGATTTACACTGGACGAACCTGCCGTTTTGTACGCTCAAGATATCCAGTTATTGCTTTCAATAAATGGGCTAACACGGTCTTACCAGCAGATCTCCGGTCTTCCCCATGTGATCACCGAAAGTTAATAATTATCACAAATGTTTTTAGGAGATCGACTGTCAATTTTCGTCGCACCGAGACTTCGCAATTGCTTCACTGCCTTATGGAATTTAAGTTAAGCTCAATTTAATCAGATAGAATAGTATTGAACTGTCTTAATGTGATAAGCCTGCTTTGTGAATGAAAATTCCCTTAATATACGCATGTTTTTTTACTATCCTGGTCAGTGAAGCTAAATCAGGCCGGTGTGAGAGAGGTTTTTAAATTTCAGATCCCACAAAAAATATTAAAAGCCTACGAATATTTACTAAGTGTCGTGTAAACTTTTAAGGTGAATCCGTCAAAAACGTTTCTAGATTTTTGTTGGCAAGGTTTTATATACAACGTCAATCCAAATGAAAGAACAAAACTCAATCATTTATTACAGAAAAACTATAAAAGAAACACATTGAGCATGGCCCTGGAAGGTTCAAAGTTTAATGTTCGAATAGGCACTATGTAATAAACTCAATATGAGCACCATGCGTTGCTCGGGAAACGTCTAAAGGGTAGTCCATTTTATTCCACACACGAATCGACAGCTTCAACAATTCGATTTCTCAACTCTTGATAAATAATTGCTGTAAGTGGAACAACTACTTTTTTTATGCACCCTCACGGAAAAGAATTCGCAAAGTGTGAGGTCTAGCGACCTGGGAGACCAAAATCAGTGAAGAAGATTTTATTGTCCGCCCAATTAATTTTCATCACATTGTGACCAGTGCTCTTCCATTTTCATTCACAACCAACTTCCTAGAAATCTGTATGCCTGCCATATATCTGCTTGTTTAGAGATGCGCTCTTGTTGAAGCGGCGGCGGGATGTACGTTGCACTTTTCAATACACTGTTAATTTCAACACTGGACTCGCATTCGGGAGGACGACCGTTCAATTCCGCATCCGGCTATCCTAATTTTTCCGTGATTGCCCTGAATCACTCCAGGCAAATGCCGGGATGGTTCCTTTGAAAGGGTACGGCCGACTTCCTTCCCCGTCCTTCCCTAACCCCATGAGACCGATGACCTCGTAGTTTGGTCTCTTCACCCAAAACAACCCAACCCCATTGTACGTCTGAGTTAATTTCAACACAAAGAAAATGATTTCACTTGTAGCGTAGTTGCCGTGCTGCTACAAATAAAACAGCGCAGCTGTGTCAAAACTTTGAACCTTCCTCTACCTAGTGACTTGCGCAATGTGTTTCTATCTCTTATTTTTGTATTAAACAACTACAGTCTGTTCTTTCTTTGTTTAGCCTCTAATCGATTTGGGACATCCTCAGGCGCACTTTGTCATAAGTACGTAATCGATGTTAACTCTTATTTTTTCTAGATCACAGCTGGCTTTCAGGACCGATGGCAGTCTGCTTCCGACCGCTTGGACGTCATTTTGCGTAGTTTTGTTACATGGTCTTGCATGGGTTGCAGAGGTGAGATGACAGCCAACTAAGAATCCAAACAAGTTATACTTAACATCGATTATATATGTATTACAGGGTGCATCGATCAAGTATTAAATACATTAAAAACCGTCTTTAAGGCTAAGGGCTAGTTTACTTATAACTGGAAATGATCAAACGGCTGCGTTCCCGCCATTCACTATTATGGAAGATCAAAATATATGCGAGTGTTCATGACGGACTGTTCCCCACAGCTAGGCATTTCCTGTTGTTCATATAACTAATCACTAAAAGTAAAATAGTTCTGGGACAGGACAAACTCGAAAAGCCACCTGCTCCATCAGTTTAACTTTGTTGACTTTTTACTGATATACACGTATATATGTTAATGACATTTATGGAGGAGACTTGACGGAAAACCCTCCTTGTGAGTTTTGGACTGGACTCTTAGTTTGGGTAATTGTAGTTCATCACATTACGCTGCTCCTCTTCCAAATTAATAAACAGAAACTGACAAAATTTTCACATTTTAAGCTTTTCGTTACGAAATATGTGTAACTCATATTGTGGCAAAACTTCTTTGGAATGGGGATATATAGAATCGAAGATGGTGGTTTTGACAAATGGGGGGGAAACGTGAATTACTATAGTATTCGAAGCGAAACCCCGACATCAGGGTATTACTTTGTGCGATAAATAATTTTATATAGAAGATATTGAAAAAAAATTCAAATACTGCAAAGAATGAAAGCTAAAATCCCCGTAGAACAAATTAGAATTTGAAACTTCTTGGCAGATTAAAGCCGCGTGTCGGGCTGAGACTCGAACTCGGGACCTTTGCCGTTCGCAGGCAAGTGCTCTCCCGAATTCGAGCCTCTGTCCGGCACGTGGTTTTAAACTGCCAGGAAATTTCATATCAGCACACACTCCGCTGCAGAGTGAAAATTTCATTCTGTAAATTAGAATTTGATGGTAAAGATGAATTATCTTAATAATACAATGCACAGGTGAAACAGTATTTTTACAACATATAATAAAAGAATAGCGAAGGCGCAGCTATCAAGATGCAGGGATTACCCTAAATCGCTCCAGGAAAAAGCTGGGATGGCTCGTTTGAAATGACACGGGCGATTTCATTCCCTTCAAACAATCCATCTATAATGATCCCGATGTCGACCGGACGTTAAACCCTTTATTCCTTGTTTCAACACTCAGAGAATCCTGCAACTGGCAAATGTTTCCAATTTTCACCTGAGGTAGATTTCTGCAGGCTGTCTGCTCCCAACAATTTTTATATTTAGTTCTTCGTAAACATTTGTGTTGAAGTCTGGGGATCCATTACTTATGAAGCTGCTTGACAAAAAATGGACCGAGAAGACATGGCCGGATGTCAAACTAACTTGGTAGTCGTGCACGCCCTCTGCGTTTATGTAAGTGAATGATGCTGTGATTATCTATGTTAGATAAGGTGCCCATCAGGGTGTATTACTGCTGTCCATGTTTATTGTTGTTGCCTGGTGGGGCATATAAAGACTGTGAACAGCACCGAATGTTGAATGATTACGCTGAAGTACAAGGAGATGCCATGGATTAATGTGCGACAGTGTTACCAGCACCTGGCAGAGTTGGCAACTGGCCTCATTGTGGATTTTCAATTGGCCAGCTGGTCGAATCGCGCGATATCCAGGTCTGTGGGGTATTCGGATGTGGGAGTCGCCCGATGCTGGACTGCACGAGACCGTGAACGCAGGCATACTTGTCAAGGTTCCGGCTGACCACGTCTGATCATCACAAAGGCGGATCGCCCTGTTGTGCACCATACCCAATGTAATCCCTTCACATCAGCGCCTGTCATCCGAGAACAAGTTGTGGACTCCATCCAACACTGTGTGTCATACCACACCATTGATCGCATACTAGCAGCCGAACCAGGGAATTACCGTCCCTTGCGTAGACTGCCGTTAACAGCTCGATACAAACAGCTGCGCTTGGGCTGGTGCCATGGCAGGGAATCACGGACTGCTTATGTTTCATTTCGATCGCGCCTCCCCTTGTGAGTGCTTCTCATTGTTTATCAGGCAGCCGCGTGTAGTAACTACCTCCGTGGCGGAGGTCGCTAAGGCACACCTGTACAGTGACGACTCTCAAATAAGCCAATTAGAACCCAGAAGGTGTGAAATTTTCTATGCCAGTATTCTACCGACTAGCGGAGTAGCAGTAGTGGAGTGAAGTTCCACACCGTCAGCCTTAGCGCCAACGTGCTGGATAAGATCCAAACTTATCCACACCCTCTCAAGAAGTGAACGCATGTGACTCTGTTAACTGTGATCAATTCGTCAGATGTTGACGTTTAGCTCGATGGCCCCTCAGCGCTCTTCGAGAGAAGTTGGCTGTGTCCCGGCAACGAAATTCACCCTCTTCATTTTCTTCATCCACAGCAACAAAACTCTACACTACACTGTCGAAGAACTCATCATATTTATCCGCCGGACACACTTAAACGCTTGAAATATGATAACAGATGGGAGGAAGATAACGGCGAACCACCTTCAGGACGGCAACGCAGAATTTCTCAATCTGCTCGTTCGAATGTGATGATTGTGTTTTGGTTTGGCCAACTGGGTTTGCAGCTTTTGCCTTGAAAATGGAAGTGCGAGCTCCTGCCGAAATATCGGTAGATGTCTGGGACACCCGGCTGCATTCCAGTAACTTATTTGAACATGGCGGGTAACGTTCTCTAAGCATTCGTCAAATCCAAACCCTTCCGTCGGATTTCTACAGGGTATAGCGTTGATTCATCACACCAAGTCACAGCTTTGCAGTCATCTACTGCCCAAAGACATCGCTCTCTATACCATCTAAAGCGCCGATTAGCAATGACTACAGAAATTGGTCATGTATAAGTCCCTTCGCTCAGTAATTCTGCTAGCTATACGGCAGGTAGCATTTTTAAATTCAGTAACGAATTCTTCCGCTATTTTCACGCTATTTTGTACAAACACCCACAGTAATGCTCAAACCTCTCGACAACCTGTCAAGAGTTGAACGAATGTGATTCTGTTAACTGTGATCCATCCGTCGGATGTTGACGTTAAGCTCGACGTAGTAGACTGAAAATCAATACTAGAATGCAAAAAACAGATTATAGGAGCTGCCGAGTGTAGCGGCCATTTGGGGATGAAAAGGTCAGATTAAGATAGTACAAAATTGTGGATAGCGTGATACGAGTCGGAAAAATGCTGAGTGAAAATTACAGTAGAAGAAAATATGTAAAATACTTAAGTCCATCACAAGTTCTCTATTAGAATTATAAATACTCCGTATTTCTGGTCATTTATTCCAATAGTACTTGCCTAAGACCCGAGATTTTTATCACTTTCTTTACCATGACACAAAGGCGCAGTATTTGGGTTTAGTATATAATTGAACCCCACGGTCTAGGGGTAGCGTCTTTGATTAGTAATCAAAAAGTCCTTGGTCCGAGTTTTGATTAATAATGAGCATTGACGGCCAAAGACTTCCGACATAAGGAGTCACCCTCATTCTGCCAACGACCTTGCCAAAGAGGGAGGAAGAACGCTGAGAGATTCCAGGCACTTTCTTGTGCTTGGGGTAGGAAATTGCCCCTAACGGTGGAAGAATTAGCAATGAAACGGCATGAGAATGCAGAACACAATGGAAACCACTGCATTAACATGACACGCAATGCGTATCCATAGGATATGTGGCGCGTAGTTGAAAAAGTATCATGATCTACTGGTATCAAACACAGGTCTTGATACGAGGAAGAAATTACTGCTGGAGCACAGCATTTCATGGATGTAAAACATGGACAGTTGGAAAATCAGAACAGAAGAGAATCGAAGCACTTGAGATGGGGTGGTACAGGCGAATGTTGAAAATCAGGTAGGCTGATAAGATAAAGAGGATAAGGTAAGGAGGTTCTGAGCAGAATCGGAGAGGAAACGAATATATGGAAATCACTGACAAGGAGAAGGGACAGAATGATAGGACATCTGTTAAGACATCAGGGAATAAATTCCATGGTATTAGAGGGAGCTGTAGAGGGCAAAAACTGTAGAACAAGACAGAGTTGTAATACATCTAGCAAGTAATTGAGGAACTTGGTTGCAAGTGGTACTCTGAGATGAAGAGGTTGGCACAGGAGAGAATACGTGACGGGCCGCATCAAACCAGTCACAAGACTGATAATCGAAAAAAAAATTGATTGACAGTTTTATTTCACATTAACGATGGAAACAATGGCCCGTGACACGCGTAAACCGCGTGTAGTCTTAGTGCTGATATATTCCAAGTTGTGAGTCCCTAAGGCTATGCTTCTAACTCTCAGAATACACTCCGTTGGCTGAATTACTTTCTACTGATTTTCTGTGCCAGTACAGTCATTTACGATGAGACCTATAGCACACTGGAATCAGGGTTCGAGATTTCTGACAGCGCAGTTTACCATATAACACAGTACACTTAATATTTATAACTGCTGGTGAACAGGTTTATAGTAACACTCCAGTGTTCATGAGCATGTTTTTTGTTAGAAGTTATTTCCACACATCGAAGCCTTTCGGATTTATCAGTGAATGAAATGAAGTTTGAAAATGAGCTGTTTTATTACTGTACAAACAGTCTAATGCTTGGTAGGTTAGAATCAGCATAAAGTAGGGCCCATTTCAAACGAATGTGTCAATACAGAGAAAAGGTAGCTTTGTTCATAATATATGGAGGAAAATGACGTGAAAGCACGCTGTATAATACTCTTATTGCCGTTCCTGTGAGTGAAATACATTTTCCATCAATGATGGCCAATTTGCTAATGGGTATAAAAATCAAAGGGCTTTCTATATTGAATAAGCGGAAAAGTTCCAATTTACAGTCACAATAATAATGACAATGTTGTCAGATTTAAATAAATCTGTGATGAATTTCGTTCTGTGTCATCAGCAACCATTACTGTTGTAAGAATGAAAAGCTAACGGCAAATACAGTGAAATTTATGACAAGTGAAAGATATTAATGTTACATTAAATCGAAGTCTAATGGTCAGTATGACACTTTTGTCGGTAGGATACCTTTTAAGACAACGATGTTTGGATTGTTCCTAAAAGTGGGAGTTCATGCGATATTTTTGAAATTCGATTCGAAAATATTATTAACTCATGAGACACCCAATATCTATCTGAGGAGCAAAATTAAATCTTAATACAGAATTTGACAGTTATCACCCAAATTCCACCAGTGTCAACACAGACATTAACGTAAAATCACTGTAATTAATATTTAGCCATGTAGAATATTTTTTGCATGTGGTTAAATTTATTTCGGTGTTTACATTATCAAATAAAGACGAGAAGAAACACTTGTATACCATTGTAGCAGAACAAGGTTTTCTTCCATAGCAGTTTTTGGTAGTTCTAAAATGTCGTCATTCAACGTCTCGAAACACTGGGACACAATGGAAAAGAATATTAATACAAATAAACAGAGTGATGGAAAACATTTATAAACAAATTGTGCTACCAACATTTTGAGAGAATACACAACGACGCGATTTCACAGGCAGAAAATAATGTATTAATAATAGATTGAAGCTCATACATTTGTTGAAAGAGCAATACAGCCAGTAGATTTAAAAGACGATACATAAGGCGATGAAAATTTAGGACGTCAGTGTTTCCTTTAGCCTAATAGTAAACATCGTATTTCATTCTCTCGATAAAGCTTTTATATAATAACTGTCGTGAGTCATTGACTCGTATTTGAAACAGCAGTCGTGACACGGATGCTACAGACATCCGAGCGTTCGTTGCTTACGAGCGCCACGGATGTCTGTAATAATAAAATAACCAGGGAGAAGATCGATTGTGGCGCAAAGAAGCTCCTTACTCACCCTGCAGCACAAGGCGAGGCTGCAACCGGCCCGGAACACGCCCGTGTAGGACTGCAGTAGCGACGCCGGCAGGGGAGGAAGCCCCGTGGCAGCTCAGCAGCGCGCGTGCTAACGTTCCGGGATGGGCTGCAGCAGCCTGCGGGCTTCCTACGTCGGTCGACGTCGATCGCGAACTGCGCAGTGTCAAGCGGGCGGGTCAGCCTGCGCGGTCGCGAACAGCCGACGAGCGGCGCGCCGCGTTAGTTGGCGCGGCGCCCGCGGCGGGCGCTGCCGGCGCCCCGGCGCCTCTATAGAGCCCGCCGACCCTCGCCCGCACAAATCCCGGCGACTCAAAAGAGGGAAGAGGACCCAGAGGCCGACCCGCCAACGGCTTGCGTCTGCCATTACGGCTCGGCGAAATTGCGAAACGATTGTCCGAGGAATTTATGTGCGGGATGAGGACTACAAATTAATAAATGATATTCTGTTTCCTCTGCAGTTTAATACAGAGGGGATTACTGCACGAATACATTTATTTCGTTTCCCAGCTGCGCAGTTTCGCGCGTTCTCTCGGGCGCCGTCACGCATTAACCAGTTGCGCATTAAATATGGGACGTTTAACGCAGTGCGTCCTCGGCCTGAAAGTTAATTACAGACTCCAATATCACTTTCTGAGACAATTCAGGGACGTAGTCATTGAAGAAAAGATCATTCAGTCACTCAAATTTACTGATTATACCGGGTGATCAAAAAGTCAGTATACATTTGAAAACTGTATAAATCACGGAATAATGTAGACAGAGAGGTACAAATTGACACACATGCTTGGAATGACATCGAGTTTTATTACCACCAAAAACATACAAAAGCTCAAAAAATGTCCGACAGATGGCGCTTCATCTGATCAGAATAGCAATAATTAGCATAACAAAGTAAGACAAAGCAAAGATGATGTCCACCATCATTCCTCAACAATAGCTGCAGTCGAGGAATAATGTTGCGAACAGCACTGTAAAGCATGTCCGTAGTTACGGTGAGGTGAGGATTCCTGATATTCACGGTACACTCCTGAAATGGTCGTACGGGAAAATACCCACTTCATAGCTACCTCAGAGACGCTGTGTCCCATCGCTCGTGCGCCGACTATGGCACCACGTTCAGACTCACTTAAATCTTGATAACCTGCCATTGTAGCAGCAGTAACCGATCTAACAACTGCGCCAGATAATTCTGTCCTTAGATAGGCGTTGCCGCCTGCGGCACCGTATTCAGCTTGTTTACGTATCTCTGTATGAAAATGCATGACTATACGTATCTCTGGCGCTTGAGTGTAAATGAAAGTGATAGGTGTGTCTCTACATCTGATACAGGATGTCTATTGAAATTTTGCGCCAGGCACGTAACAGTAGCGCCACTTATTTAAAACACTCTGTAACGATCGTGAGCGTTAGTTACGAGAGCAGTTCAATAAATTATGCAACACACTTTTTTTCTGAACCAGGGGTTGTTTTATTCAGCATTGAAATACACCAGGTTATTCCCCAATCTTTTAGCTACACAACACTATTTTTCAACGTAATCTCCATTCAATGCTACGGCCTTACGCCACCTTGAAATGCCTGCACGGTACCATTCCACTGGTCGATGTCGGAGCCAACGTCGTACTGCATCAATAACTTCTTCATCATCCGCGTAGTGCCTCCCACGGATTGCGTCCTTCATTGGGCCAAACATATGGAAATCCGACGGTGCGAGATCGGGGCTGTAGGATGCATGAGGAAGAACAGTCTACTGAAGTTTTGTGAGCTCCTCTCGGGTGCGAAGACTTGTGTGAGGTCTTGCGTTGTCATGAAGAAGGAGAAGTTCGTTCAGATTTTTGTGCCTACGAACACGCTGAAGTCGTTTCTTCAATTTATGAAGAGTAGCACAATACACTTCAGAGTTGATCGTTTGACCATGGGGAAGGACATCGAACAGAATAACCCCTTCAGCGTCCCAGAAGACTGTAACCATGACTTTACCGGCTGAGGGTATGGCTTTAAACTTTTTCTTGGTAGGGGAGTGGGTGTGGCGCCACTCCATTGATTGCCGTTTTGTTTCAGGTTCGAAGTGATGAACCCATGTTTCATCGCCTGTAACAATCTTTGACAAGAAATTGTCACCCTCAGCCACATGACGAGCAAGCAATTCCGCACAGATGGTTCTCGTTTGCTCTTTATGGTGTTCGGTTAGACAACGAGGGAGCCAGCGGGAACAAACCTTTGAATATCCCAACTGGTGAACAATTGTGACAGCACTACCAACAGAGATGTCAAGTTGAGCACTGAGTTGTTTGATGGTGATCCGCCGATCATCTCGAACGAGTGTGTTCGCACGCTCCGCCATTGCAGGAGTCACAGCTGTGCACGGCCGGCCCGCACGCGGGAGATCAGACAGTCTTGCTTGACCTTGCGGCGATGATGACACACGCTTTGCCCAACGACTCATCGTGCTTTTCTCCACTGCCAGATCACCGTGGACATTCTGCAAGCGCCTATGAATATCTGAGATGCCCTGGTTTTCCGCCAAAAGAAACTCGATCACTGCCCGTTGTTTGCAACGCACATCCGTTACAGACGCCATTTTAACAGCTCCGTACAGCGCTGCCACCTGTCGGAAGTCAATGAAACTATACGAAACGAAGCGGGAATGTTTGAAAATATTCCGCAAGAAATTTCCGGTCTTTTCAACCAAAATTGGCCGAGAAAAAAAAAGTGTTGCATTACTTATTGAACTGCCCTCGTACCTTTGAGATTACACCTGGTGAGATGACGTTAGAGTTCCTTCACGGCGACAAAGACGCCGTTGACAACACGTCATTGAATTTGATCGAGTTCCTGTTATAGGGCTACGAGAAGCTGACTGTTCCTTCTGCGGTACTGCAGAAAGACTTGGCAGGAATGTTGTGAATGCACATGATTGCTGGCATTAGTACTGATGGGAATGTACGAGTATGTTCGGAAGAAGACCTGGCTCTGACGGCCGTGTGGCACTGTCGAGGGGGAAGACCATAGTTTTTCGATGTATGGCTCTGGCGCGTCGTACTACATCTGCGACAGCAAATCGTACTGCATCTGCGGCAGCAATTTGAGCAGCATTTGGCACCACAGTGACTGCGAACTGTTACAAATCGATTACTTCAAGGACAGCTCCGATTCAGACACTCTGTAGCGAGCATTCCACTGATCCCAAACGACCGACGTTTGCGACCTCAGTGATATCAAGCGAGAGCATACTAGGGTAGACTAGTTGGACCCGCACCTGTCGTTACGGTCTGGGGTGCGATGTCGTTTAACAGCAGGAGCCTTCTACATCTACATCTACATCCATACTCCGCAAGCCACCTGACGGTGTGTGACGGAGGGTACCTTTAGTAACTCTATCTGTTCTCCCTTCTATTCCAGTCTCGTATTGTTTGTGGAAAGGAAGATTGTCGGTATTCCTCTGTGTGGGCTCTAATCTCTCTGATTTTATCCCCATGGTCTTTTCGCGAGATATACTTAGGAGGGAGCAATATACTGCATGACTCCTCGTTGAAGGTATGTTCTTGAAACTTCAACAAAAGCCCATACCGAGCTCCTGATCTCTTGCAGTCTTCCACTGGAGTTTATCAATCATCTCCGTAACGCTTTCGCGATTACTAAATGATCCTGTAACGAAGCGCGCTGTTCTGCGTTGGAATTTTTCTATTTCTTTTATCAGCCCTATCCGGTACGGATCCCACACTGGTGTGCACTATTCAAGCAGTGGGCGAACAAGTGTACTGTAACCTACTTCCTTTGATTTCGGGCTTCATTTCCTTAGGATTCTTCCAATGACTCTCAGCCTAACATCTGCTTTACCGGCGATTAATTTTATATGGTCATTCCTTTTCAAATCACTCCTCATGCTTACTCCCAGATAATTCATGCAATTAACTGCTTCGAGTTGCTGACCTCGTGGCTAATCCAAGCACGCTGACTGCAAATTTGTATGTCAGTCTGGTGATTTGACTTGTTGTTTTGCCATTCATGAACAGAATTCCAGTGGGTGTTTTCTAAAAGGATAACGCTCGTCCTCATACCGGTGTCGTAATCCAACTTGCTCTACTGAGTGCCGACATATTGTCTTGGCCTGCTTGATCACCAGATCCGTCTCCAATCGAACACAAATGGGACCTCACCGGACGACAACTTCAGTATCATCCACATCCAGTGCTAACAGTCCATCTATTGACCGACCAAGTACAATGGGTATGAAACAACACCCGAAAAAGTGACATTAGGTAGCGGTACAACATAGAGCGTGCACGTATGCTTGGTTGCATTCAACATTCTGGTGGTTACACTGGTTATCAATGTACCAGCATTTCGCATTTGCAGTGACTTATCTCGCGTTTATATAACCTGTGAACTTGCAGTGTTAATCACTTAAATATTTCATTACTCTACATTAATTGTTTCTTGGTGCTGCGATTTTTCTTCCAAAGATTGCTATACTTTGCACCATCGCCTTTTATTAGAAAAAAAAACTAAATGATAACAGAATAAAATTCCTTAATTATTTTGAGGTGGGGATGATTTAGACCTTTAAGAATTGTTGAAAAATCAGTTTGCTACACAACCTGTTACAATCACAAACAGACGCCCTAGGGGGGGGGGGGGGTGGTTATGATATCAGGAATGCAGACTGAAGAGAACTGAATCGTTGTAGCAGGCCATTGAAGACCGTTGTCAAAATTAATGCATTATTTTGCGCTCTGCGTTGATGTGGGGATGCGAAAAAGCCCCAGTTTCATGGGAACAGGGCTGGTGGCCGGTAGTGTGACAGCTAGCGGCCGCCCATCTGGCTACAACACGGATTGATAATGCCAGCACTCGGTGCGTGCCACACGACTCTGTTGCATGAGCCACAAACCCCAGGCGTCTATGGCGCACGGGGATGAACAGAAATCTCGCAGTGGAAGCCAATTCTGCGATGAATGACAGGGCCCAGGCAGCCCTTGCAAACAGCCCGGAATGCAACCACCGTGATGAGAGAGGATCCAACGGCTTTGTCGCAGTGGTGACACCTAAGTTAAGCACTATCGGACTGGGCTAGCACTTGGGTGGGTTACCATCCGATCTGCCGAGAGCTATTGTAGGCAAGCGGGGTGCACTCAGCCCTAGTGAGGCAAACTGAGGAGCTACTTGATTGAGAAGTAGCCGCTCCAGTCTAGTGAACTGACAAAACGGCCGGGAAAGCGGTGCTTACCACATGCTCCTCCATACCCGCATCCAGAGACGCCTCTTGGCTGAGGATGACACGGTTGCCGGTCGGTACCGTTGGGCCTTCATGGCCTGTTCGGGCGGAGTTAAGTAAAGTAAGAGAACATGTCTACCAAGCATGGAATGTAACCAGCTGCCCCAAGGGCAGTCTGGAGTGAGCCGGGAGGGCCTACTGCACTATGGTTCTAAGTCCTCAAGGAGGACTTACAAGTTCATAAAGCTGGTACTGTGACGGACACTCAAACTCTTGACATCGACTGACGGCTCCAAATCTTCTCAACTGGTATAGCCCCTACGTCCTACTGAAATTGTTGAGCTGCGAGCGAAAGTGCTACAAAAGTGACATATTATGCGAAAGTGCCGCTTCTCTTCACATACTCGGGAACACCATTGAAAGTTGCTGGTGTAGCAATCCCCTTGTCTAGAGTGCGAGAACCATGCATTGCCTATATGCTGACAGGTTTCACTGAGTGGACCTGACCCATGTCGCAATAATGCATAAACTCGGTTGCTATAGCCAGTATGACTACACGCTGCATGTCAGCTACCAGCGGCTGCTGCAATATTTACAAAAAAAAAAAAAAAAAAAAAAATGGCTCTGAGCTCTATGCGACTTAACTTCTGAGGTCATCATTCCCCTAGAACTTAGAACTACTTAAACCTAACTAACCTAAGGACATCACACACATCCATGCCCGAGGCAGGATTCGAACCTGCGACCGTAGCGGTCGCGCGGTTCCAGACTGTAGCGCCTAGAACCGCTTGGCTACTCCAGCCGCCTGTAATATTTCCAGATTTACCCTTGAAATGGTAGCGACCTTGCATTACTGTGACATCATAGTCAGATGTGTGACATCGCATAACCTTTATGAAGCATGATTTGACAAACCAACATTCCAATTCAGCATCACATACGGTCCTGAGTTTCTTAAGCTTTATTCTGAGACGCCCCCTTCACAACTAAGTATTCTTTTTGCCCCAAAATTCAAATGGAAAAATGACTAAAGTAAAGGAACTGCATTACCACAATCTATTCTCACATTTAAAGATCTTCCTTAAGAGAAGCTGACCCCTATCTGCGCTGATGACTGTGTTTACAATGTGTAAGGCAGAAACTTTGAGACTAAATCTGTTAACATCCCTCGCCGATCTACCGATATCCTCAAGCCACTGTGAAAGATGTCATCTGATAGTCGCTGATAAAAGAGAAGAATAAGGAGATACAGACGAGAAAGATACACTTTTGTATTAGAGCACACGTAATTATAATTCTTTGTTAATAAATGTATATCTGAATTTGTCCCTATAATGAGCGCCCTTTTGATGTACCCGTTATGAAAGTATCATAAAGGTGACGAATTATTCAGAATAGTATTGCGCATGCTTTGTTGCTGTCAACTGCTTCATGATGTTAATGTTATCTACATTTACATATATATCCATAATCCGCACGCCACCTGACAGTGTGGAACCCATGTACAGGCATCCAGCGTGAGTGGGATGTTAACACTGAGACGACAAATTTGGAAATCGATGTCTTAGAGCGCATGCGAAGAAGTGATAAAATTAATATTTGCAATAGACTGTCGAGAGTGTGGGAGACGCACTACTATTACAACTAAAACAATGAAACAAGTACAGGAGTTACTTCAGTGTTCCACAAAGTGCCTAACATGTTTGATCACAGTTGGGCAAGATAGTAGCTTTATGTATTAGCCGTTGTTACCAAGAACAAAAGTGAACAATAATAACTTATAACTCAAAAAACTGCGAAATTTGGGGATTCTCTGCAAATTAATCAGCTGTATCTTAACGAAGACTATAAATGTGAGAACAGATGGTGGTGATTCAGTTCCTTGGGTTCACCCATCTCTTCCATATCAGCGAAAATTTATAGTGATGTTCCATAAAAGGAACGATGTATCCAATCAGTGTTCTATGTCGCGAAGCATGTAAAACAGAGCACATTACTGTTATACACCGGAAACCACCGCGTCAAGTGTAGCAGACAGATCAGTACGTTTTAATATAAAAACCATGGGATTCAGTGTTCAAGATTCGATGTTGCTTGTAGCAGATTTTTCATTAATATTTTCCTTTGCAGTCAGATTAGATCATACAAAAAATAACGTATTGCTAAATAAAATTTGAGGGGCCAAAAACACCGACGTACAGTTTGATACTACAGAACTTACTTTCAAAAGTAATGCTGAAAGGCGATTCTATATAAGAAATTTTTACAACGCTTTTTATGTTATGCTGTGTCGCCACATGGAAAAGGTGGCCACGTGAAAAAGGTGGGGACGCGGAAGAAGGGAGATAGGGGGGGGGGGGGTGCACTTCTAAGAAGTAACTCTTCAGTTGCTGTAGTAAACGAAAATTATAGGGTGGGTCGCTGGGTCGCCAGTTAAAAGGAGGGGCTTGTATTTATGAACTCGATAATTAAAAATAAGGTTAGACAGGGACGTCAGAAGATAAAGATGATGGAGTGTTTAATAAAGCCTATTAATCCTGTGATAGGGCTACCCGCCAGGGTAGCCGAGAGTGCTAACGCGCTGCTTCCTGGACCAAGCCCTGGATACAATCCGCCTAGCGGACTAACGAAGAGGGTCGGTATGCTGCCCAGCCTCGATGTAGTTTTTAGGCGGTTTTCCACATCCTGCTAGGTGAATACTGGGCTGGTCCCCACGTTTCACCTCGGTTACACGACATGTTCGCACTGTTCCATGGATTACACTAGATGCAGAGAGTTGGGGTACACACATTCTGTCCCGGAGTGGTTCGGGGAGGTGACAGGAAGGGAATCTGGCCACCCGTTCAAATTAACACGCCAAATCCGGTTAACCATAACAAGAGACTCCTGTACTAGGGCTAAATTTATTGATCCTTCTCCCTCGCAACAGTATCACTCTTCTATCATCATGTTCACGTATCACTGATCTTGTTGGATTATCTGACTTTTCTTTTTTTGTCATCAGTCTTCTGACTGGTTTGATGCGGCCTCAATTATTTGCTGGACGTATTCCAATCTCTGTCCTCCTCTACAGTTTTTGACATTATAACAGTGAATAAGCCCAATAAAAGTATTATCAGTGATAGCTCTGCAGAAAACTTCCGTGTATTAACACAAGAAAGTGGAAAGTGACGTCGCAAGACTTGGTGTGGAGTTCATTATCGTAAGTCAGTTTCACTTCATTCACGAAAGTAATGGCATATGTTCCTCTCAAGACTAGTTTCTAGCAAAACGACGTTGGCAGTCCGAGTTATTACGCAACTGCTGGGAAGTGAATAGCATGTAGTTAGGTATCTGTAAATTGAGTGTTGTGATGAGCGACATCAGCTGTGATTTGGGTTCTTTGAGAGAAAGGAATCTTAGTACAGAAAATCGAGTTCCAATTACGAGTGCTGACGCGTATAGCTTGGAGCGTGATCTTAACTATATAACCGAGTATTACTTCAGAAGCAATGCTCGGTGTACTAAGCAGAAGTCACTCATTGAACGACACAACAAACACAGGATAAAATGTCCAGCTGAAAACTTAGATACAGAGCTTCATGAATCACTCAGCAGAATAGAAGAGCACAGCCTGTTCAGTCCCTGTCATCTTCAGTCCTATAACTAGGCCGCTTTAAGATAAGAAAGAAGCAGAGTTTCAGAGTAAAGCAGCAATTAGAAGAAGAAAGGCAGCTTTCTCATTGCTGAAGGTAGTAACACATACGAACTTTCTTTATGCCAGAAAATGCTAAAATATCTTAAAGTACTTCTACAGATGTGCCAAGTCACAGAAACTGAAAAGATGCGTCTAGATGGATGTTGAAATTACCTCTTTAGAGTAGGCATAATACCCTGATGAAGAAAAAAAAAAACAAAAAACGCAACACCGACGAGAAGTTGTGAGACATAAATGAAAGTTGGTAAGCATGTTTCTACATTTGAAAGACGACTTCTATTCAAATTTCACGGTAGTCGCATAAGGCTGGCACTATTACCGCCACTATGGTGATGCAAGTCACGTTTGGTTCAAAGACGAACTGTAATCGTCGTGAGCTTTAGTTACTTTGCGATCAGACGTGGCCGGCCGGAATGGCCGAGCGGTTCTAGGCGCTTTGTTCTGGAACCGCGCGACCACTATGGTCGCAGGTTCAAATCCTGCCTCGGGCATGGATGTGTGTGATGTCCTTAGGTTAAGTCCCATAGTGCTCAGAGCCATTTTTTTCATTAGACGTGGTGCGTTTTTTTGTCATGAATGCCTTTACGGCGACGAACACACCATTATCAGAAGCTCACTCTGAACGACGTCGTGTAATAGGGCTACGAGTAGCTCCATGTTCCTTCTGCAATACTACAGAAAGGTCTGGCAGGAATGTAGCCCGTGTACATGTCTTCTGTGCAGCAATACTCACGAGAATGAGCGGTAGCAAGAAGACCGGGTTCTGGACGGCACTTGACGCTACCGTGAGGTACGACCATCGTGTTCGGCATGGGGCTATGGAGCATTGCACTGCATCTGCAGCAGCAATTTGAGCAGCAGTCGCCAGCACACTGATGCAAAGAACTGTTAAAGTTAGCTTGCTTCAAGGCCAGCTCCGAGCAATTTCACTGCCTCCAAACCATGTCATTTGCAGTTTCACTGGTGTGAAGCAAGAGCTCATTGGAGAACAGGGTGGAAGTTTGTTGTGTTTTCTGATGAAAGCAGGTTCTTCCTCATGCCACTGATTGCCAGTTGTTGGTGGTAAGAAAGCCAGTTGAAGGCCTGCAAACAACTTGTCTGCCAGCAAGACACAATGGATCTACACGTGTAGTTATGGTCTGGGTTGAGATTTCGTATGACAACTGGAACGCTCTCGTGGTTATCCCGAGCAGCCTGAGTGCAAATTTGTGTGTTTATGCATCTCTGTTTGGTCATTCGACTTGTCGTGCTGAAATTTATGAACAGCATTCCAGGAGGTGTTTTCACAAGACAACGTTCACTCAAATTGTGCTGTTGTAACACAACATTCACTACAGAGTGTCGTCGCGTTACCTTGGCCTGCTGGATCACCGGATCTGTCTCGAATCGAGCACATATAAGGCATCATGTAGTAAGTAAACGAGAGTAGTGTGCAGCAGAGTATTGAATAACTTTTCTGACAACTGTCTTTCAACAACAATATTTGATGTCACGAATTCATCTCTCGTAGACTGAAAGAAGATGCATTACCCTTTTGCTATTTTGTATGATTTTTTCAGGGCCTTAAATTGGTATGGAAGTAAACGCATTCCCTTTCTATGGTTGGAGTAGTCTTAACGACTCAAAACTATTAACAAATAATTCAACTGGAATAAGACTAATTTAGAACTGGAAAAACATTAAATATGGTATTCTACAACGATCTGTACTTGGTTTATTCCAGTCTTTGATCTACACAGGTGATTTACGAACGATTAGAGGATTCTTCAAAGCCTTTAATGCTTTCTAAATTGAACTGATTTGTTGGGGGCACAAATATATTAGGTGGATAATTGTACTTTCGCACACATTAGTGTCAAGACTATCGAACTCACGTCGTGGTGTAACGGTCGTAATACAAATGTGCCAAAGTTTAGAGGTAAACGGACTTCATCGCGGTTTGTATGCGTATCTCGCATTTCATCTTTAATCCACGCCTTGTTGCAGACGTTGAGAACCTTCAGTGTAGCTATGAAGTAAACCTCGAATAGGTCTTTACGTATGTTGGAGTTACAGTTCCATGTAAACATTCGTTGTTGAACCAAGTATATAGTTTTGATACTAAATGGTTTCGCTTACGTCGTAGGTGGGTCGGATAACATAATGAAGTCTTTTTGTTTATTTCATCTGCTCTGAAAGCGATCCGTGACCAGTCGCACAGCGGCTGCAAGTACCTTTTCATTATAAATAAACCAAACGTGGCTTCATAAGTGTTATTTTACGATTCACTTTAGTATCCGGTTTTGGACCATTTTCGCCAGCCTATAGAGATTATGCTGTGCCGTTAGGATGAACAGCTGACATGTTTGTGTAATTTACTGTCAGAAGTACTGTCCACATGTATGTGCTTGTGTGAGTGTGTGCACGTGTGAAGGTGTTTGGGTTTTTGGGTATTGCTAAGTGCAGGCAGATGATTACTTGTGTCTGAGTCGTGTCGATCTCCACAGTTATCTGAAGATGTAAAACTACTACTTCCTCACTTACCTCGTCTTTTCTCTAGTACTAAGGCCTTTCAGTTTTCTGTTTCGATTTCTAATGATAGCATTGAGAATTTTATATATTTTGGTGACTAACCTCGCCGAACTTCACCACAAACACTGCTGTGAAGCTATTCCTGCGCATAGAAGAGAAAATGGAAAGGTATCACTGAGAGGTATCTGATATAACGTTTTCGTTTTTTAAGGGCTTACGACTCTAATGGATTCTTCGATAAAGCCTGTTCAATGATCCATCTTTAAACATGGCGTTGAAGATTAGTTTGCAATTTAGTCTCACGTCACTTATAGAGACTTAATTAGCACTTATCTTTTTTGTTAGTTATTGTCTTCCTTGGACCATGTTTCTGGCCACAAGTCTTCCTCCTTGTACCAAGAAGACGAAAATGATCAAAAGATTGTTATTCAGGTAACGTGCGATGATAATTGCAATAAACGCCGTTCATGGACCTTAAAATAGATGTATTCTTCGGTAATTTCACACTCGACCCAATAACATATGATAATTCTCGTGTTTTGAGTCTTCAGTCTTTTGATTGGGTTGATGTGGCCCACAATAAATTCTTCCCTGGCGCCAACCTCTTCGATTCAGAGTAGCCTTGCACCCTGCATCCTTAACTATTTTCTGAATGTATTCCTACCTTTGTTCTCTCCTACAGCTATTACCATATACATCTCCTTCACCCATAATACAAGGTATTCCCTCATGCTTTCAGCAGTCCTGCAAATCAACATCAAGTCCTTTTGCAATAGTTCTTCTGCCCAAGAGTGTCCATTCCACAACGTTATCCCTCCGAAAGAACAAGAACCGTTATCTCACGTAGAGGTAACGTACGCATAGGTAAAATACGTAGAGGTAAAATAATACATAACATCATCGATAGTAATAGCTGGTAATATATGGAACAATTAATAAAATAGGCTTACATAGTATAAAGTGAATTGCTTCTATACGATTTGAAATACATAGGATATAAATATTTAAGTTCAGAATAACTCATTTATATGAACTTGTATATACCCATGAGTTTTATGAAACTAAATCGAGCGATACCCACTGGTATCGTACGATTCTCATTATATTATTGATTTGATTGCATTACACTACGTCGCTATGATGAATATGAGAATGAAAATGACATACTAAACCATAAACTGAAACGTTATCACATTCTTCTCTTTATTAAAAGTTTATTACCGTCTTTCAAAAGAAGAGAAATTATTAGTAATGGAGTCTAAATAGCTTACAATGACTAGTCCGGAGCAGAAATGTTATCTGCCAGAAATCTGTTTCAGATGTCAAGTTATGCTTCTGTTCTTTTTTACCGATTACAGATCATGTGCAACACTAACTATTTCAGTGCAGTCTGCATTATTTGAATGTTTACCACACAAAAAAATCAATGTAACGAGAAACATCATCTAATATTACCAAACGCTGGATGTTTGTCAAGTTCACTACTTTCATTAAAATGTGCCTTATCCATTACCTTCATTTCAAATGTGGACAATTGTTATTAATGCACAGGACAAGTTGTATAATGAATAAATGGCAGTAGAAATTGCTTTTAGGAGGAAGGAGATTGGAATTTAAATTGATGTGTCCTCTGCAAGTCTGAGTGCTGGAATGGAGTTTGAATTATATGAAAGTTTACCTCATTGCTAAAGCGGGTATGAATGTGAAAAGCACTCTGTTGTTTTGCTATGGGGCTCTCGCATGGATTTATATGTGTAGCTACAAACTAGTAAATTGGTGTTAAATAGTGCCCATAGCGTGGTTGTCACAAAATCGGTCGGTGGAACGCAGAGGACTAGTGTTGTGTGTCTTTATTGATGTTTTATGCAGCGGCTGTATATCACGTCGGCCCTGAAACAATACGGTGGTTCAGAACACTTTAACTTACGGACTGTCTCAGCACTCAGTTCCTATTCAACCATTTGTCAGCAGTTCAAGGTTCTTATTAATGTTAGGGATTGAAAACCCATGAAGTCAAGATCGCAGATGAAGTTTTTGGATTGATTACTACTTCAGGATAACAATATAGCCATCTTCAGGTCAGAGAACATCCTTGGTTTGTTTTGGTGCTACTACGGCTTCACACATCGTTAATGTCGTTCTTAAAATTACAACATCTATACATGACATAATTAAAACAGGTTTTTATCGTAAGTGGCCATTGTAATTGAACGACGGTCATTAAACAAAGGCGTTATACCGTTACAGCTTAGTAATTCACACAGTCAGTATTTACATCATACCATTTCCAGTCTATAACATAAAACTCATCAGTGTGTGTCAAATGGTCATCCTTGCTGTCTTCTGTTAACACATTTTTGTCCCACTGCATGCTGACCACTTAAGGATTAGCATGACGCTATACCTCTGCATTGGGGAAACCTGGAGATATCACGGTTCATGTGAAGATCACCAGGGGTGCGGTCGCAGAAGTATACAGATAGTTAAACGTAGCATCATGTAGGAATGCAGCAACAATGATTATACAAGCTCACTCATTGACAAAATATTGCTGGTTGTCGTGAGAGCACTTACCTTTTTCTCATAAATAAATTAAAAAATACAAATAAAACGGAGGAAGTCCTAGCAGTTTTTCATGATAAAGAGGGAACGAACATTTTTTGTAAGTATTTTGCCTACCACTATACAGGCTATTATATTTAGTTTCTAGTTGACGTCTGCCATGAGCTACTGGGGTGGTGCTACAACGGCTGTTGGCTTTTGCTTGGTCCTTGGATATGGGCTACACAGGAGATTATCCTCAATAGCAAAGCGTTCTATTTGGTTGAAATGAAACATTATTTTTTCGCACATAGCGAAAAGCGGCGAGCTCTTCAGCTCGTCCGTTTTCATTTATTTACCTTTAATAACGCAACAGTGGGAAAAAAGGAACACAACAGAATCAAAGCGTTTCAGATGTGGTGCTGTAGAAGAATGTTGAAAATCAGGTGGACTGATAAGATAAGTAATGAGGAGGTTTTCTGCAGAATCGTCAAATAAAGAAACATGTAGAATGGCAAGAAGAAGAGAGTTGATGATAGAACATGTGGTAAGGCATCAGGGAATAACTTGTATTATAGGTGAAGGAGCTGCGTATGGTAAAAGCTGTAGTGGAGGACAGAGGTAGGAATACATTCAGCAAATAAGTAACGACGCAGGGTGCAAGTGCTACTCTGAAACGAAGAGGTTGGTGCCAGAGAAAAATTTATTGTGGGCCACATCGAACCAATCAAAAGACTGAAGACTCAAAACCCGAGACTAATGAGACGATAGTCATTGTACGAGCTGATTTCATTTCCCCTTTTCATCCTACTTTGATCTAACGTGGTATTGGCTGTATCAATTTGCTTTTGTGGGCTAGCTTTGGAAGCGAAGAGTGTTATGAATACGAGACAGATGGCATAGCGAGGCTCAGCGAAATGATGGTTTGGGGAAACGAGGGCATCCAGGCTCTTCCAGAACTGCGGGGAAGAAGATCAGCAAGTAAAGCCCAGACAAAGGCACTGCACCAAGCGGTGTGCTAGCACAGGTGCCATTGTCCAGTTTATATAGCATGGATCCACTGTAGACGGCCAGGACAAGATATTCAGTCGAGTTGTTAGAACTCTGTCAGCAAGTGGTATGCACAAGGATCTTGTTAAGAGATCAGCATATAAACATGTCCTAGCTTTCCGAAAAACATGGTGAAAACTCTTTGCTACCTGGAACGTGCTTTACACGGCTGACTATTCTGCCACATTAGCAGACTACTTTTACTCGCACAGATCTACATACTGAAATCTATATTGTACACTATCATTCACGCTTTTCATTCATCAGGTGAGAGGAGCAAAGCGTACGTGTATTGACATTATTGACATACAGCACACAAATGTACTGAATATGCGTGTGGGGCTCCGATAATTACCAAAAATCTTAGTGAAATATGAAGTGAAATAAAGATAAGATACTGAGCCGCGGTAAAAATTGCTGTTTTGAAGAGCGCGCCACAGCGCGTAGTGTGAAGCAGTCGCCCTCCGTTTCTGGCGGTGGCGCCGCTGTGGCAATCGCAGCTTTGGTGTCTCTCTCTGGTGGGAAAGGGGAAAGGTTGCCTGTTCACGTGCATTTAAGGGGCGCTATGAGCTCACCAGTCGGTCAGTATGGGTCAGTCTCTCGTCCCCAGCTTGCTACTTTGTGTGCTTGTGTAAATTGTTAAGACTCTTAGTTTAAAGTTATCTGGTGTGTTGCAGATTTGCACCTGTGTAGTCTTTCAGAGGCTGTTGTGAGCTGTCGTAACTATGGCCGTGTCAAAAGGGAGCGGCAAAGTTCTCTGCCCAAAAGCTCCTACAGTCAAAACTTGTTTCTTTCTGTCTCTGAATAAATTGTAACTTTGATATTTAGAGGGTGCTTTTTGATTATAATTTTAAATCTATTTCTTTTTTAAAAAAAATGCTTTTAGGCACTATTAAAATGAATAAAATTTCCATATGTTAAAAGGAATTTGGTTATGATTTCATCAGTTACTCTCTGGCAACTACTTCCATGCTTACATAGTGTGATTAAATGTGTTAATGTTCTTGATGAATCGCTAGTAAATAAAATAAATTCTTAAGAATATTCTTTGAAAATAAATCACGGTTCACATACGTTGCGGTCTCTAGTCACACATTCAGTTGTGCAGTCTAATTTGTTTTTATACTAGGTGACAGTTTGCGCAAAGGATTGAGGTACCAAAGGTGGGATCGTTAAGTTAAATGTTAAGCGAAATCATGAAGAACCTAGTCGTGAAAACAGCTCTGATCTACTACAGGATCTGAAATTGCATCGAAGTCAGCGACTGGCCTTGTGGGCAGATATCTGTAACGTTTCTCAGCATCTGTATTGCGAGTCTGTCTGGTGGCTGTGCTAGCACGGATCAGTGTGAATGACGCCTGGAGGATATAAGACTTGGCTGTATGTTTTTAGAGAAGGAAGGAAGAAATTCAATTCTTTGGCGAGCTGACGTTTCGCATTTTCTTGGCGGGAGATGTTATAGAAACAATTACGCCATTAGAGGGCTGTACTACTTCTTGAGAGGGATGGTGACCATGGTTTGTTGGCAGAAAGAAGTGAGCAAGCTGTTTTTGACTTACTAGAAAGAATTTATCACGGGGCATGGAGATGAAGTAATCAGCACTTCTCAGGCTGTGCTCTCAACTGTAGGAGCTGTCTAGAGCCCAATGTTCGAATTCTAAGCCTACCAATACAAAGGAGGTTGTATACATGGAAGAACCCTGGTGATACTCTATGGTTTCAGATAGATTATATAATGGTAAGACAGAGATTTAGGGACCAGGTTTTAAATTGTAAGACATTTCCAGGGGCAGATGCGGACTCTAACCACAATATACTGGTTATGAACTGTAGATTAAAACTGAAGAAACTGCAAAAAGGTGGGAATTTAAGGGGATGGGACCTGGATAAACTGAAAGAACCAGAGGTTGTACAGAGTTTCAGAGAGAGCATAAGGGAACAATTGACAGGGATGGGGGAAAGAAATACAGTAGAAGAAGAATGGGTAGCTTTGAGGAATGAAATAGTGAAGGCAGCAGAGGTTCAAGTAGGAAAATAGACGAGGGCTGGTAGAAATCCTTGGGTGACAGAAGAAATATTGAATTTAATTCATGAAAGGAGAAAATATAAAAATGCAGTAAATGAAGCAGGCAAAATGGAATACAAACGTCTCAAAAATGAGATCGACAGGAAGTGCAAAATGGCTAAGCAGGGATGGCTAGAGGACAAATGTAAGGATGTAGAGGCTTATCTCACTAGGGGTAAAATAGATACTGCCTAATAGGAAAATTAAAGAGACCTTTGGAGAAAAGAGAACCACTTGTACGAATATCAAGAGCTCAGATGGAAACCCAGTTCTAAGCATAGAAGGGAAAGCAGAAAGGTGGAAGGAGTATATAGAGGGTCTATACAAGGGCGATTTACTTGAAGGCAATGTTATAGAAATGGAAGAGGATGTCGATGAAGATGAAATGGGAGATATGATACTGCGTGAAGAGTTTGATAGAGCACTGAAAGACCTGAGTCGCAACAAAGCTCCGGGAGGAGACAACATTCCATTAGAACTACTGACAGCCTTGGGAGAGCTACTTCTGACAAAACTCTACCATCTGGTGAGCAAGATGTATGAGACAGGCGAAATACTCTCAGACTTCAAGAAGAATATGATAATTCCAATCCCAAAGAAAGCAGGCGTTGACAGATCTGAAAATTACCGAACTATCAGTTTAATAATTCGCGGCTGCAAAATACTAACGCGAATTCTTTACAGACGAATGGAAAAACTGGTAGAAGCTGACCTCGGGGAAGATCAGTTTTGATTCCGTAGAAATATGGGAACACGTGAGGCAATACTGACTCTACGACTTATTTTAGAAGCTAGATTAATAAAAGGCAAACCTACGTTTCTAGCGTTTGTAGACTTAGAGAAAGCTTTTGACAATGTTGACTGGAATACTCTCTTTCAAATTCTGAAGGTGGCAGGGATAAAATACAGAGAGCGAAAGGCTATTTACAATTTGTACAGAAAGCAGATGGCAGTTATAAGGGTCAAGGGACATGAAAGGGAAGCAGTTGTTGGGAAGGGAGTGAGACAGGGTTGTAGCGTCTCCCCGATGTTGTTCAATCTGTATATTGAGCAAGCAGTAAAGGAAACCAAAGAAAAATTTGGAGTAGGTATTAAAATCCATGGAGAAAAAATAAAAACTTTGAGATTCGCCGATGACATTGTAATTCTGTCGGTGACAGCAAAGGCCTTGGAAGAGCAGTTGAACGGAATGGACCGTGTCTTGAAAGGAGGATATAAGGTGTACATCAACAAAAGCAAAACGAGGATAATGGAATGTAGTCAAATTAAATAAGTTGATGCTGAGGGAATTAGATTAGGAAATGAAACACTTAAAGTAGTAAAGGAGTTTTCCTATTTGGGGAGCAAAATAACTGATGATGGTCGAAGTAGAGAGGATATAAAACGTAGACTGGCAATGGCAAGGAAAGCGTTTCTGAAGAAGAGAAATTTGTTACCACCGAGCATAGATTTAAGTGTCAGGAAGTCGTTTCTGAAAGTTTTCGTATGGAGTGTTGCCTTGTATGGAAGTGAAACATGGACGATAAATGGTTTGGACAAGAAGAGAATAGAAGCTTTCGAAATGTGGTGCTACAGAAGAGTGCTGAAGATTAGATGGGAGGAACACATAACTAATGAGGAGGTACTGAATAGGCTTGGGGAGAAGAGGAGTTTGTGGCACAACTTGACTAGAAGAAGGGATCGGTTGGTAGGACATGTTCTGAGGCATCAAGGGATCACCAATTTAGTATTGGAGGGTAAAAATTGTAGAGGAGACCAAGAGTTGAATACACTAAACAGATTCAGAAGGATGTAGGCTGCAGTAGGTTCTGGGAAATGAAGAAGCTTGCACAGGATAGAGTAGCATGGAGAGCTCCATCAAACCAGTCTCAGGACTGAAGACCACAACAACAACAACCTATAGTAGCACCCAACTTCATGGCAGCGACGCATTGTGTCTTCACTCTGCTTGTATTATACTACAGCTTAAAGCTCTGGCAAACTAGGAGCAATAATTTGTAGTTCCGATTCATGACCTGTCTCACTGTCTCATATTCTTCGGTTCTTAATTCAGACAAGCTCTGTAACAGTCATACTGTCGTATTGTACTGCATTTCACAGCATTCAATCCTAGATTACTAAGCAACTCCACCTCATCAAGTTAGCTGCACAACTGATAGTCTTACTTTGGTTAAAATAACATTCGAGGTCGAAATAACATTTGTTTATTGTGATCGGTTTCGGATTATGTTAAAGTCATCCTCAGAATTCTTGGGCCCCCTGTCGCTGATGCTGGCTCATTGGTTTTCCACGTGATACCACGATCGACTGTTATTTTAACCAAAGTATAGCACCACGTCGCTGCGCTCCACAGACAGTGTTGCCTAAATGTTTGATAGTCTTAGTTTTGCAGTTGTCATGGGAAAGCTGATAACCAAATCATAATTTCAAATGTTGTATGATTCCAGATGTTTCTGTAATAAGCCATCTCGAATTTATTATTACATTTCATCCTTTTCATCGATGGATATTATGTCAGTTCCCCATCTTAAGATCCACTCCTACGGAACGATATAATGAACAACGTTAGTAAATACATTGCGTACATCAAATTCAGCACTGAGTCTCAAGTGTGTTCATTTCCGCGATTAATTTTGATCCAGTTAAGTTAATTTACACACACGGGGTTTCGCGATAATTTCATCGAATGTCATTTTTAACCAAAAGCATTACACCGGAGCTGGTAGATATTTTTCAGTGCTTATGTGCCTAATGTCCGCGATTCTAAACGTTTCAGTTTCGAGAGAGTAAATTTCAGTAGTTCCTAAATACGGTGAGTTCTGTTAATTTGTTATATATACATTGTTAATTATAAACGACCTGTTGAGTGATGACTGTCACAATTCTTGAATTATCGAGCGAACTGTGTTCTAGTAAATCTACAAACGGCAGCTTAGTATCATCATTTTGTTATTTTCAAGAAAGCATTATCCATTCTAAAAGAATAATCCCCAACATTATCAAGCTCTATCAGGATTGAAATAACCTAGCGAGGTGGTTCAGTGTCATCATTATGGACTCGCATTCAAGAAAACGCCATTTAGAATCTTTGTCCGGAGATCAAGATAGATTCTCACGGTTTTCCTATATCGCTTAAGGCAAAGCGTGCGGTGACAGCTGTATGAGGACGCAGTCGAGTTCCTTCCCTTTGTCGGAGTTCGGGCTTGCGATACATCGTTAATGACCTCATTATCCATCGTACATTAAACCCGAGTATTAGTTATATTGAACTAGAAATGCTAATTTATAAACCTACGTGTAACTGCCATAGTTATGTTTCTCGTGACACTTGGAAATTCTCTTCGAAATAAAAAAATTGGTTGACAGCGCTATAAGTAGATGTTGAACGTGATCTTCACTTCTAGGAATAAGGCTAACTTCAAAATTTATAAAAATTATTGTTGATTCCATCTCATTTTGGTCCTAGGAGGGTCTCCTTCCCCTCCCCCCCCCCCCACCCCCTTGTCTGTCTGGATCTCAGCAGTTTCTTCGTCAGTCATTCTTATGGAATACTACTAACAAGCTCTTTCCACCTGTTTCTGTTGTTTGTCTTTCGAATATTCAGTTTTTCTCTAAACATTTATTGTTTTATGAAACTTTATTGCTGTCACCTTTCTAGCTCCAATTGTAACGCTGTGTTAAAAAGTGCCACATATATACCACAATTTAATAAAGAAAGTGCTTACGTCTCTATTAGTCTGGTAATTTATTTGGGTTCGTAAGTAATTAAGAATATTAACTTGTTCACTTGTTCTGTTATTCATAACAAGTTTTCATCTGTTTGTCTCAGCTCCTTCAAATACCATTACCTTTGTTTTCATTCATTAAAATTTCCATACCTCATTACTTGCACAGCAGATGCTACATACAGTGGTTGAACAAAAATATGGAAATACTGTGAGAACACAATTACAGATGCTAGCCAAGCGGCGCTGTTGTATTTGCCCACTAACGGCACCTGTGCTATGTCCTCATTAAGTTGCAAGAGCCAATCGTGGTCAAAAGAGGTGTGTGTAATTATGAGTGAATGATGTCAGAAATAAGTGAATTCGAATGTGCACAAATTGTTGGTTCTCGGGTGGTGGGTGCTTCTTTAGCCAAGGTAGCGGAACGGTTTAGTGCTCCAAGGGGCATCATACCGAAGAGTTGTGTCTCACACAAGGAAAGTGAAACAACGTATCCGCTACGTCACAACGCGGAAGGAAGGAGATTTGAGTGATCGTGACAGACTGCCATTGAAGAGGACTGTAACGAAATATAAGAAGCGGAGAGCCACAAAATGCACTGCAGAACTGTGTGTCGTACTCGTGAACCCTGCCTGCAACGAAACAACACTAGGGGAACTCCATATGTCGGGAAATACAGGGTCAACTGGAATTCCAAAACCTCACAGCGTTGAAACAAGTGTCATTTTCAGAGAAAATGGTGCCGAATCCCCAAACGTGGACTATGGAGCAGTTGAAGAAAGTCATTTGATCGGATCAGTCTTGTTGTAAATTCTTTATAACTCCTGGCCGAATGTATGTCTGGCGTAGGCCGTTTCAGTGCTACGACGCAGATTGTTTGCTGCTAAGAGTGAAATGTGGCCGGGTTCGCTGACGATTTGAGCAGACATATCGTGTAATCCATGGGCCCTATGGTTACTCTGCAGTAGCGCTGGGGATTATGTGAGCATTTTAGCCGATCGGTTCCATCCTATGGTGCAGTGTTTGTTCTCCATTCGCGACGCTGTGTTCCAAGACGACTGGGCCCATGTTCACAGCTTCCATGGCCTAGGTCTGCTCTTGTGAGCACGAGAATGAATTGTCGCACGTTCCTTGATCACCATAGTCACCAGATCTCAATATTATTGAACGTCTGTTGTCTACTTTGGAGAGAAAGGTGCGTGATAATTGCTACCTCCCTCATCCGTTCCGGGATTAGCCTCTATTTTATAGGAAGAATGGTTGTTTGAAAACCATACATTACTTGTACTTATCCATTCGAAGACGACTGGAAGCTGCGTCGAATACGGACGGTTTTCCTAAATCGTATAGGCACAAGTGTCCATATCCGGGGACGAGCAGGTGGTACCACCGGCCACCCCCTAGCTCTCAGGGAAAGGAAAAATTGTAGTGTAGTTAGCAGTTATTGTTTAAGAAACTGATTTACGAGTCGGTATTGAGCAGTTTTTTAACAGCTTCGGGACTGGAACGTTTTTTATGGATGTTTGCAAGTCGCCATTCGTCTTCCAAACTATTAAAATTACTTCATAACACTACGTCTAAGTCTCTCCCTACACAGCATAGTCTGGACACCCTTGTATAGGCATGGTAATGTGCTGCGTTTTTGGGATTTTCCACGTTGGTATCCAGTCCCTGTACGTATGGCACCTAGTAATTTCTTTTGAACTTGATGCATTGACTGATGTTTCCATAAACATTATAAAATTACAGACATCAACATTGCAAGACCGTGAGATTTCTTGCAGCCACAACTCGGCGAGAAGCGTACTATGTGCTTGGATAAACAAATGATAAATGTTTCAGCAAATGCGCAGAAGCCGGTCTCGGAGTACAACAAATCAGTCAGAGTAATGCTACCAACATATAATAAAAATTATACCAGGGGATTTCTCATTCAGATATCGAACTTCAGTATTGTTTGTGCGAAGGCAGGATTGTGCTTCGTGTAAACAGGAGAAATGACTAATCGGCACGTGTCAGAGTTCAACAGCGAAAGGATGGCGGCCTACTGAGGCTGCAGTTCGTCGTCCCACGATACTGCTGTCCCCAATTCTTGCGAATTGTGATCAGTAGGTTCAGGATGGTCAAACTCAACACCGTACAGGATCTCAGTTGCCCCACTCAACTAGCGCCGATCGAACGTGCAGGGTCGTACAGCCTCGTCACGTACGTGAGTCGGGATTTTTGCTGCGAAACAGTTATACACAAGGACTGTGAAATGAGCGTATGGCATTTTAACCTGCAGATGCGTTCTGGGGACTTTCGGCCACCCAGTGCAAGTATTTTTATTTGATGTAATTTCGGTGACTTACGCGTCGATGATAATGAAATTATGATGAGAAAAATGCAATACCCAATCCCCGAGCAGATAAAATCTCCAACTCCCGCCGGGAATCGAGCACGAAGACATTGAAATTATGTCTAAGGCGCTTTAGACTGCAGAGACCTCTGTTGGCGTTTTTTTTTTTTTTTTTTTTTTTTTTTGACGCTGCAGCGAAAAGGCGTGAGGTAACAGGGGTGCTCGCAACGAGAATAGAGGACACAAGCATGACACCACGTCATCTTATCACACGGATCCGGGTTCTGTGTACGCGATGGACGTGTTCCTACGTGGGGGCTCCGAAGAGAACTAAAGCTCCCAGGTCGCACGTGAAGTGATTACGATTGCTTCCAATCATTATCACCATCACCATCAAGGATTAGGCATTTGCCTGTTCCGAACTCACAAAAAAAATCATGCCCACCTTTCTCGGGATCTTCCAATGTCTCTTTTCCAACCGATTGCAGCTCAGTATCTTCTGCGAATTCTGTGATTAGGCATTCTCATGAGGTATTGTCTCCAATCTTCGCAATATGTTTGAATTTTTTTGATTCCTGTCGAAAACATTTTATTCTGTTCTAACAACTCCGTTTCTAAAAATGTCTCTTCTTGCGCAGCCAGCGGTTTTTCTTAGAAACCTCATTATAGCAATTTTATTTCATATATTTACTTTAATTTATTGTGTAATCTAGCTTTCTCTTCCGTATGCTCCCATATGTTTCGCCAAGCAGTTGATTGAAACAGCAAACATTGCGTTTTATGGTCAGTGGTCGATGAATGTGCTCTATCTTCGAGGTTTTCGTGTGAAGGAGATATCAGAACACAGCACAATGTCGTGACCTACCTCGATACAGAGGAATGTCGACTGATGCCCTGCCCAACTCTCTCTCAAGAGGTCGCAGCCATTCAAAAACCCAGTCAGAGCTTGCTAAGACACCGTCACACCAACAGAGGACAGGCATATTTTTCTAAGTCATCAGTGTTCTGACTAGTCTGAAACAGCCGGCCACGAGACGCCGTTCTGTGTCAACGGTTTCATCTCAGACCAGCAATACTAACCTACGACCTCAATTAATTGCTGGATGTATTCCAGTCTGTCTTCCATCACAGTTTCTACCCTCTACAGCTGCCTCTAGTACCATGGAAGTTATTCCCTGAAGTCGTAATATATGTCCTATCATCCTGTCTCTTCTTCTAGTTAATGTTTTCCATTTATTCCTTTCCTTGCAGATTCTACGGTGAACTTACTGATTTCTTACCTTACTAGTCCACCTAAGTTTCAACATGCTGCGATTCTCTTCTTTTCCATTTTTCATAGTCCATGTTTCACTACCACACAATGCTGTGCTCCAAACGTATATTCTCATAAATTTCTTCCTAAAATTAAGGCCTATGTTTGATACTAGTAGATTTCACTTGGCCAAGAATGCCTTTCTTGCAAGCGCTAGTCTGATTTCTATGTCCTCCTTGCTCCGTTCGTCGTGTACTTGTTTTCAGCCTAGCTAGCAGGGTACTTAAACTTCATCTGCTTTGTGATCGCCAATTCATGTTACGTTTCGGTTTTCACTTTTCTTCTACTTCTCATTAGTGTCGTGTTTATTCGATTCGTATTCTGTACTCATTAGGCTGTTCATTCCATTCGACTGAAACGAAACAATCTTTTATTTCCATCACAGCTTATTCGATGTACAGACTGAACAGTAGGCGCGGAAGATTACATCACTGTCTTACTTCCTTTCTAACCCGACCACATCGTTCTTGGTCTTCACTTTTATAGTGCCGTCTTGGTTCTTGTACGTATTTTCTATTACCAGTCTTTTTCTATAGCTCACACCTATTTTGCTAAGAATATTAAACATCTTGCACCATTTTACATTGTCTAAATCTTTTTACAGGTCGACAAACCCTGTGAAAGTGTCTTGACTTTTCTTGAGTTTTACTTCCATTACCAACCTCTATGTCAAAAATGCCCCTTTGGTGCCTTTACCGTTCCTAAAGCTGACCTGATCGGCCTCTTATACGTCCTCAGTTTTATTGTCCATTATGCTTCTCTCTTCTTTTATGATTCATGAAATCGAGCATAGAGTTGAAGCAGCGTGGAAATTCGTAGCCTTATGTCATCCAAACTCAGTCCGACTCTATGCCTTACCAGGCTAGAACCATTGAAGCTAGCGGTGAAGGAAATTCCTCTTACTAAAATTCACACCATTTGTCTTCGCATATCACCTTCAAATTTAACAATTTTTCTTCCTACCAGATCATATATGCACTATAAATAAAACTTCGGTATTAGCTTTACTTCCGTTGTTAGTTTTTTAATGGTGGACAGTGTAATTCTACCAGCTTCACTAGTGCCACACAACTTTTCTTTCATAAGAGTATGGCAGATAATTATCCGTATTTATTGTCAACACTTTGTCCTTTCTGTTAATATTTTCTCTTCATTTAAAAAAAATGTTTGACACTGCATTTAACTACGAAGTAATTTCTTGTGATAAAATTATTTACCAAGTGCTGAATCGACCCTTCTGCAGAAGAATCAACACTTGGTGCTAATGTCCTCACACGATGCTTCACAAGTGAGATAAACCGTTGTTTAACTAATGTAGTGAAACACTGAGGTGAGTAATGCACGGAAATAACTCCATCGTAAACCGTATTAAGCGAAATGAATATTGTACAGAGACCCAGTTACGTTTTAAATGAATTAACGAATTCTAGTTTGCACTCTCTATTAAGTTAAGTTTCACGTGCGACTTGTTTATACAGACGAGAAAATTGACAAGTACGCACATTAGATGAGGCTAGTTAATTTTTAATATTCTACTGCTGCAGTTTCGGGAAAAATACCCTGTTTGAAATTCTTGTAAATTCTCTTGATAACCTACATTATCTAACGACTTTTTGTTCTCGTATTATGGAAATAGAAATGAGCGTTTGGCGTCATTGGCCGGGAGGCCCCTTACGGGGCAGGTCCGGCCGCCTTGGTGCAGGTCTTATTACATTGGACGCCACATTGGGCAACCTGAGCACCGGAGGCGGATGAAATGATGATGAAGGCAATACAATACCCAGTCCCTAAGCGCAGAAAATTCCCGACCCAGCCGGGAATCGAACCCGGGCCCGTAGGACGGCAATCTGTCACGCTGATCACTCAGCTATCGGGGGGACTTCTAGTATTACGATCAGTTGTGTCGTAACAAGGTAATACCACGATCGTAAACGAACAAAAGCTATCTATCAATCAGTGTGTTCAGTATCTCTTGCTACCAGCTCTGCCTAAAACTTCCATTAATATGTAGCAAATATAATTTTGACGCGATCGCAGTTCTCTTACGATTTTCAGATGAAGACGAGACATTCCTTCAACTTACCTAATTGAACCTCCTGTAGTTAGCTTACTTAAATTTCTCCCAGAGGTAATAAAAATCGCTGCCGATTTTTAAGTGGATCATTATCAACCAAGGGAGAAAGAAAAGAATGGAGAACGTAATACACATAGCAACGAGCTACTGTAAAGTCTTCTGGAAGATTTAAACTCTGAATGAAGGATTTGTGACATTAAGGTCTGAACTTACGTCTAGTGCCACGCGCGGACCCTATACTATATACACAGTGAAATGGAACTGCACTCACAAATTTTAGAGGTTGTTCAGGGACCACTTCTGCATGTTTTGTTAAAAGGGAACAGCGGATAATTGCAGAGTAATAATGTAATTGAAATTTATTCGCTTTTTCTCAGAAATGAGCTTTGTTTCTGTGAAAATACCTTCAAAGGTGAAGAAGCCTGCAATATGTAAAGTCCAAAAACGTACAAAACAAAACACAGACTAACGCTACAATCCTCAGAGGCCAAAATACTGCGAAATGGTTCCCGTCGGTGCGGGAACCGCTTACATATTGTCGTTGTCTTGCCCTTGAGCTGAACTGAGTAAAATCATACCACCATTATTTTATACTACCTTAGCGGCGGCTGTTTCACTCGAGTAGACTATGGTATGTAAAGAGTTTTTCTATTTTTTTGAATTCTTGAAATAATATTTTTATGTTGTTCACAAAGTGTAGAACCATATAAATTTTCGACGCTAATTAAACCCATAGAGGCGTGGTCTTTTCCGAATATAGTTCCAACCAAAATGCGATTCTGGTTGTTTGAGTCATAGGTTTTCGTTTCTCATGCCTTTTGCATTCTTGCGGTGCTAGTTTCATACAAACCTCTGCGCCCTAACACATATTTCTTTTTACTTAAGCTAGATAAGAAATGTTAGTTTTAATAGAGTTCACATAAAATTTTTTTTAATGTTAAGAAACGTTTCCTTAAAAAATTTCGTATCTTATTTGACCACACAGAAACGCCAATTTTTTTTTATTTCTAACAGATATACCACAAAAATATTTCATCTTTGAAAACGCTTTATAATGAAATAATTTCATAATTATTTTCATTCCCTGTGTCATTCTCTAAGAGGATTCAATTTCCAAATATACTGAAAAATGTGTTTCTTTATCTCTAACCGAGAAGTCAAGATGTAGCTTTAAAACCGCTTTAATAGTTATTTAGTAATGATTTATTTACAAAAAACTTTCGCACAATATTTTACCTTCCCCCCACTTCCCACCCCATGCTCCCTAGTAATTGAATTTCCACACGTAATTTTTTTATCTCCAACTCAGAAACAAAAATCTAATTTCAGTAATTCTAGTTGCAAAATTATCTTAATAGCGACATATTTTCCAAAAGCCTTTCATCCCCTATTTCAAACACTTTGGAGCGGAATCTCGAACAGCCTCCTTCTTAATCGATGTCTACAGTATAAGATAAACACCATCTGCGAATTTAAAGCTTCTACCCGTAGTGGTTTTGGCTGGGCAATTATGAATCAGTGAGTTAGTCTGTCAGTCGCGATGTTGCCTTATATACAGAGTGGTCCATTGATAGTGACCGGGCCAAATATCTCACGAAATAAGCGTCAAACGAAAAAACTACAAAGAACAAAACTGGTCTAGCTGGAAGGGGGAAACCAGATGGCTCTACGGTTGACCCGCTAGATAGTGCTGCCATAGGTCAAACTGATATCAACTGCGTTTTTGTAAATAGGAGCTCACATTTTTATTACATATTCGTGTAGTACGTAAAGAAGTATGAATGTTTTAGTTGGGCCACTTTTTTCGCTTTGTGAAAGATGGCGCTATAATAGACACAAACATATGGCTCACAATTTTAGACGGACAGTTGGTAACATGTATTTTTTTTCAAATTAAAATACAGAACGTAGGTACGTTTGAACATTTTATTTCGGTTGTTCCAATGTGATACATGTACCTTTGTGAACTTATCATTTCTGAGAACGCATGTTATTACAGCGTGATTACCTGTACATACCACATTAATACAATAAATGCTCAAAATGATGTCCGTCAACCTCAATGCATTTGGTAATACATGTAACGACATTCCTCTCAACAGCGAGTAGTTCGCCTTCCGTAATGTTCGCATATGCAATGACAATGCGCTGACTTATGTTGTCAGGCGTTGTCGGTGGATCACGATGGAAAATATCCTTCAACTTTCCTCACAGAAAGAAATCCGTGGACGTCAGATCCGGTGAACGTGCGTGCCATGGTATGTATGGTGCTTCGACGACCAATCCACCTGTCATGAATATGATATTCAATAACGCTTCAACCCGCACGAGAGCTATGTGAAGGAAATCCACCATTTTGGAAGTACATCGCCATTCTGTCATGCAGTGAAACATCTTGTAGTAACATCTGTAGAACGTTACGTAGTAAATCAGCATACATTGCACCATTTAGATTTCCATCGATAAAATGGAGGCAATTATCCTTCCACCCTTAATGCCGCACCATACATTAACCCGCCAAGGTCGCTGATATTCCACTTGTCGCAGCCATCGTGAATTTTCCGTTGCCCAATAGTGCATATCATGCCGGTTTACGTGACCGCTGTTGGTGAATTACGCTTCGTCGCTAAATAGAATGCGTGCAAAAAATCTGTCATCGCCCCATAATTTATCTTGTGCACAGTGACAGAACTGTACTGTTACGTTCAAAGTCGTCGCCATGCAATTCCTGGCGCATAGATATATGGTACAGGTGCAATCGATGTTGATGTAGCATTCTCAACACCGACGTTTTTGCGATTCCCGATTCTCGCGCAATTTGTCTGCTACTGATGTGCGGGTTAGCCGCGACAGCAGATAAAACACCTACTTGGGCACCATCATTTGTTGCAGGTCGTAGTTGACGTTTCACTTCCTGTTTCCTTAAATAACGTAACTATCCGGCGAACGGTCCGGACAATTGGATGATGTCGTCCAGGATACCGAGCAGGATACGTAGCACACGCCCGTTGGGCATTTTGATCAATATCCATACATCAACACGATATACACCTTTTCCGCAATTGGGAAACGGTCCATTTTAACACGGTTACTGTATCACGAAGCAAATACCGTCTGCACTGGCGGAATGTTACGTGATACCAAGTACTTATACGTTTGTGACTATTACAGCGCCATCTATGACAAAGCGTAAAAAGTGGATCAACTAAAACATTCATGTTTCTTTAGGTACTACACGAATACGTAATAAAAATGGGGGTTCATATTTAGAAACACGCAGCTGATAGCCATTTGACCTATGGCAGCGCCTTCTAGCGGGCCAACCATAGCGCCATCCGGTTTCCCCCTTCAAGCTAGACAAGTTTCGTTCATTGTAGTTTTTTCGTTTGATGCCCATTTCGTGAGATATTTGGCCCGGCCACTGTCAATGGACCACCCTGTATAGATAGGCTTGGTGTAACACACAAATGGTTAAGACTTGAAGTTTACCACTACAGTACAGGCATCCTGCTTAATGTTTACATTGCATCATAGGTTCCAGGGCCACTGTTATCTCTGTGAAAGATTTACAATTTTTCATGAGTTTTTTCCCAGCTTAAGCCAGGACTGGTTTCATTTGGCATGCCACGGTAGCTTTCGCGTGTCAGGCTTTTCATCACATAATGGACTCACACCTACCGTGCTTGGTTATGTCTCGTAAACGATAGCATATTTATCCTACGCCGTTCTTAATGCGAGCTTTGCTGTCGTGGCCGTCCAGTCTCGTTGTTTCTTCTTAATTTTTCTATGTGTTGTATTTTACTGGACTTTCCCTATAGTGCCTACTTACGTTTCTGAGGATTTAATCACACCGTGCCACATTAGATTGTTGAGCGCTGTTCCTGCGAGGATAGTCAAAAATTGTCTGCAGAATACGTATAATTCTTTACCATAGCTCAAAATTTACGGTGACGTCAGTTTTCAACTAGTCATCCATATGAGAAAAAGTACCACCAGAGCTGTATCTTGAGAATGTCTTTATCGTCTCACATGACTAGTTTCAGCGGCGCATTACCGCCATCCTCAGGCCCCACCGCAGCCAAACGAGTATTAGATTTCCTTGACGCATTTATTCTGGAGCCCTTGTTACTAGTACACGTGGGGTAGCTTTTCTCAGAGTCTCTACTCGACACCGTGTTGTCTCCAACAGATGTGGTGGTACTTTTTCTCATATATGTCATCAACTGAAGTCCCTCGTCCATGCAGTAGGATGGAGAGCCATAAATAGTTATCCATCTCTTAAGGACATTTGGCCTACCGTGTAGCATCATGCCATGGCCTCTCAGATCTTCTTCAGGTGGACCAAGTTTAAGGAAACCCGACGGGACGAGATGAGGACTTATACGCAGATTGCTCCAATAACTTCAATTATGTCTTCTGGAAAGTTGGAATAGTGGGGCCGGCGATATGTGGACACGCGATGGCATGCAAGAACAGAATGACGTTTGACAATGGATTCGGTGTTGGTTTCAAATAGCAGCCTTAGTTGATTGCAAAACGTGTCTTTGAATAGATGACTGTTAACTTTTCACGCCTATTCCAAAGAATGTTCAGAGATGGCCCCTGTGCGTCCCGAAAAAACCGTGAGTATCACTTTTCCTGAAGAGAACTGACACTTGAATTTCTTTTTGAATTAGATTCGAGTTGTTTACATTCCATGCTGTCCACTTCGAAGTAATGAACTCATGTTTCAGCTTCAGTGATGCCTCCTTTGAAAAACATTTCGCCTTCGTTAGCATGACAGTTCACGAGCTGCTGGCACATTCTCACATGATTGTATTGGAGCTTTTCATTGAACTGTTGTTGGAGCCATCATCCTAAGACTTTTCGGAAGCTGAAGTCTTCCATTTGTTATATCATATACAGAATCACGACCAATATGAATTATTTTGTCATTTCATCAACGTTCACTCATCGCTTATTTGGATTGAAGTCACGGACTTGTTTAACGTTGGCAGCAGAGGTGCGAGTAGACGTGATTGGGTGTGCCAGATTTTTCCTCGTCCTTCCCGCTTGTCCAGGGGATTCTGAGTTGTTCAGTCTAATGGTAAATACTCCATCGTTCTAAAACACTGTCTCCACACTGTGCCGTAAGCCTTCTGTGGAACTCAGAACCCGGTCCACCTTCAGACAACAAAAAACTCTTTTCTTCACTAATGCAAACATAGAGTGGAGCAGCCGTCTTAACAAGAGCGAAAAGCAAACCACTGTTACAAGGTAGAAACGTGTCTCACGTGAACAAAACGGTACCATCTGGCGACTGGCGAACGTACGAAGCAATACTGTCAACCCAAAGAAGATCAGAATGGAAATACACTCCTGGAAATTGAAATAAGAACACCGTGAATTCATTGTTTCAGGAAGGGGAAACTTTATTGACACATTCCTGGGGTCAGATACATCACATGATCACACTGACAGAACCACAGGCACATAGACACAGGCAACAGAGCATGCACAATGTCGGCACTAGTACAGTGTATATCCACCTTTCGCAGCAATGCAGGCTGCTATTCTCCCATGGAGACGATCGTAGAGATGCTGGATGTAGTCCTGTGGAACGGCTTGCCATGCCATTTCCACCTGGTGCCTCAGTTGGACCAGCGTTCGTGCTGGACGTGCAGACCGCGTGAGACGACGCTTCATCCAGTCCCAAACATGCTCAATGGGGGGACAGATCGGGAGATCTTGCTGGCCAGGATAGTTGACTTACACCTTCTAGAGCACGTTGGGTGGCACGGGATACATGCGGACGTGCATTGTCCTGTTGGAACAGCAAGTTCCCTTGCCGGTCTAGGAATGGTAGAACGATGGGTTCGATGACGGTTTGGATGTACCGTGCACTATTCAGTGTCCCCTCGACGATCACCAGTGGTGTACGGCCAGTGTAGGAGATCGCTCCCCACACCATGATGCCGGGTGTTGGCCCTGTGTGCCTCGGTCGTATGCAGTCCTGATTGTGGCGCTCACCTGCACGGCCCAAACACGCATACGACCATCATTGGCACCAAGGCAGAAGCGACTGTCATCGCTGAAGACGACACGTCTCCATTTGTCCCACCATTCACGCCTGTCGCGACACCACTGGAGGCGGGCTGCACGATGTTGGGGCGTGAGCGGAAGACGGCCTAACGGTGTGCGGGACCGTTGCCCAGCTTCATGGAGACGGTTGCGAATGGTCCTCGCCGATACCCCAGGAGCAACAGTGTCCCTAATTTGCTGGGAAGTGGCGGTGCGGTCCCCTACGGCACTGCGTAGGATCCTACGGTCTTGGCGTGCATCCGTGCGTCGCTGCGGTCCGGTCCCAGGTCGACGGGTACGTGCACCTTCCGCCGACCACTGGCGACAACATCGATGTACTGTGGAGACCTCACGTCCCACGTGTTGAGCAATTCGGCGGTACGTCCACCCGGCCTCCCGCATGCCCACTATACGCCCTCGCTCAAAGTCCGTCAACTGCACATATGGTTCACGTCCACGCTGTCGCGGCATGCTACCAGTGTTAAAGACTGCGATGGAGCTCCGTGTGCCACGGCAAACTGGCAGACACTGACGGCGGCGGTGCACAAATGCTGCGCAGCTAGCGCCATTCGACGGCCAACACCGCGGTTCCTGGTGTGTCCGCTATGCCGTGCGTGTGATCATTGCTTGTACAGCCCTCTCGCAGTGTCCGGAGCAAGTATGGTGGGTCTGACACACCGGTGTCAATGTGTTCTTTTTTCCATTTCCAGGAGTGTATATATACCTATCGATTTATCATCCTGCTTCAAAAAATACTTTCTCTTTATTTTTCTGAAGTCTTGCTTCAAAACCGCCCCTTTGAATCGTGTTAACATAAATGGCGTGTTATCTATCGACGCAAATGCGATTGCCGAGCACTTTACTGAGCACTATGCTCGCCCTTCTGCGTCGGAGAATTACCCATCAGCCTTTCCCAATCTCAAGCGGCGGATGGAAGGGAAAATCCTCTTATTCGCTACACGCCACAGTGAACCCTATAATGCACCATTTTCATAGTGGTAGCTCCTCAGTGCCTTTGCACACTGCCCCGACACAGCTCCCGGGCCAGATCGGATGCTCTGTCGGATGATTAATCATCTCTCGTCTGACTATAAGTGACATGTCCTCGTGATCTTTAACCTTATCTGCTGCGATGGTGTCTTTTCATCGCACTTGCGAGAGAGCACCACCATACTAATGCTCAAACCCGGCAAAGACCGCTTGTTGTGGATAGCTATCGGCCCATCAACCTCACCAACGTTCTTTGTTAGCTGATGGAACGTAATGGTCGGTTGGGTTGTGTCCTGGAGTCACGTGGCTTACTGGCTCCGTGCCAGGGCGGTTACCGCCTAGGTCGCTCTATCACTGATAATCTTGTGTCCCTCGAGTCTGCCATCCGAACAGCCCTTTTCAGACACTACCACCCTATTGCCGTCTTTTTTGTTTAATGGAAAGCGTATGACACCCACCATCTGTTGACATCCTTGCCAAATTATGCAAAAGTGGTGTCTCGGAGGCCCGCTCCCGATTTTTTTCCAGAATTTCCTGTCGCTTCGTACTTTCCGCGCCCAAGTTGGTGCCTCCCATAGTTCCCCCCATAACCAGGAAAATGGGGTCCCGCAGCACTCTGTGTCGAGTGTATCTCTTTTTCTAGTGGCCATTAACGCTGTAGGACTTCCGTCTCACCCTCTCTGTATACAGACGACTTTTGCATTTCGTACTGCTCCACCAGTACTGGTGCTGCTGAGCGGCGGCCACAGGGAATCCACAAGACACAGTCATGGGCTCTAGCCCATGGTTTCCAGTTTTCGACTGAAAAGTCATGTCGGCGTCGTACCGTTCATCCGAAACCAGAACCTTACCACACTGACGATACCATCACTGTAGTGGAGACATATCGATTTTTAGGACTTGTTTCCGACGCCCGATTGACGTGGCTTCCTCACCTTCGTCAGCTTAAGCAGAAGTGCTGGCAGCACCTCAATGCCCTCCGCTGCCTGAGCAACGCCAACTGGAGTGCAGATCGCTCTACGCTGCTGCAGCTCTACAGAGCCCTTGTTCAATCTCGCCTTGACTATGGGAGTCGGGTTTATGGTTCGGCCGCGCCCTCAGCGTTGCGTTTACTCTACCCAGTGTGCACCACTGTGGAGTTCGACTAGCGATGGGAGCTTTTAGGACAGTGACCAGCGTCCTGGCGGAGGCTGGAGTCCCTCCATTGCTGGTCAGGCGTGCGCAACTGCTCGCCAGTTATGTTAAAAACATTCGTAGTTCTCCTGCGCATACGAAATACTGTCTTTTTTTTCCATCCACGGCGGTTCATCTCCCGCAACGCCGGCCAGGTCAGGGCTTACAATTAGAGTTAGCGTCCGATTCCTTCTATCTGGAGTCCTTGCCATTACCTGCTATACTTGAGGTCCATTCACATACACCTCCATGGTGTACACCTAGGTCGCGGCTTCGCCTGGACCTTTCACTTGGCCCAGAGGACTCAGTTAACACTGCTGCTCTCCGCTGTCACTTCCTCTAGATTCTTGACATGTACCGAGGCCATGCAGTGGTTTACACCGACGGCTCGATGGCTGATGGCCACGTCGGCTTCGCGTATGTCCATGGAGGACATATTGAACAGCATTCACTGCCCGATGGCTGCAGTGTTTTCACTGCAGAGCTGGTGGCTATATCTCGTGCTCTTGAGCACATCCGTTCATGCCTTGGGGAGTCGTTTCTTCTATGTACTGACTCCTTGAGTAGCCTACAAGGTATCGACCAGTGCTACCCTAGTCTTCCTTCGGTAGCGACCATCCGGGCGTTCAGTGGTGTTTGTGTGGACCCCAGGACACGTCGGAATCCAAAGCAACGAACTTTCTGACAGGCTGGCTAGACACGCTACACGGAAACAGCTTATGGAGATCGGCAGTTCAATAACTGACCTGCGTTCATTTTTTCGACTTTGGGAGACGGAATGGCATAGTCTAAGTGCGCACGATAAACAGCGTGACATTAAAGAGACTAAGAATGTGTGGCAGTTCTTCATGCAAACCTCTCGCAGGGACTCTGTGGTTCTCTGCCGGCTCCGTATTGGCCACGCTTGGGCGACCCACAGCCACCTCCTGCGCCGTGAAGACCCGCCTCAGTGTCGGTGCGGCTACCGGTTGACAGTGGCCCACATTCTGGTGCACTGCACCACTTTGACTGCCCTGCGACGAAATCTTCGGTCACCGGACTCGTTTCCGCTAATTTTATCTGACAACGTCTTGTCGGGTGGTTTAGTTTTATGTTTTATTCGTGAGGGTCTGTTTTATCATTTGATCAAAGTTTTAGCGCTTGTCCTTCGTCTCTCTGTGTCCTCCACCCCAGTGCTTTCATGGTGGCTGTTCTAATGTGTTGCAGAGTGGTTGTCTTCTACTTTTTATTCTCATGGTCAGCCAGCCATAGTTATCTGTTTTGTCCTTTTGATCTCTTCTACCTGTTCCTTCTGTTTCTGTGGTTTTATTCTCCCATTTGTCCATTTAAGTGTTTGTTGCCCTTCCGTCGTTCTTGTGGTTTTTCCTTTCTCTCTGTTTTGTGTTGTCAGTCTTGTTTGTTTTATTCCCACCCTTGTGGCATTGTTTTATTTGGAACAAGGGACCGATGACCTAGCAGTTTGGTCCCCCCCCCCTCCCCTCTTCTAAACCAAACAACCAACAAACATAGTCTTGGGTTAGCGCCTTTGATTACTACGCGAAGGCATTGTGGGGCATGGGATCTACCATAGCTAAAACTTAAATACTGAGCAAATATCAGCGATGGAAGTCAAAGACTTCCGGTAAAATAAGTGATACCCATACACGGCTTGTCAAAGAGGAGAGAGGACTACACACATGTTCGGGACACTGTCTTGCCCTTGGGGTGTGAAGCTGTCCATAAATAGCTGTAGAATCAGCAATTGTGAGTGGCATGACCTTTGTACTTAGTATACCATCTGGTGAAAAGTATCGGACCTGCCAGTGTAAATGTAGGAGTGGAGTATTGTGTTGTCAGCGGACAGGTAGTAACAGTGGAATGAGTTGGTCAGGAGGACTGAGTTACCTCGAATGTAGATTAGTCATTCGATGTCACCTGAGTCATTTATTCACAGGGGATTTTCACGCTCCTTAAGTTCCCCAAGTGGACTTTTGGAGATAAGATTGTGACGTGGAAGCGGAGACAAACACCACGAAGCCCAAGGACCATTGAACATTGCAGAGGCTGGTTGTGAAAAATCACATCAAGTCAGAGGAAGGAAACAATCGTAAGTTCCACACTGCTAGAGTGTATGATTGCAAACAAGTGATTTGGAGTGATGAATAAGGTTATACACTATGGCAATCCGACAGAAGGGTTTGGGTTTGGTGCATACCGGGAGATCGATGCCTTCCATCATTTCTAGTGCCAACTGTGAAGTACGTAGGAGGTGGTGGTACGGCATGGAGGTGCTGTTAGTGGGTCGAATGTGGAAGAAAAGAGTAAATGTGGAAGACTGTGAAAACATACTACAGCACTGTGTACTGCGCACAGTGGAGGAGCAGACTGGAGAGGATGACGTTATTAGCATGACAATACATCCTATCATAAAGCAGCATCAGTGAGACATTGGTTTGTGGTGGACTATACTATTGGTGAAATGGACTGGCCTGCTGCGACACCCTACCGGAACCTAATGGAACACTTGGTATGAGCTGCAAGGTCGACTCCAGTGTCCAACAACACTGTCCACCCTCGTTTCAGCTCCTGGGAAAAATGGGCCGTCATTCCTCCACAGACATGCAGTCATCTCATTGAAAGTGCCCTAGAAGAGCTCAAGCTGGCATAAACGCTAAGTGTGTACGTACCCTTATCAACGTTTGTCCTGTCCTAACACAGCATGCAGAGAAGACATGGCGCTTAAAGTCAGTCTGTAATTTCCTAGCGGTGAGGAGCAAACGCGGAGAGAAGCTCCCAGTGAAGGCAGATTGATGACTTGGGTCAGCGCCAAACACTGACACAGTGCACGTATGAGAGGCGCGGATTCTGGGGCTGGACAGAATGTTTGCAGCTCGAGACTCACGGAATTCTGGGGTCATTTATTAGCGATAAGTGTAAGTACTACACTGAAGGATAGTTCTAAACATTAGAAAAAGCAAATGAGGCAACTGGTTGCACAACAGATGTCAGTGATTGAATCCACGAGATTGAACGCTAACAATAATAGTGAACACTAGCAGCATGTGAAGTACAAACTTGAGAGCAGCACTCCAAGTCAGAAAAACAAACATATAGAAGCTTACCGAGGCTGGTCATGAGAGATACGGAGTCGCCGCCCCAACCATCTGACTGAGAATTCCCTCTGAATACAACAACACAGATTTTTTAAGAATCTGCCGGGCTCATTTTTCTCCCTTCCTGTAGTCGACCCACCAATCCACTGGCAATTATGAAGCTTCGGCCAGTCTGCCGAGTCGCCGTGCACCTCCAGGGCGCTTCGGACCAACCACATTTAGACTCCCCCCTTCTCCCGCTCGGTAGGAAGGGATGCGTCAAGACTTTACATTAATAAGCTCCAAGTTTGGTACTGACAGCGTCCAGATGAAGTCTAAACGTCGCTGGAACTCCTATCATGGAAAGCAACACTTTGTTCTGTCGGAGGTACTTTAGTGAATAGGAGCTGCTGTAGAAGCACTCTAATCTACGTAAACCCACTGACGTTTCAGTTCTCAGGAGTACGTATCAAGCTTGCTGCATCTACTAAGACGTGCCTTTTCGTGGCCATCTTCTACTGTGGCGCCTTACAACAGTGTCTAGGCGGTGTGTGGAGTTAGCAGTCAGTTCTCTGAAGTGAACCTACTCCTATGGGACAGTTGCCCAGAGCGTCTGCAGTATGCTGGGCTCTAGTAATACTATTTAGCTCCGGTTTCCTAAACGCTTCCGCTTTTGCCTGCTCTTGCACTGTGTCTCTGACTTCCTATCTTGGAGTGCCCTTGATGGCTCCCAACAGCCTTAAGCGTAACAACGAACAAGCCATAAAGTCGTCAATATTCGGCACGTCAGCCAATAGTACACTTTGTATCACATATTGTATGTATCCACAGAACACGTGGCAGTGATTGAAAAAGTTTGATGATGATTTCTCCATTGACAAAGGTTTCGTAATTGGTTCCCCATTAGTTCCCTCATTAGGAACCATGACGACTAAGAGAGAGTGAATTAGCAAGCAACGAAAGGGCAATATTCGACTAGTCGGATCGTCGCATGCCGTATTTCTGAATGCGTTAGGTAAAGAAGCAAGTTGAAAAAGTAAAAGCAAAGGCATAATTAATATATTGTGAAGGGGTCAGCGAAATGCAGTGGAAAGTTCTCGTCAAGGTAATATACGGCATTGACATAAAATGTTGCAACGGGAGTAAGATTCGTCACGAATTGCAATATGAAGCAAAGAGTGACATCCTGTGAACAATGCAGTAACAGGATTATTCTCATCGAAATCGGCAGCACACCGAAGCCAATGGCAATAGTTCCGATAAACTCTATGTGATCAAAATTATCCGGACACCTGGCTGAAAATGACTTAGAAGTTAGTGGCACCCTCTGTCAGTAATGCTGGAATTCAATGCGGTGTTGGCCCACCCTTAGCTCTGATGACAGCTTCCGCTCTCGCAGGCATACTTTCAATCACGTGCTGGAAGGTTTCTTGGGGAATGGCTGTACTTAGGAGAGGTATCGAGGTCTGTCGGTGAGGCCTGGCACGAAATAGGCGTTCCAAAACATCCCAATGGTGTTCTAAAGGTTTCAGGTCAGGACTCCGTGCAGGCCACTCCGCTAGAGGGATATTATTGTCGTGCCACAGCCCGTGCATTGTGAACACGTGCTCTATCGAGTTGAAAGATGCAATCGACGTCCTCGAATTGTCCTTCAGCGGTGAGAAGCAAGAATGTGCTTGAAACATCAATGTAGGCTTGTGCTGTGATAGAGCCACGCAAAACCACAAAGGGTGTAAGTCTCTCCATGAAAATCACGACCACACCATAACACTACCGCCTCCGAATTTTATTGTTGGCACTGCACACTCTGCCAGATAACGCTCACCGGGCATTCGCCATACCCACACCCTGCCATCTGATCGCCACATTGTGTACCGTGATCCGTCACTCCACACAACGTTTTTCCACTGTTCAATCGTCCTATGTTTACGCTCGTTACACCAAGCAAGGCGTCGTTTGGCATTTACTGGCGTGATGTGTGACCTAAGAGCAGCCGCTCGATCACGAAATCCAAGTTTTCTAACCCCTCGCCTTATTGTCATGGTACTTGCAGTGGATCCTGATGCAGTTTGGAATTCCTGTGTGATGGTCTGGATAGATGTCTGCCTATTATACATTACGACACTATTCAAATGTCGGCGGTCGCTGTCAGTCAACAGACGAGGTCAGCCTGTACGCTTTTGTGCTGTACGTGTCCCTTCACGTTTCCACTTCACTATCACATCAGAAACAGTGGACCTAGGGATGTTTATGAGTGTGAAAATCTCGCGTACATATTGTGAAACAAGTGACACAGAATCACCTGACCAGGTTCGAAGTCCGTAAGTTCCCTGGAGCACCCCATTCTGCTCTCTCTTGATGTGTAATGACTACTGAGGTTGCTAATATAGAGTACCTCGCCGTGGGTGGCACCACAATGCACCTGATATGAAAAACGCATGTTTTTGGGGGAGTATGGATGCGTTTGATGACATAGCGTACATGCCAAAGCCACTAGCAGAAAATGAAAGGATAGAAAAGTGTTTGAGGATATTAAACGTGTAATTCAGTACGTAGGATTATTCATTTGTGTGATCCGTCGTTGCAACTACAAAAATGAATGATTTTTTTTCACCAGACGCGTTTCGCTTTATTGAGGTAAAGCATCATCAGTGGTCTGCAATTATTTAAGTTTTGACTTGCTTTTTAGATCGATATACACTTCGTTAAGAATAGGTTGATTTGTACTTACAGTGATTTTTCGGGTGATTACGCGATGTAAGTGGGAAATCAGTCGAAAATCACCGTAAGCAAAAATCAACCTACTCTTAACGAACTGTTTTTCTGTCTAAAAAGCAAATCAAAATGTAAATAACCTAATTACAGACCACTTGATGATGGTTTGAATGAATAAAGTGAAACGCGTCTGGTGAAAAAATCACATACTTTGTAGTTGCAATGACGGATTAAAAATACCCTCAATATGTAGAAGATGATAACAGTCATTGGAGGAGGAAAAGCAATAGTAGGGGAAGGAACAGATGAAAGAGCACGGGTGGATATAGACTAAGTAGTAATAAGGGAGTAGTGAGTGTACTTCAGATCTGCAGTAAAATTCACCTAATCCCAGCAGATACATAGTTTTAAAATCACAAGTTGAAATATTTATTTATGGAAAAGGCCTGGAGACATGACAAGATTACAGTCGGATCACATCAGGCTCAGAGAGAGAAACTGAAGTCAGTTATGTCACTGTAAGCCTACACGAAAGGAGATCAAAATTTGGTAATGATGAAGAGTAGACTGAATTTTACAAGAACTGTTTTCAAGAATCAATGTGGAAAGAGTTCAGAGGGATTAAAGATTGATGAGTTGCCTTTGAAGTTCACAATGGCAATAGATACTGTGACACGATTTTTGAATCAGGCAGTTCAGATGGAAGAGTGGACATCACTAAAAACAGCGTTCACGTAATTTGGGCCAGCAAATATAGGAAGAAGAAAGATAGCTGCGAAGAAACTCGGGTAAGATGAAGTAATACAGCATACAGATATTCAAAACAACCCTCAATTAAATTAAAACCGAAGGTGACCGCTCGCGATAAGCGGGAAATCCGGGTTCGAATCCCGGTCCGGCACAAATTTTCAATGTCATCATTCCATTCGACAGCTGATGTTAGTCATTATTCGCAGTTGCGAATTCATTTGATGAAAGACCTAAAGCATCATCGCTAAGAGCGCAAAAGAAGTTTCAGTGTCAAACGAAGAGGACAGAGAGCGTAAGTAAAAAGAGTACATGGAGAACTATACAAGGGGGAGTAAATGACTAATGACGCGTTAGAGGAAGAAATCGGAGTCGATATAGAGTCCAACAAAAGTTTGGTAGATTTGCTGTCAAATAAAGCGTAAGGAATAGATATAATTCCATCGGAATTTGTAAAATCATTGGCAGAACAATTAGAAGATGCAACTGGTCTACGAAAGAGACTGTCTATGCTACGCTTGTTCGTCCCCTTCGGGAGTACTGCTGCGAGACGTGGGATCCCCATCACATAAGACTGACAGAGGTCTTCGAAAAAGTCCAGAAAAGGGCAACTCTTTCTGTATTATCACGAAACAGGGTCCAGAGGAGTCACACATATGATACACGGGTTGGGGTGGCAATCATTAAATCAAAAGTATTTTTCGTTGCTGTAAATCTTTTAAAGAAATTTAAGTCACCAACACTTTCTTCCGAATACGAAAATATTTTATTGGTGCCCACCTACACAGGGAATGATCATTTTAATAAAATAAGAGAAATCATAACTCACATGAGGGTATTTGAGTGTTGGATTCTCCCGCGCACGGTTCGAGAGTGGAACGGTAGAGAAATAGCTTGAAGGTGATACGATGAAGCACTTGAAAGATAGATAATTGTGAAGTTCGGCGTAGTCAGGTATATTTAAATCAGGGAAGTGGCAACCATACGACTCTGAAAGTTGAGTCGTTGTCTCTGTGAGTTTGAAGAAAAAAACACCATTCCAGAAAAATAATATCTACACAATCAAAGATATAGCAAAGACAGATAAGTTAAAAAATAATCACGCTAATAAAAGTTTAACATTTGAAGCATTCAAGTTGCCGACAATATTTACTTACAGAAGAATGGAAAAGGACGATTCAATTTACAGTTCTCACAATGCACTACTTCACAGTGGAAGGTAGAAGAAAAGTCAAGACACTTTTACTGGATTTGCAGATACAGGAAAAACGGACAGTGAAAAGTGATTCATGATGTTCGAGATATTCAAACGTCTCAAGAAAATAGGTGCATGCTGTATGGATGGGTAATATTAAACACATACCAAAACCAACTTTCTGGTGAAGTGATAGAATAATGAACAAGAGTCTATAGGGAAGGGACGGGGGATCCAGTATTATAGTCAAAATTTAAAAGAGCTTTGAGGACTTATATTCAAACAGGGCTGAAGGGATAGATAACATTACCCAGATATTGCTAAAATCAGTGCTCGATGTGGGAACAAAACGACTATTCACAATACCAAAAATAGCAAGACCCAAAGAGTGCGAGAATTAACAGCTCAGATCCAAGTTGTTGACAAGAATAATATACAATGAAGAGCCAAAGAAACTGGTAAAGGTATGCGTATTCATATACAGAGAATTGTAACCAGGCAGAATACGGCGTTGCGGTCGGCACTGCCTATGTAAGACAACAATTGTCAGGCGCAGTTCTTAGATCGGTTACTGCTGCTACAACGGCAGGTAATCAAGATTTAGGTTAGTTTGAACGTGGTATTACAATCGTCGCGCGAGCGATGGAGCACAGCATCTCCGAGATAGCGATGAAGTGTTGATTTTCCCGTATGACCATTTCACGAGTGTACCGTGTATATCAGGAATCCGGTAAAACATCAAATCGCCGACGTCGCTGCGGCCGGAAAAAGATCCTGCAAGAACGGGACCAACGACGACTGAAGAGAATCGTTCAACGTAACAGAAGTGCAACGCTTCCTCAAATTGCTGCATATTTCTGTGCAAGGTCATCAAAAAGTGTCAGCATACGAACCATTCAACGAAACATCATCGATATGGGCTTTCGTAGCCGAAAGCCTACTGGCGTGTCCTTGATGACTGCACAACACAATGCTTAAGCCGCGCTTGGGCCCGTCAACACCGACATTGAGCTGTTGATGACTCGAAACATGTTGCCTGGTCGGACGAGTCTCGTTTCAAATTGTATCGAGCTGATAGACGTGTGCAGGTATGGGGACCTCATGAATACACGGACCCTGCATGTCAGCAGGGGACTGTTAAAACTGGTGGAGTTTCTGTAACGGTGTGGGGCGTATGTAGTAGGAGTGAAACGGAACCCCTGTTGCTTGAAGGTGCGACTTTCACAGGTGACACGTACGGAAGCGTCCTGTCTGATCACCTGCATCCATTCGTTTCCATTGTGCATTCCGACGTACTTGGACAATTACAGCAGTACAATGCGACAACCTAAACTTCTAGAATTGCTGCAGAGTGGCTCCAGGAACACTCTTCTGAGTTTAAACACTTCTGATGGCCACCAAACTCCCCAGATATGAACGTTACTGAGAATATCTGGAATTCCTTGTAACGTGCTGTTCAGAAGAGATCTCTACCCACTCGTACTCTTACAGATTTATGGACATCCCTGGTAGGATTCATGGTGTCAATTCCCTCCAGCACTACTTCAGACATTAGTCGGGTCCATGCCATGTCTTGTGTCCTGCTGCGCCGGGTAGCCGCCCTGTCTGGAGGGGGGGGGGGGGGGGCTTGCCGCGGTTCGCGCGGCATCCCGCCCCCCCCCCCACCCCCCCTCCCGGCTTTGGTTCGCGTCCTCCATCGGGCATGGATGTGTATGTTGTCCTTAGCGTAAGTTAGTTTAAGTTAGATTAAGTAGTCTGTAAGCCTAGGGACCAATGAGCTCAGTAGTCCTAAGGAACTTATCACAAACTTCCAAATTTTCCGCGCCACGTCGGGTTGCGGCACTTCTGCGTGCTCGCGTGGGTCCTACACGATATTAGGTAGGTGTACCAGTTTCTTTGGCTCTTCAGTGTATGAGAGAGTGGAGAAGAAACCAAGCGAAGTATTTGTTAGATGATGATTAGTTCGGCTTTAATACAAGCAAAGGCTTCAGAGAGGCATTTGTGATGTTACCATTGATGTCGTAAGCACGACACAAAAAATTAAGACAAGTTCATATGATATGTCGACCTAGAAAAAGTGTTCGACAATTCAAAATAACGCAAGAGTTTTGAAATTCTTTGAGGAGTACGCTATAGGGAATGACGGGTAGTAAATAATACGTACATGAACCAAGAGGGAACAATAAGAGCGGAAGAAAAAATTGTGTTCAATATACACATCGAAGAAGCTATGACGGAAATAAAACAAAGATTTTTATTGTTTTTTTTTTTTTGTCATCAATCTACTGACTGGTGTGATGCGGCCCGCCACGAATTCCTTTCCTGTGCTAACCTCTTCATCTCACACAGAGTAGCACTTGCAACCTACGTCCTCAATTATTTGCTTGACGTATTCCAATCTCTGTCTTCCTCTACAGTTTTTGCCCTCTACAGCTCCCTCTAGTACCATGGAAGTCATTCCCTCATGTCTTAGCAGATGTCCTATCATCCTGTCCCTTCTCCTTATCAGTGTTTTCCACATATTCCTTTCCTCTCCGATTCTGCGTAGAACCTCCTCGTTCCTTACCTTATCAGTCCACCAAATTTTCAACATTCGTCTATAGCACCACATCTCAAATGCTTCGATTCTCTTCTGTTCCGGTTTTCCCACAGTCCATGTTTCACTACCATACAATGCTGTACTCCAGACGTACATCCTCAGAAATTTCTTCCTCAAATTAAAGCCGGTATTTGATATTAGTAGACTTCTCTTGGCCAGAAATGCCTTTTTTGCCATAGCGAGTCTGCGTTTGATGTCCTCCTTGCTCCGTCCGTCATTGGTTATTTTACTGCCTAGGTAGCAGAATTCCTTAACTTCATTGACTTCGTGACCATCAATCCTGATGTTAAGTTTCTCGCTGTTCTCATTTCTACTACTTCTCATTACCTTCGTCTTCCTCAGATTTACTCTGAAACAATACTGTGTACTCATTAGACTGTTCATTCCGTTCAGCAGATCATTTAATTCTTCTTCACTTTCACTCAGAATAGCAATGTCATCAGCGAATCGTATTATTGATATCCTTCCACCTTGTATTTTAATTCCACTCCTGAACCTTTTTTTTTATTTCCATCATTGCTTCCTCGATGTACAGATTGAAGAGTAGGGGTGAAAGGCTACAGCCTTGTCTTACACCCTTCTTAATACGAGCACTTCGTTCTTGATCGTCCAGTCTTATTATTCCCTCTTGGTTGTTGTACATATTGTATATGACCCGTCTCTCCCTATAGCTTACCCCTACTTTTTTCAGAATCTCGAACAGCTTGCACCATTTTATATGGACGAACGCTTTTTCCAGGTCGACAAATCCTCTATGAAAGTGTCGTGATTTTTCTTTAGCCTTGCTTCCATTATAAGCCGTAACGTCAGAATTGCCTCTCTCGTCCCTTTACTTCTCCTAAAGCCAAACTGATCGTCACGTAGCGCATTCTCAATTTTCTTTTCCATTCTTCTGTATATTATTCTTGTAAGCAGCTTCGATCCATGAGCTGTTAAGCTGATTTTGCGATAATTCTCGCACTTGTCAGCTCTTGCCGTCTTCGGAATTGTGTGGATAATGCTTTTCCGAAAGTCAGATGGTATATCGCCAGACTCATATATTCTACACACCAACGTGAATAGTCGTTTTGTTGCCACTTCCCCCAATAACTTTAGAAATTCTGATGGAATGTTATCTATCCTTTCTGCCTTATTTTACCGTAAGTCCTCCAAAGCTCTTTTAAATTCCGATTCTAATACTGGATCCCCTATCTCTTCTAAATCGACTCCTGTTTCTTCTTCTATCGCATCAGGCTAATCTTCACCCTCATAGAGGCTTTCAATGTATTCTTTCCACCTATCTGCTCTCTCCTCTGCGTTTAACAGTGGAATTCCCATTACACTCTTAATGTTACCACCGTTGCTTTTAATGTCACCAAAGGTTGTTTTGACTTTCCTGTATGCTGAGTCTGTCCTTCCGACAATCATATCTTTTTCGATGTCTTCACATTTTTCCTGCAGCCATTTCGTCTTAGCTTCCCTGCACTTCCTATATATTTCATTCCGCAGCGACTTGTATTTCTGTATTCCTGATTTTCGCGGAACATGTTTGTACTTCCTCCTTTCATCAATCAACTGAAGTATTTCTTCTGTTACCCATGGTTTCTTCGCAGCTACCTTCTTTGTACCTATGTTTTCCTTCCCAACTTCTGTGATGGCCCTTTTTAGAGATGTCCATTCCTCTTCCACTGTACTGCCTACTGCGCTATTCCTTATAGCTGTATCTATAGCGTTAGAGAACTTGAGACGTATCTCGTCATTCCTTAGTTCTTCCGTATCCCACTTCTTTGCGTATTGATTCTTCCTGACTAATGTCTTGAACTTGAGCCTACTCTTCATCACTACTATATTGTGATCTGAGTCTATATCTGCTCCTGGGTATGCCTTACAATCCAGTATCTGATTTCGGAATCCCTGTCTGACCATGATGTAATCTAATTGAAATCATCCCGTATCTCCCGGCCTTTTCCAAGTATACCTCCTCCTCTTGTGATTCTTGAACAGGGTATTCGCTATTACTAGCTGAAACTTGTTACAGAACTCAATTAGTCTTTCTCCTCTTTCATTCCTTGTCCCAAGCCCCTATTCTCCTGTAACCTTTTCTTCTACTCCTTCTCCTACAACTGCATTCCAATCGCCCATGACTATTACATTTTCGTCCCCCTTTACCTACTGCATTACCCTTTCAATATCATCATACACTTTCTCTATCTGTTCATCTTCAGCTTGCGACGTCGGCATGTATACCTGAAATATCGTTGTCGGTGTTGGTCTCCTGTCGATTCTGATTAGAACAACCCAGTCACTGAACTGTTCACAGTAACACACCCTCTGCCCTACCTTCCTATTCATAACGAATCCTGCACCTGTTATACCATTTTCTGGTGCTGTTGATATTACCCGATACTCATCTGACCAGAAATCCTTGTCTTCCTTCCACTTCACTTCACTGACTATATCTATATCTAGATTGAGCCTTCGCATTTCCCTTTTCAGATTTTCTAGTTTCCCTACCACGTTCAAGCTTCTGACATTCCACGCCCCGACTCGTAGAACGTTATCCTTTCGTAGATTATTCATCCTTCTCATGGTAACCTCCCCCTTGGCAGTCCCCTCCCGGAGATCCGAACGGGGGACTATTCCGGAATCTTTTGCCAATGGAGAGATCATCATGACACTTCTTCAATTACAGGCCACATGTCCTGTGGATACACGTTACGTGTCTTTAATGCAGTGGTTTCCATTGCCTTCTGCATTCTCATGTCGTTGATCATTGCTGATACTTCCGCATTTAGGGGCAATTTCCCACCCCTAGGACAAGAGAGTGCCTTGAACCTCTATCCGCTCCTCCGCCCTCTTTGACAAGGCCGTTGGCAGAATGAGGCTGACTTCTTATGCCGGAAGTCTAGTGAGGGAATAAAATTCGGTGTGGAAGGATATCAATGATAAGATTTTCTGAAGACACCTGTTAAGATATCGGGAAGTAACTTCCTTGGTTGTAGAGGGAGGTATAGAAGGTAACCTTAAGGCAAGACACAGATTGGAATACATGCACCAAATAATTGAAGACATAGGTTGCAAGTGCTGCTCTGAGATGAGAAGGTTGGCACAGGAGAAGAATTCATGGCATGTTGCGTCAAACCAGTCCGAAGAATTCTGAAAATAAAAATGGAACGAAGAGAAAAAATAAGAATGGAAGAGCATAGACGAAGTGCTCAGTTTTCTAAGTGTATGACCAGGATATAGCCCATGTCCCTTACTTTTCATTCTACACATCGAAGAGACGATGAAGAATGTAAAAGGAAGGTTCAAAACTGGGATTAAAATTCAGGGTAATAGGATATCAATGACTGCATTTGCTGAAGACGTTTATTTTCTGAAGGTTAATATGCTGTGTGTATTTAGAAGAAGGCTCTCTATTAGGCAAGCTGCATACAGCCCGTCTTTTACCTGGTCGCAAAGAGGTTTTCTGAAGAACATGGCTGACGCCATTGCGATACGGCTCTTGGACATCTACTGAAACTGCCAATAGCTGCAGTATGAACTCTCTGCTGTTTAGTTTTCCATTATCAATCTATCTACATATACGAGGGTAATCCCAAAAGTAAGGTCTCCTATTTCTTTAGAAGTACAGAACTCTGTTTGTGTGGCAGTTGGTCACACTGTTATGGAGAGTGCTTCACGCGCTGTGTCTAAACATGGGCACGCTGCGCTTAGGCACTCAGTCTTGGCTTGGCAGCCGTTGAGATTAAAACTCCCGTTGGATGTTACCGCCAAGTGCGGGTTGCGCGCAGTTATTCACTTTTTGATCGCAAAGGGCACTGTCGCCGATTGAAATCCATCGCCAATTGACGGAAGTGTATGGTGAGTCGTGCATGGATGTTAAAAATGTTCATAAGTGGTGTAGAGAGTTTGCAGCTGGTCGGACCGAAATTCACGACGAACAAAGGAGCGGGAGACCGTGACTTTCTGAGGAGACAGTGTTGAAGGTTGAGCAAAGCATGCGTGAAGATCGGCGGATCACCCTGGATGATCTCTGCTCGTTGGTTCCTGAGGTTTCCCGGAGCACCTCTCACAGAATTTTAACACAAACATTGAACTACCGGAAGGTGTGCGCAACATGGGTGCCACGCATGCTGACTGAGGACCACATGCGGCAACGAGTTGATGCTTCCCGCGCATTTCTTCATCGCTTTGCAGCCGAACGGGACAACTTTATGGACTCCATTTTCACGGATGACGAAACCTGGGCATACCAATTTACACCTGAGAAAGAAGAGGTTCATAACTTTCTGAACAGCATGGCGGCGAGCTGGTATGACATGGGCATACAAAAACTACCACAGCGTCTACAAAAATGTATCGACAGAAATGATGATTACATCGAAAAATAGCTAAATGTCCAAGCTGTAAACTGATGTAAGCCATTGTAGAAATAAACAGGTCTATGTACTTATAAAAAGATAGGAGACCTTACTTTTGGGATTACCCTCGTAAATCCATCTGCCTATACCGAAGTGAAACGTCTACGCGTAAGAAACGAGCATGTAGTATCGCTAAGGAACTATTTGGCGTTGTACAAAGAGACGTTGTCCGACGATAAGTTAGTCGAATATGGTTAAAGACACAGGACCATAAACAAGCGAGTTTCAAGATGATTTAATCTCATCATCAGGTGTACGCATCCATGACAAATATGAACAGAATTGGAAATTGTAATAATGGCCACAAAGTAAACCAGGAAGATATGGGAACAAATCCTCACATAACTAATTTAACATTGGGTTGTTAAATACATATGGTCTCCTAACGTTTGGGGAGCGTTTGAATCATTAGAAGCGTTTAAACTGAATGGTAACAGAAGTAAACATCCCAAAATTCAGATGGTGGCAGACACAGGGGTGTACATGAGCACTGGGAGCTTCGGGTATGGACCTAAAAAGTTTTAATAAGACCCCACAAGAAAACTATGCGGGATGAACCTGTATTTCAACAGTAAATTACATAAAGGGTGATCAGTGACGAAAACTGAACAGATGTCAACAATGGACACATGGTGGAGATGTGAGTATGGATGTTACATTTTGTAATCATCCAGTTTGAGCGCTTGTAAGAATTCTGATGCTATCTGAAGCTTTTGGATCATCTATTTTTAATGACCCAATGTTAAATTCGTTGTGTGAATATGTATTCCTTTATTACTCTGGCGTAATTACCATTTTTCTTTCTTTATATGTTTCATGCATGCGATTAAATCATGGCAAAATCGGTCTTGTATGATCCTGTATTAAAATAACTATTAACAGCTAACGCAGCTACCAAAAATTCCTTAAAAGAATTAATAGCTTTTTAAATTGTCTTACAATCTTTCTAAAATGTACGGTACTGGTATGCAAGCAGTGGATGACCAAACTGTAAAATCATATGTTCAAGCGAGTAATCCAATGGCGGTAAGCAAAGGCACAGCGAAATCTGTGTCTAAACCTATGGTGCGTAATGAGAGCAGTCCGAGAGTGCTGCAAATACACGACTGAAGGCAGAGCGGCGGCGGAACTAGGTTTTAATACTGCCGTCACCACTAATTGCGCCCGCATCTCGTGGTCGTGCGGTAGCGTTCTCGCTTCCCACGCCCGGGTTCCCGGGTTCGATTCCCGGCGGGGTCAGGGATTTTCTCTGCCTCGTGATGGCTGGGTGTTGTGTGCTGTCCTTAGGTTAGTTAGGTTTAAGTAGTTCTAAGTTCTAGGGGACTGATGACCATAGATGTTAAGTCCCATAGTGCTCAGAACCAACCACTAATTGCCCCGAAAGGTGGGCGTGGCCCTGCACCACCGTGAGGTCAGCGCTGCAGAGGCGATACTGGCGCACTTAGGGGTAGAGTCCCCTCCAGTGGCCACTACCGACTTCCGCGAATGTCGACTTGAATGTATTCTGGCAGAAACCACGCAAGACGTTAGTCGCTCGGGGCAGCCTGTATGTTTGACATTGTAATACATTTCATCCAACTCCCACACCTGAGAGACCTAGGTGAGTAAGCAGACAAGAAAGCGAGTTAATACCGCGTTGTCATCTGATTCTGAATGACCTGTATGTTTAATATTTATAGTCTCTAGCTCATCGGGACGTTAGTTTAAAATCAATTGCAAAATTCGTACCTTATAGCTAGTTGGCCATGAAAGCAGAATGAAGGCACATTTCTTTTTTCTTCGCTTCGGCTATGACCTGTGGCAAACAGAATGTTGTATACCATACAGCATTAACCTCTCTTCCATATTCTAAAGAAATTACGTTGACATTGTGGATAAACAAAGAAACAAGGGGTTGTTTTCTTAAACGTGCTGCATTAACAAACGAGTTTCGCTGGTTTTTACTCATCTCGGAACATCCAGCCAGGTCATTGCTGTTTAATATTTGCTCATACTAAAATGTACATGTTTCGTCTCGTGTTACAATGCTGCTCACTTATTCTGTGTTTCCTCACTCGCCTTTTTCTTAGCACTCTCTTACATCAATTGACATGATCCTTGTTTTCGAGTTTACATCAAATAGTTTGGGATCTGACGTTTCTTGCACACCTAAGTGCCATGCAAAATTAAATTGTAACAGTCTTTGATATGCCTCAGAGTGAATCAAGACAAAAATAGTTCACATACAGATTCTCTTTAATCATGTTGTGCTTAGTACTGGTCCCCTTTTACAACAACCGACTCTGGGCCTTCACGTGAATCATCGTTGACTGAAATACCATCACGATGAATATCTGTATACGTATCTGTAAACAATCTTTTCAGAATTTAATTGATGACAAAAATTCGAGTGAATAGATTGTTGTATTATTGTGGCCGTTAGGCCTTCGCGAAAATAGTAAAGGAATTATCAAACAACTACCTCAACGCGAAGTTTCCATTCTAGCGCATCTGATTACTTAGACGCTCACTTCTCGGACAATTTATGAGAAGTTATTATGTTAGACATGACAAAATTTAAAGAAATAATAATGTCACATGTCAATAGCGATATGTGTAGGTCATCTGTAAAAACTAAATCGTCAACCCCTGATAATTGCCGGATTTCAAACAGCGTATTCCAGGTGTGTCTCTTTTTTATAATTTTTGTTCAGTTTCCTCATTCTTGCTAATTAATGTGCCATGTAGTGTCTTAAACTGCGAAATTAGATATCTACCTAATTTTTTTCTGCTACATGATACTCTTATTGCTTTAAGCTTTTCTCTTATTAAATTTCTCTATTTCATCTTACATCCCTTCGAAGATATTTCCAAACAGATTTCGTTCATTTACATTACCGTAAATTATTATTTGTTGTACACATTTTTGAGCTGAGGTGGACTCAACTTGTAAATAGATGGCTCGAATCTTGGTCGAGGCAGAACTATTCAAAGCTAGTACTGTTCCAGCAAAAAGAGGGCTGCTCGTGGCTTACAGCTTCTAATTAGTACAGTTTGCAGCACCTTCTTCGTAGTGTCTTTCGAAATGAGGAACTGTGACACTCTTGATGCTGATCCGACCGTCGGATTCGGACACCAATCATAGCGGTCCCACTGGAGTAATCCGATAGGGCTAGGCTATGTGCTGGCAATGGGTTTCACACTGTCCTCTCATCACCAACACAAACGTGGTACGGTAACCTACAATCAACAGACGCCCTTATGGCACAACTCTTATGCCAATTTAACACAGGTAATTTGGTAGCTCGACTTGTCTGGTGATGTGACAGGGCGATCTGCTCTGCACCCTTTGGTCCTCACGACTGGTCGCGGCGATTTGTCGTTGTTCAATCGTTTCACACGTAGCGATCCAGCAGCGCGCTTGCGGAGTTCGGGGTGAGCAGTTTCCGCCTCGTGTTGTTGTATTGAGTTTCTCGTTTGTTAGCACTTTATGACTGTTGAATCACGTTCATTTTAAGTCTTCTTTTGTGCTGTAAAAATGACTTTCGAGGCGGAACTTTCCATTATTTAAGTAGAACGTCGTCCCGTGATTTAGGATTCAGAAAATAAGGATTACACTCATAAGATCGAAAAACGAAATATTCGGAAGGAGATGTGTACAGCACTTATTCCTGACTTCGAAAATAAAGCTATCTCTGAGGAAAACGAATATAGTATCCATTATTTTGTCTGTTACCTACGATAATTTGTATTCCGTATCTTGTCCCATTTGCCAAGGAGCAGCACCATCAGTGATAACAAAATATACTGCAAACTTGTGCACTTGCGGCATAGCGGTTGCTTGTGTATGCTCGATCACGCCCTTTTGTGTGTGCGTTATTCCGTACGTCTTCGAAACCAATTCTTTCTAGTTTCATCCAGCCTGCATATGTCTCTTTTGTGAACACAGTTACTCAGAACACAAGTTCTCGCTACAGCCAAGATAATTGGTTTGAAATATTTCAACAACTGTATTGAAATTTAAGATAATTCTCGTTTATCACTCCGCCACAGCTGCACATTTTAGTTAGATTACACGTTTAGATCCCTCTGGATCATCTTCATATCAAGTTAATACTTTGATATGTGGCTCTGAGTGGACAATACGTGTTACTGATGCAACTAATGAGATGTGAAGATGATCCAAATGGACCGAAACATGTAATCAAATTAAAAATATGCAACTGAGACTCTGCAACAAATGAGAATTATCCTAAACTACAAGCTATAATTGTTAGTGCACAGATGTCGTCCTTCACATTAAAAAAAAAAAAGTGTGAAATCTTATGGGTCTTAACTGCTAAGGTCATCAGTCCCTAAGCTTACACACTACTTAACCTAAATTATCCTAAGGACAAACACACGCACACACACCCATGCCCGAGGGAGGACTCGAACCTCCGCCGGGACCAGCCGCACAGGTCATAACTGCAGCGCCATAGACCGCGCGGCTAGTCCCACGCGGCTTCACATCTAAAGTGCGAGGAAATATTCACCACTTTTGGACAGTATCTCAAAAGTGCACTGTAAGTAGCAGCGTTCCCTCGATAACTTGTAAGCTTTTAGTTTCTCTGGCAATTTTTTTTCCACTGTCTGGATGCTGCATGTTGTCTTCAAGAGCAGCTGCTTCATCTAAAAAAAAATCAGAATGGAAGAGTCTCACCTGAGTCAGATAAAGGTCGATGCTCTTGTAAATTTAAATACTATTTTTAGATCTTTTATAAAGGTCATTACTTTTGCAATTTTGTAGGTATCCACTTTTTGCATATGAATCTGTCTCTGTGACAAGCTGGTAGTAGCATCACTGAATAAAGGTGGTTGTAGTTGTGGTATAAAGAGCCATGTCCTCAGTTTTAACAATTCTTACAAGCTTCCTGTTAATTTGTAGCAAGATAAGAAAATCAGCGAGCATTTAAAACTTCTCTGCTATATTAATGCAGCTGTCCTCCAGATGCAGGTGACATTCATATGCTTCGTGTGTTATTCCATATCCCCTGAGAAGTGTCTTGCACGATTTTAGATTTAATGGAAATATCACATTTGAAGGAATAATGCAGCATCAGTAAGGTACATCAAGTAAGAGACTTTTGTTTTGTTGCAGCAACACAGTAACAGAATAAGTGAAAGAACATTCGTGACTGTTACGGAAGAGATCTCTACCGGAGGACTCGTAAGAGGCAAAGTATGGAAGAGAAGGAGACTGTTTCAAGTACTTCCTGGAAACATCATAGAAAAACAACATTAAAGCCTGAAGCACATGACCCTGATAAGCATTTTATTTTGTCATTCTTTTTTCGGGCGCTAAACTTGAAATATTGCAATTTTTGGTAAAGTACAGCAGCTCTTACAAGTCACTACAAAATTCTAATTTGCAGTTCGCTTCATGCATGCCGGAACCTGTATATTCAGATGCACCCATAACTGTTATTCCATCCAATTCATGCCATACTTTCAGGTGTATCATGTGGTTGATCAGACATCACTGACATATATTCTGGGTAGCGTAAATATTTGGAAAATTGGTTCATTGTATTTTAATATAATACATTGGAACAAATTTTTGGAAAATTTTCCTTTAGAAATAAATTTATATGTAAAATAATCATTTTATTTACCTTAAAGTAATCATTAGCGTCTCCTCTGGTGATAAACTATCATTTGCGTATTTTCTGTCGGTCAGATTAGCTCTTAGCACAATACATAGCTCTTCAAAAGATGTCACAATCATTGTGAAGTAGATAGAGAATTTTACAAAGATTTCTCTCAGTTTCTTACAAACTATCGCGAATACTATCATAGGATGAATCCAGTACTATCGTTGACGTCGGTGGCGGCAGTATTTCCTATTCAAAAATGAAGCGAAAAGCAACAATTCCTCGTCAGAATCCATTTCGTAACTGGCTCGCCCAAGCACACAGATACCTCTTGCCACAGAGCTTCTGCTTCACTTGCGTGAAGATACAAACATATGGTTCAAAAGCGCTTTAGTCGTTCACTGCAGCATTAGAACCGCGTGGCTGAATCGCCGCGACGAAGTCGAAAGTGAGAAAGCAACCTTTCGTACTATGAGAGATGGGCCATTGAGTGAGAGTAAAGACAACCATTATTGGTGTACTCTCAGGTGTTTAGCAGCTGTTGCTCACATTTTTCAGAATATTTCGAAGAACGACTCAGTTGTCTTTTACATGTGCTGCAACCTATGTCATTACGCGTACTTCCTGCCTGGACTCCAATGTGACTGAATTATTGGCGGTTTCGCGATACTGTTTATAGCCGAGTTCGACTCCAGCTGCCCGATATCCAATTGATACTAAGTTGTTTGAGTTCTTCCTGGAACCTGGTGTTTTGCTTTAGTCGCACAGTCTCTTAGCGTTTTCCAGTTCCAGGTCGCTGGCGAATCTCAAAATGCGAACTCTTGAAAGTGGGCAGTGTGTTCGAAACTTACCACCAGTCTCTTCAATTCACGCCACTTATTGAAAAATGAAACCCTTTCTTGCTTCTCTCATAATCGATCTTCGTAAAGCTGGGATGTCCTTGGGACTTGACTGGAGACACGTGCGACGTCATCCTCCACTAACAGATTCATTGGTAAAGTCTTTGTGTGAATAAGCGCTCTAATGTTGGACACTGCATAGGAAGGAACCATCCACGAGTGCATTACATGGGTCATGACTCAAACAGCGCAGTGCGTAACGATATTTTTTATTACCATTTCATACAGTACGTACTTCTCGTTTGACTTACGGGCACTAAAGCTTTGTTGTCCACCTCTGAAGAGGAGCGCGTGTGGCTGTATTGCGGACCCAGTACATTCCACAACAATCTTTATCCTTTGAGCTAATTATCGAGTGAAACTGAAGTCACATTATGACTGAATTATGTGGTGAATGAGACAAGCAATGAGACTGATTTTTTACCTGTCGAAGGCTTTTTTTTTCAAAGAATAATATTGTCCCTTCCAAAGTAGTTCCATTCGCCAGATACACACGGCGGCGTCGTTGTTCACGCTTTTGATTGCAGCGTTGAAAGTCTTCAACTGGTAGGGCATTTAAAAAGTCTATCACATTCTTTTGACTTTCTCCAGAGTCCCAAAATGTCGTCCTTAAAAGATATTTTTCAATTTCGGATAATGAAAAATGTCACAAGGACTCAGATGAGGTGAATGAGGGGTGAGGGGGGGGGGGGGGGTGTAGTGCGGTGAAACAACAGCAATGCCTTTTGAGGTCAAAAATTCCATGATGGATGTGGTCGTGTGACATGGGGTGTCCTCATGATTCAGCATCCACTTGTCTGCAATGTCCGATCTCACTCGATTCACCCTCTTCCTGAGACTTTTAAGAACATCTTTGTGAGACACTCGGATGAGAGCGAATCGTAGAGGAAAAAGCTGTTTATGCATACCGTCAAATAAGCTATTCAGGATGTTTTTATCTTTGAACTGCTCATGTCGAGGTGATGTTTCATTCTGCCACACCTCACTTTGCTGCTCTTTCTCAGGTTCGTACTCAAGAATCCAGGACTGATCACCTTTGATCAACGACTGATCGATTTGTGGCCATTGGCAATTGTCTCAAGAAGACGAACGCATACGTTTCTTCGATTGGCCTTTGTTGTCAGGATTTTCGACATCATTTTGACACAAAGCCTTCGCTTGTCAATACTGTGTACAAAATTCGACGTACGATGAAAGTGCTTAACAGGTCACCGGTCATCCTTATTGTTAAATGTCGGTGTCATAGTCTTTCAAGAATACCTTTGTAGAACACATGGTTGACAATTTATCCTGGAGGAACAAATGCTTTACTGTCGAAATCGTAATCAGATTTGTTTCTCAAGTTGAAGGTCTCCCTGAGCGAGGTTCATCTTCAACGTGACCACGGTCTCGCAATAATGATTTGAGCCAGCGAGAAACTTGTACTCTTGATAATAAATGTTACCCATAAGCCTGTTTCATCTTTTTAAAGGTCACACATGAGGATTCACCAATATTAAATAAAAGTTGATGGCATAACGTTAGCTAAATTACAGTGTTCTATTTTTGTAACAGACACCAAAATCACATCTTCAATGAGGGCGCCCTCAAAAATCACGTTATGGCTGCTCGAAGCTGAAACTCGTCCTGGCCATCTGGAAGGGATGAAGACACAGCTTTGCTATATCGCTCACAGTGTTGTCAGTTTCATTACTTTTCTCATACGCTTTGTGTAACTGCATGTTTGTAAATAGTTGGCTATCGGGGATATGATTGAACTTGACTGCCGACAGGTAGTCCACCGCTTGTTAAGGCCCACGTGAACAGCCTTGTTTCTCGTCTTCTTTCCATAGAAAGTCACACATCTACGTTGCATGTATTTTCTCAGTGCTCTTGTAATCATGACTGTTGTATACGTTTGTGAAGCTTGCAGTTTAGTAACGCATGGTCACGCATTGTCTACCTTCATCTATTGGTCAGGTGTACCTACGTTAATGTCAAGTAGAACCTTTTCTGTTCCTTTTCACCTGAATATGAAATGTGAACAACAATTGCTGGTAACGTTTTTGCACAATCGTAAATAATTTTCTCTCCCTCCCCCCCTCATGTACATTTACACATATAGTCCAGAAGCCATTCTGGAGAGTACCTTATACACTAGTAATAATTTTATTTCCTGTTCCACTCGCAAACAGAGAGAGAGAAAAATAATGCTCTACGTACCTGCGTATTAGCCTTAATTTCTCTCAGTTTAGCCGGCCGCTGTGGCCGAGTGTTTCTAGGCGCTTCAGTACGGAACCGCGCTGCTGTTACGGTCGCAGGTTCGAATCCTGCCTCGGGCATGGATGTGTGTGATGTCCTTCGGTTTTAGTAGTTCTAAGTCTAGGGGACTGATGACGTTAGATGTTAAGTCCCATAGTGCTTAGAGCCATTTTCTTTCAGTTTATCTTTGTTGACTTTATGCGAAATATACGTTGGCGGCAGTAGAGTCGTTCGGCATTCAGCTTCAAGTGCCAGTCTTCTAAGTTTTCTCCACTGTGTTTCGCTAAAAGAACATCGTCTTTCCCCTAGCATCAACGTAATTTACCGATAACAAATGTAACAGCTCGCTTCTGAATTACTTCGTCTTCCTTTAACCGACCTGGTGGGAACTACAAACGCTCGAGGATTACTCTAGAGTGCGTCGCACTAGTGTTCTACACGCGGTCGCCTTTACAGGTGAACCACACTTTCCTAAAATCTTACCAAAAAACCGACGTCGACACCATGTCATGCCCAAGATTACAGCTTCATTCTTCTGTTTACGTGAATACACTGCACATAGAGGTACTGCACATGTATACAAAAAGATAGCTGTCGCTGCACGAGACCAGGAGGTGCGGGACAGGCGCACCTAGGACATACATCGCACGTAATTTCGCAGATTAACGAATCAGGTCGTATCACATTCAGGGAACTGTTCACAGTTATTAAGTCCATGTTAAAATTAGGACTCTTTTTCAGTACAAGCTAGAAGACTGACTAACGTACATGCATCGCTTTAAATTCATGATTATAGCTCAGAGAACTTTCACAGTACTAAATTACGTAAAACAATATTCTAGTACTCTGTTTTGCAGCACTATCACTCCGTTGCGCTTTATTAGATATTCGAAAATTTTGATTACCATAGATTCCATAATTTTTCTGTCCCTGAAGAAGATGACTGTGTAGGTCGTCGAAATACAGCTCAGGAAAATGGAGCAGCAATCTCAGGTGAAGTCCTGAAGCACACTACTAATCACTGCTCCACGACAGCTTGATATATTACAAGAAAGCCCTATGGTGTGCCGAAGCTAACTCTCGGGGTCTCTCGGCCAACAACGCCATACGACATTTTCTTTCTTTCTTACATAATTTTTACACATTTATTCTTTCTGTATCTCTGTTGATACATTCTTTTTCTGTCTTTCAAGGGGTAGGCTCATCGCCTGTTTCCATCTCGACCATCTTTTCCATGATCTTGCGGAATTTCGTTTTCCTTATGGTTCATACCGAAACAGTTCAGTTTTTTGTTGTCTTACTTCTATGAACCTATCGATACGTTCTAGGCATTTTTCTCTCTTTTGTATTATAAATCAGTTAACTGAATAAAATCCCACCACAACTTTGAAGCATTTATTTCTTACCTGATCTTCCAGATCTCTGTATTTCGAACGTCGTATATATTTCATTGCTGTGCCTCGTGTACGCGTTTGGTCTTGTTTCCGTTATTTAAACAGTCTCCAGAATATGTTAAAAGACACGTACCCATTAATTAATAAATTTTGTTTTGTTTCTCTCAGCACCTTTCTGCCGAATGTTTCTGTGTTGTTCAACACATCAACTGATATTTATTTAATTTATTCTCTACGTGATTTTCTGTTAGTAGCTTACGTCAGGCTCTAAAAAGGTGAAACGGTGGACTCGTAAACACTAACCTTTAGCACAGCTTTGGAATTTGATATGGCTTTTACTTTGGAAGCTTTAATATTAGTCTTTCTGTGAGGAATTTTAGTATAGCTTATATGCTCCAGACAATATATTGTCCTTTCGTAAAATTATTTGGTCCTCAACAACGATTGTGTTTATTCACTTACATGATCCTTTTCCAGTGCCTTGGGTGACGTCGGTTATCCATTGAATAAAAGGGTCGTGAATAAATTAAAAAGTGCAGGACTAAAATTATGTCCTTGTCGCACACCATCATTACGACATTTTAAACTGTTTACAGTTTTATTAAATAAGGTGGAATCGATGCCTATAGCTTTTCCTGACCTGGTCGTGCCAGTCGACCAAAGACTAATCTTTTCCCTTTTGGCTTGTCGAGTAGTTTACGTCCTCTGAATGCGAGGCCGTCGATTTTTATGAGTGCCGAAAACACCGTCCCGGGAGCTTCATTTGCGAGGCTTAATGCAGTTTTCCGAGCGCTCTGAGCTGGCTCCCCGGGAGCGGCCGTGATTAAGGGGGTCGGTGTCCGTCGTCAGGGAGGCGGCGGTGCTCAGAGAGATCCAAGAGAGGGGCGGAGGTGGCAGCGGCGAATCGCAGAGACGGCTGTGCTCGCAGGGCCCGCTTAATGGCGCGGAAAATTGCTCTGGCCGAGCTCGAGGGACAGCGTTGTCGGTAGAACCACTGAGCACGGCGCGCGGCGGGTAGTCTACCCGTGGGCGCACGACGCTTCGCAATGCTCTGGGGCAGCGCTGCGATAACCCAGCGTTCCGATAACCGGCGGATAATACCTGTAATGGGCGCGGATGCCGGTCGTTAAATGCTTCCGGCTTTCCCCCACTACTCGCCGAGCTGCTATGAAAGAGCGAAGGGGCTGCAATCACTCCAGCCGAAGCGGCTCGAGCATGAATTTTGCTGCAGTCTGGATGTTGGTGTTGACAAGGGCAAAATTCTTCCATTAATTTTAAGAGCCTCACGAGCACAGGGATGAGCTGCTGCCTGAATAATTCTACTGTCTAGCAATTTCGATTGAAGAACAAAAACAATTCTTGTTTCTTACAATCTATTTAACGCATTTGATCACTCTACTCGTAATTTTCTTAGATAAACAATGTTAGATTTGAGTCAGATGTTTTTCGTCCTTTTCGGCTGTGACGAGGACTATAACTCGGAACATTGCTTTGGAAATGAGTCAGTGAAAAGATGTCAATTCGTTAGTGAGACAGAGACGTGCACTATGAAAAGTAAAAAAGCTTGAAGAACTGATCTTCGAATCCCATCTGGTCATTCAGATCTGGGATTTCCATGATTTTCCGTAATTATATACTGCAAATGTCGGACTAGTCGATTTTCTTCCCCGTCCTCGTACAATCAAATGGTTCAAATGGCTCTAAGCACTATGCGACTTAACATCTGAGGTCATCAGCCCCTTAGAACTGCTTAAACCTAACTAACCTAAGGACATCACACACATCCATGAACGAGGCAGGATTCGAACCTGCGACCCAGGACTGTGCTGTTTACATAAGATTAGGTTAGATTAGATTAGATTCAGTTTTCGTTCCAGACAGATTCTCGTGGATGTGGAACAAGTCAAAGATAAAACATAAAAAAAGAATTAAACGTTTGACTATAATTCTCATTGCCCTGGTCGTTTGTCAAGATATTGTCTAAACAGGTGAATACTTTACGGAAAACTGGAACTACTAATATTTACGGAATTAATACACTGTGAGAATGAAGCAGAGTTATGCACTTTTAATAAATCTAACGTAAACAAAATATTTAATCTTGACTGTTGCTGCTAAAACTGAAATCTAAGAGACATTTTTACTTAAGCAGGTCTAACAATCATTGCTAAGATATTCATCTATAGCCTAGAAGAAGTTGCCTATCTGTTTAAAATGTGCTTTACCTAAAACCAAGTTTTTAATGGTTGCTGGCAATTTATTGAAAAAGTGTGTTCTGAATAACGGACTCTTTTGGGACCAAGGTAAGAGATTAAAGGTCTTTATGTAGATAGTTCTTACTCCTGGTATAGATATCGTCGTCTATGGGACGTTAAATCTATACCTACCGGCCTTCGGACGAAAATCACTGTCCACAATGAGTGGCGTCCTGACTCGGTACCAAGTTCCGACTTTTCAAAAAATGCCAATAATAGTTAGCTCACTTTATTCTTTAGTGATGCGATGAATTCCAGCTTTAGGGGTCTGTAATCAAATTAGTTTCGTCCCTTTCCTTCCATAATTGGTCTACGATGCTTCGCTATTTCTCTGCGACAAGTACAGAGCACAGATTTGTTTTTTTATGCCTTGTTTTCCTTCCAAACTGAACGGGGCATGCTGCGCGTCACCTTGCAATTATTTCTCGGCGACGTCAAGCAATAAAAATTTTAAAAATTTGATTAGCAATCGAAAGGCTTTGGAAAATTGTAAATAAGCCATAAGTTAGGGAAGTATCATAAGACAATACACTCAACAACTTAAGAGGTTCATATCTGAGAACGTAGCGGCACTAATTGCTTCCTCGGAGGCTCTGTCAGGAGATATCTGGAGGCCCTATTGTTATTTTTTGATCCAGTGGTATCATGAAGGCATGGCGAAGTTATGGAACTTACGTATACGAGGGTTGCCCGGAAAGAAATGCACCTCATTTTTTTTTCCTTCTACAATCATTTATTGAGCATAATGAGGAACACACACATGAGACAATGGTGATTTATCTACACACCCTATTTTTCCATATAACTTCCATCCTGTTCTATGGCCTTCCTCCAGCGCGAAACAAGGACGTGTATGCCAAGCTGGTGCCAATTTTTGCCCTGGTGGCGGAGCCAGTGCTTCACTGTGTGATTCAGCTCCTCATCGTTCTCAATATGTCTTCCACGAATGGCACCTTTTAAACAAGTGGAATGACAACATCAGCTCGCTGCAACATGTCAGGTGCGACAGCCGTGGATGGTCTTTCCGACCGCTGCAAATCGTGGAGCTCTGCCGAACCGCCTTCTGATGATCTCATCCTCCGTGTCCAGCGACTAACTGCACATCTGTCCGCAGCAAATGCTCCATAGACATTCTCTGCAGTGAGAAATTCATTGACAGCATGCTGCTTATAACGTACATCATATACAGAGATCAATTTGAAACTGTCCTGCCGCTACGCTATCTGGCGGAAGTGACGGAAACTTTGTGCGCTCACTCAGGAGACTTCAGATAATGCATACCTAACGTTTCGCATTCGTAGCTTTCTTCTCGGCTGAGAAAATGAATGCGGTACATTGCTTTCTGAGCAACTCTCGCACTACCACAAATTATGTCGATTTCTATGATGGAGAAATCCTGGTAGCATTACTGAATTTGTTACATACTGGATAATTGAAACGGACAAAATATTTGTCACTTCAGTGCTCGAGCACAGACGAATCGTTAAGCATTTACAGATGGTGCAGCGAATGAGTCACGTGCTCAACAGCGTCCCCACTGCCTCTGCGTGAGCAAAAGGCTGTAGCGATCAGTGACACATTGTTTCAAGAGCACGTTGTTCGTAAACATGGCTAAATGGAAGGACGTGACAGAGTGGCGCGAAGGGGGCAATCGTGAAAGGCTGTGCCCGTCGCCGTACGGATTGTGAAGTTCCTGGACCCGTTCAAAGTGTCTGCGAGCAGTGGTGTAACACATGTGGCCACGAAACACGACGTCAGAATTGTGGTCGGAAAAAGATCCTGACTGCTTCTGGTTATAAATCGCTTCGAAACTAGACAGTGCATCTCTAGTACATGGCACCCAAGAGAATATCCTCTTCAAACCTAGCTCTGCCAGAAAGTGGAGAAGGACAATGTCCAGGCTTAGAGGCGAGTCATACATGGTTCCTATTTTTAACCTTAGTTATGCATGCTTTGTGAACTCACATTTTAAAATGAACCTGTGAAGGGACATATGAATTGAAACCGGCTAGTGTCTTCCTTTTTAGAAATAAATAATTTTTACTGTTGTATTTCATCATTGAAGATGGAAAACAGTTGAGGATGCCCCGTCAAGGCAAACGTGTTCAAAAAATGTTCAAATGGCTCTGAGCACTATGGGACTTAACGTCTGAGCTCATCAGTCCCATAGAACTTAGAACTACTTAAACCTAACTAACATAAGGACATCACACACATCTATGCCTAGGAAGGATTCGAACCTGCGACCGTAGCGGTCACGCGGTTCCAGACTGAAGCGCCTAGAATCACTAGGCCACAGCGGCCGGCTGGCAAACGTATGTCCGGCAGGAATTGCTACAAGCCATGAATGAAGTCCATCCCAACCTATTAATGAGAGAGAACATTGCGACGGGAACTGAATGCAATGAACATTTGGAGTAGGTTACCTCACAATAAGCTATTCCTCACATAGGCGCATGAAGCCGACATAAGCAAAGGTCACTCGACTGGAGAAGATGTGGCTAGTTTTCTGAACACTCTCCTTCCCTATTACGTCACGACTGGCCAGCAAAATCACCTGACTTGAACCCCATAGAAAATCTATGGAGCATATTGGAACAGCTTCTGAAACGCCATCAGCATCCCAGAATTTGGTGTAATAGCGCGATGAAATCGTCAGCGAGTGGCTTAAAACTCGATGCGACCTTGTAGACTCACTTCCTATACGAATTCAGGCGGTTATCAAATCCAAAAGCAGAATTACACGCTGTTAAATGATACGCATGTTAGTTTAGGTTAGGGTGACTAATTTTTTGTCCTATGGGGCTTGTGCGTAGTCCGTCAGCATTGAGCGCTCATTTCCATGTACCACAAAGAGCATAACCAATGTTCCGGTTGATATTGTTGCCCATTGTGATCTCAACGGCTTCTTTGATGACAGAATGTAGTTTTATGCCTAAGACGAGATTTCTGTTTCGTCAAACATAACCATATGTTTGTTCATGAGAATGCCTTCAGCAACAGCAAATTTTTCGAGATCGTGATGTTTAATGTGCCGTCGGTGCTCTGTGAAGCACTCTAAAAGAGTTCATCTTGTCCGACCAGTGTAACTGCTACAGCATTGACAAGGATGACGCTAAATTCTGAAAGGCTACTCTAGTAATCGGAATCCGACGCGACCGGGACCTGCAGGCCGACCCTCTGAGGGCCCGACGGTGAGTCGCTAAAACCACATGAGGACAACAGCTATGGGCAACAACGACAGCTACAGACGAATACGGCAGTATGCAAGATCAAAGAATGAAGGAAATCGAGAGCCTAGATGTAGCAGGATCATGAACCGACAATGATTCACGTGATGAACAACACAAGCGTCAGTCGGTGCAACATGGGTAGCGGTAATTGGAACCCGATCCATGGTGTGTTGTCGTTCCATGTCGAAATGAAAACGCAGAGCTCTAGGTGGTCAAACGGCGGACCTGCTCCTGAGGGTAAATGTGAGAGGGTATCCCCATTTCCATGTTGTGCAATGTGCTTGTACTAGATGGTGTAATTGTAGGCTTTAAGGAAAATAGCCCAACGCTGGAGGCTTTGGGCCGTCCGTTCTGGAAGCCGAGAGCGTGACCCAAAAAATGCTACGAGTGTTTTATGGTCTATAACTAAGGTAAACCATGACCCAAATAGGGACACATGGAATTCCTTCACGGCAAAGATGATCGCCAGTGCCTCTTTCTCGATCTGGGAGTAATTGAGTTGAGCAGGTGTCAGTGTTTTGGATAACAGGCAATGGGTTGCTCCGTACCATCGTCATTACGGTGTGTCAGTACTGCACCAATGCCATATGGAACAAGCGTCCGCCACCAAAACAAGGGGGCGGGATGGCGAAAGGGGGTAAGGCAGGATGACGAATGTAACATGCGCTTCAGCTGTGTGAAGGGCTACTCACAGGTCGTAGACCACTGAAACTGAATTTCTTCCGCAGCTAGTTGCGTAATGTGTGCTGCCTCCAGAAGGAACTTAGAATGATAATTTACTTTCCCCAGAAAACCCTGCAACTCCTGGAGGTTTTGGGTATGTGGCAGAGAGTCATTAGCAGAAATATTAGTATCAGTGGGCTGAATCTCCTCCTTGGTGAGCAAGTGGCCAAGGCAGTCCACTTGTTCCTAGTAAAGAGAGTACGCACGGTATGCAGGATGTCTTGGCGTGTAGTTCCCATAACAATTAAGTCATCAAGGTAATTGGTAGAAGCTGGGATGGGCATGGTTAACTGTTACAGGTATCGCTGGAAGATAGCTGAAGCAGAAGAAATCCCAAAAGGCAAATGCTTATATTTGTGTAGGCCAAAAGGCGAACTGATGACAACAATGCTCTGTAAATCCTCATCTAGTGGAATCTGCAAGTAAACATCAGCAATGTCTATTTTACAAAAAACGTTCACGTCCAACAGGCTTGGAGAGGAGGTCATCTTGACGTGGTATGGGGTAGGTTTCCATCAGAGCTTAGCATTGACCATTGACCTAAAATCTCCACCGTTTGCAGGAAACCTTGAGGTTTCTTAACGACGACCAGGAGTGTCAGCCAACCACTAGTTTTGACCGGTTCTGTGACCCCAGCATCGTGAAGACGATTGAGTTCGAGCTTAACGCCCGTCCCTAAGGAGATTTGAGAGAACGTGATCGACAGAAACAGAGCACAGCACCTGGACGTAATGAAATATATGCCTCAAAATTTGTGGCACACCCCAAGCCAGGCTCAATGATTTACGTAGATCACAAAGTTTCTGCAAGGGAACCGTGTCGGAGGCGACTTCGTCTCTGATGGAGAACCCAAACAGCGAGAAAACGTCCAGGTCGAAAATGTTGCCAGCGGAATGACTGTTAACAACATGCAGCGTTAGTGGCAGTGTAACAATATTGCATGTGGCCGTAGCGATGAATTGGCCTCTGAGGGAAATAGAGGTTTCACCACATGCAATCAAGTTACGAGAGGGCGGGGCCGTCGCAGGGTAACCCAGACGAGCGTATGTCGGAAGACTGACCAGGCTAACCGTTGCTCCCCTGTCGGAAACGAACGTCCTGACGATAAATCGTGAGATCAATAAATAACTTGGGTGCGCAAGGATTGATGTGGGGAATGGTGGCCTGAAGTTCGTGCACTGTTCCGTGACGAAGTTAGACGTGGGGTTGGAGTGATGCCTCGGCGGACGACAGACAATTCGCAGATGTCCCACTTTGCCACAACAGGTGCAGTGCGGCCAACGACCAGGGCGTCACAAAAGTCAGGACAAGGAGGCAGACTCCGCTAGATTCGCCGATGTGGCAGGACTGGCTGTTCAGAGGCCACTGACACTTTCGAAAGTGATGCATCACGATGCCGACGTCGGGTAGAAGGCTTGCGAGAATTGCATCCCCTCTGCGGAGGTTGAACCGCAGCAATCTGGGGAAGGCCCATGAGATGTTCATTTGCTGCCTGCGCGATCTCGAAAGAGTGCGCGATTTTCAATATGTCGTTCAAGGAAGGATTCTCGAGCTTGAGGTCTGCAGTGCTAACTTCTGTAAGGAGAGCCAATTGGACCACTACGTGACGGACCAGGGAATCGGCATATGAGGTTTTTCAAGACTGTTTGGCACAGGTAAAATCACAACGATTGATAACTTGCAAATCCGTCACCCACGAGCGATACGACTGGCCCACTTGCTTGTGGTACTGATTGACTCGAGGCGCGATGAGACCACATGGAACTATTGCGAATAATAGGTCGGACAGCAACAAACACAATTCCTCGAAAGTGAGTGCAACAAGGTTTGAAAGAGGAGACAACTTCTCGAGCAAGAAAAATGTCTCTGTGAAATCGCAAGACAGGAAGACCGACCTTTGGGGAGCGCCATCAGAAACCCGAAAAGCGGCGAAACGCTATTTCAGCCGCTGAAAATACGTGTCCCAATCCTGCTTGGTATTGTTAAACGAAGGTGGATGGAACTCAGTATGCGCGGTGACCACGGTTGGGACGGGTTGTGAACAGACGGCTGCACCTGAATTTCCTGACGAAAAAGGTCCATTTGTTGCTTGAACGGCTGCTGGAATTGCTGTTGCAATTGCTGCTGCAGGAGCAGCTGTTAGTGTTCCACAAACTGTACAAGTTTTGCGACCATGATGCACCGTTAATCTTTTACCTCGTCGCCACTTCTAATACCCGGAATCCGACAATACCAGGAGACGCAGGCTGACAGGACGAGGGGGCCGGCAATGAGTACCCAAGACCACAAGAAGACAACAGTTATGGACAACAACAAAGATAACAATGATAGCTACAGGCGGATACGATGGTATGGAAGTCCGAAAAGTGAACCAAATCGAGAGCCTAAAAGTGGCAGGATCAGGAACGGACAACGATACATTCGATGAACAACGCAAGTGCGCAGTCGGAACAGAACTGATCTCCTTTTTTTCCATTTATTGGATTTTGAATCCCCACTCCCCACCCCCGTCAGAGGAGGGGGGGGGGGGGGGGGGCTGGCAGCAGCGTAATATGTCGCTCTGTAGCCTACAGAAAAGATAAAAACAAAATTAGGAGATCTCATATCAATAAATACAGGCGACAAATAGGTGACTGGTTGAAACTAGAACAAGGTGAAAAATTGTGAACAGACAGTTCTATGTAATGCTGGACGGAAAAAAAGCCGATGGCGTCGACAAAAGAACGGTCCCGCCCAGGGCAGTGTGCTGGCCCCTCTACTATTTAACCTATACACCAATGATCAACCAACACCGGAACGCACTACCCATTTCTTGTGTGCCGATGATCTACCCATTACAGCGCAAGGAAATAGCTTTGAGGAAGTAGAAGGGAAATTAGAAAGCTCGCTACACGTAATGTCTGAATACTATAAAGAGAACTCCCTCAAACCAAATCCATCTAAGACACAGGTTAGCGCTTTCCACCTCCGCACAAAACAGGCAAACAGGAAGCTGAACGTCACCTGGAATGGCAACAAACTGGACCATACGCAGAAACAAACATACCTTGGTGTTTTGCTGGATAGATAGAAAAAATGGTTCAATTGGCTCTGAGCACTATGGGACTTAACATCTGTGGTCATCAGTCCCCTAGAACTTAGAACTACTTAAACCTAACTAACCTAAGGACATCACACACATCCATGCCCGAGGCAGGATTCGAACCTGCGAATGTAGCAGTCGCGCGGTTTCGGACTGAGCGCCTAGAACCGCTAGACCACCGCGGCCGGTGCTGGATAGATCACTGACGTACAGATATCACTGTGAAAAAACCTGCCAAAAAGTTGCTGCCAGGAACAATATTTTAAGTAAACTGACGAATAGTAAATGGGGAGCTAGTCTGACTGTATTACGAACAACTGCCCAAGCACTTTGCATCTCCACGGCAGAATATGCATGCCCTGTATGGTCTCGATCCACACATACCAAAAAAGTCACAACAGTCCTCAATGAAACATGCAGGCTAACAACAGGATGCATGAAACCCACTCCAATTGGGAAAATATACAAAGCAGCTGGATTCTCATCTCCTGAATCCCGAAGAATTGCGCTCGAATATACAGAAAAATTTAAACAGATTTTCGACGAGCGCCACCCGCTGCATGGTTCTTCATGTGGACGTAGCAGACTTAAATCCCGCAAGAGATTTCTCACTAGTGAATTGAACGAACCTCACTGTAGTCGTCACAGTTCCTAGTACTTGAAACGCAAACGAGAAAAGGTACAAGCCAAGATTCATACACCGGTTCGTGTGACTTGTTGGATGTTAAAGTATTTGGACTGCTCTTTGATCCATCCGTGAAAAGGCCTTAAAAGTGTAGGTGTTTCGTCCCAGAGACCCTACTTGGTGTCCGTTGCTTTCGAGGAGTTCAAAAAAAAAAAAAAAAATGGCTCTGACCACTATGGGACATAACATCGGAGGTCATCAGTCCTCTAGAACTTAGAACTACTTAAATCTAACTAACCTAAAGATATCACACACATCCATGCCCGACGCAGGATTCGAACCTGAGACCATAGCAGCAGCGCGGCTCCAGACTGAAGCGATTAGAACCGCTTGGGCACAGCGGCCGGCTTTCGAGGAGTGTCCACCTCTTTCTCAAATGACAATCCACATCAACAAATAGTTTAACAGAAATCAGACAACATTCTACATACATATAGACATGTATACAAGGGAAATGGATAGGTTAAAGTTAGACATAGTGGGAATTAGTGAAGTTCAGTGGCAGCAGGAACAAGTCTTTTCGTCAGGTGAATACAGGGTTATAAACACAAAATCAAATAGGGGTAATGCAGGAGTAGGTTTAATAATGAATAAAAAATAGGAGTGCGGGTAAGGTACTACAAACAGCGTAGTGAACGCATTATTGTGGCCAAGATAGAAACGAAGCCCACGCCTACTACAGTAGTACAAGTTTATATGCCAACTAGCTTTGCAGATGATGAAGAAATTGAAGAAATGTATGATGAGATAAAAGAAATTATTCAGGTAGTGTAGGGAGAAGAAAATTTAATAGTCATGGGTGACTGGAATTCGAGAGTAGGAGAAGAGAGAGAAGGAAACATAGTAGATGAATATGGATTGGGGCTTAGAAATGAAAGAGAAGCCGCCTGGTAGAGTTTTGCACAGAGCATAACTTAATCATAGCTAACACTTGGTTCAAGAATCATGAAAGAAGGTTGTATACATTGAAGAATCCTGGAGATACTGAGAGATAGATTATATAATGGTAAGACAGAGATTTAGGAACCAGGTTTTAAATTGTAAGACATTTCCAGGGGCAGATGTGGACTCTGACCACAATCTATTGGTTATGAACTGTACATTAAAACTGAAGAAACTGCAAGAAGGTGGGAGTATAAGAAGATGGGACCTGGATAAACTGAAAGAACCAGAGGTTGTACAGAGTTTCAGGGAGAGCATAAGGGAACCATTGACAGGAATGGGGGAAAGAAATACAGTAGAAGAAGAATGGGTTGCTTTGAGGGATGAAATACTGAAAGCAGCAGAGGATCAAGTAGGTAAAAAGATGAGGGCTAGTAGAAATCCTTGGGTAACAGAAGAGATACTGAATTTAATTGATGAAAGGAGAAAATACCAAAAAATGCAGTAAATGTAGCAGGCAAAAAGGGAACACAAACGCCTCAAAAATGATATCGACATGAAGTGCAAAATGGCCAAGCAGGGATGGCTAGAGAACAAATGTAAGGATGTATAGGCTTATCTCACGAGGGGTAAGATAGGTACTGCCTACAGGAAAATTAAAGAGAGCTTTGGAGAAAAGAGAACCACTTGCATGAATATCAAGAGCTCAGATGTAAACCCAGTTCTAAGCAAAGAAGGGAAAGGGTGGAAGGAGTGTATAGACGGTCAATACAGGGGCGATCTTCTTGAGGACAATATTATGGAAACGGAAGAGGATGTAGATGAAGATGAAATGGGAGAGCCAGTCCTGACAAAACTCTACCATCTCGTGAGCAAGATGTATGAGACAGGCGAGATTCCCTCAGACTTCAAGAAGAATATAATAACTCCAATCCCAAAGAGGGCAGGTGTTGGCAGATGTGAAAATTAACGAACTATCAGATTAATAAGTCACAGCTGCCAAATACAAACGCGAATTCTGTACAGACGAATGGAAAAACTAGTAGAAGCCGACCTCAGGGAAGATCAATTTGGATTCCGTAGAAATATTGGAACACGTGAGGCAATACTGACCCTATAACTTATCTTAGAAGATAGATTAAGGAAAGGCGAACCTACGTTTCTAGCATTTGTAGACATAGAGAAAGCTTTTGACAATGTTGACTGGAATACTCTCTTTCAAATTCTGAAGGTGGCAGGGGTAAAATACAGGGAGCGAAAACCTATTTACAATTTGTACAGAAAGCCGATGGCACTTATAAGAGTCGAGGGACAAGGGAAGCAGTGGTTGGGAAGACAGTGAGACTGGGTTGTAGCCTATCCCCGATGATTTTCCATCTGTATATTGAGCAAGCAGTAAAGGAAAGAGAAGAAAAGTTCGGAGAAGGTATTAAACTCATTGGAGAAGAAATAAAAGCTTTGAGGTTCGCCGATGACATTGTAATTCTGTCAGAGCCAGCAAAGGACTTGCAAGAGCAGTTGAACGGAATGGACACTGTCTTGAAAGGAGGATATAAGATGAACATCAACAAAAGCAAAACGAGGATAATGGAATGTAGTCGAATTAAATCGAGTGATTCTGAGGGATTTGGATTAGGAAATGAGACACGTAAAGTAGTAAAGGAGTTTTGCTATTTGGGGAGTAAAATAACTGATGATGGTCGAAGTAGAGAGGATATAAAATGTAGACTGGCAGTGGCAAGGATAGCGTTTTTGAAGAAGAGAAATTTGTTAACATCGAGTATTGATTTAAGTGTCAGGAAGTCGTTCTGGAAGTATTTGTATGGAGTGTTGCCATGTATGGAAGTGAAACATGGACGGTAAATACTTTAGACAAGAAGAGAATAGAAGCTTTCGAAATGTGGTGCTACAGAAGAATGCTGAAGATTGGATGGGTAGATCACAAAACTAATGAGGAAGTATTGAACAGAATTGGGGAGAAGAGGAGTTTGTGGCACAACTTGACTAGAAGAACGGACCGGTTGGTAGGACATGTTCTGAGGCATCAAGAGATCACCAATTTAGTACTGGAGGGCAGTGTGGAGTGTAAAAATCGTAGAGGGAGACCAAGAGATGAATACACTAAGCAGATTCAGAAGGATGTAGGTTGCAGTAGGTACTGGGAGATGAAGAAGCTTGCACAGGATAGAGTAACATGGAGAGCTGCATCAAACCAGTCTCTGGACTGAAGACCACAACAACAACAACGTATACATATACATAAAAATACTACGTCCCATTTTATTACATTATCAAAAAAAAAATGGTTCAAATGGCTCTGAGCACTATGGGACTCAACTGCTCAGGTCATTAGTCCCCTAGAACTTAGAACTAGTTAAACCTAACTAACCTAAGGACATCACACACATCCATGCCCGGGGCAGGATTCTAACCTGCGACCGTAGCGGTCTCGCGGTTTCAGACTGCAGCGCCAGAACCGCGCGGCCACTTCGGCCGGCTGTTTACATTATCATTTCTTTCTCGGTAATCATAGATCCGGAGTGGAGTGTCTTGAGATTTCTCCTTTTTGCCTTAACTCATGACCTTTTAGTGAGATTAGTGAAGTTCGTTTTTTATTTTCTAATTCGCATGTCCGTTGGACAGCAAGAATGCTGGCGCGTGCGTGATTGCTTACCCAACAGTGGGTACGGTAACACATCGTAGCAACTGGTTTTCTTACCCACAACAGGTGAGCAGTGCAGCATACTTCGTAACCGTTCTTGTGCTGTGAGCGTGGGTTGCCGAATGCTTTCTTTCATAGTGGTTTTACGTACACCGGAACCCACACTACATGGATGAGTAGCGAGGTTCTTGAAGAAGTCCAGAATCACTTCGTTACTACCAGATCCCGGTAACATAGCTTAATGTTTCACTGCATGCACCATACTACCTTTAGACACTTTCACTGTCAACCGTTGCAAGTCCGTAACAACTTTTCCTACACAACGGTAAAAAAACTTCCGTAAACCAAAGTTTTCATTGCACTGTATTTGTGCTACTATATTTGTGATAGCCGAATGTAGTCAATCTGTTTATAGTCATTTTTTAATTCAACTTTATAACCACCTTCCTTCATACTGCCCTCGCTCATGAGCCAAATCCTTACTTGTTTGACAACATCAGCAACGGCATACTGATTTATTTACAGTACAATTATTTATTGTTTTACTCCCATTCACTATTATACAGGGCGTAAACAAAAGCGTGTTACTTGAGACTGCCTTGTGTTTCTAGCATACCGAAACGTGAATCGTGTGTATACGCGGGTCGTCTGGAAAGCACGCCTTGTGAAGTTACAGTACCCTTGTTCCTCATTGTAAATGCGCTTTACCGTTTGGTTACTTTACATCAAAATTTTGGAGCATCGTCAAGTACCCGAAACATTCTCAAATTTCAAACTTTAATTACTGTTTTTACCGCGAGATCACTGTGGGTGGGGGGAGGGGCGGGGGGAACTTCGTTTTCACATGACCCAGAGTGGAACTTCACTGTAATTACTACTGGTAGTTTCAAATCTTAATACCAACATCAATAATAATAAAAACTGTACAATAAACAAATATACAATACTGAAGATTATTTAACTTTCCTTTCTTTATTCTTTCTTAATAATGACATCCTCACGTAGATAGTTTTACATGTAAGTCTGTATCGTTTGATAGTCTCCCACTAGATTCTCGTGTCTGTGTTCTCCACTAACACACCTGTATCACTTATGTTTGTCGTCCACGTTCATTAGGTTTACGGTAACTCGCTTTTCGTGGCTTGCTGCATTAATCACACCTATTTATTAAAAATAGTGTTCGCTAAAGCTGAAGTCTTGTCATGCTGCCACATATATTTGTTTCTCCTCATTCAATTACATACTTCTGTCATAGCACCAGTACATGCTACAAACGTATGAAGTTTGCGTCCTGCCCTTCACTAAAGTTCTTTTCTGGTTTTTCTCAAGTGGTTGGAACTTATCCCATACTGGCGTCAAGTGTAATATTAGCATTGAAAATTGCTTGGATTACGTATATTTATGTAAACATCAATTAAAATCCACTTATATCCATTCTTCTGTTTCAGTCCCCTAAGAAGGTCAATATTTTTGTCTCTGTGTTTGTCTTTCCTTGATCAATCTGCAGTAAAGTTTTTGGGAGGTCCGTGCCCACACACTCTGGATTTCCCTATTATTTAACCTTAACTATAGTGGCCAATATGCTATCTTACTTGAAAATTACATTTTCTAGCTTCTTATCTGCTAGTCACAGATGTATCCTAGCCCAATTTCCATTTTATAATCCAGCGTCATTTGTCACATCAGGGTACTAATTATTTGTTTTACTCTAGTAATGTGTAAAATATAGCGCTGATATATACTCCTGGAAATGGAAAAAAGAACACATTGACACCGGTGTGTCAGACCCACCATACTTGCTCCGGACACTGCGAGAGGGCTGTACAAGCAATGATCACACGCACGGCACAGCGGACACACCAGGAACCGCGGTGTTGGCCGTCGAATGGCGCTAGCTGCGCAGCATTTGTGCACCGCCGCCGTCAGTGTCAGCCAGTTTGCCGTGGCATACGGAGATCCATCGCAGTCTTTAACACTGGTAGCATGCCGCGACAGCGTGGACGTGAACCGTATGTGCAGTTGACGGACTTTGAGCGAGGGCGTATAGTGGGCATGCGGGAGGCCGGGTGGACGTACCGCCGAATTGCTCAACACGTGGGGCGTGAGGTCTCCACAGTACATCGATGTTGTCGCCAGTGGTCGGCGGAAGGTGCACGTGCCCGTCGACCTGGGACCGGACCGCAGCGACGCACGGATGCACGCCAAGACCGTAGGATCCTACGCAGTGCCGTAGGGGACCGCACCCCCACTTCCCAGCAAATTAGGGACACTGTTGCTCCTGGGGTATCGGCGAGGACCATTCGCAACCGTCTCCATGAAGCTGGGCTACGGTCCCGCACACCGTTAGGCCGTCTTCCGCTCACGCCCCAACATCGTGCAGCCCGCCTCCAGTGGTGTCGCGACAGGCGTGAACGGAGGGACGAATGGAGACGTGTCTTCTTCAGCGATGAGAGTCGCTTCTGCCTTGGTGCCAATGATGGTCGTATGCGTGTTTGGCGCCGTGCAGGTGAGCGCCACAATCAGGACTGCATACGACCGAGGCACACAGGGCCAACACCCGGCATCATGGTGTGGGGAGCGATCTCCTACACTGGCCGTACACCACTGGTGATCGTCGAGGGGACACTGAATAGTGCACGGTACATCCAAACCGTCATCGAACCCATCGTTCTACCATTCCTAGACCGGCAAGGGAACTTGCTGTTCCAACAGGACAATGCACGTCCGCATGCATCCCGTGCCACCCAACGTGCTCTAGAAGGTGTAAGTCAACTACCCTGGCCAGCAAGATCTCCGGATCTGTCCCCCATTGAGCATGTTTGGGACTGGATGAAGCGTCGTCTCACGCGGTCTGCACGTCCAGCACGAACGCTGGTCCAACTGAGGCGCCAGGTGGAAATGGCATGGCAAGCCGTTCCACAGGACTACATCCAGCATCTCTACGATCGTTTCCATGGGAGAATAGCAGCCTGCATTGCTGCGAAAGGTGGATATACACTGTACTAGTGCCGACATTGTGCATGCTCTGTTGCCTGTGTCTATGTGCCTGTGGTTCTGTCAGTGTGATCATGTGATGTATCTGACCCCAGGAATGTGTCAATAAAGTTTCCACTTCCTGGGACAATGAATTCACGGTGTTCTTATTTCAATTTCCAGGAGTGTACTTACAAAACTAATAACTCTAGTATCTTCCACGTACTCTCCTTCAAGGAGCTGGAACAGACACACCTATCCATAGAACGATGCGTCAGAAGCCACACAAAAATCTTGTGCCGTATCAGGGTGGCTCAAGAATCCTTCGAGCACCAGTGCATATTTTATATCCTCAAAATCCTTCTGGCCCTGTGGCTCTGTTGTTTGTCCTCACAGTAGGGCATCGTTGTTTAACAACAGCTCTAGGACGAGCTTCCGGGAAAATGAGCCCAATCCCAGGAAACCCTTCTGCTGTTTTCTTGTATGTGGGACTGGAAAGTTTCAAAGTGCAATTATCGTATGAGATTCAGGTGTTATTCCCTCCAGTAAGATAATATTTTTTTCTTATTTTGCCCATAACAAATTTTGATTTTGGCAAATTAGCAGTTACGCCTGCTGGCCAAGCAGACATAGCTACTAAGGTATCAGCTACGAGTTCGCACACCAAGAAACGGTCGAATAAATCTGTACCAAGCATCATGTCGTGAGCTCTTATAAAGATATCAGCACTGACATTCAATCCATATGGTCGAAAACAGTTTTGGTAGTACCTACTAGTGGAAAGAAATATGACATACTTCCTACATGTTATTGTCAGAGGTAATTACCAATACGATTTACAGAGGTCTGTACTAAACATGTACTGTACTCCACGGAATTTCAGCAATTGTTCTAGATTTCCCGGTTGCGTTTGTACCAGCATAATGACTTTGTTAATCCCCTGTGCATTGAGCACAAGACACTGTTCTGTCAACTTTGCGTGGAGCTAGTAGTAGACTACAGTAAGGAGATAGTGGTGTCTCTATAATATTCCGTACTGCAATGCATTTAATCCCTGTGCCTACCGCCTACTGCTTCGCGCATGGAACTGAGTACGTGCTCTTACAATGTGTTTCATGTGGTTTAACCACAAAGTGATATTGGTAAGTTTTGATTAGTCCTTTTTCTTATCGACAATTGTTTGTACTTCAAAAGTAGTTCCCTTTATTCGCACTTCTGTTGTGAACGTCCTGTACATTTAAATATTTTATTATCAATATCGCAAATCCTTATTTGGTTCAAATGGCTCTGACCACTGTGCATCTTAACTTCTGAGGTCATCAGTCGCCTAGAACTTAGAACTAATTAAACCTAACTAACATAAGGACATCACACACATATATGCCAGATGCAGGATTGGAACCTGCGACCGTAGCGGTCTCTCGGCTCCAGACTGCAGCGCCTAGAACCTCATGGTCACTCCGGCCGGCAGTGCTTATTTCTTGACAAAAGTGTTCAGGTGCCTCATCGAGGTTGGGTTGCTTCGCTTTTCTGCACTCACCTGTACACCACGACAGAATTCCCTATGCATTCCCTTTATTCTGATTAGATCTACAGTAGATTCATGACTGTTAACATATGAATCGCATTTGCCTCTCTGTAGACTGAACGTCAGGTTTTTTTTTTTTTTTTTTTCACGCAAAAACTCGAGCTCGAATGGGAAGTTTTCAATTAAACCTTCAGCTACTAAGAAAGTACATCCGAACATCATCCCTTGAAACTGAACTTCAGCTAGAGGCAGAATGAGAATATCGACGTCATTGTTATTGTTGTACAACTCCTCACCATAGTCAGCATCTGAGTTGTCCCCTACCTTATCTTGGAATGGTTGCCTCCTTAGATTTGAAACACCTCTTCTGTAGTCGATGAGCTAACTCTATGTTCCTTCTGGCGCTATTCCAGTTCTGTCTAATAACATCAGGAGTGGTGACGTCAGGCGAAGGTAATTAATTTTCCGTAAATTTACTAAAGGAGAATTAAGAGGTTAGGCAAGCATAAAGTCATAATCCATGGAAGACTGCCGTCCCACTTCGCCTGAGACTTGGCATTATAAATAATAAGGGCGGATTTCAAGTTCCTGTTAACCCTGTCGCCGAAGGACGTTTGAGGGTAGTAGACAGTGTTGGTGATGTGCCAAATGCCGTAAGCAAAACAGAAGCGCTTAAACCCCCTGGAAATAAAGGTGGCGGCGTTATTACTGACTACAGCGTTAGGTGGCTCAAACAAGGAGAAAATCGTAGACAGTGATGTACAGTAATGGAAACGGTAACTCCCCTACTAGGGTCAAATCAAACCAATCGTAGAAGGCATCAATCACAACTAAGACGATTCCCCTCACTGGTACGGGGATTCACGTGACCAGTAAACAGATTGTCCGAGGCATGCTGCTCCCGCTTGGACTGCAAAAAGGGAGAGAATTTTTTTTCTTAATTTATTGCCAATTTTGAGATTGATGTACTGCAATATATGTTAATGACATGAACTTAATCACATGAAAATGGCATAATAGGCCGGAACCAATGTCGTAATTAAATAAACAACAATACAGTAAAATGGTGGCGTGTTCATTTAAAAAAACAAATTATGGTTGGGTTTACCAATCTTGCACAATTTGCACTCGCCGCCTAACTGATGAATATTCTTATAAATCACAGCCGCGTCATATGCCTCTGCGAATTACCAATGGTCCCATAACTCGTAAATGACCTCTCAGCAGAATCATGAAAATAAGAGGAGCACCATAGGAACGAGTTCCATGGGCAAGCAAATCCTTACCTCAACCGCTTTGCAGACCTCCCGACAAACTAAGCCCTTCCTTAACAAACAGCCTGGAACTTGCTGCCCCACGAAAAGCCGCTTGCTAACAGGCACCAAATCAGGACCCTGATTTGGCTTGGACCTAAGATCCCCGAGAAGCTTATGAACTCCTGGCGCTAACGAACGCTCTTCTGCTTCATCAATTCCTTCGTGAAACATACGACCAACAGCATCAACCATTTGCTTATCACAGCCCTTAATAAGATCAACCCAGAAGCGGAAGGCAAACCCTACCTAGCAATTCCAAGTGTTTTTCTCGACCTCGCCAAAACCGAACTCAGGGCTTGGTTATTCATCTTTAGATCGAACTCCCTGCGATCGATATAGAATCTAAACTTGTCGATGTGCAACAGGGCAACCAAAGAATATTTCAGTTTGGCAACTGTTAACCTCCTTAAGCGCACGCAAGGGGGAGCCTCTTCCAACAGTCCCCATCAACAGCACAGCCGGAACGTCAGGATTAGACACGTCTGTCTGGCATTAACCCTTTTCTCAAAATCGGATTTCCAATAACAAATCAAATACAATTCTAGAATCAAAGGAAGAAGACAATTCCCCGCTACCAATTAAATCCCGGTTAGACCGTCAGCGAGAGCGCACGGCGAGTTCCTGCTACTAATAAGGCGAGTATACCGTTCACTTGTTACATATTTTTACGAGCTTCAAACAGGAGCGACCTATTTTCTGATATCTGTGTAGTTACTAGTTGATTTTTGTAATTTCTTGCATGTTCGAGTACTTACTAGGAACAACCTTTTATTTCAATAACAGTGTAGTGCACAGTACCGCCGTTGCAATCGACCGTTGTGTCGACCCTCTTATCGAAAAGGTTTTTATTCGTTTGGTTAGAACAGCTCAGTGTCAGTTAGACCGTCAGCGAGAGCGCACCACTAGTTCCTTCAGCTAATAAAGTGAGTACACCGTTCGCTTCTTACATATTTTTACGAGCTTCGGAGCGATTGCAGTAATGGATAGGAACTTTGGTTGTTGTCTGCAGATGCAAGCTGAGTTGGCGATCCTTCGCTCACAGCTCCAGGCTGCTTTGGCTCCCATCACACAGCTTGAGGCTGCTGCCAATGGGCGTCACTGTGGGGGATTGAACGCGGGGATGCAAGGGACGTCGAGCACGTCCCACATGTCCTCCGATCGGTCCACTGCTGTGGCCGCCCTGGGTACTGCCTGCACTGAGGTTGACCCCTCACTCGTGGTTGAGTGGGAGATCATCCCAAAGTCTGGGAGGGAGCGAAAAATTTTCTGAGGGGCCGATCGTGGGACCTCCCCAGTTCGTTTGAGGAACAGGTTTCGGGCGTTCTCTGTGGCTGACGATGTTCCTGAGCCGGATGCAGCTGTCCTCCCTGTTCCAGAGGACGCTTCTCTGCCCACAAGGTCTGGGCATTCTCAGAGGGTGGGTCTGCTGGTAGTTGGGAGCTCCAACGTTAGGCGCGTAATTGGGCCCCTTAGGAACATGGCTGACAAGGACGGGAAGGAAGACAGCATGCACTCTGTGTGCATTTTGGGTGGAGTCATTTTGGATGTGAAAAGGGTGCTTCCGGATGCCATGAAGGGTACACGTTGCAGCCAACTGCAGGTGGTTGCTCATGTCGGCACCAATGACGTGTATCGCTTTGGATTGGAGCAGATTCTGTCTGGATTCGGTTGGCTAGCAGAAATGGTAGAGACTGCTAGTCTTGCTACCGAGATTAAAGCGGAGCTCACCATCTGCAGCATCGTCGATAGAATCGACTGTGGTCCGTCGGTGCAGAGCCGTGTGGAGGGTCTGAATCAGAGGCTCAGGCGTTTCTGTGATTCTGTAACCGTGTAGGCTGCAGATTCCTTGACTTGCACCACCGAGTGGTGGGTTCAAAAATGGCTCTGAGCACTATGGGACTCAACTGCTGAGGTCATTAGTCCCCTAGAACTTAGAACTAGTTAAACCTAACTAACCTAAGGACATCACAAACATCCATGCCCGAGGCAGGATTCGAACCTGCGACCGTAGCGGTCTTGCGGATCCAGACTGCAGCGCCTTTAACCGCACAGCCACTTCGGCCGGCCCGAGTGGTGGGTTTCCATGTTCCGCTTAATAGGTCGGGAGTTCACTATACACATGAGGCGGATACACGGGTAGTGGGGGTTGTGTGGAAGGGACTGGGCGGTTTTTTAGGTTAGAGAGTCTCAGGGAACGACAGAAGTGACGTCCGTCTAAAAGTGGGCAGGTAAAACACAGTAAAGTAACTGTAGAAACGATTGGTATTGTAGTTGCAAATCGTCGTAGCTGTGATGGGAAAGAACCAGAGCTCTAAGCCCTAATAGAATCCACTGAAGCTCAAATAGTTGAAGGTACAGGGAGCTGGCTAAAGCCGGAAATACGTTCATCCGAAATTGTTCAAACGATCTAACAGTGTTCAGAAAGGATAGATGAGATACAGTTGTTGGTGGAGTATTTACTGCTGTCAGAGGTAGTTGGCCTTGAAGCGAAATAGAAGTTGATAGTTCGTGTCAAATAGTATGGGTAGGGGCTATACCTGAGAAACGTACTAAACTATTAATTGGATCGTTTTACCGACCCCCCGACTCAGGAGATATAGTTGCTGAACAGTTCAAAGAAAACTTGAGTCTCATTTCAAATAAGTACCCCGCTCATACAGTTATAGTCGGTGGTGATTTCAATCTACCCTAGATATGCTGGATAAATTGTACGTTTAAAGCCGGCGGCAGGCATAAAACGTCATCCGAAATTGTACTGAATGCTTTCTCAGAAAATTATTTTGAACAATTAGTTCATGAGCCCACTCGAAGCGTAAATGGTTGCGAAAGCATACTTGACCTTTTAGCAACAAATAATCCTGGACAAATAGTATCTTGACGAATACAGGGATTAGCGACCACAAGGCAGTTGCTGCTAGGCTGAATACCGTAAACGTACAACCATCAAGAAGAAACGCCAAGTATATTTATTTAAAAAAGCTGATAAAATGCTCTTAATGCCTTTCTAAGAGAGAGTCTTCACTCCTTCCGATCTGATCATGTAAGTGTAGAAAAGTTGTGGAATGTTTTCAAAGAGATAGTATCGACAGCAGTTGAGAGATATACACCAAATAAATTAGTAAGTGATGGTACTGATCCCCCATGGTACACAAAATGGGACAGATCGTTGTTTCAGGAGCAACGAAAAGAGCGTGCCAAATTTAAAAGAACGCAAAATCCCCAGGATTGGCGAAGTTTTACAGAAGTTCGAAATACAGCGCATACTGCAATGCGAGATGCTTTTAATAATTTCCACAACGAAATTCTGTTTCGAAATCTGGCAGAAAACAGAAAGATATTCTGGTCGTACATAAAGCACACCAGTGGCAAGACGCAATCAATACCTTCACTGCACGATGATAACGTTGAAGTCACTGAAGACAGTGCCACTAAAGTAGAGTTATTAAACACGGTTTTCCGAAACTCCTGCACCAAAGAAGACGAAGTAAATATTTCTGAATTACACTCAACAACAACTGCCAAGATGAGAAACATAGTGGATACCTCGGTGTAACGAAGCAGCTTAAATCACTTAATAAAGGCAAGGCCTCCGGTCCAGATTGTATACCAGTCAGGTTCCTCTCAGAGTATGCTGATAAAATAGGTCCATATTTAGCAATTATATACAACCACTCGCTCACAGAAAGATCCGTACCTAAAGACTGGAAAATTGCTCAGACAGGTCTATATCACTAACGTCGATTTGCAGTAGGGTTTTGGAACATGTACTGTATTCGAACATTATGAAGTACCTCGAAGAAAACGATTTATTTACACATAGTCTGCACGGATTCAGAAAATATCTTTCTTGTGAAACATAACTAGCTCCTTATACCCATGAAGTAATAAGTGCTATCGACAGGGGATGTCAAATTGATTCCATACTTTTAGATTTCCAGAAGTCTTTCGACACCGGTCCTCACAAGTGCCTTCTAACCAAACTGCGTGCCTACGGAGTATCGCCTCAGTTGTGCGACTGGACTCGTGATTTCCTGTCAGAAATGTCACAGTTCGTACCAATAGAGGGAAAGTCATCGAATAAAACAGAAGTAATATCCGGCGTTCCCCAAGGAAGTGTTATAGATCCTCTATTGTTCCTGGTCTATATTAACGAAATGGGAGACAATCTAAGTACCTGTGTTAGAATGTTTGCAGATGATACTGCCATTTACCGTCTTGTAAAGTCATCAGGTGATCAAAACGACTTGCAAGCTGATTTAGATAAGATATCTGTAAGGTGCGAAAAGTGGCAACTGACCCTGAATAAAGAAAAGTGTGAAATTATTCACATGAGTACTAAAAGAAATCAGCAAAATTACGATTACGCGATAAGGCTGTAAATTCAGCTAAATACTTAGGGATTACAATTACAAATAACCTAAATTGGAACGATCGCGTTGATAATATTGTGGGTAGAGCAAACCAAAGACTGCGATTCATTGGCATAACACCTAGAAGGTGGAAAAGATCTACTAAAGAGACTGCTTACACCACGCTTGTCTGCCCTATTCTGGAGTATTGATCCTTACCAGGTGGAACTGACGGATGACATCGGAAAATTACGAAGAAGGACAGCTCGTTTTGTATAATCGCGAAATAGAGGAGATAGTGTCACAGACATGATAGGTGAATTGGAGTGGCAATCATTAAAACAAAGACGTTTTTCGTTACGACGAGATCTTCTCATGAAATTTCAATCACCAGTTTTCTCCTCCTTATTGCGAAAAAATTCTGTTGGCACTCACCTGCATAGGGAGAAATGATCATCACGATAAAATAAGAGAAATCAGGTCTCGCACAGAAAAATTTAATTGCTCGTTTTTGCCGCGTGCCGTTAGAGAGTGGAACGGTAGAGAGACAGCTTGAAGGTGGTTCATTGAACCCTCTGCCAGGTACTTTATTGTTAATAGCAGAGTAATCACGTAGATGTAGGTGTAGAAATAGGACAATGATAGAACACTTCGTGAAAGGATAAGCCCCTGTTATTACATCATCATGTCTCACAATTCTATTTTATTCCTAAGGAGATAATCACAACTGAGAAAACGGCTAGTTCGCCCCAAAGAATTTGAACAATTGTAAAACTGTTAATATCATTACAAGTTCTAAAATTGTACTTCACAGTCCAATTTCTTTTTAAGAATAAGGTGGCCCACCAAAAACTTAAAATTCTTAGTTGAGGCAGTACTGAATGACAGTTAGAACAACTATAGAATTCACATATAATGTGCTGGACAACTATTCAATACTGAGTATCATGTGACTTTAACAAAACCAAACAGATAAAGAAAAACCTAGAACTGTTTTTAAAGCAATACCAAGTTAGCAATGGTCCCGGAAAAATTTCAGGACAGCAATCTAAAAGATAAGTTCCTTCTAAGAAAATGAATTAATTAACAAAAATAGAACTGAATAACAAATGTTTGAATGAAGTGTAGTAAATCCTTAATACACTACTGACCATTAAAATTGCTACACCAAGAAGAAATGCAGATGATAAACGGGTATTCATTGGACAAATATATTATACTAGAACTGACATGTGATTACATTTTCACGCAATTTGGGTGCATGTTGTTGTTGCCTTCAGTCCTGAGACTGGTTTGATGCAGCTCTCCATGCTACTCTATCCTGTGCAAGCTTCTTCATCTCCCAGTACTTACTGCAACCTACATCCTTCTGTATTTGCTTAGTGTATTCATCTCTTGGTCTCCCTCTACGATTTTTACCCTCCACACTGCCGTCCAATGCTAAATTTGTGAACCCTTGATGCCTCAGAACATATCCTACCAACCGGTCCTTTCTTTTTGTACTTCCATAGATCCTGAGTAATCAGTACCCAGAAAAACCACCTCTGGCCGTAATAACGGCAATGATACGCCTGGGCATTGAGTCAAACAGAGATTGGATGGCGTGTACAGGTAGAGCTGCCCATGAAGCTTCAACACGATACTACAGTTCATCAAGAGTAGTGACTGGCGTATTGTGACGAGCCAGTTGCTCGGCCACCATTGACCAGACGTTTTCAGCTGGTGAGAGATCTGGAGAATATCCTGGCCAGGACAGCAGTCGAACATTTTCTGTATCCAGAAAGGGCAGTACAGGACCAGCAACATGCGGTCGTGCATTATCCTGCTGAAATGTAGGGTTTCGCAGGGATCGAAGGAAGGGTAGAGCCACGGGTCTTAACACATCTGAAATGTCCACTATTCATTGTGCCGTCAATGCGAACAAGAGGTGACCGAGGCGTGTAACCAATGGCACCAATACCATCAGGCCGGGTGACACGCCATTATGGCGATGACGAATACACGCTTCCAATGTGTGTTCACCGCGATGTCGCCAAACACGGATGCGACAATCATGATGCTGTAGACAGAACATGGGTTCATCGTCGAACTGTTCATGCAGATGGTTGTTGTCTTGCAGACGACCCCATCTGTTGACTCAGGGATCGCGACGTGGCTGCACGAACCGTTACAGCCATGCGGATAAGATTACTGCTAATGATACGAGGCCGTTGAGATCCAACACGGCGTTCCGTATTACCCTCCTGAACCCACCGATACCATATTCTGCTAACAGTCCTTGGATCTCTAGCAGCGCGAGCAGCAATGTCACGATACGTTAAACAGCAATCGCGATAGGCTACAATCCGACCTTTATCAATGTCGGAAACGTAATGATACGCATTTCTCCTCCTTACACGTGGTATCACAACAACATTTCACCAGGTAACGCCGGTCAACTGTTGTGTATGATAAATCGGTTAGAAACTTTCCTCGTGTCAACACGTTGTAGGTGTCGCCACCGGCGCAACCTTGTGTGAATGCTCTGAAAAGCTAATCATCTGCATACCACAGCATCTTCTTCCTGTCGGTTAAATTTCGCGTCTGTAGCACGTCATCTTCGTGGTGTAGCAATATTAATGGCCAGTAGTCTAATACAGGGTAGCACCGGCACTAACGGTGAAGGGACTTGACAGAATCTCAGTACGTGAGGCAATGAGTAACGAGTGGCTAAAATTACAGAAGGGAAGGCAAACTCCACTTACTGAGCTGACGAAGCGGTGTGAAAGGTGCCTGCAGGTCAAAGTGACGAAGTCACAACTCGCGCTGCTCGACAAACAGCATGCCGGGGGCTCGCTGCCCCTAGCATATGCACGTGGCAGTACACAACCACTCCAGTACTCGGTAACCCAGGTCCCGCGACCAATGTGAGACGCGCTGCCAGGTAGGTAACAGCGCACCGAAGGAATCGCCTAAGAAAGACAGATACAAATCAATCAATAACACAAGCACAATATCCTTTCACTAAAGGAAGCGCAAAATAAATAGACGACGAAGTCCCTTCAGTTTTTTTTTTTTTTTTGTCGTCAGTCTATTGACTGGTTTGATGCTGCCCGCCACGAATTCTTTTCCTGTGCTAACCTCTTCATCTCAGAGTAGCACTTTCACCCTACGTCCTCAATTATTTGCTTGACGTATTCCAATCTCTGTCTTCCTCTACAGTATTTGCCCTCTACAGCTCCCTCTAGTACCATGGAAGTGATTCCCCCATGTCTTAGCAGGTGTCCTATCATCCTGTCCCTTCTCCTTATCAGTGTTTTCCACATATTCCTTTCCTCTCCGATTCTGCGTAGAACCTCCTCATTCCTTACCTTATCAGTCCACCTAATTTTCAACATTTCCCTTCAGTTAGGTCCAGTTAAATGAAAAAGTTTTAAAAAGTAACTGAATTAAATTACTGTCCACTAAGTTCGCATTTGGGGATGTATTAAATTGGGTATTAAATAAATTCATTGAATAAAAGCTCTAAAACAGACAAACAAAACTTAATACAATTTGCAACGCAAAATAATTAAAATAAAATTAGTTACAATTACTTGTCTTGAGAGACAGTGAGGAAGGTCAAACAGTACCCCTAACATGTTTTGGATGTTGAAGCATTAACGTAAGGCCTGAGACGGAAGCAGTCACATAAGAAAAGGCAAATAAGACGTTACCTTAGAATCAGACAGGGCAATGACAGGCAAGTAATCAATTTCTCCTCATAAAGGGCCTCAAACACTTTGAGGACGTGGCCAGGCCACGCATCTAAGACATAACTATAACGAATACATATCAAAGCAAGAACATATATTAAATGAATTACCAGGATTAAGCACAAATTAGTAGAAACTCGTATGATACTGGCACCCCGGGAGGGGAGAATATTAAACAACAGTGACGTGCCCTGAAACCTTTATCTCATTACAGCAACGTTAAACACACTATGAGATCACTATGAAGGGCACTGATCACGACTTGCGGAAGAATATTTACAATTTAGTTGGTTAGAGTGACAAAGACTTTAACAGGGAAACACTTCAAGTTGAAATCCTTGAGGCTGTATTGAAACATTTCACAGTAACTTTAATAAAGTGCCGGAAAGCAAATACGATGCAAGAGGAAGGCAGAGACGACCTACCCCAAAACAACTAGCGGCATCAGCAACCATATGACTGAGCGTTTCGCCAAATGCACGAGGAAACTGTAGTTTCTCTCAGGAGAATGCATGGCGCCCAAGTTAATACAATACAAGCAGCCAGGAATGTGGTGGGTTGATCGATTTAGCCCGTTAATGGAATGCACCAGAAAAACACATTTCCATACACGGAGCTTTCTAGGTTCCCTATAGATCGACCCTCCACCGTAATGGGTCCTGCGAAAAAGGCAACACACCATTTCCACACGAACTCCACTCCGTGCCTCAACGACCGTCCCTTCCCCTTTCCATCTCCTCAGAGAGACCAGTCTTGCACTCAGTTCAGAGATCAGTGCAAACCATGCAATGGTGCACAGTCACAACGCCCGCCAGAATGGTGAAGTCATGGTAGAAAGGCCGCGAAGTAGATACCGATACGATGCGGCATGTCTCAGTAGCCACCGAAAGTGGTGACCTTGATTATAATTACTGCTACTTGAATTTCCCCACTGTCTCCCCATTCGTATTCGGGGACGTAGTTTCTCACTGGTGTTTCTCGCCTGATTAAATTGTGGCTGGTTTCCTTGGTGCTGTTGCCATTGTGGATTCTGGAAATTCCTATTCCTACTGTACTGTGACGGCGGTCTCCACTCACTTCTATTGTTCTGATCATTGTATATGCCGTTAGTTTGGTTAGAATTACGAGGCTGATAGGTGTCATCATTCCTAGGTCTCCTCTTATGATTCACAGAGCTGCAGCTGGCCAGGCCAGGTACTGACATCGACGCAGCCTGCTGTATGTGCCGGCTGGGGTAGCCGAGCGGTTCTAGGCGCTACAGTCTGGAACCGCGCGACCGCTAAGGTCGTAGCTTCGAATCCTGCCTCGGGCATGGATGTGTGTGATGTAGTTAAGTTCCATAGGGCTCAGAACCATTTGAACCTTCTGTATGTGAACAAACGTGGGACGCGTGTCAGGTGTTCGCCCGCGATTGTTGTAGTTATACTGCTGTTGGGCGGATGTAGCTTTCCTCCGACCTCACCATTACGATACACATTCTGATTATTATTGTTATTACTAGCCTCCATACGTTCGTAAAAAATCAAGGATCGAGAACTGGCAGAAAATATTCTAAGTTAGATTTTGGGATCTGTACCAGTTTTTCTCTGGCGTGAAATGAAAGTTTTCCTTTCAAAATGTGTAGAACATCATTAAGAGCCGAGAGTTCATCCCAAAAACGAATCTTATTTACTTTATAAACATCTCTGAAATATTTTCTTAACGTTACCTACATGATGTCGTATGGCTCTGGACAAAATACTCCTGTTCTTAGGCTTTCCTACACACAGCATGACCAACATTTTGCAAGAAAAACATTTGCAAGTTGTGTTAACGTGTGACAACTCTCCGCCTTCTTGGATGTCCAAAGTGCGGCGTCGCCTTGTATAAAACCTAATACATACTGAATCTTTTGTTATTCATACCAAGCTTTAGACAACATACTTTTAAAAACTTTTAGGAAAATGTCTGGATTAACTGGTTCTTTTCCTGGGATGAACGCCTGGAATTGTCGGTTTTTTTAGAAGAATTTTTTCTAGTATAACTGATGAATGTGTGGTGTGTGCCCCAACAATATGTGTAACAGCGTTTTGTGATACTATATTTGCGCTATTTACATTTACTTGTGCATATACATTTTCATGCCCAACAGGACTACGGCGTTCTTTATTACTCTTACCCGTGTAGCTACTATCCTTCTTGGCTTACTCCTTAAGGTTATTCCATTCTTCTTCAGATTTCTCCAATTTTATTCCTATTTGTGTTTGCGCATGATCCTTCCACTTAGGTAGATACTGTGGAAGTGTTCTTTGTACCTGCCCTAATTCAGTTTTATTTTTAATACTGATATATTTTGCTCTATGTCCACATTAGTAATCATTTGGTCAACAACATTATGTAGCTCTATGTTATGTAGCTCTATCTCCAACCTGTTACCAATTAAAGTCTCTTTCTCTCGTAAAATACCCTTAACTTGATTTCATGTTTTGTTGCTATGTCATCTATTTGTTTGACTGCCTGTTGAAGTGTGGACTGTACTGTCGTGTGTTCTAACTACATTGTATCAAAATCATTTGCCAGTTTTTTAATATCTTTTATTGCAGTTTTCAGTGTTGAAATGTCCTTAGTTATTCCCTCTATGTCGCTGGATGTCACTTCAGTGATATGATTCACAACGTCTGTTTTCAAGGAACTCCGTCAAACGTTTTTTCAACTTTTTGATTGTTTTCATCAAGTTTTTGATTGAATAAAGTTTCTATGCCTTGCTGTACCTCTAGAAAAGTGTCAATTGTAGGGTTTCCTACTTCAGAACTAGTATTGCTCACGTGCTATGACGTTGCATCACTTGCTGGTGCGACAACATCGCTACAGCTACTCACAACATTTTCAAAATTACTCTGTTGTATAATATCTAAAGTATTCTCTTTCCCTGAAATTTCCATGTTTGTTGTTTGAAACTTAGTTTTAACCATACCAACGTGCACGAATTTCCAAAATTAAATAACATTCTTTTTCTTATTCGTCTTATGTTCACTACGTAAACAAGTCTCACCTGACGCTTTGTTGTTGCTTACTTCTACTATCGAAAAATTTTTCTTTGCAAACCCATTGCGTAATGATAAGTGTGTTTGCGTGCTACTACAAGAACATTCTCGTCACCTTGTGAAACAGTTACGAAAAATTACCACAAAAATAAAAAAATTGAAGCTATTAGAAAAGAAACCACATTCTATGCGCAGCACACCGTGGGTCTAGTAAAATATCAGTTCTGTTCCCACATGTAACTTTAACAGGTACTCCAAATGAGTACTGATGTTCTTTACCTGAGATGCTGTTTTACTGTCACGAGGAAAAATTTCATTATCGGCTTTTTTTTCAATTTTTTCTGTCCTGGTATCTGAGACTTTTGGACAATATTTTCTTATTACTGTAGTTTGCTCGGCGTCATGAGTTCAGTTGCATATAGACTGAAATAAACAAACCTATGTAACAATAATATTTTTGCTTTGTATACTTGTATGTAATAAATGTGTATATATTTTTGTCCTGTCATGGTCACCACTATTAAAACTTCTTCCGTGTCACTTGTGGTTACTGACAAGAATTGAAAGATTGTCGACTGCTTAGTGAGAGAAAAGTAATATCGTAACTTTGAAAATTAGACACCCTGGCAATCTGAGGACGATTCTCGATGGAATCGGTAATCAAATGGTTCAAATGGCTCTGAGCACTATGGGACTTAACATCTGTGGTCATCAGTCCCCTAGAACTTAGAACTACTTAAACCTAACTAACCTAAGGACATCACATACATCCATGCCCGAGGCAGGATTCGAACCTGCGACCGTAGCAGTCACGCGGTTCCGAACTGAGCGCCTAGAGGAATCGGTAATCGCTGCACACAAAAGGTATTTACAATAGCGAGAGAGGTACGAAAGAATTATATCCTAGTGCTATTGTTAATGATCATGGTTAGTTTTACGAGCTATACAAAAAACTCACCTGTCTCGCTTTAGATCGGTTAAGAGGGCTCCTCTGATGAGCTTAAATGGAGAAATCTATTATTCCTTTTATGTTTTGACCGTGAAATTGGAAAGTTAAATACAGGAAGCTCTTGAAAAGCGTGAGATTTTATTCGCTCAACTTGTTCGTACCGCGTAAGCGGCCTTTCGACAAAGTCCAAGCCAGCCAGGAATTAATCCGTTTTCGCTTATCTCCTTTTACAGCCTCGAAAAACAGCTAAAGTCCTTCTCACTCTCTACAGCAAAAGGTGCCAAGGGAGAATAGTTATCATAATTGTATACCTGATTTCTCCACTTGAATTGCTGTTATTAAATATTGAACTGACATACACTGATTTGCGCAACCTCCCTTCCACGCTATAAGAATAAAGATACAAGAATGTGACAAAAGTAGATCAAATTTAACATACTGTTCATCTACAGAGATCATAACAGCCCATCCGGCACCGAAATGTTTTACTGTAACCAATTCGTGGCCGTCGACTCGCTTCGGGTGAAGAGGTGCGGGTCTAGTTCAATAGGATACCACAAATATATTTCCAACTAGGACTTTTGTCTCTCAGGGGGATAAATAGATTAATAGTGATGACGAATATCTTTGAAATGATAATACGTAATCAGATCCATTTTGAGCCGTGCTGTTACGTCGCTAGTAAGCAAATGCAGAGAGGCTTGCCGCAAGTGCAGTGAGACACTTTCACAGGATTTGTCGACTCGGAAGTAGAATTCGGCAATGTAAAACGGTGCAAGCCGTCCAAAAGTCTGCGAAAGACGGGTAATATAGTGGGTGGCTATGATTAAACTTTTCCTGTTCAGCACGTTATAACACGGAAACTAATTATCGTACGAGTACCAAATTTGGTAGCATTAATGTCCAGAGTATTTGGTGCATGATTTTCACACGTCACAGCGCCACCTTCCAGTTCCAACTATGGCCACCACGTGCCGTGATCAGTCATCGTGATTCATAGTCTCTCACACTTGACGAGTGCCGGCCGGTGTGGCCGAGTGGTTCTAGGCGCTTTACTCTGGAACCGCGCGACCGCTAAGGTCGCAGGTTCGAATCCTGCCTCGGGCGTGGATGTGTGTGTTGCCCTTAGGTTAGCTAGGTTTAAGTAGTTCTACGTTCTAGGGGACTGATGACCTCAGATGATAAGTCCCATAGTGCTCAGAGCCATTTGAACCATTTTTTGAACTTGACGAGTCGCAGTGCACTTGTTGACATTGAGAATTGGACAGAAGGAGGAAGGCATTGGTGGTGAAGCTCTATTATCAAAACAACAGTAATGCATCTGCACTTCGAGAATATCGCCGGCTGAAAGGATTACGGAAGGTTCCTCTCTCTCCACCTGCTGTGCGGAGCATAATGAAGTTCGAATCGACTGGAGAACCGATCCTCGCTCCGGGAAGAGGCCGACGACCGGTCACACCATAATGCGGTTGATGAAATCGCTGTTGCTATGGCAGACAAAGCTGGGTGCAATTCCCGATCGTCAGGTAGTGGGCATGCTGTGTCACTAAAGCTGAACATCCTTTGGTCCACTGTACGAATGGTGCTTAGAACAGTGCTTAAATGGTATCTGTACAAGATCCATATCGTACAGCAGTTTGGACCACAGGACGCACAACGACGTGTTGACTTCGATCTCCACTTTCTCGCAAGGGCTGAAGTTGACGAGGGCTGTCCCTGGACCATTCTATAGACAGACCTTATTTTTCTCTGACGGATGAGGTAAACACACAGAATACCAAGTGTGGGATCTTCACATCCAATCACTGTGCATAAAGTTCCTCCGCATGATGAAAGTGTCACCGTATGGTGTGGCTTCACGGCGACGTTTATGGTTGCCCCATTCGTTTTTGAACAGATTGGTGCTTAAGGATCAAAGACGTGTAATGTGACTGTCCTGCGTTACTGCGATATGCCTCGCCAGCATGTCATACCCGCCCTACAGGAGAGAGACGCATTGAGCTCAACAGTTTTCATGCAAGATGGGGCCTCACCGCACATCGCTCGAGAAGTTCACCTGCTTCCCCGAAACACATTTGCAAACGATCGCATAATCAGCCGATCGCTCCCAGATTCTTGGCTGGCACGATTATCTGATCTCATTCCCTGTTATTTCTGGTTGTGAGGCTAGCTGAAAGACGGGGTTTACGAGGGGAACAATCACACATGTGCTGATACGAAGCGCAGCATATCGAGAGAGGTAGACAGCATAGCTACGGACATGCTTCGTTCTGCTGAGCAGAATGGAATCCCGCGTTTTCTGACTTATGCACACTGATGGGCTCCATATTGAGTCCCTTTTGTAGCAGTAATGGTACCGGTATACAATGGTAAGTTGTAACGTGGCAGCACATTAAAGGTGTTTCGATTGAACTGATTCTGCATTCTTTCCCTCCCCGTGTCCTCGGCACTGATGGTACCAAATTTGGTGCTCGTCCGGTAATTAGTTTCCACGTTTTAACGTGTTAGATAGGGAAATTTTAATTGTAACCACCCGGTACAATATTTACAAAAACCAAGAGGAAACAATAAAACTGGAAGACCAAGAGCGAAGTGTTGAGATTAAAATGGGCTTAAGACACGGACGTAGTCTTTCGTCCCTAAAGTTGAATCTATACATTGAAGAAACAATGACGGAAATAAAAGGAAGGTTCAAGAGTGTGAATAACTCTGGTGCTGAAAGTTCAAAAATGGCTCAAATGGCTCTGAGCACTATGTGACTTAACATCTAAGGTCATCAGTCCCCTAGGACTTACAACTACTTAAGCCTAACTAACCTAAAGACGCACACACATCCATGCCCGAGGCAGGATTCGAACCTGCGATCGTAGCAGCGACGTGGTTCCGGACTGAAGTGCCTAGAACCGCTCGGTCACAGCAGCCAGGCACTCTACGTTTGAAGCACAGCATTTTATGGTAGTGAAACGTCGACTGTTGAAAACCTCAACATAACAGAATCGAAATATTTGAGATGTAGTGCTACAGAATAATGTTGAACGTTAGGTGGATTGATAAGGTAGGGATTGAGGAGGTTCTTCGCCTAATCGGCGAATAAAGAAATGTATAGAAAATGGTGACAAGAAGGAAGGACAAGGTTATATTCCAATGCTACACCCCATTGGCTGTGTATATATGATGGTTGTGAAAGTCGTGTTCGCAACTATGTGGCTCAATCTAAAAGTGAATAACATTAGCTCCGCCACTGACGGCCTGCAAACGCAAATAGGATGCGGATTCGTTCCCCAAGTTGTGACAATACTCAACTTGAACAAGATGGGTACTTGGATTCTAATCACAGGAAAAGTGAACAACTGGTACGGAAATGATATTTATTATAAAAACGAATCTCAAAGAAAAATATGCAGATTGAACAGTACACACATAAGACGTTGACTCCTACTCATTAATCTCAATGTGAGATTGGCAAAACAACTCGAAGTCATGCCCCTGTTTATATGACAAAAACTCTAAGTGGTTCGTACTGATAAGCATCGGATCAAGATAACCTCTACAATAACTGACACTGACAGTACTGAGCTCTGTGATCAAACAAATGCATAGAATACGCTTAATATTAATTATTCCCTATCTACCGAGCTGTGGTGCTTATATTACCGAATTCGGTATTGGAAAAAGTAATTCTACAGTTCGATCTCTTGGGTGCGGCCGGTGGCCGTGCAGACGAAGTGTGTTGCAGAGTTAAAAATCTGACTACCCAGGTGACACGAAACAGCGCCCGCAAGGTCTTAGCGTCGAAGCTACAACATTACAATGTTGGACATGAATCAAGAATTCTGCTAGCTCGGAAGCTAGGAGCCGATACTTGACTCAAGCGTGCGGTCGTAAAGAAGCACTTCGTAATGCCTCAGTCTCCACAAAGAGGCACAGGTTCGTTTTCTGCTCACAGAGAAACGAATGGTGCCGTTCATAATGGTGGAATCAACACATTATGACCTAATGATGAGACTTTTCGCTGTCGCGTTGCCAGCAATGTCTCAAAACGCTCTCAGGTGAAGTGTGTTCAATCGACACCCGCCATATAGTCCCACCCCCCCCCCCCTCCCCCCTGCCATGTGCGCAGCTTAGAGCAAATCTCGTCTCGTTAGCGTGAACTCTTCTTGCGGTCAGTCACCGCGCACTTTACAGATGGAATGCCTCCCACTCTATGAGTCAGCCAACCGTCTTGAGGTAACACTCACTTCAGTAGGAACTTCTGCAACAAATCATGACCCCTCCTCCGTCTAAAATTCGGCCATCCCGATACGTTTCTGTGTCTTATGGCGTGAATATGCCTTGGTTTCTGCCATGAGTACTTCTGCGACCATTAGTTTGGATCTGGAGCAGGCATTCCTCGTGAATTCCTCCATGCTAAAAAAGATTGGTGGTGGCACTTTTAAAATACTATCTCAACCATGAACTTATGCTTTCAGCATTGTCTCCCCTCTGCCTCCTTAGCAACCGCAGGCCACAGTGAGAAGCCCTCTTCCATCTTATTCTCTACAGGTGGCATAGTGGCGGCAGGAAACACGCTGTGTCACTTTTCGGAGCCATCAACTGCCCTGCCTGCAGCACTTGTTATGTTATGCTTTCGGAGACCTTGAAGGCTGACATTCACCCAGCTGTCAGAGGCAAATCTAAATTACACACAAAGCATTCTCCTATACAGAAATGTTATTATGCCGCTACCCAGTGTCAACCGATAAATGTTAAACCTTGTAGTCAAGGAAGGCAGGATTCGGTTACGATAGTGGACGTGGCTGTAATTCGTTACTGTTGGTCCCCTTTTGCAATCACACACATTTATTTTAAAACGGTAATTCCAGACTCAGCAATAAATAAAGATATCACACGTTATTAATGAAGGAATAAACAACTGTGTAATTAATAGTGCTTTCAGTGCATTACAATTGACCAAATGAGCATAAAATACAGTTACAGCAAATAATGTTTTAAAAACTAGCTAATGTGATACCAATTAGAGTTATAAGACAAGTAACCACAGTCACGGCTGAAGCCCTTTAACGCCAAGAACGGTAATTACAAAAAAGTTTAACAAACATACTGTAAAACAGCAAACAGGTAAATGATCACCAAACGGGTGAGACAAAATGATGGTAAACTTGGTAGCACAACCATTTAAACCTGCTGTAACGACAAGAATGTCAATAATATAAACAATTTAGAAACATACAATAAAACAGCAAAAACAAAAATAAAACACAAGGTCCAGTCACAGACGGTGCACCAGGAATCGAGGTCTGAGTAGGTCCGGCAAACTAGTGGCAGTCTAACGAATGACTAATGATAATCTTGCTGAGGCTACCTGACGTCCAATAAACCAAATGCAAAGATGTAAAAATACGCCAAAGCCGAAACGGTCGGTCTGGAAAAAATGGTTCAAATGGCTCTGAGCACTATGGGACTCAACTGCTGAGGTCATTAGTCCCCTAGAACTTACAACTAGTTAAACCTAACTAACCTAAGGACATCACAAACATCCATGTCCGAGGCAGGATTCGAACCTGCGACCGTAGCGGTCTTGCGGTTCCAGACTGCAGCGCCTTTAACCGCACGGCCACTTCGGCCGGCGGTCGGTCTGGACTCCGCCCGCAGAATACTGTGCTTAGAGCACCCAGAAAGAGAAAGGAATAACTACCACCAGAGTAAAAGAATCGCCAACCAACCTACAATCAAGAAAGCTGTCAAAACTACACGCCTCACCGGACAGCAGCGGCAAGGCGAGGAAACGTACACTGCCGTTACATACACTAACCCCCACGGCAAGTAACTGGGCCGTCAGCGGCCACAAGGCAGGAAAAATACAGCTGGTTGAACTTAACAAATAGTAACAAACGGAACGCAATAAATAGTAATTAGAAGTCCAGGAAAGCTGATCAGATCCACTTTCCCCAAGCATTCCACTCGCTGCTCTTCTCCTCGGCAACACTACGAGCTGCAACACGAACCCAAGTCACTGGAGAATCGCAAGATCTCACAGTGGTGAAGGTTTCTCTACTTCAATCGAAATGCACTCATCTTAAAACTTGCAGGATCCGGTTTACGACGTGGTAGTGCAGCCTCGTGACCACAGGCCTTCGATCCGGTAGTCCATGCGCGCCGCCACCGGTCCCGGCGTGTTCTAGCACAGCGTGGACCTGGCTCCTCCTGAGTCCCCAACCGAACTGCGCACTTACTCGACCCGGAAGAACTACGATGTCACCCCAAAGACAGTGCCACAGTTACTACATATCGATAACTACCAGTGCTTCCACTAGCGGACAGGCAACGGTTGCGAAACCAAGTGGCGCCGATCAACATGAGAAGAAGACAAACAACTACAACCATGTCAAGTGAACGATACGGTCTGGCCTCCAACAGAGGACAGAAACCTACAAACAGCACCAACGCGAGCCGCAGCACGGCTGAAAATGATTAATAATTCGATAACCCCACCTAAAATACAAGCCCACACTAAGTAAACGACATAGGAATTACAAAAATGTTTCATGTATGGTGGCAAAAGGGCATCTGTTAAGACATCAGTGAAGAACGTTGTAAGCAGGCTGTTTAGGTTTTTTTATTGGTAACACCACCTCTGTATAAAAATCACTGGCTGTGCTGTGTGAAGTCTGTGGCTAGTTTGCATTGTTGTCTGCCATTGTAGTGTTGGGCAGTGGCAGCTGGATATGAACAGCGCGTAGCGTTGCGCAGTTGGAGGTGAGCCGCCAGCAGTGGTGGATGTGGGGAGAGAGATGGCGGAGTTTTGTAATTTGTCATGAACTGCTATATATATTATGACTATTAAGGTAAATACATTGTTTGTTCTCTATTAATATCTTTGATTTGCTAACTATCCCTATCGGTAGTTAGTGCCTTCCATAGTTTGAATCTTTTATTTAGCTGGCAGTAGTGGCGCTCGCTGTATTGCAGTAGTTCGAGTAACTAAGATTTTTGGTGAGGTAAGTGATTTGTATAGGTTAATGTTAGTCAGGGCCCATCAGTGTTACAAGAATTATGACATAACTACATACATAAAGATCAGAATAACTTTTGAAACATCAACTTCACATATGAGCAACAAAACAGAACAGATAAATAATGTCTAAACATCTTTACAAAGTAAATAACATAGTATTAGAAAAATTCTACAACGTAACTCATATCAGCTAAATACATAAAGACAGGAAAAACACAAATATACAAGAGTACACTAACACATAGCAGAATAACACAAGAGGGAAGGGCAGGTTTGTTTTCAGTGTAACATTTGGTACCGCAGTCCAACCTAAAACTTCATTCCATAGATCTTTCGTCTTATTTCAACATTTGTTTCCACCAAAAAAATCCTATCCAAGCTTGCTTTCTGTATTTATATGTTCACATATTTCTTACCTCATTATTTATTTTCCATTATTTTACCTCATCATTTATTTCCAAAAATATCCTACGTAAACCTGTTGTCCACAAATCCTACTTTTTTACTCATATCCGCTTTCAAAATACTTTTTTGGCCAAACCATTTTCTTGTAGCTTCTCAATGCATTTCTTCCAATTCATCACAACTCGTTCTCTCATATAGCCTACCCCATCTTAAGCTAACTTAAATCTACTGAGCTCAGATGCTAAACTAAGGAATGAGGCAATGCAGCAGCACAAAACAATTAACACAAACAGCAATGATAAAAAATACCAATGGCAAAGCAAGCAGCATAAATTAGCAAAGCAAATGCAATATTACAACTAATATAAGGCAATGCGCAGCAAACAAGAAAAATATATCAGTAGTAAAACTAGATTAACAGAGTAATACAAAGTGAAATTTAATAACACCATGCCTGGCAAACAGCAGCAGTAAATGCTATAACTTATACCTAAGCATGACAAAGCTCAAGCAGAAAAAATAGTACACTGAAGATGACAATGCAGATATGGGAAATGTCTATTCACATCTTAATATCTATGTAATTAAAGTGGTGCACCACAACTTATTCTACAAAATAAATTACCAAGCACCTGAAAAGAAAATTATGAATGTAGTTCCTGTGAAGGTAAATGTCTTCTTGTGCTCCCTCATTTTTTTGAAAAAATTATTATTTACTCGATCTGTAGACAGAAAATATTTATATTAGTACATCTATAAAATTTTACTTTAACCAATGCTGCAGTGCCGCTAGAAACTAGATATTAAACAAAATGAGCAATCTCTCAACTAGAAAGACAATGGATGTAAAATGTTTCTCATCATTTCATTAGGCATTTTAGTAAATATCATAAATTAAGAGCTCCACAGTGTAATCATATGTTTTCAAGTTCGAGTGTGTCGTATTTGCGATGCTTTCTACAAAGGAATGTCAATAGGGAGGATAATGGCCTTTTTTTTTTTTTTTTTTTTTTTTGCACCTAATGGCTTTCTTTTGTCAGACGTATACCTCTCAGCTGGGCACCCAAAACGCATTACGCCAAGGTCACTTACCTTTCTTGCTGAAATATGTACGACGGCAGTTTCCGCCACAGTGACAGTCTCATATAAAAAAAAACACAGGTTGAGAATTTGCGTTACAAATGTGTAGAAATAAAATCCTATTGATATACCAGTGTCCACGAAATTTTCGTCGGCATTGTAATACACTCATGCATTTACATACATTTCATAACTCTTAAAGTACGATTCTCGGTTTCCAACATCCTTTTTCACAAACCAGAGTCCCTAACTTCTATTCATTATTCATATACATATAAACACATAATCACATTCCTTATATAGCATCAGCTTATTGATCATAAACATACCTCAACAGCATAATACACATCGTCGTCATAAAAATAACATCATAACACCTCAGTCAAATCTCGAAAACATGACAGGTTAAAACGTTGGGCATTGTTTCTGCAAGGAGAACATTGTTGCAGACGCACTGTCACGCGCACCAGCTGGGCTTGAGAAAAGTAACACAGAAGGTAACCTCGAGAAAAGTTTCAGTATTCTTTACATTCAGAAAGTCGCCTTTGAAAACTTCAGCACCACATCTTTAAAGGACATTGCTCATGAACAAGATAAAGATCCTATTTGGAAAGACATCAAAAGCAAATGGCATGAAAAGACACACACACAGATTTGGCATTATTATTTGGTTAGAAACAACATACTGTTCAAACGCTGCACTGTTGATGACAAGCTATGGGTAAATTGCATTCCTGACGATTTTGTTAATAAGCTCATTTGGTACATTCATTTCAGCTACGCACATTTTGGTCCACGAAAATGTTATCATATTCTTCGAATGACTTGTTATTTTAACAATATGGGAAAGAGAATTCGAAGAGTCCTGTCTATTTGTAAACTTTGTCAAAAGGCGAAACCATCTACTATCTCACATCGTGCTCTGTTGTTTCCTATCATTCCTTCTAAATTAAAAGAATTTGCTGCGGTTGATCTATTGGGACCCCTTGTCAGAACATCAAATGGATTTTCGTACGTTCTGGTCGCTGTTGAACTTACTTCAAAATTTGTTTCTTTCACACCGTTACGTAAAGCCACTGGACGGTCTGTATTCAACGCCTTTGTTAAAAATTTCTTACGTGAAGTTGGACATGTTAGTAAAGTCATTTCAGATAACGGACCGCAATTCAGATCTGCTGTTTGGTCACGCATGCTTCGCAATCATAAAATCAAACCTGTTTTTATTTCATTGTACTCCCCACATTGTAACCCATCTGAACGGATTATGAAAGAAATCAATAAGCTTTGCAGACTTTATTGTTACAGAAAGCATCAGCATTGGGACAGATATTTACACTTATTTCAAAACATGCCGAATGAAATGCCTCATGACTCCACTGCTTTACCACCTACTCTTGTACTGAAGAATGAAAAACCACCAAACAGAATCAGAGAGCTTGTACCTTTTCCGAATACACGTAAACTTCGACACAAAGACATAATTGATTTGGCTATTAAAAATATAAAATCTGCAGGAGACAAAAGGAGAAAACTACACGGTAAAGCAAATGCAAAGAAATTATGTATTTGTCTGAAAGTTCTCTTTAAAGCTCATTCATTGTCACATAAGAAGAAACACTTGAGTCACAAATTCTTTCTAGTTTACAATGGACCTTACAGAATCCGACGTATACCACATGATAATTGCGTTGAAGTTGAAACTCTGCGTACTAGGAAGAGTAAAGGTTTACACCACATTTCACATGTAAACCGTTTATTGAAAAATAATGTGCTTTTTAACTTTGTCTTTGCCATATAACTTTTCACTTTACATTACTAGTATGCTTTGTAAGACTAAAGAAACTGTTAACATGCAATAGTGTTTGAAGTTAAATATCCAGTCAAGAACCAAGAGAACTTATTTAAATAGAAATTACGAATGCATTGTTATTGTGGACTGATGACACAGTGTTGTGTGTGTGCATTCTTGCTTGTTTGTTGCACGATTACGTAACGACTATAAGGCTCACATACTTCGAACATTTACCAGTACTGCTAATGAGATTTTAATGCAACATTTTGGTTTATTTGAAAATACATTCTGAATTTAAAGTGCTTTCTGAGAGATTCCAGATGACACAGAGGTTAGTTTATGTGACAGCTACACGATTTTTATCATGACGCTACTAATGAGTGACAATTTACAATGTTGCTTTTGCGGTGTATCTGTTTTATATCTGCACAGTTTTCTGAATTCTTCTGGAAAGAAAAACATGTTTTAGTAGTAACTTTTGTGGTATAGCAACAATGAGACAGCCTTTTTCGTGGCACAACAATATGTTACTGTACAGTACTTTCTTCATCACGCCAATAAGCATAATAACTAAGATATCTATAAGCAAAGCATTTCACTTTTGTTTATCATGAGGTAAGTACATTGACTTCTGCAGAACTTAGCTTTCGGAGGACGATAACTACGACACTTCCACAGAGATTATGTTACAAGACGCACAGTTTAGCGCTACAGTACATGTATTTGAGTGATTAATTTTATACTTAAAACATTTATTTTTAAAGATTTTTGAATTACAAAGAAAGTTTTCCGTGATACATTTCATTCCATTGGTGTAATCTGTAACACCTGAGGGTATAATTACATTAATCCTCAGGGGGGTACACGCCTACTTTGTGTACCATGTGTTTGGCAAGCACAAGGAGCCCTAGCTAATATGGTATTTGCTTATACAACTTTACACATCGGTACCATATTTCTCTAACACACAAATTACACAGCTATCTGATCATTTAACTGAGAGATAAACATTTTTTATTTACTACATCAGTGACACATGTTTACGCAATTTCACAGTTGGGTAACTTCACACTTATGAAACTGTATTTTGTCTGTACATTGTGAACTGTTCATATTTTTTCGGAATCATTGTGATACTATGAGAGCTTTGAATGTCGTATTTCTTATGGGATCATGATTTTTAAAGTACGTTTGAGGTAGATGACACTATTGAAATGAGCAGAGAATTTTCTTTATGTTTTGACATTATTGCAGAAAGCTACGACAATTTTGAGAATTGACTGAGATGTTATGATATTATTACGATGACGATATGTATTATGCTGTTGAGGTATGTTTATGATCAATAAGATGATGATACCGTATATGAGGAATTTGATTATGCTATGTGTTTCTCATAATGAAATATTGAAGAAGTGTCGACGAATATGTATATGTATAATAAGGTAAGGAATAATGAATAGTGGTTAGGGACTCTGACTTGTGAAAAAGGATGTTGGAAACCAAGAATCGTACTTTAAGAGTTATGAAATGTGTGTAAATGCGTGAATGCCGGCGAAAATTTTTTGGACACTGTTATATTTACAGGATTTTGTTTCTATAGATTTGTAACCCAAATTCCTGACCTGTGAAATATTTTTGTATGAGACTGTCACTGTAGCGGAAACTGGTGTCACAAATATTTCGGTAAGAAAGTTAAGTGACCACCTGCACGTAATGCGTCGTGGGCACCCAGCTGGGCGACAGTCGCCTGCAAAAAGCCATTAGCGTGTGCCCCTTCCAGAGGCACAGGTAGAAAAAAAAGGGAGGCCATCATCCTCGCTATTGACATTCCTTTGCAGAAAGCATCGCAAATACGACATGCTCATAACTTGGAAACATTCTTACATCTGCACACCTGATTAGGACAAATGTCTATCTACGAGAATTGAGAGAATTTCTACTAACTTATGAAATGCCTCATGACTACTGAATGATTATTTTATGCTTTACTTTGTACATAGTTGCTTATTTCATTTGATATCTGGTTTCCAGCTGTCTTTCAGCATTGGTTTCATAAAATAAAATGAAATGCATTTGCTACTGTGAACACTTTCTGTCAACAGATCTATTAAATAATAATTTTGTGATCCACATTCTTCAAAAAAGGAGCACTTGGAAAGGAAAGAACAATAAGAAGGGACTAGTAACAGTAACTGCATACATAATATTCTTTTCAAGTACATGGTAATATTTTTTTTACAATAAGTTGTTGTGGTGCACCACTTTAATTACTTAGACATTAAGATGTGATTATACATTTCCCTTATCTGCATTGTTATCTTTAGTGTACTATTTTTTCTGCTTGAGCTATGTCAAGTTTAGGTATTTTATTTTCTGCTGCTGTTTGCCAGGCATAGTGTTACTGAATTTGAATTTGTGTGTTTCCGCTAAGCCAGTTTACTACTGATTTATTTTTCTTGTTTGCTGCTCATTGCCTTACATTAGTTGTAATTTATGCTGCTTGCTTTGCCATTTGTATTTTTGATCATTGCTGTTTGTGTGAATTCTTTTGTGCTGCTGCATTGCCTCGTCCCTTAGTTTAGCATCTGAGCTCAGTAGATATAAGTTAGCTTAAGAGGGGGTAGCCTATAAGAGAATGAGTTGCGATGAATTCGAAGAAATGCACTGACAGGCTATACGAGAAAAGTACAGAAAGCAGGTATAGATAGGACTTTTGGAAATAATGGAGAACGAAGGGAGATCTCCGAGAAGTAAAGAAAGTTTTGTTTGCAAAATACTGCAGTAAAACAAACCCTGTCCTTTCCTTGTATTATTCCGCTCTATGTTTGTGTACCCTTGTGTATTTATGTTCTTCCTGTATTTATATGTGTATCTGATAAGATTTATGTTGTAGAATTTTTCTGGTACAAAGCTACATTCACTAATGACGAGGAATACTGTTATTCTCAAATATTATTTGCATTTATAATATGTAATTTTCTTTGTAAAGATGTTTACACATTATTAATTCTGTTCTGTTTCAATTCTCATGTGTGAAATTAATGTTTCGAAAACTATTCTCATTATTTTATTTATTTACTTATGTCATAATTCCTGTAACACTGATGTGTATGTTATTTCTATTCTTTTGTAAAGCTTGTGCTACAAATGTTATCTGTATTATTATGTTTTTAATGGTGTATTTTGTACCTTTGTTATTGTATTCTTATGTTATAAAATTGTAATTGACACCAGTTCATCATATTATTAACTTGTAAGTCACATTTCACTGCACACGTTTCTGTTGGTCATAGTATATGGACTATATGTGAGAAGTAGGGACTGTTAGTGTTTGCACGTGTGTTAATAATTCAGCAAGGGACTGGATAACAGCATTGCTGGTTCTAAGGACAATTCCGAAAACTTTGTGAGTGCACAAGTGGTGGTTTATGGACTTGCTATATTATCGGCAAGACTCTTCAATGGTGATTGTGCACCTGCACAGTCACAACAGATGGCTGCTGGCCATCTCTTCAAGGACTACAGTGGGTCTGCATCTTTGATGCTCCATCAATACCATTATTTGTACAAGGACTGCAGTGGGTCTGCACCTCTGGTGGCCCACCAATACCGTAATCCCTACCAGGACTACAGTGGGTCTGCTCTGTGATGACCTACCCACCAATACTCTTCAAAACAAGGACTACAGTGGGTCTACATCTTTGATGATCCATCAATACCTTTATTTCTACAAGGACTGCAGTGGGTCTGCACCTCTGGTGGCCCACCAATACCGTAATCCCTACCAGGACTACAGTGGGTCTGCTCTGTGATGACCTACCCACCAATACTCTTCAAAACTTCGACTGACTCCGCTGTGGGTTTGCTCTGTTGTGGCCCATGACCTGTCTGCATGTCGAGAGTCATCACTGTCTTTCCGTTGGAAGGACAACACTACTTCTTCAAGACTGCATGAAAATCCACTACTTCCATGTGCATTGTCTTTTACTGCTAAGACTTTGAGAAAAGAAACGGTAGTTTTACTGTGATGAACGATTAGGACCGTCTTTATGGACTGTGAGTAAGTTTAGCTTTTGACCAACATTGTATCAATAAGTGTGTGCAATAGATGTCTTTGTTATTGTAATTATGAAAAATTTTATCAAATCATTATTGGCCACTGCCCAAAACAATTTGTAAAATTTTTTGTGGGGAGCATGGGGGCTATGTAAGTAGGCTGTTTAGGTTTTTTTATTGGTAACGCTACCTCTGTATAAAAATCACTGGCTGTGCTGTGTGAAGTCTGTGGCTAGTTTGCATTGCTGTCTGCCATTGTAGTGTTGGGCAGCGGCAGCTGGATGTGAACAGCGCATAGCGTTGCGCAGTTGGAGGTGAGCCGCCAGCAGTGGTGGATGTGGGGAGAGAGATGGCGGAGTTTTGTAATTTGTCATGAACTGCTATATATATATATATATTATGACTATTAAGGTAAATACATTGTTTGTTCTCTATTAATATCTTTCATTAGCTAACTATCCCTATCGGTAGTTAGTGCCTTCCATAGTTTGAATCTTTTATTTAGCTGGCAGTAGTGCCGCTCGCTGTATTGCAGTAGTTCGAATAACTAAGATTTTTGGTGAGGTAAGTGATTTGTATAGGTTAATGTTAGTCAGGGCCATTCTTTTGTAGGGATTTTTTGAAAGTCAGATTGAGTTGCGCTAAAAAAAAAAAAATTGTGTATCAGCTTAAGCACAGTCTTGTAAAAATGTTCTAAGGGGACGTTTCAACGTCTATGGCACTAGAAGGACTACATTCAGTATATATGTATTTATAAACAGAGCTTTCTGTAAACGGTCGTTGTCTTCCTTCAGCCAGGCCCTTAGAACTGCAAGTTCCCGCTCCCAATTGGTTGTAGTCATGCGCTGCCGTGGTGTCTCTTTCCAGTTACATCTAACCAAAGTGCCACAGTCAGACAGTTGTGATGATCGAAATGCATTATTTTGGATTTTTCAAAGTACACTTTTGCAGCATGTAATCGAGAGTAGCGGAGTACCACACGTTAGAATTCGTTGACCTCACTAATCGAAGCATCAGAGTGACAGATCATCTCATTGTTAGTACTTATTGTCCGACACAGTGTCGAAACTGAAGGGTCCACCGTCGTAGCATGCACTATCGTAGACAGAGGCAGCGTTCTTGGCATTCTGACTGTGAACTAGAAATGCCTCAGACGGACGTCTATTAACTTCAAAGCTTTAAAAATGACACGCATACGCTTACATACATGGATGGTACTGATTTAAAACCCGTGATTGATCCTACCGATGACTTTATCAAAATCGTTCACTAACACAGATTTGGTTTATGTTGTACCTACATTCACATAAGATTAACTAGCATTGCTCTTCCTTTTATCGCACTTGTTTGGCAATAAGTTATGCCTTTTTATAGGAGTGGATTCATTCTATTGTTCAAAATTTTAAAGTCTGAATAGAGCCGAGTGAGCGGTCATAAATCACGAATCTTAATGCTGCTCGTTTTGTTTGGATGCGAGTAGAATTTCTCAATCCGTGCAGCGTAGAAGCAACGTCTGGTTAGGTAATAGCTAATAAAACCTCGGGGAGTTCAATCTCTATTATGTTCTACATTCATATCTACTTAAAAATTCAAAACAACATGACTTTTTCCTCCAGTCGTCGTTAAGTACCATTTTTATTTCATGCTGAATATTGTTTTAGATTAGACTGTCTTTGTCCTCTTCACTCATCCCTGTCGTAACATTGTGCTAAAACGTCTTCAGCATCCTACTTATTTATTTCCATTTCAGCGTATGGATCCCTATAATACTTCGCCAGATATTGTTTTATTAAGGTCTGAGTAGCGCTTTATTCTCCTTCATTACCCCCCAGTTCAGTTACCATTTGCTGTTTCTCACTGCGTTTCTCCGGTACTACGTAGTATAACTATGTAAGTTCCTACGTAAGATCGTTCTTATCTCGGGCTGTCGCACTAACCACGTCCAAACACTGCTGGCTAAGGGAGTTATCTTCGAATTAAATCGCTTCAATTCGGTTGCGTTAGCCGAAAGATTATCTGGGTGTTTATAAAAGCTTCACAAGTAGGAGAAATAATATTCCGCTGTTTGTTTTTGCCAACAGGCCTGGGATTTTGCGTATTGTACAATGCATTTGCCGATTAAATGCTTTGCGTCTTCGGTCCACCGGTTTATTCGCTCCAGATACTTTGTATGGGAGCGCAGGATATTGTATTAAGTTTGCCAAATCTGTTGTTTCAGTCAGATTCCGGCAATAACGAAACGTTAAGTTATGCCGGATGGATCTGACTGAATCATGGTATGCACATTGGTCGAAGAATTTTATTGGCCATAACTCTCAGTCATCGTCAATGCGCATTAATTCTTTATTAACACAGATTCTATGTAACCTTCTTGCTGACGTGGTGCTAACGCATGTATTGCCGGTAAGGCGTAGTTTCAAGTAGGTCCAGATGTCTGTCAGTTCTAAGTCATTCAGCAATGTCTTTATCTCTTGACACGAATTAAAATTAGGCGTTTGGTCTCCACTGAGTAACATACATTTAAAATCTACGGCTGGTATGGCAGTTCATTCCATTCTGACAAAAATCACTTCAGTTCTTTCTTTAGTACCTGAAGGCGTATACGCGTTAATTAAAATGAGAACTCAGGTTGGACTGTTATATTTCTACCCGTGTCTAATACATCTTTTTCTCTACATGGACACCCTCTTTCAATAAAACTGCTGATCTACCTTCCTTTCCGACGTTGACGATGACATAATAACACGTTACCTTCGCTACTTTAGCTATTACAACCTCTTGCAGCAACGAAACGTCTATTTCAACGGCAATAACATAATCTTTCAAACATTATAACTTTATCGCTGAGCTTATGCGAGAGATATTTACCTTAGCTTGCTTACATATATGGAAGGTAGTAGTCAAAAGTTCTTGACCTGGGTTGGTTCAAATGGTTCAAATGGCTCTGAGCACTATGGGAGTCAACTGCTGTGGTCATAAGTCCCCTAGAACTTAGAACTACTTAAACCTAACTAACCTAAGGACAGCACACAACACCCAGCCATCACGAGGCAGAGAAAATTGACCTGGGTTGTTCAGAAGTCTTATTACCTAGAAACGAGTATATGAAGGTAAATGCAACGTTCAATAGTTAGCATTTAATAAAAACACAACATGCACAGAGCGGTTATTACAATATGCAATAAAAATACGTCCACCTGTCATAATTATTAAAATAAGCTACGACTTAAGTTTTACACACTGATCATGTTGTGCTGCCATTAGGCTTACTCCTAATTAAAACTGACAATCATAAGAACAGCTGTCTGACTCTGGCATACATAAAACAATACACGTATTAGATATAGCGTCTGTGACCAGTAACCGATAAACATGTACCTCACGGAGCAACATTCACGCGTGAACAGAAAACTGCACCTTGATGGCGCTGATACACCCTCCCATCTACAGCCGTAGCAAATAGCAGATGTAACTGTACCACATGCCAGAATCGAAACTGAGTTAAATGGAATGAGATTATCTGGAAAAGATTTCTTACGAAATACTGAAGTCTATTTTCTCGTCATGTAGTCGTAATGTAAGATCAAGGTAATTCAGTTCTCTGCTACTGTTTTCCTGTTTTTTAAACATTTTTTTTTTTTTTGTGAAACTGACTGGTGGTGAGAAACAGTTGAACTAATTCATCATTTGTGTCTTCAAAACTGATGAATATGTCAGCGACGATTGTGCATAGAAACTAATGTCACTCAATATTTCAGCTTTTCCTTTAAAATTATTCACTTCGAAAGAATTTAAGAAATTTTCTGGAACTAGGCCGGCCAGGGGGCTATCCATGGTTAAACCGAAGGGCTGTGGGTACAGTTTAATGTCAAACTTGAAATAGTGATAGCAGAGACCGATCCTAAGCGGAGCCATGTGTTCTGTAATTTGCGGTACAGTTATTTCCTTGCGTCTTAGCAAATTCTTCTCTACCATTTCGAGGGCTGTGTCTACTGGTGGCTAATTACCTTCCAGTCAAGATAGGGACTGTACGGGTAAGGTGTTACCATGTTTGTGTTTATGTGGTTGTATAGTTCCATACTGACTACTCTTCCGAATGGGGGTCATTACCCTAATTACCTTACTTGCTGCCTTTTAACCTGTCCGAGATTTCTCTCGCGCGTGTTCTGTTTCGTTCCCATTCCCGAGTCTCTTTCTTGGTTTGTGGTTTAGTGGGTCGTTTAACTTGTTTAGATGACTTTTCGCATTGCCCCTACCTGAAGTTTAATTTTCAGGTTGGTGATTTAATGTTGAGTTCTTCTTGTTTTTGTCCAGGTCGACTAGCATGTCGCTACCAACTTATACAACTGGAATATCATTTGGATTGGAGGCTTGTGGTACTGTAGGATGTTTAAAAAAACTTAATTTTTATTTGCAGGTGTCTTGATACCCTCTAAGGACTTCAAAAAATGTTCAAATGTGTGTGAAATCTTATTGGACTTAACTGCTAGTGTCATCAGTCCCTAAGCTTACACACTACTTAACTTAAATTATACTAAGGACAAACACACACACCCATGCTCGAGGGTCTACTTGAGGGTCTTAATGAAAATGTTTTAATGGGTTGACAACTGGACTGTACATTCGTCGACGCGCTTAGTTTTGAATCATGTCTTCCAACTTTCCTGATGCGGCCTCCACGAATTCCTCTTCTGTGTCAACCTCTTCATCTCAGTGTCACACTTGCAACCTACGACCTCAATTATTTGTTGGATGTATTCCAAACTCTGTCTTCCTCTACAGATTTTGCCCTCTACAACTCCCTCTAGAACCATGGAAGTTATTCCCTCATGTTTGAACATATGTCCTAACATCCTGTCCCTTCTCCTTGGTAGTGTTTTCACATATTCCTTTCCTCTCCGATTCTGTACAGAACCTCCTCATTTCTTACCTTGTAAGTCCACCTAATTTTCAACATTCATCCGCAGCACCACATCTCAAATTCTTAGATTCTATTCTGTTCCCGTATTCCCACAACCCATGTTTCCCTACCACACAATGCTATGCTCCAAACGTACATTCTCAGAAATTTCTTCCTCAAATTATAAAACTATCGTTGATACTGCAAGATTTTTCTTGACCAGGAATGCCCTTCTTGCCAGTGCCTTCTACGTCCTTGCACCTTCCGTCGTTGGTGATTTTGCTGGATAGGTAGTAAAATTGCTTATCGTCATCTACATCGTGACCCTAAATCCTGAAGTTAAGATTTCTGCTGTAGTCATTTCTGCTACTTCTCAATACCTTAGTCTTCCTTCGGTGTACTCTCAGTCCGTATTGTTCTTCATTTTCACTGAGGATGGCAATGTCATCAGCGAATCGCTTCATAGATATCCTATCATCTTGAATTTTAATCCCATTCCCGAAACTTTTCTATCAGTGCTTCTTCGACGTATACATTAATCAGTAGGGACGAAAGACTACATCCCTTATACCCTTTTCACTCCGAGCTCTTCGTTTGTGGGCGTCCAATCTTATTATTCCCTCTAGGCTCTTTTACATACTTTACAGTATATTACCGATCTCTCCCTATGGCTTACCCCTATTTTTCACAGAATTCCAACACATTTCACCATTTTAGATTGTCAAACACTTTTGCCATGTCGACAGATCCTATGAATGTGTTTAGATTTTTGTTTAGTCTTTGTTCCATTATCAATCGCAACGTCATAATTGCCTCTCTGGTGCCAGTACCTGTCCGAAAACCAAACTGATCGTCATCTAACAAATCCTCAACTTCCATTTCCACTCTTCGTATGTTATTCTTATCAGTAACTTGGATGAACGAGCTGCTAACCTGATTGTGCGATAATTCTCGCACTTGTCAGCTCTTGTTGTCTTCGGAATTGAGTGAATGATGTTTTTCCGAAAGTCAGATGTTATGTCGCCAGATTCATACATTGTACACACCAACTTGAATAGTCACTTTGTTGCCACTTCCACAAACGATTTTAGAAATTCTGATGCAATTCTATTTACCCCTTCTGTCATATTTGATCTTAACTGCCCAAAGCTCTCTTAAATTCTGATTCTAATACTGGATATCCTATCTGTTCTAAATCTACCTCTGTTTCCTCTTCCGTAATATCAGACAAATCTTCTCCCTCATAGAGGCCTTCAGTGTACTCTTTCTTTCTATCCGCTCTCTCCTCTGCATTTAACAGTGGAATTCCCGTTGCACTCTTAATGTTACCGCCCTCGCTTTTAATTTCACCGAAGATAATTTTGACTTTCCAAGATGCTCACTTAATGTTTCCGACAATCACTTCTTATTTTCGTCCGCGGCTCGTGGTCTTGCGGTAGCGTTCTTTCTTCCCGCGCACGGGGCCCCGGGTTCGATTCCCGGCGAGATTAGGGATTTTCTCTGCTTCGAGATGACTGGTTGTTGTGTGTCTATCATCCTCACTCACGCGCAAGTCGCCGTAGTGGCGTTAAAGAAGTTGTGGAGTGGTGGCCGAACCGCCCCGCGGAGGGTCTCCCGGCCACCAATGCCATACGCTCATTATTATTATTATTTCTTTTTCGATTTCTTCACATCTTTCATGTAGCCATTTCGTCTTACCTTCCGTGCACTTCCTATTTCTTTCATTCCTCAGCAAGTTGTATTTCTGTATTCCTGAATTTCCCTGAACATCCTTTTTCATCGATGAAGTAAAGTCTTTCATCTGTTGTATGTATGTGTGTATTAAGCCGGGGACCTAGAAACGATGGAGAGGCTTTGTCCCGCCGTAGACCTAAGTGGTTCACAACCCCACAACAGGCACAGCAGTCCACCCACCCCACCGCCGCCCCACACCGAACCCATTGTTATGGTGCAGTTCGGGCCCCAGTGGACGCCCCCGGGAACTTCTCATACCAGACGAGAGTAACCCCAAATGCGTGGTGGAATAATTATGGTGTACGCGTACGTGGAAATGGTGTTTGCGCAGCATTCACCGAAACAGTGTAACTAAGGCGGAATAAGGGGAACCAGCCCTCATTCGCTGAGGTAGATGGAAAACCTCCTTTTAAACTATCCACTGGCTGGCCGGTACACCAGACTTCGACATTAATCCGCCGGGCGGATTCGAGCCAGCGAATAACGCGCCTTCCCGTTCGGATAGCAGCGCGTTAAACCGCGAGGTTAGCCAGGCTGACATTTCATTTGTTAATCGTGATTCCTTCGCTGTCACCTTCCTTGTACCAGTGTTTCTCCTGTCCTTTTTATAGATGTCCATTCCTCTTCAACTGTACTGCCTACTGAGACGTTTGTCATTGCTGTACCTATAGCCTTAGAGAACTTCAAGTGTATCTCATCATTCCTTAGTGCCTCTGTAACCCATTTGTTTGCGTATTGATTCTTCCTGACTAATCTCCTAAACTTCAGCTTACTCCTCATCACTACTACTTCATGATCTGAGTCTATATCCACTCCTGTGTACGCCTTACAAGCCAATATTTTATTTCGGAATCTCTGTCTGACCATGACGTAATTTAACAGATATCTTCGTGTATAATTTTATACATATTGCGTCACCACGGACTCATTTTTCAAACCATGAATGTCGTCACCTTACATACCGAACAACCAGTCGTCGAGTTCAAACACGTTCCGTCTGTCATATACGAATGGGAACTAAAACTTTAACATAGACTTCCTAATCCAAGCTTCCATGGCTGAATGGCAATTTTGTAGTCACAGCCTACAGCGACTCAGTGCCACTGCCCTGTCACACCCAGCTCCGCTCACGACCGCACACGACGGCGGCGATGCCAGCACCTCTTGAAAAAAGTAATGTAAATCACTTTATCCATATGTGACTAAAATTGAGTCGCTATACGTGCTCAGAGAATTGTAATTACTATTATCTCTAAATCGTAGTATATAACAAAAGATTTCATTGTCTTCTTCTTATTACTATTATTCTTTATCTTCCGTGCCTGGTTGGTTCTGGCGTCGCATTTAGATTACGGTGTGTAAAGAATTATCTCTACTATATGTAGTGTATTTAGAATTTCTGATAAATATATATGTCAGTATTTAATACAGTATGTGTTTTTGTTAGTAGCAGGAAAGTACCTTCCCTGTCCCCTTTACTTAATTAATCACTTACGAATTAAATGTTACCTGTCCATTTGTAATTGCATTGTTTAAGCGACGCCATTGCTGTTAAAATTGATAAGAATTTCTTCATAGCTATTTAATTCTGAAAATAACTACCCCTAGACAACGGTCTATTACACACATCAATAAAAGTTTTGCATCACCTTGGTTCCGAGAGTTCCCCAACTTTCACAAAAAATTGGAATAGAGATCAACATAAACATCGAAATTCCTGGCAGATTAAAACTGTGTGCCCGACCGAGACTCGAACTCGGGACCTTTGCCTTTCGTGGGCAAGTGCTCTACCAACTGAGCTACCGAAGCACGACTCACACCCGGTACTCACAGCTTTACTTCTGCCAGTACCTCGTCTCCTACCTTCCAAACTTTACAGAAGCTCTTGCCCGCGAAAGGCAAAGGTCCCGAGTTCGAGTCTCGGTCGGGCACACAGTTTTAATCTGCCAGGAAGTTTCATATCAGCGCACACTCCGCTGCAGAGTGAAAATCTCATTCTGGGAACATAAACATCATTTCCGCCCTTTTAATTGGCATGAAAACCACACATTGCATGTTGTACCACCACACAGCGGTACCTTCAGAGGTGTTGGTCCAGATTGCTGTGCACGCAGGTACCTCTAATACCCAGTAGCCCTACCTCTTGAATTGATGTGTGTCTGTATTCGTCATGTCATAATATCCACGAGTTTATCAAGGCACTGTTGCTCCAGATTGTTCCACTCCTCAACGGCGATTCAGCGTAGATCCCCCAGAGTGGTTGGAAACTCACGTCTTCCATAAATAGCACTTTACAATCTATCCCGGGCATGTTCGATAGGGTTAATGGCTGGAGAAAATACTGGCCACTCTAGTCGAGCGATGTCGTTATCCCGAAGGAAGTCATTCACAAGATGTGCAAGAGGGGGGCGCGAATTGTCGTCCATGAAGACGAATGCCACGCCAATATGCTGCCGACATGGTTGCACTATCGGTCGAGGGAGGGCGTTCATGTATCGTACAGCCGTTACGCCTCCTTCCATGACCACAAGCGGTGTACGTCGGCCCCACATTATGCCACCCCAAAATAGCAGGAACCTTCACTTCGCTGCACTCGCTGGACAGTGTGTCTAAGGCGTTCATCCTGACCGGGTTGCCTCCAAACACGTCTCCGACGATTGACTGATTGGAAGGCATATACGACACTCATTGGTGAAGGGAACGTGATTCCAATCATGAGCGGCCCATTTAGCATGTTGTTGAGCTCATCTATACCGCGCTGCATGGACCTCGCCTTGGACTTCGGAAGTGAAGCATCCTCAGTCAACGACTATCTTCAGGAGTTCTGGGAATCGGGGTGATGCAAAACCATTTTTGATGTGTGTATTTCGACTCCAATAAAATACATGACATAAAAGTTCCTATAGCCAAGATCGAAAAATAAGTCTTCATTTTCGACAACCGATTTCGATAGACCTTACTGTCATCTACTGATCGTGAAAATTTTTCGTTACAAAACATGTTCATTGTTTGTTGGAACGACATGCCGAATTGTCTTATTAGTGGATCACATGTATCACATTATGCTAAGGTTCGTCAGTAAGAAAACTTTTACAATCAAAAGGCACGTTGTTCACATGCCTCTGTCCGTATCTGTAGCTCTCACAGATGGCTGTTAATTCTAAAAACTCGTGTACGGGGGCTACATATAAGGATAGGGCCGTGAGCACTAGGTGCTCGTAAAATTTTTATATCTGACAAACCTTCGCATAATGTGGTACTTTTTATCCACTAGCATGACAACTTGGCATTATGTTTCACCTCATAATGAACACGTTTTGTAACAAAACTTTTAGAACGCTAGAAGGCGACAGAAAAGTCTGTTGAAACCGGTTGTCGAAAATAAGGAAGTGTTTATGCGAACTTGCCTATAGCAACTTTTTTAAGAAGTGAAACAAATCGCTCCTTCTCATTTCTCAACATGAGAAATTCAGTCAAAAAACATGAACTTAAATATGTTACACAAAATGCCAAGCTCATCAAATCCATAACCCGTAAAACAAATACAGTTTAACAAGTACGGCTGAATTGAGAGTAACTCAAGTAGTCTGCACATACGTAACTACGCGGCTTGATAGGAACAATAGTGCAATACGGTAATTCGGAACAACGTAGGCTTCCGCGGCCAGTGTCACAATCAACAAAACTTTTCTGAGTGTTTGACCGCGCTGTCAATATGTAAAACTGCCGACGTTACGGTCACTGTTGCAAGTGACCTTTTTCACGGTGTTTTTGTTTACTAAATTTGGTCATGTAGGTTAATTCTTACAAGGAAGAAAACAGCAACCAGCCACTATTAATACTGCTATTTATTTAGGTAAATAGCGCCGTAACCGGTTTCGAACTGGCAAGTTCATCATCAGACGGCTGTTCACATGACTTGCAAGATAAACTTTACTTAATAGTTAGTTTTCGATTTTTATTCTTCCACTGTGGCGAAATATTCTTGGCATGTTGGTGCCGTCGAAAATTCGGCGCGATTTTGTTACGAAGTTGCAGGATTGTATTTTTCAAATTATCCAAAATATATCCAGCACTTATGTAAATTGTACATCCCCACATCTTCGCAACAAAATCGCGCGGAATTTTCGACGGCACCAACACACCAAGAATATTTCGCCACAGTGGAATAATAAAAATCGAAAATTGACGATGTAAAGTGTATCTTGCAAAAGTGGGTGTTCCTATTTCAAAAAAACACAGTCGATATCCGTTTCACCTATGGCAGCGCCACCTAGCCGGCCAACCATAGCGCCTTCTGGTTTCCCGCTTCAAGCTACACAAGTTTCGTTCTTTGTAGTTTTTCGTTTGGCGCTTATTTCGTGAGATATTTGGCCCGGTCACGATCAATGGATCACCCTATAGAGGGTCATGTAACTATTAGACAGCAAGCTCGGGAAGCCAACTCTTGATTCCTCAATGGAGCCAAATAGGAAAGGAAAACACAAGAATCATGTCAATATTAGCCTTAACTGAACTCAGCAAATCGCTGAGTTATTTCATTTGAATAGCTGACGGGAGATTTACAGCCTGCTGAAGTCGCATTCGATTCTAGTGCCATAAACATTAGATGAATAGATGAGTTGAATTACAAAAGATCGATATTTCATTCCTAAATGAGCAACAGAAATGAAGAAGGTAAACATAGAAAGTGACATTATGCGTTACATCCAAGGATACATCGTTCCCCTAAAAAGCGAAAAAGGGATACGCCACAGTCTGTACGATGAAGCTTCTCTTCTGGGATGGTTCTCCTTACTTTCCTCGTCACTCGGATCAGCTATCGTTTATGGACAAGACGTGTTAACGCAGGGGTTAGCAGAGGTGGTGTTGTAAGAAGGAGGAGGAATAGTCGTTCAGTATGTGTTGTTGTGCTAGTGAAACTAATCCATGCGCAAGGAGAATGAATATAATTGTCTCTGGCACGAGCGATCTGGAGTTATCTACACAATATTTACGAATTAAATGATGTCTTTGGTACAGGGAGCAGAGTGAAATTTGTTCTGCCGGATCCGTGTCATTTAAAGTGGCTCGAGGGTAACCATTAACTAGGACAATTCGTGGGAGCGCCCCCCCCCCCCCCCTTCCTCGACCTCTGCGGTGACGGTACTGACGACTCCAGAGAGTACTGGACCACAGTCGGTAAGCCGCTCTCAAAACATTCGTAGCACAGCCTCTGTATGGGTTGGCAGTACGAATTATATCGTCCACCGTGGGCCGCAGCTGCCAACCTATGAGCACCACGTGTGTGGAGAGTTATTGGTCGCTGCCTCGTTAAAAACCGGAGCACTGAGGTACGGCTAACAGTTCTCTTCAGTGTCCCGAATGGTGTACAGTGTCCAGTTACCGCCCGAGTCTAAAAGCAGCGGAGTTCGTCCGTCGTCTCCGAGACTTAGCTCGTAGGGTCCGCAGGCATCGTAGGCCAGCTGTGGACTCTACGTATGCATCACTCAGAGGCACAGCGACACGACTTTAGTTTTGTAAAGGAGTTGTAATAATTTCAGACGTCTACTGTGCTGGTCATTTCTGAAGTAGAAGCATCCTTTGAGTATCTCGTCATATTTCATAAATACCATTTTGTTATTAACTGTTAGGAATCTTTCTGATTGAAGACAACCTACGCCGTCCTTGTGCATCGCTCCCCCACCCCCACCCCCACCAATCACCCGACACACACACACACACACACGCACATACACACAAACACACACACACACACACACACACACACACACACAGGCGTTTCAGAGAAAATACTGAAACAGAAAATAGATTTTCAGTAGTTAGCGGCTCAAAATAGGGCTTGACAAAAACTGAAAGGATGGAGCATGCAGCAGCGAAAGCAGTGACGAGACGGGCTTTACAGAAACGTTCACCTGTTGACGCGGCTCTCCACAGACTTCCTGTGGCGGCTATCTAGACCAGTGGTCTCCAAACTTTTTAGTCCGCAGGCCACATTGACTCCTCCACGAAGTCACAAGGGCCAAGATCTACCTAGTGGGATTAAAGCACCCTAGCACTCCATGGTCACCGTAATGTAAGGCTAAAGGAAAGGTAAATCTCAAAAATCTAAGGTTGTGGGAATAGCTAACACTTAAACGAACTACTATTTTTATTTAATTACATAATTTTGATAAGTGGACGTACCTGACCGAAATTCTGGCGTATTTTATTCTGGCGAATTTCACCGACAAGAAAGTATGTCACTACCCATCCATCATGAAAGCGTCCTGCAAAGTTAACGAAATCTCAAAATCATTGTTAGCAACACTATTACTGCAACACGTAACAGGGGTAGAGTATGTCAACGCATTGTTATTTCAAGGGGCGCAACAATAAGTTCAGTTATGTAGCGAGTAGCAGAGCCAGAGCATACATTTGATAGTTCTGTTCCGTGATTGTGTCTATGTTGCGAGTGTCTCACGAGTTTTTTAGTGTTTTATGCGCTGTACTAGTAGGTGAGACGACGAAGTGTGAGACAATTCAAAGTTTGAATTCGAAGAGACAAGGAAAATCTGAAAATCAAAATACGTATAGCACGACTTGAGTATTTTTTCACTGTATTTTTTAGTGGAACTACAGTGTAATTGTGAGTATTTAATTTAGTAATTAAAGTACCTTAAAATAAATTCATTGCATTTTGTTTAGGTAGACTACTCCCTAGTTTTATTAGCATTAAATAGCACAGTTTTATTTTCAGGTTGCAATCTTTTGTGAAGTTCTGTACAAATATGGAAAAGAAACGAAAACATGACAGTGAATGTAGAATTTTTAAAGAGCAGTGGAGAGTCAATATTTCGTGTTGGAGTCAAGCAACAAACCGATGTGTATTATTTGCAATGAAGCAATATTAGTCTTCAAAGAATACATTATAAAACGTCATATCAGATTAAGCACTCTCAGAATTACTCCAAGTTTACAAGATGCGAACGATTAGAAATGTATGAGTCTCTGAAACGGCAGCTAAAAACCCAGCAGTCGCTGTTTACGAAAGTAAATGCTGAATAACATGCAGCAACTCGTGCTAGTTTTCGTGTGGCTCATTTAGTAGCGAAACAGTGTAAGCCATTTACCGACGGAGAATTGATTAAGAACTGCATTATTGCAACACCAGAAGAAATGTGTCCAGAAAAAGTTAATTTATTTAAAAACATAAGTTTGTCCGCAAACACTGTGGCTCGAAGAATAAATGACATTGTACAAAATATATCAGCAGAACTGCGTGACGAAAATCACGACTTAGACTGGTTCTCTTTGGCCGTGGATGAGTCAACAGATGTGTCTGATACTGCTCAAGCACTATTTTTTATTCGAGGGACTGACAAAAATTATGAAGTGTATGAAGAGCTCCTTGATGTTCACAGTATTCACGGAACGAGCACTGGCGAAGATATTTTTAAAGGAATTGAAAGGGCAGTTCAGAAAAGCAATCTTCAGTGGGAGAAATTAAAATATATTACAATCGATGGTGGCAAAAACATGTGTGGGAAAAATAAAGGTGTTGTTGCTTTCCTTTCTAAAGCCGTAGAAGATGACGGTGGCTCAAAACCATTAGTAGTGCATTGTATTATTCACCAACAGTATTTGTGTGGAAAACATTTAGATATGTCAGAAGTTTTAAAGCCAGTTATTTCAGTTGTTAATTATATCAGATCCCATGCACTCAGTCATCGCCAGTTCAGCGAGTTTCTTGAAGATATTGAGGAAAGCGACTTGCTATATTATAATGCAGTGCGCTAGCTTAGCTGCGGTAAAGTTCCGATCCGTTTCTTTTTTAACTCCGAACAGTAATTGAAATTTTTTTGAACGAAAGGAATCGCCCTCTGGCTGAGTTATGGAATGGTGGTTATGGAAGCTAGCGTCTTATACAGGCTTAACTAAACATATGAATGACCTTAATTTAAAATTGCAGGGGGAAAACCAGTTTCTGCCTGATTTATACACGCATGTTAAGTCCTTTCGACCAAAGATTGCTTTGTTTCAATCTCAGTTGAACAAAGTATGCTTCACTCATTTTAATACAATCCAAACATTCAGTGAGCAAACAGAGATTCCAGTTTCCTGTAACTTTCGTAATTTTGAATCACGTTTTTCAGATATCGATGCAAATTCAAACGATATCAAGATATTTCAAAATCCCTTTGACGTCGATATAGAAGAGTTACCCGCAGAACTTCAGTTTGAGATTATTGATTTGCAATGTAGGGACTTTTTTAAAGAAAAACATTCAAAGTCAACATTTCTGGAATTTTATAAGTGTCTTTTATCTACACAGTTTCCAAATGTACATAAATTTGGCCGTGGCTTTTTTTCCGCTTTTGGCACTACTTATTTGTGTGAAAAGACTTTCTCCAAATTGAAACGTGCAAAAAGTATTTACAGGCCAAAATTAAGTGATAAACATTTGAAGTCGCTCATGATTATCTCTGCCAGTAAACTTTATCCACAATTGGAGGTAATTATGAAAGGAAAGTTACAGCTACATACAAGTCACTAATTATCACTGAGATGTTAAATTTCTTTACGTGAATACTTTAACACTGTGAGTTTTCAACATATAAATTAATTACAGTTATTTTTATATATCAGTTACAAATAAAATATATATCCAATATCATTACGTACACCAGGTATTGTATTTTCTTTAAAGTGCTTTAAATAAAAATATTTTATACGATTTACTTGCTATGTGTATTTCATAATGTAATCAAAAGAAAGTGAAACCTTGCTTAAGAAGCATCTTCCATAATGATTGATTACTAAGGCTAGTCGCCGAAGTGTAGTCCAATTGAAAGACTTACACCTGACTCATGAGTAGAACAAAATGGAAAGAATTTTTTTACTTAAAATGTTTTCGCCAAACTAATCTGTTAACCGTTCTTTTTTTTCACTATCGCACGGAGAATGGTCTGTCTGTTTATTGCGGATAGCCACAAGTTTATACATAATCTTCCGCTTTGTAAAGATAGAGCTCCGACAATGTCGCGGTGTATTGGTCGCAATAGGCCTCGAAACTCAATTGTTGGCAGTAGGGGAACCACCTCAAATATTTGGCGGGCCGGATACCGGGGATGTCCGGCCAGCTAACGAGGGCCGTAGTTTGGAGACCCTGATCTAGACGGCCTGAGAGCGACTGGGCAACGGCCTCTCCGTCAAGGAAACGCTGCGGCTTTACAGCGTGCCCGCTGAAATTCCTCCATTGAGCAAGTCTGCTTACAAACTGAACTATCCACGGCTCGTACCTTATACAAGCCAAGGATTGGGGCCTCCCACAGTTTGCGAGATGCTGACCCATAGTGTAGAAAGCAGCAGTTATTTCCGTCCGCTTAAATAAATACGCGATACATATCAAATTTCCCCCCATGAACCACAGACCTTGCCGTTGGTAGGGAAGCTTGCGTGCCTCAGCGAAACAGATAGCCGTACCGTAGGTGCAAACACAACGGAGGGGTATCTGTTGAGAGGCCAGACAAACGTATGGTTCCTGAAGAGGGGCAGCAGCCTTTTCAGTAGTTGCAGGGGCAACAGTCTGGATGATTGACTGATCTGGCCTTGTAACAATAACCAAAATGGCCTCGCTGTGCTGGTACTGCGAACGGCTGAAAGCAAGGGGAAACTACAGCCGTAATTTTTCCCGAGGGCATGCACCTTTACTGTATGGTTAAATGATGATGGCATCCTCTTGGGTAAAATATTCCGGAGGTAAAATAGTCCCGCATTCGGATCTCCAGGCGGGGACTACTCAAGAGGACGTCGTACACACTTTATATATAAAGTTTATAGAAAATTTGCAAATGATTTTTCTGGTTCTACCCATTGTGATCATTTTACTATTTGCATTACAACCAAATACGTATTTTCATCATCACATTTGCACAGATTATACACAAAATTGGATAGTAATATAACCCGCTCACAGGTGGGCCTTCATTGCTGATGTTGATTGCACATCGTAGCATGTACCAAAATGTTTGAATCAAGTTTTCAACAAATTAAGAAAGAAAATTTGATGTACGCTCTAGGAACGAAAACTCACTCCGTCGTTCCATCAGTTGCCTTGCATCTCTAACTCAAAATACGCAAACTAGTTTCAGAACCTTTGCTACAATTTTATAGACCATATACTTTAGAAATTATTATTCAGGCGCTTTAAAATTTTTGCTAAATCCGTCAGATGTATTTGCAATACTGTACATTAATAGTTGTTTTCGTGCCCACAAAGGGATGGGCTTTTATGTCCATGACGGTTCTCACTCATCTCCATTGAAAATGTCGTTTTGTCAAGAACCTATGACTGAACTACCGCTCCCTCTTGTTGTGACTTCACTGACTCTTACAGGTTTCATTCCGTCCGAAAGTTTTATAGCTTCATTTACAAATTATGACTCCTGGTCTATCTAGTAGCTCTGAAGAAACTGGTAATTTCAACTTACAGTTTTCTTTGCCGGGCAGTAATGCAATTTAAAAGTTATGTACCAGTTATAAACCTTAGCTTTACGACGGATCTGTCTTTCCTTCCAAAGCAGACATTTTATACGATGCTCCAAGAACCAGTAACTCATGCATGTACTCATTAACGAAAGAGTAGAAACTATCTTCTTTAACAAAACATAATATTGCTTGAGTGGCCAATCATGCCTCAAAGTTTGTCATGTAGTTTCCTAAAGTATTTGGCACACAAGAACTAAGAAAAAAGGAAACCTCTTGACATTTTCTGTATCAACATCACTCACCATTATAACAAAACATTTTAACGCAATTAATACCTGTGGTAAAGGTTTACAAAATGGTTCAAATGGCTCTGAGCACTATGCGACTTAACTTCTGAGGTCATTAGTCGCCTAGAACTTAGAACTACTTAAACCTAACTAACCTAAGGACATCACACACATCCAAGCCCGAAGCAGGATTCGAACCTGCGACCGTAGCGGTCGCTCGGCTCCAGACTGTAGCGCCTAGAACCGCACGGCCATTCCGGCCGGCAAAGGTTTACAGCACCACTTCATATTATGCTCAATATTAGTCAATGAATTGCTTAGCATACATCAGATATTAAAATATTCCACGCACGTATGCCGTTGTCGCATGGATTTCTTGATGAAACAAAACATTTCGTCCTCTTGTGAGGGGGGGGGGGGGCGGGGTGACATCTCCAAAGAGGTTGGGAGGATGCGGGAGGGAAGTTGTAGCTTTTCCAAAGGTCCGATGCATACGCTGGTTGCCAGGGGAAAGAATAGGACCTTTGAAAGAGCTACATCTGCTCTCTGAAAAAATGTGTATGAATTCATAAGGGACTAAACTAATGAGATCATCGGTCCCTAGACGTACACACTCCTTTAACTAGGTTATGCTAAGAACAACATTTACACCCATGACCGAGGGAGAACTCGAACCTCCCACGTGAGGGGCCGCGCAATCCGTGACATTGCGCCTCAAACCCTTTGCCACTTCCGCACGGCTTCCTCTCTGCAGATGTCCTCCACAGACTGGAACGAGACATGGAGTTTCAAAAGAAATTCTTCCTACCTCGGAGTAATAGCCCGGGATATTTTGATAAGTGTATCATTTTCGGCCATTGATGTTTACATGACAACATTTTGTCAGTCTGATATATGAAGCCTGTGACCTGCATTATGACATAAATACTATAGGGGAGAAGAAAGGCCAAATTAGGTTTCATACCACATTATCCTCGCACATCTAATCTCCCTCATTAGGAACCTCCCCTGAGTGTGTGAGCTGAGACGTACCCTGGTAACAATGCAGCCTTTCGTAGCTGCCACCGGAGAAGATTGAATATCGCAGGCAGGGGTCATTTTGTCACGTTTTAATGGCCTATCGGGAGCGAGATAATTAGACACCGGAACCCGAGATAATTAGCGATATGATACAATTTATCACCTCTCACCCTGAGTTTGCAACGCAAATTTGTAGAATGGATGTTCTAACAGACTTCACGAAATCCTAGTAACGTAAGAGTGACTTTCATGATTTATCGTGAGGGAGAAACACATGAAAGAGAGATGCTGCAAGAAAATTGTTGTGTACCGTTAATGCTCTGCTCTATAAATTAGGAGGCAGTGTATAAAATTCAGAAATGTATTTTCTCCATTACGTATACAACTAAATGACGGTGAAATTAGACAAAGTCGAGTTCACGTAGATCCTCTTTCCTAGTATGCACTGTCAGTGAATGGAAGCCACAGGAAGCTTTCACTTTATATATCCTTTGCCATCTACCGTTTGCTGACGAGCAGGGTATAATATGAATAGAAAAGTAAACCAGCAGATAGAAAAGGGTTGCGACAGAATGCTGTGAAACTGTTCGGCTCAAAATTTAGCTTTCTTGTCATTAAAATTGCCACACCAAGAAGAATGGCAAATAACCAAATTTTACTTATTGCCAATCTGCATCTATATCCACATCCCGCAACCCACCTTATGGTGGGTAACGGAGGGTTTGCTGTACCACTATGCTTTCGCCTTCAGCCGTGAATGGCTCACGGGATGAACGATTGATGGTGATTCTGGCCGGCCGCGGAGGCCGAGAGGTTATAAGGGCTTCAGTCCGGAACCGCGTGACCGCTACGGTCGCAGGTTTGAATCATGCCTCGGGCATGGATGTATGTGATGTTCTTAGGTTAGTTAGGTTTAAGTAGTTCTAATTTCTAGGGACCGACTACCTTCGATGTTAAGTCCCATAGTGCACAGAGCCATATTGATGGTAATTCTCCACATGAGCTCAAATCTCTCTGTGTTCATGATCTCTTGCTTGGGAGGAAGCGTTATTCTGATCAAGCCGTCAAGGAACGTGCACTCTCGGGACTTTATCAGCGAAGCACACACACACACCATGATGCAGAACGTATCTCTTCCAGCGTATGCCACTTATCTGAGCGTGTCCGTGACGCCTTCGCGCTTACTAAGTGAATCCGTAACGAAACACACTGCTCTTCTTTGTATCTTCTCTGTTTCCTTCATCAACCCAAGATATTACGGGTACCGGACAGCCGAGCGGTATTGAGGTATTGGTGAAACGGAGATTTTGTAAGCTATCTACTTTATGGGTGGACTGCACCTCCTGGGTATTCTTCCAGTGAATCTCAGTCTGGCGTGTACCTCTTCTGTGATTAATTTTATGTGCTTATTCCACTCTACATCGCTCCTTACGAGTACTCAATGACATTTCATGGATGTGGCTGCTTCCAGTGATTGTTTTGCAGTAGTGTAATCTTACAATAATATCGCACTACCCCAGTGCTAACACCGCTTTCCGTCAGATCACCGAAGTTAAGCGCTGTCGCGCCGGGGTAGCACTTGGATGGGTGACCATCCCGTTTGCCGATCACTGTTGGCAGGCAGGGTGCACTCAGCCAATGTGAGGCAAACTGAGGAGCTACTTGATTGACAAGTATCGGCACCAGTCTCGGAAGCTGGCTTACGGCCGGGAGAGAGGTGTGCTGACCACATGCCCCTCCATATTCGCATTCGGTGACGCCTGTGGGCTGAGTATGACACGGCGGCCGGTCGGTACCGTTGGGCCTTCATGGCCTGTTTGGGTGGAGTTTTAACTTTATACCGGGGATGTCAACGTAATGTGTTTAAGTACCGTACTGTGGTAAGCGTTCAGTCTCCTATTTACGTTTGAGTCTTCTTGAAAGGTGGCAGGAAACAGACAAAATGGTAACGAATAATTATTACTTGCTATTATAGCAATGGATGGATGTGGCAATACGTCGGTGTGCTTGCACGGAAGGTATGCAGCAACAGTGTATTTGCTGCTGCATAACGCGTTGTGGGAATGGCTTAGTATGGGATATGAATGTGTCTTGTTAAAATAATACTCTGTGTTAACTGTTAAAAATTTAAAGTAATGTGTTTGTGTGTTTCTTTGGTTTACTATCCTAACAAGCTGGAGAATGTAGCGGACTTTAAATATCAGTAGCAGACGTCACAGTTTGCAATGTTTTCAGAAGGATGACGTGATGTCATTAAATTATGGTAATTCAGCTATGGCCCAGCCTCTCATTCTACCGTCAAAGTGTCAGAAGTTATAAATTATATTAAATTTTCGACCATTTTGCTGAATATGCCATGACGTCATTGGACTATAGTTGTTCATCCATCCCCCAGAAGTGTTTTACTTCATGAATTTTGGTGATGTTTACCATCATTTACTGAGTAGAATAGCTCTGTGGCTGATATTTCTTTCACCATGGTGAAAAGATTCGAATGATGGAACTTACACATCTAAAATGGTAATAAAAGTGTGGGAAGTGATGGGGGAAGACAAAGACGATAGAGGTAGGGTGATCTTAATTTTGATCTTGGATCCCCATTTTTTATGTCATGCAACTGGTAGGGGCGTGGGTGGACAAGTGACATGCATCTGGTAACATCCCGACCTTGAATGTACCACACACAAATGCCTCAAATGCGTGGTTGGGTATCAGGTTACTGCGTGACCTTGAGATAAATTCATTATGTTATTTAAAATGCCCACTGGTCCTTGTCAAACTCTGCACGAAGCGTCGATTCTCTGAAAGTCTTACTGCGCTTCGCTAGAACTTTCTAGCGTTGCAACTTTTCTGTACACAAAAGCATCGTCCGGTAAAAGCTTCATGAAACTTCCTACGTTATCTACTAGGTCAGAAAAGAAGGAGGATATTCTTTTTCTCTTCAGTCTCAAAGTTAGTGAGCTCACTCATGGTCCTTCCTTTCTTGATGATCATCTCTTGATACCTTTCTTCAGCCAGAATAAATTTCATTCTGGTTCTAGGACTTCATTTCTTTTTTCCATTATTCTCTCGACGAACTATGACGAATGGTGAAGTTGGTGGCTAGTGGTGCTCGTCCTCCAATCAGTGAGCGTTCAGAGTGGACTTCTGATCTTCTCAGCGCTTCTTTGTTGCAGAGTCTTTTCTGGTCTGCCCTCTTCGCCGTCCAGATTTCTGCCCCTTACAAGCATATACTCAGAGTGTAGATCTTTAAGAACAGTTTCGTCGTGGTAGCAGTATACCTGATTAAATCTGAAAGTCATTTGGTGACATACAGGGTGCGAGATCTACTACGGGTGCTAACACCTGTGACAGGGGCTATGGCTCTAACAAAGCGCTCGAGATTCTGTGCAGGCCAGTCTAGTTCAGGAGCACTATTGTTCACAGACCATCGCTTCACAGATGCAGTTTCACGACACGATGCATTGCCGTGCAGACACAATCATCATCTCTGAACTTCCCTCTACTGGAAGGAGTTGACAGTGCACAAAAATCTGTTGATATCCTTCCATATCTAGCATTTACTTAAGCGAAATAACAAACTCCAACCCTGAAAAACACCAGCATAACGTAACACCACATCCTCCGTTCGTCGTTGTTGGCAGTATACCTGATGGCAGGTAACGTTCTCGCGGCATTGGCCAAACCGAAACCTTTCCACTGGATTGTCACAGGTCATACTGACTCATCACACCAAATCACTCGTTTCCAGTCATCGACTGTTCAGTTGCGACGCTGTTACACCACCTCAAGTGTCACTTAGCATTTGCTACAGACAGGTACGACTTATGAGGAGCGGCTTGCCCCTTGTCCCTCATTATTTTAATTTGTTTTGTACAGACATTGTGTTACCTGGACTGCTGGTAGTAGTTTGGAACTCACGAGTGATTGTCGCCCACTGTGGGTGAGCGCTTCTAGGTGCTTCAATCTGGAGCCGCGCTGCTGCTACGGTCGTAGGTTCGAATCCTGCCTCGGGCATGGATGTATGTGATATCCTTAGGTTAGTTAGGTTTAAGTAGTAAGTTCTATGGGACTGATGACCTCAGATGTTAAGTCCCATAGTGCTCAGAGCCATTTGAACCATTTTGAACGAGTGATTCCTTCCGCTGATTCCATGCTGAGGTTTTACTACCTCCATCGACCGTCCGTGTCCGCCAGTACATGAGGTCTGCCTGGTCGTGGTTTAGCCATGGTTGTTTCTCCGCGTTTCCAAACGGTTCAAATGGCTTTGAGCACTATTGGACTTAACATTTGAGGTCATCAGTCCCCTAGAACTTACTTCTTCAACCTAACTAATCTAAGGACATCACACACATCTATTCCTGAGGTAGCATTCGAACCTCCGACCGTAGCGGTCGCGCGGTTCCAGACTGAAGCGCCTAGAACCGCTCGGTCACAGCGGCCGACTCCGCGTTTCCACTTCACAATCGAATCACCAACAGTCTACATCCACACATTTAGAAGGGTTGAAATGTCGATGACATATTGATAGTCAGGTGATATCCAATGAGTAGTTCACGTTTGAAATCACTTCGTTCTCCTGATCGACGCACCCTGACGCTTTCGTACTGCAACAATACTGCTCACTTCTATTGTATAGGCGGGTTGGCCTCTCGTGCCATGTGACGGTCAACTCCGTCTTACAGTGCGATGTCCGGGCACTTTTGATCTGAAAGTGCACATGATGAGACTGTACTACCCTTCACAGCCGAGAGAACAATGTGTGTGCCCTCTCGTATGCTTGTCGCGTGAGCCAGATGAGATTTCGCATTATTCTGAGTACGGCCCTTATAGGCTCATGTCTGCAGCTCGTGTTCTTGCGGTAGCGTTCTCGCTTCCCGCGCACAGGGTCCTGGGTTCGAACCCCGGCGTGGTCGGGGATTTTCCCTGCTTCGATATGACTGGGTGTTGTGTCGTCTTTATCATCACCATACATACTCGTTACGGTCGGCGGAAGGCAATGGCAAACCACCTCCGCTAGTACCTTGCCTAGTCAGCGTTGCGGGTCTCCCGCATCCTCCCTTCTCGGAGTATGGGACCTCATCATCATCATATAGACCCATCGAAACATATTCGCATAGCAGTGGTGCAGTCATGATTGAGGCGAGCAGCTGTATTATGGAACGCTAAATCCCAGTGTTGATAGCCTCATGCTATATATATCTTACACGATATATACACGAGGCTAATACGATTCTGACATAATTTTGTTACATACCACTCATAAGAAAAATACGTGTTTTCTGATATACGGGGCGTAACGGCTGTAAGTGCAGATATTTTTATATGTAATACCATGATATGTACAGACATTAGTCTGTTAGTTGTTTTTTCTCTGTGTCGAACAGTCATCCCATAAGAACGCCACAAACTTTACGACATGATGATTTCTGCATGGTCGAAACTGCACCACTTAGTGGACTATGCCTGTCAATGTAGACTAGCCTCTTTTGTCCATGCGTCCACACTACAACACCTGGCATTTTTCCCAAGTGAAAACATTAATAGCTCGGTCTCCCCGTGTGTACTTGGAGGTATCAACCAATCTAAACACATATGATTGCTAATAGCAATAACTATTAGTGTACAAATGACGTAAAACTGAAGTATTATTGTTCAGTACAACTTCCTCAGTCACCAACACATATACCTGCACTAACATCCATTACAGCCTCTGTTATCGATCATTTAGTTCCCCACCTTCTCACAAACAAACAATAATAAAAAGTGGTTTTCGTATAGAAACCTGCTGACTAATCTTTCCTTTTGATCAGAATGTAGATGGCGTTGCCGTCTTGCGCTAAAATCGTAACCTTGTAGTGCCACTCATGCTAATTTGACGTTTGCATTTCATCTTCGTGATGCTGCAGTTATAATGCCAAGCAGTGTACCTTCGGTAGATGATTGAAAGTCGCTAGTCTGACATACGAAAAACAAATAAAAATAAAAGATGTGGTGTTCCTCTAAGAGCTCGATTGAGGTAACATTTGATTCCTTCTGTGAGTGTCAGGAGAAGTTATAAAGGTTGGGAGACAGTTATTGAAACAATGCCACCATTCTATATGAAACAGTTACGTTTCTGATAAAGAAAAAAAATCATTTACGCAGTTTGCAATGCTAGAATCCGAGCTTTCTCCCCTCTGAAATTCGGTTTGAACATCATATTGTAGCCTGCCAATGGCATCACATTTTCTTTCCACACCTGATCATTCCATTCCCATGTCACGATAACATGTGTCAGATGTCAATACGGCACTGCTAAACCTTAAACTATTGAAAGACGACGAATATGAAACATGTGTCAAATTTGTTAATAATCATGTGACGATCATTGCAGTCTGTTTGTGGAAGAATAGCCGCTCCTGTAGGCATATCTAAACTGACGGAAAAAAATATCGCATCATCATCATCACCACTTAAGACTGATTATGGCTTTCAGCGTTCAGTCAGGAGCGTAGAACCCTTTATAAAATTCCTCCATGATCCCCTATTCAGTACTAAAATTGGTGCCTCTTCTGATGTTAAGCCTATTACTTCAAAATCATTCTTAACCGAATCCAGGTACCTTCTGCTTGGTATACCCCGATTCCTCCTACCCTCTACTGCTGAACCCATAAGTCTCTTGGGTAACCTTGCTTCTCCCATGCATGTAACATGACCCCGCGCCCTGACTCCTACATCTGTAGAGTTCATTCCCAGTTTTTCTTTGATTTCCTCATTGTGGACACCCTCCTGCAATATGTTCCATCTAATAATACCTGCAAATACATGGAAGAAGCCTGGAGATACTGACAGGTTTCAGATAGATTATATAATGGAAAGACAGAGATTTAGGAACCAGGTTTTAGATTGTAAGATATTTCCAGGGGCAGATGTGGACTCTGACCACAATCTATTGGTTATGAACTGTAGACTAAAACTGAAGAAACTGCAAAAAGGTGGGAATTTAAGGGGATGGGACCTGGATAAACTGAAAGAACCAGAGGTTGTACAGAGTTTCAGGGAGAGCATAAGGGAACAATGAACTGTAATGGGGGAAAGAAATACAGTAGAAGAAGAATGGGTAGCTTTGAGGAATGAAATAGTGAAGGCAGCAGAGGATCAAGTAGGTGAAAAGACAATGGCTAGTAAAAATCCTTGGGTACAGAAGAGATACTGATTTTAATTGATAAAGGAGAAAATACAAAAATGCAGCAAGTGAAGCAGGCAAAAAGGAATACAAACGTCTCAAAAATGAGATCGACAGGAAGTGCAAAATGGCTAAGCAGGGATGGCTAGAGGACAAATTTAAGGATGTAGAGGCTTATCTCATGAGGGGTAAGATAGATACTGCCTACAGGAAAATTAAAGAGACCTTTGGAGAAAAGAGAACCACTTGCATGAATATCAAGAGCTCAGTTCTAAGCCAAGAAGGGAAAGCAGAAAGGTGGAAAGAGTATATAGAGGGTCTATTCAAGGGTGATGTACTTGAGGACAATGTTATGGAAATGGAAGAGGATGTAGATGAAGATGAAATTGGAGATATGATACTGCGTGAAGAGTTTGACAGAGCACTGAAAGACCTGAGTCGAAACAAGGCCCCGGGAGTAGACAACATTCCATTAGAACTACTGATAGCCTTGGGAGAGCCAGTCCTGACAAGACTCATTCATCTGGTGAGCAAGATGTATGAGACAGGCGAAATACCCTCAGACTTCAAGAAGAATATAATAATTGCAATTCCAAAGTAAGTAGGTGTTGACAGATGTGAAAATTACCGAACAATCAGTTTAATAAGTCATGGCTGCAGACGAATGGAAAAACTGGTAGAAGCTGACCTCGGGGAAGATCAGTTTGGATTCCGTAGAAATATCGGAACACATGAGGCAACACTGACCCTACGAGTTATCTTAGAAGCCAGGTTAAGGAAAGGCAAACCTACGTTCCTAGCATTTGTAGACTTAGAGAAAGCTTTTGACAATGTTGACTGGAATACTCTCTTTCAAATTCTGAAGGTGGCAGGTGTAACATACAGAGAGCGAAAAGCTAATTACAATTTGTACAGAAACCAGGTGGCCATTATAAGAGTCGAAGGGGAAAAAAGGGAAGCAGTGGTTGGGAAGGGAGTCAGACAGAGTTGTAGCCTCTCCCCGATGTTATTCAATCTCTATATTGAGCAAGCAGTAAAGGAAACAAAAGAAAAATTCGGAGTAGGTATTAAAATCCATGGAGAAGAAATAAAAACTTTGAGGTTCGCCGAAGACATTGTAATTCTGTCAGAGACAGCAAAGGACTTGGAAGAGCAGTTGAACGGAATGGATAGTGTCTTGACAGAAGGATATAAGATGAACATCAACAAAAGGAAAACAAGGATAATGGAATGTAGTTGAATTCAGTCGGGTGATGCTGAGGGAATTAGATTAGGAAATGAGACACTTAAAGTAGTAATGGGGTTTTGCTATTTGGGGAGCAAAATAACTGATGATGGTCGAAATAGAGAGGATATAAAACGTAGACTGGCATGGCAAGGAAAGTATTTCTGATGAATAGAAATTTGTTTACATCGAGTATAGGTTTAAGCGTCAGGAAATCGTTTCTGAAAATATTTGTATGGAGTGTAGCCATGTATGGAAGTGATACATGGGCGATAAATAGTTTGGACAAGAAGAGAATAGAAGCTTTCGAAATGTGGTGCTACAGAAGAATGCTGAAGATTAGGTGGGTAGATCACATAACTAATGAGGAAGTATTGAATAGGATTGGGGAGAAGGTAAGTTTGTTGCACAACTTGACTAGAAGAAGTTATCGGTTGGTAGGACATGTTCTGAGGCATCAAGGGATCACCAGTTTAGTATAGGAGGGCAGCGTGGTGGGTAAAAATCATACAGGGAGACCAAGAGATGAATACCCTAAGCACATTCAGAAGGATTTATGTTGCAATAGGTACTGGGAGATGAAGAAGCTTGCACAGGATAGAGTAGCATGGAGAGCTGCATCAAACCAGTCTCAGGGCTGAAGACCACAACAACAAACAATACCTGCAATCATCCTAGCTACTTTCATATCCGTAACCTCTACCTTATTGATAAGGTAACCTGAATCCACCCAGCTTTCCCTCCCAAACAACAAAGTTGGTCGAAAGATTGAACGGTGCACAGATAACTTAGTCTTGGTACTGACTTCCTTCTTGCAGAAGAGAGTAGATCGTAGCTGAGCGCTCACTGCATTAGCTTTGCTACACCTCGCTTCCAGTTCTTTCACTATATTGCCATCCTGTGAGGATATGCATCCTAAGTTCTTGAAACCGTCCACCTGTTCTTTGTTCCTCCTATTTGGCACTCAGTCTGTTTATATCTCTTTCCCACTGACATTACTTTCGTTTTGGAGATGCTAATCTTCATACCATAGTCCTTACATTTCTGATCTAGCTCTCAAATATTAGTTTGCAAACTTTCAATCGAATCTTCCATCACAACTAAGTCATCCGCATATGTGAGACTGCTTATTTTGTGTTCACATACCTTAATCTCACGCAGCCAATCTATTGTTTTCTACATATGATCAAATGGTTCAAATGGCTCTGAGCACTATGGGACTTAACGTCTGAGGTCATCAGTCCCCTAGAACTTAGAACTACTTAAACCTAACCAACCTAAGGACATCACACACATCCATGCCTGAAGCAGGATTCGAACCTGCGACCGCAGCGGTCGCACGGTTCCAAACCGTAGAGCCTAGAACCGCTCTGCCAGTTCGGCCGGCTAACATATGATCCATAAATAACATGAACAAGAGTGGAGACAGGTTGCAGCCTTGTCTTACCCCTGAAACTACTCTGAACCATGAACTCAATTTACCGTCAACTCTAACTGCTGCCTGACTATCTATGTAAAGACCTTTAATTGCTTGCAAAAGTTTGTCTCCTATTCCATAATCTCGTAGAACAGACAATAACTTCCTCCTAGGAACCTGGTCATATGTCATTTCTAGATCTATAAAGCATAGATACTATTCCCTGTTCCACTCGTAACACTTCTTCATTATTTGCCGTAAGCTAAAGATCTGGTCCTGGCAACCTCTAAGAGGCCTCAACCCACACTGATTTTAATCCAATTTGTCCTCAACTAATACTCGCACTTTCGTTTCAGCAATACCTGAGAAGATTTTACCCACAACGCTGATTAAAGAGATACCTCTGTAGTGTGATTACTGCTTTCGTCCAGTCTGATGGAACCTGTCCGTATTCGCACGCCTTTTCAATTAACCTGTGTAGCCATTTAAGACCTGTCATTCCACTGTATTTGATGATTTCCGACTTAATTTCATCCACCCCAGCCGCTTTATTGCACTGCAATCTATTGACCATTTTCTCCACTTCCTCAAATGTGATCATATTTCCATCATCATTCCTATCCCATTGTACATAGAAATCTGAAATATTACTGATCGTATTTTCACCTACATTGAGCATCTCTTCAAAATATCGCAACACCAAAAAGGAATTGTGCGACACAAACGAAAGATGATGTCTGTTCAAATTTCACGCCAGTCGCATGAGAGTGGCACTAGAATAGCTACTGTGAAGATGCAAATCAGGTTTGATTTAAATACACGCTGTAACGGTCCTGCGCGTTACCTACCTTTGAGACTGGTCATGGTGAGCTGATGTTAGTCAAGAATGCTTTGAGACGACAAAGGCGCCATTATCATCGCCTCACTGAGTTTTTTATAGGAATACGAGAAGCTGGACTTCCTCCTGCGACATCGCAGATAAACATGGCAGCAGTGTAGTCACAGTACCTGATTGCAGGCAGCGGTGGTCACGAGAATGTACGGTACCAAGAAGAGCGGGCTCCGGACGACCACGTGGCACTACCGAGAAGAAAGACAATCGTGTTTGCGCATAGTTGTGGGGCATCGTACAGCATACGCAGCATCTATCTGAGCAGCATTTAGCACCACAGTGACACAACGAACTGTTAGTTACAAATCGGTTACTTTATGGACAGCTCCGAGCCGGATGTCCTGTAGCGTGCATTCTACTGCTCCCAAGTTAATGCCATTCGCGACTCCAGTGGGCTCAAGCGAGAGCTCATTAGAGGGCAGGGTGAAGGTCTTTTGTGTTTTCTAATGAAAGCTGTTTCTACCTCTGTATCAGTGATGGCCGTCTGTTGGTTAAAAGCAGGTCAGTTGACGGCCTGCGACTGTCTGCACACAAACACACTGGAGCTACAAATGGAGTAATGGTCTGGGATGCAGTTTCGTACGACAGCAGCAGCACTTTCGTGGTCATCCCACGCACCCTGAGTGCAGATTTGTACGTATGTCTGGTGGTTAGGCTTGTTGTGCCGTCATTCATGAACAGCATTCCAGGGAGTGTTTTCCAACAGAATAACACTCACCTTCACATTGCTGTTGTAACCCAATGCGTTGGCCTGCTAGGTCAACGGAGCAGTCCGACGACAACTCCAGCGTCATCCACAAATAGAATTAGCCGTCCATGTATTGACCGACCAAGTGCAACGGGCGGGGAACTTCGTTCCACAGACTGATATCTGTCACCCGTACAATAGAATGCCTGTGTGTGTGTGCATGCTTATATTCAACAATGTGGAACATACATCTCTTAGTAACGCATCAGAATATCACATTTGCAGCGGCTTAGCTCATGCTTACATTGACCTATGATTCTGCAGTGTTAGTCACTTAAATATATTACCTATACAAATGTATTGCCGAAATTTCGTTACTCATCATTAATAATTTTTTGGTGTTGCGATTTTTTCCATCAGTGTAAGAGTGAAAGTTGAGTAGTTCTGATAAATGTGATAAATGGAGTTTGGTGTTGTTAAAATTTACGAATCTTCAAACTTTTTTTTCCTAAAAGAGATCTTATGAACTGATAAGGATTTACAGCGAATAAAGCCTCTTCAAGCCATGTTAGTCCTTTTCTAGTCCTTCACTGGGAAATTTAATGGTTTCTAGCCGTTATAGGCACATTGTCAAGTGACGCACTGTCAATTGAATTAATTGAAAAGCCACCATTTAGCATAGGTTTTTATAAGAAAGGGAGAGGCATTTTACAAAAATTCTTAAACATATTTGTCAACATGCATTAACTGAAAAATTGTGCATTTTTTTAAAACCTTTACCCACAAAATCAGCCGTCAAACAATCGAGAAGCTATTACGTCCCATAGTTCAGTTGCAAATAGATATGTTAATGCATTGTAGACTGTTCTAAAAGCAAGATAGACATAAACACCACTAGGTGAATGTCATACGGAACCTCAAAATGCTCAAATGGCTCTGAGCACTATGGGACTTAACATATATGGTCATCAGTCCCCTAGAACTTAGAACTACTTAAACCTAACTAACCTGAGGACATCACACAACACCCAGTCATCACGAGGCTGAGAAAATCCCTGACCCCGCCGGGAATCGAACCCGGGAACCCGGGCGCGGGAAGCGAGAACGCTACCGCACGACCACGAGCTGCGGACATACGGAACCCATGTGGTAATAAGACCTAGTATGAAAAGTAATTACAGCCATTAAAATTCATGGTAAATCCGGTATAAACTTTAACAAAGTTCGCGGTAATTGAAGTCTGCTTTTCATTGGTTTCGTGGAAGCGTTTTGAAGAGCAGGTAGATGTGGCTGTTATGGGTGTCAGATATTACAAGTGAGATTTCCAAACGTTCGTGAGCCAAGCAGTCGCACGGGTTGTGGTTTGGACAGTTGCCAGTTTAAGGTTTCTGCAAATTCAGTGTCGTATGTCATTTGCATATAAAGTGGAAAGTGATTCAGAGGACCAAAAATCAATTTTGAAATGCAACACGCCCCATTGTTTTCACAAGAACTTACCCACAATCTGTGTAACAAGTGGTTGGGGGTTGGAGGAGAGGGACTGCGGAGGTTAAAATTTAAAACAACTGAGAAAATGTGTACTCTCGTATGGTTTATCAAACATAGTAATAAGAATCTATTAGCTTCAACGTACATAACTGTAAAATTATTGTTTGTATGATATTGTACATATCATTCTGATGTTAGGTACGAAATACTTCCTAGTTCGTAGTTTTTGTCATTGGCTGGTAATACGAGAAAAAAAACTGATCATACAAATTTTTAGAGCGTTCTGGCATCTTGAGTTTCAAACAGAGTAGAGGCGAAAGGCGAAAGAGGTTTGAGATTTAACGCGGTGTGGCTCTGGTTACCCTTGCTGCTAGCCGTTGCAGATTACATGTTCTGGCTTTCTTGAAACTGATACAGAATTGAGAAATACAAGTGGGGTAGGCTACATTTTCGGTTTCCGAAAATTGTACACTATTTCCCTTTGTGAGGGAGGGGGGGTTGGAATCTGTAGCCGTCTTCTATCTTTTGCCAACTCCCACTCTAGGTTGTTTCCTTACTTTGATAGTACCGTAACTTTTTCACGGAACTATACACACAATACCGACGTGGTGCAATTCCACTGGTAATAAAAATTTAATAGTCTGTCTGCTTCCATGAATTTCACATGAATTCCATGAATTAATGAGGCCATAGCGAGTTGCAGCAACATGTACTCAACTGATTGTTGCCAGACTGACAGTAGCGCGATGTTCCCTTCCATGTTGCTCACAGAATCGGACGACCATCAGCCTTCGTGTTAAGGTTCTGTTACTACAAATATATCGCAGTTTTAAATGGAAAATACTTTAATCATGATGAGACAAAATAATTTTTGTAGGTGATTTGGCTGTCCTTTTACCTGATATGAATGTTGCAAGTGATATCTTGTTTACATAGACTCTTTCTTGGTTGTTGCAACTATCATTGCTGTTGGTAGTTGGGAATTGTAACAATATTTGATTAATGGTTGAAGTTGTCAGCTTACATAACTAACTACGATTTTTCATTTTAAGGTCAAGTAGCTCTAAGAACGCAACGATGTGTAATGATTGTCACAGACTGAACAACATCTCAGATTCATCTGAAGATGGCTCGTCAGTGAACCTAAACCGGTAACCAATAAAGAAAATTTGCTACATGACGTAGGATTTTCATCCACGCATAACACTACTTTACTTCTCTGTCGCCGGAGAGGTGGAACAATAGAGCAATCTCTCTCTTTTTGCGGAGTGGGGTGGGGTGGGGGGAGGGTGGAGGGAGTCATCAGTCTTCTGACTGATTTGGTGCGGCCCGCCACGAATTACTCTCCTGTGCCAAACTTATCATCTCATAGTAGCGCTTAGAAACTACTTCAATTATTTGCTTGATGTGTTCAAATATCGGTCTTCGTCTGCAGTCTTCACCCTCTGCATTCTCCTAGTACCATGGAAGTCTTTCCTTGAAGTCCGAACAGATTTTCTGTCATCCGATCCTTACTTCATGTCTGTGTTTTCCATACATTCCTTTCCTTGTCGCTTCTGTGGAGAATTTCCTCATTCCTGACCATAACATTTATCTAATTTTTAACAATCTTCTGTAGTAAAATGTCCCAAATTCTCCGATTCACTTCTTTTACGGTTTTCCCACAGTCCATTTTTTCCTCAAATTAAAGTCTGTGTTAGACACTAGTAGATTTCTCCTGACTTTGAATGCCCTTTTTCCAGTGTTAGTCTGCTCTTAATGTCCTCCACGCTCCGCAGTCTTTTTCAACTTCATCCAGTTTGTGATCTGCAATTCCGATGTGAAGTTTCGAGCTGTTCTCATTTATTCCTTGGATATAATCTCAGTCCCTTATCTGTACTCGTTAGTCTGTTCAGTCCATTCAACAGATTCTGTAAATATTCTGCATTTCATTGAGGATAGCAACATTGCCACCGAATTTTATAATTGATTTGAATTTTAATCCCACTCTCAAACCATTCCTTTACTTCCTCCTGTGATTTATGGATATATAGATTGAACAATAGGGGGCGAAACTCAGCATCCCTATCTTTTACCTCTTGTAATCAGAGTACTTCCTTCTTGGTATTCCAGTCTTATTGTTCCCTATTGCTTCTGGTGTATACTGCATAAGACTCGTTTTTCCCTACTACGTTGTCGAATGCTTTTCCCCTTTCTCTGAGGTCTTGCCTGCAATATCAAATGCAACATCAGAACTGCTTCACTGGTGCATTTGCCTTCAATAAAGAGAGACTAATCGTCGTCTAACAGATCATCAGTTTTCCTTTCCATTCTTTTCTCTATTATTCGTGTCAGCAACTTGGACGCGAGCTCTTAAGCTGATTGTACAATAACTCTCGCACTTGTCAGCTTTTGCAGCCTTCTGAACTGTGGGGATGATATTTTTCCGAAAGTCAGATGGTGCGACCCCATCTCATACATTCTACATACCATCATGAATAGTCATTTGTTGCCACTAACCCAAAGATTTTAGAAAATCCGATGGAATGATCTCAAGTCTTGTAAAATTCTTTTAAATAGCGATTCTAATACTAGATCCCATATATCTTCCCTACCGACTCCAACTGCTTCTTCTACCACATCATCAGATATCAGATAGGTCTTCCCACTCATACCAGACTTCATTGTACTCTTTCCACATATTTACTTTCTCCTCTGCATTTGACATTGAACGTCACATTGCATTCTTAATGTTACTACTCTTGCATCTAATTTCATTGAAGGTTGTTTTGACTCTTCTGTATGCTGTGTCGGTCCTTCTGACAACCATTTCTTTTTCAACTTCTTCATATTTTCCATGCAGCTATTTCGCCTTAGCTTCCTTGCACTTCCTATTTATTTCATTCATGAGTGAGCTGTATTTCTGAGTTTCTTGTAACTTTTTTGTGCTTCCTTTTTTCGTCGTTTAGCCGATGTATTTATTCTACTACCCATGGTTTCATCCCAGTTATCTTTCTTACACTTACTTTTTTCTTACCAACATCTGTATTTGCCCTTTTTAGAGAAATAATTTCCTCTCCAACTGAAATGATTACTGACCTCTTCTACATCGCAGTATATATAGCGTCAGAGAACTTAAAACATGTCACTACATTCCTAAGTATTTCCTTATCCCGCTTCTTTGAGAATTGATTCTTCCTGACTAGTCTCTTAAACTTCAGACTACTCTCCATCATCGCTAAATTGAGATCTAAGTCTGCATCTGCTCCTGGGTAGTCGGGAATCGTTTGCCAATGTAGAGATTATAGCAGGCTGCTGGTACATGGCTGATCGTAACCTGTGCTGGCACCAACATCATCCGGTGCACAATACTACTACTTTATTAGCATAACGGTAAAAGTGCGCGCTTACGGTCTATCTGATGATATATGCTGCTGGATAGAAAGTTTTCTAACAGACAGGGAGCAGCATGTCGTCCTGAACGGGGTGACTTCAACAGAAACAAACGTAACATCAGATGAGCCCCAGTGCAGCGTAATAGGTCGGCTGCTTTTTACGATTTACGTAAACGATCTGGTTGATGGTATTGACAGCGGCATTAGACTGTTTGCCGATGATGCTGTAGTCTACAGGAAAGTAGTATCACACGAAAGTTGTGAACAAATCAATGAGGATTTGCAGAAAACAAATGCGTGGTGTAATGACTGGAAGTTATCTCTCAATGTTAGTAAGTGTAACTTACTGCGTCTAAAAAGGCGAAAATCCCAATCAGTGTATGACTACAAAATAATTGCCCAGTCCTTGGAAGCGGTAACATCCGTCAAGTATCTGGGTGTGACTATTCGAAATGATCTCAAGTGGAATGATCAGATTACACAAGTAAATCGTAAGGCGAACTCTAGATTGCGGTTTATTGGTAGAATCCTGAAGCGATGCAGTCTTTCAACAAAGGAAATAGCTTACAATACGTTAGTTCGTCCAGTCTTGGAGTACTGTTCGTCTCTATGAAACCCTGACCAGTTGGGTATGATTCAAGAGATTGAGAAGGTCCAAAGAAGAGTGGCAAGATTCGTGACTGGTACATTTAGCCATCGCGAGAGCGTTACAAATCTGATAGAAAGTTTGAAGTGGGGCGCACTTGTTGATAAACGGCGTTCTAAACGGAAGAGGCTGCTCACTGAATTCTGAAATCCTAACTTCACCGAGGATGTAGAGCATATATTATTACCACCAACTTTCAAATCGCGCAATGATCCCCATTGAAAGATAAGGGAAATTAGAGCTCTTCCTGAGGCGTTCAGACAGTCGTTTTTCCCCCACGCGATCCGCGAGTGGAACAGAGGGGGAGGGGGGCGGGAGGGGAAATATGACTTTGGTGCGAATTGTGCCCTCCGCCACACACCGTTTGGTGGCTAGTGAAGTATATATCTAGATAATACTAGTATTTAGGCACATCAATTAGAAAGCTTCACTTCGTATCGGTTTCTCTGTGCGGCACATTTCATTATGTCTTCTTCTTTCCTTTGAACAGCGAGGTGTATAATCCTTTTTTCACCAGGGATAAAGTGTTTATTACAATTGTTATTTTACTAACATAGATGGAAACAAAAACCTCTGCAATTAATGCAAGTACAATTCCATCCAGAAAAAATCTGTTTTATATTATTTTTATGCGTTACTTTCTCTTTCTCTGTTACATTTGCTCAAGATTATACACTCCAGGAAATTGAAATGAGAACACCGTGAATTCATTGTCCCAGGAAGGGGAAACTTTATTGACACATTCCTGGAGTCAGATACATCACATGATCACACTGACAGAACCACAGGCACATAGACACAGGCAACAGAGCATGCACAATGTCGGCACTAGTACAGTGTATATCCACCTTTCGCAGCAATGCAGGCTGCTATTCTCCCATGGAGACGATCGTAGAGATGCTGGATGTAGTCCTGTGGAACGGCTTGCCATGCCATTTCCACCTGGCGCCTCAGTTGGACCAGCGTTCGTGCTGGACGTGCAGACCGCGTGAGACGACGCTTCATCCAGTCCCAAACATGCTCAATGGGGGACAGATCCGGAGATCTTGCTGGCCAGGGTAGTTGACTTACACCTTCTAGAGCACGTTGGGTGGCACGGGATACATGCGGACGTGCATTGTCCTGTTGGAACAGCAAGTTCCCTTGCCGGTCTAGGAATGGTAGAACGATGGGTTCGATGACGGTTTGGATGTACCGTGCACTATTCAGTGTCCCCTCGACGATCACCAGTGGTGTACGGCCAGTGTAGGAGATCGCTCCCCACACCATGATGCCGGGTGTTGGCCCTGTGTGCCTCGGTCGTATGCAGTCCTGATTGTGGCGCTCACCTGCACAGCGCCAAACACGCATACGACCATCATTGGCACCAAGGCAGAAGCGACTCTCATCGCTGAAGACGACACGTCTCCATTCGTCCCTCCATTCACGCCTGTCGCGACACCACTGGAGGCGAGCTGCACGATGTTGGGGCGTGAGCGGAAACCGGCCTAACGGTGTGCGGGACCGTAGCCCAGCTTCATGGAGACGGTTGCGAATGGTCCTCGCCGATACCCCAGGAGCAACAGTGTCCCTAATTTGCTGGGAAGTGGCGGTGCGGCCCCCTACGGCACTGCGTAGGATCCTACGGTCTTGGCGTGCATCCGTGCGTCGCTGCGGTCCGGTCCCAGGTCGACGGGCACGTGCACCTTCCGCCGACCACTGGCGACAACATCGATGTACTGTGGAGACCTCACGCCCCACGTGGTGAGCAATTCGGCGGTACGTCCACCCGGCCTCCCGCATGCCCACTATACGGCCTCGCTCAAAGTCCGTCAACTGCACATACGGTTCACGTCCACGCTGCCGCGGCATGCTACCAGTGTTAAAGACTGCGATGGAGCTCCGTATGCCACGGCAAACTGGCTGACACTGACGGCGGCGGTGCACAAATGCTGCGTAGCTAGCGCCATTCGACGGCCAACACCGCGGTTCCTGGTGTGTCCGCTGTGCCGTGCGTGTGATCATTGCTTGTACAGCCCTCTCGCAGTGTCCGGAGCAAGTATGGTGGGTCTGACACACCGGTGTCAATGTGTTCTTTTTTCCATTTCCAGGAGTGTATTTGTATGATTCCAGTCTCACCAAGAGAACGCCACATTAAATGCTACACCGCCATTTTACTTTAATTTTTACTGTCAGGCGGTCCTGATGACTGGTTGTTTGTTGACTAATGGAGCAACTGATAATACTTAACACTGGTCAGGTCAACACCAATTTTAGAATTCTGCAGCTAAGAATATAACAGGATCCTTACTTGCCAGTGGGTAGAGACTGACACCACACATGATTATGTTGTTTAGTACGAAAGCTGTCCGCCCCCTGTAGCTGAGTGGTCAGCGCGACAGAGTGTCAAAATGGTTCAAATGGCTCTGAGCACTATGGGACTTAACATCTGTGGTCATCAGTCCCCTAGAACTTGGAACTACTTAAACATAACTAACCTAAGGACGTCACACACATCCATGCCCGAGGCAGGATTCGAACCTGCGACCGCAGCAGTCTCGCGGTTCCGGACTGAGCGCCTAGAACCGCTAGACCACCGCGGCCGGCGACAGAGTGTCAATCCTAAGGGCCTCGGTTCGATTCCTGGCTGGGTCGGAGACTTTCTCCGCTCAGGGACTGGGTGTTGTGTTGTCCTAATCATCATTCCATGCCCATCGACGCGCAAGTCGCCGAAGTTGCACCAGGCGAGCGGTCTACCCGACGGGAGCCCCTCGTCACACGCCATTATTATTATTATTATCAGTACGAAAGCTGTCTCATCATACTGACTTGCGATACATAAAGCGTGATTCTGAAGACAAATTGACACATACCATCAACAAACAGTGAAGTTGTCTGAATTGCATAATCACATGTAGGAAGCAACTTACAGAATACGTACCTGGAAATACAAGAATCCTAAATACAGCCAGGAAGGTGGCTAGTGCGTTCTATCCAACAATGAGAACTATACGTGGTCGATTTAGTCGAGTAACTATCAGTAAATGTAATGGCTCCGTTATCATACCATTAATAATCTGGGTAGATTATCTAAATCAGGTGGATTCAGACGGCAATCATTGGAAAGAGAAGGGTTAATCAATAGGATTTGTAGTAGATGTTAGATATTTTTGATTTTATGCATCCTGCGCGGCCACCGTATTTAATAGTTCAGGAAACACCAAACTACAAGAATATCTTAGCACAGCGCACTCTTCGTTAAAGGAAGTTCGACGTCACAAAACAGCTGAAACAAGTACTGTAATGTGAACCCCACCGTGATGCGACGTTCACAGTCTGCCGTCGTCTGAGCCAGGTCACTGAATGTCTGTAGAGATTTAATAGTGAACTGTGTTGGGAGGGAGGGAGGTACGAATATAAAGAGCGGCAGGCATTGATGCTGCTTCTCCGTGTGTATAATAATATTTCCCTTCTCGACGCAATTGTCCGCCTCTTGAATGAAATGAAAATGCTGTGCCTCCTGGCAGAAGGGCTCATTATGCAGAGACATGAAAAGGAACTTTTTTTTCCATTTCTCAAAGAACTGCGCCCCCGCCAGATACGAAACAGCAATCTTCATCGACAGTCGTGCGATACTTGAGTTTGGCCTCTCTTTCATTTCGGCTTCGAAGCGTGAATGGTACAGGTAATAGAGAGAGGAAGAGAAAATGTAAACAGAAACACGACAGCCGTCTCTGAAATTTCGGAATACAAGTTGCGGCAACCTAAAGGGCATTGTAACGAGAATAGGAAGACAAACAGAAAAGCATGGAAGCACCAGAACAAAGGCAAAAGGGAGCGTCAAACCAATGGCGTCTCGAAGGAATCGTTTACAATAAGCAATACTCAGAAGAGTTCAATTTCCTGACGTCAATGAGAGCAATAATTCTCTTTATTTTCAGATTTACGTATTAAATTAATTCACACATTAATCGATACCCGTTGAAATGTTATTGAAATATGCAGTACGCACTGATATCTTACCATCTACATTAATAAAATTCAAAGTATTCTAAAACATATCGGTGATTATAATTACCTTGATGAATATTCGTCAATGTCACTTAACTATTTACATTACTTGAGGTTGCATCCCTTGCCATCACCTGCTGTCCTTGGATACAAAGTTTGAGCGTGCGAAATAAAGTGCAGTGTCAATATGTATAAGCACTAAATTTGATTTCTGTGGTTTTTTGTTTGTTTCTGAAAATGGTAACAACCAAAACAAGTGACGTTCAGTAAAATCGCTAAATAGCATTAAGCGACCTAGAAAGATTTTTATAGTAATTTGGTATTATCCTAAGCAACAAAAATGTTCGCGACATCAATACATTTCCTGCAATTGCTCAGTGGAATACGATATAGACGTTTTAATCTCGGACGAATCGCTTTTGAAGCTATTTAAGTACTGTGGCTGCACACTTCTGGTGCAGTTGTCTGCTTCTTAGCTGCTACGTAGTTGCTCTCAGCTGTGATATTTCAATGGTGTACGTGTATGATCTTATGCTCGATTTGTAGACATGGTCTTGGTTAGTTAAACTGATGAAAGTGTCGTGTGACTAGGGCTTCCCGTCGGGTAGACCGTTCGCCGGGTGCAAGTCTTTCGATTTGACGCCACTTGGGCGACCTGCGCGTCGACTGAAACTGATGAAAAACTACGGCTCGACAAGGATGCATTTTTGGGGAGCGTGGATGTAACGCCACTATATATTCGAGTGCCACTCAAAGATCCACTGGCATTTATGGCGCAAAAAAAGACGGCTGTGTCTCATTCCTTGACATCTAGCTACGGAAAAAGCAAGAAGGCAGAGTAAGTCATGCCGTATTCAGGAGATCGACATAAATGGATTTGTGTTTGGTTGCATCTGCTTCACAGCCCATCACATGCTTTGAGAATCCTTGTCCCCACGGTTTGGGCCAAAAGTGTCCACGAATGCCTGTCTAACAAACTGCAATACCTAATGAAATTTGGAAATTTGTGCTAAGTTCCTATGGGACCAAACTGCTAAGTTCATCGGTCCCTAGGTTTACACACCACTCAACCGATCTTAAACTAACTTACGCCAATGACAACACACACACCCATACTCGAGGGAGGACTCGAACCTGGACTCGAACCTCCGTTGGGGGGAGCCGCGCGAACCGTGGCAAGGCACCTTGGACCGTACGGCTACTTAGCGCGGCTATACCTAAGGAAGACGTTCCGCTGTGAATTGCATGAATTAATAAGGCAATGTGACAACGTACAGCGCCGAAATAGCATAGGAAAAGAGAAAGGCACTGAGTTTCTGCCACATGTAGGACTGTCCCCCAGTCAGGATTACGAAGATTCTCATGGTACATTGTGTGAAACATACTACCACATAAGGTTAGAGATGTATAAGGGGCTGAAAACGCGGAGGATAGGAAAAAAGTAAATAACCTCTTTAATCCAGAATGAGATTTTCACTCTGCAGCGGAGTGTGTGCTGATATGAAACTTCCTGGCACATTAAAACTGTGTGCCGGACCGAGACTCGAACTAGGGACCTATGCCTTTCGCGGACAGGCGGTCTACCATCTGAGCCACCCAAGCGCGACTCACGCCCCGTCCTCACAGCTTCTGCCAGATACTGGCAGAAGTAAACCACCGATTTGCAACTCGCCAACACGATGATTTTGACTCTAAGCTCTTCATCACAACGCGTTAATTTAAAACATTCAAGAATTCCGGTAATGATATACATCCACAAGTTGGCTTCATCAATTTGCTCATTGTTTTCTTTCCAATTGGTCATCAGAGCACAGATTGGAATTCATGTGTGGGTATCTAGAAAACGAACCAGCAGGTTTTCTGCGACTGCCACAGTGAAAGGTATTTGTATCATGCCTTCCTTTCGGCATATTGGTTACAGGCTACTCAAGATCGAGTAAAACACAGCATCATAATGATGATACATTTCGAACAACCTGAATTTTCTAGCCCTGTAAAATATTTCGGAGATATTTTGCACAAAAATCAGTATTTGTCAAACCCATACAGCCCATCAGAACTCAGCCGGCCGGTGTGGCCGTGCGGTTAAAGGCGCTTTAGTCTGGAACCGCGTGACCGCTACGGTCGCAGGTTCGAATCCTGCCTCGGGCATGGATGTGTGTGATGTCCTTAGGTTAGTTAGGTTCAAGTAGTTTTAAGTTCTAGGGGACTGATGACAACAAAGAGATAATAGACAATGACTCGCACCACTGGCAGCCACAATACGTACTAATGAAGCTGACGACGTAGTCGCCGTGACTATTAATTACGTAAAAATGGAAGGCATTAGGGACATCTTACTCCAGGAACATAACGTAAAACAGAATAACATTGCATATCCCGTAATTCACATCACAGCAAATAACATAAAATTTATGGCAGTATTTGAATCTGGTACTCCTATTACAGTAGTTAAAGTGAAACAGCTTTTAGAAAATGCGACAAATTGAACAACTGCCCCACACTTCCTTTACGGAAGATTAAATTACAAGGTGCAATTTTTGGAAAAAGTGTAGATGTGCGCCAACAGATCAACTTAGAATTCTTTCATCAAAGCCACAGATTTACTATGAATTTTCTTATTGTTCCATCATTGTCGACAGAAATTATATTGGGTGTAGACTTTTTGAATGAATATAAAGCAGTTTTAAATTTTCACGACCTTGAAATTAGTTTAGAGAAAGAAAGTAAGTCAATACCTCCGAAGTTTGGCTTTCAAACCATGACGAGGAAATCAGTCGACTTCACCTCTTGCTAGACCACAGTTCGGAACTTTGGACGGAACGTGACACTAATAATCACTTTGCAAGTATTGACAGGGATTATATTGATGACTTATTAGATACTAACGATTTAATACAGAATGAAATTCAAACAATTGAGAACTGTAATGGCATTGATAGGTAGGACCTTTTTGACATTTTACAAGCACACTCTACAGTTTTCACTCACAAAACAGGAACAATTAAAGGATTTCTACCAATTTCGTGTTCGTGTGCATACTAAATTTTGCACCAGGTCTTACATAATTCCGGCACATTATAGGGACCATGTTAGAACGGAAATACATTCTATGCTTGACGAGGGCATTACTGACCCTGCAGTAAGCTCATACAATAATCTATTACATGTTGTTGAGAAGGAAAACGGATCGATCAGGCTTGTCTTAGATTTGAGACAAATAAATACCATCATCATTCCTCAAACAGACAGACCGCAAATGTTGCAAGAACTTCTTCTAAATTTCTATGGTGTAAAAGTGCTGTCTTCTATCAATCTCAGTTCTGGTTTAAACTTTTTTTCGGCAGCATTCATTCGTGGGCTAAATTCCATATTACCTGAGTTCTTAAAACGTCACATCATCTTATAGGTGGACTACATTTTAATAGCAGAAGTCTGTTTGGAACAACATAATCGTATCCTCAACAGTGTGTTACGTATTTTTGCAGAATCTGGAATTACATTTAACTTGGAAAAGCCTGAATTCGGTAGGACGAAAGTGAAGTTTATGTGACACATTATTTCTTCTGAAGGCATTCAGCCGGATCCTGAAACGTTAGAAACACTCAAGAGCTATTGCAGTTCCATCCACAAGAAAACAAGTCCACTGTTTTCTAAGTCTTGTGAATTTTTATAGTAGTTTTCTGAATATGCAAATTCAAGTAGCAATAAAACTTTGGTCTCTCACTGGGAAAAATATTATTTGGAACTGGAACCAACAGCCACAGCTGGAATTTGATTCTTTGAAAGAAGCGCTACTTAATGCACCAATCTTAGCACACCCAGATCTGCCAAAAGATTTCTTCGTTAGCACGGATTCTTCAAAAGTTGGACTTGATGCCCACATATATCAAGAAGTCATAGAGAATAACATTGCTGTTCAGAAAAACCATCGCTTTTGCTAGCCGCATGCTAACAAAACCTATAAAAAAAATCCGTCACTGAATTAGAAGCTTTAGCTATCGTTTGGGCATTTCACAAATTCCGTTTCTTTGTTTCTGGCAAACACGTAAAAGTTTATAGTGATCATCGTGCATTACTATTCCTTATGTCATCAAAGTTAAATCATGACAGGTTAAAATGTTGTGCATTCTTTCTGCAAGAATTCAACTTCACAATAGCCTACATTCCCAGCAAGGAAAACACTGTTGCAGAGGCCCTGCCACGTGCACCGGCTGGCCTTGAGAAAAGCAACCGAGAAGCTAACACTGAGAAAAATTTCAGTATTCTTTACATTCAAAATTACCCTTTGAATACTTCATCACATCATCCCTAAAGGACATTGCTTATGAACAAGACAAAAATCCGATTTGGAAAGATATCAACAGTAAATGACATGAAAAGACACACAAGCAGATTCGTCATTATTATCTGGTTACAAACAACGTACTGTTCAGACGTTGCAATGTTGATGATAAGTTATGGGTGCTTTGTATTCCTGACGATTTTATTAATAAGCTCATCTGGTACATCCATTTCAGTTACGCACACCTGTTATCATAATCTTCGAACGACTTGTTATTTTAACAATATGGGGAAGTGAATTAGGTAAGACTTGTCTATTTGTAAACTTTGTCAAAAAGCTAAACCATCTACCATCTCACATCGTGCTCCATTGTTTCTCATCGTTCCTACTAGAGTAAAGGAATTTGCTGCTGTTGATCTTCTGGAACCCCTTGTCTGAACATCTAATGGATTTTCATACGTTCTAGTAGCTGTTGAACTTACTTCAAAATCTGCTTCTCTCACACCGTTACACAAAGCCACTGGAAAACCATATAAATGTCCTACAGTCAATATGTATATATCTCTCCCTTCGCACAAGAATACTTCTGTGTCTACTTTTTAATAGTAATTATGCAGACAAATGCAACTAGGGCAGGTCAATCAAACTACATCAGGCATGATCAGAATGAGTAAATGTTCAACTATTTCTTACATGAAGTTGGACACGCTGCTAAAGTTATTTCAGATAACGGACCACAATTTAGATCTGCTGTTTGGTCGCTCATGCTTCAGAATCGTAAAATAAAGTCTACTTTTATTTCATCATACTCACCATATTGTAACCCGTTTGAACGGATTATGAAAGAAATCAATAAGCTTTGCAGACTTTATTCTCACAGTAAGTATCAGTATCGGTACAGATACTTACATTTATTTCAAAACGTGCTGAATGAAATGGCCCCACGGCCGGCGGGGTGGCCGAGCGGTTCTAGGCACTACAGTCTGGAACCGCGCGACCACTACGGCCGCAGGTTCGAATCCTGCCTCGGGCATGGATGTGTGTGGTGTCCTTAGGTTTGTTTGTTTTAAGTAGTTCTAAGTTCTAGGGGACTGATGAGCACAGAAGTTCAGGCCCATAGTGCTCAGAGTCATTTGAACCACTTTGAAATGCCCCATGACTCAACTGCTTTACCACCTATTCTTGTACTGAAGAATGAGGAACCACCAAGCAGAATCAGAGAGCATGTGAGTTTTCCAAATACATGTAGACTTCGATATAAAGATATAATTGATTTGGCTATCAAAAATATAAATTCTGCTGCAGAAAAAAGGAGAAAATTACACATTAAGACAAATGAAAAGAAACTACATATTGGTCAGAAAGTTCTCATTAAAGCGCATTCATTGTCACATAAGAAGAAACATTTGATTCACAAATTCTTTCTGATTTAGAATGGACCTAATAGGATCCAACGTATACCGCATGATAATTGTGTTGAAGTTGAAACTCTGTGTGCTAAGAAAAGGAAAGGAGTACACCACATTTCTCATGTAAAACCCTTTACTAAGAGATAAGTTGCTTTCTAACTTAGTCTTTGCTACTAAATTTTTCACTTCACATTACTATTACGCTTTGTCACACTTAGAAACTGTTAACATGCAACAATGTTTAGAAGTCAACTATCCAGTCAAGAACCTATGGAACTTATTAAGACAGTAATTTTACGAGTGCATTTTTATAGAGAACAGACGACAGTCTCAGTGTGTGTACATTTTGTTTGTTGGCTGCACGATTACGTCACGACTATAAAGTCCATATTCTTGGAACATATACTGATAATGAGGTTTTACGGCAATATATTGGTTTACTTGAAAAGAAATATTTTCATTAAAGTACTTTCTGAGAGATTACAGATGAAAGAGTATTTGGTTTCCTTGACAGCTTCACGATTATACCACGACGCCACTAACGAGTGAGACAGTTTTCATAATTATTTTTGCGCTGTATTTGTTTAATGTCTGCACAGTTTTTTTGCGTTCTTCTGGAAAGCAAAGCATGTTTTGCCAGTGACTTTTGTGACAAAGCTACAGTGAGATAGGTATTTTTCGTAACACAACAATGTGTTACAGTACAGTTCTTTCTTGCCATGGTAATGTACATAATAACTACGACATCTGTACGTATTGCATTTTTACTTTTGAATATGACAAGGTAAGTACATTGACTTCTGGAGAATTTTGCTTATGAACGACGATAACTACGACACTTGGCACATTTTTACCGTTAGCCAATGACAGAAATTATCTTACAGCAAGTTGCAGAGTTCAGGGCTACGTGACACGCACGTGAGCGATTATTTTTTGCGCTTGGAATATTTTTAGAAATATTTTAGAACTACTACGATACAGAGAATGTTTTCGGCGATACTTTACATTCCGTTGTTGTTATCTGTATCCTCTGAGGGTATAATTACATTAACCCTCAGGGGGGTACACGCTTACTTTGTGTACCATGCATTTTGCAAGGGGAAGGAGCCCTAGCTATTATGGTATTTGCTTATACAGTTTTAGACATCGGTACCATATTTCTCCAACACAGCATTACACAGCTATCTGATCATTTAACTGAGAGAGACAAACATATCTTTTTACTACATCATTGACACATATTTACGTAATTACACAGTTAGATTACTTCTCACTTATAAAATTTTACTTTGTCTGCATTTTGGGAACTTTTCACATTTACTTTAGGAACCAATGTGATACTATGAGAGATTTAAGTGATGTATTTTGTATGGGATCATGATTTTTGAAGTACGTGTGAGGTAGATTACTCTATTGAAGCAATCAGAGAGAATTGTTTTAGTGGTTTTGAGATTATTGAGGGTAGCTACGACGATTATGAGATGTGATTGATCTGTCATGTGATGTTATAGAATCGCACTTGAAGTGTTATGAGATGTGAATATATGTGTGACTGCGAGTGCCACAATGCCGCCAGAAATTTTTGGACACTGTTATTCATGATATTTCGTTTCAATACATTTCTAACATAAATTTTCAACCTGTGAAATCTTTTTATTGGTATCAAGCTGTCATTGTAGCGGAGAATGCTGTCGTAAATATTTTGGTAAAGTGTGTATGTGACCTTGACGTAACACTGCACTGGGCTGCACGCTACCTGCTTTGAAATATACTTATTGTTGTGTGGACTATTAACTTTCCTTGTGCCGCCTTGGAGCTACCCACACTTTCGTAACCGCTCGCATAGCAGTAGAAAAAAGAGGCTGTTGACCTCATCATTGACATTTATTTGCAGAGCACATCACAAACACGACACGCTATTACTTCGAATCATATGATTACACTGTAGAGCTCATACTTTGTGCTATTTACTGAAATGCTATTGAAGTGATGAGAAATATTTTTACGTCTACACGCCTGATTATCACAAGTATCTTTCTACCACAGTTGAGAGAACTTTTACTGACTTATGTAATGTTATATGGCTATTGAATGACATTTTCGTGCTTTGCCTTGTACATATCTGTTTATTTTATTTAATATCTAGTTTCAAGTTGCGCTATAGCATTGGTTTTATAAAATAAAATTTAATACATATACTACTGTACACACTTTCTGTCTACAGATCTATTAAATAATAATTTCATGATCTACATTCTTTGAGAAAAAGGAGCACTAGGAAACAGAAGACTCCTAAGAAGGTGAAGTTATTGATAACAGGAACTGTATACATAATTTCCTTTTCAAGGACTTGGTAATGTTTTTGGTAGAATAGGTTGTTGTGGTGCATCACTTTAGAGTTAACATGTGACATAGGCACTAAGATGTAAATAGACATTCCCTTATCTGCATTGCTATTTTTACTGTAATATTTTTTCTGCATTATTTTGTTATGTTTAGGTATAAGTTATTGCATTTGCTGCTATTATTTGCCAGGCATTGTCCTACTGAGTTTTACTTTGTACTACTCTGATAAGCCAGTTTTAGCACTGATTTATTTTTCTTGTTTGCTGAATATTGCGTTATGTTAGTTGTATAGTTGCATTACTTGCTTTGCTAATTTAGATATACTGCTGCTTGCTTTGCACTTTTTCATTTATTTGTCATTGCTGTTTGTGTTTATTCTTTTTTGCTGCTGCATTGCGTTGTTCACTAGTTTATGCACTTGAGCTCATTAGATTTAAGTTAGCTTAAGAGGGGGTAGGCGAAATAAGAGGATGAGTTGTGATGAATCGTGAAGAAATGTATTGAGAAGCTGTAAAAGAAGGTTTCTCCAAAAGTGTTGTATATTGAGGAACAATTAATTTAGAAAGGTGAGATGAACAGGTGAAAGTAGGGTTAGGGACAACAGGTTTAGTTAGGATTTTCTTGGATACAAATGATGAGGTAAGATAATGGAAATTAAATGATAAGGTACGATAATGAAAAATAAATGATGAGGTAAGATTATGGAAAACATTGAACGCATGCTTAAATACAATTTTTTTCGGGAACAAATGTTGAAATAAGAGGGAAGATCTGTGGAATGAAGTTTTGGTTGGACTGCAGTACCGAATGTCACACTGAAAACAAACCCTGTCCCTTCCTTTTGTGTTATTCTGCTATGTGTTTATGTGTACCCTTGTATATCTGTGTTTTTCCTGTCATTGAGTATTTACCCGATAAGATTAATTGAATTTTCTCTTCTAGTACTAAGCTGCATTTGCTATGATGAGGAATACTGTTATCCCAAATTTAATATATTCTTTCCTTTGGAAAGATGTTTAGACATTATTTACTCTGTTCTGTTTTCTTTTAATGCTCATGTGTCAAGTTAACATTTCAATGAAATTTCTCATTTTTCATTTATTGACTTATGTCACAATTCCTGGAATACTCATGTATATACTTATTTCTATTCCTTTGGAAAGCCTGTCTTACTATAAATGTTATCTGTATTATCATGTTCTTTAATAATGTTTTCTGTACCTTTGTAATTATATTCTTATGCCGTAAAATTGTAAATTGCATAGACATCAGTTCTTCAAATTAAGTAAATAGTAGGAATTCATTTTACTGCACACATTTCTGTTGGTGATACTGTTTGTATAAATTCTCAGAGACTAAATGAATGTGTTAGTGGTTGTACATTTGTTGATAATTCAGCATGGGACTGATTAACAGCATTGCTGGTTTTAAGGACATTGCAGAAACTTTTTTCTGATTGCGCAAGTGGTGGTTTATGGACTTGCCTTATTACCGTATACAATCTTCAATTGTGACTGTGCACCTGCACAGTCGCAATGGATGGCTGCTGGCCATCTCTACAAGGACTACAGTAATTCTGCACCCTTGGTGGCCCATTACTACCATAATCTATACAAGGACTACAGTGGGTCGGCACCCTTGGTGGTTCACTACTGCCATAATCTCTACAAGAAATACTGTTGGGTCTGCTCTGTGGTGACCTACTAATTCTACCAATATTCTTCAAGACTACGACTGACTCTGCTGTGGGTTTGCTCTGTTGTGGCCCATTACCAATCTTCATGTCAAGAGTCAGCACTGAGTTTCCGTCTGCATAGTGATCCACTACTCGCGTGTGCATTTTGTTTTACTGCTCAGACTTTGTGCATTAAACTGTCATAGACTAGTATTCTGATATTTGATTAAGACTGTCTTTAGGGACTGTGAAGACAATATTTACTTTTGACCAACAGTGCATTAATAATTGTGTGCATTTGATCTATTTGATATTGTTGATATAAATTTTTTTAACAAGTTGATCCTGGCCTCTGCCGAAAATAATTAGTAAAATTTTTTGTGGGGAGCAAGGGGGCTATGTATGTTTGCTGCTTCTGTGTTGGCAGCACTGTGTGGCGCTTTGCATTGGATCTCTGACTGCGCTTTCTTTGGAAGAGTCTCTGTGGCCGGTTGGACTCGTTGTTGGAAGTTAATCGCCAGTAGTGTTGGGCAGTAGGAAGTTAGTCGCCAGCAGTGATGGAAATACTGATGGGCAGTTGGAGGTGAACAGCCAGCAGTGATGGATGTTAGATGTGAGAAGTAAGCAATGATGGAGGGTAGAGGTCTGAAGTATTAGCGTAGGTTAACGATCTGTATACGTTCGACTTGGAGATTGAATATTATTCATGATTATATACTTTTGTACTAAATGTCAATGACGATTTATGTTTGTGTCTCAACTGGATGTCACATTATTAAGGTAAGAAAAATACATTATTTGGTTTGCAACAAAATCTTTCGTTTGCTAACCACATGGTGACTTTTGTAGTTAGAATCCTCTATTTAGCTGGTGGTATTGACGCTCGCTGTATTGCAGTAGTTCGCGTAATGAAGATTTTTGTGACGTATCCTTTTTTTTTTTTTTTTTTTTTTTTTTTTTTTTTTTTTTTTTGAGCAGTCAGAATGTGTTGCGCTAGAATATTGTGGGTCAGTATTGATATGATAAGAATAAGAAAAGAGAAAGTAGGTTCACTAGCATTTAGTTTCACTCAGCAGTTTAAGTAAAATATTTAATAAAAGAGTTTCAAGGCGACCAACGGAGTTCCAGCAACGGCATCGCAGGTGGGCAGGCGGAAACGTAAATTTGTGAGACGACGCGGTTGCAGGCAGCCGCACGGTAAGCTGTGTAGGAGGCGGCGTTGGGGCGGACGTACGTGGCCACGTCAAGGCTGCAGGACGTCGAGCAGTGAAGAAATCTGGAACGGTTTGTTCAACGGCAGGACCACTGAATGTACGGAGCCGTAGTTGATTTTGATGGCGCTGATGCGTGGTTGTGCTGCTGCGAATACTACACAGTGCTGTGCGGCCTGATCTGAGGTCAACGCCGCGTTCCCATAAATGCGGCCTGTTGTTCTCTCGAAACTAAACTCTGACGTTCGTGTGAAAGTTCGCGGTGAATTCCGAAGCTGGAGCTGAACAGTAGCGATGAAGCAAGTGCAGCAAGCTCCGATTGCGTCTCCCATGGAATGGATTCTGCCCGAGATTTGTCAGGAGCAGGCTCAGAAATATCGGTGAGGCATCTTCACGTGAATGTGAAGCTTGAAGTTTTGACATTTGTGGCTTGAACCTTCGAACGAAACGATCAGCCTTGCCGTTAGACTGTGGCAGGAATGGTGCTGTCCTGTCAAGCTGTAGCCCACCGTGTTTGAAAAATTGTGCAAATTCCTTGGAAGAAAAAAAATGTGCATGGAAGTACAGAAGCGAGCGCCTTGAAAGTGCTGGCGGCATTCGTCAAATGCTTTGGGATAGCAAAAGCTTATTTCCTGTAGGCGTCGACGATAACCAGACAACGTGTTTGTCAAAAGATGCCAGCAAAATCTGTATGGAGGCGCTGCCATAAGGTATTATAATGTGGCCAGGAGAAAAATTGTGCCGTTACACATTCTATTTGCTTATCTAAATCAAGCCACGTATAATGTTGGCCAGTTAGCAGCTTAGTGCGAACTGTTCATAAAATTACCTCTTAGTAGAGGGCGTAATACCTGCTGAGCAAGAAGGAGGGCTTAACACTCTAGTCTATTTGTTGGGCATGTGGAACAGAATTACATCATTCAGAAGAGATAAACTGTTCAGCTGAACTAAGTATCTTCGCACTGAGCGATTGGGAATATATTTTGAGAGCGCGGCCAGCCTTTGCGAACTAACGTCCTAGCAATCGTAGTGATTGGTCATGTCCCTTGGCTTGTGCTATCCGCCGTGAATCAATAGGAAAAGAACCCAGTACTTGCTAATCAGAAGTATCAGTACGTGAACAAGAAGTTTCCGATGCGTCGAATGCGGCATCTGTGCCGACAGGTACAGGCGCCTTCGGCCCATACCGAATATCATACTGGTGATTTAACAATAATAGAGACAACGTTGAATCTTCTGCTCCGTACAGTCGGAACTTGTTTCGACGGATAAAGCATTGCACTCCAGGGCATATGGTCCACGACGAGGAAAAATTTTCTGCCATGTAATTCATGATGAAATCTGGTGACACCGTATATTCGTACTATATCCAGGACTTCCTTGTCCAGCTGACTATAATTAATCTGAGTGCTGTTCAAAGTGTTCGAAGCAAATGTGATGACGTATTCTTTTTTGCCAATTTTGTGGGATAAAACTGTCCAGATGCCATGGGACTAGCCATAGACTACAAACACAAGTAGTTTGAGCGGATTGTAATGCATACGACAAGGCTGAACAAGCAATGCATTTCTCACTCTTTGGAAAGCTTCGTCACAGTCTTTTGTCCATTTTTACTTCAGAGGTGGTTGAGAGGTGTGGCAATTTATGCCACATTTGGAAGGAACTTCCTATAGTAAGTCAATTTTCCAAGAACAGCTCACAGTTCACACAAATGCTAAGGAGATGGTAAATTTGGAGTTACTTGCAAATGTTTCGTCGAAAGACGAGCACCATTGGCATTGATGATATATCATTTCTATCATACTACTGAAAAAAAAAGAATCATTTCTGCAGGTTACATTTGAGTTCTGCTCAGCGAAACTACAAAAATACAGTTCAAGGTTTTAAGGTGTTGTTACGGTGTTTGACCGGAGACGATTACGTCGTTAAGGTAATTAGAACAAGAAGGCACCTTGGACGTTATTTGTTCGAGAAATTTTTGAAATAACGCTGGGGCGGGACCACTTCCAAAAGGTAGGCATTTATATTCATACAAGTAGACGTGAGTATCGAGATAAAAATTTCTTTGGTCTCTTCGTACAATGTATTTGGAGATAGACTTCGGCAAGGGGAATTCTTAAGAGGAGCTTTCCTCTCGTTAGGCGATACAAAATTTCCTACGTACGACCTGGGAGTGGGTGGGAATCAATGACAGTCTGTGAATTTTCCGTGCCTTTTAACTCCGCAAGAATCTTCCCATTTAGTTTACAAATGACTACTAAGGATGATGCCTACTCACTTGCTGACATAGGTTCTAAAACGCCAACAAATTCTAATCTCTGAATATCTGCAACTGTGTTGTCGCGTAATTCATGCGACATGGGGCGCAAGGCAAAATCTGGGTTGCGCATTCCCTTTTGGAGTAATGTTAGCGTGAAAATCTTTTGCACATCCTAGAGTACCATAGAACAAATGTCGATATTTCTCACAGGGTTCTTGAATTGCGGTATCGGAAAATTTTGTGTCAATGTCACGCACATGGTCCTGTATGTCTGATCCGAAGGAATCAGAAGCATCCATGGGCTAGTGCGTGAGTAGACTACTGTGGGAAGGGACTTCTTTGGTCGTGTTTTTTGTAGTTTGCTGGTAAGTGCCGCGTTCCAAGCGCTGATATGCTGTCGCCGTTATAGGCGGTGAGATGCAGACGTGTTGTTTGCAAAGGTGGTAGGCAAATTTTTTCATTTGTATCTAGGTTAAGCCACGTGACAGAAGGTCCAATAACTGGTAGAAACGGCACGTGCTGGTTACAAATCTGCAGTGTAATCCACAACTTTCGATGTTTTCTCTGAATACAATTGTCCATTCTGTCTACTGAAAAACTGTTCTCTGTTTCCACCTGCGCACTGGAGTTCTCTCGTGAATTTCGAGATTAGAAGAGCCTGTTTGAAGCTTGTGATATTCGCGTTAAGCACGTGTGTGTGTGCATTTTCTTGAGCAGGAGCAGGCGCAGAATCTCAACATGAAATAACATTGTTTGATACCCATTCCTGCTTTGCTTTATTTCCTCGTCTTTTGCAAAAAAAAAACAAAAAAAAAAAACACCTAGAACCGTTCGCCCACAACGGCCGGCTCCTCTTTTGCAGGAAAACTGATTTTGTATGTCCCCTTCGATGATAAATATAATATTGAGCTTGGATGAAGAAGCAGTGCTTCTGATCGTAGATGACACAGCATTGCACACATGACTTCGCTTTGCACTGAGCGGGGACCGTGTAATTAGCGTTGAGCCGGCACGGCAAACGGTGTATGTAATATGTGCGGTCGTGTTAACGCAGTGCTGGTGTCGGAGCTTTGACTGGGGCACGTATTGTTTGTCTTAAGTGAAGCGATAAAAGGTAGATAGAAATCTCGCTCAGCTAAATCTTGAACTTCGAAATGCTTTAAAATTTCGGTTTTCAGTCTGTGATCTGATGTACTCTGAATAACAGCATCGCAAAGCACTTCATACGAGCCACAGACAATTGAATTTACAATCGCTAGTCATGCCCTGCAATTGCACAATCCATTCTTTAGAGGCTTCACCAGTACGACGTTGTGTTCGGAAAAATTTCAACTTTGCGGCAGCAAAATTCGTCTAATCTTTCATTTCTGACCTCCTAGAGCTGTGTTTCGAACTCACTGAGGGGAAACAATTTCACTAGGTGGTGGCAGGTGTACACTCCTGCACTTTAAAAAGAAAAATGCACTACGTTGTTGCCCTGTAATTTTGTAGGCGCCAGAATGTTGATGCAGCTGTGTTATTTATTCTTTCCATGTTTCCTTCGTCTCAATGAACTGTCGGAAGGGCGAAGGCGGTATCTGAATTATTTCTTTATCTTCTGATGCGTTTCGATCCTGCTTCTAGGAAGCAAGAAACGGCTTATACCAGTTATTTGTTGACTCTGAAATTGAACAAGAGATGTTGTACGCTGTCCAGCACTTCGATATTGCTCTCCCTAGCCTGCTGTGATTTCTTAATTACACTATGTGATAAAAAGTATCCGGACACCCCCAAAACATAGTTTTTCACATTAGGTGCATTGTGCTGCTATCTGCTACCAGGTACTCAATATCAGCGATCTCAGTAGTCATTAGACATCGTGAGAGACCAGAATGAAGCGCTCCGCGACACACACTTGAACGTGGTCAGGTGACTGGGTGTCACTTCTGTCATAGTCTGTACGCGAGATTTCCACACTCCTAAACATCCCCATGTCCACTGTTTCCGATTTGATAGTGAAGTGGAAACATGAAGGGACCGTACAGCACGAAAGTGTAAGGGCCGGCCTCGACTGTTGACTGACAGAGATCGCCGACAGTTGAAGAGAGTCGTAATGTGTAATAGGCAAACATCTAACCAGATCATCACACAAGAATTCCAAACTGCATCACAATCCACTGCAAGTACTATGACAGTTAGGCGGGAGGTGAGAAAACTTGGATTTGATGGTGGAGCGCATACTCATAAGCCACACATCACGCCGGTAAATTCCAAACTACGCCTCGCTTGGTGTAAGGAGCGTAAACACTGGATGATTGAACAGTGGAAAAACATAATGTGTAGTGACGTATCGCGGTAGACGATGTGGCGATCTGATGGCAGGGTGTGTGTATGGCGAATGCGCGGTTAACGTCATCTGGCAGCGTGTGCAGTGCCAACAGTGAACTTCGGAGGCGGTGGTGTTATGGTGTGGTCGTGTTTTTCATCGAGGGGGCTTGCACCCCTTGTTGTTTTGCGTGGCACTATCACAATACAGGCCTACATTGATGTTTTAAGCACCTTCTTGCTTCCCCCTGTTGACGAGCAATTCGGGGATGGCGACTGCATGTTTCAACACGATCGAGCACCTGTTCATAAAGCACGGCCTGTGGTTTAGTGGTTACATGACAATTACATCGCTGTAATCAACTGGCCTGCGCAGAGTACTGACCTGAATCCTACAGTACACCTTTGGGATGTTTTGGAACGCCGACTTCCTGCCAGGCCTCACCGACCGACATCGATATCTCTCCTCAATGCAGCTCTCCATGAAGTATGCGCTGCCATTCCCCGAGAAACTTTCCAGCATCTGATTGAACGTATGCCTGCGAGAGTTGAAGCTGTCATCAAGGCTAAGGGTGGGCCAACACCATACTGAATTGTAGCAGTATCGATGGAGGGTGCCACGAACTTGTAACTGATTTTCAGCCAGGTGTCCGGATACTTTTGATCACATAGTGTACCTCAAATGAAATATTTCAGCTTTTATATTTCAATTTGATATATGCACAAACACTAAAAGGGCTCAGTGCATGAAATGTTCGAACCCAATTACATACGCCGCTGGAGTTCCGAAGAAGGGATTCTTGCACTGGCAGCGGCGTAATCGTTCGTGGCAGCATAACTGGCAGCGCGCGTATTTCAAAGTGCGGCCGACCGGCTTACGGCCGATACCGTACTGACGTGCAGTGCTGGGGCAGCCTAGTCCTGCCCGTGCTGTACTTGTTCACGCAGTACACATATTCCATCCGGAGAATTTGGCGAGATTCGGAGAAGCCCACCCGTCGTGTCCCATTCTGCACTAGACCGGAACGCCTTCACCACAGGATTGGACCAAACACTAAGGAAATGCCTTCATCTGGTTCCTTGGTCGAGAAAATATCCAAGTTCGGCTTCCTTATGTTTTTTTGCACTACCTATTCTATCAAGTCTCATTTTCGCAGGGGCTAGGGGGGCAGGGGCTGTCAGGGTCTCGAGGACTACGTCTGGGGTCTGTTGTGCTGTCTACGAGTTTGGGCCCTGACCTGACTTGGGTCCGCTCTATTAATCGATTGTAACTTCAGGCTGTGGTGTGGCTGGGCATTACTTTCAGTGTAAATTATTAACATTTAATATTTTGGAAAACTCTAATTTAAAAAAATACCTTAGAGTATTTATCAATATCCGGATTCGGCTCCATAACGTTGCCATAACGTTAGTTACAGAGGGTGGCTGGATTCCCTACCTGACTCCAACCTTAGAGAATATCAAAACCATTTCGCTTCTGGCATTTCACGCCTAATGACTTTTCTTATGGCTGAAAGCTCAAGATTAATCTCTAATGTGTTTTAGAAGTTGAGTCTTGTACACGTTGCTGTTGAGAAAAAGAAATTATTGTTAGTTAATAAATTATTTAAAATAATACCTGGTAACAAATGATGTGAAAGAGCTCTTCCTCTAGCAGCTTTTGGTTGGTCTCCTCCCAAGATACAAGTCCTTGTCGCCTGTATCAGCTGGGACAAATACTGCGTGGGAATGTCTGCAACACAGAATTACACAGGGAAAAATCGAAGGAATGAGAGGAAGATGTAGGAAGTTAACTGGAATGATGGATGACATTACAAAAGGACGAAGTTTCAAACAGATGTAGTAATTCGCTCAGAGCAGAATGTGATGGAGAGCCTTCATTAGAAACCGGTCATAAGGCACGTACACTACAGAAGAAGGAGAAAACTCATTTTAAAATTTCTTCCTGTTTGCAACACAGACTTTACTTCAGAATCTTCACGCGCTATTTCACAAACTCCCACTGTCATCATTCATTTCTCCCTTGTGGCAGTTTAATCATTCAGCGGTCTCTCCAGTTTGGTGTCCATCCTGAATGCAATTTGGACCCCTCTGTTGTTGAATAACCTCGCCAATAAGCGTGAGAAAATTCCCCAACATGGTAAGACTGTGTTTCAGCGAATTTTCCTCGTTTTCCTGGTTTCTGTGCACTACCGCTGCATCAGTTCTATGTAGCTATAACACCAGCATGGAAACCAATTTCTACGACTATATACCTAAGTGCTTTAACTTCTTCATGCTTGTTCTTAGGACTTAACCGGTTTTAATTACCCCCATGCAGAGTGTATTCGAAGAATGCCATTTTTTGTTTATGGGCTTGGCATGAGGTATTAACAATTACTGCACCTGTGAAAGAGAGTATCCTGAGTATTCCTATCTCAAGATACGTATTCTTATTCTTGAACGTCAAATCAAGATAATTCAGCATCCTCCGTTGATCGTATTCTGCTTCAAATACTATATTCTTATGCATGTTGTTAAGGTCACTGCTGGCTTCATACTTTTGTCGGTGCCTAATAGCATATAAAATTCAAGGTTTGGTATACTGCACGACAATGTAGATATTTAGAAGTTCGTCGGTATGCGTACTATTGCAATGTACTTCTTTTTTGCTTTGTATAGTAGTACTTGATAATGGAATAACATGGTTCAAAAACACCTTGTGGTAAATATGCCTGTTTCAGAAATACTTTTACAAACTTTGGTGGCAGTTTCCTTAGTCCAGAACAAGGGAAGAAGTTAATATATACATATGTTGCGAAAATAACCCATTTTCGAGCTATTAATGAAGGTTTACAATGTAGGTGGCTGGAGATCATCAACACATAAACTCATAATAAATGCTCTAGGTGTCCTTCTCTTGATTAGAAACATGCATGCACCCGTCGAATAACGGTCTGTCCCACTATTTCAAATAGTCTCTTGCAGTTTCGAATGGCTTCGCAGGCTTCTATAATGCGTCAGTGAAGATTTCCTGCATCCGAGTGAAGTACTGCAGCCGGCCGCTGTGGCCGAGCGGTCCTAGGCGCTTCAGTCCGGAACCGCGCTGCTGCTACGGTCGCAGCTTCGAATCCTACTTCGTGTATGGATGTGTGTGATGTCCTTAGGTTAGTTGGGTTTAAGTAGTTCTAAGGCTAGCTGTCTGATGACCTCAGATGTTAAGACCCATAGTGCTTGGAGCCATTTGATCTACTGCATAGACCAGTCGTTTAACGATCCCCAGACTCAGAGTTAATACGGCAAAGGACTGAGGCCGGAGGAACACGCGTGTCATGGTACAGGCCATGTCATGGTAGATTCTAGCAAGTGCTTCTCGAACACTGCGACTAAATGTGCTGGAGCTCCATAATGTCTATTTATTTATTTTTTATTTATTTATTTATTGTTCCGTGGGACCACATTTAGGAGAAGTCTCCATGGTCATGGAACGAGTCAATACATGAAATTATAACACGATTGTAGAAACAGATAAAATGAAACAAGTCGTTAGTTTAAATAAAGAAAATCAAGAATGTAACACTAGAATTTGCTTAATTTTTTATCTCTTCCAGGAGCTCCTCGACAGAATAGAAGGAGTGAGCCATGAGGAAACTCTTCAGTTTAGACTTAAAAGTGTTTGGGCTACTGCTAAGATTTTTGAGTTCTTGTGGTAGCTTATTGAAAATGGATGCAGCAGAATACTGCACTCCTTTCTGCACAAGAGTCAAGGAAGTGCATTCCACATGCAGATTTGATTTCTGCCTAGTATTAACTGAGTGAAAGCTGCTAACTCTTGGGAATAAGCTAATATTGCTAACAACAAACGACATTAAAGAAAATACATACTGTGAGGGCAATGTCAAAATTCCCAGACTATTGAATAGGGGTCGACAAGAGGTTTTCGAACTTACACCATACATAGCTCGAACAGCCCGTTTTTGAGCCAAAAATACCCTTTTTGAATCAGAAGAATTACCCCAAAAAATAATACCATATGACATAAGCGTATGAAAATATGCGAAGTATACTACTTTTCGTGTTGAAATGTCACTTATTTCAGATACTGTTCTAATGGTAAATAAAGCGGCATTTAGTTTCTGAACAAGATCCTGAACATGGGCTTTCCACAACAGCTTACTATCTATCCGTACGCCTAGGAACTTGAACTGTTCCGTCTCGCTTATAACATGCCCATTCTGTCTGATTAAAATGTCAGTTCTTGTTGAATTGTGGGTTAGAAACTGTAAAAACTGAGTCTTACTGTGATTTAGCATCAAATTATTTTCCACAAGCCACGAACTTACTTCATGAACTACATTATTTGATAATGTTTCAATATTACACACAAGATCCTTCACTACCAAGGTGGTGTCATCAGCAAACAGAAATATTTTTGAATCACCTGTAATACTAGAAGGCATATCATTTACATAAATAAGGAACAGCAGTGGCCCCAGCACCGACCCTTGGGGAACGCCCCATTTAACAGTGCCCCATTGGGACTGAACATCATTACCACTCTCAAAATGTTTCTTCTTATTTGCCACATCTCCTCTTCTGGTAGGTCTTGAAGAGTGCTCTAAGTTTCCGTTGGCAGCACCCGTAAGTCGTGGTGGGAGTATGTGTAGCCCCACCAGTCACCTACAATTCTATCCCACACATTAAGTTTAAACTGAAGCTGACATATAGCCTGTACCCTGTACCGTTGCGTGAAGACTGTGATCGGGGATTACGTGTTGAGTGCGGAAATTAGTTACTACATCAGTTCCAAAGATTGTCTCGTCTCCAAAGCAAACTGAACAGACAAACAAAGGACTGACAGTCTGTTGCACAAACTACCCGCGAAAGTGTTCCTGTGCTGCGTGATCGGAAGGCGTAGGGCTCTGCATATGTCGAAAATAAGAGGTACGTGTGTAGCTCCTGATATGTCATCCACGCTGAACGTGGTGATGCGTCACATGCCAGGTCCGTTTGCGATGGGCTGCTACCTGTCTTGTCTTCCACAGCGCATAGAATGTGCTATTCCTGGTTAGGCGTCTTCAGTCAGTACTCTCTGGTGCTTCGAATCCTTCTTCGGCAAACCAACGATACGCTGCACCAAAGGTGGGATGACTTGGCTGTCTTCGGTCTGGAAACGTTTCCTGATGTAGCCATGCAGCTTTGTGCTCGTTACCGTACACGCGGACGAACATAAATATCATGTTCGCCTACTCATAAAACTAATACTTTGCCATGTTCGAACGGAACACTTTCAATTGACACATTATCGTCAGCACATTTTCACAGTGGGCACATTGAAAACAAACGAATGACGAATGTAAACTCGTCTCCCTAGCAAAACAACCCCATCTAGTGAACAGCGAGTCAAACGGGTGCGTAGGTGAGTGAAGTCGATGCCTTGTACCTGGATATATACGGAACATCAACTCTCATTAATAAGTTGAAAAGTAACGATTTTCCGGCATACGTTTCTATGAAGAATCTTTTTCTCGTTTTGGACTAAGGAACGGGTCCCCATAGATATTTAAAAGTACTTTTGGAACAACGTGTGTGTCATAAAACTGAAATTTTTATTGTTCCTATAAGATGTTGGATAGACAATCGGTAAATGATAATCATGACCTTTTTAGCCCTGTAGTAAATAGGTTTGCGGGAAGCTAAAGCCTGCAAGAATAAGTTTTTTCTGGCAATATATGGGTTGCATGAACATATGGATAAACAAATTAAACTGATAATGTCACGTAGAAGAAGGTGTACCTAGATGAATGACGAACACTAACTTCACTTAACGAAGGTTCATTCAGCACTTGCACATACAAGGGCGCGGAGCGAATTGCCTCCGGCCAGAACACATTCAGTATATACAGAACATTCCAGTATAATACTTCTTGGAATTTGTGGATACTTCTAGAATGTTCTTGAACCGAATATAGAAATTAAAATTTTACAGACCAAATGAAATTTGAACTCACGGCCACTACACCACTGTGCTACTCATCGCCTTCGGGGACATTGCTCCCTCCTTTGCGTCTCGGTGTCACGTCCTCCTAGTCCGGGAACAAGTCATCGGTCCTGGACTCCACGTCTCCCGATGACTGGTACTCGCCCTCGCGGTGATGTTCTTAGAACTTCTTTTGCGGCTACGCTCTTCGTCACCTTTCCGCTTATTGCCTGTCGCTGGAGCTTCGAATTTACGCTGGGTTGCAGGATCCTTAAAGGGCTTCATTCGAAGGGCCTGGATCATATCTCCGATCTTTCGTCGTCTTATGTCGGGGTCGAAATCTTCAATCTCATAACTAACATCAGACAACTGTCTTTTAACCGTATAAGGTCCAAAGTAGCGCCAGAGGATTTTCTCAGAGAGACCAACCTTCCGAACAGAACTGAAGATCCAGACGAGGTGACCAGGCTGGTAGACAACAAGATGGTGGCTCGCATTATAACTTGGGCGATCGTATTCTTGAGCTTACAACGTGCGGAGTCGAGATAACTGCCGAGGTTCCTCACCTCTGGTTAACACCTGGCCGATGTAGTCGTCATCCACGTCATCAGGATGTAACGGTAACACAGTGTCCATCGTCGTAGTCGCCTCACGCCCATGAACCAGGAAAAAAAGCCTAAATCCTGTGGTGTCTTGTTTGACGGTGTTGTAGGCAAACGTCAGGAAAGGTAGCACCTCATACCAGTTGCTCTGTTCAACATTGTCGAACATTGATAGCATGTCGGCCAAGGTCTTATCAAGTCGTCCAGTAAGCCCGTTAGTTTTTGGATGGTAGGCAGTCAATATATGATGAGTAATGTTGCACCGACGGTTTATCTCTGTCACAAGATTCGATTGAAGAACTTATCCTCGATCCGTAATCAATGACCTTGGAGCACCGTGTTTTAATACGTCTTCCGCTATAAATTAGGCTACCTCAGATGACTCGGCTATTTTCACTGCTTTTGTAATGGCATACCGTGTCAGATAATCAGTGCAAACAATAATCCATCAACTAGCAGACGTTGGAAATCGTCCGAAGTGAATCCCAACACCGTGGAAAGGCGTTTCAACTGGTGGAATTGGTATGACTGCGTCAGGTGTTTTCTGAGGAACTACCTTTCTCCTCTGGCACTCTCGACAGTGCGACACATAGTGACTGACACTCCTAAATAAACCTGGCCAGAAAAATCTCTTGCGGATCCTATCGTATGTCTTAATAAATCCTAAATGTTCAGTCTCAGGTGTGTCATGGAATTTCTGTAGAACATCTAAGCGCATGTGTTTAGGAATCACTGGTAGCCAACTCTTTCCAAACGGATCAAAGCTTTTCTTGGAAAGTAATCCAATAGCTACCTTCAATTGTCCATTCACATCCTCTGACCGATTTAAGGTATGCATAATTTGAGATATCTTGCCAGCTGCGGTGGTCTCGCGATTCTAGGCGCTCAGTCCAGAACCGCGCGTCTGCTACCGTCGCAGGTTCGAATCCTGCCTCGGGCATGGATGTGTGTGATGTCCTTAGGCTAGTTAGGTTTAAGTAGTTATAAGTTCTAGGGGACTGATGAGCACAGATGTTAAGTCCCATAGTGCTCAGAGCCATTTTTGAGATATCTTGGCGTCCTTCTTCCACTCAGCAGAGAGATCCTGGAGTGCAGCAAGACATTCACTATCTTCATCAAAGTCTTGGTGGTCTTGCACAGGGTTTCTTGAGAGACAGTCGGCATCTTGGTGTTTTCTTCCACTTTTGTACACTGTGGTAACGTCATACACTTGAAGACATAGTGCCCATCTGGCGAGTCGTCCTGTTGGATCCTTAAGACCTGTCAACCAACAGAGTGAATGATGGTCTGTAACAAATGTGAATGGCCTTCAATAGAGCTACTATAGAAATGTGCTCATGGCCCAGATCACAGCAACAGATTCTCTTTCTGTAGTTGAGGAGTTTCTCTTGGGTTTTTGTAAGTGTCCTAGAAGCATAGGCTACAACCTTCCCTTTCCCATCCGAAATTTGCACCACAATAGCACCGATCTCATACCCACTGGCATCTGTGCATAGTTCTGTAGGTGCTCTCTCATCATACAGACCAAGTACAGGGTCAGTCGTCAGAGCTTTTCGCAGCACATCGAAAGAATCTTGTTGATCACCGCCCCAGATAAATTTATCACCAACTTTTAACAACTCTTGCAGTCGGCAGGCTTTGATACAAAAGTCTTCGATAAAAGACTGTAACAAGAACATAATCCGAGGAAGCTTCTCACATCTTTAATACTTTCAGGAATAGGAAATTCCGTTATAGCTCTCACCTTTTCTGGGACTGGCCGCACGCCTTCGTTTCACATATGGTGTCCAAGTACTTTGATTTCTTTTGCTCCAAAGAGACACTTTATTGGATTAGGTTTCAGTCTGCCTTGTTGGAGACACTTAAGAACGGCCCTCAGTCTTTTTATATGTTCATCAAATGTCTCTGAGAACACTAAAATGTTATCTAAACAACAAAGACACATCGTCCACTGCAGCTGACTTAGAAGATTAACCATCATTCGTTCAAACGTTGCTGGTGCAATACACAAACCAAACGGCATTACCTTAAACTTACACAAGCCCTCAGGGGTGATGAATACAGTTTTCTCACGATCAGGCTCATCTACTTCGATTTGCCAGTATTCCGAGTACATGTCCATGGTTGAGAAAAACTTAGTCCCCTTCAGACAATCTAGTGTATCGTCAATTCGTGGAAGAGGGTAAACGTCCTTTTCAGTTATCTTATTAAGCTTCCTGTAATCATCGCAAAAGCGTAAGTGCCGTCCTTGTTACTGACGAGAACTACTGGGGACGACCATGGGCTCTGCGAAGGATGAGTGATGTCGTTGTTCATCATTTTCTCTCCCTTGTCAGGAATTATTCAACGTTCCCTTGCTGACACACTGTTTGCTCTCTGGCTTATTGGTTGGTGGTCTCCAGTGCTAATCCGGTGCTTCACCGTCGATTTGTCTAATTTACTGCCGGCCGGAGTGGCTGAGCGGTTCTAGGCGCTACAGTCTGGAACCACGTGACCGCTACGGTCTCAGGTTCGAATCCTGCCTCGGGCATGGATGTGTGTTATGTCCTTAGGTTAGTGTTAAGTAGTTCTAAGTTCTAGGGGACTGATGACCTCAGAAATTAAGTCCTATAGTCCTCAGAGCCATTTGAACCATTTTTGTCTAATTTTCTCTTCACCTGTGGACTGAAGCATTCAGAGAACTCTTGAAGAATGGCAAGTAGCTTCTTCTGTTGTTCCTTAGTGAGATCTGGTGATAGTCGAGCGAGAAAGACCTTGTAGTGGTAGCGCTAATTTCGCCCACACACTCGGCATGAGAGGCTTCTGTGACGCTCAGCTGTTCTTCAGTGGACGGCTCAGCGTTTGCTACACACATGCGTCTTGCAAGTATCTGCGGTTCTCGACGATAGTTAACTATCCAAAATTCACCAAATCCGTTCTTAAACGAGACGACAGAGGCTGGGATGACCAAGTTATTCGTCAGCGGTATGTTTCTCTTACATTCTACTACAAGATTCATGGGTTGATGCATGGCATGACACATGACAGTTACCTTTCTAGCGCTGACTGCAGGGATGATAACTTCATCCAGCACACATAGTCTCCACACACTCGGATGCGCATCTTCCTGTCCACAGTATCTCATCCCGTGTAGCATAATTTTCGAGCGACCACAATCTATAATTGCCTGAGAGCTTTTGAAAAGTCCCATCCGAGAATGGCGTCATGATTACACTCTTGTAAACGAAGAATTCTAAGGGCTGTGTATTGCCACTTACACACACACTAATGATACATCTCCCTGTAGGTTTTACATATTTCCCATTATCCTCCATCAGCAGAGATGTTTTCTGTCGACGAATACAGTTTCCTGCAACTGGCGACGGTACTTCTCCGAAATGACTGAATATGATGCTCCAGAGTCCACAAGGGCTTTGGCTGGTAGGCCATCCATGAGGATATCAACGTAGATTCCTATCATTTTTGTAGTGATCGACTGCGGAGGATTTTTCTCTTCGGCGGCCTCACCTCCAAGGAAGGTCACACCATTTAGTTTTACAGATTGTGGCTGCTAGGTGATCGGCTGGAGATTCTAAACGGCGATGGAGTCCTTGATCGGTATGTTGGGGAGCGTCCTCTACAGCGGCAAGCTTGCAGCGATGGTGACCTACGTCGTAGTGCACCCACATCTTCTTGTTCATCTTCGTCCTCCCGGAGTTAGCGCAGGCAAAGATCGGTCTGCTGTCTTCTGGCGCGGGCGTCATCAAATATCCACCCCTATTCTCGACAAAAGCGCACCGCATGTTCCGGTCGTCCTCAATGGGAACATACTGGTTGGTTATCCTGGGTCCTCCATACGTCAGTCTGCAAAAAAAGTTCAAATGTGTGTGTGAATTCTTATGGGTCTTAATTGCTAAGGTCATCAGTCCCTAAGCTTACACACTACTTAATCTAAATTATCCTAGGGATAAACACACACACCCATGCCCGAGGGAGGACTCGAAGCTCCACCGGGACCAGCCGCACAGTAGTCAGTCTTCCTTGGTGCCCAAACAGTTTCCTCATGCGGCACTGTATGAACGTAACTCCGCCTGGGTCTCGACTTTTTCACCGTTTTAAAGAGAAATGAAGGACGAGAGATTTGGTTCAATGTCTCTTCCACTTCCTCGCTTACGACCTCTTGAAGCGTATCGGTTTTTTGCTCGCCATACTAGCCAAGTGCCTTCTGAACTTCCTCTCTCACTATCTGACGAAGAAAACTTGTGAAATTAGTTTCTTCCTCCATCACTGACATCGATACGATGTTTGAAAGCCATTCAAACTACTTAAGTGTAATTCTTTTATGACGCATTGTCTCAATATACTGGCGCCATTTCATGAAGTCGTTTGCTGTCGAAACCTCCTGCAGGAGTAGGGCTTGACACATGCCCTCAGCATCACCCTAGATGAGATGTGCAACCTCATCTTCCTCCTTCATTCTAGGATCCGCTATTTTACACAGCTCCAAGACGTCTTGAATGTAGGATGCTGTAGTTTCTCCTGGACGCTGTGCCCTGCAATTTGATTCAGCTTCAGCCTTGCACTTCTTTCATTGTGTGTCGCCGAAATACTTGCACAATTCTTCCTGGAATAATTCTCACTTCGTGAATTTTTCCTCGTTGTTCTCATGCCATTGCTTGGCAGTGCCTTCCAAGTAGAAAAATACGTTAGCCAAACACACGGTGTCATCTCATTCTTTAAATTTGCCTATATGCTCATATACCTTCAGCCACTTGTTTCTATCTTGACCATCGTCACCAGAGAACCCGGAAGGATGTCTCATGTGGTGGTACACAGTTGCTGTCATCGTCACGTCCCCTTCTTCTTCTGTCTCCGATAGGTTGCGATCTGTTGAATATGGCTCGAACTCGGGCATCTCGCCACGTAAACTTCGGCTCTGTCGTGGTCTGATGGGAGCCACGGTCTCATCGATAAAGTGCACTAACACAAGTTCCAATACCAGGCGTCTCCACCACAATAATGTCACGTAGAAGAAGGTGTACCTAGATGAATGACGAACACTTACTTCACTTAACGAAGGTTTATTCAGCACTTGCACATACAAGTGCGCAGAGCGAAATGCCTCCAGCCCGAACACGTAGAGTATGTATACATTACGGAACATTCCAGTACAATGATTCTTGACATATGCGGATAATTCTAAAATGTACTCCAACCGAATATAGAAACCAAGATTTTACAGTCAACATGAGTTTTGAACTTAAGACCCTACATGAAACAGTCTAGCGTTATAATCAGTACACCACTATGGCACTGAGATTCTTCTGTGACAATACGAACACCACGTTTTTTCCAACTCTCTGCCCCCCCCCCCTCTCTATCTCTCTCTCTCTCTATCTCTCTCTCCCTCTTTCTCTCGCTCTCTCACTCTCACACACACACACAAACACACACTTTTAGAGAAATAAAACTACTGTAGGCTCATGTAGACTACCATAAGTAAGTGTAGACTGCGGTAATTCCCTAGTAGCTTTGGTCAGTTACAGTTATACCAACATTACCTGTACGATGGCTGTGTTGCCTACCTATTGGGCGTTACCTTACGATGATCGCTTTCTTTACATATTCCATCAATGCCTTACCAAACTCCCCTAAAAGCCAAAAGTGACGAACTGTCTAGAAAGTGAGTCAGGATAAAAAAAGAGTAAGGTAACTTAAGGAACATTTTTGCTCTACATAGTTATCCTCATGTCTGTTACTTAAGAGTAAACTGCATTTAAAGCAAAATTGAGACTGTCAATGTTAAACTCAGGTTTTATTCGAAAATTGATCTGAAATGTGCAACAGAGTGATGTTGTAGTAAAAACAAAGAAAATAATACAGATTTATGATATACTGTCAGAAAATGCAATTTCCTCAAACATCTGTTACTCATAAACAACTTCCCCATATACTTCCGTAACAGCAGGAAACCTATCATTAAGAATGTTCTATTGACTACAAAATAACAACTAAAATTATGTACGTGTTTATGCATGTAAATTGAACTTTCACTAAAGGTAACTGCTTAGGTTATATAAAAGCACAGAAGTGACGTGATCAACTACGTTTTAATACTTATTAAATGCAATTTATTTTCAGTAAAGATGTAAAATATAAATCGGATTGACCCTGAATGATGTGCACTTCTAATTATATGCAAAACAAGCAATAAAAATGAAAGAGAAAGAGAAGTCGTTGGCTCCTATTATATCTCTTACACATTTATTTGTGTTTCTTTCCTTACCAATTCTTCCAACACTTTCGGTAACACTATCACTTACTACTCACTTATGTAGAGTATCAAAACTACACAGTTGTAGTTCTGATAGATCGAAACTCCAAAAGACATTACAACGTATGAGTAATTGTTGTGTACACAGTTCCGCGTAGTCAGCACGTACACAACTTCCCCAATAGAGCGCGCCCTGCTAAGCACAACAGCGCAGGCGCAGCGCTCGTCTGTCTCTGCACTACGACATGGCGCTGCCATAGAGACGGACCAAATTCTGCTCCCGCCGATCCGCGTATTAATATGTAACGCAGCCAGTGAGATTGGTGCTAGTGTAGAACCTTTTCTAAGCGCGGATCACACTCAGGCAGTGATACATGAATGCTCGAGGTATTATAACGAGCATACAGACCTCCAATTAGTCAGTCAGCATTTGTCTGTACCAGTCTGTACCAGTCTACATTTGTCTGTACCAGTCTATGGTCAAGTTTCAATCTGCACCTAATAAGATTACCATATTCCTGTACATAGCCATGAAGATAAATGTATAGACACTTTTGTCAAGTATCAGAGAAATATGTGAGAATAAGATTAACGTACCAATACCAAAGGAACTTCAGATTGTCAAGTGTAAATAGCATCCAGAACCAAGTTAAGTAATTTTTATGCTTGTTATTATTTTAATAAATGTGTGAGAAAATTAATCAAGTTCTGTTTAAAGTTAGTCACCGTCAATCTGCTACTCTAAGCGTGCAAGTGGAATTTCTATCGTCTGACCTAACGGCAGAAGATAAACACGCCACGATACGATCACGAGACATATTGCTGACACTCGCCTACTTCGTTAGAGCGACAAGTCATATAATCTGATGGTGTGTGTACTGAAGGTCTTACAGTACGCACGCCACAGTAATTATGGAACTTGCTTTGAGTATAAGCTCATTGGTCTCTGTGCTTTCTGCGAAACATCTCTTAGTGCGGAAATACGCAGCACCGATTAACACTCTCCAGTTCCTTTGAGGAATAGTAACCTCTATCTTCAGTTATCTGGGGAATTATCTGGGGAACATTTCGTTCGTCTGTAGAAGGTCCCTGGACTATAATATTTTCACGTACAGTAATGTGGTGCCGGAGGATTGAATTTCCGTTCGGGCTGGTGGGTACTCTTCCGCCCCGACAATGGGGACCGGGTCGTCTGGAGGAGATGGCGACCGCTGCAGGAAACGCGACGGTGCTGGATTCGCGTCACGCGTGGGTGCGGAGGCGCCCCCTACCTCCCCCGCGGCTGCGGCAGCTCATCTCGCCCCCGCAGCGCCTGGCGAGCCACCCGCTCTCCGCCCCCAACCACCGCTCTCGTTCAACTTTGGCAGCTCGACGGCAGTACTTGTCCGCCGGATATCGACGCGATGAGCCACCCCCTCCTCCAGTCCCTCGCCACTGTAGGAAAACCTCCGACTGACCTCGAAGGAGTGCATGAGGTCACGTGCCGCGCATCCATCACATTCAGTGAGCGACGATGCGAAAATTCCAGTTTAGTGGGTGAGACGTCAGTGACGTTTATAATATAACATCGTCGAATAAAGAAACATCCACAGTAATCTCTGAACGATGCATTAACTCTGTGTATATTCAGTTACCATTTAGGTATACAAACGTGACAGCCACATGATTATTATTCATAATTGTGGAGTGACATCCCTTAACAAGTCAATGCTTCGTTAGTTTTTATAGTACTGCTTCTCATACGAGCTGTGAATGTGGGGAAAGTAAATTGTGACATGAAGCATTTCAAACTATCATTCTACGCAGATTAAATTTTAGTCAAGGGAACGAATGCCAGGATATCCGGAAACAGATGGTGAATCTGCAGTAAAGCTATGTTACATTGTACATTTCATGGTACCGATTTGCTAGTTACACGCCCGGAAAGCCGTGACTGTTGAAGTGCCTCTTTCGGGACGTGGAGGTGTGTCCGACACGGATCGAATCCGCTAGCCGGATTAACGATGGCCGGCCGGTGTGCCCGAGTGGTTCTAGGCGCTTCAGTCTGGAACGGCGTTACTGCTATGGTCGCAGGTTCGAATCCTGCCTCGGGCATGAATGTGTGATATGTTCTTTGCTTAGTTAGGTTTAAGTAGTTCTAAGTTTTAGAGGACTGATGACCTCAGATGTTAAGTCCCATAGTGCTCAGAGCCATTTGAACAATTTTTGTTTTTTTGATTAACGATGAGGGGCGATATATGGGGCAGCTTGGATTAGGTTTTTAGGCGGTTTCCCCCATCCCACTACGTGAATGCCAGCCTGGTACCCAAGTTCCGCCTTAGTTACACAGTTCACAAACATTTAGAAAAGTTTATTCCACCCTCACCTGAATAACACTACACGCAGACATTTAAGGTATGTGTATTGTGTCTCACGGGTTAGCGGGTTGGCGACAGAAAAGCCATCGGGCGATCCCTTAAAATCCGTTGATGATCATACCGACACTAATCTGATGCTGAACGAATTCATGTGCAAAAGAAGTACATTCTATGAATTTATTGTTTATTTAGTGCACGTTGCCTAGCGCAGATGATACTGATGAACAAAGTTCTTTGCGTTATTACGAACGATGTTAATGACAGCGATTGCTGGTGACCACCTTCTTGAACCGACTGTTTAGCTGCGTCTCAATAGACACACGAATGTGAAAATTCCTGCTGAACATCGTACCTGTTTTGTTGGAAAATATCCCTTTACCCATAAGGCGGGTAATTGGCAAACGCATGATTGAGTACGACTTTTCTTCGGTGACGTTGTAATTCCGCACATCACCAACATCACCAATATGTTTCCCTGGAGATGGACTGGCGTGGGAGGCTCATGCGTCAACCAATTCTATCGCCGGATTTGGATTCTGTGTGTGGTGGAATCTGAAAAGTATCGAGTGTGCTGAACTAGTTAATGATGCAGAGACCCTTGAACACCGTGTCCACCTCGTTCTTGACATTATTCGGCCACTGACTTTAACATTGGAAAGCGTGACGCATTTACACTTACTTGGATTCCATCCAATAGTGACCACTTCAAACATTTTTTGTAACGCGGCAGAAATTAACACCAGTCAACATAAAACATAAATTGCTTCATAGGAGAACCATCGGCCATTTCGAAACACATTGTGGAGCAGCAATATGCTCTGAAAATTCGTCTTAGTGGCCCAGGACCCGTGATGACACATTCTCTCTTGTCGTTTTGTGGCTGCTCGTTGCAGGCTCACTCAGTTGCAGTTACTCTTTGCACATCGTTCAGGTCACACTCTAGCTAGTGAATTAATGGAAGTTCTTTCCAATATATCAGTCTCCATTAAATTTTATATAAGCTTTCATAATATCAACAACTGAGTCATGTCTGATTTCAATTCTGTTCTTGAAATACATCCAGTGATATTGAAGATCCCTTAAAATCTAAATTTTATAATTTTCCACTAGAAACACCATCGTGATACATTAATATATTCTTGTAAATATACCAGAATATGGCTTCAAATAAACACATGTCACTAAACAGTAAATTAAATAATATTTTCTACATAACATTAAGATCTACTTAACGTTCTCAGTTTTCAAACGGTAATTATTATTTTCAGTAGTTTCATAGTGTTATTTTCTTTTATAATTCTGTCTGAGTGGTTAAAATCGTGAAGGCAGCTTATAGTTGACATATATCTTGTAATTTGTTAATATAATTAAATATGAATGAGCTTGTAAATCGTATTGTGTAATAAAGCAATGAGTCACATACACACAGTGATATGCTCCGACTAAAATAGCTAGATAAAGTATTCTAGTAACAATGCCTTTACTAATGCCCTTGAGACAGCTGAAATGGATTTTTTTATTTTATTTACATTTTGAAAAATACAAAGTTTGTAAAATGATTAAAGTAAATTCTTAGTTGTGGTCTGGTAAAGTAAATACCAGTCTTGGATTAGGACTTATGCCTGTTCCGACTACTGTCTACAAGGAGATACGAGAAGTGATCTATGATCGTGGGTCATGTGATCAGCACGTCGCTAGACCCTCCGGCCATACCGCCAGCAGATCAATCCTGATGACGGCACTGTTTCTTTTTTCAAGCAACTCCTCATTTGGCCCTGCAAGGGTGAGTGGACCTCCCCACCTCCGAAAAACTTGATGTTCCTGTAATCGAAACCTGATCACCGCACTTTTCTTTGGACCTCCTTCCCCTCCTTTATAGCCCTTCGAACCTTTAGTTACTTTGGCGGCCAGGCTTATGTTCCTTTTATCTTGTCTGCTTAAAAGTAATAATTTACCTGGAAAAAGGGACTGAAGGCATTGACGTTAGCTATTCAGCTATGGATGCAGTCGCTGAGGATCGGTGAAGGAGGAAAAGAACTCCACTGCGTGGGAAAAGCTGAGATGCTGATAGGCTACATTATGTTCTAGCCAATCAGAAGAGGAAAATAGAGAGAGACTGGCACATGCTCATCTCGAGGAGTCGTAATTCTAGTTTAGTAACATGTTTTGGTGTGGCAGTGGTTTTGTAAAAATTTAATTTCTTTCGCGGAGAAGAGTTTTGCTCTCAACAACTTGCGAACTGGTCTTTGCTAACAGCTCGCAAAGACTTTGAGTAATCATCATGGATATGCTGCGTAGGTTATTTCATTTGTGTCTCATGGAGACTCTCGCGTATAGTTCAAAACGCAGTTGGTGCCTTGTGTCGCATCTGGAGTGGACGTGGGTCTACGGCAGCCGCGGCGGTCAGCAGTTTTGACGAGACTGTTCAGTTTATTCAAAATGGTTGTTAATAGGCAAGATTTGACAGTCATTTTACGCATGTGGTACTCCGAACGCACGATTATTTTCCTTTAACTCCCTATGGCAAAAACGTGCGATGATTTGCAAAGGCGAACAGTTCATTAGGCTCAGATGTTATAAAAGGTCAGAGTATTTGCGCTTTTCTTGAGCTTTAAACTAATTAAGGGATCATGTATTGGTCGTCACGTTCGATGCATTATGCCTTCAGTTATGCTATTCTCTCTTACAATTTAGATCATTCTATGTTTTGCTGGTTGACATTGTAATGGTACTTGAATTACGTAACCATTACGGCACCTCACCTTAACCACTCGATACCATCAATATTCTGCTGTGTTTCTGTAAAGTAGTTAACATATTTCTGAGACAACATTCAGATTTAATTTCATTAATCTGGAGGTACTTTGATACATCGATATCTTTATATTGCAATGATATTATTCTTATGTATATTCTTTCATTTGTCACTATGATCTTTGTCGTACTTGTAACTCTGATTTTTGGGCGCGTAAGCGGTTATTAGAGTGTGAAGTCTTGGTCGTCTTGTTGAAATGAAGCAAATTGTAATCAGTTTATAAAATGTGAACTTTAACAGTGAGGAAGATATTTTCAAGGATGTTTTATATTGTGTAGTGATGTTTTGTGAGTTACGTGATATTGCAACAAAAGTAATAAAAAAGAAGTGTAACTTAAATTCGGAGTGCTGATTACTTTTTTACATCACTATTCTGCGAACTTGCAAAAGTTCAATCTTCAAGAATGGTTTATGAAACACATCTACAAAACTTTTGAATATCGCACAATAGCACCTACCCTTTCTGCATCCTAGCTTGGAATCATCACCACCGAGATTTTCAACGATTGAGCCATGAGTTCACAACGAGACCAGCGTGGAAACACGAAAAGATGAGTACCTAGTTTACCCATTATTTCATGAAATGACTTTATTAACTGTGCTCTAATGACACCTGCCACATAATATAACTTTGTTGTTGCCCGAAAACGCAATATTTAGCAGCGTGAGCAACACTACAAATCATAATTAATTTTTGACCTTAGTTGTGGTAGGATTGTTAGAACGTGCACAATAGATTTAAATCTGTATGATTACTTAAATTATATTCCGCGTGTATCTCGAAAGCCAAGTAGCTCATGTTGTTTGCTTACTTAATTTGAAGTCACTACAAATCATTTAATTCATTTCTGAATTCTTAAGTCATTCGGGCCCTACTGAATATTTAAAGTTCCACGTAGCTCTTCCGCATTATTAGTAATTATTATCCCGTTCTTTGCACCTTTTCAGTTGTGAAGGAGAGTGTTGTTGTTGGTTGATGGCTGCGGGATTGCTGTGCCAGAATTTCTACGGTGTGTATCCATGATTCACGAAATAGGTTGCACAGTGCATTGCATTTTTGTGCTCAGTATTCCAAAATTCTACTTTTAGTTTCACTTGTTTCGAATTAAGTCATTATTTAAATACCTCGGTTCAGTGTTACACTCATGTTCAGAAAAAAACACCCTGAATGACTAGAGGTAGGATATTCATATTCACAGAACATGTACGGTAATATGTTCTGCAGAAATGATTAGCATTTCCGTCACCTCGGTTCAGCATGCGTCCTGTTGCCTAGTAGGTACAGGGTCCGCCATTGGCCCTGAGGACTTGTTCCATGCGCGATGTCATCGATCTATATTTGTCGCGAATGGTGCCCTGTGGTTTAGCCGTCGATGCTGTATTCACATAGATCCACTACGGTGTTTGGCATTGGGTGACAGCGCGGCATCCATCGTTTCACCATATACCACACAGTTTAGATTGGTGGCAAGCCCGGTAGTCTAGAGGGCCAGGGAAAAGGACTGGGGTCCTGTGACACCAAGAAGACACGTGTTCATGCAGCAATATGTGTCTGTGAATTGTCTTGCAGAAAACTGGCGTCTGGGATGTTGTGCAGAAATAACATAACCACGGATCGCAGAATGTCATTTCCGTAGATCACACCGGTCACAGTTCCTTGGACAAGCTCCATTTGTGATTTGTGGCTGTCCACAGTAGCATTCCACACCATAAGGCGTCGAGTTAGTGCTGTACGTCTTGTGCGAATGCAGTCACTGTGATGCCGCTCCCCCCCCCGTTTGCGGCGAACCAAAATTCAGCCATCATTTTCAAACAAACGGAACCAGGATTAGCCCGAAAACGCTAACTGAGGCCATGTCTGTCCACAGAGAGGTCGTTCCATACACCGTTAATGTCTAACATGTTTTTGCATGTTCGTCAAAGTAGGCGGAGAAGTGAACGACGCGAGCGTAAGCTGTGCCGTAATAAACAGTGACGGACTGTCACCCCTGGTAGTGTACGACGTGTTCCATGTTCCACTGTTGCACCAGAGCTGAAGAGGACGCATATTTGTCCTGCAATACCATTAGAATGAGGTGTCGATCTTCCTGTGGGTGGTCTGCGTGATGCGACATGACCCATCTCGTACTGTTGTACGGCCGTCCGTGAACCATTCTGCACACACCCGGAACACTTGGTCCTACACGCGCTGCAATTTCCAGCATGGATGCATCACATTTTCTCATGCCAATAATGCGACATCTTTCAAACTCGCTGATTTGGAGGTGCGGTTCGCGTATACGTCTGCGAGGCGTCCAGCACTTCTGCTCAAGTCACACTGATCCATTACCTTCCGTTCATAGCGCCAACGAGAACCGCGGGCGCATTTTACCTGTCGGTGGTGTTGAGCCGTGATTGTTGACTTTAATATGCTGATTTTGAATCTGCTCGTCAATATGGCTCAAATCACAATCATTTTTGCAGAATGTACTAATGTACATCACCTGTCAATAAGAACGTCTCTCTCTAGTCGCTCAAGGTGTTCAGTTTTTTTCTGAACGTGAGTGTAATTATAACCTTATCTACCTGTAAGTACAGTGAGTACCAATCAGGGCTAAAATAATCATTGCACCGTGTTTCAAGTACAAGTTGGTCACTATTGCACCCATTTAATTTTCATATCATCTTGCGAACAATTTCCACACTTGTTAATGTTCAGTTCTTCAAGCCATGCCTACCTTCATAAGTTGCAAGACTTTTTGTAAGCGTGAGCTACTGCATTTATCTCTCATTCTTTTCCAGTGTCAGATCTCGTTACGAAATTTTTTAATGAGTCACTAATTGGTTTAGATCGAAGCATAGCACCGCTCAATCACCGTCTACAGCACTTAAATTGTATATCCAATCTCGTAAAAATGTACCTAGCTTACAAGGTGTAAACAAAGTTTCCGGAAATTTTGAGATTTTTATGGAATTTTGTGACTTTCTTCCAATGGACTGAAAAATTCCTAATGCCATGCCAATCTATCGTGGTTGCGAAACTTCAGATTACTGAATATTACCGAACTGTGTAGTAACAAATATCATGTGAACCATCCAACTGTTTATTGACTTGTAAAGTTTGCAGTTGATGGAACAGTAGTCGCCAATTCTGGTAAAATGGAAATGTCGTATGGCTAGGGCCTCCCGTCGGGTAGACCGTTCGCCTGGTGCAGGTCTTTCGATTTGACGCCACTTCGGCGACCTGCGCGTCGATGGGGATGAAATGATGATGATTAGGACAACACAACACCCAGTCCCTGAGCGGAGAAAATCTCCGACCCAGCCGGGAATCGAACCCGGGCCCTTAGGATTGACAGTCTGTCACGCTGACCACTCAGCTACGTATTATGCTACGTACTAGTGATAGAATGTGCTATGCGACTGAACATAACAGTAAAAACTGTGAGCAAGTGTACGTTTCTATGTCAAAAACTGTGTGTTTGGCCAGGTTTGGTTGCAACATGCGTATTGCAGAAATAAAGATGTAACACAGACATTTCGGACAACAGGTTGCTTTATTTAGTAGCCCCGAACGGTTATTATTATCTGGCTTATTGACTATTACAGGTCTTAACGCTGTCACAGTTCTTAACCATCACTGGAAGATCTATCCCGTCACTGACTGCTGTTCTTACCAGAATAAGTCATAACTAAACAGATGTCTAGTATGGACAAATACGTGGTCAAGTTAAACTTCTTCACTTCGTAACAATAGGTAAACCTAAGTTCTCAAGCACACATTCCTACATAAACAGATACAAACACAACATTACTACGTACTGAAGTAGCTAAATGAGGTTACGTCTCAATTCATGCCAACTTACTGAGTAGGCGTATTGGCGTCGATAGTGCAAATTTCTGCTACGTAAACTTATAAATGTTTGACAAGTTACGGATGTATTAAACAACGCGTGCTTAATTAATTGTAACTGAACTGAAACTGTAATATGAAACATTTATAACAAGATTCCCTTAGCTGTGCAGTAGTCAGATATAAGTTGTCTTTCCATACATATAGCAAAGTGATGTCACAGTTCAGTATTGAACGACTTGACATTTCTGCTCCAACGAAATGAGGTAATACTACTTGAGCCTTACAGAATAACACACTGGTGCGCAAAACATAAAGAGGACAGCAACTTTCGCATGATATGCTACTCCCAAGTACCACAGCTCTATAAAACTTGGACCAGAGATAGAAAGAACTTTCTCTCCCGGTGGTAGGCTAATTAAAGAATTACCGTGCTGGTATTGGTTTGGTATTAATTTCAATAAGGCATCGAATCGGAAGGGAAAGTATTACCCGGAAGACTTCAGGTGTTGTCATAACTTGATAATTACTTTGCGATTTACTTCGCGCAATAACGATCGGCAGAAATAAAAATGCACGAAAGAATACTGAAACTAGCTAGCGAAATTTTGATCCGAAATGATGAATTAATTTTGACTCTGTTTGGAAATTACTGTAAACGAACGGTAGCCAGCTCACGTAATGCGAGCGAAATCAATTAAAACTCTTGGCTTTGAAATTATATTACGTTACTATTGTAAGATGTTGGCAGGCGAGGACAATCGCAAAGGCACTGACTTGCGCTCATTATGAAAACACAATGTTCAGCCAGAAAAATTTCAGCCATGGACGAAAACAAACTCGCAAATACTTCATGAAATTAATTACTAGTTCTTTACGCTACCACCTACCTAACAACTGAACTGCATTTCTCACTGCAGTGTTCACTGCCATTAAACTGTTTTGAGAAAGGTAAAGTTTTCGAAAAGAACGATTTTAGTATTTAAACTGACAGTCCTACGATAGTAACTGGTTTTTAAAATGATTACAGAGATCGCTAATTTGATTTATTATTATGTAAATTGCTTCTCATGGAAATGAAACATGAAATTTAATTAACTATACTGCTTTGTCAAATTACTTTTCAATAATCAGCACTTAATTAACAGGTCCAAAAAACTAACTTTTTGTTCGCTTTTATTTAAACTATTAATCAATTCGATAAACTTCAATCTTCTAATCATTTACTTTCTGTTCATTAATGCCACACTCGTTTAGTTATAGATACGGAGAGCATCCTGTCTGGTAGTTGTTACTGAGCATTACACACCTTAATATACATAAGTTAATAACGGACCTCTTATTGGACGATTCACAACTAACACTGACAAGTCTTTCACAATTCTAAATAATGATAGATGTCATGTATAATTTTGGTATCTGAATCGATTGTGAGCAAGCAGCAATGTTGTCTAGCTGTATCACAGAAGTTAGGTTACAATCTTTGCTGTGCGCGAGGGCGAAGTGAGCAGATAACGTTAAGCTTTGTTAGAGTGCGGAAGCAATGGTTATGTTATGTTTCAAATGTAAAGTCTCAGTTAATCAATGTGTTCAGTGAACATGATTATATCAAGATTGAAACGCAAACTGATTTCTGAAGGAAGAACTTTAATGGAACTAAGTGTATACCAGAATTGGAATGTCAGAGGAAAATATTATATTGATGTACTTTCAACACTGCAGCAAAGTCAGCACTCGTGATAGTCTAATATATAAGAAACTATCAACCTCGTTTGCGGTAAGGAAACCAACCTTTACCAGACTGAATATTATATTGATGTTCCTTTTTTATCATTATTTCTGCGTCGGCAGAGTAACTTGGTTATTGTTCTGAGAGTTCCTAGATTTGAAGAATAGGAAAGTATATTGTACGGATGTTAAGACGTTTATTAAATTTAAAATCAGTCTTGAGCAGTTTTTCACAGTATGCCAACAAAACTTAGTGTTGTCATTTATGCCCATATTTCATTTTTCACTTACCTTTCCCTTACAGTTTTTTAATTGGTCATTGTTTCCCCAGAATTATACTTCGATTTGAAACTAACAGAGAACTCATTGCACATCACGAGCGTCTCTCTGTAGATATATTGCGGTGTCACCGCCAGACACCACACTTGCTAGGTGGTAGCCTTTAAATCGGCCGCGGTCCGGTAGTATACGTCAGACCCGCGTGTCGCCACTGTCAGTGATTGCAGACCGAGCGCCGCCACACGGCAGGTCTAGAGAGACTTCCTAGCACTCGCCCCAGTTGTACAGCCGACTTTGCTAGCGATGGTTCACTGACAAATTACGCTCTCATTTGCCGAGACGATAGTTAGCATAGCCTTCAGCTACGTCATTTGCTACGACCTAGCAAGTCGCCATTATCATTTGCTATTTATCTTGTGATGCATGTACCGTCAGACCGATGTTCACCAATTATGGATTAAAGTTAAGTATTCTACAGCTACGTCCTGTTTTTGCTAGTTCATTTCCGTGTCCTGTTCCAGACCTCATGCCATCCTGCGTGAGCTTAAACGGGTGCCTTTCGGCTCTACCTCGTAGCGGCTTGGCTGTCTTGTCAAGTCACAACATATATCAATTTGCAGATTTAGCACAGCGGCGAAGAAGACAGAGCGGTACTGCAACGCGTTATCCAGATTTGCGCAGAATAGAGGTAACTACTAAATATTTTCATGTGTTTTTTTTTATTCAATCTTGGCCAACTAATGTCATTCAGAGACATGTTTTATGTGTTTTAGTTCTGGGATCAGTTCTGCAAAACTAATTATCGTAGGTTTTATGTCAAAGTTCATTATTCAGGCGGCTAATACTGTTCAAAATTCTTGCAGTCAAATAGGTAACTTTTACAGTATAAAAGTCCTCCCTTTACATTACGGACTGTGCGGCTGGTCCCGGCGGAGGTTCGAGTCCTCTTTGAGGCATGGGTGTGTGTGCGCTTTCCCTTAGGATAATTTTGTGTGTAAGCTTAAGAACTGATTTTAGCAATTAAGTCCCATAAGATTTCACACACATTCGAACATTTTTTTTACGTTACGACAGTTAAGTCCCATAAGATTTCACACACATTTGAACATTTTTTTACGTTACGACAGTTAATCATTATTACATTGCAGCTTTGCCTTCTCATTACGACAGCACAAGTTCCATTGCGATAGTTCATTTATTATTTCAGCTCAGATCTTACAATCAGAAGCAGCACTGCAGTATTCCCTTTATGTGTTTAGAGAACTTTCAACTATAAACTGGTTGGATCTTACTTGATAGCGATGCGGCGACGTCCATTGTACCGTGAGCAATGTACAGCCACAGGCTCTTCACCATAATTAACTTTGGACCCCTAGTACGTGGGATCTTGCAGTGAAACAAGTCTTGCGAATGGACTGTACTGAATATTTCCCCGAATTAAATTCCATCTTCGCAAGTGCGGGATGCGTTGGGGAGACCTATTGTATAACATCTACATGCACCAACGAGCATCCCCAGTTTTCAACAGAGCTGGAGGAGAAATGGAACTCCCTATCACAGGAACTCTCCGAAAACCTTGAGGCAACCTGTGGAGCACGTTGCAGAGCAAGCACTGCCGTAAATGGTGATTACATGTCCTATTAAGAACCATATTCCACCATTTGTAAAGTCCAGAAATCGCAAAATGGTTCAAATGGATCTGAGCACTATGGGACTTAACAGCTGTGGTCATCAGTCCCCTAGAACTTAGAACTACTTAAACCTAACTAACCTAAGGACATCACACACATCCATGCCCTCTGCAGGATTCGAACCTGCAACCGTAGTAGTCACACGGTTCCGGACTGCGCGCCTAGAACCGCGAGACCACCGCGGCCGGCTGAGAAATCGCAGTGGCTTCAGTTTAACTACAGTCTTCGAATAAAATTTCCTTTCTGTTCGTCTCCTGTTTGGGTGGTATGTTTAGGTAGGACCCATTGGATACACAAATACATATGCACTTTGTTTATATTAGAATAATGGGCACCTTAGTAAAAATTGCTTTCTGTTAGTGCCTGTGTCTCACATTAAATAGCTCTCATAATCCCAACAACCTTCCAAGTTAGTCTTCCTAGCACAGAAGTCGCCAGACAGCCTCATTTGTATCCACTGTCCGCTGTGCACCGAGTTGAAGAAAGTGGTCACATACCTCCTAATATCGTGTCGGACCTCTTTTACACGTCGTAGTGACGCAACTAGACGCGGCTCGCGCTCCACAAGTCGTTGGAAGCCGCTTGCAGTAATATTGAGCTGTGGTGCCTCTGTAAAGGTTGCGAAAGTATAGCCGCTGCAAGATTTTTATAATGTCCGATGTCGAGTACCTGGATGGCCTTATCATTCGCTCAAATTTTTCAGAATGTTCTTCAAACCAGTCGCGATCAATTGTGGACTGGTGACATGGCACATTGTCACCCATAAAGTTCCATCGTTGTTTGCGAACAAGAAGTCCATGAGTGGCTGCAGATTTCTACAAGGGGCTGAACACAACCATTTCCAGTCAATGAACCGTTCAGTTGGATCGGAGGACCCAGTCCATTCCACGTAAACACAGCCCACACCTTTATGGAGCCACCACCAACTTCCACAGTGCCTTTTTGACAACCTGGGTACATTGTTTCGGGGATGAGCAGAGAGGGAAGGGAGGAAGGGAGGAGTGGGCGGGGTCTACGCCAAACTCGAGCCCTTTAGTCGGCTTTTACCAACTGAAATTGCGACTCATTTGACCAGGCCACGATTTTCCAGTCGTCTACTGTCACACCGATATGGTGAACGCTCGGTAATCTGCTGCCATGGATCATTAACGCTAAATTTCTCTGCATTGTCCTAAAGGATATGTTCGTCGTACGTCCCAAATTAATTTTTGCGGCTACTTGGCACAGTGCTGCTTGTCTGTTAGCACTGACAACTCTACGCAGACGCTACTGCTCTCGGTCGTTACGTGAAGGACGTCGGCCAATGGGTTGTCCGTGGCGAGAGGCAATGCTTTTCGCCAATCCCAGAAGGTTGGAATTCTGGGCACACTCTTGACACTGTGGATCTCAGAATACTGAACTCCCTAACGATTTCTGGAGCAGCATGTCCCATGCGTCTAGCTTCAAGTAGCGTTCCGCGTTCAAAATCTGTTGATTCTCGTGGTGCGACCATAATCACGTCGGACACATTTTCACACGAATCACCTGAGTATAAATGGCAGCTCCTTCAATGCCCTGCTATTATATATATTCTGTACGCAATATTACCGCTCTCTGTACGTGTGTACATCCCTACCCCATGACTTTTATCACTTCAGTGTAGTTAATTAAGTCTTTCCTCCTTTCGATCAAAAAACGCAGCTGTTACCCTCCAGATACACAGCGACACTCATCGACGAAACTGCGGACATTTCTCTTCTTTCGTTGACTTCATTACGTCGTCCTTGATGATCACCTATGTCGATTATCTTGAAAAATCTTTTGTGTCAGTTAATACATGTTCTCCTCTTTTCTCTCCTCAAACTCTCTTCTCCATTGAAAAGTTACAAACCTCGATGTTTCTTCGAAAAATTCGGTAACTCATCATAACAATTACACCTTACTCATATGCGGGACCATCTTCACTCTTCTCGTAGCTGAACTTCCAAAACTGATTCTGTCTCTCTCTCTCTCTCTCTCTCTCTCTCTCTCTCTTTCTCTCAGTACTTCGACTCTCTTTTATCGGATCATTCCACACAAGAAATAGCTATCCTTTCAAAAGATACAACTTATTTCTGCATTAACAAAACTGCCATGTCCCTTATGTTGATCATTCCACTTCATTCTCCAGTGTAATCTATCTCTTCCTCCTGTATATAGCCGGCCGCTGTGGACGAGTGGTTCTAGGCGTTTCAGTCTGGAACCGCGCGACAGCTATGGTCTCAGGTTCGAGTCCTGCCCTGGCCATGGATGTGTGTGATGTCCTTAAGTTAGTTAGTTTTAAGTAGTTCTAAGTTCTAGGGGACTGATGACCTCCGATGTTAAGTACCATAGTGCTCAGAGCCATTTGAACCATTTTTCCTGCATAAAATTCCAGAGATAAATTTGATCCGTAATGCTTAGAATTTACTGCTAGAATCTGTATTTGCATTATCATGCAAAATAATGAAAGACATATTTATTAATTACTTTGGATTAGTTCTTATTCATGCTGTAATTTATAATTCGTGAAGACATCTCTAAAAAAAGTCACTGAGGAACAAATTACATTAAATGAACGTTAAGTTCTCCGATGAAAGATGTGCATATGTGACCATCAGTAACACTTTTATCAGTCTCTGCATTTATAAGAAACAGGACACTTCCAAACAGATTTTAAACTCCTTTTTAAAGATTATATTATACACTATCATTGAATTTAAAGCAAAATGAATTGGTAAGTACTTATTAGCTGTACCTCCAGCAGAATTGTTCAAACAGGTAGTTAAGGCTTTGGGAATAAATTGTGACACTAGACAGTGTCCAAAAGACGCATGTCGACTATTCAGTAGTTTCGAGGCCGAATAGAAACATTTGAAAAAGTACCGGAAGTCACCTTTGTAACGAATACAAGACTTACGTGATTTATCCTAAGCTTTGCATACCTTCTGAACGATCTCTCAGTCATTCACTGAAAAGGTACAGTATCTGTGGTGGTGGTGCAACCAATTTCTCGGTAATAGACGAGCGGAGATGTGCTACGATATCAGACAACGGAATGAACTTCACCACCTTAGTTCCTCCCAGACATGCACTGTAGAACTGAGGTTCCCAGATATCGCTGATCTGTTCGATGCTGACGAAACTTACACTCATAGAAAATGATACCGCGAACATTTTATTGTTGTTGCCTTCACTCCAAGTATTGCCTGCGTGTGCCTCTACGCGATAGTCTGTCCTGTGCAGCATTTTTTTCTCTCTGCGTTACTACAGGAAGTACTACATACTGTAGTCAAGCTTTGGTAGCCTTTTATAAGTTTTAATCCACATACTTCCCTTGCATTATTATAAGTTTTAATCCACATACTTCCCTTGCATTACTAAATTAACTATTCATTCCTGAGGATGTCATCAACCTATCCATCCTTTTCGTCAGATTATGCCATAACCATCTTTTCTATCCGATTCCATTCACCAGTTAATCAATATACTCATCTAATGTTCAGCATTATTCTGTAATGTGACATTTCGAAAGCTGCTGTACTTGACCTACGTATACAAGTGTCACCATAATGCCTTCCTAAATGCCTGACTTCATAAAGGCTAAAGAAACTGAAATGTGCAGTGGTGAAGAATACCGAACAAAATGAAATTTTAATGCAACTAAGGACAGAAAGACAGTGAGATGGTTGTAACTCGAAAAAAATCATAAGTGGTTTCCTAACAGTGACATTTATATTTGCTGGTGTCACATTACTCTTTTTCAGAAAAGCTTATGTCTTTTAAAAGATTTTTTTATATCCACTCCGCATTGCGATACCTCAACTACGTGTCTCTCAAATTCGACTAAACACTTACGACGTTCGACGATGACGAAAAATTCGTTATACTTTACAAAGTTAGTAACTCTTCACACCAGGACAAAACCACATGGGCCGAGCAAGGTAGGCACTGCGAAGGCTGTTAAAGACCAATCTCCCGTACCCACCACTACTAAGCAATGTCTCTATCAACGATATCCTTGCATACAAATGAGAAACTACTCATTCTACAAATTCAAGTGGGAATAATGTGTGAAGAGCACATTCAATTGGCCTCTGTTAACTTTGAGCTCCCTTAACCCACACAACAACACTAACAACAACCACAAGCACCTTACCCGCTGTGGATACCTCCGATCAATAATAAGATAACGCAGATCTTATTCTGAAGTATACAAGTTCAGATCTCTGTGCGGTCATCCTGATTTAGGTTGTCTAATGGTTTCTTAAGCTCGGATAAGGGTAAGGCCTTTCTGGTCCATATGAAATGAATGCGAACGATTTCGTTCCCAACCTTCCCTTTTCAGAGTTTGCCCTCCTTTGTGATGACCTCATTGTCGAAGGAATCTTAAATTTTATCGTTCCTGCTCGTAATGTCATTGTCTGTCACCGACTCCTATTACAAAATGGAACACCTTTGCACGAATCAGAGTGGTACGGCCGTTGTGAAACATCTAGCGTTCAAACCAACTGCATTGGTCCATCGAGATTCACGTTTTAAAAGTTTTCGAAGTTTATAACCAAATGTACACGGTTGAAATATTATACATGTAATGCACTACTTTACGTTTTCTCTAATGCAAGTAGGTCAGACTTCTTTTCTTTATCGACAGTGCATCTGCATTTTTGTTAATATATACATTATTTAAGTAGAATAAAAAAATACCTCATTCCTTATTTGCGATAAACAATATTCGTGCTCAAAGGTAAATTTAAAGTTTGAAAAAAGCACCCATACCCATAATATTCCCGATATTTTACAAAGTATGTTAATTATTTCCTGCTGTTTCCAGAATTCGAGAATTGCTGAAAACCAGAAAAGATGACAAGGCAAAACTAAGAAAACTATAGTTCAGCGTCTTTCAGTCTGCTTTGCAGGAACAGTAGATGCCAAAATATGGATGTTATAAATTACATTCATTTTAATACGAAAATCTCAAACTGGGCGGAGCTTGTCTCATTGCTGTTATTATTTCCCGAAGTTTCATTTAGACAGCTAGTGTATGTACAGAAGGTAGCGAAAAATCCTATTTTAAGACATTTGTTGTAGCACTTTTGCCAACAATACGCTAATCCACTTTTATTGTGATACTGTGACAGTTAAAAACACACTAAAGTTATTGTGTTGAAATTTGCACTCTACCTATTGAGTGACTTGCTTTTTACAATTTACCTAAATTGCTCGAAGCGTACAAATTTTCTCTCACTGGATCAGTATCACATCACAAACATTGCTAAAGATTTCTTAATATTTGTGATCGTTTCATTTCTGAAAACTACACTGCACAACGCCATTAAGGGATCACTGTTTCGAAATTCCGTAACTGTCTCCCATTGCGACGCATAAATTTGAAATTTGTCTCAGAGGTGCCTGCAACATTACTCTCAAATGCTGCAAAACCGTCGCGCCCTAAAGCGGCATTCTCGGGCTTGACGACGCTTCCGCTAGCAATATCTCGGCACATGCGAGAAAGAAGGTCAGAGTTCAGAAGTTTAGTATCAGGTGTAAGATGAATTAATGATATCGCATTGACACCAAATTTCACGAATGTGCGCAACGCCATTGTAAATGTGTCACACTATTGGAAGTTCGTCGCACCCCGTCTCCCCCACAGTTCACCCCATCAATTGACACCTCCGTGAAGGAGGTCAGAACGGTGACGCCCAGGACGTCATGTGGTTTCTTATGGGTGGGCAGGGAAAACACTTCAGAGACTCAGCCGCTCAGAATCTACACTAAATGGATTTAGCGTGCGGCGTAAAGGGCCTAGAGTAAATGAGACCAACCCTTCTCTTGGAGCCTTGAGTACCTCATATTTCGCCGACAGGAACGACAGTTCGCAGTCCCTTGAGTAACAGAAAGACGTCTTAACAGCTTTCTACACTGCTGACACTCATCAGATGATTAATTCCTTCTGTAGTGGAGCTGCAATCATATTGAATTTTATCTGATCATTTTGGTGTGTAGCACCCTGTCTTCAGGCCACAAGTGGCCCATCGGGACCCTCCGACCGCCGTGTCAGAACAGGACGGGCGTGTGGTCGGCATACTGCTCTCCTGGTCGTTATGATGGTTTTGGTTGACCGGCGCCACTACTATTCTTTCGAGGAGCTCCTCAATTGGCATCGCGAGGCTGAGTGTACCCCGAAAAATGGCAACAGCTCATGGCAGCCATGATGGTCATCCATCCATGTGCCGGCCACGCCAGACAGCGCTTAACATTGGTGATCTGACGGCAACCAGTGTACCCACTGTGGAAAGGCCATTGCAAATTTTGGTGTGCAGAATGAGCACAGTTTTAGCTCTGGTATACAGGTTGGAACCAATAGGGAACGTTCAAAACCATTCGACGATTACTGAACGTGATCCGAAGCAGCAAAGTGTGTTTATACATTTGCAGCCCTCCTTTTCCGAGCCCTGCTGTGGCGTAATGACCGGTGACGGCAGCTGTCGGTTGATACATTGACGCATCTGTCAATAAAACGGCAAAGGATGGCTCTAAGACCCCCAGATTGGGAGCACTCTCGGTGTCACCTCTGCACCTTTGTTGCACACTTTAAAAATGTTCCTGTAAAGAGACTTAACCTGATTTGTACTCCGCTAGTGTTCTGGCGCGTGAGAGCAGCCTTTCCGAATCTAAGGCGTGACGAAGGGGTTGCCTGCTCTCAGGCGTTACAACAGCAGTGGAGCGTCTCTCGAGTGAAAGGGCGTCGAAGTTTCGGTCCAGCTGAGAGTGTTGCAGAATGGAGGGTCATAGAGAGACCCTCGGATGTTTTATTTACGCGTGTGTCAATGTTTCACTCTATCGTGATGAAACCAAGAGAGAGTCAGAAGACAGGGGGCTGAGACAGCATGAACGCTCTTTGCTGCTTCTGATCACGTTCAGATTTAGACGAATGATTCTGAATGGTTCGTACTGGTTGCACCCTGTTTACCGTAGCAAAAATTGCGTTTTTGCAACATTGAAAAGGTGTCAGGTCATCTTCAGTGGGATTGCAGCCCCACTATGTCGTTACAGAAGGGTTGATTCGTAGAGAGGGTGTCAGCAGTGTGTAACGTTCACAACAACGCCATCCCGTTGCTGATCGCCCTGCAGACTGTCGTTTTCGAACGCGTAGGTATGCGAATCGACGCCTCATTGGAAGGGTTCTTACACTGACGGCCTATTCCTACCTTCACATGTCGATTCCCAACAGAGCTGTGTCTGCTATGTTTTCCTCGGCCACCCATAGGAAAACAGAGTGAATTTATTCCTGAGTGTGGCAATTCTGACCTTCTTCTCGGAGGTGTCAAAAGAATGGGTGAAATGTGGGGGAGTGGGAATGTGATGACCTTCTCATCACTTGATGTGTGCTCGATGGCGTTGGCACAACTGTTGTGAAATTTGGTGCCTATGTGACATCAGTAATCCACCTCACACTTCAAGTGAACGTGTGAGCTCTGGCCATTTTTCGGCTCTATGTCGGTACCTTGCTGCTGGAAGCGTCGCCATACGCGAAGGTGACGTCGCAGCGCGCCACGCTTTAGCACCATTACAGAGGAATGTTGTATGCAGCTTTGAGCCAATTTTCAATGGGAGACAGTTACCGAGTCTCAAAAAAGTGATTTTTTTAAATTGTGTTGCGCACAGTACATTAAAGAACGATACTGAAGACACTAAGATTTTACTATCACTCTTATCATCTTAAGAATCAGATTCTATATAGACGATTGATTCAGAGAAGAAGGATATAGTGACAGGAACATGGAAATTACTGAGGAACTTACAGGAAGCCATAGTACGTTGATACATACGGGAATGTAATTGAAAATCATTACAAGACGTTAGAAACAATGAATGACGATGTAATGGCTATACAGGGATCCTCAAAAGGTATTACGTTCTATGACAGAGTAATGAATCATTATCACAGACAAGGAAGTTATTTCTGCAGCCCTCGATAAAAGTTGCGTTCGTATCAAATTATAGAGACATCTCCTGTAGCACGATGCGTATCTTAACAATACTGTTTATGTATCCCATGCGCTTAAATCATTGAAATTCTCAAAGCGATGCATATTGTTAGTCAGATAGAGAAAAACCGGTTAATTATGGACGATCTCTATGAGGTTGCGAAATATTCCCCCACACTGAACATAAATTTACGACAGTTCATTGACGGTTCCCGTCGCAGCTGCGTTTTACGATCTAAGCTTCAGCACATTTGGCAGTTGTAGAATCAGAAGCCTTATGTGTGAAACCAGTCTTCGTAGATATCTTTCGTCATTCTTTTCCTCTTACATAGGACTGCCCTTCACCTTTTACACGAAAAATCGTTTTCATGTAGGGATGTATTTTTTGTTTGTTTGTGGGTAATCGCAGTTTCTTTGTACTCATATGAAATAATGTTGATTTTTCATGTATTTAGTATCAACAAAAGAATGAATGTTCAAGACATGTATCTTATTGGTACCACTACTAATGATGCTCTGCCCGACAACATTTTGCACGCTAGAGGTGCTCTACCTCACACGGTATTGCAACAATCTAATTACACTCCGCGAGCCATGTCGACTAACGTGATGGCCGTAAAACGTCAAACACGTCACAGCGACGTCGAATATTTGAATCCCACCACTACTGGCACAGATTTCAGAATTAAATTTTATTGAACAAAACAAATCAACATATCTGCATATTTTAATTGAAACAGCATAGCTGTATTGTTAGGTATTTTCCTACTGTTTAGGGTAGTTCGAGACACTTCTATTGTTCTCATTAATCAGTGGAATCTCTGCGACGGCTGCAACATACGGATGCGCTGCGCAGGGGTACCGCCGTTGCTCTGGTATAACATTTATCCCCTTGGCGGACACACGTTGCGTCATGAATAGTCAAGAGCCCGGGACACAGCAGAGGGTGAATGCTACTGCTTTAATTAGCCGCTGGAACGGTCTGGCTGCTCTCTAACACAGGCGCGCAGAGAGATTACCAGCGAGTCGAGCGATGCAATATTTATCACGGATTGTAGGGAGAGACAATATTTGCAACTACGGTGTAACTGTCAACGCGGAACGCCGTGATGGTCATTACTCAAAGCGACATATTAATACACTGACGGAAAAAATTGTGACACCAAGAATAATTAACGTAGAGGAATGAAATTTCATAAATATATTTATCTAGGTGATACACTTAAGTGATTAACATTGCAAGATCACAGGTTAATATAAGCGCGAGGTAAGCCACTGAATGTGAAATTATGATACACTACTGGCCATTAAAATGGCTACGTCACGAAGATGACGTGCTACAGACGCGAAATTTAACCGACAATAACAAGATGCTGTCATATGCAAAAGATGAGCTTTTTAGAGCATTCACACAACGTTGGCGCCGGGGGCGACACCTACAACGTGCTGACATGAGGAAAGTTTCCAACCGATTTCTCATACACAAACAGCAGTTAACCGGCGTTGCCTGGTGAAACGTTGTTGTGATGCCTCGTGTAAGGAGGAGAAATGCGTACCATCACGTTTCCGACTTTGATAAAGGCCGGATTGTAGCATATCGCGAATGCGGTTTATCGTATCGCGACATTGCTGCTCACGTTGGTCGAGATCCAATGACTGTTAGCAGAATATGGAATCGGTGGGTTCAGGAGGGTAATATAGAACGCCGTGCTGGATCCCAACGACCTCGTATCACTAGCAGTCGAGATGAGAGGTACCTTATCCGCATGGCTGTAACGAATCGTGCAGCCATGTCTCGATCCCTGAGCCAACAGATGGGGACGTTTACAAGACAACAACCATCTGCACGAACAGTTCGACGACGTCTGCAGCAGCATGGACTATCATCTCGGAGACCACAGTTGCAGTTACCCTTGACGCTGTATCACAGACAGGAGCACCAGTGATGGTGTACTCAACGACGAACGTAGGTGCACGATTTGCAAAACGTCATTTTTTCGGATGAATCCAGGTTTTGTTTACAGCATCATGATGGTCGCATCCGTGTTTGGCGACATCGCGGTGAACTCACGTTGGAAGCGTGTAATCGTAATCGCCATACTAGCGTATCACCTGGCGTGATGGTATGCGGTGCCATTAGTTACAAGTCTCGGACACCTCTTGTTCGCATTGACGGCACTTTGAACAGTGGACGTTACACGTCAGATGTGTTACGACCCGTGACTCTACCGTTCATTCGATCCCTGTGAAACCCTACATTTCAGTAGGAAAATGCACGAGCGCATGTTGCAGCTCCGGTACGGGCCGTTCTAGATACAGAAAGTGTTCGACTGCTGCCCTGACCAGCACATTCTCCTGATCTGTTACCAATTGAAAACGTCTGGTCAATGATGGCCGAGCAACTGGCTCGTCACAATACGACAGTCACTACTCTTGAACTGTGGTATCGTGTTGAAGCTGCATGGGCAGCTGTACCTGTACACGCCATCCGAGCTCTTTTTGGCTCTATGCCCAGGAGTATCAAGGGCATTATTACGGCCAGAGGTGGTTGTTCTGGGTACTGATTTCTCAGGATCTATGCACCCAAATTGCGTGAAAATGTAATCACATGTCAGTTCTAGTATAATATATTTGTCCAATTAATACCCGTTTATAATCTGCATTGGTGTAGCACTTTTAATGACAGTAGTGTATATTAATTACAGGTGTAACCGACAGACTATGGGACGAAATTCTATGCCTATTGCGCCTGGTCGGTCATTGTATATACGCTTAATGTCGTTTGCGAATGACGTTGCAGTTGTAGTCCTTTGATGGTCCATATGTGCTCGGTTGTGACACATCTGGTGATCGAGCAGGCCAAGATAACATGTCGACTCTATGTAGAGCATGTTGGGTTACAAGAGCGGTATGAGGATGAGCGATATCCTGTTGAAAAACATTTAATGAATGGCAGAGCAACCAGACTGGCGGACAAATCTGCAGTCAGGTTGCGTGGAATAACCACGAGTGTAGCCCTGTTGTTATAATAAATCGGACCCCAGATCAGGTGTAGGTCTAGTGTGTCTAGCAGGCAAGCGGGTTGTTGCAGGACCACAACAGACCTTCTTCTAACAAAATGATGGCCAGCTCTGTCATCCAAGTAGAAAGAGCTCTTATCAGAAAACACCACAGACCTTCACCTTGCTCTCCAATTAGCTGTCGTTTGACACCACAGAAGTCGCAAATGGCGCCGGTTTGGGGACAGTGGAGGGCACCCTACCGTGTGTATGGCTCGAAGCTGACCTAGGAATAACCGATTTGTAGCAGTTCGCTGTGTCGCTGCGGCGCCAACTGCTGCTCAAAATGGTACTGCAGATGCAGTACAATGCGTTACAGCATACACCGAACACGATGATCTTCTCTCTCGGTAGTGCCAATTAGCCGCCTGGAGCCCACTCTTCTTGCCACCGCATATTCTCGTGACTTGACTGGAATACTCTCTTTCAAACTCTGAAGGTGGCAGGGGTAAAATGCAAGGAGTGAAAGGCTGTTTACAATTTGTACAGAATCCAGATGGCAGGCATGGGCATGAAAGGGAAAGCATGAAAGGGAAGCAGTGGTTGGGAAGGGAGTGAGACAGCATTGTAGCCTATCCCCGATGTTATTCAATCTGTATATTGAGTAAGCAGTAAAGGGAACAAAAGAAAAATTCTGAGTAGGTATTAAAATCTATGGAGAAGAAATAAAACTTTGAGGTTTACCGATGACATTGTAATTCTGTCAGAGACAGCAAAGGACTTGGAAGAGCAGTTGAACAGAATGGACAGTGTGTTGGAACGAGGATATAAGATGAAAGTTAACAAAAGCAAAACGAGGATGATGGAATGTAGTCGAATTAAGTCGGGCGATGCTGAGGAAATTAGATTAAGAAATGAGACACTAAAAGTAGTAAAGGAGTTTTGTTATTTGGGGAGCAAAATAACTGATGGTGGTCGAAGTAGAGAGGATATAAAATGTAGACTGGCAATGGCAAGGAAAGCGTTTCTGAAGAAGAGAAATTTGTTAACATCGAGTATATATATAAGGGTCAGGAAGTCGCTTCTGAAAGTATTTGTATGGAGTGTAGCCATGTATGGAAGTGAAACATGGATGATAAATAGTTGGGACAAGCAGAGAATAGAAGCTTTCGAAATGTGGTGCTATAGAAGAATGCTGAAGATTAGATGGGTAGATCACATAACTAATGAGGAGGTACCGAATAGAATTGGGGAGAAGAGGAGTTTGTCGCACAACTTGACTAGAAGAAGGGATCGGTTGGTAGGACATGTTTTGATGCATTAAGGGATCACCAATTTAGTACTGGAGGGCCGCGTGGAGGGTAAAAATCGTAGAGGGAGACCAAGAGATGTATACACTAAGGAGAATCAAAAGGATGTAGGTTGCACTAGGTACTGGGAGATTAAGAAGCTTGCACAGGATAGAGTAGCATGGAGAGCTGCATCAAACCAGTCTCGGTACTGTAGACTACAACGACAAACAACACTCTCGTGACAACAATGGGCATATCGCAGAAGGAAGCTCTATTACACGACCTCGTTCAAACTCAGTGAGGTGCTGATAGTGGAGTGTTTGTCGCATTAAAGACATTCTTGACTGATATTAGTTCTCCACCTCAAATCTCAAAGGTAACTAGCTCTCACGATCGTTACAGTGTGTATTTAAAGCAAACCTGGGTTGCATTCCCATAGTGACGCTAGTCAGCTACGCTTATGCGCCTTGCGAGCAATTTGGAGAGCAATTTGGAGAGCAATTTGGAGAGATATTGTCTTTTATAGGAAGAAACACGTCTACCAACTTCCGTTTACGCCACACAACTCCTTCTTTTCCGCCACAGTATGCACCACACTACAAAAGTTCATGTAAATTTTCAACGTGAGCAACCGTACATTTGAACATCGTGATTCTTCAACCCTGAAAACACTCCAACTTAGGCAAACTTCAAGGTCAGTAAGAGAAAACAGTTTAGGAGGCGACAGAATTGCAGCACCGATCAGAAACAGATATGGAAGGTTCTCAGACTTATGACCTAATAATCATGGCAGGGATCGGACACAGATCATGTTGGTGTCGCAAGGTACATTGATTGACTGCATTGCACACTAAGAGACAGTGCTCTGCAAAACGTAGCCATGAGGTAGGTAAAGTACCAAAGCATCTACTAGGTGGAAGTGGATGACGGGGTGGAACCATGCTGCCAGAGCTCTCCCAGTTGTGCACAAAATTCTGGACGTCACATGACGCGAGGTCAGTGTGACTACAGCGCCATACGAGACTGACCCCGCAACACGAAGCACTCGGTGGAACGCGAAAATTCAAGAGTTCGTGTCCATCACCGAGCAGGCACGGTAGTGTGTTAATTCTTTCTTACAACATGTATCCAGAGACGATCTGAATGACTTCATTATAGGAACAATCTTAGGACGAATTGTGACGAGTGAAGACCAGGGATTTGCTACTGCTCACAGCGTTGTTTCAAGTGAGTGGGGAGCGCACGGAATCACAGGCTCTACTGACGAAGGAGAGGAGGTGCCAATACATCGTTCAACAGGCAAGATGGATTCCCACGTAAAACAGGTTGTAATTGCAATTACATTCAACAGCGCTCAGGGCAAGCAGTGAGCAACAGGGGAATCGAGGATATCGCTGGCTCAAAAACCTGTGGCTGGCGGTACATTGTACGTTGTACACACACACAAACGCACACATACACACACACACACACACACAAACGCACAGACACACATGCACGCACGTATACCAAAAGAATCTACGTTTAAATACAAAAATTGCAAGGCAATACCACTCGTAAATCATCATATTCTCAATACAGTTGTATTTCATTTTATGGCAGATTCACAAATTCGTATTTAATCAGATTCCCAAATTCGTACTTAATCAGATTATTCTATCATAATACTCGCTTACGAACTACATTTGTCATCTTGTTCTTTGGTGAGTAGACACATAAATTCTTTTGGGTTCCCTATCCCTAGAGCAAGCTATATATAAATGACTTTGAGAAAAGCATGATTCTTTCAGATTAATACAACATCTTCAAGAATATCTTTGTGCCTTATTTATTGTGATACTAAATGCCAATCTTACTGGAAATAGCAGACTTTTGAACTGAATCGATAGTTCGCTAGACACGAGAGGCGTCTTTAGAATAAATGCTGTTTTCCATTGATCTTTCTCTGATACTGTTTTTGATTTAATTATATCGTTTGATAACTGTTCACGATGATTTCTTCTTCTTAATTTTTGAACCAATGTCCTAAACTAGTTCATTCGTTACTGCTATAATGAATTTTCCACATAAACAACCTGATTAATATTGAAGAATATTCCGAAAATCTTTGGCTATTAATTAAGGTGGTCTGTTGACAGTGTTATATAAATTTTTTGTTTGTTCAATGTGGCCACTTACACAATCAGTTGATTGATGCCTTCACTCTCAATGGGGCCTCCAACGTGAATATCTTAGTCTAACAACTATTTCTTAATTTTCATAGTTGCGTTCATATTTCAGTTCAAGGGGCTAGTCCCAAGCGTACATGGAAAAACATGATCGAATATAGTCACTATTAACTCAGATTTCAAGTAAGATCTATAAAAGTAAAGAAATAGTAAATGAAGTTGCTGGTCCTTCGTTCAACACAATGTTGGAATTCCAGAAATATATATAATCTTTCTAAGTAATTCCTTTGTGGTTGTTTTGACGATATTGTGAGGCGTATCCAGAAAGAAAGGTTCCCTGTTTTTAAAAACAAAGACCACATAGTTACATGAAACAACTTTGGCAGAAGGTACTGCAATATTGGGATTATTTTTCGACATAGTCGCCAAAAGAATTGAGACACTTGTCATACCGTGGGATCAACGTTTGTACTTCTGTGTCATAGAAGTCTGCAGCCTGTCAACCCATCCGGTACACAATTTTTTGAACAGCAGATGTTTAGTGACAGTTTCATTCAACAAGAATAGCGATATCTGCAGTCAGTGGTTTCTGAACTCCGCAATCGTGAAGCGACAGGTTGGGTTGTTTTGGGGAAGGAGACCAGACAGCGAGGTCATCGGTATCATCGGATTAGGGAAGGAATTGGGCCGTGCCCTTTCAAAGGAACCATCCTGGCATTTGCCTGGAGCGATTTAGGGAAATCACGGAAAAAGTAAATCAGGATGGCCGGACGCGGGATTGAACCGTTGTGAAGCGACGGTTCTCCATTATATGGTGCCGCACCGGATCAACCAACTGGTCTTTGATGAGGAACAGTCGCCGTCTGCGCTCCTCATCGTGGACACTTTGACGGGCTTCGGAAAAGAAGCCCACACCAGCAACGCAGTATCTGTTTGCTCATGATGCTCTGCGCGTAGACCTTGCTGAGCTGATGAAGAATTTCGATGGGTGCTACGTTCAGTGCATCAAGGAACCTTACCACTGTCCGAACCACGCAGGCGGAAGGAGAACGAATAAGAGACGCAGTTTCGGGGCGCTGCTGCCGCGGCACTGCCACCAGGCGCGACCTGTCCAACCGTCATTTGATTCTCACGCCCTCGATCTGTTGCGCATGCGCAATTTTCCCCTCTAAATGCGCCTTCTTTAAAGGAAAAAACATCTGGAAACTTAATTTCTAGATGGGCCGCATAGCTAAGATCATATTTTCACGTCATATCTCCATCCGTGTACAGAAATCAGATGGCAGTTATAAGAGTCGAGGGGCATGAAAGGGAAGCAGTGGTTGGGAAAGGAGTGAGACAGGGTTGTAGCCTCTCCCCGATGTTATTCAATCTGTATATTGACCAAGCAGTAAAGGAAACAAAAGAAAAATTCGGAGTAGGTATTAAAATTCATGGAGAAGTAGTAAAAACTTTGAGGTTCGCCGATGACATTGTAATTCTGTCAGAGGCAGCAAAGGACTTGGAACAGCAGTTGAACGGAATGGACATTGTCTTGAAAGGAGGATATAAGATGAACATCAACAAAAGCAAAACGAGGATAATGGAATGTAGTCAAATTAAATCGGGTGATCCTGAGGGAATTAGATTAGGAAATGAGACACTTAAAGTAGTAAAGGAGTTTTGCTATTTAGGGAGTAAAATAACTGATGATGGTCGAAGTAGAGAGGATATAAAATGTAGACTGGCAATGGCAAGGAAATCGTTTCTGAAGAAGAGAAATTTGTTAACATCGAGTACAGATTTAAGTGTCAGGAAGTCGTTTCTGAAAGTATTTGTATGGAATGTAGCCATGTATGGAAGTGAAACATGGACGATAACTAGTTTGGACAAGAAGAGAATAGAAGCTTTCGAAATGTGGTGCTACAGAAGAATGCTGAAGATAAGGTGGGTAGATCACGTAACTAATGAGGAGGTATTGAATAGGATTGGGGAGAAGAGAAGTTTGTGGCACAACTTGACTAGAAGAAGGGATCGGTTGGTAGGACATGTTCTGAGGCATCAAGGGATCACCAATTTAGTATTGGAGGGCAGCGTGGAGGGTAAAAATCGTGGAGGGAGACCGAGAGATGAATACACTAAACAGATTCAGAAGGATGTAGGTTGCAGTAGGTACTGGGAGATGAAGAAGCTTGCACAGGATAGAGTAGCATGGAGAGCTGCATCAAACCAGTCTCAGGACTCAAGACCACAACAACAACAACAATCTCCATTCTTATAGCTTGAAGTTAGAAATGGTCTCAAGCTCAACTCACTTGTATCAGACGGAATACCAAGGGAATTTAACACAAAAACCAGCATCCAACTAGAGGTTTAGTACTCAAAATTAAAAATGACGTAATAGGGGAAGGGAATGTGCTACCACATACGAAAGAAGAAGAAACTGACTTAACGACCCACACTGAAATAACGAAAAACCCCAAATGTTGTTGAAGTCTTACAAAAGTTCAAAATTTAGCGCACACATAAACCGTAGATGCTTTTAATAGTTTCAACAAGGAAACTTTGACCCGATATACGGCAGAAAATGCAAACATAGCTCGCCATATATGAAGTACACGAGCACTAAGTCGCAACCAGTACCTTCCTGAGCGATAGCAAAAGTGTGGTCCAGCGGCGCTTAAGGAGAGTTGCTAAACACGACTTTCCGAAATCTCTTCATTAAAGAAGAGGCAATAAATATTCCAGAATTATATTCAAGAACGCCTGCCAACACGAGGGACTTAGCTACAGATATCCTCGGTAAATTACTTAATAAAAGCAAGGCCTCAAAGTCTAAATTGTATTCAAGGTAGGTTCCTTTCAGAGTATATTGATACAATAGCTCGATATTTAACAACCATATACAATCATTCGCTCATTGAAAGGTCCATCCCTAATTGTGGAAATCTGCACAGGTTACACCTGCACTCAAGAAGGGAAATAGGCTGAATTACAGGCCTATAGCACTAACGTCGAATTTTAGTAGTATTTTGGAACGTATACCGTGTTGCAACATTATGAATTACCTCAAATAAAACGATTGACAAATATTCAATACGGGTTCAGAAGACATGGTTCTTGTGAGACACAATTAGTTCTTTATTCTTACGAAATAATGACTGCTATCTACAGGGGTGTGAAGGTGATTACATATTTTCAGATATACAGAACACTTTTGACACCGTTCCTAACAAGCGGCCTCTGATCAGAGTGCGTGCTTGTGAAATATCATCTCAGTTGTGCTATTGGATTCATGATTTCCTGTCAGAAAGATCACAGTTCGCAGTAATTGACGGAAGCACATCGTGTAAAACGGAAGTAATATCTGACGTTCCATAAAGGACGTATCGTATGCCCTCTGCTGCTCCTGATCTATACGAACGATTTAGGAGATAATCTGAGCAGCCCTCTTAGATTGTTTGCAGATGATGCTGTGATTTACCATTCCGCAAAGCCATCGTAAGATTGAAACTAATTATAAAATAATTTGTACAAGATACACGCATGGTGCTGAAAATGGCAATTTATACTAAATAATGGAATGTGTGAAAGGAATCAGCTAAATGTCAGTTACAAGATAAATCGCACATTCTAAGAACAGTTATTTCAGTTAAATACTTAGGAATTATAGTTAAGAAAAACTTAATTTGGAACGATCACATAGATACTGTTGTGGGGAAATGGAACCAACACTACAATGTATTGGCAGAACGCAACAGGTGTACTGAAGACACTCTCTGCACTGTTCGTGTTTGTCCTCTTCTGGAGTATTGCTGCGCTGTGTAGGGTAGGCATGACATGGGATTGATGGAGGACATCGAAGAAGTTCAAAGAAGAAGAGCTCGATTTGTACTATCGCGAAATAGGGGAGAGAGTGACATGGATCTTACACACGAATTGCAGTGGAAATCACTGAAACAAAGGCTACATATCTTTGCGTCAGGACCTTCACGTGAGATTTCAATCAACAACTTTCTCCCCCAATGTGGGATATATCTTTCGATGTGCCGTTATGTTTCTTTCTCGTCTTTTGAGACAAATATTCGGATGTTACCCTTCCATAAATACTACTATGAGAACGGTCACGACGGAGAACCAAGGCTCCACTGAAGTGAAATGAGATCAATGTAGAAGAAACAGTATCTTGTCCACCATATCTAGACAGAATTCACTTATTCAGAATCCCTTCGATTTAAAGGCTTAATCTTCAGCAATTCTCGTTTGAATTCAGTGAATTTTATTCAGGGGGATAATTGCTATTCACAGAGGGTTGCGACCGTTACTGTTGACATGAATTTACCTATCGTTTTGGCACCAGTCCGTACTACTGTGCCCTTACAAGAACCTCGCAGAGTGCGTGATCGGAAACAGCACTTGCATTGTTTTACTCTCCATCATCCGGTATTACAGCGAAAACTGGATACGTACTGCTTGCGTAAAAGCTGTATAGTCTAGACATATTCTCGCTGTCCTTATTTCACCTACATTACTTCCCGGCGAGTTCATGGAAGAGTAAAGCGAAAAAAATTACTTCATTTACGAAGTGCATTTCCCGAAAAGCATTCAAATGAAAACGGAGTAAGGGGAATTTCATCTGGTGCCACATGTTCACTTCGCACGCGCTTTATTTGTCCTCGGCAATAACCTTCTGAGAACACTACGCCGCTGCGAAGCAGCACTGTGGTACTTGTGTTCGGTCGACTGAAATAGGGAAGGCGGGAGGCCCAGCAGTGCCCCCCCCTCCCCCCCCACACACACACACACACACACACACACACACACACACATTCCGAACAGCCGCCCAGAACGACCCGGGTGTCCTCGCACTCCATTGGAAAACATACTCATTACGGGCAGGAAAAAGCAGCTTGTATTCAGCCAGCCACTCTTACTGTAGCTACATTTTGTGACAGCAAACAAATTTACTTCTTGCACTGAGAATTGTTAACTCCAACCTACTTCCTGTCACAACAGTTAGGACATTTCCAGCCACATCAGTTTCTTATTTCGTTTACTGCTTTTTCAGCATTATTGTAGTATACAGGATTTTGTTTAAAATCCCACACATGCGGGTGGTAGCGCCCGTGCGCATGCCCTGAAGGCAATTAACTATCTCACCTATTGCCAATCCTTTCAAGGATTTTCACTCTTAGTTACATTCAGATTGGCAGTTTAAAAGTGAGTATGTATCATAATTAGTATTTTTACTTGTACTAACCGTTTTCGTTAAATAGAAAATTTCCAAACTACGATCGTTTCGAAACCATTTGAGTCCATTCATTTATCTTTCATTATATTTTCATCATAATTTGTAGAATGTCTGTGAAATGAACACCTGTACTATAAAAAGTGCTTCGTAGTGAGCAGGAGATCCGGATTAGATCTAGGTCTTGGTATAAATTCTCATTCGTCGTTTCAATCTATATATACAGGGTGGTCCATTGATCGTAACAGGGCCAGACATCTCACGAAATAAGCGTAAAGTGAAAAAACTGCAAAGAACGAGACTCGTCTAGCCTGAAGGGGGAAACCAGATGGCGCGATGGTTGGCCCATTGATGGCGCTGCCATAGGTCAACCAGATATCAACTGCGTTTATTTAAGCAGGAACCCCCATTATTTTATTACATATTCGTGTAGTACGTAAAGAAATATAAATGTTTTAGTTGGACCAGTTTTTTCGCTTTATGACAGATGGCGCTGTAATAGTTACAAACATATGGCTCACAATTTTAGACGAACGGTTGGTAAAAGGCAGGTTTTTTTAAATTAAAAGTACAGAACGTAGGCACGTTTGAATATTTTATTTCGGTTGTTCCAATGTGATACATGTACCTTTGTGAAGTTATCATTTCTGAGAACGCATGCAGTTACAGCGTGATTGCCTGTATATACCACATTAATGCAATAAATGCTCAAACTGATGTTCATCAACCTCAATGCATCTGGCAATACGTGTAACGACATTCCTCTCAACAGCGAGTAGTTCGCCTTCCGTAATGTTCGCACATGCATTGAAAATGCGCTGACGCATGTTGTCAGGCGTTGTCGGTGGATCACGATAGCAAATATCCTTCAACTTTCCCCACAGAAATAGATCTATGGACGTCAGATCCGGTGAACGTGCGGGCCATGGTATGGTGCTTCGACGACCAATCCAGCTGTCATGAAATATGCTATTCAACACCGCTTCAATCGCACGAGAGATATGGGCCGGACATCCAGCATGTTGGAAGTACATCGCCTTTCTGTCATGCAGTGAAGCTTCTTGTAGTAACTTCGGTGGAAAATTACGTAGGAAATCAGCATACTTTGCAACAAATCTATTGCCATCAATAAAATGGTGGCCAGGTATCCTTCCCCCCATAATTCTGCACCATACATTAACCCGCCAAGGTCGCTGATGTTCCACTTGTCGCAGTCATCGTGGATTTTCCGTTGCCCAATTGTGCATATTATGCCGGTTTACGTTACTGCTGTTGGTGAATGACGCTTCGTCACTAAATAGAACGCGTGCAAAAAATCTGTCATCGTCCCGTAATTTCTCTTGTGCCTAGTTGGTGAATGACGCTTCGTCGCTAAATAGAACGCGTGCAAAAAATCTGTCATCGCCCCGTAATTTCTCTTGTGCCTAGTGGAAGAACTGTACACGACGGTCAAAGTCGTAGCCATGCAATTCCTGGTGCATAGAAGCATGGTACGGGTGCAATCGATGTTGACGTAGAATTATCAAGACCGACGTTTTTGAGATTCCCGAGTCTCGCGTAATTTGTCTGCTACTGAAGTGCAGATTAGCCGCGACAGCAGCTAAAACACCTACTTGGGCATCACCATTTTTGCAGGTCGTGGTTGACGTTTCACATGTGGCTGAACACATCCTGTTTCCTTAAATAACGTAACTATCCGGCTAACGGTCCGGACACTAGGATGATGTCGTCCAGGATACCGATCAGCATACATAGCACACGCCCGTTGGGCATTTTGGTCACAATAGCCATACATCAACTCGATATCGACCTTTTTCGCAATTGGTAAACGGTACATTTTAACACGGGTAATGTATCACGAACTTCGATCATAAATATAATAAACTGGCCCTGACGTCATTTTCTTGGCTCCAATATCTCTGGGCTGAAGTCACGTGAATTTTGGCAAAACATGGTTGTTTCGTGTTGCCCTTATGGCTGTATGTAGCGTTTTGTCGGGGAAAATGGCATTACATTTCATGTGTAAGTGTTTCTATGATAGTGCAGATCCGTTTATTGAAATCTGCTGAAGTGAGTTTTATATGCTTTTTACACTTGAAATAGAGTATCACGTTAATTAAAGTGTTGAAAGTGATGCCTGTAAAGTCAGACTCATATTTCATTTTGGAAAGTATCTGTGATAATTCGGTTACAGAAGTAAGTATAACCGTTTCTCGTTCCTACTCATAGGTTCCCTAAGGATGAAAACTGAAGACACGCGCTAATTCGCAGTCTAACCGTATGGTGGAACTCAACATCGAGGAAATATTAAGGTGAGGGTCGTTACAAGTTGATCGTGACTCTAAACTACTGAAGACTGTCAGAATGCCATCAAAAACAAGAAAGCTGTCATTATTTCGTGCAGTTCTTAGGAACCACCCGAAATATTTCTCTTAGCAAACGACGACTACGGATCATCGTACTGTAGTGTTGAGGCGCTGCTGTCATGAACTGTGCGGCTGGTCTCGGCGGAGGTTCGAGTCCTCCCTCGGGCATGGGTGTGTGTTTTTGTCCTTAGGATAATTTACGTTAAGTAGTGTGTGGGCTTAGGGACTGATGAACTTAGCAGTTAATTCCCATAAGATTTCACACATATATGAACATTTGAACTGTAGTATTGTCGGGTAATGGAATTAGCGAAATAACTGTCAAATACAATTCTTTCTATATCACTGTTAACTGCAAATCTCACGAATCTGTGGAAAGGGGAGTTTAAACGTTTACAATGGAAACCATGTTTTCACTTTTCGCTCCGCCCAGTCTCTCTCGTGCATGATGTATGTCATTCCGCTTAAAGTGTTTATCTCTTTACATGAATAAGTTACCAAATGTCTGGGGCAACTTTCGGAGAACAAAGTTTCATAAAGAGTAACGAAGATCGCAAGAATTCTAGAAAACTCAAGTTTCAAGAACATGTGGACGGACTTGAGTTCCACCATACGGTTAGACTGCGAATTAGCGCGTTTCGCTGACTACAAATAGCAGACAGATTAACTTCCATAACGTATGCGGAAATGACTGAAAGTAACATATCTCTCAGTTACACACTAGCACAGCCATAGCCTGCAGAAATGTAAATAAACGTATTGCTAAGTGAAATACTGATAATGGTGGATCAACACTTCGATTTCATATTGCGCAAAATTAGACGTGGCCAAAGTTTTTACAGTCTGTTGCTATTAAATATCTTAAATCATATGCATGTGACATTTAATTCTGAAATTTTCTGACGAATGCTTTTCAAATACTGTAGTTCACTCGTAGCAATTTCTTGCGATTTATAGGAAAGGATGTACTAAGCCTAGACGTCAAAAAATTTTGTTATTGTACTGAAACAGAATACACATTTTATTGTTACTGCAGTAGGCTCCTTAAAGGGTATTTTGGAATGGGAAGGGGATTGAGGGAGGGGGGGGGGGGGCGGGGCGGTGGTAAGGCAGAACGAGACTGCACTGACAATCACTACTTCCCGCTCGGTTTAAATTAGACACTTCACGCACACTGCGAGATATTGCTTAATCGTGTCTTCGATGCACCTGAAACTTTGCATCCGTTGACGAGAGGTGTGAATGGGGTGTGATAAATATTTAGCTTTAATAAGGGAAAATGCTGACGGGACTTGAAAAATTTATTTGTTCTACACACTCGTCGCTGAGCTCAACGCATTAGCGGCGTCTTCGTTCCAGCTTCTTTGACTCACCTCAAAGGCAATTGTGCTGCTAATCACTCGTTCAAAGACGGCTTCCTCAGCACTGAAAAATCGTCTTCACTTGAGATTTTTGTGGAGGTTTTGCAACAGATAATAATCTACGGGGACCACGTCAGGAGAAAATAAATATCAAAGTGAAATCTGACACGTTTTACTGCGTAATAGACCCCTTGTGCGGAGAGTATTGTCATGCAGAAACGAGGTTCCTTTTCACAGGTTTCCTAGACGTTTGGGCACCAATTATTGCTTCATTTTGTCGAAAAGTTCAGCAGTGCTATAATTAGCCATTAAGTCGGATTCCACCATCATCCCAAAAGATGAATGTGACCAACTTGTCTGCTGATCTTCTGAAAGCCTTTTGGATGTGGTTAACCATTGTGTCTTCATCCTTTCGACTGTTCATTGGTTTCTGGGGCATAAGTGTGAATCCATGTTTCATCCATCGGGACGAAACGATCCAAACGTCCCGTATAATCCCGGCGAAATTGGACCAAAGTTGACGGTGAAGTAACCACTAGCTGACGCTTTTGGTATGCATCGAGACATTTGGAGATTCGTTTGTGTGACCGTTCTCGTATCCAGAATCTCATGAATAATATTGTTCATCCACACGTTGTCTGAATACGTCCATAATCTCTGTTATCATCTTAGCAGTTATCTTCCGGTCATCCAGCAACATGGAATAATCCTATTATATGTTATGAACTTGATATGTCTATCCGTTCCTGAAAGAAATGGGACTTAACAGGCGGACGGACTGACAGTCAGATAAGAAACGACAATTTTTAGTGTGACATTTTTACAAAACTACAGTTTTCGAATTTTTTTCCTGAGGTTTTACTCTGATGTCTTGCTTCTTGCGAAATTTCGTCATTTCTAGGCCAATGGGAAATATCCTACTGTTTTGATGAGCGAGTTTGTGAGTAGCAAAGTGTGTGACATATAGGGTGACAACAATTGAACTATATGAAATAAAACTGTCATAACTTCTGAACGGCCTGTGTCAGCGTTAAAACAGCACGGTTGGCCGCGATGCATGGTGGTAATTAGTATGCACGTGTATGATCTGGTTTAGCAACGAAGTCCACTTCCATTTGGGTAGGTTCATCAATAAGCAGAATTGGTGCATTTGGGGAACTGAGAATCCGCATTTCGCGATCGAGAGGTCTCCCCGCCCTCAGCGGGCGACTGTGTGGAGTGTAATGTCCAGTAGTGGAATAATTGGTGTGATGTTCCTTGATGGCACCGTGACTACCGAAGGGTACGTGTAAGTTTTGGAAGATGGTTTCATCCCCATTATCAAAAGTGACCCTGATTTCGGCAAGATGTGGTTCATGCAAGACGGAGCTCGATCCCATCGAACCAAGACAAATAACCCCTTTGGGGACTGGGACCGCATTCTGCCTTTCGGGAACCCAGAGGCCACTGGCGGGGGTCGCCGCATTCTCCGGATATGAACACTTGCGACTCATATTTGTGGGGCTACAGTAAGGACAAGGTGCACAGAAGTAACCCCAACACTATTTACCAGCTAAAAAGAGCCATTCAGGAAGCCATCGACAGCATCGATGTTTCGGTACTGCAGCGGGTCATGCAGAATTTCGTAATTCGTTTGCGCCATATCATCGCCAATGATGGCATGCGTATCGAACATGTCTTAAAGTAAATGCGAATACATATAGTCACGTTACATGTTGAATAAAGTGTGTGCGTTCCATCGTCTGTAAGTAATTTACGTTTATTTTTTCATATATATCAATAATTGTGCCCCTGCAAATGGTTATACCTTTTGATTGCTTTTCCTTAGAAGCTTTAGTGCTTCACTTCGTCAAGGACCGTAGACCGTACTGTGTGACATCAGCTTGATGCGTCTATCCGATCCTGAGAGGAAAACGTCTTACCAGATGGACGGGCTGACAGTCAAATTAAAAATTACAGCCCCGGTAGCCGAGCAGTTCTAGGCGCTTCATTCCGTAACCGCACGACTGCTACGGCCGCAGGTTCGAAACCTGCCTCGGGCATGGATGTGCGTGATGTCCTTATGTTAGTTAGGTTTAAGTAGTTCTAAGTTCTAGGGGACTGGTGATCTCAGATGTTAAGTCCCATAGCGCTCAGAGCCATTTGAACCATTTTTGTAAAAATGACAAATATTCTTCTTCGTGTGATATAATTAAAAATCTACAGTTTTAGGATTTATTGTACAGTGAAACCTAGCTTCTTGCCAAATTCCATGATTCTAGGTCAAAGGGAAGTCTATAGGTTTTGATGAGTGATTTTGTGGGTATCAAAACATGTCACATAAATGGCCGTGTCTTTTGACTGCATTGACTCAGAAACTACAATTTTTTACTTCACCAAGGGATCTTAGTTCTTATTACGCGACATATATTTCAGTGTGATACATTCATTACTGAGAAAAAGAGTTTTAATAGTCGGACAGGCAGACAGACAGCCAACAAAGTAATCCTGTAAAGGTACGGAACCCTAAAAACAGTCTTCATCCTATCACTACTCTCTTTCAACGTATTTTCTCTATTTTCTTGCACCATTTCACTTAAATCATACACGGAAAAATAAAAACCAATGTTACTGTTGCGCAATTACTACGGTATCACAAATAATGTAACTAACGAGGTTTCGTTCCAAAACATGAGAATTAATGTACATCACAATGAACTAGGAAAAGCCAAGGACATATCAGCACTCCCTCGCAAAGTCACGACTCGATGGATGTCATTGTACGCCTTGTCGTCTACTGTCCATTTCGTGCGTTGTTTGTCCATTGAAGCTTAACGTGCCATTCTATATGTTGCGGTGAGAAATCCATTCTATATGTTGCTGTGAGAAATCGATTTTTGCTGGTACTCGACTCCTATGATCCACTGTATACAGCTCTCTTCTCAACGTTCGCTCGGAACGTGGTTTGAAACCTATTCTCATCGACAGGAAATGACACTTTTCCGTGGCTGAACTGTTCACACTGGTACATCAACAGACTGGATAACCTCATCCACTGTGTAGTCTCTGGAACATTCAAAAACAATAGCTCCTTTCTGTTATTCTGTCACGCCACCACATTATTCCACTCTTATTGCACTGATAGCACAACCAACTGGTACATACATACCACTTCACTGTAATGACTTACGTCAGCGTTGGAGGGTCATATGACTGCCTTCTTTGTTCTAAGCAATCTACTGCCCTCCAACCAATGTTCGTTTTCTGGGGACGACTAACGTTTTTGTCCTATGAGTTTCTATGACCTGTAGCAGAAAGTTACAAGTTGTTTAGTAAATAGCTGCGAGAGGACTACAGCGGTTTCCTAGCGATTGTTCCAGTTCAGAATTGAATAATGATCAATGATGTTTAAATTGAAGGGAAACCATTGTTGCCATGATATACAGAGATCAATATGCATTATCTCTACTGTATGCTGTGATTATTTCTGGAATGCAGAACAGATTGTGATGGCTTCATGTGACAAAGTATACCGCGGACTTGTTGTTTCGGAGCCTATGACGCAAAGAAGGTCCATTTCGTTAGGAGGACCTTATGTACTACCAAAGATAACAGCAGCTACAAAATGTGCACAGTAAAGAACTTTAAGCCTAATATCAAACACATCAAAAAATCTCATAAAAATAATTCTGAGGAGAATTGAAGAGAAAGTGGAGGAACAAGAGAAGCGATTCTGACAGTGACACTTATCGGAAAGCAATTACAGAAAAATAAACCAACTTATATTGCCTTTGTAGACCTGGAAAAGGCATTTGATAATGTTATCTGCCAGGAGATCTTGTGCTGAGGGAAAGTGGAATGAAGTACAAAGACATCCGTATGATACCCAGTTTGTATAAGAATGAGGTGGCAGTGATTAGCAACTGTCACTAGGAACAACACGCAAAAATCAGAAAAGGGGTAAAACAAGGATGTGCTCCCTCTCCTCTCATACTGAAAGCTTACATCCAGGAAGCTATAGATCAAGTTCTAGGAACTACTGAGTTGAGGAGCAAAATTAATGGGCAGAAGATAGACATGCAACGTTATGCAAATGAGATTGCTATAGTCACAAAAGAATATCTAGAAGGCGTCCTCAGAACAATGGAAAGGTTTCTATACAGTCAGTTTGGAATGAGAATAAACAAGAAAAAAGACTAATTTGATGAAGTGATGGTGTGCAGTACAGAAGCAGAATATGAACCACTGAGAATAACTGGAAGAGAGTAGTTGGAAGTGACAGAGGAATTTACCTACGTGGGAAGTAAAATCACAATGGATGGAAGAAGCTGGAAAGAAAGTGCCAGCATAATACAACAGGCAAAAGTTGCATTTAATCTGAGGAGGAACTTACTCGCCAGCAAAAATATGTCTGAAAATAAGGAAACGTATCATGAAAGCTTTAGTTTGGAGTGTGGTCCTATACGGATGTGAAACTTGGACAATGGGAAGACAGGAGATATGACGGCTAGAGGTCCTGGAGATGTGGTGCTATAGAAGGATAATGAGGATAAGATGGAGAGACAAAGTAACAAATGAAGAGTTGCTTGGATGAGTACAGGAAACCAGATCTCTGTGGATGTACATCCAAACAAGAATAGACAAACGTGTAGGGCACATCCTACGACGCAACAACATCACTGGAACAAAAGTAGAGGGAGCTATTGAGGGAAGGAATCGGCGGGAGTGACCAAGGATATCATACATGCAACACATTATGAACGATATTGGATGTAACACACACGTGGAAATGAAGAGGAAGGCAGAAATAAGAGAGGAATGGTGCTCTGCTGCAAACCAACCAGAGGCTTGAACACTAAAAGAAGAAGATGTGTGAGAGGATGTTAAATCACAAACCTCGTACTAGCAACGTGTTTACCAGTGCCGTATTTGAAACGTGTACATTCATAAAGTTACTTACAAAAACGACAACTGTAGCTTATCTCGAATTAATATTCGTCAATTAATATTTTAACTAAGTAGCGTTACGATTGTAACTTCACTGTGTTTAATGATTCATGAAAATAAATTAATAAAAAAAGAACAATGTTGTGTGGCTTGTATTTAGACGCAAACATATTAATTCGTCACCGTTTTGGAGGATTCCGTGTCATCCCCGCTACTTATTTATTTCAGGCAGTTCTCATTTGGCCTCATCAGCAGAGTTCAAAATGGTTCAAATGGCTCTGAGCACTATGGGACTTAACTACTGTGGGCATCAGTCCCCTAGAACTTAGAACTACTTAAACCTAACTAACCTAAGGACATCACACACACCCATGCCCGAGACAGGATTCGAACCTGCGACCGTAGCAGTCGCGCGGTTCCGGACTGCGCGCCTAGAACCGATAGACCACCGCGGCCGGCTCATTAGCAGAATGGACCCAGTTAAAGTCCTTTGCATCGCAGATAAATCTGAAGGTACTGCAGTAATCGTTCGGCGAAAACTTGTGCACCTGCTAGGAGGTGATTAAGTGCTTGATCCACTACACTCCGCTAAGACCTGAGTTCACATCCCTATGCTTTTATGTTGATTTATATTTTACATGCTTTCTCTAAATCAGATGTTTGGATGTCAGATAGCCTCATTTTATCAGGCCATAACATCTATTTCGGGCAATTCTTATTCAATTTGTTAATGCAGCGTCTAGTAGTACTGAGACCTCACGGGCTGTTACATTCTGACAAGTATTTTATTGCAAGCGTATCTACATTAACGCTCCACATGCCACTATACATCAGGTGGTGGAGTGAACATTTATGTCGATATTATAATTTTTTTCCAGTTGCGTACTGAGAGAGGTGTAATGACTGCTATTTTGCTTTAGTGGGCTCCCTAACCTCCGTTATCTTTTCTCATGATCCCTATATCAGGTACGCATTTATAACGTCATAGTAGTCGCGCAGGTTTCTTCGAATACTCGTTCTCTAATTTAGTCAACAGGGTTACGACAAGTTGTAGTGGAGTTAGGTATGCGCTATTAATGTGCAGAACGACAAACATTTATTATTGAAATACGCAGTTCTATTAATCAGAAATTTTTAAGCAACAGCGTTTGTATGCCATCGGGCATAGTACAAGAATACATAAATACAGTAATGCCATGAGTACGACTGATACCTACTTAGGAGGAGGTTCGTTTCTGCTATGCCGGTCGGAGTGGCCGTGCGGTTCTAGGCGCTACAGCCTGGAACCGAGCGACCGCTACGGTCGCAGGTTCGAATCCTGCCTCGGGCATGGATGTGTGTTTGATGTCGTTAGGTTAGTTAGGTTTAATTAGTTCTAAGTTCTAGGCGACTGATGACCTCAGAAGTTAAGTCGCATAGTGCTCAGAGCCATTTGTTTCTGCTATACGTACCTTTCTCCCAGCTGATTCCAGAAGCCATACTTGTTTACAAATGTGGCAGCATACATGTGATGTGTTACGACAGCAGAAGGGACCTGTGACCACTGGAGGTACTCTAGTTTACCTATTTAATGTTTACCATTAGATAGCAGTTTAATTTTTCTCAAAAATAATCCTAAACCATATTCTGAAACAGTGTCTTGTTTCTCCACTAGGCACTGCCACAAGTTCCTTCAAAAAAAAATTGTAACACAACACACACACAAATGTAATACTAACTAATGTAAATCCACCCGATGATGGAGGTTTAAACCTTCGAAACGCGTCGTGGAAATAAATAAAACGGTGACTGGTAACAGTGAACTTGTTGTTTGATTTAATGTCAGTAACAGTCACGGCAAAACCTAACCTAAAAAATGTTCGCATTTAAATAGTTCTTGATAAAATCGCATATTTACGAAGATACTCCGCATGGTACTACCTCGCAGGACACTTATTGGGTTTAAACGTTGCTGTGGTTGGGTTTGGTACAGAATTTATTATAAAACTTCACCTCGAGTAATTACTTCATTTACTCAATGTTTATCTTCGAAAACGTTATGACCTGTACAATCACCGTTAGCTTGAATGAATGTTACTGGTATTGTCCATCATCGCCCAGGCGGCCGGACTAGTTAAATATGTGATGGATTGCGCTTGCACTTTTTGACGTTTTGACAGCTTTCCGATGTGCAGGCTGCGTGTCCGCACTGTTGACCGAATTAATGTATTCGAGCCGGAGTAATGCACGAGTTAGGTGGATAAAAAAAAAGATACCGTGCGGACGCAGGGTTGACCGCTTGCCGTCCGAGCTACAACGCGCCACGCCCACCGTCATCGCGATCGGTTATGAAGTATTAACGATCCTCTCGTGCTTTATTAAACGCGCTCGGGAATTGCTTGATTATCCGAAAATTCAATAGCAGAGCTTGTTACCCGGCAAACAGGGTATCATGGATTCCGGTCATCGCGTCGCATCTCCGCCACCGGCATTCCGCCGGGTCGCCAGCTCTTCGCGCGCGCGGCAAACACTGCGATAATATCGTAGCGCTACCGTCAGCGGATAATTAAAATGCCTGAGTGCCTACATCCAGTAGCGAAGTCAACTACACGCACGTGTCTGTGTGTTTGTATGAATGCCTGTCTGTATTTTCGAGGGCGAATATACACACATCAAAAAAGATTTTGAAGATGGTATCCTTTTTTCTTTTTTTTGGTTTATATAGATATCAATGTGCGGACAGTCATAGTTAATCAAGCCTGGAAAACTAAAACAGAATGAAGACTGAAAGTGTTGTCAATAAAAATTTTCTATTTAAACTGGACTGAACTGCATGTGACTGCTTTAGTCTTTAATAAAACTTGCATCTGACTGTGTATTTAACTGAACTTTAGCTGACTGCATGAAAATATTGTTGGAAAATTAATACTCAAAATACACATCTAACTGCATGAAAGTTTAGTGGTAAAAATAAATGAATGTCACCAACCTGCATCTGACTGCGTCTGTGGACTTAGCTCGTGCACTCCTTCCCGTTTAGCCGATAATAAAACATACATTCTGTGGTGTCACCGCCAGACACCACACTTGCTAGGTGGTAGTTTAAATCGGCCGCGGTCCAGGTAGTACATGTCGGACCCGCGTGTCGCCACTGTGATCGCAGACCTAGCGCCACCACCAAGGCAGGTCTCGTGATACGAGAGTGGACTCGACCCCAGTTGTACGAGAACCAAGCTACCGGCCAGTTGTACGCGAACCTAGCTATCGCCCAGTAGTACGAAGCCTTCTCTCTCATTAGCCGAGAGACATAATAGCCATCAGCTAAGTTAATGGCAACGAACTAGCAAGGAGCCATTTGTATCAGTGCCTATAGCTTACCAGTATTCAAGAGAGATGTATTCCAAGGAATAAAGAAAAGTTAAGTAAAAAGCATCTACATACTTTTCTTCTTATTCATTAATAAGTTCTCATGTTCCAGACTTCACGCCCGTCTGCTGTATGCGTGCACTATCGGCTACCGCATTAGTCTAGCGTGCCTTTCTTTTGGCTACTACCGTGTGGCGTAACAGTCTTGTTACGTCACTACAGATTGTGCTTTGCACGCGCGAAATCTGTAGTGACGTAACAAGACTGTTACGCCACACGGTAGTAGCCAAAAGAAAGGCACGCTAGACTAATGCGGTAGCCGATAGTGCACGCATACAGCAGACGGGCGTGAAGTCTGGAACATGAGAACTTATTAATGAATAAGAAGAAAAGTATGTAGATGCTTTTTACTTAACTTTTCTTTATTCCTTGGAATACATCTCTCTTGAATACTGGTAAGCTATAGGCACTGATACAAATGGCTCCTTGCTAGTTCGTTGCCATTAACTTAGCTGATGGCTATTATGTCTCTCGGCTAATGAGAGAGAAGGCTTCGTACTACTGGGCGATAGCTAGGTTCGCGTACAACTGGCCGGTAGCTTGGTTCTCGTACAACTGGGGTCGAGTCCACTCTCGTATCACGAGACCTGCCTTGGTGGTGGCGCTAGGTCTGCGATCACAGTGGCGACACGCGGGTCCGACATGTACTACCTGGACCGCGGCCGATTTAAACTACCACCTAGCAAGTGTGGTGTCTGGCGGTGACACCACACATTCAACTCAGTCGTAGTGCAATGGCATAAAATCGTTATTCTAGATAACTTTACTCATCTTGGCCCTGTTTGTTACTTAATAAAAATTCTGTCGTGATCTGAATAATTTGCCAACTGTGCAATGGCATATAGATTATTTTACTCTGATAAATGAAATTATTAGCTTTACTCATGGGAACTTTACTTTGATGTACATTTTGGTTCAGTGCAAGCACAGGATGCGGAGAACGACATAAGGTGTGAGATGAAACTCTAATTTTATCTAAAAAATATTTATTGTTCAAACTTTTAAGGCACATGTGAAAAACTAAAAAAAACTTCTATAGCATGGATTTACGAGAAAGTTTCACAAAACGCTTATTGCATCAACAATGCGATTTCTACCTAGCTTTTAAACATTATTTAACCAAAGAAAACCTATTTTATTAATTATTCTATCTCGTTTCCCCAGGTATGTGCCGAGTTTTCTCTCAACATATAGCTTATTATGTGCATAGCGCCAATCCTTACTTAAATGCTGTCACGACCCGGCTGCCTCCTGCAGGCATCTAGCTCCGACTCGAAACATGTCTGCTGTCTGTGCGCATCTCCTCACCACTCCTCAAACTTTTTACCGCGTGCACCTAGCTCTGTTAGCTGTCAAAGATCTTACTACTCGAAGATGTACTACTCATCCAACCTTGCGGTTGGGAACTATCGACATTTTTCACCGGCTCTATCCTGATCGAATCTCAGCACATACCTTTCAAGACACCATCGAAGATTGTAAACATAAAAATAAAGCCATTACTTCGTAGTTAGGCTTCCAAGCGACTGCGCCCACTGGTAAAGATTGTTCAATATATGATCGTTTGCAGTTCGTTCTGTCCTCATCTACCACTGCCTGGAACATTCCAGCTACACGGCGGGCTGTGAAAGGCACTCCATAGGTAGTTTGCGAAGCACTGTCGATATCTGGTGTGCCCGGAAATAGCATGATGTCTTTCTTGCAATTAGAGCCAGAAGTCAACAAAATTCTTGTGTCCGTCACGACAGAGGTAATGGACCCCATGTCCACGTATCCAGGTGACGGAGTTGGTTCGAGTCTTGGGGTAAAATGTCTCATCCGGAAACAATAACGTGCGTGCGGATGTATGCTCCGGCCTAACTCGCAAGAGATAAGCCAGCATCTGCCGCACAAGGTGCCAAACCGGTTCCGCCTCTCCAAAGCTGAGACGGTGCTCGTCAGAAGCTGCTGCATTACAACCCACACAATTGAGAGATTCTGCCATGTGGATATTGTAGAGACGTTCTTGCGTCACCAGCTTCACATGAACGACTACGTACCATTGGGAAACAACATGGGAATCAAGCATGGCGTCGTGTACAGGATATTTTAGTTCGACCACATTTAGGGGGCGGCGTTGCAGCATGTCGTGATATAGGCGTCGAGTTGTGGCCATTCGTGGTGTCGTGAGCGTTACACTGCAGTAAGTTTGTTCTAAATAGAAACGTCCTACATAAAAGAGGGGTGCTGGGATGTCCTGTAGTGACACGGGCGCTCTTAGTGAAGCAGGTCGTAGCGCCGTTAGAAGCAGACTCGTGAGGCTCGTAAGACAACGGTGCAGCAGACATAAATGTGAGCTAACATAGAGGGCAATTGCCCTATCATGGACGTTAACTACACCGAGACCACCTTTTTCCTTGGGGAGGGTAAGAGATACGTATCTGATCTTCAGTAACACACCAGCGGTGACGAAGTATCCCAGCGCTGCCATAATGCTACGAGCCAAGGGTTTCGGAAAGGGTAGCGTTGGGCGACATGCGGTATGCGGGACGCAAGGTATACATTGGCATTATACGCCCGCTGAACGATGTTGAGGGATCGCAAGCGCTGATTTGCAATTCCGGCCCTAATTTGGTTAAAAAGGCGTCGATAATTGAGCGTCGTCGCGCGTCGCATGTCGTTCATTTCTCGAGGGTGAATATACACACATCAAAAAAGATTCATGTATGAAGATGGTATCTGTTCTTTCAGCCATACCATCGGTGACCATGCAGCTCTTTGTAAGGAAATTACAATGAAATGAATACCACTAGCTGCGTACAGGCGTTGATATAAATCGACGGGGACAGTTGAAAATGTGGGGGCCCCACCGGGATCTCCTGCTTACATGGCAGACGCTCTATCCTTCTGAGCCACCCAGGACACAGAGGTGAGTGCTACTGCAGGGACTTATCTCTGTCACATCTCCAGTGAGACCCATATTTGCAACTTATTGTCCCGCACTATATTCATGGTGCCCCTGCCCATTATACTCATTACTCGCGGCTTTACCGCCGACTCCCGTAAGTGTTCGAGCATTGTTTGTGTATTCGCACAGAAGAAAATCGTCAAATGGCCGGTGAGCCTTAACTATATATATACCGGGTGATCAAAAAGTGAGTATAAATTAGAAAACTGAATAAATCACGGAATAATGTATATAGAGAGGTACAAATTGACGCACATGCTTGGAATGACATGAGGTTTTATTAGAACCAAGGAAATACAAAAGTTCAAAAAATGTCCAACAGATGGCGCTTCATCTGATCAGAATAACAATAATTAGCAGAACAAAGTAAGACAAAGCAAAGATGATGTTCTTTGCAGGAAATGCTCAATGTGTCCACCATCATTCCTCAACAATAGCTGTAGTCGAGGAATAGTGTTGTGAAAAGCACTGTAAAACATGTCCGGAGTTATGGTGAGGCATTGGCGTCGGATATTGTCTTTCAGCATCCCTAGAGTGGTCGGTCGATCACGATACACCGACTTCACGTACCCCAAAGCCAATAATCGCACGGACTGAGGTCTGGGGACCTGGGTTGCCAAGCATGTCGAAAGTGGCGGCTGAGCACACGATCATCACCAAACTACGCGCGCAAGAGATATTTCACGCGTCTAGCAAATACGGGGTGTTTTTTTATGTTCTGATAAACCCCCATGTCATTCCAAGTATGTGTGTAAATTTTTACCTCTCTATCTACATTATTCCGTGGTTTATTAAATTTTCAAATTTGTACTGACTTTTTGATCACCCTGTATATGAAGAGGGTATCTGTTCTTTCGGACATGCCCGTCGGAATACTTAATGGACATGAATCGGTGCAAGTGATCAGAGAAAATGCTTACGTACTCTTCACCTGTCTGATACGTATCTAGACTTATCAGGGGCCTCATATCACTCCAACTGAACACGTCCCACACCGTTACAAGTCTCCATCGCCTTGAACTGCCCCCTGCTCGTATGCAGGGTCCATGGATTCATGAGGTTGCTTCAATATCCGTACACGCCCATCAGCTCGATAAAATTTAAAACCAGACTAGTCCGACCAACAACATGTTTCCAGACATCAACAGGGCAATGTCGGTGTTGACGGGGTCCAGGCGAGGCGTACACGAGTGGGTCTTCGGCTCCGAAAGCCTGTATCGATGACGTTTCGTTGAATGTTTCGCACGCTGACACTTTTGATTGCCCAGCATTGAAATCTGCAGCAATCTGCGGAAGCGTTGCACTTCTGTCACGTTGAACGATTCTCTTCCTCTTCTCTTCCTCTTCTCTTCCTCTTCTCTTCCTCTTCTCTTCCTGTTCTCTTGGTCCTGTTCATGCAGGACCTTTCTTCGGCCGCAGCAACGTCGGGTTTTTGATATTTTGATGGACTCCTGACATTCACGGTACACTCGTGAGATGGTCTTACGGGAAAATCCCCACTTCATCGCTGCCTTGGAGATGCTGTGTCCGCCGCGTGGGATTAGCGAAGCGGTCTAACGCGCCGCAGTCATGGACTGTGCGGCTGGCCCCGGTGTAGGTTCGAGTCCTCCCTGGGGAATGGTGTGTGTGTGTTCGTCCTTAGGATAATTTAGGTTCAGTATTGTGTAAGCTTAGGGACTGATGACCCGTAAGATTTAATAAAACAAAAAACAAAACAAAAAATGCACTATTTACAACAGTCTGCAACGCTCGGGTACATTTTAGATTCTGCGAGTATAGAAATCACGAGGTTCTTAAGTGAAAAACTTCTCTAATCATGTGCGGAGCACATTTTCATAAAAAAGAAGGTCCTAGGAGGTTGTTCGATAGGTGTCGGATAGGATGAAAATCTGAGGGCGTAGTACCAGATAAATAAGGCTGACGGCCAATGACCCCTACCCAACGCCTATATAATGCTTTTGCTCAGTCTAGCAGACTGCGGGAGGGCGTTTTCGTGGAGTAGCGTCACTCAGGCAGTATTTCTGGTCGATGGTTATGAAATGCGTCTGCAAGACGACCCAGTAGTTGACAATAAATGTCAAAAGTAATTGTTATGACTCGGGGAAGTAATTCGAAGTACGTCACATCGTCGCCTTTCCACCAGATGCATTACATCATCCTTTGTGAATGAGCGCAGGTTTCTGTCGGGGAGCTGCAGTTTTCTTTGGGCTCAACCGTTCCTTTTTTTCCTTCTTTTATCATAAAGACACCGTTTCTGTTTGCTACTAACAATACAGAATAGGAATGGACATTGTCGTTCACGAGCCAGTTGACGGCGAACAAGCAGAGATGCATATTTTTGTGATTTTGGCTTGGATCATGCGGTACCCACACAACCTATTTTTCAACCCTCCTCAGTGCATGAAAATATCGCACGAGGGTGGAATGATGACAGTTCATCACATGTTCCAATTCTCGAGTACATATACGTTGGTCATTGTGTATTAGTGCGTATAAATGCTCCCCATCAAACCGCGAAAGTCTTCCTTGTACATGGGGAGTCACTAATCTCAAAACGATCCACATCCTTGTGTTCTATCCAGTGGTGTTATCCCCACACACGGCATAAATGTTTCTTTCTGCCCCTGCTGCTGTCACCCCTCTACTTAACTTAATCAGAAGAATAAATCGGAAATGCCCAGAGTTCTCCAGTTGGTACTTCATTTACTACCGACCACGGCTCACCTCACTACCTCAACATGACAAAATGTCAACATATGAACTCAAAGAGCAACAGTGAACCACAAATAAAAAATGAAAATCGGTCAATAAGCCCGTAGCAACCGAAATAACAACGTGAGAAACCGAACCTCTAAGAACTTAATGCACCAACGTAATGGGTTGGAGAGAGAGAGGGGTTATTTTTGACATTTAGATGAATTATAGAGAGTAACTCAAAGCATTAGATATTTCACAGTTATGTTGTAAAGGTGGAAGTCGGTCGTAGGGAGTAAGTGTACCATTGAGGTCAGCCGTTTCTGGTTTTGTGGAATGGTGCTTGCCTTCGTGTTTTAGGAGTAGATTTATACTGCCTTTCTGCCCGGTGGGAGCGATCTGTAAGACTGATTAGCGCTTTTGAGCCGATTGGGATTGCAGTAAAGATGTGTGACATTGTTTTAAAATTTTTAGGCTACGCCATAATTGCAGGTAAATCATGTTAGACAAATGTATGCTAGGGCTGGGCATAGAGGAGGTCCTAACGTAATGGTCGATCAAAAAGTGTCCGTTCGAAGAACGTACAGTCAAGAATCGGTATGTGAATCAAGCAAAATCACCCTGAGCAGGAGGGCACGAATTTGACGGTAGCCATTTGGTAGCACACTGTGTCCTTCTGCGTGAAGAAGTCCACGACTGTCTGATGCACATCAACGTCCGACAGGAATCGTCAACCATTCAAGGCCTTGTTTAGGGGATCGAAGGCGTGATAATGTTATGGGGAGAAATCAAGACTATAGCACTGGAGCGCGAATGTCTGCCACTTCATTTGGCACAACTTCTACTCCACGATATTTATGATATAAGGTGGTGCGTTATATAGAAGCAACAGCACGCCTTATCGCACTGGTCCAGAACGGTGGTTTTCGACATACATGCTGCCCTAAATATTCTTCATTTACCGCTGTTTGTCCTCGACAGCCAAGAAAAGAATAACAGCACGCTGGTCCTTTTCTCGCTCGTTTGGTTAAAACGTCCACATAGTTCACGTTTCAGCATTTACCATACCCACGTCGGAAAGACTTTAATCCCTTGACTAAGTGTCGGTGCTATGTTGCATATACGTTGCAGCAACGCCCTCAAACGGAAACTTTTTGATTGTCCCTTGTATCTGTGTGCTATGGGTCGGGAGGTACTCTATGCTCAAAGCAAAAGAGAAATTCTCTAAACGGTCCTAACAGGTCCAAGTCTGAGTATTGTATTTGGTATATCCGTTCTCTGTAAAAATCTCTATATGCAAAAGGTAATGTCCGGATTGACTCACCAACTCATTCACTCATCATTATCTCCCAGTCCCAACCACTAAGGATGGAAACTTATACTGCAGGCGTCGTTTAGTAAGACATTTTTCGAATTAGGGGATGGAAAGCTTTTTGACAATATTTCGCTTCTAAATCGATTTCGAAACTAGGCCTACTAAAATTTTTGGTTATCGGTCATAAATAACCACGTGTTTCAGCATTTTTGGGAATTTAACCCCTGTAGGGATGAAATAGTGAGTGACACTTTTTTGAAAATAAACCATGACTAAAGAATTACTAAACTATTTTTAAAACTACATCTACAAAAATTGGCATTTGACTTCTCGGTTTCAACCAAAAGCGTACGTGTCTCAGTGTTTTCGGAAATAAAGAATGAAATATTTTATGAAATATTTTATTATGTAAGCATTTTAAAGCTAAATCTATGAAAAATTGAATTTGACTTCTCGGTTACAAATAAAAAAATACATGTTTCACTGCTTTCGGAAATTCAGGCCAGAAGGAGCTGAAGTAAGGCCAAACTGATTAAATGACTCATCATCGCCTAGCCCAAACCGCTAAGGACAAGTTCTTAGGATGTGGATCTTATAATGTACGCATAGTTTAGGAATGGTTGTCGAAATTCCTCTCCCTAGTGGGTGACGTAAAGGATTAAAGAGCTTTTGAAAATATATAGCTGTTAAGGCAGTCTTGAAGATACAACTATAAAGATAAGTATTTTGTTTCTCAGTCATAAATAAAAAAACTATGTGTTTCAGCATTTGTTGAAAGTGAACACCTAAGGGGGTGAAATAGGGGATGAAACTTTTTAGGAAAAGATTTCGTTTTATTAAAAGTAAGTTTGGAGCTAATCAATGAAAACTGTTATTTCACTTTTTGGTTCGATATAAGGAATGTGACGGAGGATAAAACTTACTATGGAAATACCACAAGAACACAAAAGGCATGGCCGAGCGGTTCTAGGCGCTTCACTCCGGAACCACGCTGCTCCTAAGGTCACAGGTTCGAATCCTGCCCGGGCATGGATGTGTGTGATGTCCTTAGGTTAGTTAGGCTAAGTATTTCTAAGTCCAGGGGACTGATGACCTCAGATGTTAAGTCCCATAGTGCTTAGAGCCATTTGAACCATCTGAACAACAAAAGGCATGATTAAGAAACATCATGGACTGCATCTACTAGAATCGCTTTTAGGTCAGAAGAACATTCGGGAAAGACGTTGCTTCTATGGCCTTAATTAGCGTGAAAAGCTTAGATATGGAAGTTTGTAAGAACAGAAAAACTCGATAAAAGAAACGAAAAAAAAACTGCGCAGACCATACAGTCTACACGAGTGAAGAGCGAGTGCTTAGCGAGCAAATAAATAAAAGAAAAGGAAGGTAAATGACAATAAGGTCATTATAGATGGACTACAAGCTGTGAATTAGGATTTTTAAAGAAAAAGGAAAGTGACCACGGTATTTCAACTGAGCCATCTCAACATTAGTCTAAAGCGATTTAGGGAAATTATGGAAAACTTAAATGTGGATGACTGGGCGGAGATGTGAACCAACGTACATACGCCAGTGAATCCTACTCATTATTACATCTCGCTTGGTGGTTTGCATGGTAGGTAATACCTGAAGCTAAAGTTCACTCATTAATTACGTATACTTTTGCATTAACTCTAAAGAGCTCCACACAGGAAAAGGAGTGCGTTATGTCAGACTGCTTTCTCAAATTATCACATTTGAACTTATGTTAGTAGGTATTCATAAATAGGATAAACCCTTTGCTTTCAGCTTTTGAAGAATGCCGGATTCCCTGTTGTCAATGAGCTGCAAACAAACTATTTCCTGTGCAACACTCCAAGAAATATCACTTTTCTTAAATCACTGTAGGAACATGTACAGAGCTTTCAATAATCCTGACAAAACCGAACATTTCTAGTGATGATTATGATAAAAAACTAACGCCTGGATGTCCTTAGTAAATTTTAATTTCAGTATGTGCAGTACAAGAAGAAGAATTAATAACGATAATACTAGATGTAATTTAACTAAGTATACATGGTACATGTTGTAGTATATAATAATTTAATATATTAGTATTTAGTAATAATAATTATATTAATAATAATAGGTGTAATAATGAATGTGTGATATTTTCAAACGCTGTAGTTAGCACTGCGCTATCTGATTTCATCTATACGTTTCTGAGCAATGAGAATAACGACAGACAACTGAATTTTATGGCGTCAGTTGAGGAATCAGATGTGGGGCAGACGTTGATAAGCTTGTAGAACAACACGAAATAGTAGGGTTACATTAACATATTAGATGCGGGTGAGGAGCAAAAAATACATAGGAATGTAGAAAGCATCAATAGAAGTAACGGTTCACTGCAGAGCAGGAGGAGAGTTGAAATGTACCAAGAGTGAGATAATAATCATTCTCATGAATACAAATTGATTGTTTGCTAGTCTTCTCAAAAGTAGAACTGTGAAAACGTGGAAGAAGGTGGAGAAATATTTAATGTCATTCTTAGGCAAGTTGCCGGAAGTATGAGACCTTGTATTACAATTGTGGAAGATGAGTAATATTTGACATGCGAGATTAGGCACTAAGAAATCAATTAATGTAGCAGTGTTGACCATCTTATCTATCCAGTGGTTTTCATCGTAATTAAGCACTGGAAAGACTGCCAGGACCAAATGGACGAACACAACAAACATGTCTTTCGCAATCTTTCGTGGCTAGCTTGATACATCTCTAGTCATTACTATATGTGTCATTTTGAACCACGTCACCACGTTTAAGGATTCGAAATATCTAAAGAAAGTACTAGATTTGGTTTTGTTTAACGTTGTAATATTTTTCCAAATTTTGAATTCCGTGAAGGAAAGAGAATTCGTGCATGCTGCTATTGTCTATTGTTTCCATTTATTAAAGTAATCCGGTTGTTGTGCCGTTATAGAATGAATTTCTTACAGAAATCCAGTGTTTCATCCCCATCTGTGAAGGGTACTTTCATGGGGGGAAGGGGGGGAAGTGGGGGAGGAGGGCTGTAAACTCGTCCGAAGTTCGAATCGCTCCGTCCATCAGACCTTCATAGAAACTACAACCACTTTTCTACACGTTCTCTCTGCAGATATGGACGAAACATTGGATTTAACAAAGAATCACTTTTGACGAGGGCACAACGGCTTATTTTATTGTGTAAAATTCGCAGTCGTGAAATTTTAAATTTTGTAGTTGTCGTTCCCAGATTCATTGCTCTTCCAAAATTCTGCAGAGATCTATCGCTATTTCTCTTTTCCTTGGGGATAATTTGATTCCATCTGGGATATTACTAGTTTCAGTTCCTTGAAAATGATTGCTAACCAACTTTTGATGTGATCGGAGGATGAATGAAAGACGTAGTTCATATGCCGCAGAAACATTCTTCGCACTGCCATCAGTATTTTAGAAGCGCAGGTGAAATGTCATTGATAAGTAGCGGAAAATGCAGTGCACCCAGTATTAAATCGTCAGAGCACAAGAAACTTTGGTGCCTGATCACCAGACGTGTGTCTGGAGCAGTATGACAAGCAGCATGGTGAGTCCAGCGACCATGTCTCCCAGCAGTTGCAGGCGCACGCCGAAGAAGCCAGCGGCGGAGATGCAGCAGTCGACTCCTTGCGGCGGTGCCAGGCAGTCGGCTAGCAGCGAGAGCTCGCGCTGCGCCTGGGCGGGTAGGCGACCCGGCGTGCGTGGCCGCAGGTGTCCGCAGACTGCCGATCGAGAGCCACAGGCCAGGCTGCACGCGCGCTGGCCTTGCTCCGCCATCGTCCAGATCAGTAACACCTGTCGGAAACCACAGCAGCCCTCACACCTCCACCACTACGTTGTGTATTCGGTGTGTCTATAGTCTCTATTTCAACTCTGCTTGCCAGCATGTACGAGTATTTGAGCATGAAAGTGTGCTGTTTTACTACACTACTGGCCATTAGAATTGCTACACCAGGAAGAAATGCAGATGATAAACGGGTATTCATCGGACAAATATATCATACTAGAACTGACATGTAATTAAATTTTCACGCAGTTTTGGTGCATAGATCCTGAGAAATCAGTACCCAGAATAGCCACCTCTGGCAGTAATAACGACCTTGATACGCCTGGACATTGAGTCAAACAGAGCTTGGATGGCGTGTACAGGTACAGCTGCCCCTGCAGCTTCAACACGATACCACAGTTCATCAACAGTAGTGACTGGCGTATTGTGACGAGCCAGCTGCTCGGCCACCATTGCCCAGACGTTTTCAATTGGTGAGAGATCTGGAGAATGTGTTGGCCAGGGCAGCAACCGAACATTTACTGTATCCAGAAAGGCCCGTACAGGACCTGCAACATGCGGTCGTGCAATATCCTGCTGAAATGTAGGGTTTCGCAGGGATCGAATGAAGGGTAGAGCCAAGGGTTGTATCACATCTGAAATGTAACGTACACTGTTCAAAGTACCGTCAATGCGAACAAGAGGTGATCGAGACGTGTAAGCAATGGCACCCTATACCATCACGCCGTGTGATACGCCAATATGACGATGACGAATACACGCTTCCAATGTGCGTTCACCGCAATATCGCCAATCATGGATGCGACCATCATCATGCTGTAAACAGAACCTGGATTCATCCGAAAAAATGACGTTGTGCCATTCATGCACCCAGGTTCGTCGTTTAGTGCGCCATCGCAGGCGCTCCTGCCTGTGATGCAGCGTCAAGGGCAACCGCAGCCATGGTCTCCGAGCTGATAGTCCATGCTGCTTCAAACGTCGTCGAACTGTTGGTGCAGATTATTGTTGTCTTGCAAACGTCCCCACCTGTTGACTCAGGGATCGAGACGTGGCTGCACGATCCGTTACAGCCATGCGGATATGATGCCTGTCATCTCGACTGCTAGTGATACGAGGTCGTTGGGATCCAGCACGGCGTTTCGTATTATCAATCTGAACCCACCGATTACATATTCTGCTAACAGTCATTTTATCTCGACCAGTGCGAGGAGCAATGTCGCGATACGATAAACCGCAATCGCGTTAGGCTACAATCGCACCTTTATCAAAGTCGGAGACGTGATGGTACGCATTTCTTCTCCTTACACGAGGCATCACACCAATGTTTCACCAGGCAACGCCGGTAAACTGCTTTTTCTTATGAGAAATCGGCTGGAAAGTTTCCTCATGTCAGCACGTTGTAGGTGTTGCCACCGGCGCCAAGCTTGTGTGAATGCTCTGAAAAGCTAATCATTTGCATATCAAGGCATCTTCTTCCTGTCGGTCAAATTTCGCGGCTGTAGCACGTCACCTTCGTGGTTTAGAAATTTTAGTGGCCAGTAGTGTACTATTAGCACTTCAGAACATTAGTAGAAAGACCATGAATATTTGTTTAATTGTATAAGGAACTGATCTGTAGAAAAATGCCAATATGCATGAAAAAAGCTGACTGTCCTTGGTAGTTTGCATGGTAAATCTGAACTACCTCAATAAAATTCAAGAGTTTGGACAAGAATATTTTATGTAGAGTTAGTTAGTATAAACAAATTCCAGAGGTAGTTCGGAATAGCGTTTGAGTGTTTTGGTTTAACGGAGGCATGGTTGCCGGTGCCCTGACTAATGCAAAGGAATGAAACAGAACGTGTCTGACAACATTCAACTCTATATAGAAGAAAATAATATTCAGCACGCGATTATTAACAAATTACTGGGTCCCACAAAAGTTATTACATCTTTTCCAGAACGTAGCGTACTGTGGAAACTAAAGCTGACTACATAAGCGCTTTCCATGACTATTTTAATCGCCTCGCGCTAATCAACTCGTTTATAGTCGTTGCAATTTTGTAACTGATGTATCAGCGACCGCCAAATGCAATAAAGAGTTGCAGTGTGCATGTGTGTGTGGGCTCTGGGGCATGCACTAAGCACTTTAGTTCTCTTCTCCAGTAACACGTGGCAGTGTCACGAAACTAAATCAGTTTCTGACATCGGTAATTATGTTTGAAAATAGATAAATTTTTTACTGACTCATAAACGGTACTTTCAAGGAAAAGTATTGTAGCCAACATCAACGACTTTAAATTGACCTCATTATAATCAGTAATTTGGCCACTACTTTAAAATAGAGATTTCACAAAATGAGTAATGAGAACGAATGCGAACAGCACAAATATACGTTTACTCCTAAAGCTTAGCGCCACCAAAACGCATGGAGAGCAAACATACTGGCAGGAATCACCAGAAGTTAAGGAATGCTGTTACCTAGGCAGCAAAATAACCCATTATGGAAGGAGCAAGGAGGACATAAAGCAGACTAGCGCTGGCAAAAAGGGCATTCCTGGCCAAGAGAAGCCTACTAGTATGGAAACTCAATTTGAGGAAGAAATTTCTGGGAATGTACGTTTGAAGCATATGATTCTACAGTAGTGAAATTTGGACTGTGGGGAAACGGGAGAAGAAGAGAATCGAAGCACTGGAGATGTGATGCTACAGACGAATGCTGAAAATTAGGTGGACTGATAAGGTAAGGAATGAGGATGTTCTGCTCAGATTTTTTTTTTTTTTTTTAGATGCTCTGATGAACATTTGCTAGGCGTTATGTAGCAAGGGAAGCCGAATGACATTCAGAATAAAGACACTTCGACTCATAATTTTATCAGTAAACTGTCGAAGTATTCGTAATAAAGTTCCCGAATATACTGTCCTCCAGGACAATTCTCGCGCTCAAATTGTTCCTTGGACCGAGGGCCGGCTGAAACCCGAACGAATAACAGGTGTAGGTGAAACCAAGTTAATTGTTGGTTGTTTTCACCGGCCACCCGATTTTTAGGGTCAATAGCGCGTAAATACGCAGACCATGCAATACTAGTTGGAGGAGATTTCAACCTATCGAATGTAGACTGGAATGTCTATGGATTCACTGCAGGGGGGAGGTTACAGACAGAAATGCGAAATACTGTTGAACGCGCTTCCTGTGAACTGTCTTCAACACCTAGCTTGGCAGCCCTCAAGAAATGAAAATATCTTAGCCCATGTAGCTACAAATGGGTTGGACCTTATCGACAATGTCAGTGTAGAAACGGGGATTTGCGATTATGATGTCATTATAGCAACTATGATAACGAAAGTTAATAAATCAGACAAGAAGGTTGGGAGAGTGTTTCTGCTAAATACAGCAGGCAAGCAGTATTAGTATCTCATGTAGACAGTGAATTGGCATCACTTAGTTCCGGTAAGATGGATGTAGAGGAATTATGGGCAAAGTTTGAGCAGATTGTAAATGGTGGTCTGGAGAGTCATGTGGCTAGTAAGTGGATGAGGGATGGAAAAGATGCACCATGGTTTAATAAAAAATTCGGGGGATGCTGAGGAAGCAGAGGCTGCTGCACTCTCAGTTCAAGAGGGAACGCGCAAATGACGACAAGCGAGGGTTAGCAGAGGTTCGGGCGTCAGTGAAAAGATCTATACAACAATTACCACCGTCACACCTTAGAAAAAAGCCGAAGTTTTAAATTTCACGTTCAAGAATTCGTTCACACAGGAGGATCTTACGAACATACTTTCATTCGACCACCGGACAGACTCCCGTAATAACATAGTAATAAGCATACCTGGCCTAGAGAAACAACTGAAAGATCTGAAAGTAAACAAATCACCAGGTCCGGATGTAATCCCATTTAGATTTTGCAAAGGGTACTGTGTGGCAGTAGCCCCTTACCCAGCTTGCATTTATCGGGGATCTCTCGCCAAGCAAAATATCCCAAGCGACTGGAAAAAGGCGCAGGTGACTCCAGTATATAACAAGGGTAAAAGAACGGATTCGAAAAATTAAAGAGCCATATCTCTGATTTCTGCTTGCTGCAGAATCCTTGAACATATTCTCATGTCGATTATAACCAATTTTCTTAAGACTGGGAAGCTTATGTCCACGAATCTAAATGGTTTTAGAAAGTACAGCTCGTGTGAAACACAGCTTGGCATTCTCTCACGTATATACTGAGAACTATGGATGAAGGACAACAGGCAAATACCATACACACAAACACACACACACACACGTTGAATTAATTAATTTCAGGCATAGAAATAACAGTTTTCAAATCAGTTTATTTCCTGTAAGATGCAAATGGTTCCAGATGCCAAACTGTGGAACAAAACAATCACTGTAGAAACACAACACATCAGAAAAACCACACCATGTGGTAAAAAGGTATGAATTCATAATTTATGTGTTTTTCCTAACATCTGTAATTACGATTTAAGAAATAATATTTACATGCATACAAACAGTAAAGAATATTCTTTATCTTTAACAGATGAAAAATAAAAGCCCACTGAAGATGCTGCAGCTGCAGTGAAACATGTTTGGGTTAGATACAAAATTGTGTTTTGCTAAAGGCAGACCCTATCCAAAAACATTCATATTGTTAAAGCAAACACAGAAAAAAAGAGTTTCAATCCCAAGATGATTATTCCATATTTCTAGATTTCCATAAAGCATTTTACACGATACCCCGTATCAGGCTGTTAACGAAGGTACGTGGGTATTGAATAAGTTCACAGATATGTGAGTGGCTCGAAGACTTCATAAATAACATAACCCAGTATGTTGTCCTCGACGGCGAGTGTTCATCAGAGACAAGACCATCGTAAGGAGTGCCCCACTGAAGTGTGAGAGGTCCGTTGTCGTTCTCTGTATGCACACATGATTTGGCGGACAGGGTTGGCAGCAATACGCGGTAGTTTATTGATGATGCAGTCGTGTATGGTAATGTGTCGAAGTAGAGTGAGTGGGCGAAGGTAAAAAACGACTTAACCAAAATATCCTGTTTGTTTGATGAATGGCAGCTAGCTATAAATAAGGAAAAAAACAAGTTAATGCAGATGAGTAGGAAGATTATGTGTGTAATTTTCGGATACAGTATTACTAGTGTTCTACTTGAAACAGTCAAGTCGTTTAAATATATGGGCGTAATGTTGCAAAGCGATATGAAATGGAACGAGCATTTGAGAACTGTGGTGGATTTAGATTTATTGGGAGAATTTGAGGGAAGAGTGGTTCACCTGTAAACGGAATCACATACAGAACGCTGGTGCAACCTATTCTTGAATGCTATTCAAGTGTTATGAGTCCATACCTTGTCAGATTGAAGGAAGACATCGATGAAATTCAGAGGTAGGCTGCTAGATTTGTTTCCGTTAGATTCCAACTATACGTAAGTGTTACAGAGATGCTTCAGTCACAAAAATGGGAATGTATGGAGGAAACGCTACGTTCTTTTCGAGAAACTCTACCGATAAAATTTAGAGAACCTGTATTTGAAGTTGACTGCGGAACGATTCTACTGCTGCCAAAATACAGTGCGCGTAAGGACCACGAAGATAAGAGAAGAGAAATTAGGGCTCGTATGGAGGCATATAGATAGTCGTTTTTCCCCCACTCTGTCTGCGAGTGGAACGGGAAAGGAAATGAACAGTACTGACACAGGGTACCCTCCGCAACGCACCGTACGGTGGCTTGCGCAGTATCGATGTAGATGTAGATGTAGATGCGATAGAGGGAGCTGTAGAGGGTGAAAACTATAGAGAAAACAAATAATAGCGGACGCCGTTTGGAGGTGCTACGCTGAGATGAAGAGGTTGGCACAGGAGCGGAATTATTGGTGGGGTGCGCGCGCGCGCATGGACGCGAGAGAGAGAGAGAGAGAAAGGTCCTACACTTTCTTGGAAAGAGTATCCATTCAATTTTCCACAAATCTCAAGTATGCAAATCGACTAGGCCGTGTTAAGTTCTGCCAACAAATCAAGCGACGCATAAAATATTTTTTCCTTAATCTTCTCCTCCCCAGAATGTTTTGAGAGAGTGTTGGTAACATAATACTGAGTTTATCGTTCAAATTTATACAGCGTTTTGACTGAGGCATTCAACCGGATTTTTGTTTCCCTTTAATGGACACTATTTTGACGATCGGCCCATCTGTCTTCTTCGCGTGATGTCACTTTAGCTTCAAAATGAACACGCTTCCTGGACTCTAACTCGAATGTAAACTATTGCACGTCTCCCGGTGCTAATCATACACGGATTAGACTCAACTTCTACGTATCACACTAGTAGAGACCAGGCACATGATATCAGAGTAATTACAGCTCTTACAGAGACATTTAAGCTGTCATTTTTCCCAGTCTCCAGACACGACTCAAACGGACCAAACATTAACATATCGTACCTTTCCAAGCACACTGTGCCATCCACTTCCTAGTATTTTACAAAGTTTATATATAGATTATATGTAGAAAGGCGTACCTGTTATCAAACTGGGTAACTCCCAGAGAATGCATACATCTTTAACGTAGATCCAATACTGTACGGAAATCAAACAATAGACACAACAGTGCAGTACTGAATAAAAGCTTGAAGGCGAAGAGTAGAACAGTTGGCCTTAGTCTCTGGCTTGGTATATACTTACGTTATGTAAATATTTTATTCTTCGACTCCTGTTATAATTTTATGTTGACAAGAGCCTTTATCAGTGAACGAATACATGTGAGCATTAATTCTAACATACGCTACATGTAATATGTCTGCTGTCCTAAGCCATGGCATGCGGTGTTTCTGGATTTTGTATTAATTTTATATGACAAGAGCCGCTCGGCTTTAGCTGATGTAATTTACCACCATGTGACGTAACAAGGCCTACCCCTTCTGAAGAAGATATTTTTAGAAATAACCTAACTCAGGTGAAGGGCTAACAAATCTTTGTTTTGCAACTGGTTGGTTGATTTTATCAACTTATTCGTCTATAACAATACCAGTGTTTCGAGTCTCTTCTGTTTCGTTTTTCCCGTAGTCCATGTTTCACTAACACACTATGCCATGCTCCAAACATAGATTCTCAGGAATTTCTTCCTCAAATTAGGGCCTATGTTTGAAACTAGTAGACCTATCTTCGTCAGGAATGCCCTTTTCGCCAGTGCTAGTCTGTTTTTGATGCTCTTTCTGCGTCATTCATTAGTTAATTTGTTGTCTACGTAGTAGAGCTCATTTACTTCATCTGCTTCGTGACCATCAACCCTGATGTTTCTCGCTGTTCTCATTTCTGCTACTTCACATTACTCTGGTAGTTTTCTATTTAGCCGGCCGCGGTGGCCAAGCGGTTGTAGGCGCTTCAGTCCGGAACCGCGCGACTGCTACTGTCAAGGTTCGAATCCTGCCTCGCGCATGGATGTATGTGATGTCCGTAGGTTAGTTAGGTTTAAGTAGTTCTAAGTACTAGGGGACTGATGACCTCAGATGTTAAGTCCCATAGTGCTCAGAGCCATTTGAACCATTTCTTTTTTTATTTACTCGCAGTTCAAATTCTGTACTCGTTATACTGTTAATTTCACCTACTACATCTTTGTCTTATATCCTTTCTATTCCGAGCACTTCGTATTTGGTCTTCCACTTCCACTATTCCCCCTCGGCTCTCGTACATGTTATATACTATCCGTCTCTCCACATAGCCTACCCTTATTTTCCTCAGAATTTCGAACATCTTGTAACATTTGACACTGTTTAGCTGTTATTGTATCGAAACACTAGTGTCAGGGTTTCTTCGGCAGCAACTAATTTCGCGGAAGACTGTACCTTACCCTGTCGTAAAGTAAGTGCTACGAAGTGGGTAGTAAACATCAGTGTTTGCATCAGTCCTGGTGGCGTGTTCGGATGGCCTAGTTACTGGTGGCTCCAAGGAAGAGACACGACTTGCCATACTGGGTAATGGTATACTGATCCATTTTCAGTTCGGGATACTTGTTACACTTTTAGCCCTGATTTTCTGAAAGAATCACTACTCTACGTCACGTTACTAAAATTTCATTGTTGTTCTCCCACGGCTTACATTCACTCAATCCCAGTGAATTCAGTTCCGTTATAAATTCAATACGTTGATAAATGGACATATCTTGAAAATAAAGTTTATATAATTTAGTGGTAACTATAGAGGACCAGCCGTTGTATGACAGTTTAAAATGTGATTCTCCTTTGCTGCCAATCGTTCTCATGTCATCCTACACTTCGAAGGTAAACCAAAAATAATCAGAGTAAAGGAATTCGGATCAAACATTATCAACAAAAAGTGATTGTCAGGAAACTGCATACACTGAATCATACCAGTTGTCATAAATTTGTTTGTTTAGTTAAACAATAAAATCGAGCAACTGCACTGTGTGTATCACCCAAAACAGTGAGTGCATTTAAGTCACCGTGAGGGACCATCTAATTTTTTGTTGGGAAGCTGAGAAAGGTATCAGCCACAGTACGGTCGGTCCGTCAACCAGACATGATGGATGGAGGTCCACATGGTCCGGTGCAACAGGTGGAGATGTGACCAGCAGTAACTCATGAAGATAGCAGGAAGGAAATGTTAGTGACAAACTATCTCAGTGAATTGTTTGTGGCCGATATGCGAGTAGAGTCTCTTTTAATTACCAGTGATGCAATTTGATGAAATACTGAAACGACTAAGAATAAAAGCTTCTTGTGCAATCTTTCTTAATTCTTCATCTTCTCTCTTCTGTAACTTTAGTGACAATCACACTTTGTGTTTTGGTCAGAAGTTTTATGTTATTCAGTCTGTTAACGTTGCCCAGGTTAGTTATACACTCAATAGCCGAAGAAACTGGTACACCTGCCTAACATCGTTCTGGGGCCCCGTGAGCACGCAGAAGTGCCGCAACACGACGTGGCATGGACTCGACTAAAATATAAAGTAGTGCTGGAAGGAACGGACACTATGAATCCTGCAGGGCTGTCAATAAATCCATAAGAGTACGTGAGTGGTAGAGATCTCTTCTGAACAGAACGTTGCAGGGCTTTCCAGATATGCTCAATTATGTTCATGTCTGGAAAGTTTGGTGGTCAGCGTTCCTGGAGCCACTCTGTAGCAATTCTTGATGTGTCGGGTGTCACATTGTCCTGCTGCAATTTCCCAAAACTGTCGCCATGCACAGTGGTCATTAATGGATGCAGGTGATCAGACAGAATGCTTAGGTACGTGTCATCTGTCAGAGTTGTATCTAGACGTATCAGGTGTCCCATATCACTCCAACTGTCACGCCCCACACCATTACAGAGCCTCCAGCAGCTTGAACAGTCCCCTACTGATATGCAGTGTCCATGGATTCATGAGGTTGGCTCCATACCTGTTCATGTCCATCCGCTCGATACAATTTCGAAAGAAAGTCGTCTGACCAGGCAACATGTGGTTCCAGTCATCAACAGTCTAATGTCAGTGTTGACGGGCCCAGGCGAGGCGTAAAGTGGTGTGTCGTGCAGTCATCAAGGGTAAAATAGCGGGCCTTAGAAATCTCATATGGATGATGTTTCGTTGAATGGTTCGTATGCTGACACTTGTTGATGGCCCAGCATTGAAATCTGCAGCAATTTGCGGAAGCGTTGCACTTCTGTCAAGTTTAATGATACTTTTCAGTCGCCGTTGGTCCCGATCTGGCCCCAGCGACGTGGGAGATTTGATGGTTTACCGGATTTTTCATATTCACCGTACACTCATGAAATGGCTAACGAGTAGGTGAGCGAACCTATGGCACTTAGTATCGGTCTTAACGGGACATTTTCTTTATGAATTTTTGGCAATCCATAAAGCCTCGGTGGTAGCGCAACCGAATTTCAGAGACCTTTATGTACACTCTCTTCAATTGAGAACATTTTTATTAACCGCGACACAGTTCTAAGAACGTTGTTAGTAGGGTCCTTATTCAGCTTCCTATATGCTTGTGGGTCCAGTATATCAGTATTTTACTCTGATAGTCGACCACATCCAAAACCCCAGTTGCGCTTCCTTTGTCAGCTGGGAGAATCAAAATACTATCGTCGTCATTCAGGAGTTTTAAAGCTCTTCTCTCACCCACAATTATATTAGTCTTCCGCGGATTTGCATTGGCTAATATTCTCACTGTTTCTATACGGATTTCTTCAGCTGTTACAGAATCCACACTGCGAATTCCTGCTTCTACACTGACTATAATTTCTTCCATGGCCACAAAACGCGAACTAACAGCAAAATTTCCTCCCTTGGCAAGGAAAGTCGTCTCATCGTCAGATAACGAATGTTTGGATAAATTGATAACGGTCCGGGAAACGTCCAAATGCCGAACAGTCTGATTAGGTAGCAAATTATCAAACTTCTTCTTCTGTCTACTAGACGTCGTCAACATACGCTTCCCCATGGTATCATGCAGTACTCTATCAATTTTATCCCAGTCACCGGTGCACAGTTTATTACTGTTAGTAATATGGAGAGACATTAACTTACAGTTTGTGCTTGCCAAGTCTCGTCGGGTCTGCTGAATGCGCTCTCGTAGTAAGGTCTCCCCAGTGCGTCTGAAAATGCGTTGTGCCTTTCCCGAATAGAACAGTCTCTTTATCTTCAGAAACTTCGGTATAACGCCTACGACTCTGGAACGAGACAGGAATGTGAAGGAACACAAAAGAAGCTGCACTCTCTTCTTCTGGATTCCTTCCAGGCGTCGCACTTCTCTTGGCATCTCCTCCCCGTAGAGGCGTCTGATACTAAAATGTAGAGCTACAGACCCCCGTGAAGATGTCCCCCGCAGACGGGGACGAAACGTTGGGAATTGACACAGAATTCATCAATCGACCACGGCATAACAGCCCGGATAATTATAATGGACATGACATTTCCGGCCGTGAAAGTCTACATTTTAGTAACCTTCTGTCTGCCATAGCTTCGAAGTTAGAGGAAATTACCTAAAACATCCCAAACCGACACTTAGACTAAAAGAAATTCAGTTAGGAACTACGATGGCTATCCACAAAGTACATTACGTTTTGGAATAAAAAATAAATAAAGTATTGGAAATTTTTTTATTATGTACAGCTGAAAGCCACACTTAAATACTACTTTTCTACATAGTTGCCATTTAAATTAAGGCACTTACCGTAGCGACGGACGAGCTTGGAAATTCCTTCGTCATAAAATTCGGCCGCCTGCGCCTTCAACCACGTGGTTACCTCTTCTTGAAGCTGTGCGTCGTCATCAAAACGCTGCATAGCCAACCACTTCTTCATTGCTGGGAATAAGTGAAAGTCGCTCGGTGCCAGGTCGGGACTTTACGGCGGATGAGGAAACAACTCCCACTTAAAAGATTCGGGAACTTCACGAGTGGCATTTTCCATGTGGGCCCGGGCGTTGTCGTGAATCAGCAAGATCTTTGAGCCCAACTTTCCCCTGCGCTTGTTTTGTATTGCTCTTCTGAAGTTGTGCAGAGTTTGGCAATACCTTTGGGAGTTTATTGTAGTGCCTCTTTCCTGGAAATGCACAAAAATCACACCTTTTCTGTCCAAAAAGAGGTAACCACGTGGTTGAAGGCGCAGGCGGCCGAATTTTATGACGAAGGAATTTCCAAGCTCGTCCATCGCTACGATAAGTGCCTTAATTTAAATGGCAACTATGTAGAAAAGTAGTATTTAAATGTGGCTTTCATCTGTATATAATAAAAAAAATTTCCAATACTTTATTTACTTTTAATTCCAAAACGTAATGTACTTTGTGGATAGCCCTCGTATAATACTTTACGTTTTATTATCATATGAAAACATGACCAGAACTCTCAATTGACAGAATTATTTAATTAAGATTTAATTAAAAATCTTTAACTACTTTACATATTCGTAATTTAGAAATCAGACAAAATTATTATTCGTATCTAATATTGTTGTGGGAGTAAATGAGAGTGAGTGAGAGTGTGTATGTGGGACATAAATTATATTTCAAGATTAAATTTATGTAATACATTACGTAATCATAGCTTGGGAAAGATGTTTGTGCCCACTTGCTGATGATGTATGTCTAAGTGTACTGGGTTTTCTAAGGAGGCAGCCAGAATAACAGTTGAAAGTAAAATCATATTTAAAATTTTTTCCAAGAATCATTGTCTTTTAATTTGGTTTCATCACATCTTTTATTAGTATTTGCATGTTTGAAAGACGTAATTGCACACGTGAATGATGATTGGCGCGGGCCAGTTTTGGCGCGAGTATGATCTCGAATAATTGTTCTGACTGGGCAGCCAAAATGATGGGCCATCAGAATTAAGCTGTTCCCGAGGACTGCTAGATAGATATGCTGTGGTAGAAGCACCATCTGGGGAGTCGCTAGTCAGCTATTGGAAGTTCAGGTCATGTTGAACGTTTCAGTCTTCATTATGCGTAAAATGAAGAAGTAATTGGATTCTTGCGCCTAGATTGTGTTGCCATGAAAGGAGTTGCATTTTCGAACAATTTTGTTGAATGTTGGAAGTTTTGTAATTGTTTTATTGGAAAGTTAGCCGTGTGAACTGTTGGCCTGTGTGCAAATTCCGCATGGCATGTTTCTTATTCATATATGGAATATTTGGCGAGCAGTTTCTGTTAAAGAAAAGCTTTATCAACGCTGCTTTTTCGACGTACTAATAATACCTACGTTTACAGAGAAACGGGATGGTGAACTGACGCCGTAGTGAGGTAGGTGAAACTATTGCAAGTGAGCAGTAGTATGAACAACAAATTCAAACCCCAGCCCGCTGCAGTTTGAGTCTTTATCTCCCGGGATAAACAATGGTATAGTCCGGATGCGTAGGAAGTTTATAAACGCAGCAGTGTCAAGTGAGATCGTGAAGTATTCACACATGTGACTGAAGGAACTATAGTAGGACAATAGGCGCGAGTTAAATGAACTTTCGTCGGGAGACGGCAATGAGGAGAACGAGGTGGCTGGCTATGTTGGCAACTGCTGAACTTCGAGAGCCGGCTTTCTACACTAGCAGCCAGGTGGACGGAGCAACTGGCAGCCGTATATGGAGTGCTGGTCCTGTAAACTGGATTGCAGCGCCTGGTATATGGACCCGCTGTTTCGTCTCGCCATACAGTCAGCTGGAAGAGGCAAAAGATAAGTAGTGTTCTACTTAGAGTTTTATGTGTGTGTGTGCCAAGAAACTTTGCTGAATAGCTGAAACTGATTAAGAGACAGTAGACTAGGAACTGAAGGTAGATTTAGGCATTGTAAATTACTAAAATCATTCCATGATCGGTAATGTCAGTTTTGATGTATCACAAACAGAGGACAGTGGTTTACCTCAGTCAAGGTCGTCTAACTATGGTGTAGATAATGAACTGGGCATCGTAGAAGTCGATGCTAAATACATACCTGTAACTATAAAAGAAACGAAGCAGGAGCCAGTATCAGTGGCTTGTAAACCAAGAGATGGTGTTTCAGATATGTTAGTAAATATTCTAAAGAATATGAATCAGATGAATGTTAATATGAAGGAAATAGGTGGTGAAATAAAATCATCATTAAGTTCTCATATTGAAACTAAAATGAGTAACTTAGTTACTGATATAAGGAATTCCCTAAGTTCTGAAATAAATGAGCTACATGGTGAAATTGATCAGGGGTTCACTAACTTGTCAATAGAAATGGAAGCTAGGGTGGAAGATAAAATTTCGAATCTGGGGGATACTTGGAAAAATGATATAACTTTGTTCAGTAATATTGTGAAATCAATCAGATAAAACAAGAATGCAACCAGGTTGTTGAAACAGTAAAAGATGAATTGACTGTTCAATTTAAGCTGCTGAGGATAGCAAACAACTGGAATAGCAAGTAGGTTCTGAACTAAATAAAGTTCATGTACATGTGTAAGACATGTATATTTCTATTGTCTATTGTAAAATCACAACTTATGAAAGATGCTTATATTTTATTAATAGGATTAAGTAATAATAATTAATATTTGTTATGTTGGAAATGATTGTGGTGGCAGGGAATGTCTGCAACAGAAAGTATTGTTGACAAGAGAGACCGCAAATTGATCTAATTTTAAAAAGGGCGGGAGAGTCTGCGTATGGATACATTTTAAGAAAAGAGCGGGAAAGACCGCGCATTGATACATTTTGTAATGGTAGCAGGGATTGTCTGCACCAGAAAGCATTGTTGGCAGGAGAGACCGCACTTTAGCGTTCGTAGGAAGTCAGTAGTAAGCGAGATGTGAAGCGAGTTGGTAGCAGGTCTGAAGTGAGAGGTTGAGAGGAGCGGTGTGCCTGCCAGCCACTAGCTATGATTTACAAGAGATTATAAACGGATGTACAGAGACATCAGCTAACTATTATCGTAAGAGAAACTAATATTATTGAATTAATTTCTTCGCGAAACTCGAGACTACTGAAGGTATGTTTCGAAATGCTAGTTGTAAGATTATTGTAAAAAGCAAGTCCCATTAGAACGTTTTTAAAATCATTTCATTACCAACAGTAAATATTTGAAGCGTTTTCAGAATATAATTAATTTTTGCCAGCAATGTTGCATTACTGATTATAATCCATCCCAAAAACCACCAACGTAAAACTTTGCTAAAATTTTATTCTTGTCAAGAAGTAACTATGAATTACGTAACTTCAGTCAAAATAATTAAAGAGTAACGTCAGCTTTGCTATTAAAGAATAACGTCAGCTTTGGTAATAAATACACCCACTTATTATGACAGCCCACTAGGCGTCAATATAGTTAACCACAGTAAGTGTATTCCTGTCGCAGTTCGATGTAGCAGTCAGATGGCGATCCAGTAACACTAAAAATGGTAGAGAACAGTTTTGGGATATTGCAAGTAACGACTGAGGGCCACGACGACGACACGTTCTATGTTTCGTCGAAATAATCAGAAAATATCTTTTAATAAGCAGCATTTAAATTTGTATGCGAAGATTGAGAAAAAGAGGTAATTTCAAAGGGAAGATTTCATTTGTTATTACTAAGCGAGAGATAGAAATCCTAAGGGAGGGTTACATAGGTTATTGTAAAAGGGAGGGTTATCATTAACAAAAAAGATATAGAGGAGACGGGAAGGTTTCACTTGGCGAAATCCAATCGGTAAGACTCTTTAGTGAATCTACTGTGGAAATGAATATACTGACAATTGTGTGAATAAGATAGTGTTAAGTGGCGCAACGCTTATACTAAACTGTATATCTTCAATTCACAGCCCATCGGCAATTCTGTTTGCTCTATTGATTCTGCGTTGAAATGTGTTTGTTCAGTGTTGCATCCGCTGTAAACAATGATATATTTTGTAGCGTGTGCTAATTATAGACAATGTCCTGCAGAATAATTACTCGTTCTCAAAGTGATAAAAGTGTAGAAAATACTGACGAGAAATGCTTTTCAGGAATAGACAGAAATAATACGTGTGAAAAACCCGATAGTGAAACGTTAGGTGAACAGACATTTGAGAATATTAATAATATGGAATCTTTTGACGAGCAATCAACTTCAGATATGCCAACTGATAATGAGACATTAGTGCAAAATAATTTGTTTTAAATACAACAGACGCTACACAGCCACAAATTACGCGTAGCAGACTTAATAGTTTCAGTAACGAAACCACTTAGTCAAACAGTGTGACTCCATTACGTGCCGAAACAGATTCAAACGGTACACAATTACACAATCTGCGTAACAGATACCACAGTTCTATTGACAAAAATTCCGAAACCACGGAAGAGGTGACACGATTACAATCGTCTGAGGATGTTCAAGTGAACACAGATGTACAACCTTTAACAACGAGTACAAATACACACAGAAGTCAATCCGAAACGGATCCAACAATGGCATTTTTGCTGCAAATGAGACAAGACATTAATCAAAACTTTAACAGAAGGGTACAAGAATTAGCAGACTTAAAAAACGAAACCAAGGCAGCACGCACACGCACAGATCAGAAATTAGACAAAATGTACCAAAATCTAAATCACGAAATCCAAGTAGAAATTCAAGCAGTCGCTGAAAAATCAAACCAAGAACTACACGCCAAGATTAAAGAAATAACAGATAACAAGAAGCATTCGCGGTAAGTATACGAGAAAGAATGACAGAGAACTTTTCGAAACAAAACGCTCACATTGATGAACGTTTTAACAATCACACAGAAAAATGTTTGATACGTCACCACAAACTGGTGCGATCGCAGAATAAAGAACGAAAAGAACTATCACAAACAATCAATAAATAGCCACAGGACGACAAAAAGAAACTGTTTGCTCAGGGAAAAATTTACGTGGACAATCACATACACTCGATTTCGGAAGAAATCGAAACGGTTAATGAGACAAATATTCAAATACAAGAAAGGCTCACGGTAATCCAATCACACACAATTGAGGCGAAAATTTCTACAGACACTGAAATCCAGAATATTAGGGATAAATTAACAGAAGAAGTTCTGACACTAACTGACAAAATGGAACACACAGAAATCAATCAAGACTCAGAAAATTTGAAAGCAGATTTTAAGTAAGTAACCAGAAGTAATCGTAAATTACGAAACGAATTGACAGAAAAGATCAACGAACTCACTACAAGAATAGACCTGTTAGATACTAACAATGACAGTAAATCAGATGACACTACACCAGTCTCAGTTGAACGGATTTCTAATAGTAAAGATACGCAAATTACAAATGTTCAACAAACAATCGCAGACCTAGAATCACGTAATAATTTGTTGCATCCGTAAATCAATTCTTTACTGCAAAAGAATAGCTGACACACAAGAAACAACTGCAAACAATCAATTCCAACTGAACACACACCATAATGACATGCCTCAGATGCACAATACATATAATGTTGGTAGACTTCAGAGAGTAAGAGATCTTAACCAGGCAGAAAGACACACAAATTCATATTCACAACATTACGAAAATAGTTACACACAAAGATAAGACGGTTTCGACCACAAGCATTTACTTTCAGTGAGAAAGTTTGAAACATTTAAAAACGACTGGACGCAAATACATCCACTGGACTGGACCCAACAATTCAATGCGGCACTCCCACCACCATGGCCAGTTCAACATAAGCTAGAAATTATTATTAGTTTTCTTGAAGGGGAACCAGCGAGAAGAATTCGACCAATTGGTAGAGAGTGTTTTTCATTAGAAGCATTCCAAGAAGCATTTCTAGCAGCATATTGGTCAGATACCACACAGAGTAGCATTAAAGATCTGCTAATTAGTCTGCCAAATTTCGAGAATTCTACTTTCCCAACAATCACACAATTTTTCGAGTATATGGTTGAACAAAACCAATACCTCAATGAGCCATACATTCAATCTGCATTAATAGAGCTGTGTATTTCAAAACTTCCCAGAGCTTTAAAAGTGTCATTATTAACAGGCCAGCAAAAGGACAGCGTGTACGCATTTAGAGACATCCTGCAATTGCTAGAGGTACACCAGGCAGATTATGCATTTGTTAATAAGAACTTTTCACGACATAACGCAAATCAGACAAACAATACTAATTTTGAGCAAACACTTTTTGGCAATAACAATCATAATAAATGCTTTTGCAGCTAAATTGAAAACTTTAATCGGGAATACACACAGGGATTCAATGAACAGTAGTATAATAACAATGTACATTACAATTCTAGACAACAACAAAGCCATCCAAATAACAAGACACATATACGTCAGGAAATGCCGAACCGGTCAAACTTTCACATGACTCATCGCCAAGAAAAGGCGACAGGTGCAAACAATTACATGGGTCAGCCGCAAAATACACAAAATGAACAAAGACAGCCTTTTCAGAGAAACGCGCGTGCCTTGCCCTATAACCACAGTTATGACGACAGAAGGAGAGAAAACGAACACCGATCGCAAACTACATTCTACAATGATAATTTTCATAGAAATTCAAACAGTGCACAACAACCAAGTTATCGTATGAGTGTACCAGACACAAGATTTCATCCGCCACCTACCGCTAATAATGAAAACGGTAGAACAGTACAGCTCATAGAAAACACATAACCCTCCCCAACAGAAAATGAAATGTCAGAACATTTATGACTAGAGATAGCCTGTTATGAATCTCTAAATGACGACACTATGGATAAGGACAGAGAAAAGATAACGGTAGAGAATGCCATTACATTCGACGACGCGCGAGACACACTGTTACACGAAAAACAGATCATGCAGAAAACTATGTGCCACCCAATAATTCAGATAAATTTAAAGTCACAAAATATTTTAGCAATAATTGATTCAGTCTCACCAATGTGCGTAATTAACGAAGCCACATCTTACAGATGCAATAGCAATAATGATTACCCAGTATTCTCATTACACAAAACTAAAGTTAAGGGAGCATTTCCAGGAAAAATCATTGAAGGCAAAAGACAGACACAATTAACGTTTGTTTTTGCGGGGCAAACTTTCCACAGTAATTGTTGGATAGTTCCACGTTCAACGACTGATATAATATTAGGATTGAATTTTCTCGTACAGTACGACGCAAAGATTGACTTTAAATCGTCATACCTAACATTACAGAAGGAAGACAGTGAAGTGGTATTGAGATTTCAAAACACAGTATCCTCAGAAGAACAAAAGATGTACAGGATCGAGATTATTGCAGATTCTAAAGATAACGATTGTTATCTCACACTGTACACGAATACACATAATAACGACATGGCAGAGGAACAGGAGTATAATGTACTAGAGACAATTACACGTAAGATTGGAGACAGTATAGCAAAAGACGACACAGAGCGCACAGAATTAGAAAATATTCTTGTGCAACATAAAGCACTTTTGAACAATGTTCCAGGAACGATGACAGGATTTATGTACGAATTTCAGGTGAAACCACACGAGACTTTCAAAGCAAAACACTACCCAATCCCGCATATATACACAGAAGCAGTTAAGAAAGAGTTACGAGCAATGACTGATCCGGGTATAATTGAACCAGCAGCAAGCCAATATATAAATCCATTACACATCCTTCAAAAGAAGGATGGATCACTCCGTTTAGTTTTAGATTCACGTAAGGTTAATAAAATAATCATTACAGAAACAGACCGACCACAGACATTAGAAGAGTTACTGCAAAAGTTTCATGGCACCACTATATATACCACCCTCGGTCTCAAATCAGGATTTTGGCAAATCCAGTTACATCCAAATTGCTGAAAGTATACGGCATTACTTTGCTTTGGTGAATGTTACCACTTTGTAAACTTCCATGTGGACTAACGATTTCGTCTGCAGCCTTTATACGAGGCATCAATACAATTCTCCCACAGGATCTTAAAAACAAAATTACTACATATGTAGATGACATCCTAATCGCAGCAGAAAATTGGGAACAGCACAACCACACCCTTCAACAATTACTGAATACATTCGAGCAGATCGGCGTAACTATAAGTCTCCGTAAATCTGAATTTGGAAAAGCCTCAATAAAATTTGTAGGTCATAGCATTTCACAAACAGGTATTGCACCAGACTCCGACAAACTGCAAGCATTGAAAGATATCAACGTGCCAACAAATAAGAAGGAACTTCGGAGCTTTTTGGGCCTTATTAATTATTTTAGAAAATTCATTCATTATAAAGCATTAGACACACCCTTGCTATACCAGCTCACAAGTAAAAACACAATTTGGTCATGCAATGGGGATACTGAAGCTGAATTCGAGAATTTGAAAGAAGCGGTACTAAGGGCACCTTTTTTATCGCATCCTGACCCAACACAAAACTTTTCCATTGCAACAGATAGTTCAACTACAGCATTAGGAGTACATATTTTCCAGGAAGTAGAGGAGGACGGTAAGACAATCGTTAAACATACTGCATTTGCAAGCAGGATACTTTCTACAGCAATTACTCTGTAACAGAATTAGAGACGCTATGCGTTGTATGGGCATTTAAGAGACTCCGTCATTATCTATATGGAAGACACACCACAGTATATACCGATCACCGAGCAATCCAGTAATTATTACCAGCAAAACTTACACATGATAGATTAAGCCGTTGGAAATTATATCTACAAGAGTTCGACTTTACTGTTGTATACGTTCCAAGCACGCAGAATATTGTTGCCGACGCAGTGTCGAGATCTATTCAGCATAAACGACTAGAGAAAGAAAATACCTTCTGCAACAACAACCATAGTATTATGTACATCAAACAAGTAGCTTTCGAAAACTTTATATCATCAGTATTACAGAGCATAGAGAGAGAACAGCAGAAAGATGACACACTAAAAGAGATTCTAACTCTTTGGCGAGACAAGAGCAACGCAAAAATCAGACATAATTACACTATACATCAATATATTCTGTTTATTCGCTCGTACCCAGACGGCAACAATTGGCTTTTATGCATTCCAGAACGGATCAGAAACAAATTGATATGGTATACGCACCTAAGCTATGCACTTTACGGAGCTGGGAAATGCTTTCTAATTCTTCTACAAAATTGTCACTTCAACGTTATGGAAAAACACATTCGCAAAGTTATAGCATCCTGCAAGATATGTCAGAAAGCTAAATCATCTACAGTATCACATATTCCACCACTGTATCCCATCGTACCGGTTAAGACACATGACAGCAGTAGATCTTTTCGGTCAAATCCCCAGAACAAGTAAAGGTTATAGTTATATTCTAGTAGCCGTAGAACTGACATCCATATTTGTAACATTTTCTCCACTAAGGAAAGCAATAGCTAGATCAGTATCAAGAGCATTTGTAAGAGATTTTCTATCAATAGTAGGACATGTACAGAAGGTTATTTCGGATAACGGACCACAGTTTAGGTCAGACATATGGAAACAAATGTTAGAGAGTAAGAACATAACACCAATTTACACATCAAGATATCACAGTTCTTCTAACCCGTCAGAAAGATAATGAAAGAGATCGGGAAACTTTGTAGAATTTATTGCCACAGAAAGCATACAACATGGGACGAATACATTTCACAGTTTCAGGAAGTTATAAATGCAATACCTAATGAGTCAACGATGCTCTCACCAACTGTAATACTGACGAATAAAGACCCACCGAATAAACTTACTGAAATGATTACTTTTCCAAAGAAAGCGTAGACTTCGTCATTGTGAGATAGTAGACATGGCACTAGCGAACATTAAACGAGTCGCAGATCGTCGGAAGAGACAGCAGAAGCGGGTAAGTAGATTACGCAAGTACGAGATTGGCAATGAGGTAGTAGTTCGTACCCACTATCTGTCACATAAAGGGAAGAAACGATGCAAAAAATTTGAACTTCTATACGCAGGAGCGTACAGAATTCGAAATATTCTGCACGTTGATGTAGTACACATTGAGACACTCAGAACAAAAAAATCGACAGGAAACCATCATATGTCAAACATAAAGAAATTCTTAAAACAGAAAAACCTTCTTACAGGGATACATATTGACAGAGTATAACAATGAGCTTTTTGACACATTCCAGCAAGCCCGAATACAGTGAGCTACTGATGGGTTATTTACGTTCACAACAGGTCATCTCGATTCGACCGCAGATAAATACACTGAACATTAATAGCAGTCTTAGAAGCGTTCTCGCAGGACATTTATTTCATATTATGTATGGTAAGTGAAGCTATTAACAGGACTCCTTTAAATGTAAATGTGTAACACGTACAAATAGTTTTCATACAGTAGTAGCAATTAGATGTATTCTTTAATCCGTGCATGCAGCATTGTTGTCATAGTTCACCAAAATAAACATAGTTTTAATTATAATATAAATATTGAATACGAAGAAATGTGGATAAATGCGTTACTGGTCATGCCGAGAGTTGTTGAAGTCATGCCGTGCGCTGACGATTATTAACCATGAATATTTTGTCATAGGTAATACAGAGACGTATTGAAGTCATGCTGTGCGCTGATGATTATTAACAATGAATATTTTATTATAGGCTAAGCAGAGAGATGACACGAGGTACAAAGAAGAGAGGAGAATGAAGATGTTAGTATGTAAGGAATATAATTTAGTAATGGTTTATTTTGATAACAGGTGACACAGCGCAGCGCAGCACTACGGATGGAGAAACCACATTAAATTGCTTACTGTATGTACTTTGCTATTCGAAAAATTTTTTGTGCATTGAATACGATATCTTTTACATCAGATACATACATAGGAAAAACAGATCACACCAAATGTCAGCATACCGATTCGCACTCTGCGTAAAATACAAATGTTTTCTCTTAAATAACAATGACAATGTGTGCTACACAACTCAAACATAATATATATTCGACTGACAATATGACTCATAACTGACAAACACATTACCGAACGTACTGAAGACACAGAAAGTGACATATTTTGTCAAAATGTAATTTCATATTTCAAAAATTGTGAATTCACAACCTGTGAAGTAAGGTAACAGTGTCTTTATGTAATTATTTATACGTGCACCAGATTATGATTTATTTAGAGTCACAGAAAGTGACATAGTTTGTATTAAGGTACTTGTCTATTTTATTTAAAATGTTGATGCCTAAATGTAATACTAAATTCCACTTACAGAAATATTTGTTTATGTTATTGACTGTCACGTAATGTAATATGTATTGTATTCTGAATTCACTACAGATGGAAAATGTGTTTTTTATGTAATTGTTTAACACTATAAAAACTTTCTACAGTCAGACAAGGTAACATATTTTGTCCTTTTAAACGTAAAATAAATAATTTTATGAGCACAGATGAAAGAGATGATGTAAAATTTGGTAATAACGGTATCAACCATATCCGTGAACCTTTTGACAAAATGATTATATCTGTACCTTAATTCCTGCGCATCTCCATGGTTATGGAGCACAAACAAAGTGAATAGTGAACCACGTTACTTCAATCTACGATGTTTTCTATGAGGTGTCGGCATACCAAGATGCACACCACAGTCATGATGTACGTCAATAGGTGCTTGCATACCAAGATTCACTCCATCACTACTAATGGACAATTGGAGTTCAAACTTGTACCTGATGTAGCTGCGGCAATTCAGGCAATTCGATGGTTAACTTAGTGTTTGGTTACAGTAAAACTATGGATCAAAGAGACGACGGAATCACATGGCGAAACCTGGTGTTGTGTTATGTGAGGGAAAGAAACGGACTTTTGAGTGAGTTCACAGACAGTTGCCAGTGCTCTGACCATGCTATCGAATCCTTTTTTTCCCTTCCTTGAATATGGTGCCAATAGATGCCAATTTATAATGAAACATAAACTATGTTCTAATGTTTGGCATCCATTACTATTAGAAATATATGCATATAAATTTTACTACCTGATGTACACTTCCAACTTTCTGACTCATATTATTTGTATTTCTTGATGTATGTTCTTTTGAATATTCTCTTTGTTGGACTTAGAAAAACAAATTCTTATGACAGTATATGTATGTGTTTTGTTGAAAGAAATATTCTATCATTAACTTACTTATTACTACACATATTTCTATAATCAAATTTTCTCCTTACGTCATGTCCATATGACTTAACGACGTAGGAAAATTTTTAGGAAACCCAGTGGATGGTTATGTAAGACGTGTATATTTCTATTGTCTATTGTCAAATCACAATTTATGAGATATGTTTATATTTCATTAATAGGTTTAAGTAGCAATGATTAATATTTGCCATGTTGGAAATAATTGTGGTAGCAGGGAATGTCTGCACCAAAGTATTGTTGACAAGAGAGACCGCAAATTGATATAAATTTAAAAATGGCGGGTGAGACCGCGTATGGATACATTTTAAGAAAAGAGCGGGAAAGACCGCGAATTGATACATTTTGTAATGGTAGCAGAGATTGTCTGCACCAGAAAGCATTATTGGCAGGAGAGACCGCACTTTAGCGTTCGTAGGATGTCAGTAGTAAGCGAGATGTGAAGCGAGTCAGTAGCAGGTCTGAAGTGAGAGGTTGAGAGGAGCGGTGTGCCTGCCAGCCACCAACTATGATTTACAAGAGATTATAAACGGATGTACAGAGACATCAGCTAACTATTATCATAAGAGGAACTAATATTATTGAATTATTTTCTTTGCGAAACTCAAGACTACTGAAGGTATGTTTGCGAAATGCTAGTTGTAAGATTATTGTAAAAAGCAAGTCCCATTAGAACGTTTGTAAATTCATTTCATTACCAACAGCAAACATTTGAAGCGTTTTCAGAATATAATTAATTTTTGCCAGTAATGTTGCATTACTGATTATAATCCATCCCAAAAACCATCAATGTAAAATTTTGCAAAAATTTTATTGTTGTCAAGAAGTAACTATGAATTACGTAACTTCAGTCAAATTAATTAAAGAATAACGTCAGCTTTGCTATTAAAGAATAACGTCAGCTTTGGTAATAAATTCAGCCACTTATTATGAGAGCCCACCAGCAGTTAATAGAGTATAGTAAGCCAGAGTAAGTGTATTCATGTCGCAGTTCGATGTAGCAGTCAGATGGCGATCCAGTAACACTAAAAAAGGTAAGGAACAGTTTTGGGATATTGCAAGTAACGACTGAGGGCGACGACGACGACACATTCTATGTTTCATCGAAATAATCAGAAAATCACTTTTAATAAGCAGCAATTAAATTTGTATGTGAAGATAGGGAAAGAGAATAAATTTCAAGGGGAAGATTTCATTTGTTATTACTAAGCAAGAGATAGAAATCCTAAGGGAAGGTTACATAGGTTATTGTAAAAGGGAGGGTTATCATGAACAAAAGATATATAGAGGAGACGGATATTGCGTAATAACAAAAGAGTTATTGAGGAGACGGGAAGGTTTCACAGGTTCAGAATATGGAAAAACACTGTAAGGATAGCCATGTTGCATTACAAAGTCATGTTGAAGATGGAAAAGATGTGTGTGCTAAGGTTGGTACGCAAGTGGCTCGCAAAATTAATAACATAGAAACTAATATCAAGCAATTCAGTACCAATGTGAATGAGGAATTGTGTGAGCATGAGGGTAGACTAACCGGAGTTGAGCAAAATGTTAACAACCATAGTGGCTGTGTAGTAACTAATGGTGTAGTAGAATCATCTGAAATTGCTTTTGTAACACATGATCAATTTTGAGATTTGATCCTAGTAAAAATGTTGATCCAACGGAATTTTGGAGTGATTTTAAGGCTGCTTTTCCTAAATGTTAGAATGATAAACAAATGGTAGGATCCATTATTTCAAATTTTATGGGTGAGGCAAGAATTTGGGGATACTTGGCCTGAGATAAGTATGACCGATTAGTGGAGTTCAGACATACTTTTTTCGATGAGTATTGGGGAAAAAGAAAATAAATGGAGGTTTTGAATAAATTCTGGCCTGGGGAGAAGTGTGATTCTAAGAAGGAAAGTGTTAAATGATTTGTAAAAAAAATGGTTTACTACTTTATCATACTTGAATTCTAAAGTGGAAACGGAGCAAATAATTATGAGAATCTAAAACAAGTTGCTGCTGTATTGGAGTAACAAAATAATTTCTGCACCTAGGGATGACACTGTTCACTATTTGGAAAGAATTGAGAACCTTCTGAAAGAGGAAGAGCGTGCTGGGAGAGATTATAGGCTCCCGCAAGATCCAATGAGAACAGAGATGAAGTTCATGTAAACAGCATCGGCGTGCAGCGAGCGAACAATTATAGAGGTAGAGGAGGTGCTGTTGTGAGCCGGTTCAACGACCGAGCTTGGTACTTTGACTGCCGTCAGCTGCAGTCTGATGACGTAAGTATAGGCGCAGCCCACTCACTGACAGGAATGTCAGATGCAACGACAGCGCACAAGGGGGAAATCAGTAGCAGTCTGTAATAGCGCTAGCATTTGCAGACAGAAACAGTACAAATTAAACCCACTAGCGGCACCCAATGAACAGCATGGGGGTAGCATGACAGAAAACAGTATGGCGAAGGAGAGTGACACTTACTATGTTTGATCTAGGAAATTCAAAAGCATTTAGTGAAAGGGAAAGTTCAAATAAAGACCACAGGAACAATTTTAAAGAGGAACTATGTACAGAAAGTGAAGACTTAGATCAGGAGGTGGGGGTGAATCAGCACTGCTAGCCAGACGAGAGGCTACCTATAAACTGTGGAATTAGTACTATGGAAATACCGGAGGAAAAGGATGAAAGTGTCGAAGAATTTTTGAATAAAGTAGGTCGAGTGATTTCGGAAAGTGAAGACGAAGAATTTGGAGAGGAGGAAGAGGGGGGTAATGTTGGTAATTCTAACAACACTGGGGGAAGGGTTGCAGAATCAGAGGATATTTCAGATGATGATGATGATGATGAGGGAGAAGGTGACGCTTTTTTCATTCCGAGCAGTTTAGCCAAAGCTACCAGTAGTAGAAATAACGTGAAGAAGGATCCAGTAAAGGTAGGTTTTGACAGACGAGAAGTGGTGCAGGATTTACTAGACGAGCCTGAATCTAAGTGTATGAAAATAGATCCTAGACAATCCGTAATAGAGGTGTCAGTTTTCAATGAAAAATTTTGGTGTTTAATAGACAGTGGGGCTGAGGTGTGTGCAGTGTCACAGGAATTTTTAAATGCTTTACCCGAAAGTAAGCGAATAGTTATGATGCCAGTAAGTGGGTTGAACATTATTGTGGCTACTGGTAATAGTAAAAAGGTAGTAAAACAGGAATTAATGATACCCATCACTACTGGAGGTATTCAGATTGAACAAAACTTTCTGATTATTAAAGGTCTTAGTGTTGAAATGTTGGTAGGTGCTGATTTCTTGATGAAATACAAAGGAAAGTTAGATTTTGAAAATCTGAGGTGGTAGTAATAGTACATGGGCAAAATATATCCATTCCTTTTGATGGAGGACAAGGGTCTATCGTCCAATATCTGCCAATACGTTATTGCCGAACCATAGAAAACATTGACGATATTAATGAAAATGTAGAACGGAAAGAAGCAGATCCTTCTGCGACAAGAAAAAGTCATTATGTCGAGATAAAATCATACAAGCGATTGGGAATAAGAAACTTAGTGGACTTAAAAAGATATGTAATACAGCAACATTTAAACAGCAGTAACTAAGTAGCCTCAGGGGACGTACATTCTTTCCATCAGGTGTTTGACGAACACCAAGCATTCTGAGTTGTTGGCAATACTACTTCCTCTTCATTTCGTGTTGACAACCTACCTCTTCATCATTCAGAACTTTTGCTATCGTCTTTCCTTCTTCCCTACTGTAAGTGTAATGATATAAAGTATTAGAGTTGTAGAGGCATAAGAAAGATAGTGTTTCAAGCAGAGAACTAAAATACTAACCAGAATAGGTGTAGGACGAAAGTGAGCTGAAAAACAATTCTGTAATGTGAGTAGTTTGCGGAACTTTTTGAAAAATTTGAGAGATTGTGGTAAAATGTTGGTGAGAGGCAGAAGTGAGTTGCCAGTTTAATGTGTGAAGAAATGCTTTTGTAAAATGTTAATATTAGAGGCAGGAGGAGATTGCCTGCAAAGTGAGTAAGAATAAGTTTACTATTTGATGTGTTTTGAAAACCACAGAGGTGGACTTTAGTGGAATTAAGTAATTTCAATAAAGTTTATTTTTCTGTATAATTGTATTCTCTTTTGTGAGATGTCTATGAGGTATTGCAGAGCTGCAGAGGGTGGCCTGAATAAACTTTCAAGACGTTTAATATATTTTTTAGTCTCTTATGTAACATGTAATGTTTCTCTGTTCGCCAAAGTACCTGTGGATGACACATTACAACTGTTGGCTGCTCATTTTACCTCAGAAATTTTGAAGTTGTTCCGACATACCTTGACGACCACTTACTTTTTATACAGTGGAAATTATTATGAAATGACGAGTTCGCCACTGTCACCAGCAATAGCGAATTTTTTCGTGGAGGACTTTGAAGAACGAGCGTTGAGCAGTGCTCACCATCGCCCATCATGCTTCTACAGATACGTCGACGATACTTTTTTAATCTGGCCACACGGCAGCGACACGTTGCAGCAGTTCGTCGAACATTTAAATGGTATACTCCAAACATAAAATTTACATTGGAGGTAGAGAAGGAAGGGAAGCTACCTTTTTTAGATGTTTTGGTGGAGCGAAAGCCGGATGGACGACTGGGCCATTCTATGTACAGGAAGCCAACCCATACAGACTTATATCTGCATAGCCACAGCTTCCATCATCCGTCTCAGAAGAGAGCTATGCTGAATACTTTAGTACACAGAGCCAGTACTATTTCCGACAAGGGCCACCTCGGTCCCGAGATTAACCATTTGACGACTATTTTCAAGAGGAATGGTTATTCTGCCGGTGAAATTAAATCAGTATTGTCCAAGAAAGTAAGACACGATGCCGGCCATATACAAGAAGAGGACCAACACACAGCGCTGCTTCCTTTTTGCGGTGCTACAACGAGCAAGATAGCCAGAGTCCTGAAGAGGCAAGGAATAAAACCAGTTTTCCGACCACCGAGGAAAATTAAGGAAATGTTGAGACCAGTCAAAGATAGTCTCGGCTTAAGAGTTCCGGGAATTTATACTATTCCTTGCGAATGCGGCAAGAATTACGTGGGCCAGTCTGTAAGAACCGTTGCCGACCGCTGCATCGAGCACCAGCGCCACCTGAAATACAGGTATTTGGAAAAATCGGCGGTGGCTGAAAATAGCCTGCTTATCAAGCATAAGATTTTATTTGAAGAAACCAGAGTAATAGCCCACGCATCGAATTACTGGGACTCTGCGATCCGGGAAGCAGTCGAAATTAGACTTAGCGATAGTAACTTTAACAGAGATAACGGCTATGCACTTAGCAACACGTGGAAGAGTGCACTGGATAAAGAAAAGTCGCAGAGAAAAACTTCCCGCACTTTACCTCCTGATTCAAGGGATGGCGCTGCAAGCAACGCGGGATAGAAACTACATCTATGGAAGTAGAGGGCACCACTTCACTACGCGCCTTATCGCTGTTGCTATGACGTATTCCAGTCAATCAGAAGCCGTCCTTTGCTTATAAAAGTGGGAATATCGCTAGTTCACGACAGTCAGTTTTAGCCCTGACGACGACCATGGAGGTAGTGGTCGAAAGCTTGGAGTTTTATTCTGAATTGACGCGGCATGTACACCGAGAGATTTTTATTCAAGAAATACGTCGCGAAAGACTTCGTAGCCATGTAATGGTGTGTTTAGCAGAACTACAGAAGCTGGCAGAAGTAATTTTCAATATGTTTTTAATGTTGTGTTTTCGTATGTATATAATAAGTGATTGTAAGTAATGGCATAAAGATGAAGGATGTTTTGCAGAACCGCAGAAGTTGGCGGGAATGATTATTCTGTATATTTAATGATATTGTGCAGTATGCCTGTATCTTCCGGTGAATATACTCTAGGCCAAATGCTATCCAACACACGCGACCCCCTTATACTGTGATGACAGTTATATGCTAGATGTATTCCAACCTCTGATTTCCTCTGTAGATCTCACCCTCTACAGTTCCCTCTAGTACCATGGAAGTTATTCCCTGACGTCTAACAGATTCTCTATCATCCTGTCCCTTCATCTTGTCAGTGTTTTCCATATATTCCAATCTTCTCAGATTCTACGCAGAATCTTCCCATTCCTTACGTTGTCAGCACAGAAAATTTTCAACATTCGTCTCTAGCACCACCACTTCTCAACTGCATCAATTCTCTCTTCTTCTGGTTCCCCCACAGTCCATGTTTCAGTATTACACAATGCTGTGCTCCAGACATACATTCTCAGAAGTTTCTTCCTCAAATTAAGTGCTATGTTTGATATTAGTAAACTTCTCTCGGCAGAGAATGCACTTTTTACCAGTTTTTGATGTCCCGTCTGCTCAGACCAACATTGGTTATCGCCTAGGTAGCAGAGTTCTTTAAGCACATATAGACCGTGACAATCAATCGTGATCCATCAATCCCGATCGAAAGATTCTCGCGGTTGTCATTTCTGCTACTTCTCATTACTTTCATCTTTCTTCGACTTACTGTCGATAAATATTCTCTGCTCATTAGACTGTTCATTCCATTCAGCAGATCCTGTAATTCAACTTCGCTGTCACTGAGGATAGCAATGTCATCAGTGACTCATATTATTGATATCTTTTCACCCTGTATTTTAATCCCACTCTTGAGCGTTTCTTTTTTCTCTGTCATTGCTTCTTCGATGTATAGATTGATCAGCAGAATCGAAAGACTTTATTTCTGTCTTACGCTCCTTATAACCTGAGAACTTCGTTCTTGCTGTTCCACTCGTATTATTCCCTCTTGGCTGTTGTACATGTTGCATATTACCCGTCTCCCCCTGTAGATTATCCCAATCTTCCATAGAATTTCGAACATCTTGCATCATTTGCCACTGTTGAAAGTTTTTTCCGGGTCGACGAATCCTGTGAATTGGTCTTGGTTTTTCTTTAGTTTTACTTCCACTATCAACCTCAAAGTCAGAAAAGCCCCTCTGGTTTTTTTACATTTCCTAAAGTGAAACTGATTATCATCTAACACATCTTCAGGTATCAATTACCTTTTTTATTCTTCTATATATTAATCTTATCAGCAATTTGGATGATTCACCTGCTAAGCTGATAGTGCGATAATTCTCGTACTTGTCGGCTCTTGCCAATCTTCGGAATTGTATCAACGATGTGTTTCCGAAAGTCAAATAATATTTCGCCAGAGTCACATATTCTACACACCAAAGTGAACAGTCGTTTGCAACTTTCCGAACATTTTAGAATTCTGATGCAATGTTACCTATCACTTCTGCCTTATTTGATCTTAAGTTTTCAAAAGCACTTTTAAGTATTGGTTCTAATACTGGATCCCCTGTCTCTTCTAAGTCGACTCCTGTTTCTTCTTCTATCAGATCGAACAATCTTCTCCTCATAGTGGCCTTCAATATACTCATTCGACCAGAACGCTCTCTCCTCTGCATTTAACACTGGAATTCCCGTTGCCTTCTTAATGTTGCCACCTTTGCTTTTAATTTCACCGAATGTTGTTTTGACATTTCTATATGCTGAGTCAGTCCTTCAGACGATCATATCTTTTTCGATTTCTTGGCATTATTCAAACCTCAATTTCGTCTTACTTTCCTGCACATCTTGTATATTTCATTCCTTAGCCACTGTTATTTCTGTATTCCTGAACATTCATGATCTTCCATTTTTTCATAGGTAAACTGAAATACACACAACAAAGAAAGTTTTGCATTACCGCGGTTCCCATAACTCCTTAAGATAGACGTTGATTGTGGATATTGTATCACAGACTGTTCAGGTATGTCACTAAACCCGCCCAAAGATGTAAACAACCATCCATAAGCAGCGCTTATTAGACGGAGGGGATCCGACAGCCGATCAGTTCCAGTCATTCCACCAGGAACGAGGTACACGGCTCATGTAGGCTGTAATTCAACCATGCCTAGACAGTCAAAACCGTGGTTCGATCGCGCCCGCCTTGTTACTTTGTGCCAGAAAAGGCTCTCAAGAAGGGAAATGCCCAAGCACCTCGGAGTGAATCAAAGCGATGTTGTTTGGACATGGAGGAAATACAGAGAGACAGGAACTGTCTGTGATATGATTCGCTCAGGCCGCCCAAGGGCTACTACTGCAGTGGAAGACCGCTACCTGCCAATTGTGGCTCGGAGGAACGCTGACAACATCGCCACCATGTTGAATATTGCCTTTCGTGCAGCCACAGGACGTCATGTTACGAAGGCTTCAAATGGCTCTAAGCACTATGAGACTAAACATCTGAGGTCATCAGTACCCTAGACTTGAAACTACGTAAACCTAACCGAAGGACATCACACACATCCATGCCCGACGCAGGGTTCCAACCTGCGAACGTAGCAGCACAGCAGTTCCGGACAGAAGCGCCTAGAACCTCTCGGACACAGCGACCAGCCAATGTCGTGTTATGACTCAATCTGTGCGCAGTAGGCTGCATGGCGCGCAACTTCACTCCAGACGTCCATGGCGAGGTCCAACTTCGCAACCACGACACCATGCAGCGTGGTGCAGATGGGCCCAACAACTTGCCAAACGGACCTCTCAGAATTGTCATCACGTTCTCTTCACCGATGATTCTCGCATATGCCTTCAACCAGACATTCATCGGAGACGTGTTTGGAGGCAACCCGTTCAGGCTGAATGCCTTACTTTCCAGCGAGTGCAGCTGGGAGGGAGTTCCGTGCTGTTTTGGGGTGGTATTATTTAGGGCCAACGTACGCCGCTGGTGGTCATGGGAGGCGCCGTAACGGCTGTACGATACGTGAGAGCCATCCTCCGACCGATGGTGCAACCATTTCGGCACATATTGGCGAGGCATTCGACTTCATGGACGACGATTGCGTCCCCGTCGTGTACATCTTGTGAATTACTTCCTTCAGGATAACGTCATCGTTCGAGTAGAGTGGCTAGCATGTTCTCCATGAACCCTATCGAACATGCGTGGGATGAATTGAAAAGGGTTGTTTATGGACGACGTGACCCACCAACAACTCCGACGGATCTACGTTGAATCGCCGTTGAGGAGTGGAACAATCTGGACCAACAGTGCCTAGATGAACTTCTGGGTAGTACGCCACGACGAATATAGGCCTGAATCAATGCAAGAGGACGTGGTACTGGCTATTAGAGGTACCAGCGTGTACAGCAATCGGGACCACCACCTCTGAAGGTCTCGCTGTATGGTGGTACAACATGCAGTGTGTGGTTTTCATGAGCAATAAAAAGATGGGAAATGATGTCTATGTTGATCTCTATTCCAGTTTCTGTTCAGAGTCCGGAACTCTCGGAACCGAGGTGATCCAAAACTTTTTGCTGTGTGTGTTTCTTCTGTAACCAATGGAATCTTCGCAGTTTCCCTTTCCTTCTGGGTGCACCTTAAAATCCGGTATCTGATTTCGGAATCTCTGTCTGACCATGACCGTATCTCCCGGCTTTTTCCAAGAATGTCTCCTCCTCTTGTGATTCTTGAACAAAGTATCCGCTATTACTAGCTGAATTTTTTTGCAGGACTTGATCAATCATTCTACTCGCTCATTCCTTGTCTCAACCCCATTTTCTCCCGTAACATTTTCTTCTATTTCTTCCCCTACAAACGCATTCGTGTCCCCCATTATTATTAGATTTTCATTTCCTTTTATGTACTGAATTATCCATTAAGTATCATCATATACTTTGTCTCTCTCTCTGTCTTTATTTTCAGCTTGCGACGTTGGGATGTATACCTGAAATATTGTTGTTGGTGTTGGTTTGCTGTCGATTCTGGTCGGAACAACCCTGTCCTGAACTGTTCACAGTAACTCTCTCCGTCCTGCCTTTCGTCTCATATCGAAACCTTCTTCACGTTATACTATTTTTTGATGCTGTTGTTATTACCCTATACTCGTCTGACATGAAATTGATGTCTTCTTTCTTTTTTGCTTCACTGCCCCCCAACTGTATCGACATTGAGCCTTTGTATTTTCCTTGTCGAAGTATGAAAAATGAAAAATGGCATTTTCGCGTGAGGGTTTTTGTAATATGGTGGAACCGTGCAATGTCATGCACGGATGGATGATATTTGTTGCTCTATAATCCTTTCTTCCTCAGACAAATGTAACATTCAACTTGAGCACTAAATGTGATTTGAAAATGATCGTTGTGGATTGAAACTCATTGTGGTTAAATTTTATTCTGTGCAGTTGGTGGTGCCTGTCATTACATTTTTCAGATTTTATCTGATGAGTAACTGTAGCAATGTTATAAAGCAGCAGCAATTATTTCACTAAACAACTGCAGCATGCAAAATCAGAAGCGTACACTAAATCTAGGGATGAATCATACAACATAATAATGTAGTCTTCTAATGCCCAGGTACTTGTTGAAACATCTAATACGGCTGAGTTATATGCTAAAGGTAAAATTTTGCAAGCGAGGTAATAATTACAACATTCGTAACAGCGATATTGAGGTAAGTATTTTAAATGAACGTTTAAGGCCTGACACGTTGTAACTCACGTTGGATGATTGAAAAATTTATTTCACCTTATTTGCTATCAAATGTACTGTTCGGTTTTAGAAGTTTTTTAACAACGGAAAATGCTATTTTCTCTTCTCTCCGTGAGGTACCAGATGGAATAAAGAAAATGTTGCGAACAGTAGGTATTTTTTTTTCTTTAACTAAGGCGTTTGATTTTGTTGATCACAAAGTGTAGCTCCAGAAGTTGGATCATTATGGAATATGGGGAGTACCTCACAACTGGTTCACGTCTTACTTTGAAAACAGACAGCGACAGGTCATTATCCACAGTCTTGAGAATGGCCATGATGTGGGGTCTGGATGAGGCACAGTCAAATAGGGGAGGGGGGGTGCCCAAGGGATCAGTACTGTGGAGACTCACGTTCCCTGTTTTATATGAATGATATGCCCTCTAGTATTACAGGTGATTCTAAAATATTTCTGTCTGCCGATGACGCTAGCTCGGTAGTAAAGGATGTTGTGTGCAACATTGGCACTGTTTTAAATAGTGCAGTTCATGACGTAGTACGTGGCTTGTAGAAAACAAGCTAACTCAAAATCACTGTAAAACTCAGTTTTGGCCATTTCTAACACACAATTCAACTGAACCCGACGTTTTAATTTCACGGAATGGGCATATGATAAGTAAAACTGAACAGTTCAAGTTTCTAGGTGTTACGATAGATAGTAAACTGTCTTGGAAAGCCCACGTTCAGGATCTTGTTCAAAGATTTAATGCTGTCATTTTTACTGTTCGAACAGTACATGAAGTAAGCGATAGTTCAACACGAAAAGTAGTGTAAGTTGCTTATTTTCATTCACTTATGCCGTATGGTATAACGTCTTGGGGTAACTCTTCCCATTCTCAAAAGATATTTTTGACTCAGGAAAGGGCGGTTCGGCAATAAGTGATGAGAGTTAGCGAACTTCTTATCGGCACCTGTACATTAACATCTTCTCGACGCCTGTTCATTAGTCTGCGTTTTCTGATACTGGGCTTCCTTACCGTCGTTTCTTGTTAACAATATCAGCTTATTCTCAAGAATTACCAGTTTTTACTCAGTTAATACTGTGTATAAACCCAATCTGCATTTGGATTGCACTTCCTTGACTCCTGTGAAGAAAGGTGTGCAGTATACTGCTGCATCTATTTTCAATAATCTACCAGAAGGATTCAGAAATCTTAGCAGCAATCCACGCGCATTCAAATCGAAACTGAAGAGTGTCCTCGTGTGTCGCTCCTTTTAGTCTGCAGAGGAGTTCCACGAAAAATTGAAGTGATTCCTGTGTTACATTGTTGATTGTGTTTACATAAATTCATGGCTTGTCCTTTTTTGCCTTCATGAAGATTTTATTTTATCTGTGATCTGTTGTATTTTCATGCTCTGACTCGTTCCATGACGTTGGAGATTTGCGCCTCAGTTTGGTCCTACGGAACTAGACATGTAAAATAAAAATGAATAAAATAAAGTACTAAAGTTAATGAACGAAGGTAAATTGCGCAGACTAGCAGAAATGTTACAAAACCTGGTCATTTACTTTTTCTGAAGGATGTTACAAAAAATTTGTACGTGTAACCGAGACTGATATACCTTCGTCATAACATACAAGTAGAAAAAATTTCGCTAGTGTACAAAGCAGGGATACATAGCGATTAAAAGTGTGGAAGAAAACTGTTCAAAAAATTTGGCACCGCAGTTAGCAGAAGTAAAATACCTACGGAAGAGCTGTTTATCATCATACACTTTAGGTTAGTGAGGAAGCACGTGTTAGGGTAGGTATTACGAGTATAAGAAAATATTAAAATGAAACTGAAAATGAAAGGTAAATGGCATATCTTGCGTCGCTGCTACATTACTTTGAGAAAAAACGGAGAGGAACAGGCGTTTAGTAACTATATTTGTCTTTCTGCCAAGGTTAGACGGAATTGTGGCATTTTTCTACATATCTGTAAATATAATGAGCTAAAGAGACTGAAACTGTTCGGGAGTACAGCTCATTAGAGAATGTCCTTGAATGAAACGGACAGCATTTTATTTACAATACTTAATTAATATGATTGAATAGTCACTGAGAAATAAATAAATGGTTTCAAACTCATTGATAAGCATGACAAGGAAGAGAAAAACAAAAGACAATGAAATGAAGCTAATTCTATCATGATTTATTGATGTAAAGAAATGTTAAGAGCCGAGTGAACTGCTCACAGTATGAATATTTTTATGCGCAGCAAAAAAAAAAAAATGTTCTTGTCATAAGTTATCCTAAGGACAGACGGAAATACTTGCCCCAAAAGAAGTGACCGAACAAGTTATAATCCCCTTCGAAATTCATAGCCAATATTGAAATCTCTCTTTCTAGAACCTCTGATTCAGACGTATTGTCTCTTCATTTACTATTCTCCATCAGAATACCTTTAATTGTCTATGATATTTGCTTTATTGTTTTTTCATGGCTCGAGATCTTGACGTACAGTTAATTAAAAAGAAAATTTCACTAGCATTCTTTCTTTGAGGGTTACTTTGAAACTTTTATTGTTATTTGGTTATATATTGTTAGAAACTATTGCATTGTTATGCGTGTAAAACGCATAGCTAGAGGCTGTTTAACATTGATTTATTTCGAGTCTGTTTTCGACTTTTGGCTACTGACGAGTAACTACTGAGTAGCATTCTAATCAAGATAAGGGTAATCAGAGAGTAAATGGAAGGTTAATGAATAAAGAATTTGTCAAGGACAGAGTATTTGGACATACAGCGTGTATGACATATAACATGGCGAATTATATCTGGAATGATTGTACACCAAGTTCCCAAATAGCAGTCAGTAATGGGGAAAGATGTGATGCTAATATAAAGAAAGGCTAAGTTAAGAGTACATATCATGGTGTATATAACTCAGTACAGGAACAAACTCTCACTAAATTTTACTACAACGATCGATTGAACTCCAATGTTTTGAACGCCAACGCACAGTACGGCGAACCTGTTTATTTCGTATAGAACGTAGACACATAGTTACATTGCAGGCACAGTGAGCTACAGTACACAATGTGCATGACTGTAAAAAAGGTCCAAGAATGAAGAGATAATATATTATAGCAGGAGTAAAGTATTGAAGTCTTGTCATTGCAGGTTGTAACTTTCGTTCTAAAAGAAAAGAGAGAGATTACGATTACGTTGAATGAACGCCTGATCTGGTGAATGAGTACTGAGCTCGAATTGTCGTCTTGCATGTTGTCAGTGCAGTGGTGTCTGTTATTGTTAACAAAAGTTTAGAAAGAGGTTATCTCGAAAACTATACATCGGGTAAAAATAGTGGGTACGAAAAGTCCGTAAGCTCAAATGGGGACATCAATTGATATTACACGTGACCCCCATCCCCCAGCCCCTTGGGTGGGGTGGGGGTCAACTTTTAAATCTTAAATGGAAACACCCATTTTTATAGCAGGCTCGGATTTTCCACAAAAAAGTAATCAAGTTTTGGCTGAAACATTTCTTAAAACATTGACAGATGGCGCTGAAACCGAGAAAAATTAAATTGGAGAAGAACTCCGATTTATTTAGAATCCGACAGAGATTGTTGATATGATGTTTATTTTGGGTGAATGCCATTACAATTACGCTGCAGCTGCGCAATTTTATGAGGATCGTTTCCCAAACAAACGAAATGCAAGTGAAAACATTATTCGAAATTGCATTCAACGAGCTCGAAATGGATACATGCACCATCCACCTCGTCATTGCGGATACAATGAAAATGACGCTCGTACCCTTGTGGTTCTTGCCTGTGTTCAACTGGATCCCGAAATTAGTAGTCGTGCGATTCAGAGACAAACTGGAATACCGAAATCAACTGTTTTGAGGATTTTGAAGGCACATAAATATCATGCGTATCATATCACACTGATACAGGCATTGGCGCCGAAATATATGCAAACATGCATGCATTTCTGCCAATGGGCCTTGGAAATGATAAGAGGTGACAATGATTTTTTTTAGATACGTTATGTTCACCAATAAAGCCACGTTCAAAAACAATGACGAATTAAACTGTCATGATTGACATTATTGGTCCCCTGTCAATCCACACTGGCACAAACCCGTTGACAATCAACACAAATGGTCTGGTGTGTTATTTTAAGCCGACCGGCTCTGAGCACTATGCGACTTAACTTCTGAGGTCATCAGTCGCCTAGAACTCAGAACTAATTAAACCTAACTAACTTAAGGACATCACATACATCCATGCCCGAGGCAGGATTCGAACCTGCGACCGTACGGTCGTGCGGTACCAGACTGCAGCGCCTAGAACCGCTCGGCCACCCCGGCTGGCTGTGGGGTTAGTCAAAAAATATTATGAAAGAGAGCCCACAACCAGAAACGACATGGAGCAACGTATTCGAAGAGCATGTGCAGTCATACCAGGGGATGTGCTGCTCAAAACTGTGGACGACTTTCGCACACGATTGACTTTATGGTTCAAATAGCTCTGAGTACTATGGGACTTAACTTCTGAGGTCACCAGTCCCCTAGAACTTAGAACTACTTAAACCTAACACACCTAAGGACATCACACACATCCATGCCCGAGGCAGGATTCGAACCTGTCACTGTAGCAGTCGTGCGGTTCCGGACTAAAGCGGATTGACTTTATGCATGAAGCAAATGTAGATAATTTTGAATAATTTCTTCGTGGCTAATTTCATTAATTAAGCACCCGAAATTGTGAGAGGCAAGGGGACTCACACTAATAAAGCACCCCAACAAGTGAGAGGTAAGGGGACTCGTAATAATGAAGCACCCCATAGGAACATCATTTTACTACGTCGTCGTCGTTGTTCCTGGGTACCGCTAAAAGTAGGTTACAGTACTTTTGTACAGAAATAGCTTAATTTGGCGTAACGAAAGAACTGATGCACATTTTTTATCGATCTGGATCGTCTTTCTTGGATAATTCTAAATAAATCAGACTTATTCCACATTTTGAATTTTTCTCGATTTCAGTGCCATCTGTCAATGGTTTAAAAAAAATGTTTCAGACAAAACTTGATTAATTTTTTATGGATAATCCGAATCTGCAATAAAATATGGGTTTTCCCGTTTAAGATTTAAAAGTTGCCCCCCGCCCCAACCAATTGGGCGGGGGCTGTGGGTCACGTGTAGTACCGTTTGATGTCCCCTTTGAGCTTACGAACTTGTCTTATCCACTACTTTCACCCGATGTATAGTTTTCGAGATAATCTCATCATAAACTTCAGATGGACCACACTGTATATATAAATATGTTAACATAGGCTCAGCAGTGTGCAGTGGTGGCCAAAACTAGAAATGCACATGAAATTCATTTAGCTGATAAACGAGAACATTTAAGAAAACCCAACGTCTTTGGAAATTATATGATCGGGACTGGGAGGCGGTACTGATTATGGTTCACTGCTAACACTGAGTCTTTTTAGCAAAATTGTGTTGCGAGTTAAGTTGGTCTTTTCAGAAACATCTGACAACTGAAGTTCAATTAATCACAACTGACTCACAAAAAATGCGATTTAAACAGCAAGTGTAATCTATCTTCATTAATCCCACATAAATGCACATCATCAAATTACAAATAGCTCTGTTCGAAAACTTAAAAGCATTAAATAAATGAAAGTCTAACTAGCCTTTTTATCAAAACAATTTACATACATTCAGGGGTTACTCAACAATTACAATTCATCAGCCAACTCATCTATACTAATGCGCTGGCAGAAACAGAAATCATAATAATTGAACATCTTTACCTTATTTACCTGAAGACCTCTGCTGCATTAATCTAATACTTGATGGCTTCACACAACACACCCCAAAAACTTCCAACTCTATCGTCTTTCCCTCACAGACAGCTACCTACAACTGTGCGACCAGTTCTCTCTTACTCCATTACCTGTAATGATTTCTGCTCAGAGATTTTTGGCTCTGCAGTCTCGCACAATGAGTGATTCCCATTATCCACCCTATCAGAGACTTTCATCGTTTATAGTATACCAGTATCATTTTAATTTATTAATATTCTTATCTTCTTCTGGTTCCACATACAAGTGCGCCCCAGTATACTCCTTTCACAACACTCCAGCTGGGTTTAACAAATTTGACACTCTATAACATCATAAAACTCTAAAGAATTAAAAGTGTTTGGGTGCACTAGTATAAATCATAATACGTGTATAATATGAGTGAACTCCCTCATAAACAAGGTTGTTGACAAATAAATCATGTAAAACAGAATCAGTATACAATCTTAATCGTCAAGGTAATGTTATAGGATTGGGCAAGGGAAAGGAAGAGTCATGGCTGAAGCCTATGAGAATGTTGAAGTGATTGCTCATAAAGTCCATTTCTTTTTGTTTTGTGTAGGTTCAACAACTTAGTAGTGACCAATGTGTACTGCATCCAGTGTACCAATACATCTGAACTACATATTATATTCCTCAGTCATGTGCAGAGGTACACGAGGTATTCGGCAACAGATTGCCAACATCCGTGATTGGCGATTCCCATATTATCAGTAACACGGTAACCATCATAATCACCGCTCATCATAGTATAGATTGTTCTGAGATCCAAACAACGTATATAGCCACTTATGTTGAAGTATGAATACCAGGATTAAATCGCTTGGATAACATGAGCAGAGGTAGGAGACTGGATAATGTAATGTACAAAATAGTAGCATAGGTAAAGTAGTGGAACATGACCATTTCTACCTATGTCAACATCGAGTAATTTATCTGATCAGATAAAGTTCAGTATCCCAATGAAATTACAGACTGCATGAAGCAACAAGGCTTTACATTAGAGTGAATAATCAAAATTGAAAGTGAACTCCGATTAAGAGAACATCAATAAGCGTGGCATCGGGCTGCCAATGAGACATAGATTAACCAAAGACTACACAGAACACCACTGATTTATAACGTCATACAGTGTCTCTCAGTGGCCTTGTATAGCCAAAATTTAGGAAAGTTAACAGCAAAATCAAAAATTGAATGGCTCCAGGTGGCCTTGTGCTTGAAATAAATGCAAATCTTAATATTTAAATCAATTGTATAGAGAATATCAATCAGAGGATCCTAGTGGTCTTTCTAGATACATAATTGCTGCTCTCAGTAGCTATAACATGTTACAGAGATCGTATCTGTGGCTCAAAATGGCCTTGTTTTACGTAGCATAAACTTCAAAGCCGAAAAAATATCATAAAGTATCAGTTATCAATAATTTGATATGGCACTCAGAGGCCTATGCATAATTCATAATGAGAATGTGTGACTCAAGTTGGCTTTTACAAGGGCAAATTGCACAAATAGCAGTATTAGGTAAAAGCACAATTCTGTATCAGTACATATTAGACAAATAGTCTCATAAAGTTATAATAGTTATAGGTTGTGTAGAAACCTAGTGGGTTCATAAAACTATCTATTAAATAACCAATATCTCAAACAATGCGCACATCTACAGCGAAGGATATGGGAATGATTAATTAAAGGGCACTACAATTTACCTGTCAATCGTAATTTGTCTTGAGTCAAGAACTGCTACGGCCAAAACAAAGAAAAAAATGTGATTATGGTATATACAAGGATAAAGACAGGAGTACTATGAGCAATATAGCTTAGTGGTTAGGTAACTTTAACATATCACAGGAATTCAATAGATGAACATGCAAAGATGATCGTGAACTGCAGAAACAGTGGAACCTGAGATTTGATTAGTAACCTGAAAAAAAGAGAGTCATACATGCTAACATAAGAAGGCAGCATCATATTATGATGTACACTGATATGGAAATTAGAATAAGCATATATGAATGTTGGCATTATAAATACGTACATCTGTAAAAAATTTGGCAATTAGCATGTTGTTGTTGTTGCTGTGGTCTTCAGTCCTGAAACTGGTTTGATGTAACTCTCCATGCTACTCTATCCAGTGCAAGCTTCTTCATCTCCCAGTACTTACTGCAACCTACATCCCTCTGAATCTGCTCAATGTATTCATCTCTTGGTCTCCCTCTACGATTTTTACCCTCCACGCCGCCCTCCAATGCTAATTTTGTGATCCCCTGATGCCTCAGAACGTGTCCTACCAACCGGTCCCTTCTTCTTTCAAGTTGTGTCACAAACTCCTCTTCTCCCCAAATCTATTCAGTACCTCCTCATTCGTTATGTGATCTACCCACCTAATCTTCAGCATTCTTCTGCAGCACCACATTTCAAAAGCTTCTATTCTCTTCTTGTCCAAATTACTTATCGTCCATGTTTCACTTCCATACATGGCTACACTCAATACATATACTTTCAGAAACGACTTCCTGACACTTAAATCTACACTCGATGTTAACAAATTTCTCTTCTTCAGAAACGCTTTTTTTGCCATTGCCAGTCTACATTTTACAATTAGCATAGTTCCTGATAATTAGCAAAAATAATTTATACCAAGATGAACGGCGAATAAATAAATGGTTGTGGTATGTGATCATCGAAGATTGTATCTAGCTACGTGAAACGAACCAACGCAAAATTTATTCTACAATGTGCTTGACGTTGCTGATGTGATGATTGCCTCTCGATTTTCTCGTTCGTAAAGTTTCTATGTGGACTGTATTGAGATGGGGAATATTACTTATCCTAAAAGGTCCACAATAATAGTTCAAATTTACTGCAACGACGTTTGCCTCTGTTGGATAGGTAGTGAGTGCGTACTAATACTTCTTGTTCTACGCGAACTTCTGGAGGTTACTCACCCACTAACGTAACTAGTAAGCAGACGTTTGATTCCGGTTCTGCGGATACCTGCCGGCCGGAGTGGCCGAGCGGTTAAAGGCGCTACAGTCTGGAACCGCACGACTGCTACGGTCGCAGGTTCGAATCCTGCCTCGGGCATGGCTGTGTGTGATGTCCTTACGTTAGTTAGGTTTAAGTAGTCCTAAGTTCTAGGGGACGTATGACCACAGCAGTTGAGTCCCATAGTGCTCAGAGCCATTTGAACCATTTTTTGCGGATACCTCTGATCTGCAAATGGCTGAAGTGCACAATTCAAAACTTGATTGTTTCTGAGTGAGGTCAGTGATTTACCTACTTTTCGCCTAATTAAACTTATTGCCAATAGTATGTCAGATAAGAGAATAGTGCATAGCACTGAGTGTGTTCTTAAAAATCCGTCAGATTTCATTAACGGTAATTGTGCAACAAACGAGACGTCCATGGTTCTAGATGATGTCTCCATACCACAAAGTGGAACACAGGTGGCACATATCTCATCAATTCACAGCAATATGGAAGCGATGTTTCAAAATCTCGTGCACATGTTCAATGAACAATTTTCCATCATGCGAGAAATACAAGCTGACACCACCACATAGTTCAATGAACGATTTAATAAAAATGATGAACAATTTTCCATCATACAAGAAATACAAGTTGACACCACCACCCAGTTCAATGAGCAATTTCCCATCATACGTGACGATCCTAAATCGTACACAAAACGACTGATAACCGTTTCAGACAGGTAGATACAAACATTAAGACCAGTGAAAAACTTCTTTGCGATGAAACTGAAGACGTAGCCAGGCAATGCGCAGACAGAATCGAACCTTTGAGGGATGACGTTAATGTTTTAAGACATCAATGTAGTGAAACATATAAAAAGCTTACAGATGAAATACAATCAGTTAATGAAACAATTGATCAACAAGACACTCGATTACATGCACATCTTAAAGCTTACACAGAGACCTCAGAAAAGCAAAAACGAATACAAAAAGTTGAAGAAAAGTGTACAGCTGACATTGAGTCGTGAAACACCCAATCTGAACAAATAGAGCAGGTGCAGAATCCTGACACAATTAAAGCCGACTTGAAAAAGACGAACAAAACTACACGCAAACTACAGAAGCAAGTCAATTCTTTAGATTCAAAAATTCCACACACATTTTTACGCTCACGGAAATATGTGATGATCTATCAGCATGATTAGAAACACTTGAAAACCAAATTGTAAATCAGACGACACAGCTCCCACTCCGTGTACTGAATCTCAGAAATATCAGTCGATGCAGCAAACATTAAACCATCTTGAGGCACATAACAGTTCGCTACATAGGAATGTTAATAGTTTACACCGTGAAGTAACAAATACCTACAATTTTTCACCTTGTAGTCAGTTTCAAACTAACATGCAACAGCAACAGTCACCTACTTTTCAACGCCCCAGTAATATGAGCAGACTACGAAGAGTTCGTGACATTAATGCAAACCAGTCGTCACACAATTATTTTTTTCATGCCGCAGAACCTTCTCAAAATCTACAGTACGAAGGATTCGACTATAAACATTTCCTACCTGTAAAGAAATTCTAGGTATTTAGAAATAACCACACAGAACTGCATCCCCTTGATTGGGTGCTGCAATTTTTTTTTCTGCCACCAAACCGGCTCGAATTTATCAGTGGCTTTTTAGAGGGACAACCGTGATGCATACGAGACCCATAGCAAGGTATTGTCACTCCGTCGAAGAGTTTCAAAATACTTTTCTATCTGCTTAATGATCGGAAACGTCTCAGCGAGGCAATAAAGACCAACTAATCAGTTTACCCAGCTTTGAACACTCCAGTTTTGCAACTATCACTCAGTTTTTTGAGTATATGGTCCATCAAATCCAGTACCAGAGAGAACCGTATAGCCAAACTGCTGTCATACAATTATGCATATCAAAACTTCCACGTTCATTACGAATTTCCCTTGTCATTGGACAGCATAAGGAAAGTGTTTCATCATTCAGAGACTTATTACAATTATTAGAAATTCAGCAATCGGACTACTCATTTGTCAATAAAAATTTTAATAACGGCAATCAAGGGAATCCCTCATTCGCTTACAACGAGCAAATCCGTCCATTCCATAACAAGAGAAGTAAAAGACTTGATTCCGATAGCGATTTTTATCGACATGCTAAAAAGAGCAACATTTTGATAACCAGTGTATTCAGCAGCAGCAACAAAATCAGAATTGCGACGCCAACAATCACAGTTTCCAGTCGCAATTCTTGCCGCGGCCGCTGCAGCCAGGAAATATTCAACAACAATATGGTCTACAAGCCCAACCGATGGTCAATGTGCCACCGCCCAGCTTTGCCTGTACAGCCCAGTCTAGTAAGCGCAAGAGAATAACTTCTCCCACAAAAACCAATGGTCGCAGTCGCATCGCAAAGATCAACAGCAATGAAATTTTCACCACAAGCATGGAGGGAATAATCAACAATGTAAGCGTAATTTTGGCAACAGCATCTTTCATCACAATTAGCCTCAGCAATCTCAGTTGATTCTTAATAAAAGTAACGTTCGTTTCTATCCACGGCGGCTTGCTGCAGACCAAATCAACCGTACAGTACAAATAACTGAACCATCACAGCTGTCTTCTGGCATTAATCAGCCCACTAGTAATGCATGACTAGAAACTACCGACGCTGTTCAGTGGGAAAACGCATCTTCTTATTCTGTTACTCATGATACCGTTGAGTAAAACGTTATAACTTTCGACGACATTAGGGACATACTACTACAAGGGAAACACAAGACTCAAAAGAATATTTCTCATCCCATAGTTGAAATTGTATTTATTTTCGCAGCAATTGATGCTGATTCACCTGTAACGGTGATAAATGAAACAGCATTTCAAAAACTTAACGCCGACAATACCTGTCCTAGTTTTCCACTTGGTAAAGCGAAAGTTCTAGGCACAGTTTCCAACAAGGGAGTAGATGTGAAACTGCAAACCCATCTACCTTTTATACTTGCTGATCACAAATTTCATGGTAATTTATGGATCGTTCCTCTCTTAACAACCGACGTCCTATTTGGCATTTATTTTCTTGTCGAGCATGACGCTATTTTCAACATAAGAAGTCATTGCTTATATTGAAATCCGATACGCAGCAACTATCTGTCACTTTTCAGAATTCTTTGTCAGCTGAGGAGCAAGGCACTAACCGAGTGGAGGTCATTTCAGCATTAAGAATACATTCAACATTCTTTAAAGACACGTATTTCCGCAGTAACATTATCCCTGATCAACTTGACTATGACGTTGTGCAGACGATCAACAGTAAGGTAAATAAATGTAAAGCTTCGACCGACGAACAGTAACAGAATATTCTTTTACAGGATTCTGAATGATTTAACAATGTGCCGGTAACGATGTCCAGTTTTGTTTACGAATTCCAAGTAAAAACGCATGATACATTTAAGGAAAAACATTATTCCACTCCGTTCATCTATAGAGATCAAGTTAGAACTTCAGGCTATGTTAGACCAAGATGTCATTGAACCAGCCGTTAAACAATATATTAACCTTCTCACGCTGTTAACAAGAAAGATGGGTCCTTCCGCCTAGTGTTGGATTCACGCCAGATCAAAGAAATCAATATTACCAAAACCGATCGTCCGCAAACGCTGGAAGAGCTCTTGTAAGTATTTCACCGAACGTCAATCTGTTCTACTCTTGACCTAAAATCTGGATTCTGGCAAATCCAACTGCATCCTAATTGCAGAAAATAATCTATTTTCCTTTGTTTCGGTTACTGCTATCAATTTCGTAAATAGCCTTTTGGTTTAACAGTTCTCTCCGCCACTTTCATCCGGCCGACGAATACCATTCTTCCAAATGAATTAAAAGACAGAATCACCACATACATTGACGACATTCTACTTGCAGAACCTGCGTGCTTGGAACATAATCTTGTTCTTCGCATGCTATTGCAAACTTTTCTTACAGAAGGTGTTACCGTGAACGTTGGTAAATCTCATTTTGGCACGACTTCCACTAAGGGGAGGTGTACTATCTTTGGCCCGAAATAAGCATGTTCTTCGAGATTTTTTTTCTAAGGATGTGTTATAGATATTGACGTCAAATTTGGTCAAAATGTTTATTGATATTTCCTCTACAAACTGGAATTTTTTCGACCGGAAATGTCTAAGAGCAAAGGCGGAAGTGCCGTCGGAGCGAAACAAAATTTCGATGTAGACCTCCACGAGACGTGTGTCACAGGTCAGCCGGCTCGTCTGAAATCAAAATTGAGTCGACGTTAGCGAAGTATATATGATTATTTAGGAGTTGTACCTCGCTTACGTTATTACGACGTAGGAAACAAAATGGCGGTCATTTGAAAAAATAGGGTTTTTGTTGTGGTTGGCAGGAGAGCCAACACCGTGTTACTAGAGGAGGCCGAAAGGCACGCGTTTTAGCTCACGCAGGCTGGCGTGAGGTCTGGAACAGGACAAGGAAATTAGACTTTAGAAAAACGGTCGTAGCTGGTGGAATACTTAACTTTAATCCATTAATGATGAACGTCGGTTTTGACGGTACATGATTCACAATCTCAATAGTAACTGATAATGGCGCCTTGATAGGTCGTAGCAAATGACGTAGCTGAAGGCTGTGCTAAACTATCGTCTCGGCAAATGAGAACGTAATTAGGCAGTGAACCATTGCTAGCAAAGTCGGTTGTACAACTGCGGCGAGTGCTAGGAAGTCTCTCTAGACCTGCCGGGTGGCGGCGCTCGGTCTGCAATCACTGATAGTGGTGACACGCGGGTCCGACATATACTACCGGCCGATTTAAAGGCTACCACCTAGCAAGTGCTATTTCTTCGATTTAACGACTTCGTCCGCCAATTAAAATATTTATAGTTGATGGATAGGAACAAAAGTGGTAAAATTCCTAGACAATTTAGTTAGCTTCGTCGGAAACAAAGAATCTTGCCAATCGGTTCAGTACATATGAAGTTATGCTACCGCGCGATAAAAAAAAAGGTGTCATTTCGAGAAAAACGCGTTTGAACTTTTCACTATATATAAATGCACATGAATTCCTCGTCCTCATAGAGCACGTTCTGCTCGATCTGGGCCATCCTGCGCTGCTCCAGAGCCGGTCGTACGGCTGGTGACAAGCGGATTTCGGCCGCTTGAATCCGGTGGTCGTCCGAATGCTTGGCGAACTGCGTCGAATAGAGTCCTAGGGTGACGACCATAGTTGTCATGGTCTTCAGAATTGCTGAATACCCTTCACTAAAGCTGCACACTGCTAGGAAAGTCGCAATCTCCACAGTCTTCGCACCAGAATAAAAATGCTTGGGGGCTAACTTCCAAACACACGAGTTCAAATTTTCATTTGAATTTTGTGTGTTTCCTCCCAAGCACCGGTTCAATAACTCGCCTTCCGAAAGAAAAAAATCTGGTGCGTGAAAAATGCCGATTTCAAGCAGGTGCATTTTTTTGTTCAACCGCGAATAACAAACATTTCCGTTCCGTCCTCGGAAAAACCGTTTCAGGGTGGATTTTAAACACTTCTATGGCACCAAAAATGCAATATAAAATAAGATGGTTTTTTTTAACTAAAATATAGTAAGCCTCCCCTTAAATTTCTAGGTCGCGTAATTTCGGCAGGCGGTATTACGCCCGAATCCGACAAACTACAAGCCATCCGAGACATTACAATTCTGTCTGCCAAAAAACAACTTCGCAGCTTGCTCGGTTTGATAAATTTTTTCACCATTTCATACCCCTCTCGCACTACATACCCCCACATTGTATCATCTTACTGGTAACTGTGCTATCTGGTCGTGGACGACCAATAACAGTCCGAGTTTCTCAATCGGAAAAAGGCTTTACTTAACGCTCCACTTTTCGACTGCTCTTGGTGCCCATGTATTTCAGGAAATAGAGGAAAATTCCACAATTATTAAGAAGTACATCGCGTTTGCTAGTAGTATCCTGACATCGTCTGAAAGACATTATTCTGTCACTGAACTCGATGCGTTATGTGTTGTTTGGGCTTTACTAAATTTCTGCACTTTCTATACGGCAGACACACAACAGTGTCGCAGTTCACAGAGCTATTCAATTTCTTTTATCAGCTAAATTCACACATGACAGACTTAGTCGTTGGAAACTTTACTTGCACGTATTTGATTTTACGATTGTCCACGTCCCAGGAACCCAGAATACTGTAGCAGATCCGCCTTCTCGAACACTGTGCAGTACCAGCAAAAAATCGCTGCTAATTTTTGTCGAACTAATTTTAGCATTCTCTATATTAAGCAGGTAGCCTTTGAAAATTTTATTTCAGTATCATTAAATCACATCGCCAGAGCAGAGCAAAGACAATGTCTGGAAAGAGATCAAACGTCTGTGGCGTAACATGAGCCAGATAACAATCAGAACTTAGTACACGGTGCACAGTAACATTCTGTTTCACCGCGCTCCCCCTGACAGCGATAATACGACTTTCTGCATACCTGAAGAACTTGTCAGTAATTTAATCTGATGTTCACACTTGAACTGCGCCCATCAAGATGCTCGTAAACGCTTTTTGATATTACGACTGAACTGTTATTTCACAAATGTGGAAAAGCGTATTCGACGAGTCTTAATGACTAACAAATTTTGTCAAAAAGCTAAATATTTTACAGAATCTCACATTGTCCCTGTGTATCCCACTGTTCCCATGAAATTAAGACCTATGCCAGCTGTTGATATATTTGGATCCATTCCAAGAACTAATTAAGTTTCTGTTACATTTTCGTTGCTGTAGAACTAACTTCGAAATTTGTATCTTTCACTCCGTTACGAAACGCCACTGCTATAACTGCTTCCAATGCTTGTACTAAACTTTTTTGCCTCATTTTGGACATGTTCAGAAGGTAATCTCCGACAATGGACTGCAATTTCGATCAATAATACAAAAACGCACATTTCAAGCTAGAAATATTACACCCATTTTTATCTCCAGATATCATTCTTCTTTCAACCCATCAGGGCGCATCATGAAAGATACTGGAAAACTTTGTCGTTCCTACTCTAACAAAAAACATATTGATTGGGACATGCACTTTTCACATTTTCAGTACGTCATGAAATCCACACAAACCAATCTACAATGTTTTAGCCGTATCTTGCGTTGAAAAATAGAGACCCACCCAACAAAACTCGTGAAATTGTTTCCTCTCCTACAACAACAAGATTACGCCACCATGAAATTACAGACATCGCACTTATCAATATAAAGCGTGCAGCACAGGGCTGCAAACGTCAACAAAAACAGGTGAGTAAGCTCCAGGAATTTTGCGTAGGACAGAAAGTATTGGTACTCACTACCTACCCAACAGAGGAAAACGTCGCAGTAAATTTGACGTTTTATTTTCTGGACCTTTTTGGATGCGTAATATTCCACATCCCAGTGTGGTTCACATTGAAACTTTACGAAATCGCGAGGCCATCATCACATCAGCAACGTCAAGCACTTTGCGTAATAAATTTTGCGGTGCTCCATTCCACGTAGCTAGATACAATTTTTGATGATCACATATCACAACTATTTATTTTTTCGCCGTTCAGCTTGTTATAAATTATTTTTGCTACTTTTCAGGAACTATGCTAATTGCCAAACTTCTTACGGATGTGCGTATTTCTATTGCCAGCTTTCATATATGCATATTCTGATTTACATATGAGTGATCATAATAATATGACAAAATACAGATTTTTGTACCTGACGCATTTCCCCTTGTTATACAAATTCCATTGGTACCCGGTTTTCACGTACCATCGATTATTCAGCATTTTATTAAGTGGCGAACTGCCCAACAGTGAGAATCTGGCAGATCGGTTTTCATACGGGTGTACATGAAAACAACAACTGAAAGACACAACATTTATTATGACATGTGTCCAGTGGATCACATCCCTTAGGTAGTCTGACCACTGCAAACAGTAACTCAAACAGTTTTTCATAATAAGAATTTGTGCCCTTAGTTGAAATGGCTCTGAGGACTATGCGACTTAATGTGCCCTTAGTTATATAGCCTATTTAGCTTATGCTCATTTATTTCTGATGCTATTTTGTCTTTACTGGTACCATGAAATGTACCATTTTTTTATGCTATGCTACTCCACTTTGCCATCATTGTACACACATTTATGCTATTGTCTGATAAATTATTATTACATGTTTTGTTAGGTTAGCTACTCTTCGTACTTTATAATGTTGCTTTACACATAAAAACATGTTTTTTCACCATTCCTTATGAGACGCATATGATGTTGCCTTCTTATGTTAGCATGTGTGACTGTCTTTTTTTTTCACGTTACTAATCACATTTACAGGTTCCACCATTTCTGCAGTTCACCCTCTTCTTAGAATATTCATCTCTTGAAGTCCTGTGATTTGTTAAATTTACGTTGTTACTAAGCTATATTGCACTTAGTACTCCTGTCTTTGTGCTAGCGTGTTCTAAACTCACATTTTTTTCTTTACTTTGGCCATAGCAGTTCTTGACTCAAGTTGAATGACGATTGACTGTCAATAATTTTCTTAACACATAAAGTGCACTGCCCTTACCATTCATTCCCATAGCCTTCGCTGTAGATGTGCACATTGTTTGTGATATAAGTCATTTAATAGAACCCACGAGGGTGCTACACAACGTATAGCTTATACTTTCTCAGTTTTCTTATGCTACGTAAAACAGTGCCATTTTGAGCCACAAATATGATGTCTGTAACATTTTATAGCTACTAAGATCAAGATTTATGTATCTAGGAAGACCGCTAGGAGCCTTTCATTGATATTTTCTATCGAACTGATTTAAATATGAAGATTTGCATTTATTCCAAGCACAAGGCCACCAGGAGCCTTTCAATTGCTGATTTTACTGTTACATTTTCTTAATATTGCGTACACAAGGCCACTGAGAGCCACAGTATAATGTTATAAACCAGTGATGTTCTGTGTAATCCTTGGGCTATTCTATGTCTAATTGGCAGCCTCATGCCACACTTATTGATGTCATCTTATTTAGAGTTCATTTTCAGTTTTGATTATTCACTCTGATATAATGCCCTGTTACTTCATCCAGTCTGTAATTTCATTAGTATATTGAACTTTTTCTGATCAGTTAAATTACTCGATGCTGACATAGGTAGAAATGGTCATGTTCGACTACCTGACCTTTGCTACTTTTTTGTACCTTCCATTATCCAGTCGACTACCTCAGTTCATCCTATAGGAGGAATTTAATACTGGTATTCATACTTCAAGATAAGTGGCGATATATGTTGCTTGGATCTCAGAAGAAAATCTACTATCAAGTGCAGTGATGATGATGATCATCGCGTTACTAATATTACGGGAATCGTCGAGTACGGTTGTTGGCAATTTGTTGCCGACTACCTCTTTTACCTCTGCGTATGAGTGAGGAAAATAATACGTTCAGATGTATTGGTACACTGGATGCAATACACATTGGTCATTACTAAGCTGTTGAACCTCCAAAAAACAAAAATAAGTTGACTTTATGATGTAGTCACTTCAACATGCTCATAGCTTTCAGCCATTACTCTTCCTTTCTCTAGCCCAATCCTCTACCATTATCTTGACGATTAGGATTGTGTACTGATACTGCTTTGCGTCATTTATTTGTCAGCAACATTGTTTACGAGACAATTCACTCATATGTCACAATATATATAAATGACCTAGTAGATAGTGTCGGAAGTTCCATGCGACTTTTCGCGGATGATGCTGTAGTATACAGAGAAGTTGCAGCATTAGAAAATTGTAGCGAAATGCAGGAAGCTCTGCAGCGGATAGGCACTTGTTGCAGGGAGTGGCAACTGAGCCTTAACATAGACAAATGTAATGTGTTGCGAATACATAGAAAGAAGGATCCTTTATTGTATGATTATATGATAGCGGAACCAATACTGGTAGCAGTTACTTCTGTAAAATATCTGGGAGTATGCGTGCGGAACGATTTGAAGTGGAATGATCATTTAAAATTAATTGTTGGTAAGGCGGGTAACAGGTTGAGATTCATTGGGAGAGTCCTTAGAAAATGTAGTCCATCAACAAAGGAGGTGGCTTACAAAACACTCGTTCGGCCTATACTTGAGTATTGCTCATCAGTGTGGTATCCGTACCAGATCGGGTTGACAGAGGAGATAGAGAGGATCCAAAGAAGAGCGGCGCATTTCGTCACACTGTTATTTGGTAACCGTGATAGCGGTACGGAGATGTTTAACAAACTCAAGTGGCAGACTCTGCAAGAGAGGCGCTCTGCATCGCGGTGTAGCTTGCTCGCCAGGTTTCGAGAGGGTGCGTTTCTGGATGAGGTATCGAATATATTCTTATACCTCCCGAGGAGATCACGAATGTAAAATTAGAGAGATTCGAGCGCGCACGGAGGCTTTCAGACAGTCGTTCTTCCCGCGAACCATATGCGACTGGAACAGGAAATGGAGGTAATGACAGTGGCACGTAAAGTGCCCTCCGCCACTCACCGTTGGGTGGCTTGCGGAGTATAAATGTAGATGTAGATGTAGATATTATAACCATCTTATGATTTATGCTAGTGCACCTGAACGCTATTAATTCCTTCCAGCTTAATTCTGTTATAGAGTTAGATAAATTTACCACACATTTGTTGTACAAGGTACTTCCAAATATGCGTTACATTTGTTAAACCCGGCGGGAGAGTTGTGAAAGGAGTATACTAGGGCGCACTTGTTTGTGGGACCAGATTAAGATAAAAATATTAATAAATTAAAATGAGACTGGTATACTATAAACGATGAAAGTCTCTGATAGGCTCGATAATGCGGATCGCTGACTGTGCGTGACCGCAGAGCCAAAGATCTCTGGTGTGAAATTATTACAGAGTTGGAGTAAGAGAGCGCTGGACGCACATTTGTAGTTTGTTGTCTGTGAGGGAAAGACAGTGGTGTAGGCAGTTTTAGGGGTGTGCTGTGTGAAACCATCAACAGTTAGATTAATGTAGGTATGCCAATATTGTTGAACAGGGAAGCAGAGATCTTCAGGCAAATAAGTTAAAGATGTTCAACAATTATGATTTCTGTTTTAGCCAGCGCGTTAGTATAGATGAGTTGGCTGATAATTGGGAATTGTTGAGTAACCCCCGAATGTACGTAAACGGTTTTGATAAAAATGGTGGTTCGATTTTCATTTATGTAATGATTTTAAGATTTATTAACAGAGCTATTTGTAATTTGATGATTGGCATTTATGTTGGATTAACGATGTTAGATAATACTTGCTGTTTAAACCTCATTGTTTATGAATCAACTGTGAGTAATGTAACTTCAGTTGTTAAATGTTGCTTGCAATATAATTTTGCTAAAAAAAACTGAATGTTGATTATTCATCATAATCAGTAGCACCTCCAAGTCCAGGTCATATATTTTTCAAAGGCGTTGGATGTTCATAAATGTCCTCATTTATCAGCCAAATGAATTTCATGTGCCTTTCAAGTACACGCATAAGAAAAGTTTTGCATAACCCCGGTTCCCAGAACTCCTGAAGATAGACGTTGATTGTGGATATCGTATTACAGACAGAGTCCCTTCGACTGTTCAGAGATGACACTAAACCAGCCCAAAGATGTAAACAACCTTACATATGCAGTGGTTATTAGACGGAGGGGATCTGACAGCCGATCAGTTTCAGTCATTCCACCATAAACAAGGTAAAGGCTCGTGTTGGCTGTAGTTCAACCATGTCTAGACGGTCAATACCGCGGTTCGATCGCGTCCGCACTGTAATTGTGTGCCAAGAAGTGCTCTCAACAAGGGAAATGTTCAGGCGTTTCGGAGTGAATCAAAGGGATCTTGTTCGGATATGGAGGAGGTACAGAGAGACATGCCTCGCTCAGACCGCCCAAGAGCTTCGACTGCAGTGGGTGACCGATACCTACGGATTACGGCTCGGAGGAACCCTGAAAGCAACGCAACCATGTTCAATAATGCTTTTCGTGCAGGCACAGGACCTCATGTTACGACTCAAACTGTGCGCAGTAGGCTGCATAATGCACAGCTTCCCTCCCGATGTCCATGGCAAGGTCCACCTTTGTAACCACGACACCATGCAGCGCGGTACAGATGGGCCCAACAACATGCTGAATGGACGACTAAGGGCTGGCATCACGTTCTCTTCAGCGATGAGTGTCGCATATGGCTTCAACCAAACAATCGTCGGAGACGTGTTTGGAGGCAACCCGGTAAGGCTGGAAGTCTTAGACACACTGTCCAGCAAGGTGGAAGTTCCCATCCGTTTTGGGGTGGCATTATGTGGGGCCAACGTTTGCCGCTGGATGGCCATGGAAGACGCCGTAATAGCTGTACGACACGTGAATGCCATCCATCGACCGAGTGAGAAACCATATCGGCTGCATGTTGGCGAGGAATTCGTCTTCATGGACGACAATTCGCGCCCCCATCGTACACATGTTGTGAATGAGTTCCTTCAGGATAACGACATCGCTCAACTAGAGTGGCCAGCATGCTCTCCAGACATGAAATCTATCGAACATTTCTGGGATAGACTGAAACGGGCTGTTTATGGGCGACGTGACCCACGAACCATTCCGAATCGCCATTGACGAGTGGGACATCCTGGACCAACAGTTAGAAAGCTTAACACGAATTTATTGGGCAATGCAACTCCCAATACCAGTAAAGAAATAGAGTCACTTCAAAATAAATTCAGCTCCTTAAGCAATGAATCCTAAATCCCTGATGCACTTGTTGATAGAATGCCACCACGACTACAGGCACGAATCAATGCAAGAGGACGTGCTTACTGTGTATTAGGGGTACAGGTAGTTCTCGCTGTATGGCGGTACGACATGAAATGTGTGGTTTCATGAGCAATAAAAAGGGCGGAAATGATTTTTATGTTGACCTCTATTCCAACTTTCAGTACTGGGTCCGGAACTCTCGGAATCGAGGTGATGGAAAACTTTGTTGATGTGTGTATTATGGCCAGCTTTGCACACCACTGGGCCTGTAGTCAGCATATCTATATTTTTTTTATGAGAGACCTGAATACATCGTTGCTGCTTTAGATGTAAGACAATTTAATTTATTTGTTATGCGCATATTGACCAAAGTTACTAGTTTTGAACAAGGGGCTCAATGTATTTCGCAGTGACTGTATCTCTTTACTGGTATTGGGAGTGGCATTTGTGTAAAGTTTTCTAACAATAACACAGAGTAAGCCCAGCACTTACACTTACGACACGCAACACGACAATTCGAGTTCAGCACTCATTCCACAGATCAGACATTCTTTCAATGTAATCGTAGAGGGTAGAGGTTATTATTTCATTTCTATAGAGAGCGTACACTTTGTATCGTGCGGGAGGTATCACCGACATCAGCCGTAGAACATGGAACCTGCTAACTTTCGACGTAGCTATTAACTTTTCTAGATAACTTACAGCAAGCTAGTAACATAACATTGAAGTAAGAACTGAGAGACTTTAGCTATATACTACTGTCATATTCACGAACCAAGGCAATCGTGTTTAGAAGCGTATATGATGTGACGAAATTTTCGACAAACGATGATAGACCAATGTGCCTTTCTGAAAACATTGGTTTGGAGATTGCCCTCAATAGAAATTTAAAGTGACTAAGCGGGTTAATCAGTGAGTTACTTTGTGTTAATTTGATGCAAGTAGTCATAGCATGTGACAGTAATAAATGGTGCTTACACGTGTACAGGTAAAAAGTAAAATATGCCACATGAAGAATATACTTTTTTAAGTGTAAAAGCGAAAACAGCACAAAATTATGGAAGTTGTCACATCACAGAAAGATAGTCAGTTGAATGCAGGAACGGACAACTCTACAGCTACTACTGATGGCTTCGTTCGTGAATCTGACTATAGAGCATTACCGTCATAGCTTACCTTCAGAAGTAATTCCAACGAGATGTACGAAAAGTAATCAAAATTAATGTTGCCAGTTTTCAATAGGGTGACGGCTGTTTTGAGATGAATCAGTAGCCACAGAAAAGTTTGCCCTACGTAAAACAATAACTGGTATCCAAAAAATTTGTTCGTAGTATTATATGCTCTCACAAATTGCCAATAGTTGGCGCCCAGATGTCGCACTTTACGAGAGTAGAGTTCACCATACACTCGCTCTGAGGCGCTGCGAGGAAGATACGGACGAAGTGCCGGATTGTGGCACAGTTTCAGGTTTTCGTACTGAGACCAGTCCAGCGACCGGAGAGTATCATTGTAGCATCCGTGTAGACTTGTTAGAATCCACATGGTGGCATCGAATTTCACCACCATGCTATCGATCGCTATGTGGCTCCAAACGCTGAGCAGGCAAGCTTCGGCACCTATTGGTTCGAAACAGAAAGCAGCAATGGTAGCGTGAAGGATCAGCAGTAGAATAGTTGCACAAATGAGGACCCGACGCATCTGCCTCCGTCTCTGAACTGGAAGCGTGACGAGTGCTGCGACGTCAGAGACCTCTTGCAGCAGGTCGCAGAAACGGTCACTACGCGGTGACGCACCCGCCAGAACCACCACCACGACGGAAGCTGCACCCGCGCAGCGACTCACTCTCAGAGCCAGAGACTCCTCGCTGCTGGGCATTCCGTCACTCGGCGTAGACGACCGCCAGATGCGCATCACGTTGACAATGGGCACGACTATAAGAACAGTTGAAACTGTTGCCAGTAATTTCGAGTGCCTGAACTTCCCTGTAGTAACGTCGTACTGGAGTGGACACAGTGTCGTCACTTTCGATAGTACCAAAATGGGGTACATGATCGAGTAAACATCCACAGGCCCCATGCTGTACCTTCTCACTTTCACCTATATAAGATTCGCTCTCAATTTCCGTTTCTGGTGCTCAAAACATTATCGCTCTTTCTTTTAACTCGTCATTGCATTCCCCAAAATCCCTTCGATTTTCCGACATCTTCTTCCAGGGCTGTAAGTGATAAACCAGGTGTTACATTTTTCTTCGCATTGAATGTTATATATACTTCATAGGAAACACCAGCTCACCGCTCTGCTAGCAGTTATGTGCTTTGAAGCACTATCGGTGCAAGTGATATTCCGCTATGGTTTTTATCTGTCCTAATCTCCTTGCACGTGCCTATTTGCTTTTCTGTACTCCTTTATTACATTCCTTGACCTCTAGAACTTAGCACTGTCCTTGTCTTTATGAAGCCTCCAATATGTAACTTAAATTTCATACTTCAGTTACCATCATCTGTACTAAAATGAAATATTGTACGTTCTAAGACTCCATACAGTTCCTACTCACCATCAACTGTATCACTTTCTAGTTTACTCTGGTTCCACATTTGTCTTACCGATTCCACATACCATTCAGAGCGTCCTCAAATTTTGTTAAATGTGTGCACCTAGGAAAAACCTTCTTACGATTTTACTGAGTGATCGATATTTTGCTTTAGAATGCTATATTTCTCTTAACACTTCGGTATTCCTCTCATAAATCAACTGGTCTCCAACAGTCACAAATTAAGTACTTATAGTGAAAAAATTTTCGCCGTAGTACAGCTTCAGTAGTCAGTCCAATAATCTAAGATTTAAATTCTTAATTTTTAGTCCAGAAATATAATTATACCTAACTTAAGCCTGTATTTTGCATGTGAATTTTCCTGCTTTACTATTTGATCTCGGTCAGCAGGTTTTTCTCTCTTTCGAGGACCATGTACAGCCCATATAGGTACGATTTGTTACTGTCAGAAAACTGCATACGTAATAGATTCCAATCCAAGAAAATAGTGGCGCAGACATCGTTTCCGAAACTTATTTGTGGGAACTGTATTTTACACGTTCCATGAAAATCAACAAGCAGTATAGTGCAGTATCATCTGCATATCTCTCAGTCGATGCATATTACAACCGATCTAGACTTCCACAACATGAAAAATGAACTGTTTAACTTCCGGATGATTGTAGGTCATGTATTGTTTTCGGTACCAGGTCCTCTGAAATATTCTAATTGACAAACCATAGAGAAATTATACACTTAATAGTAAAACGATACTCGCTGCGATACATGAAATATAGCCAGTCCTACATCTTATACCCATCCTGGTCTCTACAGCAGACCCACTTATTCCAAACCTCTTTCCGCGGGTCCCGCTCAGTAACTGGCGTTTCATATCTTACATCGTCGAAGTGTAGCGACTACAGATCAATCTTCTGTTAAGAACATTGCACGTAGAACAAAAGCATGCGTTCATTGCTAGTCGTGCGTCGTCAAATGTCCATTTTCCACATAGTAATTTACGCATACTTAATCTCCGTCATAGCTGGGTTCCGTCCCCCACATATTGCTGAATTTCCCACCACGCACCAGTCACGATGTTGACGCGAATACAGGGAAATTGTGCTGTCAGTCTGGAGTGATGTATCCCGCGACCATTTACTTTCAGTCAATAACCACTTTACCAGAGGATGCTTCAGCGTACAGTTCACGTAGTTTTCAATTCCGTTGCAAATAACGAAACACAGAGAGGGCGGCAGTTTACCAGAGACACTTGGGTGGGAGCGGCAGAATTAGATTTTTCTCGTGCACGCAGCGGACTGACATATGCGTCAACCGCAGCTGTTGTCGCGGAAATTTGTGTCAGACTGTCGCAGTGAAAACACTCGGACGTTCCCTTTATTTGTCTCTATCACGCCGAACGTCAGAAAGAACAGACTTGACAACTAATGAGATTGCAGTGGTAGCAAAAATTGCAGGTTTTCTCGATACGTGCGACTCACAGTAAAAATATGCCGTTTGAATTTTGTGTTTCCCCGTGTCATTACTCTTGCACTTTATCTGAAAAAACACTGTTTTGTATGTATTGTCATACAGTTGCTGTCTCCTCCAACTACTCTTTTGGTAGTTATGGATGAATGAGGATAATCTCAGTGTGATGATAACAAATAAGAATAAAACGTAGTCTCGTGCAGCTAGATGTAATTTTCGAAATCTGCAGGTGTATAACCCCCCCTCTCCCCAGCCCTCTCACACGGACGGAAATATACGCAGTTTGCATCCATTTTGTTGCATTGTTGTATTCCTTTTCTACTCATGCCTACCTTCCTCTCTTCTTTCTAAATGTGTTTTTTACCTTAACACACACACACACACACACACACACACACACACACACAGGCAGACAATCTTTTTTTGAATGAATCCGTTACTACCTTTACAGTTTCACTCTCTATCGATACCTCCAGAACGAACCTAAATATTTCTGTATACCATGGGAGCTATTGTGCTAACCTGTAACTGCATACGGCTAATGTGCCACTTTCACTGCCTATTTGTTTCATTAATAATCCAATTTAGATATTTTCTGTTCATTTGATCTTCAACAGCTCCATAAATCAGAGACTTCCCGCCGTCTTAGAAAGTAAATTTTCAAGAACCAATACCCGAATTCATTTGTAATGGACCTAAAAATCTGAGCTGTTCGAGAGCGAGAATCTTTTTCAGATATCTTTCCAGCGTCCACAATCATGTGGAATAATGTTGCCTACATGAAAGATTTTTTCCATCTTTTTTATTATTGTGTCTTCACCTCAGTTGTAATTTTAAGCTAGTCGCTGTCACCTTTCTATTGCTCTTCATCACTTCCTTTTCAGTTTTGTGTACCTTGAACCCATAATCTGTATAAAGTAATCTATTTCGTTGACTGGCTCCAAGTAACGTCTATTTTCCGTTGGAAGTACGATATAGTCGACAACTTTTAAAACGTGTGAGGGGTCCACTTGTACGTGGAGCCCGATTTTGTAATGTTATTCATGAAAAATGACCTGAAAAGATTGTCATATGTACAAAGAGACTGTGTTTTTGACACCACTCGACCAAAGATGTTGCCTGAGTGGCAGAATCGATTGTACGTAATGGCGTGCGGTGTGCACTAGCAGTTACCGTTGCACTCTGTGTTAGGTAGGAGATAAGGCTTAAAGCTAGTGGCTAGCTGTGAGAATTTAGTTTTTGGTCTGTGGGCGCAGCATAATACAGTTTCTATAAAATGAAGTGATGAATGATAATTTAACTAAAAGTTAAAGCAACTGGAACAAATTTGTAAGGTAATGAAATTTTGTACATTTAGTTTTAAGCATGCAGCAACGCAATTTGTGAATTTCGCTGAATTTTAAAGTACTGACCCTTGAATGCAGGGACCAAGTATTTTCCATCAGATTTAATGTATAGGTTGATAAAGTGTACCCGATTGGTAATATTTCGTGTGTTCTGAAATTCTGTTACAGAGAAGTTAAATTTTTGAATCTATTTTGTCAAATGATGTCAGACTTTTTGACATGTAACAACTGAAGTGTTTTTAGTTACCACAGTTAACTGAGAATTGTAGAACAATTGAGAAGTTCACTGATTTTGAAGTTAATGTAAAATCTTTCATATTAGATTTTGTGAAGAAGAAACTTTATTTTCAATACAACTGCCAAACTGAAGCATTTGATCTTAGAATATCCACTTATCAGTACCTCATCCTCTTCTATGTCGTGTTTCTTTGAACCCAATGAATATTTTTCTAAAGAAATCATTTTTCAATCAGTCAGAAAAATATTAATGTACCAAAATCAGAAATGTAATGCTTGTAACAACTTCAGTGTGGGCAGCATTGCACAGCTCTGAGCCAGTTTCCAGTATTTTCACTGAACATTTGCAAGGTTATTGATTTATCAACCATTCTACAAATATTATTTGTATGAAGCTATTTTACGGCCGGAATTGTACCTCGCTGTGCCAAAACTGAATATTTTCTGTGCCTAGTGTGGAGAGAACAGAATACCAAGATTACATCGGTTGCGACTCCAGAGTTAAGGAAAATTTATTTAATTGTTATTTACAGAGGGAATTTTATCAGTTTATTGTACAGGGCCATAGAACTCTGTGTTCACCAGATCGGGTAAATTTCAGAGAGATTGATTTAATTATGAACATCATGTACTGGTTTTACAGATTAAGTTGTTCGATTGTTTTTGGATTACAGGAAAACTGATTAAGCATATTCGCTCAATAACACATCACACAGTAAATTTGAATAAGACAAGGATTACGCATTGCATATTTATTGGAAAACAAAAATCAAAACTTTTATAAAGAACGTTACAAACGTAAATCCATTTTTTTTGTTACTTTCCTGTAGACTGTAGTAAGTATTGTAGTTTGCTTGCTTATTTTTTCCCGAACTACAAAACTTCGAACATCTTAGTCCTCCATACATTGTACAAGGCCTTCTGCAGGTGCTCAAATGTTACGTTAAACCTCAAGGATTTTGTAATTAATTTTTCGATTAACTCCCGGAAGCTGTAAACTGCTTCTCTAGCTTGTCCACCTTGGCAGAACTGAAGTGTGCCCCACGATATCTCACGATGTCTTTCTATGCTCTTTAGATTACGTCTCATAATACTCCTGCGATTTAAAAGACTGTTGACATCAGATAAAAAACCTTTATATTTCTAAGAATCTCAATAAATTATTTCTGCCCTAGTATATTCTTGCCAACGGCTTTGCCACAGTGGTAACACCAGTTTCCGTCAGATCACTGAAGTTGAGGGGTGGGTGACCGTCCAAGTTAGAGGAGCGCTGTTGCCAAGAAGGGTGCAGAATGGTTCAAATGGCTTTGAGTACTGTGGGACTAAACATCTTAGGTCATCAGTCCCCTAGTACTTAGAACTACTTAAACCTAGCTAACCTAAGGACATCACACACATCCATGCCCGAGGCAGGATTCAGAAGGGTACACTCAGCCCTTGTGAGGCCAGCTTACAAACTACTTGATTAAGAAGTAGCAGATTTAGACACGAAAACTGAAAATGGCCGGGAGAGCGGTATGTTGACCACATGCCTCTCCACATCCGCATCCAGTGACGCCTTTCGGGTGAGAATGACACGGCAGTCAGTAGGTGCTGTTGGGCTTTGCAAGACCTGTTCGGACGGAGTCTAATCGCTTAATATGTCCTTGAATCTCAGTGAACTGTTAAAACTTTTATACAAGCGTTTCTGGCTCACTCGACCTGTTTGTCAGGTGTCTTAACTTTCTCGTGTAGGTGACTGTGTTTAATGGTGTGTCATGCTGATGCTGATGATGAGGAGAAAAGGGGGACACTGAAACTCGGTGCTGCCATACTACTTTAACCCAACGAAAAACATTAAGAGTCGTACTGAAAACTGTATCATGTGTGTACTGCGTTAATTATTAATCAAAGACGGTGCATAAAATAGCAAAAAGGGTTTAAATAAACTCAACATAGGATTAAAGCAGAAGACACCTTTGTCAAGAGGATGCAATATCACTTTATTTATTGTGATGACTCGCAAGTCGCCAAAGTGGCGTCAACTAAAGACGTGCAATACGGCGGCCGAACTCCACGAATGGGGCCTCCTGGCGAACAATGCCATACGATCATTTCATTTCATTGTGATGCAATGAAGACAGCCATGGTTCCAACTAAAATGGGTGTTTATTGAGTCGGTGACCGGTTTCGGGCTATGTCCATTCTCAAACCAACCGATGTCTCACAAGTAAAATGACCATCCAAAACAGCAATAAATAAAGTACACTTATGTACCCACTTTCAATCGGTTACCAACTAAATAAACATGGATTTTAGTTTCAACTCTGGTTGTCATTTTTGCCTCACAATCTAAATTGAGCTGCTGTCTCACTATAGCCAGTACGCTCGACTAATGAAACTTTACGTCAACAATACTGTCATTTTGTCATCTATCTACTGAAATAATGGGCAGAGTAGAGGGCAACAGTGATACTGAAACTATTCCTGACAAATAAAGATATAGTGCAGTTTCTTTCCCGTCCGTCCTCTTCCGAAAGTATTTTCAGCAGTGGAACACCGCCTGCATACGATATGAGATCGAAAATTCGTATTGAGGTTGGGTATGGTTTTTAGCACTTAAGCGAACTTTTGTCTATATCGTAAATCATTTTATCATGCTAGAGCTACAATTTTGCTCCCGCCGTTTCGCAGTAGATGAAATTAGTGGCAAATGGTGGTGCTGGTGGTAGGTTGTAATTGCCATACAATAAGCTAGTGAACTTGTAAACATAACGCCATCAAGATATAATCAATTTGTGATTGTATCATCAAATGTGATTTTGACGTCAAAACCAGCACGGTGGTGGAAGAGAGACGCCATCAAAACTACAGAAAACGAAGGAAACAATCACAGGAGATCGGTATCGAAAGCAGTTGATATGTTTGAAACAAGAATTGATAGACAAACAACCACAGTACAGCAACAAACTTGCAGAGAAAAAAAAGCATTCTAAGCAAAGTCGTAGACGTAACATAATTTTGCCTTTGGTATGATCAACAGTCAAAACCGTCACATCATAATACAGACACATATCTTGTGAAAACGTACCCTAGAGTACACACAGTGGCATGTGTCAGTGTACGGTACGGTGAAGTATGATAAGTTTTGAGTACATACTATGTTCTATCTACATATTTGTGAGTCTGCATTATGGTAGATAAAAGCGATTCCAAAAATGTTCTCACAAGAAAAATCGAATACTAACATAACTTGCGATGTGGATAAAATTCCGCGTGAAAGTTGGTAATGCAAACAGCTGAAAGTAAAGCCGTTACTTTCCTCGAGGACATGCAGCTCTACTGTATAGCCTGACGATGATGGAGTCCTCTTGCGTAAAATATTTCAGACATAAAACAGTCCCAATTTAGGTGCCCAAGTGGAGACAGTTGTGAAAAGAATGGTAAGGAGAGGTGAGCTACAGAACGGAGCAGCAACTGTCGCCAGGAGCAGACATAATTAGCAAACAAGTTAACTCAGTAAACAGAAGATTCATTTAACTTTTGTTTGCCGAAGGCACCAAGACTCATTACAAATGACAGCATGTATAAATCCAGCTATTACGGTGTCAACAAGGATGAGGATGTGCGAAGACTGGTGTCGGAGCTGCGACTAGGTGGCGTCTGCGTAGTGTCACATAGCGAAGAACCACCAAGTCAAGCGGGTGAGTGTTTGCCGCCGGCCATCCTACACCGAAGAGCCAAAGAAACTGATACACCCGCCTAATAACGTGTAGGACCCCCGCATGCATGCGGAAGTGCTGCAACACATCTACATCTACTTCTACATTTATACTCCGCAAGCCACCCAACGGTGTGTGGCGGAGGGAACTTTACGTGCCACAGTCATTACCTCCCTTTCCTGTTCCAGTCGCGTATGGTTCGCGTGAAGAACGACTGTCTGAAAGCCACCGTGCGCGCTCTAATCTCTCTAATTTTACATTCGTGATCTCCTCGAGAGGTATAAGTAGGGGGAAGCAATATATTCGATACCTCATCCAGAAACGCAACCTCTCGAAACCTGGCGAGCAATCTACACCGCGATGCAGAGCACCTATCTTGCAGAGTCTGCCACTTGAGTTTACTAAACATCTCCGTACCGCTATCACGGTTACCTAATAACCCTGTGACGAAACGCGCCGCTCTTCTTTGGATCTTCTCTATCTCCTCCGTCAAACCGATCTGGTACGGATCCCACACTGATGAACAATACTCAAGTATAGGTCGAACGAGTGTTTTGTAAGCCACCACCTTTGTTGATGGACTACATTTTCTAAGCACTCTCCCAATGAATCTCAACCTGGTACCCGCCTTACCAACAATTAATTTTATATGATCATTCCACTCCAAATCGTTCCGCACGCATACTCCCAGATATTTCACAGAAGTAACTGCTACCAGTATTTGTTCCGCTATCATATAATCATACAATAAAGGATCCTTCTTTCTATGTATTCGCAATACATTACATTTGTCTATGTTAAGGGACAGTTGCCACTCCCTGCACCAAGTGCCTATCCGCTGCAGATCTTCCTGCATTTCGCTACAATTTTCTAATGCTGCAACTTCTCTGTATACTACAGCATCATCCGCGAAAAGTCGCATGGAACTTCCGACACTATCTACTAGGTCATTTATATATATTGTGAAAAGCAATGGTCCCATATCACTCCCCTGTGGCACGCCAGAGGTTACTTTAACGTCTGTAGACGTCTCTCTATTGATAACAACATGCTGTGTTCTGTTTGCTAAAAACTCTTCAATCCAGCCACACAGCTGGTCTGATATTCCGTAGGCTCTTACTTTGTTTATCAGGCGACAGTGCGGAACTGTATCGAACGCCTTCCGGAAGTCAAGAAAAATAGCATCTACCTGGGAGCCTGTATCTAATATTTTCTGGGTCTCATGAACAAATAAAGCGAGTTGGGTCTCACACGATCGCTGTTTCCGGAATCCATGTTGATTCCTACATAGTAGATTCTGGGTTTCCAAAAACGACATGATACTCGAGCAAAAAACATGTTCTAAAATTCTACAACAGATCGACGTCCGAGATATAGGTCTATAGCTTTGCGCATCTGCTCGACGACCCTTCTTGAAGACTGGGACTACCTGTGCTCTTTTCCAATCATTGGGAACCCTCCGTTCCTCTAGAGACTTGCGGTACACGGCTGTTAGAAGGGGGGCAAGTTCTTTCGCGTACTCTGTGTAGAATCGAATTGGTATCCCGTCAGGTCCAGTGGACTTTCCTCTATTGAGTGATTCCAGTCGCTTTTCTGTTCCTTGGACACTTATTTCGATGTCAGACATTTTTTCGTTTGTGCGAGGATTTAGTGAAGGAACTGCAGTGCGGTCTTCCTCTGTGAAACAGCTTTGGAAAAAGGTGTTTAGCATTTCAGCTTACGCGTGTCATCCTCTGTTTCAATGCCATCATCATCCCGGAGTGTGTGGATATGCTGTTTCGAGCCACTTACTGATTTAACGTAAGACCAGAACTTCCTAGGATTTTCTGTCAAGTCGGTATATAGAATTTTACTTTCGAATTCACTGAACGCTTCACGCATAGCCCTCCTTACGCTAACTTTGACATCGTTTAGCTTCTGTTTGTCTGAGAGGTTTTGGCTGCGTTTAAACTTGGAGTGAAGCTCTCTTTGGTCTCGCAGTAGTTTCCTAACTTTGTTGTTGTACCACGGTGGGTTTTTCCCGTCCCTCACAGTTTTACTCGGCACGTACCTGTCTAAAACGCATTTTACGATTGCCTTGAACTTTTTCCATAAACACTCAACATTGTCAGTGTCGGAACAGAAATTTTCGTTTTGATCTGTTAGGTAGTCTGAAATCTGCCTTCTATTACTCTTGCTAAACAGATAAACCTTCCTACCTTTTTTTATATTCCTATTAACTTCCATGTTCAGGGATGCTGCAACAGCCTTATGATCACTGTTTCCCTGTTCTGCACTTAAAGAGTCGAAAAGTTCGCGTCTGTTTGTTATCAGTAGGTTCAAGATGTTATCTCCACGAGTCGGTTCTCTGTTTAATTGCTCGAGGTAATTTTCGGATAGTGCACTCAGTATAATGTCACTCGATGCTCTGTCCCTACCACCCGTCCTAAACATCTGAGTCTCCCAGTCTATATCTGGTAAATTGAAATCTCCACCTAAGACTATAACATGCTGAGAAAATTTATGTGAAATGTATTCCAAATTTTCTCTCAGTTGTTCTGCCACTAATGCTGCTGAGTCGGGAGGTCGGTAAAAGGAGCCAATTATTAACCTAGCTCGGTTGTTGAGTGTAACCTCCACCCATAATAATTCACCGGAACTATCCACTTCTACTTCACTACAGGATGAACTACTACTAACAGCGACGAACACTCCACCACCGGTTGCATGCAATCTATCCTTTCTAAACACCGTCTGTACCTTTGTAAACATTTCGGCAGAATTTATCTCTGACTTAAGCCAGCTTTCTGTACCTATAACTATTTCAGCTTCGGTGCTTTCTATCAGCGCTTCAAATTCTGGTACTTTACCAACGCAGCTTCGACAGTTGACAATTACAATACCGATTGCTGCTTGGTCCCCGCATGTTCTGACTTTGCCCCGCACACGACGTGGCATGGACTCGGTTAATGTCTGAAGTAGTGCTGGAGGGAATTGACAGCATGAATCCTGCAGGGCTGTCCATAAATCCGTAAGATAAGAGGGGGTGGTGATTTTTTTTTTTCTGAACAGCACGTTGCAGGGCATCTGAGACATGCTCAATAATGTTGGTGTCTGTGGAGTTTGGCGGCCAGTGGAAGTGTTTAAACTCGGAAGAGTGTTCCTGGAGCCAATCTGTAGCAATTCTGGACGCGCGGGGTGTCGCATTATCCTGCTGGAATTGCCCAAGTCCGCCCGAATGGATATAAATGGCTGGATCTCAGTTCAATAAACTTTACCAACAGCCGTACACTTTTAGGTATTTTATTTTATTTTTAAAGCAGCGAGTTTCGGTAATTCATTTTGCGATCTTTAGGCCCCATACGCTTTTTTCAAATCGACAAACTTATCGTATAGCGCCGTAAAACTGGATATCGTTAATTCGAATCGTTGTACAGCTGATTCATACGAAAACGTGACAGCAACTGACAGATTTTAATATGCTAGCAGAGGAAGCTCGTAGTCCAGAGTCGCGGGAGGTGTCGCTCATCGGGCGAGGAGCATTGTTTCCGCCGGATCCCGAATGACCTCTGTCGGCGTCTGACCGAAACTTGCAATTGCTTTGCATACTTTGATGCCCTTGGGAAGGTATCGATACGTGATACCACAGAGACTACTCAGGACGATGTTGTAATCAGGAAGAAAAGCGATTGTTGGACTGGTTTGAGTGCCACTGTTAGATCCGTTAATGGGCTAGGTTAGGGCGAATTAGTGACACGCGGTGGCAGGGATCACAGGACTCCTGGTCAAGTGAGTACAAGGAAAAAAACATACAGGAGTAATCCAAGTCCTTGTCTAATAGTGAATAAGGGAACAGAAAGGCTGGTATCCTAGCGTAAACAGAATGGTCAATGCATTATAGTAGATCTGCATTCCAGCTACAAACAGAGGCATAAATATGACGCTAGTTATGCAGAAAATTTGGAAATTAGTGGTAAGATCTTATGGGACCAACCTGCCAAGGTCATCGGTCCCTAATCTTCCACACTATTCAATCTTACTTCAACTAGAATGAGATTTTCACTCTGCAGCCTAGTGTGCGCTGATATAGAACTTCTTGGCAAATTAAAACTGTGTACCGGACCGAGACTCGAATTCGTGACCTTTCGTGGGAAAGTGCTCTACCATCTGAGCTACCCGACCACGACTCACGACTCGTCCACTCAGCTTTCATTCCGCCAGTACCTACATTCCATACTTCACAGAAGCTCTCCTGCAGACCTTGCAGAATTAGCACTCCTGGAAGAAAGGATATTGCGGAGACATGGCTTAGACACAGCCAGGGGGATGTTTCCAGAATTTTTCAGTCTGCAGAGGAATGTGCGCTGGTATGAAACCTTCTGGCAGATTCAAACTTAACTTAAGCTAAGGACAACACACACACACATCCATGCACGATGACTTCAGCAGTTTGGTCAATTACGAATTCACATACACCATGCCAGAGGGGGGACTCGAACCTCCGACTTGGGGAGTCGTGCGAACCGTACAGGACGCCCTGTACCGCGCGGCTACCCTGCGTGCCAGTTATGGAGACAGGCATAACAACAAAGAGGGCCTACAGAGGCAGTTGTAGAGCCAATGGACGTAAACATGGAGCTTATTACGGATGTCTCCGGTGACATCATGGAGGTAGTCTCAAAATTTTGATTAGTTGTCGCCCTGTCGGTACACAACCGAGAGGAGACCGATGATCTTCATATGAACCCCAGGCCGCGACGGCGGCATTACGTGACCTAGGCGGTTCCGTCCGTCCATGGCTGCACATAAGACGAGCCATTACCAGTGCGGGCTGCAAGAAAGGAAACCAAGATGAAAGCAATGTGTAAAGCGATGAAAGGACCACGCAGTGATGGGCCGACCGTAGTGGCTGAGCGGTGCTGGGCGATACAGCCTGGAACCCCGCGACCACTACGGTCACAGGTTCGAATCCTGCCTCGGGCATGGATGTGTTTGATGTCCTTAGGTTAGTTAGGTTTAAGTAGTTCTAAGTTCTAGGGGACTTATGATCTCTGAAGTTAAGTCCCATAGTGCTCAGAGCCATTTTGAACTACGCAATGATGGGATAAACAACAGAGAGGTTTACACTCCGCAACATTTTGAGAAAAAGTAAGCTAGTAACGATCTCTGGATGACTAGAGGCTGCATATGATTCGACGTCCTAAAACAGCTCCAGAGAATTTCCGACAAACATCACAAAATTTATTTCAGACCAAGTCCTGGTAGAGCTGGGCCCGAAACATGTTGTTAATGTGGAAAAATCTCCGAAGACAGCTACGAGACTTTTTCAGCAGCCAACGACCGTTTTAGAGTAATTTTTACTAAAAATCACAAGACTGAAACGCCAGCTATATCTGACAGTCTATTGACGATGTAAAAAGAATGGTACAGCAAACCCGTGTAGACTAGAGCAATACGCACTGTACTGTAAAACTACAAGAGAACTTTTTCGAAACCCCTTGCGGCAGTTAAGTTTGAAATTTGGCTCAAAAGCGCGTACATCCTTTCTCAATAAGGGTACAAAAGGATGGAGCCCTGGGACGTAACGGCAAACAGTCCCTCTAAGAACGGCTGATCGGCAAAGCCCTCGGTGCCATCCATCCTCATTTACTGAGAATTTGAAAAATATACCAGTACAGACAGAGCGCTAAAGAAGCCAAGTACCCTTAGCTGCCTCGGACCACTTTGCGGATTCGTTGAATGGTTTTTAACGCTATCTATTGGTTCCAACCTGTACACAAGAACAAAAGCTTTGCTTGCGCTGCTCTCGAAGTTGGTACGATCGCATTTCATGTTGATGTAGCCCCATAATGTCCTTACAGAAGGGTTTAAGCGGTCGAGTGTGTCAGCAGTGTCAAAAGTAGTGAACGACTACTTCCTGTTGCTCACTGCAGAGGGGGAATCAACGCTGCACAGGAATGGGTGGTATCACTGACGCCCTTTATGCCTCCACCCCGCGACCTTTCCGTTCCGATCCTAAACGACGACGTGCCTGGTATGTTTTCCATGATCACGTGAATTCGATATGGGGCGGGGCGCTTCTCCCTCCATCTAGAGGCGTCAAAAGAAGGGATGAAAAGTAAGTAAGAAAGGGATGAAAAGTAAGTAAGAAAAATCACAAGACTGAAACGCCAGCTATATCTGACAGTCTATTGACGATGTAAAAAGAATGGTACAGCAAACCCGTGTAGACTAGAGCAATACGCACTGTACTGTAAAACTACAAGAGAACTTTTTCGAAACCCCTTGCGGCAGTTAAGTTTGAAATTTGGCTCAAAAGCGCGTACATCCTTTCTCAATAAGGGTACAAAAGGATGGAGCCCTGGGACGTAACGGCAAACAGTCCCTCTAAGAACGGCTGATCGGCAAAGCCCTCGGTGCCATCCATCCTCATTTACTGAGAATTTGAAAAATATACCAGTACAGACAGAGCGCTAAAGAAGCCAAGTACCCTTAGCTGCCTCGGACCACTTTGCGGATTCGTTGAATGGTTTTTAACGCTATCTATTGGTTCCAACCTGTACACAAGAACAAAAGCTTTGCTTGCGCTGCTCTCGAAGTTGGTACGATCGCATTTCATGTTGATGTAGCCCCATAATGTCCTTACAGAAGGGTTTAAGCGGTCGAGTGTGTCAGCAGTGTCAAAAGTAGTGAACGACTACTTCCTGTTGCTCACTGCAGAGGGGGAATCAACGCTGCACAGGAATGGGTGGTATCACTGACGCCCTTTATGCCTCCACCCCGCGACCTTTCCGTTCCGATCCTAAACGACGACGTGCCTGGTATGTTTTCCATGATCACGTGAATTCGATATGGGGCGGGGCGCTTCTCCCTCCATCTAGAGGCGTCAAAAGAAGGGATGAAAAGTAAGTAAGAAAGTGGCGTGACGTTGTCAATGCGACATCACTAACCCACCTTACACGTCACATGAACCTCTGAGATCTGGCCGTTTTTCGCAGGTGTCGCTGCATTGCTGTTGGAAGCGTCATGTGCCATTGTGTGACTTACCATGGTGCCACGCTTTCGAACAATTACAGAGACAGATTGTAGGCACCTTTGAGTCAAATATGAAACTCAAGGGGACGTTTCTATCTTTTGGTTAAAAAATCGATTTTTTAACTTGCATTTTTGGATCCATAAAAGTGCTCAGAATTCACCCTGAAACGGTTTTTAGAATACGGAACGGAAATGTTTGTTATTCGCGGTTGAACAAAAAAATGCACCTTCCTGAAATCGGCCACTTTCACGCACCAGTTTTTTCTTTCGGAGGACTAGTTGTTGTACCGGTGCTTGGGAGGGAACACACAAAATTCAAATGAAAATTTGAATGCGTGTGTTTGGATGTTAGCCCCCAAGCATTTGCATTCTCAAGCGAAAACTGTGGAGTTTGTGACATTCCTGGCAGTGAGCAGCTTAAATGAAGGGCATTCAGCAATTCAGAAGACCATGACAAAGATGGACATAACCCTGGGACTCTATTCGACGCAGTTCGTCAAGCATTCGGATGAGCACCGGATTCAAGCGGGCGAAAATAGCTTGCCACCGGCCGTACGAGCGGCTCTGGAACAGCGCAGGATGGCCCAGATCGAGCAGAATGCCCTCTATGAGGAAGAGAAAGGACTATTTTATGGACCTGGAATAGCAGATCGAACGTACATTGCATAATATTGCATTTTTATGTAGTGAAAACTTCAAACTCGTTTTTCTCGAAATGACGTTTTCTTTATCGCGTGGTATGGTAACTTCAAATCTACCGAACCGATTGGAATGATACTTTGTTTCCGACTAAGCTAATTTAATTGTCTGGGAGTTTTACCGATCCATCAACTATAAATATTTTTACTTGGCCGACGAAGTCGAATAATCGATGAAAAAACCCGGTTTTCTTTTAATGGCCGCCATTTTGTTTCCTATGGTCCAAATAACTTAAGCGAGGTACAACTCCTAAAGAATATTATATGCTTCGCTAACGTCAACCCAATTTTGATTTCGGACGAGCCGTCTGACCTGTAACATACTGCGCGTGGAGGTCTACATCGAAATTTGGTTTCTCTCCGACGGCACTTCCGCCTTTTGTCTTCGACATTTCCGGTCGAAAAAATTCCAGTTTGTAGAGGAAATACACTCCTGGAAATGGAAAAAAGAACACATTGACACCGGTGTCTCAGACCCACCATACTTGCTCCGGACACTGCGAGAGGGCTGTACAAGCAATGATCACACGCACGGCACAGCGGACACTCCAGGAACCGCGGTGTTGGCCGTCGAATGGCGCTAGCTGCGCAGCATTTGTGCACCGCCGCCGTCAGTGTCAGCCAGTTTGCCGTGGCATACGGAGCTCCATCGCAGTCTTTAACACTGGTAGCATGCCGCGACAGCGTGGACGTGAACCGTATGTGCAGTTGACGGACATTGAGCGAGGGCGTATAGTGGGCATGCGGGAGGCCGGGTGGACGTACCGCCGAATTGCTCAACACGTGGGGCGTGAGGTCTCCACAGTACATCGATGTTGTCGCCAGTGGTCGGCGGAAGGTGCACGTGCCCGTCGACCTGGGACCGGACCGCAGCGACGCACGGATGCCCGCCAAGACCGTAGGATCCTACGCAGTGCCGTAGGGGACCGCACCGCCACTTCCCAGCAAATTAGGGACACTGTTGCTCCTGGGGTATCGGCGAGGACCACTCGCAACCGTCTCCATGAAGCTGGGCTACGGTCCCGCACACCGTTAGGCCGTCTTCCGCTCACGCCCCAACATCGTGCAGCCCGCCTCCAGTGGTGTCGCGACAGGCGTGAATGGAGGGACGAATGGAGACGTGTCGTCTTCAGCGATGAGAGTCGCTTCTGCCTTGGTGCCAATGATGGTCGTATGCGTGTTTGGCGCCGTGCAGGTGAGCGCCACAATCAGGACTGCATACGACCGAGGCACACAGGGCCAACACCCGGCGTCATGGTGTGGGGAGCGATCTCCTACACTGGCCGTACACCACTGGTGATCGTCGAGGGGACACTGAATAGTGCACGGTACATCCAAACCGTCATCGAACCCATCGTTCTACCATTCCTACACCGGCAAGGGAACTTGCTGTTACAACAGGACAATGCACGTCCGCATGTATCCCGTGCCACCCAACGTGCTCTAGAAGGTGTAAGTCAACTACCCTGGCCAGGAAGATCTCCGGATCTGTCCCCCATTGAGCATGTTTGGGACTGGATGAAGCGTCGTCTCACGCGGTCTGCACGTCCAGCACGAACGCTGGTCCAACTGAGGCGCCAGGTGGAAATGGCGTGGCAAGCTGTTCCACAGGACTACATCCAGCATCTCTACGAGCGTCTCCATGGGAGAATAGCAGCCTGCATTGCTGCGAAAGGTGGATATACACTGTACTAGTGCCGACATTGTGCATGCTCTGTTGCCTGTGTCTATGTGCCTGTGGTTCTGTCAGTGTGATCATGTGATGTATCTGACCCCAGGAATGTGTCAATAAAGTTTCCCCTTCCTGGGACAATGAATTCACGGTGTTCTTATTTCAATTTTCAGGAGTGTATCAATAAACATTTTAACCAAATTTGACACTGATATCTATAACACATACCGAGAAAAAAATTCTCAAAAACATGCTTTTTCGGGCCAAAGATAGTAAACCTCCTCTTAAGGGTCGCAATGGGTGGGAAATACAGATTTGAAAGAAAGATTGTTCAGTTCTGTTGCGCATTATGCTTCTCCTGCAAAAATTTAAATCTACTGCAAAAACTTCGCACTCTCAGTGGAAATACAGAGTAGTCTCAGATAGTTATATACCTTGGAGCGACGACTTATATAGACAACTGTCTTTAAACTGTTACATAACTTAAAAGAGACAAAAAATTTTAAAAGGCTTAACGCCTTCTTAAAATCCTAGCCACAAATGGAAAGCAAATATTGACATTATATAGCCATAGTGCTGTTGTGTGGCTGAGGAGTCGCCTAGAAATCGCAACTGGTTGTGCAAACCTAAGTTTTAAAGTGGATGCCCAACCCCCGCCACAGGAACGCGCATCGGCTATCCATGAAGTTACTACACAAATGGGAGTGTATTAAACAATCACCCAGGATATAGCCGCAGATTATTCATTTCGATTACCGTCATACAGGATACAGTAATCTTACTGCAAGAACTAAACGAACAAATGCCATTTCAACGGGTCACTCGTGTCTTACCACAGAGGATTAACAAAGTGGAAGAAACACACAGTACATGATCAAATGAGAAAAGAAGTCTTTTATTCCTCACCTATCAAGATTTTTATATTGCTTCTGTTTTATTGTCATTATTTGGCACCTTAAAAAACCGATTGGTGAAGAACCGCAACAAAATAAGGCGAATAGGAACTCAACAAAGTGAATAAAGTAGAGAGAATTTTAAAAATCGCTATTCTGAAACAATTCTATCAGAGCGCTTGTACAGTCTGGAGCCGAGCGACCGCTCCAGTCGCAGGTTCGAATCCTGCCTCGGGCATGGATGTGTGTGATGTCCTTAGGTCAGTTAGGTTTTGTGGTGTCACCGCCAGACACCACCCTTGCTAGGTGGTAGCTTTAAATCGGCCGCGGTCCATTAGTACATGCCGGACCCGCGTGTCGCCACTATCAGTAACTGCAGACCGAGCGCCGCCACACGGCAGGTCTAGAGAGACTTACTAGCACTCGCCCCAGTTGTACGGACGACTTAGCTAGCGATGCAACACTGACGAAGCCTCGTTTATTTGCAGAGAAGATAGAATAGCCTTCAGCGAAGTCAAAGGCTACGACTTAGCAAGGCGCCATAGCAATTGATAGTTATCGTATGAAGCATGTCTCATCAAGAACGATGTATACAAATGATGGATTAAAGTTAAGTATTCCAGCAGCTACGTACTTTTCTTTATAGCATTCATTACGTATCCTGTTTCAGACCTCACGCCATCCTGCGTGAGCTTATAGCGTGCATTTCGGCCTTCCCTAGCTATATAACAGGTTTAATTAGTTTTAAGTTCTAGGCGACTGATGACCTCAGAAGTTAAGTCGCATAGTGCTCAGAGCCATTTGAACCATTTTTTTTTTTTTTGGAGAGCTTGTCTTGCATATCACACATGCACAATAAGCGACTTTTCCTGCACACATAAGAAGAGTGAGTTTCTGTTTGTTTCACGCCGTGCTCCGTCCGCTTCAACTTTCGCACGCCGTTCTTGGCATTACTGTGACCTAGACTCTGCTTACGGGTTAAACTCCAAGGTAAATAGAGATTACTGTGAGTGAACCTCTAGCCCGGAGAGCTTTACGGAGTCTGCTTATGTACAAACTGCCTAACTAACGGTGAGCGTTTTACACTTTCGGGCCGCGCGGGATTACCCGAGCGGTCTACGGCGCTGGAGGCATGGACTGTGCGGCTGGTCCCGGCGGATGTTCCAGTCCTCCCTCGGGCATAGGTGTGTGTGTTTGTCCTTAGGATAATTTAGGTTAAGTAGTGTGTAAGCTTAAGGACTGATGACCTTAGCAGTTAAGTCACATAAGATTTCACACACATTTGAACATTTGAACACTTTCGGAAACTAAAGGTTGTTGTGCTGCGTAGAGTAATGAGCTTGCAATAAATACCAGCGATGAGGAGAAAGTGACCCCAAGATGGACCCGGTTTCGGCCAATCTGTTACAGGAACAACGGCTCAAACCGACCCTGCAAGAATGACAGTGGTTCAAGGAGCGCACCAATTGTCAGATGGACCCACTGTGTAAGCATTTCGGGCGGCCAGCTTTCGCTGGAAGACAATTTCTCGTGGCCCATCCCCGTGAGCGACACTTTCGCCGTTCCCACCGAATGAGGAATCAAAAGAGGATTGAGTCCCATATCTTCGATATTTAAGGCTACCTGTTATAAGTCCGAGTTGTTTCAGTTGCAGCAAAAGTCAACGTCAGTAACAGCTCTGTCCTATGTGCCTTATGTGTAGCTTATTGGCTACTTATTACAGTCAACGAAGACATGAACTGTCTTCCCTTGCTGATTGATCACCAACAAATGCTACACCAGTCATACACAACATCGGCAGCCGATCTTCTCGGTATCAGGCGAAATTGTTATTTAGTCTCTGAGAACTCCAGGATCCAAAATTGGAAGATGTCCTACGCATCATTCAGAGTTTCGTAAACAGCTAAGTAACAATTACTGTCACCCTCTGAAGTGTACGAGGTGATGACTTCGCACCTGTCTCGTTCCAGCTCTTCGTTTGAGAGTTCCACACAGTCAGAACTGACAGCCAAAGAAGACTTTTTAGGTTGACATAGGTGCATCCAGCACTAGCCACTTGAAAAGCGTTCCAGCGTGTAGGTTCAAAAATGGTTCAAATGGTTCTGAGCACTATGCGACTTAACTGCTGAGGTCATCAGTCCCCCAGGACTTAGAACTACTAAAACCTAACTAAACTAAGGACATCACACACATCCATGCCCGAGGCAGGATTCGAACCTGCGACCGTAGCGGTCGCGCGGCACCAGACTGTAGCACCTTGAACCGCTCGGCCACCCCGGCCGGCCCAGCGTGTAGGGTTACCAATACTGTTGCAACCTACAAGGAAACTAGACAAATATGGCAACCACCAAATGACGATCAGCGGGGTCTCCTCAGCTGTTGCCGGAATAAGAATTAATATTAACAAGAAACCAACACAGCTGTATTAATAGACATATATTATTACCGGTTCATTACGTCGTGGCCGAATATCACGAGGTTACACTGCCAGCAGACTTCATAAGACATCCAAACAACCTGACTTAACATCTGAGGTCATCAGTCCCCTAGACTTTGATCTATTTAAACCTAACTAACCTAAGGGTATCACACACATCCATGCCCGACGCAGGATTCGAACCTGCAACCGTAGCAGCAGCGCGGTTCTGGACTGAAGCGCCTAGAACCGCTCAGCCACAGCGGTCGCCACACAGCAATCCTGGAGTTCTTTACGATTCCATTTCAGTTGCTAGAGGTACTTTTAATGAATCTCTTGCCATACTTTCACCAGGACTGGACCATAGAACTGTCGCCCATGTAATTTTAAAGCAGTTGGATATTATGTCCTTACCGCGAGTTCAGAGTAACAGTTTGCAAGCAGTTATTAATATTTACTCAGTTCTAGCCATGGAAGACCTCTTTCCCCACGTATTTGGGGGCCGGTGCTCCTCAAAGTTTGACCTCTGATTAACACAACTACGGATGCCTTTCTACCAGTTTCGGCACCTGCATTTCAGCGTCGCCAGAACATCTGCCCAGTTTCAACGATACGTAGAACTGTCAAGCGACACACCATCATGTGTAAACTTCTTGGACGATATCGTCGTCACCAGAGAATCAATGAGAAAACCTATCCAAACTATACATTCTGTTCAAGAGACTATAGGCACCTGGCCTACGCGACGTTGAGCAAGACCAGGCTCGTCCAGACAGATGTGGAATCCTTGAGACACTAAACAGATACAGAATTCATGCAACGAAGGATAATTTAAAGGCAATCAAGAAGTCACCAACAGCACCAAAGTAAAAGAGTTTTAATATAAGGTGAACAAAATAAACTTTAATGCGAAATTTAAGTCACTAGCTGCTACCAATGCTCATTGCTTCAACCAGCAACTAAAGAAAGTGCACAGTTCAGACGGTCAGTTCCCATTCATAGGGACAATATAAAATTTAAGAAATTCTCCGATTCAACTAGTCTGTTGTCATTTAAACCCGCGTGAGCACTCATCTTGCAGCTGATTCATCACCCAAAGAACAGCCTATCAGACCTGCTGCAAAAAGGCTGACATGTTTCGGTGGGTTTCCTCCTAGACAGAAATGGAAGCGTTAGCGACCATGTACGACACCATGATATTCCGCACGTATCTCTATGGAGAATAGTTCCACCTAATCACTTATCATTAGCCACTACTGTCCGCATTCCGATCGCACATAGTAAAAGACCAGATCGGACAATATAGCTAAAACTGCGAAATAGGCTACAAGACCACAGCTAAACACGCTACTGTCGATGTGTTATTTCGCATGCTCAGGTGTCCCAACCAAGAGCAGAGGTCTGCTTCCAGATCGACATAACAGTTAAGGATGCTATGCAAAACTTTCCCATAATAGCCTCCAAAACAACCCGCGCATAATCTGTGGTGTTATCGTCAATACTGGCTCCGCAAGATCATCATTGCAAATCGTGCCACAGTTGAAAGATTGCCTTTCGGTTGTTGGTGGAGTTATACTTCTGGACACAGTTCGCAACGACTATAGAATGATCATTCTGTAATCGTGGTGGTGCTTCATACTTCGGGACACTGGGGTATGCCCCGCATGAAGAAGGAAGTTTATGACACGTTTATTAGCCGTAGGTCGTTTGAAACATCGTAAATCTGGCCCACGAACGTACCAGGTGAGCCGAACATAAAAGGAACTGATGCGAGCTGTTACACAGCAGAAATACGATTCCAGGGCCTAACTGTTAATGTATACTTTGTGACAGACTGTAGGTTATTTTTCAAATGCGCAAGTATTATTTAGCTTGTAATTATAATTTGATCTGAAAATATTATTTTGTTTATAGGCTACGAAACGTTTTTTGTTAATACTTAAACTCGTGTTCATAACTGTCCGGTTGGCATCTGAGAAATGTATAACACTTACACTCCTGGAAATGGAAAAAAAGAACACATTGACACCGGTGTGTCAGACCCACCATACTTGCTCCGGACACTGCGAGAGGGCTGTACAAGCAATGATCACACGCACGGCACAGCGGACACACCAGGAACCGCGGTGCTGGCCGTCGAATGGCGCTAGCTGCGCAGCATTTGTGCACCGCCGCCGTCAGTGTCAGCCAGTTTGCCGTGGCATACGGAGCTCCATCGCAGTCTTTAACACTGGTAGCATGCCGCGACAGCGTGGACGTGAACCGTATGTGCAGTTGACGGACTTTGAGCGAGGGCGCATAGTGGGCATGCGGGAGGCCGGGTGGACGTACCGCCGAATTGCTCAACACGTGGGGCGTGAGGTCTCCACAGTACATCGATGTTGTCGCCAGAGGTCGGCGGAAGGTGCACGTGCCCGTCGACCTGGGACCGGACCGCAGCGACGCACGGATGCACGCCAAGACCGTAGGATCCTACGCAGTGCCGTAGGGGACCGCACCGCCACTTCCCAGCAAATTAGGGACACTGTTGCTCCTGGGGTATCGGCGAGGACCATTCGCAACCGTCTCCATGAAGCTGGGCTACGGTCCCGCACAGCGTTAGGCCGTCTTCCGCTCACGCCCCAACATCGTGCAGCCCGCCTCCAGTGGTGTCGCGACAGGCGTGAATGGAGGGACGAATGGAGACGTGTCGTCTTCAGCGATGAGAGTCGCTTCTGCCTTGGTGCCAATGATGGTCGTATGCGTGTTTGGCGCCGTGCAGGTGAGCGCCACAATCAGGACTGCATACGACCGAGGCACACAGGGCCAACACCCGGCATCATGGTGTGGGGAGCGATCTCCTACACTGGCCGTACACCACTGGTGATCGTCGAGGGGACACTGAATAGTGCACGGTACATCCAAACCGTCATCGAACCCATCGTTCTACCATTCCTACACCGGCAAGGGAACTTGCTGTTCCAACAGGACAATGCACGTCCGCATGTATCCCGTGCCACCCAACGTGCTCTAGAAGGTGTAAGTCAACTACCCTGGCCAGCAAGATCTCCGGATCTTGAGCATGTTTGGGACTGGATGAAGCGTCGTCTCACGCGGTCTGCACGTGCAGCACGAACGCTGGTCCAACTGAGGCGCCAGGTGGAAATGGCATGGCAAGCCGTTCCACAGGACTACATCCAGCATCTCTACGATCGTCTCCATGGGAGAATAGCAGCCTGCAATGCTGCGAAAGCTGGATGTGGATATACACTGTACTAGTGCCGACATTGTGCATGCTCTGTTGCCTGTGTCTATGTGCCTGTGGTTCTGTCAGTGTGATCATGTGATGTATCTCACCCCAGGAATGTGTCAATAAAGTTTCCCCTTCCTGCGACAATGAATTCACGGTGTTCTTATTTCAATTTCCAGGAGTGTATTTTGACATCGAAATACGAAGACCTCAGTGCAGGGCAAATTACTGGGTTAAAATTAAATTATGAACGAAAATATATCAATCTCACGATACACAATGCGAAATCCAGACGTCAGTACATTAAACAATCACCGGCGAGAAAGCAATACATTTTCAGTGAAACTTACATATGGTATCTGACTGTAAAACAAAATGATACAGACCCAAATGTTGGCCCTAAATATTGTTAATCTTTAGTCTTGCAAACAATTACTGTATCAGAATTGCTATAGTAATTACACGACAAAAGAACGTAAAATTTAACGCATCTGGCGTTCTGAAAAAAAAAAAATCTTTAAATTTCCCAAGGTAACATTTTACCGAAATATTCTTGTGGTATTAAGGCTCTGAAATGATACGACATTATTCTCACAAGTTTATTTCACAGTCAGCGTGTCTTACGATGGACATGAAGCTTGATAGTAATTAAATTTATTGGCCTACCTGTGCGCAGGAAAAGCTCGTCTGTTCTGCAGCGTCTTACAATTAAGATAATGATGACTGACAAAAATCAAATATCATATACTGTACTTGCGATGTACGATGCAAGACGGTATCTTACCATATTTCACAAAATGCACCTGCAATACACAACTCACGATGTGCAATGTGAGTATACCCTTATAAAGGTAAAGAATGACAAATGAGGAGCTAAACATAACTACTCGTAAATGAGAACAAAAACTCCAAGTACAACTATGTACTTCATTAAGCCATAACGGCGATAAGTCCTTTCACAAAATACATAAAACTAGTAAAGCGACGTATTTCTTAATAATTTCACTGTGTATATTCTGTAGTGACTTGGCAAGACAGCCAAGTCACTATGAGAGGAAGCCGAAAGGCACGCGTTTAAGCTCACGCAGGATGGCGTGAGGTCTGGAAAATGACAAGGAATTGAGACTAGCAAAAAAGGTACATAGCTGCTGGAATACTTAATTTTAATTCATAATTGGTGAACATCGGTCTGACGGTACATGCATCACAAGATAAATAGCAATTGATAATGGCGCCTTGCTAGGTCGTAGCAAATGACGTAGGTGAAGGCTATACTAACTATCGTCTCGGCAATTGAGAGCGTAATTTGTCAGTGAACCATCGCTAGCAAAGTCGGCTGTACAACTGGGGCCAGTGCTAGGAAGTCTCTCTAGACCTGCCGTGTGGCGGGGCTCGGTCTGCAATCACTGACAGTGGCGACACGTGGGTCCGACGTTTACTAACGGACCGCGGCCGATTTAAAGGCTACCACCTAGCAAGTGTGGTGTCTGGCGGTGACACCACATATTCTACTACTGACGTCACTCATTTTTTGCTCAAAACATGTTAGTACAAAATCCTTCTTAAATAATGCTGCCTCCACTGCACAGCAGGCCAGCTTCCATCCTTTTCAAACCGAGTACATATCCAGACATATCCAGATATCAAATTCACAACTTCATTCACATTTATGCCTAAAACTTAGTGAAAATCGCCATTGCAAAAAGAACCATTTGAGGTAGTGCAATGGCCCTGTTAGGGATGTTCTTTATCTGTGGTAATTGTTGTCAAGATTGACATTTTCTTGTTAAAAGAAGAGAAGTTGAGTTGCTGTGGTGCGAGATGGATGCGATGATTAGATAATTTAATGTGATCGTGAGAATCTTTGATATCGGAGATGAGCTTAGACTGTGTTTGGATTCGGAAGTGGTTTCATGGAGACCGCTTTGGTTGTACGTGGCTAAGTGAAGACGACGTGCATGGTGTGGAATAGTAATTTTGCCTACCGTATTATTATGCAAATGCATGTTAGTGCTGTGTTAAACCCATAGATTAAAAAAAACTGAAATGTGTGGGAGGTGGGAATTTAAAGCGAAACTTTCTCATGAGAACTGCGAATTGTGATAGTTAAATACCAATGTGTATGGAACTGTGATTTGTTCGGCAGGTATGTGTTCAGGGCACAGTAAAATGCTCAAATGACTGATGCTTAATGAGGCAGAATCTGATCGATTTTATGGGCCACTCGCACATTTTCCGCTTTTTGTGCGTGAAATAAAATAATAGAGCGCACTGCGATAAATAGGCTTGGAACGGAAACGTATACTGAAGACAATTAACAGCGTTTTGCACTAACAGTACACAAAATTCCCTCGTAGTGTCCATCCATCATTATTCTGAATTTCAACACATAGCAAACTGTCGAACAGTGGTCTCAGAGCAAAAACCATATCTCGCTGAATTCTAGTCTCCTGTTTAGGGTATTAAACATAGGAAATATCAAAATGACAAGATCGTCCATTTTGTGTTGGTTACCAGCGGTTGCTGACGGAAATTTTGTTTCCAGCCGAACAGCCAAAGGAAGTGATGAAAAAATGACGTAGCCGTGTGCTCGTGTGAAAATACAGTTGTGCGTAAGGCTGTCATAAAAAACAGAATGTTCGGTAACATTTGCGCTGTACGCTTAGGTTGCTTTTTAACCACAGCCTCGGATATGGGTACTTTTTGAAAATAACCCAAAAAGTTGTTGAAACGATCATTTTAAATGGGATTGCAGCAAGTGAATGACACTTCCGTCGGCCGTTTTGATGGAAAAATGTCTTTCGGTGACAGATTTTACTGCAATATCAGCCGGGCTACGTAATCCCAAGGAATGTCTTCTCTGACATCTGTCTCTATTTTAACCAACTCACTGGTGACGAGAAAAGAGAGTGCAGTTATTGAGAAAGCCTATTTATGAGAACGAACCTTACGAATCCTAACATAGATTCAGCATTAAAAGTATTAAAAAGTTAAACTGCGCAGAAAGAATGTATTTGTAGTTGAAGCTAAAAGAAATTAATTCGTCTATTGGAGAAGGGTACATAACGTAAATATTAAAGAGTGAAGTATTTGACTGACAGCTTGACAATGGCGTTCGACAAGCCATTCAGAGTGAACAACACTGTAATATCATTTATTATTTTCTTCAGATAGCTAAAACGTAACAGAAAGCTGTTAATGTTTTGAAGTGCCACAGATTGGTTGTCATACGAAATTAGTTCCCACAGACAATTTCAATCGTGAGTATCAGAAACAAGGGTCACAACTACATTTCAGTTTCCTCTCTGCTACGCCCACGGCTTCCAACAAGTCAAAAATATAACGTCTCCTTCATATTTTTGACAAACTAATCTGCAAATTATTCACATCTTGTACGTTAAAAGTGTTAAAGGCAAGCTTGTTTCGGTGTAGGTGCCATTATCAAGTGTTCCGCTGAAGTTGCATTTTTACAGGGCGAATCACCTTAACTTGCGCCGCAAATATAACATACATGAAAAATGCTATTAATGTGTGGTTTTCAAGAATAGATTGGTAGTCACGGGCTGGTATTGTTAGCCAATATACATATTGTAATAACACTGAGGAAGTGTGTAAACATATTTTTAATTGGACTAAAGCCTGTTGTCGTTGACAGACTAAAAGTAGGGTAAATTATAATGTCAGTGGTGTTTGTTGCAGGATTCTAGTGCGAGTTATTTATTAGATACCGTGTTTTACAACGTTCCTACGTCTTCTAATTTACCCTACTCTTTGTATATGTCAATGGACAGTGTTCCACTTAAAAGAACTGAATGTTTGCACAAAAGACACTTCCTAAGTGTTATTATAATCTGTTTACTTGTTAACAATACGAGCCCCTGACTATCAATCCATACTGTGAAAACTGCACATCAATAGCACTTTTCATTTTCGCAATACATGAGGTGCAAGTTTTAGGTGATTCGGCCTGTATATCATATTTTACTACGCCCATGTAATAGTACTATAAGATTTTAACTTTTATTATACTGGGTGATCAAAAATTCAGTATAAATTTGAAAACTGAATAAATCACGGAATAATGTAGATAGAGAGGTACAAATTGACACACATACTTGCCGGCCGCGGTGGCCGTGCGGTTCTAGGCGCTCCAGTCGGAGCCGCGCTGCTGCTACGGTCGCAGGTTCGAATCCTGCCCCGGGCATGTGTGTGTGTGATGTCCTTAGGTTAGTTAGGTTTAAGTAGTTCTAAGTTCTAGGGACTGATGACCACAGCAGTTGAGTCCCATAGTGCTCAGAGCCATTTGACACACATGCTTGGAATGACATGGGCTTTTATTAGAAACAAAAAATACAAAAGTTCAAAAAATGTCCGACAGATGGTGCTACATCTGTCAGAATAGCAATAACAAAGTAAGACAAAACAAAGATGATGTTCTTTACAGGAAATGCTCAATATGTCCACCATCATTCCTCAACAACAGCTGTAGTCGAGGAATAATGTTGTGAACAGCACTGAAAAGCATGTCCGGGGTTATGGTGAGGCACTGGTGTCGGATGTTGTCTTTCAACATCCCTAGAGATGTCGGTCGATCACGATACGCTTGCGACTTCAGGTAACCCCAATGTCAATAATGGCACGGACTGAGGTCTGGGGACCTGGGAGGCCAAACATGACGAAAGTGGCGACTGAGCACACGATCATCACCAAACGACGAGCGCAAGAGATCTTTCACGCGTCTGTCGGCCATTTTGTGAACTTTGTTTTTTTTTGGTTCCAATAAAACTCCATGCCGTTCCAAGCATGTGTGTCAATTTTTACCTCTCTATCTACATTATTCCGTGGTTTATTAAGTTTTCAAATTTATAGTGGCTTTTTGATCACCCGGTACTTAATCTAAGCCGGCCGGAGTGGCCGTGCGGTTCTAGGCGCTACAGTCCGGAACCGAGCGACCGCTACGGTCGCAGGTTCGAATCCTGCCTCGGGCATGAAAGTGTGTGATGTCATTAGGTTAGTTAGGTTTAATTAGTTCTAAGTTCTAGGCGACTGATGACCTCAAAAATTAAGTCGCATAGTGCTCAGAGCCATGTGAACTTACATCTAAATGAAGTCCATAAATCATCTCGGAACGAAATTTCCTTCATGCACAATATCTCAGACAACACAACACATGTGAGTACGTAAGATACAATTTACTTGAAAACACAAAGCATTACTGGAACTGTCTGTCATGTTACAAGTGCGAAAAACATAATCTCTGCGGTACGTCATTCCACTGGCGCTACCAACTACTTAGGTTGCCGATATCGAATCGATCGTGTGTCGCGAGCTAGATCTTTGGGCGAAGTGTGTGTGTGTGTGTGAGTGTGTATGAGTGTGTGTGTGTGTGTGTGTGTGTGTGTGTGTGTGTGTGTGTGTGTGTGTGTGTGTGTGTGTGCTTGTGTATGTGTTTTGGCGAGGCCTGCAGAGTGGTCAGTTGGCTGAGGGGCACGTGGCTTTTGGAGGACTCTGGCTGTCCGGGGCAGGTCTCGAGAAGACTTGGTAAGGGTGGGCGGCGCGAACAAAGACGGACGTCTTGTGCAAGCTGGTCGGCAAGTTCCCAATTTACAATGCAAACTGGAGGTTTACGCCACCTCGACGATCGCCTGTGTGGGTTGGAGGCAATGACGCTCTGGCTGGAGTCCTACATGTCGCGGCTCCTTCACAACTGAATGGAGTTAAGTGATGTTTTCTTATTTTGAGTCTTGTATTGCCAGGCCATGCCTGTGTTATATGGAATTGGGCCTGTTATTTCAAAACGCCTACCAATGTTTGCGCACATGACCATCAGTCACTTTTAGTAATTGCAATTTGTGTTCTAGGCCATATGTCGTGCAAGTAAATAAAGAAATATCGTGTGACTAGAGCCGCCCGTCGGGTAGACCGTTCGCCGGGTGCAAGTTTTTCGATTTGACACCACTTAGACGACTAATGCGTCGATGAGGATGAAATGATTATGATTAGGACAGCACAACACCCAGTCCCTGAGCGGAGCAAATCTCCGATCCAGCCGGGAATCGAACCCGGGCCCTGAGGATTGACATTTTTTTTATTTTTTTTATTTTTTATTTTTTTTTTTTTACCACTCAGATACCGGGCGCGGACGTCGTGCAACAGTATTCTCTGTGATGTGTGTCGTGAAGAGAATAAGTTGTGGCTGGTTCTGCATAGGAGGCAAGGTGGTACAGGCGTATGTTTGTGTTACTGTACCAGCAACCGCTGATATGATCACTCGTGAATCCTAGTAATTCTTAAGGGGTGTTAAGTTTAACTATATTGGTATCCACTTTCCCAGCCGGCCGGTGTGGCCGTGCGGTTCTAGGCGCTTCAGTCCGGAACCACGTGACCGCTATGGTCGCAGGTTCGAATCCTGCCTCGGGCATGGATGTGTGTGATGTCCTTACGTTAGTTAGGTTTAAGTAGTTCTAAGTTCTAGGGGACTGATGACCACAGATGCTAAGCCCCATAGTGCTCAGAGCCATTTGAACCAACCCACTTTCCCATTTACCTTTTTCCGCCATGTTCGTGTGATGCTTTATTTCCGCAGGTTAATTTTCCCTTTTCATGCGTGTTGGCAGGACGGCTTTGGTGGAAAACGACGCTTTCTTGTTCCCTGGGGTGGAGCAGAGGCGTGTTTGTTGGTGTTGTGGCACTCGCGTCTTGGAGGCTCAAGTTAAGTAAAGTTGATAGTTTCATGCGTGCCTCGGTGAAGTGTCGCCGTTTATTCGGCAAGCAGTAGTTGGATCTGTTTGTTGAATTTAAAGAGCTCAGGAGGTGAAGGCGTGTTTTCCAAGCTTGGGGTTCTTCCTCATTATATCTCTGTAACTTTACTTTTAAAGCTCGCATTCTGGTTACTAGTTCCCGGCACGTTAGGTTTAAGACCTGTTACTTATCAATATAAACTACCGAACTTTACTTTGAACCACAGTCGTCAATTACTAAACTTACTGTGCAATTTGGCTGCTCGTTCCTTGTTGGCTGTGATATGCGTTTGCCGTAGCTCTCAGCCTACTTTGAATTCTGGGTAGTTGTATAGTTATTAAAGGTTGTATCAAAGTTGCTGCTGGTGTGTACCAGTTGAGGTAAATTATAATTGAATGTGCTTCAACTTATTAATTCGCTGGTCATGCTGACAAAGTTGTATGAATTTATTTGTAAAAGTATAGACAGTAGAAAATAAAATGTCCTGTGGTGCCTCTCCTGCTCCAAGTCGGCCCGTTTGACGTCCCCCCCCCCCCCCCCCCTTAAGGGATTTTCTTATTGAGGCTTATGCACCGCTAAGGAAATTTCCAACAGCTACAATCAGTAACGTGTCTTGCGATCGTACCCATATTTGGATGAATGTTGTACGATTGTGTAACGGTTATGTAAGCTTCCAGATTGTTAGTATATTTAACAGCTGTTATTGAAAGTTCATTTCGGTGATGAAATTGTTTATTGAACCTGCTTGCATCCACGGCCAGTTGGTGTACACTTCCTGTTTCGAGAACTTGTAACAAAAACAACGCTGTACTATTGTACATATAATAATTTTTCTTCTGATTTTCGATAAATTAGTGTAATCGATGTTCTGATTTCATTTCTGTTTTGTTTCATGCCATTATGTTAGAGAAACTGTAAACAATTTTCGATGTGAATATTAATGTTTACGTCAAATTTCAAGCAATATTGTAATAGAATTGGAGTGTAACAAATGTAACAAATGTTGAAACTGTTGTAAGATGTTAAAATTGTAATTGTGCGTCTGGTCCATCCGTAGGCAATGTATTAGAATATGTAGAATGCAAAACCTCGGGTGAATACCCTGTCTGTAAGGGAGCGGTAAAAGGTGGATGGCAGGCGAGCGCGGGAAAATGTACTCGGGCGCTGCACGGTATAACGGGCTCAGCAGTTGTAGTCGGAGTTGGACATTGGTCTGAGCAACACGTTCTGGATCGAGAAGGCTTTCCTGGAAGACGTAGTTTCATTGAACCTCGGATATGCCGTTCCGACGCCTATACAGCATGGCAAAATTCCATAGGCACTAAATGGAAAAGTATTGCGACGCTATGAAAAAGTAAAGTGCCGATACATCAAGAGCCATTGCTGTTGTCGTATGTGTGCCCTGTGCTTCGGCATCTCGCTCCCCGCCAACCGCCACATCGATACAAACAGGTTGAAACTTTTAGTACTGTATTCATGTGGACCAGTGTCACTTTTATTCCATACTGTTCAATAACAACTTAAATTTTACCAGAACTGTCCTATCATTTAATTATCCTCACAACTAACCTAGACACGGTCCTTTCCAAATGTTGTGCAATCCGAGTGTCCCGAAATGAAGAATTAAAGTTTATGTTAATAATAATTACCTGCAAACCTAGCTATGTTACAATGATGTTTAAAGAACTTTTTTTGTTAATGAACTAATAGACGAATAACAAAGGTCTGACAAAGTTCGAAGATAATTTTGAAATTGGTTTAATAATGAAGTTTAATTATTTCGAGACAGATATAATGGTATTTAAATGAGCAGAAAATAAGATAAAAAGAGTTGTAACTCATATATTGGAAATCTTGAGGGCATAATGATTTCAGTAATTAATTGTTTTAATACAGTGATCATAACAGTTTCAGGGTCCCCCCTCCCCCCACCCCGTTTTTATACATTTGAATTCTGAAGTGTTCTAAACTGATTTGACCAGCAAAGTCAAAGTCAAAATAGAAACCAAAATATATAAGTGTTTTACCTTTATCAAAATTGACATCGTGTGTGTGTTTCGAAAGTGCTATTTCTAGTGTAACCTATGCCCGATTTTAATCAGATCAATAGCCACCACGAAGTTTTGTAGTAAACATTGTAGTGTGGTGTTATGTATTTATGGTTTATTCATATCAGTATAGAAAGTGAATTTATCAGTTCAGTAGATTTTCTGGTTCTAAAATTTACCATATTATGCAGTGTTATTACGTGTTGTTTTGCATGAACGTACATCAACTTGTACAGGGAAGAAACTCAGTTAATGCCTAATTAGGCTGGCGACCGTATAAATAACAAATTGGTAGCATCTTCTGTGTTGTTTCTTTTCCGTCCTGACGTGTAGTTGCATTTCGGACTTGCTTGACGTATCATTGTTATTACAGAGTGGGTGTAAGTCTGATTTGCCACCATTCAGGTACACGCGGTCAATATCTACACAAAAATGCTTTCTCATAAGGTGAAACCCGTCACCATAGTACAGGCTTTAAGGAGTATCGTGTGCCCCACGCGCGAACGTTACAAACTCTGTACTTCCGATATTCATGTCCTGCTCTTAATGGTGCAATTGTTACGGTTGTTTTTCAAGATTTAAGCCTGTTCAAGCATTGGTAACAATTCTGATTCTTTTAAGGAGTTTTAAATTGTAATGTTAATGTTGTGGTAAGGTAAAAGTGTATTATGTGAAACAAATGACAAATATGTGGGTCCTACTTCCTATCACTCAGCAATTGCGACTTTAGAATGTAACATAGAAATTTATATATGAAAGATTACAATTGAATAAAATCTGCAGGTACTATTTTTGAAGACTTTAAATGAATAGTACGACAGCAGAAGTACCTTTAAGAATGTCGTTTATTACTGTAAAACACTTATTGGTGTCGATGGTCCAGCAATTAAGTAGAATAACAGGGAAACAATAGATTCCTACTTCACGTAATTAGTTGCGAACAACAACTCAGGAGATATTGACTTCTAAACGCATACCACGTCTTCGCTGCAGATGCCACGGAAATTTCACAAGTGCACAAGTTAGCACTACGAAATATATGTATCTCCCGTGACCACGCCCAAACTGCTTAACACTCTCCAAGTATTTCACGCGACCATCCATCGCACCTACCCGTCCAGAACACCCCCGTGTCCTGTGTTACCTGATGTTCCTCAATCACTTCCAGTCTCTTCATGGACTTCGGTAGTCGCCTACCGTAGTAACAAGCGCTGTGATTGGCTAGAGCACTCCCGCCATGTCACCAAACCAACGCACCCTCACAAACATATTGAAACACATGCAAAATACTGGATTTACGCTTAAATAGCTTGAAATTAAGTAAATATGCCTATGGCTGGCCATAAACACGCTCTAACACACATTATTTACCGAGCGAGGTGGCGCAGTGGTTAGCACACTGGACTCGCATTCGGGAGGACGACGGTTCAATCCCGTCTCCGGCCATCCTGATTTAGGTTTTCCGTGATTTCCCTAATTCGTTTCAGGCAAATGCCGGGATGGTTCCTTTGAAAGGGCACGGCCGATTTCCTTCCCAATCCTTCCCTAACCCGAGCTTGCGCTCCGTCTCTAATGACCTCGTTGTCGACGGGACGTTAAACACTAACCACCACCACCACACATTATTAAATACATAAACAAAGCAAATAATCATATATCAAAGGAATAGAAACAAAGAAAGCCAGCAGCTTAATGTCTCTGTGCTTCCTAAAACACAGTAGATATTTTACTAATTTCTTCATGAATAGTATATATCGGATATACACAAAGATAGAGACAAGTAAATGTATTTATATGCATGCTGCTACCATTTTTTCGTGTAACTGTGGAGTACTTACGGCCTGACACGATCAGTAGCAATCAGCGACTTTGAACTCCAATAACTCGTGTACTATTCAAGTTACTCGCCTTGAATTCATGCCAATTTAGGTTTACACTAACAGCCTTGTAAAGACACGTCGATTGACAAAATCGATGAACCCTTTAGATTTTGTAAATTCGTTGCTGGGTGTTACTATTATAATTTAAAGTCAGATACTAAACTTTAAACTAATAAAGACATTGAAAATCTGATTAGATCATCAGAATTGTCGTGCAAATAATGGTAACGTACATGTTTCTTTTTAAGATATCATGATTTTTCTGGGTATTATTAATTTCAACATGAACTGTGAAATGTCTGCCACTATGGTTTCACAAAGTCCGCCATCTTTGGCACTCCCTGCATACAAATCTCCTTTATCGACATAAATCCCATTCCTCGACAGAGCGTCAACATGGAATTTCCAGCCAAGCGGTTGACCTGGACTATGCGCTGGGGCTACCCCTCTAGCATCGGCTAATTTTATGCTCCACATGGTTGCTGAGGATCACTGGCTTGTCGAGCGGCCTGTGTGGCCACGCCAACTCCGAACTTAGAATATTTTCAGGGCGACGCAGCTCGCCCGTCACCTTACACACCTCCACTTATTAACTTGCCAGAATGTTCAGAAGTAGCACCCTTCAGTTCATACAATTACATATAAAACAAATTACAAAGAACAGAATTAAATGTTTAAAGAACCAGGCCAACAGTGTTTAGAAAACTTTTGTAATGGTGTGGGAGCAGCGTGAATTTCGAAATAAACTTAAACTAACACAAATTATGAACGAACCGGCATATTAAACAAACGCCTGGATTTCAGTTACGAATAACAATTTTTTGGACAAGAAATAAAATTTATTAAATGCACTTTCACTTTTGTGCGATTTTGTAAGCACTTCTTGTGCCACTCACTCAGCGCTAAGGCGGCTTCTTGCAACAGATTTCCGTCGCACTACACACACTCACACGGATCTTAGCACAAAGTATTGATCAACTCACACCAGTCTTTCGACCAAATGCTTTGCAGAAATCGTGTCTGCCTCTGAGTTCCGAGCTCTACCGTTTATCGTGAGAAGTCCGTCTACAACGAAAGCCAAAAGTAGAAACCTGTCAACAAACCATTTCCCAAACCCAACCAGGATCCTCGCTAAAGATTCCCTCCAGCGGAAAACGATACTTTAGGAAACAAAGTCACAAGGCAAACGACTGAATCACAGTAAGCTCAGATTCTCACAAGTTCTATTTAATTGACTTTAATAATTCCTTTCTACCTCCACGCACCAAAAATATAGTGTACATACAATTAGAATTTTAATACCGTTCAAATTGACCACTAAATTCTTTGCCACACTCTTATGAAAGCATAAATCAATAAATATTTTACATAAATCCATGAGCTCTCTGACCTCAATGTACCCTCAGTGCCTATACTTTCCCCTCTTGCTCACGTAGAGTGCCAAATAAACTAACAAATTACTAATGAATCACCAAGTAAAACATATAAAGTTACCACTCCAAAATTACTACCACTAATTATAAATTAGAACAGCTTTTCATTTCTCCCCTTTCTCTATATACAGCCTCAACTCCTTCACATTTCTTAGTCCCAAAGGTTTCCCTTAGACAGGGTATTTTAAATGGTATGCATTTGGGTGAGGGCACTCTGCCACAACAAATGGTCCATAGTATAATTCGAATTATTTCTTAATCTCCCCGTCCACTTTGCTGGAAAGCTCTTTGGTGCGTACAAGCACTTTGTCCCCCACTTCGTATTTCATAAGTTGGTATCGTCCATCGTGTCGCCTTTTCCTTTCAGTGGCTAACTTTTTCATGTGGGCCGATATTGCCTGCTCTCTTTCAGCAGCAGATTCAGCTTTTCGCGACGAAAATTCTACCCTATTTGTGAGTAGGAACTTTGGTTTCATCTTGATCATGACCTCAAAAGGTGAGTATCCTATAGCCTTACTTTTTACGCTGTTGAGTGCATCCTCAAACACGCTCACATACTCCACCTACTTGGAATTACGATTGCTGGCATATGTTCTACATAAGCGTCCTCTTTCCTGCATATACCGTTCACACGGGTTGCTCGCTGGTTGGTAGATGGATATACGGATATGTAGCACACCCTGGTCGTCATGAACGTGTTCCAGTCGTTCGAAGTAAACTCTGATCCATTGTCAGACAACAACCTTACTGGTTTTCCAATATCCTTTAAGACATCCTTCTCCAGTTTGGTGATCAAAGTTTTTGTAATCACTTTCCGTGTCGGATACAGTTCAGTAAACTTAGAGAACACGTCCACCTCAACAAAGATGTACTTCATGACACCATGGCCTGTGGGTAGTGGGCAAAAGTGTCCAAAGCCAGTAACTCGCCCACTTTAGTAGATATAATGCTTTGCATTTCCCTCTGTTGCGCGGTCGTGCAGTATTTAACCTGTTGGCAATGGTCACATGCCGCCAGCTGACCGTGGACTCGTCTGCCCAGGTTATTTACCTGGGTGTATTCCTCGATGAGTTCAGTGTACTTTTCGGCCCCATAATGTCCGTAACTTAAATGGACATAGTCTATTAACTGTTCCACATACCTATCGGGGAAACACAGTCTCCATTTGTCTGTCTCTTCATCTTTCTGCCGGAATAACACTCCCCTGTGTATCTTAAAATATTTTGGTACTTTCTTGCATCCCTTGCTGTCGAAATTCACCTTAAAGTGTTTCAGCTCAGGATCGTCGTTTTGTGCTCCCCGCACATCTTTGCACACCGCATGAATTTCTTTCTTTTCCCCTTCTGATATAACCTTGACCGCATCAATCATTTCCTTAATTCTGTTACGCATATCGACTTCATCACTCCAACCCTCAGTAACTATGGCATGAACAATCTGATTTTCACCTGTTAAAAGTCTTTTAAATTTTACTTGCCCTTTTTCATTCTGAAATTCAAATTCTAGGTATTTCTCTACACAATTAAGCGAAGTATTGTACTTGCACAGGAAGTCAGTTCCTAACATTACCTCCTTTACTAGCCCACTCAGTACAAAACATCCTATCTCGAATTTATTTTCTCCATATATAAATTCTAAAAGTATTTATTGTCTTATTGGCTTACTCATACCACCAACTGGCGTTTTAATCTGAACGCTAGTGACTGGGAAGATTACTGGTTTCCTATTTTTGATCACGTTCATAAAACTTTCCGACACCGCTAACACATTACTACCTGAATCTAGAAGTGCATTTACCAATTCTTTGTCAACTTTAATTTCAGTAATCAGCTGCAAATTTACCATTTCCTTTCGTTCTAGACATTTCTCCCTTAATAAATCATTTTCTACGTCTTGTCCCTTCTCTTCCAATTCTAGCATACACACATTCTGTTCTATCCATCCCTCAATCTCATGTTCATCCCAAAATAATTCATTAAATGTTCCCTTCGCCACAAAATCTTTCCTTCCAGTTTCTAAACCTTTAGCAGTTTTAAACTCTCATTTCCACATGTGTGACAGTAACGACCGTAGTGCTCTACCGTACCAACGCGAATCAGTCACACTAAAATCACACTCCATATTCCAATTCGTACGAACTTCATTCCACAAACTACTCCCATCCACCCTATTTACTTCAGCACTCTCTAAATTTTCTGTTAGTTCTTCCACACCTTTCGCCAATTCACTAGCCACAGCATGCACAACTTTATTGTTTTTCCCCTCCAAACTATCGACACTTGCAGCTTCAACGTAATTACACACCAATTCACTGTTAAACACTTTTTCTTCCTGAAATAGTACATCGATACCTAAACCACCATCACCATAAATATTCATCTCAGCAACCTTATCTGCTGATACACCATTTAAATCACTACATAATTTCACATCAGAAACCTTACTTTCTTTCGTCGACAAACTAACTTTACATGAATTGTACACAACTTTATCGTCTGCTGCAACATTACACAAATTGCTGCTATCTTGTTGTACAATTTGGGACTTCCAGACTTGCTACATTCCGCTGTGATGGGACAAAAATCTGCACACACTGCCATTTCTACACACTTTTCATACAGATTAACCCCCGAGCCTACTTCACATACATTCTCACATTCGCACTCTGACAAACGTTTTAGATCCACTTATTCATCAGTAAGTTCCTTTTCGCCTTCATTCGTGACAAGAAATGTGTAAATTCCTTCCTCCGAAGTATCAATACCAGTAGCTTTTACATCTTTACATGAATTACCATTACTCTGATCTTTTACGCAGAAATTATCTACCTCTGCGGATACATTTTTAACTTCAACTGCTGGCGAGACCATTGCTAAGCCTCCCTTAGTAACATTGACGCTTTCTGCCGAAACACAATCACCCTCTCTTGCAGCTGGAGAGACCAAAGCTACGCCGCCTTTACTAACATCAACGCTTTTCGTCGACTCACAAATACTTGCTACTACAACGCCTTCCTTACTGCAGTTGCTGCTATTTGCCAATATTGCTAATACCTCTTCAGAATTCTCCACACAATTTGCTGTCACAGAATTCATATCCTCTTTAACTTCTTTTTGAACCACTGAATCTTTCCATTCATCATCCTTTGCCGACTCATTCATTACACATCCATTACTTACATCATTCCCGGCAAATTTATTCCCATTACTTTTACTTAAATCTCTCACAAATCTATGCTTCCGCCATTCGCGCCTGCTTTTATTAAAAGAGCCACCTATATAGCCTTCCTCTTTAACATACTCGATGTTACATATTTGTTGCCTTTCTCCAAAGCTATCAACATTTCTGCCATTAATGTTATCTCGAGCCGTTTTAATCGCCTGTTCAGATCGCCATCCCCGAACCTGAGACGTGGCTAACATGAGTTTCCCGACCGGTTGTTATGCAATTGAACTTCGCGCGAATTTCCCCGTCAAATCTTCGTTCTTTACTTGGGTCCCGTTCACAGAAGTTAACACTCCCGTTCGTTCTCAGACCATTCTGCTCATTCCAGCTACTATCTCCCTGATAATTCCTTTGATTTCTCTCACGATTATTATTTTGGTGATGATTATTTGGATTCCCCTCTTGATAAGTTCCAATCACCTGTTTTGCTCTGAGGTTTGAACTTCAAAGCCCTCTCTAATTTTTCTACAAATTCTAGAAATTCGCCCACGGAGTCACATAGACTATGGACAAGATCCTACAGCAAATTATCGGATAATCGCCTTTTTAATATGGTGATTTCCGTTAAAACCCCCAACGAATGTTTCACATGCATAAGCTTGCCAAGTTCACGCTTGCAAAAATCTCTCAGCGTCCCATTACCGTACCTGTAACTCGGTCCGTTTAAAAATTCATTTTGGATCCGCATCTGTTTTGCCTCACCCCAAATTTTATTCAAAAAACACTTTTCGAACTCTTCATACGATTCGCACAAACTACATTTAACATTTACTCAAGACTGTGGGTCTCCCTCCAAATACCATTTAACGTATTTTATTACCGCTTCGTCCAACATGCCGTGAACAAAAGCATCTCTACACACAGCCAGTAAATGTACTGGGTGATATCTTCGGTCATCTGTGTAGGATTCCACAGATCCGGTATTTGCCCAAGGGATATTTATAACCGTTGTGACATGCTGGGCGGCTAACTAATTTAAATAACATTTTATCTATTGCATTTGTTTTTAAGTTCATTTTCACTAGTAATACTGGACTCTATTTTATCTTTAATTTTGCCCACTTCTTTCTCTACCTCACCTACACGATTGGCAATGTCACTAATTGCTAAATTTATATTGTTTTTATGAGCATCTTGCGCTATTATACAGTCACTTATTTTGTCCCCAAGTTCCATCTGTATCTTATCCATTTTTCCCCAAGATCTTTTTCCACTGGATTTTAGATTTTACTATTACAACTTCGTCTGTAACTTTCCCCATATCAACTTGGGCACATTTTAATTTATCATCCATTTCTTTTTCAAGGTTACCCGTATTTCTTTCAACTTCCTCTTTCATAGCAGAACCTATTTCATTTCACATTGTACTCATATCAGTCCGAACTGTATCCGTAACTGTTTGCAATGTGCCCATATCTGTTCGCAATGTACCTATATCACTTCGAATTCTACTGATATTATTTGCCATTGTATTCATATTATTTCCCAATCTCTGGATCATTTGCAGTAGCTGAGATGTCATATCTCCCCCTTGCCTGAATTCCTACTAGTTACACTTTCGCGCTCTGATTTCAGACTAACTGGCTCACTTCCGTTTTCACAATTATACATACTGGTTGACTGTCTTATATTCGGGAGATCAATAAGTGGAGCTATAACATCAGAGTTAAACACTATCTCACTATTTGCGCAGACACTTATCTGATCTGAGATGGTTCCCTCTGCCATAGCGATGCTGTCGGTTGTAGTGGAAGTCGACACTGAAGACTGCCATGGAGTATCCGAAGACGCTCCCGTTGTACTGCTGCCGGTTACCGCATGTTCCAACCATATCCGATGACGCTGTCAGTTAAATGCGCTAACCAGTACTGTTCCCTGCACTCATGTTATTTAAACTCTGAGGATCTATGAAAATTGCCTTTAACGTGATAGATTAGGACCTCTATCGATAGCATATGTTAGTTGTGGAAATTACTGTGTAATTTAACTATTTCCAGAAACCTACTTCCGGAAAAAAAAAAACCGATCTCACACTGTGTTTTGTGAGAGGTTCACTCTACAGAAATCTCTACTGGTTTTGCAACGGTTGTTTACACTTCGTATAGTACGCTGAATAACAGAGAGCAAAGGAATTACCACATTGCAGGACACAAATCCTGGATGAGAAACTTCCAAATGCGGGCTTTCAAAAAAATGTGGCCCTCAACCACATACCCTCAGACTCATAGTTGAAATATTAAAAGTTTTGTTTCGTTCCGTTGTCTAGGGGCTGGGATACGTAGTTGCCGCATTACAAGCCAAATACTGCTGAGTCTACACTACACAATATGAATATACCCATGACTTGATTGCTTGAAGGTTCCTATCACTGAGCCATTGCGAATCTAAAGTGCCAGATAGAAATTTATAAATGAAAGCTTGAAATTGAATAAAATATGCAGGTACTATTTTTAACAACTTTAAATTATGAGTACGATAGCAGAAGTACCTTTAAGAATGCTGATTATTACTGCAAAACATTTATTGGTGTCGATGGTCCAGCAAAAAAATATAATATAATTTGCATAACGGGGAAACACATGACATAATTAGTTATGAACAACAACACAGCGCGCAAGGTATTCACTTCTAAACGCGTACTACGTCTTCACTGCAGATGCCACGGAAATCTCATATGTGCACAAGTCGGCACTACGAAACATTTCTATATACCGCGACCACGCCCAAACTGCTCAACACTCTCCACGTATTTCATGCGATCATCTGTCGCGCCTTCCCGTACAGAACTGTATCCTGCGCGAACCGATGCTCCTCCCGCACTTCCATATAGTGTCTCCACTGACTTCGGTAGTCGCCTACCATAGTAACGAGTGCTGTGACTGACTAGAGTGCTTCCGCCATGTCTCCAAATCAACGCACACTCACAAAAATATTGAAACACATACGAAATACTGGATTTACATTTAAATAACTTGAAATTAAATTAATATTCCTAAATATTCTTAAATATGAAATAAATATTCCTAAATATGTGACCAAATTCTTCGTGAATAGTGTATATCGGATATAAACAAACACATAGACGAATAAATATATTTTTAAGCATGCTGCTACCGTTTTATCGTGTAACTGTGGAGTACTTATGGCCTGATGCGATCAATAGTAATCGGCAACTTCGACCTCCAATAACTCATGTACTATTCACGTTACATGCCTGTAATTCATGCCAATTTAGGTTTACACTAACAGCTTTCTAAGGACACGTCGATCGACACAATCGGATCAAACATTTAGATTTTGTAAATTCGTTGCTGGGTGTTATTTGCATAATTTACAGTCAGATACTAAACTTCAAACTAATAAAGATATTGAAAATCTGATTAGACCTTCAGAATTGACGTGCAAATAATGGTTGTGTACGTGTTTGCTTTTAAGGTAACATGATTCCTCTGGCTATTATTAATTTCTGCATGAACTGTGAAATGTCTGCCATTATGGTTTCACGAAGTCCGCCATCTTTGGCACTCCCGGCATAAAAATCTACTTCATCGACACAAAGGCCATTCCCATGGAATTCCCAGCCACGCGGTCGGCCTGGACAGCGTGCTGGGGCAACCCGTCGTGCTCTGGCTCATGTTTAGCACCACACAGTTGCTGACAAGCTCCGGTTTACCGAACGGCCTGTGCGGCCACGCCAACTCTGAACTTAAAATATTTTCAGGGCACCACAACTCGCCCGTTACCTCACAACTGTTAATAGTGTATATGCGGCAACAGAGCTGTGAGGTGAACGCATCACAGCGATTAGCGTCTGTAGGTTGCAGGAATGGGGAAGGGTCTAATTCCGTGACAGGCCTTTTAGTCGTGTGTGTGTGTGTGTGTGTGTGTGTGTGTGTGTGTGTGTGCAGCATTTGCGCTTAAAAAAATATGAAAGACAGGAAGTGAATCCAGCATTTTTGTAGGAGAACTATTTAGTGGGGGACAGCGGCAGTTCTCACAATCGCTGATATACTCTTCTGTGCTACTCACTTTCTTCCCTACAGTAACAGGCTAGTTGGAGTAGGCTCTACCTCGACTGTTGTTCTTAGGGGCGTCCTTTCTTCTTCCTGTTCTGATGGAACAATTCTATCACTTGACTGTTCACAGTAACTCTCTCTACTCTAATGAATCCCACTCCATTTATATCATTTTCCGCTGCTGTTTATGCTACCCCTTATTCATGTTGCCGGAAATGCTTGTCTTCTTCCCATTTTCCTTCACTTACACCCGTTATATCTGGATTGAACTTTATCATTTCCCTTTTCAATTTTTAGCTTCCTAAAATGTTAAAAACTCTGACATTCCACGCCCCGACTCGTAGAACGTCATCCTTTCGTTGTTTATCTCTTCCTGTTGATTACCTTCCTTATCTAAGAGTTCACATCCACACCGTCATTCAAACATGTCTCATCATCCCTCTGCATCCTCTTTCCCTCGGAATTTTATGGACGACTCTCTTAAGTGTCAGACTACTCTTCATCACTACTCAATTCTCATCTGAGACTGTATCTGCTCCTGGTACTCCCTACAGCCCAACATTTGATTTCTTAATCTCTGCCTTACCATGGTGTAAGCTAACTAGGCTCTTCCCATATCTCCTGGCCTTCTCCAAGTACACCTTCCCCCTTCTGAGTCTTGAACACAGTATTCGCTATTACTAACTGAAATTCATTGCAGAACTTATTCTTCTCTCTCATTCCTACTACGAAGCCGATATCCTCCTCTAACTCTTTTCTACTCCTTCTCCTACAACCGGACTCCAGTCCCCCATAACCATTAGATTTTCATGACTCTTTATGTACTGAATTGTATTTTCTCTATCACTCTCTTCATCTTCTGTTTGCGACGTTGGTATGTATATCTGAACTACTGTGTCATTTTGGTACGCTGTTCTGAAATCACTTGACTGTTCACAGTAACTCTCTCTACTCTAATGAATCCCACTCCATTTATATCATCTTCCGCTGCTGTTTATGCTACCCCTTATTCATGTTGCCGGAAATGCTTGTCTTCTTCCCATTTTCCTTCACTTACACCCGTTATATCTGGATTGAACTTTATCATTTCCCTTTTCAATTTTTTAGCTTCCTAAAATGTTAAAAACTCTGACATTCCACGCCCCGACTCATAGAACGTCATCCTTTCGTTGTTTATCTTTTCCTGTTGATTACCTTCCACTTGGCACCCCCCACAAGATATCGAAATGGTGGACTAATCTGGAATCTTTTGCCAGTGGAGAGATCACCACGACACTTTTTCAACTACAGGCCACATGTCCTGTGGACAAACCTTATGTAACTTTAACGTGATGGTTTCCATTGCCTTCGTCATCCTCATGCCATTGATCTTTGCTGATTCTTTCTCCTTTTAGGGGCAGTTTCCGAACCCAGTGGCAAGAGTGCCCTGACTGTCCACTCCACCGCGGCTTTGACAAGGCTTTTGGCAGGATGAGGGTAACTTCGTACGTCGGAGGTCTTCGTCCGCAATTGCTGATCCATATTAATCTAAACTGAAACAGTGGCGGGGCTCTAATGTGGGACTGAGGACGTTTTGATTAACTATCAGACGCTTCCCCCAGACCAGCTGTGCTCACACACATACGTAATAAATCAATTGATCGTGATCAAGTGAGAGTATTAAAATCAGTGGCAGAGAAATTTTCCTATTTAGGGAGCAAAGTAACTGACGGGGGCAGAAACAGATAAATCATGAACACTTACAATAGCGGGAAAAAATTTCTGAAAAATAGTTTAACATCTAATATTAATTTATTTGTTAGAAAGTTGCTGTGGAAAAAGTATTTGTCTGAAATTTAACCCTATACGGAAACAATACAGACAGAAAGAGAATACAAACTTTTGAAATGTGGTTATACAGAAAAATGCAGAAGATGAGGAGAGCAGGTCGAATAACTAATGAGAGGGTTCTGAATGCAATCGGTGGCGTAAGAAATTTGTGAGATAAATTCTCTAGTAGAAGGAATTGGTTGATAGGACCTATTATGATCCATCGGGAAGTATTTTGGTAATAGATGAAAGTGTGCGTTGATGGAACGGTTTTACAAATTGTAGACGAAGATATTGTTTTCAACATGGGACGGATCAGCGTGGAGGGTTCCAGCAAATCAGTTTTCGAACTGAACGCCAAAACAACGACATGGTAATCAGGATATTTTCTCCCCGAACGACAGTAACTGTTCATCAGCATCAAAACATCTCTCAGCAGTAGAACCAGCAGCGGCTTTGAGTTTAGCGAAACATTTTTGTCCTTACCAGTGCCAAAAGTACTTGGGAAGGAGACGTCACACCGTTGAACGACGATCACACGTCGGAAAGAGGTAGAGTACAGCAGGTAACAGTACCCCTTAAAGTATACTCACTTCCTTTCTTCGTTTCTTATCGGTCCATAAAGAGTGAATCACTGCACTAAAGATTGTTTAAGAATAAGATTGGCTCATCTCACATCAGACAAAGAAGAGATTGATACTGTCTGCTGGGTCAATTCACGCCACACTTTTATGACCATATGGACAAATGATTTTAAAAAGTTGCCTCACTCATTGGTACAGAAACATGCGGTAAAAATTAATTCTTGAAAGAAAATCATTCTAAAGTCTCGCATCTCCCAAAGTGATGAGAAGTATTGCAGGAGACGGTGCATTGTGTATTATAATTACAGTCCTGTCGGGATACCAGATAAGGTGTGTTTGTGTGTGTGTGTGTGTGTGTGTGTGTGTGTGTGTGTGTGTGTGTGTGATTAGCTATCACGTGAAAATTTGACTTTATTGAGAAGAGAATGCTCATTATTTTCTTAATTTTAAGGAGAATGTTGAAGTGTGTTGCACACAAGCCACAGAAATATTATTTGTGTAGATACTCTTACATGCTTCAAACTGCACTCTGCTAAATAATGTGAAATACGTGGTCACTGTTTAACGGAGGTGTGGAGAACTCGCGATGAAATAACGTGAAAGAATTTCAGAAATCATTGCGTGTTTGAACACGCTACTCGTCAAAACTACTGTACGAATTTCCATGGGGTTTTCTTTGGTCACTTGAGCGTAGCTTGGGACGACACATATGCCTCATTTGATATAACTCGCATCACAAGAAACATATCGTGACTTAACCCATTACTGGCGAAAACTCTATCTGATCTTTTTTTGCAAACTTTTATACATAAATACGTTACATTGAGTGATTAATTGAATAAAATGTTGTTCTGAAATTTTTCAGTTTATTAGAACAAAAACTACAGACCGTCCCATTTTTGGGACATTGGCCAAATGCGCTATCCAAATTCACAACCTTATTCTCCATGCATAATATTGTAAGAAACAACACAAAAAATAAATAAAGAATGTTTCAATATTACTGAATGTCTATTCAGTATGAAATCAAGCAAAACACTTGTCGTGTATACCAACATTGCACCTACCACAAATTTTTGTTATTTTTTTCTTGCAGTAAGCACATCTCTTCTGTGTTTTACTTGGCACAATGAAATGATTTCCTGGATCTAGTCGTACATCTGTGCTCACCCGTCCTCCCATCAATTTGCTTCCTTGTGGTCCTCTGCGTTTTGGTACTGATCCTGTTTTCTTCGATAGGTAAAACATCACTATTCTCCGTCGGACATCCAAAAGTGAGAGCTTCTCATTAGAGTTAGCAATTTGGTATGCGCGCCATGTGTTTACTACTCAGATATCTATCATCTGTGTGAATAATGGTCACCACCATTTCTTTCACCTTATCCTCATCCTATAAAGTGACATCTGCTTGTCCAGTAGATCTACGCCACCCATATGGGCATTGTATTCTTCAATGAGATGTGGCATTGTAACAGATATTTCCTTTTTCTTTGCCCGTGAGTATCTTTTAGTAGAACTCAGAGGAGTAATAGTACTGTAATTTGTCGCTACACATGCTGCTTTGTTGCCACTCCATTTCACAACCAGAACCTCGTTCTCTTTGTCAAACATGTAGTCATAGAATCCTCGTTCCTTTTCTTTTGCCATTCTTTTCGAGTCAATCAAAGGACATGTGTTAGTCCGGATCTCTCTTATTGTTCCCGTAGCTTTCATTTTACTCTTTCCGAGTGTGATCAGTGTGTCAACACTGGTGAAAAAGTTGTCAAAGAAAAGCTTCTAATTCGGATACTCTGATTCTGGAATCATGCTGGTTAGTTCATTTAATACCCTTGCACCTAAAGGCTCCTGTTTGTTGTCAGTCTTGCCACAGTATGGCGAAAAATTATAAAGAAAGCCATTGGAACTTGTAAGACACCAAATTTTATATCCAAATTTGATAGGCTTTCCCCTCAGAAACATTTTAGCTGAATGTATGCAATAATAACGTACCATCATTTCATCAGCTGAGAGTTCTGAATGAAATACGCCAAATTTACCAAAGTCCTTTTTCAGCATTTCAAATTACAACCTCAGTTTGTGCATCTTGTCGTTTCTATCTATTCTGGAGTTGTCATTGAGATGAATGAATCTCTTTATTTCCCGAAACCTATTTCTTGACATGGAGTTGAAGACTAAAGGAACACCGACATCAGAAGCCTGTTCCCAGTACATATTCTCATGCGGAAGCTTATGATAACCATTTAGAAGTAGTATGCCAATAACTGATTTTAGTTTTTCTTTGGTTAGCAGAAAATTTATTGTGTTATGTTGGCGAGCATAGATTTCACTTTTTTCAATAATAGTATCCATTACTTTCTCAGAAAAAAAATCCTCAAACACCTGGGGCACTGTCTTATTTGCTAGACATTCCGCAACATAATATTCGTTGCTCTTCCCTGGTTCACTAGCGTTTGCGTACGTTGGTTGACATTTATACCAATTACATTTATATTTTTTTGTAGCTAACGTACCACTTTCTGCTCCATCTCCTAATGCTTTCCTTCTTTTGGCTTCTGGAGGTACAACTGTAGCATTAGCTTCATCTGAGCTGGTTATGAGCTCTAAAGTACCGGCTACATCTTGTACAACAGACTCATTGTTCAGTACATTTTCGTCAATGTCTTCTTCATCTGTTATTACATCTGCATCGGGTGGAATAATCGCCAATTCTACGTCATTATCTTCATCGTCACTCTCTTGACGGTTTTCTAGTTCTGCTAGAATTTCTTCAAGTACAAGTCCACGCGGCATGTTTTTATCCTGCTGGAATCGTAAAATTTGAATAGAATATGAAAAAAGGAGATATAAAGAACGTAAAATGCAATTCTTCTTTGTATAATACATGTATACAAGAATAGGGCACATCAACAAAAAATGGTAGTGTAACGTGCCATTGTCCCATTATTGGGACGCATAAAATAATCGATATTGCACTTACTTGAAAAAATCTGAAGTATACTTGATCTTACACGGACATCCATATGTTCATAACAAACACGCCCACACAACTAAATCACAGCTCATTGTCGTCCAGGAACTACCAGACAACATACAGTGCTGCCAAGTGCGAGAACAAAAAATCAGCAACTTTATAATTTTCATTGCGTGAAGTACTTAGAAAACAGGTTATTGATTTTACATTTACAGACATTATAGCAGTTAGTTGAACCTACAGGTGCAACAATGAATGCTAAAAGCTCCATTGCTTACGTAGAAATAAGTAAAATACACGCGTCCCAAAAAAGGGACAATGGCCAGTAATGGATTAAAATCTATCTAAAACTGTTGCCTGATTATCTGTTTGAATACGCCTTTGTCCATAACTACTAGACTAATTTTCATGGGGGGTATTCAAAGGTAACTTGAGCGTAGCTTGAGGCAATATATTGGCTTTATTTCATTAAACTCGGAACACGGATGTAAAACATATTTTAAATTGGAGTTCGATATAAAATCTTCTGCTTAGCTCATTAGTCTGGATATTTAATGATCACGGCGTGGTGCACCAAAGATCAAATAGACAGTGCTGTTACTGTCTTGGTACACAAATGAGCCAATAGATAGCGCTGTTAGCTTTTTTAAATTAAGTAACAAACGTACTTTCGGAAGTTTACGTCATGGAAGAAGTAATCACCGAAATTTTATCTTTACGAATACAAATCAGAATAAATTTATTTGGCTAGGATATACGGAATTACTGATTTTGCTTTGTCTACTGAAAGGTTAGCGACATTGCTTTGTTTATTTTGATAGCTCTGATTCATATTTGATCTATTCGCTAGGATTTTTTTTTCTGATGAATGACAGAAGAATTATCGAAAGTTTACAACACTGACAGAATTATGTGTTCCAATCTTATCTTTACGAACACAAACAATGATTGAATTTACTTGGCTAGGATATACTCTTTGTGTATTAATACACTGCTGTACATATGTCGATAAGATGTGTTAGTATTTTTTGAGTGTGCTTTGTACCCTACCAAGCTTTTCACATTAATTACTCAGGTCTGCAAAAAAGTATTTTTTGAAAGTTGTTTGAAATTTGATAACTTTTATGTACTTTTCAGCACTGATTTCAAAAATGGAATCAATCTTTTTTCTATCACGTCAGGCTTTTCTCACAAAAAAGGGAGTATTTTTGGGCATAATAACAAAATTTAATTTTTTCCATTTCTTTGATGTCTTGGTGGAATCTTTCACCCTGCTCTTCACTTACATCACCAAGGTTTGCAGGGAAGTAGTGAAGATGTGATGAGTGGAGAAAATGAATTTTAATGCTCATTTAACAGCCCAGCTTCTTAAAGTTGCCGCGCATGTCTGCGACTATTGTCTTGTAGTTTGGATCTCTTTTGTTTCCTACGAAACCGGTAACAACTAATCTAAGAGATGTCCATACTGCCTTTTCTTTTGTTCCCATTTTGTCCACAAAGTTGGGATGTGTCATTAGTTTCCTAATGTCTGGTCCGACAAAGATTCCTTCCTTTAGCTTTGCCTCGGATAAACCAGGAAACTTTCTACAAAGATATCTGAAACACTCCCCTTTTTTTGGCAATGCCTTAACAAATTGTTTCATCAGCCCCAAATTAATGTGAAGTGGTAGAAGTAACACCTTTTTCGGATCCACAAGGCTTTTCCTCTCAACATCTTTAACCCGTACCTGTAGGGTTGTTCTCAAGGGCCAAGCTTTTTTTATGTAGTGCTGCTTTCTGTCTCTACTGTCCCATTCACAGACAAAGCGAGGGAACTTTGTATAGCCACTTTGTTGACCAAGCAGCAGTGAAATCAGTTTTCCATCACCAGATAGTGTCCATTTGTGGTCGGAATAGCAGAGTTTGCTTAAAACCAGTTCAAGGTTTTCGTAACATCCTTTTAAGTGAAACGCGCTTTCAACTGGTATACAAGCACACCTATTGTCATTGTGTAGAAGTAGTACTTTAAGGCTTCTTTTTGAAGACGCAAGAAAAAGTTTCCACTCATCAGGAACATATTCTATTTTGAAACGTACCGTAAGTCCAGGAACATTACTGCAAACCACCAGGTTACCTTCTTGAGTGAAGAAAGATACAAACTCCTTTTCCCTCGATCGATACCAAGCATAGGATGTACCCAGAGCCAACATATGTTTATGTTTCAGTTTGGATCCTAAAACTTCTGCGCTTCTTTAGTAAGGGCTAGGTCTCTAACTAAATCGTTCATATTGTGAGAATATAATGGGATCGGTTGTGCCAGGATCGTAGCAATCTCTGTCTTCTTCACTATCACCTTGCTGAGCCAACGGCTCTTGATCATACACAATCCATCCGCAGCTCGTGGTCTTGCGGTAGCGTTCTCGCTTCCCGCACATGGGGTGCCGGGTTCGATTCCCGGCGGGGTCAGGCATTTTCTCTGCCTCGTGATGACTGGATGTTGTGTGTCCTTATCATCATTTCATCATCACTGACTCGCAAGTCGCCGAAGTGGCGTCAACTAAAAAAGACTTGCAATACGGCGGCCGAACTTCATCACATGGGGCCTCCCGGCCAACAATGCCATACGATAATTTCATTTCATCTGCGTCATCCAAAGAATCTGGAGGAGAGGGTATTGGTACTTCAGGTCCATGAGGAAGAGGGCGAGTGCCTGATTGTGTGTTATGGTAAGAAATATCCTTTTTCTTTTTCAAATTGAAACCTCGTACGTTGCAAGTAATCACTATGGTTTTTGGGCTCCCTCCAAACCATTGGTATTTCAAAACGTAAGGACTGCTTTTTACGTTGAAACCATTGCCTCAGTTGTTCAACACTCACTGAAGAAACTTTGTGTGGGGACCAAGGCTTATCTTGATCGCCTAACTTTATACCAAAATAGGCGAAATATACTTTTTCAACAAAATCGGAAATGTTTCTTTGTTGCTTTTTAACTGTATAGTTACCACAAATGTAGCAGAAGCACTCTGGCTAGTTTATACATCCTCTGGTAGCCATTGTCCATTGTCCATAAAACAACTTCACAACGCATGAAAACAGTGACTACTTTAAAGCTTTAGTAACAGCAACACATGAACAACACAGAGTGACGAGGTACTGTGAACTGAAGGACAATAGCAGAAGCTCGGTCCTTGGTGATGGTGGGGGAAGGGGCAGCGCAACAGACAAGCACTGACATGAAAATACTGCTTTTTTTCTCCTAAATACTCTTTATTTTACTTATATCTAGCATAAAACAGCAAAATAACAGATTATGTAGATCCTTAAAACCAAAATTCAGCCTCACTAGAGAGCTGAAATATCGAAATAGCTAAAAATAGACAAGAAGTTTGTGAAATAAGTGTACGTGATGGAATTTTTTCACTACTTTTCCCGAAATAAGCGTTGAAAACACAATACAAATCACTTAATAAATTTGAAACAATTTCTATGTCGCACACCTCTGTTACCGGAGTACAGTTTGAAGCATGTTAGAGTATCTACACAAATTATATCTCTGAGGTTGGTGTACAGCGCACTTCAACATTCTCCTTGAAATTAAGATAATTTTATTTCGATTTGTTTACAAAGAAAAATGCCTGATAACGCTCGTGTCGTGTCAGAAGGAACGGCTATGTAACTGAGGACCTTGCTGTCTCTGAAATCCAGTGCAAATCGTACGACTTGCTGTGTCAGTACAACCTCCAACCTTAACTCGCTCTCTGGAAACTGCTTCTGAAAGGGAGGAGCGATGTAACTCTGATTAAAAGCGTCACGCAACATTTCGCTCCGCAGATACGCTCAAAGAGGGTTAAAGTTACTTCTTTCCAATGTAGCTTCATAGAAGTGGGGCAGGCGATCAAGTTTTTATAACCCGAATCCCGTTTATTTCTTACATTTACCATTTCGCTTTAGAAGTGTAGTACTCTCGGTGAGCTTATGTTATGCCATCACCATAAACAAAACGTGATGTCCGCCGTTACATGTTACAGACGTGCACCTAAGTGTCAGTTGGTTTTGGTTTTTGCACCGTCAAATCCTCGTCGCTCTCTCCCGTGTTAGTGGAGCAGACAAGCTCTTTGTTCATTTCAGAGTCATATTCCTTGAGAAGTTATTTATAAACAAGCTTTACGAATGTTCAGATGTGTGTGAAATCTGATGGGACTTAACTGCTAAGGTCATCAGTCCCTAAGCTTTACTTAACCTAAATTATCCTAAGGACAAATACACTCCTGGAAATGGAAAAAAGAACACATTGACACCGGTGTGTCAGACCCACCATACTTGCTCCGGACACTGCGAGAGGGCTGTTCAAGCAATGATCACACGCACGGCACAGCGGACACACCAGGAACCGCGGTGTTGGCCGTCGAATGGCGCTAGCTGCGCAGCATTTGTGCACCGCCGCCGTCAGTGTCAGCCAGTCTGCCGCGGCATACGGAGCTCCATCGCAGTCTTTAACACTGGTAGCTTGCCGCGACAGCGTGGACGTGAACCGTATGTGCAGTTGACGGACTTTGAGCGAGGGCGTATAGTGGGCATGCGGGAGGCCGGGTGGACGTACCGCCGAATTGCTCAACGCGTGGGGCGTGAGGTCTCCACAGTACATCGATGTTGTCGCCAGTGGTCGGCGGAAGGTGCACGTGCCCGTCGACCTGGGACCGGACCGCAGCGACGCACGGATGCACGCCAAGACCGTAGGATCCTACGCAGTGCCGTAGGGGACCGCACCGCCACTTCCCAGCAAATTAGGGACACTGTTGCTCCTGGGGTATCGGCGAGGACCATTCGCAACCGTCTCCATGAAGCTGGGCTACGGTCCCGCACACCGTTAGGCCGTCTTCCGCTCACGCCCCAACATCGTGCAGCCCGCCTCCAATGGTGTCGCGACAGGCGTGAATGGAGGGACGAATGGAGACGTGTCGTCTTCAGCGATGAGAGTCGCTTCTGCCTTGGTGCCAATGATGGTCGTATGCTTGTTTGGCGCCGTGCAGGTGAGCGCCACAATCAGGACTGCATACGACCGAGGCACACAGGGCCAACACCCGGCATCATGGTGTGGGGAGCGATCTCCTACACTGGCCGTACACCACTGGTAATCGTCGAGGGGACACTGAATAGTGCACGGTACATCCAAACCGTCATCGAACCCATCGTTCTACCATTCCTAGACCGGCAAGGGAACTTGCTGTTCCAACAGGACAATGCACGTCCGCATGTATCCCGTGCCACCCAACGTGCTCTAGAAGGTGTAAGTCAACTACCCTGGCCAGCAAGATCTCCGGATCTGTCCCCCATTGAGCATGTTTGGGACTGGATGAAGCGTCGTCTCACGCGGTCTGCACGTCCAGCACGAACGCTGGTCCAACTGAGGCGCCAGGTGGAAATGGCATGGCAAGCCGTTCCACAGGACTACATCCAGCATCTCTACGATCGTCTCCATGGGAGAATAGCAGCCTGCATTGCTGCGAAAGGTGGATATACACTGCACTAGTGCCGACATTGTGCATGCTCTGTTGCCTGTGTCTATGTGCCTGTGGTTCTGTCAGTGTGATATGTGATGTATCTGACCCCAGGAATGTGTCAATAAAGTTTCCCCTTCCTGGGACAATAAATTCACGGTGTTCTTATTTCAATTTCCAGGAGTGTACATACACCCATGCCCAAGGGAGGATTCGAACCTCCGCCGGGACCAGCCGCACAGTCCATGCAGTGTCCCAAACCGCTCGGCTAATCCAGCGCGGCAAGCTTTACAAGTCAACGACAAATTCACTTGTATGAATTCTCTGGCATGGCTATAAATAAATACCTGGGAGACGCCGTGTTTTTTAGCTAGTACAAAATGTTTTCACAAACCAGGATGGAACTGATAGAATTAAAAACGGAGTAAAACAGAGCTGCAGTCTTTCGGCCCTAATGTTCAGTGTTTATATGGAGGAAGCGGTGATGAAAAAAAAGTTGCAAGAATGGGATAAAAATTCAGTATTAATGATGACAATGATGAGATTCTCCGATGGCAGTGTTATCCACAGTGAAAGTGAAGAAAAATTACATGACTTGTTCATTTGAACGAACAGTTCGGTGAATACAGAATATCAGTTGAGGGTGAACCGAAAATAGATGAAAGAAATGGGGAGTAGCAGAAAGGAGCCAACGACGATCTGATTTGTAGACTGACTGCATATTCCCTGTGTCCTAACTATGAGCCAATATCTGCCACCATCTTAACCTACAACGTAGGCGTGTGTATTTCCCCCAGAAACTGATACTCAGGTATTTGCATATACTGATTCATACCTAGCGTGCCTCCTTGGATGTTTTAGGGATACATTACGCGCACAGTTTCACATTTCTGAAAATCTGAAGTAATTTATTCATCTTTGCACCACATATTAAGATTTACTTGACTCTTTGCGCAACTTGTTTCAGGTGTACTTCAATATTCAAATCTTCAGCAATTTCAAAAAATCTGATTTTAATGTTGACATTGTCTGCCAAATGACTGATATACAAAACGAACTGAAAGGGTCCGAATACACTTCCCTTCAGAATACCTGATTTCACTTTTACATCTTTCAATGACTCTCAGTCAATGAGGATCCGGTTTTTCCTCCGTGCCAAGAAATCCTTAATCCAGTCGAACATTTCTTTGATATCGTATATACTACCGTCATCAATAAGGGACGTTATACTGTCTCAAAACGTTATCGGGTGTCATGAAATATTGCATGCAGTTGATTGACTTGATACATCCATGGCTTTCAGAGTCTTCATTGAGAAATGTGAGAGTGGGATTTCGTACTACTGAGGTTTTCTGAATCCAATGTGGCTGGCATGAACTAAACCATTCTCTTCCAGAGCTCACAATATCTCACGTATGATCTGCATGCTGCAGTGCGTTCCTCATCGTCAAAATGTTCCATTGTATCACCCTTATACTTAAACGTTCCACATGTCGGTTGCAACAATATTTCTTGAGTTTCCTCTGATTATCCAGTAGAACTGATTTCAAGAAAAATTCTAGGGCTTCAAGCCTTTTAATTCCGAATAAAATGATGAAAACAGAAAATTCTGTTGAGGAATGCCACTGCGAAACACTTGGAGGATAGAGTCTTGATCTGGTAATAGAATTCCCAGTTTCCAGTAACAATGATTTGCTTGAAGCTATTCCAATTTTTACGGATCAAAAAGGTCTGGTGACATCGTATATTGTTGGAGCATAGCTACCAGAAGACATCCAAGGAAAATAATTTGCCGACTGGCTCACGAAGGATAAACGATAGTGATTGGGGACCAAATTATAGTCTCAGCCAGAAAAAGATGTCAAAACTGCATATAACAGTGGTCACACGAATTTGAGGGAGTCATATTAGGGATTGTTTCAATGACATTTTAGTGATCACGATTGAGTTGGATTTCCTTGGCTAAATGGCCGTTAGCCGGTGAAGGACAAATAAAGAAATGAAGGAAATGATGGATTCCCTACCAGGTCAGAGATCGTTTCTTACAGTTGTTTCCTGAATAAATTATTTTGCTACTTTCAGAAGCCCTTTCACAACAATGCCCTGGAGTTTCACACAGTCGCAAACAACATGTCTTTTCCTGTAGGCCAACGTTTTCTCTACGGACCGCCGAGCGAGCAATCGATAGCCTCTTTCGTTCCTCTCTTTTTTTTCTGAACGCAGCACTGAAATAAAGTAGAATCACATATAACTGTTTCATTTCATTCGACGTATACAAAATCCGCCCGCCAGTATAAATTAATCGCTTTTTGTTCGCAGTAATGAGAAAGCTTTATCGTGCATTACTTTTAACGACATTTGTTGCACAATTGTGGCCGGCTCATTCTGGCGGTGCGAAATTCGACGATATGCAACACGACTCGCTGGATCCCAGAATTCCCTGGTGCGTCGTTCAGTTATCGCTGGCAGCGGCCACGCGGCTTAACGGCGCATGACGCAATGATGGCAGACGATACAGGTATGGGAGAGCACGGGAGGAATAGCACCTGCGCTTTGATAATAAAAGCACGCAGCACCGCCACAGCAGTAAAAATCTACGCGGGCATAAAATGATTTCAGAGGAGTGAAAAGTGCCCCCTACATACGCGATTGTTTCATTTCGTGTCTGCGTGAAAAAACTGTGGGTTAGCAGTGGTAGAACAGGTTTCTCCTGCAACGCTTATTCCTTTTGTACCAATCAATCTTCCCTTTACTTTCGTGTTATAAGGCCATTCATAAAAAGTTTCTCGCTCACTGAGTGTGAAAATCAATATTTTTCGAAGTGTACTTTTAATTTTCATCAAATGACAAATTGGTTTGTTGAGTGCTGTACATGTATCACTTTCCTGTCTTTCTACAGAGAAAAGCAGATTGTACGTAGGATTTATATGCGCTCGAATTTCACAAATCATGTTGCCTCGTGATCTTTATGTGAAAACAGTTTTTCATTTGTAAGTGGCGGAAGGGTTCCAAAATTTTGAGAGCTTCACGAAAGTGCTGAATAAACCCCAACGGTAGAATGTTTGTTTTTATTGCTATTTCATTCCATCGCCGCTGTTTGCATATTTAGCTGGGAACTGTTAATTGCCACTTTTCAGCCGACAGAATACACAAATATGCAAACATTTTGTATATAAATTGAAAATATATAATATGTATGTGGTATGTTTTCTACATTATTAACACAATCGCTGGCACATCGGAGATATCGTAAATTATACAGAATTTTTGGAAATATAGCCAACTGAATATTTTATTTATAAAACGGAGCATTTTGATTACACTACTGAGCATGACTAGTAGGGAGGGAAGTTTGCTGGATATACGGTTTTGGAAAGAATATGGTATGGAAAAAGAGAAGAGTAGAACTCGAGCCAAGCTTTTGGAAAAGAGATAGGAATGTGGGGAGTGGGGATGAGTTTACCAGGGATTAGGAGTGTTCCGTTGAGGCTGGCGGGGAAACAAACGTCTGGGTATATTCTATGGTCAGGTAAGGCTAGTTGGTTACAACTATTTAAAGACACATTGGCTATTAATTGACCGTGACTGTGTCTCAGAGACCGCTACCCGTCACAAAACTCGTTGAATGCTGAAATCGCAAGGAATAAACGTCATTTCAGGTTGCAATGTTTCTGAAAAATTATTTTAATATCTGTAGTACTTTTTTTAAATGATTTAGCATTGCTATCGTCTGAATGTCACGTTTGTACATCATAACATGTTGATTCATTTAATAATTTAAGTTATCAACAATTTCTGTAACCGGCAGAGGACTCCGAAAAACGTTTTCATAGCAGGTTAAGTTTCTTTGGCAAAGGGTAAAGCTGGAAGGTCATTAGTCTTCTGACCAGTTTGCTGCGGCCGACCAAGAGTTTTTGAGCCAAACTCTTCATCAGCAAATTTGCATCCTACGTCCCCAGTTATTTCTTTCATGTTATTTATCTCTGTCTTCCGTATACCGCTCCTCCTGGTACCGTACACGTAATTCTTTGATGTCTTATCGTGTGTCCCTTCATCCTCCACAACTGCATGGTAAGGGTTGTCCCTATGAAGTTTTCTTTTATCATTTCTGCGGAGAACCTCATCATTGCTTTTATTATCAGTGCATCTCAACTTCCTTCTGTGGCACGATATTTCAAACGCTTCGATTCATATATTTTCCAATGTTGCCACAATCCGTGATTCACTACTACATAATGCTATGCAACAAGCGTTAATTCCCAAAAATGTCTTGCAAACTATTTTAATATAACCCTGATCTGGCTTCTTGGAAACGGATCACGGTATCAGTTCCGTAACTAATTATGAAATTAAACATGTCCTTCTCTACTTTCATCTCTGAAATGCACCGGAAATTACTCTTATTATGCGTACAGCAGTTACAGTATGCTATGTTCGCTAAACGCAATGGTTGCAGTGGATTTTTTAATATATGAACACTATCGGTTGCCATGACTAACACGAGAGCATGAGACTAAAAATTAAATTTGGTTTTTGTATTATTATCCAGAACAGGTTTCATCCCAACAGCCTTTGATATCACACAAGTAAAATTTTATTCCACAGATTTACTTAAATTACTTACGTCACTGATATTGTAATAGAGTTGCTCATGTGCACCAGACAATGACATAATAAAATCCACCATTCACCTCTGAGGTCTCCGGGAAGCTGAAAGAAATAATTTTAATCTACCGTTCGCTGCCCACGTAATTGCGGGAAAACTGCGTTCATTCAATTTAATTTGAATTTGCCGCAGAAGCGGCTCCCGGGATCGCTGCACAGCTCTGCTTCATGAAAATTTCTAAATAAGCTGTAAACGGCTAAAATGTGATATGAAATACTGGGCAACCTAGCAATAAATTATTACAAGTGTTTTTAAAAATCTCTACATTCTAAAATCAACATAAATTTAAAGTACACACCTTTTACACTCCTCTGCCTCCAATGGCGTCTTTCTCGAACAGGGAACAAAAGAAAGCTAACCAAACATTCATTCGAGCGTTACAGGCTCTTACAAATTTCATGGCTACAGGAAGAAAGACAGAGTAATGTTTTAACCTCCACTATTTCAAGGCAATTTAATGTTATCTTTTTTAATTATCATTGTCTGCTTCGATTTCTATACTCGTCGACCACAGATGTTAATTGCAAAATATAGATACATAATTATTGTACAAACATTAAAATGAAAAAAAGATTATTTCTTTTTTAGAGAGTCTACAATTTCGACAACCGTGTATACTGAAATGAAATAATAATAGTAATAGAGATAAACGTTACTTTTTTTCATCTATTACAACGATTTTGTGAATGTCTTGGCAGTAGACGTCCCAATGAGTTATTTTGGTCCAAATGCAGCAAAACATCTTCACTTCGCCTACTTCGTGATTCCTAGTTTCGAAGTTCAGTTTAGCTCTAATCTCATTTGTGATACTTGTTACTTTCATCTTTGTTCCCTTTGTTGTCAGTCCATAATCTGTAATCGCTGAACTGTTCATTCTATTCAACAGGTCCTGTATTTCTTCGTTGCTTTCTCTGATAACAGCAATGTCTCCGGAATCTTCGCCCTGAACTTTAATTCCAATGTCGAAACTTTATATTCGTTATTCCTTCTTCTATGTATAGTCCAGTGGAAACGAGAGATAACATCCCTGTCCTAGCTCATTCTTAAACTGAGCAGTTCTTTCTTCCATTCTTATTGTTTGCTGTTGGTTCTTGTATATGTTGCACATAATTCGTGAATTCTGCATCTTTTTACAGCTTCTTATATTGACACCCCTATGAACGTACATAAATTTTCTTACGTGTTCATTCCATTACCAAACGCAACGACAGGTCTGAAGTCCGAAACTAGGCTCGTGGGAAAAACATAAGCATGTAAGTAACTTTCGCGTGATGTGTCGGCTGGTCCCGGCAGAGGTTCGCGTCCTCCCTCGGGCATGGATGTGTGTGTTTGTAATTAGGATAATTTAGGTTAAGTAGTCTGTAAGCGTAGGGACTGATGACCGTAGCAGTTAAGTCCCATTTCACACAAAAAAAAACATGATGTGTCACTGTTAAGTAACATAGCTCGATGAAAATTGGACCCTACAGAGAAAGAACTACTGCAGCATAGTACAGAAGATAACTGAAAGAAGTACGCAGTGAGACGAACAGAAATGAAACGTTCATTCAAAGACAGTAATTACACTGAAGTCATCGCTATTATTGTAGTCCCAAAGATGTCACAAAAGGCGGGACGTGGTACTTTGTATGATCATCACGGACAGTAATGCATCCTCGGTAACCACTTCCCATGCTGTCCACATCGTTGGTAAGGAGGTCTTGTGGTATGGCATTCCATTTCTCCTCCAGCAGACAACCAAATGGTTCAAAGGGCTCTAAGCACAATGGGACTTAACATCTGAGGTCATCAGTCCCCTAGACTTAGAACTACTTAAACCTAACTCACCTGACATCACACACATCCATGCCCGAGGCAGTATTCGAACATGGAACAGCAGCAGTAGTCCAGTTCCGGACTGAAGCGCTAGAACCGCTCGGTCACATCGCCCGGCCGAAGACAACCCCTGTATGTTCTTTGATGATGATGATGATTATTGTAATGTTTAGATTGTGGGGCGCTCAACTGCACGGTTATCAGCGCCTGTACAAATTCCTAACCTTTACTCAGCCCAATTTCGACACTCGCATGAATAATGATGAAATGATGAGGACAACACAAACACCCAGTCATCTCGTGGCAGGTGAATGTGGTGTCACCGCCAGACACCACACTTGCTAGATGGTAGCCTTTAAATCGGCCGCGGTCCGTTAGTATACGTCGGGCCCGCGTGTCGCCACTATCAGTGATTGCAGACCGAGCGCCGCCACACGGCAGGTCTAGAGAGACTTCCTAGCACTCGCCCCAGTTGAACAACCGACTTTGCTAGCGATGGTTCACTGACAAATTACGCTCTCATTTGCCGAGACGATAGTTTAACATAGCCTTCAGCTATGTCATTTGCTACGACCTAGCAAGGCGCCATTATCAGTTACTATGGATCTTGTGAATCATGGCCCGTCAGACCGACGTTCACCATTAATGGATTAAAGTTAAGTATTCCACCAGCTACGTCCGTTTTTCTAAATTCTAATTTCCTTGTCCTGTTCCAGACCTCACGCCAGCCTGCGTGTGCTAAAACGCGTGCCTTTCGGCCTCCTTCTAGTAACACGGTGTTGGCTCTCCTGCCAACCAAAACAGTTAAAATCCCTGACACCGCCGGGAATCGAACCCGGGACGCCATGCTGGGGAAGTGAGAACGCGACAGCGAGACCACGAGCTGTGGACTGTACGTTCTTTGGTGCACTCGGCGGTCCTGCTGTAAGTCTCCCCAATGCAAACCACATGTACTCGATGGGATTTATATATTTAAATCGGAGTTTGCTGGGTGGGGGGTTGGGGGTGGGAAAGGGCAGGCTAGTCCATTTGCCGAATATCTTCTAGTTATGAAAGCTCCTGCACCAGCACTGTTCGATCCGGTCGGACACATTTATCCGTAACAGTGAAGTCACGGTGGAATGCAGTACGCCATACACATATGGGGAAAGGGTATAGTGTCTCAATAACGCTGAGAGATGAGTGTACCTTTTTCAGAGATTTAGAGGTCAGTACGCTCATGCTACATTGTGCTATCCCACACTATAACTCCCAGACCACCGAAACAGTCACGTTTGACAATTTTCCTCGGTGTACTACGTGTTCCCACATCTTTCCACGTGACAGTACGTCCAGCAGTGTGAGTAAAGTTGCCCGATTTGTAGGTATATCAACATAGACTGTTCATCGTGTCTACATGGAACAGTCTACAATTCACAGCTACATAACATGGAATAACAATGGTGGGCGTAAAATGATGCTAAGTGACAATGACCAGAAACGAGCATGGGGCCTTCTCAGTGAGTTTAAGTTTCAAACACGACAAAAACTGCTCCTCTCGATGAATGAACGTTCATTTCAACAAAATTCCCGAGAGCACAGTGTGAAGGGAAATACATGCAACGAATGTTTATAGTTGGGTACCCCTCAGCAGTCCAAGGCTCGCAATGGCCCATGTTGTGGCATGTCTGCAGAGGGACAAAGAACACAGAAACTGGGCAATTGGTGGATGGAGACGCGAAGCGTGGTCCAACGTTTTGCGATCCAGCCTCTCTTCAAATGAAGGAAGGCGTCGAGTACATACCAATGACGTGGTTATCTCGTAGTGTGTAGATGGAGTAGTTCAGGTAGGTGATGGTTCTGTGATGTTTCTCTAGTGTTCTTCGTACGATGACTTGTGCCCTCTTACTCAGTTGACCGTGAAAAATGATCAAGAACGTTTACTTTCACTTTCTAGGTCATTTACACACCTCATGATGAGTGTGCTGTGGGCACTTCCGTCTTCCAAAATTACTTGCGTCGTAGGACTGCACGCAGACATACCTGAAGGAATCACCAACTTGATATCATATTTATTGAAAAAAAGAATACTTGCAAGATATCAGCTCCAGCAATGGATGTAGTGCGAAAATTTGGGCTGATAGTATGTAGTTGTGATCCCCTGAATGTACAGGTTTTAAACTTCGAGCTCACCGGTTGTTCGTGACTGTCCTGCCCCGTTGCAGTCGCCTATTGCCCGGGTGTGCAGTACAGCTGACTGACAACCAGAGCCCTTCTATTCCCGGGATGTCGAGGGCGAGGGAAATGACAGGGAAAGGGATCACGTCTGCCGAACGTGTTTCGAAATTTTGTTCTAGAACATGCGTTACTTTACGGAAAAAAAGAGGTAAGTGAGATGAAAATGTACTGAATGAACCTCAAACAAGTGCATGGTGTTTCTCTTAAGACTCGGCAGCCACATTGTCACTCGTGTTACAGCACGGATTTGCAGTTTAGTTTTTGCATTGTGTAGCTGGATTCAATCCAAAGAGACAGTGCTTCTCACGTCTTTCGTGCGACGCCTAGCGTTAACGGAAAGCATCGGTTTGTTTCCAGTTACAAACAAAATTATTTTTAAACTGGGATTACACGTGACCCACATCAGTCTAGAGCGATATCTGTTCTGTCATACGTATTAACATGAACAGTAAAACTCGAAGAACAACCAGCACTATGTTGGATCACGCTGACTACTACAGCCAAACATAAGGGCTACAGAGTCGCTGATAGGTAGCCGTTTATTCTTCGTGATTTACTCACCCTGTTAATACATACAGATAAAAGAAATATCTCACGAAACTAATATGGTATCGCTCTGTCGAATGAGCACGAAAATTTCCTTCTTTAAAAATCAATTTGTTTGTAATGGTAAACAAGCCGTAACTTTCTGCTGAAAATGGGCGTCCCATGAAAAATGTGGCGAAGAATAATTGTTTGGCTGAATTGAGCTACACATCGCAAATATATGCAGAAACACTTGAGTAAATTCACCTGACGCCACTTAGGAGAGACGCCCGGTAAATGTTCAGTATTTCAGTATATAATCGGGCCAATAACGTTGAGGAATATCACAGTTCCTGCAAATATGGTTCACATTGAATGAGATTTTTACTCTGCAGCGGAGTGTGCGCTGATATGAACCTTCCTGGCAGATTAAAACTGTGTGCCGGACCGAGACTCGATCTCGGGACCTTTGCCCTTCGCGAGAAAGTGCTCTACCGACTGAGCTACCCAAGCACGACTCATGCCCCTTCCTCAGAGCTGTACTTCTGCCAGTACCTCTTCTCCTACCTTCCAAACTTAACAGAAGCTCTCCTGCGAACCTTGCAGAACTAGCACTCCTGAAAGAAAGGATATTGCGGAGACATGGCTTAGCCAGAGCCTGGGGCTTTCAGGAGTGTTCTGCAAGGTGTTCTGCAAGGTTCGCAGGAGAGCTACACAGTCCAAAGAAAAGAATGCATAAAAGTGATGTTAGTAATTAAGTAGCGTTATGCTATGTCTTTAATGACACACTCAGTCATTTCATTCTTTACTGTGCATTTATGAGTTACTACATAAGAGATTTTCAGATTGATCTCTGGCACCAGTAACAGCTTAGAAATGTCACACGTTTCCGCAGTGAACAAAGAGCTTTGCCAAAGACAAGTTTAAAGTTATGTAGCCAGTCACTGGTGCCGCTGCTTCGAAACTGTGTATGCAGGAAGATAGGTCGAGATACTGGTGCCCATAACTGCCCATAAAGAAGAGACAACATTAGGAATATTTTTCAGTTGTGAGGTTAGATTGACTTCCAGAAATAGCGCCGAGCTGTTAAAACTGCGGACAAAACCCTAGAATACAAGGAAACCAAATGCATCCAACGCTTCACGGTATCTTGTTTCATTCGGTGGTATCGGTAATACCGAAACTGCATTGAATTCTGCTCGGTCTTTTAAAAATGTATAAAGTTTCTCTTGACGGACGTGAAAGACAATTTCCCTTCTTTCCACTTTCCAATATACGGCAGCTCATATACTCCTGTGTTACCGACAGCGGCAAAGTGGTATGTGACGTTTTCACAGTTGGCTTCATCGCAACATATTTTCTCTGTACCAATGATGCCATTTGGCGTCCAGTATGTTGGTCTGTAACTTGCAATTCTTCATTTTTAAAGTTGTTCATGACTGCTGTAACGCTACGCAAAAGAATAAATAATTAAATTTAAGCCATTGTTTTACGTGGTGATCTCCTAAATATCAGCTTGTAACCATATACGTGGACAATGTGCGGTGTGGGAATGGGAATCCTTACCTCCGTTTGCCTTCTACACCTACTTCTTATCATAGTTCGAACCAAAAGTTAGCATTTGTGTTTTGTATCCGGCAACTTCAGCCCAAGTAGCTTGACTGGCTTGTTGAAGCCTACCAAACGAAGGCCGCCTAGCTCAAGCTTGCAAACAGCATTTGTATTTTAGTACGAAAATTAAGAACGCTCGGGATTCTAACAATCCGCGCAAAAAGCTTTAAAGTTCAATTAATTAGGCTTCGTTGCCTCTGAAAAAGTTTCAAGTAGGTATCAGTCCACATTTACTGTCCACAATTATTATCATTTCAATTAATTACCCTTTTAATGCAAGGCATCACACAAAAGCAGCCAGAATTTTACACGTCAGCCCGAATAATTTCTACGTCGTACACAGCCATCGACACACAGCTGTTTGCGAGTCACTTCATAGGGTCGTTCACTGGTAGTCTGAATAAGTAGTGCTCGCCATAATGTTCCAAGAATGTTCACGAAACACATCACATGGAACTGTTGTACGATAAGAGTTCGCATGCAGATAACTTTCAAATATACTCATTTAAAATTCTCAGATCTTCTCTGAGAGTTTTAAAACTATAGTAGCGTAGTATTTACGGCAAAAGAACATAAATAAAAGAAGATTGTCGTAATCGTAGTCTTAATTCCACATGTTCTGTATCGTAAGTCGGCTCACAAGTGACTCTTCCACACACGGAAGTGCCTCATCAACTGATACACTAATCGCAGAACCTATTTAATTCCTATTGACTCATGATATGGACAGACAGTCAGAACACCACCATCCCTCCAGCGCTCTTGATAATTAATAAATTAGGGTTACAGAAAACAAAGTCTGTTGAAACTGCTGAATTTACGAAACAATATTTGAATAAATTAAAACAAATACGAATTATCCCCAAAAATAATATTCTGTTTGGTTTACGATGGGGTTGGACGTTTTAGCCGTTAGTGACATTCGGGTAAGGGGTGAGAAAGAAGAGGAAGTGGGAGAATACAAGGTCTACCTGTCAGGAGTCAAAGCAGGAATAGCACAATGGGGTGTAGGGCTTTACATCAGGAAAGAAATGCAACCCAGCGTAGTTGCAATAAGGTATGTAAACGAACGACTGATGTGGATAGATTTGACAGTGTCTAGCAAGAAAATTCGGATTGTGTCAGTATATTCGCATTGTGAAGGGACAGATCTAGATAAGATGGATAGTTTTCATGACGCACTCAGTGATGTAGTTGTTAGAGTAAAGGACAGGGACAGTGTTCTGCTCTTGGGTGATTTTAATGCCAGGATTGGAAAGCGAACAGAAGGGTATGAAAAAGTTATGGGTAGATTTGGAGAGGATATGGAGGCCAACAGGAACAGGAAACAACTCTTGGATTTCTGTGCTAGTATGGGCTTAGTAATCACAAACCCTTTTTTAAACACAGGAACATTCACCGGTATACTTGGGAAGGCAGGGGAACCAGATCTGTCATTGACTATATAATAACAGATCAGGAATTTATGAAGGCTGTGAGGGACACACGTGTATTCATGGGATTCTTTGATGACACTGATCACTATTTAATCTGCAGTGAAATTGTTATTGTGAGGCCGAAAGTTCAGGAGGCCAGGTCCATATGTAGGAGGATTAGAGTGGAGAAACTTCAGGATAAGGAAATCAGGCACAAGTACATAACAGTGATCTCAGAAAGGTACCAGTTAGTTGAATGTAGTCAATTACAGTCATTGGAAAATGAATGGACAAGGTACAGAGACACAGTACTAGAAGTGGCTAAAGAATGTCTTGGAACAGTAGTGTGTAAAGGTAGGATGAAGCAAACAGCTTGGTGAAATGACACAGTCAAGGAAGCCTGTAAAAGGAAAAAGAAGGCGTATCAAAAATGGCTACGTACTAGAACTCAGGTAGGCAGAGAAAGTTATGTTAAAGAAACGAAGCCAAACAGATAATTGCAGCATCCAAGAAGAAATCTTGGGAAGATTTTGGAAACAGGTTGGGAACTTTAGGTCAAGCTGCTGGAAAACCATTCTGGAGTGTAATTAGCAGTCTTCGAAAGGGAAGTAAGAAGGAAACGACAAGTAATTTGGACAGGTCAGGAAAACTGCTGGTGAATCCTGTTGATGCCTGTTGATGCCTTGGGCAGATGGAGGGAATATTTTGAAGAGTTGCTCAATGTAGGTGAAAATACGACTAGTAATGTTTCAGATTTCGATGTACAATGGGATAGGAATGATGATGGAAATAGGATCACATTTGTGGAAATGGATAAAATGGTCAATAGATTGCAGTGCAATAAAGCGGCTGGGGTGGATGAAATTAAGTCGGAACTTATCAAATACAGTGGAATGTCAGGTCTTAAATGGCTACACGGGATAATTGATATGGCGTGGGAGTCGGGACAGGTTCCATCAGACTGGACGAAAGCAGTAATCACACCAATCTTTAAAGATGGAAACAGAAAAGTTTGTAACAACTACAGAGGTATCTCTTTAATCAGCGTTGTGCGTAAAATCTTCTCAGGTATTGTTGAAAGGAAAGTGCGAGTATTAGTTGAGGACCAATTGGATGAAAATCAGTGTGGGTTTAGGCCTCTTAGAGCTTGTCAGGACCAGATCTTTAGCTTATGGAAAATAATGGAGAAGTGTTACTAGTGGAACAGGGAATTGTATCTATGCTTTATAGATCTAGAAAAGGCATATGACCGGGTTCATAGGAGGAAGTTATTGTCTGTTCTACGAGATTATGAAATGGGAGGCAAACTTTTGCAAGCAATTAAAGGTCTTTACATAGATAGTCAGGGAGCAGAGTTGATGGTAAATTGAGTTCATGGTTGAGAGTAGTTTCAGGGGTAAGACAAGGCTGCAACCTGTCTCCACTGTTGTTCACATTATTTATGGATCATATGTTGAAAACAATAGATTGGCTGGGTGAGATTAAGATATGTGAACATAAAATAAGCAGTCTCGCATATGCGGATGGCTTAGCTGTGATGGCAGATTCGATTGAAAGTTTGCAAAGTAGTATTTCAGAGCTAGATCAGAAATGTACGGAATATGGTATGAAGATTAGCATTTCCAAAACGAAAGTAATGTCAGTGTGAAACAGATATAAACGGATTGAGAGCCAAATAGGAGGAACAAAGTTAGAACAGGTGGACCGTTTCAAGTACTTAGGATGCATATTCTCACAGGATGGCAACATAGTGAAAGAACTGGAAGCGAGGTGTAGCAAAGCTAATGCAGTGAGCGCTCAGCTATGATCTACTCTCTTCTGCAAGAAGGAAGTCAGTACCAAGACTAAGTTATCTGTGCACCGTTCAATCTTTCGACCAACTTTGTTGTATGGGAGTGAAAGCTGGGTGGATTCAGGCTACCTTATCAATAAGGTTGAGGTTACGGATATGAAAGTAGCTAGGATGATTGCAGGTACTAGTAGATGGGAACAATGGCTGGAGGGTGTCCACAATGAGGCAATCAAAGAAAAACTGGGAATGAACTCTATAGATGTAGCAATCAGGACGAACAGGCTTAGATGGTGGGGTCATGTTACACGCATGGGAGAAGCAAGGTTATCCAAGAGACTCATGGGTTCAGCAGTAGGGGGTAGAAGGAGGCGGGGTAGGCTAAGGAGAAGGTACCTGGATTCGGCTAAGAATGATTTTGAAGCACTAGGCTTAATATCAGAGGAGGCACCGATGTTAGCATTGAATAGGGGATCATGGAGGAATTTTATGAGGGAGACTATGCTCCAGACTGAACGCTGAAAGGCATAATCAGTCTTAAATGATGAGGATTTGATTTAACATCCAAATTTTCTTCTTACTGTTCTTGTACTGTAAGAATGCACACTGGACATAAGATACGATTTATGAAATGGTTCAAATGGCTCTGAGCACTATGGGACTCAACTGCTGAGGTCATTAGTCCCCTAGAACTTAGAACTAGTTAAACCTAACTAACCTAAGGACATCACAAACATCCATGCCCGAGGCAGGATTCGAACCTGCGACCGTAGCGGTCTTGCGGTTCCAGACTGCAGCGCCTTTAACCGCACGGCCACTTCGGTCGGCTACGATTTATGACTGCACAAGTATTTTCCCACGAATACTTCCACAGAATTTTCATTAAAGTAAGCTGTCCACAATTCATATATTTTCTCCATACTATCTCTCACTCTTTCTGCATCATTTGCACAATAAAACATAATTAAATAATAATTTTGAAACTCGTACTTTTACAGCCAAAAGCTTTTGTAATAAAAGCAAACACAATTCTAGAAAAACAAATTGTATAATCCAACTATTTTTAGTTACAGTATCAGGTAAGTTTATAATTGAATAAATTATGGCCACTAGCTCAGTTTTGTAGTACCAGAAAACTTATTATGGGTTTCAAAATGGTTCTAATGGCTCTGAGCACTATGGGACTTAACATCTGTGGGCATCAGTCCCCTAGAACTTAGAACTACTTAAACCTAACCAACCTAAGGACATCACACACATCCATGCCCGAGGCAGGATTCGAACCTGCGACCGTAGCGGTCACGCGGTTCCAGACTGAAGCGCCTAGAACCGCATGGCCACACCGGCCGGCCATATTATGGGTTTCAGGTAAAATATTGTATATGCATAATGGGCTAACATTTTTACAGTGCAGTTGTAATATAAGTACGAGAATGCATACAGAGTATGACGAAAAACGATGATATCAAATACTGTTTCTTTAAGTGCAATAGCACGTTGCATGACATATCAGGTGTATGCCAAGCCGGCTGACTGCCCTAGTTCGCACAGTGTCAGCTTCGCAGATACGAAGCCAAGAAAAACTACTCTCTCTCCTTGCTACAGAAGACGACTCACTATGAGACAGCATACTTCAGTGCAAGGTATAACTGCTTGGGATAATCTGCTACTTGACACACCCTTCCTAAACAGAAGATTACTTTCAAATAGACTTGAGGTACATAAAATGACACGGTTATGGGGAAATACTTCTTTTAACTAAACGAAACTAAACCAATTTATTGTGGATTTTTAACGAAATTTAGCTACTAAAAGGTTACAGTACATCAAATTTCTGAGAGCTTGGACTTGATAGCGATACATCGAAATCATTTAACGAAACTTTTTTTTTCTACAAAATGATCACTTTCTGCCGTTTCCTTTAAAGAAGGGTACCAGTACACACTTAACAAAATAATTACTTTTAAAATTGTACATTTCCACGTTAAATTCCCTTTTAATCTGTTTCCATTATACACATTCTATCATAACCTTTAATTTACGTAAGGCACTATGGTTCCTACTGGATGTAGACAGCTCCACACAGTGTAATGAGGCAGAGATAAAATTGCAGTAGTCTGGAAAGTTGTGATACATTTTTTCAGATGAGGGATATACACTTAACAAAAGATTACATTTTAAATTCTGCATTTCTTCCACCTTAAATTTCTTTTTTATCTGTTTCTATTACGCACATTCTATCATATTGGAACATAACAAATACTTGTAACGCTTATTTTACGTAAGCCACTATCGATGGTATCTTTTTTATGACAACGAATATTTTCCTATATCAAAATAAACTACTCACAACAATCGGTGTGGTGAGCATTTATGAGCAAAGTTTAGAAGATTACGTCATCTACAATATGAAGAGGCAATATGGATGAAGTCTCACTTTTAAAATGAACACACTATTTAAACAAAGCAGCTATTTCAAAAACTCGCTTTTCCTATGAAAAATCTTAAGTTATACACATATTTTATTGTGAAGCCCAATGAGGATTGTCTCCTTCTCACTCTTAAACATCGCTTACAATGGGAGCATTTTATTGGTTGCAGTGTCCAGCCCTCTGTCATCAATTAGGTATCAGTGAGCCTCTTACCAGGTTTACGAAAAGGTGTGTACCAGCAAAACACAATAGGTCATAGACAATCAATCATAGCTTTGTATACTGCAAAGAACGAAGGTTATATCATTTCCTACATGCAGTTACTTTCTTTTCTGTCACAATCAGTAATTTTTCACAGACATTCAGATAGATGCACTTGAATTATACAGCCAGTATTAACGTTATTCCACAGAAGCATTGATTAGTATTGATGTTTTTCAGCAAAAAGTGAATAATAGCCACCAATAAAAGGAAAATAGTACATTAGTAGCCCTATTCCCATATTACTCATATATACGTCTGCACTTTAACCTCAGCCTCTACCTCTAGCAAATTACTGGTGGAACAAATTTCTTATTTATTTGCAAATCATTTACTTTTTAGTCATCTCCTCTTTCTACTTTCTTTCTCAACATCACAGAAACTTTAAATCATAAAATTACACATTCTGAAACTTCCCCTTATAAAAGCTAATGAATTACTGTGCTGATAAACCCCTTACGTTATTTGATTTTCAAACAGCTGAGCAGAACTGAACGTACTCAGACATTTCGCTTTTTACTTATTCTGATCAACACTAAACTGACACATAATATTTTTAGCGCAACACAATCTGACTTTCAAAAATCCCTACAAAAGTATGGCCCTGACTAACACTAACCTATACTTTTCATGAATCACTTACCTCACAAAAATCTTCGTTACTCGAACTACTGCAATACAGCGAGGGCCACTACTGTCAGCTAAATAAAAGATTCTAACTACTGAAGGGACTAACTATTGATAGGCATAGTTAGCAAATGAAAGATTTTGATAGAGAACAAACAATGTATTTACCTTAATAATGTTCAAAGGACATCATATATATGTATCAGTTCATGATATCCAATAATACAAATTTACTGTATCTGATGGACACACGTCCAGATCATCCGCTCTCAAAACTCCGCCATCTCTCTCGCCACGTCCCCCACTGCTGGCGGTTCACCTCCAACTGTGGAATGCTACGCGCTGTTAACAGCTAAGTGCCCAACACTACAATAACAATGTTACAACAATGCAAACCAGCCACATACAGCCCATAGCACAGTCAGTGATTTTCATATAGAGCGCTATGCGGCGTTACCAATAAAAAAACCTAAACGGTCTTGTTTCGTAAACACTACATAACATATACCAATCCGCAATGACTGTAAAATGCTAAAAGCATTTGCAATCACCTCTTTAGCTTGCACTAAATATAGAATACAAAACCTTTTTTACCCTTTTCTCTACATTTCTTTTGGATTTGTACACCTAACAATTACACATCACTACTTTTGTTCTGGAACTTACACACAAATATACTGTAGCGCATTGTACTTCATTTCCATTGTAATTATCTCATTCTGCATAACTGTTACATACTCATACACTCTTTCTCCAAACTCATCCGTTAGTAAGTAGATGAATAGGTATTTAAGTACTGAAATTTCAAATAGTTATATATCTACATTCACATCTTTTTCCTGATTCATGTTTCATTACAAAAAGTTTACCCAGGGAAAAATGAAAGACGATAATGAAACTTCTGAATGAAGAAAAGGTATACTGACAATATGAAACGAAAATTGAAATAATATTGTCAACAACTCAGGTTGCCTGGTGTTCGTCAAACACCTGACGTTTTGAAGATCACATGTAGCCTGAGGCCAATTAATTACTACTTAACCTTCTTCTTTCTATCAGTATCATACATGTGTATCCCATTTTTCTTCTGCTTCATTACACATATTTTTGGATATAGGAATAGTTATATATTTCCCACTCACTGCACTTACACCCTCGTTACATTAAAAATTCATTTGTTCTTTGCATTTCTTAAACAATCTGCTCTTAACACATCTGCACATTTGAGCCAGAAGTTATTAGGAAACATCTTGGATCCTTACAGAAGTTATTAGGAAACATCTTGGATCTGTACAGAAGTTGTTAGGAAACATCTTGGATCTTTACAGTTAATATAACTCCATGTTGACGATTTTCTTACTTTTCCTGTAACTAACATGATGTCTTTCCTAGAAACTGGCATAATAACCTCTTATTTCCTATCAGACATCCACAAAATCTTTCGATACCGTATGTAAATCCGAACCACTACCTAGTAAAGGAAACTTTCATCAAAAATGTAGCCTAAGTTCTGGGTTGTCCTGCTATTTCTTCCAAAGTTTGAGGACCAGATTAGTCCAATGAATCTTGTCATCCATTCTGTTGAATCCCACATCATGATCAAAAATACTCCCTGTCTAAACCTATCATATTCTGCAGCCATTGCTTTAAAGCTGTCAGAATTTTCAAAAGACGCCCAGCTTCGTCTACTTCTATTACTTCATCACTATCAGACCAACTACTTCCGTTTTGAAAAACAGCTTATTCTACATGTGTCCCAACTTCTACACCACCAGAAAAAGTTTTTGTCTTGTATATAAAGATTCCGTTTCTGTTACAGTCTCCTCGTTTAGAGTCTTTTCTCCACAATTCTCTATAACATCCTAAGTATCATGGCATTGCTCATTTACATTATGATCCTGCTCTAAAATTTATTTATCAATGTCTGTTCCTTGATAGCCTAGTTCCACATAAATTTACCACAATTCTCTGAAAAGTGCTAAATCATTACTTCCTCCAGCTCTTTTTGTGTACTTGTTCTTGCTGTGCCATTACTATGATGGTTAGCTTGCTGCTGACTTACAAAGGGTTTTGCTAGCTCATGTAAAGTACGTTTCAGCAATCCCTTATCGGCTGATACCAGTTTTCCTCATATAATCTGCCATTAAACCTCGCATTACGATCTGTTAGTTGTCCAGAATGTTGCTCTGTTCACTAGTTGATTGTCGATGTTGGTAATTTCTTCTGAGGCATTCGATTCTGATATCATTCCTAGGTGCAGATATTATTTTATTTCTGCGGTATGAAGGTAGCTGTTTACTATCCCCATAATAATTTGCTCTGTTCCTAATTTAGTACCCAAGTAGTAAAAGGTTGTTTCCACTTTTACACAAACCTCTTTGTGGAAACTATCTTAGAACTGTATTTTTCGCCTGATCAAAACTTATTAAGCACTTCCATTTGTTTCCATTTGTCCAAATATTCCACAAAGAAAGACAATTTTAAACTTTCCGTGCCGTCGTATTTATCCACTGCTACGTCTTGCCAGAAAATGTAACACTAAAAATCCTGCCTTCTGCTTATTGCTCCATGATCAATGCAATACATCCTCAAAATCACTCCAGAACTCCTTATGGTCAAATCCCAAAAACTGCCTGTGGTGAACATATGCCACTTCAGATGATTCAGCTACACCACTATATACAACTTGACCGTTACCATTAGTTGCACTCGTTTCTAATCGTTTTAGTTTACTATCATATTCTTCCAAGTTGTTACTTATTGCTGTACAAAACTGGGTTAAGCTTGTTTCCAAATTGGTAACTCTTGCTCTAACTTGCACATCATTCAGTTCGCATTTACCTTTTCCTTGCATAATTTTAGTTTCCAAAATTTGATATCATTATTGCATTGTTCTTCAGCTTTATTTGCTTTCTTTAGATTAGCAAGTAACTGTTCCCGAAACTGCTTGCCATCTTCGGCAACTTGCTTTATAATGTTTGTTAATTCAGATTCCACTATTGCAATAGTACCACCACAATCTTTTTAACTCTACCTTTTCTCATTTAGAACTATCGCTGAGATGTGCCATATCATTTTTCGTTGACTCTCTTGGAACTGAAAATCTGTTTTCCATTTACCTCTTAATTTCGTATTTAAATTCATTTAACTTAGTATGAAATTCCGCTGACTGTTTACTAAACCATCATTAATCCCAGAAACCAAAGCCATTCGTTTCATAATGTAGACCATTCATCTCAGAACTCAGTACATTCATTTTACTGCTAACATAAGAACTAAACGTATTTACACCACAGTTCATTCCATTCATAACGCTACTGTTATTTCCCCTTTTCATTTTCACAATTCTGCTTTTATTGTCCCCAATCTGCTGCATAATACTTTGTAACGTAGCTGGAGTACTATTGATTTGTTCATCAGTCTCTCATAGTGGCTCTCTTTTTATTTCTTCCACAGCAAACGGAGTAACTTTTACATGTCAGATCTCATTGTATTTTTCGAACAAGAATTGGTGTAAATTTTACCATCAGGTTCCACCATATCTTGTTCACTTGTCAATCCAGAATTAAACGACAGTGAGTTTAGATAAGAATATTACCTGATCCTGACATATGAAAATAAAATTCATCACTTACACCATTACTTGGAAATATACTCTCTGCCAAATTATCGCCTGTATCGTTATCAGATACTTCAGAATTACTGTTTGTGTCCATGTTCAGAAGTTTCCTTATACACTCACAAATCAGACGAAGTAAAGTACCACTTCCTCATCACTGACGCCATGGCGATAGTGCGTGACCGTCCATCAAGGTCTACCCCGCTTCTAAACAACATGTAAAAAATCAAATGTGTGTGAAATCTTACGGGACTTAACTGCTTTGGTCATCAGCCCCTATCCTTAGACACTAGTTAATCTAAAGTATCCTAAGGGCAAACACACACACCAAAGCCCGAGGGAGGGCTCGAACCTCCGCCGGGTCCAGCCGCACAGTCCATAACTGAAGCGCCTGTGACCGCTCTGCTAATCCCGCGCGGCTAAACAACGTGTATCCTGGAACAGTCCGCAGGTGCGAACTACACCTGTCTCTAAGTTTGCTATAGCTCACTGCTGCACGCTGCTTCTGTCATAATTAGGGCAAGAAACTGCCTGCTTTAGTTACATGTTTTATTGTTTTTGAACCGTGGCGGCTCGGTTTGCTGGCTTAACTACCTCTGGAACAGGTATGGATAATCACCTCCGTTTTGCCTTATCTTTGGTTTTCCCTGGTTGAGTTTGGATGCTCGGCGCGGCGGAGTGAGTTATGAAGGGCCTGTGACAGAAGGAGGAGGGCTGGAGCAGCAGTACCTGGCGGCGGTGTTTGGTTGGGCTGTTTTGGGTTTGGCAACGCACGTACCAATCTGGATCGCCGAGCCACTTGTCGAATGTTCAGCAGCCGCTAGAGAAGGTGACGTAGGTCATGCTTTGCAGCTCTGGTGACGGGGGCCTCCTTCTGTTATTTGAGAAGAAGTTAAAAGGATAATAATTGTCGGTGGGGAGAGTGCACCGTTACACACCGCCTATTGGTACTCTGACCCTGTAGTTTTACTGTTTAAAGGAAACCCGGCGTAATGTTATCGTCTTGTTCAGTGAATGATGTGTATTTGTTGGTTCTGCAGTGTGCCTAGACTTGAGAGTGGCCAGTAGTAGCTAGTGCGTCTTCCTTGAAGCCACGTGATTCTGTTAATTGGTAAACAACTTGTGTACACCCACTTGAGGTGCGATGTTATGAAGTGGTAACACCGGTGAGAGGCACTGTACCCGGTGGCAATGTCGTGGTACTGTATCAGGTATTGGGTATGAATCTGAAATCTAATTGTGATTTAGTAAAGTATATTTATTGTAACCTACAATGATGTGTTTTAGTCATAATTGAATTACGTATGGCTAGTAATGAGTGAGATTTTCTGCTTTGATTAAGCTCACCTTAACTAGTGTTCCTTAAGGTGTTTTAGCGATGCTTATTCATGCCTCAGGGGGTTTAACTGCAACTGCTCAGTTTGTACCTGCATGTTGTCAGTTACACGTACTCGCTTATCACCTTACCTAGACAGAGGCGCATATATTTATTGTGTACAACAAACTCCATTCTAATTATCTCTGTCAATCTTAGCGAGTTTCCCCTAATCCGATACACACACACACACACACACACACACACACACACACATATATATATATATATATATATATATATATATATATATATATATATATATGTGTGTGTGTGTGTGTGTGTGTGTGTGTGTGTGTGTGTGTGCGTGTGTATTAGATTATTTAAGGTTGCCGTTAATTGTTTTATCTGAGGTTACGAGTTGTATTTATGTTGTTAAAGCGAGTCGCATCATTTTTTAGTGTACATTCTATTATTGTTTGAGGGTACTGCCTCGCGTGTGATTTATGTTCAATCGATTGCGAAACGCGGGAGTCTATCTTGCTGTTTGCAGCAACCGTGACTTACGGACCGCTACCTTGGCAGCATCCTGCCCTATGCCCGAGGTCTAAGTTCTTGCCGCAGGAGCACTTTGCCGCGTCGTCTGTCATACCTAACAAAAGTTAAGTACTTGTCTCGTTCCTTGGAGCTATACCTGAGTTGAGCGACTGCCGCCAGTGTTGTAGGCTGTGGAGTTTAGCTGGATTATTTCACGAACTTTTGTAAATTATAATCAAGCTGTTGATCTTCTTACTGTTCATTAAAGAAGAGTGTTCTAATTCTCTACTAACCTTCATAAAATCGGATGTGCTCTGTATATGGCAAAGGTAGTTTCCATTTATTGAACAATTTAAATTTCATTCTTACTGTTCGTAAACTCAGATGCTTTGTGTTTATTGAATCCTGTTTCCTTTTGTTTGTATTGGTAAATTTCAGTAGTTTGTCACTTATATGTCACTCTAATTCTAATGGGCTCCATGTTGTTATTAATCTGGAATTTAACTGATCAGTACGATTTTCTTACACGTTAATTTGGTGAAAACTATCTGATGGGTTCCCTTCCACGTGTTTCTGTTTAATCCTTTTCTATCCTGAACCTGTTACCTGCACTTCTGTTTTGTTCTTAGAGGACTGTAAGAGATTATAGTTCTGGGCTTGTCATGTTACTTTGCATGATTCACGTTATGTACAGTTTTCGTCTGTTTCTATTCTATACTAAATATAGGTTGATATTAAAAAATTTGTGAGTACATATTTTATTTGATGTATCATTTTTAACACTAGCTTTTACTATGGGCAAATATCTAACTAATGGTAACGATGAAATAATGTTGCAATGCAGCGCCGCTACAGTCCCGCCATCCGTTAATCGGCTGCTTGCATAGCAGGCTCAAGAGGCCGTTCCTATCATTCCATTGTAAGTTTTGCCCATGTTAGGTCATCGTATTTAGTCACTACTGCTATTTAGATTAACGTCTTCGTTTCCCCGACGATTTTCGTCATATTTGTCAAAGTTACATTTAACATTTATGTAAAATGGTATTATTCGTCTGTCAAAAATAACTCCTGTGCAGATATGTAACAGCTGCATAGCTTGTATTAGACACGTGTGTTTCATCTACACGATATAACTTTGTTCGTTGCTGTATTCGTCGCACCTCTTCTGAAAAGAGGAAGAGTCTGTAACGCGTAATGAAGAATAAAATAAACGGCTCTAAAAAAAACATGAAGTCCGTGTTTTCCGTCAATCACACAGCTTTTTTAAATTCATTGCAACTTTTGTGACAATTGTGGTAGCAGCGGTCTACCAACACTGTCAATCCAATTTATGAAATTAAAAAAATCTATTTATTTAACTAAACTTTTCAGTATTTCATGTATATTGCGGTTTCATGTATTACTACAGGCTGCGCTGTGTAATTGGGCATGTACATCCAATGAATTTTCCTTGTACAAAAAGCCTCATTTGCACTACCTGACCACAGCCAGTAATCACCTATTGAAATGCTAAACTAATTGTTCAGGCCACCACTCTAACTATTCCTCATCCCATCTCACCACAGTCAGTCTTTAATTATTTATTTTGCTCTCGGCCTTATTGTAGTTAACTGTATGCAGTAAAATAGACCTTTTAAAATATTTTTTCCTGACACAATTGCGTTTTCAGTGATGTCACATGTGTTTGTTTCGAGCCTTAGTTTTTCACGGCTGAAAAAGTACATTATAATAAGGTACCGTACATCAGTCAAAACAATCAAATTAAATTAAGCCTACGACAGAATTCCAGACAGGATATTGCTGTAAGACGAAATTGGCAGAGAAAGATAGTGATCTGATTATATTTGTTTTTAATTAAATTTTTCTTGTTTATATTTCAGTATCAGACGTTTCGTATCTGCGGAAGAAATACTAAAAAAAAAGGCAAAATAAACCAAAATGGGAAAAAATCCATTGAAAGGAGGATGTAATAAAGTACATTTATTGGGAAAGCAAAATAAACATTATATATAGCTGCTCGAAACATTTTTTCTCCAGTCAGTTTATACTGAGAAGACAGTGGTGGTGAACTCACGAAGAACAAAAGGAAGATTAATTTGGGCCTTGACAGTCATAAAGAGAATTCCTAGCACACGGAAGATGACCTCGAAATGCCATCACATAAGAGTGACAGTTAAGGTGTCTCAAGTCAGAAGGCGACTATTTCAATTTTCTCTCTTTGCATACTATTGCTGCAGCTTACAACAACAATTAACAATCTGCTTACGTAAGTCTTCTCCACTAAGGCTAAGAATCACGTTTTTTGTTAGTGTAATATTTAAGGAGCTACCTTATAAATCATAATTTAATATTTTGTCATGAAATGGTTGAAATGGCTGCGAGCACTATGCGACTTAACTACTGAGGTCATCAATGGCCTAGAACGTAGAACTAATTAAACCTAACTAACCTAAGGACATCACACACATCCATGCCCGAGGCAGGATTCGAACCTGCGACCGTAGCGGTCGCTCGGCTCCAGACTGTAGTGCCTAGAACCGCACGGCCACTCCGGCCGGCAGTCATGAAATGTTATTGTGTAGAAAATGAAAGCTCTGAGGTCAGGTGGTGTCTCTGGCTAGTAATCAAAACAATCTGGGTCCCGAGTTAGAACCGAGCCATTATTACAGTTTTGAACAAAAATCATCAGGAATGACACCCGAAGGATTCCGGCGTCAGAAGATGCTCTCGTTCTGCTAAGGACCTTATCAAAGAGGGTGGAGGAGCGGACTGGGGGATAACTGCCCCAAGGAGGCGGAAGAATCAGCAACGATTAATAGCTACATAAGGATACAGAAGGCATTTAATGTGTGTCCACAGAATATGTCCGCTGTAATTGAAAAAATGTTGTGTAGTTTCTCAGTTGCCTGAAGATTCCGGACTATTCTGCCATTCAGATGTCTTGGAGGGGATTGCAAAGGCTGAGGTGACAATGAGAAAAAGAAGGAATAAACAACGACGTGATAAAATTTAATGAGTCGGAGCAAAGAATATCAAAAATTCTTAATCCAGTAGGCTCTTATAGCAAGCAAGTCAGTGAAGTAGAATAGAAAAAATTAAGGATTTCCGGTAATACTAGTATAGGATGATACCAACAGCAGCAGAAAATTGGTTAATGGGAGTAGAATCCGTCATGAACAGGAAAGTGGGACAGAGAGTGAAGTACTTTGAACACTCCCATGATAGGGCTGTTCTCATCAGATTCGACAGCAATCCAGAGGCAGCCGGCCGGAGTGGCCGTGCGGTTCTAGGCGCTACAGTCTGGAGCTGGGCGACCGCTACGGTCGCAAGTTCGAATCCTGCCTCGGGCATGGATGTGTGTGATGTCCTTAGGCTAGTTAGGTTTAAGTAGTTCTAAGTCTAGGCGACTGATGACCTCAGAAGTTAAGTCGCATAGTGCTCAGAGCCAATCCAGAGGCGATAACGGTATTTCAGGTCTCGTACGTGCAACGTTGCAATCAGAAGATGAAGTGATACAGAAAGTATATGAAGATTTTGAATGGGTAATTCAGCATATGATGGGAAATAAAAATCTAATAACAGTGGGTGATTGGAATGAGGTGGTAGGGGAAAGAGTGGGAGAAACAGTTACGAAAGGAAATGGGCTTCCTAAGAGGAATGGGAACGGAGGAAGGAGAATTGAGTTCTGCAAATATTTCAGGATGGTACAGTGAAGGATCTTTTCAAGCAACACTAGAACAATAGGTAAATCAGGAAAAGACGCGGAGACCCGGGAAGAGACCAGCAGATACTGCATTGTAAGGCGCACCCTGGTGCAGGTACGTATATACTCAGATCAGAATTTAGCAACAATGAGGAGTAGACATGTTTAAGAGGATCTTTCGGGAGAACAACATTGAATGAATTGGAACATTAGAGTATGAGGAATGATAAAATGCAACTGAAGTTCGCTAGGGATGTGGATACCGAGATAAATAATGCTAGAGAAGGCAGTTTAGTTGGAGAGCAGTGGGTATCTCTGAAAAGAGCAATCAGAGATGTTGGACGGACATAGCTACTAGGAAGGTAACTGCGAGGGAGCCTTGGGTAAGAAGGGAAATAATTCAACTTGTCAGCGAAAGAAAGAAGGGCAAAAATGTTCTGGGAGAGGCAGGAATTCACTCTGTGCTGTTCAGTTTTGTAACACAACCTACGGCCAGCTTAGAGACAGAAGTGATGACACTTGCTGTAGGACCTGACTATCATTTTGCAGGACAATGCTCAATCACGTACAGTGCAAGCTGTTACTGATTTGTTTGACTGATGGGGCTGCTAAGTGCTATACCACTCCCCTGACTTGAGCCCTCGAGAGTTCAATTCGATTTCTAAACTGAAGGAAACACTTCACGGCTTTCGCTTGAGAACTGCTATAAATTCGTCAGGCAATAGACCGCACCACTCGAACTGTCAACACAACTGGCACCCTACGACTTCCACGTCGCTGGCAATGTGTTGAACATGATGCTGGTGACTACTTTGAAGATCAGTAAATCTTTCAAACACATATCTATTTTGTATGAGCTGTAAATAAATACTTGCCATTATTAAAATTCCAAACCTCGTAATTTCTGCCCTAGGAGTTTGCAGACGGCCTCTTACGTCCACTGCGTAGGCAGAGGATTGTAGGTACGATCCATACATCATCTGCACAATGCCCCGCGTAAATCGTCAGTGCAGTACAACTTCTGTCCGTACTTCAACAGGTGATAAGCAGTTTGGCTGAAAGGCGACAAGTCACTTTAAATGTGTTCAGTCCCAATTACTTCTCCACTGAGTTTTTCTACAAGTGCCAGTCAGGATGCAGGACTTCATTGTCTCACCGCTAATCAACCAACACTGTGTCCGTCTAATAATCTGGGAACGAGGGTGATCTATAGAAAGTGAAACTGATTTCCTGTCAATCTCGAAATTACATGTAGGGCAGAATCCGATGTTGTTTATTTCATGTTTAGTGCATTTTGTTTTTGCCCTATACTTGTTCTCTGAGAATAAGTCCTACAAAAAGTGGACCCCATGGTTGCTGGGATAAACACTGGGAAAATAATTTGTGATTCTTCCTAGTAAGACCCCTGCAGGGACCATTGGTTAGGTGTGGTAAACTCAAGTAAACCACAACAAAGTACTTTCTTTTATGGAAACCCCCAATGAGCAGTTTGTCAATGTAGGGGTCATTTAACCATTTGTGGGCGAGAGAATTCAGTAGTGGAAACAAGACCAGGCAACCACATGTACACACAATATGTAACAAACACCACAGGGTTTACAATTATGTCATATTACAATTGTTATATCTGAGATAAATGCAACATAAAGAGGTTCTGTATGCGAACAATCCTCGTTCGATGTAAGAGGCTGCCTAACGGCCATAATCAGATCCGGTTAAATAAATAAAGAAATCAAGATGTTAGTACTGTTGCAAACATCTTTCCCATATATAGTAAAAGAAATTTAAAGACATGGTGTAACAATCGTTACTCAAGAAACTTCGTAACACCCTGAATTAAGTCAAATAACTTGATAAAAGATGAAAGGACGGTCAGGGACTGCCCAGTAGCATTCCACATCCTCAGTGACGGTGAAGAACTATTGCAAGATCTTGAGAATAAAGTGAACAGTTGAATGAATACGGAATATGGGTTAAAAATACACCAGAGAAAGGAAAAGTAATACAAATAAGAACAAACGAGAATATTGGGAAATCAAAACTGAAAGCGGAATAGTAAAGAAATATAAGCTATTCTGTTATCTTAAAAGCAAGGATGACATAAAAAGCAGACTTGCGCAGTCAAAGAGGGCATTCGTGACAAATAGTAGTCCACTAGTATTAAACAAAGGCCGTAATTTGACAAAGAAATTTGCAGCACAGCATTGTATGGTAGTAAAACATCGACTGGAGGAAAAACAGAGCAGTAGAGAATCAAAGATTTAAGATGTGGTGTTACAAAAAATGTTGAAAAGTTGGGTGGATGAGTTACAGAATGAAGAGGTTATCTTCAGTCGGTGAAGAAAGGAATATATGGAAAACACTGACAGTGAGATGGTACAGGATGATAGGACATGTGTTACTTCATTAAATAAACTTCAAGGTACTAGAGGTAGCTGCAGAAAGTAAAAACTATAGAGATATCAACGGGGATACTGCACAGTTGCTGTATTGGTTAGTAAATAAGAAACCTCCAGCTCATAAATAAATGGCTTTTTTGGCGTGTCGTCGGTAGAGCCTATCATAAGATTGTCATGAACATCTTGGTTGTTTACTTAACTGCCTATGGTTAAGGTTACTCGAGTTCCTTAATTGACAGTTTTAATACCTTCCTTTCCTCATCATGCCATTGAAACTTCTTGCTGGACACCTTGTACAAGAGTATTTCCTTTACTGCCTGACGTTAAGGTAACAAAATTTCCTTATCACATGGTCCTAATCACTTTCTTCCATTGTCATACCGCCACAACTGGCTGGAGGCCCTGTACTAGAGTGTTTGCTTAACCACTTGTGGTTAAAGTGACTCAAGTTCCTTAGCACTTGTTCATTTGTAATACCTTCCTTTGTTCAACACACCATTACAACGTCCTGGAAGACCCGTACAAGTGTTTGCGTAACCACCTGTGGTTAAGGTTCTCGAGTTGTTTGCACACTCTCATAATCCCTTCCTTTCTTCGTCACGCCGTTTGAACGACTTGCTGGGCGCCCTGTACAAGAGTGTTTGCTTAACCGCCTGTGGTGACCTCCCAGGCTGAGTGTGCGCAGCAGCCGCCACAATCCACTGTGGCCTCCCCACCCCCTCTGCCCTGTAATTGTGTTAGCTGCCGGAGGAAGGAACCACTTTGCTCCGGCTGTGCTGCCGCAGTTCCACGCCGCTGGAGACGTCTGTTTATTCACTGCGTCTTAGCGAGGCGTCTTAACGCGAAATCACTTCTCCATTTGTCTCTGTCGGGATGACTGAGCAGTTCTGCCACGTCTACAACGTACTGCCGGCGAAACCTAGAGCCACGATTGCTACAGCGACACAAACATTGATACGATGCAGTGGCTGTATTATACAGGGTGCCCATAAATTATCGCTACATCTTTAGACTTAAAAAACTTCAAATCTATACATGGTTTATCAACATGTGACATGATAACACAAGACTTGTTTACTCATTCATGCACGTCAATGTGAGCACAACTAGTAACACAGACAAGGTCCAGTTCGTTTCTCTCCATGTACGCTCCAGCAACTACACCTCGACATGTTCAAATGCATCATCTTCAAGTGTTGTAGGTCTATAATCTTGGATCGTTACGCCTGATTCTTTACAAAACCCTACAGGAAAAAGGATAGTAGTGTGAGGTCAGGTAATCACGGCCACAGAATCGAACCAACTCGTCCAACCTACCTAATGGGAAACTTCTCGCCCAGAACTTGACCAATAGGACGACGTTCTATTCTGTCAGAATATAACGTCAGGTTGTAGATGTTCCAACTGTCACACAGCAAATTCTTGTAACTTGTCCAGGAAAACAAGACTTCGATTTAGTCTGTGTGAAGTAGAACACACTGGGGAAGGAATTGTTCATGAAACTGTCTCCGTTTTGCATGTAACATGAAGAAATGGTAATTCTCACATGTGAAGGTTCTGATAGTTCTGTTTCCCAGAGACAAGAAAGGCTGACTCGTCAGCCACACAAATCGTTTCCAAAAAGTTCATCTTGTCTAACATATCCACTTCAAACTGTTCGTGCTCAGGTTTGTTCCTTCAGTTCCTTCAGCTTTACCACGTGCAGCAGCTGTACCTTGCAGATATAAAGAAACACAACCTTTAACGTAAAATTTTGTACACTGTTGAGTGTGGCGTTTAGAACTCTCTGGCCGCTAGTACACACTTTCAGACTCCTTGCAAACATTCAGAGTCTGAAACAAATGGGCAATCCATCCTGTCTTCATGGAGAACACTGCCTGTTTTCATACGTGATGTATTCAAACCTTGAATAGTTGTTCGGGACTCTGATTCCCTCCCGTAACGTCTCCGAAAGTTTCGTTACACTTGGGTACCAGAATTCGTTTCTACGAAACTGGCTGCATACTGAGCTTACTCCTGTAGCGTCCACATTTTTAATTAAATATGAAAAATAAAAATAAAGAAACGTTCAGCTAACATGTCGAAAATCTGTTGCTGTTAACTAGTATTTTGAAATTTAATTACTGTATTTGTGATCAGTGACCTACAGGCAATGAACATTATAACTAAACGGTACTACATTTTTGGAATATAAGCTACATATATTACCTAAAATTTAGTATATTCTATACACAATTTCAATTATTCTCTTCACTTCATTCTAGATTCTAAAATAAACCGTGACATGTTTTCGCAGATGATGAAGAAGAAACTACTGTGAAAGCTGTGTTTCTAAAATTTATGTATCTCAGTTATTCTTGATGTTTCACCTCTCCAGTTTGCACTAGCAAAGGCAAAGCTGTTGCTTTTATGTAACTTTAAAACAACTTTGTTACCTTCAGTCGTTTAGAATTTAAAATAAAAGTTTTTTGTTATTTCAACAATTACCTGTGCATCGTCAATTTCGTCACTATCAACTGCTTCCTGAAATACGCGACGCAAGTAGGAATGATAAGGGTACGTGATCCCTCGCTGTACTGGATACTTCAGGAAGCACTTGTTAACGCCCACGAACCGAAATCGTTTGATTGTGCACATGTGAATTTTGAAATATAAAACAGTATATTTTTGAATCCTATTTTTGAATCTGAACAGCAGACGTTGAAATGAATTGTTTTTAATCTTTGGAGCAACCGTCACGCGGTCTAAGTTAAGGAAAAATTAATTAAGTGTCGGACATGAAATGAACTGGAATTGTCAGATTCTCTCGTAATATGCATTCCACTCCATTGCAGGGACGTGAATAGTGCGAAAACTACTTCACATGCTAGCAGCTTTCGAAATATGCACCCATTGGATTAATAAATATTTTCCAAACATTACCCAGTGATTTAAAATAATATCTTTCGTGAGATTCTGGATATACCGAACTACAGCCGTCAGAAGTGCAAAATGCTTCTTTCTCTTTGCGACAGCATATGTTAAGGCAGGTACATCTCATTGTTGAAAAATGGAATCATTTTCATTTGCAAGTCTCTTCTTACGAATTGTTTACTTATTTGCTCAAAATATAAGCATATTTTTCACCAATAATCGTTTCGTCTTTTGCATCCTCAGAAACACTGGTCATAACATTTGCTACACCTAATACTAAACACCTTTATCCAAAGCTGTTTCACAGAGGAAGACCGCCCTGAAGTTCCTTCTGTAAATCCTTGCACGAACGAAAAAATGGCTGACATCGAAATAAGTGTCCGAGGAATAGAAAAGCAACTGGAATCACTCAACAGAGTAAGTCCACTGGACCTGACGGGATACCAATTCGATTCTACACAGAGTACGCGAAAGAACTTGCCCCCCTTCTAACAGCCGTGTACCGCAAGTCTCTAGAGGAACGGAAGGTTCCAAATGATTGGAAAAGAGCACAGGTAGTTCCAGTTTTCAAGAAGGCTCGTCGAGCAGATGCGAAAAACTATAGGGCTATATCCCTGACATTGATCTGTTGTAGAATTGTAGAACATGTTTTTTGCTCGCGTATCATGTCATTTCTGGAAACCCAGCCTCTACTCTGTGGGAATCAACATGGATTCCGGAAACAGCGATCGTGTGAGAACCAACTTGCTTTATTTGTTCCTGAGACCCAGAAAATATTAGATACAGGCTACCAGGTAGATGCCATTTTCCTTGGCTTCCGGAAGGCGTTCATTATAGTTCCGCACTGTCGCCTGATAAACAAAGTAAGAGCCTACGGAATATCAGATCATGTGTGTGGCTGGATTGAAGAGTTTTTAGCAAACAGAACGTAGCATATTGTTCTCAATGGAGTGACGTCTACAGACATTAAAGTAATCTCTGGCGTGCCACAGGAGAGTGTTATGGGACCATTACTTTTCATAATATATATAAAAGACCTAGTACATAGAGTCGGAAGATCCATGCGGCTTTTCGCGAATGATACTATAGTATACAGACAAGTTGCAGCATTAGAAAATTGCAGTGAAATGCAGGAAGATCTGCAGCGGATAGGCACTTGGTGCAGGGAGTGGCAACGGACCCTTAACATAGACAAATGTAATGTATTGCGAATACATAGAAAGAAGGATCCTTTATTGTATGTTTATATGATAGCGGAACAAACACTGGTAGTAGTTGCTTCTCCAAAATATCTGAGAGTATGCGCACGGAACGATTTGAAGTGGAATGATGATATAAAATTAATTGTTGGTATGGCGGGTGCCAGCTTGAGATTCATTTGGAGATTCCTTAGAAAATGTCCATCAACAAAGGAGGTTGCTTACAAAACACTCGTTCTACCTATACTTGAGTAATGCTCATCAGTGTGGGATCCATACCAGGTCGAGTTGACAGAGGAGATAGAGAAGATACAAAGAAGTGCGGCGCGTTTCGTCACAGGGTTATTTGGAAAGCGTGATAGCGTTACGGAGTTGTTTAGCGAACTCAAGTGGCAGACTGTGCAAGAGAGGCGCTCTGCATCGCGGTGTAGCTTTCTGTCCAGGTTTAGAAAGGGTGCGTTACTGGATGAGGTATCAAATATATTGCTTCCCCTTACTTAGACCTCCCGAGGAGATCACGAATGTAAAATTAGAGGGATTCGATTGCGCACGGAGGCTTTCCGGCAGTCGTTCTTCCCGCGAATCATACGGGACTGGAACAGGAGAGGGAGGTAACGACAGCGGCATTTGTTTCTAATTCTGAGGTCACCATCGACCTCCTGTTGGTTGGTAGTAAACTTGTGAGAACTGGGGCTATCATTCAATGATGTTCAATATGGTAATTAATTATCGATGTCATTACAAGAAGCATTTTAACACGAATTTTTTAGATTCTACTGTCAGAACAAAAAGTTACAAACGAGGGAAATACTGTAATATGAGAGATTAACAGCGGTTATATTATTTCTCTTACCGCAATTTATCTCATTCATTTCGCCTTTCCTTACTCATAATACCAATTTAAGTAATAATTCTGTCTGTTGGAATCAACAAAACCTCAAAGGTTTCCCTGTTTTTAGTTATAAATATTTATGAATATTAGCTTCAGTGCAATAGACGTTATTTCCTAATTTCCTACACTCATTGTTTTAAGTTGCTTCAGTCCTCTCTTAATCTCGTTATCTTTATGCTAATGCTTAACCAAATGTAGTTGATGTAACACAACAGACGTCACGCATGTGTTCCAGTTACTCTTTATTATTTCATATATTATTAAATGAAAGGTCAAAATCATAGCTTTGGACTGTAACTTTTAAATCTTGCTTCCTACTTCTCTGTATTCTACTTTTGTAGTCAGTCTGTTCATCGAATATGTTTTGATTTATTCCACTTCATGCTGATAATTTAAGGTGGCAACGTCTCTTTGAAACTGTTATCCAACGCATATCAGAATATTTTCATGCTGATTTCCTTCGAGCAAGTGGTCCATCACTCAAGCTGCATAATAACTGCAATCAGGATTCAGTATCTGCAGTGACTGTCCCTTTTATTGCTTTCTATAATCTTCTCCTTTTAGTATGATGAAGAGACTGCACAGCTGGGAGCCTACAATGTGGCTAGTAAAGTGGCCCTGTGAGAGGAATTGGCTATCACAAAAATATCCAGAGTCCAAGTCGAAGTCGCAGTTTCAGGTGAACAGAACGGCAGTCAGTTCCACTTCCCACACTCTCAGGGCAGGATACGGGATGGTTATTTTCCGTCAAAAATCACAGCATCGTTCGTAGACTCCTTTTAGCAAGAAAAGAGATCTCTAGACAGGTGCCGCTTTTCAGAGGTTGGCGTATGAGTATTCGTTACGTAGGGAGCGAAAACACGATATAATGTTCAGTTTACATTTTCAGCTTCCGGCTTTCTGGTCGGTACTTACTGTTATTTTGTGTAGAGCACGCAGTTTCTTGCCTGCGTCTACATATCAGCCATCTCATAGGTCTGTAGCAAAATTGCGTCATGTAGTGTGAGAGATTTTGTATCTTCTTCCCAACGCCAGAACACTATTGATTGGAAACGGCAAAAGTCCGCGAGAGTAGGAAACTATTTAATGTATGTACTCACAATGTCTTCACGGTCAGCAAGCTAGTTCCGGCAAAAAGCAGCCAAGTTACAGAGAACCCAGAAAGAAAACACTTCATGTTAGGAGAACGAGTAAACACTTTTCATCTGAAGCTTTGAGAGTAATCACTCCATGTTAGGCGACGGATGGGTACACATGCCGTTGGACAATCGTGGAGTTGTTGTTGTTGTTGTGGTCTTCAGTTCAGAGGCTGGTTTGATGCAGCTCTCCATGCTACTCTATCCTGTGCAAGCTTCTTCATCTCCGAGTAACTACTGCAACCTACATCATTCTGTTTAGTGTATTCACCTCTTGGTCTCCCTCTACGATATTTATTCTCCACGCTGCCCTCCAATGCTAAACTGGTGATCCCTTGATGCCTCAGAATATGCCCTACCAACCGATCCCTTCTTCTCTATCAAGTTGTGCCACAAACTTCTCTCCAATTCTATTTAATAGCTCCTAATCAGTTATGTGATCTACCAATCTAATTTTCAGAATTGTTCTGTAGCACTTGTCTAAACTATTTATCGACCACGTTTCACTTCCATACAAATACTTTCAGAAACGACTTCCAGACACTTACAACTGTACTCGATGTTAACAAATTTCTCTTGTTCAGAAACGCTTTCCTTGCCATTGGCAGTCTACATTTTATATCCTCTCTACTTCGACTATCGTCAGTTATTTTGCTCACCAAACAGCAAAATTCATTTACTGCTTTAAGCGTCTTATTTCCTAATCTAATTCCCGCAGCATCGCCCGATTTAATTCGACTACATTCCATTATCCTCGTTTTGCTTTTGTTGATGTTCATCTTATACCTTCCTTTCAAGACACTGACCATTCCGTTAATCATGGAGTAAAAACTTGTTACTGGACGACTGACGAGACGAACCCTGCAGGCGCAGAAGAAGATGTTTCTGCTCTAGTAGTGAGGGCAGACAGAGGGGCAGTCGCTATGGCCGCTGCCTTCCGCATTAAGCTAAGAACATGGTAAGGTGCCCCATCATTGCGATCACTGATTCAGTAGGGACTCGGTATTACAGTCAGTTCCACAAGAAAGTGTACGCCATTATCGGTATGAAATAAACGACACTATTATAAATATATGCTTACGTAAAACTACATGTTACTACTAATTTCACAATTACCTAATTGTTAATCCACTCGCAGCCATTATCGATTATAGCTGGGCACCTTTCTGCCACACTTTTAACAAGATTCTTCTTATTCTCTCTGTAACGATCTCCATATCGTCCTAATTTTATATGACAGCTGCTTCATCTTAATATACGACCAGATACTTGAGATCGGATTTGCATTTGGAGACATTGCAGGTCAATCCATCCCATTGTCTTGTTCCCACGCTGCACAGAGACGGCTGCGATGTTTCGGATCATTATCCTCTTGTAGCACGCAGTTTCCTTCGTTCGAAACAAATAGCTTCTTAAGGGATCTCAGTTGCCACTTTTATTGCACATTTTTTCAGTGTTGAAATTGGCTGTAAATTGTTGCAAATAGACAAAACATTCAACTCTCACTCTGTTTATCTATAACTCTGCAAATGCACATTTATTACATATTCGAGACCACTACCAGAGATGTGGCTGCGGACATTACATTTAAAATTATGGCGTACAGTTTCTTGTGAAACTCACTGCGTTTCACTCACTTCAAGAGACAGTTACTTTGTTTTTATACTTCGTAGCCACCTAATCTGCCTTCAGCATGCGCTTTGGCGATCTCACTGGTGTTCCATCCTGTTTCTTCATGTTATTAGTCTATTAAATAACTACCCCTGCTTACAGTCACTGGTCGTATTCGTGTATTATCGGCGTAACACTGCATTTATCGTGCACACCTACCAGTGTCAAATTATAGTTGACCATTAGAAACCTTTGCCCAGATATTTTACGATCAACTCCACGTCTCAGTGAGTAATTCAGGCATTTTACATTGTGATAATAAATGTGGCTGTTATACTAACCACTTGTTTCGTTTATAGATTAGATGATTATTTCTCTCAATCATATGTGTATGTGTGTTGTGTCGCGCCCATATTATCACAGTTTATTGGGTCACCCATTCAGTGAGACGTTTCCATTGCATGACTTTAATATTTCCTTCACTTCATTTCTATGATCATATGGGGTACTTTCCCTCTCTGTATGTCAATAAGAACGGAGCTGAGCATCGGAGAGGTACGTAAAACAGCACAACGGATACCCCACAATTAACATGATGATAATTTAACATCCAAAAACCACATTGTTTTTGAAACCAGATCAAACAACATTTTAGTTTCCGAGAGATTAAATTATTTCTATCGAGACAGTAAATTGATATTTATTGAAGTAACTGTTCTGTTTCTGGTACCTCCCAGAGATTTTAACAATTTTGAAGTAACTGCATCGTTAAGGCTTCTAAATGTACCTTACTCTGAGAAACAATGTTTCAGCTGTAGGGTTCTTTCATATCGGTCTCAGTCTTTCAGGACACCACTAGCCTATAGCATTCACCGATATAGTTTGATCAAGTGGTAGCAAACAAAACTCGCCAATATTTAAAGAAAGCCATTGACTTCTGCTGAAAGAAACTTCTGCTCACTACGAGCCTCGATCAGCTATACATCACAGGGTAACTTAAAATATTTTACATCATCATGTTATATTAAAGGTCCGTTTACAAATGTGTGGCTTGAGTCTAGTCACTGTGCATCTGTATTTTCCCCACGCGCTGGAAGAGTTTGCGCCTCTTTCCCGACAACTGTGCATAGGTGATGCCATTCAAAGCTGGATAAAACCATGAACGCTATTCCAGTGACAAAGATTACCACCAACCTCGCTACAGCTTTGGCCGCAGCCAGTGTATTTCGAGACAAAGACGAAGTAGTAGATACATGCCCAAATCATAGGAAAATTTATACCTTTTTCGTAATGAATGTGCAGCGTGGTGGAAAAGGTAAGGATGGCAAGGAGTGTTGTGCTTATTAATTTTAAAGTAAGACTTCATCCTGTTGGTACACAGATAGCGAAGCAAACAATAAATACAGAGACACAATATCATTGGCGACAAAATTAGATCTGAGACTTTCAGTTTCGTATAAGACGTACAGTTAACCTCGTCTGAAGTTCCAGCTCAAGGTATCTACTGAATCGAGAGGTAACATCATCCCTGGAGTCTCTGCCCAAATTCACGGAAATTTACATCAAGGGATGCCGAAGACGACGTAATGGTCCTTTCTCTGGAAAACGAAATACTGAGTTCAAGTTCAAAGTTTACAGTCGTTAGTCAAGGAATATGGAAATTTGTGCATTTCAGTATATGAAAGCTGCAGAAGTACAGTAATTGGACAAAAATATGGACACACCGCGAGAAATGCGTGTTTGAATACAAACTTGCCAAGACTACAAGTTTTGTCGTTGTATTTGACATTGAACCGCACCTCTTCAATGTACTAGATACGTTGTTAGTACCAGCCCTGCTCAGGACAATGTTCTGTGTAGTTGTGAGTGCATTACGTCGGAACTCAGTCCTCTTCAGCGTGGGAAAATTGTTGGCACTCGCGTGGTGGATGCATCCGTAACAAGGGAGCGAAAGGTCTACGTCTTTCAAGAGGCATTATGTAGGAGATACACTCCTGGAAATGGAAAAAAGAACACATTGACACCGGTGTGTCAGACCCACCATACTTGCTCCGGACACTGCGAGAGCGCTGTACAAGCAATGATCACACGCACGGCACAGCGGACACACCAGGAACCGCGGTGTTGGCCGTCGAATGGCGCTAGCTGCGCAGCATTTGTGCACCGCCGCCGTCAGTGTCAGCCAGTTTGCCGTTGCATACGGAGCTCCATCGCAGTCTTTAACACTGGTAGCATGCCGCGACAGCGTGGACGTGAACCGTATGTGCAGTTGACGGACTTTGAGCGAGGGCGTATAGTGGGCATGCGGGAGGCCGGGTGAACGTACCGCCGAATTGCTCAACACGAGGGGCGTGAGGTCTCCACAGTACATCAATGTTGTCGCCAGTGGTCGGCGGAAGGTGCACGTGCCCGTCGACCTGGGACCGGACCGCAGCGACGCACGGATGCACGCCAAGACCGTAGGATCCTACGCAGTGCCGTAGGGGACCGCACCGCCACTTCCCAGCAAATTAGGGACACTGTTGCTCCTGGGGTATCGGCGAGGACCATTCGCAACCGTCTCCATGAAGCTGGGCTACGGTCCCGCACACCGTTAGGCCGTCTTCCGCTCACGCCCCAACATCGTGCAGCCCGCCTCCAGTGGTGTCGCGACAGGCGTGAATGGAGGGACGAATGGAGACGTGTCGTCTTCAGCGATGAGAGTCGCTTCTGCCTTGGTGCCAATGATGGTCGTATGCGTGTTTGGCGCCGTGCAGGTGAGCGCCACAATCAGGACTGCATACGACCGAGGCACACAGGGCCAACACCCGGCATCATGGTGTGGGGAGCGATCTCCTACACTGGCCGTACACCACTGGTGATCGTCGAGGGGACACTGAATTGTGCACAGTACATCCAAACCGTCATCGAACCCATCGTTCTACCATTCCTAGACCGGCAAGGGAACTTGCTGTTCCAACAGGACAATGCACGTCCGCATGTATCCCGTGCCACCCAACGTGCTCTAGAAGGTGTAAGTCAACTACCCTGGCCAGCAAGATCTCTGGATCTGTCCCCCATTGAGCATGTTTGGGACTGGATGAGGCGTCATCTCACGCGGTCTGCACGTCCAGCACGAACGCTGGTCCAACTGAGGCGCCAGGTGGAAATGGCATGGCAAGCCGTTCCACAGGACTACATCCAGCATCTCTACGATCGTCTCCATGGGAGAATAGCAGCCTGCGTTGCTGCGAAAGGTGGATATACACTGTACTAGTGCCGACATTGTGCATGCTCTGTTGCCTGTGTCTATGTGCCTGTGGTTCTGTCGGTGTGATCATGTGATGTATCTGACCCCAGGAATGTGTCAAAAAAGTTTCCCCTTCCTGGGACAATGAATTCACGGTGTTCTTATTTCAATTTCCAGGAGTGTATATCGCATACGTGGAAAGCGGAAACACAAAACTAAGTGTCAATACAGACGATAGTGTGCACTGAATGATCGTACACAGACGGTAATTGACGACGATTGTGAGGATGTCAGCTGCAAAAGTCACTCAAAACCAAATTTCCCACCCTGTCAGTACCAAATCAACAGAACGGGTGCACAATAATCAGGAAATGACGAGGCAAACTGGGATTCCATAATCGCGCGTCAATGATCCAAATCTCTGTAACAGGAAAGCGTGGTACCAACATCAAAAAATCGGGACTACGCGGCAATTCCGACGAAATGAGTCTTATTATACACTGTTTCCAAATTCTGGAGAATTTTACGGCCAAAAGTTGGTTCGATGATGATTTAGGCACATATAATGTGGTATTCAATGGCTCCTTGTTACTCTGCAACGACGGATTACTCGCCAAGTATTACATGACCATTTTACCCGAGCAATTTCTTCAAATGTTCAATTGTGTGTGAAATCTTATGTGACTTAACTGCGAAGGTCATCAGTCCCTAAGCTTACACACTACTTAACCTAAATTATCCTAAGGATAAACATACATACCCATGCCCTAGGGAGGACTCGAACCTCCGCCGGGACCAGCCGCACAGTCCATGACTGCAGCACCTTAGACCGCTCGGCTAGCAACTTCTTCCCACTGTACAATGTTTGTTCCACAATGATGATGTTTTATTCCAACATGACAGATTCCCTGTCCATACACCTCTCATCATCCAGTATGGTTTTGTGAACAGGAAGTACAATTATTGCATCTTCCCTGGTCACCAGCCACCAGATCTCAAATTTATTGAGCCTTTGTGGGCAACCTACGAGAAAATGAAAGTGTAATCGCTGTCCACCTCCATTGTTGTTACCAGGACTTTCCACTACTATGCAGGAAGAATGGAATAAAAATACGTTGGAAACCATACAGGACTTGTATTTATGCATCCTGGGACCACCAGAAGGTGTTTTGAATCCCAACGGTTTACCTACGCCATCCTGGAAATGGATATTTGTTGTTTTTTGGTGTTTTTCACAATCTTGTGTACCTGTGTATGTGTAAAGGAAGCGTTGGGCGGATAACAAGTTTCCGTTTACACAGTAATCGGTCAGATCCCTTAAGTGTGTGTATGTGTGTGTGTGTGTGTGTGTGTGTGTGTGTGTGTGTGTGTATCTCTGTGTCTGCGTGTGTTTGTGTTTCTGGCTGGGATAGAGAGGGGCTTATCTTGTCAAAAGAGATTAACTAGACTTTTTTAGTAATTCTTTTGTTTATGTGGTGTCACCGCCAGACACCACACTTGCTAGGTGGTAGCTTTAAATCGGCCGCGGTCCATTAGTACACGTCGCACCCGCGTGTCGCCACTGTCAGTGATCGCAGACCGAGCGCCGCCACAAGGCAGGTCTCGAGACACGGACTAGCACTCGCCCCAGTTGTACGGACGACTTTGCTAGCGACTACACGGACGAAGACTCGCTCATTTGCAGAGCAGCTAGTTAGAATAGCCTTCAGCTAAGTCCATGGCTACGACCTAGCAAGGCGCCATTAGCATTACATTGCATTTATCTAGAGAGAGTCTCACTTGTATCATCAAGAACGCTGTATACAAATGATGGATTAAAGTTAAGTATTCCAGCAGGTACGTACTTTTATTTATAGCATCCATTACGTATCCTGTTTCAGACCTCACGCCAGCCTGCGTGAGTTAGCGCGTGCATCTTGGCCGCCTCTTTCTGTTAGTGTATGTAGTGTTGGCAAGTCTGCCGACACTACACATATTTGGCGACGAGGCTTAAAAGAGGAATTAGCGTTCGTATTGTCCTAATTTACTTGTGTCATGGCTTCGCCACAAACTCCAGATGTACTGTCCGAATTTTATCGCTTGCAGAATCAGCAGACGCAGGCCTTACTGGATGCCCTTGGACAGCTCGTCCAGGGTCTACATGCAATCCAAAACGATGTGGCAGCCGCCGCTCCACCGCTACTGCAGCCACAACACGCTGTTGCACCAACTTTTCGTCCTTTTGATGCTGCACTGGAAAGCTGGACGGAGTGGTCACGCCAATTTGGATTCCATCGCGCCGCCTACAGAATTCAAGGTAATGAGCGGCAGCCTATTCTCCTTTCCGCCGTAGGCGTCCAGACGTACCGTGTGATAGTGAAGTTATTTCCCCGACGCGACGTAGCAACTCTGTCCTACGACGAAATTTTGTCTGCATTAGATGCATATTTCAAAGAATCAGTCAATGTAGTTGCTAAAAGGTATACGTTCTTTCATACAATACGTACAGCTGGTCAAACTAATTGGGAGTGGGTTGCAACTTTGCAAGGTCTTACTAGAGATTGTGCTTTTGAGTGTCAATGTGGACTCCCTTATTCAGATACTATGGTATGTGATGCAATTGCACAGAATGTTTCTGATGTTCGTATATGAGAACAGATTTTGAAATTAGTCAATCCCTCCCTTCAACAAGTGATTGACATATTGGATCGGCAGGACATACTTGACTTTGCTCAGGAATCATTTGAAACTTCACCAGCCGTGTGTCACATTGACCAGCCCGCCGGGCGCGCTGCATGGAACGGTAAACAGCCCTCGCACCCGTCCGCGCAGCTGCCGCCAAGCTCTCCGCCACCTGTGCCGCGCAAGCAAGCAAATGCAGTGAAATCATGCCCGCGGTGTGCTACTAGACATTCGCGTGAGAATTGCCCGTCACGCCTAGCTATTTGCTTTTTCTGTAATAAAAAAGGACATGTTCAAAGTGTTTGCCAGAAAAAGCTCAGAACGGACACTCACAACCATTCCAGGCCCTTTGCTTCGCCCCGAAATCGGAATCGAACCCAGAATACTCAGGCTCGTGAACCTTTGCCCATGGAAATTCATGTAGTTCATTCCACTCCACCCACTGCCACTCTCTCTAACAGTGACTGTGTTCGTCCCACAAAAAATGTGCGTCTACATCGCCGGAAATCCCGTCAAGTCACATGTGACTCTCTACCAGTGTCAGTTCACATTGCACGAGACAGTCGCTCTTGTCGTCAGCAGGACAGTAAAATTTTTATAGACTTGGACATTCATGGCAAAGTGATACCATTGCAGCTCGATACCGGAGCTGCAGTTTCACTGATCAATCAAGACACGTACAAACAGCTGGGCACACCTCCGTTGTGTGCCGCAAATTTTAAGCTCAGTAGCTATTCCAGTCAGCATATCCCTGTGTTAGGACAGTGCAGCCTTCTTGCAACATACAAGGGACAAACAAAACTTGTGTCATTTTACGTCCTTTGTTCTTCTTCTGCAGTGAACTTGTTTGGTTTAGATTTATTTCAGTTGTTTAACTTGTCTATAGTCAATCAGGTCCTATCAGTGAACCAGACTGTGCCTTCAGACAGTGTTTCTCATCTATGTGAAGAGTTTGCAGACATTTTTGCACCGGGCCTTGGTTGTGCTAAGAACTATAAAGCACATTTGGAACTGAAAGTAAATGCGCAACCGAAATTTTTCTGAGTGCGCAATGTTCCCCACGCATTGTGTGATGAGGTCGCAAGAACATTGCACGATTTGGAATCACAAGGTGTGATTGAACGTGTGCAGGCTTCTCTCTGGGCATCACCCTTAGTAATTTTTCAAAAGCCTTCCGAAAAATTGAGACTTTGCATGGACTTCAAGGCAACAGTGAATCCACAACTAGTGACTGCAACCTTTCCTTCACCCCACCCAGAATATCTTTTTGACAACCTGTGTCCGGGTAAATATTTTTCGAAGTTGGACCTAGCAGATGCGTACTTGCAAATTCCGGTGGACGAAGACTCCCAGCGCGTTTTGGTGGTTAACACGCATCTTGGTTTGTACCGATTCAAACGACTACCATTCAGGTGTGCATCCGCCCCTGCATTGTTTCAGCAATATCTACAAACTGTTTGTGTGTCGGTTCCTACTGCAGCCAACTATCTGGACGATATTGTGGTCTCCGGAAAGACGGAAGAAGAACATTTAGCCAATCTCAGAACATTATTTCAGGTCTTGCGACAAAATAGTCTTTTTTTGCCCGTGTATTACCCTATCTGGGCCATGTACCCAATGCCCAAGGCATACATCCGTGTCCAGAGCACCTCCGTGCCATACAAGACTTGCCTTCGCCGCAGAATTTGAAGCAGCTACAGAGTGTGCTGGGAAAAATAAATTACTGTCATCGCTATGTGCGCCACGGCTCTTCCATTTCAGCTCCGCTTCATCGCTTACGTGTTCCGTTCGTCTGGACGACGGATGCGAACACGCCTTTCGCCAGTTGAAATCGGTGTTGCTTTCCAATACTTGCCTTACGCCATTCGATCCCCAGAAGCCCCTTTTGTTGATGGTGGATGCATCGGATTTCGGGATCGGTGCTGTGCTTGCGCACAAAGATGGATCACACGATCGCCCTATTGCCTTTGCGTCCAAATTGCTCTCGTCTGCGCAAAGAAATTATTCACAGATCGAGAAAGAAGCATTGGCTCTCGTATTTGGTGTTACTAAGTTTCATGATTTCTTGTATGGTCGTCACTTTACCATCATCACAGACCACAAACCTTTTTCCATCGCTTTTTCATCCGAACACGCCTGTATCTCCACGTACAGCGCAGAAATTCAATCGCTGGTCAATTTTCCTCTCACAGTACCGCTACGATATCTTGTATCGGTCCACTGCTAAGCACGGAAACGCCGATTCGTTGTCCCGTTTGCCTGTTGCTGAGGATAGAGCATTCAATTCCTCCGAACTTGCTTGCTTGTTCATTGATTCGGAAAACGATGACGTGGTCGAATGGTTTCCGATTGATTTTCGTCATGTAGCTACAGCCTCAGCTGCAGACCCTGTCCTTGCTACCGTTCTGCGTTTTGTTGCTACGCAGTGGCCCTTGTCAAAGTCACGGATCGAGGATCCGTTGGTTCGCCGATTTTTTGCTCACAAAGAGAGACTTTTTGTACGACGTGGTGGTTTGCTGTTGCGTTCTGATAATGATCAGTCCAGGGTCATGGTCCCACGTCCGTTACAGTCCTCTGTCTTACGGCTTCTCCACCAAGGACATTGGGTTATAGTGAGAACGAAACAACTTTCTCGTCAGCACTGTACTTGGTTCGGAATCGATGCTGCGATTACCCATATGTGCTCTTCTAGCATGGCGTGTGCCGAACAACAATCCGCACCACCGCGGAAATTCTTTGCATGGCCAAAAGCCACTTCCCCTTGGCAAAGATTACACATCGATTTTGCTGGTCCATTCTGGAATGCTCGATGGTTGGATGTGGTAGATTCATTCAGTAATTTCCCTTTTGTTGTCCGGATGTCTTCCACGACGTCTTCCGCCACCATCCAAGCGTTATCCGCTATCGTTTGCATTGAAGGTCTTCCACAGACTATTGTTTCCGACAATGGCCCACGATTCATGTCCGCAGAATTTCAGTCATTCTGCAAGGCCAATGGTATTCAACATCAGACATCCGCGCCGTTTTCGCCTCAGTCAAACGGTGCCGCTGAACGTTTGATCAGGACTTTCAAGTCACAGATGTTGAAGTTGAAAGAGTCTCATTCTCGGGAGGACGCCTTATTGCTCTTTTTGTCCACGTATCGCTCTCAGCCCCGAGATGGTCGCTCGCCGGCTGAGTTGCTCCACGGTCGTCCTCATCGAACCTTGATGTCTTTGCTACATCCGCCGCATCAGGTTCCTGTGCTGCGGCAGCCACCTGCTTTTGCTCCAGGCGACGTTGTATACCATCGCAACTATCGAGGTTCACGGCGTTGGCTCGCAGGGCGCCTTCTTCGCTGCCTCGGCCGCGCTATGTATCTGGTTTTGGGGGCCTCTGGTGAGGTGCGTCGGCATCTCAATCAGCTGCACCTCTGTCGTCGCACGGGATCTGCCGCTCCCCGTCTGCTTTCAGCGACGGTGCCGTCCGGACGGCACCCTGGGGACCCATCTACTGACTCGCCTCATCCCCAGGTGTTACCGCGCCGCCGCCGCAGCCTGTTCTCCCGCCGGCGGCGCCCGCAGTGGATGCGTCGCTGCAACCGCCGGGCGCCTCCCTGGGTCACGCGCCGCCGATCGCTTCCCGTGACCAGTTGTCCTCTGCCATGGAACTCTTGCCCGCTCCGGACCATCTGTCGTCTTCGCCCGTCGGGTGCCACGACACGATGGAGGTCGACCCTTCGGCTCCTCCTATCTCTATACGGGCGCATACACAGCATGTTGGCGTGCACCCTGGACTAGGTTTTCAGGCGTTTCCTAGCTCCCTTCAGACCGAATGGCAGCCTCGCCTTTTGTTAGGCTTCCCACCTCGTCGCATACGTCAACATGGGGTCCTCTCCACGGCTGGCGGAAGCCTTATGCCACAACCGTCCGCCGATTTGCGGGGGAGGAATGTGGTGTCACAGCCAGATACCACTCTTGCTAGGTGGTAGCCTTTAAATCGGCCGCGGTCCGTTAGTACAGGGCTATTACAAATGATTGAAGCGATTTCATAAATTCACTGTATCCACATTCATTGACATATGGTCACGACACACTACAGATACGTAGAAAAACTCATAAAGTTTTGTTCGGCTGAAGCCGCACTTCAGGTTTCTGCCGCCAGAGCGCTCGAGAGCGCAGTGAGACAAAATGGCGACAGGAGCCGAGAAAGCGTATGTCGTGCTTGAAATGCACTCACATCAGTCAGTCATAACAGTGCAACGACACTTCAGGACGAAGTTCAACAAAGATCCACCAACTGCTAACTCCATTCGGCGATGGTATGCGCAGTTTAAAGCTTCTGGATGCCTCTGTAAGGGGAAATCAACGGGTCGGCCTGCAGTGAGCGAAGAAACGGTTGAACGCATGCGGGAAAGTTTCACGCGTAGCCCGCGGAAGTCGACGAATAAAGCAAGCAGGGAGCTAAACGTATCACAGCCGACGGTTTGGAAAATCTTACGGAAAGGCTAAAGCAGAAGCCTTACCGTTTACAATTGCTACAAGCCCTGACACCCGATGACAAAGTCAAACGCTTTGAATTTTCGGCGCGGTTACAACAGCTCATGGAAGAGGATGCGTTCAGTGCGAAACTTGTTTTCAGTGATGAAGCAACATTTTTTCTTAATGGTGAAGTGAACAGACACAATGTGCGAATCTGGGCGGTAGAGAATCCTCACGCATTCGTGCAGCAAATTCGCAATTCACCAAAAGTTAACGCGTTTTGTGCAATCTTACGGATTAAAGTTTACGGCCCCTTTTCTTCCGTGAAAAAAACGTTACAGGACACGTGTATCTGGACATGCTGGAAAATTGGCTCATGCCGCAACAGGAGACCGACAGCGCCGACCTCATCTTTCGACAAGATGTTGCTCCACCGCACTTCCATCATGATGTTCGTCATTTCTTAAACAGGAGATTGGAAAACCGATGGATCGGTCGTGGTGGAGATCATGATCAGCAATTCATGTCATGGCCTCGACGCTCTCCCGACTTAACGCCATGCGATTTCTTTCTGTGGGGTTATGTGAAAGATTCAGTGTTTAAACCTCCTCTACCAAGAAACGTGCCAGAACTGCGAGCTCGCATCAACGATGCTTTCGAACTCATTGATGGGGACATGCTGCGCCGGGTGTGGGAGGAACTTGATTATTGGCTTGATGTCTGCCGAATCACTAAAGGGGCACATATCGAACATTTGTGAATGCCTAAAAAAACGTTTTGAGTTTTTGTATGTGTGTGCAAAGCATTGTGAAAATATCTCAAATAATAAAGTTATTGTAGAGATGTGAAATCGCTTCAATCATTTGTAATAACCATGTATGTGTCGGAACCGCGTGTCGCCACTGTCAGTGATTTCAGACCGAGCGCCGCCACACGGCAGGTCTAGAGAGACTTCCTAGCACTCGCCCCAGTTGTACAGCGGACTTTGCTAGCGATGGTTCACTGACAAATTACGCTCTCATTTGCGTACGATAGTTAGCATAGCCTTCAGCTATGTCATTTGCTACGACCTAACAAGGCGCCATTATCAATTGCTATTTATCTTGTGATGCATGTACCCTCAGGCCGATGTTCACCAATTATGGATTAAAGTTAAGTATTCCAACAGCTACGTACTTTATTTGCTAGACTCAAAGCCTTTAACTGTTGCAGACCTCACGCCAGCCTGCGTGAGCTTAAACGCGTGCCTTTCGGCTTCACCTCCTAGTGGCTTGGCAGTCTTGCCAAGTCACAACAGTTTACTTTCAACCTCCAGACTCTGGAGAAAAGTGATTGGATATTACGCTAGATTTTTAAGAAAGGAAGATTTTGCTGCACTCTTGAGGGACATAGGCGGACGACGTTGTTTTTCAGTACCGACAAAACAAAGTAGTAACCTATTTGAAATGTAAACCAGATTTCAGTTCGTTTTATTTTCTTTTGTTTCCGCAAACTAGTTCTAATTCGAAGCAGCTAGCAAAAAAATAAATCTGGCAAAAATACAGCTTCGGCACTCCTTTTTTCAAACATGTACTCGTCGAGAGTACGAAAGAATTTTATTATTTTGTTCAGATGTGATTTTGTTGTTTCCAGATTCTTCTTGTTTGGGAGAAACTGTTGTAAGTAGCTAAATAAACTCATTATCCATCGCAGAAAGAGTATGTAGGAGTAATTTGGGCTCCGTTTAAGAAAAATCATATCACTGTGTAAGATATCATCTACGTGCCGCACAGGGTTACAATTTTGCAGCTACACTACTGGCCATTGAAATTGCTACACCACGAAGATGACGTGCTACAGACACCCGATAGGAAGAAGATGCTGTTATGTGCAACTGATTAGTTTTTCAGAGCATTCACACAAGACACCCTCAACGTGCTGACATAAAGAAAATTTCCAACCGATTTCTCATACACAAACAGCAGTTGACCGGCGTTGGCTGGTGAAACGTTGTTGTGATGCCTCGTGTAAGGAGGAGAAACGCGTACCATCACGTTCCCGACTTTGATAAAGGTCGTATTGTAATCTATGGCGATTGTAGTTTATCGTATCGCGACATTGCTGCTATAGTTGGTCGAGATCCAAAGACTGTTAGCAGAATATTGAATCGGTGGGTTCAGGTGGATAATACGGAACGCCGTGCTGCATCCCAACGGCCTCGTATCACTAGTAGTCGAGATGACAGGGATCTTATCCGCATGGTTGTAACGGATCGTGCAGCCACGTCTTGATTCCTAAGTCAGCAGATGGGGACGTTTGCAAGACAACGACCATCTGCACGAAAGGATCGACGACATTTGCAGCAGCATGGACTATTACTCCGGAGACCATAGCTGCGGTTATCCTTGAAGCTGCATCACAGACAGGAGCGCCTGCGATGGTGTACTCAACGATGAACCTGGGTGCACGAATGACAAAACGTCAATTTTTCGGATGAATGCACTTTCTGTTTACAGCATCATGATGGTCGCATCCGTGTTTGGCGACATCGCGGTGAACGCAAATTGGAAGCGTGTATTCGTCATCGCCATACTGGCGTATCACCCGGCGTGATGGTATGGGGTGCCATTGGTTACACGTCTCGGTCACCTCTTGTTCGCATAGACGGCACTATGAACAGTGGACGTTACATTTCAGATGGCTCTACCCTTCATTCGATCCCTGCACAACCCTACATTTCAGCAGGATAATGCACGACCGCATGTTGCAGGTCCTGTACGGGCCTTTTTGGATACAGAAAATGTGCGACTGCTGCCCTGGCCAGCACATTCTCCAGATCTCTCACCAACTGGAAACGTCTGGTTAATTGTGGCCGAGCAACTGGCTCGTCACAATGCGCCAGTCACTACTCTTGATGAACTGTTGTATCGTGTTAAAGCTGTATGGGCAGCTGTACCTGTACACGCCATCCAAACTCTGTCTGACTCAATGCCCAGGCGTATCAAGGCCTTTATTACGGTCAGAGGTGGTTGTTCTGGGTACTGATTTCTCAGAATCTATGCACTAAAATTGCGTGAAAATGTAATCACACGTCAATTCTAGTATAATATATTTGTCCAATGAGTACCCGTTTATCATATGCGTTTCTTCTTGATGTAGCAACTTTAATAGCCAGTAGTGTACATTCAGTGGTATATGTGAAAAAAATGCAAAATGTATTGTTAACAGAGGTAATAATAAAGAAATTATAAAATGACTTCATGTCTGATGCTGAAGTTTTCTTGCATGAAAGTAGAAAATGTAGTAACTGATAAACTTTTATCCTTTCATTATTTTATGTGGGTATTAGAAATTACGAGTAGACGTTTTTGAAAGTCACTGAGTATGTTCAATCTAAAATACTGGATGAACCGATCCCAGCTTAGTTTGCACTCAGTTATTCCTCAAGATAGCTGAAGACCTTTAATGTAAACGATGGTAAGGGTGAGTCGGTGAGGAACGGAAATGTTACATCTAAAACTTTGCTCGTGATATGCTTTACTCATATTAGATGATTGTTCCACGACAGACCGAGACATGTAGCTCCATCTACGATTTGATTCTCGTTAATGGCAACTTCGTCAGGACGTATTCATGCACAACAGTGGCAAGTGCCATGCACCATGCTGTCAGTAGTAGCAACACGTGTGGTTTTCATCCTGGGAACATGTTTTCAGTGACGATTTGTACAGATCGGAGGATCACTCAGATAAAGAGCACGAATATGTTCCTGAACGGAAATGCACTTCAGATGTTGTTTATCTGAAAAATGGGAATAATCAAGCTCAAAATGGTTCAAATGGCTCTGAGCACTATGGGACTTAACTTCTGAGGTCATCAGTCCCCTAGAACTTAGAAGTACTTAAAACTAACCTACCTAAGGACATCACACACATCCATGCCCGAGGCAGGATTCGAACCTGAGACCGTAGCGGTCGCGCGGTTCCAAACTGTAGTGCGCAGAACCCCTCGGCCACCCCGCCCAGCAATCATTTAAGTGATCAAATAATGTGGTGTCCCATACCATAGTTCGAGAGATTTACATGACAGAGTGGTGGTAGAAATATTAAGGACCAACTTTATATTTAATAGCCGCAAAAATACGTAATACAAATCCTGAAGTTATAATTAAATAATTCGTACTTTTGAAATTTTATTTTTGAGGAGTGTCACAGTAATGTTTCATTAACTCAACCAGCAAGTAAACACGTCTTATGTGCGTCGAGATTGGGATTAAACGGTGCTGAGTACGCACTAACGTATATTTACAAATAAAGTTTTTGATAGAATTTACAGTCTTAACCGTCTAGCGGCGAGAGACACAAACTTGTGCGTTCAGCTCTTCCGGACAATTTCGCGGGCCCCGCTGTTATCGCGTCGGACGTAATTTCTGGGCTGTTTGCACGTTGGAAGTCGCGATTTTCCTGCCGAGTACTTTTCTGTTGCTCTGGAACATCGTAGGCAGCTATTTTCCCGTCAAATCTTTTTCTGATGCTCTGTAACACCGGAGGTCACTGTTTTCCCGGCGAATCTGTTTTGCCTGGAAGAGTGGGAGTCGCCTTCTACACATTCTCCAGTCTCACTCAAATATTTACACATATACCCACTCGTGGCAGAAATTTTGTAACCATATTTCCAACCGTGTGTACGGAACTTTGCTTCAATGTATACAACAAGCGGAAAAATTGTCAATGAGTCTATTTCGCTATTATATCGTTGAACGCGATTTTCACGTTTCCGCATTATATAAATTAAGTAACAAAAATCAACCCCAGATTAACGTCTTGGTTTTCTCCATTCGTGCCTTTCAATTTAGGCTTGTAACATTTCTAGTTATCGAATAAAAATGTCCCTCAAATTTGTACGGATAAATCGCTTGCTTGTACATGCATAATTTCCACATCCTCTTTTTAATTACTTCTTGCTACAGAGTGTGCCATGGTCCATATTTTAGGTTCGTCTTTGCCAGGATATTTTTTATCAGTTTTAAACAGCAGTCTAAGTTTTGCCCTCGGTGAATATTTTGTAGCAGTGATCTCGCAAAGTCTGCACTTCTAGCATTATCTTCTAATCTCAATAGTAGCCCCAGTAACGAAAATCGTATAATGTGATGGTTTCCACGCATATTCTGTACACTCAGATGGAGGTCTGACTTGAGGCAGCTTACAGTTCAATATACACAGGGAGAATCAGGTAATTCCGTTGTGAATTGTGAGACAGTTATCACTAAACGAAGTGTAATATTATTTCATAGCTGTATTAGTTACAGAGATTTCAGTATCAGCTTCACTTTTCCCAATGCTGTTAGAATAATTCATTCTCCAGCTCGAATCGTAGTTATAATAGACTCTTCAAAACCTAATTGCTAGTTTCGAGGCAATTACAATGTTTAGAACTTAGGATTTATGTGTTTTGAAATAGAAACCAATTGATGTCTTGTGGGGAAGTTAGTTATTTCATATTCACGGCAGATAAGATAGCACATCGCGTCGGTTAAGGAGGAAACAGAACGTAGCACCACCGCGATACTGCTGTAAAAGGGACATTGGGGACATGTTTCTTTCTTTCTTTGTCGTTCACGTGTGTAGAGCGCTGGGTAACGTCAAAAAATAAATGCCTTTCAAAGAGAAACAAAGCTAGACATGGTACTTCCTTACGGAGAATGTAGGAGGAATGTGAAGAGTACAGGTGAGTCGCACGCACAAAGACAGTGTCCAAAAGCAATGGAACTTCAGTGAATATGCTCTGCTGAGTTTGTGTACATTCGTCTAGACAAGCGCTGTGGCACGCTCTTTCAGGAAAACCGCTCTCATTCTGGCGCTCTGTAACGATTATGAGAGACCTACGGCACACGAAATAGAACGCTTTTTGGGAAAGGAAGTACGAATTAATTACAACGACCTTATTGACATCCATTTGTCAATCGTAAGTTGCGTCATCTACGTCAAACTGGTTAGAGATGCAGCATGTAACAAGATACTGAACGATGTCAAACGAGGATTAAAATTTTGACACACAGGCGCACATTTAGAAAATGTGTTAGTGCATCATGCAGGTTTAGGTATCAGCACCACACGGATCTTTGAATTCCCTTTGAAAGTACCGAAATTGATGGTAGCAGACCCATTACAATAATATGGGGATCAACCACACCGCTGATAAATGGACAAATTTCACAACTTTTCGAGTGCTTAACGGTGTCCGACAGATACCCACTGAGTTGACAAAAAGTTGGCTCCTCGGGAGCCACAGAGCCATAGTAATATGGAAGCAGCGGTGAGGCCCATATTCGGTTGGAATGCCTCTAGAGAAGATTAACGCAACTGCCTGGAGGCCAACGAAAAGGAACAGATGCGCCCACGTCTCTTCCGCAGTCACACGTGACGGCACTCGGGTACACTCCGAGAATGAAGCAGGCATCGACGCCGAAGCCTTCCACCGATATGCCAGCTCTGGAGGTGGCGGCACTGACGTTGTAAACGATCGAGGAGATACCGATTGCCGTTACGCCCGACTATCTCCACACTGTCTTGTGGGGAAGTTAGTTACTTCATATTCACGGCAGATAAGATAGCACATCGCGTCGGATAAGGAGGAAACATAACGTAGCAGCTGCCAGTGCCATCGGCGGCCGAAGGAAGATTGGTGCAGGGCGTGGATGCAGAGACACATGTCGTGACACGTAAAAATGTGGAGGATGCACACCAGGATGAACCACTCACTAAGGAGGTTGACGTACGCACGCACAAGCTGCTTTCGTCGAAAGGACGTAATATTTGCCGACTCAATCTAGACGACGACCATTCCCTGCCTTTGAGATCAGCGATGAGTATAACACCTTGGAGCATTCGTCACGAGAGCTACAACACAATAACGTCGCCGACTGTCCGCTTTCGGATGGTGAGACGACGTCATGCTTATCTGATGACTCTTCCCCAATGGACTCCATACATTCTGCCAGCTTCCAGTACGACGCGACAGAGGCGTCACGGATACCATCCAACAATAAGTATCAGCGAGGGGTTGTGGCTCATGACACCCTCGATTGGGGCGACCAAGAGGACGGTACAGAAGGGGCTGACTGAAACCTGGTTGTTAGGTACTCAGAGAGCGCACAGGGTAAGGTTACGATTGTGGATGGGGCCGTAAACAATTACTGTGAGTTGCACAATCAGACACTCAATTTTATTTTTCTAAGAACCTCTTATTTACACGTTGTTTTAAAAGATCACAATTGACCAATACGGCTGAAAGCCTAGTTAAAGAAAACTTGAGATGATTCCTGTGCTGAACGCCCAAAACCACACCAAAAATAAGAACGGATGAAGGACTGGCTTAGAAATCAAAAGCAATTAAAACAGAAGTTAAAATTTGAAAAAAATGCAATTGAAAAAATTAGTAGCTGAAGGCCTACACTACACGCCTGAATGAAAACTATAATTAAAACAAATTACTATACAATTTCTTTAACCAAAAAATTTCTTTCTAAACTTACAACAGAATGGACGAAAGCCAAATTAAAGAAATATTAACTTACTGAGCTGCTGAAGGCCACAAATAAATTTGTAACAACGGTTGAAGGCCTGAACAATAAGTCAGCCAAACAATTTAAAATGAACCCCTTCCTTCTTATAAAATAAACTTTCTTTTAAAGAATACACACAGCTGAAGGCCTTATTAAAAGGGGTTGGCGTAAATCCTTGGATGAAGGCCCAACACAACACACCATACAACTAACATCTTAGGGCCTGGATTACAAACAATTTGAGATAGATAAATTAAAAAAATTAAATAAAAGCAATCTTCAATATTTTAATTTAACACGGCTCAAGGCCTTTATGTAAAATTTAAAAGGGAAGGAATTAATACACGCTCAAAGGCCTTGCACAATACTTCAAACTAAAATGAAAATCACAATCTAAAACAAACAGAACAAGTGGTGCTCAGAAGTGTTCCAAGGGTCGGCCTGAGAAGGTAACTCAAATGTAAGGTGAGGTCAGACAGGCAGCCAAGAGTTAAATAACCGAATGGTAACCCAAACTAGGACCGCCCAAGGACCGACCAACAATTAAACCAATTCCCTTCCATCCGAGCAACGGCACAACGATGGAAAGTATTAGCTGAGGACGAGAATAGGAGCAGCACTACGTCTTCAGAAATTGGCGTTTAAAAGACAGCGAAGGGAACAATAACCACTCTAAGCAAATATGAAGCAAACAACTCAAAAGGCTGTCGAACTACACATTGTGCTGGACAGCATAAACACGACGAGGAAAGACACACTGCCAGAGAAGTACGCTGACGACCAGGGCGGGTAACTGGGGCGTTAACGGCTACAGGGCAGAAAATACCGCTGGTATACTTCACTGGTAAGTAACAGTCAATTTAATAATTAATCACAATATAGGAAGACGCCTGCAAGATTTCGCCGTCCCCAACACATTATATGTTTCTGATAGCCCGAGCGGCCCAGGGAGCAACAACAACCTGCAAATAGCTGAGGCTCGACAACAGGTTAACTGATCACTCAACTTCAGCGTCCAGGTTCAGTGGGCAACGAACTTTGTCGCTCTCAAAACTAACGCCTCACGATCCGACAGCGCGCGCACGTCGCCAGAGGTAGTGGCCTGGTCTCGCGCCACGGAGAGCTCTGGTCCAACCGACTGACCACATGCAGCATTAAAATAGCTGCTCAGTCAAAACCATACATGCTACACACAGGTCCACTAAAACACTTCCACAAACAACTGCAACAATACTAAAATCTCTGACTGTGGAACAACAAGGAGAAATCACAAGTCGACACACACAGAGAACCCAGAAGCTGTCGGTGAGCAAATACGCATCGTCGTCCTATTAGACGACCGTCCGAACGACCAACCAAGGTCGCCCCATTCAAGTCATGTGTGTCGGCAACGGTTGGGCGAGTCATGGCTGTTGTTATTGTTGTGGTCTTCAGTCCTGACACTCGTTTGATGCAGCTCTCTATGCTACTCTATCCTGTGCAAATTTCTTCATCTCCCAGTACTTACTGCTACCTACATCCTTCTGAATCTACTTTGTGTATTCATCTCTTGGTCTCCCTCTACGATTTTTACCCTCCACGCTGCCCTCCAATGCTAAATTTGTGATCCCTTGATGCCTCAAAACATTTCCTACCAACCGGTCCCTTCTTTTTGTCAAGTTGTGCCACAAACTCCTCTTCTCCCCAATTCTATTCAATACCTCCTCATTAGTTATGTGATCTACCCATCTAATCTTCAGCATTCTTCTGTAGCACCACATTTCGAAAGCTTCTATTCTCTTCTTGTCCAAACTATTTACCATCCACGTTTCACTTCCATACATGGCTACACTCCATACAAATACGACCTCCTGACACTTATATCTATACTCGATGTTAACAAACTTCTCTTCTTCAGAAACGCTTTCCTTGCCATTGCCAGTCTACATTTTATATCCTCTCTACTTCGACCATCATCAGTTATTTTACTCCCTAAATAGCAAAACTCCTTTACTACTTTAAGTGTCTCATTTCCTAATCTAATTCCCTCAGAATCACCCGACTTAATTCGACTACATTCCATCATCCTCGTTTTGCTTTTGTTGATGTTCATCTTATATCCTTCTTTCAAGACACTGTCCATTCCGTTCAACTGCTCTTCCAAGTCCTTTGACAGAATTACAATGTCATCGGCGTACCTCAAAGTTTTTATTTATTCTCCATGAATTTTAGTACCCACTCCGAATTTTTCTATTGCTTCTTTTACTGCTTGCTCAATATACAGATTGAATAACATCGGGGAGAGGCTACAACCCTGTCTCATTCCCTTCCCAACCACTGCTTCCCTTCCATGCCCCTCCACTCTTATAACTGCCATCTGGTTTCTTTACAAATTGTAAATAGCCTTTCGCTCCCTGTATTTTACCCCTGCCACCTTCAGAATTTGAAGGAGATTATTCCAGTTAACATTGTCAAAAGCTTTCTCTAAGTCTACAAATGCTAGGAACGTAGGTTTGCCTTTTCTTAATCTTTCTTCTAAGATAAGTCGTAAGGTTAGTATTGCCTCACGTGTTCCAACATTTCTACGGCATCCAAACTGATCTTCTCCGAGGTCCGCTTCTACCAGTTTTTCTATTCGTCTGTAAAGACTTCGCGTTAGTATTTTGCAGCTGCGACTTAATAAACTGATAGTTCGGTAATTTTCACATCTGTCAACACCTGCTTTCTTTGGGATTGGAATTATTATATTCTTCTTGAAGTCTGAGGGTATTTCGCCTGTCTCATACATCTTGCTCACCAGATGGTAGAGTTTTGTCATGACTGGCTCTCCCAAGGCTGTCAGTACTTCTAAAGTAATGTTGTCTACTCCCGGGGCCTTGTTTCGACTCAGGTCTTTCAGTGCTCTGTCAAACTCTTCACGCAGTATCTTATCTCCCATTTCGTCTTCATCTACATCCTCTTCCATTTCCATAATATTGTCCTCAAGTACATCGCCCTTGTATAAACCCTCTATATACACCTTCCACCTTTCTGCCTCCCCTTCTTTGCTTAGAACTGGGTTTCCATCTGAGCTCTTGATATTCATACAAGTGGTTCTCTTCTCTCCAAAGGTCTCTCTAATTTTCCTGTAGGCGGTATCTATCTTAACCCTCGTGAGATAAGCCTCTACATCCTTACATTTGTCTTCTAGCCATCCCTGCTTAGCCATTTTGCACTTCCTGTCGATCTCATTTTTGAGACGTTTGTATTCCTTTTTGCCTGCTTCATTTACTGCATTTTTATATTTTCTCCTTTAATCAATTAAATTCAATATATCTTGTGTTAACCAAGGATTTCTATTAGCCCTCGTCTTTTTACCTACTTGATCCTCTGCTGCCTTCACTACTTCATCCCTCAGAGCTACCCATTCTTCTTCTACTGTATTTCTTTCCCCCATTCCTGTCAATTGTTCCCTTATGCTCTCCCTGAAACTCTCTACAACGTCTGGTTTATTCAGTTTATCCAGGTCCCATCACCTTAAATTAGCACCTTTTTTTAGTTTCTTCAGTTTTAATCTACAGTTCATAACCAATAGATTGTGGTCAGAGTCCACATCTGCCCCTGGAAATGTCTTACAGTTTAAGACCTGGTTCCTAAATCTCTGTCTTACCATTATGTAATCTATCTGATACCTTTTAGTATCTCCAGGATTCTTCCATGAATACAACCTTCTTTTATGATTCTTGAATAAAGTGTTAGCTAAGATTATGTTACGCTCTGCGCAGACGGCTCCCTATTTCATTTCTTCCCCCCAATCCATATTTACTACGTTTCCTTCTCTCCCTTTTCCTACTGACGAATTCCAGTCATCCATGACTATTAAATTTTCGTCTCCCTTCACTACCTGAATAATTTCTTTTATCTCATCATACATTTCATCTATTTCTTCGTCACCAGCAGAGCTAGTTGGCATATAGACTTGTACTACAGTCGTAGGCGTGGGCTTCGTGTCTATCTTGGCCACAATAATGCGTTCACTATGATGTTTGTAGTAGCTTACCCGCACTCCTATTTTTTTATTCATTATTAAACCTACTCTTGCATTACCCCTATTTGATTTTGTATTTATAACCCTGTATTCACCTGACCAACAGTCTTGTTCCTCCTGCCACCGACCTTCACTAATTCCCACTATTTCTAACTTTAACCTATCCATTTCCCTTTTTAAATTTTCTTAACTACCTGCCCGATTAAGGGATCTGACATTCCACGCTCCGATCCGTAGAACGCCAGTTTTCTTTCTCCTGATAACGACGTCCTCTTGAGTAGTCCCCGCCCGGAGATCCGAATGGGGGACTATTTTACCTCCGGAATATATTACCCAAGAGGACGTCATCATCATTTAATCATACAGTAAAGCTGCATGCCCTCCGGAAAAATTACGGCTGTAGTTTCCCCTTGCTTTCAGCCGTTCGCAGTACCAGCACTGCAAGGCCGTTTTGGTTAATGTTACAAGGCCAGATCAGTCAATCATCCAGACTGTTGCCCCTGCAACTACTGAAAAGGCTGCTGCCCCTCTTCAGGAACCACACGTTTGTCTGGCCTCTCAACAGATACCCCTCCGTTGTGGTTGCACCTACGGTACCGCCATCTGTATCGCTGAGGCACGCAAGCCTCTCCACCAACAGAAAGGTCCATTGTTCATTGGGGGGGGGGGGGGGGGGGGGGGAGGCATGGCTATCCGAACATTACCGCTGCTCTGTCCAGACTGAACTCCTGACACACGCCGACCCGGAAATATTAGCGGTCGCCCCAAAGATAGTACGACCTAGTACGACAGTGCTCTTATCGATAAGCGTTGCTGCTGCCACTCACGGGCAGGCAAGCCAGCCACTTAGTGACGCCGGTAAATCGAATAAGAAAAGGGACGGAAGTACCGTAAGGACAAGATGTCAAGCGATAAACGGGAAGAACACGAGCCGTTCACGGCTCAATGACACACAACGCTATGGTGGCGACTACCCACTCAGATGACCGTTACTGTTGGACGATTATAGGAATGTAGCTCCACGGTGAAAATTCCGAAACTCCACGCTGCGGATGCACCCCTTACTCCACTTCGAGCTCATATGACGGGCACCAAACAGCAAGCCTCTAAAACTGAGTCTGCCAATATGAGCAACATTTGTTCGACGGTGACGCTACAACTCTTTGGTGATATGTTGTACGCACCTGACATTGATGTCCAGTTGTGCAAGAAGTACGGCTGGACGTGTTCCCTAAATTACCTGTTTATTTCGAGACCAAATCACCTTACTCGGCAAATAACAACGTCACGCCGGTCTTGCAGGAAGGCATACCGGCAACGGACCTCTCCTTTCTACCAGCTGCACGATGTCTGACAGGTACAGTTCACGGGACCCGCATTATCAACATCTACGCTCCCTCTGGCACAAACAAGGTAGGGTACAGTTTTACCCTGAAGATACTGCTCGTCTTTTTGCCGGAGATACGACCAGTTTCTATTAAGCGGTGTCTTCAACTACTACCCTGGCTCCGAAAGACCGAACCCCCAATTTTAATGCCTGCAGGGAACTGCAAGTGATATACCGGGAAGTGAACCTGTGTGACACGTGGGAAAGGATCCACAGGAATAGGGATGGTTTCAAACATTCCACCGGAAACTCGGCGAGCCGTCTTCATGCTATTTATGTCGCTGGTGGACTGCGACAAGAGACGATTGCTGCTGAAATACAACCCATGGCACTTACTGATCAAATGACATACTTGTGCACCATCAACCTACTACGACAGAATGTGTGGCGCAATTGACGACCTCGGAAATTAAACTGTAATGTTCTTTCATAAAATTAGAAAAACTTTACGATTACATTGAATGAATGTCTGAACTGTGGAATGTGTACTGATCTCGAATTATCGTGTAGAGTGTTGTAAGTGCTAGTGGTGTGCTTACTCTGTGTTATTGTTAGCAAAAACTTTATACGAACTTTTTGGGCAATACGACTCCCAATATCAATAGAGAAATAAAGTCACTGCAAAATGCATTCGGCCCCTTAGGCACTGAGTTCTCTGGCTCCATTCAAAGCTGATAACTTTGGTCCTTGTGCACATGACAAAAAAAAAAGATAAATTGTCTTACCTCTAAAACAGCAACGGTGGAACGCGAAATATTCTGGTCTCTCATAAAAAAACGTAAAATATCTACCTACCGGCTCAGGAGTGTGCAGTGCTGGAAGTAATGCTTTAAAATGTTTATGAGATTATTTTGGTTGATAAATGACAAAAGTTATGAAAAATCCAACTTTTTGAAAAACGTATGATCTGGATAGGGAGGCGGTATTGATTGTGGTGAATTACTAACACTGAGTTTTTGTTCAGCAAAACTATATTGCAAGGTAAGTTTGTCTTTCACAAACACATACAATTGAAGTTACATTGGTTAGAATAATATATCATATTTACTAATTTATCCACAAACACTGAGATTTGTACAAGTATTATTTAGCCTCACTAAACCAGCATAAATGCAAATCATGAAATTACGTACAGCTCTGTTAGCAAATCATAGAAACATTACAAAAGTGAAATAACTAACTAGTCTTTTTATTAAATCAGTTTGCTTATCTTCTATGGTTACTCAACAATTACAAATTATCAGCCAAATCATCCGTACTAAAGCGCTGCCAAAACCAAAACCATAATTATTTAACATCTTTACCTTGTTTGTGGGAAGACTTCTGCTTCCATGTTCAACAATACTGACATACCTAAATTAATCTAACACTTGATGACTTCACAGAGCACACCACAGAAACTGCCTACTCCATCGTCTTTCGCTCACAGACAGTTACCTACAACTGTACGCCAACGCTCTCTCACTCCAACACCACAATCTCAGGAGTTTCTTTGGCTTTGCGGTGGTACACAGTCAGCGATCCACATTATAAATCCTATCAGAGACAATTTAGAATCGGGTGCCACATACAAGTGAGCCCCTGTAGACTCCTCTCAAAACGTTTCGCTGTTGTCAGATCGAGAGTGTCATAGGCGAATTGAGAATGTGGGGGTTACATGTGAGAAGCGACTCTCAGCATAAGCAACGGTGACTGTGGTGGCTGGGATGTGCGAAGTCGGCGTTACGTTGCACTCTTATTACCTACGGCCGAGACAAAATGCAGTGGCACTGGGACATTATGGAGTATTATCGCACGGTTCTTCGTGAGCTGTCATTGCAGGCCCTATCTCCTCACCGTCAGGCTAAAATCAACCGCGTTAATGCGACACAGAGTAGAGAGACCGCTTGTAAGGGCCGGATGCTAGGACTCTATTTCTGGGGAACCTCCGTCAATGCATCGAATGATACGCAAAACGACGTTTTCGCAAAACGTTAATCGACACACCACATTTCGTGGATAGTCGGCATCTGAAGTCACAAAGAAACATAGATTCAGCATTTTTGACAGATTTCGTCGGCTCTTCACTGATGCTTAGACAGACCCCATAGTGAGGAAGGAGATCTTGCGCCTGACCTATATGGAAGAGGAAGTGCTCTTGGAAGCGATCAAGGAAGAAGACATATTGGAAGCAAGCAAATAACCAGGATCGGGGGCCTTAACCCTAGAATTTTGTCGGGCTTTTACAGACATAATAATGCACTGATGGCTAACGACGTATAACGAGCTCATGCTGCTAGATACGTACGTACCGCTGGGTTTACTTGAAGTCTGCCTTCTCCCGATACCGAAAAAGGCTGGAGGTCTCAGTGTGTGTAAATGCCGACCGCTAACCACGCTGAATGGCGATTATAAAGTCTTTGACCGAATTGTGGCGACACAGCTCAAGACAGTATTGTAACAGAGTATTTGCAAAGATCAAACGTGTCTTGGAACGCATAGCAACATACAATCTGCGCTCAGCTACTGTAGAGACGTAATCGCACTGGCCACTAACGACGTAGAGCGGCTGTGGTCTATGTCGATTTCGATCAAGCATTTAACAGGGTTTGTCATGACTCCCTAATATCGGTCATGTGCCACATGGCGTTTCCACCCGTTTTTATGAAGACCATCATACGGCTGCTAAGCGTAGCCCAATCCAGAGTGATAGCGAGCTGCAGAGGTGCTGATTCTATTCCGATTATGAGCTCAGTAAAACAAGACTGCCGCTATCAATGGCACTCTTATCGGTAGTGCTTGAACCGCTGAAGAATGGGCTGTGGTAGACACTTACTGGAATGGAGCTGAGGGATAACATCATCTGTCGGGCGTATGCGGATAACCTGCTGTTCCTCGTGCGGTCAGGGTGGTGCGAAGGTCTCTCGATGGGATCGCACAGTATGGATTTGGGGCAGGCCGTGTTTTGAATATGTCAACCTCGAGTAATGCCCATTGGACGAGGACTGGATGGGGAGCTCACCCCTTAGAAAGTGGTGGAACCGTTGAGATCCACGGAGATTCCATTCACGTGTGTTCCACGGAGGATGACGCCAATGACTTATAAGTACCTGCTGCAGATGATCCGCCTTCGGGTCCGAGATAATTCCTTACGAGTCCTAGACATGATACCACGCGTGAAATATATCAACGCTTGTCTTGCGTCGATATGCCCATCCTCTGGCGTTCTGCGTAGCCCTCAGACTTGACTGAACACAGCGTCATGTAGATGACGAGCCCTAGACTGCACGTAATAAACGTAGTTGACTCTACATTTCACACAATCGTGGGTTGATGGATAGTGTTTAGTGTGTGGCAAGGCGAGGGGAATGTGGACTCTGACGCGTGGTATCATTGTCTTTTTTAGCCCCGGCACTTGCACAGAGATCCCACCGGCTGTAAATCTTTGCGAGACGTGACGTACTTCACCCGGAAAAAAGAGAGAGAGAGAGAGAGAGGGCGATCAGCTGGTTCGCAGAGATGGCAGTGCATTGCATACATGACTAACACGAGAAGATACAGCGCCGGACAAAATATGGAACATACTATGCCAATTTCATAAGAAGAGTATTCCTGGATCAAAATGGTTCAAATGGCCCTGAGCACTATGGGACTTAACATCTTAGGTCATCAGTCCCCTAGAACTTAGAACTACTTAAACCTAACTAACCTAAGGACATCACACACATCCATGCCCTAGCCAGGATTCGAACCTGTGACCGTAGCAGTCCCACGGTTCCGGACTGCAGCGCCTAGAACCGTACGGCCACCGCTTGGGTGTCCCAGTTCTGAGACTTTTAATGCGTAATTAATTTTGATTGGATATAAGTACGAACCCTTACGGCCTGTGGGTTGGAGAAACCGACTGACCCTCCTCTGTTGGAGAGTTTGAGATTCGGATATTGTTTTATTTGGAGTAACGTCACAAGACAGTTATTTTCATTTAGTGCGGCAGTGCGTACATAATTGTTTTATCACAGGTTCCTACCTTTATGGCAATCTGCATCCCTTCTTTTTTACACGTGGTTCCTTGTAAAAAGTGTGGAATAACCTTCAAACATGCTTAGCTTTCTCTTTGTAAAAAGAAAACAACAAAAAAAATGGGCAGCGTGGCTGAGGGGTTCGGGTCGATATCTCGGCTGAGAAAATAATAAAAGAAGGCTAAGGTGACAACACGTGAAAAGCGGGAAATCCGGGTCAAGCCCTGGCGGTTCAGCACAGATTTTCAGTATTGTCATTCGATTATTCGGATGATGATTGTCCACATACACAACTGCGAATGAATTTCATATATGTCATGCAACATGTGTGCATTTGCGAAGAAGGAACTTTTGATTGAACTTCTGAACAACATAGTGTCGTATCGGGACAGTAGGTTCTTCCTTTATTAAATTCTCTGTAACGAGAAAGTTACGTATACAAATCATGGGAAGCTGAGTATTGGAGGTCTGTTTTATTGGAGCACTGAGAATCCACACAAGTCAAGGTAGGCTGAAAAATAAAGGCAGAGGCAGTGTAACGTGAACATTTTCTGCCTTATTATTGGAAATTACCCGATTGGACATTATTTCACTGAGGAAACATTGAAGAATGAAAGAAACGGACAGTTTCTTCCCAAATGCTACCGGCTTTCCTAGAGGACGTATTACTTGAAATATGCGGTTGTCTATCGAAGCAACACCATGGGTGCACAGCTCACTACTCTGGTCCAGACGGCGGATGCTTAAGCCCTTACCTTCCATCCTTCATTTAAACACCGGAGTCGGAACACATTCCGTATCGCCTATTGCGATTCTTGTTTTCTAATTGAAGCCCGATGACTTTGATGGTGTCAGTAGAACTACTGCCGTTGCGTCTTATGTGAATTTTCTGTTCTTCAGTGATATGAGAGGCGGTAGGAACAATAAAACGCACAGAACTATCGGCATAGAGTATATCATTGACATCAGTCTATCATAGAATTTTGGAAGACGTTCTACGTTTGCGTATTATGAAGGGAACCAAGGAGGAACTTGGAAAGGGAATTAATATTCAGGATGATGAAACCAATACTTCTCGGCTTTTAGATGACACTATTATAGTCAGAGAAGGTCAGAATTTAAAAAAGTGATCGAAGGGAAAGGATAATGTTCTGAAAAGGCGTAATAAAATGAAAATGGACAAAAGCAAAACAAGAGTAGTGCAATACAGTCGAATTAAACCCATGACGCTGAGGGGATTAGATTGCAAAGCGCGACACTAGAACTAATAGAAGAGTTTTGTTATTCTGCAACAAAATACGTGCAAAGGGCCTAAGCAGAGAAGATAAGAAATAGAGACTGGAAATAAAAGGTGTAAAACTTTGCTTCAACCGTTTGCCGATAGGTGGCGACAACGTTAAGTAGCGGACGAAAGAAACAGATCGCAGAAGTCAGGCACTTAGCTTAGACCTCGGTCAACATAACCTCATTCAAACATGAGTCGATTTGTGTCTGCATCATAAAGTCGCTCTTCATTGAAAATGGCTGTTTACGAGCCTAATTCTCGTTATTTGCGGAAGGTGTTACTGTTTTGTTTCAATATGATGAAAACAGTGGCAGAGTCTCATCGAATGCTCTCAAGTACGTATGGTAAGGACGCTATTAGTCAAAGAACGTGTCGTGAGCGGTTTCAACGCTTCAAGAACGGTGATTTTAACGTCGTAGACCGGAATAGTGGTGGAAGAGAGAATGTTTTCGAAGATGCAGAATTGGAAACATTGCTGAGTGAAGACTCGCGGCAGACTCAAGAAGAATTGGCACGATTAGTGGGAGTGACTCAGAAAGCCATTCCAAAATGTCTCAAGGCTAAGGGCGTGATTCAGAAAGATGGAAATTGGGTCCCGTGTGAGCTGAAACCAAGAGAAGTTGAACGGTGTTTGTGTGTTTGTGAACAGCTGCTCGGAGTCAAAAACGGAAGCGATTTCTGCATAGCATTATGACCGGGGACGAAAAATGGGTTCATTACGATAACCCTAAACGCAAAAAAATAACCGAATATTCACGTCTCCAAGATCATGCTCTGCATTTCGTGGGACCAGCTCGGCTTCGTGTGCTATGAGGCGTTAAAACCAAGCCAAACAATCACAGGTGCTCGTTATCGAACGCAATTAACGCGTTTGAGCAGAGCATTAAAAGATAAACGGCCGTAATACTGCGAGAGGCACGATAAAGTGATTTTGCAGCACCACAACGCTCGTCCGCACGTTGCAAAAGAGGTCAAAACGTACTTGGAAACGTTAAAATGGGAAGTCGTACCCACCCGCCGTATTCTCCAGACATTGCTTCCTCTGACTATCACCTGTTTAGATCAATGGCACTTGACCTGGCTGACCACCACTTCCGATCTCATGAAAAAGTCACAAACTGGATCGATTCGTGGTTCGCTACAAAAGATGAACAATTTTTTCCACGCGGGATTCGTACACTGCTCGAGAGATGGGAGAAAGTAATGGCCAGCGATGGAAAATACTTTCAATGATGCATGTCTAACCAATTTGTTTCATTGCAGCCTCAAATGTTGGTGAAAAAAGGCGGAAGCAAAGTTTTACACCTTGTAGCAATGAAAATCACTTAGGGGAAGGGGAAGGGGAAATTTGTTAACACTGTATTCAAATTCCAACCTTGCGAAGCCTTTACTGAAGATATTTATCTGGATCCTAGCCTTGTACAGAAGTGAAACATATACGATAAACATTTAACAAGGTAAGGGTCAGACAGGTGGGTCACTGATTTTGACCAAGTTTTGCAAGGACAATCTATATTAAAAATAAAGACAACCGTGTTTCGGTTTTTCGCTAGACTCACCCATAGCTCTTTAAAAGGGAAATGGAGGTCAGAGCTGATCACGAATAAACATTACGTTCAACGCTATACACCGAAAGATCGTCGAAAAATAAACATTTCTAATTAACATAATGTGGGGTACAACGTTAACAGTGTACAACTACTAACATTTTCCTGTTTTCACGCTATAGCTTGGGCACCTATCAATTAACGTTTCTAGAACAGCGAGGTCGGCAGTCAAGACTACCAAACCGCAGATCCGTGTTCGATTCCTGACCATGGTTTCCTTTCGTTCTATAATACGATGTATCTGACAATACCGTGATTTCCTTTTTTATTTTCGAATTACAATATCGGAAGGTGTGACTAATAATCAAATAATTATCTATTTATAATGTAATGACAGTTATTTTCATACACCTAAACTACACTATTACGTAATCCTAACTGAATGTCTGTTTGTGAGCGTTCTCGCAAACAGTGGGGTGAAACTTATCATAGACATAAACAAAACAGAGTAACATAAAGAAAATCTCGCTGCATTGAAACTTTTTCGCTGTATTGTTCAGGTTTGAAAGAAGGGCGTGAACAACTGGCATTGGACCAACTCACGTATTTAAGTAGCACCCATCTTGTCATACACTGCAGAGCCAAAGAAACTGGTATACCTGCCTAATATCGTGTAGGGCCTCCGCGAGCACGCACAAGTGCCGCAACATGATGTGGTATGGACTCACCTAATGTCTGAAGTAGTGGCGGAGGGAACTGACACCATGAATCCTACAGGGATGTCCATGAATCCGTAAGAGTACTAGGGGACGGAGATCCCGCGGTGGAAGTGTTTAAACTCAGAAAAGTGTTTCTAGACCCTGCAACAGTTCTGGACGCGTGGGGTGTCGCATTGTACTGCTGGAATTTTCCAATTCCGTTGGAATCCACAATAGATATGAATGATGCAGGTGATCAGACAGGATGCTTACGTACGTGTCACCTGTCAGACTCGCCCGACCAGGTAACTTGTTTCCAGTCATCAACTGTCCAATGTCGGTGTTGACGAACCCAGGCGAGGTGTAAAGCTTTGTGTCGTGCAGTCATCAATGGCACACGAGTGTGCGTTCGGCTCCGAAAGTCCATTTCGATGATGCCTCGTTGAATGATTCGCACGCTGACACTTGTTGATGGCCCAGCATTGAAATCAGCAACAATTTGCACTTCTGTCAAGCTGAACGATTCTCCTCAGTCGTCGTTCTTGCACGATCCTTTTCCAGCCACAGCGATGTAGGAGAAAATGGTTCAAATGGCTCTGAGCACTATGGGACTTAACTTCTGTGGTCATCAGTCCCCTAGAACTTAGAACTACTTAAACCTAACTAACCTAAGGACATCACACACATCCATGCCCGAGGCAGGATTCGAACCTGCGACCGTAGCAGTCGCGCGGTTCCGGACTGAGCGCCTTAACCGCGAGACCACCGCGGCCGGCATGTAGGAGATTTGATATTTTACGATATTTCTGATATTCACCGTACACTCGTGAAATGGTCAGATGGGGAAGTCCCCACTTTACTGCTACATCGGAGATGTTGTGTCCGATTGCTCCGGCGCCGACTATGCACCAAGTCCAAACTCACATAATCTTTATGACTTGCTATTGTAGTAGCAGTAACAGATCCAACAACACCGCCGTTTTCTGCTGTTTACGTATCTCTGTATTTGAATACGCATGCCTATGCCAGTTTCTTTGGCGCTTCAGTGTGTAATTGTCTGTTTTGATGTGATGTCGCATGATTTTGGTGTCTTTTGATGAAATTCTAAGTCCTCTCGAAGTGCGTGTTGTATCACGATAAAAGTAACTGTCAATATATTATATACACATCAACAAAAGGTTTGCATCACCCCGGTTCCCAGAACTCCTGAAGATAGACGATGAATGTGGATATTGTATCACAGAGATGTCACTAAACCAGCCCAAAGATGCCTAAACAACCACGCATGAGCAGTACCTATTAGACAGTGGGGGTCCAAAAGCCGATCAGATCCAGACATTCCACCACGAAGGAGGTACACAGCTCGTGTTGTCTTTAGTTCAACCATGCCTAGACGGTCAATACCGCCGTTCGATCGCGTCCGCGTTGTTACTTTGTGCCAGGAAAGGCTCTCAACAAGGGAAGTGTCCTGGCGTCTTGGAGTGAACAAAGGCGATGTTGCTCGGACATGGAGGAGATACAGAGAGACAGGAACTGTCGATGGCATGACTCGCTCAGCCCACCCAAGGGCTACTACTGCAGTGGATTGCCGCTACCTACGGTTTATAGCTCGGAGGAACCCTGGCAGCAACGCCACCATGTTGAATATGCTTTTCGTGCAGCTACAGGACGTCGTGTTACGACTCAAACTGTGCGCAATAGGCGGCATAATGCGCAGCTTCACTACCGACGCCCATGGTGCGGTCCATCTTTGCATCCACGACACCATGCAGCGTGGTGTAGATGGGCCCGACAACATGCTGAATGAACCGCTCAGGACTGGCTTCACGTCCTCTTCACCGATGAGTGTCGCACGTGCCTTCAACCACGAGACAATCGTCGGAGATGTGTTTGGAGGCACCACGGTCAGGCTGAACGTCTTAGACACACTGCCCAGCGAGTGCAGCAAAGTAGAGGTGCCCTGCTGTTTTGGGGTGGCATTATGTGGGGCCCAGATGCGCCGTTGGTGGTGATGGATGCGGCCGTAACGGCTGTACGAAAAGTGAATGCCGTCCTCTGACCGATTGTGCAACATTATCTGCAGCATATTGGCAAGGTTTTCGTCTTCATGGGCGACTATTCGCGCCCATCGTGCACATCTTGTGACTTACGTCCACCAGGATAACGACATCGCTCGACTAGAGTAGCCAGCATGTTCCCCAAACATGAACACCATCGAACATGCCTGGGATAGATTGAAAAGGGATGTTTATGGGCGACGTTACTCACCAACCACTATGAGGGGTCTACGCTTAATCGTCGTTGAGGAGTGGGACAATCTGGACCCACAGTGCCTTGATGAACTTGTGGATAGTATGGGACGACGAATACAGGCATGCATCGATGGAAGTATAATGCTACTGGGTATTAGAGGTACCGGTGTGTACAGCAGTCTGGACCACCACCTCTGGAGGTCGCACTGTATGTTGGTGCAACATGCAATGTGTGGCTTTCATCAGCAATAAAAAGGTCGGAAATGATGTTTATCTTGATCAGTGTTACAATTTTCTGTACAGGTTTCGGAACTCTCTGAACTTTTTTTGATGTGTGTATGTACTTTTTTTATTATTAATTGCATCTCCCTTTGTTTTATCCCCCAAAAAGGAAAGAAAAGTATCCCATTATCAGCAAATTATCACGTGCAGTGAAAATTATCAAATGGAAAAAGTAGGTCACAACCTAGAATCTAGGGCGGATGATCTGTCAATGTATAGTATTGGAAAGACGATTTTTCGTCATCAACTTCGAGCTCGATTTTTTCAAACACTAGAGAGTGCCCAACAAAAATCTGGAACATGGTGCTCTCTATATTTAGTATTGATTACCTTTGCAAAACTTGATCTACGTCGGTGACCCAGATCCTCCACTTGAAAGGCGAGAGCAAAGAAGCTTTTGAAGCGTAGTGCTATGGGAGAATTCAGTAGATGAGATGGGTGGAACGGATTACTACAGTATAGAGGTAGTGATATTACTTCGGGAGAAAATAAATTTATGACACAACTTAACCGACTGTCTGAAAGACGTGTTCGGTAGATAGTTTAGTAGAAAACGTCAATTTGGTGACAGAGAGAAGTGATGAAGAAGCTTGCTTAGCACAGACCTTTATAGAGCTCTGCAGCAAACCGATCTTCACACTGAAAAGTATAAAAATAACATTACGACCTCTCTGCTGACGAAAATATTCTCTCTAAGAATCAACAGGCATTGCACAAATAACTGTGGTGTGTAATTTAGCTTCATTTGTGCGTTCAAAACACGCAAGTGGCTGTAGACACCGGCGCCCAGGATAATGTTGGTACCTAAACTTCAGGCTTTCGATACACTTCCTTACTGTCACCTAATGAACGAACTAAGAGCGTACGGAATGTTAAACAAGTCTTATGACTGAACTGAAAATTGCCAATTGTGGAACAATCACCGGAAGATGCGACCCATTAAACATCTGGGAGTACATGTCTGCAACGTTTTAAGTGGAACTAGCACATAAAATTAGATGAGATGAATTTTTATGCATTCTGAGGTAGTGTAGTCGACCCATACTTGAGTAGGTCGTCAACCTGGGACCCTTACTAGGTTGATCTGATAGAAGAAACATCGACGCAACAATAGTGCCTTTCGTCAGTAGCCGAACAAGTGCAAAATTGTCACGGAGACGCTCTTCCAATTCCATTTTCAGGCGCTACACGATAGGCGTTGGGAATGACGGTGTAGTATATTCTTAAAATTAATGTAAGTTCAGAAAAGAGTCAGTCACTATATAGTTTCGTCCTATGTAAATGAGAAGAAAAAGACTTGAAAGTAAAAGAAGAGCAGGATCAGGAATGAGGACAAATTACAATTCTACGTATAGTACTCGTATCCTCCACGACAAACCTCATACAATGTCTTGCGTAGTATAAATGTGTATGTATGAAGTATACACAAATCCCGGGTACCAATTGAGACTGCCGATATTAATAATAAACAGAAACCCAATTACCAACAGTAATGCAACAAATGAGATGCTGAGGGGGAAAGAGAGAATTTGAGAACGTAGTAATGAAAAGTATTCTGGAAGAACGTTTAAGGGAATGAATGAGATGAAAAATTCATCTGAGAAGAAGCTGAAGTCATAGAAAGATGCGAAAAATATTTTAAATAGATATTGAAATCTGCGGAAATCCAGGAAGTTGAAGAAGAGGAACATATGGAATAAACTCATAGCAGTGATGATGGTGAGAAACCAAAATTCGAAGCAATGGCTGTAGCTTTTAAGGAACTACAGAGTTGTGAGGGGTCAGGGGCGGGGGAGGGGGTAAGAGTAGGTATGGTGGTGTATACCTATCAAAGAAATGACATGAATTAGAAAATTATGAAGAAGTGAAAAAATTCCAACAAACTGGAACACACATAATTATTCTAATAGATATGAAGGGTGACAGACCAATATGCAACAATCTTAGAAGAATAGCACTGGTGAATGTTGCCTACAAAACACTTGCTAGGATGCTGAACGGAGAATTACGACTTTATTCAAAAGTCACTGTTTGAGAATACCAGTGCCGGTCCATGAAGGAATGAGGAACAATAGGCCACATAGTCGTCCTCACATTAATAAGGAAAAGTGTCAAGTGTTCAGTGCGGCAGTTCGTAAACTGTTAGTGGATTTTAAAGCAGCGTATTGGAAAGGCAATACAAACTGCCTTTTCAGAGCTTTAAGGGAGCGCGGAATACCACCAAAATTAATTACACTCGTGAAAATACAACTAAGCAACAACAAATGAAAAATAAAAGCCGAAAGCAAATATTTCAATCATTTTACGATCTTTCAAGGACTTACGCTAAGATATTCTGTATCACGGACGTTGTTTAACTTTGTTTTGGAGGATGACATGCGATACGTGCTAAACAAAACACTAGGATTTATTTTCATTGGGACGACTCACAATCAGAATACATCATCTGCCAACGCCATAGTCATGCTTGGACTGCTGAAAAACTATATAGTCTTGGAACGCAGAAGTGGCTACACTTGGCATTGTCATAAGTAAGTCAAAAAAGTATATGAGCAACACTAGATAAAAAAAAAAACAGGGTGGAGAGGCATTGACTTCTTTGAAGCGATTGAAGGAATAAATAAGTTTAAGTCTTTGGGAAGAACGGATACGGCAGATAATATGCTTGCAATAGCTGCAGGTAACATGTTCTGTTATAGCTTCCTTAACATGTTGCGATCCGCCGGTCTGGGTGGCCGAGCGGTTCTAGGCACTACGCCGCGCGACCACTACAGTCGCGGGGTTAGAATCCTGCATCGGGTATGCATTAGGTTTGTTAAGTTTAAGTAGTTCTACGTTCTAGAGGACTGATGACCTCAGAAGTTGTTCCATAGTGCTCAGAGCCATTTGAATCATGTTGCGATCCTCCAATATATCAAGACAGCTGAAGACGATAGTTAACGTTTTTGTAACCTGTTGTTACGTATGGTTCACAAACGTGAAAAATATGTCAGAAACACCTTGGATGCATGGGAAAGCCAAGTACTTTGGAACATATGTAATGCAAAGCCAGAGGGTAGCCCTCAATTGAGAGACCAAGATGGCAATGGCTGAATGATGTAGAGATGAACCAGAGAAAATTAGGAGTAAGGTGCTGGAAAAGGCTGCCGATGAAGTCGAGACAGGATTGAATGAGACTGGTGCCCGACAAGACCCAGACCCTTCATGCTCTGTAGCGCAAGAACAGGTGTAGAACAATGCAAGATATGAAAGTTGAAGCGGAACACAACGGTTCAAAAAATCGTTCAAATGGCTCTGAGCACTATGCGATTTAACTTCTGTGGTCATCAGTCGCCTAGAACTTAGAACTAATTAAACATAACTAACCTAAGGACAACACACACATCCATGCCCTAGGCAGGATTCGAACCTGCGACCGTATCGGTCGCTCGGTTCCGGACTGTAGCGCCTAGAACCGCACGGCCACTCCGGCCGGCAACTCAACGGTTAAATATATGTGTTCAGTATATTAGGTACCAACAATTGTGATTGATGATATATGGGAATCGAGCTGGGGTAACTTTAGATGTTCCTGTTCTGAACTGGACTTCCGTGTTCTTATTGCTGTTCCTGCTGTACTTGTTTTAAATTGCCAAACAGAAACACGACTGAGCAGTTGACCAAAATATTTAGACTGCCATTTAAAACAGTTATGATCAACGTTGCTGCTCCGTGATCACGGAATGAAAGCTGTCAGGAAATACGGTATAACTGTTTCAAGAATGCGATCGCTTACTCCCGATACATTTGACGGTAGCACGCGGCTTACCGACTAACCTCGGACGATTGTCTTTTGACAGCTGACAAGCACAACATCACAGTAGTCGTTAAGCACGACGAGGTAGACATGAGACCAAGTGTAATGTCACCACAGCGTGGTAATGACTGAAGTCCGAAATCAATATCTAGAAAGTTGTGGTTGCATACGCCCAGCTGTAATACGTTCTAAGAAATACTGTCCAATCTAGAAGGGAAGCTGTTGGAGCAGTAACTTAGGTTTAGTACTATACGGTATATTCTGAGCTTCCTATTTTTATTTTTTCATTTTCGTATCTAACGGACCATCTATTGCTAAAGACGGAAGTGTAATTCTAGCAGCAGCTACAGTATGTTTCCGGCGCATTTCGGCGATGGCCTGCATATCGCCTCATATAAGAACATGATTTGCATGAACAACATGTTACAGTCTTCAGAAAAAGTGCTCTTTCTGGCCTAAGAGTCCAAACATTTCAGACATTTTCAGTTCGCTCTCTCAACGAATCTCTAAGACCATAGTAGATCATCCATTTATAAGATGCATTCCCTGTCAAACCATTTCTACGTTCAAGTAATTTTTGGTTTTGCTTGATATTTTCCATGCAAGCAAAGAGAAGTATTTTGGACCAGATGAGCCAGTAGGGATCGGGCAACTGGCCTGTCATCTTCTGCCAAAGGAGTCATTTGGACGTGGTATGGAGGGACGTGGGTTCAGCACAACTCTTGGTCTTGCAGTCACTACTTCTCTATCAAGTTACTCCTTAATTCGCAACACCAAGCACAGTGCAAGCAGTTAAATCCTCACACCAAGAGAAAGTTAGTGGCAGTACCGAGAATCGAAGCCGGATCCTCCACATAGCAGTGAAACACACTCACCACCGAGGTAAAGAGGCAGACCTCATTCCTGCGAATTTTCTGGTAATTTACGCATTTGTTACATTTGATGGGACAAGTGTCTGACCAACGTCTGGAAAATTTGTTGCATTTACGAAATGATTAGAGATCATTCCTTTTGGCTGGGGGCAGGAGGGTGGGAGAGAGGTCTAGATTATCAACGTGGTTTGAGAATGGAAACATGGCTCAAGTAGGCTTCATTCGTTTTATTACCCACGCAGTTGGTCAGTATGGACCTTGGATCACTTTCAGGCACACAGCTTCATCTCTACATCTACATCTACAAGGATAGTATGCAAATCACATTTAAGTGCCTGGCAGTGGGTTCATAGAACCACCTTCACAATTCTCTATTATTCCAATCTCATCAGCCCACGGAAAGAACGAACACCTATATGTTTCCGTACGAGCTCTGAATTCCCTTATTTTATCGTGATGATCGTTTTTCCCTATTAGGTCGGTGTCAACAAACTATTTTCGCATTGGGAGGAGAAAGTTGGTGATTGAAACATCGTGAGAAGATTCCGCCGCAACGAAAAATGCCTTCGTTTTAATGATGTTCACCCCAAATCCAGTATTATTTCACTAACACTCTCTGCCCTATTTCGCGATAGAACATCCAACCCTTCTTTGAACTTTTTTGATGTCCTCTGTCAATCCTATCTGGTAAAGATCCCACACCGCGCAGCAGTATTCTAAAACAGGACGGATACGGTTATTGTAGCCAGTCTCCTTAGTAGACCCGTTACATTTTCTAAGTGTCCTGCCAATGAAATTCAGTCTTAGCTTAGTCTTCCTCACATCATTTTCTATGTGTTCCTTCAAATTTAAGTTGTTCGTAATTGTACTTCCTAGGTACTTATGGCCTTTAGATTTGACTGATTTATCGTGCAATCGATGTTTAACAGATTTCTTTTAGCACTCAAGTTGTTGACCTTGCACTTTTCGTTATTTAGGGTGAACCGCCAATTTTCGCACCATACAGATATATTTCCTAAATTGTTTTGCAATTTGTTTTGATCTTCTGACGACTTTATTAGTCGATAAACGACAGCGTCTGCAAACAACCTAAGACAGCTGCTCAGATTGTCTCCCAAATGGTTTTTGTAGATCGGCAAAGGGTCTATACCACTACCAGATCGCCAGAAATCGCTTCTGTTTCTCGATGACGTTGCGTCAATTACTACTAACTGTGACCTCTCTGACAGGGAATTACAAATCTAGTCACATAACTGAGACGATATTCCATAAGCACGCAACTTCACTAGAAGCCGCTTGTGTGGTACAGTGTTAAAAGCCTTCCACAACTCCAAAAATACGGAATGGATTTGAAATCTCTTGTCAATAGAACTCAACACCTCATGCGAGTAAAGAACTGGTTATGTTTCACAAACTTTTCTAAATCCGTGTTGACTGTGTGTCAATAGACCGTTTTCTTTGTGTTCCTGCTGCATATCGACGTCAATGGTATGAGCCTGTAATTTAACTTTCTAGTATATTGCTGACTTAGATAAATTATGTCTGCGAAAGATATTTAACTGCAACAGATTGCGCATCTCACAAACCTAGAATAGGAAGAACCACATCAGTGAAGCATATGAATGACAAATAAATATTTGATACTGGTTAGCCTTTTTGACATGAATTTGTATAGCTCTTTTCTGACCTGCAAAAATCTCGTAAAATTAATGAATCTTACCGCTGTAATGTTGTTAAACCACCGGAAGGAACTTACCGTTAATGCAGTGCTGTTATGTAATTCTGGATCCTTCTGTTGTAGTATGTTACTGTGTTTGTACATTCAGCTGATAAGCCCACCTGCTGTGTTTGTAGCCAGCGAACACTCCTGCGTGGAGCGAGATTCATTACTCGCATGACGGGGTATAATGCGCCCATTACGGTCTCATACGCAGGTCCAAGATCAGAGAACGAACTGGAAGCAAACATAATAAGCTACGGCCAAACTCAAACAGAAACTCGAGAGAAGCGCAATCTCGAGAAGAGTTGAGGGACTGCAGCGTATCACACCAGCTCGCGTGGTACCGCATTTCCTCAGCTGCTACTAGCACAGGCGACACTTGAGTAATTACGACATGGCACACACTACATTCTACAGCCATCGCTTTTTATGTTATAACAAACAGCTCGAGATAATGATATGTATATTATGTGTTAATTTTGAGGTATTACATTATGAGGAACGAAATCGGTCTTCATAAGAGGAGCATAGGCAGAAATTAAATGCTCACAATGCTATTTAACGAATGGGAACAACATTCCAATACAGATGGTGGATACTGCAGTGGCGTTTTCATATGTTCTGTGTCAGAACCAGGAATGACTGTAAGTACACAAAGACTCGATCGCTAGATCGACCAAGGAAACAACAAAAATCAACAAATCAGGCACATTAACAATTACACTGTGACAAATGCAAAACTTCACATATGTTACATAATAAAACGTTTGTACGGACTTACCAGAAGAATGCGATTAGTTTTTTTTTTACTTTGTGTCTCCATTGTGCGTCAAACTCGAGATTAATAATTTCGAATAACGATATCAGTGCCTCTTTTTGTAGATCCTATTTAGTGTGCAGAAGGAAAAAATAATTTTCAAATGCAAGATCATAATTCAGAATGAGAAAACAATAATGATAAATTTCTATTATGACATTGCTTAAGTTGCAGATAAATTACTTGAAACATTGGACTAAGTGAAGAGCAAACTGAGCAAAGAGAGTGGGTTGAGAATAAACGAAATATTGAAGGCAGTAATGAGGACCAGCAGTAAAGAGATAAGTGTTAAACTAGAAATCAAAATTGAAAACAGGAAGAAGCAGGAAGTGTGGGAATTCTGACACCTCGGAAGAATGGCGGGCAAAGCAATAAATTCATAGGCAAACAAAGCATTGCTCTGTTTCAAACGTTGCCTACTGCTTCCGTTGAAACTCTCGGGAACTACGTGTTCCGTTAGTTATCGAAATCCCACCTGTTTAATGTCCTATCTTTCTCTAGTTTCTCCTAGATGAATGTGCGTATAATAATCAATAAATAAAGGTCCATGAGCATACCTGTGCAAAAATATATTTTGGAGTTTAAATTCTGGTATCGAAATCTTGTCCTCCCGTCATATAATGTATAGTGAACTTGAAAGTAAACCTGTTTGTAGGCTGTATAAAAATGATTGATTGAGAACCTGGCAGGGTCGTACACAATGAAAGTTTTCCTGGCAGAGTCGCACACAATGAAAGTTATCCTGGCAGGATAACACACAATGATGTTATCCTGGGATGGGACGCCAAAATGAAAGTTAACCCTTCGGGAGACTATGTAAAACTGATGATTTGACTGAGACTGTAAGCAAAATTTAGTTTACTGACAACATTTATTTTCCCAAAACTAAAACAAAAACAGACCTCCTTTATGCAGCATTGCGCTCAGCTAATAACATATGTTAATTGTACTTAATTTTTTCAAGAATTGCCCCAGTAATAATTTTCTTATAAAGTAACTGATTTAAAGAAAAGGATTCATTTCAACTTAAATAACACTTCCTATGCATTCCCTCCAAGAATCAAAATTAAATATGGGCCAGCATTGCACGGAGCTGTGCCGAAAAATAAGAGCAGATATAGATGCTGTTTTACTGAGGTAAGAATTTATCACGTTTAATTATTTCACAGGGCCGAAGGTCGGCGTCGCTGCCCTTATAAGATTTATCAGGTTTAATTATTTGTGTTGAGATCTTACATTCAGTTCACAGATCATTATTTAATTAATATTATTGTGGGTTTAATGGGCCATTATTATTCTTTAATTCTGTTTGGGAGTTTAGATTTTTAGCTCATTATCATTGTCTTTCAAATCTCTTGTGGGGAGGTTACACTTGGCGACATCCGGACCAGGATCGTATTTCTTTGGGAATCTTCTGAGAGGTAGTCTGATATCTGCTCTTATTTACTTAATATAATTAGCATTTTTGCGCAACGCTTTTACTAACCTTGTCACTTTCTTCCACAGATAGTGTTTGTTGAATTTTGTATTGTCTTTGTTTCATTATTGAATAATTGTGATTTGTGTAAAAATGCCGCGAAAAACTGTTAATAGTACATCGCGAGGTATAATGAGTGAAATAACCGACTTAAACAACTTGACCGATAGTACTTGCGACATGCAGTGTAATGATGACAATCCTCCATCTACGGACATTCAGTGTGTACCGACCACTAATGTTGATTTTGATCCTAGTGATGAACAGACAATTCCAATTGTGTCGTCTGTTAATATAACGACAACTGATGACGCGGGGCGTTCTGTTGCAATGAGCGCTGCCCAGCTCAATACAACCGGTTTGCCAGATTTACGTAATGAACAGACAAATTTCTCTAATGAATCCTAACAGTGTAATCACAATGCGTCGGATTTATTTACTCCCGATTTAGTGACCAACAGTGTACATCCGATTGGCAAACCTCAAGAATTACAGAAAGACCAAATGGTTACAGAAAACGTGACAATTGCAGGTACACCATTACACAGTACAGAGAATAGAACCGATGATCTTGGGTGGGTTAAAGTTATGGCATATTTACAACAAATGAATGAAAATTATGACAAAATGAATGAAAAAATAGACAGTAATTCAAAACGGTCGGATGATAGACAAAAAAAAAATTTCAAACAACTTAATGAAAAACAAGACAACCTTAATGAAAATTTCAAACAACTTGGTGAACAGAACAAACACCTTAATGCGAAATTAGACAACAATTCCAGACAGCTTAGTGAACAGATTAGAGCCATTGCCGCGCAGTGTCATGATACTAAGGAACAATTACGTGAAGAAATTGAGGCTTGTGCTAGGAAAAGTAGCGAAGAAATTAGATCTGTTGTGCAAGAATTAAGAGAGATGCAAACAACTACAACAGAATCACTTAGAGACGAAATTAATGCAGTCGGTAAAGAATGCTCTGAAAAAGCAACACAATTACACGACGAGTTTAAATTAATGACAGCAGAACTTTCGTGCACAATGGATGCAAAGATAGACGCGAAATTCGACCAACAGAACACTCAAATTGACAAACGTTTTAATCTTCACGTACACAACCGTGATACGCGTTTCCGTAAATTTATACAGGAAAAGAATAAAGTAAAACGACAAGTCATGGAAACAATCACCGCACAGAGACAAGAAGATAAACGTAAATTGTTCGCAAAAGCAAAAACATACGTAGACAACAATAATGCTACAGTGTCTGACGAAATTAGTACCATCAAACAGTTGAACACAGAATTACATGATGAGATTTCTGATCTTAAATCAAAAACAGATACACACACAGTAGATATTCAAACAGTGACCGACAGACTCGAGCAATTAGAACTAACACAGGATTCCGATGTCGTCAAAGCTGACGTTAAAAATTTGAGCGAAACCACGTGTAAAATACAAAAACAGATTAATGCTTCTGACACTAAAAACAATGATCAGGTAAAAATACTGACTGAAAAATATGATGAATTGGCCAGTCGTATTGATGTTATCGAAAGTAATAATGACAACAAATCAGACGATACTGCACCGATTTTGTTTAACCAAACACCTGAATTTCAAAATTTGCAGCAGACAATCAATGAGATAGATTCGTCTAATAACACATTATGTAGAAAATTGTCAAGTTTACAGCAAGAGGTACCAGAGATAAAAAATATTTCAGTTAACAACACGTCACAGCAGACTCCACTTTGCGAAAATTTGTCAGATTCATGCAGTGTGTATAATTTGGGTAATTTCCAGAGAGTACGCGACTTAGATTGCGAACAGTCACAGACAAATAGATTCTCATACAATCCTGAACCTGTTCCGTCATACAGAGATGATAATTTTGATTACAAACATTTTCTATCAGTGAGAAAATTTGAAGTATTTAAAAATGACAGAACACAGATTCACCCTATGGATTGGATACAACAATTCAGCTTTGCTTTTCCACCGACTTGGCCTGTAACGCACAAACTTGAATTTATTTGCAGTTTTTTGGAAGGCGAACCGGCAACTCGTATGAGACCAATCGCGAGGCAATACTACTCGGTAGAAGAATTTCAGAATGCTTTTCTATCAGCGTACTGGTCGAAGACGACACAGCGCGGAATGAAAGATCAATTATTTAGTTTACCAAATTATGAGAACTCAAATTTTTCCACTGTCACGCAATTTTTTGAGCACATGGTTCAACAAAACCAGTACCTAAGTGAACCTTACAGTGAATCTGCACTTATTCAACTATGTATCTCTAAATTACCATGATCATTACGAGTGTCTCTTTTAAGGGCTCAGCAGATGGAAAACATTTCGGCATTCAGAGATCTTTTGGAAGTACAGCAATCGGATTATTCCTTTATAAACAAAAATTTTTCTTATAATAACCAACGTCAACAAACGTATAGCAATTACGATCAGCCACGTAATTTCAATAGCAAAGGTAACAGACGCTTTAGGAACAACAACCACCTGAACTTTAATAACAGACAAAATTTTAATTATCAATATCGTCAGAATTATCAGCAACAGTAACCACATTTTGGTAACAATAGACATTTTTCACCGCAACAACATGAAAGTCAACCGGTTCGCTTACCCAACCAACAATGTAATGCACAAGGTCAACCAAGCTTTAATGTTTCGCCGCGTGCACGTATAGTCCCAGCTACAACAAATTGTAACGCTCCCCAGTAAGGAAATAATTACGTGCAGAAAACACAGTATTTCAATTCCTATCGCAATGCACTGTATAGGAATGACTATCACGACAGACGTAAAAATAATGGGCACAATTTTCAACGTACATTTAATAGCAGTCGATCTTACGAACAGCAAAATCATCCACAGGAACATATTCTCATGAATGAACCAGATAGTAGATATCATCCAGAACGTAATACGTCTGGAAGAAATAACAGAACAGTTCAAATAGTCGAAATGCCACAGCATCCTCCAAAAAATAATAACACATCAGATAGAATATGACTAGATACTGTACAGGTCGCATCTTCCAGTAACACAAGCACTACTTTAGACACGCAGAATGTTGTTCATGAAAATGTTATTACTTTTGACGACATCAGAGAAACTCTTTTGCAGGAAAGACCAATTGTTCAGAAAATCATTTCACTTCCTGTCATCGAAATTAAAATTGGTTCATCGAAATTTTCAGCAGTAATCGATTCTGGATCACCTATGTCAGTAATAAATGAAGAAACTTTCAACGAGTGTAACAAAGAGAATGCCTATTCTACGTTACTATTAGGTAAAACGAAAATAAAAGGAGCAGTATCGAGTAAAGGAGTAGATGTAAAATTACAGACACATTTATAATTTTGTATTGCAGGTCACACATTTCACTCAAATTTTTGGATTGTTCCTTTATTGACAACAGACGTTATTTTAGGTACGAATTTTCTGGTACAACACGACGCAGTTATTGACTTTCAAAATTCCTATTTAATGTTGAAGGATGAAAATGTGCAATTGGCTTTAGAATTTCAGCACTCACTATCTGCAGAAGAACAAACAATTAATCGCACAGAGGTCATTTCCGTATCACGTAACATAGACTGTAATTCCACATTGTTCACAGATACGTACGTACATAACTATAATGCTCCAGACGAAACCGACTATGACGTAATACAGATGGTTTCTGATAAAGTTAAACGAAGCAGTGCAAATACAGACGACGAACGCACGCAACTACACAAAATTCTTTTACAGCAAGCTCCAGTTTTCGACAACGTTCCTGGTACTATGTCCTGTTTTATGTATGAATTTCAAGTCAAACAGAACGATACATTTAAAGCCAAGCATTATCCCATTCCATATATCCATAGAGAACAAGTTAAGAAGGAATTGCAAGATATGCTCGACCAAGGAATTATTGAACCGGCAGTTAGTCCGTACATAAACCCGCTCCATATCGTTAAGAAAAAGGATGGCTCACTTCGCCTCGTGCTTGATTCACGTCACATCAATGACATAATTATTAATGAAACAGATCGACCACAGACACAAGAGGAACTTCTACAGAAATTTCACGGTACTGCTATTTATTCTACGTTAGATCTGAAATCGGGATTTTGGCAAATTCAGGTCCATCCGAACTGCAGAAAGTACACAGCATTTCTCTGTTTTGGTGACTGTTATCAATTTTGTAAATTACCATTCGGCTTAACAATTTCTTCTGTAGCTTTTATTCGCGGTTTGAACGCAATACTTCCGACAGAACTTAAAGACAGAATAACAACGTACGTAGACGACATTCTTATTGCAGAAGCTAACTGGACTGAACACAATCTGATTCTTGAACAACTGTTGCAAACTTTTCATGCACAAGGACTCACAGTTAATCTCAGTAAATCGCATTTTGGCAAAACTTCTATAAAATTTCTTGGACATGTAATTTCAGCAGAAGGCATTACGCCTGACCCGGAAAAACTTCAAGCTTTACGTGACATTACTGTTCCTACGACGAAATAACAACTACGCAGCTTTTTGGGTCTAATTAACTTTTTTCGTAAACTTATTCATTACTCTGCTTTAGACACCCCTAGATTATGTCAATTGACAGGTAAAAACACTATTTGGTCTTGGGATAAGCAAGCACACCCTGAATTTGTGAACCTGAAAGAAGCTTTGTTGAATCCACCACTTTTATCGCACCCAGATCTTACTAAAAATTTTTCCATTGCCACCGACAGTTCTAGCACCGCACTAGGCGTACATATTTTCCAGGAAATTGAAGAAGATGGTTCTACAGTAATTAAAAACATCGCATTTGCAAGTCGCATTCTGTCACCTGCTGAACGAAATTAATCTGTTACAGAACTGGAAACAATATGTGTTGTTTGGGCTTTTACGAGATTTCGGCATTTTCTTTATGGAAGACACACCACCGTTTACACAGATCACAGAGCGATACAGTTTTTACTTTCGGCTAAATTTACACTCGACAGATTAAGTAGATGGAATCTTTATTTGCAGGAATTTAATTTTACAATAGTTCACATTCCCGGCACACAAAATGTTGTAGCAGACGCGCTATCTCGTTCTCTCGGCAACAATCAGCAAGACATCGCAACCAACTTCTGCAAAGCAAATTTCAGCGTCATGTACATTCAACAAGTTGCATTTGAAAATTTTATTTCGTCGTCATTACAGGACATAGCACAAGAGCAAAGTAAAGACAACGTGTGGAAAGAGATTAAATACCTCTGGCAAGATAGGAATAATGTTACCATTAGAAACCATTACACTGTACGCAATGACATTCTGTTTCGCCGCTCTCACCCAGACAGCAACAATTGGTTATTATGCATTCCTCATGAGCTTGTTAACAAATTAATCTGGTATATTCATTTAAGTTATGCACATTACGGAGCTAGAAAATGTTTTCTTATACTGAGACAGAACTGTTATTTTACGAACATGGAGAAACGTATTCGACGAGTTTTAGCGTCATGTAAAATCTGCCAGAAAGCTAAGTCAGACACGACTTCACATATTCCTCCATTATATCCCATTGTACCTGTTAAATTAAGACACATGGCCGCTGTAGACATTTTTGGTCCGATTCCCAGAACTAATAGAGGTTTTTGCTACACCTTTGTCGCTGTTGAACTCACTTCAAAATTTGTTACCTTCACTCCGTTACGCAAAGCTACTGCTAAAACTGTTTCGAAAGCATTTGTAAAACATTTTCTATTTCATGTAGGGCATGTGTTGAAAGTAATTTCCGACAATGGATCACAGTTTCGATCTGCTATATGGACACGTATGTTACGAGCTAGAAACATTTCTCCGATCTATATATCCAGGTACCATGCTTTTTCGAACCCTTGTGAACGATTAATGAAAGAAATTGGTAAACTGTGTAGAATATACTGCCATAAAAAGCATATTGATTGGGACACATACATACTCTCATTCCAAGATGTAATTAATTCCATACCAAATGAATCTACTATGCTATCTCCGTATGTTATACTGAAAAATGCTGAACCACCTAACAAAATTAAAGAATTAGTAACATTTCCTACATCTCGTCGACTATGATACCATGAAATAATTGACATAGCGCTGAATAACATCAAACGTGCTGCAGAGCGCCGGAGAAGACAGCAAAAACAGGTTTATACACGCCGTGACTTCCACATTGGACAGAAGATATTAGTACGTACACACTATTTATCCAACAAAATAAAAGATAGGTGCAGTAAATTTGAACTTCTATACGCAGGTCCATATCGGATTCGCAGCATTCCTCACCCAAATGTTGTACACGTCGAAACTTTGAGAACCAGAAAATCGAAAGGAAACCATCACGTGTCGACCGTCAAACCTTTTATTGAATGAAGATACTTTATGATTTAACATGCTATAATGCCATTTGCTAATTTTTATGATCACGTATGCAATTATATTCACATGACTACTTACTGATGATTGCCGTATTTTTTCTTGGCAAGTGCCCGGCAAGGTAAGGTTAGCAGGTCACTCTTCTTGTCGTTGCACATCAGACTGTGCATATTTTTCCAGATAAACTTACGTATCTTATGAATCAGTATGCAATTTTATCTAGTGACATAATAATTTTATTAAATTCTCTCCCCATTAAAGCCTTTAATTCTCGCCTCTATTAACTACACAACATACGAGCTGAACACAAAGAAGGTCACATTTCTTGTCATCATTATTTTTGTATGTTTGTACGATTGTTTTCATGTTTTGTTTGTATGCACTATGAAATAGTTCAGATATAAAACACACCAGTTGACTTTGACATTTTTGCCCTATGATATCTCAACACCGTGACTGTTTTACATTTTTTGCTGCTGCTGTGTGTTATTCTGTGTACATTTTTTGCATCTGAACACTGTCCATATTTTTTTGACATATTACGTTTTCTGTCATGCTATGCTGTATGCTCAATTATGTTACTATAAACCAGTTTTTATTTAATGGGTATATGAATTAAATGCAAGACATTAATCTTTGTTCATCATTTTCAGAAAGAAATGTGTAAACGAAATAAATTAAACAGAAATGGGAATTTCACCTTCGGAACGAACGAAAGAAAATGCAATACTTCGTGATGAAGAGTAAATGGATCAGAATTAACAAGCAGTAACAAGAATATACTATACACATCGTAGAATAGCAGTCTTAACTAATTTTTTGTTTCAGAATACGAGGCGATTGATGCAGGCTGTCAGACAGAACTACACATCATAGTTTTAGTGATGAAATATGATAGAAATAAGGAATAGCTGTATAATGAATAATGAAGTGATTTTTTGCAGATGATGATGAATAATGATGAAGAATATGCTACTATGAATAACGAAGTTTTTCTTTACAGGTGATGATAATAATGGAGTTATGATAATATGGATAATGAAGTGATGGATAATGAAGTTTTTTTTTTCTTTACAGATGAAAATAATGATGAAGTATATATATTTGCTGTTAGTTAAGAGATGCTATGTAGTTATTTAAGTATTTGTTGCAGTTCGTTTTGACAGTATGTTTTATATCGTATGGTATGATGGCTGAAGGTTTTGGAAAGGACAGCTAGAGAACACACATATTTTTATACACATTTCACTACCTGTTAATTCGATGTTCATTACTTTTCAGCATAGTATGCGTTTCTTCTTTCAGCTCAATAATCCATTTTGTATTTTTCCCAGGAGAAGCTTTTCATGACACTTACTAAAGCTGTTACTTATTAAACCTGTACTAGTACTTGCATTTTTTTTACCCAGTTGTGTCTATCATTTATAAATGTGATCACATCTACTGCCTTGTTTCATAACCTTGCTACAGCTGACTCATGACGAATGACGTTACACATCTTCATTTTCAGGAATAACTCAAAAGCAAACAAAATAATTACCAGTCCCAAATAATGCTACTAGTTTAAGAGAATTCTGAATAATACTGATCAACTCTGAATAGTATGTCACTTCAGTAATGACTTCTTAATAACACAAAAAAATGATGCTTTGTAACTGGCCAATGAATGCCACCGTTTATAGTAATAAGACTACCCATGATGCCAATAGTTAATATATTCAGTTAATTTTATGAACATTATTCTGTGATACTACATACAAGGTACAGAAATGTTCAGTAACTGGGCGATGAGTGCCACCCATTACTAGTGTAATTTTCAATGAAGACTACTATGTGACTTAATGTCCTTCACCTTCTGACCTAATTACCTGAAATTACTGCAATATCCATTTGTCCTGTCTATCCTCATGATCATGGAGCACTAAATTTGGTTTTTGCACTAATTCTACGTTGGTCTACTTTACAAGAACGTGGTGTTGACACGACTTGCTGTCCACCACCTTGAGCGATGGAGATGTTATTATGGTCCCACTGTTTGGTGTACCTAATGTACTAGGAAAATGATAACGTGGAATATTATTACGACATATCAGTGTCTTGGCTACACTGATTTATACTTCAAGGAAAAAAACTTCAGATTGTCTCACTTGGTGTTGTGCTTCTGTAGAAAGATATGGACTTTCAGTGCAGCAGCCTGCAACCTAAAGTGCTACAACCATGACGCAATCCTTCCCTTTCCTATCCTAATTCTTGTGACATAGTAAAAAAAATAATTTTTGTTATCATGATTCGTATTTATGACCTATACGTTTTTGTGATTTGTAAATATGTTCTCAACTACAGTGCATGTGCACTTTTGTCATTTGTAAACATGATTTCTATTCATTGCATATGCATTTTTGTGATTTGCTCTCAACTACAGTGCATGTGCACTTTTGCCATTTGTGAATATGTTCTGTACTCTTTGTATATACATTTTGTCTTTAATTAATATGTTCTGAACTACAGTGTGTGTGCACTTCTGCCATTTGTTAATATGTTTTGTACTGAACTTCAATGAGTGTGCACTTTTGTCATTTATCAATATGATTTGTATATACATTTTGTGATTTGCTAATATGTTCTGTACTCATTGTATATATATTTTTTGTCATTGTCTGGTATGTTGTGTACTCGGTGCATGTGCACTATACTTACTTCATGTTCTACACCTATATACTTATATTTTGTGATTGTAAAGTTAGTCAGTTAAGAAAAAATTTGTTGCTCATGGCAAGTCCAAATGACTCACTATCGCTGCCAAATTTTTGCCCCCCAGTGGAGGGTTATGAAACACGTATGTATTCAGTACCAGCGATGGCGAGGGATGACAGAATCTCTGACCAGAGAGTTATTTCTCGTTGCTAGTCTGCGCTTGACCGCGCGAGTGTTCAGTTGCGAGTTGTACACCGTCGGCAGTAGTTGTAGGGAGTGGACGGTTGTACTGAGCGGGCGTCGGCATGCGTCGGCGGCGTGCTCTCCTTGCATCTCTGGTCACGGTTCGGGACGAGGTATGTTGTTATCGAAGATAATGAAGCAGCGTTGCGCTCAGCTAATAACATATGTTAATTGTAATTAATTTGTTCAAGAATTGCCCCAGTAATAATTTTCTTATAAAGTAACTGATTTAAAGAAAAGGATTCATTTCAACTTAAATAATACTTCCTATGCATTCCCTCCAAGAATCAAAATTATATATGGGCCAGCATTGCACGGAGCTGTGCCGAAAAATAAGAGCAGATATAGATGCTGTTTTACTGAGGTAAGAATTTATCAGGTTTAATTATTTCACAGGGCCGAAGGTCGGCGTCGCTGCCCTTATAAGATTTATCAGGTTTAATTATTTGTGTTGAGATGTTACATTCAGGTCATGGTTCATTATTTAATTAATATTATTGTGAGTTTAATGAGCAATCTTTATTAGTTAATGCTTGTGGGGAGGTTACAGTGTGCCCTCGGCAAACGAGTAGTCTTAGACGTTGTCGGTATAGTAAGTTCTTCACCACAGGTTCAGTCTAACTACTGGCAAGTGAAGTTAGTCTTAGAACAGGTGCCAAGTACCAATCATGCATGCCAGGCCTTCGAGCAGAAGTTGCTTCCAGACCAAAGTCCAGAACCCGAGTGCCTCGCACCTCTACAGATAAAAAAAATATGTTTCCCCACAAAGTGCCTTGAACCAATCACAGGGCCTTAGAGGCGCCAAATCTCCCCTCCTAAATGACTGCACAAAGTCATGTCGAACCAGCACAAGAGTTAAGGACCCTGCACCTCTGAAAAAAAAAAAAGAAACCGCCAATTACTGGCCTTATTAAGTTTCCGTGGAGAAGATATTTTCTCCGAAGTCACTTCGCTTCGTGTGGCAACAAGAGAACAGATACAATCTAGGAGATCTTTATCTAAATCGCCTGCACCTTGGAGCATGTTAGTCGTAGCTACGAGGTGTAATAAAGATTCTGTCTCTCAATGTTTTTCAGACGCCAGAGTTTCTCCTATGATGAAGGTGGTCGATGGAAGTGGGCCACAGCCTATTTGCAGTATCAGCTGACACGAAAATTCGTAAAATTTGGTTAGGCATGGCACAGCACACAATGCCCAGTCTATGACTCCACTACGTAGACGCATCCCTTAGGTCTGCCGCCTCCAGCCCAGCCTTTGGCTGGTGCCAATGGAGGTATAGATCTGCTTGTCCTGCTGGAGGGGGGTGCTCTGTCTGCCCTATACGGCCGAGGTCCTGTCCGGCAAGATTTACTGAGGGATGGCCTCGCAGCCACTTGCTTTCAACTTTCAACATGCCGTTTCTATGAACTAACAACCATAAAAATATCTCAAGCTTTTAGCTCCATATCAGGCTCTATCAATGCCTTCTCAGGCCGATAAGTTTCTAGAGTCTCACTCAAGTTGTGTAATGTTGTAACAAAATGTTTATAAAAAATAGGTGAGAGAGTAACTTGATATCTGCATTGGTAGTGTCTGACTTCAATATTGGTTAGTGTGACACCAACCAGAGGAAATCATTGAAAATAGTAGGAGAATCTCATCCTATGTGTGAGGAAAGGTAACTTTGCCAATCAGGATTGCCCATGGCTAAAACAGATCCTAGGTTGGCCTCATCCATTCCAGGGTTCTGTCACTCACATGAAGCTGCAAGCCAGGAAGAGTACATGAGAAGGTCGCTGTGAGTAGTATGAATTATGTTAGACCCAGAGGTCATTGCTACATCACAGACTTCCAACAAACATTTGATGGGCAGTTAAAAGGCCTTGCAGCAAAGAAATATACCCATTCACACCATATCCTGCGGTCAGAGATGTCTAATGTCCCTAATCATTTACAGTGTCCTGGAGTATGAACTGATATCTGCTCATAGATTTACCGCTGCTCTGTCACTCATTTAATATCAATCATCAGACACATACATTCTCAAATTCTCAGTGAACAAGGAAATCACATGTATAATCTGTTTGTCTTATTACCTAATGTGTGTAGTTTGTGTATTACTTTCTACGACATGAAAACAAATATAGGCACATAATCAGAGAATTAGTAATTGTGTAGAACACTATAAAAACACAATGAAGGCACTTCAATTGGCACATAAAAAACATAAAAATATTACAAAGTGATATTACAGAAAGGTATCCTACCGCTCCCTCCACAAGAGTCCCTGTGGAGACAAATTTTACAGTTGAGAATGTCACACGAGTTGAAAACATGGCACTTATGCACTCGTACAAACTGCGGGTGGTAGGATTGAAAGACAGCAATTTGCACCTGAGTGGAATGCCCTCTCAGTCAGTGTATGGCACGTGGCAGAAGTGGCGGCAAACATCTCTATCGCTCCCTGTCGTCTAGCAGCTGTTGTCTGGGCAGCAACCGGCATCTTTGCAGTTTACGGACTGCAGCTGGACCCTTGGCGTCATCCTGGTCAGGCAGCAGTTAGCCGTCAGCGACTGGCGTGACAACCCGCCCCCTGATATGGAAATCCATTCAGCGTTAGCAGGACTTGGGGCAGTCCCGCTATCCCCACTCACCTCAGCATCGGAATGCACCTGCCAGTGCTGGGCATCGAATTAGCTCGCCTTTTATCGACGGGACACATCCCTCTCGGCACCCCGCTGAGTTGGGTAGGCCCGGCGCGCGCATCGACTGTGGTGCCATGCGACTTGCTTGTCCTTCGACAGGCAGTCTGGCGGGTCTTCGGCCGCTAGAGGGTGGCTGCCAACACGTCGTGGGGTCCTGCTGTCTGAGCTGCCTTGTGACGTGCAGCCGCCATTGGGGCTGCATGACGTAGGCACGTCAGTTCGCCGTGGACCGGTTCTGTTACAGTGGGGGATCCCCCACAACGAGGCTGCCACAGCTGAGAGTCATTATGGCTCGCTGATCCTTCACCCTCGCAGGCTGGCATGGGCTGTTACGTCCAGTGTCGGAGTCTGCACAATCCTCACGAGTGATCAAGCGCCATATTCTGTAACAAATGTCATTACATTGGTATAATTCATTTGCATAGAAAGAGAAAATAATAGTGAATACAAAAAAAATTTTCTTTACCTGATATAATTATTAATTTCTTTGTTTATTTATTTATTTTATTGCTAAGGATGCATATCCAAAAATAAATTTAATGACTGCAGGGCCCTGTTAACGTTGTATGGACGTAAATTATGTGGTGTGAGTGTGTTTGTTTGTGTGTGCACATGTTTTTGTTAAAAAATGGTTAAAATGGCTCTGAGCACTATGGGACCTATCATCTGAGGTCATCAGTCCCCTACAACTTAGAAGTACTACAACGTAACTAACCTAAGGACATCACACACATCCATGCCCGAGGCACCGTTAGAACCTGCGACCGTAGCGGTTGCGCGGTTCCAGACTGAATCGCATAGAACCGCTCGGCCACACTGGTCGGCATGTTTTTGTTATTTATGGTTAGTTCTACTCCTGTCATGCGCACTAATTTTTACTCTGGCGCTACCTCCTACCTCCACCAAACGTGCAGATATCTCCCAATACTAAATACTAACTTATTGTACTGCCCTATGCCTTTGCTAATACTACCAAAGCGAATTTACATGCATTTTGTTCCTTGTATACTTCTCTCTCTCTCTTCTTTTTATGTCCGTCGGTGTTGTCTGCTGACTCTGAAGTGGTCAGTAAGTGCGTCTACTCACTGTGGTGCTGGTGATTTGCCTGAAAACTTTGAAGCAGCATTTTATGACTGTGTACTCGTAATTGTACATATCACAATGATGCCTCCTTTGGCCTCTGTCGGATCGCTGCTGCTGAAATGAAACAGAAGTATCTGCATTATATACACATACTTTTTCTAACTCAAGTCTCATCGATGGTATATAAATTCGTTTCTGCTTCCTATATGTGGGTCTCGGGTTCACAACTCTACCATGACTTGCATTTGTCCGTGCTAATTCCCCATACACAGTATTTCGCCGACGGTGCTCACATGGCGCTGGCAAATTTCCACCACGAGACAGGCTACGTCACACGACAGGCGATGGCTCATATCATACCGAGTCTTAGCGTCGACACGCGCCCAAAGCGTGGATCGCTTACGCATCCGAAAATCGAGACTCCCATACTCATAACACAATGAGTCCTAGCTTCGACACGCGCCCAAAGCGTGGACTGCTGGCACCATACGAAACACATCCGCCAATCGGGACGCACATGCTCTATGGCACGATTTACCGTCTAGACACCACGAAAAACATAAAGGGACGTACATCCGTCCCTTGGACAGTGCACAAGAAACTACGGAAAACAAACAGAAATAACTTCTTCGACCATTGTGATAATTGTGAAGGCTTTTCTACGTGAATGCCATGACAGAGTACGATGCTCAATTGCCGAAGTCGGACAACATCTGTGAGGCCCAAAGAAATAATAGCAGTATTGGGTTGTTTAGAGTACTCAGTATTGCAACGTGCCTGGTTTGGTATGGCATAAAATGTGCCATCTGGTGATTACACATAACTGGCAATGGAATTTTAATTAATCTGACACCTTCCAGTAAATGTTGGCGTGAAGATGTCACAAATACGCAACTCATTTGACCAAAATAAACAAGGATTCACGCTGAAAACTAATGGAAATGACAAACAACCACAATAACAACCAAATACAACAAATGGAAAATTACGCTAAGCAACACAATATCAACATTAAATTACGTTAAACTGTTCATCCATGGAGACTATTTAGATCACCTTCTATGATCTATAAATCTGCTATGTACACTTATTCTACGAATGGCTTGACGTGACAGACATGGTGGATGCCAAGAAATTACCCTGATTTCAAGGTGTCTAGCTCCAGAGCGTTCAAGTGAGCGATTCTCCGGACACGGACAGGTCTATAATAGATGGGATAGAATTTGTAGCACAACAGTTCCTGTTTGTTAGCTAGACGGAAACTTCTAACTAGCACTTTTTGCCCAATTCGGTACTCTGTCTCGCCTGATTTTCTATCCCAGCTCGCTTTGCGTTTCTCTCCTGCCTCACACAATCTGCTGAGCGGAAGGTCAGCAACCCGTTGGTGTTGTTCTCGGGTTCGAGGGGGGAAAATTTACAAATTTACGGATGAGATCTGTGGGTTGCCTGATCTTAAGAACTATTATTGGTAATATTTTGGTGACACAGTGTGGCAACTCGTTCATAAAGTCCTGGAAGTCACTTAGGAAAATATCGCAGGAGGCGTGTCGTTTCGCGAGGTAGAGGTTTCCCAGACTTTTCATCACTCTCTCTGCTGGTGAGGATTGTGGATGTCGTATGGAAGCGAAGATGGGTTTTATTTTGTGTTTCCGCAACATCTCTTTCCACTTCTCTGACCGGAATTGTCGGAGATGATCGTGTCGACATGGCCGACTTGCATGTTTAGATCCTTTCAGAATGCTCTACTGACTGACTGCGCAGTTGCTTTCTTGAGCGGAGTGACATACTTGGATGTCAGCTCTACTACCACTTGGGTGTAATACTACCTTCTATTTGTTCGCATGAGTGGGCCCATTAAGTCTGTTGCTGGAAGATACTTCAAATTTGATGGGATATAAAGGTACTTGCGTTGCCACAGTTACGTGCTTTGACTTCTGACACGCTCTGCAGACAGCCAAATCCCTCCTCATTCTTCTGTCCACATTTTTGAAATAGCACAGTGTGTGCAGCTTTAAGTAGCACTTCCTGGGTACAAAATGTGCGTAGCTTCGGAGAGTGTGTCAGATGATACTGTTTACCAGTTCATGTGGAATGCAAATTCGCAAGGTGCTCCTTCTCCCTCACTTCAAAAGAACATAATGCCAATTTCGACTAAGTAAAAGTGCCTCGGTTTTTATTCCCTCTTGTCTTTCACTTTCTGTCAGCCGTGAACCGCTCGCGTCTATCCAATTTATTGTTTGTCATATTCTATTACGGTACTGCCGCTTCGTTTTCTTATTATATTTACTGGCGTTACTAACTTTCTGCCTTACTTGCCCGTGAGCGCCAGCAGCAGGGCGTATGGATAAGTGCTCTGTCATACCATCTCTGGAGCGAACGATAGTATTTCCGGGTAGTCGTGTGGCTGGCAGCCAGTTGGAGACGGACCAGCAGTGCAGTCTGGACACAGCAGCAGTGAAGTCGGCGACGGAGCGCCGGTGAGGCGCCAACAGCCAGTGCTCGTCACACATGAACTGTCCAATGGAGGGAGATTGGAGCGTGAAGACCGTTGTTGGTTGTTCGGTTGGTCGTCTGATCTGCCGACGTATATTTGGTCCTTTCCCCGTTTCCGGGTTTGGCCAGTTGGTCGGTTGGCGTGGAGCGGCTAGGAAGTCCCCGTGGTGCGTGTCTGGCCGGGGCCGGTGGTGTCCCCGCACGGTCGGAGAGAGGGGGGCTCTTCACTTTGCTACGAGGTCCATGGCTCACCGGTCCCGGACACGAAAGATAAGTTATCCTGTCGGTTGGTCCGTTGACCATTTGTCGGTTGCGTTGTCGTTGGATCGACAGTGGTTGGGCCGACTGCCTGTCTCACCTATGCAAGCGTTAGTGTTTGAATTCCGGGCCCGACCTTCCAACATCTGAGCGCCCTTGGGTGCACTGCATTTTAAAAAAAAATTTTGTTCTTGTTATTTGTACTTGTATGACTTCTAGATGATTTTTAAAAAAAAAATCAAAGTTGTTTCGGCCTTAAGGCGTAAGATTCTTTAGGCCTTCATGTAAGACCTGTGGCATTTTATAGGTTTTAATGTTGTTGAATTTCAAGTGTTGGGCCTTCAGCGGATTTTGAGTTTGAGTTGTTTTGCTCTTAAGGCCTTCAGCCTAAATTTAAGAAATCTTTCACATAAGCTCTTTGGTATAAAAAAAGTAATGTTAAGGAGTTTTAAGCGTTAGGCCTTCTGCTGATTTGAATTTAACTTATTTGTTCTCGAAGTGTCAATTTAATGTTGTTTAGCCTTAAATGTTGGGCTTCCAGCCGATTTTGAATTCAAATTGTTTGCTCTCAAAATCTCAGGTTTTTTGGGCCTTCAGCCTAAATAAAAAATTGTTGTAAGATAAGGCTTGCCTTTTATATTTCTGATTATGCTTGCGTTTTAAGTTATTGGCTTTCAGTCGTTTTTAAATTAAATTGGATTTCAACCGGTAATTAAGTCCCACAGACTAAAGATGTGTCTTTAAAAAAAATTTTTTGTGAGATCCTGTAATGTTTGACCAAATAATAAAGTTGTATGTTCGAGCATAACTGACAACCCCTTATTTTGGGCCCTTTGCACAATTTAAACTACCTACCCTGTCCTGTGGGAAAAGCTGGACGTTTCACTCTGTTTTAGAGCAAATAGACGTGGATCCATGTCCTGCCCCTTGCTGATGACCTTGACGCTCGAGGTTACATAAGTCTCAAATACAACCTTCTTCATATAGAACAAGCTGTAGTGTTCGTCTTCCAGTGGGTTGGCCTCACTTGTTTCTAGCCTCACAGGTGAACGCGACAGCGCATCTACTATGACGTTCTTCTTTCTTAGTGTGTGTGTGATCGAAAAGTCATACTCCTGGAGTAAGAGTGTCCCTCTCGTTACACGTTTGTTTCGGAGTTTCACTGTGAGTAGGAATTCCAACGCTTTGTGGTTGGAGTATGCTTTTCTCCCATACAAGAGAAAACGAAATTTCGCGAAGCCGAAAACAACCGCAAAAGCTTCTAATTCAGTAACCGAATAATTTCTTTCGCACTTGCTGAGGACTGGGCTTCCAAAAGCAATGGTTTTATGCACCATGTTTTTCCCTTGCTGATAACGTTGGAAAATCACTACAGCAATCTCAGAGTAGGAGCTGTCTGACGGCATGCAAAAGTCCTCCAGGTTGGGGTTGGGGTGCGAAAATTGGCGCATCAATCAGCGTGGTTTTAAGGCCTTGGAGATCATCTTCCGCCACGTCGTCCCATTCCTATTTGTTCCTGTGAGCTGGCATAGCCGTAGTGTCGCTAATTTCTTCACATGGACGAATCGTTCATAGAAATTTGCGATGCCAAGGAAGCCACGTAGTTGTTTCTTGGTGGTTGGCGTAGCAAATTTCGTAATTCCCTCTATTTTGTCCGAGTCTGGTGTGATTCCTTCCGCGGCAATGATATGTCCGAGGAATTTTACTCGTGAGTTTTCCTATGCATGACTTCATGATCTTGGTGGTTGAGCAGCATTCTTTGAAGGTTTGGAGGATTTCTCTGAGGATCACATTGTGTCCTCTCCACGTCGATTCTGTTATGCTATCAAGAGATCGTCCACGTAGGTGATCATTTGCTTAATGGAATTGTTTAAGATGCTATCGAGTCATGTGATGAAGGCAGATGAAGACACATTTAGCCCGAATGGTAGATGTTTAAATCGATAGCATTTCCCGAATGCAAGGAACACCGTGTATTTCCTGCATCTAGATAGAGCATGATTTTCCAGAAACTGTACTGCATGTCATTAGATGAAGAAACTTTAACACCATGGAAATTTTGCAGGAGTTCCTCCAGGTTATCTTTACGATCTGTCTCTGGCTAAATGATTGTGTGGTGTCACCGCCAGACACCACACTTGCTAGGTGGTAGCTTAAATCGGCCGCGGTCCATTTAGTACATGTCGGATCCGCGTGTCGCCACTGTGTGATCGCAGACCTAGCGCCACCGCAAGGCAGGTCTCGAGATACGGACGAGCAGTCGCCCCAGTTGTACGGACGACATTGCTAGCGACAATACGGACGAAGCCTTCCTCTCATTTGCCGAGAGACAGAATAGCCTTCTGCTAAGTCCATGGCTACGACCTAGCAAGGCGCCATTAGCCTTACCTAGTTTGAGAGTTATCGTATAAATGTCTCAAGAAGAACGTTGTAAACCAACAAAGAATAAAGTTAAGTATATTCCAAAGCTACGTATTTTCTTGATAGCAGCCATAACGTATCCTGTTCCAGACATGACGCCAGTCGGCGTGTGTGTACGCGTGCCTTTCGGCTCCCTTCTCAGTGTGGCGTAACTAGCTTGTTACGCCACAACAGATTGTATTGATTTCGGGCGAATCCAGCACCAAACGGATCGAGCCGTCAGCCTTCTCTACCGCTGTGAATGGGTTGTTGTACGTGGAGCTTGTGGGTTCAATGATGTCTTCGTCAAGAATCCTCTTGATCTCGAGAGAAACCTTCTGCCTGTAGGCTGGTAGGATTTGGTAGGGAGGCACGAAGAATTTAGTGTGTTTCCGCAACCGGAAAGCATACATGAAATTCGGATTTCTCCGGTTTTCGGTAGAAAGACATTCTCGTTTTCCTTTAATGTTCGCTCAAGCTCTTCTTTTTCCTGCGCCGGGATGTTTACTAAATTATATAGCATGTGATCAATAGCATCGCGCACCTCTCCTTGAATTTGCTGAACATCTTAAGGGGAGTCGTACCGTCCAAAATGACAAAATTTGACATTCTTACTTTCATGCAAATTATGAAAATATGGACGTTTATGGTTAATTTGGTGTTGGTTTTGTTGAAATATTCGATTATTTACGATTTTACATAAATATTTGAAAATAATCATGTAATGTCACTTCCGAGAATTTTGTTTCCCATCATTTCGCATACAGCATTTTTTCTCTGTAACTATATAGCCTAGAAGGCTGTGGTTTCTTTTGTTTTGTAGAGAACTCTCCGTTTCATAAGTTGCCTACACTAGCGGTGCTTCGCAGTAAACTCTTTGAACTTTACATTTGTTTGTGTTTGACAACAGTTATCCACCAACCGCGTTTTCGTTTCTGTGTTTCCTGTGATAGTTTTCGTCATGACTAAACCAAAAGGAATGTTTAAAAAATACGAAACAAAGGAAATACATACTACAGATCAAATATAGCAGCAGTAAAAATAGTTGTTAGCGCCGAAGGGCCTGATAATTTGGTTGTAAATAGTGACAGTCCTTCTCCTCCTCTGAGTGCTTCTTAGAAAAAACTGCTGGGTAATGATGTAAAATACAACGCAGCTTCAAACAGTGAAACAAACTGGAATATCATTATTAATCTCCATATACTTATTTCAGCTTTGTGTGAAACAGTGTGTTGTCATATATGTGGAGGGGAAATTGAAATTTCTGAAAAGCTATCTCAACGCAATGGTCTGGTGTGCACTTTACTAATAATGTGTTTGAACTGTAAAAACGAAAAGACTTTCAAGACTTCAGAAGTAAGTGTAAGGAATGAACTTTTTGACACTAATGTAAGATACTTCTATGGACTTAGATGCATAGGGAAAGGCCTTACGCTGGTAAGATTCTTTGCAGCTTGCTTAACCTCCCTAGTCCCCCTACAAAATCTATCAAATACAACTCCACTGTAAGAAGTAGTGTCAAGGCGTGTGCTATGGAGTCAATGACGACAGCAGCAGAGCAGGCTGTAACATAAAATGGTAGTTCTGACATAGCAATATCATTCTACAGAACCTGGTAAAAAAGAGGTTTCCAGTCAAAGAATTCATGTGCATCTATTATCAGCATCGTCAATGAGAAAGTGTTGGGTTGCAGGCAAGCAAGCAAGAGTACTGAAAAGCAAACTAAGGATGAAATGAATTGTCAGAGAAATTATGAAGGAACTAGTGGAGGGATGGGGGCTGCTTCTGCACTGAAGTAGCTCCAACGTTCCCAGCATGACCATGCTGTTCGATACATGAGCTTTCTTGGGGCTGGAGACTCACGGTCGTATAAGGCAGTGGTGGAGAGTAAACCCTATGGTGATTTGTCAATGACAAAATTAGAGTTCATTAATCATGTGCAAAAGAGGGTGGGCACGACACTACGTAGACTCAAACAGCAGTTGGGAAGTACCACAATTTCCGATGGTCTAAGTGTAAGACGTCGACTGACTGATAAACAAATTGATCAGATTACACAATATTATGGTATGGCTATTAGAAGTAACAGAGATAATTTAGATGGTATGGAGAGAGTTGTTTGGGCAATTTATTTTCACAAACTGTCTACAGATGCTGAACCAATACAATACCGGTTTTCCACTGAATGGTGTAAATACTTGAAGGCAAAAGAGGAGGGTAAAGTAGACACATTCTCGCACAAAATTACTATACCACATGCTGTTATGCTTGCCATGAAACCTGTGTTTCAGGATCTTGCCCAACCAGAGCTGCTGAAGAAAAGTCTCGAGGGAAAAACACAAAATGCGGATGAATCATTTAACAATGTTGTATGGTCAAGGATACCAAAAAATGTGTTTGTTGGAAGATGAGTCTTTGAACTTGGTATTTGGATGCTGTCCTCACTTTTAATTATGGCTATTGTGGAAGACTACAGGTTTTGGAATATCTTGGCACTCATAAAGATTACAACACCACTAAAAGTGTGATGGACTTGGGCAAACTGCGAATCATGAAGGCAGAGATTGCAAAAACAATATGTCAAAACAATCCAGATCGAAGAGAAGGAGGGCAGCACTGGGTGAGGAAGATGAAGGAGGAGATAAGGACTACCATCTACTAACGTATTTGTTATGTAGCAGTTGACTGTATTTTTTCTTTAAACGCAATTTCCTCAACATGACATTTTTCAGTATAAAAGCCCCTTTTCCACAGAAACTTCTGAAGCTACATCAATGAATTATTTACCACACAACATTGACAGTGCAATGATGTTGTAACTCTACTTTATTAGTATCTACTGTAATAGTTAAAATTCAAGAAATTAAAATTTTGAAAATTTACACCAAAAAATTATATGTTTAGGGAAAAAAATCATAACTTTTTCCAGTTGTTATTCTAAAGTGATTGTACAGCAATACAGTCACTAAACATCGGAGAACATGTGATAAAAACACCACATTTGTATACTCAAGAGTTTCTGAGAAAACGGGGCATTTATATAGCCAATTTAACATTGTCGAGATAGGGCGGTACGACTTCCCCTTAAGTGTTGCGGCTACGCTCATGGTGCCACGATTGATTTTTTTCCTCTTTTTTCCTGCGTATTTTAGATCGAGGCATTCGGCAGGGATTTGCGCACGTATTGCGGGGTCAGCGAAGGAAATCTTCATGGCGCCGCCTTTATGTAAAGTCAGTTCTCCTCGCCCTACGTCCATTACGGCCTGTTGTTGATTTAGAAAATCCATGCCAAATATTATCTCAATTGCCAGAGATGGGGATTTGTACTCCCAGACAAGGCCGGAGCAGCAATACTTTACCCTGTTTGCTTCGTGAAGCGATCTAACGTGCATGTGGCGAGTCGAGTGCGGCAGAGGCGGGGCAACTATGAATCGATCGCGGCCACGAAAGAAATGCAAAATCTCACGATTTACCGATCAGGCAGAGAGATCGCAATTTACTCTCCACCAGAGCCCTGAAGACACGGTAGATTTCAGTGTGTGGCACACCCGTTCGCTGGTCGTACCAAGGACCAATTTGGCACACTTTTATGACAGAGCAACCAAGGATACCAAATGTCAAGACTGGTAAACCAAAAACGAATAAGTGTGGCCTCGGCAAACGAGTAGTCTGAGACGTTTGACGTCACACTGTCGGTAATGTAAGAATTTAACCATAGGCTCCCCGGTCTAACTACTCGCAAGTGAAGTCAGTCTCAGTACAGGTCCCAAGTGCCAACCACACATGCGAGAGCTTCGACCAGAAGTTGCTTCCAGACCGAAGCCCAGAACCCGAGTGCCTCGCACCTCAACAGATAAAAAATATTCCATTTTTCCGCAATGTGCACGAACGACACCGCTTTCACTCTTCTTTGAGCCAATCATAGGGCTTTAGAGGCGCTAAATCTCCCCTCCTACACGACAGCACAAACTCATGTCGAACCAGCACAGGAAATAAGAAATGTGCTTCTCTGAAAAAAAAAGAAAACGCCAATAACTGGCCTTTTTGAGTTTTCTTGATAGGAGAAGACATCTTTCTCCGAAGTCACATCGCTTCCCGCGGCAGCAAGTGAAGAGATACAATCTTGAAGATCATTATCTAAATCACGTGTGCCTTGGAGCATGTTAGTCCTAGCTACGAGGTCTATTAAAGATTCTATCTCTCAACGTTTCTCAGACGCCAGAGTTTCTTCTAGGACCAAGGTGGAAGGTGGAAGTGGGTCACAGGCATATTTGCAGTATCTGCGAAAACGAAAACTTGTAAATTTTTATTGGGTGGGGCACAGCACACAATGTCCGGTCTACGACTCCACTGTGTAGATGTGCCCCATGAGTGTCAGCAACGGTCGGACGAGTCTTGGCTTTCAGGAGCTCACTGCAGCTCCAACCCGACTCAACTCGATGTCCGTTCGGAATCGGAGACATGGCGACCCGGGAACACTGGCTCGGACCCACCCATGCAGAGGTAACTCTTGCCTATCGGCGACGACATCTCTGCACGAGGAAGGAACCGACCCACGTCCAGCAAGATGACCAACTGACGAGGCCCAGAAACGGCCAAAAGACCAAATACACGTCGCCCAATGAGATGACCAACCGAACGACCAACCGGCGGTCGTTCCCGCTCCAATCTCCTTCCGTCGGAGAGTTAGTGTGTGTGGCCAGCGGTCGGCTAGTACTGGCTGTCCGCTCCTCACTGGAGCTCCGTCCCCGACTGAACTCCAGACACACGACGACCCGGAAATACTAGCAGTTGTTCCAGAGATAGTATGACAGTGCAATTATCGATAAGCGCTGCTGCTGCCACTCACACGCAAGCAAACCATCATACTAGTGACACCAGTAAATCGAATTACAACAAAAACGAGGTGACAGAACCACAAAAATAAGATGACAAGCAATAAACGGCATGAGTTCGAGCCGCGCATGGCTCAACTAGTATGTCGTCCTCCACAGCCAATCAGAGACAAGGGTGTTGTCAGGGGCGCCCCAGTCAAGTGTGAGAGGACCACTGTTGTTCTCTATATACGCAAATGATTTGGCCTATAGGGTGGGCAGCAATCTGCAGTTGTTTGATGGCAACGCTGTAGTGTACAGTAAAGGTGTCGAAGTTGAGTAACTGTTTGAAGATGCAAGACTATTTAGACAAAATTTCTAGCTCGCGTAATTAGTGCCAACTAGCTCTAAATGTGGATAAATATAAGTTAATGCGGATGAGTAGGAGGAACGAACCAATAAAGCTCAGATACAGTATTACAAATGCCCTGCTTGACATAGCCAGTTCGTCTAAGTAAGTAGTAGAGAAAACGAATGGTCGACTTCCGTGTATATGGAGAATTTTAGGAAAGAATGGTAAAGGAGACAGCATATAGGACCCTGGTGCGATCTACTCTTGAGACCGCTCGAGTATTTGGATCTTTACTATGTCGGATTGAAGGACGACATTGAAGCAATTGAGAGGGAGGCTGCTAGGTTTATTACTGCAGGTTTGATCAACAAGTAAGGGTAACGGAAATGCTTCGGGAACTCAATTGGGTATCTCTGGAGTAAAGGCGACATTCTTTTCGAGAAACACTATTGAGAAAATTTAGAGAGCCCTGATTGAAAGCTGACTGTCGATCGATTCTACTGCCACCAACGTATATTGGACATAAGGACCACGAAGGTAAGATATGAGGAATTAGGGCTCTTTTTTTTTGTCATCAGTCTACTGACTGGTTTGATGCGGCCCGCCACGAATTCCTTTCCTGTGCAAACCTCTTCATCTCAGAGTAGCACTTGCAACCTATGTCCTCAATTATTTGCTTGACGTATTCCAATCTCTGTCTTCCTCTACAGTTTTTGCCCTCTACAGCTCTCTCTAGTACCATGGAAGTCATTCCCTCATGTCTTAGCAGATGTCCTATCATCCTGTCCCTTCTCCTTATCAGTGTTTTCCCACATATTCCTTTCCTCTCCGATTCTGCGTAGAACCTCGTCATTCCTTACTTTATCAGTCCACCTAATTTTCAACATTCGTCTATAGCACCACATCTCAAATGCTTCGATTCTCTTCTGTTCCGGTTTTCCCACAGTCCACGTTTCACTACCATACAATGCTGTACTCCAGACGTACATCCTCAGAAATTTCTTCCTCAAAGTAAGGCCGGTATTTGATATTAGTAGACTTCTCTTGGCCAGAAATGCCTTTTTGCCATAGCGAGTCTGCTTTTGATGTCCTCCTTGCTCCGTCCGTCATTGGTTATTTTACTGCCTAGGTAGCAGAGTTCCTTAACTTCATTGACTTCGTGATCATCAATCCTGATGTTAAGTTTCTCGCTGTTCTCATTTCTACTACTTCTCATTACCTTCGTCTTTCTCCGATTTACTCTCAAACCATACTGTGTACTCATTAGACTGTTCATTCCATTCAGAAGATCATTTAATTCTTCTTCACTTTCACTCAGGATAGCAGTGTCATTAGCGAATCGTATCATTGATATCCTTTCACCGTGTATTTTAATTCCACTCCTGAACCTTTTTTTATTTCCATCATTGCTTCCTCGATGAAGAGTTTGAAGAGTAGGGGCGAAAGGCTAGAGCCTTGTCTTACACCCTTCTTAATACGAGCACTTCATTCTTGATCGTCCACTCTTATTATTCTCTCTTGGTTGTTGTACATATTGTATAAGTCCCGTCTCTCCCTATAGCTTACCCCTACTTTTTTCAGAATCTCGAACAGCTTGCACCATTTTATATTGTCGAACGCTTTTCCAGGTCGACAAATGCTATGAACGTGTCTTGATTTTTCTTTTGCCTTGCTTCCATTATTAGCCGTAACGTCAGAATTGCCTCTCTCGTCCCTTTACTTTTCCTAAAGCGAAACTGATAGTGACCTAGCGCATTCTCAATTTTCTTTTCCATTCTTCTGTATATTATTCTTGCAAGCAGCTTCGATGCATGAGCTGTTAAGCTGATTGTGCGACAATTCTCGCACTTGTCAGCTCTTGCGTCTTCGGAATTGTGTGGATGATGCTTTTCCGAAAGTCAGATGGTATATCGCCAGACTCATATATTCTACACACCAACGTGAATAGTCGTTTTGTTGCCACTTCCCCCAAAGATTTTAGAAACTCTGATGGAATGTTAGCTATCCCTTCTGCCTTATTTGACCGTAAGTACTCCAAAGCTCTTTTAAATTCCGATTCTAATACTGGATCCCCTAACTCTTCTAAATCGACTCCGGTTTCTTCTTCTATCACATCAGACAAATCTTCACCCTCATAGAGGCTTTCAATGTATTCTTTCCACCTATCTGCTCTCTCCTCTGCATTTAGCAGTGGAATTCCCGTTGCACTCTTAATGTTACCACCGTTGCTTTTAATGTCACCAAAGGTTGTTTTGACTTTCCTGTATGCTGAGTCTGTCCTTACGACAATCATATCTTTTTCGATGTCTTCACATTTTTCCTGCAGCCATTTCGTCTTAGCTCCCTGCACTTCCTATTTATTTCATTCCTCAGCGACTTGTATTTCTGTATTCCTGATTTTCCCGGAACATGTTTGTACTTCCTCCTTTCATCAATCAACTGAAGTATTTCTTCTGTTACCCATGGTTTCTTCGCAGCTACCTTCTTTGTACCTATGTTTTCCTTCCAAACTTCTGTGATGGCCCTTTTTAGAGATGTCCATTCCTCTTTAACTGTACTGCCTACTGCGCTATTTCTTATTGCTGTATCTATAGCGTTAGAGAACTGCAAACGTATCTCGTTATTTCTTGGTACTTCCGTATCCCACTTCTTTGCGTATTGATCCTTCCTGACTAATGTCTTGAACTTCAGCCTACTCTTCATCACTACTATATTGTGATCTGAGTCTATATCCTCTCCTGGGTACGCCTTACAATCCAGTGTCTGATTTCGGAATCTCTGTCTGACTGTGGTGTCACCGCGAGACACCACATTCCTCCCCCGTAAATCGGCGGACGGTTGTGGTATAAGGCTTCCGCCCGCCGTGGAGAGGACCCCATGTTGGCGTATGCGACGAGGTGGGGAGCCTAACAACAGGCGAGGCTGTGCCACCCGCACCCTGCCATTCGGTCCGAGGGGAGCTAGGAAACGACTGAAAAGCTAGTCCAGGGTGCACGCCAACATGCGGTGTATGCGCCCGTAAAGAGACAGGAGGGGCCGAAGGGTCGACCTCCATCGGGTCGGGGCACCCGACGGGCGAAGACGCCATGTGGTCCGGAGCGGGCAAGAAGTCCATGGCGGAGGACAACGACTCACGGGAAGCGATCGGCAGCGCGTGACCCAGGGAGGCGCATGGCGGTTGCAGCGACGCGTCCACTGCGGTCGTCGCCGGCGGGAGAACAGGCGGCGGCGGCGGCGCGTCGCCATGTGGCAAAATGGAAGGCAGCGTCGGTAACACCTGGGGATGAGGCGAGCCAGTAGATGGGTCCCCAGGGTGCTGACCGGACGGCACCGTCGCTGAAAGCAGACGGGGAGAGACAGATCCCGTGCGACGACAGAGGCGCAGCTGATTGAGATGCCGACGCACCTCACCAGAGGCCCCCAAAACCAGATACTTAGCGCGGCCGAGGCAGTGAAGAATGCGCCCAGCGAGCCCACGCCGTGTCCCACGAACAGTGTGCGTCGACACAAACTTTTGTGACTTGGCAAGACAGCCAAGCCACTAGGAGGTAGCCAAAAGGCACGCGTTTAAGCTCACGCAGGATGGCGTGAGGTCTGGAGAATGACAAGATCTTTATAGTAGCAAAAATAGTACGTAGCTTCTGGAATACTTAACTTTAATCCATAATTGGTAAACATCGGTATGACGGTACATGCATCACAAGATAAATAGCAAATGATAATTGCGCCTTGCTAGGTCGTAGCAAATGACATAGCTGAAGGCTATGCTAACTATCGTCTCGGCATATGAGAACGTAATTTGTCAGTGAAACATTGCTAACAAAGTCGGCTGTACAACTGGGGCGAGTGCTAGGAAGTCTCTCTAGACCTGCCGTAGGCGGCGCTCGTTCTGCAATCACTGATAGTGGTGACACGCGGGTCCGACGTAACTAACGGACCGCGGCCGATTTAAAGGCTACCACCTAGCAAGTGTGGTGTCTGGCGGTGACACCACACTGACCATGATGTAATCTAATTGAAATCTTCCCGTATGTCCCGGCCTTTTCCAAGTATACCTCCTCCTCTTGTGATTCTTGAACAGGGTATTCGCTATTACTAGCTGAAACTTTTTACAGAACTCGATTAGTCTTTCTCCTCTTTCATTCCTTGTCCCAAGCCCATATTCTCCTGTAACCTTTTCTTCTACTCCTTCCCCTTCAAATGCATTCCAGTCGCCCATGACTTAGATTTTCGTCCCCCTTTACATACTGCATTACCCTTTCAATATCATCATACACTTTCTCTATCTGTTCATCTTCAGCTTGCGACGTCGGCATGTATAACTGAACTATCGTTGTCGGTGTTGGTCTGCTGTCGATTCTGATTAGAACAACCCGGTCACTGAAATGTTCACAGAAACACACCCTCTGCCCTACCTTCCTATTCATAACGAATCCTACACCTGTTACACCATTTTATGCTGCTGTTGATGTTACCCGATACTCATCTGACCAGAAATCCTTGTCTTCCTTCCACTTCACTTCACTGACCCCTACTATATCTAGATTGAGCCTTTGCATTTCCCTTTTCAGATTTTCTAGTTTCCTTACCATCTTCAAGCTTCTGACATTCCACGCCCCGACTCGTAGAACGTTATCCTTTCGTTGATTATTCAATCTTTTTCTCATGGTAACCTACCCCTTGGCAGTCCCCTCCCGGAGATCCGAATGGGGGACTATTTCGGAATCTTTTGCCAATGGAGAAATCATCATGACACTTCTTCAATTACAGGCCACATGTCCTGTGGATACACGTTACGTGTCTTTAATGCAGTGGTTTCCATTGCCTTCTGCATCCTCATGTCGTTGGTCATTGCTGATTCTTCCGCCTTTAGGGGAAATTTCCCACCCCTAGGACAAGAGAGTGCTCTTAACCTCTATCCGCTCCTCCGCCCTCTTTGACAGGCCATTGGCAGGCTGAGGCTGACTTCTTATGCTCATACAGAGGCATATAGATAGTAGTTTTTTCCCTCACTCCATCTGCGTGTGGCACAGGAAAGGAAATGACTAGGAAAGGTGAAGGGTACCCTTCGCCATGCACCGAAATGTAGCTTGTGGAGTATATACGAAGATGTAGATGTAGAATCATTTTCTTAGTTAAGTCACTTGTAAGGTAGTAATAAAATTGTGATGGTATTAATAATTGCTTACAGGCATAATCGTTACCTACGATGATCAGTCCGGAAGGCCCAGTCGTTCCTTACAGTACGTAAGTGTTTTACCAATTCGTACAGTATAAAAGGTGTTTACATACTGTTGATAAAGCTAATGAAATATGAAACTGACTGAAAAGTCCGATAGTCCTCTGTAGCTGTACCTATTTAAGTCGATTGGAGGCCCATACAACCTGGCTCGTAAATCTTATGTTGTATCTTCTGGTGCATAAGTATACAGAAAATTTTACAATTTAATACTCTGATAATGGGGAAATGATATTGTATGTGATCTTAAGGTATTGAATGAACAGATTTAAAAAAGGAAAAAAAAAATATTACTCATCTACACTGGCTTCCAAAATAAAAGCAACAAACCGCTATTTCCACGTCCTGTGTCTAATTCACGATGTAATCATACAAACTTTCAACCAGATGTCCGTGATGGTGTTCTGTCAACTGACAACCATGCCAATGATGACGGCAGAACACCTATGAAACGTATTGTTTGCCGGGTAGCTCCACAACCACAATTGCTGTGTGCCCGGTCACAGAGGGTGCAGTATGGCTGAGAGAAGATGTCTACCACACTCTCTGCGGTGGAGGGCTAGAGAAATAAAGGACGCAGGACAGCCGCAAACTGATGTGGGCCGATGGCTTAGAGTGAATTTTTCTGTTGTTTCTCGGATGTGGCGATATTGTACACAGACCGAAACTGTATCCCGAAGACCAGGCCAGGGCCGACCACGTCTGAATTCAGAAGACAGGACCCTTATTTAGCTGTAAGAGTCGACAGTACCGCCTTAGTACTGCTCGGAAACTGGGATGTGAGCCAACAGCATGCACTGGATGGGTTGTATCGAAGCAAACGGTGTGCAGAAGGCTTCGGCAGAGTGACATTTATTGCAGGGGACCAGCTGTACGTCTACCTCTGACGCGTCTTCACAGAAGGAAACGTCTAGACTGGAGTCCTCAACATCCCACTTGGGCGGCCGAGCATGGGGCAATCTTGTTTTCACAGATGAGTCCAGATTTAGTCTGGAGAGTGGTTCTCAAGGGACCTGCATCTGTAGGGAACATGAAACACAATTTAGGGACCCAAACATTGTGGAAAGAGACCAATATTGAGGGGTACCCCTAAGGGTTTGGGCAGGGATTTTGTTGACCATTAGAACACCTCTTCATGAAATTGTGTGGGTGAATTGGCAAGGTTTAACTGCTGTCAGGTATCGTGCCAAAATCTTGAGATCGCATTTGCGGCTGTTGCGAGGTGCTGTGGGCCAAGACTTCGTATTGATCGACGATAATGCTCGATCTCAGAGCGCGGGTGGGTGATGTTTCCTTGGAAACGGAAGATACTGCAAGCATGGCGTGGCCTGCTCACTTTCCCGATTCCAGTTCTATAGAGAATGTATGGCACGCACTAGGAAGACGGCTTACATCACGTCAACATCCACCACCAACTCTCCAAGACTGCGAAAAGCTCAGCAGGAAGAATGGGAGTTATTGCATAACAATGAGACTGAAGACATAATTTGCAGGATGCCCCGTCGTTGTCAGGCCTTTATTGTTGCCTGAGGTGGGTACACCCATTCTGAGCACATTAACCAGTGGTTGGAATGTGTGTGCAAACCTCTTAAGCTGAGAAAAACGAATAACATTTTTATCCCTCTTTATGCATGTTGCAGTTGATTACATTCTGTATTCTTTAAATTGTTTCTACTTTACTATCACCTGTTTATACTATATTGTGGCGAAATAAAAACAACCTTGCCAAATTTCCGTTTGTTGCTTTAATTCTGGACATCAGTATGGTTAGGAAACAAGGTATGGATCACATACACCCCTCAAAGAAGGGGGCTGTACGTATTTAATAAATACAATTTACAATACCAAAAGACGGTCACGTATCAATACTGTGTCGTGTGGTACAGGGAGTTGTTACAGAGTCCCGCAGGGTAACAGTTGACGTGGTTAGATAAAGTTCTCAGCCTACATCAATGGATAAAAACCAGCATCAATGTCGAATATTCCGTCCAAAAAACCAAGGAACAGAATCAGGGATCAGAGAATAACCACTTATTACAAAACAGTGAAGCAGTAACGAAACTGAAAGCGAGATGGCGACAGTGCCCATGTAACTTGGAACAACTCCAAGAACCGGAAGTGACCTGTGTTTTAAAGTTATCCGTAAAATTTCTTCCAAATCATGCAAAATGCAAGTAACGCGTTACAGCGGGCAGTATTATGCTGTGGGAACATTCACCAACTGCCCAGCGTCTTCCATTACACGAGTTGTGATAATGTAAGTCACCATGACAGAAGTGGATACGTGAACATTATTGAGGGCCAGCTGCATCACTTCAAGCTCGATGTCTTCCCCCGCGGCATTGGTATCGCCCAGCATGATAACTGTCCGTGTCAGAGATCCACAATCGTGGGATAGTGATCTAAGTAACATGGTAGTGAGTTCACGTTGAAGTTTGACCCCATATTCTCTTACTCTGAAACCTGATGTGGGACGCTGTCAGGCGCCAGCTCCATGCCAAAGAATGAGAGGCCTGTAATTTACCGGTATTGGTACCATGTATCTCCAGAAACCTACCATGGATACGCATAAGCGCTGCAGCATCGGGGTCCAAAAGTATACCGACTTGGTACTAAGCATGGGGTCACAATGTTTTGGCTCATCAGTGTAATCCGCGTGACAGATAACCATATAAATAGGAACAGAGGATTCTCGCTAAATACATATAGGAAATCCCGCTCTTGCAGCTTTAGATATAGACAAGAATAGAAAAATTGCCGCAACTACTCCCTCATAACAAAGTACATGACACTCCTAACCTTCTATTTGGTACCCAGCCATACCGGCGCACCGTATCAGCACGTGTGACCTAGTGCAGGTACGGAGAGTCACAGCATGACTCCAGGTAGCTATCTCTGGACAGGCTACTGTCATCATAACAAGAGCTGCACTTTACTGGCTTAAGAGGGACAGGGTCGATAAAGTCACCGAAATTACGGGAATCAACATTATAAACAAAACACAAATGAAACAATGGCGGATTGAAACACGGCAGAGAGAGTGAGATGCATCCGACAAGGTTCGCCAAGTACACTCTTTCTTTCCTGATGTACACGAAAGACTACAACTGAAACATATCGACCCAAGCCGGGAATGGTCCATTTCCTGACAGGCCACGGGCCATATCCGGTACATTTAAACCGTATGGGACTAACTAACTATGAAGTATGCGTATGCGGAGAAACTGGGACACCAGACCATGTCACGCTGCTGTGCAACAAGCTAGCACAAGTGAGACCTATACAGAATGACACAATGACATTGCCAGAATAATACGTAATCCCGATGACTGGAACGCAATAAATAGCTTAACCGATACTGCATCGAACACTCTGCACAAAGAATAAAAGGGCCAAAAGCCATAAGGAAGGAGGCGTAGAAAAGCACAGACAACACAACAAACCACATGGGAGGACACAAACACGGCCACAGATTCCGCAACCAAGGAAGGAACACTAAGTGAACATGATTCAGAAGGGATCAACATGTGAGGGACCAAAACCAACAATGTATGACACTCCATGCCACAACACAGTCACAAACAACACAACAATCATAAAACAAATAAACACCGGCACCACATACTAAAGTAATAAGGTAATGTCGTTTGGGAAGAGAAGGCTCGAAGAACTTTTATGCCGAGGCTCCTCCTCCCCAATGACATCCAGCATAATTTTTAAAGTATACTGGACACAAGCAGTAATGTATTGCTCGTCTTATTGTATGCAGACCGAAGTTTATTCTCTTCTCTATTAAAAGCTTGAAACTTCCCCTTTTTAACAATTCTGCATGACTGTGCTTAAACTGACACACAATATTTTGTTAGCGCAACGCAATCTGACTTTCAAAATTCCCTACAAAAGAATGGCCCTGACTAACATTAAACTATACCTTTCACAAATCACTTACCTCACAAAAATCTTCGCTGCTCAAGCTACTGCAATACAGCGAGCGCCACTACTGCCAGCTAAATAAAAGATTCAAACTATGGAAGGCACTAACTACTGATAGGGATAGTTAGCAAATTAAAGATATTAATAGAGAACAAACAATGTATTTACCTTGATATCATCATATATAAATATAGCAGTTCATGACAAATTTCAAAACTCCGCCATCTCTCTCTCCACATCCACCACTGCTGGCGGCTCACCTCCAACTGCGCAACGCTACGCGCTGTTCACAGCCAGCTGCCTAACACTACAATGGCGAGTATTACAACAATGCAAAGCAGCCACAGACTGCACACAGCACAGCCAGTGATTTTCATACAGAGGTGGCGTTACCATAAAAAAACCTAAACAGCCTACTTACATAGAGAAAACATAAACAGCCTACTTACAAGCTATAATCATTGAATTTTATATATCAGAAATGTATTAACTTATTTGAGGAATAATGCATTCAAGTAGCAATGAACTATATTCTATTTCAACTAACAAGCTACAAACATATCTGTATAATCTGTGTAAAAATACCTCAGCACAAACCATTTCAGATGAGAATAGTTCGAGGTTGTACCGAGACCTCCTCATCTGAAATAGGTAGAAATAGGCCATTATTAACCAACATGCTACTTAGACTGTATTAGTCATACAAATACAGAATATGACTTAACTCTATATATTACAAATTATTCTTAGCCACGATCATTGTGTTACATTTTATTTTTTTAAATTTTTCTTTGACATTTGCATTATATAAATTATTTTCTCATCAAATAGGTAGTAACAAATTGTATGGAACCGTTTTAACAATTTTTAAGCATTCAGTTCGCTATAACCTCAGAGAAATCTTTACATATTATGTCCTTCATATTATTTAAAAAAAAGCATTAACAACTGTATACCAATAAGACTGTAACAATGATAAGTCTTTGCTATTAGATTCAGAAGCATCCGACCTACCTTATATTTCAAGGCGGTGGGCCTCTCTGTACTGTTAATGAAACAAATAATGAAATAAGTAAATGGAATATCATCCGTTCCGGAAGAGGTCTCAATAGAAACATTGCCGCAGTGTGGAGGCTGGGCGTTGCTACTTGCCAGCAGCAATGTTGAGCAGTTGCCTCAGTGAAATACCATGGAATTTGCACGCGATACGTTGGCAGTCACATGAGCCAAATATTCAACTTTTCTATTGCCAGGAATGATATCGAACATTTTGAATTTTGAGCCAAACTAAGATTTAGAATCGCTTTTAAGTTTCCGTACCTGAAGCAGTAGAAACCGAATCCTTATATCATCACTTTGGTCTCTGTCAGTCCCTCTGTCTGCCTGTCTAAATGTTCAAAACAATTTTTCTCAGGGACAGTTGCGTGTATCAAGTTAAAATTTATGTCACATACTGAAGTCTGCAATCTTTTGGTGGTGTAAAACTGTTAAGCTTCTGTGTCACTGCAGTCATAAAATACGGCAATTTATGTTACCTATTTTGACACTCGCAAACTAACTCATTAACAACTCCAGGGTACTTCCCCTTGACTTAGAATCATGAAATTTGGCAAGAAGAAGGATTTCACATTACAAGTAATGGAAAACTATCAGAAAATTATTAATTTGTGATTATATCACATAAAAAATTTTCTTTTGGGATTTGTTATCAGACCTGGGGCTTGAAATTAAAACATTGTCGAAAGTCTGTGAATCCCTCGGACCGATGTCATGCCATTAGCAATGTCGATAACAGGCAAAAGCCGTAGAGATCTGGGGGACTGATGACCTTAGCTGTTTAGTCCCCCTTAAACATCCCAACAACCGCCACCACCGTAGAGATCCTCTATTCCCGGAATGAATGAACTGTCTGTATACATAATTAAGTTTGTACGAAACCCTCAGGGCGTTAGTAACACTAGCACCTGGACAATTTAAGTAAATTTGTAGTGCAGTAGTCGAGGATGTAGTGAAAAGTAATTCCTCTAAACGTGTTACGTGAAAACTCTCTAAGGTTTTCTTTTTTAATAAAACAGACATTATTGACGTTCTCCATCTTTATTCATCACCTCTTCATACGAACAGTCTGCGACTAGAAAGCTACCAATTGCAGCGTGTAACATGGCGATATGTAACGTAACAATGTTGGTGCGTGAGAAACAGCGTGATGCGGTAGAGATCTAATCGCAGAAGAGTTTATCCACACTGCAACAATCCGATACCTTGAGTTATTTTTCGTCGATCAACCCCCATGCACTAACGATTTGGCCCCATCCGATTTTCTTCTGCTTCCTGAAAGATAATGACTAGGAGGACATCAATGTGATACTGATGTAACGGTGCAAGGACGGGCGAAGTTGTGGCTCCGTCATCGATCGTCGTCGTCATTCCACAGTGACGCTATCAACAAACTCGCCTCTTATTGGTAGAAATGTGTACATCGCCTGGATGACTGGGTTGCGAAATAAATATTTAGACATTAGGAATGCAGATGTAGAATGTTAATAACGTTCGTTTTATTTCAAGAGCCTTAAGAGTTTTCGCCTAAAGAATTCAGAGATACTTTTTTTACCACACCCCCGTAACAGATGTACAACACAAAGATTATAATTATATTTACTCACTGACCGCACTAATAGAAATAACGGATTAGATCTGCTAATGATGTAAATATGGAATGATTAATACTGTATCCGCGGGCGTCATTGAGTTTTCCATACAGGTATTTACGTTCATGAAGGTTCGAAAATGTTGATAATGAACAATATACTTAGGTAAGTCGCACTATGTCCTTCATAAAGAAAAAAATTAGAACAGTAGGTGAGTCCCAACAAGAGCTCAAAGATGACTGCAGTGTCACTACTAAGACTATGGCAACCAATAGAATAGTGTTAGGAGATTTGAACACCGAACAAGAGTACTGTTTCGCCTTGGACACATATGTTTAAATAACTGATTAGTTGTTGGTCAATGTTCCGAGAAAATATCAAATTCAATTGGATGCCAACAGTGCGACGAATGTGGTGGATTACAATGTACTCAGCCAGTAGAGATCTGAATAACCAACCTTCATAATGATTTGTGGAACGTATTCCAATGCAAGCTTTGCCAACAATCTTTGATCTCTTCATATCCCTGCAATACTACGATACATATTCCTGATGTCTTAACACATCTCTTACCGTCCTCTCGCTTCTTCCAGGGCGTCCACACTACACATTCCTCTTTTGATGATTGGGTGAGCAACGCCTATTTTGAGTTACCTGTGCCAGTCCGTTTCAGCATCATTCTGCAGGACCACATGTCAAATCTTTAGATTCTCTTCCCTTTCGGTTTTCTTACAATAAATGTTCACTTACGTACAATGCTGCACATTCTTCGAAATTTCATCTTCAAATTGATGTTTATGAAGCTACAGACGTAAGGAGTGGTCTCAGACACACACACACACACACACACACACACACACAGAGAGAGAGAGAGGGAGAGAGAAAGGTACCCTCTGCCACTACTTGTGATTTCTCCTCCTGTCCCACTCGCGAATAGAGCGAAGGGAAAACGACTGTACGCCTCCGTATGAGCCCTGATTTATCTTACCTTTGAAACCTTCCCGTCGAATAAACAAAAGAAATAATTTAACTTAATGGGTTTAGACGATAACCACCCAGTCTATAATAAGATAATTTAAATTACTTTCCGTCTAATGAAAGAAAGAAAGAGAATTGAACGATTTGTGCCTTGCAGCTTTCCTGTTTGGACTCGCTTTTGACAACGTGTCTGATCTGGTAGTCTTCAGCGTACACAATTGTGTACGCCTTGTGCCTGCCGGAAAGCCTCAGTGCGCGCTCGAATCTCTCTAATTTTACATTCGTGATCTCCTCGGGAGGTATAAGTAGGGGGAAACAATGTATTCGATACTGCATCCAGAAACGCACCCTCTCGAAACCCGGACAGCAAGCTACACCGCGATGCACAGCGCCTCTCTTGCAGAGTCTGCCACTGGAGTTTGCTAAACATATCCGTAACGCTATCACGCTTACCAAATAACCCTGTGACGAAATGCGCCGCTCTTCTTTGGATCTTCTCTATCTCCTCCGTCAACCCGACCTGGTACGGATCCCACACTGATGAGCAATACTCAAGTATAGGTCGAGCGAGTGTTTTGTAAGCCACCTCCTTTGTTGACGGACTACATTTTCTAAGGACTCTCCCAATGAATCTCATAATGGCACCCGCCTTACTAACAATTAAATTTATATGATCATTTCACTTCAAATCGTTCCGTACGCACAGTCCCAGATATTTACAGAAGTAACTGCTACCAGTGTTTGTTCTGCTATCATATAATCATACAATAAAGGATCCTTCTTTCTATGTATTCGCAATACATTACATTTGTCTATGTTAAGGGTCAGTTGCCACTCCCTGTACGAAGTGCCTATCCGCTGCAGATCTTCCTGCATTTCGCTGCAATTTTCTGATGATGCAACTTCTCTGTATACTACAGCATCATCCGCGAAAAGTCGCATGGAACTTCCGACACTATCTACTAGGTCAATTTTATATATTAGGAAAAAACAATGGTCCCATAACACTCCCCTGTGGCACGCCAGAGGTTACTTTAACGTCTGTAGATGTCTCTCAATTGAGAACAGCACTCTGTGTTCTGTTTGCTAAAAACTCTTCAATCCAGCCACACAGCTGGTCTGATATTCCGTAGGCTCTTACTTTGTTTATCGGGCGACAGTGCGGAACTGTAATGAACGCCTCCGGGATGTCAAGAAAAATGGCATCTACCTGGGAGCCTGTATCTAATATTTTATGGGTCTCATGAACATATAAAGCGAGTTGGTTCTCACACGATCGCTGTTTCCGGAATCCATGTTGATTCCTACAGAGTAGATTCCGGGTTTCCAAAAACGACATGATACTCGAGCAAAAAACCTCTTCTAAAATTCTACAACAGATCGAAGTCAGAGATATAGGCATACAGTTTTGCTCATCTGCTCGATGATCCTTCTTGAAAACTGGAACTACCTGTGGTCTTTTCCAATCATTTGGAACATACCGTTCCTCTAGAGACTTTCGGTACACGGCTATCCATTCAGTCGTCGAATGGATAGCAGCTCGTACTCTTTATCGGGCTCAAAAAATGTTTTATCTGTTTTTGCTTTATGCTAGCTAAATACAGGATGTAAACCTGCGTGATTCAGGGCAGGGCTTGTAGATAAGACACAGTGTTGCTTCGCGGCAACTGCTGATGGCTTCTCGCCAGAGCAGGTAATTAATTTCTCCCCTCCTCCCCCCCTCCCCCACCCTTCCCGCCTGCCACCCAAGTTGTTTCACAATTCCTCGGCTGCCGCGTTCCGGCGGCACCACGAGGTGGCCGTCATCAGGAACGCATTACTGTCGCGGCACCCACCGCGCCAAACCGCTCGTTAATTTGCGGCGGCAGACGTGAGTGTTTTGTGCTCCTCGTTCGGTGGAAGTGGCGGGGGGGGGGGGGTGTAAGAGCGCTCGCAGCTGAATTCGTGTCGGCACAAGAAACTGTGTTGTTCGGCCGCCGCTTCCCCGCGCCGGACGACGTGTTCTCGGACGTGGCTCGGTTGTCTGCCGGCACGTCGACGTCGCCTGTCCCCCACAGGCTGTCCTGGCCGCCAGCCAAGCGCTGTCCCCGGCGTCGCACCCCGCACCGTTTAACGCGGCCCGCTTCAGCCGGAAGTCACTGAGGCATTTCTAACGTACGCTGCTGCCGGCTAGACATCAGTTTTCACGCTACAGATGAGTTATTACTGGATCCAAATTACATTTCTGAATCATAAAAAAACAATTTTCCGTATGAATAGGATTTCCTCTCATTCTTTATCACATACGAAGCAGTGTGTTATTCATGTCTGACGTAAGCAGAGAAAAACATATGTTTCTGCTATCTTTTCTTAAACAGCACAGCCAAAAAAATTTTGTTCGTGTAAGCAGTTTTCCTTTTTCTTTGCGTTCACAAATTAGTATTGCAGCCGTTTGCTTTGTAGAGAGCTATTTCTAAAGTTTTGGTAAAATTTTCGGCGAGCAGCGATCTTGTCATATATAGAATGAGTGAAAAAACTGTCTAGATAGCGGTGGTACTTTACTAAAATGGCCGATTTTAGCCACTGAGGCCGGGCTGAGTGGCCGAGCGGTTCTAGGCGCTTCAGTCTGGAACCGCGCGACCGCTAGGTCGCAGGTTCGAAGCCTGCCTCGGGCATGGATGTTTGTGATGTCCTTAGATTAGTTAGGTTTAAGTAGTTCTAAGTTCTAGGGGACTGATGACCTCAGAAGAGCCATTGTAGCCACTGAGGTCAACTGGCCGTTATACACATCGTCAACCTGAACTGATGGTGCTGTCTGAAGATAGCCTCAGCCCAGGCAAAAACCGGTCATTTTAACAAAGTACCATCGCCATCTATACTGATCATAGAATGAAGGCTTTCACGGCAGGTATTGTCATCACTTAACACTTCCGCTCTGAGATGCCGTAGTACATACATAAAACTCTCGCCTAACGTTTCGCCCTCGACTGCGGAAGGCATCCTCCGAGGACAAGCGGCGAACTGCAACGAGAGCGCGAGTGAACACCGTATATATGAATGGAATGAACAGAGAGAGAGAGAGTAGAGGAAGAAATGGACGTAGTAAGGAAAGTAGAGGAGATGGACAGACAAAGTGGGAGGAGGAGATAAACAGACCGAGGAGGAGGAGGAGGAAATGGACAGAGAAAGGAAAGAGGATGAGATAGGCAGAGAGAGGGTAGAGGAGCGGATGGACACAGAAATGAAAGTGGAGGTGAACATGGAGAGGTGGAAGAAAGATATGGACACAGAGAGTGACAGCAGGCGATAGACTCATAGGAAATTGGAATAAATGCATACACAGGCAACGCTGGGTACTCAGCTAGTCAGTTAAATAAAGTGACAATAAGTTGATAAATTGGCAACGATTACCTGCATCATTAATGTGAGTTACAAGGCGGAAGCCTGTAAATGATACGAGTCGCTGATGACATTGCTATCCGCAGTGAAAGTAAAAAAGGATAACAGAATCAACAGTCTGATGAGAATGGAATATTGTTTGAGAATAAACCGGAAAGTAGTGGGTGGCAGCAGATATGATCTTAGTGGTAAACATAACATCAACAATGGTGATGTGAATTCAGGGAATTCCGCTGCAATGGAAGCAAAATAACACATTGTGGACAAAGAAGCCAAGCACAGGCAAGGAGGACTACCCTTGCATAAAGAGATCTAGTAGTGTCGAACCATGTTCTTAATTTGAGGAAGAAATTTCTGAGAATCAGCATTTGGAACACAGACCTGTCAATCGAAGAGTGTAGTCACGGAGTGTGGGCAATCGGAAAGTAAGCGAATCGTAGTATCTGTGGAAAGATTCACAGGAAGAAGGGACTGTATAACATTACATGTGTAAATGTATTATGGCATCAAAGATAAAGTTCCATGTTACCACATGAATGTAAACTATAGGGGAAGACGGTGACTGAAATATATTCAGCAAATAATTGAGGACGTTGGTTGTAAATGTTTCTCTAACGGTCAGAAGTTGGCACAGGAGAGGAAGCCTTAGTGGGTCGCCTTAATTCCGAGAGGTGACAGATGCAGAAAAGAGAATAGAAACAGCTCTTGATAACTTCAGACTTTCCAATTTTGACGTTATCAGGGAGAAAATTTAGGGAATGAAATGCTATCTACAACTTGTACAGGTCGAAAGATATGTGGCTTTTGACTTTATTCAAGCTGTATAAAGAGCAAACAGTGAAGGAAACGAACTAAAAATTAGGAAAAAAGATTAAAGAACACTAAACATAAATACGTCTTAGAACATGATGGATAGTGAAGAGTAATAAGTTGAGTAGTAACAAAAGTAAAGTAAAAATAATAGGGTGTAGCACTATGTGGTGAATAAGGGAATTACATTACGAGATTACGAAATGAAAGTGCTAAAGACGTGCTATTATTTGGGGAGAAAAGAAACTGACGATGGCCGAATAAAAGACGATATAAAATGCAGAGAGGCAATAACGAGAAAATCATATCCCATAAAGAGAATTACTTAGGCGTTCGATACCTTTTAGGTGTTCAGAAATCTTAAGTGAAAGAATTTGGAGTATAGCCTCACATGGAAATAAACGTGGACGACAAGCAGTACAACCAAAAGAAAAAGTGATGCTTTTGAATTGGGAATTGCTGTGGAATGCTGAAGCCTAAATCGATGGATCGAGTAAATAATAAGGAAATGCTGATTCGAACTGAGCATAAAAGTGCCATATGCCATAAGTAAATGAAGAGGTTCGTTGACTGGAAAAATGCTGTTGGTTGAGAGAATAGGCAATTTGGTGATGGAGGGAAGCGTGAGTGGCTAAAACTAGCAGAGGGAGAGCAAGGATGGCCTTCAATGTAGCGGGTTTGGGTGGATGAAGGTTGTACTAGTTATCAGGAGACTTGAATGGAGAGTTGCGTCAAGCCAAGTCTTCAGCTTGATTATCATAACAACAAGTAACATTCGCGTACGTTGGCGAGGTTGTTAACACATGCCTTTGCGGTGGCACTCAATTCAGAGGTATGCCGGTCCGAATCCTGGTGGTGAATGAAATTTTCAGTGCTTCTATTGGGTGACAAGGGGAGGAAAGGTAGTGGGGTCTTTGCGCCAGTGTTTTGTATTAAACTGAGATCCTAATTGAGTTCAAACATTAGAAGAATAGTGGGAATTAGTGAAGTTCGGTGGCAGGAGAAACAAGATTTCTGGTTACCTGAATACAGGGTTATAAATACAAAATCAAATAGGTGTAATGCTGGAGTAGGATTAATAATGAATAAAAAATATTGCAATCAGTATAGTGAACGCATTATTGTGGACAAGATAGACTCAAAGCTCACACCTGCCACAGTAGTATAAGTTTATATGCCAACTAACTCTGCAGATGACGAAGAGATTCATGAAATGTATGATGAGATAAAAGAAAGTATTCAGATAGTGAAGGGAGATGAAAATTTAATAATCATGGGTGACTGGAACTCGATAGTCGGAAAAGGAAGGGAAGAAAACGTAGTAGTGAATATGGAATGGGGGTAAGGAATGAAAAGGGAAGCCGCCTGGTAGAATTTTGCACAGAGCCAACTTAATCATAGCTAACACTTGGTTCAAGAATCATAAAAGAAAGTCGTATACATGGAGGAATCTTGGAGATACTAAAAGGTATCAGATAGATTATATAATGGTAAGACAGAGACTTAGGAACCAGGTTTTAAATTGTAAGACATTTCCAGGGGCAGACGTGGACTCTGACCACAATCTATTGGTTATGAACTGTAGATTAAAACTGAAGAAACTGCGAAAAGGTGGGAATTTAAAGAGATGGGACCTGGATAAACTGACTAAACCAGCGGTTGTACAGAGTTTCAGGGAACGATTGACAGTAATGGGGGAAAGAAATACTGTAGAAGAAGAATGGGTAGCTTAGAGGGATGAAATAGTGAAGGCAGCAGAGGATCAAGTACATAAAAAGACGAGGCCTAGTAGAAAACCTTGGGTAACAGAAGAAATATTGAATTTAATTGATGAAAGAAGAAAATATAAAAATGCAGTAAATGAAGCAAGCTAAAAGGAATACAAATGTCTCCAAAATGAAGTCGACAGGAAGTGCAAAATGGCTAAGCGGGGATGGCTAGAGGACATATGTAAGGATGTAGAGGCTTATCTCACTAGGGGTAAGATAGAAACTGCCTACAGGAAAATTAAAGAGACCTTATGAGAAAAGAGAACCACTTGTATGACTATCAAGGGCTGAGATGGAAGCCCAGCTCTACGCAAAGAAGGGAAAGTAGAAAGGTGGAAGGAGTATATTGAGTACAGTATAGCACAAGGGCGATGTACTTGAGGGCTATATTGGGTAAATGGAAGAGGATGTAGATGAGGATGAGATGGGAAATATGATACTGCGTGAAGAGTTTGACAGAGCACAGAAAGACCTAAGTCGAAACAAGGCCACGGGAGTAGACAATATTCCTTTAGAACTATTGACAGCCTTGGGAGAGCCAGTCATGGCAAAACTCTACCATATGGTGAGCAAGATGTATGAGACAGGCGAAATACCCTCAGACTTCAAGAAGGCTATAATAATTCCAATACCAAAGAAAGCAGGTGTTGACATATGTGAAAATTACCGAACTATCAGTTTATTAAGTCACAGCTGCAAAATAAAAAAAAAAAAATGGCTCTGAGCACTATGGGACTTAACTTCTAAGGTCATCAGTCCCCTAGAACTTAGAACTACTTAAACCTAACTAATCTAAGGACATCACACACATCCATGCCCGAAGCAGGATTCGAACCTGCGAACGTAGCGGTCGCGTGGCTCCAGACTCTAGCGCCTAGAACCGCTCGGCCATCCCGTCCGGCAGGCTGCAAAATACTAACCCGAATTCATTAGAGAAGATTGGAAAAACTGGTAAAAGCCAACCTCGGGGAAGATCAATTTGGATTCCGTAGAAATATTGGAACACGCAATACTGACCCTCCGACATATCTTAGAAGACAGATTAAGGAAAGGGAAACCTACGTTTCTAGCATTTGTAGACTTAGAGAAAGCTTTTGACAATTTTGACTGGAATACTCTCTTTCAAATTCTGAAGGTGGCAGGGGTAAAATACAGGGAGCGAAAGGCTATTTACAATTTGTACACAAACCAGATGGCAGTTATAAGAGTCGAGGGGCATGAAAGGGAAGCAGTGGTGGGGAAGGGAGCGAGACAGGGCTGTAGCCTATCCCCGATGCTATTTAATTTGTATATTGAGCAAGCAGAAAAGAAAAATTCGGAGTAGGTATTAAAATCCATGGAGAAGAAATAAAAACTTTAAGGTTTGCCGATGTCATTGTAATTCTGTAAGAGATTGAAGTTGAAAGAGCAGCTGAACGGAATGGACAATGTCTTGAAAGGAGGATGTAAGAACAACATCAACAAAAGCAAAACGAGGACAATGGAATGTATTCGAATTAAGTCGGGTGATGCTGATGGAATTAGATTAGGAAATGAGACACTGAAAGCAGTAGATGGGTTTTGCTATTTGTGGAGCAAAATAACCGATGATGGTCGATGTAGAGAGGATATAAAATGTAGAGCGGCAATGGCGAGGAAAGAGTTTCTGAAGCAGAGTAATTTGTTGACATCGAGTATAGATTTAAATGTTAGTAAGTCGTTTCTGAAAGTATTTGTATAGAGTTTAGCCATGTATGGAAGTGAAACATGGACGATAAATAGTTTGGACAAGAAGAGAATAGCAGCTTTCGAAATGTGGTCTACAGAAGAGTGCTGAAGGGTAGATGGGTAGATCACATAACTAATGAGGAGGTATTGAATAGAAGGGATGAGAAGAGAAATGTGTGGCACAACTTGACTAGAACAAGGGATCGGTTGGTAGGACATGTTCTGAGGCATCAAGGGATCACCAATTTAGTACTGGAGGTCAGCGTGGAGGGTAAAAATCGTAGTCTACAAGATTCAGAAAGATGTAGGTTGCAGTAGGTACTGGGAGATGAAGAATCTTGCACAGGACAGAGTAGCATGGAGAGCGGCATCAAAGCAGCCTCTGGACTGAAGACCACAACAACAACAACAGATAAATTTTGTTATATTCACGATCTGTAAAAAACAAAATTAGAACACAAATTGATTGTCACCGGTGATAGGTGAACGTAACGTGTGTATTCTCAGCTCTTGGGCTATAGTGGTGAAAATGATACATAAGTGCTGCCTGACTGTCCTGAGAGTGGATGCCCTGTGTTGTATAATCCTGAACAGTCTTGGTTCCCCAGTTGTTTTTGTTTGATATTAAGTGATAGATTCATTCAGTAAACTACTCCACACACGTTTTACTGGACCATATTTGTGGACACACGGTTGTAATTCTGTCCTGATAGTATAAGTACTTTACACCCACGAGCAAAAACATTATGAACACCTGTTATGTAGCATATTGCTCCAGTTTTCAAACACAGTACAACAGACATTCTGCTTGGCATGGTTTCTACAAAAACGTGATAGGATTCCAGAAGTATGTGGCACTAGATGTCTAGCACAGGTCAAGCAATTCCCGCAAATTACGGGCACGCAAATGGCGTCTTATATGTGTTCCACTGGGTTCAAAACGGTCACATTTGCTGGCCAAGACGTCAATGTGAGTTCACTAGAATGCCCCTCAAACCACTGAAACACAATTCTGACAGAAACATGGACTGTTATCCTGCTGGAAGATGTTACCTCCTTAGAGGGAGACTTCAGTCATGAAGCGATGCAGGTGGCTTGCAATCATGTTCACGTACTTCGCTGTTGTCACCCTGCCTTCGATTACCACCACAGGTCCCATGGAAGCCCAACTCAATGCACCACATAGCGTTATTCTGTCCCCACCGGCCTGTATGGTTTGTGCAGCCCTTCAGCTGGATGACAGCGTGTAAGGACCCAACCATCGACCTGGTGTAACAAGAAATGCGGCACGTTTCTGTTAATTCACGATGAAAACTCACTGACGTTGCGCCCACTGCAACCATAACTGACATTGTCGTTGGGTCAACACTGGAACACGTAGAGATGTGGAGCTCCATGTTCAACAATGGCCTTTCAACAGTGTGCTTCGAAACACTTGTACCTATACCTACACTGTACTCTGTCGTCAGACCGGCCACAGATCTCTGCCTATCCTGGGGGATCCTTCGGCTTCTACGTTTTGTGACGAGATGTCGTCGTCCAATACCATACATCCTACTCCAACTTCCATGGATGCTCACGACGGTAGTGCTCCTACAGCCGACCAGCTTCGCCGTTTCAGAGATTCTCGTTGCCAGCCGCAGCGCCAGGAAAGTGTGTCCTTTGTCAGAACGGCTTATATCACTTTGTGTCCTGTAACTACGCTATAATGACAGCCCATTCTCCCCTCTTCCGCTTACATTCTTTCCTCACTGCGTCATGTGCAAGAAACACCACCAGGAGGCATTCAGCCTCGCGATTGGCACTTGTTATGTTTTGGCTCATCAGTGAATTCCTATCACTATTATTTTCCCACAGTGAAAGTCATTTGGTAAATAAGACTTATGCATTAAACTACGTGACTATTTCGTGTTTAACGCTAACTGCGATCTTGACCGGGATCGAAAACTTTGTTTTGACCCTAACTGGATGTTACGGTTTTGTTCGTTTCTGCAAACAGAGGAATTATAGGCGTATTACTGCTGCCTACACTGCCGGCACCTTGCTGTATTCGTGAGTTGATGTACACAGTTTATTCTCACCGCCGGTGACTCTGGAAGAGACGTCTTCATGGCAACAACCAAATTATTTTTCAAGGAAGTATCATGCCTTGGTTTAAAGCTTCGCTAGTTTCTGTCATAATGCTTTTGTTAACAACTGGCCTCTTTTTGCCAAATAATTTTACCTATTTCCTTCACTCTGCTTGCTGAAAATACTTTTGGTTGTTTAATTACCAATTAATTGCAGTATCGACTCCTCGCTCAATTGTAAGAACATTGAGGATCGTTATCTATTCACTGTGGCAATTTAGTGACCGACCGGCTATTATTTTTAATTGACCTCATATAATTTTAGAATTAAAATAAATAATAACACATAACGCTATGAATTTTATCTTACTTCCGCTGTAAAAGATATGATGTCAAAATTATAGTATCTAAAGTATTACCTACTATTTAAAAAAATGGGCCTCATATAACAGGTTCAAATGGCTCTGAGCACTGTGTGATTTAACTTCTGAGGTCATCAGTCCCCTAGAACTTAGAACTAATTAAACCCAACGAACCTAATGACATCACACACATCCATGCCCGAGGCAGAATTCGAACCTGCGACCGTAGCAGCAGCGCGGTTCCGGACTGAAGCGCCTAGGACGGCTCGGTCACAGCGGCCGGCCATAGAACAGGAAAACGATAATGAACTACAATACAAGATGGATGAATTATATCTTAGTTCCACTACACAAGATACAGCGTGAAAAGTACAAGTGAGGTAATACCTACTACAATAGAAATGATTATATGAGTAATGGAACAATATCAACATAACCACAGATGTTAGTTCATACTAAACATGACTATTTTCTGGATTAACTATAGTGAGATGTATGAGCTGAGGAATCTTATTCTGCTCGTAGACTTTGTTTCACCTATAACATACAGATGAGACCCTCTTGTGATGTGTTTTTCACATAAAGGATCTTGACAGGTCGTACTAGTTTTTGTTGTTCCCGGTAAGTTTGCCTTGGCTGATAACGCGTTTAGCTATACAGAACCTGCAAGTCCCTAAGATCCACTGGCGTTTGATTTGCGTAGTTGATCTTCTCATGACAAAATTCCGCTGGCATCTATTCAAAGGAACACACATGCTCGAACGCCATAACTAAGAAAAGTTCATTGTAAAATGAATCAAGCTTGCCGAGAAATGACAGTGCCTCTCTTACGTCTTGTACATCAGTAGATATTCAAAGATCTACGATGACATGCTGGAAAAAAATGCATCCAATCTTTTATGTGAAACTTTTTAAATACTTTTAAATAAAACGACGTTATTAGCATCCTACCCCTTCAGTCTTAGTGTCTACGTATTTGCAGCAGCCTGCAGCGAAAGGGTTCTGAATTGTAGCATGTAACAAGGCATTCTGTCACGAAGATATGTCGGTGAGTGAAAAACAGCGTACTGTAATCGAGTTCCGAATTAGAAGAATTCATCCACATATGTAGCGGCCTGTCTTTCAGCATGACAACACCAGATCACACACGAGTGCTGTGACATCTGCAACAATCCTGCGCATTGGGTTCACTATCATCAACCATTCTCCATACAGCCCCGATTTCCGCTTTTCATCCGTTTACAAAACGTTGAGAACCACTTGGAGGCCTTTTTTTTATTAGCGATGAAGCGGTGCAAACGGAGGCCCCGTCAACAAAGTCAAACATTCTGCAGTGAGGGTATCAACAAACTGGACTCTCGTTGGGAGAGGTGTGAGCGTCGCCACGATGACTATGTTGAGAGATAAATATGTGAACATGAAGAATACAGCTGTAGAATATTAATAACGTTTGTTTCATTTCAAAAGCTTTAGATGTTTTCACATACAAAATTCGGAGGCACTACTTCTCAACAGGCCTTCGTACTAAATTCATTGTCGTGGACATTGGATGCCACTGCACTGGAAAATGCATATGGACATGTTTGTCACTTTTTGTTTATCTATCTGTTCAGCGTCTTTACATGAACTTACCCTTTCATTAAGAGTGTTTTAGGAATTTAGCATTAACCTCAACGCAACTACGAAACTTCCTGGCAGATTAAAACTGTGTGCTGGACCGAGACTCGAACTCGGGACCTTTGCCTTTCGCGGGCAAGTGCTCTACCATCTGAGCTACCGAAGCACGACTCACGCCCGGTACTCACAGCTTTACTTCTGCCAGTACCTCGTCTCCTACATTCCAAACTTTACAGAAGCTCTCCTGCGAACCAAGCAGAACTAGAACTCCTGAAAGAAAGGATATAGCGGAGACATGGCTTAGCCACAGCCTCGGGGATGTTTCCAGAATAAGATTTTCACTCTGCAGCGGAGTGTGCGTTGATATGAAACTTACTGGCAGATTAAAACTGTGCGCCGGAAAGAGACTCGAACTCAGGATCTTTGCCTTTCGCGGGCAAGTGTTCTACCAAGTGTTCGAGTCTCCGTCCGGCACACAGTTTTAATGTGCCAGGAAGTTTCATATCAACGCACACTCCGCTGCAGAGTGAAAAATCTCATTCTGGAAACCTCTAAGCAGTGTATTCGTTTTCTTTTTGTCTTGACATGGAACAGTGTTACATTTAACTCTTCTTGATACATGTTCACGAAACATACGTTGTACTTTGTGTGCTGTGTGAATTAAACATACTCTAACCTGACCGTACCTAATCTATTCTTACTTTCTTCCTTCGAATAAATGTCTGTAGCCCTAATTGGGTTTGTCTTGCTTTTTCCCATAATATTTCACTGAACCCCTTAACATACATTCCTGTCCATTTTACAGCACTAATCTCCTTCATGATTCTATCCTCTGTAAATTTGACGTCGAAGGAACTACCGCTCCTTGTTGCAAAAGTACTGAGAATGATATAATAGCTACTTCACGCCCTACACATAGTTTTGAAAGTGCATCTTCATATTTTTGCGGTGCAATGATTGTACTCTGAAATTTTTGGTGTGCAACAGCATCAATTTCAATTCCGCTTCTGATATTTCAGCTTTATACGTCCAGCCATCTACAGCGTGAGTGAAATTTATTCCGCTCCACTGCCGAAATTTTGTCGAAAAACTTTGAAATGGTTTTTCATTACATTGAAAAAGCATCACTTTTCAGAAGTATCACTCCATACTGTTGCTGGGAACGGTTAACTGTGCTGAGGAACAAGTGGAAATTTGAGATTACGTCCCAATATTGTTCGATTAATACAACAAGAGATATACACCAGGTTCCTTAACCCATTTCGCCTTATACGCAGTTGCAAATCCAGGTTCATTTGCGAGACGTGAAAAAGTTGTTGCTTTCAGCCCGTTATCTCTCATTTCTTGGCAGAAACCTCTCTCAGTACGCTTAATTTTACTATTTCAAGGAAGGTGTCTACCGCGTCCAAAATCCAGTCTACACTGTCCTCCTGGTGCAATTTCCACACGGAATCGCTACTTGCATTTAATCTCAGCCGGCTTTCGTATAATACATGATTGGAGAAACTTCTACTACTTTACTAATAATTTTAGCTTTTCTACTATAATGATGAAGTCGACTTCCATGTGTAAAAACTGTTGGTGTTCTTGTATAACACACATTTCCTTGAGCTTCTGCTCAACTGCACATTAAACATCTGTTTAAACATTTGTGTACAAGGCGCTTCATCATGGTGTCGCTAGGTGAGTGGAACGCACTGCTAAAATATCATTGGGCTCTTGTTTTCTCCAACACGCCTACAAAGATTACAGAGAAGGATAGGCACAAGATATGTATAAAAATGGAAGTCGTGAAAATGAGCGTAAAACAGCTGGAAACTAATGTGTTCTATTGGGAAAAATGACGAAAATTTTGTCTAACATCAGACAACTGATTCTCAGCTGGTTGTATTATTTTCCAAAATTTACTTTATGCCTTCCCACTAAGCTGACAGTGACGTTAGTAAGACAAATATAATTTGATAACGTCTCTTTTATAAGCAATTGCGCCTCGAGGCGACACATTCTATGTCACCAGCAGCCATTATAAGCGATATAGTTGCAGTAGCCGTGGCAACACTTGTTTTTGAGCCGATAGTTTCCCTTTGTGTCGTAGCGGAGGAAATTGTCGCATCAGGGGGCCAAGTAATCTTGTGTCGATGTCCGAACGGAACGGTTCGCCTTAAGGAGAAGGACCACAGTTTCCTAGGCGGTTAGAATGTGAAAATGCCAAAAATTCCACTCTACTGCAAGAGATGAGGGGCGGTATATTCTAATGTCACTGATAATTTACCGTAAATATTAGCTGCGTCGGTACTTACAACGCGGCGTTTATTATCAGCTTTTATATGGTTTACCTTATTTTAAAGTTTGCATTACTACATCAAGTGAAGTAATAGGTCCTGGCCTGAAAAAACTACAACCTGTTATAGATTAATCTATGAAGTATGTGAAAGATTTATGAACTATGTCTAAATACAGTACAAAATGAAAATTACCTCACCAGTAGACAATTACATAAACAGCGCAACTATAGAATAGTGGGCATTGCAATACAACACTGGCCAGAAGCGACCACGAAAAAAAGATTCTCACAGCAGTGAATACATTGTAGCAACACGACTTTTGTGGTGACAATGCCATGGGGATGTAGATCCTATATAGTTATCATAACAGTCAAATCTAAAACATATATTGCACCTCTGCAAGTTGACACAGCGTCACACTCCGCTGTTTACTAGCATTGCGTTCACAGAAAGGGAAAACGAACAGTCTAGAATAGCCTAAGAGATTCTATCAGTGACAGACAAGACTACTCGATAATAATAATTAATTAGCGAAATAAAGAAATAATATGACTGAAAATTAAAAGTGGGTATTTAATAAAGCAACTTTAAAACTGCCCTGGAACTCGTTGTAGCGCGATGCATGCGGTTGCATAACACCGAACTATTGTCAAAACCAAAGCTTAATGCGTCTGTTCGATACTAAATTAATTACGAGGAGTGGTTAGGGAAGGATGGGGAAGGAAGTCGGCCGAGCCATTTCCAAGGAAACATTCCGGCATTTGTGTTGAAGCGATTTTAATGAAATCACGGAAAACCTAAATACGGATCGCCGGACGCGGTTTTGAACCATCGTCCCCTCCGAATGCGTGTCCAGTGTGCTAACCACGCCACCTCGCTCGGTATATTTAATACGGAGGACCGCCATATGTAACGTATGACGTGTAAATTGCGGAAGAGCATATGTTGATATATGCATGAGAAACATCTGTATTACCACGGATGAAGGGATGCTGGCTGTATTAATGAAAATTGCAGAGGCAATTTGTGTAACACGTATAAATATTTTGCTGTGATGCACAGTTACCGGAAATTGATTTCAACATTTGTAATATTTAGGTAATGAATGCTAACAGATTATTCTATACATTACTCAGTTTGTCACTCCAGATACCTGGCAATTTGTTGAAGTAATAAGGGGAGAAATGAGATAAGCACAATTTTGTTGAATAGCATCATCCTGAAACTATTTCGAACATCTCTGTTACCAGAACTAGTCTTAATTTTATTCATTGTCTCTTAAATACTGCCCGGGTTCCCGGGTTCGATGCCCGGCGGGGTCAGGGATTTTCTCTGCCTCGTGATGACTGGGTGTTGTGTGATGTCCTTAGGTTACTTAGGTTTAAGTAGTTCTAAGTTCTAGGGGACTGATGACCATAGATGTTAAGTTCGATAGTGCTCAGAGCCATTTGAACCATTTTTTTGACTCTTAAATACTAGGTAAATATAAACGTAACCAATAACAGTTAAGCTGTGAGATACTAATGTACAAAAGCTTTTGATATTACTGAGGATTGCATTACACAGTTCCTAAACGTACCCTATTTACTCTCTAATTTCCACAACATATCACATTAAATTCAATAAAACCCGATATAAATACGCAAGTGCAAAAACGTGTATCGGTTATAACACAAATTATTGATGTACTGCGGAAAATCAAATACCACTAATTTCTGCTAATATGAATTATAACTGCTTCAAGATTAGAACATGTATGTGGTACGGGTGGCTATCAACCGTATGAAATAGTTGTGTACACATCAGCAAAACTGAACATTTTCGAGTGTGCCGATACGTCCAGTTTATTGATCTAAGTCCTGAGCGGACTTCGACCCTTCCATGTAACTCATGCGGGCGTGTAAGCCTCTGCCCCGTGTCAGCTCGCGTAGCCTTCAGGAAGCGGAAGAAAATGGAGAGGAACGTTATCCTCTTACTGGAACGGAAATGGATCCCGAAAGGGGAGCAGCGCCGGACGGCTGGAATTCGATAGACACGGTGGAGGCGGACGGCACCGGCTTCTATTTATTGGGCGTGGCTTTGACAGGAGGCGGGTGTGATGGCGAACGTGGGCTCGCAGCTCAGGTGTTATCCTCACAGTAAGGCGATACGCCAGTAATGCACAGCAGGGAAGCTGACCACCTCCAGTAAACAACGAGAACAGGCAGAGGGCATCAGTACTCTGTGTAAAGAGATGTCATAAGAAAGGATTACAAAGAAAAACGGGTATGAAAAGATCTGCAAGCTACGATTTCACATATTGCTGCTCACAACTGTAAGGAGCTCGAAAACGTGAAACTTAAATCAAGGTTATTCGTAAGTACCTCTGTGGTTTCAGAAGATGACTGCGCGGAAACTATAGTTCAACTATTTTATCTTGGCGGTTCGCGCATGCCCGCCCAGACACGGGAGATTGCTGCGTTGCCAGCTGCACGCGCCAAGAGAAGCAGCACCATAGTATAGTATAGTTCACAAACTTACGTTTAGGGGGGAGCGCACAGTTTATGAAGTAAAGCCACCACGGCTACATTAACCCTTTCGCTGCTACAGAGACGTGGTCCCCGCACTCCGCGCTGTGCGCGATTTTGTCATCGCTGCACTGCTCGCCTGTGCAGACACACGGTGTTTCGACTGCTTTGACACACTTCATCATTCGATTTCACAAAAACTATTTGGCCAAAAATTTGATTTTTACACATCTTCTTGACCGATACCTTTCCCCCATAAATGACTTAATTTTGTTTCGATGTTCAACGCAGTTATTGTGCAGCATTAGATGTAGTAAACCATTGCACGAAATTTTGAAGAGTTTGCAGAGGTAAAAGTCCATAGCGTATATTTTCCGTATGGTCCATTTTACTTGCCACCAGAAATTTCAAAAAATTACATTCAAACGAATAAAATTCTTGAAGGAAGACACTTCGAAATTGTCTTTAAATCAAGAAAATATCAAGCACCAAACAAGGTTTGAACTCAGAACCTCTCGCTTAGCAGTCACATACTTTAGCCATTACACTAACGCAACTCGTCATATAATACATCTCTCGGAGGACTTTAAAATATCACGCAAAATACCGACAAACACTGTCGGCATGACTATGAGTTACTCACGTTTCATCGACGTACAATAGGAAATAAACAATTACCGTTGCTCTTTATTGCGAGAAAGTGGTTAGTGTGAATTATACAAACACCTTTCATTGCTATCGCCTGAATTAGGAGGCTTATTGCTTGTTTGATTTAATTAATTAATAGAATATGAAGCAATTGGTATAAAGAATGTTTTTTCCAAACTTTATATAAAAGAAAGTCTGCTATCAAGACATTGCTTTTGTTTAATTACTTTATTTATGACTGAACGTTTCTAAAACTAGAGACACTCGTCTGTGCTCTGCACTGCAGTGGAGCTCTGGCAACATCGTTCTCTGTTCATTGGCTGACTGTGTTTTGTGACGTCAGATGCGCAGAACGAACCTAAACTCGGCCGCTGTCGTAAATGACGCGCACTTTAGTAGACACATACAGAAATGACACACATCAGTGAATAGAGCATTTCTCCAAGTCCCATTTCGTTGTATGCAGCAGCGTGGCGTATTTGGAGGGCATACACTAGAGGGCAGGCGTTTCAGAACATCTACACAAAAAACATCCATTTGGTACTGTCACGTGAAATTCCTTAGCGCCTGCAGAGAGGCAACCAAGTGAACAATTTGCTACGCGGTCAGCTGTAGCTGCGCCTTCAAAAGCAGCAGTAACTTTAATACTCTGCATGCACGTGCTCTTCTGTCCACATTGATGTTTTCCGCGCCTCAGAAGATTTCCATACGAAGCTCCAGTAATGCGAGTTAAGAATTCAGAGATTTTCTACCCAGAAATCTGTGTCTCCTTTTCTGTGTGTCTTGTAGTTTTCATGCGGTGTCTTCTGCAAATCCGGAGGTACTTATGAACAGTACTGTATAAACCACTTACGCATCACAATTCATATACTTATTCATTCAAGTCCAATTCTATAAAATGAAAAGAATAAAATCTGTTTATAGTTCCGAAATGAATGATGACTTACGTGATCACGTTTACAAGGTTCCCCACACCCCCTGAAGTACTGTCACGAGCCCCCTTTTCGAACTCGAAAACTTCAGACGAGACACAGTTTCGAATATTTTTACATCTCACTTACTTCTCATTCTACTCCCATCAGAATCAGTGAAATTTCATCTGGACTGTTATGAATGGTGTACTAATGTTGTGGGTACGAAACTAAAATCAATTATTTTCGATTAATTTCACACGTTTCCCGAGCCCATCTCACGATCAGGGTTGCTAAGTAGGTCGTAGCCATAGGTAGTTAATCGTAGTGCAGTCCGTTTTCCTGAAATGTCTCCATGCGCTTCACAATTATGCGTTACATTTCGTTCTCTTCTCACGCCCAAGCTTATGTTTTAGTTATCACTAGAACCAATGCCAGTCGATATGACGGTACCAAATACCGGGTAATTCAAAGGGAGCGAACAGATTACAGTTGTTTATTACAGGTACATAGAGAAACATTGCGTATCTCATTGGACAAAGGAAGGTTCAAAGTTTTGATACAGCAACGCTATCGTTTCTTTGTAGCAACATGGCCACTACACCACAACAAAAATCATTTTGTATGTTGGAATTTGGCGAAATCAATTCATTGTTCAAGTGCTACGAGCATTCCGCCATAGATTCAGCAAGAAGCCGCCTATGCACAAAAAGACTTGTGACTGCCGTGCAAAGTTTATGGAAATTCGTCGCATATGCAAAGTGAAACGCACTTGTAGGCCACGCACGGCTCGTGAAGACTATCCAAGATGTTCGCACGGAACCCTTGGAAGGTCACAAGTCGGGCACACCAGGAACTTCAACTTTCTCACACAACTGTTCCGCTTGTTCTCAAACGACGCCTGCATAGGAACTCATAGAAGACGCAGTTAATGTAGCAGTTGAACCCCGGCGACCATAATAGAAGGTACGAATTATGCATTTCACTTGTCCGTGATATGGCAGGGCAGACTGCCAATGACTCATCTTTTTGGACGAATCAACATTTCATCTGTCTGGTATAGTAAATTGCCATAATGTAAGAATTGAGGGTCACAAAAACCTGGCATCGTTGTCAAACATGAAAGAGACTCTCCGAAACTGAGAGTTTATGGACCTTTCCTTTGCGGAGGAAACTTTGACAGGAATGTCATACCTAGTCGTGTTATTGAATTGATTGTTTCCTCAAGTTCAAAAAGATTTCGATTAGTTAATTTTTATGCATGACAGCGCCCCGCCTCACTTTCACCTTTCAGATGTGGTATTACAGTTACGCAATCCCAAATCGTTGGATTGGAAGAAGTGGGCAAAGAGAACTTGTTCATTGTTTTTGGACTCCCAGGTCACCAGACCAAACACGTTGTGGTTTTTTCCCGTGTGGGAACATAAAAAATAGTCTTTGTCCCACCTACGGCAGCTACTCTTCAAGCACTGAGAGATCAAATTTTTTGTGCTGACGATTCAATGACGAGTGGCATGTTCATTCGTGCGTGGAATGAAATGGACTACTATTTCGAGGTTTCTCGGGCAACGTATAGTGATCACGTTCAGTGTATGAGTATCTATACGAACATAAAACTTTGAATCTTCCTGTATACAGTGACAGGTGCAAAGTGTTTCTATCTTTCATAGTTCGTCTGTAATAAACAACTGTATTCTGTTCTTTCTTTTTGAATCACCCTGTACTATGGATTGAACAGCAATATTTGTCGACTTCGAATATTTTCGCAGCACTCATTCGCCCTGGCACACGATTCTTTCACCATGACTCTACTGTTATTACGTGAAACGCACATGTTCTCAACGTTTCCCAGCTCTGATGCAAGAAATGGCTAGTGACAGCGCAACACGCCGGCCGTGGTGGCTGAGCGGTTCTATGCGCTGCAGTCCGGAGCCGCGCGACCGCTACGGTCGCAGGTTCGAATCATGCCTCAGGCATGGATGTGTGTGATATCCTTAGGTTAGTTAGGTTTAAGTAGTTCTAGGGGACTGATGACCTCAGAAGTTAAGTCCCATAGTGCTCAGAGCCATTTGAACCATTTTTGACGGCGCAACAGTTTACTGACTACCGTGTTGCAGCTTCACATTAAAACTCTATCCACCTACGGAACAACGGATGTAACGTGAATAATAGGACCAGGTACAGCACTACGACGTGTTAGTGAAGAGAACAGTGGACTGACCTCAGGGCTGATGTATAGTGCCCTAATCTCGACGTTTTGAGTAGAGGCTTTACTCCATAGAGCTCTAATGGTATCAGATTAGGAAAGCCTCGCTGATGACTTACACGTCTCAACCATTTCTCATGAATTGGTACTCAGAAAGAAACTGAACTAGCATTTTAGTTGAAATCAACGATGCCTGTAGAGGTTGAGATTGAGGAAGAAGAGAAAGCCAAGAAAGACCTACCTACCTCATGCTGGCCATTCTCCAGAAAGACAAAAGAATCCTGCGAAGAGTCGAACTAAGCTACAAACAGCAGTCCGGTATCAACAAACTCTTCACAGCCCATGGAGTCCAGGCAGCTCGTACGCATTAATTTGCAGCAACTGAAGAAGGCGACTGGACGCACCGTCGAAACATCCTGTGCAAAAATTGAATGAACAACTCGGCTCTGCAGCCGAAAGCACATCATTAATTAGTCTTGACGAGAGAACTTGAAAGACTCAATGAAATGATTATATATATCAGCAGTGATGTAGTAGTTTCTGCGAATGCCGGACATTTGCCACGCCGGACTTTTTCCACGCCGGACATTTGCCACACTTGCCCCTTCGCCAGGTAACTTGAGTAGCGATCCCTCAGGTAAGGTACGCCCTTCCTCGTAATTCTTCTGTCCGCTTTCAAACCGCCGTCTCCACATCTTACTCGATACAACCAACACGTAAGGGGCCTGCTTCTTCATCTTGGAGAAATACAGAGCTTCTTTTCCGAAATCGAAATATTTATAACTTTTGGGAAACGAAAGCCATACCGACGATTATGTCAGTATGTAATTAGTTCTGCCAAGTATAAATATAGATCCCTCTGTCTGTATGGTAGCTTCCTTTCACTCATACTGATTGCGATAGAAACAGTCCATGGGAGCAACAAGAAAGGAACGATGTTACGAGAATGCGAATGTACGCTAATCATTCCTTTTTGATCACTGCATTTGTGCCCACTTTAATTACTGCAACTGCATACCCAAAAGACAATAAGGAAAGAATAAATGGGCATGTGAATCTTTGAAAAGAAGAACGACATACTCCATATTAATTTACTCTCTAAAAACATTCGTTAATAAAGTGTAGCGGGACAATGTTCAAAACATAACTGAAAACACGTTCTCTAAATAGAGCTAAGATCACCTATGATTGACATCTTATCTAAAGTCGACGTACAGTTTTACAATGTTAGAAATAAGGAAATGAAGTAATACAGAATGCTACGCTTGTAACGTACGTTGTTGTTCTACGTTGTTTAGATCTGGTATTTACCGGGTCACAGAGAAAGCATCCTAGGTTCTGAAGGGAAAAGCCGTAATTGTAATTATCTGCACTACAGCAGAAACAAGAAGGACAACTTAAGGGAAAACAATGTAATGTGTGTTCATGATCACACTCGACATTGAAGCAGATAGTTCCTGTGACTTAGTATGGGCAGAGGTTATATTCGACAACCGGAATAAATTAATAACTGGCTCCTTTTACCGACCCCCTGTCTCAGATGAAACAGTTGCTGAACAGTTCAAAGTAAACTTGAGTCTCATCACAAATACGTACCCTTGGCAGTGACTTCAATCTACCTTCCGTATATTGACAAAAATACATTTTCATACCCTATTGTAAACAGAAAACAACTTCCGTAATGGTTCTAAATGATTTTTCTAAAAACGTTTTAACAACTAGTTGACGAGGCTATTCAAATTGTAAGTGGTTACGAAAACACACTTGACCTCTTAGTCACAAATAATCCTGAGCATCACGACGGACACAGGGATTAGTGAACACGCAGTCGTAGCGAGGCTCACTTCCGTAACAAAGAAATTCACCGAAACTAAACGCGAAATATATCTTTTTATAAAAGCAGCTATAAACTCGGTTGACGTCTTTCTAAGAGATAGTCTCAAATCCTTCCCAACTATGTAAATGAAGACCATATGTGGCTTAAGTTCAAAGGAATAGAATCAATAGCACTCGGGATATTCATACCAAATAAACTAATAAGAGACGCAACTGATCCCCATGGTACACAAAACAGGACAGAAAGCTGCTGCAGGAGCACCGCAAAATGCACGTATAACTTAGACGAACGCAAAATCTCCAAGATTGGTGAAGTTTTACTGAGGCTCGAAATTTTGGTGCGGATTTCAATGCCAGTTGCATTTAATAGTTTCCACAACGAAACTCGCTCCAGAAATGTGTCGGATTATCCAAAGAGATTCTGGTCCCAAGTTAAGTAAACCAGCGGAAAGGCTCAGTAAGTACCTTTACCGCGCGACAGCGACGGTAATATTACTCTTGACAGTGCCACTAAAGTGGAGTTACTAAATGCATTTTCCGAAATTCCTTCACTATAGAAGACGAAGTAAATATTCCAGAATTCGAATTGAAAACATCTGCAAACGTAATTTAGAAGTAGATATCCCTGGTGTTGCAAAGCAACTGAAATTACACAGTCAGTGACAGAGGAAATGATCAAATATCTGAAACTTCCTGGCAGGTTCCATATCAGCGCACACTCCGCTGCAGAGTGAAAATCTCATTCTGGATCAAATATCTTTTCAAAAAGTTTGTAATGTGTAAGAAAAGTAGGTCTAGCACATTTGTTTCTGATGTTCTTTAGTAACAATTAATTTTCAGTAGTAAGCTCCTTGCCTTTACTGACCTGTTTAAACATAATCAACAATTTGGTAAGAAATTTTAATTTTTAAAGGACTATATCTAAATGTACTTAAGTAGATTTACATCTACTATAAATGTTTGCAACTAAACTTAAATAACAGATATCTGAGGTGCCAAAATTGTCAACCTTAGGATCAGATCAGTTTTGGGATGTTAATTTTCGGTGCAATTCAAAGGTTCAGTTCCCATTTTCTTAAAAACGCATACTATCAGTTTAACAAACCATGATATTTTAGGTTATAGTTGCGACTCTGAAGCTTCAGAAAATAATTTTAGAACTCACAGTTATTTAATAGTATGGCCATAATATTGGAAGGTAGAAAAAGTTAACTTAATGCGACAACAATAGGGATATTTTTGTTAGGCTTGAAACACTTTTTAATTTTTACGTTAAGGGCTGATTCGCATCACACTTTGCACAGTATTTGACCGTCAAAATGATAAATGACCATTTACCATTCTGGCGTGTGTAAAATCGGGCTAAACACGCTGAACTAAAGTACACTCTATTTACAATTACAACATAATATTAGCTCCGATAATGCTGCTTCAGTGTTTTAATATTTTTATCTCAGTAATCTGCAAGGGCACAGTGGTCTTCATAGTTTTTAGTACATTATTTTTAACGTATTTTAGTCCAGTTTCTGAATATGGGCAATGGCTTTGTCGCAAGGCCTAACGTTGCCAATCTCTTCATAATTCTTTACGATTCTCTGTATCCTGTCGTCCAGCTTCAAGTACGTCTTCTTCCTATTCTTACCTTCAAGATTCATTTCCAATTTCATGTACATGCAGTTCGTGAGCACTGCTTCCTTTTTCAAGCACTCCACCAAATAGTTGATTCTAAGGAGAGGGTTTCCAATGATACTATTTATTTTGTTGTGCCACCCTTCAACAGCATTCGTGGTTCGGTGCCTTTTTCCGTAACAGTCCCACATTTCTATTGCAATATCCTCATTCTCCAGCCAGTTATCCACAAAGTAATCAAAAAATTGAGAGAACCTTCCGTTATCAGGAGCTTCTGCATGAATCTCAATACATCCATTGCTTACGTCCTCCAGTTTTACAACTGCCAGCGGGGCACACATGCTAACGTGAAGTCTTAAATCGTCGTTCTGGCGGTACTCCACTGTTAGACCGAGAACTCGAATTCTTCTCCATAAACTCTTCTTCACATGGAAATAGAAGCCATTTATTTCAATTGTGGAAAAACTTGACGAATGGCCGATATCTCAGCTGCCTCAAAGTCGACCTTTACTTGTTTAAGACACCACTCAGAGACTGCCTGTCCTATCAGACGAGACAGACGAACATATGTGTCTTTCTTCTTATTAGGGAGCACTGCAAATACAGTAGGAAGAATGTTTGTTTCTTTAATCGGGCCTCCTAAGACTACCTGTATGGTATAGATTTGTGCAAACTGCTTGCATCAGCGCTTAAATGTTCCATTCATAAAAAATGGGAACATGTTTTTAAACTTTATTTTCCTTTGCTTCCACTGAAAATCATTATTCTCTCCTCTAATCTATCGTATTCCAGAAGAAAGCTACTACCATCTCCCATTTTAATAGATCTTCATGAAGACCAATTTCATAAGAGTTCTTATGCTCTTGTTGGTTCCCCCGCGCTTGACTCCATCGACGACGCATGGTTCTCTTAATACAGGGCTATTACAAATGATTGAAGCGATTTCATAAATTCACTGTAGCTCCATTCATTGACATATGGTCACGACACACTACAGATACGTAGAAAAACTCATAAAGTTTTGTTCGGCTGAAGCCGCACTTCAGGTTTCTGCCGCCAGAGCGCTCGAGAGCGCAGTGAGACAAAATGGCGACAGTAGCCGAGAAAGCGTATGTCGTGCTTGAAATGCACTCACATCAGTCAGTCATAACAGTGCAACGACACTTTAGGACGAAGTTCAACAAAGATCCACCAATTGCTAACTCCATTCGGCGATGGTATGCGCAGTTTAAAGCTTCTGGATGCCTCTGTAAGGGGAATTCAATGGGTCGGCCTGCAGTGAGCGAAGAAACGGTTGAACCCGTGCGGGAAAGTTTCACACGTAGCCCGCGGAAGTCGACGAATAAAGCAAGCAGGGAGCTAAACGTACCACAGTCGACGGTTTGGAAAATCTTACAGAAAAGGCTAAAGCAGAAGCCTTACCATTTACAATTGCTACAAGCCCTTACACCCGATGACTAAGTCAAACGCTTTGCATTTTCGGCGCGGTTGCAACAGCTCATGGAAGAGGATGCGTTCAGTGCGAAACTTGTTTTCAGTGATGAAGCAACATTTTTTCTTAATGGTGAAGTGAACAGACACAATGTGCGAATCTGGGCGGTAGAGAATCCTCACGCATTCGTGCAGCAAATTCGCAATTCACCAAAAGTTAACGTGTTTTGTGCAATCTCACGGTTTAAAGATTACAGCCCCTTTTTCTTCTGCGAAAAAAACGTTACAGGACAGTGTATCTGGACATGCTGGAAAATTGGCTCATGCCACAACTGGAGACCGACAGCGCCGACTTCATCTTTCAACAGTATGGTGCTCCACCGCACTTCCATCATGATGTTCGGCATTTCTTAAACAGGATGGATCGGTCGTGGTGGAGATCATGATCAGCAATTCATGTCATGGACTCCACGCTCTCCCGACTTAACCCCATGCGATTTCTCTCTGTGGGGTTATGTGAAACATTCAGTGTTTAAACTGTAAGTAGGCTGTTTAGGTTTTTTTATTGGTAACGCCACCTCTGTATGAAAATCACTGGCTGTGCTGTGTGCAGTCTGTGGCTGCTTTGCATTGTTGTAATACTCGTCATTGAAGTGTTGGGCAGCGGCAGCTGGATGTGAACAGCGCGTAGCGTTGCGCAGTTGGAGGTGAGCCGCCAGCAGTGGTGGATGTGGGGAGAGAGATGGCGGAGTTTTGAAATTTGTCATGAACTGCTATATTTATATATGATGATATCAAGGTAAATACATTGTTTGTTCTCTATTAATATCTTTCATTTGCTAACTATCCCTATCAGTAGTTAGTGCATTCCATAGTTTGAATCTTTTATTTAGCTGGCAGTAGTGGCGCTCGCTGGATTGCAGTAGCTTGAGCAGCGAAGATTTTTGTGAGGTAAGTGATTTGTGAAAGGTATAGTTTAATGTTAGTCAGGGCCATTCTTTTGTAGGGAATTTTGAAAGTCAGATTGCGTTGCGCTAACAAAATATTGTGTGTCAGTTTAAGCACAGTCATGTAGAATTGTTCAAAGGGGACGTTTCATATGTCGGCCCTTAGCCGAGGATACCTCACTGGAATCCTCTGAATTTTTCCTTGTAGTTTGTGTAATTAGCGTAGATTTTGTTTATTTCTAGCGCGTAATTGTAGAGAGAATCTCCTTTGTAGTTGCAGTCTTTCATTGTTGTACAGTAAAACAGTTGTGACATGCATGTAGATTCGCACCAAGTATTTAAGTAGACATTATTTCCATTTCTATGTTAATGTGTTATCTTATTTTGCTCTTCAAATTGTGCTTTTCTGTGTTATCGTGTGAAATATTGTGACAATAATGGCGTGTGAAAAACGTAATACTAGGCTCCAAAGTAAACTGAGAAATGACAGTGAAAATGAAAGCAGTGTGTTAGCGCCACCGAGTAATGAATTAACTGATGTTCAAAGTAGTAATTTGGTAATTGTGCAAAGGGAAATGGAGCGGGCTGCAAACAATGGCGTAGACAGTGAAACAGGTAGTGAACTGGGAAGCATTATCGATCGATCGCTCAGCAACAGCTCGCCTCAGGAATCCGAAATGACAGGACACAATTTAGCAAATACTGTAGATTCAGGTTTTGGGTCATCACCGTTTTCTCAAATAAGTCAAGACACATTTTCTGCTTGTCAAAATGTGAATGTTGCCGGTGCAAATGCACTGCCGAAAAGCGTAGAGAAACAGATTCCAGACACTAATACATTATTATTGCAATTAATGCAACAAATGGAACAAAATCAGAGACAAATGGGACAAAATCTTAAAAAGTTAGACACAGTGGAACAAAATCTTAAAAAGTTAGACGCAATGGGACAAAATCTTCAAAAGTTAGACACCACACTTGAACAAACACGTGAAGATTTAACTAGTGAGTTACATAACATTGAATCGAAATGTCAAAAAGTCTGTAATGACGTAAAAACACAAATTTGTGAGCATTTTCAACCTATTTTTTCGCGGCATGAAAATGCATTACAGAATCACGAAGCAGCCATAAAAGAACTGCAAACCATTGTTCATGAAAATCATGAGACCTTGTGGGCTAAAATTGACTCAGTTGCATTTACTGATTCGGTTACGCAACTTGCAAAAACTCAGGAAAACTTAAAGGACACAGTAGATTCGATTTCAACACAAATGGACACTCTGAAACTTGGCTCAGAAAATCACACTGAGGAAATGTGTTCACTATCGGAGAAAGTAGCCGAACTTTCGGATCAGGTCACTAACTTATCTACAAAGGTAGATGATGATCTGAATGACACAAGACCTGTAGCCTTCACTGACACAGAAGAGTATAAACAAATTAGAAAATTCAAACAGAATCAAAATCAAATCAATACACAGTACAAAAGAGAAATCTGGGAAGTACAAGATCAGCTGACACAGGTAATACAAGAATTACGTATTTCAGAGGATACTCGCGCCCCAATACGGGAAGAGGGACACAGAAATACGGAACAGCCACAAAATAATAACACAGGGCATTTCGGAAGTTATGAAAGAAATTGGCAATGTGCACCGAATTTTGAGATGGAACGGCCGACACGACCTAACAATGACCGATATGCGACTCGCCGACATGATGACTTTGACTATAAGCTGTTCATTACTACACGTAAATTCAAAACATTTAAGAATTCTGGCAACGACATTCATCCACAAGCATGGCTCCAACAATTCTCGCATTGTTTTCCTCCCAACTGGTCGTTAGAACACAGATTAGAATTTATGTGTGGCTACTTGGAGAATGAACCATCTGTAAGAATGCGATCGGTAATTCACGATTGCCACAGTGAAGGAGAGTTTTACCATGCCTTCCTCTCAGCATATTGGTCTCAAGCCACACAAGACCGAGTAAAACATAGCATCATAATGATGAAACGTTTCGAACAATCTGAATTTTCCAGTCTTATGAAATATTTTGAAGACATGTTGCATAAGAATCAGTATCTTTCAAACCCATACAGCCCCTCAGAACTCATCCGCATTTGCTTAATCAAACTGCCTGAACATTTACGACATATTATTTTGGCAGGACGTTGCAAAGACGACATTGAAGCATTTCAGGGACTCTTACAAGAATTAGAAATTGACACTGACAATCACGGAGCGCGAAACCAGGAACACAACAATTACAGGTCACATCCGTCACAATTCCGTGATGACAGAAATAATAACTGGACACGACAAGGCTATTCTCACAACACAAATCGTGACCAAAACAGACACCACCCATATGACAACCACTGGCAGAGTAATACTTGTTACAGAGAAAGATCGCATTTCCGTAGTAATGACCACCACAGAGACAATCAGAGAAACAGACAATATGGTAACCAGAACTATTTTTATCAAGGGAGACAGAATACTTTCAGACGCAACAGTTCAGTGCGCAGTTACGATTCAGGAAGAAATTCTCCACCACATGACCGACAAGAAAGAAATTATGAAATCCACCGACATGACGACAGACGAGATAATCATAACGACAGACCTGAATTTCATCAGAACTGGCGGGATTCAAACAGAGCAGGGCACTTTCGACAAAGTGAATTTGTAGAAGTTAGGTCTCGAGATCCCAATAACGACGCACGCCAACAAAGGAACAGACAATGACTCGCACAGCAGGCAGCCACGTGCGCCCGCTGGCTCAGAGAAAAATAACATAAGACGCTAACCTTGAGAAATATTCCAGTATTCTTTACCGACGTATACCGCACGATAACTGGGTTGATGTTGAAACTCTGAGTACTATGAAGAGTAAAAGATTGTACCACATTTCAAATGTAAAACCGTTTATTGAAAGATAATCTGCTTTTTAACTTTGTCTTTGCCATATAACTTTTCACTTCACATTACTAGTGTGCTTGTCAGACTTAGAATCTGTTAACATGCAACAATGTTTGAAGTTAAATATCCATTCAAGAACCAAGAGAACTTATTGAAACAGAAATGACGAATGCATTGTTATAGTGAACAGACGTCACAGTGTTATTGTGTGTGTACATTCTTGCTTGTTAGTTGCACGATTATGGAACGACTATAAGGCTTACATACTTAGAACATTTACCAGTACTGCTAATGAGATTTTAATGCAACATTTTGGTTTACTTGAAAATATATTCTGGATTTAAAGTACTTTCTGTGAGATACCAGATGACATAGTGGTTAGTTTATGTCACAGCTACACGGTTTTATCACGACGCTACTAATGAGTGACAATTTACAATGTCGCTTTTGCAGTGTTTCTGTTTTATATCTGCACAGTTTTCTGTTTTATTCTGGAAAGTAAAACAGGTTTTAGTAGTAACTTTTGTGGTATAGCTACAATGAGACTGCCTTTTCCGTAGCACAACAATACGTTACAGCACAGTACTTTCCTCATCACGGCAATAAGCGTAATAACTAAGACATTTATACGCAAAGCATTTCACTTTTGTGTATTATGAGGTAAGTACATTGACTTCTGCAGAACTTAGCTTTCGGAGGACGATAACTACGACACTTCCACACAGATTATGTTGCAACAAGACGCACATTTAGCGCTACAGTACACGTATTTGAGTGATTAATTTTGCACTTAAAACATTTATTTTTAAAGATTTTTGAATTACAAAGAAAGTTTTCCGTGATACATTTCATTCCATTGCTGTAATCTGTAACACCTGAGGGTATAATTACATTAATCCTCAGGGTTGTACACGCTTACTTTGTGTACCATGTGTGTGGCAACCACAAGGAACCCTAGCTAATATGGTATTTGCTTATACAACTTTACACATCAGTACCATATTTCTCTAACACACAAATTACACAGCTATCTGATCATTTAACTGAGAGATAAACATTTTTTTACTACATCAGTGACACATGTTTACGCAATACACAGTTGGGTAGCTTCACACTTATGAAACTGTATTTTGTCTGTACTTTGTAAACTGTTCATATTTTTTTGGAATCATTGCGATACTATGAGAGCTTTGAATGATGTATTTGGTAAGGGAGCATGATTTTAAAGTACGTTTGAGGTAGATGACACTATTGAAATGAGCAGAGAATTTTTTTTAGGTTTTGAAATTATTGCAGAAAGCTACGACGATTTTGATTTGACTGAGGTGTTGTGATGTTATTATTATGACGACGATGTGTACTATGCTGTTGAGATATGTTTATGATCAATAAGATTATGCTACCGTATATGAGGAATAAGAAGTATGTTGGAAACCAAGAATCGTACTTTAAGAGTTATGAAATGTGCGTAAATGGGTGACTGTATCACAATGATGACGAATATTTTATTTGGACACTTATATTTATAGGATCTTGTTTCTACAGATTTGCAACGCTAATTCTTGACCTGTGAAATATTTTTATGTGAGACTGTCACTGTAGCGGAAACTGCTGTCGTAAATATTTCCGTAAGAAAGTTAAGTGACCACCTGCACGTAATGCGTCACGGGCACCCACCTGGGCGACAGCCGCCCGAAAAAAAAGCCATTAGCCTTTCAGCGCCACAGGTAGAAAAAAAAAGGGGAGGCCATTATCCTCGCTATTGACGTTCCTTTGTAGAAAGCATCGCAAATATTACACGCTCATTACTTGAAAACATATGATTACTCGTACTTTGTGCTAATTACTGAAATGCTTATGCATTGATGGGAAATATTCGTACACCTGCACACCTGATTATGACAAGTGTCTTCCTACGAGAGTTGAGAGCTACTGACTTACGAAATGCCACATAGCTATTGAATGATGTTTTTATGCTTTGGTTTGGGTAATTGCTTATTTCATTTGATACCTGTTTTCCAGCTGTGTTACAGCATTAGTTTTATAAAATAAACTTAGATGCATTTGCTAATGTGAACACTTGCTGTCAACAGATCTATTAAATAATAATTTTGTAATCCACATTCTTTCAAAAAGGAGCACTTGGAAAGGAAAGAACAATAAGAAGGGACTAGTAACAGTAACTGGACAATAATTTTCTTTTCAAGAATATGGTAATATTTTTTTTACAATAAGTTGTTGTGGTGCACCACTTTAATTACATAGATATTAAGATGTGATTATACATTTCCCTTATCTGCATTGTTATCTTTAGTGTACTATTTTTTCTGCTTGAGCTATGTCATGTTTAGATATAAGCTGCTGTTTGCCAGGCATAGTGATACTGAATTTTAATTTGTGTTACTCTGCTAAGCCAGATTTATTTTTCTTGTTTGCTGCGCATTGCCTCATACTAGTTGTAATGTTGAATTGCTTGGTAATTTAGATTTACTGTAGCTTGCTTTGCAAATTTGATTTTTTTTGTCCTTGCTGTTTGTGTTACTTGTTTTGTGCTGCTGCATTGCCTCGTCTCTTAGTTTAATATCTGAGCTCAGTAGATTTAAGTTAGCGTAAGAGGGGGTAGACTATATAAGAACCTAACTATGGAGAATAGGGGAAGAATGCTTTGAAAGTTATATGAAAACGATTTGGGCCTAAATGAGTATTGTACAATGAGCCATATTTATTTTGAAAGAAATATGGTTAGAATACAGAAAAGAGGTACTGATAGGATTTTTGGGAATAATGATGAACGAAGGGAGATCTCCAAGAACAAAAAAGGTTTTGTTCGCAAAATACTGCAGTACCAAAAGTTACACTGAAAACGAACCCTGTCCTTTCCATTGTGTTATCCCCCTATGTGTTTGTGCACCCTTGTGTATTTGTTTTCTTCCTGTCTCTGTGTACTGTTTAATAGAATTTTTTCTCTTCTAATACTAAGCTACATTCACTATAATGAGGAATACTGTTATCCTCAAATACAATTGGCATTAATAATGTGTTATTTATTTTGTAAAGATGTTTAGACATTATTTATTCTGTTTTGTGTTAATGCTCATGTGTGAAGTTGATATTTCGAAAGTTATTCTGATCCTTTATGTATGTACTCATGTCATAATTCCTGTAACACTGACGTATATGTCTATTTCTATTCTTTTGTAATGCCTGTTTTACTAGAAATGTTATCTGTATTGTTATGTTCTTTAATGATGTATTTTGTACCTTTGCAATTGTGTTCTTATGTTATAAAATTGTCATTGACACCAGTTCATCAAATTAAGCAGCTTGAAAGTTACATTTCACTGCACACGTTTCTGTTGGTCATAGTATATGGACAATCTGTGAGAAGTAGGGACTGTTAGTGTTTTCACGTGTGTTAATAATTCTGCAAGGGACTGGATAACAGCATTGCTGGTTCTAAGGACAATTCCAAAAACTTTGTGAGTGCACAAGTGGTGGTTATGGACTTGCTATATTATCCGCAAGACTCTTCAATGGTGATTGTGCACCTGCACAGTCGCAACAGATGGCTGCTGGCCGTCTCTACAAGGACTACAGTGGGTCTGCACCTCTGGTGGCCCACCAATACCGTAATCTCTACCAGGACTACAGTGGGTCTGCTCTGTGATGACCTACCTACCAATACTCTTCAAAATTTCGACTGACTCTGCTGTGGGTTTGCTCTGTTGTGGCCCATTACCTGTATGCATGTCAAGAGTCAGCACTGTCTTGGAAGGACAACACTACTTCTTCAAGACTGCATGGAAATCCGCTACTTCCATGTGCATTTTCTTCTACTGCTCAGACTTTGGGAAAAACACTACTATTTTACCGTAATGAATGATCAAGACTGTCTTTATGGACTGTGAGAAAATTTGAGCTTTTGACCAACATTGTATCAATAAGTGTGTGCATTTGATTTCTTTGTTATTGTAATTATGAAAAAATTTTTCAAATCTGTATTGGCCACTGCCCAATCCAATTTGTAAAATTTTTTGTGGGGAGCATGGGGACTATGTAAGTAGGCTGTTTAGGTTTTTTTATTGGTAACGCCACCTCTGTATGAAAATCACTGGCTGTGCTGTGTGCAGTCTGTGGCTGCTTTGCATTGTTGTAATACTCGCCATTGTAGTGTTGGGCAGCGGCAGCTGGATGTGAACAGCGCGTAGCATTGCGCAGTTGGAGGTGAGCCGCCAGCAGTGGTAGATGTGGGGAGAGAGATGGCGGAGTTTTGAAATTTGTCATTAACTGCTATATTTATATATGATGATATCAAGGTAAATACATTGTTTGTTCTCTATTAGTATCTTTCATTTGCTAACTATCCCTATCAGTAGTTAGTGCCTTCCATAGTTTGAATCTTTTATTTAGCTGGCAGTAGTGGCGCTCGCTGGATTGCAGTAGCTTGAGCAGCGAAGATTTTTGTGAGGTAAGTGATTTGTGAAAGGTATAGTTTAATGTTAGTCAGGGCCATTCTTTTGTAGGGAATTTTGAAAGTCAGATTGCGTTGCGCTAACAAAATATTGTGTGTCAGTTTAAGCACAGTCATGTATAATTGTTCAAAGGGGACGTTTCAAAACCTCCTCTACCAAGAAACGTGCCAGAACTGCGAGCTCGCATTAACGATGCTTTCGAACTCATTGATGGGGACATGCTGAGCCGAGTGTGGAAGGAACTTGACTATCGGCTTGATGTCTGCCGAATCACTAAAGGGGCACATATCGAACATATGTGAATGCCTAAAAAAACTCTTTGAGTTTTTGTATGTGTGTGCAAAGCATTGTGAAAATATCTCAAATAATAAAGTTATTGTAGAGCTGTGAAATCGCTTCAATCATTTGTAATAACCATGTAGATTCTGAATTAGGCATCACTGTAACAAAGTCATAAACTTTGTTATGTAGATTTCCCATTTCATCCGCGTATATCTCCGATAACTGTGTAGTTTCTTCTCGAGACCTTCTCTTCGCCCTTTCCACTTGCTTTCTCACATTCAGAGCCGCATCGTCAGGTGGTCCACAGAGATGTTCTAATACGTTCAATACTTCTCCGTTCCTCGAAAGCAGCTTTCCCCTGCAATGATCCGCTTTTCTGCGTAAGCACATCCATGAAACGGGACCCAACCCTTCGGAGCAGGTAGAATCGTGGCAAATGTCCGGCGTGGCAACTGTCCAGACACCGTTTCTGCAGCTGTATTTCCTTACTTTTTACCGTATAAACGCTAAATGCTGAGAGAGAGAGAGAAAGAGAGAGAGGGTATCTCAGCTGGACGTAAGGGAAGATCTTGTTTTGGAGTCCGAATTTTTGTATCTAATCCATTATTTTTAAACAATGAAATGACCATCGTTACAGTGATGTTATTTTACAGAAGTGATAAAATATTAGTGAGAAACGATGACAGATGACACACAGGCATATGAACGCACCGCAAATATTATTCAGCTTGCAGGGCAGAGTACTTTAAATTTCACAATGATATGTTACGAGCAAACATACTGCAACTGCTGTAATTACACTAGTTAATGTTACAGAAAACAGTTAATATTATCTCTTTTAAATTGTTCTGCTGCGTGGTCGTTTGGGCGAGCGTTAGTTCTTTGACAGCAACAGAAGTTTCTAGTGGTCACCAGTATTACGGTAAACGGTAACTTGAAACTGTTGTTGATTTTCAGTAGCAGGCAGATAGTATTGGTTTTCGACTGGTAGAAAAAGTCTATGCGATGGGACATTGCTGTCTGCAATTACTGTATAGTGATTGTCATTAGCAGAAACATGGACTTCGGAGTGGAAGTGGCTGGGGTCTGTGGGCACGTAATGATAATTTAGTAGTGATATCTTTTATTAACAACGCTACTATCGAGTAGAAGCTTTTAAGTAAATGTCTCCTAAAACAATTATTTTCAAAGGATGCAGTAAAATAATTAAAAATCAGTAATAATAATTCGCGAAATAATAATAGAAAACTATTGAGTGAGCAAAATAGCTTTACCAGTAGGTCTCTAACAGTGGAACTAAATTAATCGGCACATGTGTTAACACATCTCGCAACCGAAGAGTTGTAAAATAACATTAAATCTTATTATTTCACAGAATAAATTCGACGTAATAAAGTACAACCAAGTGTCGGCTACTGCCAAAAAATGACGCTAATAGAAAGTCAAATGTGACACACACATATTATACGAAATGTGAACAATATCATATCGTAAGAGTATGACAACCCTTAAACATAGCTAAATCTCAGTCCTGAAAGGCACTGTGAGACCTAACTCCCAAGTCGAGAAATTATACATAGGAACACGAATCTGCCCTAAGGCCTACCCACAAAAAGGAAGTGAGACTGGACAAGGAAGGCAAAACCACTACTCGTCTGCGGCGGGAGTGAGCAATCAGCAGCAAAGTTGCAAAGTACAAGAAGCACAAGTAAACTAACCCACGGTGGTAAATCGGGAAATCCAAAACAACTACAAAAGACTGTTAACTGCACACTGCATTGCTTGAAAACTTCCTTGAACAATCCTGCGTACAAGACACACAGCACTAGTCACAGTCACACCTGTGCACTCAAGTCACAGTCTTCCTAGGGAGCAGCAAATCACGGGCTGGCTTTCTCCGTATTTGATGCTAGTGTCTTTTTGTCGACAGTCGACAGCTACCACACAGCTTCGCAGGCGTGCGTTTTCAGACTAGGCTGCACACTTCTTCTCAACGGACTTCATCACAAAAACGGGACTCCATCCTCTGGTACATAAGGCCAGGAGACAAACTACCTCTCATCTCTCCAGGACCACGCTTCGAGCCTCCGCAGTTCCACTGCTCCCCGATGTACTGCCGGACAGCAACACAACACCTGCTGGCCTAACCTCCTTCCATATGGTGTCGTTCACCTGTGTTGTCAGTGGCCGATTGCGAATCGTCTCCCCAGGAGCGACTCCGCTGCTGACCGACAACTGTGGAACCAATCACCCTAGAACAGACACTCCACACGCGAAGGCTCCCCATGCATACGGCAAAACTTCGACTTCCTGCTAGTCTACTGTCGCTCTCAGAACTCATTCTTGGTGTCACGGTCGGTCGCTCGTCGTCTAGTAGTGGAGCTGGGTTCAGCCACATTGGCGTACTGCATGCCTTTTGCTAGGACAGAAGAGACCATCAGCCGCGGCAACAACTGTAGGGCGGGGCGGGATTTTAACTGTGCCATGTAATTACGGCACACAGTGAAACATTGGCTTCACTATTCATAGAACTGAAGAGCGCCAATAAATGCAGCTCCAGGTGTGCTTCAGAACGTTCCTCAACGTAATTAAAGTGTACGGTAGTTGGAAATTTAATAATGACAAGTATTTGTGTACGACTTATACAGAATACAAACTTTTTTCAAAGTTTTGCTGCCCTTCAGACAGTCAGCAGCATTGTGTGCCGAAGATGTGGAACTTGTAGGATAGCCTAAGCAGCACCAAGTGTGTTGGTAGTTTAAGAGAAGCGGTTTATTGAGCAGCGAATCTCTATAACAATTTTGAAACTGAATGCCATGAAGCGCCTCCATCGTCCTAGATTCTCAGGCTTAAGTCACACTTCCCAGCCCTCTTGATCAGACAAATCAGCCAGGACTTGCACCACATGTACCCGAGCATTCTCCTGGAAAATGGTGGGTGGATCCTGCATAAAGTGTCGCTGCTTCTTTAACTAAGCTTGTCACAGGCTATGTTTGGAAAACGAACAGTTTAGAGAAAGAAGCAACAAGACTTTTTGCAGGAACCGCCCATCATTTTGCAGAACAGTGCTCGGATGCAGTCGTGACTGATTTGTTTGATCAATGGGTCTGGGAAATACTGTATCGCCCACCACTGTCCCCGACCTTAAGATTTTGTGACTTCAGCTTGAACCCTAAGGTGAAGGAAGCACTTCACGGCATTCGCTTCAAAACTGTTACAGTGAATCGACTAGCAACAGACCGCTCCACTCTAACTCCCAACAAAATTGCGCTGCAAAGATTATCCTGAGACTTCCATATTGCTGCCAACGGTTTACACACAATGCTGGCGACAAAATGAAACATGTATCTATGTTTTGTAAGCTCTAAATGAAAATTAGCCATTATTAAAGTTCCAGCAAACGTATTTAATTTTATTTTCACGCTGGATGAGATATATGTACTTTATTCTCTTTTTCAATTGTGACCTAACTACTGTTACCTTTCTCGTGTTGACTTCTTACGCTTTCGTAGTAATTCAAGAGCACAAATCACTGTAGTTACTTTATTTTTAGTCATGTCAAACAAGTTAAAACCTTTGAATAAGAATTAAACACTCATTCTCGTGTGTGTGTGTGTGTGTGTGTGTGTGTGTGTGTGTGCGTGTGTGTGTGAGTGTGTGTGTGTGTGTGTGTGTGTGTGTGTGTGTGAGTGAGAGAGAGAGAGAGAGAGAGAGAGAGACTATGAGTGTTTCACTGCTATTCGACATTTACCGTAATTCCATGCAATGTACCGACATGCCACAATTGCTAATATCTGTCATTCTACACATTTCATTAAATGCTGCTTTCCAATTACATAAATACGAAAAATACTTTTCCACGAACGACACATAGAAATGACAGCAAAATAGCGCAGTTCGTCAAATTTAAAGTTTTATTGGAAATTAACCAGTGCAGGAAGTTCGTGCATAATTGCATGGTACAGTTTAGTTTGTTCGTTGCACAAATCGTGTGTTACAATTTCCTTCGATAATGTTGGGAACTGGTAGGCTGGAAATTTATCGAGTTTAATCGCGTGTGAGTAATCATTGTTATGCATCGGCCGCCTGTATTACAATTGGATATCCATCGAGTTCGCAGCCTAGCATGAAGCACTCCTTTGATCTAAACTGATGTACATTGCACGTTACAACCGTCATTCGCTTTTTCATCAACTTATAGCGCCATTCTCAGCTAATGAAACATCACATGTATCATTTCGTCTTCCTGTTTCGTTTGTGGTAAATGATCACTGTCTCTGCGAGACGGTACTGTGTCCCAGAAGCCACAAAAATATTCTTACAATCTATGCTTGTTTGTAGTGACTTTCCCAAAAGTTACACAGTTACCTGTAAAAAAGTATGGTTTCTATTTGGTTTTGCAGAGCATAATAGTACACCTGCTGCTTCCGCAACTGCGACGATTTTCACAATGAATATTTGTTACCTCATGAGCTAAGGAATACTGAGCTCCTATAAATTTTCTCCATACCTCTCTATCCTGCTTATTACTTTGTCACGATCAGAGTTCATTGAGCCATTGGCATAAATATAATGCTACTCTGAGAAATTTGTACTAACAGGTACTCAAGACATTGGCATGGAGTTGTCAGTTATACTACTATAGTACTACTGAAATCGGCAATCATCAAATCCCATTAACTAAGCAGGCAATTTGATAAGTTTTTACGTGATTGTCTTTCACCATTCAAACGGCTTAAAAACAGAAATCGTTCTTCTACTTTCCATTAAGGTATATTGCGAAGTCATAAGTGGTAAATGTAGTATGTTTAGGCATCTATCAATCAAATTTGTACGGTATAACGGTATTTAGCAATCGTTTGTTCGGAACAAGGATACTTTTGGTATTTTCTGAGTGCCATCCATTTCCTTACAATTTATTTTAAACCGGGGGATCCGTGCTAAACCTTCGCACTTGTATGGCTATAAATAACGGCAGTATTTGGAGGAAGTGTAGTCGTTTGGCTGAGGGTAGTTATAGGAATGAAGTGAAAAGTCTTAAAAAATGAACTAACAACGTGAAATAATAATCATGGATTGATGACACACCCTTGTCTATAATTTTCTATATGTCCAAAAATGTGTTTTGCATTCAAAATGTTTGAGCCAGCTTGTACGACGGGCCGGCAGTAGGACCACATAATCTGTAACTTTAACTTTTCAGTTACAGTAAGCACGTATTGCTGCAGTGGCAATGGGTAAATCACAATTCAACTCGTCAATGACAAATAGAAGGTAATCGGGAATTCTCGTTACAAAATTCTAGCATTTGTAGAGGCGAGTGAATGGATAGTATTTAAAATGGGATCCTATATCCAGAAAAGTAGCTTTTCCGATCTACGTCACTGTGTCAGTTCAGATGCGTAACGTCGACGTATGCTGAAGGAGAGCGGGAAGTCTCAAGAATTGCTTGGCCAGGTACGCAGAAGAGCAGACTGGGTGAGGTGTACCACGTCAGCCGGTCACCTGATTGGGGGCGTATGCAAAGTTTAGTTTACGAGACTCTTGTGGAGACAAGCGAAGATCTGTTCGCGCGAGTCCTGGCCGCTTCTGTAGAAATTGAAGACACGAAAGATGGGATGTAGAGTGAATATCAGTACATGGTTTGACGAAAGGCGGGATGTAGAGTGAATATCAGTACATGGTTTGTAGGTACAATGTCTGTAACAACACTGGTGGTCATCACATCGGGCCGCCGTTGTAATGAATCAGTACTGTTATGCACGTACAGTAAGCTGGGTTCTTTTTCTATATTGGAATAATGTAAACACGTCATGTTTAAGTATTAACACAAAGAAATGTGCTTAAGTGATGAATAGATGTTTCGTTATGTCTCCTTTCGAATTGTCACCTACTTCAATTCTTCAAGCAGAAGTGGATGAGTAAAGCTTCTGAACTGAAACCGTTAGAACGGAAACGGTGCGTTTCCAGAGGTGGGTTCCTATTCTAACTTCCGTCTATAAGTCCCAGAATTTCTAAACACTGTGTATGTTTGTCGTTTCTGAATGTGTATTCGTTTAGGAATGTACACTTGTACGACGGGCATAGATAATGACTGTTGCAGTGGTCACTGCTAGTGTCTATTAGAATGCTGCAAACAAATTAGCCCGTTAACAAGTACAAGGTGCATTCAAGTTCTAAGGCCTCCCATTTTTTTTTCTTCAGACTGGAAAGAGATAGAAACATGTGCATTGTTTGAAAATGAGGCCGCGTTCATTGTCAATACGTCCCAGAGATGGCAGCACCATACGGCAGATGGAATTTTACTGCCAGCGGCGAGAATGAGAACTGTTTTAAATACTTAAAATGGCGACGTTTTCCTTACTTGAACAGCGTGCAATCATTCATTTTCTTAATTTGCGTGGTGTGAAACCAATTGAAATTCATCGACAGTTGAAGGAGACATGTGGTGATGGAGTTATGGATGTGTCGAAAGTGCATTCGTGGGTGCGACAGTTTAATGAAGGCAACAAACCGAAACAACCTCAGGCTCGCACAAGCCGGTCTGACGACATGATCGAGAAAGTAGAGAGAATTGTTTTGGGGGATTGCCGAATGACTGTTGCACAGATCGCCTCCAGAGTTGGCATTTCTGTGGGTTCTATGCACACAATCCTGCATGACGACCTGAAAAAATGAAACGTGTCATCCAGGTGGGTGCCACGAATGCTGACAGACGACCACACGGCTGCCCGTGTGGCATGTTGCCAATCAATGTTGACGTGCAGCGACAGCATGAATGGGACTTTCTTTTCGTCGGTTGTGACAATGGATGAGACATGGATGCCATTTTTCAATCCAGAAACAAAGCGCCAGTCAGCTCAATGGAAGAACACAGATTCACCGCCACCAAAAAAATTTCGGGTAACCGCCAGTGCTGAAAAAATGATGGTGTCCATGTTCTGGGACAGCGAGGGCGTAATCCTTCAAATGGTTCAAATGGCCCTGACCACTATGGGACTTAACATCTATGGTCATCAGTCCCCTAGAACTTAGAACTACTTAAACCTAACTAACCTAAGGACAGCACACAACACCCAGTCATCACGAGGCAGAGAAAATCCCTGATCCCGCCGGGAATCGAACCTGGGAACCCGAGCGCGGGAAGCGGAAACGCTACCGCACGACCACGAGCTGCGGACGGCTTAATCACTACCCATTGCGTTCCAAAGGGCACTACGGTAACAGGTGCATCCTACGAAAATACTATGAAGAACAAATTCCTTCCTGCACTGCAACAAAAACGTCCGGGAAGGGCTGCGCGTGTGCTGTTTCACCAAGACAACGCACCCCCACATCGAGCTAACGTTACGCAACAGTTTCTTCGTGATAACTTTGAAGTGATTCATCATGCTCCCTACTCACCTGACCTGGCTCCTAGTGACTTTTGGCTTTTTCCAACAATGAAAGACACTCTCCGTGGCCGCACATTCACCAGCCGTGCTGCTATTGCCTCAGCGATTTTTCAGTGGTCAAAACAGACTCCTAAAGAAGCCATGGAATCATGGCGTCAGTGTTGTGAAAAATGTGTACGTCTGCAGGGCGATTACGTCGAGAAGTAACGCCAGAGTCATCGAGTTCGGATGAGTAGTTAATCATTAAAAAAATCGGAGGCCTTAGAACTTGAATGCACCTCGTACATTGTAGAAAATCAAATAGTATTTGTAATAAGATAATATCAAAAGGGAGTCCCTTACTCGTTATTAATCAGTAACAAATCTTTAACATCATGCAGCACGTCAGCAACCGTATATGCATAGAAAATAAACAATTTTTTCAGCCTTCAGTTGCAAGGTAATTTTTTACTCATTTACCTAGGTTTCGATTCCATTAATGGAATCTTCTTCAGAACCTATGAATTAAACCATATACGGACATATATTACTCGCTGAAATGCATCATCAGTCTAATGACTGAATAGTAAAGAATCGTGATACTCACAAAAATTAAACTATTTTAAGAGCCAAACACTTGGCCGCGACCGAGCCTCGCCGCGAAACTGCTCGCGATGCCTAGTTTTCCGCGCCGCTCACATGTGGTCCTTATTTCTGGCCGGCGTAGCTCCGTCTACGTTCGCCTTAATAGTTTTAATCTCGACAGACATAATCTTGTGATTATGCGTCTTTATTGTTTTAACTTTTAATCTGTGACATGCCCAGTGTTTCGCTCTTAAAACAATTTAATTTTTGTAAGTATCACGATTCTTTATTATTCAATCATTAGACTGATGATGCATTTCAGCGAGTAATATATGTCCGTATGTGGTTTAATTCATAGGTTCTGAAGAAGATTCCATTAATGGAATCGAAACCTAGGTAAACGTGTAAAAAATTACCTTGCAACTGAAGGCTGAAAAAATTGTTTATTTTCTATTAATAAGTAAGCTTCGTAAAGTATAGATATGAACCTGGGCATCCCTGATGCCCTCTTCCTACAATAGTAACTACAAATAGTAACTTTCAGCGTGAAAACTGTCAGTAGAGTCGGAAGCGGGTTTAAAAAGCTTTCTAACGATACCTCATTTACCCTGACGATAATTCACGTAGGCCTGTCCACTGGTTAGACGCTTGCCTGTCAGTCTCTCTAGTTCATCGAAGCTTAGTGAAGTGACTAACCATGCCTGTATTTCACTTTGATTCGGATTCCTCCCTGGGATGTATTTTGCGGATAGTCAGCCACGACCATATAAAAACCAGAACTATTACTCTCCGCGCGGAAAGGAGCGGTGCGAGGAATTAAGCCCCGCCTCCCTCTCGAAGTCTTGCCATCTTACGTCCGCGTTCTGTGCTTCCACGAAAGCAGAACTGACATAAAGATCATAGGGGTCACTGATTCCTTTTGCTGTGGTGAGAGCCGCATTGGAATCGTTTTATGCACCAGGATTAGTCTCTTCATTCGTTTCAAAATAATGAAAAATACAGTACCCAACACAAGGCCAATTGGAGCAATTGTTTGCTGCGATTGGCAGTGGTAGTTCAGGTCCAACCTCTACCGGTATGTTTCGCAAACACAGTTCAAAACACTCCCCACCTAACCTGCCACGATATAGTGTCCGTATAATACGTGGATCCTGGCTAGTCGTTCATTTCGTGAACTGCTTAGTGTGTAATCATGAGAGTGTCCATTCATTTCAGTAGGTCGTGTAATTCATCTTCACATTCACTGAGGATAGCAATGCGATCAGTGAATGTTATCATTGTATCATTTTGTCTTAATTTTTATCCTAATCTTGATCGTTTCTTTGTTTCCGTCACTGCGTCTTCTGTGTACAGTGGGGACGACAGCATGATTCTCTGTCACGCACTGTTTTTAAACCGAACACTTTGTTTATTAATCTTGTATTCCTGTTGTCCGTTCTTGGTTTTTCTAGACATTCTACGTTAACTGTCTTTCTCTTGTAGCTTAGTCCTATTTTCTCAACATTTAGAAAATTTTTCAGCACTTTCCGTTACCGAAGATTTTTCTGCATAGTCAAATCCTATGAACGGCTTTTCATTTCATGTGTGTTGCTTCCATTATGAAGCATAACCTCAGAAGTGCCTCTGCAGCTTTAACTCTGCGAAAGCCACACCATTTGCATCTCGCACTTACCTGCGCTTGCTATCTTCGGAACTGTGTGACGAACTTTGCTGAAACACTGATGATATGAGTCCACACTTTTAGTTTCCGCACACTTCCTAGAAAAGTCGTTTCGTTGCCACAATTCTGAAAGAATATTATCCATCCCCTTAATTGGTCGCAAGTCTTCAATACTTCAGTCAAATTTTGGCTCTAATACTGAATCCTGTATCTTCTTTCACGTCATCAGCCATGTCCTTCCCCTCGTAGAGACATTCAATATACGCATTACGCCTGTCTCTCCTCTCTTCTATGTTTAACGATGAAATTCCCATGGCATCCTTAACGTTGACGCCTGTTGTTTTAAATTTCACCTTAGGTGCTCTGATTTGTGCTGGGACATCTGCACCAATCCGATGCCTCCGGTTCACTGCCGTCGATCATCCTCCATACAGTCTCGACTTAGCCCCACCTGATTTTCATCTGTTTGCAAAACTTAAAGATCACCTCCAAGGGCTTTACTTTGATAGTGGTGAAGCGGTGAAAGCTCAGGTGAGGTTGTCGCTCCGACAACAAACAATCTACAGTGACGGTATCAACAAACTCGTCTCTCGCTTGGAGAAGTGTGTTCGTCGCCATTATGACTATGTTTCAAACTAAATTTATGCACACGAAGAATACAGACGTAGAAAGTTAATAATGCTGGTTTATTGAAGAAGCAATAAGGGTATTCACACAAAAAAAACTTCAAAGGTATTGTTTTTCAGCACGGTCTCGAACATATGTTTGTTTCTTCATCCTCTGTGTTTTCCATTTTTAGTGACGTGTTTTTTTCTCTAACTGTATTTTCCTCTCTAACTGCCTACTGCGATATTCCTTATGATTTTTGAAGTTTATTCGGTGCTACTAAATGAAATGTAATTGACTGTATTCGCTGCTACTAAATGACATTTAATAGTCTTTCTCATGTGTGGTTCATACTGGCTGGTCAATATCCTTCCGTATCCGTCTCCTCTATTCCTTCCCCTACTACCACATTCCAAACCGTCATAATTATTAGGTTAATATCTCTCTTTACACGCAGAATTACAGGTTCAGTCGCATCATATACTCCCTCTATTCTTCTTCTGCTTGTGATGTCAGCATTATACCTCAACTGTTGTTGTTTGAGTTCGTTCGCTGTTGTTGCTGATGAGAACTTTTTCAATGAACTATTCACAGAAGGTCACTCTGCCTTACTTTCCTCTTCAGGACGAATCCTACTCTTTATGAAACGTTCTGTTGCAGTTGATTTTGTGTCCTTATCTTCTTTCCATTTCTCTTCAACGACACCCACTAAATCTAAATTAAACTTCTGCAGTTCCTTTTTCATGTTTCCTAGATTTTCTGCTATGTTCAAACTTTTGGCATTCCAGGCTCAACTCATAGAATGTTATTCCCTTGTTAGTTATTCTATCTTTTTCCCAAGGTCACCTACCCCTTTGCAGTCCCTTCCTGGAGGCCCAAATGGGGGACTAATCCGGACTCTTTGAACATTGGACAGAAATCAAGACATTTCGTCAATTACAGGTCTCACTTTCTGTGTAAACACATTGTATGTAATTAATGTAGTAGTTCCCACTGCCCTCCGGAACCTCATGCCGTCGATCATTGTGATTATTCCCTCATCTACAGAGGCAGTTTCGCACCTGAAGTGGAAAAGTTTGCCTTGAGACTCTCTCCACTCCTCCACCGTCTTTGACAAGACAAGAATATTGATGATTCCTTATAATACCGGAAATCTATGGCCAACATTGACACATTTCATTCAAAATTTTCGTAGTTGATGGGCTCGAACCCGAAAATCACCTCAGTTTGATTGTTACTCAATTATGTCACCTGAAAACCTCAGCTGTTGATCTTAAAATCGTCATAAAACTCTGTCAAATAAATTCGGGGCATTCCCTTGCCTTTCGTCTAGTTTTTGTCTAATAGTGCGAATTTGTTACGTTATCAGTATTTGTGATGGAGGGAATTAAGAATATACTTGAAGAATGAATTCTAATATAGTAGGTAATTAGGAATGCATAAGCGTGTGTGTAATGTTATGGAATCATGTAGTGCATTACTTACATAGTATAAATGGCATTATATAAAACACCTCGAAATCATATCGAGGAAGTAGCTTGTTTACTTCACTACGTACAAATGTTGTATTAGATGACCTGCCTTGCTTTCTGTGAGCGTATAATTTGGTATAATACGAAAAGTATTTAACGGCTAATGATTGGTCGATTAGGAGAACTACTTAATTAAATGTGGGCAGCAACAGTACCCATTATCTGCAGTTTTTGTCAATCAATCAGAGAGCAGCGCGGTTCGTTGATCTAGGAGCGTCGCCTGTGAAGGCTAGTAATTAGTCCAGATATAGGATTCATAGGGTAGCGGGGTGTTTCCCGTTGTTCTGAAAATTTTGATGAAGGGAACACTTATCCATGTAGATGGAGAAACAGTGGGTTAAAGAAAAATATAGGAGGATATAATCATTAATAACTGATTTGAATGATTACTGGAAAGATTATTAGTTAAACTGAAAATTGCCATTGTTACTACAAGCTATAATACCGCATGGCATAATACATATACTCCGCTTATTTGCGCAAGCTCGCTAATAAGTTCAGAACTAAGTGATATTTTAACGTGAAAATCTGATCATGAAGCATCGTGTGAACATTATGACTGTAAATAGTCTGAATCTAGTCGCGGTTTTATGTACCTGCTGAGTGTTAGTTCTAATACAACTATTTCCACGGTTTTGTTTCCTACTGAGCTCGCTGCTACTACTAAAACCTCATACAGCTTATATAGGTTAAAAGTTGCTGTCTTATTTATGTAAATAACGCAAATACAAAAACAAAAATCGTTTGTTGCTTCAGCCAGTTGCAAATTCGAACACTCAACTGAGTTGTATTCTCTCTACCTGACTTCCACACAGATAGAGAGCGTCATTTTCATCTTCTCCTTTTCTTCTTTTTTTCAAGTTTCGTGAGTGGCAAGTAAAAATGATTCTGGAAGTATATTTTGTTCACATGGAGAGCTAATCGATACAACAGAACGAAACGAAAAATAATTATAATGCTACTGAAATTCATAAAACTAAAAGGCAATCGTTATGGAGCAGTTACAGAGGTGGGAGATATGACAGAGGGAAAGTTGTAAGGGAACCCTTGCTCAGCAGAAGTGTTTGTTTATTCACACAAGTCCACAGGATACGAATGCACGTAGGTATCGATAAATCAGGTCGAAACTCGAGAGCACAGTGTCATTTAGTTTTGTAGTAATCGTGGAATAAAAGTCATTAGTGGTGGTGGTCGCCACACAGTGACTAAGTGTGTCGACGTCGCTACAGATAGGCACTCAACAATAGCCGTAATTACAATGATCAGACAGAAAATATATTTCCATCCACCTCCAAAGCTAATGCAAGGGATATTTGTGTGAATATTTGATCAGAATGTTACTGCATTGTTTGTGGCTTCTGTGCAGAACATTTTTCATTGCAGTGTGTCTTGGACTGCTGCGTTTGATATACGGATTTGACGGGTGTTTGGAAGAGATACAAAGAAATTCTTCTCCTAATGCAGCAAATGTCACAAGTGCACCATTTTCTCGCGAGGGGTCCATGAAATTTGTGATGTTATACATGTTCAGCGACCGTGTCCATACTACTGTGTGGTGCATATTGTTTTAGAGATGTAGCTGACAATGTCATCCGATTACAGTTAAATTATGCAAAACTGACGTCTGGGTGCTAATGACTGTCTGGCAAGTTCGAACCAACCAGGTGTTTAAAACTTTTTGGCAGATCAAAACTGTGTACCGAGACTCCTATCAGCACACACTCCGCTGCAGAGTAAAAATTTCATTGTGGGACTTGATGTTTCACGTATATGGCTACAGCATCAGCAAAGTGGGAAACCAGCTCTTCTGGAGTGTCTACCAGTGTCCTGTACACACAACTCTTCACTTCACACTGTAAGTAGGCTGTTTATGTTTTCTTATTGGCAACGTTACGTAGCGCTCAATATGAAAATCACTGGCTATGCTGTGTGCAGTCTGTGGCTGCTTTTCATTGTTGTAATACTCGCCATTGTAGTGTTAGGCAGCTGGCTGTGAACAGCGCGTAGCGTTGCGCAGTTGGAGGTGAGTCGCCAGCAGTGGTGGATGTGGGGAGAGAGATGGCGGAGTTTTGAAATTTGTCATGAACTGCTATATTTATATATGATGATATCAAGGTAAATACATTGTTTGTTCTCTATTAATATCTTTCATTTGCTAACTATCCCTATCAGTAGTTAGTGCCTTCCATAGTTTGAATCTTTTATTTAGCTGGCAGTAGTGGCGCTCGCTGTATTGCAGTAGCTTGAGCAGCGAAGATTTTTGTGAGGTAAGTGATTTGTGAAAGGTATAGTTTAATGTTAGTCAGGGCCATTCTTTTGTAAGGAATTTTGAAAGTCAGATTGCGTTGCGCTAATAAAATATTGTGTGTCAGTTTAAGCACAGTCAGGTACAATTTTTAAAAGGGGACGTTTCATATGTCGACCCTTAGCCGAGGATACCTCACTGGAATCTTCTGATTTTTTCTTGTAGTTTGTGTAATTAGTGTAGCTATTGTTTATTGCTAGCGCGTAATTATAGAGAGAATTTCCTTTGTAGTTGTAGTTTTTCATTGTTGTATAGTAAAACAGGTGTGGCATGCATGTAGATTTGCACCAAGTATTTCGCAGCTGCAATTAACTAGATATTATTTTCAATGCTATGTTAATGTGTTCTCTTATTTTTGATCTTCAAATTGTGTTTTTCTGTGTTGTCGTGTGAAACACTGTGACAATAATGGCGTGTGAAAAACGTAATACTAGGCTCCAAAGTAAACGGAGAAATGACAGTGAAAATGAAAGCAGTGTGTTAGCGCCACCGCGTAATGAATTGACTGATGTTCAAAGTAGTAATTTGGTAATTGTGCATAGGGAAATGGAGCTGGCTGCAAACAATGGTGTAGACAGTGAAACAGGTAATGAACAGGGAAGCATTATCGATCGATCGGTCGGCAACAGATTGCCTCAGGAATCCGAAATAACAGGACACAATTTCGCAAATACTGTAGATTCAGGTTTTGGGTCATCACCGTTTTCTCAAATAAGTCAAGACACATTTTCTGCTTGTCAAAATGTGAATGTTGCCGGTGCAAATTCACTGCCGAAAAGCACTGAGGAACATGTTTCAGACACCAATGCATTGTTATTACAATTAATACAACAAATGGGACAAACACAGCAAAAGCTTCAAAAGTTAGACACAGTGGAACAAAATCTTAAAAAGTTAGACACACTGGAACAAAATCAGAGACAAACACAGCAACAGCTTCAAAAGTTAGACTCATTGGAACAAACTCTTGAACAAAAGCGTGAAGATTTAACTACTGAGTTACATAACATTGAATCGAAATGTCAAAAAGTCTGTAATGACCTAAAAACTCAAATTTGTGAGCATTTCCAACCTATTTTTTCGCGTCATGAAAATGCATTACAGAATCACGAAGCAGCCATAAAAGAACTGCAAACTATTGTTCATGAAAATCACAACACCTTGCAAGCTAAAACTGACGCAGTTGCATCTACCGATTCGGTTACGCAACTTGCAAAAAGTCAAGAAAACTTAAAGGACACAGTAGATACGATTTCAACACAAATGGACACTCTGAAACTTGGTTCAGAAAAACACACTGAGGAAATGTGTTCACTATCGGAGAAAGTAGCCGAACTTTCGGATCAGGTCACTAACTTATCTACAAAGGTAGATGATGATCTGAATGACACAACACCTGTAGCCTTCACGGACACTGAAGAGTATGAACAAATTAGAAAATTCAAACAAAATCAAAATCAAATCAATACACAGTACAAAAGACAAATCCGGGAAGTGCAAGATCAGTTGGCACAAGTAATACAAGAATTACGTATTTCAGAGGATACTCGCGCCCCAATGCGGGAAGAGGGACACAGAAATACGGAACAGCCACAAAATAATAACACAGGGCATTTCGGAAGTTATGAAAGAAATTGGCAATGTGCACCGAATTTTGAGATGGGACGGCCGACACGACCTAACAATGACCGATATGCGACTCGCCGACATGATGATTTTGACTATAAGCTGTTCATTACTACACGTAAATTCAAAACATTTAAGAATTCTGGCAACGACATTCATCCACAAGCATGGCTCCATCAATTCTCGCACTGTTTTCCTCCCAACTGGTCATTAGAACACAGATTAGAATTTATGTGTGGCTACTTGGAGAATGAACCAGCTGTAAGAATGCGATCGGTAATTCACGATTGCCACAGTGAAGGAGAGTTTTACCATGCCTTCCTCTCAGCATATTGGTCTCACGCCACACAAGACCGAGTAAAACATAGCATCATAATGATGAAACGTTTCGAACAATCTGAATTTTCCAGTCTTATGAAATATTTTGAAGACATGTTGCATAAGAATCAATATCTTTCAAACCCATACAGCCCCTCAGAACTCATCCGCATTTGCTTAATCAAACTGCCTGAACATTTACGACATATTATTTTGGCAGGACGTTGCAAAGACGACATTGAAGCTTTTCAGGGACTGTTACAAGAACTAGAAATTGACACTGATAATCGCGGAACGCGAAAACAAGGACACAACAATTACAGGTCACATCCGTCACAATTCTGTGACGACAGAAACAATAACCGGACACGACTGGTCTATTCTTACAACGCAAATCGTGACCAAAATAGACACCATCCATACGACAACCGTTGGCAGAGTAGTAATAATTACAGGGAAAGATCACCTCTCCGCGGTAGTGACTATGACAGAGATAACCATAGAAACCGACAATATGGTAATCAGAATTATTATTATCAAGGGAGACAGAATAACTTCAGACGCAACAGTTCAGCGCGCAGTTGCGATTCCGGGAGAAATTCTCCACCACGTGACCGACAAGAAAGAAACTATGGAATCTACCGACATGATGACAGACGATATGATCGTAACGACAGACCTGAATTGCATCAGAACTGGCGGGATTCAAACAGAGCAGAGCCTTCTCGGCAAGGTGAATTTGTAGAAGTTAGGTCTCCTAATCCCAATAACGTCGCGCGCCAACAAAGAAGCAGACAATGACTCGCGCCGCAGGCAGCCACCTGCGCCGGCTGGCTCAGGAAAAAATTACATAGACGCTAACCTTGAGAAAAATTCCAGTATTCTTTACCGACGTATACCGCACGATAACTGGGTTGACGTTGAAACTCTGAGTACTATGAAGAATAAAAGATTGTACCACATTTCAAATGCAAAACCGTTTATTGAAAGATAATCTGCTTTTTAACTTTGTCTTTGCCATAAAACTCTAAACTTCACATTTCTAGTATGCATTGTCAGACTTAGAAACTGTTACCATTCAACAATCTTTGAAGTTAAATATCCAATCAAGAACCTAGGTAACATTTTTAAACAGAGATTACGAATGCATTGTTATAATGAACAGACGACACAGTGTTGTTAGTTGTACATTCTTGCTTGTTAGTTGCACGATTACGTAACGACTATCAGGCTTACATACTTAGAACATTTACCAGTACTGCTAATGAGATTTTAATGCAACATTTTGGTTTACTTGAAAATATATTCTGGATTTAAAGTACTTTCTGTGAGATATCAGAGGGCACAGTGGTTAGTTTATGTGACAGCTACACGATGTTATCACGACGCTACTAATGAGTGACAATTTACAATGTTGCTTTTGCAGTGTATCTGTTTTATATCTGCACAGTTTTCTGAATTCTTCTAGCAAGAAAAACATGTTTTAGTAGTAACTTTTGTGGTATAGCAACAATGAGACAGCCTTTTTCGTGGCATAACAATACGTTACTGTACAGTACTTTCTTCATCACGCCAATAAGCATAATAACTACGATATCTATACGCAAAGCATTTCACTTTCGTGTATTATGAGGTAAGTACATTGACTTCTGCAGAACTTAGCTTTCGGAGGACGATAACTACGACACTTCCACACAGATTATGTTGCAACAAGACGCACATTTAGCGCTACAGTACACGTATTTGAGTGATTAATTTTGTACTTAAAACATTTATTTTTAAAGATTTTTGAATTACAAAGAAAGTTTTCCGTGATACATTTCATTCCATTGCTGTAATCTGTAACACCTGAGGGTATAATTACACTAATCCTCAGGGGGGTACATGCTTACTTTGTGTACCATGTGTGTGGCAACCACAAGGAACCCTAGCTAATATGGTATTTGCTTATACAACTTTACACTTCGGTACCATATTTCTCTAACACACAATTACACAGCTATCTGATTATTTGACAGAGAAACAAACATTTTTTTTTTACTACATCAGTGACAGACGTTTACGCAATTACAGAGTTGGATTACTTCACACTTATGAAATTGTATTTTGTCTGTACTGTGTGATCTGTTCATATTTTTTCGTAACCATTGTGATACTATGAGAGCTTTGAATGATATATTTGGTAAGGGAGCATGATTTTAAAGTACGTTTGAGGTAGATGACACTATTTAAATGAGCAGAGAATTTTTTTTAGGTTTTGAAATTATTACAGAAAGCTACGACGTTTTTGAGATTTGACTGAGGTGTTATGATGTTATTTTTACGGCGACGATGTGTACTATGCTGTTGAGGTTTTGTTTATGATCAATAAGATGATGCTACCGTATATGAGGAATAAGAAGTATGTTGGAAACCAAGAATCGTACTTTAAGAGTTATGAAATGTGCGTAAATGCGTGACTGTATCACAATGCTGACGAATATTTTATTTGGACACTTATATTTATAGGATTTCCTTTCTACAGATTTGCAACGCTAATTCTTGACCTGTGAAATATTTTTATGTGGGACTGTCACTGTAGCGGAAACTGGTGTCATAAATATTTCCGTAAGAAAGTTAAGGGACCACCTGCACGTAATGCGTTGTGGGCACGCAGCTGTGTCAAACACCTGGAGAACAAGCCATTAGGGTGTGCCTTTCTGGAAGCACAGGTAGAAAAAAAAAAAGAAAAAAGGCAGGCCTTTATCCTCGCCAATGACATTCCTTTAGAGAAAATATTGCAAGTGCGACACCCTCATTACTTCCATTAACCTTGCTATTGGCATTTCCTTGTTGAAAGCATACCGTGGAGCTCGTAATTTATGATATTTACTGAAATGCCTAATGAAATGACGAGAAATATTTTTACATCTGCACACTTGATTACGACAAGCGTCTTTCTACGAGAGTTGAGAGAATTTCTACTAACTTATGAAATGTCACATGACAATTGAATGATATTTGTATGCTTTGGTTTGCGTAATTGCTTATTTCATTTGATATCTGGTTTCCAGCTGTGTTGCAGCATTGCTTTTATAAAATGAAATGCATTTGCTAATGTGAACACTTTCTGTCAACAGATCTATTAAATAATTATTTTATGATCCACATTCTTTAAAAAAGGAGCACTTGGAAAGGAAAGAACAATAAGAAGGAACTAGTAACAGTAACACGTAATTTTCTTTTCAAGTACATGGTAATATTTCTTTTTACAATCAGTTGTTGTGGTGCACCACTTTAATTACATAGATATTAAGATGTGAATATACATTTCCCTTATCTGCATTGTTGTTTTTACTGTAATATTTTTTCTGCTTGAGCTATGTCATGTATAGATAAAAGTTTTATATTTTTTATATTTTTTTTATTTGCTGCTGCTGTTTGCCAGGCATAGTGCTACTGAATTTTTGAATTGTGTTACTCTGTTAAGCTAGTTTTACTACTGACTTATTTTTCTTGTTACTGTACATTGGCTCATATTAGTTGTAATGTTGCATTGCTTGGTAATTTATATTTACTGTAGCTTGCTTTGCAATTTTCCATTTTTTTTGCATTGCTGTTTGTGTTAATTTGTTATGTGCTGCTGCATTGCCTCGTCCCTTAGTTTAGCATCTGAGCTCAGTAGATTTAAGTTAGCTTAAGAGGAGGAGACTATATAAGAAACTAACTATTATAAATTTATAAGAAATGCATTGAGAAGCTATCAGAAAATGGCCTGGCAAAATAAAAAGGATACCGTACAGTGGAGAAAAACTATTATCGACAGAGGATGTGAACAGAATACAGAAAGCAGAGAGAAAAACTATTTTTGACAGAGGATGTGAACAAAATACAGAAGGCAGGCTAAGATAGGACTTTTGGGAATAATGTTGAATGAAGGGAGATCTCCAAGAAGCAAAGAAAGTTTTGTTTGCAAAATACTGCAATGAAACAAACCCTGTCCTTTCCCTTTTGTGTTATCCCACTATATGTTTGTGTACCCTTGTGTATTTGTTTTCTTCCTGTCTCTGTGTACTGTTTTATAGAACTTTTTTCTCTTCTAATACTAAGTTACATTCACTATGATGAGGAATACTGTTATCCTCAAATACAATTGGCATTAATAATGTGTTATTCACTTTGTAAAGATGTTTAGACATTACTTATTCTGTTTTATATTAATGCTCATGTGTGAAGTTGATGTTTCGAAAGTTATTCTGATCTTTTATCTATGTACTCATGTCATAATTCCTGTAACATTGATGTATATGTTCATTTCTATTCTTTTGTAAAGCCTGTTTTACTACAAATGATGTCTGTATTATTATGTTTTTAATGATGTGTTTTGTACCTTTGTTATTGTATTCTTATGTTATAAAATTGTACTTGACACCAATTCATCAAATTAATTAACTTGTAAGTTACATTTCACTGCACACATATCTGTTGGTCATAGTATATGGACAATATGTGAGAAGTAGGGACTGATAGTGTTTGCACGTGTGTTAATAATTCAGCAAGGGACTGGATAACAGCATTGCTGGTTCTAAGGACAATTCCAAACACTTTGTGAGTGCACAAGTGGTGGTTTATGGACTTGCTATATTCTCTGCAAGACTCTTCAATGGTGATTGTGCACCTGCACAGTCGCAACAGATGGCTGCTGGCCATTTCTACAAGGACTACAGTGGGTCTACACCTTTGCTGACTCACCAGTACCATTATTTCTACAAGGCCTGCAGTGGGTCTGCACCTCTGGTGGCCCACCAATACCGTAATCTCTACCAGGACTACAGTGGGTCTGTTCTGTGATGACCTACCTACCAATATTCTTCAAAACGTCGAATGACTCTGCTGTGGGTTTGCTCTGTTGTGACCCATTACTTGTCTGCATGTCGAGAGTCGGCACTGTCTTTCCGTTGGAAGGACAACACTACTTTTTCAAGACTGCACTACTTCCGTGTGCATTTTCTTCTACTGCTCAGACTTTGGGAAAAACACTACTATTTTACCGTAATGAACGATCAGGACTGTCTTTATGGACTGTGAGAAAATTTGAGCTTTTGACCAACATTGTATCAATAAGTGTGTGCATTTGATTTCTTTGTTATTGTAATTATGAAAAATTTTACCAAATCATTATTGGCCACTGCCCAAAAAAATTTTGTAAAATTTTTTGTGGGGAGCATGGGGGCTATGTAAGTAGGCTGTTTATGTTTTCTTATTGGCAACGTTACGTAGCGCTCAATATGAAAATCACTGGCTATGCTGTGTGCAGTCTGTGGCTGCTTTGCATTGTTGTAATACTCGCCATTGTAGTGTTAGGCAGCTGGCTGTGAACAGCGCGTAGCGTTGCGCAGTTGGAGGTGAGTCGCCAGCAGTGGTGGATGTGGGGAGAGAGATGGCGGAGTTTTGAAATTTGTCATGAACTGCTATATTTATATATGATGATATCAAGGTAAATACATTGTTTGTTCTCTATTAATATCTTTCATTTGCTAACTATCCCTATCAGTAGTTAGTGCCTTCCATAGTTTGAATCTTTTATTTAGCTGGCAGTAGTGGCGCTCGCTGTATTGCAGTAGCTTGAGCAGCGAAGATTTTTGTGAGGTAAGTGATTTGTGAAAGGTATAGTTTAATGTTAGTCAGGGCCATTCTTTTGTAAGGAATTTTGAAAGTCAGATTGCGTTGCGCTAACAAAATATTGTGTGTCACTTTAAGCACAGTCAGGTACAATTTTTCAAAGGGGACGTTTCAACACCACAGATAGACATCCATATTAGGCAACTCATTCACGGCAGTTCGAATAGCGTCTCTGAACGCCAGTAGCGAGGAAATCTTCATAGATCCCTATCGGGGAGACCGTGCGTCTATGACATTTCTTTACATACGAAAAGCATTTCTCTCTATCTTCTCTAAATACGGTAAACTTCACCCTACAAATTTGCCACCAGAATTGCGTTAGACGAGTAAAAATCCTTTTTTTTTTTTTTTTTTTTTTTTTTTGTTTGTGACAAAATTAACCATCATTAGCTTCGTCAGACGAAGACGTGGGTGTCTAAAGATTAGTTCTCTGTATTGATATTCAATAATGACTGCCACTACAGTTTAATGTAAATATTAGTATGCAGTCCTCCAATGCTGCCGTAACATCTCCGTTTCTATGTCGATTACTCTTGCCTCTTAGCTACTGTCATTCTTGTTCCAATTATTATTGCCGGAAACTGTAATAAGGAATGTACTTAATACTAAAACCACCTTATAAACATTAAAATTTTCCATATAACTATGAGTCAGAAGTTTTTAGTCATTACGTATTGCAGATATGGTGGTAGAATTCGTGACAAATGAGAATGAAAGCATAGCACAATTAATTTTCAAAGAACTTACCTTATTCAGGAAAACATTCTATTCCTGAAGAACAAAGTCATGGTACCCAGAATGAGATTTTTACTCTGCAGGAAGTGTGCGCTGAATGAAACTTCCTGGCGGATTAAAACTGTGTGCCTGACAGAGATTCAAACTCGGGACCTTTGCTTTTTGCGAGCAAGGGCTCTACCGCATTTTCTTTTTTACTAATTTCAGGAACGAAAGCACTCCGAAGAATATTTTTATACTTTTGTTTCGTAGTATTTTATACGTGCACCACAGTACTGAAGTTGCACAGGGTGAGCACAATATCTTTTCTTGATTACAAAATTTATTTCTTTCATTGATAAACCCACGCGGTTTGCTGTAAATGTTACCTTAACTCGTGCTCCGTGCTTCCGCTTGTTGTCCGTTTGTTTGTCGTAGAACATCTTGGCGATAGTCAGTTTCTGTCTATGTCTTTGCTAACATCTCTTATGTCACCGCATATGCAGTATCTTCTATATGCACCTTAAGATTTTTCACATCGGTAAATGGTGAACTAAACATTTTGTGCTTAACATAATCCCATAAAAAAGTCATAATGCGCTAATTCTGGTGAACCTGATGGGCATAATGCTGGGCCGTCTCTAATAATCCATATGCCAGGAACGAATTCATTAAGGACTGGCGAACAAATAATCCACATTATGGTGTCGCATTATCTCCTTGAAACACTACTCATGGTTGAAATCCCTTTAAATGAGTCCGTCAAAGCATATGTAGAAGTCTATCCACAAAAACTGAATAACTTCAGGTAATTTGCAAAAAAATTGCATAGACGTGTAGAAGTGTATGAATAAGAAAATGTAGTAGTTGAGCTATTATTTGCAACAAACCACCTAGCTGTATCTGAAATATAATTCCTTTGAATATTTTTTATAATCAGAGTAAGACTTTTGCTCACCTGCATTTCCAGAGGGACGAATAGAGGAAAATTCCCTCCGCAGCTCAACAGTTGTACCTCAGCATGTCTTCAGGGTTGCCTGGCAGACTTTTTCCATTGTTGTATACTGACACGAACGTCATTCTGAAAACAATGGAGCAGCCGAAATGAGACCAAGGAACTATATCTCTCATCTGCTCAAATTCAATTCGTGTTCTTCACATACCTCAACAAATGCCTAGATTGTTTTTCCAGTCTGATTTGAAACTTCCTGGGAGATTAAGAATTTAGGACGGACCGACTGAGCTACCCAAGCACGACTCACGATTCGTACTCACAGTTCGGTTCTGCCAGTATCTCGTCTCCTACCTTCCAGACTTCACAGAAGCTCTTCCGCGAACTTTGCAGAACTAGCACTCCTGGAAGATAGTATATTGCGCAGAAGAGCTTTTGTGAAGTTTGGAAGGTAGAAGACGAGATACTGTGAGAACTGAACTGTGAGTACGAATCGTGAGTCGTGCTTGGGTAGCTCAGTCGGTAGAGCACTTGCCCGCGAAAGGCAAAGTTCCGGGTTCGAGTCTCGGTCCTGCACACAGTTTTAATGTGCCAGGAAGTTTCAAAGTCATAGTAGATTCACAGTAAATGACAGAGGCCTGTTTAGAGTCATCTGCAGTACATTCTATTTCTGTAGCTTTTCTTAAATGAGTCACATTTATCGTCGTCTTAGAATAGGTAGTGGATTGGTTCAAATCAACTGGTTCAAATAGCTCTAAGCACTATGGGACTTAACGTCTGAGGTCAACAGTCCCCTAAACCTAACTAACCTAAGGACATCACACACATCCATGCCCGAGTCAGGATTCGAACTTGCGACGGTAGCAAAGCGCGGTTCCAAACTGAAGCGCCTAGAACCGCTATGTTACAGCGGCCGGCTGATAAAAGTGGATTGGTGCAATTTGCTGGAGTAAGTCAACAATGGTCAAAAATAAACGTGTCGACCACAGCATTCGGCACTCTGAACTGATTTCATTTCGGCAAATGCATTAAATCTATTACCCAATACCCGGTCATTTTTATGGTATAAGAAAGTGAACCTCAATTCTGCCAATCTAAACTTTGAGAACATTGAGACAGTGTTATATTTTCGCTACGCTGCTGAAGCTGTTGCGAGGTAGATGCCCATTCAGCTGACATTCCGTTGAACCTGCGGCGCTCCCGCTTCTACTGCGCCGTCAGTCGGCAGCTGTGACCCTCTTGATTGCTATGCGGCAGTTCTGCGTGCCACACATATCTAGCGAGCCGTGCGGCTGCCGACACATCGGTACCATCAGGTCAACTCCCGCACCGCCGCTGTACATAACTGACCACATTTGTACTGCAAAATGCACTGAGTGTTGATTCGTAGGCATGCGCGGATTGTCAAACCGTAAAACGACGATGCACCGTATTTCTAAATACAGTTGCACATTAAAGTCGAATAGTTTAAAGATCGAATCTTTCTGTGCTCTAAGTATGACCATTAAATGCTACTAGCAGATATACTTCATTGGAAAATATATTAATACCTAGCGTCCTTAATTTTCTGATTGGAATGAGGAAATAATATCTTATAGGCTATAGATTCTGTTTTTGTAAGGGACGTCTTTCCAAATGCTGTTTCGATGCAGCTGTTATTCACGATGACAAAGGGGAACAGGTATGAATATTGCCGATCCATGAATCTAATAATTCGTAGCTGCAAAATCTAGATAGGTATCGTTAACAAAAGCATGATAATATTAGTAGAGGCCGAACTCGGCAAAGATAAGCTTGAGTTCCGAAGTGATGTAGAAGCAAATGAGGCAATACAGACCCTATGAATTATCTTACAAGATAGACTGAAGAAATACAAATCTACGCTGACAGATTGTCCCGCTTTAGATAAAGGTTTAGAAAATTGACAAGTTTCCTAGAATGAAATTTTTACTCTACAGCGGAGTGTGCGCTGATATGAAACTTTCTGGCAGATTAAAACTGTGTGCCGGACCGAGACTCGAACTCGGGACCTTTGCCTTTCGCGAGTAAGTGCTCTACCAACCCAGCTACCCAAGCACGACTCTCACGCCCCGTCCTCACAGCTTTAATTCTGCATTATTCTTTCTTCCAATACTGCTAGTTCTGCAAATTTCGCAGGAGAACTTCTGTGAAGTTTGGAAGGTAGGAGACGAGGTACTGTCGGAATTAAAGCTGTGAGGAAGGGGCGTGAGCCGTGCTTGGGTAGTTCAGTTGGTGGAGTACTTGCCCGCGAAAGGCAAAGGTCCAGAGTTCGAGTCTCGGTCCGGCATACAGTTTTAATCTGCCAGAAAGTTTCATATCAGCGCACACTCCGCTGTGGAGTGAAAATTACATTCTAGAAACAACCCCAGGCTGTGGCTAAGCCATGTCTCCGGAATATCCTTTTTCCAGGAGTGCTAGTTCTGCAAGTTTCGCAGGAGAGCTTCTGTGAAGTTTGGAAGGTAGGAGACGATGTACTGGCGGAATTAAAGCTGTGAGGACGGGGCGTGAGTCGTGCTTGGGTAGCTCAGTTTGTAGAGCACTTGCCTGCGAAAGGCAAAGGTCCTGATTTCGAGTCTCGATCCGGCACACAGTTTTAATCTGCCAGAAAGTTTCAAGTTTCCTAGCCTTAAAGGGGAATCAAAAATGTAAATTACCAATTCAAATTAATAAAGAAGGAGGAAAGTGCCATTAGATGGCGGTCGCGCTCGTATTGGCGCCCGCAATACGGACGGCGCAGCGCGATGAAACTGCAAAGCTCAGTGCCGAGTTCGGCGTGAAGCGACTAGTATAAATTAAAAAATAAAACATGGACCACCATCGATAACTAGAACGAAGCGGTGTCTGTGTCCGACTGGTGTAGGTCACACAACGACGTCACTTTTGGTGGACGGCGGGCCGAATCATTCTTTGGGTCACTCGCTTGAAAACTGCGGCAAGACCCAAATGAAATGATCGGTGCGCCGATCTCAGGGACGTGGAGCGATATACGCAGTTTGAAATTAGTGACTGAACACGAGAAATGTTCGGCCATATACTTCCACTAACAATGGGTCGTCGGCGTCTCTTTTCCAGCCGTGATCGTCTGAAAAACATAGATCATAAAATATTAATATCAAAGTGAGATGGAGGGTTGAAATTTAGAAATGAAAATCATAGCAAAATGAACTTTGACTATATTATAAGCACTTGAGGTGCATTTTCACATAGATTCATACAGAGAGTCATGACAATGCGCCCGTACCTAATCAGAGCGGGAACAGAAAAGAACAATAACCAACGGACGCTAGACAAAAGAATTAGACATAAAAATTACAAGCGAAATTAAACAGAGGTTGTACGTCAGCAGATACATCGACAAGTACACACTGATGAAACTATAAGACATGATGTAATATGGAATCTCTGATTCCTAAAACGTCAGATATAATTTTAAAAGCAAAATAAATACTACTAATTAAAAAGTAATACTACAAAATGTTGATTTGACACACTATTTGAAATTCTGAAATTAAATGGATTGAAATACAGGGGGAATAAAGTTATTTAATATGTGTATAAAAATATGACTGCAGTTACCAAAGTAGAAATATCAGTAAACAAAACAGCAATTCAGAAGGGAGTGAGACAGGGGTGAAGTCTCTTCGCAGCGTTATTCTATATGGGGCTAAGCTGACATTTCTCTAACTTACAAAAAGATTTAAAGTTCGAGGATAAGGAACAAAGACTCTCACGTTTGGTTACGAAATCGCAATTCTGTCACAGACAGCAAAGGACATGCAAGAGGTGTTGATAGAAATGAGCTGTGTCTTCGAAAGTGGTTATAAGATGAACATCAACAAAAGTAAAATATGTTTGTGGAATCTCTCCGAATTAAATAAGGCAGTCTTAGAGAGGGATTAAAGTATATGAGACATTAGGTAGAGTCGTATTATTGGACATCAAAATAACTGACGGTGGGCAATGTTGTACATCAAATGCAAACTGCCAATAATAGTGAAGCGTTTCTGATAAAGAGAGATTTTTTTACCACAGATATAAATTTAAGTTTTTGTATATCTTTTCTGATGATGTTTGTCACAGGTGTAGCGCGGGCGATGAACAGTACAGACAGGAAGAAAACAGAAGCTTTCGCTATCTTTTGCGACGGAAGAATGCTCCAGAAAAGATGGATGGATCAAATAATTAACGAAGAAGTACTGACTCGCACTGGGGAAAAAGAAATATGTGCCACAACTTCAGTAAAAGATGGACTCAGTTTATGGAACACATTCTCATGTATCAAGGAATAGTCAATCTGAACATACAGGTAAGTGTAAAATTTAAATTTTCTAGAGGGGGACTAGTGCTTTTCTGCTGTAACCACGTAAAAACGAGTGTCGGTTGCAGTAGTTATGCAGAGATGAAGAGCCTTTCACTGGTTTACTGCAATGAAGAGAAGCCTCATACCAGTCCTCAGACAAAAGACGAACACACTAACAACAAACGTATGTATTTGACATTCTGAATTTTCTTGCTGCATCTCAAACTCAGTCCGAACAGTCCTTTAAAATCCCAACGGTACCGACCTGCCGCCATGTCATCCTCGGACCACAGGCTTCACTGGATGCGGATATGGTGGGGAATGTGGTCAGCACACCGCTCTCCCTGCCGTATGTCGGTTTAAGAGATCGGAGCCGCTACTTCTCAATCAAGTAGCTCCTCAGTTTGCCTCATAATGGTTGAGTGAACCCTGCTTGCCAACAGCGCTCGGCAGACCGGATGGTCACCCATCCAAGTTCTAGCCCAGCCCGACAGCGCTTAACTTCGGTGATCTGACCGGAACCTGTGTTACCACTGAAGCAAGGCCGTTGGCCTTGCTGCAATAATCTGGATAAAACCTCAGGCTTTAGACGATTGACATCACCGACTCGTCTGGAGTAACTGCTTGTCTTGGCTGCTGCTGTTGTGGCCTTTTATATCCCCTAGACGATTTGTCATTGGCTGCAGCACGTCATAATTAAGCCGTGCTGTTGCAGATTGTGTCAGCATTGTCTGCACTGGTGATATCACTGCTCACAGCATAAAAAATTCATTGAATTCCTCTGAATCTTCTAAGTGTCGAGATTGCTTCCATGATTATATCCACAAACTTGGCTGAAATTGTTCTCTCAAGTTCTCATTTCTACACCGTTCTTAGGAGCAGAATACCAGTATGAAGAAGCAGGATGTAAGATTCTAATTTCATGAAACATTATTCTGCGTTTATTTGTAACGCTGTGCCCAGAAATAGTTATCACGTATAGGAGACCACCTCAACCGTTACGTTACTTGCTCCTGACGAAGGTGATGGTGATGAAGATGATTGATCTTCGAAAGTTTTAGGTTTTGGGCGGGTTTTTTGTGGCTACAATGTTTTATAATAGAATGTCGACCCGAGAGACTTTATTATCAGCACGAAATGTATCATCATATGTACTTAAAATATCTTATGTAGTCTATAATTTTATGTCAACATGTGTTTCATTTTGTTCCTGATCTCCGATTTTCTTTAAAAGCCGTTGTCTCGTTAGGTAGAAAGAAGTTTTCATCTGACATACTGTTGCTGTCGTGTTCAATGGCCAGATCATAAGAATAGAAAATTAAATTTCGTGGAATATGTTTCATTGCGAAAATCCCAGGATAAGCCATCACATCTGTATATTAAACTGTTGCTAAGTGGAGCTGCACTCTTTCCTCGCTTCTCTGTTTGTCTTCTTAACTTTCAATTTGTATCTATAGAAACAGTTTTCTTGTCGTAGAGGGATGCTATTGCTTGTCTAAGGTGAAGCATTCTCATTGTACAGTAATCCTCCATAACGTTTTAAGGTGCATTTATCAAAGAATTTTTTAAGTTTTTCAATTCGCAGTCGAAACGTAGAATTACATGATTTTTTAAAAAATAGACTGCGAAGGTAGCAGATGGATTATATAACGGTAAGGCAGATATTGAAGTACCAAGTTTTAAATTAGAAAAGGTTTCCAGCGGTAGATGTGGACTCTGACCACAATCTATTAGTTATGAACTGTAGATTAAAACTGAAGAAACTGCAAAAAGGTGGGAAGTTAAGTAGATGGGACCTGGATAAACTGACAGAACCAGAGGTTGTAGAGAGTTTCAGGGAGAGCATAAGGTAACGAATGACAGGAATGGGGGAAAGAAATACAGTAGAAGAATAGGTAGCTTTGAGGGATGAAACAGTGAAGGCAGTAGGTAAAAAGAAGAGGGCTAGTAGAAATCCTTGGGTAACAGAAGATATATTGAATTTAATTGATGAAAGGAGAAAATATAAAATTGCAGTTAATGACGCAGGCAAAAAGGAATACAAACGTCTCAAAACTGAGGTCTACTGGAAGTGCAAAATGGCTAAGCAGGGATAGCTAGAGGACAAATGTAAGGATGTAGAGGCATATCTCACTAGGGGTAGAGTAGGTACTGCCTACAGGAAAATTAAAGAGGCCTTTGGAGAAAAGAGAACCACTTGTATGAACATTGAGATCTGAGATGGAAAACCAGTTCTACGCAAAGAAAGGAAAACAGAAAGGAGGAAGGAGTATATAGAGGGTCAGACATAGAGAAAGCTTTTAACAATGTTGACTGAAATACTCTCTTTCAAATTCTGAAGGTGGCAGGGATAAAAAAAGGAGTGAAAGGCTATTTACAATTTTTACAGAAACCAGATGGCTGTTATAAGAGTCGAGGGACATGAAACGGAAGCAGTGGCCGGTAAGGGAGTGAGACAGGGTTGTAGCCTCTCCCCGATGTTATTCAATCTGTATATTGAGCAAGCAGTAAAGGAAACAAAATAAAAATTCGGAGTAGGTATTAAAATCCTTGGAGAAGAAATAAAAACTTTGAGGTTTGCCAATGACATTGTAATTCTGTCAGAGACAGCAAAGGACTTGGAAGAGCATTTGAACTGAATGGACAGTGTCTTGAAAGGAGGATATGAGATGAACATCAACAAAAGCAAAACGAGGATAATGGAATGTAGTCGAATTAAATCGGGTGATGCTGCCGGAATTTGATTAGGAAATGAGACGGTTGAAGTAGTAAATGAATTTTGCTGTTTGGAGAGCAGAACAACTGATGATGGTCGAAGTAGAGAGGATATAAAATGTAGACTGCCAATGGCAAGGAAAGCGTTTCTGAAGAAGAAAAATTTGTTAACATCGAGTATAGATTTAAGTGTCAGGAAGTCGATTCTGAAAGTATTTGTATGGAGTGTAGCCATGTATGGAAGGGAAACAATGACGATAAATAGCTTCGACCAGAAGAGAATATATGCTTTCGAAATTTGGTGCTACAGAAGAATACTGAAGATTAGATGGGTAGATCACATGAGGGGGTACTGTGTAGAATTGGGGAGAAGGGAAATTTGTGGCACTGGACTAGGAATCGGGTGGTAGGACACGTTCTGAGGCATCAGGGGATCACCAATTTAGTATTGGAGGGCAGCGTGGAGGTTAAAAATCGTAAAGGGAGACCAAGAAATGAATACACTAAGCAGATTCAAGGGATGTACGTTGCAGTAGGTACTGGGAGATGAAGAAGCTTGCACAGGATAGAGTAGCATGGAGAGCAGCATCAAATCAGTCTCAGGACTGAAGACCACAACAACAACAACAACAACCGACTTCGAAGCTGGAGTTCGTAAGCGACAGTTGTACCTTAAGCATGTTTGTTCTTCTGAAGTTAAGATATCGGACACAACATTTAGTCTATGCTATAAGACAAATGCATTTATTAATGAAATGTATCTAAAATGGTTATTCCTCTTTAAATAGTGGGCCTTGATGTGCCTGTCACTGTGCACAGTTATCTATGTATTTTGTGATTTTTCCAGCTCTTGTTATAGGGCACTGACACTCGTTCACGTAATGATATTGACACGCAGGGTGAAATGAAATGTCCGTTTGGCATTGATGGCCGGGAGTCCCAACGTGCCAGTTTCTACAGCTGACGCCGCATTGGGCGACTTGGGTGTCGATGGTGATGAAAACAACACAACACCCAGCCCCTGTGTGAAGAATAATCACCGATGCGACGGGAATCAACCCGGAGCCGCCATATGACAATCAGACGCGCTGATCACTTTTTTTACTGTCCTTTACGTCCGTCAACCGTCAGCGTATACACTTTTTAAAATTGACAAAAACATTTTTTAACTCTTCAGGCTGGGAGAAGACTAGGTGGGCATGGGTCGATACCCGAGGCCTGGCCACGATGCCAATCCCGCGGCTGTGACTGGGCTGATCCCTCACATGGACATGGTATTAGGCTGGTTTTCCATAATTTTTGTTAGTTTAATTTTATATATTTTTCAATTACTTTCTTTTTGTTTTCATTTTTTATGGTAACTTGATAGACAGAAATTCCATAATTCCGGGACTCAAAAGAAATTTTTTTTCTCTAGGTATAACCTAAAGAGTGAACCTCCAGAACAACGAAAAGAATGAAGCTATCCAACTCCTTTGCAATTAAGGAAAAGGTGCTACGTATTTGCAAATAAATCACGATAATATGGGAGCCTCTGTCGCTTCCAACGAGTGTTCACGATATACTGGCGAAATTTTCCGGGGTTGGGGGCGTTGTCGCACCCAACTGCATAGTGGACGTAGTGTCCGGGGACTCATACGATCGCATTAGTTTTCGTTCGAGGGAAGACGGAAAGGTCCGGTCACAGAAGAAGTTCAACCGAGAAAGGAGCTCCAGCTGATCAGGTAAGGAAAGCCAATTGTCGGTGAATCCAGTGCCAGTGTTCTCGTCCGAAAAGACAATCTCGTGTTGTAAAACCAATTTCGAAGGAAGCGGTGAATAGCCCTTTGCCACGATGAGGCGACTACCATCGCACGGATATGAAGACTAAAGTGAAACCATAATATTTTCCAGGATATCAATGGCGAAGCCATTTCATCTTGGGAGGGAGATGGTTGTTCTGCAGGGCGGGAAAGCAAAGATCTGGTCGTAAGTTATGTCGTTGATAAAATTTCGCTCCCAGAAAACATGTTATAGTGTAAAATTCACTTACGTGCCGTAATTTAGAGTTGATCTGGCCAACATTGGCAGGGGAAGTCAGACAAACGGGTCGAAAACACGTAAATAAGCGAAATGTAATAGCATGATTAACTCGAGTATATGGTGAAACGTTACAGCGTGTAAACAGTACTGAAGCCTTCACTTTGACATAGGGAAGTCTCAACCGTCCAAGGAGACGGGCCATGCAAGTCGAAAAATATGACATTTCCCAAGGAAACGACCAGACAATTGCACCAATTTGCGCTCCATCATCGCGGGAACGGGAATATTTGTGCAACATGGTACACTTCGCTGAAAATCTAGGTACCTAAGATCCGCACTTTGAGAAGAAGATTAAGGGCTCGGTGTTAGTGTTCAAGAACTGACTCTTGAATTCGATTCGTCACCTCCCGCCAGTTGAGTGCATCCATTTTCATCGGACAGTGATCATCAGAAATATCCAACGTCTTATGGCGAGCAACATGCCCGTGAAACGGCAATGTATTAAGAATCCTGCAATGACACTATGGTACATTTCAGTTCATTAACGCGGGCAGCAGAGAGACAGCAAAAGAAATCCAACATGTCCTTGAGTAAGCATATGCCTTGATACGACGCAGCAGTACCATAACATCATCCGCGTGCGTTCGTAATATGAACTTTTCACCTAATATCTTACAGCCACATAACTGATCAGCAATCCGACGGTGCAAAGATTTTAAGGACGAGAGAAAAAGCGACATGGAGAGCGGGCTCCCTGCAGTAAGCCTCGTCGGATGGTGAGTTGGGGAGTGAGTTGTCCATTCACTACGACAGATGCTTGAATACCAGTAAAAAGTTTGCATAATATCTAATAAAACTGAGAGCGGTCACCTTGAGAACCTCTATCAAGAAACCGTGACTGACCCGGTCAAATGACTTACGAGAATCAATAAAAAGCAAGGCTTCAGAGAAGCAAGTAGCTGCAACCACCGACACAGCGTCCCGGCATTCGAATACAGAAGTCAGAATCGTGCGCCCAGGCACACAGCTTTGGTGAGCGGCCAGAATGTTCTCTAGAAGTATCGAGAAACAACTATTAACCACTCGGGCGACAGTTTTACAATCAAAATTAAGTAGCGTGATCGGCCGGACTTTATCAGTTTCCGGACGTTTGGTTGTCTTCGGAAAGGGTAAGGAATCAAACCACCCGGATCACGTCATTTACCAGTGATCTATAAGAAACCAAAAATGGACATAAAATTTCTTAGGATTTTAATCTAGTCCCGGCGATTTTTGCGATTGTGGATCAATAATAAGGCAATATGTATTACCGCAAGTAAAGTCACTGAAAAATTCATCATTTAATGCGGGAGTAACCAGAAGAGGAGTACATGCATCAGGGACAATCCTATCAGTAGCAGGTGCATCGTAAAGATCGGTAAAATAATTATACATGCCTCTGGAAATGTCATGTTGGGATGTCAGCATGTGACCATCGGTCTGATTATGGGACGTGAGACATGGTCTTTTCCGATGCCTCCGCAATCGGATAATATGATATAATAAGGTCAGTTCATCCTGTAGGAAGGAGCGGTATTGTGATCGAACCCTGATTACTTTCATTTTTTTATCTCTTTAACTGAAGAAGCTTCGCCTTAACATGGTGTACATCCATAAACCCTAAGGGAGCGCGTCTGGATCCGTCATAAATTTGTCGGAAAACGGAATAATGAAAGTGCTTGCTCCGACGTAGATCCGTAGCCCACTCAGCGCCGATACACCTTAACAATTCCGGAGCCAAGGTTTCCCATGCCCTAATCATCATTCCATAAGAGAAGGATAACAGACCTGCGAACGCAAGCTACGGGTCCAATAATTTCTAGAGGAGCATCCTTTAAGAGGGATGTGATCAAAATCCTGGGGAGGCGGTACATTTTTACTGATTGATTTAAAGTTACAGGTACGGCACAGTGGTAAGCGAAAGAAGTGGGTTCCACGTCTGTCGCTAACAGTTGTCCACATAAAGAATCAAAAGAATATAAGCCGTCGAATTTGCTACTGGAAGTATCTGTAAAATTCGTATACCTGAGGAGAGTGAGATAGTGACAGATCCACGCATCGCTTGTTTACTGAAGTTAAAATTAGGGTCTGATCCACAGGACGAAAATTACAATTAATATCTGCATCTAATAGTAGTTTCTGCGCCGTTTTACGAAGTAATTAAACTATACCCACTTTTTAAAAATGGATCGGCGAGGTCCTGAAGGGGCATTAACAAAAAGTAATTTCCCAGAAAGTGCAAGCTATTCCTCGGCCATTATCAAGGACTTCGAAACCAGTCACTGGTGTTCCCTCTCTGTAAAATAACGCAGTACCAATAGATAGTTCAGGAGCCACATTAAAGAAAGTAAAAGCCGGGAAGGGAAATACGCCCCAGTTACCTGCTCTGGAGGTTAGCGTATTTTCGCGGCAGTGTGCCTTTCCTCGCCTTGCCGCTGCTGTCCGGTAAGGCGTGTAGTTCAAAAGCCTCCTTGATTGTGGTTCGGATATGTTGTTTCTATGGGACTGCTTTGGTCGTAGTGGTTCCTTCTGCTTCTGGGTGTTCTACACACCAGATTCTGAAGATGCAGTGCTGTCCGCCGGGTCCACTTTATTGGGTTATTCCACCGTTGTGTTGGATACCAGACGTTAGGTAGATTTTGCAAGAGTGTTGGTCTGTGTTTAAACTGTCACTAGTTTGGGTTGCCATCCAGTTAAGTGAATACAACTCTTGGCTGCCTGTCTCATCGGTTACGAAGTTGAGACTTTCCCAGGGCCGATCCTTGGAGCACTTTCCGAGTCCCACTTCTCTCTTGGTTTGATCAGATTGTGATGATTTTTTTAAAATTAATTTTGAGTTAATACTATTGGGCCTTCAGCCAACAAGTAATTTGAATTTCTTGACAATAAGGCCCTCACCCGTGAATGCAATTTGTCTTAAGAATTTTTAATTAGATACTGTCTCTTAAAAGTGAATTTTTGATGACCGTCTTTTTTTTTAAGAACAAATATTTTAGTATCTCTTGGAAAAGTTTAACTGTTCTTAAGAATAGCTATCCAGATCTTCAAGCATCAAATTGTTTTTGAGTTATTACTATTGGGACCTTCAGCAAACAGATAATTTGAATTTCTGGTCAATAACGCCTTCAGCTGTGGACAATATTGGTCTTAAGAATTTTTAATTAAATATTGTCTCTTAATAGTGAAATTTTGATGATAGTCTTTTTTTAAAAATATTTTAGTATCTCTTCGAGAAGTTTAACTGTTCTTAAGAATTGTTATCCAGACCTTCAGCCTTAATTTTAATTTCTGGTCAATAAGGCCTTCAGCCGTGAATGCACTTGGTCCTAAGAAGTTTTAATTAGATGTTGTCTCTTAATAGTGAAATTTTGATGATAGTCTTTTTTTAAAATTATTTTAGTATCTCTTCGAGAAGTTTAACTGTTCTTAAGAATTGCTATCCAGGCCTTCAGCCATCAATTTGTTTTGAGTTATTACTATTGGGGCCTGCAGTCGACAAATAATTTGAATTTCTGGTCAATAAGACCCTGTGTGCTACTTGCTTAAGAATTTTTTTATTAGACATTGTGTGTTAACAGTCAAATTTGATAAATGTTGCTCATTGTTAACCTTGTTTGCAATTGGTTCCAAATAAAGTGTACGTGATTTTTTAAAAAAACTGAGTAACCAACGACAACTGAGTAAGTCCCCGTCCTTTCCGTAAATCCAATTTTCAATGACATTCTGTTGAATGAAGCTGCAGAATAATAAAGATTTTAGAAGCTACACGTATTTGATGGATGTATTTCAAAATGCCTTGCTCAGACGTGATATTGGAAAAGAAAACTCCTTAGAACCTGAGGTTAAGAGAACTACAAGAACAATTAACTGCAACTTACGGACGTTTAATGAAAGTGAGGCCACGGCGGAGACTGATGACACTCAAACCTAATCGACGGCGTGTTTCCTAAAGCACCTCTCAGACTGTAAGCACATCGTAAATAACTTTAAGCTCACAGAAGCTAATGCAGACCACTAGGTCAGGTCTCGGAAATTATTGTGCACAAGAACTGTGTCGTCAATGTGAGCGGACATCGGAAAGTACAGAAAAAGTGATATGACGCTATTGACTGGGAGAGACCTAATTATTGTTCTCTTGTCCTAAACATATATAAAACAAAGATCATACAATTTTTGACAGATCGGAACAGTTTATATAATCTTTGTCCAAAATTTGGCAACTTCCAGAGCATTTTCCGTGGTCTGTGCAGGTGCTTGGATAGAGTCGACACTGCAGCATATGTCGAAAAATCTGTTCTTCGCCGCAGCCGCACTGGGTTTTGTTTTCTGCAACGTATCCCGATTTTGCCAGGCTAACCCCTGATCTGCCCACTCCTGACCTCAGCCTGTTCAAGGACTTCCCGATTGGCCAATTCTCATCATGACCTGGGGGTAAAGATTCTGAAATCTTTTCCAACCAAGGGGGTGGGATGTCTCAGCCGTCCATAGTTGCAGCCTGGCTTCTTCATCAGTGGTTGTTAGTTCCTCCGATGGTCTGAGGAAACTTTTCCTTGACCTTACTCGTTTTGGGTTGGGTTGTTGTCCACGCCTATTTTCTGTGTTGAGCTATAGCAAACACTCTGCTGCAGAGTAGCACCGTCTCATCGCCGAAGTTCGGATGGTTTCAGCTTGACTGACGCACTGTGATCCGGGCAGATTTTGCGTAGGTTGTTCTTGGTGGAGACTTTTGATTTGTAATTCATGCAGTATTTTTAGAATGTTAGAGATCTGTAAAGTTTTATTCCTAGGTATTTTGGAGTGTCACAGTATTCCAACTTAACCCCTGGCCATTTTATTTTTGAGTGTAGTTTCCTTTTTTCTCAGATGGAAAGCACACACTTGTGTCTGATTGGTCTGGTTGAAGCTGGTTTATTCTGTAGTATTTTGACCGATTTCAAGAGCACTCTTTAGATTATTTCTATAAAATCGAAGTTTGTGCTGTGGGTTGGCAGACAGAGATCATCAGCATACAAGAAACTCCCGCAGTTGGGGACTTCGCGTTGGTCGTTAGTATGTACGTTGAACGGAACTGGAGCCAACACACTTCTCAGGGAAGACCAGTTTTCTGTAGCGTCCATCGGCTGTGCTGTCCTTGGAGGTCAAAGAAGAATCTTCGAATCTGCAGAAGATAGACGGTGAGGCTGAAATCGTTGGTTAGGTTGTAGACCTTGTTTAACAGTAACTGGTGGTTGACGGTGTCGCACGCTGCTGCAAAGTCCACGAATACCACTCCCGTCACCTTATGTGCTTCAAAGCAATCTTCTATGAACTGTTAAAACTAAGTAATTGGCCTGTGCAGCTTTTACCAATGCGAAATCCAGATTTCTGAGGTATAAGCAAGGGATCAGTAACATGTGAGAAACGGTTTAAAATCATTCTGTTTAGCAATTTGTAGGGGTGACTGTAGTGAGATTATTCTTTGGACTTTTTCCATCTTTACCAGGTTTCAGTATAGCAATTAGTCATCTTCTCCACCACATCTTTGGAATTTGACATATATTTATACACTTATTGAAGAATTGGTGAATCTATTCCTTTGTTGTTAATCCAAAGTACTCAGTTTTCTCTGTTCGTACATCATCCAAGCCAGATGACGTACATATTTAACTCTCTGTAATGGCCTTCTGTAATTCATCCACCGTGTGTGGGAGTGAAAAGATTTTCTTCTAATGTGCTAAGTTTTCTTAGTTTTCGTTTTTTGTACTTATGGCTTGGCTTTCCAATTAGCAGTAACTGGTGTGCTATTGCTTGGCTGTGATTGGTGTGTAGTCGTCTCAGTTGGATCATCGCACAGGCTTCACAGAAGTCTCCAAGCATTATGACTGTCTCTTTTCAGGTCCAGGTTTTTGTTGTTTTAATCCAGTTTCTCCTTTTGACTCTCTTATAGAGGAAATTATAGAGGAAACAAGTTTGTTTCCTGTTTCTACAGCTGTTTCACTGATAGGGCTTTCTCTAAATAAGTTGCTATGTTCTGTAAATAAGTCTCTGATCTGATGTGAACCCGGGGGGTGTAAGCCGTTCCACAGTCACGAGGGACGTATGTTGTTTTGGAAGATCTCTTTAGGGCCGTGGTAAAGGTGTCGTACCGTTCTGGTTTTCGTTCTACAGAAAACACTTCTGCATCCAGTAAATCTGCAAATCTCACCCAGTCAGCCTATCGAAAGTGAAACTTCATCCGAAATGGGGTTTTTTGAGGTTTAACAACAGCAAATATTTAACAGATTATTAGTCTATGTTGTTTATTTGGTATTGGAGAATAGGCTGACTTTATACAGTGTTAGCTAACGCTGTTGATGGTGAATATGAGTTCTGGATTGCACCTTCGCCTCCAACCGCCGCTGCTAAATGATGCAGGAACATTTTCATCGTGGGTTAGTGCGAGATGATTCATTTCTGCCCGCTCTTGCACAGTTGTCCCATTTTAATCTCCATTATCATAGCCACAAACGTTAGTATGCTGTTGAAATCGCCAGTCACAGTTGCACGTGTTTGTTTTGGTAAATCTATGATTTATTAATTGTAAATTCTTCATCAGGTGGTTTCTAGAGAGGCAAAATAGTGCAATTAAATATTACTATTGCAAGGATTTCATGTTATATTCGTCTGTGAGTCCTTTGGACAGATTTTCTACTTCTGAATGCAGGAAGATAGAGCTTCAGTATTTCTCATGTCGTCTTTCTAAGACAAGGCGCATTCCGTTTATTCTCGGTCTATGCATGTCACGGCTCCTGTATGTTTCATGTATGCACAGTACATGATGTTGGTGCTTGTAGCAGCTTTTCTTTCGCTGATGTTGTTCCTTCTATGTTGATTGAGACAATGCTTAGCTGTGGCCCTAAAAAGAGCTTTTATATGGATATTTCTGGTGTCAAAGGATCAGCTGTCATTTCTAGACGTCTGGAATACGTACGATCGTCTTTCTCTACAGCGGTCTTGGGGTACGCTCCTTTCATGTACCCCGAGAGAACCCTAAGGGAAGCTTAAACCAACTAACAGTGAAGGAGTTTCTTCCTTCGTATATAAGCTTTCGTTTCCTCGCTGTGGGTGAGAGTCGCTTAAATAATGTGTCGATTCCGTATATCTGCAGTGTGTGAATAGCATGGAGTCATATCTTTATTGTATAATAAGAGAAGGGAAAATATACACCCTACTCCTCTCACATAGTGCCAAGGACGCGCCGAGCGTAACGTGCCCATGTGGCGGAAGGACTACCAATAATAGAGTCCCATAGGGTCACTCCAAAAGACGCCGAACAGTGGTTTGAAATTTAACCCATAACTTTGGCGCAAAGTCTGATAATCAGAAGCATGACACTATCACGTCACCCTCCCTATCAGGCCAAATACTGGTGGCGAAAATTCCGTCCACCACCAGGATCAGTACCAACTAACTCCACGTCCACAGCCACATCCACATACAGGCATGCTACAGCGACGTCAGTTGTAGTGTAAGTGACTTTAGTAATTATACGGAGAGTATAAAGCAAATTCTTCGTTACGAGTGCGGCGCGCGGTTACTTTCGTCCATTGCCTGCGCCCATCTGTGAACTCGCTGCAGCAGATCGCCGGTAGGAATGCCGAGGAGAAACCTAGCGTACCGCAACTCGCACCAGGCTGGATACAACGCAACTATTTCAAGAATCGAGAAAAGGTCTTAATTTTGAATGAAAGGTGGAAATACTGGCAAAACTTTAATACATTCTGAACCTTGATAATGCACACGTTCACTGCCAAGCCTGTGCTAATCTTAACACAGTGATGCACAAACCCTATCATTCACGTTAGAAAGTATAAAGTAATGTATTTCCCGAAATCTGAACTGCTAATAAGCATGGACTGTTCTTAAATGAAAATGCTCGCCACACTATTACGTATATCGGTGTCTAATGCACTCAAACTTTTATTCACCGATCTGCTCAATATGACACGCGGAATCACTGTTTTTTCTGATACACGAAATTACTTTAATAATCCGTACTTTCCAAAAACACACCGGAATAAATTTGCATTCACGTTAAAACACTTTGAGACATAATAGCACAACTAAAACCGGAAAACTATAACTTCCTTCGGAGCTCATACTACACACGACCATACCATTGAAAGGCTGGGCCCCGACTCATTAGACTGCTGTAAGCTTTCTATATCTCTAAGAGAAAAGACGCACGAAGAATACTCCATTCTGACTGGTCAGTTTTCATTAAGGCCGTTATAAAAACACTATTCTCCCACGTCAGTCTGCGCTTTTGATGACTTACCAATCAACAAATAACACACTTTCGAACTGTACTTTTTCCCAAAGTAAATATACAACATTCTGATATTTTGTATATAATTTACGTTATTAACTATTTTCATTTGCACTCGAATTATCCTTCCTTTTACCATAAACTTACTTAACATATTATGATACAAAATACCCCGTCGCCTGCATTCACACTGTTTTAAGACTTTCTCACACTAGTTCGTTATGCGTTCATCAGTAGAACAATGATCTACATATTTACTTTAGACCACATTCACTCATCATTCACGCTACTAAAAGCACATACAAAACTGTGCATAAATAAAAAAAAACAAAAAATGCCTTTAAGAAATAAACAGAACAATACACAGAAACATTCTCTTTGCCTGTCTCTTGAATGTCTCTACGCGCTACTGGACTCTGATGTTCAAAATTCTTAAGTACTTTATAGTTGTTTCTGTTTGGCCCTGTCCGCTACTGTCCTCTAGCAGATGAAAATTAGAACAACGTACTCGACTGAAACCGCTCCAGACCATCTGTCACTGTGCACGCATGAGTCATTCTCCCAAAACACAACTTCTACACAGGAGCGATATAAGGCGCCATGCCTCAAGAGGAAGTAAAAGAATTTCTTATTCATTGACATAGATGTAACATGAAAGAATTTATAATTGGTGGCACAAAAATGATTCATTTACCAAATATATTTCTGTTTAGAGAAACCGCTCTAAGTGACCACCTCCTTTTTCCATGCATCCCCTGATGCTTCTAACAACCCTACCACAAACGAAGAATCTGTTTTTCAAGCTCTGGGGATCGTACATGGCATAATGGCTTACCATCTTCTACTCTCTTCTCAAATGAGCCTGTCTCCTCGCAAGCTTTGGTGGAGTCGTACTAACATTCTTGTATTTATCTCCCAGGGTGACTTTCGATATAAAGGAGAAGTGCTGCACCGCTTTCCCACCTTCTAGGCCGCACATATAGGTGTATATCCACCATTTGCGACACTGTGCTTGTGATGGCCTGACCTGCACCATCTATACTTCTACATCTACATTTATACTCCGCAAGCCACCCAACGGTGTGTGGCGGAGGGCACTTTACGTGCCACTGTCATTACCTCCCTTTCCTGTTCCAGTCGCGTATCGTTCGCGGGAAGAACGACTGTCTGAAAGCCTCCGTGCGCGCTCTAATCTCTCTAATTTTACATTCGTGATCTCCTCGGGAGGTATAAGTAGGGGGAAGCAATATATTCGATACCTCATCCAGAAACGCACCCTCTCGAAACCTGGCGAGCAAGCTACACCGCGATGCAGAGCGCCTCTCTTGCAGAGTCTGCCACTTGAGTTTATTAAACATCTCCGTAACGCTATCACGGTTACCAAATAACCCTGTGACGAAACGCGCCGCTCTTCTTTGGATCTTCTCTATCTCCTCCGTCAGACCGATCTGGTACGGATCCCACACTGATGAGCAATACTTAAGTATAGGTCGAACGAGTGTTTTGTAAGCCACCTCCTTTGTTGATGGACTACATTTTCTAAGCACTCTCCCAATGAATCTCAACCTGGTACCCGCCTTACCAACAATTAATTTTATATGATCATTCCACTTCAAATCGTTCCGCACGCATACTCCCAGATATTTTACAGAAGTAACTGCTAACAGTGTTTGTTCCGCTATCATATAATTATACAATAAAGGATCCTTCTTTCCTTACTGAGAGAAGGATCGCTCCTTGAAATCCAAATGCGTAATTAAGTTATACAATGGCGTTAAATATGAGTTGAATTAAACCCAATTTTGATAATAAGGTGGCTCTAGTACTGAATTTCAAGAATCGAAATTTCCATAATTGTTTTTATTGATTACGAGATTATATACATAACCCAGTAAATCCAAATTTTATCATATGATGTTGCGGATGCACAGATTAATAGAAAATATAACAAATTTTCATTACACGTACTCCGTTATACACACTTCAAAAACATAACTGATACATGAAATTAATTGCGAAAGGAAGCACAGAGTCTGCGACGTCTGTATGATAAGGGTTTATACGAAAATGATAACCGACTTTCTAACAGATTTATCAAATGAAATGGAGTCACTTGAACACAGTGACGGCGTGATCGAGAGAAGAAAGAAAAACTACATGTGTATTATCTCTGTGATTTGAGTGATGCTGAGCTTGCGATAGTTACCTTATTCTAATGAAACCCCAACTTTGAGGCGACCTGAACTGCCGAAGCTGCTGTACGATCTTACCACAACAGTGAGCAGACGTGATGACCGCAGACATGCAGATGAGATCACCAGAATACCAACTGTTCTCAGTCTAACTGAAGATATAGCCATCGCCCCTCTCCATCTCTAAATTCACGGCTGTCTACACTCACTGCATGAGAAGCGATGTGAAGTCTGAAAACAAGTGTGTATACTTTCCAAGAAGTCTGTTCTCAAGAGAAGTCTATACGGAAATAAGACACTGCGCTTTCAACGTCGGTTCTGTGCGGAATTTCGCGCTAATACACTTTGGAGGTAATGAAAAGAATTTTGCCAGTATTTATAGTTCTAGTCCCACCAAGGGTTGTAAAGCGTACAGCTATCAATCCGGTGTCTGTCAGCCTTCCTTGTACTGAGAATTCTAGGCCTTGGACCTTCATCACGAACGCAGGTTCTTTAATCAGGGAACGACAGGTCATTTCGCTTGGAAAAATACTGAAACGGCACTCTGTTTTGTCACAAATTCTCAGGTTGCTTCTCTCTCGAATAAATGTAAGTGGTGAAATTCCTCCTATTACACTGTCGTGGTGCCAGCCAGTCGCCCATGCACCTAGTGGCAAAAACGACACATAGGAATTGTATCGGAAAGTTTAATTTGCTTTCAGAACAGACTCACTCACTCCCGTCTTCCAGTCATTAAAAAAGCTCATAAACAGGCCGTGTTTCGCACGAGAGATGAACAGCCCTTCACCGTGGAAGATTCACTATGATGCCGTCTCAATGGAGGGGTGGTGTGCTGTCCTCTGGCTAGCGAAAGCTGGTCCTCGCCTGTATATATTTCTTGTACCTCCTTGTTGTGCCCTAGAGCTTCACGGCCTCCTTTCAGCGCCTACTCGCCTGGGGTCGACTGGGCTTCACAAGCAAAGTCTAATATATGCAAAAGCTCTTATTGTTAATTAGAGGACAAAGTAATCTGACCTTAAAATCACTATTATTCTCTTTTTAAATCAGAGAAATTTTCAATCGTTATGAACATGATTTGTCGAATTATTTATTGGATTTGCTCATCACAATGAGAAAAAATGAGTGGCCTGCCGGGGAAGACCTGAAGCTTCTCATCACTCCCTATACTCAATGTAAAATTTGAGAAAGTGGTGTTACTCTAAAGAATATAGTGTGAGATCAGTAAACAAGTTATCTGTCCCCGCTTTCGAGTATATCGATTTAATGTTGTGCTGAAGTACTGAGTCACAGTTTGGAATAGGGTTGATTCCTGTGAGAAGCAACCAAGTCCATTCATACATATTTCCAGTAGTGACGCTGAATACATTATTATTTGAATAGGTAACGTAGCTTCACGACAATATCAATAAAGAAGCCCCATTTGATAAAAGAGAAACGCAAGTTGAAAAACTCATTCCTTCGGACTCAAGAAAAAGGTTAACAACGTAATGTACTTGAAGCTTCATTCGTTCCTCCATTACTTCTTCATGATTCATTTGGTTTGTTTACCCCTTTCACTCTTTCGATTATTCCCTATTTACGCGATCATTCAGTCATTCACGTTTAAATATAAAAATTAAAATTATTCGTTGTTGTCAATACATCACAGCAAGAGCAAGTTTTTTTCGCAAGCAGACATCTTCATAATCAATAGGACCCCATGCAGTCGTGTGATTCTGTTATAATACCTAAACGACTGAAATTGTGCATCAATGACATCAAAAACGCAGTATAAACAACTGAGGTGTCGTGATAGTAGAGTCTAATGTAAACATGGGTGCCAGTATTGTAAAGTGCCTACGTAAAATAAGACTGAAGTCAAAGTTCCTCATAAGAACATCCATTTATACTGCAGTCATCAAGGTTTTGCTTAATCTGAGCAAGCGATTCTTTTTGCGTCACTATTAATGCCAGAAAGATATTTAAAGCATACAAAATCCTCAATTCTGGTCGTGTATCAAAATGTACTGGGTGCAATAAATGAAAGATGATACAGTTACTGGAATTCTGCAAGCATACAGCCTATGTGAGTGTGACAAAAACATGAATACATACGAAATACATTGAAATAACCAAATAAAATAAGATAAAATTATTGCGTTATTTCGAGAAGGTAACTTAAGTGCGAGTGATAGAAGTGTATGGTACAAATAAATACATACTCATATACGGCCTCACAAAATATTATATTTAATTTCTCCATTTTCTGACTCTTTGGCACGGAACAACAAACAAAAGTACTAAACAATCATGCGTTTGTACAAAGTGTTATACAAGAGAAAACCTAGATTGATTTAAGACACTCTCAGTGTTAAATTCGGCACACGAAACGATGAAATATATGGACACTGGCACACGGATGTTCACGAAACAAAAGATGACCTTCATTTCGTGGGAAATTGTCTGTTCGTCGATCATTGTTACCTGAGTGTGCAGTGGTAAGTAAGGTCGTTTCCATGTCCTTTCACTGAGTTGCCCTACTTTCCTTGTGGGACGAGTATATTGGAAAAGTACAGTCATGTGGAGAGATTGCTAGTGTTGACATACTGTCAGCACAGCTGACATACTGCAGCTACTTAACGGCTTCGAGCTCTGTGTGCATCTTGTCGTGGTTTGGAAAAAGAGTAGGAGTTACCTCGTGTCGCCTCTGGATTTTGTGTCAGACTGCTATCATATTTGGCATGTGAAGAGATGTTTCTCAACTGAGTCGGAAAGTCTGGCAGCTATTTGAGCAATAAATGATAGTGGTTCGTGGAAAAGCTCTGCCATCTATGGTATTGCCTTCCATCATTCATGTTTACTTGAGGAGCGCTCATCAACATCGCTGACGCATGAGTGATGTTGAGGAAGCTTCTCATCAAGAGCTAAATTTAACATGTTGATATCTCCAGAATGAGATTTTCACTCTGCAGCGGAGTGTGCGCTGATATGAAACTTCCTGGCAGATTAAAACTGTGTGCCCGACCGAGACTCGAACTCGGTCGGGCACACAGTTTTAATCTGTCAGGAAGTTTCATGTTGATATCTGTTTGTGATACAGTACTGCTTGTGTGCCATTCTGTCAAATGTAATTGTCTTAACAAGGGGAATGCTGTGGTTCCAATTATGCACTGCAGACTCCTCGGCGTAAAGAGAGTTGCAAATTAATGTCCGTTCTGTGTGGTTTGCGAGCAAGTGCAGGATTGCTTCCGCGACCTCTTTGTCCTTCACAGTATGTATCCACCTGCTGACGTTGTAGACAAAGCACATACTCTTTATTTAGCAACAGCCAGTGCAGCTGGGACAGGGTTTCGTACCCGCTGCGCAGTGTTTGTGCTGTCTGCCAGCACCTGTTTCCTGAGACCGTCTGCTAAAGGTGATTCCGCCCCCTGCCCTGGAGCCAAGGTGAAAGTCGAAAAGGCCACTCGCCGCTGCTCCCTTTCTCTCCCTCGTTTGTCTTGGTTCCCCTCAGACGTGACTTGTGGACAGCTAAGCACTCGGAAACGCCTTGGCTATCACGAGGTAGGACCTGCTTTCATCGTGTACACTTGTCCTGTCCGCTGGTCCCGTTCACAATGCCTCTATACAGTTCCCTAAGATCAAAAATTACTAACGTATTCTATACATGATTTACATAACAAGTATGCATAAAGCGCACCTTATAGACGTAATTCACTTTTACTGTGTGTTAAATATATATTTAGTTACAAAGAGCTATTAAGTAAATGTTAGAAAAAAATCAATAAACATAATTACATTACGATGTTATTAACAAACAGAAACTTTTCCTTGAATCATTGTGGCATTATGTGCTGAGCTCAAATTTCACTTTGATACACACTCTTGTTATGTTAGTTTGTTAGTTATATCAGGCATAAGACCCTTTTCTATCCGTGCAGTTTACCTCCAGGACGTGCGTCTAATAATGAAAAATCTCATATTTGTTATGACTATCAGTCTCTAGTACTAGTAATAAAAATAAAGAAGGAAAAATATAAACTGTCACCATACTATGTCCAGTATCAGTTATTTGCTATTCTCTTCTTTGACTTTTCCTCTCACCTTCCTGAAATGGCTCTTATTCTTGTTCCGAATAATTTTTCCCTATTTTTTATCTTGTACTGTATCTAATGTATATCTATAGTTGGCCTCTGTCTTTTACGTGATGATAACCTGTAGCATACACCATTCTATCAACGTAATTAAGAGACACAATTATTGTGACACACAAAAAACTTTTTTCAATTTTGACGTCTTTAACAACACACCAATGAAATATTATATTTTTTTGTATGATTAGGTTACTCACTCATTTCTTACACATACTTACGTCTGGTAATTTTGCTAACTGCAAATTCGTTTTATCAGTCTTTTTCTCAAAAATCTCCATTTTATTTGCCCATACACACTGAAGAGCCAAAGAAACTGGAACACCTGCCTAATATCACGTAGGGCGACCGCTAGCACGTAGACGTTCCGCAAAAGAACGTGATATGGACTCAAATAATGTCTGAAGTAGTGCTCGGTAAAGGGGGGGGGGGGGCAGGGTGGAATGACACCAATAATTCTGCGGGTCTGTCCATAAGTCCGTAACAGTACGAGGAGGTGGAGATCTCTTCTGAACAGCACGTTGCAGGGCATCCCAGATATACCCAATAATGTTCATGTCTGGGGACTTTGGTGCCCAGCAGAAGAGTTTAAAGTCAGAAGAGTATTCCTGGACCTACTCTGTAGCAATTCTGAAAGTGTCCGGTGTCGCATTGTCCTGCTGGAATTGCAAGAGACCGTCTGAATGCATAGTGGACATGAATGTATGCAGGTGATCATACAGGATTCTTATATACGTTTCACCTGTCAGAGTCGCATCTAGACTTATCAGGGATCCAATATCACTCCAACTGCACACGTCCCAATCCATTACAGACCCTCCACCAGCTTGAACAGTGCCCTTCTGACATGCAGGTTCCCTGGATTCATGAGGTTGTCTCCATACCCGTACACGTTCATTTGCTCGATACACTTTGAAACGGGAGTCGTCCGTTCAGGCAACATATTTCCAGTCATCAACACTCCAATATAGGTGTGGCGGGCCCAGGCTAGACGCGAAGCTTTGTGCACGAGTGGGCCTTCTGCTCCGAAAGCCCATATCAATGACGTTTCGTTGAATTGCTCGCACATTGCCACTTGTTGATGGCGCAGCATTGAAATGTGCAACAATTTGCGGAAGGGCTGCACTTCTGTCACGTTGAACGATTCTCTTCAGTCGGCGTTGGTCCCGTTCTCGATCTTTCTCTGGCCGCAGCGGTCGGAGATTTGATGTTTTACTGGATTCTTGATATTCACGGTACCCACATGGGCATACGGGAAAAATCCCCATTTCATCGCTACCTCAGAGATACTGTGTCACATCGCTCTTGCGCCGACTATAATACCACGTTCAAACTCAAATCTTGATAACCTGTCATTGTAGCAGCTGTAACCAATCTAACAACGGCGCCAGACAATTATTGTCTTGTGTAGGCGTTGCCAACCGCAGCGCCGTATTATGCCTGTTTACATATATCTCTGTATCTGAATACAAATGTCTACATCAGTTTCTCTGGCATTTCACTGTATTTTATCGTGTATGCGGAACAAACAGCTGTTTCTTCCTTTCTTCTTTTAGATAGACATGATTAATCTTGACTCCTAAATGCAACAAGAAGTATATAACCATTGTGTTCAATGTCCTTTTCATCCAATTCTTGTTACTTCCTCATTATGTGGGTCGTATATTAGCAGTTCATCGTCTAAATTTTAGTTTAGGATACTGCAAAAATCAGAGCCTGTGACTCTCCTTTTTAAGCAAGTTGTGTAAATATTTGTCCACAGTACTGGTACTCCTGCAACTGCACCTTACGTTCGCCAAAACAAAAAATTAAAAACATTGTATTTGTGTTCATATATACACTAGGACATAGGACAAATGCCTTAAGTTACTACGACACTGCACTCTCTTCTTTCGTCGATCCTGGTACAACGTCTTGGATGGACGTTTCACATTTCATCAAATGGTCCAGACCCTCGTTTGGTATCTACAGCAAAACATTCCTCAAAGTATGTGAACACACTTTCTATGGGATAAGGACGACAAGAATAGTAAAATAAACTCATATATTGTTCAATAAACTGTACATGAGGGTTTCCTCGAGTTTCCACTAAATTCTATTCATTCTCCTTTGCTCTTCACTAATTTGGGTGGATCGTCACCTCATTCCTAAAATTGCTCATTTTCTCTGTACTCGTTAAGTACGTATTTCGTAATACCTTTCCTGCATATCTTCTATTCATCATAAATCTGCACAAGTAACCACTTATAGCGACTTGTCTTATACTCTGATTTTCAGTAGCTCATACTCTCTTCTGCAGGAGTAAAAAACAAATGCGACATACACTTTAATATTTGCCAGTAATTCAAAATCTACTACTATTATCGAATTTATGTGTTTCGACACATGGTGACACTAACGCATTGTACTGTCCATAGCATTAAGTATTCGAAACTAAATAGATCAAAATTCCGCACGCTGCAATTAACTGTTCTTTCAAGTCATGAATTGGGTTTACATGGCCCCATCACCATTTTACTGTTATTTATTCGAGGAAATGGTTTGTTAGCTATATGGTGCACCCCATACTATTTTCCCATCTTAATGCTTTCAACTTCAACCCATACAAATTTATCCATACGCCGCCTTCATCACGGTTAACATCTTCCCACTCTTCCCCGTCATTAGTCTCGTTTGCCTATTCTTCATTTTCAAGAGATGTCACTTTAGCTTCCTCTTCTAATATTGTTTTCTTTTGCATTTTAGTATCCCCTCAAATTAATATGGCGGGTTCCGATATGATTCACGGGTTTTGCTGCCACCACAGTCGTGTCCGCTGTCAGTCATTGCGATGATGGATTCCCTGAATTCGCACTATTCTTACTATCGTGTAGTATTATCTCAGTAATTTCTGCTTGCGGCCTGTTTCTCCCGGGCTAGTTCCAGTTCTGCCGAAATTTGATTCCAGTGCTGTATCCGTTGTTATTTCAGCTTCCTCAGTTTGACTGATACTACTGAAATAATCTGGCTCCACGAGGTCCGAATCTGTTGCTTCATCTTTCGTTAAAATTTCTTTGCGGCCCACCAAACGGTCTCTGTTCTTCACCTCTCACATGTTACTCTTTCCTATGACAATCACTAATTCCTGTAACAGGTATTTAAGCGCTCTGATGTCCTCATAGAAAAATCGCACGAGTATATTAAACATGTGGGAAGTTGCATATAACAAAAATTAGAGATCTGGACTGCAGGGAGCGTCGAGAAAATAATATTTCTTGGACATCAATGGAAGAATTTTACAGGATTTTGGAATCAGGATGGTTCTAATTTAGCGCTCATTGTAATTTCTAATTTTATTCGTTTTTGTATTGCTTAAGGCCAATAACTCAACACTACTACAGCTTTAATCTCTTCGTATACGGGCGATATAGTGCAGTTGATCTCATTCACATTCGGAATAACTGCCGAGAAATTCTAGTTTGTGCCCCAGTGGCCATGGTGGTAGTAGCGATTGTTCAAATCGCGTAACCTAAGTATTTCATCGTCATTTGTTTTGTCTTTGATCACATGGAATTTTTAGCCTGAGAGGAAGTGCGTATAATCAGATTCCTCTTCCTCTCATGTTCTCGTTATTGCTTCCACTGATGGACTACTACTTCCACTACCACTTCACAAACGTTTCTGCACGAAGGCTCTCTCGTAAATTGCTACTACTTTGTCTAAGAGGGGTACAACAGTGTGCATCATTCGCTTTTTTCTGCCAACCAAGCTCTTATGTTACTCTCAGCGTGAATGCCCCATAGTCTTACACTATTGTTTTATTCCACTTCTCTTGCCGTTTATTTACTGCCTGTTGTCTTTAGTTAAATTTAAGTAGTTCCTGCATTTCCCCAGATTCTGTAGTCGATGCATGACATGTTCTATTCAAACCCTCAAGTACTTTCCCAATCTCTTCCTCCATAATACTACGGTTGTTAATTTGTAACTCTATTGTCCGTTTACATAGTTGTTTTCCGATTTTGCATGGAAAAATATGAAACTATGTTTTTCACGAGATCTCCGAACGCCACTTTTTGCCTGTGGATGGCTAGCGGTAGAGACAGGCATACGTAGAGAGGTACCCCCTTACTCCAGTCTTCTGCAAATTCGCTAGAAATCTAACAGAGCTCGAAATACCGGCCCTGTTTTCGTAGGAGAAGCGAACGGTAAGGATTGTCGCTCCTCTGCTGGGAAGATTTGCTCGAGAATTGTCTTAATAGAGAGCGAGTCCTCTGGTATTGTCCTTTGGCTGCGCTGTGACGCAACACCTCCATATAATTGTCGTGGCGTAGAGGTGGCAACCTTCCCTCGCCGGCCGGAGTGGCCGAGCGGTTCTAGGCGCTACAGTCTGGAGCCGAGCGATCGCTACGGTCGCAGGTTCGAAACCTGCCTCGGGCATGGATGTGTGTGATGTCCTTAGTTTAGTTAGGTTTAAGTAGTTCTAAGTTATAGGGGACTGATGACCTCAGAAGTTAAATCCCATAGTGCTCAGAGCCATTTGAACCATTTTTTTGTCCTTCCCTCTGCGCCTCCGTGCGAGCGGCTTGCTGAGCCGCTACCCATGCACCCCTCTCGCATATCCACCAAAGCTGTGTTTCACAGGTGAAATCCAAACTTCACGAAAGCCTACATTGTTAGTTAGAGAAGAGAAAGTAGGTCTGACCTTACAATCAACACTATTACTCTCCTATTAAATTGGAGAAATATTCGATCTATCTGAACATGACCTGCCGAATTATTCATTGGATTTGCATAACGGAAAAAAGAATAAAATGAGCTGACACAGGCCGAGGAAGGCTTGACACCTCTCAACTGTATACATCGTTGTGACATGTTGAGATAGAAGTCATTCTAAAACAGAACAAACGACAATGAGACAAAAGATTTCCATTATCAACCACAAAGAAGAAAGTGAGTAAAATTGCACATTTGTGGTAAATCACACAACCAGGGGTAAGTACATGGAATTCTCCCAGCCATCGAAGCGCTTCTGGACAAACGTTGATACGAAGTTTCTGAAAGTTTCGATGCCAAGAACTAAACTCTAAAGTCCTTGACCTATGATTTTATGCAAACTGTATCATTAATTATCAAAAGATGTATCGTTTGATGAGTTTGGCATGAACAGGAAGTATACATCTATTTTAAATGAAAATTTATTTAATGTCCTTTGAGAGTAGATTACTGAATGGGAATCCTCTCAGTTTTGCAATAACTGTGTGGATATCGAAGGCTTCATTTGTGTTGATACAGGGTTCCCTTTGAAATATTTCCCTCCATAAATGACAAAGTTTCGGTACAACCTGAATAAATTAATTCAGTAGTGTGGTAAAAAGATTTATTCGATAAAAGGTAATGGAAACCTGTCCCGCTAGGTACATTACAAAGCTTTGCACACTCTTCTGGGATAAGTAGAAGAAAATATAAACTGCAAAATACAAACAACCATTCCCTGAAATCACTGAAAGTTAGGCGAGCCCATGCACTGACTGTGGAGCAGTGGAACATTAAAAAAATCAACAAATTTCAGTGTCATCGAGAAACTATATACTTATAGCACTATTATCGTCGAATCATTCCACCAATGTATCCAGATTGGATGCAGAAATGTGCTGTAATGACGCACATCGCAGGACGCACGTGCTTCATGAAGTTAGTAGGTAACATTCAGGGTGTTTCAAAAATGACCGGTATATTTGAAACGGCAATACAAACTAAACGAGCAGCGATAGAAATACACCGTTTGTTGCAATATGCTTGGGACAACAGTACATTTTCAGGCAGACAAACTTTCGAAATTACAGTAGTTACAATTATCAACAACAGATGGCGCTGCGGTCTGGGAAACTCTATAGTACGATATTTTCCACATATCCACCATGCGTAGCAATAATATGGCGTAGTCTCTGAATGAAATTACCCGAAACCTTTGACAACGTGTCTGGCGGAATGGCTTCATATGCAGATGAGATGGACTGCTTCAGCTGTTCAATTGTTTCTGGATTCTGGCGGTACACCTGGTCTTTCACGTGTCCCCACAGAAAGAAGTCACAGGGGTACATGTCTGGCGAATAGGGAGGCCAATCCACGCCGCCTCCTGTATGTTTCGGATAGCCCAAAGCATCGAAATATTCATTCAGGAAATTAAAGACGTCGGCCGTGCGATGTGGCCGGGCACCATCTTGCATAAACCACGAGGTGTTCGCAGTGTCGTCTGAGGCAGTTTGTACCGCCACAAATTCACGAAGAATGTCCAGATAGCGAGATGCAGTAATCGTTTCGGATCTGAAAAATGGGCCAATGATTCCTTTGGAAGAAATGGCGGCCCAGACCAGTACTTTTTGAGGATGCAGGGACGATGGGACTGCAACATGGGGCTTTTCGCTTCCCCATATGCGCCAGTTCTGTTTATTGACGAAGCCGTCCAGGTGAAAATAAGCTTCGTCAGTAAACCAAATGCTGCCCACATGCATATCGCCGTCATCAATCCTGTGCACTATATCGTTAGCGAATGTCTCTCGTGCAGCAATGGTAGCGGCGCTGAGGGGTTGCCGCGTTTGAATTTTGTATGGATAGAGGCGTAAACTCTGGCGCATTAGACGATACGTGGACGTTGGCGTCATTTGGACCGCAGCTGCAACACGGCGAACGGAAACCCGAGGCCGCTGTTGGATCACCTGCTGCACTAGCTGCGTGTTGCCCTCTGTGGTGGCCGTACGCGGTCGCCCTAACTTTCCAGCACGTTCATCCGTCACGTTCCCAGTCCGTTGAAATTTTTCAAACATATCCTATATTGTATCGCTTTTCGGTCCTTTGGTTACATTAAACCTCCGTTGAAAACTTCGTCTTGTTGCAACAACACTGTGTTCTAGGCGGTGGAATTCCAACACCAGAAAAATCCTCTGTTCTAAGGAATAAACCATGTTGTCCACAGCACACTTGCACGTTGTGAACAGCACACGCTTACAGCAGAAAGACTACGTACAGAATGTCGCACCCACAGGCTGCGTTGTCTTCTATATCTTTCACATCACTTGCAGCGCCATCTGTTGTTGAAAATTGTAACTACTGTAATTTCGAAAGTTTGTCCGCCTGAAAATGTACTGTTGTCCCAAGCATATTGCAACAAACGGTGTATTTCTATCGCTGCTCGTTTAGTTTTTATTGCCGTTTCAAATATACCGGTCATTTTTGAAACACCCTGTACAAGTAGTCACAGTAGGAACATTACACACAAAACAACTAATATGTGAGTAGCAGTCACAAAAATTTATATGTCGTTTGCAGAAGGCAAGGAGGAAGAAAAATGGAAATCGTACGTAACTGTTAATACGTCAAATCTTTGCAGACAAGTGTAAATTAAAGAAAAGGAGAAAGCTCATATACAGCTATAGCGCTTTTATGGGAAATGATGCATCTTTAACTACAATAATTTGTGAAATAGCATAAAAATGAATAAAGAAGTTACGTTTGCTTTGTATTCGTCTGACGAAGTTCTATATACAACTTACTGCACCATGACATACCCTACGAGAATAACGTTCATCCACAAAACAAAAACTGCATCAAAAAATATTGCCTCTTAAGACATACAATCTTAAAACGAGACACATAGTTGAAATAAAGAGACACTTATACTACTATTAAGCAAATGAGATACCGGGTGATAAAAACTCAGTATAAATTTGAAAACTGAATAAATCACGGAATAATGTAGATAGAGAGGTACAAATTGACACACATGCTTGGAATGACATGGGGTTTTATTAGAACCGAAAAAATACAAAAGTTCAAAAAATGTCCGACAGATGGCGCTTCATCTGATCAGATAGCAATAATTAGCATAACAAAGTCAGACAAAGCAAAGGTGATATTCTTTACAGGAAATGCTCAATATGACCCACCATCATTCCTCAACAATAGCTGTAGTCGAGGAATGATGTTGTGAACAGCACTGTAAAGCATGTCCGGAGTTATGGTGAGGCAAGGGCGTCGGATATTGTCTTTCAGCATCCCGGAGATGTCGGTCGATCACGATACACTTGCGACTTCAGGTAAACCCAAAGCCAATATTCGCACGGACTGGGGTCTGGGGACCTGGGGGGCCAAGCATGACGAAAGTTGCGGCTGAGCACACGATCGTCACCAAACGACGCGCGCAAGAGATCTATCAGGCGTCTAGCAATATGGGGTGGAGCGCCATCCTGCATAAACATCGTACGTTCCAGCAGGTGTTTATCAGCCAGGCTGGGGATGATGCGATTCTGTAACATATCAGCGTACCTCTCACCCGTCACGGTAGCAGTTACAAAACCAGAATCACGCTCTTCCTCGAAAAAAAAAAAAGTCCCGATAACGGTAGATGTAGTAAATCCAACCCATACCGTGATTTTCTCGTCGTGAAATGGGGTTCCCACGACAGTTCTAGGATTTTCGGTATCCCAAATTCTGCAGTTGTGGGCGCTGACAGACCCTCGGAGCGTGAATTGAGCTTCGTCGGTGCACAACACGTTACTCAACCAGTCGTCATCTTCCGCCACCTTTTGAAACGCCCACACCCCAAATTCCCCCCGCTTCACTAAATCGCCAGGTAACAGTTCATGATGCCGATGGATTTTGTACGAATAGCATCGGAGGGTACGCCTAAGTGCCAACTAAACAGTACTGTATGGAATGCCGGTGCGACGTGCGACTGCACGAGCTCTGACTTCCCCGTGCATAGACGAACGTGCTACAGTCTCCATTTCTTCCTGAACTGTCTCAGCAGCATTACGCCTTGTGCTCTGTCGGCCACTACGGGGTCTATCGTCTAAACAACCCGTGGCTTCGAACTTCAAAATCATTCTCGCCACAGCTGCATTTGTCAACGGACCTATACCCGTTCGAATCCCCTTCCCATGGCGATAGGATCGTAACGCTGAACTAGCACATTCCCCATTTGATAATGCAGCTTCACTAAAGCGCATTTTCAGGTAACGTCGACATGCTGCGAGTGCTGGCGCATCTGATTCTCTCTCTCTTTACAGCTCCTTTTATACACGATTGTCTTGTGCGGTCACTGACTTTTTTTTTTTTTTTTGTTCTTATAAAATTCCATGTCATTCTAAGCATGTGTGTCAACTTTTACCTCTCTAAGTACATTATTCCGTGGTTTATTAAGTTTTCAAATTTATACTGACCTTTCGATCACTCGGTACATATTAATTCATAAAATTACTTTTTAGTTATACGCTAATGAAAAGCTTCTCTTTCCTGTCAGAACATGCAATACATTAATCTTTATAAAATAGTTTGTTGTATTCTCATGTATGCTGCCCTTAAACAAAACTTCAAGAACCCTTTAGAGATCAGTACCTATAGCCGCATTCTTGTATTGCAGCAACCACTTTTACCTCGGGAACAGCGTTATACATATTAACTAGCGGAATTTAACGCTTCATTAGTGATGAAAATAGATTCAGTCATCGATAACAATTGAAAACAGTTCGCACTGAATGTGCGATGTTTGTCCGTGCCACACGATGTAGAGTACTTCACAATTCACTGTTTATACGCCGCACCTCTAACATTAGGCCAGAGTGAAGTGCTTATTATTGGATGCTCTCAGGTAGATTTACACTTGTGTTCCAGGACATAAGCTTTAAATCTAAACAGCGTAGAGAGCAGCTACCTCCCGTGTAAGTTAATCACCAGAATAGAATCAACACTCGATACCCGTCCACTTCCAGGAAAGTACTGTGTCGACATTAAATAGCACATTTAAATAATGAATAGGTTCTGCTATTACTCTCAAAGTTGGTTTTAAGTCCTCAAATTTAGAAATGATACAGAAATAAAATCCTGAAAAGTTTAAAGGTTTCTGCATTTGCAGATTTAGAAGAAGCTTTTAACAGTGGGATAAGCCCCTTTAAATTCTGAAGTTTTCAGGGATGTAATAGATCGAGCGAGTCGTTAGTTAGAGCTTGCACAGAAATCAAACCACGTTTATAAGGATCGAAGGACATAATGAAAAGGCAGTTTTTTATAAGGGAATATTATTCTATTTGTAGGTAAAGCAAGTAATAAAGGATATAAAGAATAAATACTGAAAAGAAACAGTTCACGGAGAACAGACAAAATCTTTAATTTTTGCGAGCAATAATGTAAATCTGACAGACGGAGCAAAGATATTGACGTATGGGCTCAACGGAATCGATGGTGTCTTGGCTATAGGTACAAATGTAGAATAGGGTGAAGCGATTGAGATTTTAGGAAATTACGTTAGTAATTTGCAATTTGAGCAGACAAATATCTGACAGTGTTAGAAGTAAACTGGATAACTGCTAATACTAGGTAAGCATTTCCTCAAAGAGAAATTTAAAAATATCATAAAGTTAACCATACAGTATTTCTCTGGAGTGTTTTACTAGGAGGCAAACTTAGATGATAGGTGGTGTAAACAAAAAGGAACAGCATATTTCTGAATGTAGTATTTGAGGAGAATACTGTACCGCCAAACTAACGAAGAGGCACTGACCCAAACTAGCGAGAAAGAACTTTCAACATGGTATAGTATGGCAGGACTGAATACAAGCAGCATACTGACATGTTTGTAGGTCTCAGAGGTTAACAGTCTTGTACAGACTCGACTGTCGTGTAAATGTGCATCAAATCATTCTTTCTACAGAGGAGCACAACAACAACAAAAACAAAAACAACCGTATATATGATTTCAAAGAAAACAGAGAAAATTACCATGTCAATAAATCCACTGCTGCCCAAGTAGCTCAAGCAGCTATACATACATGCAGAACAAAGCATCCCGACACTTCACCAGAAGATAATGGGTACGAAACTCATTGAAACGTTGCGACAAGACGACCCTACCACTCGGCTGATAATTCGAGAAGAATTCATCACTTAGAGCATTTGTAATACTATAGTTAAAACCTTCTGATTTTGTATATTTTGAAATTTATCCCACTTTCTGCAGTCTGTTTTACCAGTAAATATGTTTTGAAAATAGGTCACTTTTTTTTTAAACACCCTGTATTATGGCAGTCCAAATTATTGGCTTTGTGAACGAGTGCTGGGCCTGAAGGTCGACGAATGCAGCTGATAACTTTTACAGACGGATACGTCCATCGCAATGCTGTACGTAGTTGACCCGCACTGGCTTGCACCGATCAATCGATTGCAAGATCGCGGTAGCGAAACACGACCTTTGGTAGTTCTCTACCTGAGGAACTCTGACCAGCACGGAGGTTGACAGAATTGGCGGGGGTGAGGCTCCCAGCATCCACATATGAATACTTTATCGGCATACTTAAGATAATGTACGTGAATGTATGACCATAAGAATATTTTTCTGTGAATAGCAAGCGTTATAGAATGCCATGACCCAAATTAAAAAATGGGGGAAGGGGTACTTACTCTGCATGGCACAAGTTGAAAATTAAGGACAACAGCAGTACTATAGCTGTTTCATGACATGGAATTTCTGTAGAACATCTGAACGCATTTGTTTAGGAATCACTGCTAGCCACCTCTTTCCAAACGGATCAAAGTTTTCTTGCAAAGTAGATGTTACTCTGATGTGTGAAATGCTGCATGTGTGGAACACTGGTCCGATGTAAGAGAGGGCCTGATGGCCCTAATCTGATCAGGTTAAATAAATAAATAATAAATAAATAATAATAATAAATACCTAAAACTGTCCTCTCACATCCTCCGACCGATTTAAAGCAGGCATAATTTGAGATACCTTGGCGTCCTTCCTCTGTTCAGCAGAGAGATCGTGGAGTGCAGCAAGACATTCACTATCTTCATCAAAGTCTTAATGGTCTTGCACAGGGTTTCTTGAGAGACAGTCGGCATCTTGGTGTTATCTTCTACTTTTGTACACTATGGAAATGTCATGCTCTTGAAGACGTAGTGCCCACCTGCCGAGTCGTCCTGTTGGATCCTTAAGACGTAAACCAATTAAGTGATTGATGGTCTGTAACAACTGTGAATGGCCTTCCATAGAGTTACTGTCGAAATTTGCACATGGCCAACATCACAGCAAGACATTCTTTTCTGTAGTTTCTCTCGGGTTTTATAAGTGTCCTAGAAGCATGGGCTCTAATCTTCTCTTTTCCATCCGAAATTTGCACTAGAACAGCACCGATCCCATACCCCCTGGCATCTGTGTGTAGTTCTGTAGGTTCTCTCTCATCATACAGACCAAGTACAGTGGTTCCATTCAGGAAGAAGGATCGCAGTTGGTGCTTGTGTGTTGATTACAGGAAGCTTAATAAGATCACTAAAAAGGACGTTTACCCTTTTCCACGAATTGAAGATACACTAGATTGTCTGAAAGGGGCTAAGTGTTTCTCGACCATGGACATGTACTTGAAATACTGGCAAATCGATGTAGATGAGGCTGATCGTGAGACCGGTATGGTCTAGCGGCTAGGATACCTGGTTTTCACCCAGGAGGTCTGGGTTCGATTCCCGGTACCAGAGCCAGTGGAACAGACATTGAACCCAATGTCTCGTCCTTCATTTCCCATTAAAACGGTGAAACAGTCGAGATCCAGGCGAAGTTACGTTCCTACAATGCCGTATGAGGAACCTGTTTGGGCACCAAGGAAAACTGACGTCTGGAGGACCCAGGATAATCAAGCAGTATGTTTCCACTGCGAACGACGGGACATGTGGTGCGCTATTGTCGAAAAAGGCGGCGGATATTTCATGACGCCAGCGCCAGAAGACAGCAGACCGATCTTAGCCGACGCCAACTCCGGGACGACGAAGATGAACAAGAAGATGTGGGTGCAGGACGACGTAGATCACCATCGCCGAAATCTAGCCACTAGAGAGGACGCTACCCAACGCGCCGATCACGGTCTCCATCGCCGTTTAGAAACTCCGATAGATCACCTAGCAGCCGCAACCTAGAAAACTAAAGGGTGCGAGGGGTACTGCGATCGCTAACCAGCGCCTCCGCCAGATTAATATCACGTAGAAGAAGGTGTAATTAGATGAATGACGAACACTAACTTCACTTAACGAGGGATTATTCAGCACAAGAGCGTGGAGCGAACTGCCTCTGGCCAGAACACGTAGGGTATGTAAACAGATACAGAACATTCCAGTACAATGATTCTTGACATTTGTGGATACTTCTAGAATGTGCTCGAAACGAATATAGAAATCAAAAGTTTTCAGTTTAGGCGAGTTTCGAACTCACGACCCTCCGGGCAATAGATTAGTATCATAACCACGACACCACGGTTTCTACGTCAATGTGACTGCTATGGCAATGGTAAGCTAGGAATCCAAGGTATAGTCGTCGCAACATGTCTCTTATCAGTGATGAAGTGTATCATATTTTCATATCGTCTGATACCAGTTTTATGTTGTATTTTTGTAGGCTTTGAAAATGAGGTAAAGTCGAAACGCATAAGGCTTTGAAAAATGAAAGTGTGGTCAAGACGCAAGAAATGTTATTAAAAGTTCATTCATTTCATTTCGAAAGATTATCTTTACAGTGTACTTCACGTTCTACGTTTTCAGAATGTTCAGTGTGAACCTATAACTCCCAACGCATTATTGTTTAGAAAATGAACTCTACTATATAAAACGTTCTCATTATTTTGGTAGCTGCAAGCAAAAAAAAAAAAAAAAAAAAAAAAAGAACTATGAAAGGTTGGAAATTAAGTTTCAAGTTTGTTGGAAATTGCTGAGTGCACCCATTACCAAACACGGGATAAGTATAGTTTAGGTAACTTGTGCTACGTTTTAAGAGAAGCTGCTTTTTTCATGCATCTCAATGTTTATGACGTCATACCTCATGCACTATGTATAGTAAAACGACATAATTTTGTGGGGACATTCAGTGGTTACGTGGATACTGTTTGCACAACATTTTTGCCAATAGGGTTAGTAGTAAAGAAGTAATAAGTCGAAACGTCATGACTGATGTTGATTTTACGGCATGAACAGTATGAATGTACTAGGAGGCAAACTTTTTTTTTGTTTTCATCATTTTCTCTGCAAGAAAAAGTTTCAAAATGCTTTGGAATTATGTGGTAATGTTTGTTCGAAGTTTCTGAGTGCTGTTATTCTCATATTGGATGAGTACTGTTTGAGTACTTCAAGCTCCTAGAGTTCAGCTGTATGAAGATACATGCACAGTTCTAGCTTTAGTACTTGACTTATTGTGTTAAACCTTTGACGTATGATTATGTTTCTTAAGCAGTAGTTTATGACACCACTTTAAAATTTTAAATTCGATCAATATTTATGTGGAATAATAAAAACGGGATTTATGTATCCCCTGGAAACTGTTGGATAAGCTACCTGCCATGCGCTTGTGATGAGCGTGTGGCCGTTTTAACGGTTAAGTTGTACAGGGTAGTCAGAAACACACTGAAAGGCTCCCAAGGGTGTTGCACGGAAGGCTCTAAGTTAATTATCATTGAAGTTATCCATTCAGGCCGTTGCGTACGTTGATCCAAACGGCCCCACCAGAGACGTTGTCGCAAAACGAGTTATCCGTTTGGTTTCATAAAGCTGAACAAGAGAGTGATACAAAAATTCGACATGGGACGGTTGTAAGGATTGAATCCGAGACGAAGGCTTAGCGGTATGGTGCGCTGTAATGAATACTGTGAGGACAACTTACAGTAATTGTACCTGACGGGCCGCTTGAATTTGCGGCCGAAATGGTCTGTTTGGCTAACTCCAGCGCTAATTATTTCGGAAACGGAGCAACGCATCGAATTTTTTCTTGACAATTATTTCTTGGTGATACCTACCCTGCAACACCGTTACAACCATTTCAGACTGTGTTTGACCACCCTGTGTCAGTATCTTCACAGCCTGAATCTATCTTTCACAGAAGTATGAACTTGTTTTGTTACTGCACTGTAAAAACGAAGGGTTTTGTAATAGGAGAATAAAAATGCTGTGGCCCTACATGAACACAGAGAACAATGGCTTACTTGACGATGCCTCTGAAAATAGGACATCTTGTTGAGTACAAAGTTGCAACTTCCCCAGTGGAGTTCGACAAGGGTGCAGCCTAATACCCACTTTATTTTAATTGTGTATTGATGACCTAGTTACGAAATGGAAACTTAAAACACATTGAGGAATTAAAATAGGATCTAGCGTGCCAGTAAACTCACTGTTATATTGTGACGGTAGGATAATTACACAAGAAACAGAATACGAATTACAGAGGGCAATATGTAGACTGGACCTAAACGCGATACATTAGAATTTAACTATGTCTGCAACGAAGACAAATATAATGGATTTCTAAGGAAAGAATCCTGCCAGATCAAAAATAATAAAAAATGAGAAAATTTTTGAACAAGGTACCCACTACTGTTATCTATGATACAGTATTAGTCTCAACTCTGACAGCATCTCATAGTCTCGCGGTCGCGGTGGGGTTCTGGGTTCGATTCTCGGCGGGATCAGGAGTTTGTCATCCGCTTCGAGATGACTGGGTGTTTATGTTGTCCTCATCATTTAACCATCTTTCATGAAAGTGGCGGGATTGGGCTGAGCAAAGGTAGGGAATCTGCACGGGCGTTGATAATCGCGCAGTTTAGTGCCCCAGAAACCAAACACCGTCATCACAATTAAATATGACAAAGACATTGAGAAGAAGGTTAACAGGTAACAAGCTACCTGCGGGGCAACTGGAAATGCTTTGGAAAGGAAAGCAAGAAAGGAAACGAATAAAATTCTATAATGTTATTGCTGTACCTACTCCTGTATATGTTTTCGTATTACGGACAGTAATAAAAAAAAATCACGAACCGTATTTTACGGACTATAAAGCGGGCTACGGACTGTAAGATACCTTAATTCTTAAGAGTTTTTGTTTAAAAATACCATTTTTACCGCTTTTATTATTATATTGAAAAGCTAGACTAAATCAAAAAGAAATCTTCCTTTATAAAACCGAGCTGGCCTTTAAAATGCCTAAAAGTTGTTATCTGAACTTCCATCATCATCGTAATCGTCATCTTCGTCTTCTTCTTCTTCCTATTCGTATTCATCGCTGTCCTCTTCATATATAAAACGATGATCACTGCCATCGAACTTTACTTACGACGCACTTCTTTAAAGATTTAACAAAAATCCCTTCTCTCACTCTACACCACAGTTATTTTATCCACTGTCACACTTGTTTGATTGTAGGTCGTTTTGAAGCTCCCTTTGGCGTGAATTTATGTTGGGTTGCATCCATTATCCAATTGTTCCAGTCCTCTCTCATCTACACCATAAACGGTTTATTTCTCGTGACAGTAAGACGTTGCGGTTGTGAAGTTAGTCAAAATGATTCATATGACTCTAAGCACTATGGGACTTAACATCTGAGGTCATCAGTCCCCTAGAGTTAGAACTACTTAAACCTAGCTAACATAAGGACATCACACACATCCATGACCGAGGATTCGAACCTGCGACCGTAGCACCAGCGCAGTTCCGGACTGATGCGCCTATGTTCAGGAATAACAGCATGCTTTGTGTTTCCCTGTCTCAGTTTATCCTCCACAGAATTTTTCAAACGACTACGAACCCGTCAAGCGCAAGAAGAGAACTCTTCTTCAATAAAGCACCTTTCCTTCTCTTCCACACACTGTTAATCCATAATTTGATACCAGCCTCGTCCATCCATCCCTTGTCATGTATGTGAGTAACAGCTGACGATGTTTCAGAAGGTTTGGCATTCTTTTGCGCTTGAAAACGATCGTTGGATTATGTTTAGTAGCGTGAGGACAAAATGAATTAACAACACTGCAGCGCACCTTTTCGTGTCCACTTGTTTTGACAGTTACAGTTTTAACACCTTCCATGGCAACAGTTCTGCTATTCAGTACATCAAATGTCAGAGATCTTTCGTCTGTATTCGCTATTTGGCTTAGTTCCATTCTGGTTTCTTTCGATATTGACTAGTAAACAGATGGGAAAGATAATATTTTCTTTTCACACTCTTGCGGAATTTTCTGCGACATTTTGGTTCTGGTTCGCATGCTGAGTTCATGACGCTTCAGAAACTTGTAGCACCAGCCAACTCCACACTTGATAATCAAAATATCCACGGGTGTACTGCCGGTCTACAGTGTCCAACGGGCTCAATATTTCGGCGATCATACATGTCGCCATCATCAGGTGAACTGACGGAATGAGCTCCTGTGAACGTGCTGGCGCGGAGATCCGTACGCTATGGCTGCTCAGAGGGAACTGCGTTCGGTCACGGCGGAGGCCGATTTAAATACCCACCGCCCGCGGCGCGCTCCCTCCGCTGTCCGCGCCCCGCGCCACGGTCGCGCGGTGGAACAGATTGCGACGGCGTCTGAGATAACGTCGGAGTGATGGTTCTGTCCGCCGTGGTCGTCACAACTATTACGTTTGCTCTATTTACTCTTGATTAACCCAATAGCTAGTCCGTCAGTTCACCTGATGATGGCGACTTGTATGATCGCCGAAATATTGTGCCCGTTGGACACTGTAGACCGGCAGTACACCCGTGGATATTTTGATTATCAAATACGCCGGGAGAAACTCGAGAATCACTCCAGACTTGATGTCTGTTAAGTTCCACTGTAGCGCTAGCTTATCAGCGTGTATTTGAATCATCTCTGTATTAATTCCAGTGCCATTTTGACGCTATCCATGAATCCATTTCACTGTGTCATCCTTAGTTTGGGCCATTTTGCATTGAGTCTTCCTCATTTTGTTCAGTTCTTCTTTACTAGCCCGCCATTCACAAATGGCTTTTTCTGTTGTTGGAGGGCCTAAATGCCGCTCAGGTGCTCTGCTTCCATGTTCTTCTGTATATGATATAACATTCGATATATAGTCCTTATTATACGAATGCCTTACATTTTTTTTATATATCGAAACTAGCTACTAACAAAGCTGTTGTACCGTGACCGACAACAGAAATCGCTTTCAGTTGAAGGTCACTGGCACCGAAGGCTGCAATGACTCATTCTAAGTTAGTGTTCTGGGTTTTTGATGGCGGGACCGGAGGGGTTAGGGGTAGCAAGCTTTTCAATCCCTGCAACTGACGCTCGCGGCATCGGCGCTCTTCTGTTGCCAACTGAAACCATTGTTGCCAATTAGAGACAGGCTTCCCGCGGCATCGAATATATGGCCACTTTTAAGACTGACGGAAATTTGAAATCGAATACTGGACATTTTTGTATAAATTTCGAGTGTACAAGACACATGAATTTTGGAGGCAATTTTTCGAAGAAAATAGTGCTGCTTATAGTCTGTAAAATACGGTATACAGACAGCAGAGATGAAATGCATCGCATACCGGACATTTCACATCGCAGCGGTCTACAACAGAGATATGGGTAAATCATATTACCTGTCGACCTCCCCCTTCGTTCTCAGGGCTTGAAAGCATCGTAAAATAAATGAATCGGAATTTGTGTCAGTGTGGGTTAGAGGTGCTGACAACTGTAAAAATATTAAACTCGTCGGTGACCTTACCCATTATTGTAGAAACTAAATTAATTCTTTCCTGTCCCTTATTCCAATCAAGAAACAATACTAAATAAAAAAGACAATTACGAAGCCATTGCATCAGCCACATAGGAGCTACTCCGTGTGAGCGTTGAACTTGATCATTATACAAACGCTTATCGCTCTGTGTTTACAAACATGATAAGCCAAATGAGACGCGTGCTGCTAGTACGACTACAGCACGTGTCCGGGATATCCACCCGACTTCGGACTATTAGCGTCAGCCAACAACCGCCAAACGTACATTGAGAACCAGGGGCTCAAGGAGGCAACAGCTTTGTCTATATAAGAGTAGTGAAGAGACAGATCTCTAAAGACAGATCGATAGACGGATGATAGAGACCGGAACAAATGGTTACATTATCTAATGGTTCAAATGGCTCTGAGCACTATGGGACTTAACTTCTGAGGTCATCAGTCGCTAGAACTTAGAACTACTTAAACCTAACTAACCTAAGGACATCACACACATCCATGCCCGAGGCAGGATTCGAACCTGCGTCCGTAGCGGTCGCGCGGTTCCAGACTGTAGCGCCTAGAACCGCTCGGCCACCCCGGCAGGCCATTATCTAATCTTTGGAAGAAGGTGATGATGATGTATCTTCACAGTGACTACCTGCAATGTAGAGAACAGATCTTGTATGCATCTCCGACCGCTTTGTTAGTGCTTGTGACTAGGTGTTTACGGGTCGACCCGTTGCGTAGCTGAGAAGAACGGCATTCCGATCGGCAGACTCCTGCAGCGCGAGCGGCCCAGGCTGCAGTTGCCGCGCTCTTCAGCACGCCCTCGACTGCGCGCCTATTTGCAAACATTCTGTGGAAAGGGGCGGCATAACGCGAGATGGGCGAGTCCTCCCTGCCCGCCCGCGGCAGTCGTAAAACGGCGAGCGCGCCGCATCCCGCACGGCACGGCCGCTGGTGTGGTGGAGATGCCGGCGCTGCCACAGCCATTCGCATGCGGGCCGCGAGGTGGCGGCCAGCCGGCCGGCATAGCAAGCAGGCGGCAGCCCGTGGCGGCAGGGCTGCCTGCCTGGCCCGGCTCATCCCTCACTCAGCCTACTGGCTCTGCACGACACTCGTTGGCATACAGATTACCACCTTCTCCCTGAACATACACTGGAGTACTTCTTCACCCCCGTTTATGGTTTCCATCGAAAATCCTAAACGAAAAATGTTGCGGGTTGGCAGGAGAGCCAACACCGGGTTACAAGAGAAAGCCGAAAGCCACGCGTCTTAGCTCACGCAGGCTAGCGTGAGGTCTGGAACACGACAAGGAAATTAGAATTTAGAAAATACGGACGTAGCTGGTGGAATACTTTAATCTATTAAGGATGAGCGTCGCTCTTGACTGTACATTATTCACAATATCAATAGTAACTGGTAATGGCGCCTTGCTAGGTCGTAGCAAATGGCGTAGCTGAAGGCTATGCTAACTATCGTCTCGGCAAATGAGAGCGTATTTTGTCAGTGAACCATCGCTAGCAAAGTCGGTTGTACAACTGGGGCGAGTGCCAGGAACTCTCTCTAGACCTGCCGTGTGGCGGCGCTCGGTCTGCAATCACTGATAGTGGCGACACGCGGGTCCGATGTACACTAACGGATCGCGGCCGATTTAAGGCTACCACCTAGCGAGTGTGGTGTCTGGCGGTGACACCACAAAAAATATCTCTGATAAATTTTATAGCACCTTGATTCGAGAAACTTCGTAATTAGTTTTGTGCGATTTTCACAAGAGAATTGTTTGACATTAATGGATATATCGATTCCCAAATTTTCTTTCCCCTAAGAAGAAGCTCGTGTGGTGTCGATAAGTTCCGCACGCAACTTATCAAAAAAAAAATTCATTGTTACTACTTACTCACGGTAGGAATTGAGAATTCATTTATCTTGACATTCGGACTACTAATTATATTGCCTCACGTTGGTGGCAAAGTGTAGTAGTAAATGGACAGTTCATTAATATCTCACAAAACCTGGCGTGCAGTTTGCTCATTATATAATTATATCGATCCAGCAAGGTGGCAATGATTAGATGACATAAACAATCAAGGAAAGTCAACACCAAATGATAAGAGATTAAAAGGTTGATAAGCGAATGGAATAGACTGCTTAGATGATTAAAATGCATTCTTGGAATAGAGGCACAAAAATAGCTCCTTACAATAAGAAATCATTACTTAGGATAGACTGTTTAGATATTTTCGCCACTGACAAGTACATCTAGACCAGTGGTCGTCAAAACATTTTTGCTCAATGGCCAAAACTAGCATTATGATGTGGCACCTCGGGCCGCAGATTTCCAGGTCTTTTTATTAACTGGCAAACCACGTAAATGGTGTGTGATGGACCTCCGATAGACTAGCTATAGCAAAGAAGCGAGAGGTTTACCACTGACTTTCTAGCACTTATCGTTAAGGTCGGTACCATTCGGAACATATGTGTAGAATGTTCTCTGTTTCAGATTTTTGCCACCCTCAATGATCCGTAAATTGTAACACTGTAATTGCCCCACGAAATATTGTCGCTTTGTCTTTTTGAACAGATGGTTAATAACAGCAAGTGGACATTTACTTAAATATATTATGTAACATGAGACACGATCACAATTGTTTTCTACATGTTTCGAAAGTCATTTTTCTTCAACTCACTTGACTGAACTACAACAGCCTTAATTTTATTTCATACTAGATACATATTTATTCCAATCCTATGTTATTCTGTCTCTTCCTTCCCTCCCTCATTCACCTGTCCTTCTCGCACTCCCCCTGTATGTGTCCATGTCCTCCTGCCCCTTCTCCCTCAACATTCCCATCCCCCGCCCCAATAAGACGTTGCTTTTGCTTACCCTACAATATTTCTTTACAGATTGAAAATAATTTGTGTATAAGTGTTGTTGAAATAGATTCGAGGGTTTAGGTGGAGAAGTGGAGGATAAATACATACACACACACACACACACACACACACACACACACATTTTTAAGAGCTAATATGTACCGCATATGACCGTCTCTATAATGGGTGTTCATGAATCGAACGCACTTTCATTTAAGATTTATACAATAGCACATAATTGGTATCAGGCACACGCACCTGTTTGTTGTCAGCACTGAGAAGCACACAAGAAAACATTTCCATTATTACGTCCCCTCCCACCGCAACGACAAACCTATCTGCCCCTGTACAAAGTGACACCTGTAAATGTGACAGAACAACTTTATGCGCTCCTACTTACAAATCTTCCGGTATATTTTTCATTTGACGAAGGAGACAGGTACAGCCGACAGCTGCAAACCATTTAATCTTTACAGCATTTGGATATATATCATTTATCGTTCTTCATAAACTGTAAACATTTGCACCTGTTAAAATGAAATAGATCTTTCGGAAACACATAACATTGCTGTGCAGTTGCTGACAACAATAAGCCATGTTTATGACACTGAAATTCTGCAATACAGGGTAAAAGATTTTTAAATACCCGTCAGCCGGTTTGACAACTATTACATAATGAGGGATATATTCGTAGGAGACATACGAGTAATTGTGTCACGTTGTCAACAATTTAATTTTTAGTCAGTCTTCACAGGAGTCGAGTGGTGAGACCTACTGGAATAATTGTTGTGGTAGCATGAGTCGTTGATGACATGTGCCATTCACAGACTTGCACAGAATGACTGTCACCATGTTTACGAGTGCTGAAAACTGCACAAAATGCTGCTGATCGGATTTCAATAAACTGGAAAAAATCATACAGCGCATCTGACTAATTCGTTCCAGTTTATTTATTTATTTATTTATGCATTTATTTTACCTGGCAAGATTAGGGCCTTCAGGCCCTCTCTTACACCTAACCAGGCATACTCAGATTCAACAAATTTCAGTGTCTACAGAAAATTAGGACATATAACATGTTATACAGTATTAATGTTAAAGAAAAAAAATAGAGATTATAAAAGTAGTACAATGATAATTATAACAATCAAAAAAATAATTATAACAATCAAGAATAATAAAAATAATAATAATAATGATAATAATAATAATAATAATAATGACTATGTATATGAAAGTAAACATAATTTTCTTATATGAGTGTCAGTCCTATTGCTAGTTGGGAATTTTCTCGTTATATTCTTGCAGCTTGTGAGTTATTCTCATCAAGCAGAGACATAAGACGATGGAATGGGGTGAAAGAGATATAGAAGAGGTAGATAGGTTAGAGGAAGAGAAATAGAATGGTAAAGTTCGAAGCTATGATGGAGAGGAGAAAGAAAAAGATGAGGGGGGGGGGGGGGGCACAACAATGGTGGCTATACCGTCCCTAATATGTAAGTCTTAAGTTCCCTCTTGAATGTTGAGTGGTTTTGGATAAGACGCAGATCACAGGGGAGCGCGTTCCATAGTCGTATGGCTGAGATGGAGAATGACACGGAGAAAGATTTTGTGTTATGTAAAGGTACAGCCAAGATGCTAGACGTATCCGATCTGGTATTGCGGTTGTGGAATGATGATAGGTGTTTAATGTGAGAAGATAAGTATTGGGGGCACCAGTGGCTAAGAAATCGATGAAGTAAGCACATCGTGTAGAGATCGCGTGCCTTATGTGGGCGTATCCAACCTAGCTGGGAGTATGAAGGACTGATATGATCATACAACCGTATGTTGCATACGTATCTAACACAAGCATTCATCACTAGCTCGAGGCATCTCGAATTTTCATTATTTGTGCCATGTTGAACTACATCACAGTAGTAAAGATTAGGCAAGACTAGTGTTTGGACTAATTTTTGTTTATCATGGGTTGGAAATATTTTTCTAAATTTTTGAATTGCATGTAGGGAGGAGAGCGATTTCCGGCAAGCTGTGACTGTTTGTTCTTCCCAGTTTAGGTGTTCATCCAAGATTATTCCAAGGTCTTTTACTGTTTTTTGGTATGGTAGTTGGGTACCATTGAGGAGTATTTGAGGGACTGTTTCGCGAAAGTACCGACTGATTAACTTTGGATGAGATATAAGTATGACCTGGGATTTCTTGGGGTTTAGTTTCAGACCTAGGTTCTGTGCCCATCGAGAAACAGAGCAAAGATCTGCGTTCATACTCGCAACTGCGTCAGCAATGTTCTTGGGGCTTGCACTTATGTACAGTTGGATGTCGTCGGCATATAGATGGTAGTTGCAGGAGTGAATCACTGAAGAAATATCATTAATGTACAGTGAGAAGAGTAATGGACCAAGGACGGAGCCTTGGGGAACTCCAGAGCGCACGTTTTTCCATGATGACTTTTCCGACCCACAAATGACTTGTTGACTTCTGTTTTTGAGGTAGCTGTCGAACCAGTGTATTGCGCTGTTTGAGAAATTCAGCTGCTTCATTTTAATTAGTAATATATCAAAGTCAACTGTATCAAAAGCCTTGCTAAAGTCAAGCAGTGTTAGGATGGTAGCTTCACGTCTGTCCATAGCATGTTTAATGTCATCAGTTACTTTGATTAATGCAGTTGCTGTACTATGGTGCTTTCGAAAGCCTGACTGATATTTGTTGTGCATGTTATGAGTTTTGAGGTAATCCGTCAGCTGTTCATGGACGATGTGTTCTAGGGCTTTAGATATTGCAGGAAGTATGCTGATCGGCCTGTAGTCACCTGGCGACTTAGGGTTGTCAGTCTTGGGTATAGGTTGAATTAAGCTTTGCTTCCACTCAGTAGGATATGTACTACTGACAAGAGACAGGTTGAAGATGTCTTTGATAACTGGAGTAATAGTGTTTACGACGTTCTTAATCATGCCAATGCTCACTCCATCATTTCCTACTGCCTCGGAAGAGATTCTCATAATTGCCTTGTGTACTGCGCCGGTAGTGACATGTTTTAGGAAAAACTTGTCTCTCGAGAGATTGATATCTTGGGGCTGGTAATTTGTCGCTGCGTGGCAGTTTACGGCTGTTGAGAAAAAATCGTTTAATTCTTCTGCAGACGCTTGATAAACAGCGTCAGATCTTCGCTTCCCTATACCGAAACTGCGCAGCTTTTTCCACAGTGCAGCAGATTTTGATATGCCGCATACGACAGAGCGGGCATGTCTGATTTTGGCATTCCTCACGCTTTGCTTCGTTCTATTTCGGAGTTTCCTATAAGCTTCGTACGCTTCGGGAGTTGGGTTACGCTTGAAGGCCCTATGTGCAGCATCACGTTCATTCATTAACTGGCGTAATGCAGTGGTGAGCCACGGAGCAGGAGGTCTCTTTACCTTGACAGTGCGTTGAGGAGCATGTTTATCATACAGTGCAATAATTTTGCGACATAATTCCCGAATTTTTCCGTCTAAAGTCGGTTCATTGCTTATATCATGCCAAGGGATGTCTGAGCAATCCTTTTGAAGAGCGTCATGGTTAACATTTTTTAGGTTTCTGTAGGTTACCAGGTGGGATTTTTCTTTGGTAGTATGTACTGAGTAATTTAAGAAAATCACGTCATGAGCAGAGAGTCCTGGAGCGGATGTCTGATTGGCGCGAATTATTTTATCTGGTCGCTTTGTTGCTATTATATCTATGAGTGTATGGCTGTCTGGCGTGTGATGAGTTGGGTCCAGCGGTGCTAAACTCATATCATTGGAGTGGAACAGTCTCCTCAGTTTTTCTGCAGAGGGAGATTTTAACTGTAAGTCGATGTTTGTGTCGCCCATAATGATTATGTGTTCATACAGTGTCACGAGCGAGGACAGGGCAGACTGAAAGGAGGACATAGCACCGACGTTTGGAGGTTTATAGATTACTCCAATTAGCAGTTTCTGATTTGATGTATTTATTTCGAAAAACAAGAACTCTGCTTCTCCTTCGCCCTTTGCATCCGATGTGCATAGTATAGTATGTCTCAGATCAGAGCGAATATAGGCACCCACACCACCCCCGCGTCGTGTTTCACGATCTGCCCTTAGGAGAGAGTAACCAGTGATTCGGATAGCGTCGGAAGAAATGTTTGGTTTCAACCAAGTTTCAGAGACGAGGATAATATGGAACAGCGATTGGCAGAACAGGTCACAGAACTCGTCGAAGTGAGCCGTTAGCGACTGAGCGTTCGCGTGGGCCACAAAGAGCCCGCCGCCGGAACCGGTCCGGCCCATTGTGGCCGCCTGTAGGACCGTGCGCGCTCCGTCTACCTGCTGGCCGGAAGAGGGACAAAAGCTGGATTTCGCGGGGGAAGACATATTTACAGGTGTGTCCAAGGTCGTGACTGACTCAAGCGTCTGTGGGCTAAAGGTGAAAGACAGGCTGGTGGTATCGGAGAAGGGAGCGAAAAGAAAGATGGAAAGTGGCAGTAGTGGTTACGATAAAGATAATAGTAGTAGTAGTGGTAGTGACGAGGATGAAAATAACAGATATAGAAAGGCGATTTTAAGGAGATTCCTGTTAATGGAGAATGTTAATTCCCGTTTGACTGACAATATGAATATAAATGAGCACTTATGATAGGCAACTAAAGAAGCAATATTTATGTGAAACAATTGACTGATTTTAAATAGAGTTACTTATGGTACATATAGAAATAACAAAGCAATATTTACGTAAAAAAAATGAAAAGAAAGAGTAAAAATTAACTTATATTAGACAGAGTAAAATATGAGTCTGTGTCTCGCGAGATTTCGCTCAGTCTTTCAGTTCGGACATGTTCGTCACCGTTTTCCTCCCTCCTTCCGTCTTGACTACGATCCTGCCATCCTGGGTCCATACATTTTGAAGGCCGAACTGTGTGATCGCAGTGTTCAAAACTTTTAGTCTTTCGCGCGTCAGATCTTCCCTCAGGGTACCCCACTCTTGGCGAGTTTTCTTTTCTGAGCAAACACTTCAGCTCTTTTCCGGTATGACACAAATTTAATTATTATGGGCCTGGGTTTCATCGCACCTGGTATCCTGCGCCCAACACGGTGGCTTCTGTCAATATCGGCCACGTCGATCTGCACGCCAAGTTTCTCACGCACGAGGCTAATGGCCAGGTCGTCGGTGTTTTCTCGATCGTTTTCAGCTACTCCGAACAAGCGCAAGCTGTTCCTTCGCTGATACTGCTCAATTTCATCGGTGGCCGCAGACAGTTTAGCTTCTAGGTCGGCGGCTTTTTTCTCTTGTGCGGCCAGGGACTTTTTAAGAGACTGGATTTCGGTGCTGTTGCGCCCGACAGACTCTTGCAGTTTGTCCATGACCGCGGTCGTCACAGAGTCCGTGATGGATTGCACGATTACGTCTAGCGTGTCTTTACTGTGCAGCGCCGCACTCACCTGGGACCGGACGAGCTCCCCGATGTCGGGAAGCGAGGCCTCACCTGCCGCCGGAGACGGGGCGCCCGCGCTGCCTGCGCCCCTGTAGCCTCGCCTGCTGCCGCTTACTCGTGCTCTTCCCATTTTTCACTCACTTATCACTTATCACTTGTGGTAATCAACGGAGAACAACACACCACGGCAAGTAACACTTGTTTAGTCGGATGTACACGTTGTGGACTGCCGCACTTCTCTGTAACACCTTCAATGAGCGGAAAAACTCGCGAGCCAAAGAAACGCGCGTCACTCAGTGGCCGCCATCTTAATTATCTCTGTGGAAATAAAATTCATATGACTTGCATAATCTTACAATATTCATGTAGCTAGGCAGGAGCATGTGAAGGGTGAAGGGAAGGAAGGGAACTATTAGTAATTTTGAGACACTACCAAAAACAAATCTGGGATCAGTGTATCGTATTCCTAAAATTTATTTTAAAATACTTTCATGCAAGATGAATTATTGAAATATTATATTACATTATTAAAATGGTCACAAAAACTCAATTATAATTGCATTAATCTCAAATTTTCAAAAAATGTAGGAATAAATAAGAAATTTAAAAAATAAGAGAAGGACAGATGCACTGCACATGTTAAAGGCCCTTTAAGAAAGCTACAGGCCTCTTATTGAATCTGATTTTTGTTCATTATAATTGCAAAACAAACGTAAATACAAATATATAATTTTTCATTAATGGTGATTAATGTGACTTGTGATGTTGAACTGTTTTGGCTATGTCATCTATATCTGCCTCGTTTGGGGTGCATGCAATCCTCATTGCGTCTTCTAAACGACTGGACACCCGATTACGATATTTTTTTGGTACTTCATTTTTGAAAATGAAGCTTCACATAGGTAAATTGAAGGAAATAGTGTTAAAATGAACTGTGCACAGTCTCGTAAATTTTTATAATTGTTAGGCACGCATTTCCAAAATTTAATGTACTGTTGTGTTTCACGATGTTCTATAAACAGAGCTTTAAGCTGTGTGTCATGTTGAAGTTCGGTTATTTCATTTAGCAAATTAGTTTTAGTAAATACAAATTGGCAAGATAATTTCAGATCATCATGTCCAACATGCCAAGGTTTCTCTACAAGAATGTAACAGCCTCGAATATTTCTAACATCTGCAAAACTGTTTTTTATTTCTTCTAAATAGGCTTCCAGATATTCTTTCATGTTTTGGTAAATAGTTTCGGCGATAGTTAAGCCTGAGCGGAGCATAGCAACAGTTGGAAAACTACACAGATATTTTACTTCGAGTTCATTTATATATTATTGCAATTTCGCCTCAAATGCAAATATTTTGTTAGTCACTTGCCGAATATCTTGTTTGGTCCGTGTACTTCCAAGTCAAGTGTGTTGAATTTTTTGTGTAATATCGGTAAAAACAGCTGTAAGTATCCACCATTCGTCATCTCCAAGTTCAGGATAATTTTTGCCACTTTGTTGTCAGAATAAAATAATTTCAGATTTCAAATTGATAAACCGTCCAGCACTTTTCCTTTGCTTAGCCATGTGACAGCAGTATGTGGGAGAACATCACTGTAACAAGCTTGTAATTCCTGCAGAAGTTCTTTAAGTTTCCGATTATTAAGTTCACGGCACGAATGAAATTTATAACGCTTATAACCGTTTGCATAACATTCTTCAATTTGGTATTTGAAATTTGACATGCCAAACTTTCTTCATGGAGTAAGCAGTGAATGGAGTGTAAATTTGGCAAAGCCCATTCCTTCTTAACCATTGCTATAAAACCATTGTGGACGCCCGTCATTGACAGGCAACCATCTGTAGATACTGATATTAATTTGCTCATAGATAATTCATTATTTTTTTACAAATTCTTTAATTGCATCCACAGAACCACATCATTTTGTGTGACCTTTAATGGTTATAATTGCTAAAAAGGCTTCCTCCATTACCCCATCATTTGTGCAGTAACGCACAAATACTGAAAACTGAGCCATCGAAGCTAAATCTTTACTGGAATCACATGCAAGACTGAACTATTTGCATAAATTGACTTTATTAATCACTGCTGCAAACATATATTTTGAAATATCTTCTATAAGACGTCGACAGGTAGATTCTGAAAGTGTGAGCTGATTTATTTCAGCTGATATTTGTTTTTTGTTGGAGAAATTTTGAAACAAAGTTTCAGAAACAGTCATCATACATTGCTTGACTAATTCAGCATCAGTGAAAGCTTTCATATTTTTTGCCAGAATATTACATACTTGGTATGATGCTCTTGTGACAGCCTCACTTTGCCCAACTCCTGCTAACATAAGGTTTTGTTGACGACGAATGGTAGATTTTAGATAAGCAATTTTTTCATTTCTTTCATTTGAATTCAAAGGAAGAGCTACTGTAAATGAATGGTGCTTACTTGTTTAGTGGCGAAATAAATTGTATCTCTTCAGTCCCACAATCGTATCCCGGCGCATTAAGCAAGTAGCAGTACCTTCTTTGTGTCCACTTATAAAGCAGAACTCTTCTTCCCATATTCTTGGAAACTTCTTTTCTGTTCACGTATTTTCCTCTTAGTCACTGTTCTTGAGGATACATCAGACATTACTTATTATATTAATAATTATATCACCAAATATGAGCACAGATACAGACGAACCCTCAGGGGCACCAAAACTTATTTCACGATTGACAGACTGACACGACAAAGCTAACAATGAAGCGGCTGCGGGACAAGCCCGCCGCCGACAAAAGAGCGACCGTGGGCACGCGGCGCGTTTGATGCACGGCTCCCATTGTTGGCTAGCAGGTAGCTCACGCCTCTAGCGCTGCGGAACGCAGGCAAGTGGTGCGTTAAATGAAAGTGGTGGATGGTTTTCAGTTACCTAATTACTTCCCCGACTTTAATCACAATTCTACGCAGTTTCTGTAAACAAAACACCGCTACGCCAGACAACTAAATAACTAATGCTACCTGTGTGAGACCGAGGAGTGTCGCACTCCGCACGAAAACATGATCTGAGCCGCATGCGGCCCGCGGGCCGTAGTTCGACGACCACTGGTCTACACTGATGTGACGTCCATTTTACGTCTTTATTGAATTGTGTTATAACTATCACCATTTTAATAAGATATTAAACGACGTAATACACACGTCAAAGAAGGTTTTGCATCATCTCAGTTACGAGAGTTCCGGAACCTGTACAGAAAATTGGATGAGAGATCAACGTAACATTATTTCCGCCCTTGTTATTCCTCATGAAAACCACACATTACATGTTGTACCACCACGCAGAGAGATCTTCAGAGGTGGTGGTCCAGATTGCTGTATACACCGGTATCTCTAATACCAAGTAGTACGCCCTCTTGCACTGATGCATACCTGTATTCGTCGTGGAATACTATCCACAAGCTCTTTAAAGCACTATTGGTCCAGATTCTCCCACTCCTCAACAACGATTCGGCGTTGATCCCTCTGAGTGGTTGGTGGGTCACGTCGTCCATAAACTGTCTATCCCAGGCATGTGCGATAGGGTTCATGTCTGGAGCACATGTTGGCCACGCTGGCCGAGTGTTATCAATATCCTGAAGGAAGTCATTCACAAGATGTGCACGATGGGGGCGCGAATTGTCGTCCATGACGACGAATGACTTGCCAATATGCTGCCGATATGGTTGCACTATCTGTCGGAGGATGGCATTCATATATCCTACAACCGTTACTGCGCCTTCCATGACCACCAGCTGCATACGTGGGCCCCACGTAATGCCACTACAAAACTGTACGGAACTTCCACCTTGCTGCACTCGCTTACAGTGTGTATAAGGCGATCAGCCTGACTGGGTCGCCTCCAAATACGTTTCCAACGATTGTATGGTTGAAGGCATATGCGACACTCATCGGTGAAGAGAACGTGGTGCCAATCCTCAGCGGTCCATTCAGCATTTTGGTACGCCCATCTGTGCCGCGCTGCATGTTGTCGTGGTTGCAAAGATGGACCTCGCCATGGATGTCGGAAGTGAAGTTGCTCATCATGCAGCCTATTGCGCACAGTTTGAGTCGTAACACGATGTCCTGTGGCTGCACGAAAAGCATTATTCATCATGGTGCCGTTGCTGTCAGGGTTCCTCCGTGCCGTAATCCGTCGGTGGCCGTCATCCACTGCAGTAGCAGCCCTTGGGCGGCCTGAGCGAAGCATGTCATCGACAGTTCCTGTCTCTCTCTGTATCTCTGCTATGTCCGAACAACATCGTCTTGGTCCACTCCAAGACGCCTGGATACTTCCCTTGTTGAGAGCCCTTCCTGGCACAAAGTAACAACGCGGACGCGATCGAACCGCGCTGTTGACCGTCTAGGCATGGTTGAACTACAGATAACACGAGCCGTGTACCTTCTTCCAGCTGGAATGACTGGAACTGATCGGCTGTCTGGCCCCCTCTGTCCAATAGGAACTGCTCATTCACGGTTGTTTATATCCTTGGGAGGGTTTAATGACATCTCTTTACAGTCAAAGGGACTGTACCTGTGATACAATATCCACAGTCAACGTTTATCTTAAGAAGTTCTGGGAAGTGGGGTGATGCAAAAATTTTTTTGATGTTTGTACATTGAAAGTAATACGTTAATTACAGTTTCAAACCACTGTAACAATCGTGTCATTATCAGATCTAAACTGCTGGCTCTAAAAAAGAAAAATTATGAGATATTAGCCTTTATTACTGTTATCCCTCTATATACGAAAAACTGCAGATCTCAGCGCCAGTTTGAATGGGCAAGGAAAGAGCTCCATTATTAATGGGACGGAAGTGGGGACGAATCATCTCACCATGAGTCATTTGTTCTGTAGTGATGACGGCAGCTGAGGTTGTGTCGGCCATCCTTGGTGGCCGAGCGGTTCTAGGCACTACAGTCTTGAATCGCGCTACCACTACGGTCGCAGGTTCGAATCTTGCCTCGGGCTTGGATATGTGTGATGTCCTTAGGTTAGTTAGGTTTAAGTAGTTCTAAGTTCGAGAGGACAGATGACGTTTTTTGTTATCCTTTATCGCATATGCATGTAAGTTTAGAGGTAGATGGTTCTCTGTTTTCCTGAAAAGCGTCAAATACAGTAGTCAACTTACATGTATCACTGTTACCTCAATAGACATACAGCAGAATGACGCCTTGATGGAAAAAAATGTAACTATTTCCCTGGCCTCATTCGCCTCTATGTCGACATTTTCTCGAATTTCTCTTGCTGTCGCATACTTGTTCCCAAGTACAGGAATTGTTCTGCGCCAACCAGAAGACATGCAAGTGCTTCCTCAATTTTCACACATTTCAGCACATTGTGGCATATTGTGGATCTGTATCCGCATCCGCATCCATCCCAGAATGACGGGCGACTTTGCTACGAGACAGTGACATTCTTCCGGTAACAGCTGAAGTATCCTACGTGATTTTAAACAAAAGTGTTTTCCATCGCAGAACGAGAGACCGGTTGGAGGCACTGAGGACCTGCCTAGGCCGTTGCCGCAGATGTTCCCCCTAATCATTATGAGTGGCTGTGTCACTATACCTTAGACGACCAAGATGCATTCAGGGCAGCCGTTCTTTTATCTCCGATATTTTATTTAACAATACCCGCTTTTTTGCTGACGAAGTTCCATGTCTCAAGGCGGCCAGCGGCCAGCACGTGTCGCTAAGCTGCTAGCAGAGTAGCTCCCTCCTTCCATCCATCCACCCTGTAGGTGGTTGGAGGGAGGGAGGGGAGAAGGCCTTGATTTTCAGCAGTTTGTGATTGTACATAGAGGGAGGACGCACGTTCAACTACCGCCTCCTCTGCCATCATATAGGCATATAATTACAACTGTGATGCATTTTTTTTCCATCAGCTGTGAAGTGTGTATTGGCTTCTGTTAGTTGGGCTATAGGGTGATTTTTAGTAGGCATCTGTAGCGAACTCTGACGTCAAACAACGATAGATACTCTATGCTTCCAGGTAATACACTTTTTAAACGCCTCTCTGTCCAACACCAGAATCTAGTCAATTAAACGTATTTCCCAAAAAAAGAAAAAAGGCAGTACTTTACACGCCAGTATTTTTTCCAACAGCTTGTAGATGTAGGCTACAGTTTGAGTGTTTCTGTCGTTAGTTGTGAGTGGTATTGCGAAATTTTTGCCTGCAGGATAACACCAGTTCTATGGTATAGTCAGCTTTTGCAGCGAATTGCGCTTTTTTGCCATCGTTGTGTATCGCTGTGCATATGGGTGTGTAATTAAGCCCAATCTTTGGGATTAATTATGTAATTAGGATCGTTTTTTGGGTCATTAACGAGTTTTACTGCGAAATTTTTTCCCAGTAGTATAAGATCAATTGTATGGTATCAACAGTTTTTGCACTATATTGCGATTTTATGCCATTCATGTGCACCGCTATGTGTGTAGTTGTGTAATTAGGACCCATCTTTGTCATTAATTATGTACGTAGGATCGATTTTTGCGTCAGTTCCCTGACTAAAATAGATAAAGTACACTAACATAACCTTCCTCTCCCGCCTCTGGACTGTTTCTATATGTTAAGGAAGGGGGGGGGGGGCACTTGGGCTTTCCATACAGTAGAATCAGCGTTCGAGTCATTGATACATTGCGTTTTTTATGTGCAGTGAGTGTTTGTGCACTGCATTATTTTCGGGTGTTTAAGTGTTGTGAATGTGTTTGCATACACATGTAGCATTATTTCGGTGATATACGAGTAGTTTACACGTCTGTATGCTGTGTACTGCATTATTCCCGTAATTTATGAGTTGTTTGCGTCTTTACACATCAGTGTACAGCATTATTTACGAGTACTTTGCAGTCTGTAGACTATTTATTGCGTCCCCAAGGACGTCAGAGTGAGGATTTTGTATCAGCTATGTGAAATCCGTCCCCAAATAAATCATTCTAAAAATAAATAATGTACTCTCCTTCCTCTGTCCAGCAGCACAGAACAGGCTCTTTCCCTTTCCTGCCATTTTTCCCCTCCATACCATCATCTCAGATTATGTCATGGGAGGGATGATGGCGCTCTCTGGTGGCAGTGTTGTGTACTAGGTCAGTTGGACAATGGATCCCTTGGTGAACACACCGGATGGAGGCACTGCCTCAACTTGTTTAAATAAAGACTGTTTAAATAAAGATATATGTCCATCCTGTCCAGCAAAGACTGAATCCTTCTCAGGTGGGGGTGGGTTGTGGGGTGATATGTCAGCACAGCACTGGACAAAGAAATTCCCACCAAAATTAGAAATTCCCGTTAATATTCATAATATCCGCCAATAGGGTAGGTTGATGGCAGTAGGGGAGCGGTGGGAGGAGTGGCCTGGGGCACATGTGCAGATGGGAAAACACATGATGTCATCCAGATGTGGGGGTGGGCGTGGTTGGGGTGGGGGTTGGCAGTGGTGTGTTGGGGTGAGGGTGATTAATTGATCAATTTAATTGATTTGCATGTCAATTTGATATAAAAATTGCATCAGAAACCCCAATATATTACTACAAACAAATGTAAGTTTTTCAACAGCTAATGATAGACTATATATCTGATACTTTTCAGACGTGTTTCTGAACAAAAAAATGTAAGAGTCTGGCAAACAAAACTCTTGAAATGAAAAACATCCTGGTGTAAGACTTGTATGTCTCGTCAAACAAGAAAAAATGAGAAAAATTTCCATTCATGTCGAAGCTTACCGACAATCGACGGTCCTACATACATCTGACGAAGGAAACATAAAAGAGAAAATTTCAGTGTACACATCGCTAGGGTCATATTATGGTTCGCGAAGTACTTAAGTACATAGACATAGAAGGAATTATCTTTACGAAATTGCAGTGCCTGTGTGATTCTGATGACGATGAAGTGCGGCGACCGCAGCCGTTACGAAACATATGAGGTTAGTTCCCAATTGCAAATAATGACTACCATCAACTGTTCAATAGAATTCGATATTTAACAAACATCTGGACATAATTGTCACATAACTGATATTAAACGATCACACTGCCATTCAAATCGGAAATGGAGCCCATGATAAACATCAGTATATGGCGTGAAAAACCGCGCACTAATCCACTTTCTGGTTCATTGTTGCACGGAAGCGAACAACCTGTGAATGTTCTCTTAAGGAATTAATGGCGATTCCGCAGGCAACTGCTACGTCAGCACTAGGTCTGCTGGCTAGAGGCTGGTATGAGGGGATACGTCTGTCCATTACCATCCAGACAAAAGCAACGGTTGACGGATCAGGGACTGAACAGAGCAGTCAAGGGTCCGTACATATTCCCAAAACCTTCGATGTTGAAGTTGCCGTTACGGGTTCTTGAATGCTGGTGAAATATGGCATTTCGTCCCTCGTGCAAGATCATTCTTCCCACACTCTGCTGATGATTTATCCTCTCATCGAGAATTACGAAGTCAGTCCTGTTGTCACATCTAGTAGCACCCAGCAGCGTGACTCCAGGAGTTTGATGGGTATGGTTTGTGAGAATCGTTGCTTTCCTTGATCTGTCAGTAGACAGCCTACGGACGTGTTGGCGTAGATGTGGCCTCCATAAACAAGCACGAGACTCATCGCTGAACAACACCGAATCTCATTCGTTGTCCCAGTTGAGTCTGACTCAACAGCATTCAAGTCTCTGTTGTTTGTAGTGAGCCACGCATACGAAACAGCGATACCAACCCAGTTGATAGGAATTAGCTGCCGACGGTTCGTAGTTAAACTATGCCTGTAACATCTGCCAGGATTTCAGCTGCCATCCACCGATTCGTCAGAGCGAGTAGAACAATGGTACCAACTCTCCTCGGTGTAGGCATCCTGGAAGAGCCCGTGCCCATCCTGTTTCCATACTGTCGTGTGTCCATCTCGACACCTGTCAGTATGCATTCATTGCTCTACTGCCTACTGTCTACGCTATCCGTCTGTTTGATGAACCCGTGTCAAAAAAAAAAAATAAATAAATAAATAAATAAAAATAAAAAGTAAAAAAAAGGTTCAAATCTGTGTGAAATCTTATGGGACTTAACTGCCAAGGTCGTCAGTCCCTAAGCTTACACACACACCCATGCCCGAGGGAGGACCCGAACCTCCGCCGGGACCAGCCGCACAGTCCATGACTGCAGCGCATAAAACGCTCGGCTAAAACCCGTGTCCCCCACGCCTTTCTCGAAGTCCGAAACATGGCGATAAGCCGCACAAGAACGTCTCTTGCGTTCGGTTGCAATAATATCTGCCTGACAAATCGGGACATTTGTATTAAACTGCCTAAAATTGGACTTAGTTAGGAAAACACCATCCCGGACAAGTCGTGACACTTCTCGCAATTTTAAAAAGCGAATTAACTAATGGAAATATTTTTTGGCATTGTGATTGCTACCGTTGTAGCTATATCGAAGTAATAGACTGTGAAAGATCATATATTTATGTGACAGTGTCGAATGCTAATACTGATTTCACAATTGCTGTTGGAAAAAGCGTCAAATTTTTGCTGCTTCGGAATCATTAAAATGTTTGTACTTTAGGACAGAAATACAGTCCATTGACTTCAAAACTCAAGGGAATGTTAGTACGGTGGTGTCACCGCCAGACACCACACTTGCTAGGCGGTAGCCTTCAAATCGGCCGCGGTCCGTTAGTATACGTCGGACCCGCGTGTCGCCACTATCAGTGAATTGCAGACCGAGCGCCGCCACACGGCAGTTCTAGTCTAGAGAGACTCCTTAGCACTCGCCCCAGTTGTACAGCTGACTTTATTAGCGATAGTTCACTGTCTACATACGCTCTCATTTGCAGAGACGACAGTTTAGTATAGCCTTCAGCTACGTCATTTGCTACGACCTAGCATTCTTCAAGAATGTATTCTGAACAGATAATATTCTGAATAATGTACGTTAAGAGCGACGTTCATCATTAATGGATCAAAGTTAAGGATCAAACTAATTACGTCTGCTTTCTGAATTCTCATTCCTTGTCATGTTCCAGATCTCCCGTCAGTATAGTTCTTCCCTTCTCACGCCAGCCTGCGTGAGCTAAAACGAGTGCATTTCGGCCTCCACTCGGAACACAGTGTTGGCTCTTCTGCCAACACAAAAAGTACATTGCTAATTCTGCTACTGTTACTAATTTGCCTTGTTTAAAAGTATTTGACTCAAAATGACTGTCAGTTTTTTAAAATGCTTGCAGAGACTCGTTTGATTTGCGTTTTATGTTAGCCAAATGATCCTATGTATCTGTTCTTCTCCCATGTTCTATGCAGACACAATACGAATTACACATGCTACTTCATGGCCACTTCCACCTCGTTTTATGAAGAACTGTTCTTCTGGGTATTTTTCTTGGAATGAACAAGTCCTCTTTGGCACTCTGAGCTCACTTGAAACAATCCAACACTTTAATAATAAATTAACGTCGCTGCAGAGCTTAAATTGACTTACAAGGTCACTGCCGTAACTACAATGACAAAGCAGAGCAAAGATTTCAGCACATCCTGCATTCTCGTATTAATTATTTTTGAAACTATTTTCGTGTTAGCACGAATCACGCAGTGTCGTACTTCATATTCACTCGAGGATATGGATATTTTTGCGGCATGAACACTATGACCACGCACCACCAAACATATGTCTAAGTGTGTCCAGGCCTTTGGCTTATGTTATTTGAAATTTCATCTTTAAGCGAGCTTATTTCCCACAATTTCCTTTCTAGTGGGCCAGCAGCTTGCATGTGGTCAAAGGCCGACATATTTTATTTCACGTACAATTTTTGCAGCACTATTTATTTACTTATTCGTAGTGGTAACAGGTTACATGATACGCTCGTTTCCACGGTTTGCCATTATCCGTTGTACCTGTGGTGGTGGTGGTGTAATAGGTATAATGTTGTTCCTTATGTCTTTGATAGTCTAGGTCTAGATATGGCACCTTGTTCTCCCGATGCGTTTCACCATTTTTCGTTTAAATGTAAGTAGTGTACGATATTGCCGTTATCTCTCTTGATTTTGTATTTCCTAAAATAAAGCATGTCGCTCTTCCACCTCTTGCAAACTGCGGGCCCACTGGAAAGCAAACTGTTACACACAAAATCGAGAGAAACCACAGGGAATATCCCACACTACATACGTCTTAAAATTACAATGGTAAAACTCATCGAGAGGAGAAGGTGTTGTAGGTAGACATAGACTAACGTAGACGTAAGGAACAATATTAACCTATTATACCATCTTCGCAGGTGCACGTGTTAATGCCAAACGCCGAAACAAGCTCGGATTGTAAGTACTACCAGTAAATAAACAAATAGTCCCGGGCAGCAAGGCAAAGTTACTGTGTCTTGAGTAATGACGTGCGGAGAGTCAACGAATTTTTGTCATATGTTTCTGTACCGTGTCACCTGAGATAGTGTAAGCCATCAGATACCCCCTTAATACATACAGAACTTCCCTCGAAAAAATTACCATTGTGTCTGTGGGTACGTCTAGAATAAAAGCAAGGTAATGATGAAGAATGTCGTTACCACCGTTGTAAAATAACGTCTCTTTGTCTGCATATCCATTATTTGAAGAAATTTCATATTTTTGTTTGAAAATTTTATATAGACACGGCAGTCAGCGGATCTGGAGATGATGCTAGAATGTCAGCCTATTCATAATGCATTCTACCAAAAAGTACAGACACGTGGTAAGATGTGGATTCAGTAAGTTTCCCGATTCCTGTAACTGAAGAGTAGAATTAATAAAATATAGTTTTGTATGTCTGAAAGAAAAAGAGAATAAAATTATTCTGACCTTTTACAACTATTTGTCTCTGAAGCTAGGTCATAGGTACTTTAGTAATTACGATTGAATTTATGTAAACTGCAAAAGAACTCAAAAAATGCTGAATCCTTACAGTACTACAGATGACACAAAACTCGAAAGTACATCAAGTTACATTTTGAGATTATAAATGAAAATCCAGTGATTGTATCGATAAAAACTGTTGTTAATAGTCAGAACGTCTGTCATTACCTACAAAGTATTAAGAAAAGTATTAGTATACCAAAAGAGCTCTTTTTCTTTAAAGATTCGAACTCCCACGTATAAAACAGTGTCAGAAGTCAAATTAATTAACAGATTAAGTGATGTGTTAAGTATCTGACATAAACATGTAATGGAGAAAAAGTTTAGAAAATGCTGGGAAATACGTTTAAAGTTTATTAGAATTTAGTGACTGCTCTACAGTATCAACCAAAGGATGTGTATAGTCTGTGCAATTTTCACTCCGTTTTAATAAAAAAATATAGTTTTTCACACATGTCATTGTTTATGATGTCATGTCTCCTGTATTATGAGGCGTACAGTGCTGTAAAGTTGGAAGTACCCTCAATCAATAGCACATGTAGAAACGGTCTGCACAATGTGTTGCGAATAAAGTAAATTGAAAAGAAATAATAAATTATAACGGGTTGCTCCATGTTGAAGTTTTATGGCTGAAACAGCGAAAAAGAGCGATAACCTATTTTCCTCTCATCATTTTGTGTGTGGCTTCAGCGAGAAAATTTCGTATAGATGTGTTTGTAACATGTATATGGGTGGCTGCCTAATGTTGTCTCCGCAATGAAATTTTAATGCCTACAAGTGACTAAGACGACAATGCCATTGACAATCTACACCTAGATATATCCATAAACGAAGTATCGGGTTGTGATTTTACTTCACTTCAGTTTAGAAAATCCAACCTATTACTCCTATCGGGAGGCTACTAGAATGAATCACAACTTGGATACCGTAATTTATTTATTCTAGAGAAACGTATAAAGTGCAAAAATTGTGTAATATGCAATATACAATGACAGATTCTAACCTAATTGTAAGAACTTAGGATTGACTTTCTTTATGCCGTGGACTCTTCATTAACGGACACAAATGTGCCTAATACTGATTAGCGGAGAGAAATAAAAGACCTACATCCTGACTGGTACTTTCAGGAAAAGCAAATGGAACTCATTCACTGTGTGTGTTTCCCTATCTTGCGAACCGAAGTGCACGTTTCATTGGTTGAAGTACGGAAAGCACTCATACTATGTCGATGATCTGGTCGCTAGGGCTTTGCGCCTATACAGATGATGTACGTAGCGCACTATATCGCAATTGATCGTACCTGTAATTCTGTGCCTACACAGTGCACGCAGAAGGCTCTCCACAAACGTCTATGGCTGAAATTACCTCAGTACAACACAGAACACGAGTAAAGATTTCTGTTAGCTCATTAGCCAGGAACAGAAAGTCGACTCAACTATTCTTCCGTAAAGAAGCACTTCAGTGCGCGTTGGACTCCACAGAGAGGTAAACAATCGTCACTCGAGTAAACAGAATAACAACGCTATTCTCATAGAAACGACTTCACACGCTCCTTATGGCGAAATCAACACTTCGCAAAATCTAACCTCCACATTTTTCGCCAGTGAAGTCTCTAGATCAGTCCCCAGAGGAAAGTGTCTTCATCGATGTCCGCAATGAGGTTCTCCTCCCCACATGTCTGTCGATATTAGACACACGCCGTCCACGTTAGCAATCAGGTTACGAATCCCAGTGGGCGTTACAAAAACATTACCTCTCACTAAATGGGTCATGAATCTGCCAGCCATTCGCCTGAAGCTGATAATCCTTACAAGAGATTTTCAGGAAGTTTCCATTTCCGTTTACACATCTTCAGCACTCTGCCAGTCAAATACACATCTCTGTTTTTCGGTGGGAAGCATGTGCCAACACTTCTCGTGGGAAGATTCGTCAGAGGTCAGCTCACGACCATTGTTTGTAACCTCCCTCGTTCCTTCGTATTAATAATAACGCATTTTCGCCTTGTTCCGCCCCTGACACTCTTTCGACTGTAACACTATTTTGTTCTTTTTTTTTGCCCATCAGAGTGCAACTTTCTAAGAGCACTGTCTGTGCTACAAGTGTTCTACGGGCTCTAGCATTATTAATCGCTACGACCTCGCTCTGCTGTTCTCTGAGTGCAGTAGATTTCCGCCCATGTAGGTCATGATAAGTCTATTCCCAGCCGCTCTTTAGCCGATAACGCCTTCTGAGGAATGTGTGGTTCCCGTGGCCCTTTCTGTCATTGGTCAGCTCTGATTAACTCCCAGATTTTCAGTACTACATAAATATTTAGTATGTGGTGCTAACCAATATCAGCCCATTGAATGTTAAATAATCCGATTGTCTACTGTAAACAGTGGTCTAATACGGTCATATAAATGGAAAATAATTTAGGGAATATTACATGCATTGTGGCAAAACTTACAAACGTGTAAGTTGTGTTGCTAAGTGATGTCACTCCCAAACATTAGATGAATATAATCTGCGTTCTGCTGCGTGTTTCGCCGCCTCGAGCCATATATACTGTTTCTAACTGTAATAGTCAAGCGGGGTTGCCGCGCGGTTTGAGACGCCTTGCCACAGTTCGTGCGGCTCCCCCTGTCGGAGGTTCGAGTCCTCCCTCGGGCATGGGTGTGGGTGTTGTCTTTAGCGTAATTTAGTTTAAGTTAGATTAAGTAGTGTGTATGCCTAGGGACCGATGGCTCAGTAGTTTGGTCTGGTCCCGTAGGAACTTACCACAAATTTCAAATTTCTAACCCTTATACGTGTCTTACTCAGTTAAACATTTAACATAAGATTAATTAGTACATTATGGCAGCATTTTAAATTTGGTCAGTAATTATATGAAGTATTATAAATTTAATTTTCGTTGCCCAGGGAAGATACGAGATCACCAAGCCGCATCTGCAAATTTGCATTGTGAACCATGAAACAGTTTCGGTATATAGCAATACAGATATTACTTTGAGATTATTCTGTCAAAAAATTTTGTAGGTAACTATTTACGGCTGTCAAGTACCTGAAGAAAAGGTATTGAACCACCATCTGCATTAATACGCCTTAAATCTCTACTGGTTTCAATTTTAGCCACCATCATCACGGGAAGAAAAGTTCTACACCGACTGATCAAAAATGCATTAAATTCAACTTTTTTTAATACGCTTTGCTTTGCTTTTGCTTGGCTTTGCTTTTGTATCTTGTTCGAAATTAATGTATTTTTGATGCATGGACGAACCGCTTTTCTTCGAGTGATTATGGCTGCTAAATCCGAAACCGGTTGAGAATAAAGCTGTATACATCTGACAGGTAGCTCAAAATGCATTTATTCAATTGTTCTGTCAGACTTACCCAATAACCACATTGACCGGCACCGAAAGGGCTTCATGTACGCGTTTCATTAGTCAATCCTCAAAAAACGGTACATCCGTTATTCCAAAATGATCAAAATAAAACTCCTGCACAACCTGTAATATTTACAGATAACCAAAACATTAGTGCTGTCAATGAAACTAAATTTCCTGGGGGCTTCATATCCAGGAAAATCTTAAATGGAGCACTCATATCACATCCCTAAATTCAAAACTAGCAAAAATGGGCTATATAGTAAGAATTCTCTGCAACAATACTAGTGCAGAAACAGTTAGAGCTGTATACTTTTGCTCGTGTACATTCAATACTGAAATACGGTATCATTTTCTGGGGAAATATACGCCCGGCCATAACAGTTTTCAGGAAACAAAAGGCATTTATAAGAATAATGAAACGAGTGAGCAGCAGAAAACCATATGAAACCTTTCTTTAAAGATCTAAAGATCATACCTCTTCCCTGCATTTACATACTGGAAGTAGTCACGCACGTCAAAAAAAGGATATTGAGAAAAGAAAACCTTTTTCCTCAAAACAAAAGTTTCCGTGTTTACAATATCAGGTCAGACAGTGACTTACATGTTAATCATTATAACACCACATTATGCCTAAAAGGTGTACATTATGCAGGAACAAAACTACAACAGATTACCAAAACATATAAAATCTCTTCCTCATCTACAAAGCTTTAAAAAGTCTGAGACAGCCTATCTTCTGAAAAACTGCTACTGTTCAATCTCATAGTATCTTATGCAAGAAAAAAGGCAATTTGTATCTTTAATTGTAGAAATAAGTTATAAATATACAGTATTTCAAAAATTTGTAATTATTAACTAAATAGATCCAATTTGTCATAAAAATTTAAATAGTATGTTTGACGTTTGAAAAACCAATAGCTAAAAAGGTTTTCTGTCCAGTATCCTGTGCGCAATATATGTACTGAAAAAGAGATTTATATGTACAAATAAATAAATCATATTATACGAGGCGCTTTTACCTAGAGCCATAGCAAAGAATTTACAGAGCTCGTTGTACACAGAATAGCAGGCATGATCGAATCTACGTTTCTGTCTTGCGGGGCTACGGTGTCCACCTCTTCCCCAAATATAAGTCACCATGACCACCGAACGTAATGTACCACTGGTTCAAATGGTTCAAATGGCTCTGAGCAGTATGGGACTTAACTGCTGTGGTCATCAGTCCCCTAGAACTTAGAACTACTTAAACCTAACTAACCTAAGGACATCACACACATCCATGCCCAAGGCAGGATTCGAACCTGCGACCGTAGCGGTCACGCGGTTCCAGACTGAAGCACCTTTAACCGCACGGCCACTCCGGCCGGCGTACCACTGGTGAATGCAGTTTAAATAATATTACGATTAATAATATTAAATTGATAATTACACTGAAACAGAGAAAACGCTTTCATTGTAAGAATCTTAATATTAACAAGGAAACAGGGCATCACAGTAATCATGCCCTAATAGCAGACAGTGAAAGAAGGCCTGCGAGAAGCCAGTACACGACCTCCAGTCTCATGGAGTAGGGTATGGATCCGTGAGGGGACTTGAGGAAATACTTGGTGAAATCTTGGATGTCTTTGTATTCCTTGTCGCATTACATATGAATTACTAAAAACTGTAGATCAGTGCGTATTTGCCACTGGAAGATTTTTCATTTTCCCATTCAGTTACTCTACCGTCGGTGCATTGTTAAGTTCTTAGCTTCACTTTTGGGTTTGCTAAGATGATGCTACAACACGTAAAATATTAGATCATTCTATTAAACCATGAACGAGACGAAATACTTAACTCTGTAACAATACATGTACACGTAACTGTCATGCGTATTCACTGCTATTTCTGAACATTTATGTATCACTTGATAGCAAAATACCAGTCTTGTTCCACAGCGTACCATTGACTATAACTTTTATGCGGAGTTCGGTCTTCTACAATCATCGCACTGCTGCCTCCACAGAGAGACGAACCTGTCGTTTTCGGCGCTGATAGCACTGCGGTCAAACGTAAGTAAACGAGCTGATGCGGTGGCGTATCTGTGCTTGTCTACGCCAGCGTCTCTCATATGTCGATGCATCTGGCAGCGACTATGTTTTGTCGAGACTCCGTCGCGAGGTCCAACCTGGTCTTGTCACCTCGCTCTTCAGACGGCACCCCAAAATTGTTCTCTGAAAGTTATCTGATAAAGTTAAAAAAGTGGTAAAACGTAACATACAAACCACTCACAGATTAGGCCGTGGGGCGTGTTCCCACTGGCCAACGGGTGGCCAGAAGGCAGATCGAGTACCGTGTGATCAGCATGTCGCCAGTCACTGCAGCCGCTACTGCGGGTAGATGGATGTCAATGGTGCCTCTGCTTCTTTATTCAAGAAATTCCCTGGAATTGGAATACGTAAAAATGTGGAAGCTTTTACCAAACCATCTTGCTTCGGCCACGTTGAGATTTCATCAAGACTACTTATGACTGACCCTTCGCACACACCACCACCCCATAACTCCGCGCCTGATGGCGTGAAGCCGTCATGCTACTATTCTTTTTAAGTAACTGTTGAGAACGTTAATCGGTAGAGTGAAATATAAATTTAGCTCATTTTCTAAAACTAGGAAAGAGAGCGTTACATTCATAGCTACTTTCATGGATGAATGATATATTTCGAAGGTTGTAACAGTGCTGTAATGGACGCATAAGTCACAGCATCAGATTAATCTCAGAAAAAAATCCGTAAAAATCCACAAACAATCCACAGTGCTTAACAGAGCACTAAGAACAAATAGGAAATGAATCAAATTACAATGTGAAAATATACCAAGCTTAAGAAGAACATCAACAAAAGCAAAACGAGGATAATGGATTGTAGTCGAGTTAACTCGGGTTATGCTGAGGGAATTAGATTAGGAAATGAGACACTTAAAGTAGTAAAGGAGTTTTGCTATTTGGGGAGCAAGATAACTCATGATGATCGAAGTAGAGAGGATATAAAATACAGGGTGAGTCACCTAACATTACCGCTGGATATAATTCGTAAACCACATCAAATACTGACGAATCGATTCCACATACCGAACGTGAGGAGAGGGGCTAGTGTAACTGGGTAATACAAACCATAAAAAAATGCTCGGAAGTATGTTTTTTAACACAAACCTACGTTTTTTTAAATGGAACCCCGTTAGTTTTGTTAGCACCTCTGAACATATAAACAAATACGTAATCAGTGCCGTTTGTTGCATTGTGAAATGTTAACTACACCCGGAGATATTGTAACCTAAAGTTGACGCTTGAGTACCACTCCTCCGTTGTTCGATTGTGTGTATGGAGAGCACCGAATTACGTAGGGATCCAAAAGGAACGGTGATGGACCTTAGGTACAGAAGAGACTGGAACAGCACATTACGTCCACATGCTAACACCTTTTTATAGGTCTTTTTCATTGACGCACATGTACATTACCATGAGGGGTGAGGTACACGTACACACGTGGTTTCAGTTTTCAATTACGGAGTGGAATAGAGTGTGTCCCGACATGTCAGGCCAATAGATGTTCAATGTGGTGGCCGTCATTTGCTGCACACAATTGCAATCTCTGGCGTAATGAATGTCGTACACGCTTCAGTACATCTGGCGTAATGTCGCCGCAGGCTACCACAATACGTTGTTTCATATCCTCTGGGGTTGTAGGCATATCACGGTACACATTCTCCTTTAACGTACCCCACAGAACGAAGTCCAGAGGTGTAAGATAAGGAGAACGGGCTGGCCAATTTATGCGTCCACCACGTCCTATGAAACGCCCGTCGAACTCCCTGTCAAGGGTCAGCCTACTGTTAATTGCGGAATGTGCAGGTGCACCATCATGCTGATACCACATACGTCGACGCGTTTCCAGTGGGACATTTTCGAGCAACGTTGGCAGATCATTCTGTAGAAACGCGATGTATGTTGCAGCTGTTTGGGCCCCAGCAATGAAGTGAGGACCAGTGAGGTGGTCGTCAATGATTCCGCACCATACATTTACAGTCCACGGTCGCTGTCGCTCTACCTGTCTGAGCCAGCGAGGATTGTCCACGGACCAGTAATGCATGTTCCGTAGATTCACTGCCCCGTGGTTTGTTTCATCGGTAAACAGGTAGAACTGCAACGCATTCTCTGTTAATGCCAATTGACAGAATTGCACTCGATGATTAAAGTCATCACCATGTAATTGATGATGTAGCGATACATAAAACGGGTGAAAGCAGTGACGATGCAGTATGCGCATGACACTACTTTGACTCAGTCCACCAGCTCTCGCAATGTCCCGTGTACTCATGTGTGGGTTCATGGCAACAGCAGCTAACACACCAGCTGCACCCACTTCTCCTGTGACGGGCCTGTTACGAACCAGTTTGCGTGCTACGACCATACCTGTTGCATACAGTTGGCGGTAGATGTTTTGCAATGTGTGGCACGTTGGATGCTCTCTGTCTGGGTACCGTTCTGCATACACCCTGCAGGCTTCAGCTGCATTTCGTCGACACTTGCCATAGATGAGTATCATCTCCGCCTTTTCAGAGTTCGAATACACCATGGTCACAGTTCCTACAACACTACACTATCACAGACGTCTGGTAACACGGTGTACTACAGTTGGTCTGCGTGCGGAGACGAATGCAGAATAACAATAGCTGCAAGCGCTACATGCAGACACTGCGACAGCTAGACCAAATCACAACAGTGCACTACAGCCACACTCGTAAACACGGTCGTCATCGTAAACATGTCCCTGCAGCTGCTGCTCGCCGACCGTGGCCCGTGTTTGTTACAACACGCAACTGAACGTCGGAGGTTTCAAGCGTCAACTTTAGGTTACAATATCTCCGGATGTAATTAACATTTTACAATGCAAAAAACGGCACTGATAACGTATTTGTTTACATGTTCAGATGTGCTAACAAAAGTAACGTGGTTGCATTTAAAAAAACGTAGGTTTGTGTTAAAAAACATACTTCCGTGCATTTTTGTATCTTTTGTATTAAACAGTTACACTAGCCCCTCTCCTCACGTTCGGTCTGTGGAATCGGTTCGTTAGTATTTGATGTGGTTTACGAAATATATCCAGCGGTAACGTTAGGTGACTCACCCTGTATAGACTGGCAATGGCAAGGAATGCATTTCTGAAGAAGAGGAATTTGTTAACATCGAGTATAAAGTTAAGTGTCAGGAAGTCGTTTCTGAAAGTATTTGGAGTGAAGCCATGTATGGAAGTGAAACATGGACGATAAATAGTTTGGACAAGAAGAGAATAGAAGCTTTCGGAATGTGGTGCTGCAGACGAATGCTGAAGATTAGATGGGTAGATCACATAACTAATGAGGAAGTATTAAATAGGATTGGGGAGAAGAGAAGTGTGGCACAACTTGACCAGAAGAAGGGATCGGTTGGTAGGACATGTTCTGAGGCATCAAGGGATCACCAATTTAGTATTGGAGGGCAGTGCGGAGGGTAAAAATCGTAGAGGGAGACCAAGAGATGAATATACTAAGCAGATTCAGAAGGATGTAGGTTGCAGTAGGTACTGGGAGATGAAGAAGCTTGCAAAGGATAGAGTAGCATGGAGAGCTGCATCAAACCTGTCTCAGGACTGAATACCACAACAACAACAACAAGAAATCGCCATACAAAGGTATGGAGTTAAATATGCTATTCATAAGACAGTGGGAGACTGAAATCATTACGATGGCTGGGCCCTTCAGGAAGACAGCTAGTTCATCAGGTGGCAATACTGATGAGTATTAACACTTAAAACTCAAAATTATTGTAGTCTCATGAAGAAAGACGGCGAAATGACCTGAAGGTCTTGTATCATTAAAAAAAACAAATGTATATCAAATCAGAAACTAGTAAAAATTAACAGGAGATCATCAGGTGTGGGTGGGAGAGCCCAGTCTAGGGGTCGGCTTGATGAATAAGATTTCTATTACACAGCACTTAAGGCTGACATAGTTAGACATGCAGTGACTAAGTACGTATATCATCAGACACATAAAATACATTTATAAACGTATTACTATAATTTTCTACTTTTTTATTGTTTTATATTTCTTATACTTCTCCTGTTAGGTCGCTTCCCCGACAACATGCCATTTCATTTTGTGTTTTTGTGTTTAAGACCGTTGTTATTTTATACTGGTTTCTGTTTTGATGTGCATTTGTTTTATAATCATATAGGCCGTTCAGGCCGCGTCTCCGTCTTTCTTCATGGGACTATAATAATTATGCCGAAGTCTTAGGTATCATTGCTCATAAGTACTGCCACCGGGTGACCCAGTTGTCTTCATGAATGGCGCATTTGCACATAATGATTCAGTTTCGCATTGTCTTATGGATAAGATGTTTGATTCCGTATGAAGGGCTCATTTCAATGGTGGTACAAGTCCATTTTTGTTCATTTTGAGTTACAGAGTCTTAAAGTTAAATTAGCGCTGAAAAATCTGCAGTTGAGATGCCAGAAATATTGAAGCATATGGCTTCTTGCTAGAGATGAAACTTTCTTTCTGTTTGTTTGGGTCATTAATGTCAGAAGTATTATAGGCAGAAAAGTGGAGGTTATGGACTTGTACCACTATTGAAATAAGCCCTTCATGTATGTGTATGATGTGCTCTCGTTAACCCTGGTATGTTTTCATGTTGTGCTTTGTTTTATTTCCTATTTATTCTTAGTGGTCTGTTAACTATTTGGGTGTTGTGTGATGTCCTTACGTTAGTTAGGTTTAAGTAGTTCTAAGTTCTGGGGGACTGATGACCATAGATGTTAAGTCCCATAGTGCTCAGAGCCATTTGAACCATTTTTTTTGTTAATTATTATTGTGGACTATATCCTGTTTTTGGTTCCTTACAGACATTTTCAGATGACTCAGATGAAGTAAAGACGGAAACACGTCATCAAAGAAAGTACTCATCGCACAACCCGTGACTTCCGCAATTTTGTAGCGCCCATTACAGCACTGATGGAACGTTCAGATTACATAAAAATGGGCGTATACCTCTTACGTGACTTGACTTCACACCTGTCATGAATAATGCGTAATTTCGACGTGCTTGATACTGACAAGGGGAGGCCACAACGTTTGGAACGTGGATTTACTTCAAACTTTGTACACTAGTAGTACTGCACGAGGTCAACAAAATGTGTAAGCAGTAGCTCGTATTTCTCAAGCGTTACTGTGAAAATCGCAAGACAATTTCGGTCGTCAAATATATATATCTGTGCGTCGCCATTTTTACCATGAAGCGGCGGCAGCCCAGTGGTGCCGACACGGTAGCTCAGCGTGTTCGGTTAGAGCGTTAGCTGCCCTTTGTAATGAAATAACTGAGCGAACGGATCAACGAATAAACTGAACGGGTGACATCGGACGTTCGCCCTGAACAAATTCAACGAACAATATAGAACAAAGTGATTTATTTTTAAAGTGGTTGGCGTTCAACCCCCGTAATCGCTGGATCGAGTTTCGTTCGTCAGTTTTTTTTTTTTTTTTTCAACGCAGACATTTTCTTTACTATTTATGTTCCAATTGATATAATGGGAAAAATACGTGTAATCGGATGAACTTTTATTAAATTTACAATGTTATTTGGCAGTCTACTAATTTTTATTATCCCAAATAATATAATATTCATAACTATCGACTAGTAAACGCCCAAAGGCATAAATGAAACTGAAAATGTATGCTTGTCGGTGTCATCAAAATTGTTCGTATTTAATCGAAAGAAAACGACAAACTGATACTCGGAACACGCTATTAACATACACTCGATTCTGCATAACCAATTATCAGCGCCGATTTTAAGGAAATACTGCGTTATGCATGATTTTCTTCCAAATTATCCTCTGAAAGAGAGGTTTTTGAAAATGTTGACGAGGTTTTGTTTTTCCACAGGAAACCTCAAAAGACCTTGTGTATGCGGAAACATAGCATTTATTCAATGCAGCTGATGCGGTTTAACTTTGTTTTCCATGTTTTTACGAAAAATACCATCCTGCAACTTGTACTCGTAAAGTCGAAAGCGACTTCTAATTGTACATCTTTCGAAAGCCGTCTGTACCAGTCAAAACTTTGAGGTAACAGGTCGTTTCGGGCTCCTTCTAGATATGAGGGATTCCTCAAATCACGGACCATCCATTTTCAGTATCTCTTTATGCGTTTGGTCGTTTACTGGTCGATAGTTATAAATATTATATTATTTGTGATAATAAAAATTAGTAGACCGCCAAATTATATCAATGGTAATATAAATAGTAAAGGAAACGACTGCTGAAAATAAAAAACGGACGAACGGGATTCGATCCAGTGACTTCGGGGCTTGGACGCTTCATGGTAAAAATGGCCACGAACAGATGTATATTTGACGACCGAAATCATCTTGATATTTTCTCAATAACGCTTGAGAAATTCGCGCTACTGCTTACACATTTTGTTGACCTCATGCAGTACTTCGAGCGTACGAAATTTGAAGTAAATCTGCGTTCTAAACGTCCTGGTTTCCCCTTGTGAGTCCTAGGACATATTCACACAGGGTGTGAACTAATACGTTGGATAGCTTTTGGAAATGGATGTAGAACTTAAATAGAAGCAAAAACTTCATATACATTTGGCTATTTTTTCCTTTCTTAGTTACATCCAATTTTCTGTTGTTACATGTTTTCTTTGTTTCGATCTTTTTGTTTCCAAATTTCAAGCATTTAAGAAACATGGTGTACTAAACACCTAGTATGAAAGTAGGTTTCAAGCATTTACAGGACACAGTATTCACAAGACCTGCTACGAACATTCACATTCTTGATCAGTGTGTTCAAGAAGGATATCACCCGTTACAGCGATATTTGGAGTATCCGAGAGCTCAGTGCACGAATTTTGAGCATTTCATTTAGCCTTCAGAAGACACTATTTCAAAATAAAAATACCTATTCAGCGAAACTGTAAATTTGAAAACAACAAGACAGAAACGAAGCAAACATGTAACATGTCTGCAACGAAAAAATTAAATAAAAAATTGATCATATTTATAGTTAAATGTTTTGGTCCTTTTTAAATCCGGGCCTTTCAACATAAAAGTTAAATCAGCAACTGGCATGAACGAACTTAGATTGAAGTGCCTCATCACATCAAAAGAAACGGGGAGAATTTGGAAGGTGCTAAATTATTATCTTAGGTATATGCCGTATTGAGTGAAAACCACTTTCGTATTAATCTTAGGTATATAAGCTATAGTTTATAAGTGGCATATACGTTACCCTCCTTGTGACCAAGTGCAAACCAAACGGGATGACACTCTTGATAATCCAAAAAGTAGTTACAAAATACGGAATGCACAGTTTAGTTCTAATGTTAAAATATCACTTAACAGTAACATTTTGTGACACAATAATTACCAACACAGTTTGTATCCCTTCAGCTCCAACGAATTTGAGATTTCTGTTTTATGAAAGCTGAATTAGATTTCAAGCCCCAACTTTCTGGTGGTATATTCCACACTATGGAACTATAGAGTATGATGTGCCAATCTAAAAGACCGTCTGTATAGCCAGCGTGAAATTCCGCACTTAAATGTCACCGTTATCCGAAAGAGAATCCTTTCGTCCTCAATGAATACGACGAGCTCTTTCAATATGTTCCTTTGTCCCGGCTTTATCCGGTGCCCCTCGAACTTCCGTCGATAATGCAGATTTTTCATAAAAGGACCCCCCACAAAAGAGTCAGACGTACTCGATCATAAAACTCGTTAAAAAATACTTTTTCCTCCAGTGCATTGGTAGTTCATTAATTTACAGTGGAGGAATTAACGAATTCTGCTCCACAAGCAATCCACTCTTGGTGCTTGATTCGTTTCTTTTTTACAGAACTGAACGTCCACGAGAATTTACTAATTTCACCTTACCCGATCAGCATCACGTAACTAATAGAACTGTTTCATTGTTTCGCTCTATAAATTTCTCTCTGTTCTTGAGAAAGCTATTCTCAAGACTTTATAATATTATAACGTGTATTAGAGATGATTCAACGGAATCTAAAATGGTAGTCGTACTGAACAAAGCTTCTTTAAGTCTGAACACCGATTTTCAATTTTTTTATTCATCACGGAATCCAGGAAGGTTATTCGAATATATTGATAAGTTTTACGGACTCTGGCACAGACGGTTGGGAACGAGGTTCCTTCTCAAATACACATTTGTTCTCGATATTAATTGTACTTATGCAAGGAAAAGAAGTAGCAAAGGAGATAGTTTATGTTTTTGACAGTGGGAAAGACCAAGTGAAGGTTAGAGTACTGAGTATACAGTGCACACAACCAACACCCCTGCTATGAAATTCCCATTGATACATGATTTATTTAGTTTCTTAGGCTTTTATATTCGCCGTACATTTAATACATGTATTCCAATGAAGCTAAATGTGGCGTGGCACTTCCTAAGACCCTTCTCGTAGTCGATTAAAGATACAATATTATCCTGAAGCACTATAGCAAATTTATAGCCCGTTAATTTGTTAGACATTTATTCGAAGGTAACTAAATTTGAAGGTAGCTCTACTTCCATCAAATGGCTCCTGTTATCAGTACCAGTGAACACTTTTTGGAACAATTCGTTAAATACTATTCTTTCAGATGGGACAAAACAGAAATTTTCTATAAAATAATCGACGTTTCGACCCCTCGGCTGGGACGTTCCTCAGGATCTTCCGGTGTCCACTACTGCTAGAACACCGGAAGATCCTGAGGAAGGTCCCAGGAGAGGAGTCGAAACGTCGATTATTTTAGAGAAAATATGAGGCGGCCTAACAAGCCTGTAGATTTCATCGGCCACGCAAGCCTGCAGTCTTACATAATAGATATTTTTTTTGTCAAACCGTCTTGTACCCTCTTTAATAATCTAGTATGCATATTTGATTGGTAAATCAAATCAAATCTCCAAGCAATAACAACGGTCGTCAATGATTGCAATTCTAATTAGCTCTTTTCCTTTTGGTACAGTGCAAGAGTATTGTAAAGTGTGGCAGCCCGGGGCTTTTAACTGGCTGTGAAAAGTGTAGAGTTACTACGGAGCCAGCATGTGTCGTAAAGATGTTTCCGCCAAAAGCCAAAGTCTTGGAGAGGCTAAAGCGATCTGCCAGTTAAATGCAGCTGGAGCGACTAGCAAGGGATACCAGCCTGTCATAAGGCTTCATTGCGTATGAATTGAAAATAATCCCTTTTAGATCTGAAAGACAGTACGAAACACGACGCTGCTGGTTTGGGATCAGCCTTTAAGCCTCAAAGAGGCCAGCCGGAATTTTGTAAACTTTGTAAGGGGATCTCTGATTGGTATTAGGGGAGATTTCACACACATATGTAAGTGAACACATCCTCACTGGTCGTAACTAGAAATCTGCGTGAGAAATTTTATGCGTTCTGCCCCAGTCCAAGTGAGAAATATATTTCATTGGTTAACTATGGCAAAATCTGTAAGATTAGGGAATTTGTTACAATGTTTATTAAATTGTCATCGGTCGGGATTTGCAAAGATTATTGCGTATGACCTGGAGGGTTCTGTTTCTGGCAGTAATATCTCAGTTTTGTAGAGGAGTGTGAGAAACCTTTTCCGCGTGTCGTAGGAAGCACTTGTTGCAGGGACACCGAGAGAGAAAACTTGTTCTTGGCATGCCACGTAGCCGCAGACCTAAAAGGTTCCAACTTAGAACAGACCTCAGATTCTGGAGCTGAGCTTAGAATTCTCACCTACTGCTGCAGCCAATTTCTGCTCTCCTACAACATTAGACTGATAAGTGTGGGACGCATTTGGGTTAATCGAGACAAGGCAAACGTGACGTGAGTTATCTTGCATCAGGATTCGTTTTGATAATCTAATTTTCACAGACATCTAGTTGCACCCACTGAGCAAGAATTCTAATGGAAGTTCTTCCTCTTTCTTTAACCCATTATGTTATTCCACAATCACTGATCATATTTGTGAACATAGTTTTACATTATTATTATCATGCAGCCATACACTTGTGCCAAGTCTATCGAATGCTTTTCAGTCCCTTGTTCACTTGATAATTGATCGCATTTATGATTCATTGGATAACCTATTTTGATGTTTTTCAGCAATAAACCAGATAGTTACTGTGACTCTTGTTTTCTTTTCCGTAGTTTGATAGATCCTATTGTCAGTATAACTGTCTGATTTGTGATACCTATGTTTTCATTTTCATTCATGTACGACATAACACAAATTGATCAAAAAGTGACGATTTAAACCGCCGCAAACCATTCTCTCACATTCAATGAAAGATGACCCTCCAGCTTCTTTCCTACTATACCACACATAAGCAAAAACGCAACTCAGATACGACGCACGTGCGTAAACGGTGGCAAGACGTCATCTGTTACCACATGGATTGTGGATTGCCGTGTAGCCAGTTGTGTGGCCTACAAATCATGCCTCAGTTGACAACTGTAGTGGCCTGCTAGGGCGGCGTTGCTACGTCTACATCTACGTCCATGCTCCGCAATCCACCTAACGGTGTGTGGTGGAAGGTACCTTGAGTACCTCTATCGGTTCTCCCTTCTATTCCAGTCTCGTATTGTTCGTGGAAAGGATTGTCGGTATGCCTCTGTGTGAGCTCTAATCTCTCTGATTTTATCCCCATGGTCTCTTCGCGAGATATACGTAGGAGGGAGTAATATACTGCTTGACTCCTCGGTGAAGGTATGTTCTCGAAACTTCAACAAAAGTCCGTACCGAGGTACTGAGCGTCTCTCCTGCAGAGTCTTCCACTGGAGTTTATCTACCATCTCCGTAACGCTTTCGCGATTACTAAATGATCCTGTAACGAAGCGCGCTGCTCTCCGTTGGATCTTCTCTCTCTCTTCTATCAACCCTACCTGGTACGGATACCACACCGCTGATCAATATTCAAGCAGTGGGCAAACAAGCAAACTGTAACCTACTTCCTTTGTTTTCGGACCGCATTTCCTTAGGATTCCTCCAATGAATCTGTCTGGCATCTGCTTTACCGACGATCAACTTTATATGATCATGCCATTTTAAATCACTCCTATTGCGCACTCCCAGATAATTTCTGGAATTAACTGCTTCCAGTTGCTGACCTGCTATATTGTAGCTAAATGATAAGATCTTTCTATCTGTGTATTCGCAGCACATTACACTTGTCTACATTGAGATTAAATTGCCATTCCCTGCACCATGCGTCAATTCGCTGCAGATCCTCCTGCATTTCCGTAAAATTTTCCATCGTTGCAACCTCTCGATTAACCACAGCATCATCCGCAAAAAGCGTCAGTGAACTTACGGTGTCATCCACAAGGTTATTTATGTATATTGTGAATAGCAACGGTCCTACGACACTCCCCTGTGGCACACCTGAAATCACTCTTACTTCGGAAGACTTCTCTCCATTGAGAATGACATGCTGCGTTCTGTTATCTAGGACCTCTTCAATCCAATCACACAATTGGTCTGATAGACCATATGCTTTTACTTTGTTCATTAAACGGCTGTGGGGAACTGTATCGAACGCTTTGCGGAAGGCAAGAAACACGGCATCTACCTGGGATTAATAGAAGTGGGAACAATGGTGTCATTCTCAAAAAGTGAGTACCTCATACTGACGTACTAATGTCATTGTTTATCCACTTCTCTCAGCCAGCATAAACTTTCAACTGACCAGTAGTGGGTACTGTATACATTCATTTGCCCATGGTTCGATGCTTCATCTGTACACAAAAATTTGCAAAGAAACGCCGCGTCACTTTGAAGTTTTCAGAGGCACTATTCGGAAAACCTTACCGGATCCTCAAAGTCATTCCCATGAAGTTGTTGACAGAATATACTCGTAGTATTCACAGTACATTCCTGCTGTGTATGGGCTGTTTTCCCGACAGCCCTGCAGCCCCTCTCACACACTTGGTATCCGAACGTTCTTACTTGGAATGCGCTGTATCGGCAGATGCCAGATCTACGGTCATGTACGCTGACTAGACCACCAGGCGGCAATGGAAACGCTGCTAGAGTCACTGTCCCAGCGAACCTGCTTGCCTCTGCAAGCCATGTAACCGTAAGTAGTTCCCCTAGTATTACTGCGCTGCCTGGATGATTATGTCGGTGCAGAGCCACTCCGAGCAGACTTCCATTTAGTCTCTGGATCAGGCGCTGACTGCATCCACATTTTTTCAGTCAGTGTCTGACTGGAAACTTCGCAACCTGTGATGCCGTGCTGTGCACCAACCACTGCCGATCGAGGGAGCCACCAGCGTCTCTCACCACCGTCACCGGAAAGTGGCCTGTACACAGGGGACAACAAGTACTTTTGATATTGCCCATCGACTTCACCTCATGTTATGTTGTTCTGCTGTCAGACTTCATTTGGGGCCGTCAGCCCTGGTTAAGACTTTTGTAATTCAGTGAATATTACCAACTTTCACAAGCATTGTTGTTATTAACTCTTTATCCACAGGAGGAGTTTTTTGTGTCTCGTTTCTAACCTCATTACTTTATGAGTCTTGAGACCAGGAGAACACCGTCATGACGAAACCAGGGCACAGCCAAATGGGTTGCAGCTGGCAGAAGAGCAGCATGATCAGCGACTACGCAACTTTATGGTAATGACATACGACTTTGGTGCTGCTGTGTGATGGAGCGTGCAGGACTTTTGTAACCCAGTTACAATAACCAGGAGGTCACCAGCGCTTCCCAGACAGTTCGGCACGCCACACTAACCACTGTAAACACCATAAGTTTTGGACATTTGTGCTAAGGTCCTAAGGGACCAAATTGCTGTGGTCATCGGTCCCTAAGCTTACACAGTACTTAATCTAACTTAAACTAACTTACGCTAAGGACAACACACGCACCCATGCCCGAGGGGGAGTCGAACCTCCGACGGGGGGAGCCCCGTGGACCGTGACAAGGCACCTCAGACCCCGCGGCTACCCCGCGCGGCAAACACCATAAATCAGCATGGAGAAGCAGTACATAATGACGCTCGACCAGCCTTAACGGACCTGGGCAGAGATGTGATGTCAAACCTGCGGTACTCTACCACACTTATGACGTAGACGCTTCTGCCTCAGTCAGGACACGAACCGCTGCCCGCCACTGAGCGCTACGCGCTGCCATCGAGGTAGCCGCCACCGGCAACCACTCACTACAGACAGTATAGACAGGAATCATGGGAACCTGACGATGTAGGACCAACTGTCCAGCAGCGGAAGACACGGTCAGCAGTTGGAGATCGTCGCCCGTGGGGAGACGGCTCCATACTCTCTGTGCCCCCCACAAATGATTGTAATCAAATCTCAATAAGCAAGCCATTGTAACCATCATCGGACCTCGTTCCGCAGAGAACCCAGGTCAGGCTACAAAATCCCTTCCTGTTACAACTGGTGTCAGAACGATTGTCAAGGATGAACATAAAGGCCAAGACAGGACAGAAGACAGCACCCCGAACCTAGGAGCATCAGCACGGACGTCCTGTGCAACTACACGAGTAAGAGAAGAATTCATTTATTTCTTATAATTAAATGTTTCCCTGAGACATTTAAGTCTCTTTTTATTATCTAATATAATGGTCGAAACAGACGAAATGAATTAAATTTTGTGCTGCGGCCGGGACTCGAACGCGGGTTTCCTTCCTCGCTAGCCAGAAATTACACCAGCACAGTGCGGTACTTAACATTGTTGCTATTTAAGCTGAGTGCCCTCCCCAAAACAAACTTCATTTTTCCCCTACATATTGTCACTACTGCAGGGCTCTCCGATATTGGCGAGCACCCCAGCCGGCTGGTGTGGCCTTGCGGTTCTAGGCGCTTCAGTCTGGAACCGTGTGACCGCTACGGTGGCAGGTTCGAATCCTGCCTCTGGCATGGATGTGTGTGATGTCCTTAGGTTAGTTAGGTTTAAGTAGTTCTAAGTTATAGGGGACTGATGACCACAGATGTTAAGTCCCATTGTGCTCAGAACCATTTGAACCATTTAGTTAAGCACCCCAGCATTGGACGTAATGGGACGTCCTTGTACCATTGGTGATCTTATAACCTCATAATTAAATGTTTCCCTTACAAGGACGTCCCATTACGTCCAATGCTGGGGTGTTTGCCAATATCGGAGAGTCCTGGCAGTAGTGACGATATGTAAGGGAAAAATGAATTGAAGTTTGTGTTGGGGAGGGCACTCAGCTTAGGTAGTTCATGCAGCAATATTAGGCATCGTACTGCGGTGGTGTCAAGGGGAGCGTTTCTGCTCACCAAGCAAGAAGACCCAGATTCGAGTCGTGGACCCACCACAAACTTTAATTCATTTCATCTGCTTGGATCATTATCATTTATTTCTGTCTGTCTGAATCCTTATTTTCCGACCTTTCTTTGTTCTTTCGTTGTTTTGGCATTTTATGACTTCTGGTACACCTATCCTGGATACCATAATCACTGTATTGCTTCAGTGGTTAGACACTGGACTCGCATTCGGGAGGACGACGGTTCACTCCCGCGTCCGGCCATCCTGATTTAGGTTTTCCGTGATTTCCCTAAATCGCTCCTGGCAAATTCCGGGATGGTTCCTCTGAAGGGGCACGGCCGACTTCCTTCCCCATCCTTCCCTAATTTGATGAGACCGATGACCGCGCTGTCTGGTCTCCTTCCCCAAAACAACCAACCAACTGTATTGCTTATACAATTTTTAGGTAAATCAGCGGAGAATATCTCGGTATTTCTCGATAATTTTGTCACATGCATTCGTTGGGACATTAGGGTAATGATCAATAGTTAAGTGCAGCCACGCTAAAATTAACAGGGACTCTAGGAGGTATGTGATGGGCCAGGAAAGGTTAAGGGAGACAGTCTTTCGATGTCTTGAGGGAAGGGTTGGTAGTCAATTAGAGGAGGAGGAGGAATACATCGACATACTACCGTAAGGAACTTAACGGTATGTCAAAAGCAATGCGGAAACAGCAGAGGATTTTGTAGACCGTATTCGAAAAATTTGTGCCCGTATATACAAGTTCCCGGAAGATAATAGTAATAACGAAATCATCTTGCAGGATGCTGGGCAGAGAGAACTGGGTGCTTTTTTACGTCGATTGTAGTCAGAAGATTCTCGAAGAGTTCGGATGGAATTTTCGAAGACTCTAAATGATTCAGCAGAAACAGGAACTCGGGAAAGAAGGTTGTACTTAACACAGATGTGGACTACTGGGTATATGTTGGCGTGATTATAAAGAAAAGCATTGCCGGCTATGCGGAGCGTATGACCATTGTGATCAGAGCTATAGGGACAGAAATTCTTAGAGACGTGAAAGACAGTCACAGGGCAGACCTCGCTCCTCGCAGTTAAACGAGGCAGTGGGTGGTGTGTCCACTGTAGAATGCTCAAAGTGTGAGATAGAGCAAGTGTCGAACCAGTGGCTGACACTTTTCTGGCAGATGACGTAAAAGGAAGGATACTAGATTGCAAGTTTCTTTGGCGAGTAAGTATATACTTGATAAAGGGAAATTAAATCTGCCGCGCTGTACATTATGCTGGTTTAGATGGGGCTCGTGTAGATTAAGTCAGTTCAACACTAAGTAGTTTCTCAGGGGGGGGAAGGTAACTTCCGGGCTGATTTAGAAGAACTTCCCCTGGTCGGTAGTGGCTATGAAGTCATTATCGGTTTAGATTTTCTGGAATGGCGTATAGTGGACCTGGGTGGAACACAATTACTGGATGGAATACAATTACTATCGAAAGCTTCACCCCTAGGAGGAGGGAGACTACCCCTTAAAGTCGAATTGCGGGTTAACATAAAGCGAGGCACTGGATAGTGCGTTGATGGAGGAGCTCATCTGCCAGAGTATTCTTTGTGTAGTGTTGAATCGTTATCTGAAAATGAAGAATTGAACAAGGTGAAGTGTTTTGCATGGCGTAGTTTATCTTACATATACGAAATTGAAGGAAGAAAAGTAGTGCCCGTCGGTACTGATAATAACTTTGGCCATCAGAAGGTACAGATATCATACGGTACGCTGCCTAGCGACTTTAGAAGTACTTTATGCAAACGAATTGACAGGGATTTCATTTTAAACTACACAACTCTGGTACCGTCTGTCTCCCTACTGCACTGAGACACTGTTTAGATTTCAATGAAGTGTTTTTGACCGTAAACTCTGACCATCGATGGTTGAAGATTGTGATACTATAAGGATTCTCACACGCTTTATTCTCTTTGGATTTCAATGAATCACAGTTTCTTTGGTGATTTCGATTGTTTCTGGCATTCGAAGGTTTGCTTTTAGGACACTAACGTGGCTTTGTTGGTTAGGTTTGAGTGATTCATAGTTTCTTTGGTGATTTCGTTGGTTTATGTTCTGTATAGATTGTTTTCCTGTTACATTTGCTGATTCTTCCGTTCGTTTGCTTGGCATTGGTGGGATCTCAACAATTAGTTTCTTCGTTTGGTTTGTAGTCTACTTCGTTCTTTAACTTTGCATTTGGTTTGCCTTACCGTGTTGCTGTTATTGTAGTTAATTATTAGGTTCACCGACCTTTACGGTTCAGGGGCAAGTGTACCATAAAATCGGATCCCTTTTATCTCTGTTCAATGCTGAAGCAGAATTTTTGCAAATTTACTTTATGGAAGATAACCCCGGCGTGGGGGGTGGGGGGGGGATGGGCGGGAGTCTGGCAGACGATGTCAAATTGTTCAGGGAGTTTAAATGGGTGACGGTACTGAAAATTTAGAGAATTCTGTACGGTCACGATGTATTGGTGCATAACTTTAAAACAAGCCCGACGATAGCTGCAACGTGAAAATCCATGCAGATCATGATGGGCTGACCGGGCAGCACGCACGGCACTACAAAGCACCGATCGTGGTCGAGTCCGCTGCTGTGGTCGCGGACGCTGAAGCCACTGCTACAGAAACATTGCCACGCGCAAGCACGACCACTCTGTCACCAAGATCGCGGACACGCACCACTACTATGATTCTCTAGAGTATCCCATTGTTTCTTGGAAACGAGTCCGGTGACCGGGTGACTGAGCCGAAACAAAAAATCGACGAGCGTTGAATTCTATGCGTTCTACCCAATGGTCCACGAACACGACTTCAACTTGGTTTTGGGGAGTAGAGTACTTCTGTCACAATTTTTTGATAGGCTTCTACGTGGAGATGGAGAGTGAGCATATAAGGTTCACAGTACTGAACCAAAGCAAGCTGCGCTCAGAGAATTACTTCCACCTGCAGGAAGAAATTTCAAACTGTGGCTGAGTAAATCCGAACGACTTAGGTCAGACGGTATCCCCCAGTGGTCATTCGTAAACAGTCTGAGGTACCTCCACGAATCCACTGGGGACTTGTACTCCTATGTCCGGGACTATGGTCCGCCGGACCGGATTGAGGAAAAACCGATGGTCGGACAGAAATCGACAGACCGACACGACATTGTAAGGCGACTTTTACAGAGTAAAGTGCGAAAGCTGGTGGCCGTCCTTACGAAAGGGCATGTTTTTGATGATGTGCAATGCTTCACGTATTCCATCGAGTGGAAAAAGCGCGAGTTGCCTGGTATGCACTTTCTTCTGTGATAACAGTAACTGTGGCCGCACCAAATCGACATCGACATCAGCAGACTTGCCTAACCCCAACGTGGACAAACAGCTATATGATACGGTCACTAAGAAACTACTCCAAGGGTATTGCGGAGCGTTGTACCCTATACTCTGTGCATGATGAACAGAAAATGCGTCAAAAACATCCTCGGACACTGTTAAAAAAAGATACAGAACAACGAGAATCGATGCACGTTGTACAGACGTAGAGCATCCGAGACAGAGGATGTATGGTTACAATGAAAGTGAGATGTATGTCGCAAGAAGAAGCACTATTCCACGGCTGCGTCGTTCCATACTCACCACTCCTTCCCAAAATATTTAATGCCCACATTGCTGTGCAGTTTTTTATTTCGGTTAAGGGAATGAAGTACGTTTGCAAATACATAAACGCAGTGACCAGGGGATATTTATTGTGCAACAGCAGGGCTATGCCGATACTGATCCAAGAGTAAACGTTTAGAGCGCGTCGATATGCGATCACCAACGAAGCTGCTTGGTGGATGTTGGAGTTGCCGCTTCACAAGAGGCACCTGACAGCGATATTTAGCGACGCAAACAGTGAGAGCGTGTGCTTCACGGAGGCCAGATTTCTCGACAGAAAAGTTACACCGCTCACTACCAACATCATCGCATTTTTCCGCCTGTGACAGATGGGTGACTTAGCCAGAACTTTGCTGTACGCCGGAAACATGGATCACGTCACGGAAAGAATGGAAGCATCCTGTGCAAGGCACCCCAGTTGAAGACCGGACGAATGCGAAGACGACAGATGCCCTGGGCAGAATTTAGACAGTGCATATAACACAGTCACTTTGAGTGTTAGTGTGTACGGTTGCTTCAGATCCGTGTCCGGAACTCCATCATTTTACAGGTCTTGAAAATAGTCGATGGAGAAAAAAAAGCCATCTTCCAGGAAACATGTGCAGCTATGGGGCTTTTGAAAGAAGATGGCCGCTGGGGTGCTACAACGGAGGACGCGAAATTGTGCCGATCATCAGCCAAGTTGAGAGAACTGTTTGCTATGATGTTGAGCGGTTGCAAACTCTCGAACCCTATGACACTTTGGAGTAAATATAAAACAGCATTATCTGAAGATATTGCGCATCAGCACTAAGGGACAGCACAGCCCAGCGATGACATATATTTTATTGAAGCGCTGAAGCTTATCGAGCACAAAGTTTCCTCGATGGTGAGAAAAAGGCTGTCCGATTTCGGCATGCCCTCCCCCCCCCCCCCCTGCAATAAGCAGGAGATTCATTCACTGCCGGCCGCGGTGGTCTCGCGGTTCTAGGCACGCAGTCCGGAACCGCGCGACTGCTACGGTCGCAGGTTCGAATCCTGCCTCGGGCATGGATGTGTGCGATGCCCTTAGGTTAGTTAGGTTTAAGTAGTTCTAAGTGCTAGGGGACTGATGACCACAGCTGTTAAGTCCCATAGTGCTCAGAGCCATTTGAACCATTGAACCATTCATTCACTGATTTTCTCAGGGAACTCAGTCACGACACAGCAGACTTGGAGACTGAAGCTGCCCAAACTGAGTCCCTGCTGTTACCAGAGCAAAGACACATCTTCAATAAAATTTTGAGTAGCTTGGGGAACTGAGGAGGGGGTCTTAATTTCTTGGACGCACGTACAAACCCTGGCAAGACGTTCCTGTTGAATTTGCTGCTCGTCCAGTTGCGTAAGGAAAGGAGTGTCCTCTGGGATAACCACGACCTTGCTCGGTGTCGGAAGAACTGCAAACTCGATGTTCAAGCTTCATCTGAACCTTACGAGAGAGGAAACGCCCAAGTGCGATATGAGGAAGAGCATTGGTCGACAGTTGATGGTTGTAATCGTCTTGCTCGCAGACGACTTCCGGCTGATGCTGCCGGTCACCGATTGAGGCACTGCAGCAGAACAGATCAGTGCGTACCTAGAATCCTCGCCATTGCTGGCACACGTAGAAAGTTTACATCTGACAGCCAATATAGAGTCCAATTCCACAACGACCAAGAGTCTGGACCCTTTGCCCAACGCCTCCACGAGATCGGCGACGCCCACATGTCAATGGATTCAGAAGGCCTAATTAAATTTAAAAGCCAGTTCTGCGGCGTTGTAAACTTGGAAGATAATCTAATTAACGTGATTTTACTTGAAAACTTGAGCATCGAGGAGAGGTTATGTGAAAGCGTTACCTTGGAGCCTTAGAATGAATCAGTGGGAGACATCAACTCGCTGACGTGACTACTTAAACGTCAATCGCTACAGTGATGACAAAAGATGACGCAACTTCCTACCCTGCAGAGTTCCTAAACTCATTAGAGTTTTCGTGGGTGCTATCCCACAAGTTGGGGCTCCAGGTGGATGTGCCTCTTGTATTGATGTATAACCTGGATGCACCAAGATTGTGCAGTAAAGCCAAGTTAAACATCAGGGATCTGAGAAGGCGTACTGTGCAGCCCTCCATCATCAACAGCTGAGTCAAGGGAGACACAAATTGCCTGCCGCCAGCATCGTCCCAAAAAACTTGCCATTCCAGTCTAAACGTTTGCAGTTTCAACTGAAAGTGGCCTTCTCGATCACTATAAGTAATGGTCAAGAACGAATGTTAGTAGCGGCAGATATTCATCTGAGTACCAATTTTTCTTTCGTAGACAGCTCTACATTGGCTTCTCACATGTATTGAGAGCCTGGGATTTCCGCATGCAGTCAGTTCCACAAGGAACTGTATGCCATTATGTGTGTGAAATAAAAGACTCTATTACAAATATATGTTTACATGAAAATTCGTGTTATTACCAGTTGCACAATTATCTAGCAGTTAATCCAATCGCCACCATCATCGATTATAACTTGACATCGTAGCCCTCTCTCAGGTACATCATCCACGTTTCCAACCTCTAAATATCGTTTGACCCACTTCGCAACAAATGTCTTTGGCTTTCTCAGAAATTTAGCAGCAGCTCCACATGAAAGCAATGGTCCCTTTGGATGATTTACGAGGAACACTGCCTCGTGGCGGTTCAGATATTTTGCACTCATTTTAAAATGCTAGTTACAAGACGAAAAATTCAACTCTCACAGTATTTATCTACAGTACATACTGTGCAAAAGGGCATTGTTTGCAGATTGGAGACGACTACTAGAGATGCCGCTGCTTTAAAATTATCGCTTACATTTTCTTGTGTCAGCATATACCGAGAACAAGAAGTTTCGGAACGTTGTTTCCACAGACGTATTGCAGTAGATTCCTGGTCTCCACTCATAGCAAGATAATTATGATATTTTACATGCTAGCCATTGCGCAAACAGTCATGCAATTATTCCCTTTTCTAGCACATTTCGTATTTTGCTGCTAAACCGCGTAGAAATTTTTTTCGTGAGGAAACAAGTGAACTTTGGAAGGAATGGTGTTCTGCCACCGTTTTGCTGGACCACAAGCCATTCGCACCGAAATACCACCAAGAGAACTTTTGCGATGCCTTGTACGCGTGGGTACTAAGTTTCGGTATTAACGTTTCCCTGTAACTGACTGTTTAACGCGTGTAACGCCGCCGATCACAGCTAGCTGTTCAATAACTAGAAAGAAATGCTGACATTAAAATTTGGAATAACTTACTTTGGATGTTATTTATGTGGACGTCTTTTTAAAGAAATGACCGATCACGAAGCACTTAAAGATCCGAGCACTAGGTTAACTAGGTGGGCATTGCATTTCAGTGAACTTGACTTCAAATTAATATATCGTCGAGGAAGGTCACATACAAATGCGAGGCTCTGAGCACTATGGGACTTAACATCTATGGTCATCAGTCCCCTAGAACTTAGAACTACTTAAACCTAACTAACCTAAGGACAGAACACAGCACCCAGCCATCACGAGGCAGAGAAAATCCCTGACCCCGTCGGGAATCGAACCCGGGCGTGGGAAGCGAGAACGCTACCGCACGACCACGAGATGCGGGCTACATACAAATGCACACGATCTGAGCCACAGAGCGTGGGCTGTGCAACACGCCATCACAGACAATGACGAATTTATTCGAAGCAGAAAGCAGTGCCCCAAATTGTCAGTGTTTCCTCAGCCAGATGCAAAACGATGGAGGACAGAGTACTGTGGAAAAATATGAGGCGCGGACTGTGGACTGTAGTGCCAGAACGATTATGAAACGGCGTTGAGGCAAGCCCAAGATTCTATTTTAACGGTGCACACTGGTCGCAGAGAAACAGAACACAAAGTAAGACAAAATTACTCGTGGACCCCACACAGACAGGATGTCGATCGTTATGTAAAGAATTTCATACCATGTTCGCAAACTTTGGTGCATAATCACCAAACAGTAACGTTACAAAGGCTACCCCAGGCAGATGAACCATTTCAGTTGCTTAGGTTGCATGTCCTTGTTTACTTTGGGAGAACAACAGCTTTACACCAGTAAGTTTTGATGACAATCGATCATTCTTCAGGCTTGATTTTTATGATAGCCTTAGAAAACTAGCAGGCCAAAACAGCGTCACACGCAGTGATAAACCAGTGGATACTCAAATTTGGAACTCCAGAAGCGACAATAACTGACAAAATTTATTTCAGGTTTAATAAAGCAGTTGGCTGGTTATTGAAAATTAAGAAGCTTGGGACTTGTAAATTACATCAACAGGCAAACAGGGAAACAGAGTGGGTTCATTTGACGATTATGAAGATATGGGGCTACCATTTTAACTGATAGTATGACATCTGGGACATTTTACTGTCATACATTGCAGTAGCACACAATTTAAAAAGTGCCATATGATGTTGCTTTTGATCAGAAGATGCTGCCTCCTTTCGAGTTTTGTAAGTCTTTCCTGGGAAGTGACATTTTGACGACGAAAAATTTGTCCAAATGCTTTTAAACAATTAGGAGACAACGTGGAAGATGAATACCAAAGCTTCAGAACGACAAGTTTGGAACTATAATAAGAAAGCAGTGTTATCTATGTATCACGTTAGTGGATGGGTTATGATGAGCACCTCATATGTAATAAAAGGGAAAACTAAGGATTTTGTGACACGTAGTCTAAATACGTTTCAGGTTATAGAAACGACACCACCCTTTCACCTTAAGGTACAACTGCTGACTCACCCCGCTATAAGCAGTCTTATTGGTCATTTTAAGGGAACCATGGAGGTTTTGCCTCCACTGTCGGCATTGATTTCAATGAGGGGAGTGATGAATTTGGGAAAGAGCGCAAAAAGGGAAACATTCGGTGAGAAAAATGACATAGTTTTGTAGCTATCCCGAAACATCTTTGTGCACTTAGGCAATGAGCAGGAATAATAAAGTGATTAGAGATTATCAGGACACCTGTGAACCCTACGCATTTATGAATTTCATATGTTGTTTTAATAATTATCTGTGTGTATATATTCCATTGTTATATTTATGTTTTGTGGAGACTGAATTATAGTGGACGTTAGTTTTGTGAAAGAAGCTCAATTTACTTAAAGAAAAAGTTTGCTGTAATTTCTGGGCTGGAGAAATTTTGTGTTAGTCTATGCTTGCTACTAACGGTAGTGGAATTTTAGCGCTTGAGCTGTTAGAAATACGCTGATATATGTAGTGTAATAAGTTAATTGTTTTGTAAAGAATACTTGACTAGCTGACAGTGAAGTAATGGTTGTCAGCAGGTTTGGAGAGTGGCTAGTTTGTCACAAGAGACGAAAGTGCAGTGCTATGCATGTTATTCAAAAATGTTTAGCTTTATGGGGACATATTATTTTTCTCATTGATAAGAAGAAGACTAACATTATACAGTTCCACCATGAATATTACCACACATTGGTTTAAGTACCTGATGATACCCTCGAATTTTTGCCCACAGTAACTTAACCTTCCTAAATAACATGTTAGACCCGACCCTGACCGCTTCCTGGATCGAATGTTAGCTACGCAGCATAACTGTATGGCGATGGAACACCTATTTCAGCACATAAAAAAGTAACGCAGCGACTATCAACAGCGACTATTAGTAATAAGCTCGTCAACGTCAGTCGCATGTATAATTTTCACATACCAGAAGCAATGTGATGAGGGACAATGTGCATCATGAACCAAGGCCCCAAATAATGTGTAATGTGATACCGTTAGTAGAGCAACATATCTTATGTGTGAATAAGTACAAATAATTAGCGTTTCGATGTGATTAAAATAGGGCGAATTTTCTCCGTGGCCGGGAGGAATGTAAAGGGATAACGTAATACACGAATCCTAGAACCAACAGAACGGCATTGTGATGAAACCAGGGAACCACCAAGTCGGTCGCAGTCACGAAAGGGGCTGCATGGTCAGTGATTTCTCAACACTAAGATGACGACAAACGACACCTGGAGCCAAAGCTTGCCGTAGCAACTCAGTTACGACAATCGGGACGTCAACGACACGTTCCAGATGGTTCGGCACTGCACACTAATGGCGGTAAACAGCAAAAATCAGCAAGGAGAAGCAGAATTTAAGATTGCTCTAACCATCCCGTCATTGTCGAACTGATGGGCAGTGATGTGACGTCAAGCCTGTGATACGCCACGGCGCGCCAGTGACCTAGACACTTCTGACTTAGCCAGGACAAGGAACACAGCCCGCCTCATAAGACTCTCGGCACCAGGGGGTAGCTCCGTGCTCTGCCGCCGTCCCGAGAGTATCACACAAGGGTCCAGCCATCTTCGCCGTTGCCAGGATAACGACAGATGACCGCTACGCTCTAAGCTTGGGAGAGTCAAGCGCTCCAACGTAGCCGCAGCTGCCAGCACTCTAGTGCCAGGAAACACTGGCGATGCAGCACCAGCCGCCAGGCAGCTGAACTCGCAGTCAGCAGCCAAGGCTATCAAGACTGCGGAGAAGCCGTCTTACTCTCCTACTCTCCTAGCCCACACTAGGCTTACTAATTCTATCAAAAAAAAATGGTTCAAATGGCTCTGAGCACTATGGGACTTAACATCGGAGGTCATCAGTCCCCTACAACTTAGAGCTACTTAAACCTAACTAACCTAAGGACATCACACACATCCATGCCCGAGGCAGGATTCGAACCTGCGACCGTAGCGGTCGCGCGGTTCCGGACTGTTGCGCCTAGAACCGCTCGGCCACCCGGGCCGGCGTACTAATTCTATCGTGTTGCATTATTAATAAAACTGTGCAGTGTTTTTACTGTGCCTCAATTAATGCGAGACTTAAAATGAGACGACCCGCATTTTTCAAGTGCCAGCTCCTCCACTGCTCCAGTGGGATCTCCAAGTTTCGACCGATACGAGATGCCAAGTATTTTTGGGGCTCCAGTGTTTCCATTGGCTCCACTATCATATCAAATGGCTATGAGGAATTTTGGGTAGCTCAAATATTTCTTGCTTATTCTATGCTTCAGGTAGAGTGTGTCTGTGTGTGTGTGTGTGTGTGTGTGTGTGTGTGTGTGTGTGTGTGTGTGTGAGATAATTACATTGTGAAGACACTCTAGTGACTTTCTCCTCCAACATGTCTACTCGGCAGTTCCTTGGGTCGACACTGAAGAAACACATGAAATTCTGTCTTTACTGTCAACTATACATCAGACACAGAGGCTCATTATGGAACATCTGGCTGGCATCTTCATGAAACCGGAGGAATCCAGCTACCATCCCAGATTTACCTCCAGAATCATCAATCTCTAGACACATCCACCGCTGATTCCTACTTCTAACATGGCACCAGCACCCTTACCAGCATCATAGACATCAGACGACCCTAGCCAACCTCTTCAACGCTCCTTCAAAGTCACCCAGCTCCAGACAGTATCTCCACAATTTGGTCCTTCCGGTGCAGTACCTGAAAATTCGTCCACATTTTGTCCCAGTGCATAGTCTTTCTGATGATGCTGATCTGTATACCCACATAGTCGAGTCTGTTCCCTCCTGATGGGTCTGGACCAGGCCTCATTCACAACTGCAACGTTTGATCCAGTCTCCTGCGTCTACTCTGTGCACACTTTTCTAAATGTGCCATCTGGGCACATTGCTCTTCCATTTCCAGTGGCCCTGCACCCACCTATGCCCTCTGCAGACAACATTCTTCAAGTGCCCTCTTCTGGTTTCTGGGCAAAACGAATTTACACGCCAAGCACTACTGTACTCTGCACTCGAAGCACATTCGTTTCCCATTCCTCATTCTTGAATGCATATTTATGCTCTCTAGATCCATCTATATCTCATCTCATTCCTGAAGTCATATATTACTTCTCACCTGCTCCTGCACTCAGCTGCTCTTCTTGGACACAACAAGCGTACTTCCACCATGCTCCTACACACATTGATCCGCTGTGACCACCAAAAATTTCCTTCCCATACATTGCCACCCTCACATCTATCCACCAGGTGCAGTTTACTAATGTCTTTTTCAGAATGCTTTCAGACCATTTTTAGACATATAAATCTAATATGTTCATTACTTCTTTTGGTCTCTTTTCACTCTCACTCCAGATTACTTGCTATCCAGCTGCTGTGAGTGTTGCCAAACACTCCAGGTATATCAACGCTACTCTTGCAATGAAGCCAGGATCCCATCCTAGGGCCATGGCCGCTGTACATCTCAGACACCACAGCTGGTCAGCATTACTGGCATTCGATGCCTGCAGTGGTCACCAATCTATTGGATCAGGCAATAGGAGAGGTGACACTGCATGCCAGATCCACATGCTTCATATAAGTTGATGTGGCTCTGGAAAACACTGGTACCAACCTTCTTTTGTCATAAGCCCTCTGACTGATTTGATATGGCCTGCCACGAATTCTTCTCTTGTGCCAATCTCTTCATCTCAGAGTAGCTTTTGCAATTATTTGTTGCGTGCATTCAAACTTCTGTCTTCCTCTCCAGTTTTTGCCCTCTACAGCTCTCTCTAGTACCACAGAACCCATTTCCTGATGTATTAACAAATGTCCTATTATCCCGTCCATTCTCCTTGTCAATGTTTTCCACATATCCCTTTCCTCTGCGATTCTGTGCAGAACCTCATCATTCCTTACCCTATCAATCCATCTAATTTTTAACACTCGTCTGTAATATCACATCTCAAATGCTTCGATTTTCTTCTGTTCCAGTTTTCCCACATTCCATGTTCCACTACCATGCACAGCTGTACTCCAAACGTACATTCTCGGAAATTTCTTCCTCAAATCAATTCCTATGATTGACACTAGGAGACTTCTCCTGGTCAGGAACGCCCTTTTGCCAGAGCTAATCTGATTTTGACGTCCTCCTCACTTTGTCCATCATTGGTTATTTTGCTGCCTAGATAGTAGAATTCCTTAACGTCACCTACTTCGTCACTATCGATTCCGATGTTAAGTTTCACGCTGTTCTCATTTCTGCTACTTCTCACTACTTAGTCTTTCTTCGATTTACTCGCAGTCCGTGTTCCGCACTCATTAGACTGTTCATTCCATTCAGCTGGTCACGTAATTCTTCTTCACTTTCACTCAGTATAACAATATCATCAGCGAATCTTATCACTGATATCCTTGAATTTTAATTTCACTCTTCAGCCTTTCTTTTATTTCCATCATGGCTTCATCGATCTACAGACTGGACAGTAGGGGCGAAAAACTACATCCTTGTCTTACACCCTTTGTCATTCAGTCTTATTATTACCTCTTGAATCCTTCACATATTGTATCTTACCCGACTCTCCCTATAGCTTACCCATACTTTTCTCAGAATTTTGAACAAAGTGCACCATTTTACATTGTCGAACGCTTTTTGCAGGTCGACAAATCCTCTGAACGTGTCTCGATTTTTCTTTAGTCTTGCTTCCATTATCAACCAGAACGTTAGCATTGCGTCTCTCGTGCCTTTATCTTTTCTAAAGCGAAACTGATCGTCATCTAGTACATCCTCGAATTTCTTTTACGTTATTCTTGTCAGCATCTTGGATGCATGAGCTGTTAAGCTGACTGTGAAATAATACTCGCACTTGTGAGCTCTTTCAGTCTTCAGAATTGTATGGATGATATTTTGTTCAAAGTCAGATGGTATGTCGCTAGACTCATATTTTCTACATACCGACGTGAATAGTCGTGTTGTTGCCACTTTCTCCAACGACTTTAAAAATTGTCATGGAATGTTGTCTAACCCGCTTGCTTATTTGTTTCGACGTCCTCCAAAGCTCTCTTAAATTTGGATTCTAATAGTGGATCCCCTTTCTCCTCCAAATCGACTCCTATTTCTTCCTCTATCATATGAGACAAATCTTCCGCTTCGTAGAGGACTTCAGCGTACTTTTTCATAAATCCGCTCTCTCCTCTGCATTTAATAGTGAAATTCCCGTTGCACTCTTAATGTTACCACCCTTGCTTATAATTTCACCGAAGGTTGTTTGGGATTTTCTGTATGCTGAGTCAGTCCTTCCGACGATCATATCTTTATCGATTTCTTCAGATTTTTCATGCAGTCATCTCGTCTTATCTTCCCTGCACTTCCTATTTATTTCATTCCTCAGCGACATGTATTCTATATTTCTGAATTTCCCTGAACATTTTTGTACTTCCTTCTTTCATCGATTCACTGAAATAATTATTCTATTTCCCATCGTTTTTTCGCAGTTATCTTCTTTGTACCTATGTTTTTCTTTCCATCTTCTATGATTGCTCTTTTTACAGATGTCCATTCCTCTTCAAATGTAATGCCTACTGAGATATTCCTAATTTTTGTATCTATAGCCTTAGAGAACTTCAAGCGTATCTCGTCATTCCTTAGCACTTCCGTACCCCATTTCCTAGCGTACTGATTCTTCGTGACTAATCCCTTAAAATTCAGTCCGCTCTTCATCACTCCTATATTTGATCTGAGTCTATATCTGCTCCTCAGTACGCCTTACAATACAGTACCTGATTTAGGAATCTCTGTCCCTTGATGTCATAGAACTGAAATCTTCCCATATCGCCCAGCCTATTCCAAATATGCCTCTTCCTCTTGCGATTCTTGAGTATGGTATTCACTATTACTAGCTGAAATGTATTGCAGAACTCCATTACCCTTTTTTTTCTCTTATTCCTTGTCCCAAGCCCATAATCTCCTGTGACCTTTCCTTCTACACCGTTCCCTACAACTGCATTTCAGTCCGCCTTGACCACTAGATTTTCATCTCCTTTTGCATATTGTATTACGCTTTCAATATCCTTATGTACTTCATCTCTTCCTCTTCAGCTTTCGACGTTGGCATGTGTGCCTGAACTATTGTTGTCGATGTTGGTTTGCTGTCGATTGTTTTGAGAACAATCCTATCACTGAACTGTTCACAATAACATACTCTTACCCCTTCCTTCCTATTCATAACGGATCCTACTCCCATTATACCATTTTCTGCTGCTATTGATAGTACCCTGTACTCATCTGACCAGAGCCTTCTTTCCGTCTCACCTCAGTGACTCCTACTATACGAGGTGTGGCTAGAAAAAAACCGGACTAGTACTGGTGAAACAATAAAACGAATGCAATAAGGCTGAAAGTCGCGTGGCCTGTCACGTGATTCTCGCTCCGCCTACTGCTCGAGTTTCATCTGCCTCCTGCACTCAGTCTGCCCGTGGCGTCTGTTTAAGTAGTTGACGTTTTGTCTGTGCGTCGGAAAATGTTGAGTGTACAGAAAGAACAGCGTGTTAACATCAAATTTTGTTTCAAACTAGGAAAATCTGCAAGTGAAACGTTTGTAATGTTACAACAAGTGTACGGCGATGATTGTTTATCGCGAACACAAGTGTTTGAGTGGTTTAAACGATTTAAAGATGGCCGCGAAGACACCAGTGATGACACTCGCACTGGCAGACCATTGTCAGCAAAAACTGATGCAAACATTGAAAAAATCGGTAAACTTGTTCGACAAGATCGCCGTTTAACAATCAGAGCAGTGTCTGAGTTAACAGGAGTTGACAAGGAAAGTGTTAGGCAGATTCTTCATGAAAGTTTCAACATGAACAAAGTGTGTTCAAAAATGGTTCCAAAGTGTCTCACAATTGAACAGGAGGAACGCCGAAGAATGATTTGTTCTGACATCCTGGAAAACATTGAAAGTGATCCCACCTTCTTACAAAATCGATGCATTGGAAAACTCCTGGTTCTCCACGACAAGAAAAAGCACGAATGTCAAAATCGAAATTCAAGGCAATGATGATCTTTTTTTTTTTACATCAAAGGGATTGTGCACATTGATTGGGTACCAGAGGGACAAACAATGAATCAGCATTACTACATTAGCGTCCTGGCTACCCTACGTGAGCGAGTACGGAGAAAACGGAACGATTTGTGGAGAAAAAAGTCATGGATCCTTCACCAAGACAATGCCCCAGCTCACAGTGCGTTGTCAGTGAAGACGTTTTTGGCAAAACACAACATTCTCATCTTAGATCATCCACCCTACTCACCTGATTTGGCCCCCTGTGACTTTTTTCTTTTCCCTAAAGTCAAGTCAGCTTTGAAAGGAACTAGATTTGAGACTGTTGAAGCAGTAAAAGAAAAAGCGACGGAAGTAATGTATGGACTTACCGAAAATGATCTGCAGCATTGGTATGAACAGTGGAAAATTCGTATGGAGCGGTGTAGAGACCGAGGAGGAGAGTACATTGAAGGAGATAACATGAAATGGTAAATAATTGTAAATAAATGTTTTTTCCAGCATCAGTCCGGTTTTTTTCTAGCCGCACCTCGTATGTAGATTGTGTCGTTGAGTTTCCCTTTTCAGATTTTCTATCTTCCCTACCACGTTCAAGCTTCTGATATTTCACGCCCCGACTCGTAGACCGTTGTCCTTCCGTTTGTTATTCACTCTTTTTTCTAAGGTCACGTTCCCTTTGGCAGTCCCCTTCTGGAGATTCGAATGGGTTACTATTCGGAATCTTTTGCAAATGGAGAGCTCATGATGACACTTTTCCAGTTACAGGCAATTGTCCTGTGGATAAACGTTACGAATATTTAATGCAGTAGTTTTAATAGTCGTCTGCATCCTCATGCCGTTGATCATTGCTGATTCTTCCGCCTTTATGGGCAGTCTCCCACTTCAAAGGCTAGAGAGTGCCCTGAACCTCTGTCTGCTTCTCCGTCCTCTTTGACAAGGCCGTTGGCGGAATGAGGGTGACTTCTTATGCCGGAAGTCTTGCTGTTCGTTTTTGGAACACAACCTACGACCAGCTTAGAGACAGAAGTGACGACACTCTTTACAGGATCTGACTATCTTTTTGCAGGACAATACTCAAGCACGTAGAGTGCAAGCTGTTACTGATTTGTTTGACTGATGGGGCTGCTAAGTGCTATACCACCTACTGCACTCCCCTGACTTAAGCCCTCGGAAGTTCAACTCGATTTCTAAACTGAAGAAAACACATCACGGCATTCCCTTCAGAACTGCTACAAATTAGTCGGGCAATAGGCCGCGCCGCTCGAACTGTCAACAGAACTAGCTCTGCTAGGAGTATCCTACGACTTCCACATAGCTGGCAACGAGTTACACATAACGTCGGTGACTACTTTGAAAGAAAGTAAGACTTTGAAAGACGTATCTATTTTGTACGAGCTGTAAATAAATGGTTGCCACTATTAAAGTTCCAACCCTCGTATAACGAAAAAAATTTCTAAAAAATATATCTCTAGGCTTGTGCCACCATAGTTCCCAGTGTTTTCAAGCGATGTACATAGATCGTAGTGCCACATTGCGACGTTTCATTCAACCAAGCACATTTAATGCGACATCTTGTTGCAATGGAAATTGTAAGGGCAACCCGCTTGACCCAAAAAAGGACAGACTTTCGTCGTATTGCTACAGATGCCAATTTCTCCCCAATTGTCATCCACAGGTTGTGGACACGCTACAGAGATAAACGTCAGTCTACAAGAGGAGATGGACAAGGTCGCCGACGCATTACAGTCCCACATGAGGACCTATATCTGACCATCCGTACGATGCTGCGTAGCACAGATACTGACAGAGTACTGGAAGATGATCTCTGGATGGCCACTGGAACCTCTGTGTCTGAACAGGTTTCGAAAAAGTTCCGTACAACCCAGGCGTCCTGTTCGAGTGCCCCGCTTGACAGGATGACAACTTGCATCTTGCCTTCAGTTCTACCGTCCCCATGTAAACTGGCAACTTCGTCTCTGGCGAAACGTCTTATTCACGGGCGAGTCCAGATATCCCCTGATGCAAAGTGATGGCCGTTTTCGTGTGTGGAAGTCGTGGTGAGCAGAACGTCTCAAATGCTGCCCAGGAAATCGACTGGTTTCCAAGGTTCTCTGATATTGTGGACAGACATAGGTGTTGACAGCCTTAAGCATATTTTCGTTGTCCGTGGTCTCCTTAAGTCAAGCAGTAAATCGAACAGATCCTGTAATGGCCCTGTTTTGCTTCTAATGCCAGGGTCCATGCGGCGTGCATCAGCAGGGATGTCTCTGCAAAGTCTGGTCGTTGAAGTAATGGAATGGCCAGTGGTGAGTGCATACGTTGGACATTCTTACCAAAGGATGACCTCCGTAGACTTCTGCGCAGCATGCTACGTAGATGTCAAGCAGTGATAAACCTTCATCGAATGCATACTCATTACTGAAGCTCCCATTATCTAATAACAAGCACCCAGGATGACGGGATGAATGATTCTTTCCATACTATTTTCGAGACATGTCGGACATTTCGTGTCTTTTTAAGTAAAAGATCGAGGCTCTACCTTTTGAGAATACCGAGACTCCCTCCCTCCCATGTCATTGCCTCGATGCTCTACTGAAATTTTCTTCACATTGCTTGTCATACAGCCTAGATTATTAGGATTGTATGTTTCCACTCTTGTAGATTTACAACTGAAGATGTGATCTGATATCACTAAACCACTCGTACTCCTGTAAATAAATCGGTTTATTTCTGAAACATGGAGGCCATTAAAGGTGAAGCACATGTTCGGACTAGGGAAGGCAAGAGAAGGAAACCGGCCGTGCCCTTTGACAGGAACAGTTTCGGAAACTGCCTTTAATGATTTGCGGAAAGCACGGAAAAACCGAAGCCTGAATGGCTAGAAGGGGATCTGAACCGTCGTCCTTTTGAATGCGAATCCTATGTGCTAAACACTACGCTACCTCGCTCCGTAAATAACATCAAGAGCATTTTTTATTATGATTTAGTTCAATGTAACATTAGTGTCTAACTTCTTCAGTGATAAATTTCAGTAATTACATATAAACATTAATTAGCCTTTCATTTGTTACCCTTGCAAAGTAAGCAAATAATGTGCAATGAGAGGATTAGATAATTAGGAGAATTAAATGATTCAGCCTTACTACCGAAGGACAGAATGAGGAAAACAGATTATGCCCTACTCTTATTTCGTTAAAGTTAGCCATGAAATGAGGGAGGGCGACTGATTGGCTTTTTTACTTATTTCAGTGAAGACATCCGATGAGTGACCGAGCGAGGTGGCGCAGTGGTTAGACACTGGACTCGTATTCGGGAGGACGACGGTTCAATCCCGCGTCCGGCCATCCTGATTTAGGTTTTCCGTGATTTCCCTAAATTGCTCCAGGCAAATGCCGGGATGGTTCCTTTCAAAGGGCACGGCCGACTTCCTTCCCCGTCCTTCCATAATCCGATGAAACCGATGACCTCGCTGTCTGGTCTCCTTCCCCGAAACAACCAACCAACCAACCAACATCCGATGAGTCTCAGTGAACCTTAGATACATCAACACAGGCTATACTTTGTGTAGTTCAGGTGGTCTCTCGAGCTATCGGGTGCGCGGCGTAGCTGCGCGGTCAGGCGCCTTGCCACGGTTCGCACGGCTCCCCCGTCGGAGGTTCGAGTCCTCCCTCAGGCATGGATGTGTATGTTGTCAACCGTAAGCTAGTTTGAGTTAGATTAAGTAGAGTGTAAACGTAGGGACAGATGACCTCAGCAGTTTGATCCCATAGCAACTTATCACAAATTTCCAATTTTTTCTCGAGCTGCAGATAGACAGAACTTGCCAGGGTATGCTCACAGACTATCTACGAGCAGCGGTTACTACCGTCTAAAATATATAGACTCCAAAACTCCCTAATAAAGAGTGAATTTAACATGGAATCTGTGAAATATATAATTCCTTTCAGGGGCAGTTCTGTGACATTTTTACGGGTTATTTTCGTTACCGTGACATTCAGGTAGAAGTGAACTTGAATTATAATGTTCAATACATCGTGATTGGTTATCATCTGTTGCCCATCCTGTATCTTCAAAATTTCCCACTGTATTGTGAGCTTACGCCTATTCCGCCAGTGACCCCCATTACAGCCAAGCTATGCGAGCAGCCGTCTCCCTTGAAAATGACACACGAAGTCGATCACGTTCCACCTCACCACTAAATGGCAACCCAAGCGCCGCCAGAATCGCTGGTCCAACAGACCTTACCAAAAGATGGGCCTCGTGACCGAAAATTGGTCCAGCTTTGTCCTTTGACCTTTGTGGTATGAAATTTAAACAGAGAGAGAGAGGAATGGAGTAAGTGTCTCGTTAACCTATTTTGGGCAGCTTAGTTTTTCTTTTAATTTGTAAAATCTTGTTTTCAATTTTTATGTTTCTTGTCGTATTTCATTCTCTTTTTATTTTCCAACAGGTCCCTCGTGTAATTTTTAAATACCCGCCACTGTCTACTTGCATTGTTAACATCACAGTTAGAATTTTCTTTATTTATATTTTTGAATTTCCGTTCATCATTAACGAAAGCAGACCTGTTGTTCTGGCGCCAACTAGCGTCAGAAACCTGTACTACGAACCAGAAGATATATACGAGGGGCATTCCATAAGTAATGCACCACATTTTCTCACACAGTTTCGATTGAAATAGGCTGAATTTGTTATCGAACGTGGTGGTACACTCCTGCTTTAGCCCCTCTGGTTTCATAAAGTTCCGATAGGTGGCAGCGCTCTACGTAGCCATCAAAATGGCGGAGGTTTGTTTCAGACAGAGAGCTCTCATTGAGTTTCTTTTGGGGGAAAGCCCGAGCATCACAGGTACTCATAGGCGCTTGCAGAATGTTTATGGAGACCTGGCAATGAAAAAGAGCACGGTGAATCGTTGGAGCAGGCATCTGTCATCATCACAACAACGTCGCATAAACCTGTCCGATCTCCCGCATTGCACTCGTCCGCACACACCTGTGACTTCTGCAATCATAGAACTTCCGGACACACTTATTTTGAGTGATCGACAGCGCAGATGGACGTCTCTGAAGGTAGTGTTGACACGTTAGTCTACAGGCTTTCTTTCTTTCTTTCGCTTGCGCCATAGTCCCGTAGCGATCGCAGGTTCGGCGAGGTTACAACGGATTTGGCAGTGTTAGTTTTAAGGATGGCCGGATGTCCTTCCTGCCGCCACCCCATACCCCCGAGGGCGGAATCAGTGTACCCCAACTGTCTGCATCTAGTGTAAATCGTGAAATAGTGCGGACTTCTTTCAAATGTCTGTGGCGCGTGTAACTGAGACGGAACGTGGGGACCATCCTGGTATTCACCTAGGTGGATGTGGAAAACCACCTAAAAACCACATTCGGGCTGGCCAGCACTCCCCTCGTCGTTAATCCGCCGGGCAGGTTCGATCCGGGCCTGCCGCGCCTACCCGAGGCCAGGAAGCAGCGCGTTAGTGCTCTCGCCTACCCTGGCGGGTTGACATGTTAGTCCACTACTAGGGTATTAAAAGGTGTGCCCCCCTGGGGTCCTCGCCGCCTAAGCCGAAAAATAGCAACGAAGGACCATCTGTGTCGAATTGCTTGCACATTACGTAGCTGATGGTGACAATTTTTTGCCGAAGATCGTCACAGGCGATAAAACAGGCGTTCATGACTACGAAGCGGAAAGGAAACACCAATCCATGTAGTGGCTCCACACCACCTCTCCGAAGAAAGCGTTGATAGCCGCACCCTCAGCAGGCGTATTCTGCTACCACCAGGAAACTGAGGAAATGACTTCTGCATGTCCGTCGCCAAAAAATTCAAATGAATTCTCCATGACAGCGTAAGGCTTGACATGAAATTTTTGTGTCAGAGAGGAGCGCGCAAAACGCCATTGGACTGTTCTTCCTCGCCCAGCCCACAGCCTGCATCTCTAAACTTCCATCCAAACTTCCAATGAAAGAAAACTCTGCAGGAGGCAGTAAGTGGATGATGGGGAGATTATTGATACAGCAAGACGCTGGCCCGCACGTCGACCAGTGGAGTAGTACCACACGGGCATGCATGCCCTCCTATTAAGGTGACGATTTATGTACAAGCTGCTTAGGGTTAAAGACACTATACAGGATGGTCAATTGATATTGACCGGGCCAAATATCTCACGAAATAAGCATCAAACGAAAAAACTACATAGAACGAAGCTCATCTAGCTTGAAGGGGGAAACCAGTTGGCGCTATGGATTTCCCGCCACATGGCGGTACCATAGGTCAAACGGATATCAACTACGTTTTTTAAAAATAGGAACCCTCATTTTTATTACATATTCGTGTAGTACCTAAAGAAAATTGAATGTTTTAGTTGGACCCCTTTTTTCGCTTTGTGATACATGGCGCTGTAATAGTCACAAACGTATAATTACGTGGTATCACGTAACATTCCGCCAGTGCGGACGGTATTTGCTTCGTGATACATTACCCCTGTTGGAATGGACCGTTTACCAATTGCGGGAAAGGGTGCTGATGTATGGCTGTTGTGATCAAAATGCCCAACTGGCGTGTGCTATGTATGCTGCTCGGTATCCTGGACGACATCATACAAGTGTCTGGACCGTTCGTCGGATAGTTACGTTATTTATGGAAACAGACAGTGTTCAGCCACATGTGAAACATCAACCACGATCTGCAACAAATTTTGATGTCCAATTAGGTGTTTTAGCTGCTGTCACGGCTAATCCGCACATCAGTAGCAGATAAATTGCGCGAGAATCGTGAATCTCAAAAACGTCGGTGATGAGAATGCTACATCAACATCGATTGCACCCGTACCACATTTCTATGCACCAGGAATTGCATGGCGACGACTTTGAACGTCCTGTACAGTTCTGCCACATAGCACAAGAGAAGTTACGGGACGATGATATATTTTGCACGCGTTCTATTTAGCGATGAAGCATCATTCACCAACAGCAGTAACGTAAATCGGCAAAATATGCACTATTGGGCAACGGAAAATCCACGATGGCTGCGACAAGTGGAACATCAGTCACCTTGGCGGGTTAATGTTTGGTGCGGGATTATGGGAGGAAGGATAATTGGCCCCCATTTTATCGATGGCAATCTAAATGGTGCAATTTATGCTGATTTCCTACGTAATGTTCTACCGATGTTACTACAAGATGTTTCACTGCATGACAGAATGGCGATGTACTTCCAACATGATGGATGTCCGGCACATAACTCGCGTGCGGTTGAAGCGGTATTGAATAGCATATTTGGTGACAGGTGGATTGGTCGTCGAAACACCATACAATGGCTCTCACGTTCACCGGATCGGACGTCACCAGATTTCGTTCTGTGGGGAAAGTTGAAGGATATTTGCTATCGTGATCCACCGACAACGCCTGACAACATGCGTCAGCGTATTTTCAATGCATGTGCAAACATTACGGAAGGCAAACTACTCGCTGTTGAGAGGAATGTCGTCACACTTATTGCCAAATGCATTGAGGTTGACGGACATCATTTCGAGCATTTATTGCATTCATGTGGTATTTACAGGTAATCACGCTGCAACAGCATGCGTTCTCAGAAATGAAATTTTCACAAAGTTACATGTACCACATTGGAACAACCGAAATAAAATGTTCAAACGAACCTACGTTCTGTATTTTAATTTAAAAAATATACCTATTACGAACTGTTCGTCTAAAATTGTGAGCTATATGTCTGTGACTATTGCAGCGCCATCTGTCACAAAGCGAAATATGTGGTCCAACTAAAACATTCATATTTCTTTACGTACTACACGAATATGTAAAAAAAAAGGGGAGATCCTATTTAAAAAAAGGCAGTTGATATCCGTTTGACCTATGGCAGCGCCATCTAGCGGTCCAACCATAGCGCCATCTGGTTTCCCCCTTCGTTCTTTGTAGTTTTTTCGTTTGACGCTTATTTCGTGGGATATTTGACCCGCTCATGACCAATGGACCACCCTGTATTTTATAAACCACGCTGTACGGACCAAAATTCCAGAATCACTTGCTAAAAGGTAGAAGACGTAATCACATTTCTTCCAGCTTCCTGTTAGATGTAAAGCAGTTAGCTTGCAAGATTACAGGTAGGTGCCAAATTGTCGTGTGGCCCCCTCGAAGCCGTTACGTTATTTCAGATGTGGTCAGGTACAGGATAGTAGAACAGATAGTCTGCGTTGTCTATATGCATTCAAAATTAATACGTTGTGTGCTATTTTGGTTAAAGATTAAGCGGATATTTGCATTGCGAGTCATTTTTCTTTTGCGTCTTTTGGTGAGCTTTACTGTCTAACATTTTGGTACAAGAAATTTTCTTCCATTGCACTTACATATTCAGTCTTCGTCAGCTACAGTATTCATTTTTGGATAGGTATAAACTGAAACTTTAATGAGTTACACGTGAATGACTGATATGTTTCAATGAAAATTGACTTTCAATGCTCCGAAATTTAAAAGCAAAAATATACACCACATATAACACGGCTTACAGTCAACTAACATACTGATCATATAACAGACATTTTTACTCTGTTATCCTCCATTTTTCTTGATTAGTTTTCTGTGGATCCCGTCTTCCAAGATGACCACAGCTTTGAACATACGGATGCTTACTTACGACTGGGTTGTTAAATCATCGACCTCAGTAGCACGGCAAATTTCTAGAATTATTTGGAACATTGAGTGATAGACAGCAATCAATATCCCCACAGTTTCTTGACTCTGCAAGATATAGTCATCAATGAGAGACTTCATCTGGATATGGCATACCAGTACCTGAAGAAACGTGGATTCTGCTAAAAATGGTGTTACACTGTATTAGCCTGATGTCTCCTGGTGAAAGCCGATATTGTGTCCAGTACGCACTCACGCGCAGAGTAACTTGATCAGCAACACGGTCCTGGAGAGGCAGAGAAAAATCTTAGAGAGAAGGAGAGAGAGAGAGAGAGAGAGAGAGAGAGAGAGAGAGAGATAGAGAGAGAGAGAGAGAATAATTGAAGGAATGGAGAGGGAGAACACTATAGTTGAAATTACTAGCGCCAAGGAAGTACATTATTCAGTAAGAGGCAATGGAGACAACTGAGCCCTTTGATTCCGAATATTGTAACCACAACATCCGAGCAGGATCTCTGTAGTTAACCGTTAAAGTTCGTCCCTGTAGATTAAGGAGATCGGAGCAAGTTCAGTGTCCAGCTTAATTCCGCTGGGAGGTACCGGACGCAATGGTCGATGGGAACGACAATGGCGAACTACGGCTCACTGTGGGGTGGTCGCCGCCCGTAGAAATGCTCGGACCGGCCGGTAGGGGCGCCGTTGTCGTTGGCTCCCTAACAGCGGCGCGCGTCCCGTCCAATTACGCCGGCCGCCGGCGCTGGTTGGGCGCACCGCCCGGGCGGCTACTGAGAACTGCCTCTGGCCTTCTGCGCTCGCGCGCTTTAATTAAAGAAAACTCCGCGGAAATAATTAAACACAGCGGTTCCGACCATCCGTCCTGCTGCCCTCTTACCGCGCCCACGCCTCGCCTGCTTTGAATGAGCGGGCTTCTCACCGGTTTAGCTCTGGGCAAGCACAAACAAAATTCAATGCATCGCCACGCTTTGATGTCGTACTGTCAATTAAACAGCATTTTCGTGGAAGAACGTTTACTTTACCTTCCACAAATACGCCGCTCCCAGTTATTACGCGATTCGTAGATATACAAAGGCAAATCTGAGGAAAACGTCAACTCTACATTACAAAATCCAGGAAAATTAAGAAGACATAAAGCTGTGTTGTATAACTGACGGAACATATTGCACTTTACTGTGATATAACGGCACGTAGAAGTTTAATTTAAAAAGTACCGCATCCAAATCTAATTGCTTTCTATGTACAACACAAAAAGTTACCAACCCTATTTATTTCAAGATTGATTGAAAGCTCTACCACAAAACTGAAATCAGTTGTCTAATGAGCCATTTACTTTATTATAACGAGTTCAAGTTGATGAGTAACTTCATAAAGTGGCCTGTACCTCTTGTACAACTCGCCTTAATAGGCATAATTAAAAACTCTCAATAGTATAGGTCAAGAAAAATTAATCGAAATGTTAGTCCAGATACCGATATAGCGATTTTTACGTAATTTTACAGACTACAGTATGCTTTCTGTGTGTCTTTCGGTCTGTCAAGACAGATTAAGGATAACATTAGCCGACCGGAGCGGCCGAGCGGTTCTAGGCGCTACAATCTGGAACCGCGCGACCGCTACGGTCGCAGGTTCGAATCCTACCTCAGGCATGGATGTGTGTGATGTCATTAGGTTAGTTAGGTTTAAGTAGTTCTAAGTTCTAGGGGACTGATGACCTCAGAAGTTAAGTCCCATAGTGCTCAGAGCCATTTGAACCATTTTGATAACATTGAAAATATTCTCAGAACTACACACACACACACACACACACACACACACACACACACACACACACACACATGTTCAGAAACAGACGGGAATGCTTGTTTGTAAGTGAGTTGCAGGTTAGTTTGTGCTGACAAATAGCTGGCAGGTTAGTTTTTTTTTGAGAAATAGCTGTTGAGAAATAAACTCCATATGCTGCTCCTTTTTGCAGTTAAATAACATTGACGTTGACCAATCAGGCTGTTGTGCGCACAGATTCAACCAGCCCACCAGGTACAGTTAGCCTCTGTTATTCTCACAGCGAGAGTGCTCATCCTCTAGCTCGGATTCATTCTTCTATCTGCCCTTCTATCTACCACCCTCCTGTTCGGTTTTAGGAAATCACACGACGAACACGTTTGGTGACACTGTTTCTGGCGAGTCGATGGACTTTTCGCGCAAAACGGCCTGATTGGCTAACTTCAGTACTAATTAACTCGGAAGCAGTATAACGTATCGAATTTCTCCTTAGCAATTGTTTCTCAGCACAGTTTGCCCTGCAACACACTCACAAGCTTTTCAGGCTGTTTCTGACCACCCTATATATCAACAGATTTGAAAAAGTTCTCGAAAACGAAAGTTTAGATAGTGGTGTGGTATTTTCAACATAATCCTGAAGATTTTCTTTTACTCAGGAAAATCAGTCCTTTTTAATAGAACGTCCTTCAGTAACATTCATCTGACCTTAAGGGAATTTCTACGTGAATGAAGGTAGAAACTTGGCGTTCATTTTGTCTTATGTAAACCAAGTAAAAGTATACCTTGGGACCACTTACAAGACTAGGCTAGCAACTGAGAACCATCTGGGGCAGCTAGCTTGCTCACTACTCATCCATCACAAACGTGCCGAAAATTCCGATCTTCACTAAGACAAATCACAAGAACACTGGCGTCAGCGTATGAGTGTATTATTTAACAATACGCCCCACCATGTCCTAGGTGTCTCGCAACCCAAGGCGGCCTAAACGAAAAGTGAAAATAACGTGCTTCTGAGTCTTCAGGATGATTTCTTTCGCGGTCTCCAACTGCGCAAATCGTCGGCAACGCTCTTCCAAGCACGGGGGCTCATGATTTGTTTGCATAAGAAAGCTGTTAGGATTTCTCAACATTTAAGAGAAAAATATTTAGGAGTACTAATTACAGTAATCTGAAATCAGAATGGAACAATAATAAGCTGAGTGTAGCCTTCACTGACGTCGCACGTTTGGTAAAAAACGCAGGGAATATAAGCTGAATCAAAAATAGACACATGCAACTGAGATATAATCGGAGAGAGAAGGATGAAATGTGAGAAGGAGATTGAGGTGACAAGGGAGGTTTGGGGGAGGGAAGGGGGTATTTTGGAAACTTTACGTCATGAGTGGTGCTTTAGGTTTGTAGTAATTGTGCGTGCTCACCAAGGAAACGAAATTAGGAGCGAAATAGAATGACAGAGTGAGTGGGATTCCAGACAAAGTTCTGTCCCCTAGGGGGCTCCCTTCTTGGGAGAATATGGATGGTAATCAATTGGACCCTTAGCTAAGTCTGACATTACCTCCACTTATTTGTACCAAGTTTCATCTGTCTTTCTTTCTGTCGGTCTCCCTTGGCCAAATTTTTTAGGACCCCTAAGGTGTTAGGCTTCGAGCCTCAGGGTGTCATTCATTTTCTTTTCCTTCTTTTATCTCTAATGGTCAAAGGGTTGCAAAGGGTCACCGAGTCTGTTCAGGCTGCCGATACCTGTTTAGAATGAAAATTCTGAAAAACTTCCACTGAAATTTGATGAATGAATCACAAGGCAGCTTGTTGACAAACTCTACTCCCACGTCCAAGAAGATATGAGTCGCTTGATCTTTGCTCAATGTATGGCGTGCAGCGGCTGTACGTAATGTGGTCAATTGAAGAAGAAGATGAAAGGAGAGTTTTACGGCGCCTTCAAATAACCATAACTTATGGTCTAAGAGAGATAAACCTGAAATAAAATCCTGGTCCTCCTAGATACAGGAAAAGTCTCACTACCCCCAACACCCCAAAGAGCTTCGGAAACAAGATGGTCTCAAAGGTCAATAAAATGTTATGAAAAAGGACAAATGAAATTGGATCAACGGATATATCAAAGTACAAACCTGGAATGTCAGACGAGTTTCCAAAAAAAAGATATAACTAGTAAATATATTAAAAAATACAAACGTGGATGCTGTAGCAATCACAGAAAGGAAAACGAAAATGAGAGGTAATAAAAATTTGCCGACGATAACATTATGTCTTACAGTGCAGTCGAAGTAAATGAAAGAGGAAGCAATGATGTGCGACTGTTGCTACATAGGAGATGTTAAAATAGAGATCAAAGATTGCATAAACGTAAACGAAAGAATACTCATAGCCCGACTCAAACTGAGAAGACTCAGATCGACAATTATAAGCTTATATGCACCAGAAGAAGGAAACATTTTCAGTGTAGAATCTTCCATGAAGAACTACGGAAGCCTATGAATAAAAACAGTGCTACTAATCGGATTATTATGATGGGTGATTTCAGTGCCGCAATAGAAAATATCCCATTAACGAATACCATAGGGCCATTTGGAGGGCGGATATGTAACGAAAATGGAAAAAAATACTGGGAGATTTTGCCACTTACAATAATCTAAAAATAACAAACATTTTGACGAACGAGATACATAAGTATACTAGGGCTAGTAGAGGTCTCCACTCAATAAGTGACAACATTTTATTAAATTAAAAGCCAGCGGGTCAAATAAGAGATACAAGAGTTTGTAGAGGATGAGATATAGGATCAGGTCATTTACTACTACTCTTTCTAAATGGAGGAAAATGACAAAACAAATAAATAACCAATAAGGTCAAAGGATTTAGAAAGTATACTTGCTGGAAGAGGACAGCATCAAACATCTTTGCCAAAGCAGATTGGATAAACATCTAGCAAACTTGCAAGCTAAAGACAATACAGAAAAAGAACGGCAAAACCTAAAGAACGTGATATACAGAGTAGCAGGAGGAGCTATCGGGAAAATGAAAAAAAAGTGAGCAAAACAAAGAGCCTAAAATTTTGAATGAGCATATATGAAAAGCTGTCAAAGAAAAACAGTATACATAAATCAAATTTATAAGCAACCCAACAGCTGAGAAGATGCAATCTTATAAGGTGAGAAGAAATACAGCTTGGTGTGTAGCAAGAAAGGCAGACCAAAACCGTTGGGCTTCATTTATTTCTGATATCGTGAATGATGGTCATGGGAGACAAAGTTTTAAAAACCTTAAGCACAACAGAGAAAGAGAGGATACCAATAAACAATACTGAAGAAGAACTGTTGATAAATTATTACAACGCATTGCCGTACGATGACACAGTACAAGATACTAAAACTGAAACACTAGATGACATGAGATTAGACGAAATACTGCCTGACGAAATAAAATCTGACTTAAGATAAGAAGGCGAAAGCTACAGGAAGAGATGGTATTAATGTTGAACTGCTAAAATGTGGAGGTATGATGCTACAGCTACGGCCTTTACATCTCTTAACGAATTTTGGAAGAGAAAAATACTCCAAAGACTGGAAGATTGCTAGAGTGACATCCACTTTTTAAAAAAAGAGACAAAAGTCCATCCAGCAACTACAGAGCAATACGTTACTACACTCAGTATACGACATGTATGCTAAGAAAAATAAAGGCAAAATATATCTATTTAAAACAGCAGATAAAAATTCGCTTGATAACTTCCTAAGAGTGAGTCTCCATTCCTTAAAAGCTAATAATGCAAGTGTAGAGCAGATACGGCTCAAATTCAAAGGTACAGTATCGACAGCAATAGATAGATTCATATTGCATAAGTTAATAAGAGACGGGACTGATTCACCATGGTACGCAAAACACGTTATAACACTGTTACAGAAGCAACGAAAAAAGCATGTGAAATTCAGAAGAACAGAAAATCGCCAAGACTGGATAGGTTTCACGGAAGCTCGAAATTTAGTGAGGACGTCAATGCGAGGTGCTTTTAATAGTTTCAACTACGAAATATTGTCTCAATATATGGCAGAAAACCCAAAGAGATTCTGATCGTATGTAAAGTACACCAGTGGCAAGAAACAGTCAATATCGTTACTGCGCGGTAGCGATGGAAATTTTACCAATGATGGTGCCACTAAAGCGGAGTTACTAAATACACTTTTCCGTAATTCCTTCACGAAAGAAGACGAAGTAATTATTCCATAATTCGAAACCAGAACAGCTGTTAGCATGAGTGACATTAAAGTAGATATCTTAGGTGTTTGCGAAATAGCTCAAAATCACTTAAGAAAGGGAAGTCTTCCGGTCCAGATGGTATACCAATCAGGTTCCTTTCAGAGTATGCAGACACAATAGTGCATTCCTTAGCAATCAAATACAACCGCTCACTTGACTAAAGGTCTGTTCCTAAAGACTGGAAAGTAGCACAGGTCACACCAATATTCAAGAAAGGAAATAGGAGTAACCCACTGAATTACAGACCCATATATCTGACCTCAGTTTGCAGTAGGATTTTGGAGCATATACTGTACTCGAACATTATGAATCGCCTTGAAGAAAATGACTTATTGATACATAACTAACACAGATTCAGAAAATATCGTTCTTGTGCAACACAACTAGCACTTTCTTCCCATGAAGTAATGAGTGCTGTCGACAAGGGATCTCAGATCGATTCCATATTCCTAGATTTCAAGAAGGCTTTTGATACCATTCCTCACAAGCGACTATTAATAAAATTGAGTGCATATGGAGTATCGTCTCAGTTGTGTGACTGGATTCGTGGTTTCCTCTCAGAGAGGTCACATTTCGTAGTGATAGACTGTAAATCATGGAGTAGAACAGAAGTGATATCTGGCGTTCCGCAACGTAGTGTCATAGGTCCACTGCTGTTCCTGATTTATATAAATGATCTAGGTGATAATGTGAGCAGCCCCTTAGATTGTTTGTCGATGAGGCTGTAATTTACCGTCTAGTAAAATCATCAGACGATCAATTCCAATTACAAAATGATCTAAAGTGGCAATTAGCAATAAACAAATAAAAGTGCCATGTCATCCACATCGGTACTAAAAGAAATCCGATAAATTTTGGGTATACGACAAATCGCACAAATCGAAGGGCTGTCAATTCGAATTAATACCTAGGAATTACAATTACGAGCAACTTAAATTGGAAGGACCACGTAAATAATGTTGTGGGGAAGGCGAAACAAAGACTGCGCTTTGTAGGCAGAACACGTAGAAGATTCGACAAACCCACTGAAGAGACAACCTACATTACACTTGTCCGTCCTCTGCTGGAATACTGCTGCGCGATATGGGATCCTTACTAGGTAGGATTGACGGAAGACATCGAAAAAATGCAAATAAGGGCAGCTCGTTTCGTGTTATCGCGCAATAAGGGTGAGAGTGTCACTGATATGATAAACGAGTTGGGGTGGCAGTCACTGAAACAAAGGCGGTCTTCTTTGCGGCGAGATCTAATTACGAAACTTCAATCACAGTCTTTCTCTTCCGAATGCGCAAATATTTTGTTGACACCGACCTACGTAGGGAGAAATGATCATCATAATAAAATAAGAGAAATCCGAGCTCGGACGGAATGATTTAGGTGCTCCTTTTTCCCACGCGCCATTCGAAAGTGGAATGGTAGAGAAGTAGTATGAAAATGGTTGCATGGACCCTCTGTCAGGCACTTAAGTGTGAGCTGCAGAGTAAGCACGTAGATGCAGATGTAGATTTTAAACACAAAACTTAAAAACGTGACGCAAGGATTATTGCATGAGGAACAAATGGGTTTTTGAAAGGACGATCTACAATGAACGCAGTTTTATTTTACAACAAATAATACAAGCAGGCAGGGAATATAATCAAGAATCGAACACTGCTTTTATCCACTTTAAACAGTGTTAATCGACAGAAACTTTGGAAGATAATGACGAATCGCGTTTATCCAAACCATCTAATAAATGCGGTAAACAGTATGCATCAGACGTCAACGGAGAAATGACCAATTAGGTAGCGACTAACCAAGGAGTATGAGAAGGCTGCTGTATCTCCCAGACTTTAACAATTACATACATGAAATAGTGCATATATGGAAAACAGAATTCCAAAAACATACATACCTAGACACAATGACCCTTTCTAGTAACTTACTATATGCTGACATTGCAGTGATCCAGGCATACAAAGAACAGGATCTTCAGAAAGAAATTTACTTACTGCAATAATTACGAAGTTTGACATGGAGATATCAACGGATGAAACTAAGACACGGGGCCTTCACCCCGAATGATTACATTAGAACGAAAGTACAAGCACTAAATCATAAGATTTTAGATCAAGTAAACCACTTGAGTTATCTGGCATATGGCTGCGGCAAGGACATAAAAATTAAGGTTAGTAAATTTAGCCACGTATGTGGAACAATTAACAGACACCTTCAGCTGCTGGTCGGCAACGGAGCTGAAACAGAATAGGGTGAAAGTGGCGACAGCCAGACTATTTTGTGCTGAATGGTACTAGACATCAGTAAGTTCTCGACTTAAAAAAGTTACGCAGTTAGGGACTGCACGACCTAGTCACATTAATGCGCCCACCGCCTATGTCCGATGTCAATGTGCAGTAACCACTCACAGATGGCATGTGGCAGAACTAGCAGTAGAGGCTACATAAAGCGTGTCGAGGGCACGCGGAACACTGTGCAGTCCTTGTCATCATGTGGAGACGAAACGATTTATCTGACGTCCAAATGGGCGTGATCATCGACTTTCAGGCCAAAGTTAGAGACATTTCCGAAACGGCTAATTTTGTAAACTGTTCGCGTGCCGTTTAAAGAATGCTAAAATGCCGCTACCCAAAACCGGCGCTGGGACAACCGCGGTCAGCAGAAGTGGAGGACTGCTGCGGAGAGATGAACGGGCGCAAAGTCGTGCAACTGTTGAGCAACTGACCCCTCAGATGAAACGAGGGGCTACTGATTGCATTTTCTTAACGACCGCTAAACGAACGTTAATGCGTAAGGGCTCCCGCATCAGGCAATTTGCTTGTGCTCCAATGTTGCCTGAAGTTCATCAGCGACGAAGGCTAGAATGTGCACGCCAGTCCTCCAACTGCACGTCCTCTGAATGGCGACACTTGGCGTTATGGTCCGGGGAATGGTTTCGTGGCATGCAATGGGCGATGCCGTTACTCTGAAAGGCACTAAAGTATGCATCTATCCTTGGGGGCTATGTACACCCCTACAAGCAGTTTTTTTCCATTGGCACGATGCCAACCAGAGCACGACAATGAAACGTGCCACACAGCGCGCAGTGCATGTGCGTTGTTCGAACAGCACGAGAATGAGTTCCCCGTACTCGTCTGGCCACCATATTTCCCGAACTGAAATCAGAAATCAAGTCGAGAATCTGTGGGACCATCTCACTTGGTTGTTCAAGCCACGGATGTTCAACAGAGGAACCTAGCGCCGTTGGTCACGGGACAGGAGTTCACATAGCTCCACATGCCTGTGGGAATCTCCTGGTACTTTACTGAACTCCCTTCCTGCACGTCTCGCAGTGGCCCGCACTGCAAAACGTGGTTATTCAAGGATTTCACAGGTGGTCACATTAGTGAAAGTAGGTCGTGCATGTGGGAGGGTAACGGTCTGGAGCCTGGCTGATGGAACACAGTAACTGTCCACATTCTCTTCCAATCAGGTCTCAAACACAGGGTCTGCCCCGGCGGGAAGAAACTCCTTTACAACTAACAAGGGGAGGCCGCCAATTGTGAAATTCAGATTCGATTCATACTGCGCATAATAAAAGCTCACGGCCAGACGTGTAATGTGGCAAAGCACCAAGATGCACTTCTCAGCCGTTGTCGAGAAAATCGACACTTAAAAGAAACCGTTGCCGTGAAATGCCCTCTACGATTAATAGTTTTCTACAGCGTCGTGGCGCAGCGGTAAGCGCTCGGTTTCATAATCCGAAGGTCCGAATCTCGCGCCATGCAACCTTTTTTTTTTAGTATTTGTTTTTTGTAATTTTAATGTGTATATACACACAACAATTCCCGGCAATCAGTTGGAACAATTATGCATATAATAAGTTGTTGAAAGTCGTTTCTCGTGGAAAAACAGGCGACTTCGAATATCATTATGTTTTCCGCAAACAAAGTTGTATTTCACAAATGTTATTAATTGTCTTCATAATGTTAACCACGTATAGTTAACGGAAGACGTAGAAGCGATATTCCGAAACGAATACGTGTAGCGTAAGTCAAACGTTCGAATTAGAACAGAGACCCCACGAACACAAATTTGCTGTGGCAGGTATGAAATATAAACTCCGTTACTCGCTCGTTACACTTGAAGGACAGATGTTGAATGGGCCGAGACGAGCAGCCGCATAACAGCGTAGTTGCCTGCTAACTTCGAAAGATGGTAGATGCGGTCCCTAGCGCAACTTATAACATCGTCGAAAATCAGTGCGGACGGGAGAGCTTTGGTACACCCTGTTAAACAAACGGAGAAATGGAGGCGGTACAATTGGAGAGCGATCCGCCTTCACCAACATGCATAAGCAATTAATTAATAGTTCATGTTACAAAAAACTAATAAAAAGAATTGCATGGCGCGAGATTCGATCCGGCGACCTTCGGATTACGAACCCGCTTTTTTTCATCATTTTTTTAAATCTCAATTCGTTCATTTTAGTTCGTTGTATCTGCTCGGCGCGGACATCGAAAGACACCCGTTTCAGTTCGTTGTTGATCCATTAACTCAGTTTTTTTATTACAGAGGGCAGCTAACCCTCTGACCGAACACGCTGAGCTACCGTGCCAGCATCCGCTGAGCCACGACGCTGTAGAAAATTATTAATCGTAGAGAGTATTTCATCGCAACGGTTTCTTGTAACTCGATTTTCTCGATAACGGCTGAGAAGTGCATCTTGGTGCTTTGTCACATTACACCTCTGGCCATGGGCTTTCATTATGCGCAGTATGAATCGAATCTGAATTTCACAATTGGCGGCCTCCCCTTGTAAGTGAATCACAAACTCCTCTCAAAACGACAGTAGCCGGAATTTGTTTCCAGATTTTGGTTCTCTAAGATATTAGGAGTCAATTCATTTTGGAAACATCAATTTGATTGTCACAGACCTCTGATTGTTTTGGACTCTGAATCCAAAAGTAATCGCACTTTCTTCCATCACGTCAGCTTTTTAAGATACGAGTTACGAACTATTAGTCTCAAAAGTCGTACAAATATTCATCTAAAGGAGAACATAAATGACAATAAAGGGATAATCTACCAGATATGTTGTTCATAAAGAATAGTTTTATTCGTACAAAGACTATATATAGAGACTGCAAGTGAAATTGTACTCACACAACCAGAAAAGTTTATTTACTGAACGGTAAATGCAAACAACAAGGTCAAAATTTTTGGTTTATAGCTTCTCCTGGATTGTTTAATCTGTGGACATTCTAGCGTGGTGTTCCAACAGACAGACGGCCGTTATATTTACATCCCACCTACCTTGATACAGTGTTCACAAGGTTTCATATCTTGGCGGAATCGCTCACCCTGCTCCACCAACATTTTCTGGGAAGTCAGTAAAGCGGCTGTGTATCAAGCAGAATTTCATGCTAATTTTGAGCCATGTATTTTGATGCTGTCAACAGTTGCTGGACAATTTCAGCGTAATTCTGTGCTCGAGCATTACAAAGAAAATCTCTGACAATGTTTGCGAAAGCAAATCAAGCATTCTTTTCAAGCTCTACCTTTGTTACGAACAAAATGTTCATCTTGAACAAGCTGCAGTATCTGTGACACATCAGATTCACCGGCCATTATATTCTCCTACGGAAGACTTGGTTAATTCCGAAAAAAGTTCCGCTAGCAGTGACCTTCAGTTGACATATCTTTAAAAGATCCCTTCATTAGAGCTAGTTTTATATGCAGAGCTGGAAATACTTGTACATTCTGCCGAAAAGTGGCTGATGAAGAATCTGTGAATAACCAGGTACCGCGACAGATTTTTGTGGCTAACTGAACTGCACCAAACGCTTCTCACAAGGTATGCTGCCCCTCATACACAAACAGGGTGGGCAAAAAGCGCAGCACTTGGAGGTCGGCGTGAAATTCTTTGTTAAGATTCAATAAAAAAAAACTGAATCTAGCGAAATAAGATACGGTGCATTTTGAAAACACGTGTATGAAGATCAAAAGCTTCCAGCACTGTCGCATCGTCCAGCGCATCGCAGTGTACAGAGGAACGTGTATCCACCCGCACTACATTACCAGCAGTCGCAGCTCACTGCCGGCAGCGTGGTAGCTCAGTGTGTTCGGTCCGAGTACTGGCAGCCCTTTGTATTAAAAGAAACGGAATTAAATATACGATAAAGAACTTGAAGGGCGTCCTGAGACGTTCACTCAGACCAAACGCTGAGAAAAATAACGATCACAAATAAAGAAAAAAGTAGTACACTGTTACAAAATCAAACTCATAACCACGACGGAGCTATGGTAGGAATTCTCGTCATCTTCCTTTTTTTTATTTTTTAGAGTCTGTTACCTAGTTCCTATTGTTTGTAAACAGGACACCGTACTGTATATGACAGTAGACTATCGCATGACAGTGGCATCCATTAAACTGCATGCGTGTGTCTTGCAACCCCACAGTGCGCAACCATCCTGTCAAGTTTATACACGTCACCTTCCCAATGTAGTACATAAACGATGAATGTGTCCATATGCTTTTGCTGCTGGATGTTTCCGATAAACAAGCTGATCGTGTGTGCTGCACGATACCTCCAAAGGCGCCATGCTGATCAGAATTTATTTCGTCGCCTAGAGGAACACCTTCAGCAAACCGGTAATCTTCGTGCACAAGCAGTGGACAGAGGTCGTCCAAGGAGTAAATGTACTCCACAAACAGAGGATGACCTCGGCGAACTATCCGTGATATTGCAAAGCAGTTCCTGATATCTCTGGTTCTTGAAGTGTTGCATGACGAAAAACTGCATTTAAATCATTGCACGTCAACACCAGCGGCCAGAAGACTACATACGGCGAGTACAGGTTTATGAATGGCTTTTGCACCATGTGCAAGATAACGAACATTTTACAAATAACGTGGTATGGACTGACGAATATATTTTGAAAAAGGGGTTTTTAATTGTTTGGGAATGAATTGCATTAATTAACTTGTTGTGATCCTTGTGTTCTTAGGCTCTGAGCACTATGCGACTTAACCTCTGAGGTCATCAGTCGCCTAGAACTTGATAGCCTAACGCCTGTGAGTTGTCCGATCTCCCTGTTACAAGACTGTTGAAGTCGCCTCCAAACATGCAGCTAGCATAACGCCGTAAGAACAATGGGGCAATGTCTTCAGAATAAAATTCGGCACTCCCCTGTCGGCGGGTGGAGACAGCTAGGGCATACATATTGATTATATGTGTGTCCATAGTGGTGAAGGCGATGCCTCGTGTTGTTGGGAGAAATCGAGATTTGTAATGGGGTTTCGTTCATGAACACTCCCTGCCAAGGAAGTCGCAAGCAGAGGTGTAAGGTATGTATCCGGCAACGTGAGGCAGAGCAGCATGTTGTGCTTCCTGTAGGAGCGCAATGTCAGTTTCAGATGCTCAGATCATATTTCGTAACAGAGATAATATCGGGGGAGAACTGACATGGTTGCAGTCCTGTACGATTGACAGTGTGGTAAGGTGATGTTCGGTACCACATTCTAAGTAATCGAGGGCGAACAAGCATTGTCCCATCTAGACACCTAGATTGCAACCTAGGTATGCTTAGGTCGTGGTCGCCAGAGGTGCCGTCAATGATCGGGAGTCAGTATCGATTTCGACATCGTCCCTCCATGCGGAGGTGTGGAGTCCCAGCGAATCATCCAATCGCTCCGACAGTATATGGTGCATGACTAATGAATTGACTAACTGTCAGGGCTGGTGGCTGTTTGTTTATCGGAGTTGGGGATACATTGGTGTCATTCACAGCAGTCGACTTGTGGCCGAAACCCATACGAGCTGTAAACAAGGCATCATGGGGAGACGAGTAATCCCAGACAGAGACCATGCGACTTCTACGTTTGTGGCACTTCTGTGATCACGTTAGAAGACGAGAGTGAATCCCATTTTTCCGGCACAATGGCTGGCACCGGTACTATCGTCGATGTAGACTCCATCTGATCATCTGAGAGATGATCAGCTTTCACAGTTGGTGGTGTCAGTGGTCTCGACATGGCCATTTTTGGCTGTGGAGGTTGTGCAACGGTATTATCGGTGGTGTCGGATGGGGCGCCAATATAGGAGCCAGGAGGTGGTGAAAAGCTTAGGGGCAATGAGAGCTGTTACGTAGGGGACTGGGAAAGGCGTTGGTTGTGGCGTTGGTGTGACATCAGAGGTCGGTAGTTGTGTGATACGACGCTGGAGACATTCTGGTAAAGCATGCCTTTTCTTGGAGCATCCTGAACGTCCGCAGTTTAGGAAACGAGAACTGCGTGGCAGATACATACATAGGGGGTAGGATGCCACTTGAAGATGGAGGTCTATGGTTATCTAGCAAACGTCACTGAGGACTGGGCATGTTCAAAATTGTGACCACTGTTCGGCTATATGGCCATGAATGGTGTCATAAGAGAGGAAGGCGTCCATGATGTCTGTCGCCTTGAGCTCCAACAGCAGTTCAAAGATCCGAATTGTCCTCGGGCCTAATCACGCATGATCAACCATCACCGATCCAATGTTTTCATCAGCGTGCAAGAAATGAGCATCTGAGCATCTGTTGCGTGATCTGAAGGATCTTATCGCAAGTCGCGTCATCAGTGACCTTAACAGACATCGTACTGTTCAGTATCGATAAGCAGATGCAAACTATGTCATTTGCCGGGATTTTGACTACCTCACGAAGAAAGCGTCGTACCTCGACTGTCTTTGGTCTTATACTGCTACAGAAAAATGTGAAACGGTGTGTCAATTTACAGAATCTGTCACCGTTACTCCGGAATATTACACAACACACAAGTAATGTCCGCAGGAGGTAAACAAAACAAAACCAGCACACGTGATCCACAGGCGGAAATACTGCACGTCATCACCGCTTGGCTGTTGAAGCCAGACTGAACTGAAGTAATGGACTGAAGTAATGGAACAGTTTCGGCACAAGAATAGTTCGAGCTACCTGTTCTTAGTCATGCTGCATGCAGTTACAGCCTTGCCAGAGCCTAGTTCTTTAAACCACGTTTCTATTCAATCTATTGGTAGGACTAGATTTTGCTACATACACTAGTGTCTTGAACGGAGATGAGGAATCGCATGCCGACCACCAGGTGTGGTACTTTCCTTCACCGTTTGTAACATTGATACTTGGTATACCTGCGTTTCTGGTTGAGGAGGAAGCAAATCATTTTAAGGTCAACACAGGTGATCCACTGCTTCATTCATCCATATGGTCAGTCGTAAAGGAAGTGGCTGGTCTGCAGAGACAGGTCGAGGATATAGAATCAGTGCGTAGTGGGGATGTCCGTGTTGCTGATAAGTCGCATATATGTACAGTACTTAATAATCACTTTCTGAATATAGCAGGTGAACTAAATAGAAACCTAGTCCCAACAGGGAATCATATAGCGCTCTTAGAAAAAAGTGTTCCGAGACTGTTACCTGAAATGCTCCTCCATGATACTGACAAGAGGGAGATTGAGTTAATAATTAAATCACTAAAGACCAAGAACTCTCATGGATATGACGGGGTATCTAGCAGAATACTGAAGTATTGTTCCACGTATATTAGCTCAGTACTTAGCCATATCTGTAACTTTTCCTTTAGCAGTGGTCGGTTTCCTGACCGATTAAAGTACTCGGTAGTGAAGCCACTTTATAAAAAGGGAGACAGGGATAATGTTGACAATTATAGACCTATTTCTATGCCATCGGTGTTTGCTAAAGTTATCGAGAGGCTTGTATATACAAGGTTACTGCAGCATTTAAATTCACATAATTTGCTGTCAAATGTACAGTTTGGTTTTAGAAATGGCTTAACAACTGAAAATGCTATATTCTCTTTTCTCTGTGAGGTTTTGGACGGATTAAATAAAAGGTTGAGAACGTTAGGTGTTTTCTTTGATTTAACGAAGGCTTTTGACTGTGTTGACCACAAAATATTACTGCAGAAGTTGGAACATTATGGAGTAAGGGGAGTAGCTTACAATTGGTTCGCCTCCTACTTTAAGAACAGAAAGCAGAAGGTAATCCTCCGCAATATTGAGAGTGGTAATGATGTTCAGTCCCAATGGGGCACTGTTAAATGGGGCGTTCCCCAAGGGTCGGTGCTGGGGCCACTGCTGTTCCTTATTTATGTAAATGATATGCCTTCTAGTATTACAGGTGATTCAAAAATATTTCTGTTTGCTGATGACACCACCTTGGTAGTGAAGGATCTTGTGTGTAATATTGAAACATTATCAAATAATGTAGTTCATGAAGTAAGTTCGTGGCTTGTGGAAAATAATTTGATGCTAAATCACAGTAAGACTCAGTTTTTACAGTTTCTAACCCACAATTCAACAAGAACTGACATTTTAATCAGACAGAATGGGCATGTTATAAGCGAGACGGAACAGTTCAAGTTCCTAGGCGTACGGATAGATAGTAAGCTGTTGTGGAAAGCCCATGTTCAGGATCTTGTTCAGAAACTAAATGCCGCTTTATTTACCATTAGAACAGTATCTGAAATAAGTGACATTTCAACACGAAAAGTAGTATACTTCGCATATTTTCATACGCTTATGTCATATGGTATTATTTTTTGGGGTAATTCTTCTGATTCAAAAAGGGTATTTTTGGCTCAAAAACGGGCTGTTCGAGCTATGTATGGTGTAAGTTCGAAAACCTCTTGTCGACCCCTATTCAATAGTCTGGGAATTTTGACATTGCCCTCACAGTATGTATTTTCTTTAATGTCGTTTGTTGTTAGCAATATTAGCTTATTCCCAAGAGTTAGCAGCTTTCACTCAGTTAATACTAGGCAGAAATCAAATCTGCATGTGGAATGCACTTCCTTGACTCTTGTGCAGAAAGGAGTGCAGTATTCTGCTGCATCCATTTTCAATAAGCTACCACAAGAACTCAAAAATCTTAGCAGTAGCCCAAACACTTTTAAGTCTAAACTGAAGAGTTTCCTCATGGCTCACTCCTTCTATTCTGTCGAGGAGCTCCTGGAAGAGATAAAAAATTAAGCAAATTCCAGTGTTACATTCTTGATTTTCTTTATTTAAACTAACGACTTGTTTCATTTTATGTGTTTCTACAATCGTGTTATAATTTCATGTATTGACTCGTTCCATGACCATGGAGACTTCTCCTAAATGTGGTCCCACGGAACAATAAATAAATAAATAAATAAATAAATAAATATGATACAGCAAAAAATCAATGACTCTCTTTATATCTTTGTATTCGTCACGCAAACAAACTTAATGGCATGCTTTGACAGTGCCAAATTAATTTCCATTGCGGAGAAAGACACACTTCAAGTGCGCCTTGAGCTATCGATGAACAATCATTGTTCAGGTGCGTTATAGGCTGAAATACCCAACTCTGTCGTTAAACCACGGACGTTATGACACTGTACAAATCCATCACGACCTCGAAAGTATTGCTGAAACGCACTTTCTCTGGATGGAAAATAGGATATCATAGATTTATTTCAAGCGTCTTTCACTCGCGCGGTCTTCATGCTAACAGTTTTGAAGCTTCCTTGGATGGTCCCACAACTCGTGCCAAATCATTCCTCCTAAGCTGCTCAAGTCTATTACAAACGTAATCATCTTCAGGCGCAAAATGTTCATTGTTGGGATCACTACTATCTTCACAAGACTCTTATTCCTGTGGTTACATACAGGATAAGTCTTCGAAAACTGCCACTGTGATTTCAGTTGAATGAGGCACCGTGTGTACAGCTGATAGTAAACAAGAGTACCCTATTTTACATTTATGTTTCTTGCTGTATTCTGACGTTTCCACTACACAAAAGTAAATTTCGCCTGAGTGTTGTCTTAGCTCTCACCAAAGCGTAAGTACAATAAGTGAAAGTTTATCAAGTGTTCCCTTCGCCGACATCTGCAAAATTTCGACACACCGCTGCCACACTTTGTAGGAGGTGATTTATCTTCATCAGCAATTATATCTATAATATTTGCAATACTCTTGTCTGGAAAATATTTTTCCATTGACTTGGAATGGTGAAATGACCACATATACAACAAAATGGATCTGGGCTTATAAGCACCTACGGCAACACTGCTAGCCTTCTATACAAGCAAGAACTCGGAATCCTAGTCGGAATGCGTAACACACGCAGTCTCAATGCAGTACCTCAAGCGTAACTGAACTGGTGTAGACAATACGAACGTGTCGCTGGCCTGCTACTGCGTCATCCACCCATCCCATCGCCTGCCGGAAATGATTTCTGTCAGCCAGTCAACCAACAGGAGAGCAATAGATCTTGCTGTGCTCCACACTCGAACTCATGAAGCCTGGTCACGTTCATACATATGTATAAAAGTGGCAGAAGGAAAGTAGTTACAGTTCTAAATTCAGTATCCCTGTTTAACTCTAAAGCATTTAAGAAACAGAACTCAACAGCAGCTGTGTTACAAATTCTTCTCTAGTGTTATCAAAAGCTTCGACGTAGTTAGAAATTTTTGTGATAGTTTGATTCGCAGCTGAATTTTTAAATACTTGGAATCAAGCTTGATAGTTTACTTATCAATACACAGGCGGGTTCTTCATCATCAAAAGGCCCGTAAAATGTCACCTAATACACTGAAGCGCCAAAGAAACTGATATAGGCTTGCTTATTCAAATGCACAGATATGTAAACAAGCAGAATATGGCACTACGGTCGGCATCGTCTATATGTGACAAATAGTGTCTGGCGCAGTTATTAGATCAGTTACTGCTGCTACAATAGCGGTTATCAAGATATAATTGGGTTTGAACGTCGTGGTATAGCCGGCGCACGAGAGATGGGGCAGAGCATTTCCGAAGTAGCCATGGATTGGGGATTTTCCCATACGACCATGTAACGTATATCAGGAATCCGGTGACATATCAAATTTCCGACATCGCCGCGACCGGAAAAAGATGCTGCAAGAACGGGACCAACGATGACCGTAGGGAATCGTTCAACGTGACAGAAGTGCAAACCTTCTGTAAATTGCTGCAGATTTCAATTCTGGGCCATCGACAAGTGTCAGCGCGGAAACCATTCAACGAAACATCATCGATACGGGCATTCCGAGCCGAAAGCCTACCTGTGTGATGATTGCACGACACAAAGTTTTACGCCTCGCCTGGGCCCGTCAGTACCGAAACTGAACCGTTGATGACTGGAAACATGTTGCCTGGTCAGAGAAGCCTCTTTCCAAATTGTGTCGAGCGGATGAACATGTACGGGTATGGAGACAACCTCACAAATCCATAGACCCTGCATGTCAGCAGCGGACTGTTCAAACTGCTGGAGGCTCTGTAATGGTTTCGGGCGTTCGCAGTTGGAGTGATATGGTATCCCTCATACGTCTACATAAGACTCTGACCGGTGACACGTACGTAAGCATCCTGTCCGATCACCTGCATCCATTCATGCCCATTGTGCATTCTGACGGACTTGGGCAATAACATCAAGACAGTGCTACACCCCACACGTCCAGAATTGCTACAGAGTGGCTCCAGGAACACTCTTCTGAGTTTAAACAAATCCGCTGGCCACAAAACTCCCCATACATGAACTTTGTTTATCATATCTGAGATGTTTCCAGAATGAGATTTTCACTCTGCAGCGGAGTGTGCGCTGATATGAAACTTCCTGGCAGATTAAAACTGTGTGCCGGACCGAGACTCAATCTCGGGACCTTTGCCTTTCGCGGGCAAGTGCTCATATCCGAGATGCATTGGAACGTACTGTTCAGAAGAGATCTGCATCCCTGGTACTCTTACGAATTTATGGACACCCCTGTAGGATCCTTGGTGTCAATTACCTCTAGCACTACTTTATACATTAGTTGAGTCCATTCCACGTCGTGTTTCGGCACTTCCACATGCTGGCGGGGACACTACATGGGGTTTGGCAGACGTATCAGTTTGTTTGGCTCTTCGGTGCATATTGACTGTATTAATTTCTGCTCGACTACTTCTTGGTGTTCGGCCACATTCACGCGTTTCAGCACGTGGTGATCCTGGACGGATCGTAATACGTGGTGTTACAAATGAACTGCCTCAAATATGTATCAGCCATAAGGTGTACATGGGTCTCGCATTGCAACATTGGTCTCCAAGGTCCGCTTATCTCACGATTTATGATTTGTTATGCGGGTGTTACTGGAAGTGTTCGTCTACGTGCCTCCCGTTCCAACGACTGTAGGTGAAGCGACGTCCCACAAAAGCAATAGCGAGAGCAGTAACTTCAGCTGTACTTCCAGAAACATTAGACGAGTTTCAGTAATGCTGGGATGTTTGCCATGCGTCTCGTTGAGAGAACACTGAACGTGTCTGAAAGGAAAATGAAAACTTCTTCCTAAATGTGTTCGGAAAAAGGTACTGTAAAGCTGTAGGTTCAAGCCTGTAAGAGATATATAGAGCTATAAATTCAGCTGGTTCTATTACAAAATATGGTCTTTTTAGTCCTATTCGTAAATTCAATGTTCTCCCCATCTTCCTATCTTCATTTATCTACAAGTTATGGTTTTGGATGAACTTGTTTCCAGAATACTTGTTTCCAGATGTGTAATTAACGGCGTAAGAGCATACAGTTGAAGGTACACAATTCTAGAATGCTTGCTTTAAGAGCTATGGGCACTTCTTAATCTTCGATACTGAGACCAACAATTTTAACTGCGAGCTCTCTCCTTCCCATCTTGCGGGTAGGGGTAGTACGGACAAAACCAAGAAAAAAAGTTCAGTAAAATGGTCTCTAAAGACCATACTATAAGAGATAAGAGCACTTATTCAGTCTAAGAGATGTTGTTTCACTCTAGCGTACTCATGGCTCTTAAGGTATGTACTTTAGAGCCAGTATTTACTGGACATTGCATTAGAAGAGATTTGTTTTGTATCATCGAAGATGGAGCGCTCATAGAAGATGAAATGCTCATACCTCTAAGGCTGCGTTCACACTGCCGGCCGGGCCGAGCCGAGCCTGGCCGGGCCGCCGCCCGCTTCGATATCAAACACATGGTTTTGAATTGCGGTGTTCACACTGGCGGCAGGGCCGCGCCGACACGGCGTGAGCCTCCCGGAGCCGAGCCGGCGACATCCCGAGTGTTTAATATTGCCGGCGCGAGCCGACCGCAGGCGCGAGCCTGTGGAGCAGCACTACAGCTTCTGCCCTACACGCATCACACGTCTCCCTTCTGCTTTCATCACAAGTGTGACTGCACACGTCTTTTATTTCACAACCAGTGAGGAAAAATTACGTTTATTATAATGATACATGCGAAATTACTTTTATTTCATTTATTTAATCTACCGTATTTACATGCATTTACAACAATAGCTTGCCAGCGATCGCGGCATTGCCGCCACTGAATAGTTCGCATTTACTTGTAAACGGAGACAGATATGAGTGTCACTGAGGGACGGAAATGTGTCCCTACCAGATGATAATGCTTTGTAAAGTCATGCTGTGGCAGTTCCTTATCAGTGGAAATAGAACCACTGAGTCAAAGGGCATTACCTCAAAACTCTTCGCCTATCAATCTGTCTATCTTACAAGGTAATGAAAAGAATTCTGTGAGGTCATCAGTGGCTCCACATGATGAACCATCACCACTGCCAAGCGCTGCATCATGAAGAAAAAAAGAAGAAAAAAGTTGTAAAATTCTGAAGGAGTATTTCTGCGATTCTTCGTTGAAGGCACAGCAAGACATTACCCAAAATGACGAAGCTAATTACTTCCTAATGATTCTCAGGAGTCCCATAAACTCTCTTCCCCTCAGAAGTAAGCGTATGTGAAATTTAAAATACAAATGCGCGACTACAATTAATTGGAGGTAGTGAATGCTGTACAACGTTCTACTGCAAACCAAAATGTGTGTACTAACGAATCTTACCTTACCGTTATACACAAATTTTCTTCTGCTGTTATTCTTCTGCGAAAATTTGTATTCTGATTAGAAACTTTGTCTTGAATGTTCTGCAGCACATACTGAAATGTATTATGATTCATTATGTAATTTGAATAAAAATTTTCAGGATAGTTTTTAAGTTCTTCATATAAAGAAAAAAACTCTCCTAAATGTCTGTCGCTATTTATGGGATGAATCCATAACCTCCTAGTTCTTCTGTACTTCATAACTCGACGAGTTACTGCAGAGTCAAAACAATACCAATAAAAGAGTGAAGACATTGTTCTACACGACAGCACAGACTAGCTAAAGGCGAGCAACTGTTGACTGCAGCTGCGGTTTCTACTGACTTGCTTGTCAGCTGTCGAAGGGTGGGGATCTTTTTAAATTTATTTATTTGGCCTCCGACCAGCCATTTAGCCAAAGAGTGGGGATTACCTTGACAGTGCAGCGCAGCCCGCCAAGGAAGAAAAAAAAAAAAACAATGAAGAACAATGAAACGCACATCTGTGCCGATCTACAGCAGTTTCATTAACTCTCCATTATTTTTTCTGTCAAAGTAGACAACGAGACTACAGAATTGCGCTTCAGTTATCTTTTAGTTCGAAATACGAAATGTACATCATACTAATTGTAGGATGGTGATGACAAATAATCGTTTGTCTTTTGTGATGCAACGTGTGGCCAATTATAAAAGCATAGCAGATGATTGTCCAGCAGCCGAGGGAAAAATTCTTATACATTTGGATTTATCTAGAGAATGAGACCATTAAAATAATACGAGGGACCGGCACTAGGTCTGCGCTGATCACTAGTAATTAGTTTTTTTTTTGTCCTGCATTATATGACTACACTAAACCAAGCTGTAACCGCGCGAACTCCGTGGCTTGCGGACGCGGCACTGACGCCACAGAATAGCTCGCATTACTTGAGACCAGAGACAGATATCAGTATCATTATAATTTCAAAAACTTTTTGGTACTTTTAGCTACATTTCATTCCCAACAATGTATGGTCTAAAACGGATCTAACAGCAAGCTACCCGCTACATAACTTTTTCACTACAAGATTTGTAAATCAAGTGCACAACGTTGACAAATAGCATCATTTCACAATGACTGTTAAGAAATATGGAAAGATAAATGATTAAATACGAAGCTAAGATGTTGCACTACCACGTGTACAAAAATCAGATTCTTTAGCCACATACTTTCTTCAAAATCGGTTGGGAAGCGTTACGAAACTAAGAAATCACGCGAAACGAAAAGTAGACTTTTTCTTCTTTCACGACGTAAGTAACGCTTTTAAGGAAAAAATAAGTTCATAAAACGATGTGGCGAAGTCTCATATACCACTAAGAATTTTTAAAACGTGAAAATCGGAGAAGTGGATTTTCCCCCATTTCGCCGTCCCGGCTCGGCGCGGCGCGCAATGTGAATGCACTACTCGTCGGCCTGAGCTGGTTGGGCACGAGCCGAGCCAACACGCGTCAACCCGGCCCGGCCCGACCGGCAGTGTGAACGCAGCCTTATGGTATCAGTTTGAGAGCCCATACTTACTGACACTATTTTACTGCTAGTATTGTATACTTTCAACTGTATGCGCTTACTCCATTAATTGTGATACACCCTGCATGTAATGCATGTACAGCACAACGAATTTTGTAGTGTAATGAAAGTATATCATCATGACAGGAAAAATAAACCGAGCATCGTACAATTTCTTCATTAACAACTTGTTTCGATAATAATTGTAATGGTTATGTACATGAGAGTGGAATGAGAATTACGTCGACACAATATGCTTAATACGCGACAATTTAGGTTCTAGATCGTTTGACCAACTGAGGAATATTTTTTTTTACCCACTGAATACGGTAATCCAGAAATAATATTACATGACAAGCTAATGATTATTGTGAATTATACAAAGCATTTGAGTGAGTAGATTCGACTGTCGTTTTCCAATGCTTGAGAATTAAAGAATTACTAGTATCATAAACAACTGGCCCGTATGATATGTGGTGTCAAATATTTCAAAAGACACTGTGTTCTCAAAAGTTTCAATTATTGGTCCACTTCTATTACTGTAATCGAAAATGACTTTACACTGAACTAAAATCAAGTTGATACTTTCGTAGAAAACATAGCGCTTACAACCAAGTAATTCAGATAAAGAGCAACAGATGCAATAATTGTGATTACTGCTCTTCGAAGAATTGATAAGTGGTTTTCTGCAAACATATTCTCCTTCAGCGTCAGATAAATGCAATAAATTCGTTATGAAGAACAATAAAAATTACACAAACAATTAATATAGGAAACAAAAAGGATTGAACGAATAGTACAGAATCTTAGAAATTTTGGGCATACATACAGAAGTAAATCTTAACTGAAGAAAATATGTTAATAACCACTTAACGTCAGTAACTGTTGCCCATAGCATGTAATCATTAGAAAAAAGAACTTTTCAGAAAGTTATTTATTGCTTTTTTCACTCATTAATGTCATATGGAATCATGGTCCGAGGTGCTCATTAGCTAGAAAGAAATCACTGTTTTCAGAAAAAAGCGTAGTGTGAATGACGAGTGTTGCCCTCGTTATGCCACTTAAGTAGACAGGTCATAAGAATGTTGGCAGGACCGTTCATACAGTACACCTTAATGCTTTTCATCATGTTTCACCGTAAATTTAGACGATTGTGTGGTATACATATGTAAGTTTCGAGTACTGGTCAAAATTCTTGTACCCCAATTACTGGGCAAGTTCATCATCCGACCGCCTCAGCATGAAACCCTCCTGAGCGATTATACATAAATATGCGGTGATTTACATGTAACACGATCACCACTATTACCTAATTTGAAGCCTCAAGCCTCAGAAATGGTTCCAAATACTCAAAGAAGGCAATGATGCAATTATTTTGCTGCGAGGTTTGTAGATGTACGTATATTTTTTAAAGAAATAATTTTACGAAAAGATCTATTTTAGTGTGAACACAATCCGGTGTCACTTGAGAATCGAAAGACGGTGCGAACTGCTCATAACCATGATAAAGAAGTGTAAAAGTTACCATTTTTTGCCTTTCGACATCTTATAACCGTACCTTCACAATTTACTTCGCGTAATGTAAATTATTTGCATGTACAGGGTTTAATTACTATTGCCCCACGCATAAAATTGAAATAGTTTGTAGTTACAGTCTTCTCAACACGAAAGCTATCCAACGGAATGTTAGGAATCAGACAGTTAAGAACGAAACACGTGAAACATTTAAGTCCAAAAGAAATAAGTGCTACCGCTACACCGTCTATCCATAGAAATAATGGTCAATGCATCTGAAATATTGAACCCTGCGGAAATGAAAGACTATGAACACATTACTGTGTTCCACAAAAGTTAGTGCCTTACAGAAATGAAAGCTGACTACTGAAACACTTCCGTGCGCATTTAAATCGTCTCTTTTTACTCGACTGACCTACAATAATTAAAACTTAAACATTTAATGAAGACAAATTAAAAATACAGAAAAATATGAAATATTTAGAGAAATTATTTCTCTAAAAGTAACATACAAAACAGATTAGAAAAACAGTTGACAGGTTTCGTTTGACGTCAGCATGATTCAAATATTTGTCAAATGTTTCTCTAGTCTATATCATTTCTGACCTTTACAGAAAGGATGTCACAAAATATATAACGATTTTTTCAACTTATTAGCAGTTCATTAGCTGCCCTAGAATCTTCTGTTCTGGAAATGCCTTGACCTTTGTATGTGTTTCAATAGAAGCCATTCTAACATTTAAATATCTAACCGAAGTAACTTTTTATGTGCAAACTAGGTAGGCGACGAAAAGATAAATTTTTGAACTCCTACCATCTGATTTTAGTACTTATTCGAAGGAAGCCAACTCAAAAATCAAATAACATACCAATGCAACTTTTTTACACTAAATAGTTACTCCTTGAAGACAGAAACTTTTTGTTACTTCATTTGTATTTTTATCGTTTTTCGTTCTCGAAATATCTTAAATTTATTCTTGGATGCGATGGAAGCCTTATTTAAAATCAAGTATCACACCAATGCAATTTTTAGATGCCAGGAACTTAGGTATCGCAATTATGCAGTTTTTGATACTTCATTTACGTACCTAGGACATAATGTTCGTAAAATAATTCAGTTTCTCCTCAAATCACTAACTGAATTTTTTCTAGTTGCCTAGACTACTTTCAAGTAATAAAACTTTTGCTAGACTAAACTATTGATCGTCAGTTTCATAGCCCATTTGGCCCTCTCCCACACTTCCTTTGACTATGGAAATTCGAACAGAAATTCGTTTTGTATTTTCCCTCAAATCACTGATTAAGTTCATCATACATAGATTAAAATGCTTTAATGCAATTATTATTGTAAGCTCTGACTTCACACTGATTAGTTTGATACCCTAATTACACTCTTAGTTTCGCTATGAAAATTCGAACAACCACTCATTGTGTATGCGTATATAGACTGAAGCGCCGAGTGGAAATTTGTAACAAGGTCAGGAATCGAACCCATGTCTCCTGCATATTAGCCAGGTGCGTTAGCCAATAAGCCACCTCAGTACAGCAGTTTACAGAAGTGCATGGATTACCCTGGCTGAGGCTCTCCATGTTCTGGAATAGTGTAAGTAGGCTGTTTAGGTTTTTATGTTGGTAACGCCACGTAGCGCTCTGTATGAAAATCACTAACATATGCTGTGTGCAGTCTGTGGCTGGTTGGCATTGTTGCAATATTCGCTATTGTAGTGTTGGGCTGTTGGCTGTTAACAATGCATAGCATTGCACAGTTAGAGGTCAGCCGCCAGCAGTGGTGGATGTGGGGAGAGAGATGGTGGAGTTCTGAGAGCGGATGATCTGGACGTGTGTCCATCAGAAAGAGTAAATTTGTAATATTGGATATCATGGACTGATATACACATATTGTGACTTTTGAACACTATTAAGGTAAATACATTGTTTGTTCTCTATCAAAATCTTTCATTTGCTAACTATGCCTATCAGTATTAGTGCCTTCAGTAGTTAGAATCTTTTATTTAGCTGACAGTAGTGGTGCTCACTGTATTGCAGTAGTTCGAGTAACGAAGATTTTGTGAGGTAAGTGATTTGTGAAACGTATAGGCTCATGTTAGTCAGGGCCATTCTCTTCTAGGGATTATTAATTGTCAGATTGCGTTGCGCTAAAAATATTGGTCGTCAGTTTAGTGTTAATCAGAATAGGTAAAGAGCGAAATGTCTGAGTACGTTCAGTTCTGTTCAGCTGTTTGAAAATCAAATATTGTAACAGGTTTATCAGCACAGCAATTCATTAATTTTTTTAAGGGGACGTTTCATAATAGGACTTCAGCATCGAACGTAAATGGGTTATCCAGCCTGCAACCCATGTGTAGTGACTACGTCTGTGTATGTGTGCCGTAATTGTAACTCAAGATTGGCAGCATTTTTGTATCAAGCAAGTCAAAATACAGTATATGGAACTACCCTTTAATAGATCAGCTAAGCTTATACTAAAAACATTTGTTGCACCAAACGGACCCGTATTATGCTACTGTTTCTACTACAGCTTTTCTTGTAGAGAAGGATTTTCGGTTTTAACAGCCCATGTGCGTATTTCGAGCTGCAGAAGATGATCACCTCTAGGTGGGCGGACATTTTCTATAGGACGAACAATAATAACCGCATAGTTGCAACTCTTATGTTTAAACCGAGATTTAAGGCGCAATTTATCTGAAGATTTTAAATGAAGTTACATAACGGTTATTTTTACTTTAAGTGTTTCTAAACACTCTATGTTGATTTTATGGCAGTGAACACGCCCAGCAGCATTTTACTTTTCTTCACAGAAAATCACATACTTGTGCTTTTTTTTTATGGTGCTGTTCCACACTCGGTGAAAACGGAATCCATATTGGATCACTTTGTTGTCCGTCTCTGTGTCTGTCCAACCGCTGTTTTTTTTTTCTTTTTTTTTTGTTCAGAAACGGGAAGACGTACCGGTTTGAAATTAATGTCACATACCAAGGTCTACGATGATCGCTTTGCATTGTGATCAATTTATCCTTCTAAGTCATTGCATCCGAATGGGACGGCCATTTTCTTCACACACACCACTATTCGTAAACTCACAAATCAGAACTTACAGGGTACTTCCCGCTGACCTAGATTCATGAAATATGGCACGATGCAAGGTTTCACACTATAAACAAAGGAAAAAAAATGTGAAAATTGACAATCTGTAATTGTATCACATAAAAACATATTTTTTGCCATTTGTTCTCCTGTCTGCCTGTTCGATTGATTAGACCCCTTTTCCTCAGGAACGGTTGGAGGCGTCTAGTGGAAATGTATGTTAGGTACTAAGGTCTAAGATCCTTTGGCGATGTAAAGCATCTAAACTGTTAAGCCAACGGAACCAAAAGGTACGACCATTTATGTCACATATTATGATACTCGCATACTCACTCACCGAAACATATTGATGAGCTATCTATATCCGTGTCGTAACTGGATGGCTAGCGGTGCCTGGAACCCCAGATTTCAGGTGATCAGATCCCTGTCGGACCAGGGATCTTTCAATACACGTTTTAACCATTAGGTTATCAGGGCAGTTTCGAGCGCAAATACTATCTTATCATATCCGGTATGGTGGTATACATCTAGCTGACCCCAGAAGCAATTATGTTGTTAATGACTGTATTTAAGCGGGTAAGAATTCTGACAGATGACTTCACACTCAATTTTGCATCCGACTTCCTTTACCAATCAGAATAGCGTACAATTTGCGACAACTGAAGGTTGCTATTCTTCTATGGAACTTTCCCATGGGATGGAAAGAAATAGTTTGATGCTCATTAGTACCATGAGAAAAACCAAGAAATTTCTGCAGACTATCTGCAGACTCCAGTCAACAACAGTTTTGACAAAAAAAAACCATAGGCCAAAATCTATGCATTCCAAATGGAAACAGAGCTTTTGTGCTGCTGTCTAGCATGTACAATGCGCCGGAAACAAGTGAGGAAATTCAGAAGCCGGAGAGTATTCCTTCAAACTTTGTTAAGAAACTGAAGGGAAGTAGACAGCTTTATTGAAAAATGTTCTGTTTATAGTTTAGGAAGGATATCTCGTCGTTCACCAATGGTACAATTTTATATCGTCGTTCATATGACTTGAGTTGTACAACAGCTGCCCAAATAATAAACTCGTAAGCCAGCTGAATTTTATGAAGTAACTTGTAAAGCAGCATCTTATCATTCAGGTGGAACGCGTACTTCAAAATATATTACAGCTTGTGTTGAGAGACTTCTGGGAGTTAGTACAGAAACTCTACGGTATTTATTTCCACCATTTGGCTAAGTTCCGCAGAAAAATAGCAAAATTCAGTCGTCATCTTTCTGTGTTTTCTTTTGGTTAGTGTAAGAACTCCAACGTATGCTTAAGTGAGAAGTCATTCCACTGGAATCATTGCTCGTGTAAATGTAGTATTAATAAAATAAATTTTTCTTCTGTATCTGCTAGGTTTCTTGGTCACGTTGACCTTGAATCTAGATTTCAAACTAATGGGCACCAGCGTTTCATCGATGGTAACTCACGCACCAAAATCGTAAACTAACTGGCAATTTTCTACACATTTTGCAAAAATGTCAGATATAGGTGTTGCCGATTCAACTGATATTCGTCCACCTCTATTTTGACGGTCAAGGAAACGAAGGTTCGAAAGAACTATTGTTGAATCTGTTTCAGTTCAAGACGCAACGAAAAATTTCCCTTCCTTGTCCCTTACAGCCCAAGTTACAAAAGTGTCCCCTTGGTTAGATTTAAAAACATGTGCATAGAGGAAGAGGCTGACGAATGCTTGGAGCTCAACCATACCTGCGACATTTGCACTTTTCACAAAACTCTTTAACAATATAGTTTCAGATTTTTAAATCGCAGTCATCTCTCCAGTATTGTGCCATCATGTAATAAGTTCCAGATTTCTTCAGTCCCACCTGACGTCAGGATGAAGACTGGGAAGCTTCAAGACAACATTCTGCCTATATGTCCTTTACAAATCGACTTTCAAGGATTTCTTTTTCCACATGAAACCATTCTTGCTGTACTTGTATTATTTCTGCGCCGCTGATCCTGCCACATCAAGGTGAGATGAGACAGAAGGGGCCCATCACCATTTTCCTGGAGGCCTTCCTCTGAAAGATACTCTTGTTCGCTGGCAGAACTGTGATCACCGGCGCCTGCAAAATCATTGTGTGTTTCTTGGTCTACATCACTTACATTATCCTTTCACCAACCGACTAACAGTTCCGTCCAACATAGGATCATTAAACGGATATTTTGTACTATAACGAAAAGACAGGTACGTTGTTCACGGTCTAGGAAACCACAAAACAAGTCAAAAGTTAATAATACATTGCCGAGTTTGTAATTTAAGGAGGAAAGGGGAGGTGTGGAAACATTCCATAGGAAATGAACATGGAGAGCTAGTTCGAAAATTCTCGCGCGGTCTTAGAGGTCATCTCATGAGTTAAGATCTACCACATGACGTTGTACTTTCACATTCACTGAGGATCCTCATTCTTGCAACACTACATCATAGTTAAGAAACGAATGTTTCTTTGAGGGGTTTGAAAGGTTCATTTCAATCTTAGAGATTTAAGACTCTAAGCTTCCTATAAAAATGTATCTATAAATGAATATATTGAATAATCTTTTTTTAAAAATTTCTTCTGGTGTAAAGTGTGATTTAGATATTGTATTCAACCGATGAGCAGTGCTGTCTGTTGGTTGGCCATACATTGCACATGTGGACACTGTCGTGAAATAAAATATTAACCTGAGTGAAGTGCGCAATTTCATATAATGAAATCTCATTAAATGTCAGTAGTGACTAATTGTGTTCTTAGTAGAAACTATATAACTGAAACTCAAAACAGAGGAACATTATGAAAGTAGCGTGGCGTGAAGTGCAATTTCTGACTTCAAATGTCCACAAAAATAAAATGCTCTTACACTTAGGACAAAAATAGCTGTTTGAGATTACCTACACTGATCACTTTAAGTTAATCTGCTTGTTTAGCACAACACCTGATAATTCTGCCTACTAACTGTTTTCTCTCATAAGAATGCAAAATGAGATCTGCCCTGAAATAAAAGTAACTTACGTCATGCTCAGCTTGTTGTTTTGTGTCTTGTGTACTGATGTTCTCGAAAGCAAATACAAATCAGTATTTTTTTTTTAATTTTGGTTGTTAGAAGTAATCTGTGCCTTCGTATGACGTAAGATGCAATGCAAACACTACAAAATATAGGCTAAACCACCTAATTATTGGCACTTTAAGAACATGTTTGTAGGGTAGATTATGTACCCTCAATACTTTCCTTGCCTGAAGTATAATTCTAACACAAAAGATATTAGAATATTAAAGTAACATCATACTACAATTCCGAAAGTTATATACTTTATTTTCCATGTGAAATAAGTTGCTTCAAAATATGTAAAATTTTACCAGTTATTGGCGCAATTTTCCAGTAGTTGGCATGCACATTGACACCCCCAATTTATAACGACTTTACTTATTGTTAATAATATTATTACTCACAACTAGCTGTCACAAGCTGTTCCTAACACTTGGTAATGCAATAGAAGGTGAAAATTAAGAAAATAAAGAAAAACTGAGAGTCAATTTATTAATTCAGTAAAATTACATAACACTCTATACAAATACAACTATGAATTACAGAAACACCAAACTGAGTTTGTTCTCAGTCCTTTCCTTTGTGTGAGTAATATTCCTGAAGAACCGCTATGCACAGGCCTTTGTCTGATGCAAGCAGTAAGAATTTATTCCACCGATTCGGAGAAATCACTTTCATAATCAAAGGCGTCAGTATTGTCACTATCATGTACCACGTAACAATTATGGCATACAAAGAGATCATCATCTGAATCATCTGCGATATGTATTTGATGCCCACTGAGGATTCTTGTAGAGTGGAAAAGTTTTTTACAGCTATTGCATTCGTATCCCTTCTTCGAAGAAACACTTCTTGTACATTTGAAGCACATTCCACGAAACTCTTTTTCTTTATTCCTCACGCAACCACTTGTAGAAGCTGGAGCGTTCTCAACCTCTGAATGCTTAGCTTGGGATGACAGCTCTCAGAATGCTGGTATCTCTCTTCATTTTCTTCTTTTTATTAATTTGTTCAGTAGCTTGCTTTTTCATTTTCTTCTCTTCTCTTTCCTGCTTTCGTTTTTCTTTCTGTTTCATGGCATCCTCCTTCATTTTTACCTTTTCCTCGTGCAGGTTATTCCACTTTCTTGAGGTTAAAACAAATGGGACTCGTTCCACTTGTCGCTTTCCTTTCCTTTTTGGCGTTTCTGGCCAAAGAAGCATTTCGTTTATACATTTGGTTGGAGTATCTTCTGTGTCATCTCTTCCTGATGCACTCTGGCTAGCTTCTTCACTCGAGGCATGTTGTGGATTTGAAATGTTCAGATTTTCATCAGAAATGGACACGTTGGCATCTGGCGTGATTTCAGTAGCTTTCTGTTCGTGTTTTCGGTTTTCATTTTGATAACATTTCCATAGCCGATATAGAAGAAAGAAATCTTCTCCATGAGCGTTTTCTGTCACATTCCGTATAGTCTCAAATTCATTTATTTTCCCTTCTCCAACAACCTGAACAAAAGTGTCGTATGGAAGAGGCAGGATTTCTGACTTCCTGCTAATGCTGTTAATATTAATGCGGTTATAAACATTCCTACCCAAGCACTTTGAGAAATCAATGTTATTTGGGTTCCATGGGTACAACCTGGTAGCTCTGAAACCATTTTTAATTGTGTTTTCAAGGTACATTTTTTCAATCATTTCTTTCAAGATTGGTGCAAAGTCCTCTTTAGTTACAGCTCATCCACCGTTGTTTGTTTGCCATGTGAATGCAGCATTTCTCCATTCACTTTTGAGACGTCTGAAGGCAGCAACATCAGCAGGCTGTAATATTCGTGTAGAATTGGGATACAGAGATGTCAGAATAATTTTAAGATCTTTACACAGCTCGCTCAAGTGGTATGCTAAATGGGTTTTATGCCCATCAACAAACAGAATTACTGGTTATTTTGTTGGAGGTATGGATGAAAAACGTTAGCTATGAACTCGAAGAAAACTTCAAATTTCATCCATCCATTGTCGCTTCTCTGGATGCCCCACTTTTCAGGAACCTTGCTGATACCGTTGGTAGGAATTCTCTGATAGGGGTAAAGTATCATTGGATGGCACGTCTTTCCATCTGCTGAGAATGTGCACATGACAGTGAGAGTTGCTTTGGCTGGACCTTTCTCTACTTCATAGACATTTTTACAGCCCGTGGGTGCAAGTACGAAAATTTTCTAAGGGCATAGAACAAAATTAGTTTCAGTGCCATTGAAAGTACGGCTTGGACATGACAGCACATCAAATACACTTTCCTCCTTAAGGAGGTCTTCTGTGGACGTAAACCATCCTCTCACGTCTTGCTCACTAACACAAGCTCTTGCAGCAGCTACACCCTCAGGTGTTCTTTCACAAACTTCCGGATGACTTTTTAAAAAGGCAGAATACCATTTGTTACCAGGGATGTCATCCTTAAAAGGGTTAGGACGTTTACTGTTATGAAGAAATTCTCGCACGCTTTCCTGAATATCTTGTTTTCGCCGTGGGAATCCCTTCCGATCACATTCAAAGATCCACCTGAAAAAATAATGAAGAATATTGTCAGATATAATGAATTAGCTTGTAAATTGTCAATGAGTCAATCTACAGGGGTAGCAATACTCACCAAACAAGGGTGTTTTCCTCCTCTGTGCTCAGTATAGGCGCTGGCCCCCATGGGATGTTTGGTATATTTATTACTCAGCCGGAATTGTAATGGTGATCTGGGAATCCCGTACATTCTGGACGCTGCTTTGAATGAGATGCCTTTCGTTACATTTTGGAGTGCTTTCTGAAGGCTTTCTTCACTGTATGAATCTTTTCGCCTAGGACCCATATTTCATTCAGTTTACTTCTATAATGAAAGAGATTCAGAAAAATGTTAAAATCAATGCGAATTATTTGTTAATCATTTTTCAGTCATTGGTACATAATTTTCCAGTTATTGGCAAACAATTTTCTAGTTGTTGGCACAGTGCCATTTACTGGTTACAGTTATCATTTGAAGTTGCTGTTTTTAGAGCTATATTTATTTCCCATTCTTATCAAGATTAAAATTAATTTCACTATGACAGCGAATCAATGCAAAATACCAGTTGTTGGAACCTGGTGCCAATAATTAGAATTACAGGCTTTGCAAAATCCAGTTATTGGCACAGCTAAAACTTCTACACTTTTGAGGTTAGAATGTTTCAATTTATTCCAGTAACTCCATACTGATTGTATTTGATAACCATGGTATCATAATTTTGGTATATGAGATGTCCACATAATTACAGCACTTAACTTACCTCTTAGAAAATCCTTGCTTGCACAGGGAACTTCACAACAATCGACTTCAGGTCAGCTTCCTGCCAAACAAGTTCCCAGAAGGCGTTGAGACAAATGCAGCGCAACAAGAGAAAACAGAGGTCTTCATCTGTTTCTAAAACAGCACTACCAACTTATAAATTTCCTTATTACAAAACGTTTCTTACCAGGGTGCCAATTACTGGTGGGGTGCCAATAATAGGATCGTTTACCCTACAATAATTTACTTTAAATAAAATCCTTCTTGAAAAATTTAACTGAAGTTGCTGACAAAGAAGTCTACAACATTAAATACCCTAACAATTTTGAAATTCTCTCAATACAAAAATTACAGACATTCCTACAAATTGCTGTATTTGTGATATAATGGAAACAGAGGGATCAAACGAACCCTAGTTATAAACATTATTTGTTATATAAGAGACAAAGATTTCTTCAAGTAATAGTTCCTCCAACAAATATTTCATTCATTTAAATTTGTCAGTTACCTGGAAAGATTCCTTAAAAAAACTTCTCTGTCCATAGAATCACTAACATTTTTTCTTACAAACAAGTATTTATCTCCATAATAAAGTATTTCAGAAAATTTTTCCCAAATTCACAAATATCAAATTTATTTTTCTGAAAACTCAACTGCTTGCTACTATACCTCAAAAGAGCATGCCCCAGTTCTGCACAATTAAACGGCTAACAAGTGAACCATAGATAAACTCAAACACTGAGTCAAGGATCTTATTGCTACTCATGCAGCACACACACTCATTTTTGTCCCAGTACAATAATGGTGAATTATTAACTGGCAGAAAGCACATGGAAAGCGTACACTATCCAGTGCCCCTAAGAAAAAAAATTCATATGGATTATCTTAGCCGTGGTAAGGCAAGAAGAAGGAAAATCTTTTTAAAAATTATGAAGAAGTCAATACAATAAGCTACAATTATAAATAACATTACAAGTGTTTGGACTTTAGGTTACAAACTGTAGAAGAGAACTTCCTGATTTCCGTTTTGCATATGAAGACTGTCTTTGAACAGGAAGCTAGTGCACACACTATTTGCTGAGCTTTGTAAATTATAGCGAAATATTGCACTATCGAAGATTTGCTTTAATGTATCATATAATTAATCATGAAACTTGAAGGTAAAAATCTTTCATCTCTTAGCACCAATGAAGATACTGTTTGTGGCTAAAAAAGGGAATACAACTAGCACAATATTGACGTATTTCTTGAAACTTAGATGAAGTTATATCAGAGGTAGACTCAGTAAGACAACTGACTAGCCATCATTGGCTACATCTGAAGATTGATGGTAATTATAGAATCACATATGAGCAGAGTCATGGAAATAATTTTCCACTGAGTGTTCATATGTCCATTTGGAGCCTCATAGGTGCCATCATACTCAGTACTACTATTTTCTTTAAATGAGTACAAAAATTCGTTAAATCAAAGAGAACTTTATCTTCTTTCCCTTTTTTTCACTAGATTACAAAAATCTGAACTGCACACACAGTAATGGCTCTCTAAGAAATGACCTGTGAATATCTATGTTAAATTACCGAAAAAAGTAAAAATATGACATTATTTCTAGCAAATGTGTGATATTGTACAAGAGGGTTTCATGAGAATGTAAGATGAAGCTTAGAATCAAAACGTGACTCTTTGTATGCTGTCATAATCAGTGTAATAAGAAAACATCTATATACACAAATAATTATGCAATATACTGTACAAGATACAAAAGTAAAACAAACCAGTGGAACGACTGATAAAACATAAATGTCTTCAGATTGTGAGAAACTACCATGAAAATGTACAAGAAAATCTACCATGCTCATAATAATAGATCTTATATTATCTAATTATTTGTAAAATGTCTAGTTACACAGAACTAATGACTAACATGAAAAATACAGGAACAGTGGTATACAGTGGTAATAAAAATTCATACATGGAAAACAAAATATAAGAGCAAGAAGATTTATTGACAGAAAAATAAAGAATAAACAGGCAAAATACATCATAGTTCATGTAAGGGAAAAGGAAAGAGAACTGAGTGCACACCAAATCTCAGTAAATCTGTGGGACATTTTGTCTCATTGTCATATACTACTCTAATGTACTGATCAGCTTTCTAACATCTGTAATATATGAATAATTCATGAATTTACTCTTGCACTTAAAGCACATACCTTTCTTAAAATATCTTTTATCTCAATTTACCTGCCAAAAACATCATGTCAATGTAAGCACTGAAAACATCATACTCAAACTTCCTTAAAAATTTCGTTATAATGTCATTGTGATCACATAATATCACCATCGTTCAACCTGCCTATACTCAATTATATGTCCCCATTGCAATCAATATCTTTTTTAAACCAAAGCAGATTTAGTTCAACCTGTCTACTCTGACATATTTTTACTTCCACTTCTCTTGCACTTTTAGGTACACCTTTTATATTCTCTATTTACCATCTTCCTATATCCATTTTTCATAACTTTGTTATGAGTTACAACACTTACTTGAAATACTTATCCTCAGTAAGCACTAATTAAACTAAAGGCAATGTGATACACATACATTAACAGAAATATTTCAGCAGAAAATTAATGAAGCCAAATTCATTATCATTCACATGTGAACATCAAAAACACTTCATCAGAAATGCAATATATCTTATCTTACACATTTTTAGAAAAAAACTACATATCTCTAAGGTAGTAAATAATAAAATACAATTTCACCACATAATAAATAATTTCACCACACAAAAATGCAGCTACTAAAGGAAATTACGTCATCACCAAAATGCAAAATACCTGTGTCATCAATAAATGCCAATATGAAGTCAGTGTCAAATCATGCTGGTGCACTGAGAACTATGTAATGTAAAATTTCCATAAGGCAACAGCTATGTTTAGTAATACCTGAGTTATGCAACAAAATTATATACATTTCATAACTTTGCCCTAATGCATGGCAAGAAAATTAATTAATCAGTGCTAAAAATATGAAAAAGTTAAAAAAACATTATGGCCTAGTAGTATATATTTAAGTAAATTAGTCATTTTACCATAATAAATATGTGTATTTCAATATGTAGGCTTCTCATTCATGTTTCCCTTCTGTGCCTAGTGTTGTCACATAATAGCAAAAATAATTTCATTCTATATGAGATAAATTTTGCTTCTTCAGAACTTTCACACTTGAACTGAAATCTTCCTTACATATAAAATTTGGTCTGACTTCAGTTAATTTATATGTTTACATTATGTATTCCACATCCAAAGATGCTTCTGCATGTATTTGATCACCAAAACACTATTTTCTGGAAACAGCATTTTATTTTTTTAAATCAATCCACTTAGCAATGTCGATTGTGAAGCATGAAAATGAGTAATCATTATTGTTTGCTTAAATTTGTCAAACTTTACAGTGATACTATTTTACATTGGTTTAGTTTTCTTGTAAACATGAAAAAAGGTTCTGTCTTCATTTTCAGTTTCCCTAATTTTGCCATCGACGATTCAGTTGACAATTGTACAAAGACAGGAAACAGATAGTGAAATTCATTATCATTTAGTAAGCAGATAAATCTTTATATAAATAATTTTTTCAGGAAACATCATGTAAATTACACCGGAGATGTAATTTCCGTTAGTACTATCACAATAAAATTCATTTCCACTACATCCTAGTCTAGAAGGATCTAGATACTATGTACATAATATTTACAGATTTTTATTCATCAGATGTGCCATCATAGTCTCAGTTGTTGCCTAAGTTGTAACTATCAAGTTTTTTGTGTTGTGCTGAGATGTTGGGCCATGCATTGACTTAACAGGTACTGTTGTAGAAAGTGTCAAGGATTTGTGAATAAACACTGATGATCTCAAAAAGGAACAATATTCCAGAGACTTTTACCGATACAAAAAACATTGAACCTTGTAACTGAAAAGCATTAGCAGGAACCAACTCACTAAACAACAAGAGAGCCTTAGCTAGATAAGCAACATTTATCTGCTAATATGTTTCTGCCCTTACAAAATTATATAAACATTGACAGCATTAGGATAATAAGTTCAACATAGGATGATTACTTACTGTATATCCATGTGACCGGAATTTAAAAGGATTTGTAGTTAGTTACAAAAAGGAAAAAAGTACATATTTCAACACAAAAATACTCTTTGATACTCTATTATACAGCAAACTAAGAAAAAGATAACAATAAAACATCATAAATAACATAATATGTTAGAAATGTATTGTATACTAGTTAGGATTCAAGGTGGTTTTCTAAGATGAACATACCTGAGCAAACTACAAAAATCACTATTGTTAAATATCTTGATATGTATTACATGAGGTAGTTCTTTGTGCAATTCAACAAACTCTGTAAGGTCAATCGGCCAAGAGAAACATGACTTTGATACTTATTTTTGTGTGACAATGGATGGGGTTTCACAAATAGTTCCTGACCAATGTATAACATTTTGTCATTTGCCTTATCATGTTGCAGCTACTTCCTTTGCCGTACAGCTCTTTTGACATCACTTGTTGTTAAGTCTATCACCTCTTTGTGACATAGTTTGTGTGAGTTATGAAATGGTCCAAGTTCTCTGATTTGGTCTGGTGGTTGCTGATACTTAAGTACACATAAGTGAGGCAATAAAATAGAGCGACATAGGAATTCGTTTAAAACGCTCTGAAACATGTGTACTCAAGTTGTGATTTCGTTGGTGACAGTATAACCTGTAAAGTTTACTGATTTCCAGCATCAAGCTTTCAGAATGATCAGCTTGTGGCTAATAGAGATGAATAGAGGTTTAATTTTACGATTTATTAAAGTTCTTGCCCAGATAACTGCCTGAAATTAGGGACCATTGTCCAAAATTACCTTGTCAACATGCCTAATTCATATAGTAAATACTTTACAAATGGTTGTGATCTAATTTTGTCAATGGCTGTCGGTAATGGGGTGAGGGAGACAAATGCAGAAATGTACAACAACAAGAATACATCGAAACCCATTCCGAGTTCTTAATAGCGTGCCTAGAACATCTACATCTACGAATTCTTTTAACTTTGTGGGAATGATGGGAAATAGTGGAGCATGGTGTGTAACAGTAGATGGCTTTACTCTTTGACACAGTTTCCATACAGATAAAACTTTTCTGATTCTCTTTCCCATCTCATTGAAGTAGCAAGTTGTGCATAGTTTCTTGAAACACATACATTGTCCAAAATAAGGCTAATTGAGACGCAAGTTCCAAAAGAGTTTCCTTTCAAAATCACTAAGAGTACGTAAGACACAAAGTGAGTCACTAACAGTATATCATTTAAAGAGAATATTCTTGTGTATAAGGTAATACTGTCTTATCTCCATGTTTGCTTGGTTGTGCCACTAATTTTCAGGTCTCTGCATACGGGATCCTTGCACCGGTCCTGTGCAATAACTTTTGAAGACGAGGCACTGAAGTTGTCAAAGTTATCTTTCTGTACGTACAGTATACTGACGTTTTTCTCAAGATTCGTTTCTATATTACTTTTTTTAATTCAGTGGGTGCATGAGATAAATTGTCAGCGACTACATCTTGTGAGACAGGAATATGAACTACAGTAAAACGGAATTTTTGAAGATACAATACAAAACGCTTAAATGAGTTATGATTCATTTCTGAAGACAATAAAAATTGTAGTGCACGACGGTCTGCGGCTCTTCATCCCAATGCCATTTCGTATTTTTACCAGTAAGAGAACAAAGTTTTGGGGTGGTAAGAATTTTGAAACACAAGAAGCGATGATTACAGTTTATTAAACCAAGGAAGCTTCGAACTTGTCTTCTGGTGGTAGGCACCGCAATGGCTCCGATTGCCCCAAGTTTTTCGGAATCCGGTTCTTCACCTCTAGACGAGAGGATGTGTATTAGAAACTTAATTCTGGTTTGCCAAATTCTGATTTTCTCCTATTAACAGTAATTCCTGATTGATCAGAAATCCACAGAAAACTATTGAGGATACAGTTGTATTGCGACTACTATTTCTCTGCTATGAGGATGTCATCAGCATATGAAGTAGTGTGTAGCTTCAAATACTCTAGTAAGATGGAGTTTGGACTGTGAATGAAGGCTGCAGAGGAGATGTTAAGACCAAACGGTAATTAGTTAAAATGTTAGTGTACTCTAAAACCGAGAAATGCAGTGTATTTTCTGAAATCGTTATGGAATTCCATTTGTCAGAAACTTTCTCTCAAGTGGACTGAAGACTTGTACACCACAAAAATTCTGAACATCTTAGGATTGAGGTCTATGCGTCTCAGGTGAGAAAATGGGATCAATTTGTCTTGAATCTAATACAAGTGTCATCGATCAATCTTTTTCCTCTGCATGTGCAGTGGACTATCTATGAACTAATTGGTGGTTCTATGATACCCTCCTGCACCATAGACTAATTTTCAGGTCTCTGTAGTTGTGATGAATAACATACGCCTTAACACAAAATGTGTCATGATCTTTGATCTGCAATATGTCCTCAAACCCTCTTATGGTTCCTATATTGAGTAAAAGCAACTGAGTGCGAATGTAAAATGTCAAAAAATTTCTCCTATCTGTATCAGTGTAATGGTGAACTTGTAACGCTACCGCCCTGCTCGGACGTACGTTAGCTCTATAAAGCCTGTACTGTAATAAGTTCACGGGCTTCACCTTATAAACAAGGATTTTAGTACATAAGTTGACCGCGTGTACCCAATAGAAGCAAGATCGGACTTGTACTCAGTCAATAACTACAGTGATTCATCAAGCAAATGTAAAGTATAATTATTCTTCCGCATGGACAAGAAGTACACACAGTAGATGCTACCTATAATTAATAATTCGGTCGCCAGCCCACTTAGGCAATGAGTGAGTTTTTCTTTGTAGAAGTGGGTGCATGTACAAGCATAACTACACGTAGTAACGTTGCGTTATATAGCAAAGTTTGGAACCGGAAAAATCCACTGAATTAAAGTTTTCTCCTTTAGTACTAATTTGAACGAGCTATAAATACACAGCACCACACAGCAATGATTACTACGAACTGCATTTTGTATATTGATCAGACTGAAATCGGGCATAGATTGCCCTAGCATCGACAATCTTGAAAGTACACACACAATGTCACTATTAAGGATGTAAAAACACTAATACACTTAGGATTAATATAGAATTTAGCTTTACTGGTCAAATCTGATCAGCACATTTCAAGGTTTGAAAGAATGGACAAGAGAAGGGGGGGGGGGGGGGAGGCCCTGAAACTGTTATGGTCGTTATACTGAAACTATTAAGTACTGAAGGCAAATTTACACTCAAATGTAGCAATCGATGGATAACTACTCTTTCGTCTTACTTTTGAATAATTTAACTGTCATTATTTCTGTCTCAAATTAATTAAATAACATCGCTAACTCAATTCAAAAAAAACTCTCTTCCAATTTAGTCATATTTTTGTTCTTTCTCAACATTTGCAATAACACACAGGACTTTAAACTTCTTTATAGCATAGGTCAACCTGCTGATAATTTTTATAAACACTAATTTTAAACTTTCAGTTCAGGATACTCGGGTTGCACAATACGAGGTAAGGACCCCCGTCTAGGTCAGTGATCATGATAAGTCATGGCTAAGGCAATTCTGGTAAAAGTCACGTTATTATTGAACAGTTAGAAACAGTTTCGACACTGGTCCACACAGATACACTTCTAAAGATGAAATAAATGTTTGACCTGTGCAAGTCGGTGCGGCGGATGGCGGGCAGCGAGATAGCGGGCAGCACGGCGCACATACAAGCACGGCTAATGCTCACACTACATCGGCACTTTCCATCTTCTTAGCGTCGTAATCTTTCCAATTTTGTGCCTCAGAATATAGCCATGCCAAGTAGTCGTCGGAATCGGCCCATCCGAGGCTCAATGGAATCCACTTATCCTGGGTAGCCTCCTCGGTACAGTACGTGTTCCTCTGACCGATTCCCAACTCCGACTGTTGCTCGCCTCCGACTGTTATACTGAGCCCGTTGTGCCGAACCGCGCCAGTGTGCGTTTTCCCGCGCTCGCTTGCCTCCACCTTTTCCCGCTCCCCTACAGGTAGGGTATTCACCACAGGTTTTCTACTACACATATCCTAATGCATTACCTACGTATGGACCAAGTGTATAAATTACAATTTTCACATCTTACAATATTTTTAACATTAAATACACTTCCCTTTGATTACCACATTATTTGAAATCTAACCTAAATAATAATATTCCTTTCCAACGTTGCTCACAGTCTCTTTAACATAACGATACGAACCGAAAAAGAAGTTCAAAACATTGCTTACATTAATTTATCTAAATTCATAAAAAAAAATTATTATATGTACAATTGTCGTTACAAACTGTGTCCACTTTCTCTAGAATCGTACTGTGTACATCTGTTTTCTGATCAGTGTCATCAAAAGAAGTACATAATCAACGTCTGTCATGATAAGTGAATTCAGGCGGAAAACGTGTTGCATGCCTGTCAAAGAGCATAGGCGATTCACTTCTTCATCTTGTCTTGATACCCAGTTTTCATATCTTAGAATAACTGACATTCTTCAGTTGTTAAGATATTCGGAGCATCACGAAAGTCAAAAATTTTCTTTGTGTTTATTTTAATGTCTACTTCCAATATTATTTCAGGTGACAAAAACCGTACAATTAAGAAAATCATTACAAATTTATGGCCTTGACATGTGGAACCCGAACAAGTTTGATGTCGTAGCTGAACACTTTTGCCTGAAATAGCACCTTGAAGCTTGATTCTGTGTAACGGTAATGAAGGACAGTCTGTTGTCTTTGTACATCTGCTCATGCAATCACTAATCACAGATATGAGTCAAGAACAGACGACAATGTGATGTTACCTAAGGAAACACGTATCACTGCGTGTGTGATAACATTCTGTGTATTATCTGATTCTTGTCATAAAATATCCCTTTTGTCTTCAAACCGTACGAAATTTACTATTTCGGCAATGATGCTTTCAGTTCTGGCTACAATGCCGTCTGCTGCAGGCGTTGCGAGTCATTGCTGTGTGTTAATTCCACACCGCTGATTGTACGAAATTTACTATTTCGGCAATGATGCTTTCAGTTCTGGCTACAATGCCGTCTGCTGCAGGCGTTGCGAGTCATTGCTGTGTGTTAATTCCACACCGCTGATTGTACGAAATTTACTATTTCGGCAATGATGTTTTCAGTTCTGGCTACAATGCCGTCTGCTGCAGGCGTTGCGAGTCATTGCTGTGTGTTAATTCCACACCGCTGATTGTTGGCCGGGTTAGTTGTTCTTACTTCAACCATCTTAACGTGCTACGGCGGGCTTGGTCTACCAGCGTTTTGCCAATGTTGACTGTGTTGCTGTCTGTTATCGTTTTGATAATAGTGCCCATTTTGGAAAGTGTCTCCGTAACTCCAGTTTTTTCATGAGTTGTGTGGTTGTGATCTTTCGGAATCGTATCTGTTAGAATACTAGTTGCACCTGGTTACTGTGATAGTGTCTGTGCTCGATTTCATGGTGTCTGTCCTGCCAGTTACCGTTAATGCGGAAATGGCTTCTGTCCCGATAACTGTTTTGGCGTTGCCAGTCTGAATCGAACGGGTGATTCTTGTCTTGTCATCTAGGGTCATCTCTATGATAATGAGTTTTGCGAGAGCGCTCGTCATTTCTAAGGTTGCATGACAGAAATTAATTTCAGTCACGATTTCATTTTTCATGTTGCAATTGATACGGTGACTAGTTCCAGTTCTTGTAGCAAACCATAGAAAGCACCTACATCGTCCTTGCTTCTTCAACTATATAATGTATACGTGAAGGCAGTTGTGTTAAACAAATGTGTATCAACTCAGACGGACAGCACTGGTTTGTGAGACATTGGTTCGCACGTAACAACTTCACAAAGTAACTGACTGGGTTAGAAAACTCAGATTGATCAAGATTTTTCATCAGTATTATATGATGGTTTACATTTAGCTTGTGACCAATAAGCAGACAGGAAAGCTTTCCTGATTACATAGTGCATACTCACGCCTGGCTCGCTTTCGAGATACCCACACATCAATTAGGATTTGGAGGTAGTGAATGTAGAATTTGATCCAACCAGGCTTGGGGATGGATGACATTGCTGAATTTTCGAAAACTTTTTGCATTTACTAATTGTGACGAAGTCCTTGTAATAGAATTTGTTATTTCGGTGAGAGCTGGAATGTTCTCTATTGCGCCTCCTGTACAGCTCACTGTTTGATGATAAGTATTGTTCCATGGGAAAGTCACAAAGACGCCACAAATTGATATTTTCATTCCAGGTTTCTGATCGCGGGTGTGAGAGTTAAAGTGTGAAGTCTTTGTTGTCGTCATCTGTGGTGTAGCTAGGGGGGGGGGGGGGCGGGGGGAGGGGTGAGGGGATGGCAAGTGGGTCCATCATTCCCTGCTCGCCACTTGCAGAGAAGCGACAAATGATCTCCAACACAAGCAATAATTTTTTCGGAAAGTATAATATTCTCAGAATAAGTTCTATGTGCGTCTGGATCAGAATGCTGAAACAGTAAACGGCATGGGAATGGCAGATATCATAGGACTGGGTAGTGACCACCAAGAAGAACATAATGCGATATACAGTATCCGCAAGAATGAGTCATATTATGGCAGCATATTAATTACAGATATCGAAAGAAAATGAATGATGACCAATACGGGGTGATTGTAATTCAACTAGTGCTACTTGAGCCAGTGCAGCCGAAAACTATTTACCGTGTGGATACCTAACGTTAATGGAACGACGTTCACAGTATGGCTTGCAGGACTTGCGTTGTTATTAGTATCAGCGTCATGACTTTCGTTAGGTTACGGCACTGGTGAAGCGATAGTTGAAACGTGAGTATTACAGCTGCGCACAGTCAACACTCATCAAGCCAAGGAAACTGGTACACCTGCCTGATATCGTGTAGGTTTCCCACGATCTCGCAGAAGTGCTGCAAAACGACGTGGCATTGACTCGATTAACGTCTGAAGTAGTGCTCGAGGGAACTGACACCTTTAATCCTGCAGAACTGTCCATAAACACGTACACGTATCAGGAGGTTCAAAAATGGTTCTGAGCACTATGGGACTTAACATCTTAGGTCATCAGTCCCCTAGAACTTAGAACTACTTAAACCTAACTAACCTAAGGACATCACACACAACCATGCCCGAGTCAGATTCGAACCTGCGACCGCAGCAGTCTCGCGGTTCCGGACTGCAGCGCCTAGAACCGCACGGCCACCGAGGCCGGCGTATCAGGAGGTAGTGATCGTTCTGAACTGCACGTTGTAAGGCGTCCCAGATATGGTCAATAATGTTCACGTCTGTTGAGTTTGGTGGCCGGCCGGTGATTAAACTCAGTGGAGTACTCCTGAAACCACTCTGTAGTAATTCTAGACGCATGGGGTGTCGCGTTGTCGTGCTGGAATCGCCCAAGTCGGTCGGAAAGCACAGTCGACATTAATGGATGCAGGTGATCAGACAGAATGCTTACGTACGTGTCACCTGTCGTAGTCATATCTAAACGTATCACGGGTCCCAAATCACTCCAATTGCAAACGCCTACACCATTACAAAGCCTCCACCAGCTTGAACAATCACTCGCTGACATGCAGGGTCTATAGATCCACGAGTTTGTCTCCATTTCCGTACACGTCCATCCACTCGATACAATTTGAAACGAGACTCGCCCGACCAGGCGACACATTTCCAGTGATCAACAATCCAATGTCGGTGCTGAGGGGCTCAGACGAGGCGAAAAACTTTGTGTGTCGTGCAGTCATCATGGGTACATGAATAGGCCTTCTGCTCCGAAAGCCCATATCGATTGCTTCCTTTAATGGTTCGCACGCTGACACTTGTTGATGGCCCAGCATTGAAGTCTGCAGCAATTTGCGGAAGGGTTGCACTTCTGTCATGTTGAACGATTCTCTACAGTCGTCGTTGGTCCCATTCTTGCTGGATCTTTTTCCAGCCGCAGCGATGTCGGAGATTTGATGTTTTACCGGGTTCCTGATATTCACGATACACTCGTGAAATGGTCGTACGGGGAAATCCTCACTTCATCGGTACCTCGGAGATGCTGTGACCCATCGCTCGCGCACCGACTATAATACCACGCTTAAATTCACTTAAATCTTGATAAGGTGCCGTTGAGGTAGCAGTAACCGATCTAATAACTGCGCCAGACACTTGTTGTCTTATATAGGCGTTGCCGACCGCAACGCTGTGTTCTGACTGTTTTCATCTCTCTGTATTAGAATACGCATGCCTATACCAGTTTCTTTGGTGCTTCAGTTTAGGCCTGGGCAAGGTGAGCAGGGCTTTACTGGAAAAGCTGTTTTACCAAACCGGTAGCAGTAGTGTCGCTGCTCTGCGCTAGCATCGATGCATCAAAGGAATACGAAGAGGTCGTCCTTCCACATCAGATTTGATGAACATAATTCGTAAGTTCGAATTAAATGGCGATTTGGGAATTGCTCCTCGGAGAGACCGACCGCAGGTAGAGAAATAAATTATAGGAGAATTTTTTGTTGCCATGACTGAGAGCGCTGGACGCAATGTGTGACCTCCAAACAGTACACAGCTGAACATTCCATGCTCCTCAGTTCAGCAAGTGCTGTGAATAATTTCTAGTGTGTTTACAGGCTGCGGATTGTCGTCACATTGTGCAACGTTTGTAGCCTGGAACGTAAACATGGTACACAATTAACAAATATTATCTGCTCATCTGTAAATTAAAAGGTTTTTCCTCTAACGATTTATTTTTTATCCATCTTCCGCATGTTCTTTCAAAAGTTTCTACGAAATTTAGTTGTACTACGATCAAGTAGTGAAAGTTTTATTATAACTGCCATATATTTCCCGCGAAAAATACTCCTAAAAAGCGACAGTATATGCTTGAAAAGTCACCAAACATGAAAGAAAACTGTATCTAATATATCTCACGTCACCTTAATATTTACAGAAATACAGAAATGAAATGAGCGTATGGTATATTTGGCCGGGAGGCGCCATCTGGGGAAGGACGGCCGCCAAGCACAAGTCTTATTTTAGTGGACGCCACATTGGGTGACTTGTGATGAGGATGAAATGATGATGAGGACAAAACAACACCCAGTCCCCGAGCTGAGAAAATCTCCAACCTGGCCGGGAATCGAACCCAGGCCCACTTGCATAGGAGGCAAGGACGTTACCATCCACCTAAGCATGCGGACTGCCGATGTGTATGGACGCTAGGAAGCGGTGAGACAGAGAGAGAGAGAGAGAGAGAGAGAGAGAGAGAGAGAGAGAGAGAGAGAGAGAGAGAGAGGGGGGGGGGGGTTATATTTAGTAAAAAGAAATTGCTCATTTATATCTTTACAATGTTGCGTCTGTTACTAACCTCCAGAATCAGATTTTCACTCTGCAGCGGAGTGTGCGCTTATATGAAACTTCCCGGCAGATTAAAACTATGTGCCAGACCGAGACTCGAATTCGGGACCTTTGCCTTTCGCGGCAAGTACTCTACCAGAAGGCTTCTGTGATGTCTGCCAGGAAGTTTCATATCAGCGTACACTCCGCTGCAGAGTGAAAATCTCTTTCCGGAAATATCCCTCAGGCTGTGGCTAAACTATGTCTTCGCAGTATCTTTTTTTCAGGAGTGTTAGTTCTGCAAGATTAGCAGGAGGGTTTCTGTAAAGTTTGGAAGGTAGGAGACGAGGTACTGGCAGAAGTAAAGCTGTGAGGACGGGCCGTGAGTCGTGCTTGGATAGCTCAGTTGGTAGAGCACTTGCCCGCGAAAGGCGAAGGTCCCGAATTCGAGTCTGGGTCCGGCACACAGTTTTAATCTGCCAGGAAGTTTCAGTTATTAATCTCTTAAAAACCATCAGAAATATCATATTTATCATCAACAGCAAGAAAAAAACTTAAATACACAAATTGTGAAAAACTTCATTTTAGAAATGTACTTTTCTTCACCTTTCCTTGAAATATGATACCTTATTGGTCACTGAAAATGTTGGCAATCATACTCGTGATTCACACGTAACACCAAAGGCTGAAAAACTAGTGTAACTGGAATCACGAAAACCAGAAGGCTGATGAAAACATTTTGGCAACTGCCGCAACAGTAAGATACTTGTTTCAGTTGGTTATCTCAAGTTAAGTGAAACCACTCAAACCCGAAGAGTGAGTAAGAAACATCCACATAGCTGAATGACTGCGAAGACTAATTTCATTCGCTTGTTTCGCTCGGCTGAAGAAAACCGACTGAACGAAATAACAACGGACCAGCCAGTCGGTTATTATAATGAGACAGTTGTCCCTTCGGTACTTACGCCTGCAACACCCTGTACCGCGTTGTTAACTTCTTGTCTACAGAGATGGAATATTTCCTTGCGTGCATGTAAGTGGCAAGGGCGCCCATTTACCGAGTAGCCCAGTTGGCACTTGAGTTCCCCCAGTTCCGCTAAGGGTCCCAGAGCACCCCATCACCGAACACCAACACATGTCGGTACACCGCAAGGGAAGCCACTAGGAGCAGACAGGCCCCGCTAGAGTCTTATTTGCGGTGGAAGGATTACGCTAATTAAACCAAACTTCCTAGCTAGCGGCGCACAACTTGGCGCCAGTTCAGGCTAGCAGAGCGTAGGAGGGTTTGGCAGCATCGAGGGGTGTGATAGGGGGTGAGTGAGGGCGGGTGGGGGAGGGGGCAGAGAAAGAGGGAAGCTCACTTCCAAACCAAGTCGTAACGGGAGGTGGGCTGCGCCAACTTTCCTCCCCACAGCTGAGGGCGCATTGTTATGACTGCGGTCGCCGGCACTCGTGGAGTTGTTTATCTGCGTCCCAGCTACTTAGCTTTAATCTCGTCGGTAGAAGCTAGTGGCTCATTTGACCGAGGCCATCTACACAAGAGCGCAAACGCACAGACGTATTCATTCACGGTAAAATTACCTAACGGGTCCGCTTGAATTTTTCGTAGTTAACGTACGATATATGCACATAATACCCTTCATTTCTTTTCTATTTTGAGTCATCAGTTTTTTGAATGGTTTGATTCGCCCCCTCGCCAGTTCCTTCCCTGTGCCAACCTCTTCATCTCAGATTAGATCCTGCATCCAGTGTCCTGAAATATTTTTTGGGTGTATTACAAAGTGTTGTTCTCAGTTTCGCCGATTTATGGTTGAATGCTCACCTTCACTTCATTACTGTTCTGGCAGTTAGATGCATATACTCTCTTCTGTAAGTAGTACCAACGAAACAAAATCGAAAGTAGTCAGCCCTGAGGATCGTGAAGGCTACACTCCACTTCTGACTGGTCATTAATTCTCAAAACTGCACGCACATGGTCGGGCGGTGTGGCCGAGCCGTTCTAGGCGCTTCAGTCTGGAACCACGCGGCCGCTACGGTCGCTGTTCCGAATCCTGCCTCGGGCGTGGATGCGTGTTACGTCCTTAGGTTAGTTAGGTTTAAATAGTTCTAGGTTCTAGGGGACTGATGACCTCAGATGTTAAGTCTCATAGTGCTCACACCCACTTGAACCATTTGCACGCACTTGGTTCAGCGGAACGTTTAATATCTGACACGTTGCCTCGTCTTCTCAGAAGAAGTTACATTCATTTTTACTATTAGTTAACTGCACTCAGAATTCCCCGCAAATTGTGTGGGAAGAACTTGTTTACTTGCAGTCCAACCGAAAAATATTGGGCGCACTGTTTGTATACGATTTCCAAACGTGGCATACGGAGCACCAATTTTCTCACGGTGGAGTGGACACTCGAATATGTTGTGAGGATTCCTTGCTGCCCAGTATATGGTGTTCTGCGAATTAACATGGCCATATTAACGAAACGGTGCCTATCTGTCCACCAACAGTGATTTTGAGAAGTTGTTTGCAATAAACAATTCGTTTAGATTTGTCTCCTTCACTTGTTGCACACTTGTGATGCGGTGTGGTTGGACTTTTAGTTCACAAATAATGTTACTACGAGATATGTGTTTAACGCCAGAAAGCTAGGATAAGTTGTGCATTGATTTCTTTAGGGATTGGTAGTAATTCTTCTTCCATTACCCTATGGGGTCCTAGCGGTAGATTGCTTGTTTCATTTTCCATTTTAAACTGGCTTGTTCTACACCATTTTCCGTTCATTGGAGTACTAACATACAGTTTTACTACGACAACTTAACATGTTTCTTCAAACGAATGAGAACGAATACAGGCCTCAGCTGTAGTTTGTCGGCTAAGGCACTGAAACAAATGACAAACCTCTTTGGAGAGTCTCAGGAGGTCAGGGCATTACCGATTAAAATCACTATTGCCTGAAAATACATCTGTCTTATTATGACTATGGTATCATTCGAGAGGAGTAATCTATGTGTTGGCACTGGGTTTCTCTCTCTTCTTTCTATTTTCATACAATTCAAACATGACACTACCATACACACACACACACAGGCATAATAGACACGAACTGGTACGCAATACTCACGTCAGGCTGTCACTGGTAGGAAGGACAGGGCTAGAGGCAGATCAATCATCATTCGTCTTGTGGACTTTATCTTTGTTGATGTTTGCTAAACATCAATTGGAAAAATAGTTCCCGTGATATGACTACCAAGAAACAGAATAATTTGCAGTCATAAAACTGTACCAAATTGATTGATAGTAAGCAGATTAAACATAGTAGCTGACAATAAAGGAGCTAAAATTATTGGTGGAAGGAAGATTTACAATCTAAAATAGACGTATACTCCACAGATAACTACCATATAAGAAATTACTGTACATCCAGACAGCGGAGGTGCGCAAGGCACCAAAGAGAAATAACCAGACAAAACTGTTGTTAACTATTGCTTCCTGAATGGTACGAATAGTCAGTGAGAACCTTCATGAAATTAACAGATCATACAGCCAAAACCCAGTTCAAAAACCAACAGCGCATACTGGGAGGAAGATTAATAATAGTTGGCTGACACACTTGCATAGACACATGTAAGTAAATAAATCTAGTAATTACCTAACTGACAAATTTCCGGTTAACACTTCAACAGTTTACATGGGCTAGAAATAACAATAATTACGGCTGTCTTGGCAAGACGTAGTGGGCTCGGAAAGGTCAAATTATGCAGGATCGCCTGCACTGGATTTGCCCTTCGGTCGTACACGGACGTGGCTCCGCTTTCGGACGCTGTTCCTGCTCTGTCAACCAGGCGGATTTCACTTAAGTCTCACAAAACGAAACACAAATGTTAGTCCAATTAATAGAGAAATACATAATTTAGTACAGGATCGGGTCAGGCGTCTACCATAGAAGGAAAGCCGATGCACGAATTACAGTCTCAAGAAAAAAAATTAAATAATTTTTCAAAGAGTTAACAGAATCAAATTTATGAACTTGTAAGGCTACCAAAATATAAACAGAGTTCCAGATATAGTTATCGTGTAGGAAGTTCGACGGCCAACCACATAGTGCACCAAACTCGCGCATTTTGGGCGATGGGTAAACAAGTAACCGTTACGCGGAGCACTGAACCCCAAGCAAACGTGTTCAGTTGGCTAAAGAACACCTGCCTTCCAGGAGCTATATATATATAATTTTGAATAACACGTAAATAATGTCCTCATAGAGAGAGACTTAATAATTAAGATTAAGCTGCCTCACCCTTGTTGTTGTTGTGTTCTTCAGTCCTGAGACGGGTTTGATGTAGCTCTCCATGCTACTCTATCGTGTGCAAGCTTCTTCATCTCCCTGTACCTACTGCAGCCTACATCCTTCCGAATCTGCTTAGTTTATTCATCTCTTGGTCGGTCTCTACGATTTTTACCCTCCACGCTGCCCCCCAATACTAAATTGGTGATCCCTCGATGCCTCAGAACATGTCCTAGCAACTGATCCCTTCTTCTACTCAAGTTGTGCCACATGCTCTCTTCTCCCCAATTTCATTCAATACCTCCTCATTACCCATCCTCTCCCCATCTAATCTTCAGCATTCTTCTGTAGCACCACATTTCGAAAGCTTCTATTCTCTTCTTGTCTAAACTATTTATCGTCCACGTTTCACTTCCATACATGGCTACACTCCATACAAATACTTTCAGAAAAGACTTCCTGACATTTAAATCTATACTCGATGTTAACAAATTTCTCTTCTTCAGAAATGCTTTCCTTGCCATTGCCAGTCTACATTTTATATCCTCTCTACTTCGACCATCATCAATTACTTTGCTCCCCAAATAACTAAACTCCTTTGCTATTTTAAGTGTCTCATTTCCTAATCTAATTCCCTAAGCATCACCCGACTTAATTCGAATACATTCCATTATCCTCCTTTCAGGACACTGTCCACTCCGTTCAACTGCTCTTCCAAGTCCTTTGCTGTCTGTGACACAATTACAATGTCATCGGCGAACCTCAAAGTTTTAACTTCTTCTCCATGGATTTTAATACCAACTCCGAACTTTTCTTTTGTTTCCTTTATTGCTTGCTCAATATGCAGATTGCATAGCATCAGGGATAGGTTACAACCCTGTCTTACTCCCTTCCAAACCACTGCTTCCCTTCCATACCCCTCGACTCTTATAACTGCCATCTAGTTTCTGTACAAATTGTAACTAGCCTTTCGCTCCCTGTATCTTACCCCTGCCACCTTCAGAATTTGAAAGAGAGTATTCAGGTCAACATTGTCAAAAGCTTTCTCTAAGTCTACAAATGCTAGAAACGTAGGTTTGCCTTTCCTTAATTTTTCTTCTAAGATAAGTCGTAGGGTCAGTATTGCCTCACGTGTTCCAACATTTCTACGGAATCCAAACTGATCTTCCCCGAGGTCGGCTTCTATCAGTTTTTCCATTCGTCTGTATAGAATTCGTGTTAGTATTTTGCAGCTGTGACTTATTAAACTGATAGTTCGGTAATTTTCACATCTGTCAAGACCTTCTTTCTTTGGGATTGGAATTATTATGTTCTTCTTGAAGTCTGAGTGTATTTCGTCTGTATCATACATCTTACTCACCAGATGTTAGAGTTTTGTCAGGACTGGCTCTCCCAAGGCTGTCAGTAGTTCTAATGGAATGTTGTCTACTCCGAGGGCCTTGTTTCGACTCAGGTCTTTCAGTGCTCTGTCAAATTCTTCACGCAGTATCATATTTCCCATTTCATCTTCACCTACATCCTCTTTCATTTCCATAATATTCTCCTCAAGTACATCGCCCCAGTATAGACTCTCTATCTACTCCTTCCACCTTTCTGCTTTCCCTTCTTTGCTTAGAACTGGGTTTCCATCAAAGCTCTTGATATTCATGCAAGTGGTTCTCCTTTTTCCAAAGCTCTCTTTAATTTTCCTGTAGGCAGTGTCTATCTTACCCCTAGTGAGATAAGCCTCTACATCCTTACATTTGTCCTGTAGCCATCCCTGCTTAGCCATTTTGCACTTCCTGTCGATCTCATTTTTGAGACGTTTGTATTCCTTTTTGCCTACTTCATTCACAGCATTTTTATATTTTCTCCTTCAATCAATTAAATTCAATATTTCTTCAGTTGCCCAAGGGTTTCTACTAGCCCTCGTCTTTTTACCTATTTGCTCCTCTTCTGCCTTCACTATTTCATCCCGCAAAGCTACGCATTCTTCTTCTACTGTACTTCTTTCCCCCAACCCTGTCAGTTGTTCCCTTATGTTCTCCCTGAAATTCTCTACAACCTCTGGTTCTTTCAGTTTATCCAGGTCCCATCGCCTTAAATTCGCACCTTTTTGCAATTTCTTCAGTTTTAATCTACAGTTCATAACCAGTAGATTGTGGTCAGAGTCCACATCTGCCCCTGGAAATATCTTACAATTTAAAACCTGGTTTCTAAATCTCTGTCTTACCATTATATAATCTGTCTGATACCTTTTAGTATCTCCAGGGTTCTTCCATGTATACAACCTTCTTTCATGATTCTTGAACCAAGTGTTGGCTTACAAACATTAAAAAGCACAGTCACATTTGGTTGTATAAAAAGTCAATATGTCAATAATTGGAATTGTGCGCTCCGGTAGCAGTACATGCAGGGCGTGGCACATCAAATGAACCCACTTAATATGTAAATGCTCATCGCCACAAATCCGATGCCTTACAGCAGCCATCTAAGAAGTTGAGATGGGATTTCGTAAATAACACTCAGATTGGAGCATTAAATAAAGAGAAAATTCAGTGGTTTTACAGGATTGTACACGCAAATTGCCTGCCTGGTAACGGAAGCGGGATCAGCATTCAGAAGACTGATACCGCATCGGACGTGAACCTAGAACAATCAACCAGAAAACTACCCGAGTAAACAGTCACAACACTGGTACAGGAAATGGCAATTACACCTATGGCAACTCACTATGCTCGGCTTCACTCCCATCGGATAAACCAAATCGAAAGCTCACGAGACATGTCTGTACAATGATCCAGGAAGGAGAGCGTGCTGCTGGCACACAACTTCAACACAGTGGCTGTCCGCGACCCGCCTTCAAGTCGCGTCGGTCGCTGAAGCACTCAACACGCTCTTTCCATTGGTATGGGCCCCACACGTCCAAATGTTTGCCGCTGACTGCAACCGATGTGATAATTGTTTACAATCCAGAAACCCACTTGACTATCTCTTCCCGGTATCGGCGCTACGCTCAGAGCCGGTGACTTGTTAACCGCCGAACCTGTACCTGCTATCAACTGCCGGCGCAGTACCCGCCTCGCCGCCAGGTTTCAACTCGGCCCCTCCAACGCGAGGGAACCGTTTCACCCTCGTGGTCTCACTGTCACTGCCCTCGCACCTCCAGTCTCCGCGCGAGCCACGCCTTCCTGGGGTATAAATGTTTTACTAGAGCCTGTGACGCAACCTATCGATCACGCAACGGTTGTCCTAGACTGAACATGTAACGCAAAAAAAGCAAAGGCTTCAAAGAGTCACCGACACTGAACGAAATCATTACTTTTATGTGGTTATCTGTATCGCATCATATGTAAGTCCGTATTATCGAACATATCTGAGGTTTGGATCGACTACTTCATCAACGGAAACTCTCACAGTGCGTAAATGAGCTGTTTTGCCAGCAGAAAGAGTAAGTGGTTGAAATATCTCCTTAAGTATCTCCCACCCATCGTGATATACGACTGTTTCTCTCTTACTTATACCGATGGTACCAAAGACAAACAGTCCAGCTAATTACTTCGCATGCAGCGCTTATCCAGTGGCGGTATTACTAATACGGTTCTGAACTCCATAAGCTGTGTCGTGCACAGAGGTATGTGTTTCATACTGAGGATGCTACACGTCATTGCGACAACAGGATATACCCGCTCTCGATTACTGCCGTGCTGGCATGAATTCTTGAGTAATTTCCTCAATTGCGCCAGTCTCCAGATTGTTAAAATGTGTGATGGTTCACGGCGAATGGTGTAACCAACACAGCATACTTCTTGTAGAATATTCCATCTCAAACGAGATACAGCAATTAAGATGGAAACATATCGTTATAAGTACATTTCTGACGTAACTTCAAACGACCGTTTTAGTCACCCGGGAAGAACTAAATACAAATACTAAGTGAATAGATTTACGGTGCTGTCTTGTAAGTACTTTGTAGATAATCTCTGTCTCGTTGTCTGTAAGAGCGGGTTTAATGTCGTACTGAGCAAAACACTTTCCACCATTCTAATTGTTAATATTTATTTTCTTCCAAGCCCCTTCTCAGAAAGCGACACAGTCAAAACATATATCATAAAAACAACATTTTCGCAAAGCTTATCTTAAGGATTGGTACCCGTGGTCTAGGGGTAGCCGGCACGGTAGCTCAGCATGTTCGGTCGCAGGGTTAGCAGCCCTCTGTAATAAAAAAAACAACTGAGTTAATTGATCAACAACGAACTTAAACGAGTGTCTTCCGACGTCCGCCACGAGCAGATGCAACGAAGGAGAGCGAACAAAATTGAGACTACAAAAAGAAGGGTGGGGGGGTAACGTCTTTGATTCATAATCAAAACTTCTTCGGTCCCGGGTTCGATCCCCGCCATTGCCTAAATTTTGATAAATAATCAGCATTGGCGGTCGATGACTTCCGGCATAAGAAGTCAGCCTCATTCTGCCAACAGCCTTGTCAAAGAGGGCGGAGGAGCGGATAGAGGTTCAGGGCACTCTCTTGTCGTAGGTGTGGGAAATTGCCCCTAAAGGCGGAAGAGTCAGCAATGATCAACGACATGAGGATGCAGAAGGCAATGGAAACCACTGCATTAAAGACACGTAACGTGTATCCACAGGACATGTGGCCTGTAATTGAAGAAGTGTCATGATGATCTCTCCATTGGCAAAAGATTCCGGAATAGTCCCCCATTCGGATCTTCGGGAGGGGACTGCCAATGGGGAGGTTACCATGAGAAAAAGATTGAATAATCTACGAAAGGATAACATTCTACTAGTCGGGGCGTGGAATGTCAGAAGCTTGAACGTGGTAGGGAAACTAGAAAATCTAAAAATGGAAATGCAAAGGCTCAATCTAGATATAGTAGGGGTCAGTGAAGTGAAGTGGGAGGAAGACAAGGATTTCTGGTCTGATGAGTATCGGGTAATATCAACAGCAGCAGAAAATGGTATAACAGGTGTAGGATTCGTTATGAATAGGAAGGTAGGGCAGAGGGTGTGTTACTGTGAACAGTTCAGTGACCGGGTTGTTCTAATCAGAATCGACAGGAGACCAACACCGACAACGATATTTCAGGTATACATGCCGACGTCGCAAGTTGAAGATGAACAGATAGAGAAAGTGTATGAGGATATTGAAAGGGTAATGCAGTATGTAAAGGGGGACGAAAATCTAATAGTCATGGGCGACTGGAATGCAGTTGTAGGGGAAGGAGTAGAAGAAAAGGTTACAGGAGAATATGGGCTTGGGACAAGGAATGAAAGAGGAGAAAGACTAATTGAGTTCTGTAACAAGTTTCAACTAGTAATAGCGTATACCTTGTTCAAGAATCACAAGAGGAGGAGGTATACTTGGAAAAGGCCGGGAGATACGGGAAGGTTTCAATTAGATTACATCATGGTCAGACAGAGATTCCGGAATCAGATACTGGATTGTAAGGCGTACCCAGGAGCAGATATAGACTCAGATCACAATGTAGTAGTGGTGAAGAGTAGGCTGAAGTTCAAGACGTTAGTCAGGAAGAATCAATACGCAAAGAAGTGGGATACGGAACTACTAAGGAATGACGAGATACGTTTGAAGTTCTCTAACGCTATAGATACAGCAATAAGGAATAGCGCAGTAGTCAGTACAGTTGAAGAGGAATGGACATCTCAAAAAAGGGCCATCACAGAAGTTGGGAAGGAAAACATAGTTACAAAGAAGGTAGCTGCGAAGAAACCACGGGTAACAGAAGAAATACTTCTGTTGATTGATGAAAGGAGGAAGTACAAACATGTTCCGGGAAAATCAGGAATACAGAAATACAAGTCGCTGAGGAATGAAATAAATAGGAAGTGCAGGGAAGCTAAGACGAAATGGCTGCAGGAAAAATGTGAAGACATCGAAAAAGATATGATTGTCGGAAGGACAGACTCAGCATACAGGAAAGTCAAAATAACCTTTGGTGACATTAAAAGCAACGGTGGTAACATTAAGAGTGCAACGGGAATTCCACTGTTAAATGCAGAGGAGAGAGCAGATAGGTGGAAAGAATATAATGAAAGCCTCTATGAGGGTGAAGATTTGTCTGATGTGATAGAAGAAGAAACAGGAGTCGATTTAGAAGAGATAGGGGATCCAGTACTAGAATCGGAATTTAAAAGAGCTTTGGAGGGCTTACGGTCAAATAAGGCAGAAGGGATGGATAACATTCCATCATAATTTCTAAAATCGTTGGGGAAGTGGCAACAAAACGACTATTCACGTGTGTAGAATATATGAGTCTGGCGATATACCATCTGACTTTCGGAAAAGCATCATTCACACAATTCAGAAGACGGCACGAGCTGACAAGTCCGAGAATTATCGCACAATCAGCTTAACAGCTCATGCATCGAAGCTACTTAGAGGAGTAATATACATAAGAATGGAAAAGAAAATTGAGAATGTGCTAGGTGATGATCAGTTTTCCTTTGGGAAAGTAAAGGGACGAGAGATTCAATTTTGACGTTACGGCTAATAATAGAAGCAAGACTAAAGAAAAATCAAGACACTTTCATAGGATTTGTCGAACTGGAAAAAGCGTTCGACAATATAAAATGGTGCAAGCTGTTCGAGATTCTGAAAAAAGTAGGGGTAAGCTATATGGAGAGACGGGTCATATTCAATATGTACAACAACCAAGAGGGAATAATAATAGTGGACGATCAAGAACGAAGTGCTCGTATTAAGAAGGGTGTAAGACAAGGCTGTAGCCTTTCGCCCCTACTCTTCAATCTGTACATCGAGGAAGCAATGATGGAAATAAAAGAAAGGTTCAGGAGTGGAATTAAAATACAAGGTGAAAGGATATCAATGATACGATTCGCTGATGACATTGCTGTCCTGAGTGAAAGTGAAGAAGAATTAAATGATCCGCTGAACTGAATGAACAGTATAATGAGTGCACAGTATGGTTTGAGAGTAAATCGGAGAAAAACGAAGGTAATGAGAAGTAGCAGAAATGAGAACAGCGAGAAACTTAACACCAGGATTGACGGTCACGAAGTCAATGAAGTTAAGGAATTCTGCTACCTAGGCACTAAAATAACCCATGACGGGCGAAGCAAGGAGGACATCAAAAGCAGACTCGCTATGGCAAAAAAGGCATTTCTGGCCAAGAGAAGTCTACTAATATCAAATACCGGCCTTAATTTGAGGGAGAAATTTCTGAGGATGTACGTCTGGAGTACAGCATTGTATGGTAGTGAAACATGGACTGTGGGAAAACCGGAACAGAAGAGAATCGAAGCATTTGAGATGTGGTGCTATAGACGAATGTTGAAAATTAGGTGGACTGATAAGGTAAGGAATGAGGAGGTTCTACACAGAATCGGAGAGGAAGGGAATATGTGGAAAACACTGATAAGGAGAAGGAACAGGATGATAGGACATCTGCTAAGACATGAGGGAATGTCTTCCATGGTACTAGAGGGAGCTGTAGAGGGCAAAAACTGTAGAGGAAGACAGGGATTGGAATACGTCAAGCAAATAATTGAGGACGTAGGTTGCAAGTGCTATTCTGAGATGAAGAGGTTAGCACAGGAAAGGAATTCGTGGCGTGCCGCATCAAACCAGTCAGTAGACTGATGACCAAAAAAAAATCTTAACAAGCGTGCGGCCAGCCGGTGTTGTCGATCGGTTCTTGGCGCTTCAGTCTGGAACCGCGCGACCGCTAAGTCGCAGGTTCGAATCCTGCCTCATACATGGATGTGTGTAATGTCCTTAGGTTAGTTAGGTTTAAGTAATTCTAAGTTCTAAGGGACTGATGACCTCAGATGTTAATTCCCGTAGTGCTGAGAGCCATTTTTTGAACAAGAGTGCGACTGAAAAAGTGATTGCTGAATAACATCTGAACTTCTGAATAAGCAGTATGCGTGATTTTCGCCTATTTAAAACTTACCTATTCGCACCACTTCCTTCTAGGAAATTGCACTTTTCAATTACAACAATTTTTCGATTGAAACAAGTTTCAATGAAAGTACACATTTTAGAAGCTATTATCGTTGTAGTCCAAAACAGTATTAATTGCCATTAAAAATATTTTGAAATTTTCAATAGAAATTTCCGGACTTCGGAAACCATATTTTAAAAGAATTATTTTTTGATTGTAATAAATTTTTCTTTCGCCTCTATGTATCAATATGTTTTCAGTAAGGTAGATGACAAGAAATTCAAACAACTTTGCTCCAGATAGAAATTTTGTTACATCTCTGAGTAGTTTATGATGTTATTTTGTGATTTCCTTGGTTAAATTGGTTGTTTTCAACTGAGTGTTCTGCGTTCTTTCAGACAGGTGACAGATACCTAAATATGGAACAATAAAATTTACTGTAAATCCTCTTAAATAAAATAATAATAACTTCAGAAACCTAGTATATGTATATCATTATGAATTAGACATGTTGTGTAATACATCGCGCCGTTCTGTTTCTGAGTACTTCCTTTGTTCCAAAACAATGAGAAGACAAATCTTTATAGCTATATGTTATACGTAGTTAACGTACTCAGCAGTAACCCAAAAAAAATGCTTCAAATAGTTAGCTACACTGAATGAAATAGTTACTTTTCTGTGGTTATCTCTATCGCGTCATATGAAAGTCCGTATTATGAAACGTATGTGACGTTTGGATCGACTACTTTATTAACGGAATTTTGCCTGTTTCGAATAACATAGCATTCAGAGTGGTAGTACCTAAATCAGAGTACAAACGGTACTCCCTTGAAGCTCTCGCATGTAAGAAGCCCAGAGCCTGCGCGCTATATCAATAGCCTCCCCCATGCGGTGTGTGTAAACAATCTGGTACCTGTGGAACGCCCTGATGTCAGGCATCTGCAACATTCTGAGCTCCATTGTCACACCGACGTGCATTATAAAGTTTTACGACATCCCAATCGTCTCTAATGCAAAATTAATTCCTTTATTGTGGTTATATGAGAGACCTCTCCCCAGCAAGGCAGCTGTCCCCTACAGACCTGAGTGTGAATGCGTGCGCTACCATAACATTAGTGTTTAATGGAGTGGAACTCTCATAAAGGCCGAAAAGCGTTTAATTCTTTTCATGCGTCCTGCGAGACTCTGCTCTTGTAATTAAACGAGAGAGGTCCCGTGAGGAAATCCAAAGAGGAGTAGCAGGAAAAGCTACACAGACACACGCATTCTGATGGTTTTTGCTGAAAAGAGAAAGGAGAAATGGATTTAATATTTCCAAAAGGCGGGACTCACAGTAGTCTGCTGCGTTGGTGCAGAAGTGAACCGGAAAGGTCAGAAGATTTTATTATGAAGTAGCCTTGAAGGGACGATTAACTTTCAGAAGCTCACATCGTCCGCTTAGTGTTGCCAGTTTTATTAGAAATTTACTTCATGCTGACCAGTTGCGTCGTTAACATCATCATTAAACAGCAGTGAACAACACAAATACGGTGCATATAACTGCAGACTTCAAATGAAAGAAGTTACTTACAAATTAACATTTTCACACTGACTGTTTTCGTAACTAAATTAAAACACTATTGGAGACTTTAGGACGACGCTCAGTTTATAAATCACAACTGATGATGGCCATTGTGTAGCAGAGAATGATGTTAGCACAATGACGTCATCTTGTAATAATGTGTGACTCGTACTACAATAGAAGACTACATGACGGCAGTGGGGTTGGACTTTAAGCGATCAACTCTCGGTTGTCGAAAAATGTAATAGAGGAGTGATACCCTAAATACACTCTATATATAAAAAAAGAAACCGAACCACAATGAGATTGAAATAGGAAGATGTGTAGTGCATGTACAGAAACAAATTATTACAATTTCAGAAAAGAGGATGATTTATTCAGTAGGAAGAGCTTCACTATTTGAGCAACTCAGTAACACTCTGGTCCACCTATGGGGTTTGATGTGTCAAGTCGATGTGATTTAACAAATTTCTGTAGCGTGATGATTATTTTGTTTAACTCCTATCTTTCTGACCGACTGTATAAATGGTTTGTGAGATATGGCGGTAACATTTTGCCCTATAATAGAGTTTTAGTCTTGAATACAAGTGTTTATTGTCTTCTTACGCCTTTCGGGGTTATGACGCCTTCAGAGGATCGAAACAAGATGACGTACATGAGAAACAAAATAATGACATTTTATAAACTATAACCAGGATATCTAGAACAAACAGAAAGAATATAATGTTAACATAACAGAACTTATGGCTGGGCAAAATATGTTGATAAGAGATAGCTCATTGAAGATATTTTCACAAAGCATTAATGAGCCGGCCGCTATCGCCGAGCGGTTCTAGGCGCTTCAGTCAGGAACCGCACCATCGCTACGGTCGCAGGTTCGAATCCTGCCTCGGTCATGGATGTGTGTGATGTCCTTATGTTAGTTAGGTTTAAGTAGCTCTAAGCTCTAGGGGACTGATGACGTCAGATGTCAAGTCCCATAGTGCTCAGAACCATTTGAACCATTTGAAAGCATTAGTGCAAACTGGCTGGAGTGCACACATGACGGCTTAAGGAAACCAGCTCCGCCAGATGGTTCTACTGTACATGGTTATTCCAATATACAACGAACACATGTTCTTACTTTAGCAAAATAGTGCAGTATTTTACTAACCCAGGTACACTAATTCCTTATCTTTAAAGTACAGAAGACGTTACTTAAGGTTAACATATGCATTTGTGGGTATGTGTGTTGCATAACAGAGTCTGCTAACGTCAACGTTCGTCAACGCCATCTTTATATAAAAAAATAGCTGATATTGCTGTTGTAGAAAGTGTGAGCAACTTAAAAGGTTTAATAAATTTTGTTTCCTTCAGTAGTACAAGGGGCCCACAAAATACTTCAAACTTAGCTCAGTATGTGTTACGATTTAACAACTATTTTCTGCAACAAAAAAGTTCCAGTGTTCGCTGTTTCCTAATTACCGCTATGCTTAAGGCGTAAGCCACGAGTGGGCAACTGCAGGCCTGCAGGCCGGATCTGACCGCGATTGGCTTCAGTCTGGCCCTCGGAAGAAATTTGTGTGTGAGAGAGTGATGTGCTGCAGAATTTTGCAACGGAAGTTTTCAAGACAGCTGTCGTAAAATTTAAGTAGGTTTAAGTAAATATGCATAAATAAATTCAAACATCTGAAGATTAGCCAAACATAAAATATACGTACTCTCAAAATCGCGTGTTTTGCGGCGTGCTTGGTCCGTTTGATTTGGTGGGAGGGACCAAACATCGATTACGGAACGACGAGGAAGGAAGTCGGCTGTGCCCTTTAAAAGGAACCATCCCAGCATTTTTTCTGAAGCTGTTAAAGAAAATCACAGCAAACGTAAATCAGGATGGCTGGACGCGGGTTTCAACCGTTGTCTTAATGAATACGAGTCCAGTGTGCTAACCACTGCGCCACCTCGCTCGATTTTGTGGCATGAGTTGCTAGTGTGATGTGTAGTGAAGGAAATGCCTTTCATATCGGTGTGTCACCCCATAAACATTAACGTCACCGTCCCCATAGTTTCGACTTCAAGCGCTAATAGCCCTTTTGTCATGTCACATGATTTGGTGGCCCATGAGCTTTAGTGCAGGTCGTCTTAGGTTGCCCATGCGAGATGTAACGCTAGATATGGGGTAGCTGCTTAAATCCTGGAATTCTCTCGCGGGAGCGTGGACAACAGTTTGCTGTTCCCTTGTCGGAGAGGCATAAGTCCAATCCCAGGGCTTAATTGTTCGGGTGTTGGCGCATGTAGGGCGACGTGTCTCAACGCGGAAGTGATGCGTTACCCATGGCCTCTGTTCCTAAAATGACTCTTTCCGCCTTCTAGTGGTGCCGGCTGTTAAGCATGACATGTCCCGGGTGCACCTGGAAGTTTCCTTGTGAGGGAAGGGGAACTGCGTCCCAACCCTAGGTGAAAATGAAGGGTGGGTGACATAGGGGGACATACGTTGGGGGATGGAGGACCTGTCCCTAGGGGTGAGCGTGGCTTAGGGAAATTGTAGTGTCTCATCAATCTCTAACTGTGATGAGTGGCACTGACGACAGCCGATTTTTCCTCGCGCGATGACGATAAAGTCCCCCAACCCAAAGCAAAAGCGAAGAGTGCATGGCGCAGGGAGTTGCGTCTTAAAGGACACAATCATCTGTCGCTCCCAGGGAGTAAGGGAGGGGGGCGGCAGGGGGTCTAGCGGTGGCTGCTGGGCAAGGGGAAGTTGTCTGATTTGAGTGTGCGACGTTCCAAACACTGGGTTGTTGCTGTTTCCCCTCTCCCCCTCTCTCTATGAGGGACACAAAATACAGATGCTTTGTTTGCCGGTGATCCTGTTAGCTAGCGTGAGATCCTGGCGCAAGACGTCAAGGACACTTCATCACACCTCTGGACACCCAGGATGTGATCCACCAAACCCAGGGGTTGGTGACATCGCCAACGCCAGGTTAGATGGGACCAGAATACTGAACGACTGGATGACTGTCCCACCACCTGAATCGGGAGCGCTAGGTCCGTAACCGACAGGGGGAGGCCCAGACTAGTAAGCAACGAAGGATGAGTCGCGCATCCACCTCTCCAGATTGAGAGATGTGCTTGCCTGTGGGTGCTGGGTAAATCATTGGTGACCTCGCCACTGAAGGGGACCGATGGCATACTGAAGCCTGCAGCTGAGCAGCTCAGTAGTACTCTTGGCCTGGGGAAGAGACTAGTGAGTGAGCTACAACTTGTCGCCTCATCCCTCTCCACATGCTGGAGGAGCTGGTCTGTGGCAAGAGACATGCCTCCCAATCATTTCGCTTCCCCTATTACATGACTGCTGAAGAAGAATCAGGCGATTCAATTCACCTCATACAAGGCTTCAATGCTCTATGATCACTCCCCATAAGAGGGCTGGAGACAGACGCAGGTAGAAACAAGAGTCTGTGATGGACGAACACTCTAGGATCACTCAGATACTGGTCCAAAGGGTCAAAAACGGAAAAAATAACCAGGTGGCTGTACAGTCGATCAAAAATGAACTGGCTGCATGGGCTATAGCCAATGCGAAACTAGATGGTAGACTGGGCTGTGTACGCAACTAGTAAAGACATTGGCTGGTGTGGGTTCGCAAGAAGCACCGAAAGACGAAACAACCAAAGACAACTGTCAAAGTATCACAGTGGCCAGACACAGCAGTATTCCTAAGACCACTGCCAACCCAATATATTAAAAAACTGCAGGAGATTTTTATCATGACTGTGAACCCTGCTAAAGAGAAACGATAAACAAAGTTAAACCCTACAAATTGTTGTAATTGTTGATGTAGCTACAGAGGAGGACAAAAATAAGTCTTCGAGCGATCAGAAGTTGTGCAACGTGGTTAAATGTGAACTGCTAAAAAAGAGAGAATGTGCTGATTATAATGTATGAAGTTCTTGTGAGGATGAAGGAAGAAGAAATTTGTAACACAGTCCTACAGCAAAGCTTTGACGAACTAGATAAGGTTACTTTTAAAAAAGACTTTAAACTTTGTGTCACGATTGGGCCTTAGGAACATGATGTTGTGCACCACTTTGCAGAAGTTTTGGGGGAAATGTGAAGAAAGTTGACCGCTATGGATAAGCCATACGTGGGATTTCATACAGTAAATGTAATGGATTACCTAGTGGTACATTGTTGCCATACCTGCTGGAATCTCGACCACATTCGTAAATAATACAACAGGAAGCCGGTTTGCTCCATGTGCAAGGCAGAGGACCATATGTGGAAGAACTGTAGCAGGTCAGTGGTATGTACCCCTGTATGAGTAGATGTAATAGATCATGTGGTGCCACAAGAAGGACCTGTCCCACATACAAAATGTTGGAACAACCACTAATTACCTGAAATAATAATGGTTGAAGCCACAATTGGGCCAAGGATTTCCAAAAGAAAGTCCCCAGGCAAAATGCTGAAATGAAGTAATTCAAACAGTTTCTGAGGATTCTCTCAGATACTCAAAAGCAGGCAGTGAATATGGTGGATGTCAGCACACAAAAATCGCTCCAAATTACAACTAGAGCTCACTCCTCCCACAGATGTGGCTACAGTCAGACAGTAAACCGAGAACAGCAAGGCTACTTCCGGTGGTGGGCTGACCAGTGGTTGTACAGGGAAATGAGGTGCAAAGTTGTCATGTACAGACAGCACTGTAAGCAGCACAGATGGAACATTGTTAGTAAAAGACTCTCCTCCCCACTACAGTGCTGGCAACTGACCGCGTAAAGGTTTACCAAGATCTAGAATTTGCTATGCAGCATACAGATCTAGAGCAGCAAGCCGTCCTGACCGCTGCTTTGTGGCACGTGGTTGGTGTAGGACAGAATTATGGTAGGACAGTCACCATCTCGGTAATGGATGGTTTAGATGGAATAAAGTCAATGAATCTCCAGCTTATAACACTACAATAGCATTTACGTAGCTTGTGCAATTAAATACCAAGTTTGGTTTATTACGTATTATTCCCCAACAGAACAATTAGTCCTGTCACGGTCGCCACTTATAACTCTTGTGTCTGCTGCATTTTGCTGTCCCTGTGGTGCAATTTGATGCCCTGTGCTGCGATTTGTGCCTTAATATTGTCATTTTGCGCAGGCAGTATTCTAAGCAAGTCAGCCAGGTCTAGTGTCTTTTCGCTTTTAGATTCTAGATTCTACTGCCTTTTCGTGTTCAAATTCTATACCCCATTCTGTTTTTAGTGATTCAAACATATCCCTTGATTCATTTGCATAGCCACTGTCTTCGACAACATCGCCTATGTTGTCTTGCTTAGTACGAGCGACATTCATAGCTTCGAACTGTTTATTGACGTCTGCATGATATCGTACGTAATTTAACTCGCGCGTAGTGCCATCTGTTGGTGTGCTGCCTGAACTACTCTCAATTGCATTCTGTTCTCGCGTATCTAGATTCATTTCTAGTTTCCTGTCCATTTTAGTGGCTTTTAAGTACTGACACCTTTAATTTTCAATTTAAGTTGAAGTTTCACTATCCGTTCTGTGAAATAATGTACAGGCTCGTGCCACTGGACGTTTTATGTTCACTCTATGTTTGTAAAATACTAACTACTTATAATTTTTTCCGTCTGTAGGTGCAACTTGAACAACGTCCTGTCATGGTCGCCACGTATAACACTACAACAGCATTTCCGTAGCTTGTGCAATTAAATGCCACGTTGTTTGGTTTATTACGTATTATTCCCCAACAGAACAATTAGACCTGTCACGGAAAAGTCACGTATAACACTTCTGTCCGCTACTGCTATACCGTAACCTCGAAGCTGGAGGCAGTTTGTTAGAGTAGTTATGGTATAAAGCAACAGACCAGTGTTACCCTCTGAGAGGAAATTTGTTATGTAGACCGTATTGTACCTAACGGAAATGACTTATCGGAAGTGAAAGTCAGAATTACGTGAACATTTAGATAGTAACAAACAATATTTTTGCCTAGCTATACTGTTTGAAGAATAAGGAAAACGGTCACCAGCCTAATTAGGCAAGAGAAAGATTAACGTTCTCGTTTAAGAAAGTAGGTATGAGTAACTTTAACGGACAAACACAACCTACACTTGGCCACACTCGAGTGCAATGAACTCTGACACATACATATGTTTACGGTAAGATTGAAGCTAACAGCTAGAGCAGTACAAACTATTTGCAAAAATATAACAGATACCGAAACACACTATTACTTTCAGGGCTTGTTCAAACTGAATGGTCTTTATAACATTACTGTTAACATTCACTGCAGGATCATAAATTGGACATAGGTTAAGTCTCTCTCAGTTAAATACTTTACTATTTAAAATGAAAGTTAATTGGAATCCACTAACAGGTTGCTTCTCACTATCTTTTTCTAAAGATATTATGGTTTTCATAAATAGTGGTCTTCCCGTTACTTGTTACCTAGCATTAGGAGAATAGACAAACTGTGGATCCTATTATACTATTAATATGCACTTCCAATACACAAGAGAGACAAACACTTAGCAATCATGAACATATAACTTTCTACTATTGCTGTTTTCCACTTTTACTACTGTGAAACACAATGTTGACAAATTTGCAAGGAACTGACTCACCTTTTAAAATTTACTACAGGTAGCACTATGATCATTAACTAAGTAAAACTTTATAAGCCTCAGTTTTAAGAACTTTAATTTATAAAAGAAACAGCAATTGTCTTTATTACCACACTCTTCAACTTTCAAGTAAATGATTAAATAGGTGACTTTGACACTCCAAAAAAACTTGAAATTGGACTGTTTCTATCACTGGGAGGCTTTCATTTTTTCCACAAACTAGGACACTAGGTAATCATAGTTCAAATGGAGGGGAACCTGAGAGGTGTTGTGATAGGGAAAAAAATCAAGTTAGGTACATGAATTCAATTATAAGTTACCTTATATTTGAGCACACTAACACATGCAATAAGCTGATCCTTCACTGAACATTATCATAGTATTCCGTTACAGTGATTACGCAATGTGGTGGCAACTGCATGTTGGCAGGTGGATTTGCAGGCAGAATTACTGGACTCTGTCCCTTCTTGGTGGCGATAATGGATACCAATTCCAGAATCATTCCAGCTATTTATTCATCCATGCGAGGCATTGGAAAGTGGCAGGAAAAGCCTCTCTCGGAACCAGCACAATATACAACTTTTACATGGCAGTGCACAGTTTGGTAGCTCGTCCCCGACTGACTCTTGTTCCACCTTTTCTACCTAGGCCAACCACAATTTGCGCGCACTACACAGTTCCGTTCCCGAGCGGAACCACACTACCTCTTATACACAGAATAACTAAGAACCCTTAGCGAGGATCAGCAGTTTACATAACAGTAACCAAATACATTAAATAAAACAGAACATTTCCACAAATTAACATTTCTACAAAAAATAATTCAGACAGAAATTACAATTATATACAGTAAGTTTTGTTCCCTCTAAATGGGACAAAGAATTTAAATGACAGATATATTACATTGCATAGAATCAAGCCACGACATCAAAGTTTTAAACAAAGAAAAGAGTATACAGTTTTGTGTTATCTATTCAGTCAAACACATTTACAGAAACTCAACGATGTATCATTAAACCAAAGCAAAAGGCAAAATAAATCCGTACAGCATTAGAGCCATGGTGTTACAAGCTGTCTATGAAGTCCTGCGGGATCATATCAAACAGGTTTTCAAGAGACCAGGTGAGAATTTCGATTTAGACGAAATACACATTCAATCAGTCCTAGCCAATGGGTGCGTTGTGCTGCACTGGAAAAAGACATGGCATTAGTGCAATGTTCACACTTATTTTTAATAACAATGGACGTAAGTGCTGGACAAATCAACACATTCAACAGCAGATTAGTGATGCAGGAGCTACGAAAAGTGGTGGAGTAGAGGAGACTAGATGTACTCTGTCTGCAGGAGCCATGCTCCCTTGTTGGACGAATCGCCTTAACGTCCGCTACATGGCAAATCATTAGCAACGAGGAAGAGCCAAAGGCTGCATTAAATATGACTAATACAGCGTTAAGAATCACGATTCCATCACAATGGTCGAACATCCACTACAACTTCATAGAAGTTTTGTCACCTCTGGGAGTGGTTCATTAGTATGAAGGGCACTTAGACCATCTTGCTAATATGATCACGGCGTTGTGAGGGCGAAACGTCATTGTGCTGGAGGACATTAATGCGAAATCACCCTTGTGGTTGAGTGGCATTTGGGATGCAAATGGAGGTAGGTGGAAGAAGCCATCATGGCCTTGCAACTTGTGGTGGCTAACAGGCTGAGAAACCCCCTAGCTACATTGGTGGAGGGGGTGAAGGCACGAATATAAACGTCACCTTGATGACGTCCGTGCTGCAGATAATATTAAGAACTGGATGGTACTTGAGAGGGTTGCCACAAGTGATCATAATTTGATTACATTCGTGTTGAGCGACAGTACCATTGAGACATAGGGTTGGAAGTGCAGCTCAACTGAAACACGACAGATTGGGAATGCCTGACAAGGGAGTGTGACATTGCAAGATGGTGGCAACATGCATGAGTATGCTGAGGAGCTGATGAGAGCATCTACCATGGATTTCATTGCTATACCAACCAGGAGGATAGGCATAGTGGACTCTTCATCTTGACGATAAAACACAGAAATTGCATCGGAATAAAATACAAAAGCCACAATACCGACTTAAGTACAAGAAGTCTGACACTTCTCACTGTCTATGATTTGAGCCGTTCCTGTGAGACCAGTTTTAGATTCCGATGCTTCACTTCAGGTTTACTGTATCCCTTGGACCTTCTTATTGACGATGAAACACAGAACAGAGAAATTATTTATGAAATTAATGTGCTATAAGCAGTTGTTCATTGAACCTATGTCATTTATGAATGTGATTACATATACTCTACTTGTTTCATAATCTTGCTACAGCTGACTCATGACGAATGACGTTACACATCTTCATTTGCAGCAACAACTCAAAGGCAAATATTTTCATTCTTCAGTAATTACCCAAACGAAGGCAGATGGATCAGCCTGTCAGGTGGGCGAGGAAGTACTACCAGCCAAGTAGAATCGTCTGGCAGGAAAAACAGTACCTGCTTCAGAAATACTGGGAAGTCGAAGTGCTCTTCCAAAGGGAGATATGTGCATTTGGACCCCGCAGTTGGCAGTCGTACATTTTGGACCAGCTCGTTACTGACCCCTGGGGAGTTCCCTATAAGCTAGTAAAGGAAAAAATAAGATCACCCATAGTGCTGCCCACCGCCAAGGACAGGGACTAGACGACAAAATGGGAGAAAAACGGCAACAGAAAAAGTACAGAAAATATCCCGCAAACAGCGGAAATAAGTGTTGAAAACATGCTATAACGTACAGTAAATAAGGCAGTTAAAAGTATCTATAGAAAACTTGTAACCTCCCCGCAGAAATTTACATAAATAAATGTGGAATTTGAGCTAAGTGTAACCTCTCCACAGAAATAAAAGGAATGACAATTTACCATAAACCAACAACAATATTAATTAAAAAGCGAACCATGACCCAAATGGAACCTCTCAGCAGAAATAATAAAACCTGGTAAATTTTATAAGGGCAGCAGCGCTGACCTTCGGCCCTGTATTCTGAATAAAAAAGCAAAAATTCTTACCTCAATAAAAACTGCAACTATATCTGCTCTTATTTATCGACACAGCTTTGTGCAATGCTGGCGTATATTTGATTTTGATTCTTGGAGGAAATGCATAGGAAATATTCTTTAAATTGAAATGAATGCTTTTTCTTCAAAAGAGTGGAAAATTCTTTAAATTGAAATGATTACTTTTCTTTAAATGATTTACTTTATAAAAAAATTATTATTGGGGCATTTTTCTGAACAAATTAAATTACAATTAACATACATTATTAAATATGCGCAATGCTGCTTCTTTACCTTCTACAACAATACATATCGTCCCGAATCGTGACCAGAGTCGCGAGAAGAGCACACCGCCGACGCATGCCGACTTCTGCTCAGTACAACCGTCCACTCGGTACTACTGTCGACTGACTACTCCCTCAGCCGACTCGCTACACACTAGCACTGTCGTCTCGCGCGGTCAATCGCAGACTGACTACTACTACAGACAGAGTACAACTGAATTCTGGCGCGGTCAAGAGCAGACTAGCAACGATAAATAACTCTCTGGTCAGAGAATCTGTCATGCCACGCCATCGCTGGTAATGAATACATACGTCTTTCACAACCCTCCACTGGGGGGGACAAAAATTTGGCAGCGATGGTGAGTCATTTGGACTTGCCATGAGCAACAAATTTTGTTAACTAACTAACTTTACAATCACAGAATATACAGATATATAGGTGTAGAACATGAAGTAAATATAGTGCACATGCATTGAGTACAGAACATATCAGGTAATGACAAAATATATATACAATGAGTACAAAACAAATAAACAAATGACATAAGTGCACATGCACTGTAGTTCATAACATATCAGCAAATCAAAATTGTATATGCAATTAGTAGAAATCATGTTAACAAATGACAAAAATGCACACGCACTATAGTTCAGAACATATCAGCAAATCAAAAAACGTATAGATCATGAATACAAATCATGTTAGCAAAAATGATTTTCACTATGTTACAAGAATTAGGATAGGAAAGGGAAGGATTGCATCATGGTTGTAGCACTTCAGGTTGCACGCAGCTGCACTGAAAGTCCATATCTTTCTACAGAAGCACAACACCAAGTGAGACAATCCGAAGTTCTTTTCCCAGAAGTATTAATCAGCGTAGCCAAGACACAGAAATGTCGTAGTAATATTCCATGTTATCTTTTTTGTAGTACATTAGGTACACCAAACAGTGGGACCATAATAGCATCTCCATCGCTCACAGTGGTGGACAGCATATCGTGTCAACACCACGTTCTTGTAAGGTACACCAACGTAGAATTAGTGCAAAAACCAAATATAGTGCTCCATGATCATGAGGATATACAGGACAAACGGATATTGCAGTGATTCCAGGTAATTAAGTCAGAAGGTGAAGGACATTAAGTCACATACTAGTCTTCATTGAGAATTACACTAATAGTTGGTGGCACTCGTTGTCCAGTTGTTGAACATTTCTGTACCATTTATGTAGTATTACAGAATAATGTTCATGAGTTGTTTTATAGAGAACATTGGTACTCATTGCCTAATTATATACCATCAGAAGTCGTCATTGACAACAGGAGCTAATAAATGACATAGTATTACAGAATAATGTTCATGAGTCGTTTTACAGAGAACATTGGCACTCATTGCCTAATTGTAAAACATCATAGGTCATCACTGAAAACAGGAGCTAATAAATGACATAGTATTACATAATAATGTACATAAATCGTGTCACATAGAACATTGGCACTCATTGCCTAATTACAAACCATCAGAAGTCATCATTGAAAACAGGAGCTAATAAATGACATAGTATTACAGAATAATGTTCATGAGTCGTTTTACAGAGAACATTGGCACTCATTGCCTAAATGTAAACCATCAGAAGTCATCATTGAAAACAGGAGCTAATAAATGACATAGCATTACAGAATAATGTTCATGAGTCGTTTTACAGAGAACATTGGCACTCATTGCCTAATTACAAACCATCAGAAGTCATCATCGAAAACAGGAGCTAATAAATGACATAGTATTACAGAATAATGTTCATGAGTCGTTTTACAGAGAACATTGGCACTCATTGCCTAATTATAAACCATCAGAGGTCATCATTGAAAACAGGAGCTAATAAATGACGTAGTATTACATAATAATGTACATAAATCGTGTCAAAGAGAACATTGGCACTCATTGCCTAATTACAAACCATCAGAAGTCATCATTGAAAACAGGAGCTAATAAATGACATAGTATTACAAAATAAAGTTCGTGAGTCGTTTTACAGAGAACATTGGCACTCATTGCCTAATTATAAACCATCAGAAGTCATCATTGAAAACAGGAGCTAATAAATGACGTACTATTACATAATAATGTAGATAAATCGTGTCACAGAGAACATTGGCACTCATTGCCTAATTACAAACCATCAGAAGTCATCATTGAAAACAGGAGCTAATAAATGACATAGTATTACAGAATAATGTTCATGAGTCGTTTTACAGAGAACATTGGCACTCATTGCCTAATTACAAACCATCAGAAGTCATCACTGAAAACAGGAGCTAATAAATAACACAGTATTATGGAATAACGTTCATGAGTCGTTTTACAGAGAACATTGGCACTCATTGCCTAATTACAAACCATCAGAAGTCATCATCGAAAACAGGAGCTAATAAATGACATAGTATTACAGAATAATGTTCATGAGTCGTTTTACAGAGAACATTGGCACTCATTGCCTAATTATAAACCATCAGAAGTCATCATTGAAAACAGGAGCTAATAAATGACGTAGTATTACATAATAATGTACATAAATCGTGTCACAGAGAACATTGGCACTCATTGCCTAATTATAAACCATCAGAAGTCATCATTGAAAACAGGAGCTAATAAATGACATAGTATTACAGAATAATGTTCGTGAGTCATTTTACAGAGAACATTGGAACTCATTGCCTAATTATAAACCACCAGAAGTCATCATTGAAAACTGGAGCTAATAAATGACATAGTATTACAGAACAATGTTCATGAGTCGTTTTACAGCGAACATTGGCACTCATTGTCTAATTATAAACCGTCAAAGGTCATCATTGAAAACAGGAGCTAATAAATGACATAGTATTACAGAATAATGTTCATGAGTCATCTTACAGAGAACATTGGTACTCATTGCCTAATTATAAACCATCAGATGTCATCATTGAAAACAGGAGCTAATAAGTGACATAGTATTACAGAACCATGTTTATGAGTCGTTTTACAGAGACATTGGCACCCATTGCCTAATTATAAACCATTATATATATATATATATATATATATATATATATATATATATATATAAGCAATGCATTGCGTTGGGTAATTACTGAAGAATGAAAATATTTGCTTTCGAGTTGTTGCTGCAAATGAAGATGTGTAACGTCATTCGTCATGAGTCAGCTGTAGCAAGATTATGAAACAAGTAGAGTATATGTAATCACATTCATAAATGACATAGGTTCAATGAACAACTGCTTATAGCACATTAATTGCATAAATAATTTCTCCTGCAAAATACAAAAATGGATTATTAAACTGAAAGAAGAAACGCATTTTATGCTGAAAAGTAGTGAACTTCGAATTAACAGGTAGTGAAATGTGTATAAAAAGAAATGTTTTCCCTAGCTGTCCTTTCCAAAACCTTCAGTCATCATACTATGTAATATAACACATACTGTCAAAACGAACTGCAACAAATACTTAGATAACTACATAGCATCTCTTAACTAACAGCAAATATATAAACCTCATCATTATTTTCATCTGCAAAGAAAAACTTCATTATCCATATCACCATGACTCCATTAGTATCATCACCTGTAAAGAAAAATTTCATTATCCATAGTAGCATATTCTTCATCATTATTCATCACCATTCATTATCATCTGCAAAAAAGTCACTTCATTACTCATTACACAACTATTCCTTATTTGTAGCATATTTCATCACTAAAACTAAGATGTGTAGTTCTGTCTGACAGCCTGCATCAATCGCCTTGTATTCTGAAAGAAAAAATTAGTTAAGACTGCTATTCTACGATGTGTCTAGTATATTCTTGTTAATGCTTGTTAATTCTGATCCATTTGCTCTTCATCACGAGGTATAGCATCCTCTTTCGTTCATTCTGAAGGTGAAATTCCCATTTCTGTTTAATTTATTTCTTTTATACGTTATTACTTTCTGAAAATGATGAACAAAGATTAATGTCTTGCATTTAATTCATATACCCATTAGATAAAAACTGGTTTATAGTAGCATAATTGAGCATACAGCATAGCATGACAGAAAACGTAATATGTCAAAAACATAGATAGTGTTCAGAGGCAAAAATGTACACAATGTAGCAGCAAAAAAAAAAAAAATAAAAAAATAAAAAATAAAGTAGTCACGATGTTGAGATATCATAGGGCAAAATGTTGAAGTCAACTGGTGTTTGCTATATCTTAACTATTTCATAGTGCATACAAACAAAACAGGAAAACAATCGTACATACATAAAAAATGATGACAAGAAATGTGACTTTCTTTGTGTTCAGCTTGTATGTTGTGTAGTTAATAGAGGCGAGAATTAAAGACTTTAATGGAGAGAGAATTTAATAAAATTAATATGTCACTAGATAAAATTGCATAATTATTCATAAGATACGTAAGTTTATCTGGAAAAATGTGCACGGTCTGATGTGTAACGACAAGAAGAGCGACCTGCTAACCTTACCTTGCCGGGCACTTGCCAAGAAAAATACGACAATCATCAGTAAGTAGTCACATAAATATAATTGCATAAATGGTCATAAAATGTGTAAGTTCATCTGGAAAAATGTGCACGGTCTGATGTGTAACGAGAAGAAGAGCGACCTCCTAACTTTATCTTGCCGGGCACTTGCCAAGAAAAATTAGGATTATCATCAGTAAGTATTCTTGTGACTATAATTACATAAGTGGTCATAAAAAGTAGCAAATGGCATTACAGCATGTTAAATGATAAAGCATCTTCATTCAATAAAAGGTTTAATATTCGATATGTGGTGGTTTCCTTTGGTTTTTCTGGTTCTCAAAATTTCGACGTGTGCAACATTGGTGTGAGGAATGCTGCGAATCCGATATGGACCAGAGTATAGAAGTTCAAAACAAACCTGTTTTTGCTGTCTTCTCCGGCGCTCTGCGGCACGTTTGATGTTGTTCAGCGCAATGTCAATTATTTCATGGTGTCGTAGTCGACGAGATGTAGGAAAGTTTACTAATTCTTTAATTTTGTTAGGTGGTTCAACATTTTTCAGTATAACAGACGGAGATAGCATAGTGGATTCATTTGGTATGGAATTAATGCTTTCGAAACAGTTTTAGCAGTAGCTTTGCGTAACGGAGTGAAGGTAACAAATTTTGAAGTGAGTTCAACAGCGACAAAGATGTAGCAAAAACCTCTATTAGTTCTGGGAATCGGACCAAAAATGTCTACAGCGGTCATATGTCTCAATTTAACAGGTACAATGGGATATAATGGAGGAATATGTGAAGTCGTATATGATTTAGCTTTCTGGCAGATTTTACATGACGCTAAAACTCGTCGAATACGTTTCTCCATGTTCGTAAAATAACAGTTCTGTCTCAGTATAATAAAACATTTTCTGGCTCCGTAATGTTGCGTAACTTAAATGAGTATACCAGATTAATTTGTTAACAAGTTCGTCAGGAATGCATAATAACCAATTGTTGCTGTCAGGATGAGAGCGGTGAAATAGAATGTCATTGCGTACAGTGTAATGGTTTCTAATGGTAACATTATTCCTATCTTGCCAAAGGTGCTAAATCTCTTTCCATACGTTGTCTTTACTCTGCTCTTGTGCTATGTCTTGTAATGACGACGAAATGAAATTTTCAAATGCAACTTGTTGAATGTACATGACGCTGAAATTTGCTTTGCAGAAGTTCGTTGCGATGTCTTGCTGATTGTTGCTGAGAGAACAGGATAGTGCATCTGCTACAAAATTTTGTGTGCCGGGAATGTGAACAATTGAAAAATAATATTCCTGTAGATAAAGTTTCCATCTACTTAATCTGTCGTGTGTAAATTTAGCCAAAGTAAAAACTGTATCGCTCTGTGGTCTGTGTAAACGGTGGTATGTCTTCCATAAAGAAAATGCCGAAATCTCGTAAAAGGCCATACAACACATAACGTTTCAAGTTTTGTAACGGACTAATTTCGTTCAGCAGGTGACAAAATGCGACTTTCAAATGCGATGTTTTTAATTACTGTAGAGCCATCTTCTTCAATTTCCTGAAAAATATGTACGCCTAAAGCGGTGTTAGAACTGTCGGTAGCAATAGAAATTTTGCTGGTAAAATCTGGGTGCGATAAAAGTGGTGCATTCAACAAAGCATGTTTCAAATAACAAGCTCGTGAACAAGATTCTGCGTGTCAAAAGTATTGCTTGCGTTACTGGAATATGCAACCTGTACTGTATCTAGTCAATTTCTATCTGACGTGTTATTATTTTCGGGAGGATGCTGTGGCAGTTCCACTATTTGTACTGTTCTGTTAATTCTTCCCAACGTCTTACGTTCTAGATGATATCTACTGTCTGGTACATTCATGATTATTTGTTGTGGCGGATGTTCTTGCTGCTGATAAGATAGACTGTTATTAAATGTACGCTGAAAATTGTGCTCATTATTTTTACGTCTGTCGTGATAGCCATTTCTATACGGTGCATTCCGATAGGAATTGTAATAGTGTGTTTTCTGCACGTACTGATTTCCTTGTTGCTGTGTGTTACTATTTGTTGGAGCTGAGACTATACGTGCACGCGGCGAAACATTAAAGCTTGGTTAACCTTGTGCATTACATTGTTGGTTACGTATGCTAACCTGTTGGTTTTGTTGCTGTTGTTGGGAAAAACCTCTATTGTTACCAAAATGCGTTCGCTATTGCTGATAATTTTACACATACTGATGATTAAAATTTTTTCTGTTATTAAAGTTCTCGTGTTTGTCATTTCTGGAGTGTCTAATGAAAAATTGTCTCTTTTGGTATAACTTGTCGTATTGGGTTTTTCTTTACTCATTTCTTAATACTAGGTAGAGCAATAGTTAAAGAGCTGTTTTGATAGATATAAAGGATAGTAGAAGAGAAGGCAGCAGTGCAGAAAACTAAAGATAAAACAGCACTACTATGGCTCGGGGCCCTGTGCACGCTACGGCACATACTCATTAAAGCGTAATTAATCCCCTGAGGTCTATTACGTGCTGCAAATAAATTTTAGCTTTTGCGTTACAGGCCAAGTCGGTGGAAAAGCAAAGCTAAATTGTTGTATCCAATCCAGTGGGTGAATCTGTGTTCTGTCATTTTCAAATATTTTAAATTTTCTCACTGACAGAAAATGTTTGTAATCAAAATTATCGTCTTTGTATGACGGAACAGGTTCAGGATTGTATGGGAATCTGTTTGACTGTGACTTTTCGGAATCTAACTCACGTACTCTCTGTGGATTACCTAAATTATACTGGCTGTGTGAGTGTGAGAAAAGTTCGGAATTCGCCGTATGCTGTGACGTGTAATTAACTGAAATATTTTTTTATCTCTGTTACCTCTTGCTGTACACTTGACAATTTTCTACGTAATGTATTATTAGACGAATCTATCTCATTGATTGTCTGCTGTAGATTTTGGAATTCAGGTGTTTGGTTAAATGCAATCTGTGAAGTATCGTCTGATTTGCTATCATTATTACTTTCAATAATGTCAATATGACTGGCCAATTCATCATATTTTTCAGTCAGTATTTTTACCTGATCATCGTTTTTAGTGTCAGAAGCATTAATTTGTTTTTGTATTTTGCGTGTGGTTTCGTTCAATTTTTTAACGTCAGCTTTAATGACATCAGAATCCTGTGTTAGTTCTAATTGTTCGAGTCTGCCTGTCACTGTCTGAAAGTCTGCTGTCTGTGTGTCCGTTTTTGATCTTAGATCGGAAATTTCATCACGCAATTCTGTGTTCAACTGTTTGATTGCATTAATTTCGTCTGACGCTGTAGCAATATTGTTGTCTACGTATGTTTTTGCCTTCGCAAACAATTTACGTTTATCTTACTGTCTCTGTGCGGTAATTGTTTCCATGACTTGTCGCTTTACTTTATTCTGTTCCTGTATAAATTTACGGAAACGCGTATCACTGTTTTGTAGGTGGTGATTAAAACGTTCGTCAACTTGACTGTTCTGTTGTTCGAATTTCGCGTCTATCTTTGCATCAAAAAATGGCTCTGAGCACTATGGGACTCAACTGCTGAGGTCATTAGTCCCCTAGAACTTAGAACTAGTGAAACCTAACTAACCTAAGGACATCACAAACATCCATGCCCGAGGCAGGATTCGAACCTGCGACCGTAGCGGTCTTGCGGTTCCAGACTGCAGCGCCTTTAACCGCACGGCCACTTCGGCCGGCATTTTTGCATCCATTGTGCGCGAAAGTTCTGCCGTCATTAATTTAAACTCGTCGCGTAACTGTGTTGCTTTTTCAGAGCATTGTTTACCGACTGCATTAATTTCGTCTCTAAGTGTTTCTGTTGTAGCTGTTTGCATATCCCTTAATTCTTGGGCAACAGATCTAATTTCTTCGCTACTTTTCCTAGCACAAGCCTCAATTTCCTCACGTAACTGTTCTTTAGTATCATGACACTGCGTGGCAACAGCTGCAATCTGTTCACTAAGCTGTCTAGAATTGTTGTCTAATTTTTCATTAAGGTTGTCATGTTTTTCATTAAGCTGTTTGATCTGTTCACTAATTTGTTTGTGATTGTTGTCTTGTCTTTCATTCTGTTGTTTATAATTTTCATTAAGTTGTTTGAAATTTTCCCTAAATTATTTGTTATCTTCACTCTGTTGTTTGGAATTTTCGTCTTGTTTTTTAAGACGTTCATCCATTTCTAGCAACAATGCAAAATTAGCAACTCTATTCTGTGTGCTGTGTGTTGGTGTAACTGCATTTGTAACTTTTTCTGTAACAATTTGGTCATTCTGTAATTTTTGAAAAGGTTTGCCAATCGGATGTACACTATTAGTCACTATATTGGAATTAAATAACTCTGTCGTACTCTGGTTACACTGTTCATTTTCTTTAGAAAAATTTATCTGTTCGTCACGTGAATTTTGCAAACCGGTTGTGTTAAGCTGCGCAGCGCTCATTGCAACAGAACGCCCCGTGTCATCAATTGTCGTTAAATTAACAGAGGACACAATTGAATTCGTCTGTTCATCACTAGGATCAAAATCAACATTAGTGCTCGGTATGCACTGATTGTCTACAAATGGAGGATTGTCATCATTACACTGAGTGTCGCAGATACTATCAGTTAAGTTATTTAAGTCGGCTATTTCACTCATTATACATCGCGATGTACTGTTAACAGCTTCTCGCGGCATTTTTACACTAATCAAGATTATTCACTAACGAAACAAAGACAATGCAAAATGCAACAAACACAAATACAACAAAGAGCAACAAATTGCCGATGATCTGTGGAAGAAGGAGTGACAAATTAGTAAATGCGTTGCGCCAAATGCTAATTACATTTAAGTAAATAAGAGCAGATATATGACTATTTCTCAGAAGATTCACAGAGAAATACGATCCTGGTCCGGATGTCACCAAGTGTAACCTCCTAGCAGAAATTGACCATAAACCAACAACAATAATATTAATTAGATAATGTACCATGAACCGTATCTAACATCTCAACAGAAATAATTAAACCTGATAAATTTTATAAGGACAGCAACGCTGACCTTCGGCCCTGTATTCTGAATAAAAAAGCAAAAATTCTTACCTCAATAAAAACTGCAACTATATCTGCTCTTATTTATCGACACAGCTTCGTGCAATGCTGGCGTATATTTGATTTTGATTCTTGGAGGAAATGCTAAGGAAATATTCTTTAAATTGAAACGAATGCATTTTCTTCAAAAAAGTGGAAAAATTTTTTAAATTGAAATTATTACTTTTCTTTAAAAGATTTACTTTATAAAAAAATTATTATTCGGGCATTTTTTCTGAACAAATTAAGTTACAATTAACATACATTATTAAATAAGTCCAACCCCTCGTCCAAGTCGTGGGAGATGGGCAACGGCACAAAGTAGGGGACTGCCTATGGGGGCGATGTACAGCGGGGACTTCGTGTGCCCCAGGACCGCTACGGTAGCTGGGAAGGCCCTATGGGAACCCTGAAACGTGACGTCTAACGGGGCTCTCGTGAAGCTGCGATAGGCCTAGCAAGCCAGTAGTGGATAAATCAACTGCTTTTAAAAAGGGAACATGCCTCGGATCACGGAACGGATTTAAAGGAAACCGACCAAGCAATGGAAAAGGATTACGAGATGGTTTACGACTGGGCACCTTAAACGTAAGGAGTCTAACTGGGAAGTTAGAAGAAATTGTAGAAATGATGGAAAGGAGGAAATTGGACATCTTGGGACTTGCTGAGACTAGGTGGAGAGGAGTTGGTGAAAAACCACTAAGTAAAGGACGTAAACTGTACTGGATAGGGAATGAGAGGGGAAGAAATGGAGTGGCAATAGTGGTCAGAGAGGGTCTGCAGGAGGAGGTGGAAGGTATCAATGATCGAATGATAAAAGCCAGAGTACGGGTGAAAGGAAAAAGCATTGAAATCATCCAAGCATATGCCCCACAGGTGGGGTGTACAAAAAAAAGAAGGAGGAATTTGAAGATGACATGCAAAAGCAGCTAAATGGAGGTAATCAGATTATAATAGGGGACCTCAATGCACATGTTGGCACAGACAGGAAAGGATTCGAGGAGATAATGGGACCAGAGGGCTGGGGGAACCGAAATAGAGAAGGAAAATTGTTGCTGGAATTCTGCAAGAGGAATGGTCTGGCGATCGCAAATTCCTGGTACAAGAAGAGAAGTAGCCACAAAATAACTTGGTACAGCGGAGACTGGTCCCAAACTTCAGTAGTAGACTATGTACTAGTGGATAGGCAGATGATGAGTAGCCTCATAGATGTTAAGGTCATTCCATCTGAGGCCTTAGACAGTGACCATCGGCTGTTGGTAGCCACCCTGAGAGAGAAAAAAGATAGAAGGGCAACAGATATACAGGAGAAAAGGTTGAAGACATGGATGCTAAAAGAGGATGAACGGAGGACCCAGTACCAGACACTGATCAGGAAGAAGCTGCCAAAGGAAGATCAGAGAACAGTGGAAGAAGAATGGGGAGATTTTAAGAGGGCTCTAGTTGAGGCAGCTGAGACTGTGTGCAGAAGAACTAGCACAAAGAGGAGAAGTAAGGAAACCCCATGATGGAACAACATATGTAAACAGGCAGTACTTCGAAAGAACAAAGCCTTCAGAGAATGGTTCCAGACCCGAACAGAGGAAGCTAGGGTAAAATATGAGGAAAGCAAGATAGCGGAACAGGCCATAGTAAGGGCGGAGAAGAAGAAGTGGATGGAAAAATGGACAAGAATGTTAGAAGAGGACAGTGGAGGGAACAAAAAAGTACTTTACACCATGGTAAGAAATAAGAGAAACGACAGAAGCGAGTGCCTGAGGATCATGGATAATAACGGAAGAGTTGTGGAGGAAATGCATGAGCTCAAAAAGATTTGGAAGGAGTACTTTAAAGATCTGTTGAATGCCGCCAAACGGGTAACTAACAGCGATGGAGAGCCTAAGGCAGCAGACGATTATAATAGTGGGGAAATTGATGATCTAACTTGGAATGAAGTGGAAGAAGCCATAAAGCGGATGAAAGGGGGCAAGGCACCAGGTTGGGACGAAGTAACAGTGGATATGATACGAGCAGCAGGACAAGTGGGAACCCAGTGGCTATACAGAGTGCTGAGGGTGGTGTGGAAGGAGAACAGAATTCATGAGGATTGGAAGAAAGGAATTATAGTCCCGATATTCAAGAAAGGGGATAAAAGGAGATGTGAGAACTACAGAGGAATCACCCTGCTATGCCACTGTGGAAAAATCTATGAAAAGATCCTGGAAAAGAGAATAAGAAGCAGTATTGAAAGTAGACTGCAAGATGAGCTGTATGGTTTCAGACCGGGAAGATCAACAACGGACCTCATATTTGCGGTAAGGCAACTACAGGAAAGGCACTATGAGTACGAGAAGGACTTAATCATGGTCTTTTTAGATATTGAGAAGGCGTATGACAGTATCTGTAGAGACAAGCTCTGGGATGTGCTGAACGCAAAAGGGATAGATGAAGAGATAACACGAAAAGTCAGAAAAATGTATGAGGGAAGTGAGAGTTGTGTGAATGTGGGGACGGGACGTACTGCATGGTTCAAGCTGGAAAATGGGCTGCGACAGGGAAGTGCACTTTCGCCTTTATTGTTTATTATTGTTATGGATGAAATCCTACAGCAAGTATCAGATGCAATTGGAGATCATAAAATGAAAGCAGTGCTTTTTGCCGATGACCTGATGTTATGGGGAAATTGCGAGAAGGAGGTGCAAGAGCAGTTAGATGTATGGGAGGCAACGGCAGCACAATATGGAATGCATTTCTCTGCAAAGAAAAGTGAAATAATTGTCCCAACAAGGAAGAAGAATAGGCAAAATGTGGATATAACGTGTGGAGGGGAAAAACTACAAGTGGTAGAGACGTCAGGTACCTGGGAAGCATGATTGAAAGTAAGGGGGGAAACGCAATGGAAATAAATGGAAGGTGCAGAAAAGCAGGGCAGTTCTACAAATGCATTAGGGGGCTTATTTGGAGCAAGGAGGTGCCACAGAAATCCAAGGGAATTATATACCGAACCTACTTTGTCCCCATATTGGCATACGGAAGTGAGACATGGGTAACGCACAAAAGCGACAAAAGTAGAATACAGGCTAGTGAAATGAAGTTCCAGAGGAGCAGGTTGGGTGTAACAAGACGAGACAGATTGCGAAATGTGTATGTGAGGGAAAGACTAAAGGAGGAACCAGTACAGGACAGGATAGAAAAATCAAGACTGCAGTGGTATGGACACATGAAGAGAATTGATGAGGGAAGAATTCCAAAGAGGATGTTCGATCTGCAACTGGAGGGAAAGAGGCCCAGAGGAAGACCAAGAGATAGATGGGTGAAGGGAGTGAAGGAATGTGTGACGAGAAGAGGAGAGAACTGGACGAAGGTGGAAGAGGGGGAATGGTGGAAAGACAAAACACGATGGAGAGGCTTGTGTTCCCGACAGACCCAGCCAGTGGCTGGAAACTGTCCAAGATGATGATGATTAAATATGCGCAATGCTGCTTCTTTACCTTCTACAACAATACATATCGTCCCGAATCGTGACCAGAGTCGCGAGAAGGGCACACCACCGACGCATGCCGACTTCTGCTCAGTACAACCGTCCACTCGCTACTACTGTCGACTGACTACTCCCTCAGCCGACTCGCTACACACTAGCACTATCGTCTCGCGCGGTCAAGCGCAGATTGACTTCTACTACAGACAGAGTACATCTGAACTCTGGCGCGGTCAAGCGCAGACTAGCAACGATAAATAACTCTCTGGTCAGAGATTCTGTCATGCCTTGCCATCGCTGGTAATGAATACATACGTCTTTCAAACTATATTCAAAAAGCTAACAGTAAAAATATAATAATGTATTACAGAGTTTGTATAACTATGCTATTTTCTATATGTTTAGATTTGAAGAACCCTCTGATAATGGCGGTATTTGTTACTGAAACTAGTTTGGGGAATAAATAACTAAATAAATAACAAGAAGTGTTTTGCATCAAGTTGGACTCACAGTTCCCTTATTGTTGTTTTTTATGCTAACAGGGACCATATGGTAGAATTTCAATATAAACTAATTGACCGAGCCTTGGTGGGAAACTTCTGAGGTTCTTCTCTGGTCCTTGTAGCCTGATGATGACTAACGAATGAACACACAGGAGCGGAGTCTTATAAGAAGAGAGGTAAAGCTCCTGGGGCGGACAGTATTGTAGCGGAGCTGACCACTCAGCTACCAGGGGCGGACGCTGGTGATGGTAGATGTAGTAGTAAACTGCAGCGAAGGAAAAGTTTCTTAGGCGAGCGCAGTGCCGGGGGCACGCCCACTAGAATTGTTCGGTGGGCATGGCCAAAATAGTAGGCTTATTGATGTCTTGCACAACTTCTAACGTTTGATGCAGTGTAATGAAAGTATAATTCCACTAGCTTCAGGAGAGTAAGATAGTAAAAGATAGACAGTCGTAGCTTGCCCATTGCAGACATATCTGTAACATCACCACTTATAGAACAACTGCAGTTAAAGTAAAAATTGTCTTTAATAGTACCCGGTATTTAATTCGGTGATTGGTTATTATTGTATGGTAAATGATGAAAAGAACAAGAAACTTAAAAAAACCTGGATTTATTTCATCGAGAATTATTTGAGGTGATGTGAAACGAATTATGTGTTGCGTTTAAAAAAAATTGTTCGTTTGTTTAAACGACTTTGAGAATCGCTAATAGCGTACTATGTTTATCGCTTATGTGTAACTGTTTAAATGATTCCGCCACAGAGAATGCTGCTTTAGTTGTTTAAATACAGTGGTGGGTTGTGAGGTAAATATATGGCCTGTCGTCGGTGAACTATTTAAAATGAGAACTCTACTGTTTATAATAGAGATCCAGTTCCAGATTTACTTTGAACATGACGTTCGAAGCTTGTGGATGTGATATTAAACGTAATAGCAGTCATTAAATTATTCGCCCTCTGTACAACTGCTGCAAAATCCGAGGCGTCAGTATGTTTAAGCTTGTGTATGTATTTTGCCAGAACCAAATCTCTCAGACTGTTATTATACTGATGCAGACGTATTACAGTAGTTGTGGACATTAAGCGTGCGATAAATGTAGCCTGGCGTTACAAATGCGCTATTAATCATAACAACATAATTTGACAATAGTTTTGCACGTTAAGTGTGTGATCAAATGTAACATTGCAGTTCAACTGCGCTAACAAACATAACGACTTTTAGAGTTCAGTGCCGTGATTAAATAAAGTGATGAGGGGCAGTCACAGTAAGGACTAAGGCTGAGTGACATACACATTCTGCTTAAATGATGCTGGTATCGAACGTTATATGTTTCGTGTTCTGTTGTTTACGCGTCATTACAATAAATCTATTGTACCATAGTGTTGTCATGTACCTCGGCGGCGCGGGTAAGTTGGAAACTATGTAAGATGCAAGTGTGTCGAAATTCGCTGTAAAAATACGAATTTGAGGAAAATTACACATAACGTGGTTCGAAACACCAAACTTCGATTGTCTAACTGGATATGAATGCAAGATGGGAAAGTGGATCGTCACTGTTCTAGCTCTCCCATAGACCTTCAGACTAGCATCAGCCAAGTTCCGTAAGTGTGGCGATGGAAGCAGAATACGAATAGGTGATTTGACAGCAATATGTTAGCTGTGCGTGTTGGTTGCATTGCAGTAAAACAGCCTCTCTGTGGCGGTACTACGAAAGATGGGTTATCAGGCCCCGGTCTTGATCGGTGCGAAGCTTATGACCTCCTGGTCCGGGAAACACTACGGGAAGGAGAGTTTGATGAGCGGCTTGGCTTTCTTTCTCGGCAACTTCTCAAACTGATTTGCACAGCGCAAGGTACACTCCCTGTATGGGTGACATTGGCAGATGATGGTGCTACGCTTGTTCAAAAATGGTTCAAATGTCTTTGAGCACTATGAGACTTAACTTCTGAGGTCATCAGTCCCCTAGAACTTAGAACTACTTAAACCTAACTAACCTAAGGACAACACGCACATCCATGTTCGAGGAAGGATTCGAACCTGCGACAGTAGCGGTCGCGTTGTTCCATACTGTAGCGCCTAGAACCGCTCGGCCACACCGGCCGGAGCTACCGTTGTGCCAACGTAGTAAAATATTCTTAGGTTTCTTGTTGTAACAATCCTCTGTGTAACTGTGTCGTTTTGCGAGACACGTTCTCTCCCTCCACCAGGCCATCTCAATTTAGGTTCGTGCAAAAGACTGGCTAAGTGTTTAAAAAAGAGTGTCGTCGGTTTCCTACCCCGACCATGCACTGCAATTCTCTGTTGTCGACAGACCATTAATTCCTAATTTTCCACCCTGTAGTTCCTTTTAAACACTGCTCGAAGGCGGTAATGACAGGTACTGAAATAAGTTATAAAAAGAAAAGTGATAAATAAAATCATTAAACTGAGGAGAAGCTCCTGGAATTGTTGATAGTTATGTATGCCTCTATACAGATTAAGTGAAAGACGCTCCTCCTCCTCTAGCATCTAGTATCTGTTTATAGAAGATTACAGTAGTAAGAAAAGGATCCAGAGATTGGAAAAATAGTCATCTAAAAACTGCACGTGATTATTGGCCTACATCCCTGCCGTCCACTTACTGAAGGATTATTGATTGCTCAGTACGCTTATGACGTCTTATTAAAACACAGGTCACGTCTGGAGGAATCAAAATGTATTCAGCAAACAGTGATTTTGTGAATGCCGGGTCGCTCTGATTGTCCATGAGATCCAAAGAGCCGTAGGTTGTGGAGCGCAGGTCGATGTCACGTTGCTTAGCTTGTGAAATGGCCTCAATTAAGCTCTGTGCTCTGACGTAAGGAAGAAAGTTACTGCACATCCTGGCAGTTATAACTGACCTTGTCAGTTTCGAGTAGCTGAATACGTAAAGTGTAGAGTTTGGTGAGTTAACCCATTAATCAAATGAAACTATACGGTTCTAGAGACTCAAGTTTCAAACATCTGTGACGAAAATCTGCAGAATGAAGCGACGAATAAAGTTTTTACCAAGACCGAGATCTGAACCCAGGTCTCCTACTCTCTAGGCAGATGCGACAACCCCTACGTCATCCTGGCACAGTGGTTTTGCACGACTGCACGGACTATCCTTGCACGCTTCCTTATTCAATCAAAATTCCTATTTTTGTGAATGGCAAATGAGACTGAGGAAGGAGGCTTGCTAGATCAGTCCAGGCAGCTGTGAGAATCCGCTGTGCCAGAGTGGCGTAGTGGTTAGAACAGCTTCGTGGTGACGAGGAAACACGCCACCAAATCCTGACCGTGGTACATATTTTCATTCGTTGCTTCAGTATGCATATGTACTTAATAATGTAATTGGGCCGTTACACTGTGGTGACAGTAATGATGGGATACTTCCTAATGCCGTGTAGCACATCCGTTTGCTCAGTGTGGTGCAGCAACTCGACGCAGCATGGACTCAAAAGTCGTTGAGAGTCACATGCTGAAATATTGAGCTATGTTGGCTCTGTGGCCATCCATAACTGCCCAAAGATTTTGACCACGAACTGTCCTCATTATTATGTCCCATAAGCGTTCGATGGGATTAATGTCGGGCCAACAGGGTGGCCACATCATTCGCTCGAATTGTCCCGATTATTCTTCAAATCGATTGCAAAGAATTGTGGCCCAGTGACATGGCGCAATCCATAATAATTTCATCATTCTTTGGGAAGATTAAGTTCATGAACATCTGCAAATGGTCTCCTATTATCTCTGCTAATGGTAACTGGGGGTACGCTACTATGTATCCAGGAAAATCACACGTGAGTCAGAAATTAATTTTCACACTTTAATGCACATACGTACAAAGGAAGTTACACACGCAGGCACTGATTTTGTCCTCGCCAACCAGCAACGGAAGCAACATATACAATACAGGAACGTGCCAGCCAAAATTCGATAGCCAGTTTGAGACTTTAGTCTCGTGCGGAGACATGTCAAGAAAAACATTAAGAAAATTACATCAACAATAAGTTTTCTGCTGTGAGTACAAATCAATCATCAGAGCGCATATCAACAGGCAAACAAGTTTACAATTTATGTGGACAAGCCATACGAAAGGAAAGAATATCATTAGGCGTCCTGGACTAAAATCCAGACGCCCTAAAGGGATAATACCGTCGACAAACCAGAGTTTGTTCTCATTGTCATTTAAAAGGGGCTAGTCAGAACTGATATAGATGCGGATGGGTAAATATCGAATAGATACCTTTATTCATGTAGCCGTCTCGTAAAAAACCCATTCAAAGAATCTACAAAATCCTGTTTCATACAACATTGTTATCGGTACTAAATAACATGTAAGTTAAATCTCTCGAGAAGCATGGAGAATCAAGTAGCGAATTAAGAGTTTCACTACAGTAATGCATACCACACACAGGCCATGACTGTATTTAACCAAAGGAAAACTGCATGCAGTGCCGTCGGGCTGAGCTTGCTGTCACATTTGTTATCAACGGAACAGTTTCCTAACAGATCTTGTTTAGAAATAAGTGTTCGTATAGCGTAATTTCAGGGGATGTTATTCGATCGTATCAGAGAAGAATGAGAAATATTCACCCATCAAATTGGCGGTGAACTATACATTCGTGCTATGTGCTGGGTGTAACGGTGAAGCAACAGTTACACTCCTATAATAAACTATAACATGTTTGTTTGAAATATCATTGAAATTACGTAACTGACAGTAGTCTGAAAAACAACTGTTGCGTACGAACGTGTATTTTACCTCGTCGCTTATGCGCTTTGCCGTTTACTGAACTTTTCTGACTGCGAGTATGTAAATTTAATTAGCTGCGAGAATGTAAGCTGTCAACTACTTTAAACTAAAATTGCATGAATTTACGTAACACAAAAACTGAAGCTGATTCAACACTATTGCTTTGAAATTGGCCCTAGTAATACAACAAAACTTGGTCAGTTTGAAAATGATTGTCCCTGTGTTTCATGAATGTTACGCATTAAATAATTAAATTTCTCATCTCTATCTGGGTAGCGGTAACGCTCTTCGCTCTGCTCTCTGTTAGTACTGTACAGTTAGCGAACAAGCTGTTCCTTAGCATACATTTTATTTAAATCGAATATGACTGAGACAGTGACTTCTTGAGAAAAATAGTTGATCCTAAATGACATGGATCTGGGAACTGGTATTGACTTAGGGTAAGTAACAGCATGGCATTATCTTTAAAACTTGTATTTTGACTTCTTGAACATTAATAATGCCCACAGTTAACGCACCCAATGAACCGATCATACATACAATAAGCCTTACAAAATCATTGGATGTGAGTGCTATACATTGTCTCAATCATCACTTATAAATACACGCATTGCATCAGTAACAAAACAGCTTTCTTTACTTTAATTATTTCCAACTTGTGTTGAGATTCCTTTTACAGTTAGTAAACATCACTGTATCTTGCAAATAAGAAACCATTACTGCCCGTAGAGAATAAGTATATATTCAGCACACATGAGATACACTTGAGAGTCCTCCGTACGTCTCTCGATCTACAGTTCCTCTATCACATTACCCTTACCAGCTTGAATCAGCGATCGCTGTTGAGCAGCGACGCTACTATACAATCGATAGTACATTTGACCACCTCTGGTTCGATATAATACTTTCTTACAAAACTTGAGTTAAGTTGCGCTGTGACTACACCTCTCGAAACAAAGACTGCAGAGAAGAGGAGGACAGGATAATTTTGTGATCCGGAGTTGTGTTCTGTCAATGAATGCTCACAGTAAAGCAGTGCTGGAGTTCTCACAAGTTCTACTTGGTAAGATGTCCTTCAACCGTAAGGTGTCATCAAACGTCCCAATAACCATATCCACGGTGTATTATATTAATATATAGCGGTCTCATCAGATGACAATAGACGATTTCTTATCAAGTGGGAGCTGAAGCTGCACAAGATATATTAATAGGACCTTATTTGCAGCCACCTAGCTTGAATGACGAACTTTACCACGTAGTCATTCACTTTGTAGTTGTTAGAGATTGAATTTCTCTTTATGTTCTACGGGATGCATTTTCGGCACGACGTCACTACTAAATACTTTGATATTGAATTCCATAAGCATGTGAACGAACGGTATCCCCATCCTGAGGCTGAGATTGGAGATTTTTTCCCAGATCTGCGCAAATGACGGATTTCACTGCTATGAATCACTCAGTAGTTATTAAAGGAACCATTCATGACGTCCTCTTTCCATTCCTCCTTCCCTCTCAGCTTTTTGACGATGTCAGTTTTCACAATGTTCATAGATACTTCATCATCAATAAACTAGGACTACTTTCTTTCAAAGTCCGATCGCTCGCGAAACGAAAATCACGGTGAAAATTAAAAAAAATATTTTCGTTTCAAGAGTTGGCTACACCTTCTCGCTGCTTCTCTGCATAGTATCTCCTCATACTTCGAAATTTATCGTGGCGTGTCACCAGCTTTCCGATAGTCTGTGCTTTCTTCCAGTTGTCTACGCTGGTCTACAGCCCATTGTCTGTGTCACAATGCTGTCTTCATAGATGATGGTTCGCGTGGAAAATAGATGAAAATCAGAGGGAGCGAACTCCGGTAAGTCACATATTTATTCAAAACTGCCAATAGAGTGTTAGTGACACCTCTTATTGTACTTATATGGATCTTAGATGCTGTTTTAGTGTCATGACTACAATATAGGAACTTTTGTGCATCAGATTGGCTACAAATCACTTAAAAGCTAGTTCATGAAGATCCATCTCCTGTGTAAAGATGTACTCTGAGACTCTGAGAGAGTAAAAGAAAGAAAGAGAGGTGACGAAGCATGAATGAATCATGCGATGATCCGAATAGTACTGAAAAATGCCCACCCACAAAGGGCGAAAGATCCTGGCACTTGTCTTCGTGCTTCTCAGATCTTACCTTGACCAGCAACGTCTCCGATTTCTCCGCAATTGAGAACGTTTGGAGTATTAATGGCAGGGCTGTGAAACGAGCTTGGGATTTTGAAGATCTGACGCGCCTGTCGTGCTGAATCTGGCTCGATTTCCATTAGTAGAGCATCCAACAACTTTGTCAGTCAACGCCAAGTGATTAACGCGTTTCTTTCTCAAGAATAATTCACCAAATTTTATCGCTATTGTAACCAGCTGTTTGTCTGTACATGTACATCATTACATTTACCGATTTCCAGCCCATTCCGATAACTATATAGTTATCGGAATGGGAAATCGGTAAATGTGATATATATATATATATATATATATATATATATATATATATATATATATATATACAGGGTGGTCCATTGGTCTTGACTGGGCCAAATATCTCACAAAATAAGCGACAAACGAAAAAACTACAGAGAATGAAACCTGTCTAGCATGAAGGGGGAAACCAGGTGGCGCTGTGGCTGGCCCGCTAGATGGCGCTGCCATAGGTCAAACGGATATCAATTCTGTCTTTTTAAATGGGAACCCCCATTTATTGTTACATATTCGTGTAGTATGTAAAGAAATATGAATGTTTTAGTTGGACCACTTTTTTCGCTTTTTGATAGATGGCGCTGTAATAGTCCCAAACATATGGCTCACAATTTTAGACGAACAGTTGGTAACAGGTAGGCTTTTTATATTAAAATACAGAACGTAGGTACGTTTGAACATTTTATTTCCGTTGTTCCCATATGATACATGTACCTTCGTGAACTTATAATTTCTGAGAACGCATGATGTTACAGCGTGATTACCTGTAAACACCAAATCAATGCAACAAATGCTCAAAATAATGTCCGTCAAGTTCAACGCATTTGGCAATACGTGTAACGACATTCCTCTCAACAGCGAGTAGTTCGCACATGTATTGACAATGCGCTGACGCATGTTGTCAGGCGTTGTCGGTCGATCACTATAGCAAATATCCTTCAACTTACCCCACAGAAAGAAATTCGGGGACGTAATGTCCGGTGAACGTGCGGATAATGGTATGGTGCTTCGACGACCAATACACCTGCTATGTGCCAGGCATCCATCATGTTGGAAGTATATCGCCATTCTGTCATGCAGTGAAACACCTTGTAGTAACATCGGTAGAACATTACGTAGGAAATCAGCATACATTGCACCATTGAGACTGCCATCGACAAAATTGGGGCCAATTATCCTTCCTCCCATAATGCCGCACCGTAATTTAACCCACCAAGGTCATTGATGTTCCACTTGTCGCAGCCATCGTGGATTTTCCTTTGCCCAACAGTGCATATTATGCCGATTTACGTTACCGCTGTAGGTGGATGACGCTTCGTCGAGAAATAGAACGCGTGCAAAATGTCTGTCATCGTCCCGTAATTTCTCTTGTGCCCAGTGGCAGAACTGTACACGACATTCAAAGTCGTCGGCATGCAATTCTTGGTGCATAGAACTATGGTATAGGTGCAGTAGATGTTGAAGTAGCATTCTCAACACCGAAGTTTTTGAGATTCCCGAATCTAACGCAGTTTGTCTGCTACTGATGTGCTGATTAGCCGCGATAGCAGCTAAAACACCTACTTGGGCATCATCATTTATTGCAGGTCGTGGTTGACGTTTCACATGTGGCTGAACACTTCCTGTTTCCTTAAATAACGTAAGTATCCGGCGAACGGTCCGGACACTTGGATGATCTCGTCCAAGGTACCGAGCAGCAAACATAGCACTCGCCCGTTGGGCATTTTGATCACAACAGCCATACATCAACACGATATCGACCTTTTCCGCAACTGGTAAACGGTCCATTCTAACAGGGGTAATGTATCACGAAGCAAATACCGTCCGCACTGGCGGAATGTTACATGATACCACGTACTTGTACGTTTGTGACTATTACAGCGCTATCTATCACAAAGCGAAAAAAGTGGTCCAACTAAAATATTCATATTTCTTTACGTACGACACGAATCTGTAATAAAAATGGGGGTGCCTGTTTAAAAAACGCAGTTGATATCCGTGTGACCTATGGCAGCGCCATCTAGCGGGCCAACCATAGCGCCACCTGGGTTCCCCCTTCAAGTCTCGGAGCACTATGGGACTTAACAGCTATGGTCATCAGTCCCCTAGAACTTAGAACTACTAAAACCTAACTAACCTAAGGACGTCACACAGCACCCTGTCATCACGAGGCAGAGAAAATCCCTGACCCCGCCGGGAATCGAACCCGGGAACCCGGGCGCGGGAAGCGAGAACGCTACCGCACGACCACGAGCTGCGGACTCCCCCTTCAAGGTAGACTAGTTTCGTTCTTTGTAGGTTTTTCGTTTGATGCTTATTTTGTGAGATATTTGGCCTGGTCACTATCAATGGACCACCCTCTATATACAGGGTGGTCAGAAAATGTGTGAAATGCTTGTAGGGATGTTACAGGGCAGGTTGTACTGAGACATAAATGTTAAGAAACAAATTCGATAGGTTGCTCCATTTCCGAGCTATTTAGCATTGAAGTTAGCCAATCGGGGCGTCGCGCGCGTCAATTCAAGTTTCAGCTAACGAGTCAAAGCACTCGTTGTGCAACACCGCCCCTGGCAGGACGATTGGCTAACTTCAGTGCTAAATAACTCGGAAACGGAGCAACGTATCGAATTTCTTTCTTAACATTTATGTCTCAGTACAAACTGCATTTCACACCTTTTCTGGCCACCCTATATACACTCCTGGAAATGGAAAAAAGAACACATTGACACCGGTGTGTCAGACCCACCATACTTACTCCGGACACTGCGAGAGGGCTGTACAAGCAATGATCACACGCACGGCACAGCGGACACACCAGGAACCGCGGTGTTGGCCGTCGAATGGCGCTAGCTGCGCAGCATTTGTGCACCGCCGCCGTCAGTGTCAGCCAGTTTGCCGTGGCATACGGAGCTCCATCGCAGTCTTTAACACTGGTAGCATGCCGCGACAGCGTGGACGTGAACCGTATGTGCAGTTGACGGACTTTGAGCGAGGGCGTATAGTGGGCATGCGGGAGGCCGGGTGGACTTACCGCCGAATTGCTCAACACGTGGGGCGTGAGGTCTCCACAGTACATCGATGTTGTCGCCAGTGGTCGCCGGAAGGTGAACGTGCCCGTCGACCTGGGACCGGACCGCAGCGACGCACGGATGCACACCAAGACCGTAGGATCCTACGCAGTGCCGTAGGGGACCGCACCGCCACTTCCCAGCAAATTAGGGACACTGTTGCTCCTGGGGTATCGGCGAGGACCATTCGCAACCGTCTCCATGAAGCTGGGCTACGGTCCCGCACACCGTTAGGCCGTCTTCCGCTCACGCCCCAACATCGTGCAGCCCGCCTCCAGTGGTGTCGCGACAGGCGTGAATGGAGGGACGAATGGAGACGTGTCGTCTTCAGCGATGAGAGACGCTTCTGCCTTGGTGCCAATGATGGTCGTATGCGTGTTTGGTGCCGTGCAGGTGAGCGCCACAATCAGGACTGCATACGACCGAGGTACACAGGGCCAACACCCGGCATCATGGTGTGGGGAGCGATCTCCTACACTGGCCGTACACCACTGGTGATCGTCGAGGGGACACTGAATAGTGCACGGTACATCCAAACCGTCATCGAACCCATCGTTCTACCATTCCTAGACCGGCAAGGGAACTTGCTGTTCCAACAGGACAATGCACGTCCGCATGTATCCCGTGCCACCCAACGTGCTCTAGAAGGTGTAAGTCAACTACCCTGGCCAGCAAGATCTCCGGATCTGTCCCCCATTGAGCATGTTTGGGACTGGATGAAGCGTCGTCTCACGCGGTCTGCACGTCCAGCACGAACGCTGGTCCAACTGAGGCGCCAGGTGGAAATGGCATGGCAAGCCGTTCCACAGGACTACATCCAGCATCTCTACGTTCGTCTCCATGGGAGAATAGCAGCCCGCATTGCTGCGAAAGGTGGATATACACTGTACTAGTGCCGACATTGTGCATGCTCTGTTGCCTGTGTCTATGTGCCTGTGGTTCTGTCAGTGTGATCATGTGATGTATCTGACCCCAGGAATGTGTCAATAAAGTTTCCCCTTCCTGGGACAATCAATTCACGGTGTTCTTATTTCAATTTCCAGGAGTGTATATATATATATGTTTTCTCATCACTGACATTCTAATAATAGGGGATCTGAAAAATCTTTTGATTTCGTTTGTGGTCTTATGTAACTTCATCTCTTACTGACATACTGCCGTGTTCATCGGTGACACCACAAGTGTTTACATAGTAGGAAACGTAGCAAACTGCGGAGTAAGGACACCTGCAGCCGTGTAACGCTCGTTGCCTGGTCCTTCTAGAAGTTGCGAGACGTTGACGACCGCCGCGGGACGTGGCCCCAGCGGGTCATCTCCCGAGGGAGCCATACAGGCTACCGCCAGCGCGCGCTGCCGACCCTGCTGCCTGAATTATTAAGGCGCGACCTGCGCGCAAAGTGTATTGAATAGTGCACGCCGATGCGCACACTAGGCCACCAGAAGCACCTGGCCCACTCCCTGGTGTGGTCTGCTGCCGCTTCGTGCACTGCCTCTTGAACGGGGTGTCTCTCTGGTGCTAACATTAAAAAATCCAGGCGGTTGTTCTGCATCCTTACTAATATATAAAATAAGTTTTATTGAACAATGTTTCGAAAAGAACAATCACGCCTTTTTGCGTTAAAAAATCGAACTCCCGTGCGTTATGTAGCTTCAAAATACTATTTACTACAGAAATGACTTCTTTTGGTACTTATTTGAAGCTAAGCTTGCAAACGAGAAAAAGTGTGAAGTTACGTTTACAGTTCGTTGGCATTCGCTAAGTGGTTCTATCATCAAACACTGGACGAGTATAATCTCAGTAAAATGGACTACGTTTTAAGCTCAATGTTGACAATGTCATGTCTGCTGTACTATGTGAATTGCATGTACACTCCCGGAAATTGAAATAAGAACACCGTGAATTCATTGTCCCAGGAAGGGGAAACTTTATTGACACATTCCTGGGGTCAGATACATCACATGATCACACTGACAGAACCACAGGCACATAGACACAGGCAACAAAGCATGCACAATGTCGGCACTAGTACAGTGTATATCCACCTTTCGCAGCAATGCAGGCTGCTATTCTCCCATGGAGACGATCGTAGAGATGCTGGATGTAGTCCTGTGGAACGGCTTGCCATGCCATTTCCACCTGGCGCCTCAGTTGGACCAGCGTTCGTGCTGGACGTGCAGACCGCGTGAGACGACGATTCATCCAGTCCCAAACATGCTCAATGGGGGACAGATCCGGAGATCTTGCTGGCCAGGGTAGTTGACTTACACCTTCTAGAGCACGTTGGGTGGCACGGGATACACGCGGACGTGCATTGTCCTGTTGGAACAGCAAGTTCCCTTGCCGGTCTAGGAATGGTAGAACGATGGGTTCGATGACGGTTTGGATGTACCGTGCACTATTCAGTGTCCCCTCGACGATCACCAGTGGTGTACGGCCAGTGTAGGAGATCGCTCCCCACACCATGATGCCGGGTGTTGGCCCTGTGTGCCTCGGTCGTATGCAGTCCTGATTGTGGCGCTCACCTGCGTGCGCCAAACACGCATACGACCATCATTGGCACCAAGGCAGAAGCGACTCTCATCGCTGAAGACGACACGTCTCCATTCGTCCCTCCATTCACGCCTGTCGCGACACCACTGGAGGCGGGCTGCACGATGTTGGGGCGTGAGTGGAAGACGGCCTAACGGTGTGCGGGACCGTAGCCCAGCTTCATGGAGACGGTTGCGAATGGTCCTCGCCGATACCCCAGGAGCAACAGTGTCCCTAATTTGCTGGGAAGTGGCAGTGCGGTCCCCTACGGCACTGCGTAGGATCCTACGGTCTTGGCGTGCATCCGTGTGTCGCTGCGGTCCGGTCCCAGGTCGACGGGCACGTGCACCTTCCGCCGACCACTGGCGACAACATCGATGTACTGTGGAGACCTCACGCCCCACGTGTTGAGCAATTCGGCGGTAAGTCCACCCGGCCTCCCGCATGCCCACTATACGCCCTCGCTCAAAGTCCGTCAACTGCACATACGGTTCACGTCCACGCTGTCGCGGCATGCTACCAGTGTTAAAGACTGCGATGGAGCTCCGTATGCCACGGCAAACTGGCTGACACTGACGGCGGCGGTGCACAAATGCTGCGCAGCTAGCGCCATTCGACGGCCAACACCGCGGTTCCTGGTGTGTCCGCTGTGCCGTGCGTGTGATCATTGCTTGTACAGCCCTCTCGCAGTGTCCGGAGCAAGTATGGTGGGTCTGACACACCGGTGTCAATGTGTTCTTTTTTCCATTTCCAGGAGTGTATATTCAATGCTATATGAGCACAGGTAGCAGTAAAAGAGCCGGCCTCGGTGGCCGAGCGGTTATAGATGCTTCAGTCTTTAACCGCGTGACTGCTACGGTCGCGGGTTCGAATCCTGCCTCGGGCATGGATGTGTGTGATGTCCTTAGGATAGTTAGGTTTAAGTAGTTCTAAGTAATAGGGGTCTGATGACCCCAGATGTTAAGCCCCATAGTGCACAGAGCCATTTGAACCATTTGAGAAGTATAGAAGAAATAAATTGAAACATCATGCGTAATGAGACATTGTTACTACATGAATATCACCTCTGTTGTCCTGTATATACGTAAATGATTTGGCGGAGAGTGTGGGCAGCAAACTGCGGTTGTTTCCTGACGATGCCATGGTTTACGATAAGGAGTCGAAGTTGGGTGACTGCAGCAAGATAGAGCTTGGATAAAATTTCCAGTTTATTTGATAAATGGCAGCTAGTCCTAGCTGTGGAAAAATGTGAGTTAATGCGGATGAGTAGGAACTTCAAACATACAATCTTTGGATACGGTGTTACTAGTGTCCTGCTTGATATTGTCAAGTCGTTTAAATATCTGGGCGAACATTGCAAAGTAATATGCGACGTAACGAGCATGTGAGAATTGTAATAGGGAAGGTGAATGGTTGTCTTCGATTTATTGGGAGAATGTTAGGAATGAGTGGTTCATCTGTAAAGGAGACCGCATGTAGGACGCTGTTGCTACTTATTCTTGAGCACTGCTCGAGAGTCTGGGATCCATACCAGGCCGGACTGAAGGAAGACATCGAAGCAATCCAGAGGCGGGCTGCTACATGTAACCAATAGGTTCGAACAACACGTAAGTGTTACGGAAATACTTCTGAAACTCAAATTGGAATCCGTGGACGGAAGGCGACGTTCGTTTCGAGAAACACTATTAGAAAATCAGCATTTGAAGCTGACTACCGTACGGTTCTACTGCCGCCTACATACATTGCGGATAAGGACCACGAAGATAGGATACGAGAAATTAGTGCTCATACGGAGCCACACAGTCGTTTTCCCCTCTCTCCGTCTGCGAGTGGAACAGGAAATGACAAGTAGTGGTACAGGGTATTATCCGCCATGCGCCAAACGACAGCTTGCGGAGTATCCCTGTTAATGTAGATGTAGATGGAGAACAACGAATATGTGGTAAGTGATGAACCTAATTCCTTGCATCATATTTTGAGTCAGAGAGAAAGAGTTCTGCAAAGACTTAAAATTATGTGTAAAGTTAGTTGCTCGTCGCTAACTGCTCAGAAGCTTAAACACTTGATGAATATAGTCTCTGTATATGTGCACAGTGCCTCAGAATACACTGACGGAAAATAATGCCAACACCATGAAATAATTAATGTAGAATAATGAAACTTCGTGAATACATTTGTCTATGTAACATATTTGTGTGATTAACGTTGCAAGATCGCAGGTTAATAAAAGCGCGAGATAAGTCTTTGGAAATATGAAATGCTGGTACATTAATAACCCGTACAGTCGTCAGAGTATTGAATGCAAGTATGCAGACATGCATGCATTATGTCCTATAAGTGCTGGATGACAGTTTGTGGGACGTAGTTCGATAATGTTGCACTTTGTCTGTCAATACAGGGACAGTTAATACTGGTTGTGGATCGAGACAGAGTTGTTGTCCTGTGATGTTCCAAGCGTGCTCGATTGGAGACAGTTCTGTTGATCTAGTAGGCCAAGGCGACATGTCGGTATTTTGTAGAGCTTGTTGGGTTCCAACAGCGGTACGTGTGCGGACGTTATCCTGTAGGAAAACTGCTCCTGGAATGCTGTTCACGAATAATAACACAAAAGGCTGAATCACCAGACCGATGTAGAAATTTGCATTCAGAGTGTGTGGGACAACCACGAGAGTCCCCCTGCTGTTTTACGAAATCGTATCCCAAACCATAACTGTAAGTGTAGGTCCAGTGTGTCAAGGCCCCAGACAGGCTGATTGTAGGCGCTCTTCTGACCAACAAATGGCCATCACTGGCACCGAGACAGAGTCGGCTTTCATCAGCAAACACAACAGTCCCCCCCCCACCCCCCCCACCGTCGCTCTCCAATGAGTTCTCGCTTGGCACCATCGAACTCACAAATGGCGGTAGTTTGGGGTCAATGGAACGCACACCACAGGGCGGCTGGCTCGGATTTGTTCATAAAGAAACTGGTTTGTGACTGTTCAGTGGGTCACTGTGGTGGCCGTTGCCGCTAAAAATGGTGCTGTCGACATAGCGTCTTATTTATATAAATTTACGATGTGTGACAAGCTTAACCAGTACATACGGTTGCCTACTCCTACTGAGGAATCAACCCGTTCTTGTAGGCGCTAGGGATTTAGCGGTAACTCATAACTGAATGAAATTAATTACGGTTATTGCACGGTTTTCACGATATCACTGATAACGTGATATGTGAAAGTGGTTTTATTTGTTACACCGTTTATTGACATAATATTATGTTAAAAACCTAGCGCGATGAACGAAAACGATTTCCAGATTTGAAATCAGAGTAAAAAACTACCTCAGAGAAATATAAATAGGATGCCTTTTGTTTAGCAGTGTAATATTGATGCACGTTTGCATCCACTGTACGTTGTGTCCGTCGTCTGGTCGTATTTTCTTAAGGTGTTTGTAACGTTCCCTGGCAACACACACACTACTAATAAACTAAAATTTAATTGTACTATATACGCCGCTATGAAGCAATTTGTATATACTGTAATTATTTAACAAAAAATATTATTTAATTTTGTGTAAAGGACATTCGTTATTATTGTAATACTTTTTGTAGTAATATTCTCGATGTATTTATGATTGTAATATTTCGACACTCATAATGTAATTACGAAATGTGTCAATATCTGCGATAACAAAAATTTAAAATTCAGCCACAGAGGAAAATAATGTTGTAAGATTACAAAGAGATGTTAATGGTCAGCAGTAGTATAAAAACCACCACGTAGTGTGTATTCTTTGTCTTTTTCCTCGAGAGCTGAGAGAGAGAGGAACCTGTGACGTAGCATTTTATGAATGGGTAGACTTCTTTTGTCTGTATCTAGATTTAGCCACCATTAGAGGAGATATTACGAATTAATGTAAGTTGAATTACTGTTGTGGTCTAAATACATTATAATTTATCAAAAGTGTGTATTACTAATGTAAATTAGCTTGCCCATGTCATCTATAATATTTCTTTAAAGAATTTTCAGCATTTTTAGCAATTATCGCTGGTGTTGCTGGGCTGTGCCGCGACCAAACGATTTGCAGCGGCGCTACATTTAAAAAATTGTTCCGCTAAGAAAAATTAACCAAACCCGCAAATCGGGAGCAGATAAAAATTAGCAGTGAGTTAAGAAAATGTTTTTCTTTTACAGCGATCCTGGTACTGACGGAATTTATTACTAGTTTCACATTTGTGCATTTATAGGCGGATAGTTAACGTTGAAATTTAACAATTTGTTGGTACTTTCAAATAACTTAAATGTATAGAGAAGTGTGTTTTATCAATGTTAATTAAACGTTCATGTCGGCTTGGCAAAATTTAACCATTTTCTGCTAATAGAGACAGTCTTGTGTTCCATAGCTAACGCCGGGAAAGAATTCAGTAAATATTTTTAAAAAAACCACTGCATTTAGAAAATGTGTGCCAAGGCCGAATTATGTAAAAGATATAATTCTCAACTAAATATTCTTAATCAGTTAATATGAATTTATCAGCATGAGAGGGTTGACTAAGTTCACGTAATTTTAAATGTACTTAATTCTGTCTAAACGAATTTTTATTACCACACGTAAATAAGAGGTTCTACAACAAATTTCGTACATACTAAAACAGAAAGAATGAAAGGCAAATTAACTAAAAACAAATAAATAAAGGTAACCATTTATTTTTTTTATTCATTTAATTTCATTAAATTGGCACCCAATAACGCGGGGCTCGAATATGCAGTGGCCACAAAATACCCATGAGATAACTAGGGAATTATTGTACTCGAACTTTGTTGGAGAACAATTAATAATTTTTACATGTATTGTATGTATTGCCTAACCAATATTGTGTGGTAATACCTGTATATGATTTTTTGCATGAGAACACTATATACCCAGAGGCAAGCTGAAGAAGAGAGCTCATTATATCGAAAAATTAATTACCTACCACAATACCAGGGGACAGCTGCACCCAAGATAGATCACTAAAATGTAAAGCTACAGTGTAGTTGTCCTGTGGGTAGTAAAGTAGCCTCAGTGCAGTGTTCTCGGATCATTAGTGGTGTGCTTGTTGTTAGTGTTCTTTTTTTAAAAATAACAGGACATTTGAGTAGTTAGTCATCGTAGTATGTAATAAGTGTGTTTCAACAAATGACCATTTCTTCTGTGATTATGTCAGTGAAACCTGAGTGTTAGGATATTTAGTTCAAATTTTGTTTCTTTTGTTGACTATGGTTAGATTGCGTAGTCAGAAAGATATAAACATGGATAATGAACAACAGTTAGCAAGCAGTGATACCGAGTTAGAAAGTGAGGCACAAAGTGATGTTAGTGGCGAAGTTCAGGAAGTACAATGTGAGAATCTGGGGGCAGAAGGGCAAGAAATGTCGCCACTGCCAGCCAGTGATTCAGTTGATAGTAGAAATACTGTACCACCCACAAGCACTAGACACGGACCAGAGAGTGGTAAGGTGTCAGAAGTGCAGTCATTAAGGGTTATGTTCGAGCGCATGCTCAATTTCCAAGCTGAATTTGCACGTATGCAAGCAGAACGCGATAGAGAGCGAGATGCTAAACAAGCACAGCGTGATCGACGCCAGCATGAGAGAGACTTGCAGTTAATGCAATCTTTGGAAGCTATGCAAAGTGAGATTGTTAGTTTGAGACAAAACTATGAAACCATACCCAAAGCGGTGCAAGAACTGAGCGAAAGAGTGGTTAATATCCAAGTGGCTAACGCCAGTATCGTGGGTAAAATCAGTCTACTGGCTAACAGGATGGAACAATTAGAAATTGACACAAGTCAATTAATGGAGCAGAAAATGTCCGAACAAGAGCACAAAATTTAAAACCAATTTATAAAAAAAATAGACGAAAAGGTGCACGCCGCGATTGAGGCCACAAACTTGGGCTCCAATGCGGAAATACAGGACCTAAAGAAGGCGGTGCATACCGATGCACAGGCGTGTGTCGCGCCAGCCAGGTCGAACAATGATGGGCATATAAGTACAGCGTTGAAAAATTGCGAGACAGAATAGGAAACCAATGTTAGCGAAACAAACAAATGTCACTCCAAAATAGTGATTGAAGAAAGCCTGATTAGAAACCGACACTTTCAGATCTTTACAACGGAGAAGAAATCTGTTCACCCTGTAGCATTTATCAAAGGGATTTAGAAACATTTTGCCTAGCGTTTGGAGTCATACACAGATAATACAGTTCGTTATGTCTTACATACAAGGAGATGCTGCATTATGGGCAACCGAAGCAGCTGACAGTTGCAACACATATGAGCAATTTGAAAAGGCATTCTTGGCCAAATATTGGTCAACATGTATTCAGGAGAGATTACGGAAAGAGATATATAATCCAGAGCCGTATTCTCCACGATTAGGCAGTTTGCGAAAATATTTTGAGAAATACATTAATAAGACCCGTTACTGGGACGAGCAGATTTCATCTCGGGATTTGATCAGACTTTTGAAATCACACTTGTCGATCCACGTAAAGGAAAAACTTATACACGTACCGGAGAACGACATGGAACATTTCTTGTCTGTTCAGGACTCAATTGACCTGATTCAGGAGGATGTTAAGGCAGCCTCTGAACAGGCTAGAAGTAACGGAAACGGTTACAGAAATGGTCGAAATAATACGCCTCCACCAAATAATGGAAACGGCGCAGGTAACAATAGGAGACAAGATTATGTACAAAACGGGAATAGAGGTAGTGACCGGAACGGCAATAGTCCGCCGGTGAATAATGACCGGAAAAGGAGGTCCGATGACCGATATGAAACAGGCCCACCAAGCAATAGTAGATGGAAAAATGCCAGGGGGCCGTGGAACGCTAATACCTATAACAGTGCAAACCGAACTTGGCCACAGAACCAGACGCCCAGTCCGGACCGGCAAAACAGTGAAAGATATGACAATAACCGACCGCCACCACAAAATGCGCCAATTGCGCAACCGTGGCGGCCGACGCAACACAACTTACACATAGTGGGGGTCAGCGACACAGAGCAGCCACACCCATCCACCAGTAATAATCCAACAAACTAGATTCAGCCGAGATACGCTCTCCATCGTCGGCTGAGGATTGGAGTGAGAGCAGCCCGACACAGAACAAAACATCGGGAATCTGTATCCTCAGGTATAATGACGGGTTACAGATGGGACATGAACCACCCACGTGTGTAAAGGAGCACAAAAACAAAGTACAAGCGATAATAGAGATCAAAATTAACAATATTGATGTGGAAGCAATCATAGATACAGGTGCTACTGTCAGTGTTATGAGTATGGACTTATTCAGAGTACTGGGGAAAGAAAAGCGTATGCTGACTTTTCCTGTGAACAATTGCAAAGTCACTGGAGCCATCAGTGCACAGTGACAAATAATTAAACTCCAAGTGCGGGTAGAGACGTATATAGAGGGAGAAGCCATAGCGTGCTCATTCCTGTTAGTAAAGGGTTTAAAGGTAGCCTGCATTTTGGGGGTAGATCTTTTGAGAGAAAGGGACACAGTAATCGACCTTTCTCGGGGAAAATTAAGTTTGATGAACGCGGGTAGGAGGATAGAATTGTCCATGCTCAGATCTGAAGAGGTACCTGTGCCTAATTGTAATGCTATTAACATAAAATGTAGGAATCAGTGGATACTACATTTAGACAATCATTGTTTAGGACAAAATCTCTATTATCCAGACGTACAAAGTGATCAATTAAAAGCAAATGTGGACGCACTTGTGAACAAAGTGTCACCGTCCGAAAATCTGAACTGAATGCAACAGCAGGATTTGGTACAGTTATTATCTAACTATGCAGATGTATTTTCAGAACGAACAGGAATTGTTAAGGGATATCAATACAATATCGAGGTGAAGCCTCACAAAACCTACTGTCGAGCCTCATACTCCATTCCTTAGTCCAAGAAGGAATTAGTAGCTATCTCTTAGCAGATCCCCACTCAGGAAGAGTACGGGGACTGTATCCGCGTAAGGATGTGAAAATATTCCTACAGTAAATGACTAATAGTCCTATGTGTTATGTGCAAAAAGGTACGTCATTCTTTTGAAAATGAATGAACATTAATGATGTGTGATCTGTAGAGATAATGTATTAGTGTAGAAGTACACTCCTGGAGATTGAAATAAGAACACCGTGAATTCATTGTCCCAGGAAGGGGAAACTTTATTGACACATTCCTGGGGTCAGGTACATCACATGATCACACTGACAGAACCACAGGCACATAGACACAGGCAACAGAGCATGCACAATGTCGGCACTAGTACAGTGTATATCCACCTTTCGCAGCAATGCAGGCTGCTATTCTCCCATGGAGACGATCGTAGAGATGCTGGATGTAGTCCTGTGGAACGGCTTGCCATGCCATTTCCACCTGGCGCCTCAGTTGGACCAGCGTTCGTGCTGGACGTGCAGACCGCGTGAGACGACGCTTCATCCAGTCCCAAACATGCTCAATGGGGGACAGATCCGGAGATCTTGCTGGCCAGGGTAGTTGACTTACACCTTCTAGAGCACGTTGGGTGGCACGGGATACATGCGGACGTGCATTGTCCTATTGGAACAGCAAGTTCCCTTGCCGGTCTAGGAATGGTAGAACGATGGGTTCGATGACGGTTTGGATGTACCGTGCACTATTCAGTGTCCCCTCGACGATCACCAGTGGTGTACGGCCAGTGTAGGAGATCGCTCCCCACACCATGATGCCGGGTGTTGGCCCTGTGTGCCTCGGTCGTATGCAGTCCTGATTGTGGCGCTCACCTGCACGGCGCCAAACACGCATACGACCATCATTGGCACCAAGGCAGAAGCGACTCTCATCGCTGAAGACGACACGTCTCCATTCGTCCTTCCATTCACGCCTGTCGCGATACCACTGGAGGCGGGCTGCACGATGTTGGGGCGTGAGCGGAAGACGGCCTAACGGTGTGCGGGACCGTAGCCCAGCTTCATGGAGACGGTTGCGAATGGTCCTCGCCGATACCCCAGGAGCAACAGTGTCCCTAATTTGCTGGGAAGTGGCGGTGCGGTCCCCTACGGCACTGCGTAGGATCCTACGGTCTTGGCGTGCATCCGTGCGTCGCTGCGGTCTGGTCCCAGGTCGACGGGCACGTGCACCTTCCGCCGACCACTGGCGACAACATCGATGTACTGTGGAGACCTCAACCCCACGTGTTGAGCAATTCGGCGGTACGTCCACCCGGCCTCCCGCATGCCCACTATACGCCCTCACTCAAAGTCCGTCAGCTGCACATACGGTTCACGTCCACGCTGTCGCGGCATGCTACCAGTGTTGAAGACTGCGATGGAGCTCCGTATGCCACGGCAAACTGGCTGACACTGACGGCGGCGGTGCACAAATGCTGCGCAGCTAGCGCCATTCGACGGCCAACACCACGGTTCCTGGTGTGTCCGCTGTGCCGTGCGTGTGATCATTGCTTGTACAGCCCTCTCGCAGTGTCCGGAGCAAGTATGGTGGGTCTGACACACCGGTGTCAATGTGTTCTTTTTTCCATTTCCAGGAGTGTATTTAGTTATAAGAATATGATTGACTTTCTCTTTTGTTTATGAATATTCGTGTTATGTCTTCTTTTAATTAGTGTTAGCTTAAACATGCTCTAAATGTCTGGACAGATAACCTGATTAGTGCAATTATTTATAGTGTTAAATTGTAACAGAGATCAATCAGGAGGAACATTTTAGTAGTGATTAGTTTGTATACTGCATAATATTCTATATGTGTGTCAAACTTGAAATATTTCTTGGTACAATCTTTTCTATTATATATATATATATATATATATATATATATATATATATATATATATATATATATATAATACAGAAAAGTTTATGAAAACAAAGTATGGAAAAATTAAAAGAGTTGATAGATTCAAATACCTGGGGGAGTGGATCCAAGCCGATGGACTGGATAACACAACAAATAAAGAAAGAATAAAAAAGTTGGAATTTGCATATAAATTAACACAAAACTACTACAATAAGAAATCAATATCCATACAAGCAAAGATTAAACATTATAATTCAGTTATTAGGACACAAGCAACATATGGATCAGAGTGCCTAACATTGAATAAGAAAGGCGAATTAAGAGAACTAGAAAAAAGAGAGAGAAAAATATTAAGAAATATTCTAGGTCCTGAGAAAAACAAGGAAAAAAGGTGGATTAAAAGGAGAAATGAAGACCTATACAAAAATACAGAAAAGATCACAGATACAATGAGGAAGAGATGGCTAAAATTTTATGGACATTTAAGAAGAATGGAAGAAACACGAATTACAAAGAAAATTTTTAATTACGTTAGTAAGCTGAAAAACACCGTAGGATGGATAGAAGCAGTAAAGAAAGACGCCAACAAAATAGGTGCTACAGAAGAAATAATACGTGACAGGAATAACTTTAGGCTACTTATAGAAAACGCAAACTATGAAGAAGATGCGCCAAAACCTCGACCCAAGAGAGTGTGGACAGATGAGCAGAGACGAGCAGTTGGCGAGAAAATGAAGAAGTACTGGGATAACGGAAGAAAAAGAAACACCATAAGTCTTAAGTTGTATGCGGTCCATAGTTGGCAAAATTCATAATTAAAATATATATATATATATATATATATATATATATATATATATATGTGTGTGTGTGTGTGTGTGTGTGTGTGTGTGTGTGTAGCTGTCAGAGTGACAGATTCGAACCCAGAATAATATCAATAATATGAGACCCTGAGAACTTTATTTTCAAACCAGTGTTATCAAAGAGAATAATGCACCCAGTAGTGACCCGAGGGCACCATGGGAGGCAAACTTATTGCAAATTTAAGTAACGCAAAGTTACGCACAAAGAAGCTTCAACTGAAGCTTGTGCAGATCCAATCAGTTAAAAGAGCTATCCCGATACAGTCCAAGTCAATTTTAGCCTACAGAGACTACACTGTAGTTACGTAGGACCTTGCAAGTAAAGTGTGACATAATTTCAAAGGAGCTATTGAGCAATATGCCTGAATTCGGCTGGAATGCACAAATAAAATGTACTCGAACATAAGTATAGATGATTTTTGGGCAAACTAATACGAAATTTTAATATTTGTTACCATGTACGCAATTATCACACACCTTGGTAAAGAGCGAACAAAGAAGTGACGAATGTGCTGTTACAAAAAAATTGCACAACGGACATTGTAACTGAGGAAACCTAAACAAAAGTGTAGTATTGTGTGGCAGAGACATACAGTGACTGTTAAACCTGCAGCAATACGTCACGAGGTTGTTTTGAACAAGCAATAAGAAACTGTATCATCGCCGTGTGTGCAAGTGGACAAGGAACTAGCACGACACGAACAGTGAGCAGATAACAGACGGTGGACCAAATTAGTGTCAAACTATAACTCTTTGTGTGTCAAGGGACGCCAGAAAAGCGCATTGACTACAGACATACATTTTGTCTTAAGGTGAAAACTTGCGTGTGACTAATGACAAGTCATGACATGGTGAAAAAATATTGTGTGCCCATAAAACGTGTTACTGTGACAACGAAACATTGTGCAAACCGGACTAGTGAAGGCCTACTGAATAATAACTGCCAATAACTGTGTGCGTTCTTTCCCACAGCAGGAAAAATGCCCATAAGGGCACTGTTTGTGAACTTGTTGCATGTTTGCTGGAGCACTGCAAGAAGATGTCACACGGGTGAGCTGATATACAACGCGCATCCGGCTACTTTAGCCATGCAGCGGCCGCAGCAGCCCGTAGCAGACAAGACAGCCACACGCCTCTCCGCGCCGTAGCTGTCAACACCGGGGGCGGTGACCTACACGGAGCCGACGCGCCGCGCCGAGCACCGCTCAACAATCACTCGGCACCGCTCACCAACTACAGCATTATTGACATATTCCAAAATATTTACACAAACTCATAATATGTCAATGAACTCGATTTTTGATAAACAGTGAACATTTGTTATGTATACCCGTAAATTGACAAGAGAAAATCAACACTAACTAGATTTGTAACACGTAGGTAGTGGGAACATTATGAAAAGTGACGTTGTGCTAAATGATTTCAAAAAACTAAGTGATATATCCTAGGTCAAGTGACCTTGCAGTATATCGCAAAAATAATAATTACGAGTTGTAAATCACACACAACAAACTTTCGTTGAACTGTATGTGACTGTGATATTATGTAACCGTTGATGACAAAATGCTAAATAAATTCAAAAGAATGACTGTTAAAGAGACAAGATTAATCATGAACCAACTGGGATGGCTGGGCTGCGGCACAGTTTTGCCCAGGTTTCCTGTCTGCCTTCGCCCAAATGGGGGATCCATGAACATATATAACCCCGGGACTAATTAAAAGAGCCATTCCATAAATAAATACAGAATTGTAAAGAACGTTACTGGCACCATTGTGTCAAAGTATAGAAACTCTTTGCCAAATGCTGCCAGGGGGCAATGTAACGTTCCCTGGCAACACACACACTATTAATAAACTAAGATTTAATTGTACTATATACGCCACTATGAAGCAATTTGTATATACTGTAATTATTTAACAAAAAATATTTAATTTTATGTAAAGGACATTCGTTATTATTGTAATATTTTCTGTAGTAATGTTCTTGATGTATTCATGATTGTAATATTTCTATACTCATAATGTAATTACGAAATGTGTCAATATCTGCGATAACAAAAATGTAAATTTCAGCCACAGAGGAAAATAATGTTGTAAGATTACAAAGAGATGTTAATGGTCAGCAGTAGTATAAAAACCACCACGTAGTGTGTATTCTTTGTCTTCTTCCTCGAGAGCTGAGAGAGAGAGGAACCTGTGACGTAGCATTTTATAAATGGGTAGACTTCTTTTGTCTGTATCTAGATTTGGCCACCATTAGAGGAGAAATTACAAATTAAAGTAAGTTGAATTACTGTTGTGGTCTAAATACATTATAATTTATCAAAAGTGTGTATTACTAACGTAAATTAGCTTGCCCATGTGATCTGTAATATTTCTTTAAAGTATTTTCAGCATTTTTAGCAATTATCGCTGGTGTTGCTGGGCTGTGCCACGACCGAACGATTTGCAGCGGCGCTACATTTAAAAAATTGTTCCGCTAAGAAAAATTAACCAAACCCGTAAATCGGGAGCAGATAAAAATTAGCAGTGAATTAAGAAAATGTTTTTCTTTTACAGCGATCCTGAGACTGACGGAATTTATTACTAGTTTCACATTTGTGCATTCATAGGCGGATAGTTAACGTTGAAATTTAACAATTTGTTGGTTCTTTCAAATAACTTAAATATATAGTGAAGTGTATTTTATCGATGATAATTAAACGTTAAGGTCGGCTTGGCAATATTTGACCATTTTCTGCTAATAGAGACAGTCTTGTGTTCCATAGCAAACGCCGGGAAAGAATTCAGTAAATATTTTAAAAAAAAACCACTGCATTTAGAAAATGTGTGCCAAGGCCAAATTATGTAAAAGATATAATTCTCAACTAAATATTCTTAATCAGTCAATATGAATTTATCAGCACTAAGTTCACGTAATTTTAAATGTACTTAATTCTGTCTAAATGAATTTTTATTACCACACGTAAATAAGAGGTTCTACAACAAAGTTACGTACTAAAACAGAAAGAATGAAAGGCAAATTAACTAAAAACAAATAAATAAAGGTAACTATTTATTTTTTTATTCATTTAATTTCATTAAATGTTGACTGTGGGACGGTGTCCTTGCGCTATCATGGTGAAATGTGAGTGTTCCTGAAGGCTATACTGATTGCCACTTTAGTAAATTGAATCTCCGTTCGGCGATATATTTGTATTGGATGATATATGTATATCAGGTTATGATTTTCTGACTGTATGTTCATCTAAGATGCCTGAAGGTTTTTATAATTATTGTGGCGGCGACCGTTTATTTTGTTAAGTTGTTAAGGGTTTGTTTGTCTTACCCATGTGCTCTAGTAATTGTATGGTTAATACCGTTAAAAAATTACATAGCACTTGGATGAGTGCCAGTGCTTGCACAACCCCTCCAGCCAAAAATTACTTACACCGGTAAGGTGCGCCAAAAAGATTTATCCCCTGCAGCCCCCTTTTGTACCACGGAGGATATTCTTTTATCTCTTGACAAATGTCCTACCTTCTAGTCTCTTCTTGCTGTTATCGTTTAATTCATGTCTGTCACATCGCAAAATCTATGGAGAATCATCTCATATCTTTCAAGCTAGCATAATTTTAACATCTTTCTGCAGCACAATATCTTAAATGTTTCGATTGTCTTCGTTTCTGACTTTCCCACTGTCCATGATTAATTTTTATATCGTGTTGTGCTCCAGATATGCATTATCGGAAGTTTCTTATTCAAATAAAGGTCGATATGTAATGCAAGTAGGATTTTTTTGACAAGGAATGTCCTCTTTGCCAGTGTTAGTCGCGTTTTATGTTCGTTTTGTTTCGTACTTCATGTTGTACTTTTCTTCTAAGGAATCAGGATTTATTCACTTCTGGTACTTCGTGGTTCTTATTTTTATTTTAAGTTTCTCACTAATCACATTTCTTGTGCGCCTCTTTCTTTTCATTTCTTCGGTCTAATCTAACTCTGTACTGTGTGCAATGGAGACTGGTTCTCAGATATCGTCAGTGAATTTTGCATTTGTTCACTTGAAGCCTGAATTTTAATCTCACTCTTGAACCACCATTGCTTCTTCGATGTATAAATTGAACAATAGAGATCAAAGACTCGCTCCCACTTGTCTGTCATATCCTTTGTAATCCATGTATCTCGATTTTGGAGTTTCGATCTTATTTCATCCCCCCTCCCCTTTCCCCCTTTTGGTTAGCATTTATATTTAACACAAGCCGTCGTTGCCTATAAATAACAACTATTTTCATAAGAATTTTGAACATCTTACAGTATTTTATATTGTGTAACGCTTTTTCTATGTGCACAGATCCAGTGCATGCCCCTTGACTTTTCTTACAGTATTGTTTGCATTATCCAGCACAACGTCATAGCTGCATCTATGGTTTCTTTATCTGTCCTTGATCAACAATGGTCATCATGTAACGGAACCTCAATTTTCTTTTCCATTGTTGTATTGCTAGTAGAAGTAAAATTTTCTCCACAGAGGGAATCAGAAATATCACTAGGACCTCCTTCCAATGAAGTGATATCCCGACTTGAGAATCATCACAGAAAAAAGGTTATTCAAATAGGCGAAGAATGTCAGTGTGGTCTAAATAACTGCTGATGTAATTAGTCTCGTTCTTCACGATTACCATGAGGACGTTAACGATCGCATAAGCTGTAGCTGACAAATGCACCGATAATGTTGATGAATTACAATGAAAACCGAGTGTAAGAAAAAAGATTAAGCAAAGGAGAACCTTCATATTAATAAACATCTCATTGTAGCCAGGAATGAATGCACTGATAAAAAGAGCTGATTCAAACTGATTACCGCAATCTAAGACCAGGCTGGAGGCACAGAAAAGCATCCATGGCATTAATAATCATGTAAAATTGAATGTATACATTTATACGGCATACGAGAATTCGATTAAAAGGTTGAAAGAAAACCATGAAACAAACTAAACTTTCGTGTTCTTTTCGTCACAAACTGTGGTGGGTCGACGTGCACACAGTATCTTTTCACCTTGTCCGTCAATCAACCTGACAGTCTAACTCCTTAGTAGCAATAAGTTTCCGACGATGTTATTAACTCTGATGCTATATGTTGATCGATTCTGACTTTCAGTGCTCTTAGCAGCGTTCTAGTCTTCACACTGTCCAATATGATTATCCTGCCAAGGCAATCAACTTTACGAGATTGTTGCACACTGTTCCACCAATACTAACTGTTTAATAGGTCTCTCGAGAATTAACTGCTAACTGTGTTGAATAAGTCTGTTCATAATCTCATAGCAACTACGTATTTTTTAGAGCTCAACATGTAGCTGTCGTCCGTTTCTAAAACAACAAGCGATATTAACACATGCAACTAATCAGTCACAATTACAACAGTCTAACTCCTATCTCTGAGCTGACGTCAGTGTCAAAAATTATGGTAAACTTTCAGAGAACTGTATATCATTTAAGGAGCATGTAAGACTTGATCTTGGACGTTACTACTGCCTACAACACCAAAAATAAATTCACCGAAGAAAAATCACCAGTTTCGAAAATAGCCCACTTCAATTTTTCGGAGCCCCATTCAGTTAATAATGCGGATTGCTTAAATAACACGATCTGGATGAAGTTTCACAGATGACCATCTAACACCAACACTCTTGCAACAAGTCATTTCTCAGCACAAATTCCAAATTCCTTGTATAACATCTTCTGTTCAGTGTTTGTTCGTTCTTCATAACACATTTGTATTGTCAATGTAATAACAGAAACTCTGGTTGCTCACATGTATGAGTGCGACTTAATGCTGTGAAGGCAATCAGGTAACAACTGATACATGAATTATGATCATACAAAGCTCTTCACCTTTCCTTTCTTTCTACAATACAATACAATACGTTTTTTAACAATAATCAAAGGCCCATGTCTCAACGACGACTTCTTTCAGTTTCGCACGTATGGTCACCAGCTTATAACAACGCCTTACATCGTTGCAGCAAGTCCGCCGCCATTGCTCAAGCTTCCTTGAACTTACGTAACAGAAGGAAAGTACAACGGCGATTACACATTATATGTAACATAAAACTATACATAGCACAAATATTCTCGTATCTGATATTATGATCGGTTCCTTTCATATGAATATTTCATATTTTGTACATCCAGAGTTCTTAGCGCAAACTATGCACCAAACTGCGTCGCTGAGAAAAGTTAATGATAGCCAAGGAATGGCTTCATTCTCTGATGAATATCAGGACAAAAGTGAATGGTAACGTTTAAGATAATTCATATCTCGCAAGTCCCATCAACGACAAGACCATCAGAAATAATGATTGAGGAACGATACTGGTGGATGTCGGCTGTGCGCATTCGGTGGAACCAACCTGTCAGTCTATCTAAGCGATTTAGTGGCATTGCTGGCAGTCTAAATGTTGGTGGCCAGACTACGACTGCCACGCTCCCTGTCCAGTGTGTCACCTCTGCGTCATCTCACTCAGTAACAACTTCAGAACTAATTTTTCTGGGACTGATCTTTGTAGATCAATAGTATGGCAGTAGTTCGACGGAACAGTTTGGAAACAGTGTTAATAATACGTAATGAGAGCTAATATCCCAAAGATGTTCGGGCACATATGTGGTTCCTCTTCGTCGAAATGTGGCCTACTGGTTGAATCGCACGTGTCGCATTACACGCCCTAAATTAGATACTTTTGACCCTTTGTCTGACTGATGGCAAGTTTGCGAAACTGTGTGAAACACAGAAAGTAAATATAACATATAATAACCGTAATAATAATACCGGGAGATAAATTGACGATGTAGGCCACGCAGTTGTGATTTAGTTAGAACAATTTTTATTCAGAAAGTAAACTAATAGCGAAAGTGGCCATATTTAGAGTTACTGTTACACTCTAGCCCATATCCATTTGACACAGTTCGATCATTCACCATCTCATCTACATCTACATCCATACTCTGCAAGCCACCCGACGGTGTGTGGCGGAGGGTATTTTGAGTACCTCTATCGCTTCTCCATTCTGTTAAAGTCTCCTATTGTTCGTGGAAAGAAAGTATGCCTCTGTGTGAGCTCTAATCTCTCTGTTTTTATCCTCATGGTCTCTTCGCGAGACATACGTAGGAGGGAGCAATATACTGCTTGTCTCCTCGGTGAAGGTATGTTCTCGAAACTTCAACAAAAGCCCTTGCCGAGCTATTGAGCGTCTCTCCTGCAGAGTCTTCCACTGAAGTTTATCTATCATCTCCGTAACGCTTTCGCAATTACTAAATGATCCTGTAACGACGCGTTCTGCTCTCCGTTGGATCTTCCCTATTTCTTCTATCAACCCTTTCTGGTACGGATCCCATACCAGTGAGCAGTATTCAAGCAATGGGCGAACAAGTGTACTGTAACCTACTTCCTTTGTCTTCGGACTGCATTTCCTTAGGATTCTTCCAATGAATCTCAGTCTGGCACCTGCTTTACCGACGATTAATTTTATATGGTCATTCGCGAAATACAAGGCCAATACTCCGGTTCGTGATAGAGTTATAGAGTTAACACCAGGCGTGAGGCGTGCTCACGGCAGAGAGACAAAGTCCCGCGATACCACACAACGCGAAATTTTCTAAGTCGTTTCACTTCCTAGCTACCGAAAGACCGACTGTCCTCTTCGCGTCTCAATCCGAACTGTACCCTTTGGTGTCTAGACCAGAAATGTCCACTTTGGTGTCTCCAGCCGAACTGTCCGCTTTAGCGCCTGCACCAGCACTGTCTCTCTGCCCGTCTCCGGTCGCGTCTCCAGCATGCCGAACATCGTCGCTCAACTCACTAGTGCAGTTCCCTTCCCTGAAGCCGTCCATCTGATTGGCTACAGGTTTTCGATATTATTTTACATTTTAACATGTTTAAATAATCAAAGTATGACCGCTTTCACACTCTAAGTAAAGTAACAATTATACCCACTACATAATAAAGATTAAATTCTTTCACATAAAACCAGTCCAATTCACTTCCTAAATTTGAATGTCACGGCTAGTAGCCTTGCACCAGTGTGCTTTCTGATACATAAATAAAGAATAAAAGTAACTATTATGCACTAATCTTTACAACAAATATTCTATTACAATGAATTGAACACCCTTAGCTGCTTACAGGCGTTGACATACGTCAACGGGGCAGATGAAAATGTTTGCCCCGACCGGGACCCGAACCCGGGATCTCCTGCTTGTATGGCAGACGCTCTGTAAGCAGCTAAGGGTGCTCAATTCATTGTAATTTCATTCTAACGAGCTGCATGGTCACCGATGGTATCTGTTCTTTCGGACATGTCCGAAAAGACTAATACCATCTTAATATATAAATATTCTATTACCTAATGATTCAATAGGGTGCTTTGCTGTCATCGTTCAATGTATTTTGTGTGGAGGAAGTGATGATCTGATCCTTAACTGAAAAATACTGATAATTTAAATTTACTATATATTTCAAACAAATAAACTTACCGAGTTGCTATTTACAACATTTGTCATTTTAATGACGCGCTTTTTTATTAAATGTCGATCGTTATGATCGACCAAAGCGTTCAGATTTTAGCATTTAGGTCTTTGTTACAAATCTTGTTAATTTCACTTTAACAGTAAATCCTAAACTATTATAGATATGATCAATATTCAAGTTTTATTGGGATTACCATGAAAATTTAAGAAACATGGTAGAATTAAATTACTGTGGCTTCATTTCCTGAATTACGACAGAATTAAATAGTTTTCTTAAATGTTTCCCTTTATGGCCGATCTTAGGTCAGCCATATTTAACACTGCTATGCCTGCCTGGGCACAAACAGCTCCTACAGGGTTTCCCTATGATGCAGGTTCTCATTTGTCTCACTCGCACACTACAGCGCTTAGGCCTGATCAGCCCGGCCTCATTCAGCACAACAGACGCCATCTTGTGGCTAATGTGTGCTTTTTGTGGCATACGGCCCTGGACGACAGGATTCGTTTCACAATTCCTGGAAGGTTGTCTCTTTCGGCCATATATTTAAATGAGAGCGAAATGCTCTTTAACTCACAGTACTTTGACAAGCGGCTGCAGATGATAGATTGGATGCTTCACAAATAGATACATTGTTCGCAAATAGATACATTCATAATGCAAGCGTAGTTTGGAACGACAGACACCAAAACTGAGAAAAAAAACAATATTCGTCTGTACCCTCTCTGGTCACATCGTCCTCTATAGTGATTTGTTCGCCAAACAAAATAAATAGATGACTACCATCTCCAGCGGCGCAATTGTACTATTCTGCGTAAGTATTTTTTTTTGTCTAATGCAATATTAGTTTCAAAAGCAACAAAAAAATTAAGATTGAACTAAAAAAAAAAATCTACGGGAGATGTTTACTCGGAGTGACAGACAGACAGAGTGCACAATGAGTCACTATAAAAGCAGCACTGCAAAAGTTAACTAAAGAAAACTCTCAGTGACGTAAGATATACTGTCCTCCTGTATCGTACGAAACGGGAACTGTCGTAGGACGAGGAAATTTGAGACGGATTTGGATAATATAGCAACATCTTTGTAAAAATTCATTAAGGCGCTATCTTACGCATAGAAGGCTACGTGTAATACATTTTACTGGTTCCCTTCACTCGCCTTCTACTGGTTCTACAAATAAGGACCGGCCCAGTCGATTTTTGACTTGCGGCCGCTTCCACATTCCCGTCAGCGGTATGCAACTCGTGAATATCATACAGGCCATCGCGCCCGCTTCGTAATGCAGATCTGTCCGTGGTAAGGGAAAAATTCCTGGGATTTCCAGACCATTGGCGTTCGCTTCCGATCTCTTTTCCGATTCTTCCAGAAGTCGTGCATGTTCTTTCCGTTCCCGTAGTAAACAAACCCCTAAACATGCGGCGATTTCATCGTTTTTCTCTTGGAGCTTCCAAGTAGCAAATAACGTGTCGCTTTGGAGGATGTTGAAGCCAAAATCTGATGTATCAGTAATTAGATTTACACATTGACAATGACGTAAAAACTGAAGTTACTTCGACAGAAATCTTCTCCGCATCTGATTCGATTTATTTAGAATTATATTTGACTTTTTAAAATAACGACGTCCCTGTCTCTGAGCCCAGTCTGAATCTCTGAATTTTGTTTCTTCATACTACAACAGGGGTAACTCGAACTGCGCCTTAAAGTTATTGAACAAATTAAGAAATTAGATGGGACGTCCTCCCCGGTAGCCCACGTTCATTCTTAAGGCTCCACCAACGGTGATAACACTGTGCAACAGTGTGGGTCACTGATCATAAAGTTACATTTATAATGGTATGAAAAATGCTTCCATGTCTTCTAAAAAAGAATGCATGTGAGTATGTACGAGGTGCATTTTAGTTCTAAGGCCTCCATTTTTTTTTTCTAGTTAACTACTCACCCGAAATCGATGAAACTGGCGTTACTTCTCGACGTAATCGCCCTGCAGGCGCACACATTTTTCACAACGCTGACGCCATGATTCCATGGCAGCGGCGAAGGCTTCTTTAGGAGTCTGTTTTGACCACTGGAAAATCGCTGAGGCAATAGCAGCACGGCTGGTGAATGTACGGCCACGGAGAGTGTCTTTCATTGTTGGAAAATGCCGAAAGTCACTAGGAGCCAGGTCAGGTGAGTAGGGAGCATGAGGAATCACTTCAAAGCTGTTATCACGAAGAAACTGTTGCGTAACGTTAGCTCGATGTGCGGGTGCGTTATCTTGGTGAAACAGCACACGCGCATCCCTTCCCGGACGTTTTTGTTGCAGTGCAGGAAGGAATTTGTTCTTCAAAACATTTTCGTAGGATGCACCTGTTACCGTAGTGCCCTTTGGAATGCAATGGGTAAGGATTACGCCCTCGCTGTCCTAGGACATGGACACCACCATTTTTTCAGCACTGGCGGTTACCCGAAATTTTTTTGGTGGTGCTGAATCTGTGTGCTTCCATTGAGCTGACTGGCGCTTTGTTTCTGGATTAAAAAATGGCATCCACGTCTCATCCATTGTCACAACCGACGAAAAGAAACTCCCATTCATGCTGCCGTTGCGCGTCAACATTGCTTGGCAACATGCCACACGGGCAGCCGTGTGGTCGTCCGTCAGCATTCGTGGCACCCACCTGGATGACACTTTTCGCATTTTCAGGTCGTGATGCAGGATTGTGTGCACAGAACCCACAGAAATGCCAACTCTGGAGGCGATCTGTTCAACAGTCATTCGGCGATCCCCCAAAACAATTATCTCCACTTTCTCGATCATGTTGTCAGTCCGGCTTGTGCGAGCTCGAGGTTGTTTCGGTTTGTTGTCACACGATGTTCTACCTTCATTAAACTGTCACACCCACGAACGCACTTTGGACACATCCGTAACTCCATCACCACATGTCTCCTTCAACTGTCGATGAATTTCAATTGGTTTCACACCACGCAAATTCAGAAAACGAATGATTGCACGCTGTTCAAGTAAGGAAAACGTCGCCATTTTAAGTATTTAAAACAGTTCTCCTTCTCGCCGCTGGCGGTAAAATTCCGTCTGCCGTACGGTGCTGCCATCTGTGGGACGTATTTGATGTGTTGGCAAATGTGCCAACACCTTGTAGATAGAGGAGGCCGAAATGCACGCTATCTAACGCAGACGGGCGTGAATTCTGGAACAGGATAAATAGTGAATTCTAATAAGAAAAGTATGCAGCTCCTCGAATACTTAACTTTTATTTATCCTTGTTGTGAATACAACGTTCTTGATGAGACGTTTCATACGATCACTATCAAACTATGTAAGGCTAATGGCGTCTTGCTAGGTCGTAGCCATGGACTTAGCTGAAGGTTATTCTAACTATCTGCTCGGCTAATGAGCGATGCTTCGTCCGTGTAGTCGCTAGCAATGTCGTCCGTACAACTGGGGCGAGTGGTAGTCCGTATCTCGAGACCTGCCTTGTGGTGGCACTCGGTCTGCGATCACACAGTGGCGACACGCGGGTCCGACATGTACTAAATGGACCGCGGCCGATTTAAGCTACCACCTAGCAAGTGTGGTGTCTGGCGGTGACACCACAGTATTGACAATGAACGCGGCCTCATTTTAAAACAATGCGCGTGTTTCTATCTCTTTCCAGTCCGGAGAAAAAAATTCGGAGGCCTTAGAACTTGAATGCACCTCGTATGTATGCACGTACTGCATGGGGGCTTAATTATAATTTTTGAAAATAATTTTTATTTTTCGTAGCTGTACGTCCGATTACGCTGTATCTCGTAAACGGTTGGCCCTAACTAGTTTTTATCCGCAATCTGACTGCATGGAACAACAACAAGAATGAAATGAAAATTTCCTGTTAACACAATTAATTAATTAAGTCCCCAGCAGCTATAAAACCTACGAAACCAAGGCACAAGTATAACTGTTCTGTGTGTGGAAGTATGACTGAACGTACACATCTGGCATGGTTCTTCTTCAATTAGGCAAGAAATTTTAAATATCATTTATACTGAAGTAATTAAAAAATAGAAATACTATGATTGCGTAAGGAAAGCAGAATTACACTCTAATACAAGAACACAAGCCAGATGCTTTGTTGACTGAACCTGTAATGCTGCATTATTTAAGACATCGAGATAATAAAAAGAAAAGGAAAATTTTTTTTCTTTTACCTTCATATATTGACGAAAATCACTCTAATCATTACAATATATCTCCACATCGACTCTCTACTACCACATCGCAACAAGAACTCTCCACCACGACCTCTCGACAAGCACTCTTTACTACGACATCTCAACAAGCACTTTTCACTAGCACATCTCAACAAGCACTGACTGCTACGAGTTCTCCCCAAGCACTGCCTGTGGAGGCGGCTGAATAATACTCTTTGGCGCAATCTCTGGCGCCGTGGCTCAGTGTAGCCACCTTTCATATGCCCCTCCTCCAAGGGCCAGAATTTGATGGTATTTTTGCCAGCATTGGTGGTGAAAATACCACCAAATTCGTCCACAAAAATACAGACAAAAATAAAAGATAATATTAATACCTAAATATCACATAATTAGATAAAATTTTGGCTTTGCACTGACCTTTCAATAACCTAATTCTTTCATACATGTGACTTTACATAATAGTTTACACAATACACAAAAAATCAGTTTATACAAATGTTCACATAAAATGCTTTCAATGATTAGTTCCAGCAGTAGCACCCAGCAATGGTCAACAGGTGCAGACACCAGCAAGTGACATCATTCAGCAGAAGCAGTTCCATTAGTGGCACTCAGCAATGTTGAGCAAGTACAGACACCAACAGGTGACATCTTTTCAGTAGAAGCAGTTCATTAGTGGCACCCAGCAATGTTGAACAGGTGCAGACACCAACAAGTGACAGTATGTCAGTAGAAGCAGCCCATCAGTGGCACCCAGCATTGTTGAACAGGTGCAGACACCAACAAGTGACATTATTTCAGTAGAAGCAGTTCATCAGTGGACCCAGTAATGTTGAACAGGTGCAGACACCAACAAGTGACATTATTTCAGTGGAAGCAGTTCATCAGTGGCACCCAGTAAGGTTGACAGGTGCAGACACCAACAAGTGACATTATTTCAGTAGAAGCAGTCCATCAGTGGCACCCAGTAATGTTGAACAGGTGCAGACACCAACAAGTGACATCATTTCAATAGAAGCAGTCCATCAGTGGCACCCAGCAATGTTGAACAGGTGCACACAGAAACAGGTGACATTATGTCAGTAGAAAACAGTCCATCAGTGGCACCCAGCAATGTTGAACAGGTGCAGACAGCAACAAGTGACATTATTTCAGTTGAAGCAGTTCATCAGTGGCACCCAGTAATGTTGACAGTTGCAGACACCAACAAGTGACATTATTCAGCAGAAGCAGTTCCATCAGTGGCACCCAGTAATGTTGAACAGGTGCAGACACCAACAAGTGACATTATGTCAGTAGAAGCAGTTCCATTAGTGGCACCTAGCAATGATGAGCAGGTCCAGACAGCAGTCCATAATATTCACTCTCACTAATCACACTGTTCAACAGAGTTTATAAGCAGAAATTAAACATGTCCTAGTGGCACCAATCATGTAGAAAAAGTACAAGTAACAGTCCATAATATTTACTATCACTGATCACACAGTTCATCAGCAGAAATTAAACATTTCTAAGTGGCACTCATTATGTTGAAAAAGTGCAGGTAACAGTCCATAATATTCACCATCACTAATCACACAGTTCATCAGCAGAAATTAAACATTTCTAAGTGTCACACATCAATGTTGAACAAGTGCAGGTAACACTTCATAATATTCACCATCACTAATCACACAGTTCATCAGCAGAAATTAAACATTTCTAAGTGTCACACATCAATGTTGAACAAGTGCAGGTAACAGTTCATAATATACACCATCACTAATCAGACAGTTCAGGCATGAACAATAGTTTGAATCCACATACAAATGCTTTTACACTAAACATACAAATTATAACAAACACACAAATGATGTCAGATAATTGTCATATTAACTGTTACAAATACACAAATATCAGTAAACCTATAATATTTATGGGTGTCAGTGCAAGCCACAACAAACAAATAAAATAATATTTAGGAGATAGGTTGGGACTAATTATTTGGGATTAGGAAAGGAAAACACACAAAACACACTCACTCATCTTTCATCCACATTAAGTACTACTGTGTAATTGAATAGTGTTAACTGTGTAAATGCAATTCTGTCAAAATTTGATGTTCATCTTGTGTATCAAGTAGTAGTGACAGCAATGTATAACAGTCATTAATAGTTTAGTCAACGTCATAGTCATCATGTCAAGACCAATGTTTGCCAAGCCAAATCAAATGTACTGTTGCTGAACAACTGTCAGTGAACCAAGATATGCAAATACTTCCTCTCTCCAAAAAAAAATTATGTACTGCTTATTGATTTAACAAAGTGTGTGTATAGACTATCTTCCTTCTACTTGAGTGTTCTAGTCTGCTATCTTCATCCTCCTTGTTCCATATAGACCAACAAAAAAATATGCACCTCACTTACTTTACCTCTTATCCACCAAAACTCCAATAATCATCAGCATCACATAATCTCAATACTTCAATAATACCTCTTACGTCAATACATATAAATCTTATCATCAATATCATTTACCTTACCTCTTGTCCACAAAAACTCCAATAATCATCAACTTCATATAATCTCAATAATACCTCTTCAATACGTCGACACATATAAACCTTATTACCAATATCATTTCACTTCCATAACAACTCTTTCCTCTAATCAGTCTCGTCGAACAAGTACAGATAAAATCCTAATGCAAACCTCATCATCCCATACAATCCGAAGACACACTGTCAACACACAACCTCTGTGTAATCCATCTGACCCAAATCTTCTACTCATTATGAATTATAAACAAAGAAATGCATACATGACCTCTAACAGACTTAGTTCGAATAACTCTCAGTAATTAAGTACGATTACGGAGTGTGAATGATCATAATATTTCACAGTGTGTACACCACTTCAAGAATTATGGCAAACAGAAGCAAACATGTGGAGTATTTCTTGTGTCAAGTGTCACTTCCTATTTCAATTGCTCACGAAAAATGCAGTGTAATGACTGTCAATGGTCTAAACCTAGTTTTGGTATGTCATGTCGTTAGCTTCCTTCCTATTAGCATAAATTTATACAGCTTCCATAAAACCTCCAGCTCATGTGACTTCTATGAAGTTTCTTGTACTAATGTCGTTCGTCGATTTATAGTAGTTCATTTTCTTATCTTAAAAATATAAGGCACTGAGCGTAAGCAAAACATGCAATAGCGAGTAAATATACCAGTAGAGAACAGAATGTCAACAAGTGGATGCAGCACAATTCTTACAACGAGGCTCTGCCAAGCGAACAATCTATAATTAATACAATAATGTGACCTAAGCTCTATGTTCATACACAGTATATCAGCATTTCTATACACCAAATTAAAGAGTAGTTATGACAACAAAACAGAAATGTGTAAATATGCAATCCATAAGCAAGGCAGCAAATATGTTATCTAACATAATAAACAGGTCATTAGCATCATATCAGCATAAGCAAATAAATGTTCATATGTAATCTTCATAAGTAAACATGAAGGCGCAAGCAGATAAATGGCAAAGTATAACTTACATACATAATCACAGTCAGCACAATTAATCAGGTGACAATTATATTTAAATAAATAAGTACAGCAGGAACATAATAAAAAGAATGACATCAGTGAAATAGCAGTGCAGCCAAGCGATGCATAATATATACAAATAACAACCCTGTTCATTAATAAAACATTGACAAAAATCAGCAAATGTACGCAAGCACATCGCTTCACAAGTAAATTCATAGAACATGAAATTAGCACAAAGTATGAATCACGTAATTGCGAGCGGCAAATTACGTCTAAAGTACGTACCTAAGTGGAAATATGTTACCTGAAAAAATAAACTCAATTAATAGTTACCTTTTTAGTTTATCAGTTTCTTCTTGGAAATTACATTCTTTCTGAAATTTTCTCGATAGCAAGTCCTCTTAACGTCAGAGACACACAGAATTTACCTGAAGTTCTTAAATATTTTATACAACCATATCCTGAAAAATACTAAATGTTAATAACATAATTCATCAAGTCACTATAGCTTTATACTGAATTTAGTCGGAGAACTTAGACTGTGTATTTGTCTATGGCTGTCAGTGCATTCGCACTGAGCGCTCGATCAGCTGTAGGCGCGTGACGTAGGAAGTAATTGTTTGCGGTCAACGACTGGCTTGTGCGGCGCGCAGACTTGACTGTTGCTTTGAGTATATGCCGCCGCCAAAACACAGCGCGGTATCCTTGTACTCTCTGCATGTTTACATGTAGCTGTTAGTTTCTCTAAAGTATGTCATCCCACAAAAATTTTAACGTTTGATATATGATGTATTCCCTTAGAGCGTCGAGATTTAAGAGTTTCTACTTCAACAGTGTTATCATGAATAATTTTGCGAATTCTATATGGACCGTTATAAAGCAGAAAAAGTTTTCGACACGAGCCTTTTCCTTTATGAGACAAACGATGAGACTTAATTAACACCTTTTGGCCAACTGACAAAATTTTTAAATGACCAGGATGCTTAGCTGATTTCTCTCTTCTAGCAGCCGCAGATGCAATATTTTGTAGAGCCAGGTTGACAACTTCAGAATGCCGCAGTTTCCGTGAAGGCGGAAAAGGAATGATTCCAGATATGCGATTTGTTGGTGCTTTGTGTTTTAATATCAGTATAGGCGGTAAAGAAGTTGGGTCATTAGGGAGTTCATTCAGAATGTTTTGAAAAATATGAAGATACTGATCCCACGTTCTGTGATTCTGATGACAATAAAGACGACACAATTTATTGATTTCCTTCATCCATCTCTCTGAAGCGTTAGATTGAGGGTGAAAAAGTGAAATGAAAATTGGTTTAATCTTACGACGCCGTATAGTTCGAAGTCAAATTTTAGAACGGAACTGTGATCCATTATCTGATATAACCTTATCAACATGACCAACTTCTTTAAGAAAATGTTTGATGAAAGCGTTAGATACTGAACGAGCTGTTGCTTTGCGTAAAGGTGTAAAACACACATATTTTGAAGTCAACTCCACTGCTACGAAAATGTACGCAAAACCATTAGTAGAACGAACCACTGGACCGAACAAATCGACTGCAGCCATGTCCTTTAATTTCGCTGGAATGATAGGAAACAACGGTGCTCTGTGAGAAATTGTTGGCGGCTTAGCCTTTTGACATAATTTGCATTTGGCCAGAACAGATCGAATACGTTTTTCCATATTACTGAAGTAGCAATTTTCCCGTAATTTATGAAAGCATTTTCTGGGACCAAAGAGTGCATAACTGAAATGCGTATACCAAATCAGCTTATTAACCCACTCATCAGGAATACAAACTAACCAAACAGAGTTGTCGACCGATTTTCGTTTAAAAAGAATGTCATTGCGAACTAAATAATGCTGTCTAATCGCTACACTTTCCTTTCTCCTCCACTTCTCCTTAATGTCCTTCTAGATTGGATCCTTATTTTGCTCCTTAGCGATGTCCTGGAGCGAAGACGAAATAAAGTTCTCAAACGCAACACCTTGAATATACATCAAACAATAATTGTTTTCCTTGCAGTCCTCTTCAGCACTTTGTTTCAAACCCATAGGTGCACGTGATAAAGCATCAGCACCAATATTTGAAGAACCCTGTATGTAAACAATACTAAAGTCAAATTCCTGTAGGTACAACGCCCATCGTGACAATCTGCCATGAGTTAATTTTGTTGACATAAGAAATTCCAGAGCTCGATGATCGGTGTAAACCTTAGTATGTCTGCCAAACAAAAATGTGCGAAATTTTGTGAAAGCCCAAACATCAGCCAAAGCTTCAAGTTCCGTAATCGAATAATTCTTTTCTGATTTAGAAAGAACACGACTTCCAAATGCAATAGTTTTCTGTACTACAACGCCGTCTTCTTCTATCTCTTGAAATAAGTGTGCCCCTAGGCCCTTGTATGATGAGTCCGTCGCCAAACAAAAATCTTTAGATAAATCCGGATGTGAAAGAAGTGGAGCAGCAACTAAAGCATCACGGAGTTGTTCAAATTCTGATTGCGCTTCCTCATCCCAACACCAATTAGATTTCTTTCCAGACAGTTCACATAAACGAGGTGTGGCCAAATTGTCCAATCTAACAAAGCGTCTAAGAAAATTAGGCACCAAAGAAACTACGAACATCACGTTTTGTGGTAGGAACAGCATAATTACGAATAGCGTCTAGTTTCTCTGGATCAGGAAGAATACCTTCTGTAGAAATAATGTGACCGAGAAATTTCACCTGAGAACGACGAAATTCAGATTTTTCTAAATTCACTGTAATGCCAACTCTTGCAAAGATACGTAATAATGAGTCCAAAATTTTGTTGTGTTCACTCCAAGAATATTTAGCAATAAGAATGTCGTCAAGATATGAAGTAATATTGTCACGAAGATAAACAGGTAAAATTTCATTTAAGCTACGAATGAATGCTGCTGAAGATACAGTAAGTCCAAACGGTAATTTCCGAAACTGGTAACAGTTACCAAAGGCTAAAAAGGCAGTGTATTTTCTACAATCAGGGTGGAGTTCTATTTGCCAAAAACTTGCGCGCATATCAATCGTGGATAAAACTTTAATTCCATGAAAATGTTGAAGAAGTTCATCTAAATTTTGTGGACGGTCAGTTTCAGGAATGATGATATTATTTATCTGTCTGGAATCCAGAAACAAACGAATTGACCCATCCTTTTTAAGAACAACGTGTAATGGGCTGGTAGAAGGACTGACTGCTGGCTCAATAATGCCCTGATCTAACATGTATTGAAGTTCATTCTTAACCTTGTCTCTGTAATCCAAGGAATAGCGTACGTTTTGCCTCGAAATGGTGTGTGTTCTTTTACTTTAAATAAGTATTGTAAGCCTTGTATAGTTCCTGTGTGATGACTAAATACTGTAGCATGTGAAGTCAAAATGTGGTGCAGCTCTTCTCTTGCAACGTCATCTGGCACTTCAGCTTTCTTAACCTTTTCATTAATTAATTCTTCGCTATTAATTATATCATCCATCGCGTCTCTGTATCTATTGTCATTGTCATGAATTAACACACTGTCGTCATAATGCTCAACGAAAACATCAGAAGTAAGAAACTTTAAACATTTTGTATCTGACTCAGATCTTGTTAAACACTCGAAAAATTTCAAACATTTCGGCATTCCGGCAACAGTCAAATTCACACTTCCTTCTTTGAAGTTCAAAATTGCCTTATGTGCGTTAAGAAACTCCATACCTAATATAATTTGTGTACTGAGTAATGGAACAATAATAAAATTAGCAGAAAATTCGTATCCTTGACAAATGAAATTTAAGTTGGTCTGTTGTTTAACTTCCACACTTTTTCCAGAAATCGCTCCTCGAATTGTAGTTTTTGAAATAGGTAACACAGGACAAGCAATAGTTCTTACACATATACGAAAAACTGGTTCACTAATGACATTCAATGGGCTCCCAGAATCTAAAACTGCAGTGAACTTATTCTTACCCACACATACTTCAATAACAGGATGTAAAAAGGCATCTACATTATTTTCCTTTTCGTCTAGCAAAATGTCTCTCATGTCTTCCAGGCGTACGTAGTGCAAAGTCGTAGTGTCATTACTTTTGAACCGTCTATATTGCTGCCAGAAGCCGAAGCTGCAAGTCATTGTCGATTGTTTGCGTCACGTCTTTGAGTATTCGCGTCATTTCGCGGATCAATTTCTACGATTTGCACTTGTCTCTCTGAAGTTCTGTCACGTGGAGGATGCCAATTAGGTCCTTCCTGTCTGTTAGATGCAAATTCTTGGTTGTGTCTGTTATTAAAATTTCTGTTTTCCTGTCTGTCTGCATAACTACTTCTTGTGTAATTTCGACTGTCACTTCTGAAATTATTGTTGTATCTACTACCCTGGTTATTTCTGTAGTAAGAATTTCTATTACTGTATGAATAATTTATGTCCTGATGATACCGATTACTGTTTCCGTATGATTGATCATTCCGGTACGAATTACCGCTATTATAATTGTCTGTGTAATTTCTGTTAGAACGTCTGTTATTGTCATAGGGCTGGTATCTATTGTCCTGCCTGTTACGTCTGTCATTCTCAACATTACCCATATAACGCCAGTTCCGATCACTATGCCTTTTCTCTGAAAATTTATTGTAATTACTGTTACTGAAAAAATTGCAGAAAGTCCCACCGTCGTTGTCATACTCGAGTTCTTGTAGCAAAGTCTTAAAAGTCTCAATGTTGTCTTTACATCTTCCGGCTAAAGCAATTTGTCTTATGGATTGTGGCAGCTTGGTTAAACAAATGCGAATGAATTCAGTCGGGCTATAAGGGTTGGACAGGAACTGATTCTTTCGAATCATGTCTTCAAGGTACTCTGCCGGCGTGCGGAACTCAGACTGTTTAAAATTACGCTGCATAATCAGACTGTGTTTGACTCTGTCTTGTGTGTTTTCGGACCAATATGCCGATAGAAATGCATGATAAAAATCATTTAGATTATTACAATCTCTAATGAGTGCGCGCATCCGCGTCGCCGGTTCGTTTTCTAAATATCCACACATAAATTCCAGTTTGTGACTTAGTGGCCAATTTGGTGGAAGTGCGTACAAAAATTGATCTAACCATGCACATGGATGTATGTCATTCTTAGAATTGCGGAAGATCTTAAATTTCCGAACAGTCAAAAAGTGTTTATAGTCAAAGTTTTCGCCTCGTGGCGACAGAGATCTACCGCGTCTGTCCCAGTCACAATGACGATTATTGTTAAATTCGCGCGCCTGGCGCTCTCTTGTTGCATCCCGTAAATGAAACAAATTATTTTCTTCAAACCCCTCTGGTATCTGTGATTCTAAATTTCTTTTGCCGTCTTTTCCTACGATTTCGCCTTCAATCTCTTTGACTTGCTTTTCTAAAGCCTCAAATTCCCTTTTCACGCGTTCATTAAATTTTCCCTGATTTTCAACATGTTTAATTATGTTCTGATACTCTTCGGTTTCTGCAAATGGCAATGGTGCTGTATCATCCGAATCTCTGTCCCTATGTAAACTAAGATTTGTCAGTTTACCTGAAATTTCCTCAACTCTTTCCGATAAGTCACCTAATTGTTCTTTCTGTTTATTTACGTCTTCCGTAAGTGTCGTGACTCGGGTTTCAGTATTGACACATTTGGTAGTTAGCTGTTCATATTGTTGTGTTAGGTTATTTAATCTGACATTTGGTACGGATTCCTCGATTCCTCAAATATTTCTTCCTTATCCTTTGCACGTTGTAAATTTAACTCTGAAAATTTCTGTACTATCACGCGATCTCTTTCTTCCTGTTCTCTATCCTGTTCCCTTTGTCTAATCTCTACTGCAATTAATCTATTATTGTGAGCATTCAAAATCGGTTGTACTTCTTCTCTGATTTCTTTCTTTAATTCATCTTTCATGTTTTTGAAACATGTCCCTATTCGTGAGTCTAACCGTGTTTCCATTGTTCCCATCTCAGTTTTAATTGTCCCTATCTCTGTTTTTAATTCAGATCCTAACTGTGATCCCAATGAGTCTAACCGTGTTTCCATTGTTCCCATATCAGTTTTAATTGTTCCTATTTGTGATCCCATTGTTCCCATCTCTGTTTTAATTGTTCCTATCTCAGTTTTAATTGTTCCTATTTGTGATCCGTGTGAGTCTAACCGTGTTTTTAATTCAGATCCCTAATTTAATATTACACCCATCAACTGCTCCATATTAACTTGTTCGAAATTCTTTTCGCCCCTAACATTTCCCGCGAAACCAACTTCTTTCGTCATAGATGTAAAGCTATCTGTGTTCGATACTATTTCAGAATCTTCTATCGTTAATCTCGTATTCTGTGAATTTTCTAATTGAGAAAAATTTTGAAATGGTTCCGGACTATTTTCCCGACTTATTACATTGTTTTCCACTTCATTATCCATCATACTGTTTTCCCCTGTTGGCGAGTTCGCCATATTAACAATTTCGTCATTCTCACTATTCATCATTTTTGCCTTTTTCATCGATCGCGTAATCATTTACAAAATATACAAAACTCGTCACTGTGCGAAAATTACACACAATGCCTCCTTATCTCCAACAATACCATTTACATGAAATGTCTGCCTCAAACACGATCAATCGAAGAATTGAAATAATTGCACTTAATTGTCAAACGCGTATACAAGACAACAAATGAAATTCTGAGAAAAAATACCATTAGAAGAATGACAATTACCAAATCTACACATGCAAAATAGACTACAATTACTAAACTACAGATTACTACAACAATACTACTGTCTACTATTTTTACAATCAGAAGAATTCCAAGGGACGATCCGAAGCAGCGGTCGCCACGTGCATGGGGGCTTAATTAAATAAAATGCAAATATATTTAGTTTTTGGTAGCTGTGTGTCCGATTACGCAAGTCTTGTAAACGGTTGGCCCTGACTAGTAGTTGTACGCAATCTGACTGCTTAGAATAACAACAAAGATTGAAAGAAAATTTTCGTTAACACAGTTAATTAATTAAGTCCCCTGCAACTATAAAACCAACGCAACAACAAGCACAAGAGTAACTGTTCTGTGTGTGGAAGTGTGATTCAACGTACACATCTGGCACGGTTCTTCTTCAATAAGACAAGAAATTTTAAATATCATTTATACTGACGTGATAAAAAAATAGAAATACTATAATTGCGTAAGGAAAGCAGAATTACACTCTAATACAAGAACACAAGCCAGATGCTTTGTTGACTGAACCTGTAATGACACATTATTCAGGACATTGAAATAATGAAAAAAAAGAAAAGTAGTTTGTTACCTTAATTTATATTGATGAAAAGCACTCTAGACATTACAATCTCTCCACACCGACTCGCTACTACCCCATCTCAACCAGAACTCTCCAATATCACATCTCAGCAAGCACTGCCTACTAGCACATCTCAACAAACACTCTCTGCTACGAGTTCTTAACAAGCACTGACTACTACGAGTCCTCGGCAGGCACTGACAACTACGAGTTCTTAACAGGCACTGACTACTACGAGTCCTCGGCAGGCACTGACTGCTACGAGTTCCCAACAGGCACTCCGTGGAGGCGGCTGAATAATACTCTTTGGCGCAATCTCTGGCGCAGTGGCTCAGTGTAGCCACCTTTCAACTTCTATATTACATTTTGGTCCAAATTGTTTGGTGAATGTTTAACCACCTTCATCATCATCATCGAAAACACTGTCATCGTCCAATGTATCAGTCTAGTTGGACATTTCTTTTTGAACATACACTGCAGTGAGAAAAGTACTTTTTATATATTTATTTTCTTTTAGTTCTGTTGCACACAGTTTTAATCTGCCAGGAAGTTTCAGGTGGTCATAATGTTTTGGATCATCAGTGTATGTGCTGCAACGGTCACAGGCCTTATTGCACGTCCTCGTTCTCGACACACATCGAGTCTTGAATTCATTGAATTCTGCGCAGCCTTCTTTCGAAGCAACGGCACATAGGAACTGGTGCTCTGCGAACGGATAATTATTTCTTACATTTCCAGTATCTGTTGGTTCAATCCTGTTTCTATCGCTTCAATTTGTGGCACTGGCGGTTTCCTAGTACGATAATATCTCTGAACCACGACATCAGTAACAACAGGTTTTTGATGCTTTTCCTTTATTACATTAGGAATGGTTTTCCCTGGTTTAGACACTGTAGCACTATTCCTAGTAGTGAAAGTCTTGGTTACAAGAAGTGTCATGGAGTGGATTACTATTAGACCGTTTGGTTATGAAATCCAGCAATCGAAATTATCTGCCACCGTCTGCAAGAGAGCTCCGTTATTACCAGAGAAACCGCCCCGAATATCGGCCAACTTCGTCATATGAGCAGCACACTCCAAAGTCATCATTTCCTGAGCAATTATTTCTTTAGAAAGTGCAACCTGTGGTATGGTAGGGTAACGTGGTGTAGCACCTGTAACCATACGTGCGACTACGACTGAAAGCAGGGTGACATCGAGTTTTCGTGGACATACGATATGTGGGAGCAGTTCCAGCGGGAAAGTACTCACCTTCAGGGGGCACTAGTTTTATATTTAGTTCCACTCTGTGTTTATCAGTGCAGTTTGCTGGTTTCAGTGAAACAAGTATTCTTGCACAGTCCAAAAGTACGAGTACTGCGAAATACAAGTACGTACGAGATCCCACAACTGGCCAGTAACACAACATCGCAACCGAAGTCTACGAACTTTATAAGTTCAGCCATACACTGTATAGGGCCAACACTCTACCATATGTATGCTTACTGTAAATGTCGACTGAATCCCTAATCCGTGATTGGTCACTGTTCATCTCCTGGATCACAAGTCTCAATGCGTCATCATCGTCCTCCTCTTCCCTCTTGGCTTCTGCAGGTGCAGCCGGTCGTGGTGACCGAGCGGTTCTAGGTGCTTCAGCTCGGAGCCGCGCAACTGCTACGGTCGCAGGTTCGAATCCTGCCTCGGGCATGGATGTGTGTGATGTCCTTAGGTTAGTTAGGTTTAAGAAGTTCTAGGGGACTGATGACCTCAGATGTTAAGTCCCATAGTGCTCAGAGCCATTTGAACCATTTTCTTCTGTAGGTGCGGCAACATTAACGTTCTCATGAATTCGCGTCTGAGTTATCATGGCAACTAACCTATGCTGCATGCAAATCACTATAGCTCCCATAACTCTAATGCTGAGTTCAACCAACGGTTTGTCACCCCTTTCGTTGCGTTTATCGAGTATACGAGGGCTGTCCAGAAAGTAAGTTACGATTGGTCGCGAAATGAAAAACACAGTGAAAATCAGAAATGTTTCATTTGTAACAGTTAGCTACACCTTTCAGCTACTTCTCTACGTAGTCGCCGTTCTGACTCAGACATTCGTCGTAGCGTTGTACCAACTTTCCAATACCCTCATCACAGAAGGCAGCCGCCAGTGCTTTCCGCCAATTCTCTACGCTCGCCTAAAGCTCGTTGTCTGTGCCAAAATGTTGACTTCATAGCCAGCGGTTCGTTTGAGCAGAAATGAAACTCAGTGGGAGACAATTACAGACTATATTGTGGGTAACAAAACATTTCCAATTGAAACGATGCAGGAACATCTTCATTGCCCCTGCAGAATGATGCTGAGAATTGGCTTGAAGAAGAAACCGCACCACAGTTATGTAATGTTGGTTGCTAAGCTTCAGGGGAAAATTCTCACCAGGCCCTCGTACTTGGCGGGAGACACTATTTTCAATAACATCTTTACGCCCTCACTAAAAGCTCAGGAATGAAAAGAGCGACATAATTCTACCTAGAGTCATACTAGAGACACTGCCCTCACATCTTTGCAAAGCTTTATCGGATTTTCATAGTCGTTTCCATATCACGACCGATCGTAACTTAATTTCTGGACAGCCCTCGTAGATTGCTTGAATTTTTTTTTTTACCTTGACCACGATCAACTGCCCTGCACAATCTTGCTGCTTTCCACCCATCACGATGTTTGCCGTGCCTTTCCAGTATACGATGCTGAAGAAATTCGAAATCCGGAAGTTCGCAACAGCGATGTTTTTCTAGTGGTCCTCTCCCAGATCCTCTTTCAGTTCTGTGATCGTTTAGAAACTTCGTGACACGGCGTTTTGACGTATACGTCGATACACATTCTTTAAATTGGCATACTTGAATCAGCCTGCAGTTGTTCGTGGAGATCAATGTGCCCAGTCTTTCCTCTCGTCTTACTTTCGGTGATGATCAACTGGATTCTCTTGGCGCTTGCAGTAACCAAATGGTTCAAATGGCTCTGAGCACTATGGGACTCAACATCTGAGGTCATCAGTCGTCTAGAACTTAGAACTACTTAAACCGAACTAACCTAAGGACGTCACACACATCCATCCCCGAGGCAGCATTCGAACCCGCGACCGTAGCAGTCGCGCGGTTCCGAACTGAGGAGCCTACAACCTCTCGACCACCGTGGCCGGCGTTTGCAGTAACGAACATTTCTAACTCTGATTAACACAGGAATTCGAGAGCATTTTTGAAATACCTCTTACACACCTTTACAGTTCTTCACTATCTCCAATCAGCAAAAGAAAAAGGAATTATTTAATCAACATGAGGAAATAATCAGATTTTTATTGTAAAGTCAAATGTAAACCTTCAGAAAAATGTACGTAACGGTATTTTACTGTCTACCTAAAATTACCCAGCAATGCCAAAGCTGCACTCTGTAGATTCTGTTTATTTGCGTACTTCATGAGCAGATTCCTAGATAAAACTTTGTGTGCAACTTATTTCCACGTCCTAGGTTTCTGCCACCACTGTAGTTTAAGCACTCTCTTTAGCAGACCTGTTTCACCTTATAGCATTCTGCCAATAAAACGCACACTTCAGTCAACCTTCGCATAAACATTATTTACGGGATCGATCCAGTTTAAGCTGTTGTAATTGTAATTCCTAAGTATGTAGTTGAACTGACAGACTATAGATTTGTGCGATTTATCGTGTAACCGAAATTTAACCGATTCCTTTTCGCACTTAAGTGGATGTGCCGCACATTTTTTATTATTTAGAGCCAACTGCCACAACACAGATATTTTGTCTAAATCATTCTACAGTTGGTTTTGATCAACTGATGAGTTCACTGGCGGCAAATAACAGCATAATCTGCAATCTAAGATGGCTGGTTATAGTGCGACCGAAGTCATTTATACAATGTGTAAGGGATATAAGTGTGGGTATTTCTATTGGTGACTCAGCACGTTGTACTGAACAACATTCCATCAGTGTTTACTTCGTTAGCAGACTAACCATTATAGCTATTAGGAGAAGCATGTTTTTAGGTTGGTTAGTATCTCCAAGTACATGTAGCAAGAGCAAACCATTAATACTTACTTTCTCGTGGGCAGAAGGTCACTTGTTGAAATAAGGACACGTAGATTCAATGACACAGTTAAGCTTTTGTGTACTTATCTTGTACGTTATCCTAAATAATTTTAATTATACATAACATTACGTTCTTCTTTTAGTGCAGTAGACTCAGGATATGTATGTTTATACTCCCCAAAAATTTGAATACTCTATTAGAGGTGGTTTCTGAGATTTAGGGAAAAATGATACAGGAAATGGCTTCTAAAGTTTGAAAAGACTGTAACACACCTAATATATGCTTTATTTTTTTATTCTTAGTCACTCAGAAGCACACTGCACCATACTGTATATCATCCTAATGATCATTTTCCAAGTTTTTTCTTCTTTTCTTCTTTCTGGATTCCTTAGTGGCCAACTGAGCTGCATGCTCTGCTTCAACAATGCGAACCTAGTCCATCCTTTCAAGTTCTCTGATGCAGTTTGCTCCAGGATTAATTCCCATATGCTGTAGCACTTCCACCATACCAATGTTGCTATACTTAAAAGCAGTAACAGCATCACTGATTCCCCCCTCTCCCGCCCCCCCCCCCCCCCCACACACTTTAGTGTCCTAATTCCAACAGAAACATTTTTTGTAATCGAGTCCATATAAGATTATTGAACGAATCATTGGGATTTTGAGACTGACCATGTAGACACTTTCTCAGTGATTTAGGATTTGCCAGGTCTCCTGTAAAAAGGTTTTATGACGTCCACGACTGCCGCTGGGATGGAATGTTTAAGGCTGTATGAACTGTTTGAGTACTGGGCATTGCGACAGTTGCACCATGAATCAGGTTCAGAAGGGCAAAGGTGGTGTACTGGTTATTCATCAGTTGGCAGTCTGTGGAAGAAGGTAGCCCATACTGCCTGCTACATTTTTAACAAATCCTCAGCATTATTTCTAATGGCAATCCCATAATACTGCTGTAGTTCACCAATCATTTTGTCTGTCATCCTACCTCTTATGGTTGTACCATCAGAAAGTTTCTTGTCTCTCAAACTTTGTTTCAGCTTCCTCAGCCCGGTGCCCATATTCTTCTGGACATCACCATCACTGTTAACCTTTATAACACAGCAATCAATAGCCTTCTATATAAAAAATTACCGAATGTATTAGATCTTGAAGTAATGCATCTAAAAATTTTAACATTTTCAACCGGTGTAAATTATATTTAAAAAAATAAAACTAAATATTTCCTATGTGATTTTATTTGTGATATATGTATCATTTTATTCTGAAAATTTGCAAATTGTATAATGTGATAAAAATCCGAAATTGTGAATTTTTTTTCCTTTCTAACTCCTCTTAATTTGCTCCGTCAATGGTTTTATAATTCCCAATCTCGTGGACATGTAACAAATACAATGAAAGTTTCATTAGTTCCCTGTAACATTAATATTAATCATTGACCACAAAAATTGTTACCTCAGCATTTAAAAGGTCTGTTCATAGTTCGCCTGACACCGTCCTATAAACGGTTGCCATTGAACAGGGATTTGGAAATGGAAATGGATTAATAATTGCTTGATAACTGGGAAAATTGATCGTAAATAGTAGTTGAGAAAATTTTGAAGGTAATTTATGAATAGAGATATTTTTCAAAATGTCAACAAGCTTCGTTTTACCTCATAAATTTCGAAGATTAGATGTACATACGGGAAAATTCCATTCATTCGATGTAGCAGATGCCGTTTCTATTTCTGTTTCCCGTGGCTGTGTGACAAATACCTTCCTGCAATTTGTAATGTCGAAACCGCATCCGTCGATTAATCGTTGATTACCCACGTATTCTGGCTTGTTATAATTCATGGTATTATTGAATAAAGTTATTTACACGTTCTTTTATCGATGTCTGACTAGGGCTTTCCAAGCACATCCCTCGTCCTTGAAACTTACGGCTGCAGATGGAGGCGACCTGGTGCAAAGCAGTTCTAGGCACCTTACCTGATATCAGGTGTAAGTGATTTCGGAAATCACGACAGGCATACATTTGCGGGAAAAGTTTTGCATTTTGTCATTTACTTCTCTATAGTTATGAATATAATTTTTGTTGAGATAGTAAAAAATAGCAAACAACCAAATAACTGTGAATGTGCAATAAAATTTTATGCAAATACAAGTACCTTTTCATAATTTTACTTTTCAAATGAAATGTATATGAAGTAATATGACTAGCGTTCAAAGAAATATAAATTACCGATCAGTCTATTAAGTAGCCTGAACGCCAACCACATGATCGCACCCGTTTCGTACTCACGGTCGCAACACACCGGTACGTCATACACGCTTACGAAATCCCTTGCAATTTTCTCGAAACTGCTTAAGTACTACGCCTTTCTAATTGCTCCGCGGCCGCCTACCAACATGGTACGAGGTCCGAAGATGGTCAATAACTGACCAAAACCGGTAACCACCAAAATAAAGGTTCCTTGCGGTCGAGACTGTTTATGTTCATTTTGAAATAGTCAGGAAAACCGCTGTTCTTCACGAGAAATGTTCTCAAAGTGACAGATATCAAGGACTAGTTACAATAGTTGCGGGCCACGTTGCTTCAGTAGAGGAAACGACACATTTATGGCTATCTTCCCAACCGAATCCGTGGACGCACTGAGGTCAAACTGTGCGCAACGTAATAGTGACAAGTACGCTCGTACTGACCAGTTCTATGTAAATTAAATCGAGTTTGTAATCACCGAAATATACACATGAAAAAAAGTTTTGCATCCACAAGTTCATCAAGGCACTGTTGATCCAAAATGTCCCACTCCTCAACGGCGATTAGGCGTAGATCCCTCAGAGTGGTTGATGGGTGACGTCGTCCGTAAACAGACAGTTTCATTTTATCCCAGGCATGTTCGATAGGGTTCATGTCTGGAGAACATGCTGGTCATTCTTGTCGAGCAATGTCATTATCCTGAAGGAAGTCATTCACAAGATGTGCACGGTTGGGGCGCGAATTGTCGCCCGTGAAGACGAATGCCTCGGCAATATTATGCCGATATGGCTGCACTATCGGTCGGAGGACGCTATTCATGTATCGTACAGCCGTTACGGCGCCTTCGGTGACCACCAGCGGCGTACATCGGCCCCACATAATGCCACCCCAAAACAGCCGGGAACCTCCATCTTGCTGTACTCGCTGGACAGTGTGAAGGCTTTCAGCCTGACCGGGTGGCCTCCAAACACTGTCTCTCTGTATCTCCTCCATGTCCGAACAACATAGCTTTTGTTCACTCCGAGACGCCGGGACACCTCCCTTGTTGAGAGCCCTTCCTGGCACAAAATTAAGAATGCGGACGCGATCGAACCGCACTATTGACCGTCAGGGTTTGGTTGAACTACAGAAAACACGAGCCATGTACCTCCATCTTGGTGGGATGACTGGAACTGATCGGCTGTCGGACCCCCTCCGTCAAATAGCCGCTGCTCATGCACGTTTGTTTACAACGTTGGGAGGGTTTAGTGACATCTCTGAACAGTCAAAGGCACTGTGTCTGAGATACAATATCCACAGTTTACGTCTGTCTTCAGGAGTTCTGGGAACCGTGGTGATGCAAATCTTTTTTGGATGTGTGTAGTATAGTATGTTTTCAGAAAGTGAATTGTCATTTAGTGTGCTGTGTCGGCGGTTGCTGCGCAAACACCGTTTCGACGTATGCGTACACCATAATTACTCTATCACGGAAACATTTGAGGTTACACTCGTCTGGAATGAGATGTTCTCGGGGGTGGCCACTGGCTTCAGTGTGGGGCGGCGGCGGGGTGTGTGGACTGATGTGGCCTGTTGTGAACCACTGAGGGCTGCGGCGGGACGAAGATTGTCCGTCGTTTCTACGTCCCCGTTTTAATACATACGTACATGCCGTGTAAGTCTAGGGACTGATGACCTCAGCAGTTTAGTCTCTTAGGAATTCACACACAGACACATGATCGCGGCGCAACATCGCACCTCTCATATACAGACTATTGCTATGGGCGAAGGAAGCCATTAGTGGCAGAAACTATCCTAATACCGTATAGGTATCTAATGAACTACCTTCTGATCTGTAGTGTGTGACACTCATTGGTTCAAAAATTAGTATTTTAAATTTTTAAATTCAACCAACAGAGGGAATGTAGAATTATTTTCAGTGATAAATCGGTAAGCGTATGTTGTTACACGTCACTAGAGGGGGAAGTAACAGCCTGAGCATCCTTTTCAGTAGCCGAGAGTGGTAACGTACATGACGGTAGAGCATGAAATGGACAGTTCGAATTCTTTATATGAGCGTCTGGTGTACGTTCTTTGGGACATGTCCGGAAGAAAAGACACCACGAAGAATAAGCAGATGTGACACATTACAAGTAAACTGAAGGTGTAGAGGGAGAGAAGGAATAGGAATGGGAGGGGATCAATGCTGTCAGTGCAGTGGTTAACGCAACTGCCAAGTAAGCAGGAGATCCCAGGTTCGAATCCCAGTCCAGTACACATTTTCACTCGTCGTCGCTGTTTCTGCGTAACGTCGCGATGCAGCTGACAGCAGTGAGCCCCTCCCTTTTCTTTCTCCCCCTCTCCACCTTCAATTTACGTATAAAGTTATAATTCTATTATAAAAACATATTTTCATCTCTGTCAGAAGACCATAAATCTGGAGTGATCATTGTGAGGAGGGCAGTTTGGTTTTTAACCATCAGATTCACCGCCAGTGTCTCGACTATCTCATGGAGTGAGGTTAACGAGTATGTCTGCAGTGGTCCATTTGTCCTAAGCAGCAGTTACGTTCGATCACAATAGAAAAGCGCCAGCTTCCGCCGTCTGCCTTCTGCATCCTCTAGTTTTTAGGAACAGAAACACGACAATAAGCTCAGCACGCGTTCACCGTATCTCTGTATATAAAAGGCCGTGTCGTGACTGACTGACTGAATGACTCATCATTGTCCAGTACAAACAGCTAACGACAGAAACTTGAAATTTGGAGAAGGTGTGGATCTTATGATTTAGGTGTTGTTTAAGAAGTGATTTTCCGAAATTGCAACCCTAAGGGGGTAAAACAGAGGATGAGACTTTGTATCAAAATATTTTATTACGAAACCATTTTTAAAGCTAAATCTATGAATATTTAAATTTGGCTTTTCAATTGGAAATAAAAAAGTAGTGTTTCACCGTCCTTGAAAATTCGGCCCCCATACGGGCGAGACCGTGAATGAAAGTTATTATGGAAATATTTCGTCGTGCAAGCATCATTGAAGCTAAACATATGAGAATTTGTTTTTGGCTTCTCTGTTAGAAATAAAACATACGCATGTCACTGTTTTTGGAAATGCAACCACAAATAGGTTCAACCGTTTCATGAAAATATTTAATTGCGAAAGCATTTTTAACGCTAAATGTTTGAAAATTGGTGTTTGGCTTCTCGGCTGGAGATGAAAAAGTACATGTTTCACTGTTTTTGTACATTCAACTCCTAAGGGGGAGTACCTTACCATTAAGGGAATTTTGAATCTAGAGCTACGAAAATGGGTATTTCGTTTCTCAATCAGAAAATGAAAAATACTTGTTTGAGCGGCGTTAAAATAGGGAATGAAATTTCTTTTGAAAATAAATAATTACTAAAAACTGCTCAAGGGGTTTAAAGCTGAATATATAACTACTGATACTTGACTTCTCGGTTGGAAATTTAAAAAATCCGTGTTTCAGTGCTTGAGGAAATTCAGCCCCTAAGGCAGTGCAAGAGGGGTTGAAAATTTTTTAGAAAATGTTAAAGCTAGATCTATGAAAATTCGTATTTCTCTTCTCAGTTAGACTTGAAGAAATATATTTGGATGATGAAAGTTGCTGTGGAAAATTTCCGCAAGAACGCAGGAGGCATGATTAACGAAAAAAATTGACTTCAGATACAAGAATCGCTTTCTGGCCAGAGGCACATTCGGAAAAGACGATGCATAAATGGCCGTAATTAGCATGAAAAGCTTAGAAGGTGTTGCAGTTTGTGAACAACGTGAAAATTCGATTAAATAAAGACAAAAAACTCTGAAGGCCATATAGCCTCATCTATATTCCTATCACATCAGTTTTTCAGATATGACGTATGTAAATGAGTGATAAATGTTGATAAATGGCGTCGGCATCGGTCGACACAAAAGCTCGTATCTGATGGCTGCCAGATCTTTGTGAATTTTCAGTGTGCTGGCACTTCACGCCAACAACCGCGACTGCCGTACGTCGGTGACAACGCTCTGGTAGGCTTCGTGCTGTTTTAAGAAGTTGAAACGGCGAGAGTCGGCGACAACGTCCGAGCGTCAAGGGTGAGCTGCATCCCCTGTGGGCTGAGAACAGTTAAAAATTGCGGAAACAACATATTGTATAAGGGGTTTCACAACTCCCTTACAGGCTTCTAGGACTGCAGAGGGTACTTAGTAGACCAAGTTTTGATAGGAAACACGTATCCGGAAGTGTAGTGTCAGGACATAAAATAGGTTTAATGTTCGAATCATTTCTATATCTCTCCCTTCACGGTATGGCACGTAATCTTAGAGCGCCACACAGCTAGTGTTGAGAAAATATCCTGGATAGCCATTCTGTCTCGCTGCAAAAACGAGTGCAATAGTCTGTTATAATCGCTACTTGGAGGGTTGACTATGCTGCTGCACGGACGCGCAACGGAGTGTGTGGATTGCGTGTATGACAGCGTGCGTCGCAGACACACATCTCGCTCAGTGAACAGCAGTGTCAGCCCGTACAGCATGTCCTGTGAACACACAGGTCAGGTACCATTCATTCCCCTGCCTGCGCACCGTGAAGCGGAAGATTTCAAATTCATTCAATCTTCACGCCTAATTTACATCCAAGCGGTACATTGCGGATATGGAATCCCTGCCAGATCTCCAAACCTTTATGTACTGAGTCCATTCACCAACCCCTAAAAGGCTGTAATATAAACTGTGGTACTCCCTGTATAACTGAAAAGAAGTATTAGAACTGAAAAAGTATTTAAGTATTCTCATGAAGTTACGGTGAATTATTCAAGAATTTAGTATTTGGCAAATTATGTTGCTGGTGACCGTAACCGAAAGAAGACAAAGTACTTGATGTGAAGAAATGCAGTAACTAAATTTTATGAGCGAAATTCCATGTAATGAGCTGAAGTATGTGGCTAAACAGAAACTGTGATTGTGGAATGGAGTTTAGGGCCTTTAATCATTCAGTGGAGGTGGTCTATGAGTTCCATCTTTGACTAGTAACCTAGGTCCCAATTACAATCCAAATCACTGCTTAAATTATGGACAAAAACCATCCGCATTGCATATGGGAGTTATCGAGTACTAAAAGCCACTCTCGTTCTACAAACGGCATTGTCAAAGACTGTAGAAGAGCAGACAATGGTTTGCGGTACCTTTATACACTTGGGAAGAGAAATGCACCTACAAGGTGAAAGACTTAGCTATGATCAAAAACATAAGACACAGAAGGCGATGAGAGCCACAGCATTCAAGACACAAAATGTATCCACAGGAAATGTGACGTGCAATTACAGAAGTATCATGATGATATCTCCGTTGGCAAAGACTGCGGATTAATCTGCAATTCGGACTTCCAGAAGGGGACTGCCAAGGACGAGATGACTACGAGAAAATGAGTGAATAACTAGCGAAAGGGTAACGTGCTACTTGATGCAACGTGGAATGTTAGAAGTTTGAACGTGGTACAGGAAGGCAGCAGACCTGGAAAGGGTAACTGATGCCCCACACAGTTTGAATGTGAGATAAAAAACAAAACGTAAATGCCCCAAATATCCAACCACATCTAGCTGCGGAAACCTCGGAAGGAGAGTCAGAACCAGTTTCCCAAGATGTGATAGCACAACCGACTGGGAGCACATGTGATTACCGAACTCACTGCAAAGCCCCTCAGAGGTAAGCATGTCGCTGTCTGCAGCGGAAGCAAACACCAAACTGCAACTGGCAGAATACGACTGACTGTAGCCGGCGATTCCACAGTTCGCAAGTGAACTACCAATCTATTTCGCAACTGAGAGAAACGACTCCAAAACACGTTCCCGTAAGGAGAAGAAACTCCATTCTCTTGGGACATGACGACGCGATGGGAACCAATAATACCACACATTCCTACGTCATTCCTCGCCTCAGCGATTCAAGTAGGAAAACATCAGAACCACTAGAGAATTCCGCTCCACAGCACGCTATCACGCATGTTGTGAAGAAACCAAAAAGATGGGCTCTTTTGCCTGATTAAGGTGTTTTTCGAAACCTTTTTTTAATGTTATGGGACTTAACTGCTAAGGTCATCAGTCCCTAAGCTTAGACACTACTTAACCTAAATTATCCTAAGGACAAATACACACACCCATGGTCGAGGGAAGACTCGAACCTCCACCGGGGCCAAAGGGTATTTCGAATGATGACAGGCAGATTAAATGACCAGAGAGAAACTGTACCTGTATAAAGGCAAAGGCTTTTTGATAAATGTGCGATGCACACTCCCAAGACTTTTTTTTTTTACGTACGTGGAACCTTGTTATCAATGTAAAAAGGGCCATGACTTCGTTTCCTTCTCCCTTTGGCAGCGGCACGATGCAGATATGTCTTTGTTGTAACTCTTTGCCAAATATGGTTGGAGCATATTGTTTCAAACACGAATTTTTATTTCGTGAGATAAATAATCTTTCAGTTTCACTGTGTTAATTTTTGAATCAAGTGATTTCTGGTCGTTCATTTTACCCTGCAATGAATTTTCTTCCTGACGCAACGATCGACCGTTAATAACCGATCTATCTGTGGTTCTTTCATCTACTGAAAGTCGAGCCTCCATTTTTATTCCGAGCCCGATTAACATTTTACCACGTATTTTCCTTTGTATGAATATTAACTACAAACACAGTTATGCGTCATCAGGTGCACTGCTAACCAAAAATGACCATTCTGCACTGAATTTAATTTTCTTTTTTTGGGTGGTATATTCAGTAAGTTAGATATTATCGATAGTGATAGTAATCACTATTTGCAAAATTTTCAGTAAAAAGAAAGCATCTGTATCTTCCACTTTTTTTACCGCTTTTGATGTGGATCCCCTTTCTTTTAAGACTTATCGATACACAAAAACAAAAATGTCATCAATTCGTGTTAAGGGAAGCCACTTCAACGTCACAAAAGGAAAGACTGCTTCTCCAGCTGCTGCAGGTTGGAAGTCGCATAACCAGCCACCAAGTAGCTCCACTAACAGAGAGCACTGACGCTGTAAGGAACAGGAATTTAAAATCTTCGAAATAGAAATAAAGCGACAAATATTTCACTCAACATCTGTGCCCTCCTCCAACCGCCCCCCCCCCCCACCCCACCTCCCTGCACTCCAATCAATCTTGCAATCTTGGACAATCTCTCAAACTGAAAATGGTAATGCAGATTAATATAGAATCGACAATTTCCAATGGTCTTTAACTGGGAGAGATTAGTGTGCAACGTTCTATGACCGAAACTGATAACGTGTTATTCTAGCTTTGAACCTACAATGCTGTGTAAATGATGGTATACTCCGTCAAACAAATATTTACGGTGAAAGACGTACGTTTACTTGAGTACATTTTTCATTAGAGTATATCCTACCAACAAGCTACAGTATTTTATCATTTTATATTCCGTCTTTATTATATTATACTCAGACCATTGGCTGTATGAAGTGATCTGTGGGGTATGTGTTTTAGCTAATTCCAAATTTACCTTTAAGGTCAGCATCCTCTACTTGATCAACACTCCCAGCCTAGAATGAAACCCGTTCTGTTAGGTTGGCTGTAGGCAAATGCGAATTTTCTGCACTCTTCTAGCTTACAAATGGTGGAGGGCTGAACTGTTGGAATGCACAGGACAATGGCAGGGGGAGAATTGAAGAACAAGGAGAGAAATGTGGCAGAGAACCACATCCGTCACTGTCTCATTGTACCTGACTTGGCAGGCGTTGGTGGAACGATAGTGGCGCAGTGGCAGAGCGTTGCGTGGTCGGATGAATCCCGATACCTTCTTCATCATAGCGATGGGAGGGCACGAATCCGTCGTCATCCAGGGGAACAGCTCCTTGACACCTGTACTGCGGGTCGGAGACCAGCTGGCGGAGTCTCCATTCTGCTCTGGGGAACATTCACTTGGACATCCATGGGTCCTGTGGAGCTGGTGCAAGGCACCAAGACGGCCAAGTAATGTCGTGTGCACTGGTTACAGACCACGTACACCCCTTCTTGACTTCCATGTTTCCCGACGGTAGTGGCATTTTTCAACAAGATCATGCGCCATGCGACAAGGCCAGAAGTGTGATGGAGTGGCTCGAGGAACACAGTGGCGAGATTCAGTTGATGTGCTGGCCCCCCAGCTGGCCAGATATGAACCCCACCGAACACATCTGGGATGTGACTGATCGTGGCGTCAGACCTCATCGCCCCACTCCCCGGAATTTACGGGTATGAGGGGACCTGTGTGTGTGTGTGCGCGCAGATGTGTGCCGACTCCCTCCAGCATCCTACCAAGGCCCCACTGATTCCATGCCACAACGCGCCGCCGCTGTTATCCGTGCCAAAGGTGGACATACCAGCCGTTAGGTAGGTGGTCATAATTTTCTGGTCGATCAGTGCACGTCAGAAACACGTTTTTCTTGGACATTTCTGAAGCGTTTCACTGCTGTACTTTAATTTAGTGCGAATCGGTTCAAACTTTGTACGACAGGTAGATAAACGAGTAAAATGAAACCGAAATTGTCCTATCCAATAACCTATATCTGTCGTGAGGCACGATGGGTAAATGTCGAGGAGAATGTAGCACACGTTTCCTCTTAGTATATGAAGTACGCCGCTTCTGTACTTTATACTTGTGCCAATCGGTACAAACGTTGCAAGAAGGTAGATAAATGAATAAAGTTAAAACGACTTTTTTTATCTGATAATTTTTATCCGTCGAGATTACAACGAATCAGATAAAGAAACTGAAAGCTAGCTTTAAAAATATACTTTCATTCGGACGAACTTGCAAGAAAAACGTTTTTTTATATTTTTTCGCCTGCCTCTTCTACGGTTAAAACTGCTGCGAATCGGTTCATATTTTGTAAGAAGGTAGACAAATACATGTACACTACTGGCCATTAAATTTGTTACACCACGAAGATGACGTGCTACGTACGCGAAATTTAATCGACAGGAAGAAGATGTTGTGATAAGCAAGTGATTAGCTTTCCAGGTGGCGACACCTATAACGTACTGACATGAGGAAAGTTTCCAACCGATTTCTCATACACAAACAACAGTTGACCGGCGTTGCCTGGTGAAACGTTGCTGTGATGCCTCGTCTAAGGAGGAGAAATGCGTACCATCACGTTTCCGACTTTGATAAAGGTCGGATTGTAGCCTATCGCAATTGCGGTTTATCGTATAGCGAAAATGCTGCTCGCGTTGGTCGAGATCCAATGACTGTTAGCAGAATATGGAATCAGTGGATTCAGGAGAGTAATACGCAACACCGTGCTGGATCCCAACGGCCTCGTATCACTAGCAGTCGAGATGACAGGCATCTTATCCGCATGGCTGTAACGGATCGTGCAGCCACGTCTCGAACCCTGAACCAACGGGTGGGGACGTTTGCAAGACAACTACCATCTGCACGAACATCACAGATAGGAGCGCCTGCGATGGTGTACTCATCGACGAACCTGGGTGCACAAATGGCAAAACGTCATTATTTCGGATGAATCCAGGTTCTGTTTACAGCATCATGATGGTCGCATCGGTGTTTGGCGACATCGCGGTGAACGCACATTGGAAGCGTGTATTCGCCATCGCCATACTGGCGTATCACCCGGCGTGATGGTATGGGTGCCATTGGTTACACGTCTCGGTCACCTCTTGTTCTCATTGACGGCACTTTGAACAGTGGACGTTACATTTCAGATGTGTTACGACCCGTGGCTCAACCCTTCATTCGACCCCTGCGAAACCCTACATTTCAGCAGGATAATGCACAACCGCATGTTGCAGCTCATGTACGGGCCTTTCTGGATACAGAAAATGTTCGACTGCCGCCCTGGCCAGCACATTCTCCAGGTCTCTCACCAATTGCAAACGTTTGGTCAATGGTGGCCGAGCAACTAGCTCGTCATAATACGCCAGTCACTACTCTTGATGATCTGTGGTATCGTGTTGAAGCTGCATGGGCAGCTGTACCTAAACATGCCATCCAAGCTCTGTTTGAGTCAATGCCCAGGCGTATCAAGGCCGTTATTACGGCCAGAGGTGGTTGTTCTGGGTACTGATTTCTCAGGCTGTATGCACCCAAATTGCGTGAATAAGTAATCTGATGTCTGTCTAGTATAATATATTTCTCCAATGGATACCAGTTTATCATTTGCATTTCTTCTTGGTGTAGCAATTTTAATGGCAAGTAGTGTAATTAATAGCAGTTCCGCTGTTTTGTGAAATCTTTATCCGTTACCGTGATGTAAGCAACATGGTTCGCGTGACAACAAAATGAAAGCAATACTGTGTCATTCGTTGTCGAAGTCAACAAAAACCTACGTCAGCTGCTAAGTTATGACGGTCTCATGGCAAAAGTTGAGAACCGAAATGAAAAATACTCGAGTTATAGCACAAAACAGGAGAATGTGTCCTGGCCAGAATTCGGAATGCAGAAGAAGGGGACTGGCTCTTCGACTCATCTGGTAGTTTCAAAGACATTTAAATCAAAATGTGCTGCCATGTTACCGTTTTTTTACAAGTTACCCCTACTTGCTCAGCGCAGTGAACTCTCTGAGCTGCAAGGTGCTGCTTCACACATGCTTCTTGCAACTTACAAGCTAAATCCATGATCCCGTGCCCAAAATCCAGAAGATTGGCCAGCCATCATAACCAATACATACTATCGTGTTGCTCAAGAAAATATATGTCAAGTCTAAAAAAGTTGCTCTGGCAGGATAACACATCTAGGGACGCGTTTGTTCCGGCGGTGGGTGGGGGGTGGGGGGATGCTAAAACAATGTTTCTATTTCTCAGGGGGGGGACGTTTGATTTTCTTCCTGAGCAGATCATTTGTCAACCAAACCCACCCACTTTTACATGCATGATGAGGGGTGTAAAAACCGCTAGCCACAAATTTATGTGCTTCTAGAGATTGGGATGCTTCAAAACCCGGAGAGTGGGGTGGATGTGTTACGGGAATTATTTCAGAATGGGGATGCATGCACCCCAAACTTTAATGACACGTTGTCTGATATTGCATGATATGACATATGTTAATATGACGTATCATATGTACCATGTTACTTCACTTGACACAATGCATTACATTATAGGGCGTTGTTACTAATACTAACAAGTAAAATAACGAAAAAATGTCAAGATGTTTTGATTTAAATGTCTTCGAAACTGCCAAATAAATCTAAAAGCTAGTTTCCTTCTATTACTTTTCTAATGCTTCCCAGGACAACTGTTCAACTGTGTGTGAAATCTTATGGGACTTAACTGCTAAGGTCATCAGTTCCTAAGCTTACACGCTACTTAACCTAAATTATCCTAAGGACAAAGACACACACCCATGCCCGAGGGAGGACTCGAACCTCCGCCGGGGCCAGCCGCACAGTCCATGACTGCAGCGCCTAAGACCGCTCGGGTAATCCCGCGCGGCTGCCCAGGACATATGGCATATATTTGTACTGTAATAGGTTCCTTTTTTCATTCTGATAAACCACATGTAGAAGACCAAACAGGAACAATAAGACTGGAAGACCAAGAACGAAGCGCTAGGATTGATAATGGTGGAGGACAGGGACGTAGTCTTTCACCCCTGCTGTTCAATCTGTACATCGATGAAGCGATGACGTAAATAATTGGAAGGTTCAAGAGTGGTATTAAAATTCATGGCGAAAGGACATCACTGACAACATTCGCTGATAACATTGCTTATCCTCAGTAGAAATGAACAGAAATTGTTGAATGGAATGACCAGTCTAATGGGTACAGAATATGGTTGGAGAGCAAATAGAAGAAAGACGAAAGAGATGAGAAGTAGCACAAGTCAGACCAGCGAGAAGCTTAACATTAGGATCGGTGATGAAGACGTAGATAAGGTTATGGAATTGAGCTGTCTAGACAGCAAAATAACTCATGACGTCTAAGACAAGGAGATCATAAGAAGCAGTCTAGCACTGACAAAATGGGCATTCCTGGCCAAGAGAAGTTTACTAGTATCAAACATACGTCTTAATTTGAGGAAGAAACTTCTGTGACTATACTTGTGGAGCACAACACTATAGGGTAGTGACTGATGACTGTAGGAAAACGGGAAAAAAGAAAACCAAAGCGTCAGAACTATGGTGTAAGGTAAAGATATTGCAAGTTAGGTGGGCGGATAAGACAAAAAATGAGAAGATTCGGGAGGTACATATGGAAGACACCAACAAGGATATGGGACAGGATGGTAGTACATGTGCCTTACAGACACGCGCTGCTTCTACAAATTTCCTCCATTCCTTTGTGTTTTTGTGCTCGGTTCCACCAGACGTTTTCAGTCATCATGGCTGCCATGTCCTTCGCGAGGGCCTCTATTCAGAGCTGCCGTGTTCGTCCTGTGGGGAGTATGGGTTTCGTATCCCCCCAAGCCTTTTTCACTTGTCTTTCTTCTGGCGTACGTGTTTCTTGGTCCACCCACTGAATTCTTTTTCTCTTCATCCTCTGTAGGATTGTTGGTTGTTGCATCAAGGGCAAGATTTCCTAGTTCTCGTTACTCCTCCGCATTCCTTTATTTAAGATTGGTCCCCATATCTTACTCATACTCTTGTTTACAAATATTAATAGTTTTTCCTTCACTCCTTTACAGTCATGCTCCAGGTTGCTGAATTGTACATGATTGATGGTCAGTAGAGAGTAAAAACTGTAGTGAAGACAGAGTTTGGGATGCATTCAACAAATAACTGAGGATGTAGTCTGCCAGCGGTATCTGCTCTATTATGATCAGGCAGATGCCTGACCACCCGTCACCTGACCTGACTTGCCTGGATCTCTATCTCTGGAGGCGTATGGAGCAGCTGGTGTATGAAGCCGTTGTGGAAGCGGAAGGAAACCTCGTAGATAGAACTCCCGTCACTGCCGATACCACTGCGTACATGCCAGGAATCTTCGACAAGACACACCAGCCAATAGTCCGACGATGTACTGCGTGCATACAGGCCAATGGTCTCGCATTCGAGCAGTTCGTATGAATACCACTGCTGTACTTTGCATCCTACACTACCTTCTGTGTAAATTTCCCCTTGCCTCAGAAACCGCCGCCAGGGACCATATGTACTACAATCATATATAATTGTTCTAATGTTCTCTGTCTCCTGTATTAATCTGAACGAATAGTTTCGGAACACCCTGCATAATTCACACATATATGACAGTCGTCTGCTTACGTCATCATCACGAATGCTCTCATGTACACTATTAAAAATCTGAGGCTAACATGGAATCAAAATATTCCTTATTGCTTCATCCAATAATCTTCACTCTTGTTATATTTCACTTAAGCATAAACGATTGCTATTCGAACTTCAAATCAGACTATAGCTCAAGTTTTATTCATTTGTATTGGTCCCAAGCAGTCAAAAATAAAAGTACTGACGTCAATTACAGGCCACAAAATCAACATTTGCCTGTTTCATTTAGAGGCCAGTTTCGTCTGTGGAAATTCTTTCCGTGTTATCTCTCGAACAATATTTCGTTGCGTCGCATGAAAATATACCAAATTAGCTTCATACCTCCTTTCAAGCTGATGACAACTATTAAAATTCTATTCCATACAAGAATCTCTAATTAACAGAAAACATGTGTTGTATGTTTTAATGAAGTTTCTCTTTCCAGTACTCTCAAACATAACTGTTTTAAAAAATTCAAATAGTGAATTATATAACACGTAGAATCAAACAGATTTAATGATAGACTTTTGCCCAGGCTTGTTTATAACATGTACTAGTAGTATTAACTTCTCATCAGTATTGTATTTAACCCATATATCATTATTCTTAACTGTTTCGATTACAGTAAAACGTCACCAGCAAGGCCATAAGGAGTGGACTGAATCTATATGGACAGTGCCTTGACATCGAACCCAGGACAGGATCCTAACAATACAGTATGCTTTGAAGCTGCGTCGGCTGTTGCGTAGCATCAGTTCGATCTTGATTCGAATTGCGCTTTGTTCGTTGTCGTTTCGAGCTCTCTAATTCGTGGTGAGAAAGGTTATCATTTGACAGAGGAGTGAATAACAGCTTAGTGTCACGTCTTGAGAAGCAGCAGGAAGCAGTATCTTGAGACGGGGAGTTGATTCGCCTGAAATCAGGTAGGTGACCAACGATCATATCTGTCCTTGCTCACGGCTGAAAGACACGCTAGTTCTAACCCCGGTCGTTCTGGGTCATGAGCACGGTCCAAGTCCACCAGCGTTTTTTGACCAGTGACGTCCTTTGCAACGTCATTACTTTACGATACGAAGCATGTACGCGGCCTATTACTACATTTTAACCGTGGTTGTCTTAGTGAGTGGTGAAACTGCGCAGTTTATTCCAAATATGTCGTGCTTTACGAGGGTGTGGTAGAGCAAGAACCTGCTGGGAGCACACCCTATATTGTTGCTAGAGAAACCAGTAGCCATCATATTTATAATTTTGGTTCTCACAACTATTTGGTTGTTTATTTCCGAATGCGGCAATATTTCGTCGGTTAAGGTTAGGCAGGAACCTACGAGCAGTGCCTAAATTGTCTGCGGGTGAAACGATTAATGATTATACATATAGTTTTATTTGTCACAAGTTTGGCTTTTTCTCATATTTGGTATATGTTCCGAGGGAGAGGTTAGGCAGGAACCTATGAGCACAGATCAAACTGCTGCGACTGAAACGAGTATTGATCATAAATAGAATCTTGGTTCTTACAAATATTTGGCTATGTTTTTTTCCTAGTGTCACATCATGGGTGTGCGGCGTATTGGAAATGGACTATTCCTGTAGGGGGCTTGTTGTCAAGTTAAATTTACGATACCGAGTATTATAGTGTTGTGGTGGGCAGGGAAAAAGGAGTCTGGTATCACTATCCCCCTTTAAACTATGCTGAGGGAAAAAATTGCAACACTGAAAAACAATTAATATGGAGTAAAAGAAATTTCGGGAATACATTCGTCTAGATAATGTATTTAAAAAATTAACAATGCAAGATCTCAGGTTAATGTGAGTGCGAGATCAGCCATTGCAAATGTGAAATGCTGGTACATTAACAACGCGTGTAGCCGCTAGAGAGCTGAATGCAAACGTGCATGCATTCTGTTGTACAAGTGCTGGATGTCAGTTTGTTGGACAGAGTTCCATGCCTGTTGCACTTGGTCGGTCAATACAGAGACGGGTAACGCTGTTTGTTACGACGCTGGAGTTGGTGATGACGTGCAAAATGTGCTCGATTGGAGACAGATCTGGTGATCGAGCAGACCAAGGCAACATGTCGACACACTGTTGAAATGTTGGGTTGAAACAGCAATATATGGACGAGTGTTATCCAGTTGGAAAATGCCCATGGTATGGTGTTCATCATTGACAGCACAATAGGCCGAATCACCAGATTAAGGTACTTATTTGCAGTCAGGGTGCGTGAGATAACCACGAGATTGCTCCTGCTGTCATATGCTATCGCACGTCGGACGATAACTCCAAGTGTAGGTCCAGTGTGTCTAGTACGCAGATATGTTAGTTGCAGGCGTCTACCTGTCGTCCTTACGAACACGTAGCCATCGCTGGTGCAGAGAAAGAACCAGCTTTCATCAGGAAACACGAAAGACTTCCACCCCGGCCTCCAATGATCGCTCGCTTGACACCACTGACGTGCCAAATGGCTTTGGTTTGAGGTCAGTGTAGTGCGCGCTGCAGGGCATCGGGCTGGTAATTGTCGCTGAAGTAGCGGCTTTGTAACAGTTCGTTGTGTCACTTTAGTGCCAACTGCTGCTGCAGATGCAATACGATGCGCCACAGGCAAATGCGGAACAAGACGATCTATTCTCTCGGTAGTATGACATAGCCGTCCGGAGTCTAGGTACATTCCTGTGAGCACCCTTGCCAGCAATTACAGACAATGACTATATGCATGCTAGGTCATTCTACAGTATCACAGAAGGAACATCCAGCTTCTTGTAGCCCTATTACACCACCTTTCTCAAAGTCAGTGAGGTGCTGATAATGGAGGCTTAGTCGCCTTATAGTATTATCGATTAACATCAGTTCACTATATTCAGTCTCAAAGGTAACTAAAGCTCATAACAATTACAGCGCGTATTTAAAGCAAGCTTTATCTGCGTCCGTGTAGTGGTGCTAGCAGAGCCACTGTTATGCGACTGGGGCGGAGTTGGAACAGACACTGTTTCTCACAACGCGCCTACCAGCTTTCATTTAACTCTCAGAAATATTCTTGGTTTTTTCTCTCCGTTGATATCTATACACACTGTGACCAAAAGTATCCGGACACCCCAAAAAACATACGTTTTTCATATTAAGTGCATTGTGTTTCCGCCTATTACCAGATACTCCACATTAGCGTCCTCAATAGTCATTAGAGATCGTGAGAGAGTAGAATGGGTCGCTCGGCGGAACTCTCGGACTTCGAACGTTTTCAGGTGACTGGCTGTCACTTGTGTCGTACGTCTGTATGCGAGATTCCCACGCTTGTAAACATCCCTAGGTCCACTGTTTCCGATGTGACAGTGAAGTGTAAACGTGAAGGGACACGTACAGCACAAAAGAGTACAGCCCGAACTCGTCCGTTGACTGGCAGAGACCGCCGACAGTTGAAGAGGGTCGTAACGTGTAAAAGACAGACATCTATCCATGCCATCATACATGTATTCCAAACTGCATCAGGATCCACTGCAAGCACTATAACAGTTAGGTGGAAGGTGAGAAAACTTGGATTTCATGGTCGAGCGGCTGCTCATAAGCAACACATCACGCCGGTTAATGCCAAACGACGCCTCGCTTGGTGTGAGGAGCTTAAACTTTGGTCGACTGATCAGTGAAAAAACGTTGTGTGGAGTGGCGAATCGGGGTATACTATGTGGCGACACGATGACAGTGTATGGGTATGGAGAATGCCCGGTGAACGTCATCTGCTAGGATGTGTAGTGCCAACAGCAAAATTCTGAGGCGGTGTTCTTATGGTGTGGTCGTGTTTTTCATGGAGGGGGCTTTCACCCCTTGTTGTTTTGCGTGGCACTATCACAGCACAGGTCTACATCGATGTTTTAAGCACATTCTGCCTTCCCACTGTTGAAGAGCAATGCGGGGATGGCGATTCCATCTTTCAACACGATCGAGCACCTGTTCATAATTCACGGCCTGTGGTGGAGTGGTTACACGACAATAACATGCCTGTAATGGAGTGCCCTGCGCAGAGACTTGACCTCAATCCTACAGTGGATCTTTGCGATGTTTTGAAACGCCCACTTCGTGCCATGCCGCAACGACTGACTTTGATACCACTCTTCACTGCAGCTTTGCGTGAAGAATGAGTTGCTATTCCCCAAGAAACCTTCCAGCACCTGATTAAACGTATGCCTGCGAGAGTGGAAGATGTCATCAAGGCTAAGGTTGGGCCAACACCATATAGATTTCCAGGATTACCGAGGGAGGGCGCCATGAACTTGTAAGTCATTTTCAGCTTGGTGTCGGGATACTACTTTTGATCACATAGTGTAGGTCAAATGAAATATTCGATTCAAGTGTGTGCGTGTGTGTGTGACTGTGTGTGTGTGTTTTAGTTTTTTTTGTTTATTCTTGTCTGATATTTTTAGATCGTGTGGTAATTTTGGAATAATGTTAGTCTTATTGTCGTATTTAAGCCTGTCACGACCCGCGGTTAAGTCTGTCTGCAGCCGTAATTGTCTAGCTGGTGATCGCCATCTTGAAGACGGTGAGCAGCGTATTACAAAATTTTATCTATGGTTTTCTTAGTAAATAACGTAAATTTGACGTCATGTGTCAAAGCAGACAGGTGGAATTGGATCGTGCGCTATTTGCCTGGCACACATACAGAACTTTTCCAGTGCGCGTTTGAGGTGTGCACACCTGTTACTTGAAATGTGTCAAAAGATGAACACTGTGAATCAGAACGTCTTTTCAGCAACGTGTAGCTTCAGGGTCCACCAGTACGGTTATGCCAGTTGTATGTTACTGAAGGACACAGTCCTTGTACCGCGCAGAGACTAAGTAGGAGTCGCTCACTTAAGGTGGCCAGTGTAAGAGGCCGCCCTTCAGAATCGTAAGTCCAGGCATATGCACTGTCTGCCAGCCCTGCATGATACGTAAGTGTATGGAGCAAATGCCAACACACTTCACGAGCCAAGATCCACGAAAAAGGCAGGCCGTGGCGCGTACGTCACAGCACGTGAGAGTGTAGGACTTACGAGTGCCAGCAGCCGTCTGCGACGAGGAGCGAGTAACTGGTTCAGACGAATTTAATACACACATTAAAAAAAGTTTTGCATCACCTCGGTTCCGGGAGTTTCGGGACCTGTACAGAAAACTTGAATAGAGATCAACATAAACATCATTCCCGCCCTTTTTGTTGCTTATGAAAACCACACATTGTACGTTGTACCACCATACAGCGAGACCTTCAAAGTGGTGGTCCAGATTGCTGTACGCACCGGTACATCTAATACCGAGTAGCACGTGCTCTTGCATTTGACGCATCCTTGTATTCGTCGTGGCATACTGTGTACAATTTCATCAAGGCACTTTTGGTCCAGATTGTCCCACTCCACAACGGCGATTCGGCGTAGAACCCTCAGAGTGGTTAGCGGGTCACGTCGTCCGTAAACAGCCCTTATCAATCTATCCCAGGCATGTGCGATAAGGCTCGTGTCTGGAGAAGATGTTGGCCACTATAGTCGAGCGATGTCCTTATCCTGAAGGAAGTCATTACAAGATGTGCACGATGGGGGCCCGAATTGTAGTCCAAGAAGACGAATGACTCCCCAGTATGCTGCCGATACGGTTTCACTATCGGTAGGAGGAGGGTATTGACGTATCATACAGTCGTTACGGCACCTACCATAACTATCAGCGGCGTACGTCAGCCCCACATAATACCACCCAAAAACAGCAGGGAATATCGACCTAGCTGCACTCGCTGGACAGTGTGTGTAAGGTGTTCAGCCTGACCAGGTTGCCTCCTAACACGTCTCCGACCATTGTCTAATTGAAGGCATATCCGGCACTCATCGGTGATGAGAACGTGATCTCAATCGTGAACCGTCCATCCGGCATGTTGTTGGACCCATCGGTACGCACTGCATGGTTTCGTGGTTGGAAAAAATGGACCTCGCCATGGACGTCTGTAGGGAAGTTGCGCATCATGCAGGCTATTACGCACAGTTTGAGTTATAACACGAAGTCCTGTGGCTGCACGAAGAGCGTTATTCAGCATGGTGGCGTTGCTATCAGGGTTCCTCCGAACCATAATCCGTAGGTAGCGGTCACCCACTGCCGTAGTAGCCCTATGGCGGCCTGAGCGAGGCATGTCATCGACAGTTCCTGTCTCTGTGTATCTCCTCCATATTCGAATAACATCGCTTTGGTTCACTCCGAGACGCCTGGACACTTCCCTTGTTGAGAGCCCTTCCTGGCACAAAGTAACAATGCAGACGCGGTCGAACCGCGGTACTGACCGTCAAGGAATGGTTGAACTACAGACAACACGAGCCGTGTACCTCCTCCCTGCTGGAATGACTGGAACTGATCGGCTGTCGGACCCCCTCCGTCTAACAGGCGCTGCTCATGCGCGGTTGTTTACATCCCTGGGCGGGTTTAGTGACATCTATGAACAGTCAAAGGGGCTGTATCTGTGATGCAATATCCACAGTCTACATCTATCTTCAGGAGCTCTGGGAACCGGGGTAATGCATAGCTTTTTTTGATATGTGCATATAAGCTCCCATCGAGAAAATGATTGGTAACACAGAGATAATCGACGCACTTCCAGGACTGGATCTGCGTTATCCTATTAGGTCCGCTAGATATTTACTTGTAATTGTGATTAAATAATCTGAACAAGTTGAGCGTAGTAAGTGGCAGTGGATCGGTACTTTAAGTTTTAGAGCGCAAGAAAGTTATTTTAAGAGTAAATCACAAAGTCACTCATTATTTACTTTGTGATAAATCAGATGCTTTCTGCCTTTAACCTCTACCACAGCAATGGGAGAACGTTCATATCCTCGATGCCACACTGAATGTGTGCTACTGCACCTGTAGCCATATATTCAAATCTCGCTGAAAATGTGTATTCCCTATTTCTCTACTTTAATTCAAAACGGCCGCAACGAATTTAAATGATGGGATCTTACGAAACCTTTCAGATCGTACTGAAGTGTTGTGTAAGTAATAAAAGTAACCTTTCATAATCGCCAGATGTCTAATGGAGATTACAAACTTTACTATGTATTATTTATTAGTTCATAGCAGCCTTTACGCCGCTTATTTGCACTATTTTGATGCACTATTTTGATGGAGTTTGAACGGTGGAAACATCGGATGTTCGTGTTACGCAGTATTCGTTTTTATCTGACGTACATATCTTCAGAGCCACGGCAGAATAACCAGTCAGAAAAGCTGACAACAAGAAGCCGGTCAATGTACAGGGAGAGTCCGTGATCATGTTACAAACATTCAGGGGCGATGGATAATGCTGAATGTACCAATCTGAGATAAGGGACGCTGGTCCTTAAAACGACCGCGTCGAAAGTTGCAGTCGAAAATCGTTCTCATGCCACTGACATGCGATTAATTAGCATATACTAGGTGTGTGCTGTGGCGTGCAGAGGTTTAGATGCTATTCACCCAGGGTTGCGCAGTTCCTTCACAGGCCGAAATAAAACCTTCAACCGTAATCGTAATTTGCCGTTATGAAACAGCAACATAAGGACAGCCTCGATAAATTCTATGACCTTCTGTCCATCTACGCCGTCGCATTAAAACTCGATAATTCTCATACGAATGTTAAGGCAGCCTAGTGCGTCGTTCGTATGAAAACATCAGGGACTAAATTAGTAACAGTCTGCGCAGACGCTGCATAGAAGCTCAACTTGGTGAACCAGTTGTTATTTCGGGTTTTCTCTCTATTAAGAGCACTGCAAATTGGGAAGCTCTTCAAAATAGATGATTTTCGCTCTTTTTGAGAAACCATCAGAACTGGTAATATTGTATTTACAGACTGAATGAGGGTTCTGTTTGAGGACGACTTATGCCAGACATTACTTTCAGCGTTCATGTTAGCTGGTTTGATTTTCTCCACTCATTTTGGAATCGCCTTTCGGACATAGCATTTGGTTTTTGTGCACAGTAGACTGCTTGATGTGGAACTTAATGTTATTCGTAACTTACGAAGTCCCTCTGTGAATGTTCTTTTGCGATCAGTGCTGTGTGTCTTTTCATTCGCGTTCCTTGGTTTTGTCGTGATGCCAAAGACTGCGCTCTAAAGAAACATATTTCGCAAGTGTATAATGATCAAAATTCGTGTTGCCTACTCATAATGACTACGGTATAGCGACTGGAACACTCATGAATGTGATCTTGTCCGGTGAGCGAGCTTTTCAGTATTTAGTGTGCTTAAGACAGAAAACCGGAAGTGACTGTTAGAGTTATGATTTATAATAATTAATTTGTAGCTTGTGCTAGTAACTGTTATTAGTAAATACGATATAGATCCTAAACGTCGTTCCAGAAATGTAAATAAAACTCTGTGACACATACTGTTGGTATTCCGACCCTCACCAGCCTCATATTTGGGAAGTAAGCTGTAGTTAACGTCTGAATTCGCTCACGGCACACATCGGTTGGTATTCTTTCTACTGGTAGTATGATTGAATCTTGGTAACAACGCGGAATAAGTTTGGCAACTCTGTGCCAGATGAGTTACTTCTTCGATGACACAGAATGATCTACCTAAATTCACTTCATTTTGTGTGTCACTGCCACTGAATAATCTTTGTGATTTTCATTTAAAGTAATGCGCAAGGTTATCGGTTTATGATTTTGAGTTCAGAAAAGTCATTCCACGTTAAAACAGCAACTAATCTAGTTTTTCACGATGCGATATTAGTGTTCTAGCCACCAATAAGACAGTAAGTGGTAGTAAATACTGCAGTTGTTCGCCATCTCTGGGGGTCACATGGTCGCATGTCAAACGAAGGCTGTGTTGACTTGCGGTTCAAGCCTCGCAGAAGGCTATGTTTTTAGCCGTTCTGTTATAGACCTATAAGCAGCCATGTCGAAAATCTGTAAGGATATCTTAAAACTTCTCCATCAAATATCGTGTCACCAATTCCAGTATCTCATAGCGTAAGGGCGAAAACCATGTTGCTGCACAATTATTAATGCTTCTTTCCGCTTCTACTGACATAACTTTAGGTTTTTGTGAATACATAGGTTATTTATGAAATACTGCTTGAGTGTCACACAGCAAAGCAAGTAAACAAAGACCATAGCATACCGAATAACATATTACTATTTCATACTGATATAGGCACTCTTGTGTTACAGATATTTAATGTTTTATTAAAATAGACATTTGTCGTAAGGTTATCGCGTTAAGCTGCATTTCATTTGTATTGGTATTCTCTCACATTATCTAAAATAGACCGCAAATGTTCAGATAGTTTACCGATTCCACACCTTTACAAACGTAGCCGTTCTGAGTAAAAGATTTTACCAAACGAAGTTGGAAGTGCAGTTTCGTCAACAAAAAAATTACCTTGACGGATGTTCGATAAGAACAGGAGAAGTGTAAATTTCAGGGCTTCAGATCAAAGTACGTGAAGGACGATTTCCCAAACAGCCCCCTGAATAGTTTGGTTTTCATAATCAGCAGAGTGCAATATTGCGTATTAGCAACACGCGATTCAGTTTTGTCTGTCGTTTTTCTTACACTGCGGCCAAAAGGCGTCTCAGGTGTTCGAAATAAATATCATCTGTGATGGACATATAGCTGGAAAGGAGTTTCTAGAGCACAATAGCCTTTTTCAGCAAGCAGATATAAAGTATATTCAGACTGACCTTTGCTATAGTATATGTCGCTTTTCACGGCTCGGCATTTAATTTCTTCTTGTGAAGCTAATACACTACTGGCCATTAAAATTGCTACACCACGAAGATGACGTGCTACATACTCGAAATGTAATCGACAGGAAGAAGATGTTGTGATATGCAAGTGATTAGCTTTCCAGAGGATTCACACAAGGTTGACTCTGGTGGCGACACCTATAACGTGCTGACATGAGGAAAGTTTCCGACCGATTTCTCATACACTAACAGCAGTTGGGTTCAGGAGGGTAATACGGAACGCCGTGCTGGATCCCAACGGCCTCGTATCACTAGCAGTCGAGATGACAGGCATCTTATCCGCATGGCTGTAACGGATCGTGCAGCCACGTCTCGATCCCTGAGTCAACAGATGGGGACGTTTGCAAGACGACAACCATCTGCACGAACAGTTCGGCGACTTTTGCAGCAGCATGGACTATCAGCTCGGAGACCATGGCTGCAGTTACCCTTGCCGTTATGAAACAGCAACATAAGGACAGCCTCGATAAATTCTATGACCTTCTGTCCATCTACGCCGTCGCATTAAAACTCGATAATTCTCATACGAATGTTAAGGCAGCCTAGTGCGTCGTTCGTATGAAAACATCAGGGACTAAATTAGTAACAGTCTGCGCAGACGCTGCATAGAAGCTCAACTTGGTGAACCAGTTGTTATTTCGGGTTTTCTCTCTATTAAGAGCATCACAGACAGGAGAGCCAGCGATAGTGTACTCAACGACGAACCTGTGTGCACGAATGGCGAATCGTCATTTTTTCGGATGAATCCAGGTTCTGTTTACAGCATCATGATGGTTGCATCCGTGTTTGGCGACATCGCGGTGAACGCACGTTGAAAGCGTGTATTTGTCATCGCCATATTGGCGTGATGGTACGGGGTGCCATTGGTTGCACGTCTCGGTCATCTCTTGTTCGCATTGACGGCACTTTGAACAGTGGACGTTACATTTCAGATGTGTTACGACCCGTGGCTCTACCTTTCATTCGATCCCTGCCAAACCCTACGTTTCAGCAGGATAATGCACGACCGCATGTTGCAGGTGTTGTACGGGCCTTTCTGGATACAGAAAATGTTCGACTGCTGCCATGGACAGCACATTTTCCAGATCTGTCACCAACTGGAAACGTCTGGCCAATGGTGGCTGAGCAACTGGCTTGTCACAATACGCCAGTCACCACTCTTGATGAACTGTGGTATCGTGTTGAAGCTGCATGGGCAGCTGTACCTGGGCACGCCATCCAAGCTCTGTTTGACTTAATGCCCAGGCGTATCAAGGCCGTTGTTACGGAAAGAGGTGGTTTTGCTGGGGACTGATTTCTCAGGATCTATGCACCCAAATTGCTTGAAAATGTAATGACATGTCAGTTCTAGTATAATATATTTGTCCAATGAATAACCTTTTATCATCTGCATTTCTTCTTGGTGTAGCAATTTTAATGGCCAGTAGTGTATAAAGACATCATAACTTGTCTCCAGTAACAGTATAGAATAGGAAGTCTAATGTATGAACTGATGGCGTTCAAGCAAAAATGGAATAATAATCACTGTTTGGATTTTTGTTGGATTGAATTAGAGCATGGAACACTGATACATCCGATCCCTGAACCATGTCTGCCGAATGCAAATGTCGCACGACGCTTAAACGGTCTCAGATTATCACATACTGTTCATCATGTGTGTCAGCTACCGAGACTTCCTAAATGTGGAAAATCATTGATTCAGAACGATCTTACTTGAACGAATAAAATCCTTTTTTGACGTATGTTGCCCAAGGGCACTCGCCCCACGTGTCAGCTACCGAGACTTCCTAAATGTGGAAAATCATTGATTCAGAACGATCTTACTTGAACGAAGAAAATCCTTTTTTGACGTATTTTTCCCAAAGGCACTCGCCCCACACAATACAAAGGCTTCGCGCTGCCTCTGCTACCAACTCCCCACCATTCAATTCAAATAGATGCTAGACCTTTTTCCATTTGCGAATGTATTTTACAACTCTTGAACAACAGTCATAAGTGTCATGCATGCAAAATCCAATACGTAGCTTCAAGGCAAGTACTATGTCTGCAAATAAGAAAACGACAATTGATAAATACACCCACAGCCCCGCGCCGCGCTCACCTGGCGGACGGCACCTGGCGTTAGGCGGTGGGTGGTTGTCTCGACGCAGCCACGAGCTGTTTGGAGAAATAGCTTCCAGAAATTTGTGCTACTATCGGTGGGTTCGAAAGTGAAGCGAATGATCTCTGAGCTTCCAGATGGAATGGACTCGAACCACAGACTTAACATCTACATTGCGTGACGTTTAACCCCTCGCTCCAACTTTGCCTTCTCTTCCAGTCTTCATTGCCACCGTCTTACGTTGTGAGAAATTGAAACTTTGGTGGTAAGATAATAACTCTCTTTCCTCTTTGTTCTGTCTACCTCAGACGAGAACTTGTGCACTGTAACTACCTTAACTGAGCAACGGCTTCAAAGTTGTCTTCGCAAAGGTGTGTTTTCCAGTTCACTCGGCAATACCTCCATTAGTCATCCAACGCAAACGTTTCCCGATGTGTGTTTGCTGAGTTGTCTTCTCTTAACTCCGAGCACGCCACACCCCGGAATCTCCGTAATGCCATTTTGTATGCTTCAGATGAAGATGATTTTATCGCAGAACAGAAGAAATTAAAGCAGTCACTGCTTCGGATTAAAAGAGGTTTCGACACACGAAATAAAATAAAATGACATAAAGAGTACGTCATCTACTGTCGTGAGGATAAAGTTTTTCTCTAAGATTTGTTCACCGCAAAATAAGGTGCTTCTGAGCAGTGTATTTCAGATTAAATTTCTGTTTCCCTTAAAAAAAAATTCACTCTACAAGAAAAAAAGAGGAAAACAAGAATTTTTATTTTGTTCTTGAGTTTGTCTTTTACCTTTCATGTTGTAGACTAAGTTTCACTTAATTATGATTACTTAAAAAATTGAAATTTTTTGTCGTCTTTTGTCTTCATTAGTTTATGATGCAGATGGAAAAGAGACACTTGGAAATCATCTTTGGTTCTTTTTTATTCGGTCACAAGGTAATGTATTGTTTGGCCTTTTGGTCACTTAACGGCATTTATTTCTTTGAATGGGTATGGCACATCACAATACCGACAGTCATGGTACTGAGAGGGGGGGGGGGGGAGGGGGATGGTACTTTTCGCTTTATCGTGGCTTTCCTGATAGTTTACCAGATGTCCTTTACTTCAGTGCTCACAAACCTTTGTTATTCTATGTCTATTACGCCGCTATTGTCACATGTATTTGAATCACCCACGTGTATGGCATGAAATTGCGCTTTGGTTGTTTGTTACTTTTCTGTTTACTGCCTTGTACGAAGTAGTTTTCACTTTGTTTGCAGGTGACAAGTGCTGCTATTTTCTCCATATGACATTCCAGTTGGAGTACAGGTATTTTTGTTCGATCATATTCCAGCTTTTGTCTTCCGTTAATTTCATGTGTATGAACATAACTTTTCCATATTGGACGGGTGGACTGGTTTTGATACAACTATGATAAAAGCCGTTCGTGATATGCCGCCCATCTATGGGTGGATACAAGACAATTGGATGACTGATGGTTGTAACTTGTGACTTCCTTCCAACAACAGTGAGATTTAGACCCCCGTCTTCGGATTTCGTGTACGAAGTAGGGTGGGAGACTGATGGTTGTAACTTGTGACTTCCTCCCAACATTAGTGAGATTTAGATCCCCATCTTCGGATGGGAGAGTCAACCAGTCAAACATCACTCTGATATTTTACCACGAGCTGCAAAATGACCCAAAGCTCAGAGAATTCTTGCCGGTGTTTCACGTGATGTGTGTAAAACCTGTGCTTCATAGTTTACTTTGGAGGCTATGTTCATATTTGCAAAGGGTGCACATTTGGATGTCGTCAAGTCTTTCCACGCTATGTTCTTTGACGCTGGCTGACACTCTTGCGAGGATTTCCCTATAGTCTGCAGCTTATAGCTTTGTATTAGACCTGTGGTACTTATCTAGAATTTGCATGTGGGTGACCAGATATAGTTCTTCTGTGTTTTGCAATGATATTCACTGCTCTATATTCAAGATGCGTGATTTAGTTTTGCTTAGCTTCGCATCTGATGGAAGTTCGTACATGCTGGTGGCCTCCAATGCGTTCCCGATGTAGCTTTCAGCGGTGACCACGAGACCTACATCATCTGCGTATGCCTTGCACATTATGTTTTGGGAATTATTTCTGCAAAGTGGCTAGCAGCGGCTTAATGACAATAGCGAACATGGCTATCGACCTGGGAACAACTTTGTCTCATTGAATCCATGATCGCAAGTTACCTTTTTAAGTGACCATTGTTCATGATTTGTGATGTGCTGTTCTTCAAAATCTACCAATGCTTTTGGCCAAACATTGGGGAAAATCCAGTGCGATCATTGTTTTGAGAAGGTACTGGTGGCTCACCCTATTGAAACCAGTCTCAATATCAAGCATCATTACAGCACACTGAAGACTGAGAATACCAGTCATCGCTATGACGTCCCTATTTTCGCAAACAGTTTCGATATTTGAACTGTCGTTACCCACACTACACGGTCCAGTCACTTCATGCATTATCGTTTTTAGTCTTCAGGCAAGAATGCGCGCTATAATTTTGTAATCGCTATTTAGGAGAGTAATTTGTCTTAGGTTTCCTACTGACACACTGCAGGGAAGGTTTGGAATCTGCACTACACTTATTTCTTCTTCTTCTTGTTTCGAATAGGCCTACCTTGGACCACGCTTCTTCAACTTCCGGGCTTTGATCTTTGTCCAGTACTGTCGCATCCTCTGCCGATGTAAGTCCTTCCTTTCTTCTGTCCAGAGGGGAGCCTTTCCTTCGGGGCTTTTCCTGAAATCCTTGCACTACCTTCAAGTCAGGGCTTTTCCTGAAATCCTCGGACTACCTTCAGGGTATGTCCCACAGACAGTCTGTTCTGGAGATCAGTTATCCCAATTCTTTAACGTCCTTTTCAGTTACTGTCAGCCAAGCGATGCGAACCTTCATTTATTTCCAGAAGGTGAACAGAAGGTTGGTCAATCTATTTGGAGGCAATCTTGTAACATGGATATGGAAAGGTGCCCTTATTTTTCTTGCACAGTCCAGAGAGCCTCCCGATATATTCGTAGAGCTTCCAGGTATGTCGCCTTCTGAATTCCCCATCTTCTTCCACCACGCCTAGGATCTTCCTGAGAATTCTCCTCCCTCTTACTTCCAATTTGTCCATCAGATCTCTCCGGTTCATGAGAAGACATTCCATGGCATTCAGGGCTTCTTGTCGTATGACTGATCTGTAGTGCTTAAGTTTCAAGTTGCGTGACAGGTGTTATTTGTTGTAGGTGTTCATAGTCAATCGATAGGCTAGATCCAACTTGTTGACCCTCATGGGTAATGACGTTTTTTCGGATAAGTTGGATTAATTCCATTCTCCAAGATACTTAAACTTCTCAGTCCTTTTGATGTTTCCCTGGTCTAGTAACATCTCTTTATTGGCTTCTTTGCTTTGATGTTGGAGAAGAACTCTGTTTTCTCCAGCGACACTTGAAGACCCACTTTGGCTGCCTGGTTTCTGAGGCAGTTTACCTGTATTATTGTGATTTCGAGAGAATAAGCAATCAGTGCCATGTCAACCAGAAAAGCCTGGCAATCTACAATCACTTCTTCATTCTTATAGCCCAGGTAGACACCATTCTGAACACCGAAATTGGTTGGTTCCTTGCTCCAATCTCTCACAACCTTTTCAAGGACAGAGTTGAAGAGAGGTGGGGAGAGTGCATCCCCTTGTATCACTCCAGTTTTTATTTCGAAGCTTTCTGAAACCTCACCTCTACATTTGTACTTGGCACAGGTGTTTGTCAAGGTTTCTAGAATGAGTCTGCAGGGTTTGTTGTCTAGTCCTAGTTCCTGGAGTTAAGTGTTTCTCTATCAACGGAGTTGTGGGCCTTGCTGAAACCAACAAAGGTGACGACCACCTTGTGGTTCCTCATCTTGGAGTATGCCAGTACAGTTTTAAGGTTGAGGATCTGTTCAGCACAAGATTGTGTTTTCCTGAAGCCTCCCTGATATTTTTCCATTGACTACACAGTTGATCTTCTGCCCTTGTTAGTAACACCTAGGACAGAATCTGTATGTTACTCTGACAAGAGAAATTCCATGGTTGTGGTTCAGATCAGTAAATTCTCCATTTTTGTGAAGCAAATGGATCATATCCATGTCCAATCACATGGTCCAAATGGTTCAAATGGCTCTGAGCACTATGGGACTTAACTTCTAAAGTCATCAGTCCCCTAGAACTTAGAACTACTTAAACCTAACTAACCTAAGGACATCACACACATCCATGCCCGAGGCAGGATTCGAACCTGCGACCGTAGCGGTCGCGCGGTTCTAGACTGTACCGTCTAGAACCGCTCGGCTACCCCGGCCGGCCAATCATGTGGTAATTTGAGCTTGCCCACAGTACTGCTTTCAGCACATCTCCAGAGTTCAGCAACGATACAGTCCTCTCCAGCTCACTTATTATTCTTTAGAAGTTGTATGATTTATCCAACTTCTTCCAGTGAAGGAGGCAGTGAGTCCATGTTTGGTGTCGTTTGTTCATTGTCGAAGTCTTCACTGGATGGATCACAGTTGAATAGGTTTTTAAAGTATGGAGCTAAGAGGTGGGAGTTGTCCTTGTCGTTAAAAAGCAGTTGCCCTGTGAGTCTCTTAAGTGGAGTCTTGGTGGATTGTATTTTCTGAGTGTCGTCTTGAAGGTTTGGTATAAATCTCTGGAATTTATCTTAGAGAAACTCTTATCGATTTGAGTTAGTTTTTTTGTGAAGATCCGTTTGGTTCTTCGAATTATCCTATCTGTAAGCCTTCTTTGTCGAAATAGTTTTCTCAATTTTTTTTGGTTCTCTTACAACCCACTTCCACCAGAATGTCTACCTTTGGGCTGTTTCATTGTCACAGTCTTCATTCTATCACAGATGCTTCCTTCTTCTCGTGAGGTGGGGTTGGAGTTCATTGGCCATCTTCACAAGAGTATCCTTCAGTTAGTCCCAGCTGTTGAAATCTGTACTGTTCAGTCTCTGGTTTGCTTCTTGTCTATTCTTAAGTCACTCTACATTAGATCCTACCATCTAGGAGGTCCTGTGTACTCTAGTGTTTCTAGGCTTGAGTCTCATTTTGATCTTTCGGGGGTAGTGGTCTGAGTCCAGATTGGCACTTTTAATTCCTTCACGTTTTGTATTTCCTTTTGAGATAAATGGCCACATGATTATCTGGAATTCACCCAAGTTGGTGTTGGGTGAAATCCAAGTCTTCTGCTTCCTTGGCTGGGGTTTGAATGCTGTAGACTTCATGACCAACCCACAAGTCCTACACAGATCCACTAATAGTTCCCCATTGTAGTTGGTTCTCATGTGTGCGGGATAGTTGCCTACTATATTTCGCTAATTTTTCTCTCTTTCCAGTTGGGCATTGAAGTCACCAAGCAGTATGATGGTGTGTGTCTCTGGAACTTTAGAGAGAATATCTTCTAATTCTTCCCAGAAGTTGTAAGTTCTGTTTGGATTGCATCAGTTGTCCTGGTTGGTTGGGGCATGTACAAAGACTACATTGTAGCCCTTGACAGCACATCTGAGGGAGATGATGGATACACAACTGCTTGGAGAGGTCAAATCAATCACTGAATCCAGTATCTTGTGTCTGATTATAAATCCTCTACCTAAGTGGCATACGTTCTTCAAGACCCTCTGACCTACATTCCTTTGAGGATTCTTTATCCTTGGGACTCGAAGGCACAATCATCTATGAAACTGGTTTCCTGTTTTCCTGTACTATTGTCAGTACTATGTTGGGTAGCGTTAATGAATCAGTCAGATGTTTCAATTTACACACTTCGAGAAGGGAATTACCATTAAAACTTGTGAAGAAACTTTGTCGTCTTGGTCTGAGTTTATGGCCAGTGATTTCAGGATGCTCCAACACATCCTCAAAGCATGTTGGTTTGGACTCCCCAGAATACAAAGGTCCACCAACGTCATCTCGGGTGACGGTGGGTTGGTTACCACCTGGGGTAATGCACTCATCGAAATTTCCCTCCATGCTCAGTTGAAGATTATTCTTCGTGGCACCAGTGGCGATCCACTGTCCAAGATACTGCCCAAGTTGTTAGTTTGAGAGGCTTATTATTGGGGGTTGGCCTTCACTATGGCTTAGGAGCCCTGTCCACCCCACTGTTTACTTGTAACAAGGGATGGTAGGAAAAAAGGACAAGGCAGGGAAAGAATGAGGACAGGAAAATGAAGACAGATAGGCCATTGTGGGACACACTTTGTCTAGCTTGTCTCCTGCAGCCTGTCCGGCTTGGGGGACCCTGCTGGCAGCTAAATACCGCCAGCATAGCCCTCTGGATCCACATCATGGATACCTACTTACCTGCAAGGACAGTGCTTCGTTAAGGCGGTGTCCCCTGAGGAGGCCAGTTCCTTCTAAAAATTCCTTTGAGATCTCCCTGCCAGAATTCATTAATTCATTACACCTGAGGAGCAATTTATGTTTCATTTGCGCCTGGAAAACATGGTAAACCTCTGCTGGAAGGCCGTCAGGCACCGACGGTTTCTTTTTGGGATTCTGCGCAATTACGGTCACCAGGTTATCATCGTTAACCTCTACTAGAAGACTCCGTGACGCCACAGTGCTATCTCTACCCGGAATGTTTTGTAACAGGGCTTCTTGTGCTTCGCAATTAACACCACCGCCGCACATTACGTCAGCAGGAAGGTTATAGATTTCCTTTTTAATGTCGTTCTGTGTTGTGAGAACAGTCCTGTCAGTTTTTTTCCAGTAATTTTCGGGTTTGGAGCCGGATCCCATCAACATTCTGCCACGATATTTCGGCCCAATGACGTCCGGCCATCCTCAGGTGAGTAGACGAAGTACAGAAGACAGGTTTTTTTCTTTCTTTTTCATATGTGGTATGCGTTGTCTTGGTGAAACAGCACATGCGCAGCCCTTCCCGGACGTTTTTGTTGCAGTGCAGGAAGGAATTTGTTCTTCAAAACATTTTCGTAGGATGCACCTGTTACCGTAGTGCCCTTTGGAACGCAATGGGTAAGGATTACGCCCTCACTGTCCCAGAACATGGACACCATCATTTTTTCAGCACTGGCGGTTACCCGAAATTTTTTTGGTGGCGGTGAATCTGTGTGCTTCCATTTAGCTGACTGGCGCTTTGTTTCTGGATTGAAAAATGGCATCCATGTCTCATCCATTGTCACAACCGACGAAAAGAAAGTCACATTCATGCTGACGTTGCGCGTCAACATTGCTTGGCAACATGCCACACGGGCAGCCATGTGGTCGTCCATCAGCATTCGTGGCACCCACCTGGATGACACTTTTCGCATTTTCAGGGCTTCATGCGGGATTGTGTGCACAGAACCCACAGAAATGCCAACTCTGGAGGCGATCTGTTCAACAGTCATTCGGCGATCCCCCAAAACAATTCTCTCCACTTTCTGGATCATGTCGTCAGACCGGCTTGTGTGAGCCCGAGGCTGTTTCGGTTTGTTGTCACAAAATGTTCTGCCTTCATTAAACTGTCGCACCCACGAACGCACTTTCGACACATCCACAACTCCATCACCACATGTCTCCTTCAACTGTCGATGAATTTCAATTGGTTTCACACCAAGCAAATTCTTAAAACGAATGATTGCAAGCTGTTCAAGTAAGGAAAACGTCGCCATTTTAAGTATTTAAAACAGTTCTCATTCTCGCCACTGGCGGTAAAATTCCATCTCCCGTACGGTGCTGCCATCTCTTGGACGTATTGACAATGAACGCAGCCTCATTTTAAAACAATGCGCATGTTTCTATCTCTTTTCAGTCCAGAGAAAAAAAAATCGGAGGCCTTAGAACTTTAATGCACCTCGTGCAATTATTAAGATTATGCGGTCGTAACGGAGTCGACTTGCTCAGTCGACACTCACCGATTACTTTCATCTTACTTCATCACTGAAGGCACACACACAACTTGGCTGCCTCGCACATGTCACCTCATGACGCATGCACCGTAAGCCGCCAGTACGATTCGCAAGCGCGGAATTCGCTATAAATACTGTGACTGCATCAGGTCTCTTCAGTAGTTCGTCTACTCGCCTGAGCAACGCCGGACATCTCTGGGCCGAAATATCGTGGCGGAATGTTGATCGGATCCGGCTGCAAACCCGAAAATTACTGGAACAAGAAATACACCAGAAAAATTTCATAAGTCCCAAGTGCCATCAGTTCTTTTAATTTCCGTGATAATTCTTCTTTTGCCTCTATGCCTTTCATCTATTACATGAACCATCGAAGTTTCTTCACGGAAAACAGTGCCCTGCGTCCTCGCACTAACTTGAAACCTGTCTGTTTCCACCTCCGGGCCAAATTGTGGCTTTCATTTTCTTGATCGCGAGATAATTTTCAGAGACAGATGCGTCGAGTTTGAATAGGTCCCACAAGCATTAAAAATAAAAGTCTGCTATTTTGCTGTATCAAAACCTTTCTTTCCGCGAATGGGGATTAACATTTTCCTTAATCGCAGTTTCACGCATTTAAGCCGCCAGGACAGAGAAGAAATGTACAGTAGTGGAAATCAGTATAAAAGCTGTGTTCCTACGAAAGTAGTAGTATAATATCTCAAGCATACAAGTAACGAATTTATCATGAATGTAGTAGATACACATTAGAGATAAACAATCATAACGGAATTGTATTATTCCTTCAAAATACGAGTAACAATGTATGCGTTTGAATTGCCTGGAAGGAAATGGGTAGAAAGGCACTTATTGTCCATTTGTGTTATTGCATTGTTGGTTCTTTATCCAACCACTGTTCTTCCTAATTACCTGAAAAAATATCTTCGGCGTTGATCGTGCTAGGGTTTGCAGTTCTTGCAGTGAAACTGTCGCCCGCTCTTCTCGTATCGCTCTTTTCAGCTCACATTCGGCCTCAAATTGCCTTCCATAGCGATAAACACGCCTTGTAAGTATTCCCCACACGTGTTCCACATTGTTCAAATGCTACGTACAGCTCTGCGCAAGACATTGATATCTTTATCTTCAAACTATTTTTGGCAGTAGCACAGACACGTACACATGCATTATCTTGTTGAAACTTTAGACTTTATTCCCCTAGATCCTCATACATCCTAATCAGTTCTGTCTCTGGAATCTCAGTGTACACGTTAGTGTTCATTCTAGCTATCTGGCAGGCAGTTATGGATTTACCTTTAGCCTAGAAGCCTGCCCAAATAGTAACACGTACATCACCAAAATTTCTGATCATCCTTACCTGCTGCTCTGTCTCAGATCATGCCAATAATGTTAAAAAACATCCTACCCAACTAAATTAAATTTCTCCTCTTCACTGAAGACCTCTTCATCGCAGGGCAGATTACATGATTAACGGTTTTAGCAAACTCATATCTAGCTTAATTACGTTTGGGTGTTCAACAGGTTTCTGCAGTCGTTTCTTGAATTTGACAAAAGTTTTTCGTACCCGTCAGGCAGATAGTGACAACTACAAATCAGCAGCAGGTTGAGAAGAATAACGGTTTGTGGCCCTTGATTTGCGAAAAAGTAACCGTTTTGCCTCATAGTTTTCTACTCTGGCCGTATTTTCCGTTCTGTTCATGTCATGCGCCCAGTCTAACGAAATTATCAGTCACTATACTCCAATGGTTCAACTTGCTTGCTACTTTTAGTTTAGAGTCCCATTTCCTTGTACACTCTGACTTTTGCTTTTTCATCATATGGTAATAATTTTCCGCTTGGCAATGCCATTCTAGTGGTTCATATACACGTCGCGCACTTCATTAAAGGTGTGTTTCCCATTTTGAGTAACAGCACATACACAAACACTAAGAACACACAAACCTGATTGCCTGTACCGAGTTCCACACTCTACCACCGGAAGCATTGATATCTTGTTATATAATACTACTAACTTCAAACGCACTACCACTCGACTGCATTTGTCAGTATACTAGATCTTATACTACTGCATACACAGTGCACAACAATGTTAATTCTGCTATAAATATCTATCCCTTTAAGCTGATATCCATAGACGTAGGATGTGAACTTACTTTTGCATTCCCGCCAAGTTTTATGAAAACGCTCGCGGCATTCGGCATCTTGCAAGTGTGCAGCGTTCAGCTTCCAATAACTTCTAGCTCTGTAGGTCGCTGTTTCTCCGGATTAGTAGCTAGTGGGCCACACCACTATGTGTGGAGTATTAGTCTTCATATTGTTAGATATCTATATCCCATCCAAGCGACTTGCCGAGCAATTGGTGATGAATATAAAACCAAGCACGTCACCGTTTCTGTACTCTCACGTGTCAGTTAATTTGAACTCTCCGATTATGTATTATAATTCAGGAGACGAGTTAAAATTAATGAGCTTATCTTTGGTACATAGGATACAGTTAAAATATCCCGCTAAAACAATATTATCATAATGGACTCCGAAGAGAGGGACAATTTCGTATTTAAAAAAACTTTGTTCGATTGCGTCGTTTGCTGCTACCACATGGAACATATAAACACATCAAAAAAAGTTTTACATCACCCCGGTTCCCATAACTCCTGAGGAAAGACGATGACTTTGGATATTGTATTACAGACACAGTCCCTCTGACTGTTAAGAGATGTCACTAAACCCGGCCAAAGGTGTAAACTACCATGCATGTGCAGCGCCTATTACACGAAGGGGGTCCGACAGCCGATCAATTTCAGCCATTCAACCAGGAAGGAGATACACGGCTGTTGTTGTCTGTAGTTCAACCATGACTAGGCGGTCAATATCGCGGTTCGAATGCGTCCTCATTGTTACTTTGTGACAGGAAGGGGTCTCAACAAGGGAAGTGTCCCGGCGTCTCGGAGTGAACCAAAGCGATGTTGTTCGTATATGGAGGAGATACAGACAGACAGAAACTGTCTATGACATGCCTCTCTCTGGCCGCCCTAGGGCTACTACCTAAGGATTATGTCTCGGAGGAACCCTGACAGCAACGTCACCATGTAAAATACTTTTCGTGCGGCCACAGGACGTCGCGTTCCGACAAAAACTGTGTGCAATAAGCTCCATGATGCACAACTTCACTCTCGACGTCTATGGCGAGGTCCATCTATGCAACCAAGACACCATGCAGCGCAGTGCAGATAGGCCAACAACATAGTGGAATGACCACTTAGGATTGGCATCACGTTCTCTTCACCGATGAGTGTCTCATATGCCTTCAACCAGACAATCGATGGAGACGTGTTTTGAGGCAACCTGGTCAGGCTGAACGCATTAAAAACACTGTGCAGCGACTGCAGCAAGATAGAGGTTCCCTGCTGTTTTGGGGTGGCATTATGTGGGGCCGACGTACGCCGCTGGTGGTCATAGAAGGCGCCGTAACGGCTATACGATACGTGAATGCCATCCTCCGACCGATTGTGCAACCATATGGGCAGCATATTGGCGAGGCATTCGTCTTCATGGACGACAGTTCGCTCCCCATCATGCACGTGTTGTGAATGACTTCCTTCAGGTAAACGACATCGCTCGACAAGAGTGGCCAGCATGTTCTCCAGAATCCTATCGACCATGCCTGGGATAGATTGATAAGGGCTGTTTATGGACGATGTGACCCACCAACCACTCTGAGGGATCAACGCCGAATCGCCATTAGGAAGTGGGACAATCTGGACCAACAGTGCCTTGATGAACTTGTTGACAGTATGCCACAACGAATACAGGTATGCATCAATGCTAGAGGACGTGCTACTGGGTATCAAAGGTACCGGTGTGTTCAGCAATCTGGGTCACCACCTCTGAAGGTCTCGCTGTATGGTTGTACGAGATGCAATGTGTGGTTTCCATGAGCAATAAAAAGGGCGGAAATGATGTTTATGTTGATCTCTAGTCCAATTCTCTATAGAGGTTACTGAGCTCTCGTAACCGGGGTGATGCAAAACATTTTTTGATGTGTGTTAGCAATCCAGGTGTCGTAGATAGCGCGAGGGTTCCCTCTATTATTTTTTAGTTTTTCAACGTGATTGAATATTATACGTTTCTCCTTCGAAAGTACCACTGTCTCAGATTCACCTTAACTTCCAACATTAATTACAGTTCTATAACTCAATGATATCGTGTAGTGCGACGTCTGTTACTTCTTGAAGTACAATAATATTAATTTTTGCCGCATACAGAAAGTCTTTCGCTTTATTCAATTTCAGTGAACTGTGCATGCTGCTGATGTTCAGTTTGCAAATCTGTAGGCTTGAGATGAGCTCATAATTTACTATGGTTTTATACATTCAACTCTTTCATCACACACAAGCTGTCAGTAAGTATCAGATACATAATCGCTTACTGTTACTAAGTCTCGGAGAGGAATCTGGTCTTGAGAGATGACTGGCAGTGACCCTCTGGAAGTTAAAGGAGTTTTTCTCATTTCAACATCTCCCACAGTCTCGTCTCCCCAGTTCTTCTAAAAAGAAGATCTGAAGTTGTCTTCCACAGTTGTATGGAGGATTTATGCAACACTTTTGTCGGAAACTGCACTTGTGTCTTGTTATGTTTCCATCGTTAGGAATGGGTGCCCTACCGCCGGCTGGTGTGTGAACAGTTGCAGACTGAGTACGAATGAAAGATTCCTGTCAACTTTCATTTAATCTCTGGGCTACCTGTTTGATATTTTAGTCCATCAATGGAAGAATTTGCTCAGCATTTCATGTGCTTTGTTTCTTATTTTTTTCTAGGCGAGCAGTTTTTCGGTGAACTTGGAGATATTTCTGTTGCAATATCCTGTTCAGGTTCAGTGATGTTCCCGTCAGCAGGTGGTGGGTCGTATTTCCGATTACTTTCCGGAACTGGATCATTTAGAGCTTCCTTGGAGTGTTCGGTCGGTCGGTTGTGGTGTAGTTGGAATTACCTTCAGTGACTTCCTTTGGAATACCATTATCATTAGCATTATCAATTTGAAGAGTGGTCATAATGGGGGCAGCGTGTGGGAATCCAGTGGCTGCCTCCACATACTTTATCAGCACAGAGGATGTAGCTGCAGGTCTAACAGCTTCGTCGACCGGCATCTGGGCCACACGCCATTGTATACATTGGGACGCACGTGACCCATTGCGCCACACCATTCGCACGTTCGGTGCCGTCCTTCATCCATGACGATAGCTCGATAGCCACAAACTTTATTATAAGACGGGATGTGTTCCTTTAGGTCCACTTTAAGTTGTCTGATATAATTCAGCACTGGAAAGTTATATGAGGTCGAATATTTTTCTGGAGCACTACTGAGCTCTATCTCATAAGACGATACCACTGCATTTATTTGCTGGCCTGGGGCTTCCAATGGCAATTCGAAAATCATTACTGTTCTTATAACAAAAGCCGGCAAGGGTTACACTAACTTCTCTAGAGTTTCAGTCAGAGTGCTTAAATCTGAAAGGTCTTCCACTAGATTCGACCATTTTACCACAAAGATCAACATTTGTCAATTTGGCATACATAAAAGTACTCACGATCGAGAAATAAATACTGACTAAACCATCACAACCTATCTTCATAGCTACTTCACGAAAATATTCAAATTAGTAAGAGTTCGATTTAACTGAGTGTCAATCGAAGGTGTCTGATCTGCTTAGCTGAATTACACCAGCGTTTTCTGACAATCACACAAAAACAAACATCACTGCACAAAGCTGCAGCAAGCGCTCAGACTCACCACAAGCGAGTGAGAGTCACAGCAGTGGTCCGCAGATGACTGCTGTCAAAGGCAGACTGCCACTAGTCTGCGAGCAGCTACGGCACTGTAACAGCTCGTGAAGAACGATAGTACATCCTCCATACACTTCGGCATCCTACACCGTTGCCAGATCGAGCATATGGTCTGACTTAGAATTCTGAAGGGCGGCTGGTTATATTGGCCACCTTAAGTGAATGATTCCGACTTGGCCTCTGCAGCAGCCAGCTGATGGTCGTATTTATATCTAAGACTGTGCATGACAGGCTGAATCATATTGTTAAACGCCTTCTGTATCCCACATGTTTAGTGAAGCTTATTCGCAATATTTCAGTTGGGCAGTATTCAAGCTTTTATGACGTCCGACAATAATGCAATGAGACTGATTTTCCTCTGCAAGGGGTGACAACCCTGCAGCCTTACATAGGCGCAATATCTTTGACCTTGGTCTATAAGCTGCTTCTAGTCCAAGCGGCACATCGATGCAACTGCTCAGTCGTGATTTGTGCTGCAGTAAGTTAGCACGTGTTAGTGACTCCCGTCACGCAAATGGAACTGCATAGTATTGCGCAACTGTATGATATTTCTTTTTGCGTTAAATTGGGTGAAAACGCAACGACATCTTACGGTAAGTTTCAGAAGGCTTCTGGAGAGGAGGTTATGTCAAGTGCTCAAGCTTTTCGTTGGAATAAAATGTTTAGTGAAGGCAGAACGAATGTTGAAGATGAAGAAAGCAGTGGATGACCGTCAACCTCACGAACGGATGTCATCTTGGCCAGGGTGTGTGAACTCGTATGATCTGATCGAAGATTACCCATGAAAATAAATGCAGAATAACTGAAGATCAATCTAGAAAGGGTTCGCCTAGTAATAACTGAAGATCGTGGTATGAGAAAGATTTGTGCAAATATGGTCCTCAAAAATCTCACACCACAACAGCGAGAAACAAGGAAAAATATGGCAGCCGATCTGTTAGAGCAAACGGAAATCAATCCAGAATTGTTGAGCCGTGTTATCACTGGTGATGAAAGTTGGTTTTTTCAGTACGATCCAGAGACAAAACGCCAAAGTTCGCAAAGATGCTCAAAGGGATCACCCAGACCAAAAAAAGCTCGCATGTCAAAGTCAGAAGTGATATGCATGCTTGTATGCTTCTTTGATTCCAAGGGAATTGTTCATAAAGAGTGGGTGACTCCTGGTCAAACAGTTAACCAATATTATTACAAAGAAAATTTGCTGATAACTGGATTCTGCATCATGATAATGCGACATCCCTTACTGCTCTGTCAGTACAGCAATTTTTAACCTCAAAACAAATTTCAGTACTACTACAGCCACTTTATTCACCAGATATCGCTCCGTTGGACTTTTTTCTATTTCCAAGAGTCAAAACGGCGATCAAGGGACACCATTTTCAAACAACACAAGATGTTCAAAAAGCTGTGACGAGGGTCTTGGAGGATATTACAGAAGATGAGTTCCAGAAATGTTATGACCATTGGCAGAAGCGCTCGGAAAAGTGTGTGCAATCAGAAGGGAACTACTTTTAAGGAGACAACACTAAAATAGACTAAAACGGAAAGCAACATTTTTTTTTCACATCAGTCTCATTACTTTATTGTCGCACCTCATATTACATCCTTAGTATGCAACGTATTTAAAAATTTCTATTTGTCATTTAGTGGCAAGTATAACATTTTCGTTATTTGATGGTTTTCACATGAGTACCAGGCATTGTTTGGCATATGTGGACAATTTGTTTTCGTGTAGAGTTATCAGTTTCTTTTTTTTATTTTTGTTGTTGATCCAATTATAGTTGTTCAATTTATTTAAAACACTCCGTGGCTGTATTGTAGGCTGTTTATTTACATCATTGATTGTGTTTTGTAAGTACTACCGCACTTAGAAAATGGATCTATAGTATGTTTACTTGAGATTTGGCTTTGAGAACGAATATTTCACTCCAACGACCATATTGTCTTTGTAATGAAATCTACCCATGGGGTGAGTATAGTGTCTTTCACTAATAATCAAAAGTTCCTGCGTCCTGGGTGCTAATCTTGCCACTGCATAAATTTTGAGTAAAAATCATCAGCAATGATAGCTGAAGTCTTCCAGCATAAAAAGTCACCCTCATCTGCTAATGGCCTTGTCAACGAGGCAGAGGTGCGCACAGGGATTCAAGGCACTCCTCGCCTTGGGGTGGGAAACTGCTCCTAAAAGACGGAATAATCAGCAGTTATCAGCAGAAGACAAAGGAAACCACTGTATTGAAGATAAGTAATGTGTATCCTAAAGACATATGGCCAGTAATTGAAAAAGAATCATCATGATCTCTCCACTGGCAAAAGGTTCCGAACTATTCCCCCATTCAGATCTTCAGAAGGAGATTGCCTAAATGGAGGTGACCATGAGAAAAACACTGAATATCCAACCAAGTGATAACGTTCTAAAAATTAGGGCTTGGAACATCATAATTTTCAAAGTGACAGGAAATTTTAAAAAATACATTTAAATCAAGTAATTGAATGAAAATAATTATCAAAGTCATTTGATTACATTTGGTGACACAAGAAATGAAAACCTTTTATATTTTTAAATAGGTCTAGAAACAACTTTGATCACTTTCATTCAACTAATTGATTTAAATGTATATTCTATAAAATTTTTACTCCTTTGATATGTCGTTTTAATCATTGTATTAAATTTTACATTTACTCTTATATTTTATCCCTATACTTTATTTGCTATCTTTGTGCACATGATTTCAATTACTTTTTCGTATTAATTTCCATTAACGTCATCCATTTGATCGTCTTATATTTTCGGCCTTGTTACTGCATTCGTTTATTGTATCCCTCGTTTTGCATATTTATTTACAATCCCTTCTTTTGTTTCAATCTTAATCTGATTTATTTTGTCCACGGTGCACCAGCAATTTGTGTTTTAAATATTTTTATGTGGATTACTAGCAAAAGCAATGTGCAAAATGTATGTAACGAAATATACAATAATGATCCAAAAAATGTACATCTAGTATTAACGAAGTATACATTAATGACACTATTATACCCTCAATACAAATAGACTATTTCACCTTTCATTCTTTAACCGATAGATTGGCTATTCAAATATTCGACAGATAAATAAAAGTAATAAAACCACATGCAAAATGAATTTGAATGAAAATAGGAAGACAGGCAGAAAAAAATGAGGTTAATACGATGACTGACTTATATCGAATATGATTAGTGTTTTTTAAAGTTACACGTAAACCATGTAACTGAATAAAACGCAATGTGTCCTAACATCAACTTTATGTCTCTAGAGCTTTTCTTTTTCCATCTATCACAAGCAAACAAGGGCCCCACCAGGTCTAATGACAAGAATGGGATATCTGGGACGGACTCTAACCTACGTAGCCATACAGATGGTTAGAAAAAGCCAGTCCTAACGCAAGATACCTCTCCTTGTAAGACTTGAACTACATACAGTGGGAGACAGTGAAGTGAAACGGAAAGAAGACATGCACTTCTGGTTAGACGAGTATAGTGGAATATCGAGGGAAGCAGATAATGGTAGAAGGTGGTAGGATTCATTATGAATAGGGAAGTGGGGCAGAGAGTGATTGACTGTGAACAGTTTAGTGATAGAGTTGTTCTCATCAACATCGACAGCGACAACAATAGTTCACATATACATGCCAACATTGCTGGCATAAAATGAGATAAAGTGTATGTGGATACTGAAGCGGTTATTCAGTACTTAATGGGAAATGATGAACGGATAGTCGTGGAGGATTGAAATGCAGCTGTAGGAAAAGGAGTAGAACGAAGGATTATGGGAGAATATGAGTTTGGTCGAAGGAAAGAAAGAGAGGAAAGGCTAATTGGGTTCTGCAATAAATTTCACGATGGAAAAGGGAACACTCTGTCTGTGAATCACGAGAGGAGAAGGTAAACGTGGAAAATGCTTGGAGATACTGGAAGATTTCAGTTAGATAACATCATGGTCTATTAGAGATTCCGAAATCAGATACTCGATTGTAAGGCATACGCAGGAGCAGACATAGACTCAGAAGAGAAGACTGAAGTTTAAGAGAATATTCGGAAGAATTAATTTTAGAAAGAATTGGGATACTGAAGTACTGAGGAATAATGAGACTGCAGGAAAATCTCTAAGGACGTGGATATTGCGATAAGGAACACCAGAGAAAGCAGTTTAGCTGAAGAGGGGTGGACATCGCTAACATGGTCAATCACATATACTGGATGCACAAACATGTGTATAACAAAGGTAACTGAAAGGAAGCAGTAGGTAACAGAAGAAATAGTTCAGATAACTGATGAAAGAAGGAAATACAAAAAGAGTCAGGGAAATTCAGGAATCCAGAAGTACAAATCATTTAGGAATGAAGCAAATAGGAAGTCCAGGGAAGCTAAGGCGAACTGCCTGTATGAAAAATGTGAAGAAATATAAACAGAAATGACTGTTGAAAGGAGCAGCACACAGAAAAGTCAAAATAACCTTCTGTGAAGTTAAAGCAAAGGCAGGAACATTCAAAGTGCAACGGGAAAGCCACTATTAAATGCAGATGAGAGAGTTAGTAAGTGTTGGTTTTTTGGTGCTGTAGGGTTCAGAACTGCTAAGACCATGAGCGACTGTATCATAACGTAAGAAAAGAACAAATAACCTGAGCCGAGGAAGTCAAAAACCCAATGAAGAAACTTTAAAAAAAGAGGAGCTGTTGAGGACAAGGAAGTCCCTAGGAAAATTTTTTCGGAACATCGTTGAGGTGGTGGAGGTTCCCGTCGGTGCGTAGGGGGGGGGGGGGCGGGGAGGGGGCACGGAGGGATCAAATTTGCTTCGCCATCCCATTGGGGCAAATAAAAAGTAAGACGTGATCGACAGAACGTATGTCATCTGCTAAAACATCTGACAATGTAGACAGCCAACATAGAAGGAAATGTAAACAGTTAAAAAGTGGGTACTGGATCAACAACTGGCGCAGCGACCAAGGGTTGAGAGCAGTATTAACAGAGTGGGACAGAGTCGCCATTCAATAAATGGCGGTGATAAAAAGTACAGTGTCCTATGTGCAGCTGAGCTAGAATGACCTCCTCACGACATGACGGCTGAGAGTAAGTTCACCATGCTGTTGAGAGAGGTTTGACGTCCTAGAGTTTGCTCCCCTGGAGAGGAGACCTTTGTGCTCTTCAAAGTAAAACTATGAGGTGTGATTGGAAAGTTTTAAGAATGGATCCGCATCTAGACAAATACGGAGAGCGTCCTTAACATACTTCAGGAAAAAAATTTCCAGCAATGTTTCCAAAAGTGGAATCACCGTTAGAGTCGGTGTTCATTCAGAAGGGAACTATTTTGAAGGAGATGCATCACAGTAGCATGTAAGTAACACAATTGTACAAATACAAGTCCATTCTTAAAACTTTACATTCACACCTCGTACGTGCCGACAGACAGCGACACGAACATAATGAGAGGGAACAGAATGACTTGCAGGCCAAGGGAGAAGAGTTGCAGACTTTGCAGCTGCAGCAGGAGCCTCGTTCCCTGGCATGCCGACGTGACCAGGAACCCACAGGGACACCACGGTGGCTGCCCTCACAGTAAGCTAGTGGAGGCATTGTTGCATCCGTTGTACTAAACTGTGGGCTGAATACAGAGTGCAAAGGCTGTGAAGAGCACTGAGACAATCTGAGTAGATGACACAATTTGAAAGCCCGTGTAGCCAGGATGTAGTGCCTGGGTGGCCTGATGAAGGGAATCGAGCTCCACAGTAAAATAGGATCATCGCCAAGTACAAGGACATGTTCAGATTTGGAACCATCGGTGCAGACGAAGACACTGTCCCCAAGGCACGTTCGAAGTGCGAGAAACTCCCTGTGATACACCAGGCCAGGAGTGATGTCCTTAAGAAATGGATGTAGTCCGAAATATGCACGCACATCGGCACGAAGCCAGGGGGTTAAGAGCTCACACACATGGGAAACGGGGCAGGGTGCATAAAGCAAAGCTGCCGAATCAGCAAATGAGAACAAACTCCGGGAGGCAACAGAGAAGACGGGCGCAGCCCATACTGACGGTCAAGGCAACCAGCAAAAGAGGGAGCATATAATGGGGGCCCAGGCACAGAAGACAAACGGCTTGCATAACGACCGAGGAGAACAACCCGCCGGCAGGACAATGGTAAGCCAACAGCCTCAGCATAAAGACTCTCTACGGGACTAGTACAGAAGGCACCAGTGGCTAAACATATTCCGTAATGGAGGATGGTGTTGAGACACATGAAAGTGTTGGTGAATATACGATACTTCCGTAATCCTGTTTCGAATGGACAAGGGACCAGTATAAATGGAGGAGGATAGTCCAATCCTCCCCCACCGAGATGCCGCATAAAACACGATCATATTGAGGGAGCGAGTACAACGTGCTGTCAGGTTAGAGACGTGGGAAGGTCAACAGAGTTTCCTAACAAACGTATGTCCCAAGAATTTCGTTGTGTCAACGAACGGAACTAGGAATGGGCCGAGACGTAGGGATGGGGGAAGAAACTCCCGATGCTGCCAAATGTTCATACAGACAGTCTTGTCAGCCGAAAAGCGGAACCATTGTTGATGCTCCACTAATATCGATGATCAAGATATCGCTGAAGGTGCCACTCAGGTAGACAGGTTCGTTGAGAGCTGCAATAGATCACAAAGTCATCACCGAAAAGAGAGCCTGAAATACATGGCTGGAGACAATCCAAGATAGAATTAATGGCTCTGCAAATAAGACAAAGCTGAGCACAAAACCGTGAGGTGCCCCGCTCTTAAATAAATTTGTCAGAAAAAGGCAGATGTCATACGCCTTCTCCAAATCGAAAAACACTGCCACAGTTTGGCACTTTCAGAAAAAAATAATATGAGTTGACAAGGTGACGAGATGGTCAACTGAGGAGTGGTGCCAACGGTATCCACATTGGTCGTTAGTGAGAAGATTCAAAGACTCGATCCACCAAAACAGCCCACCAACAATCATACATTCCATCACCTTGCAGATGCTACTGGTGAGGGAAATTGAACGGTAGGTGGAAGGAAGGTATTTGTCCTTAGGAGGTGTAGCTATGGGAATGTCAATGGTCTCACGCCAGTGACTGGGAAATGTGTCATCTGTCCAAGTGTGGTTATATACATGAAGGAGAAAGCATAGGTCCTCAGGAGATAGCTGTTGCAACCTCAGTATGTGAATGCCGTCTGATCCTGAGGCGATTACCTGGACAAAGAGAGCGCATGTTTGAGCTCCCTCATAGTAGAAGCTGTTTCGTAAGATTAACAATTCTGGGAGAAGAAGGATACCGTCCTTGCGTCCGCCGCCCGATATAGAGGCAGGAAGGCAGGATGGTAGTGGGTGGAACTCTAAATGTTAAATGTCTGCAAAATATCGACCCAAGACGTTGGAGATACAGAGAGGATCTACAGGGACATGGTTCGCTAAGGTCAGACGAGGAACAGCGAAGTGGAAAATTATCCCAAACAACAGCAGAGGAAGTAAATCCATTACAAGAGCTTTGAAATGAAAGACAACTAGCTTTTTGCTATCTCTGAAAATGCAGCGACACTGCTCACGTAGCCATTTATAACGAATACATTTTGCCATCGTGAGATGGCGCTTAAAAACGGGGAGAGCCGTCACTGCGAGCCGATTGCATCGCGGCATGCCTCATTCCATCAGGGAAAGGGAGCACGTCGCAGCGAGAAAGAGATGCGACGTATGTAGCATTCCGCAGCATTAAGGATAGCGTTTTTAAGGTATACTACCTGCTCATCAATGGAGGGGAAGTGGTGTTCATCGAATGTGCCCAGTGAGGAGTAGAGCTGCCAGTCACCTTTGAGAAGCTGCCAGTTGGTTGGACGCACAGATGGTATAAGCGTCAGCAAAGGAATGACACAGGGGAAATGGTCACTCGAGCGGGTGTCGGAAAAAGCGGACCATTCGAGACGAAAAACAAGCTGAGCAGTACAGGTCGAAGGGTCAGAGTGGGAAAAGGAGTGGGAGGAATCGGAAAGAAATGTGTCTGTGTACCCATGTTCGAAGAAATTACAATGGGCTGGTTGAAGATACCTAATAGGAAAGACCCTCCCAGACAGTGTCGTTGATAGCGCCAATGGGAATGGTGGGCACTGAAGTCGCTGAACAGCAAAAAGGGAGGTGGAACTTGACCAATAAGTTGCAAAATGTCTGACCTGGTGACAGAAGAAGACGAGGGTAAGTAGACGTTGCTAAGAAAGAAGGTTAAACCTGGAAGGCTAGCTGATGGCTCTCAGCACTATGTGACTTAACTTCTGAGGTCATCAGTCGCCTAGTCAGTAACCTAAGGACATCACACACATCCATGCCCGAGGCAGGATTCGAACCTGCGACGGTAGAGGTCGCTCGTTTCCAGACTGTAGCGCCTAGAACCGCACGGCCAATCCGGCCGGCTAATCCTGGAAGGGAAAGACGGACAGCAACAGCTTGAAGCTGTGTGCAATGAAATGGTGTGACTATGGACGTCGTCTCGGTTGAGCAACATGACTGCACCATTAATAGAAGTTCCCGCCTCAGGAGGAAGTAAGGGAGGTGAGAACGATCATGAGGGCATAATCTGGGGGCAGAAAACAACTGGACAGTACGATCGTAACAGGAGCTGTAAACAAACCTTATTGGATCCAATGCCACGAATGTTCCATTGGAGAATAAGCTTATCCAATGATAGACAGGAGATGCGTCAAATAAGGGGGCAGTCACCGCGGTGGTTGCCGAGTGCCAGAATTCGAACGTGGACAGTGACCAATTTCAGATGCTGGAGGATATTAGTCTATTAAGTTCGACAGAGGTGTCGGTAATGGCCTTCGATTGGCCAGTCAATTGGTTATTGGCGGTGCGTCCCAGAGAAACAGAGGTCGGCCGGATGAGGGTAATGCGTGGTGACACTGTTGAAGAGAAACGCCGAGGTGCAGAAGGGGAATATCGTTTGCCTTTGTTTACTGCTTAACACCTTGTCGTTTGTCAGGTGCAGACCCAGATATTGGCTATATGCGTGCAGAAAGTCACTGTGCGTGTACTTCTTGTTAGATTTACATTCTTCTGTTTGCGAGGCAGGCGAAGCTTTGTTGGTACGGTGTGCACCTGTAGCAGGTGACGATGAGGGTGAGACCTTGGAGCTGGACACTAAACTGGTAGCCTCAAGTCTGCATAGCCATGCTCGTCTTAGGTCTAGATGTAGCGAGAACTGTAGTAAAATTGTCAGAGAGTGGTGTACAGGGTTTGCGGCTACCCAACATCTTCCGATCAATGTTAGTAGGAACATTACCTTACTCGAATCTCCTGAAAGTCCCCCTCATTGAGGTAGATTGGACAGTCACAGGAGGAAGCAGCATAATCGCCCTTGCAGTTGATGCAGTGAGCAGAACGAAGTGGACACTCACCCTCATGACCGTCCCTGCCGCAGGTTTCCTATTTAGCTGCATTTTCAATAGATTCACGGATGTGGTCGTAGCAATGACATTTATAGTAACGCATAGGATTCGGGATATATGTTCTCACCGCAATGGCTTCGTAGCCAGCCTTAATTTGTGATGGTGATACCACGCACCTTCGAATATGAGGAATAGAGTGCAGGTTGGCACTAATTCTTAGTCTACTCTTTTCATACAAGGTTACCTGCAGTCACTCCGCAGTCAGTGAAATAGGCTGTTATTTCAGCCTCGGTCAGGTCATCAAGCAGTCTGGTGTATATGACAACACAAGAGGAATTCTGAGTGCAGTGGGCCCCTACTTTACTTTAACAGGGAAGCTATGGAGAAGTGTTGGCATTAAGCATTTAGTGTACTTGAAAAGCACTATCCGTCTCCAAAAGCAAAGTCCCATTACGCAAGGAAGACCAGGACTTCACAGGACCGTCAATGGCATCTACACACTTCTGAACAACAAAGGGATTAATTGTCGCGAAGTTGTGACCACCTTCCATGCGAGTCGCCACGAGGTATTAGCGTGCAGTCAGGAGAGTCGTCGATTATTTCATTTCAGTCCATTTACGTTTTGGATATGAGAAACTCATTGCGGGGAGATCACCCATGATTGCCAGCGTCTTTGACGGCGTCTTCCTTCCTGCTGCCCCCTCCCCCCCCCCCTCTGTGAGGGGTGTGGGGACCACGCGGCCTTAGGTTAGGTGACACCTCAGGTCACACCTCTTGGCCTCCAGACAGAGGGAGCAGTTGCCATAGGGGAACGTACCACCTCAGGCAGTCACCATTCCTTGGGCCTGACCTTTGTCAGGGGGTACGTACGAGCGCTGCTTCTAGACCCGGCTTGGAATTACGCGTTACGCAGTCATCTTTACTCGTCAAACGCGTGGGCCGGCCTCCAGGAATGCACAGGGGGGAATAAGAAAAAACTGAAAAGAGAGACCTGAAAGGCCAAAGCGAAAGAAGGATAAGAAGAGCAAGAACAGGAAAACAAAGGCTGTTTGGCACAAGGAATTCACAAACAGTTTCACCAAGAACTTCGGTTTCCCAAAGAAAGAGTACGACTCGATCCGCAAGAGATGGGAAGAGAAAAGCAGGAGGATAAACATGCAGCATGGAAAGGGAAGTTGCCAAGTAGTAGCCAAGCACGAATACGCCAAAAAGTGGTGGGCACCTGGGGAGAGAGTGAATAAGTGGAAAGAGTTCATTGAAGGCCTTTACGATGGGGAGGACCTACCTGGTGATGCGATGGAAGGAGAAACAGAAGTCAACAGGAGGAGATGGGAGACCTGGTATTAAAACCAGTATTTGAATGGCCTTTGGACAACTTAAGATCAAATAAGGCAGCAAGGATGGATAATATTGCAACCTAATTTCAAAAAGCATTGGGGAAGTGGCAACAGAACTACTATTTCAGTTGGGTATTCCTGATATGGTCAGTTTGGTGGCAATCTGCAGTGTAAGGTAACTGAAAAAACTTCCAAAGCCAAGATCGCTAAAAAAGCATTCTAATGGATGACAAAGGTATGCTGTCATCATCGGATATGCTTTGAAAGGTTTGAAACATATTGTCTGTCAGTGTTACAATATACTGTCGCTTTGGTGCGTATGAGATTGGCGATACACCATCAGATTTTCAGGTAAACATCATCCGCTTAATTCTGAAGATAGCATGAGCCGACAAGAGCGAAAATAATCGAACAATCATTGTAACAATAATCAAAGTTGCTGACAAGAATTACTGTTTTACAACGGGAACAGAAGAGAATCAAAGCATTTGAGATCTGGTGCTATAGACGAATGTTGAAAATCCGCTAGAATGATAACGTATGCAATGAGAAGGTTCTCCGCAGAATCCCCGAGGAAAGGAATATATGGAAAACACTGACGCGAAGAAGGGATAGGGTGACAGGACGTCTGTTGAGATATCAGGGAATGACTTCCATGGTACCAGAGGGGACTATAGAGGGTAAAAACTATAGAGATGGACAGAGATTTGAATAATCCAGCAAGTAATTAAGGACGTAGGTAGGAATTGTTACTCTGGGATGAAAAGGTTGGTAAAGGAGAGGAATTCATAGTGAGTCGCATCAGACCACTCAGAAGACAGTCACCAATGAAACCAAATAAAAGTTATTTTACGGTGTCTGTAGCTGTTCCACTGCTTGCTGCTTTTGGTACGATCATATTAGAATAGAAGAATACCGAAGGAAGAGGTAATGTTACGGAAAGAAAAGCAATTAATGAAGATCTACCACTCGATGACGCTGTAAACACCGTAACATAAATGGATTCGGATACGAATGACACATGAATCGCAACACAAAGACTTTGGTATTGGTTGCACATTAAACCAACCGCACTACACAATGTGCATGACCGCACAAGTTTGGCATTCAACAATTGTGCCTCTCTTAGATAGGTTAGCCCATCCACCATGGTAAGATCGTACCACATCGGATGGGAAAAATCGGTTTTTAATTGTCTTGAGGCCAAAAACCGCATAAAAAGCAACAACGAAGTCGGTGTTTAACTGTCGTGAGACTGGCGCACGATGTGTTCCGTATGCTGTCGACCAATTTATGCCATCGATGAACAGATTCTTCCACAGCAGGTGCGAGTGTGTGGTGGATCACGTTCGAGGTGCCTCTCACGTGTGTCTTCATTCAGCTACGTTTGTAATCGGACCACTGAACACAGCATCTTTCAGGCAAACTCACTGCCTTAAATCGCACGGATTAAAATGAAGAGACCTGGACTGCCAGGGTGTAGTGAAATTAAGGCCATCTCGGGGCTCTGCAGCCCATGGAAGTAACTGTGCAACTGCCCGCCTTCTGTTCATGTAAGTGTGCACAACGCTTTCGTGCACTCTCACTATTGTCTTCACAAACTAAGTTGGAGTGACCACAACGAAATCGCGCGGCTATGGAAACAATCGTCAGACGTCGGTATTTTTCTGTGGTAGTTAGCCTATTCACTCATAGTTCTTGTTCTCCGGGAGTTAACGGGCTACCATTACACGTAGCCTAGAAATTGGTAACTGTGTTCCAGACTCCAGTTAAAGGTCGTAGAAGCCGGTGATACTTCCAGAGAGGGTAGTTACTGAATTGAAAAGAATTTTCATTCTGCTACCGCTGGCCAGAAATCACACAGCTGTGTATAATTCTGTAAGAATATATTGCGTTAATTTTGGACAGTATATAAAACTCATGTCAGTAATAATACAAAGTGTAATGCATCTCCAACCTTCTCAAAAAATGTGCTCAATATTTTGTGACATTACTGCGAGGAAAAACTCACTGTGTTCTATCTCGTACACAGTACGGAAATAAACGTAGTATTGTAAACAGTAAGGAACATGTTAATATTTCTTAGAGATTTTACACTTACTAAAGTATTTGAGCATTGCAGGCGATCTGAAATAGAAAATAGTTGACTATCTTCTCGAAGCATACCATATCCCCAATGCTTGGTGGCATCATTGAGGAAAAAGTGCCAAGGTGTGTCACAGATCAATCTCATCAAAGGTATCTTATCAAATTACTAGTACAAAGAAAGTTGTGTAATTTGGCGGTACTTAGCTTTGTGACATTATTAAGTGAAAAAAGGAATTTCTCAAGAATCACACATGCATTTTTTATTTAATTAGTCTTTGGCCACTAACTTCGGAAAATTTCCTGCAACATATTGGACGCATCAGTTTTATACAGGATAATTGTACAATGGAATATTTACTCTTCAGACAAGTATGGAAAATTTAGCAGTTCACGGAAGCGTGTTTGAAATGAATACAGGTTTATACAATAATAATCAGGTCAGATACTTGTCAATGGTATTTAAATAAAAGTGTAGATTAACTTACTTTGGGGCCTACTAGTACGTGTGCATACTACGTCAACATATTTGAATGATATATGCTTTCTTGTTTTCAAAGAGCTCAAGTCAGCTCATTTTCTATTATGTTAGGGAACACTGAAGAACTTTCTGCCTGGTGCACGCATTATCATTTTGATGTTTTGTTGTATACAAAACTTATCCCTTCATTCTGAGAGGTCACCTGTCTTATTTGTGAAGTAGCCTAGTATATATTTAGACCGTTACTATCAGGATATAAAATTCTAAAAAGAAAGAAAAACGTCAAAGCAGGCAGGTGACATTGACGAAATGTACCGGAAAGGATGCATCTTATTACCTCACATATTTGACAAAATGTCTAGGCTATCACCATATTTAAGTTAAAAGAAAGGCAAAACATGGAATCGGCAGGTGAAGTATTCCTCATGGAAGGAAATTTTGTTATTGAGAAATTTCTGAAAACGCTGGGCATTCATATTCCCCCACACCAATATTATAAACTGAGTGTCTCACATTCTCGTTACCCATAGAAGAATTAGGTCAACAGAGTAAAAAGGTGTAGTAATGACATCTCTTCTTCTTCTTCTTCTTCTTCTCTTCAGGTATTAGGCTGGAATTGCCTGTTACGGTACTCATCTCTGTCGGGGTCTTTCTCTGCCTCCCGAAGCGTTTGTATCTGTTACTCTTAGAAGGTTAACAGAATCAGTCATTCACTGGAATTCTGGACACAATAACCCCAAATGTAAGAGGTACATAACAAACTTGAGACTTGGAGAAAGGTCTTTAGCCACTCCCCCACCAAACAAGTAAGACCCTCTCGGTAGCTGAAGAAATAGAGCAGGTTTCCAGACCACACATAGAATTTCGCTCAGATGGGCTTTATTGTTCAGCGGTAAACGAAGCTATCACGTTGCGTATACTTTGTGTTGTATTAAAAGGCCTTACACGTCATACATTAAGCGAACCGCACCACAAATTAAGCTTCGAATTTCAGCTTCAGTATTCAGCTTACATATTAGTTCCTACTTGAAAAAGCGCGTTTATAACATTTCACTTTAACAGTGATGTAGCAAAGTTCTGTATGCTTCCTCTTGCAGCTGCGAGAATAAATACAATATGAAACGCCAATCATCGTTCAGTCATCAACTGATATGTACTGGACCGTTAATATTCTAAAGGTGTGTCCACATGCTACCTTTTTTGTGTTCAATTTGGCGCATGCGCATAAATTTCCGACAGTTGAGCTACGCCCGCGCGTTTGTGCATGTGTCATTTCCTGGAAATGGGAAAAATGTTCAAATGTGAGTGACTTCCTAAGGGACCAAACTGCTGAGGTCATCGGTCCCTAGACTTACACACTATTTAAACTTACTACTGCTAAGAACAACACACACACCCATGCCCGAGGCAGGACTCGAGCCGCACAATCCGTGTCATGGTGCATCAAACCGAGCGACCACTTCGGGCGGCCCTCGAAATGGAGCCTGCGTGTAAAGCGAATTGCTACCCGCCTTCGGTGGGAATCTTTGCGCTTTTCAGCAGACGACAGACAGCTGGGGCCCATAGGTGTTTGATTGTGAAGTGTGTTGAGGTTATACTGTGAAGCAATTGATGTGCAATAATGTCTGTTACCGCTTCTGAAGATTATTTGAATGAAAATTCAAGATGTGATGCCCAGTACGCCATTTATCAGATGAAAAGCCTCCGACCATATTTCTGTAAAGAATATGGTACTGAAAGTATCTATACATTGAAAGTAAACTATAACGTAAGTATTGTGTATGAAAAGTATGTATGAATACTGGACGAATACTCATGCGATTTAGAGGTACAACTGACGAGTGTAACATTTGAACAGAAGAAGTGTTGGGTTACGTGTACCTACTCAGCAAACTACTAACAACAGAAATGAAGCACTCTGATAATGCAAAAAATATGAAACTGGAAAACGCCACCTTCGTTCTTTTAGATTCTGGCGTCGATGAAATTCCCAAATTTGTCGAGTCGGAGAATGTTTAGGGCCCCCGCAAGCACGCAGAAGTGCCGCAACACGATGTGGCATGGACTCGACTAATATCTGAAGTAGCGTTGGAGGGAACTGACACCATGAATCCTGCAGGGTTGTCCACAAATCCGTAAGAGTACGAGGGGGTGGAGATCTCTTCTGCTGGCATCCCAAATACGCTCAATAATGTTCATGGTTGCGGAGCTTGGTGGCCAGCAAAAGTGTTTAATCTCAGAAGAGTATTCCTTGAGCCACTCTGTAGCTATTCTGGCCTTGTGGGGTGTCGCATTGTACTGCTGGAATTGCCCAAGTCTGTCGGAATGCATAGTGGACATGAACAGATGCAGGTGATCAGACTGAAAGTTTACGTGTTACCTGTCAGAGTTGTATCTGGACGTATCAGGGGTCTGGGGTACCATATCACTCCAACTGCACACGCCCCACACCATTATAGAACCTCCACCAGCTTGGACAATCCCCTGCTGACATCCAGGATCCATGGATTCATGAGGTTGTCTCCATAGCCTTACACGTCCATCGGCTCAATATAATTTCAAACGAGACTTGTTTGGCAACATGTTTCGAGTCATCAACAGCCCAATGTCGGTGTTTAGGGGCTCAGGCGAGACGTAAACCTTTGTGTCGTGCAGTCATTAAGGGTACGCGAGTTGGCCTTCGACTCCGGAAGCCCATATCGATGAGGTTTCGATGAATCGTTCGCACGCTGACACTTGCTGATGGCCAAGCATTGAAATCTGCAGAAATTTGCGGAAGGGTTGCACTTCTGTCACGTTGAACGACTCTCCTGAACCACCGGATTCCTGATATGCACCGTACACTAGTGAAGTGGTCGTCGGAAAAATCCCCAGTTCATCTCTACCTCGAAGATGCTGTGTTCCAGCGTACGTGCACCGACTACGAAACCGTGTTCAGCCTCACTTAAATCTTGACAACCTGCCATTGTAACAGTAATAACCGTTCTAACAATGTGGCGGGCACTTGTTGTCTTATATAGGAGTCGCCGATTGCAGCGCCGTATTCTGCCTGTTCACATATCTCTGTATTTCGATATGCATGCCTATACCAGTTTCTTTGGCGCTTCAGTGTAAATACAAATTGTAATATGTGTGTAGGAACAAAATATGCTAATAATTACGAGCTTAGGCATTTCCTACAGTGAAAAGAGATATGAGACACTGAAATAATAAATTACAATTATTCCACTTTACACGTTACAAACTTGATAGAATTGAAATGCTTTGCTTTAAAAAAAGGAATAAATGATTCAAACTAGTATGTAGGCTGCCAGCTGCTTGCTAACAACATATTTTTGCCAGTCTTATCGCTGCAGTTTCCCGAGCACAAAATATAAAATCTCGTTATGACGTTCTCCTGAAATACACAGACAAAACTTTGTCATCACTTTGTAGTTCTCTTACCTCTGTTGTTTACATACTTTTTTACCCACAGTCGCTTTTTCGTTTTCTTCTTATGTCGCCTTTTCATCACAATAAACGCAACACAAGCTCCCAAGCAAAAACGGGTCACGAAGGGTATTGCATCTAAATCTGCATTGTAATATTTTACTTCTTTGTATATTGCCAATAACTCTCTATCGATAGCTGACCATAGAGTTTGAACTGGCATGAACTTTTGGAAAAGAATGCCAACGGTTGCCATATCGCTGCCACCCGCTGCTGCGCTGCTACACCAATGGCGCTCTGGCTTGCGTCAACCATCTGCAGTATGACTTGGGTGACGTAACAATGGCCAACACTAAAGAATCCTTGAATTTAGAGAAGACTCGTGCCATCTGCTCTAAGCACGGTAACTGACATTTGCCACTTGTAATTTCCCCTGTCAGCATCGCATTAAAGTGCTCTTGAATCTCAGCGACATGTGATGACATCTGTAAAAAATTTTCAATCCCAATAAACGGCGAAACTGTTCGTATGTTTCTGGTTGGCGCATATTTACTATTACTTCGCACGAAGTAATAGCCGCTATCGACAGGGGATCTCAAGTTGATTCCGTATTTCTAGATTTCCGGAAAGCTTTTGACACCGTTCCTCACAAGCGACTCCTAATCAAGCTGCTGGCCTATGGGGTATCGTCTCAGTTGTGCGACTGGATTCGTGATTTCCTGTCAGGAAGGTCGCAGTTCGTAGTAATAGACGGCAAATCATCGAGGAAAACTGAAGTGATAATAGGTGTTCCCCAGGGAAGCGTCCTGGGACCTCTGCTGTTCCTGATCTATATAAATAACCTGGGTGACAATCTGAACAGTTCTCTTAGGTTGTTGGCAGATGATGCAGTAATTTACCGTCTAGTAAGGTCATCCGAAGACCAGTATCAGTTGCAAAGCGATTTAGATAAGATTGCTGTATGGTGTGGCAGGTGGCAGTTGACGCTAAATAACGAAAAGTGTGAGGTGATCCACATGAGTTCCCAAAGAATTCCGTTGGAAATCGATTACTCGATAAATAGTACAATTCTCAAGGCTGTCAATTCAACTAAGTACCTGGGTGTTAAAATTACGAACAACTTCAGTTGGAAAGACCACATAGATAATATTGTGGGGAAGGCGAGCCAAAGGTTGCGTTTCATTGGCAGGACACTTTGAAGATGCAACACGTCCACTAAAGAGACAGCTTACACTACACTCGTTCGTCCTCTGTTAAAATATTGCTGCGCTGTGTGAAATCCTTACCAGGTGGGATTGACGGAGGACATCGAAAGGGTGCAAAAAATGGCAGCTCGTTTTGTATTATCACGGAATAGGGGAGAGAGTGTGGCAGATATGGTACGCGAGTTGGGATGGAAGTCATCAAAGCAAAGACGTTTTTCGTCGCGGCGAGATCCATTTACGAAATTTCAGTCACAAACTTTCTCTTGCGAATGCGAAAATATTTTGTTTAGCCTACAAACGTAGGAATGATCATCAAAATAAAATAAGAGAAATCAGAGCTCGAACAGAAAGGTTTAGGTGTTCGTTTTTTCCCGCGCGTGTTCGGGAGTGGAATGGTAGAGAGATAGTATGATTGTGGTTCGATGAACCCTCTGCAAAGCACTTAAATTTGAATTGCAGAGTAATCATGTAGATGTAGATGTAGATGTACGCGCTCACGAAGGGGCTTATACCTTCTGCTGTTACCTCGTACCCTAGAAATTTGATCTTCCTTTTTCCTAATGTACGTTTATCACGGCTTAAAAGGACGTCAGAGTTTTGCAAACCATTGAACAATTGTCGTAAATGTCTCTTGTGTTCTTGCTCTTCTCGTGAAAACACCAAAATATCATCGATACTGGAGATACGAAAATTTAATCCACGTAAGACCTCACCTATGAATCGCTGCATTGTTCGCGCAGCATCGCGTAACCCATATGGCATTAATTGAAACTAAAATAGCGAGAAAGGAGTTACAACCGCTGTTTCTGGAATATGACAGGGAGCCATCGGGATCTGGATGTACGCCTTATTATAATCTCTGGCACTGCATACTGTTGGCCCCTGTAACATACCCTTAATGTCCCTAATGTTTGGTACTGAGTAACGGTCTGCCTCTGTCATGGCGTTTAACGCCGCGAAATCACCACAAGGCTTACAGGTACCATCTTTCTTACTCAAGAGACATAGAGGCGATGCCCAGCGGCTGTCCGAACGACGTACAATCGCTGCGACTAACCATCTATCGACGTGTTGTTTGGCTGCTGCGTTCTTCTCTAGTGCTAGGCGGCGGGTCCGGGCGTAGACCGGCGGACCAGTTATAGTTTTGATATAGAGCGCCATTCAATGCTGACTGCTTCCGTCCTGTCGTCGGGTAGTCGTGCATTATCTGTCGATATTGGTCGCCATTCTTAACTGTGACTGTTGTTGTTTGAAATGGAGATGTTTGATGGCAGGAATCTTCTGTGAAAAATCGCTAGTAAAGAGTTGTTGATTATGTACATCAATTAATTACTTGAAATGATCTAGAAATTCCGTCCCGAAGATGCGATTGGCGACTGCAGCCACTTCGAAATTCCATGTTCCCTGAAACTCTGGACATAGTGTCACAGTCGTTTGAGTTATTCCGAGCGTCCGTTCGCTGTCCCATTCGCTGCTTTACAGCGTAAACATTTGCTCGGGTTGCATCGTCGCAAAGCACTGTTGTGGCAGAATTATAATATCTGATCCGCTGTGGACAAGGTATTCTGTCCCGTTCAGAGTGTCCTTGACAAAAATATGTCTATCTTTGATATTGCTGAATTGTCGATTATCACTTCGCGCTACAGTAATGTTGTGTTGCTCCTGTCTCTCGTTGATATTTGTGTGGAGATGAAGTCGTAGTTGGATGTCGATAACGCCCCTTATCGGTCGCTCTTGGCGTTTGGGTACGCGCATTGTTGTTCACACTTCTTAGCCCGTTAACGCAACTTCCTGTGACACCAGCACCACGCTACCGTATCTTCTCTTCTCGAACATGACCTGTGGTCGTTCTGTTGAGAAAATCGCGTCTCCCTCGGACGCCGATTAGCGAAGAGCTAGTAAAGCGGCAGTGTGGATAGCAAGGCTCCACATAGTTGGTCGGTTTCCTCCTTCTTAGTCTCTACACGCGTGGCTTCCATCTTCCTCTCTTCTGTGCTGTCCTTCTGAGGTCTGTCCTCTGATTCTTCTTCAACTGCGGCATTTTTCCTTCATGCTGTAAACTGATTTAACTGGAACCCCGTCTGGTGAGTTCGATACTGAAAAATAACTGATAGTTATTTATAACGGTTACAAAATGGATATAAAAATAACTTTAACCGTGATAACTGATATTCCAAAATAACCGTTTGGCCCTTCTCTATGGATCAGCAATAAACAGTTCCTGAACGTAGTTGATTTTGTGTGGATAGCAGTGTAAGATGTTCCACAGAACTTTATGCATAGTGCTCACAGGCCTTTACGGAGTTGCTGCAGTTCCACGCGCACTGCATATTTGCAACCCACCGCTCGATCCCTCCTGCAATGTTGTTGCCGCGTCTCCTACTGCGGTAGGATCAATTGTTTTCCTCCCTCTGCCACACTGCACTTGGAAAGGACCTGTCTTTTCGAATTTTGTAAGCATTTTCTCTATGCTTTTGGCAGACATCGTACCAATGCCTTTTTTCATACCTGTGACTGTCTGGAACTTCTACAGAGCTATTGGCGCGCAGTCACCATTCTTGTAAAAGAGTCTTACCAGCACCACGCAAAATGAGGTGCAGCCACATACCCAGCATCTTTTATTTTGCATATACTTACACTTATAATGCCATCTAGTGTTTTTTTGTTTTGTTTTCGTTAGGTTCCCTCCTTTTCCCTGTATATTCCGTTCACATGTGATATCATTCCGAAAGTGGTTCTTTTCATTTAAGCGCTTTGAACCTGGGACTTTAATTACAATCACCCTGTATATGAATGAATTAGTGTAGTCATAAACTACTCTATCGTTTGTGAAATCTGCAAACATTAAAAAAGGAAAACGTAACTGGAATGAACTTCCATATCTACAACTGTGTTTCGTAGGTCATATTACGGTCTGTGATGAAACGTACTTCCTGTAGCACGGTCAATCTTTCTGTTTCTTTGGTTTCATTCCAAATGGTGCGAAGGAAAGACTGTGTGTAACCCATCTTATTTCCATTAATATGACTGATATTCCTTTCTTGGTCATTCCAGTACATGTTTCTGGGAGGAAGTAATATTTAACTGGCACTTCAGGTAACTCTCGCTATCGAAATGATAACAGTAGATCTCGATGTGCTTACTAAACAAACCATGACGCAACTCATCGCTCTTCTACTCATCGTATTTGTCACGTCTGTTAATAATATCTCGTAACGATCTTAAACACTCAGGAATCAATCAAATTATTTATGATTTAAATAATGAAAACTGCTCCAGTAACTTATTTTTGTGTGCTTAGTACAACGCGTTGCGAGAATTTATTAAAATTTTCAAGGGCATTGCGGCATTTGTTTACGTGAATACGTTTGGCGACGCTTTCGTGTGTGATTTTTTGCCTCTCTTGCATGTTCTAGAAGGTAAACAGCAGTCGGAAAATTTGAAAAAATGAAGGTGTGGACTACAACAGAAACTAGACCATACCTTAAACAATGAAATTCAGGAATATGCAAAATAGCATGTAAAACTTACTGAAGCTACTGCACTGGACGAACTGGCAGAAGTTTTGAAATTAGATACAATGAGCAAATCAACTGCTACATACATAACCACTTTACAATATCAGCAATAGCAACACACATAATAAACAATGGACACGCATTCAAAAACATAGAAGAAGGTTTTTAAAATACTTCACCACTTCCAAAAACATTATGCAATGGAGTTAATAGGGGAGCTTGAAATTTTTTTACACCACAAAAAGCAAGGAGACAACGTTCTCAATGCCAGACTACATGATGAATCACTTAATTTCTGCAAATGTTTCTCCTGTATATGATAACTCTAACAATTTTCATAAATATGTACTTTTCGTCATTAGAAGAAAAATCGATAATTTAAGTCAACAGTGGTATGAGTATGTTTTGTAATTTACAAATATAAATCCGATGACACTAACAACTCTGATTAAAAACTCTTTGTAAAGTCATAGTGTCGTAATACCTTTGTGGCATGTTTTGTAAACAAACAATGTAAGTGATGATTTACATGTGTGTGATATTCTGTATAATGGACGAAAAACTGAGAGATTCAATTTGTCCGATCTTCCGATTGCAGTCTAACTTCAAACACACTTAAGAGAGGCAGAAAGTCACACATGCAAATATCACCAAATATATTCATGTAAGCTAATGCACTTTAAAACGAGAACAAATTCCCGCGACGCATTGTGCTAAGTGTTGTGTCTAGACAAGACAACCTAGACACAATGAGAGGAAGCCGAAAGGCACGCGCTTAAACTCACGCAGGCTGGCGTGAGGTCTGAAACAGGATACGTAATGAATGCCATAAAGAAAAGTACGTAGCTTCTGGAATACTTAACTTTAATCCATAATTGTAGAACATCGCTCTTGATGATACATGCTTCATATAATAAATATCAATTGAATTCGGCGCCTTGCTAGGTCGTAGCAATTGACTTAGCTGAAGGCTACGCTAACTATCGTCTCGGCAAATGAGAGCGTAGTTGTCAGTGATCCATCTCTGGCTAAGTCGGCTGTACAACTGGGCGAGTGCTAGTACGTCTCTCTAGACCTGCCGTGTGGTGGCGCTCGGTCTGCGATCACTGACAGTGGCGACACGCGGGTCCGGCGTATACTAATGGACCGCGGCCGATTTAAAGGCTACCACCTAGCAAGTGTGGTGTCTGGCGGTGACACCACACTAAGCATAAAAACTAGTAACTGGTGCTGTTATCATTATTTAAATCTTGAATGTCACAACTGCAGACTTACCTGAATCGTCTAATATGATCAACGAAATTAAACCTATTTATTATTTTGCAAGCCAGGTCTTCCGCGCATGACACGTAACCAAAATGGATTTAGAAAACGTCGTCATTGTGAAACATAAATGGCGCTTTATTTATGCGAAGGACGGAGTATTATCGACAGGGGATCTCAAGTTCAGTTCATATTTCTAGACTTCCAGAAGTCTTTTGACGCCTTTTCCTAGAATCGGCTTAAAATCAACCTGCGTACCTGGAATACAGTCTCATTTGTGAGACTGGATTCTTATTTTCCTGACAGAAAGATCAAAGTTCGTTTCTGGGGTTCCCCAAAGAAGTTTTACAGGCCCTCTGCTATTCTTAGTCGATGCAACCGATTTAGGTGTCAATCCGCGCAGCCGTCTTACAGTCTTTGCAAATAATGCTGTCGTCTACAGTTTGGTAAAGTCATCAAAAGACAAAACCAATTGCAAAATAATTTATACAAAGCATCGGTGCGAAAGGTGGCAATTGACCCCAAGCAGTAAAAAGTGTGAGGTTCTTCACAGTTTAAAGACTGCCGATTCAACTATAAGGGGCGATCAAGAAGTTTCAGTTTCAGATCGTTGTTGCAGGTTATATACAACAGAGCGCGACTCCGATGCAGGTATATGAGCACCGACATGTGGACTAGGGATTAGTGTGGCATTAGCGTCTCTCCGGCATGAGTGCTCTGAAACCGGTACTACCTCGGCGTAACATAAAACTACCAAAGGATTAAGCGGAAGGACTGGACCTTAGGGCCGCGCGGGATTAGCCAGGCGGCCTTTGGCGCTGCAGTCATAGACTGGGCGGCTGGTCCCGGCGGAGGCTCGAGTCCTCCCTCGGGCATGGGTGTGTGTGTTTGTCCTTAGGATAATTTAGGTTAAGTAGTGTGTAAGCTTAGGGACTGGTGACCTTGGCAGCTAAGTCCCATAAGATTTCACACACATTCACACATTTGGACCTTAGGGCAGGGGAGCATTCACCTTTTGTTGTTCACAGAAATAACAATTGTCATACAGCCCATCAGCTGGCTTTCAATACCCAAGCAAATATAACAACTCTTCAAATGAGAAAGACAAAACCTTAAAAAGGGCAACTTTACACTCGAACTGTGGATAATTGCTTTTTGTATTAACAGATAGTTTGGAAGTAACATTTATAATAATCTGCCAGTCAGAGAACATTTATACGTAAATCACATCAGTTTGCTTTTGTAACTAACAAATGTATACAACTTGTCAAATGAGAAAGGTAATACTTTTCTATGGAAGACAGAAAACAGTGCACGCCCAAAGAGCTTACAGTCAGTTGTAAGACCTTGCCCAAATATGTCACATTTAAAAGAAACAGTAACCTTACATACGGACTCTCAACTACACAGACAATAATCTATATCAGACACTTCTCTTACAAATAGTTCCCAGCTGACGGCATCCGCCAAGTGCGGACATGAACGTCCCGAGGAGCGGCCAACGCGGGCCACACCTGGTTGTGCCGTTCGGACTCGGTTTATCGGCCCGATAGAGGGCGCGATGTACAGTAGGTGCGTCCGACTTCACTTCCCGGTGCTCCCCCTCCCCAACCGGCTAATTCAGAGGCCTGTTATTGGGTGCATCTAGGTCTTAACAGAACGTTCAATTCCGTCCGATTCAAGAACAAGCGAGAACCCTGACCCACCACCTAGGCACAGATGTAGAACAACACAATTATAGTCTCACAAATCACGTGTGTTGACGCAGAAACAACACGATGCAATCAAATGTCTCAAACAGTGCTATGTTAATAAAAGCAAAATCAGTCACTGAAAACAACTTTAAATAAAAAGACATAGCAGCAGTATCGCAAGAGTTAAAAATAATTCCACACGTGATGCCCCAGAGAAAAAAAAAAGCAAATTATATTTTATTGTTGCGAAAATCAACCCCTTGGTGGATGCCGACATTCAAACCTTCGCACAAGTGTCTCACGAAGTTAGTATACCTTGGTACATAACACAGTTCAAGATTTACCAGATTATCTGGAACAAACTAAACACTCAGTTTTAAAACACACAATAGGCCCCACGACTGGGATGGTAAGGCAGAGTGCCAACGCTACTAGAGACCAAGCATCATCAGTCCCATCGAAACGGTGCAACGAATTGAGTAGAGTCAGATTACAACATGGATTGCTAACAGATTTTCACAACTCAGGACTTGCTAATAGTTTATCTCGGATGAGGTACACTTGCAATACGGGAGGCAAAAGGTGCATGTCCAGTGAAAAACATGAATAGCACGATGTCACCTTATGAGTCCAGCGAAATAATCGTCCAACAGCAACAGAGAAGCAGGTCGCCACTACAATCTCCCAATAAAATGTCATCGGTTAACGGCCACCAATTGCTACGGTGCGCAGAACATCTCAAGACACAGCCGTTACAACTGACACCTGTACAATGCCTTTCCAAAATAAACCTCTTCACCGACCGGGTTAGCTCCCCTCCTTGGGTAAACGCACCGTCTTCTCTCCCCTCCCAACTCAAACTCACTCGCGCTCACCCGTCGATCCGCTCACCGTCGCACCACCTGGCGACCAACACACCAGCGCCGAACGGTTAGCATCTCTGAACATGTCGATAGCCGCAAAGCCGGCATGGCTCATGCACTAAATACGTAAAGGTGAACTATGGCGACGTCATTGCCAAATGTGTTCAAACAGGACCAACGTGCTGTTATTCTTTTCTCAGTTGCCGAAGAACGAAATATGATAGCCATTCGTCGGAGAATGAAGAGTGTGTATGGGGCAGCATGTTTGTAGAAAACCACCTTTGTGGAATGGTGCGCCAAGGGGTGTTGCTACTACATGATAGCGCAAGTACCCATGTCGGAAAGTCGTAACGCAGAAGTTACGCCAACTCAAAGAGCGAGGCATCCTAGCACCCGCCCTGTAGTCATGATCCCTGGCAATGCGATTAGAACGCTTTCAGTCCCTTAGAGAAGGTCCTGAATGGTTGTCAGATCCTGTCGGACGAAGAAGTACAGCAGGCAGTTACGGCCTTCTTCATATAGTAGGATGAGGTGTTCTCCAAACGGGTATCTTCAAGCTGCTGCGTCGGTGGGACGATGTCCTCAATGCTCACGGCGATTTTGCCTGATTGGCATACTGATTCTAGACTATTCTGCCTACACACGGAAACTTTTTGATAGACGTTAGAAATATCTAAGAACTACTGTCAGTATCAACTTATTTTGGAGCCGTCACATAGAAAATATTTGAGGACGACGACTCAAACTTTGTGTCTTTTTGCGGAACATTTACAAGATGCAAAAAATCTACGGAAGTGGCAGAAGGCACTGTACTTGGAATACTGCTGCGCAGTATGGGATCCTTACCAGATACGACTGACGGAGGACACCGAAAAAGTTCAAAGAAGGGCAGCTCTTTCTGTGCATCACGAAACAGGCGACGAAGTAACATGGACGTGATAGTCGAATTCTGGATGACACTCATTAAGAGAAAGGTGTTTTTTCGTTCTCGTGAGTGCCTTTTAACGAATTGCAGTCGCACATTTACTCTTCCGAAAGCATCTGTATCAGCAGAAATTACTACCGTAATGAAACAAAGGAAATCAGAGCTTGCGCGGAAGGATTAAGGAGTGCTTTCTCCCCATGTGATATTAAACAGTGGAACGCTCGAGATATAGTGTAAAGGTGGTGCTATGAACCGTCTGTCAAAGACGTAACTATGACATGCAGAGTAATCATGCCGATGTAGATGTAAAACAAATTATATCTCTCTAGGTGTCTTTCAAAGGTTTTCAGGCTGGCATATACTGTTCCCTCAAGTCACTTTAAATCATCGCTCACTTCAGGTCGCTCCAAGCTATTTTACATTTCTTGCTGCTTCCAGGGATTTCTCGCTAATAATCTAATCGAATGGTAATCCTTCTCTCAGTCGCAATGCGTTACATTCATTTATGTTGAGCGTCAGCTGCTCATCAGTGCATCAAACATCCATCATCGATCCTCTACAGTTCTCACTGCAGTTGGCTACAGACTTCTGACGTTGCAACTTCCCTACTGTCAACAGTACCATCCGCAGACATCCTCGTCATGCTTCATATGTTTGCCACCATGAACTGTATTCGTTACGATCTATCAGGTTTTCTCTGAATAATAAATTGATGCTGCGGTTCTATTACAGTCAGTGAGTGACTCAGTAGACGAGTTTGAACCGTTAACTAACTTCGGGTAGACCAGTGCAATGTTCGACTTTTCGATGCGGCCACCGGTAAAATTTTGCTTTCAAAATTGATTGAAAACTTTAATAGATAACAGTACCGTAATGGCTTAAAAATTCGTTTTATTGCAGTTTTTTTTTTCAGAAGGAATAGGTACTGAGCATATTTTTAAGTACAGAGTTATTATAAGTAAAGTTAAAATTTCAAACCGCTGTAGTAGTAACACCACTGGTCAGAATGACGCCAAGTTGCAGCGGTACATTATCGCAGAATTGGGAAATGGTATGGCGAATTAAAAATAAATAGTTACAGAATGTAGCAGTAGATAGCGCTGTAAGCGTCATAATTTAACAGTGGTCGACTACAAATGACACATGACTCCTACAAAAGTGCATAAGTTGTACGTTTGACGTTAAACAAACTGTACTACTCAGCATGCATGGGTGTATAGGTGTGATAGTGATAGTTACGTAAACTCATCCACCACTGCAAGGTCATGTCACATCGGATGGGAAAAATCGGTTTTTAATTGTCCTGAGGTCAAAAACCGCACAAAAGCATCAATCACATCGGTTTTTATTTGTCCTGAGGCCATAAACCGCATAAAAAGCATCAATCACATCGGTTTTCAATTGTTCCGAGACCAAAAACCGCATAAAAAGCATCAAACAAAATCAAATACGATTATTAATTTCCGTGTGACTGGCGCAAAACATGTTCAGTATCTTGTCCAGCCCTCGGACATGGATGTATGTGATGTCCTTAGGTTAGTTAGGTTTAAGTAGTTCTAAGTTCTAGGGGACTGATGACCTCAGCAGTTAAGTCCCATTGTGCTCAGATCCATTTGAACCATATCTTGTCCACAGTTTTCCGCAACACGTTGAAATCGAGAAACAGCATGTTCCACAACTGATCGAAGTGTTTCCTGGGTCACGTTCAGAATGTGTTGCGCAGTGCGTGTCTTCAGCGCAGCTAAGTTTTCAATCGGAACACTGAACACAACACCTTTCAGATAGCCCCATAACCAGAAGTCACACGGATAAGATCAGGTGATCTGGACGGCCAGGCTGTAGGGAAATGGCGGATGATACTTCAAGCTTTTCCGAAATGGCGCTTCAGCAGCTGCTTAACTGGATTTGCATTGTGCGGAGGTGCGCCATGTTCCATAAAAGTGATCCCATCCACACATCCACGCTGTTGGAGGGTTGGAATGACGCGGTTGCGCAAAAGACGGTCATAGCGCGTACCAGTGAAGGTACAAGTAGCAAGACCGGGAATACCTGTCTCCTCGAAAAAATATTGCCCTATGATAAACGATGCCGTAAACCCACATCACACAGTGATCTTTTCAGGATGAAGTGGTACTGGTTGACTTGTGTGTGGATTTTCCGTTGCCCATATTCGACAATTCTGTGTATCGGCGTATCCTGTCAGATGGAAGTGGGCTTCGTCTGCCCACGAAATCTTCCACGGCCAATCATTGTCCACTTCCTTACGAGCAAGAAATTCTAAAGCAAATGTCGCTCCTGCTGGCAGATCAAAAAAAGTTTTCTCCAGACCCACAGAAGTCATCGGACCAACGCCTTTTTTCTAACCATACAGTGTCCGGAGCTTCTGCAGAGTGACGTGGACAAAGTTATCATTCTTGTAATACAGCTTTACAAGCAGAGTGTGATCCTGCATTGAGACAGATATGACAAACGTCGCAGAAGCGAATGGGGGAAAAGCCTTGTACCCGGCGCGTTTATACCAACTTCAATGGGTCGAGCGCATGACAATCGCTTTCATTTACGTATTCTGACACATACAGCCGCACCTATCGATCAATTTTCACACAGTGTTTTTTTTTTCGTCTGCCATACGTTGTCCCCCTTCTCCGATAATATACCGTTGCCATTTGACTTCATTCTGAGCAGTGGTTTTATTTGAAAGTTTAACTATAATTACAATCACCCTGTATATCAGAAAAGTTATTGTCGGAAAATATTACCAAATGGCGACATTGCAGCAATTCTCGTGAGGCGTGTTGAATTTCAGGCGATCTGCGGCACGTGCTGTAATTGGTGCCAGTTTGAATCTGGAAAAAAGAAAAACGATCTATGTAATCTGCATGCGTGTAGCTAGTGACTCAAGGATGGAATTAAAAAAAAAGAACACATTCAATTTAGTGTAACTGGCGAGTGTTTGATCATAGCGTTCGATTTTCTCCAAAAGGGACAGCCATTAGTTAATAAATATTGTTTAAATTAACCAATCGAAAATCCAATACTTTCTCACTCTGAAATACTGTTTCAAAGTTGTTGTTAGATTTTAAAGTAAAAAAGATTGAAAATTTTTTTAATTATTTTGCGCGCCGTTTCGAAAAATCATATTCCGAGAATAACCCGTTTCAAGTTCTGAAACGTGTTACACACAAGAACAATGGAAAAATTCTGCTTTTAGAAAACTCTCACCATTAATCTGCCATCAAAGGCTAATCGGCCGTGGCAATTCCATGAACACGCAAATCCTTACAGTTCCATTTACCCCTAGTCCAAGCAGGCGCATCGCTAGGACGATTACGGTTGACTTCCAACGCGTTCGGTACAAACGTACTACATGGTATAACAACTTCTGGTCAGCTTGCACAAGCAATAATTGTTGGGATGTGTCAGCTTCGAGGACTTGGTTCTTGCAACGTGACGTCTACATCTCACGTTTTACATTTCAGGTGTTGAGAGACAACAGAGCCAACGCACTAGTGAATCGGTAATTCAGATTTAAATCCTGGTCTTTGTCTTTCAGTTTCTCAGCAGAGGCACTGACTTCTTCCGAACTGCTGTCAGCCTATTCTCAGGACGATGTGATGATTTGATGATGTTGCTTCTACGCACGGTTGGATATGAAGTTTTCGTACCTTTTCTGGCAGAGTACACTTTGCTACCACTTATTCATACTTGGAAGACAAAACTGTATACTGTACGCTCACAGATGGTATATCAAAAGTCAATATTGCGCACAAAAATCAAAAATCGAAGCGGAAGAATTTTCTCTTTCGTACACGTACTGCCGCTTGCCGGCGCCAAGCTAACGCCTTATTATATGAGAAAAAGTACCACCACAGCTTATCTTTATAATGCCTTTATTGTATCACACGAGTAGTATCGACGGCACATTACCGCCATCCTCAGGCCCCGCCACTGCCAAAAGAGTATTTGATTTCCTTGGCGCATTTGCTGATGGATCGTTGTTAGTAGCACACGTGGGCTAGCTTTCATCAGGAGTCCAATGGCGCTGGAGACAACACGGTGTCGGGTATAGACTACCTATGAAAGCCAGCCCATGTGTAACAAGGATCCCACAGTAAATGCGCCAAGGAAATCAGTTACTCTTTGGGCAGTGTTGGGGCCTGACGATGGCGGTAATGTGCCGCCGAAACTAGTCATAGTATACAATAAAGACATTATCAACGCACAGTTGTGATGGTACTTTTTCTCAGATATATCATCGACTGAAGTCCCTCGCCCAGGCAATAGGAAGGAAATTCATAAATTATTAACGCATTATTATTTTGAAATTCTTCTAACTATGCCCAGACACCACAGGGAGTATCGAGTTGGCGCAGGTAGGCCGTTTCTGGTCATTCGAGGCGCTAGAGCAGGAGCTCGCAATTCCATAGAACAAATTCATTTCAGGGATTAGACTTTTTGACTCATATCTTAGAAGGTACACAGCGTTTCACAAGGCAATAAAATAACGATTTTTTTGAAAATTTTACAATTTTGTTAGTGCTTAAGCGTTGCTTTCTTAACGCTCATTTTGCTTGTGTCACCTCCCACTGGTTTCATTCGTATATCACACTTCCTACAGATCTGTCATGTTACTCATGTCAACTCACATACTCTCACGTATTGATGTTGCGGGGCTACACATGGACGAGTAGAATCCCTTCTGAACACCTCTCTAGTCTAATTACTTCTTGACAGTATACTACGGTACAATATCCTTGAAGTCAGATTCATTTAGGCGTTTCTTATTACTGTTTCGACTTTTAGAAGCTTTACAGATGTAACTGTTCGTCTTAAGATATATTGGAAATGTTCGTTGATGATATTCGTGCTCCGACCAACTAGCTGTCTGATGAGGAACATTACATAAGAAAATCTGTCCCGCCGCACTGTATTCACGCCGAGTGCGTATCGATGATGCCGACCAGTTCAAATAATTATACGCTCCCCGACGTGAACGAGCATACCTACTCGTACTTGCACACCAGTGGCTATGCTTTTTTCTAATTATGGCTGCAGTCCATGTGCGGCAAAAGTTTCTCCCCTAAAGTTTTCAGTTTACGTAAGGTTATAGTTCGAGTCGGTACAATAACTGTCTAACGCGGCAAAGAATATTTATGCATGGCGCCGCGCTTTGTTATTAATCTTTGTCGTCGCAAAATTAAATATTTCGTAAACACACAGTATTAAATGGGTTGAAAGAAATGTGACACAGTAAATCCACTTTATGCTCGTTTATTCTATACTATTCACGTCCTATTATTGTATTAAGGAAGTAACCTTTCCCTAAGCTGGGTGCAGTTAGTTACTTTTCCGTCAAAGAGTTTCTAACAATATCCAGATTTCATTTGCTACTTTAACGAAACTGTTGTGACTTGGCAAGACAGCCAAGTCACAATGAGAGGAAGCCGAAAGGCACGCGTTAAGCTCACGCAGATTGGCGTGAGGTCTGCAACCGATAAAGGAATTAATAGTAGCAAATAAAGTACGTAGTTGATGTAATACTTAACTTTAATCCACAATTGTAGAACATCTCTCTTGACGGTACATTTTGTAACCACAATATAAAATAATATCAAATGCTATGGCGCCATGCTAGGTGGTAGCAAATGACGTAGCTGAAGGCTATGCTAACTATCGTCTCGGCAAATGAGAGCGTAGTTGTCAGTGATCCATCTCTGGCTAAGTTGGCTGTACAACTGGGGCGAGTGCTAGTAAGTCTCTCTAGACCTGCCGTGTGGTGGCGCTCGGTCTGCAATCACTGACAGTGGCGACACGCGGGTCCGGCGTATACTAATGGACCGCGGCCGATTTAAAGGCTACCACCTAGCAAGTGTGGTGTCTGGCGGTGACACAACAGAAACCACAGCAGTTTCTCACGATTCAATACGAATGTTCACTCCCTATGTCGGTAAATTGGTAACAGTCTATTACTTTGGGGTAAATTTCAGTCTTCCCTATACGATAATCAGTTTAAGACAAGTTCGGATCTTTTCCTCCCTTGGCTTTACGTAATGATATATTCTGGGTTTCTGATCTACCTATTTCAAGTTTAATGATTCCCGGCAGGTCACAAAATTTCCAAAAATGCACAAAAACAATCTAGTCGCCCCTACGTACAAGAACATACGTTGAGACACGACTTGATCCATCAACCGCTAACACCACATTAACAATGGATGACTTTTTCTTCTGTATTACGCAGTGTCCTCAAAGAGTACTGACAGGGAGTATTCTTTGAGTTCACTCGTTCGACTCCGTGATCTATAAGTACACTACTTTGCGATCTACTATTACTTTAATTTGAAACTAATGGATTCTATTTCTTTTCTTTCTCTTTTTAAAACATTAAGTCACTTTATATTGTATTTCTTTTCTATATACACTTGCTACTATTCAAGTGATGCCATTCCAGTTTGACTTGAAATTTGGATCTTGGATTCTGCGACTTTTATTGGGTTTCGGGAACTATTTTATTTTTTTTAGTTTTGCGTCCAAAGGAAGCGGCGTTACACAGAGTCTTTCTGTCCAGTCAAAAATTTATGAAGTATCTGTCATCATGGTCATCTCAGAAAGACTAGTGTAGATTACATTAAATGAATTTACACGACAAATGATTTGCTCACAGACACATTACAGCTCGTTCAGATCGTTTGTAAGATTTCTGTGATGGGATGCCAGCAACACTGTCACAATAAGTGCAAGTGACGGGTCTTCTTTATTGCCGCAGGAAGTGTACTTTACTATAGTGTTTATCGTCGTGAGTGATATGGAGTGAGCTACAGCTTACTCTACTAGTCAGTCTTTTTATGTACCGCATTGTAATATTTCACCGGTGTTGACATCATCGTAAACGTAAATACTGATACGTCAGGATCTGTGTTGCAAATGAAATAGGTATGATATTCTTGACTGAATAATACGCTCCACAATTTAGTGATGACAAAGAAGTCCATCACGGAAAATTCTGTACGTTTTGGGGCACGTCCGTCTAACTATATAATATTGCTATTATTTCGCCATGTTCCGTTATACGTACTCCTGTGTGTGCGTAAGCCATACAAAAGAGATCATACACAAGAAATGACAACGATGCAAACTTTTATTAGACCTGCTCAGATACCTCATTAAGGGTTCAGATAGTGACTTTTGAAAACAGTAGTTTTTGAGCTTCCTGAAATTTGATGTGTCGATGTCATTGGTTATTGTGGATTCAGGAATTCATTGTAGATCAGATAACAATAGGATAGCTCTTTCAGACTACTGTTTCAACTAGGAACGATTTATTTTCGAGCCAACTAAGGCTGATACGTGATATAGCGCCTTGTGATCGGTAATATGCAGAAGGTATACCGTGTGTTGGGTTTCTGAGAACACTTTAGTTCAAAGAGAAACAGGCAACTTGGTGTAGGCCTGTTTCAATTAAACTTAAGAGCACCCTGAAGGAAAAGTGCTACGGCACCACGCCTGTGGTACCAGTTGGAGCCAAAAACAATCTGTGTCTCGTCAGTGAGCGTTTCTTGCGATGCCACGACGGCTGTACTTTCTCCTGCACGACGCTTTGTAGCTACCATTTGAATACTTTGCTTATAGTGAAAGCTATACATGCCACTAGTTCGTTATTCATAACCGTTCTTTGTAAGGTGGTGAGTGGCAATGGGATGCAGTTTTGCCTTGTGATATTTCAATAGATAATACACGCTCTGTGGCAAGAAATTCGACCATAGTGTATTTGTTTATCGATCGATTTTTGATATTGACAGTCGTAAATTACTTACGTATAGCATTTCTACGTGTATTCAGACGTATTACAGAGAAAAAGAGTCACTAAATGAAATACTGAGCTCCAGTTTCCGATAAACGTGCCCTGTTTTACACCATCAACATAAATATATGTTCAAATAGAAATACTGGCATACACTACAGATGTTTTGTAAGGCAAATCCGTATATACAGAAGGCAATGTCCTGACTGACTGACTCATCACCGCCATGCCCAAACCTGTAAGGACAGAAACTTGAAATTTGGTGAGGCTGATAATCTTATACCTTGGGCATCGCTTATGAAGGGGTTTTTCGAAATTCCACCTCTTAAGGGGTGAAATAGAAGATGAAAGGTTTTTCTTGAAAACACGTCGCTATTAATTCAATTTTGAACGTCTAACGATGGAAATTGGTATTTGGTTTCTCGGTCAGAAATAAAGAAGCACGTGTTTCAGTATTTTTGGAAATTGGACCCCTATGCAGAGGGGGCGGCGGGGGAAATCATTGGTCAAAGATTTTTGAAACGAATCATTATTATAGAGCTACTGAAGCATTTTTTAAAGCTACATCTATAATATCCCTAAAGGGACGAAACACAGGATGAGAGGATTTTGGATAATATGCTGCTATGAAGGCAAATGTGAGGCTAGAGATACGAAAACTAGTGGAGAGGGTGATGAACTTATAAAAATATGATCTCAAAAAAAGAATATGCAAACTTCAGGATTCTTGGATATTCGAAGAATAAAGTGATAAGATATAAGGTGTATGGTTTTACGAATTGTCCCTCACTAAATGATGCCTACCATGTAACATCAACACCCTTTCCCAATTTATTGTTTTTGTCCTTAGGAGTTTAGGCTGGGTGATGATGGGTCGGTGACTTAGTCAGGCCATATTTCATCCCTTTACGCGTTGAATCCCCGAAAACCCTGAAACACGTGATTCGCATTTCTGTCTGGGGAGTCCCTAAAGGGATGAAACAGAGGATGAGAAGATTTTTGATAATATGCCGCTATGAAGGCAAATTTGAGGCTAGAGATAGGAAAACTAGTGGAGAGGGTGATGATCTTATAAAAATATGATCTCAATAAAAGAAAGATGCAAACTTCAGGATTCTTGGATATTCAAAGAAAAAAGGGATAAGATATAAGGTGTATGGTTTTTTTAAAAATAAATCGTTATTATCGTTTGCTTGTAGAAATAGTAAATAGCTAGTTAGGTGCAAAGTGGAATGTTTATTAAAACCGCTTGACCATGGTTTCAACTTGTATAAACACGTCTTCTTCACAAGGAGATATAGACATCTGGATTACATGTTGTGGCAAAGGTATTTTAAAATAGTCGAAAGGCATCAGTTAAATATATAATTTTACCTCTATAATAAATTAAAAAATGCACAACATTGTTGTTTTTGTATTGTATTTTTCCCCAAAGTATAGCTGGTGCACACGTTGAAACCATGGTAAAGCCATTTTAATAAACTTCCCAATTTGCAACTGCCTGGTTGTTTACTATTCTCCAAGATTTGATTTTATGGTTGCTGCTCCAAAGATGCACAAAATTTTAAAACATTGTTAAAGTAGCAGTAAAGCATTTTTAAAGCTACATCTATGAGAATTGGTATTTGATTCCTGGTTAATTTTTTTTTGTCTTTCCTATGTTTTTGGAAGCTCAACCCCCTAAGGGGGGTGAAACAGAATGAGGATTATTATGAGAATAATTCGTTATATTTAAACTTTTTTGAAGTAAATTCTACGAAAATTTGTATTTGACAGTTAATGAAATATATATTAAGAAATGAAAGTTGTTACGGAAATATCACTACAAGAACTCAGAAGACAGCATTAACTAAGACCTCAGACTCTAGCTGCCAGAGTCGCTTTTTGGTCGAAGTACACTCCGAAAATACAATGGTTCTATGGCCTTAATTAGAACGCAAAGTTTAGAAGATCTTGCAATTTTTGAACATAAAAATTCGGTTAAAGAAAAAAATTTAAAAAACTCTGTGCAGGGTGTACAGCCGACACAAGCAAAGCAGTGGGCGCTAAGCCAGTTACTTAATAATTGTGAAGAATCAGTCTGGCCATATGAAACACTTGCACTGACAAAATTCAGTAGGTAGCAACACAGAAAACTATAAACGAACAGAAGCTGTGGTGCAGAGGGCTCGGCCATCAGGATCAAAAGGACGGAGCGATTGATTGAGCTTGCGTCACATATTTTAAATAAAACATATATTGAAACTTTTATTAAATTGAACATTAAACCTCTCATCAAGACAGCTTTGGTCAAATAGTCTTTCAAACATTTAAACATGTTTGCCAGTGGTAGTGAATTCCGAAAACCGTTACAATAACAGAAAAAGAAAGGCCGGCTTGTAATGCAACTGTCAAAAATTCTTAATACCCTTCAGGAGAATGTACTTTAGTTAAGACTGGCCAGCAAGTGGGGCTTAATTGTAGTAAAAGATTAAAGCACGCAATACACACATAGAAGAACCACTACCGAAGGAAGTTATGGTTCTCTTCGACACGTCATTGCACAAACATAGGGAATGGAGCTGTTTCTAAAGTGTTAAAGCAATCTTTCAATACGTTTAACTAAGATCATAAAATGCTATTATAATAGATACAGGACATTTCATTGTAATAGAAGGCACAAACAACATTAGCTTCGATTATCCAGTGCTTGTTGCACCAGCGTGCGTCTCCTTCCCACATGTGACAGACAATTTGGCGCATCGTTTCTTTCAAGTAATAGCCGTAAAGGGAATGTAACCAGCAACAGACTATAATTAACACCACTAATCACTGTTATTAACGTCAAGGTTGTTCAGCACTTCTTCCTTTCGCTACAAATGCCGGCCAACGTAAATCCCAGTAGCTGGCAGTTAATCACGTGAGCGTAAGTGGTATTCGGCAAATAGTAAGCAGAAATGTCGGCGCCCAAAGAAACACGAAGGGGTGAAACATTCCAATAAATAATTTTGGCGCCAGCTGGACCATTATGGTCTCTGTAGAAATACAATAGGTATGTTAAGGTGATGTTGTTTTGTCACATTCTGGTATCTCTAATTTTTCAACGTTGAACAGATTTTGGGGAGACGGGAGTAAGTCCGGTCATTATTGAACAGTATCCATTCAAGTGAAGAAATCGGTGTATATTATTATTATTACGGTCCGGTGACAACTATGAGTGTAGAGAAGCGAAGGAGTTTAGCGGTTTTTCGAGGTTTTAAAAGCAGGCCAGCTCATCCGAGAAGCTCTCTACTTCCTGCATACCGATCTAAAGCGAGGCAGGTGTTCTTTTTCTAGATCGTAAAACTAACCATAATCATGAAATATGGCACTAGGAAATAACCCGTTCGTACCTCTCTCGGTAATGTTAATCCCTTTTGTGTGGTGCGACTAACGATTTCATCGAGAATCATCCTCAAATTGCGCTCGTGTCTGATTTTCTAAATTATTAAATTATAAGTCTCTCACTAAGCAGCCAACAATGTTTCTATTTTTTTCTATCCTCGTCAGTAAATGCAACTCACACAGAGGGAAATTTTACAGCGTGCTTTAATACCTGAAGACAAACTGCCGGTGGACTCAAGCAAAGTCACTGCCACCCAAGATGGAACTCAGAAAATATGACAGTACCTTTAAACACGACGAGCAAGCGCAGCAGCCCAGGGTCGCTACACACACCACAGATACATTCCCTTCCGTCGTAGGGGCCCGGCAGGATACAGACTCCGATGTACAGGGTAGGTTGCTTAAATCCAGACAAATTTCAATTTGAAATTCCCGACAGTCGAAGTTTTGCCGGAGGTCATGATTGGCGATCCAAAAAGCCATAGGCATCTAGTAAACAGTCAGAACCTCAAAATGGCCGAGATACTACGGACAAGCGCGGAGTACAATCGAAGAGCCGCGATTATCGAAAGTCTATGCGCTGGGCGTTCGCCCACTGAAATAGTTCGATTCTTCAGGTACCCGATATCAACTGTTTACGATATTGTGGCCAAGTATAATGCTTCGGGGAAGCGTGGGGAACGTTCTGCTAACGCGGCGAGGAAACCTCATTCGAGGAAACGCGTGTCACGAACTGCGGCCGTCATCGAAAAGACTCAGTCGCTGATTTCGGAGGACCCGTGGCAATCGCTTAGGAAATAGACGTCAGTAGTGATGTCGGCGAGGGAACAATGCCTCGAGCGGCAGAGGAGGACTACATACGAGCCATTTACTTCAATACTGGCTTTCGCATAACGTTCACATGTTCTGGTCAAAGATGTCCCCCCCACCCGTCCGAACAGTCGAATTTGAACTCCTTCGACAACTATGTTTGGAGCGTAGTCTAAAGAGTTACCAGTAACACGACGCATCCTAATGTTGCATCTCTGCGCACCGCTATCGACGCAGCATTCGCGAATATGGAGAGTGTACCTGCGATCGCTTCAGGACAAGACTAGAGGCGGTCTTTACGGCTGAAGGAGTTTATGTCGAGTAATGTTACTCTTGAAAGATACAACTATTTTATGTAGCAGGATTTTCATTTTCATTTTTATTTTGTTTCATAAAATTGCTTTTTTAAAAAGTGTTTCACTTCGCTGGATTTAGGGGCCGCACCCTGTACATTGTCTCAGAGGATAAACTTAAGGACACACAGAAGACCAGAAGCGGACGTCAGTGTACAAGCAAAGCCGTCCTGTACCACACTGTCATTATCTACTTCCTCCCTACTGGTCCGCCGATAAACACTCTTCCTGGCAGCGACTCGTAAAACGCAGACGGTGGAAGTATTGCAAGCTTAGGTCATACGTTGGAACACTGCCAACCATAGCACAGCTGAAGAATTTTGCCTACTTGTTTTCTACAGGTTCTTATAAATATTACCAAACATACGCAAACAATACTCTAATTTATGTTCCACACATATCACGAAAATGGATATAAGAGTATGTATGTGTGATGTGTTTTTGTACGTGTGTGTGTGTGTGTGTGTGTGTGTGTGTGTGTGTGTGTGTGTGTGTGTGTGTGTGAGAGAGAGAGAGAGAGAGAGAGAGATAGAGCGAGAGAGAGAGAGAGAGAGAGAGTGTACGCTTGATCCACATCTCCTCCTAAACCACGGGATCTATTTCAAGCAAACTTGGTACACATGTACCTTACTATCAGACAACAATCGCTGTGGGGATATGAACCACCGGCCTGGCAAGATGGTGGGGGTGGGGATGAGAAAGCAGCGTAGCCAGCGCGTTGTGAATTCTCAGAATCTATTCATCAAGTATTTGAGAATGATAGCACTTAGCGACTTGGAACAAACCTTGCATATAATTTCAAATCCTTACGAGATTTTTTATCTTTGACAACCCCTGCAAAATGATGAGAGGAAAAAAGTTTATCCCTCGCCACTTTTCCGCTATTCATACAGTAAACGTACCGTATGAGGCATGACGTCATGATTTCTTACTCCTTTACTACAAACTGTTTTGCATCACATTTTGCGGACAGTGAAACTACAAAATTATATTATTGTGTGACACTTAATACAGGAGTACGACGTCATAAACAATTATATGCGTGAAAAACTGTCGCGTAGTGCATGACGTTTAAATTTATTACTTCCTTTCCATGAAATCCATTTCAACACATTGTTGCATACAGTATCGACATATGCAGTTTAGAGCGGCAACAAAATTATACCATTGTACGAGTCATGGTTCAGAACATAAGAAATTATGAACATTAAGCACAAGGCCAGACACTGCACGGTACGGGCGTGGACACACAGCTATAAATAAATACCTGGGCAACGCAATGTTTATCTACTACTGAAGCAATAAAATAGCGGTAGATAGCGCTGAAGTGTATATTTTCAGTACTGTAAATACTTTTACCATCGTGAGAGTCCTGATGTAACATGTGACATTACAGCCTTTATCACTGCGATTTTTAACATGTAAAATTTTTTTTCTGTATTCGCGTCAGTATGTGCGAACTTTTAACATATAACAATGAATGTTGTAACCAGATATCTTTGCCGCGCTCCTGAAAAGCGCAGAATATCACGATAGCTGTAAACTGTTATACGCTGCTATCAATCAGTAAAAAAACGATGCACCTATGCTTCAAAATAACAATTGCCAATTTTTACTTCTGCAGGGAGCCGCGTCGCTCCCTAGCTGTTCTTTTGTGAATGTGTTGCGAGTCGGACGCAAAACTATTGTGCTCCATACTGATATAATCATTTTATTGTAAATTGAAGAGTTTAAGTGATTAAAAATATATGTAGCCACAAACAAGCGAGAATGTGTATCATGAACATTCGCTCCACCGCCACATTGGGTGGCCATGTTAATGTAAGTTTCCGGTTCATAATATAATACTTGAAGCCTTGATGTTTATTTAATTTCAAAGAAAATCTCTCAACCTTATTTTCATTAATTATACTTGTGATAATCTTTTCTGTTTAAAAGATTTATGCAGCTTATGATTCAGCGTATGTTCTGTCGGAACAGGAGGTTGTCGTGACGACATCATTATAGTATTTATTCCAAGTTCTTTCAGTTCCGTTTATATGTTCGTACAAATCCAATTAGTTGGTCCCTTAGGTTTCTTTCATGTAACTTCTGTCTGTTTTCTCCGCGCGATCTTCCTCCGAAAAACATTTCTGTTCATTTTTTAGTAATTTTCGATATCGCGAATGAGAAAAGACAGCCGCCTCCTGCTCCGAACGGAACACCACGACTTTTCCAACGTCGGAGAGTACCGCACGAATTTTCCGCTAAAAGGTAATAGAATTTCTTAAAGCTGGATCAATTACACATGTTGCTGCTGTTCTCCGACAAATCTGGTGTGATTAATAGTAATTTATTCTGTCACGACGAAAAGAACCAATTTTATTTTTACCCAGAGCAACAAAGCTTTCAATTAAATTACCAAAAAAAAAAAAAAAATCATACCAGAAACATTTAGAAGAATTTTTGATTACACTATAAACCGGCAGCGCATTCCTGCTTGCCTTATCGCTTGTAAATTATAGCTAGAGCATCTCTAACAGTAGTCCAACAGGGGTCTGTCAAAATACCAGTAAGCCACTTCCCTGCATACCATACCTCTTCTCAGACACTGCAGTAACCTGGTAAAATCGCTCGCAGTGTTCGTCACGAAGAGTTATGCGATATTCAGGGCAGAAGTCGAGGTCGGTATGAGGAAGTGTCTTTCAGAGACATGTTACAGCCAAGGTAATCGTACCATGACAACAGCTCACCCACAAGTGACTTTTAATTACGTGCTCTCTTACTACCTAAGTAACTGAAGCAAACGTTATTGAAACGTTCCTAGGCAGCGTCCTTCTCTCATCAAACGTTTCATCAAACTGCTTGTCTCTAAAGGTCCGGAATCTACGGGTCAACGAAGATACTCTCTTTCACTTTTGATTCGTTCTGTCGTGGCAACTTTTCTCTCAGTTGCGTATAGACTTTACCTTCATGATTCATTTTCTTTATAAAATTTTTCATGAAACATATAACAATCAGTTTAGAAGAAGACATAACGGTAAGTTATTGTAACTACCATCTACTGTACTTACTGATGTAATATATTGAACTAGTACGCACTGAGCATTGAATATTGTGTGCATTTCGTAGTTTCATTTTTTGCGCATGTAGCAATTCCACGTGCATTGGCAATACATTTCTTCTAGTTTCCTTTGTAAAATGAATGCTTCAGCTAAGTTTCATTTTTCTTTGTTATATTCGTTGTTAGCACTATGAAACCGATAAAAATTAGGTATTTCATGCAATTTGCATTTGCAGTGTAGTACGGTGCTGCCCAAATCCTTTGACCTCTAGACTTCGCGTTATGGTGTCACGAATGTTATATGAGCTTGCATCATTATGCGTTGCCGTATCTTTTAATTGCAGTTGAATTTCTCAACTACAGCTAAAGTGCTTTCTGTCCGCAAGGATGTGGCGGAGGCTCCGTCGCTGGATTTCGTGCTGTGTGAGGGGAGAAGAGGAGGAAGAGGAGAGGAGTGTCCAGCTGAAGGAAGAGGAGGAGAAGGAGGAGGAGGTGTCCAGTCCAGTTCCTCTGGGGGACAGTGTGCAGGTGAGCATCGCCGTGGTTCCTCACTCTAGAGGCGTTAAAACACAGCACTGCTTCGGAGCAGCCATATTGTGTATAGCATGTCCACGGCATTATACGGTATCGTGGTTTACTGTTACTGCTTCTGGACAATAGCAAGATTACCTAGCGACACATAGTTTTAAACACTGTATGGTCGAATTCCAACATTTATGCCACTACTCATGAACGTATCCCTCTGTATCCATGTTAATGATAACACCAATGAAATGTCATTCGAATTTAGAGAACCGCTCTCTGTACTTTTGTAAGGGACAGTCAGATGGAAACGAGGCAGATGGAATAAAAATAAATAAACTCTTTATTATTTCAAAAGTAATCAATGCATCTGTTAATACAATTATCCCACAGTTAGGAAAGAAGGCTAGTACTTTCATGGAAAAATGTTTGCGGTTGTCGACGAAAACATGCTTTTTGCCAGACACGCCCCTCTTCCTTTGGAGCAAATCAACAGCCACGAACCTGTTTCTTCAAGGCTCCAAAACTATGAAAATCGTGTGGGGAGAGATTAGGACTTAACTAAAGACGTGTAAGCACTTCCCTGTGAAGCTTGTGCAGAATGGTCGAAACAACCGTGGCAACATTCAGGCGGGCCCACGTGTTGTTAAGGTTGTTTCGAGTATGCCCACATACTGCTAAGAATCTTGAATCGATAAATTACAGCATTTTCGCTCCAACTTATAAGAAACAAAACCTATATTCTCGAACAGATATTCATAGCTTCCAGTCCTTTGATGTTGCCCTGATAGAGAAAGTTAGGAAACTAGATTCATTTAAGACAAACTCGACTATTCAGTAGAGTTTGTGAAATAAATGTTCTTTTTTCCCGGTTTCCTCTCTTTGTCTCTCATGCCTTCCAAGTCACTAGGTTTGTATCCATACTCGTCCCTGTTAACTCAGGCTTCATTCGGAAGCAGTTGAGTCATTCCTCCGCTACGGCGTCGTATGTGTTTGAGCATAATGTGAGAGTGTTGTTTGCAGGAGCTGGTCAGCATCACCAACCATAAGACACTGTATTGGCATGCGATGTCTCATCGAACGAATACATAATTAAGGTTAAAGTTCCTCAAGTCGATATTGCCGAATTTCACTGAGGCTCGATAACCTTTATTGTGCCTTTAAACGTATTCATGTTAAATCACAAAGTACAGTTAGATTTTGGCTACCATGCAGCTCATCAGTCGTTTTGTTTACAGGATAGTCCCATCTACCTTGCCGATTACTGCGGGCTGTACGGTGGACTGCTCGTGAGGCTGACGTTGAAGTCATCTGGGGTGAGTAGCATCAGCTTTGTAGACTGTAATTTGATTTTAGGAATGACAAAGGCACCATAGACCCTGCATCGTGTTGCGTCTGATAGTGGTACCAACAGTTAGAAGAAATTTTCATAGGTGGATTGATCACCTAAGGATGTGGGCAACTGCATATTACACTTGCCTGTCAAACTGAACGTAACTTGTGTAAGGATCATATTTCAACGGTCAGGCAACAAACGTTGTTGTTGTTGTTGTTGAGGTTTTCAGTCTGAAGTCTGGTTTGATGCAGCTGCCCATGGTAGCCTTTCCTTTGCAAGTCTCTTTATCTCTGAATAGATATTACTACAACCTTCCTCCATTTGAATTTTCTCAGAGTATTCATTCCTTGTCTACCCCTACATGTTATCCCCAACCCTCCCAAAATTTCTTCCTGACGTTTCAGGATGTGTCCTGTCAACCGATCCCTTCTTTTAGTCAAGTTGCACCGCAAAATTCTGTTTTGCCGGGGTAGATTCAGTACCTCTTCATTACTTATCCTGCCCAGCCGTCAAATCTTGAGCCTTTTTCTGAAGTACCATATTTCAAAAGATTTTATTCTCGTTTTGTCTGAGGTGTTTATTATGCTCGTTTCACTTCTGTACAAGGGTATATCCCTGACGCAAGTCATCAGAAAACATTTTCAATAACGTATAAATTTTGGATTAGATGCAAACAAATCCATTTTTCTTCCGAAAATGCTTTTCTTATTATAACTAATCTAATCTCCATTTGATGTCCTCCCTACTTCAGCCACTGACAGTTATTTTATTTGTCAAACATGAAAACTCATCTAACATTTTAAGTGTATTATTTCCTAATCTAGTAACCTCAGCATTCTCTGAGTTCCATATCCGTTCCATATCCCTCGCTTTACTTTTGTTGACGTTCATCTCATAACCACTTCTCAAGGTACTATCGTATAAGCTGAACAGCTTTTATAGAACTGAACGAGGTGGAGCAATAGTTAGCACACTGGGCTCGCACTCGGGATGACGATGGTTCAATCCCGCGTCCGTCCATCGTGATTTAGGTTTTCCATGATTTCTCTAAATCCCTCCAGGCAAATGCCGAAGCCGGCCGAAGTGGCCGTGCGGTTAAAGGTGCTGCAGTCTGGAACCGCAAGACCGCTACGGTCGCAGGTTCGAATCCTGCCTCGGGCATGGATGTTTGTGATGTCCTTAGGTTAGTTAGGTTTAACTAGTTCTAAGTTCTAGGGGACTAATGACCTCAGCAGTTGAGTCCCATAGTGCTCAGAGCCAGTTGAGCAAATGCCCAGATAGTTCCTTTGAAAGGGCATGGCAGACGTTCTTCCCCCTTCTTCCTTAATCCGATGAGACCGAAGATTTCGCTGTTTGGTCTCTTCCCCCAAAAAACTCAACCCAAGCTCTCCGAAGGACTTTGTTGTCTCTCACATACTCGCAATGTTATCGGCAAACCTCGAAGTTGTCTTTTTGCACGATCATCAATTCCTTTTTGAAAATTTATCCTTGGTTTCCTTTACTGCTTGCTTATGTACACACTTAGTAACAAAGTATTTGGAATCTCAAAACGGTAACAGGTTTCTGTGCAAACTGTATGCAATCTTTCACTCTCTGTATTTTATCACCGTTACCATAAAATTGCAAAGAATAAATTCCGGCCACTATTGTAAACAGTTTACTTTAAAGCAGAGTTTCGCAAATTCTGTTCTGCGGAACACTGGTGTTAAACAAAAGCTCTGGAAAAATCTTGTCAGTGGCATGGTGGTTTTTTTCTGATTTGTTGACAGTACTAACAGCTTTTTTTAAAATCTTATTGTGATTTTTGTATTAGTAGCTATGGTTTAAAACTGAAGTGACCACTGACGAAAACAAGTTTCTCCGATTTTAAAAAAAGTTATTAACCACCAAAATAAAAGTATTCCATCGCAGCGCAGGATTCTCACAATTTTTCGTCAGAGCAGAAGTTTTGAAACGCGTTTTCTAAATCTACATATGCTATAAACGTAGGTTATCATAACTGCAACGAAGTTCCCTGCTGTTTGGCAGGAATATGCCAGTCCTGCTAGTGCCCCCTCGGTCTCAGCAGCTGACGCGACCCCGCTAACCGTTGACCCTGTCGTGCAGGACACGTCGGCCCCAGCCCTCGCCGCCTACTACTCCGACAGCCGCTGGGAGGCGCCGCACCGGAGGTGGAAGCGCCGTGAGGAGCTGCGCCGCCGCTCGCCGACGCCCAGCAGTTCGACCTGCAGCAGTGAGGAGAGGCGGCGAATGTCGCGGAGGCGGAGACGCCGCTGCCGCCCCTGCGACCGCAACGCAGCCGCCGCGCGCCAGCCGGGCCGCGTCAGCCTGCGGTGTAACTACAGGCTGTGTCCGCGCAGCCGGCGTGCTCAATAAACGGCTCTGCCTGAGCCGCACCTGTACTCAGCTGTTGTTCTTGTAGTCTCACTTAGGGGTCGTAGATACGCACCAGTCACCCGACCGATCAACTTCGTGTGCAACTTTCACACGATCCGACCGACTTTACTCAGCCGTCACAAACTTCTGGGGGCGGTTGGAACGACAGCGCTACACATGGCATCGTTATTTTTGGTAAAAGGGGAAGGGGGGCGGTGATGGAAGTGGTTGGCAGGTCGTCTGTCGAATGGTCGCACGCAACAGACCAACTGGCAAGGATAGTTGGTCGGTCGGTTGGCCAAAGTGCCAGCAAACATATAGTTTGTTGGTCGGTCGGTCGGTTGGTACCCGTTTATGACCAGAAACAATATAGGTGTTACAAATTCATTCATAATATCGTTGAGCCAACTGGAGCGTTCGATACCGCGCGTCAGCTCTGAGCTGTGGCGTGATGGTGTTGTGCGCGTTAAGTCATACGTGTGTGGAGTGCTGTTCGTTTCTCTCTGGGACGCTATTTGTGTGTTCCCTGCGTCACGTGACCTTACTCACACACAGATTTTTGCAAACCCTCGTCGCCAGTTCTGTACAGGCCTCGTCGCCACTGCTATAGAGGTCGAGTTGCCACTGTTACGGTAGGCCGAGTTTGTGAGTTCGTGTAACGGTTTATGGTGCAGTACACCACTTAGACAATTTCTCCCTCCCACAACGTAACAGCTATGCCACAGGATCAGGTAACAGTATAGAAGAACGAATGTTTTACAAAACTCTAACAAATTAGTAATAAAGTCTCACAAATGAGTTAAATGGTTTACTCTCTTTGTGACTAGTTGAATATGGGACTCCTGAACACTACATGTAAAACAACACAAAAAGACTCTCAATGGATAAGTGTAAGTTGGTTGGTTGGTTGTTTTGTGGATGGAGACCAGACAGCGAGGTCATCGGTCTCATCGGCTTAGGAAAGGACGGGGAAGGAAGTCGGCCATGCCCTTTGAAATGAACCATCCCGGCATTTGCCTGGAGCGATTTAGGGAAATCACGGAAAACCTAAATCAGAATAGATGGACGCGGGATTGAACCGTCGTCCTCCCGAATGCGAGTCCAGTGTCTAACAACTGCACCACCTCGCTCGGTTGATAAGTGTAAGTAATCGTAGGCAGACTTCACAGTACATAGCAAATGCAATTTACAACAACCGTCTGTTCGCTTCAAAGAGTTCATTAACGACGTTCCCTATCTAAATTATCTCTGGACAACGATATAGACTGTCAAGTGCAGGAGCTGCTCTTCTGTCTTTCGAGTAAGCTTCTGTTCGTTGCCGCACAGTCATTGGCGGATTGTACTCGGTCGGCAATTGGCCGAGGCGAAATCGATATCCTGTCTCTATGGCGCTGGCACAAGATCGCATCTTTGCGCCTGTGGTGCTTTTGTCCAGGTTCTTTCGTGTTCAGAAGATACATCACAGATAACGCGAGAAGTGCACAACTTTTCAACCACTTTTCGCTCTCAGCAATAGTGATACCTCATGTACTACAATGCTAAAACGAAACACTACAGTTTCAGTTTATCTCATTCCATTCAAACGGATGAGTGAAAAATGTGGACCACTCGCACTTCAAGTCTTTTCGTTTAAGGCGACCAAATAAAACTCACCTCAAAAATGAAACAACCACTGTTACTTGAGAGATATTATGTAGTTATTCTGGGATAAAACCTGAAGGAGGTAGGCGATCAACACGATACAACAGGAAAATTGAAAAATGACGCTGTTCTTGCGATAACATCTCGTAAATGCCTACTACAAAACAAACTAAAAAAGAAAAACAGTGAGATATGATATATTGCTGGGTCTTGATAGTACCACACACAGTTGGAAACATACTACTGGTCATTACAACTGCAACACGAGGAAAAATAGCTAATAACGGTATGTTACTTCTTGTATATATATATATATATAGTATAATGGTATTACACATCAAGATGGTAACGGAATGGCAGAGAGAATTTTTTTTAAAGTCACTACAGCCCAGCATTGCTTCAGTACATGGAAGAATCAACACGTCAGCCACTAGGTATAAACATTTCTACCCAGTTTGGCAGTCACCAAGATTATAACAGCAACACTTCTGCATGTGAAAGTGAGTAAGCTCACTGGATCAAAATGGCTCTGGGCACTATGGGACTTAACATCTGTGGTCATCAGTCCGCTAGAACTTAGAACTACGTAAACCTAACTAACCTAAAGACATCACACACATCCATGCCCGAGGCAGTATTCGAACCTGCGACCGTAGCAGTCGCGCGGTTCACTGGAAAAGTATAAGACAAGTGAATACCAACCCGCCTCCATCACTACCATAACATTATGCAAGAAGCATTAGGCAGGACGCAATAACACTTGTGAGGGGTCTGATAAGCACTTACGATACTGAAACAAACTGATGAGTCAATGCAGCAAAACTGAAGACATGGCTCAAATGGCTCTGAGCACTATGGGACTTAACATCTGAGGTCATCAGTCCACTGGAATTTAGAACTATTTAAACCTAACTAACCTACAGACATCACACACATCCATGCCCAAGGCAGGACTCGAACCAGCGATCTTAGCCGTCATGCGGTTCCAGACTGAAGCGTCTAGAACCGCTTGGCCAGAGCGCCCGGCAAACTGAAGACATGTGATGACTTGTAATGAGGATACCTATTAGGTCATTATAAATGACTTTGTACTGCAAAGCCACTCCTCAACGCCAGTAATACTTCACCACGCTAGCCAAGAGAAAGTCAATCTTAGGATCGATGGTGTTCATGTCATTTGCACGTAATTCTCTGTTTATTATTTTGTAACATCTTCTATAAGATTTTTCCAGTATTTGTCGTATTCTTGGTGCCTGATGTGATGACCGCCAATCTGTAAGCATTAATGAACACGAATCAGTATCCAGTACTGACGCCAGTGATAGGTAGTCCACAAGTATATGAACACTGATCCTGTTCAGGGCACCAATTTCTCTTAATCTTGAGAATCGTTTGCGTCAGACGGCCTACCAATCGGCAGGCCAAGTCAGCATTTGACATGACGTCATAGCATCTTACATCACGGTCCATTTAGTAGGACAACATGGGTGGTGACACATGGGGACAAATATTCTTGACAGCATGTGAGCCAAACACACTAATGTCACAGTGATGGCTTCATATGTAGCAGACCAGCCCACATGAAGCGGATTGCATCGTGGAAGGTTTCGCCAGGTATGTGTTTCAAACGATCTTTAGACCTACCAAGAATTTAATGGCTATTTAAGAACGGTAAAAGGTGAACGGCTCCTCCCAGCAACACCCAGGGACGTGAAATGCTATGCAGTTGCAGGCAAGGTGTTCATTCTTTCCGCGCGCTATACGAGATTTGAATAATAGAGAATTCGATGAAACCTCTGCTAGGCACTTAAATGTGATTTTCAGAGTATCCAAGTAGATGTAGTAGTGTAAATTGGTACAATGAAAAGAAATGTTAACGCCCGTACAGCCGAACACAAAAGGAACTGTCGTCTGGGAAATACCGAAAAATCGGCCGGTCGCAGATCATGTTTCGAGATGGGAACCATGAAATGAAATTCAGCGACACATGCGTTTTGGAAAAGACATTGCACTACCTTTCATGAGCGCATAGAGAAACGATAGAGGTTTTTTTATTTTTTATTTTTTTATGTTTTTTTTTGAGTCATCACTCCTCTCTGGTGTGATGCAGCCTACCACATATTCCTTTCCTGTGCCAATCTCTTCATCAGAGAGCAGCGCTTGAAACCTACGTCATCAATTATTTGGTCAGTGTATTCCAATATCTGCCTTCCGCTACAGTTTTCATCCTCTACAACTACTTCCAGTATCATGGAAGTTGTTGAATGATTCCCTAACAGATCTCCTATCATCCTGTTACTGCTTCTTGCCACTGTTTTCTATATATTTCTTTCCCTCATATTCTGTGCAGAACCTCCTCATTCCTTAACTTATTAGTCCACCGGATTTTTAACATTCGTCAGTAGCACCACATTTCTAATGCTTCGATTCCTTCTGTTCAGGTTTTCCCACAGTCTACGTTTCACTACAATACGATACTGTGCTCCAAACGAACATTCTCAGAAATTTATTTCTCAAACTGTGGCCTATGTTTGATACTAGTAAACTTCTCTAGGCCAGGAATGAGCTTTTTTCCATTTCGACTCTGCTTTTGGATAAATTCTAGTGTCCGATACCACCCTTCAGTTCTGACCAACTACGTCATACGTATGGCAAAGGTGCTGCAATGGACAATCTATGAATGGAACGGATGCCGGCCGCGGTGGTCTAGCGGTTCTGGCGCTGCAGTCCGGAACCGCGGGACTGCTACGGTCGCAGGTTCGAATCCTGCCTCGGGCATGGGTGTGTGTGATGTCCTTAGGTTAGTTAAGATTCAGTAGTTCTAAGCTCTAGGGGATTTATGACCTAAGATGTTGAGTCCCATAGTGCTCAGAGCCATTTGAATGGAACGGATCATACTCGCAAACAAACGAATGTAGCCTGCCATAAAATAATACATTTAACGTGACTATTAGTTACGCGCGAATATCATTTAAACGAGTAGAAGATGAATGAAATAAATAAGAACACGAGGGAAATTACGAGTGCATATATTATAATTTCCACACTTACTGCAAAAACGATGTAACAAATGAACCGTCGAATAGTTGGAATCGATAACTAGAAGCAACCTGTGTAGGAGGTCATTTCCAGTTACCGATTCCAATATTACTGTTTGTTCCACAAAAATCTTACAATATATCAGAAACGCGCTTAAAAATGTTGTTGTTAGTGTACTACAGAATACGATTAGACTTTCAAAAAATGAAAATCTTTACACACATTACTGCACACGCAAAGAAATAAATCGCAAAAATTACCAAACCTTGCAACTGATAACTATACTGCACGAAAGTCACACCAGTTACAGTAGCTCCAAATAACAGTCAATAAAATCGATACATCAGGAGTGACTGTAAAAATAAGAGAAGTGTAGCAGAAACATCGAAAAGGAAAACATGAAAGTGGCTACATAAAAAGAAACTTAGCGCAATGAACTTCCAAAGGAGTCAAAGATCGAGGATGACAAGAACGAAATAAGGACATAACACGAAATAATAATATTAGAAGGTAAAACAGTAAGGAAAGAAGCAAAATCCAGGACAACTAATGAAAAAAATAATAAGAAAAACAAACTGCCAAGCACAAATGAGGTACCACCCAAAACAGTTTTTCCCTACCACCCGCTCTCAATCAGATGCAAAATTTTAAAATAATAAAAGAATGAAACCACTAGTCAATCACATAAACCCTCCGGCAAAGACACAGCAATACCCGTCGGCCTACCATTGTAACCAGAAAATATTAAAACGACAGAAAAACCTCCCTCCAGAGAAACCAAAAAGTAGCACTCGCACAATACAGTGAAATAGAAAAACGCAACGTAAAACAAGAAAAAAAGTATCGGACCCACCAACACCTAACTAACAAAACGAGGTTTGTACATTTTGCTGACTACTTTCATAAATGCAAGAAATAAACAATAACCTATAGGAATAGTCTTCCTCCAACAGTATTCACTAAATGGCCTTGCAACACAGAAATCCTTCTCTTTCCCGCTCGACAACAGATTTTACAGCCCACCTATAACCCTCGGTAGTATTAGTACATGCCAACATCTTATAATCTTTAAGCTGAATATTGTGATTCACGACCAAGAGATGATAACCCCTTTCACCCAACCCCTTGTACGAAGCAAACCGATCCGACGTGACTACAGAACCTTCTTCCACATATTCTTCTATCTAAGATGCGAAGACTTCCTTTGACTGATTTAGTACAACCCTAAATACAACATCAGCATAATCTCCTCCAGAAACTACTACTCCAGAAACCCAAAAACCTCGTGTCCCCTTTCGTACTTTCTCTTTCCAAAATGTGACTGACCTACTTCACCTATAATCCGTGCCCCCCCCCCCCCCCCCACCATGACCACCTATACTTTTTAATTCCCCACAGACTTCTCTATAATACGAGAACCAGTCGACTACAGTGTCACACGAAACCACTGCTTCATGCATGACAGATTTGCAAGAATATTCATAGCAAAAATAGGAGGTTAGCAATTGCTTCTAAATTGAGCCTCTATCTTTCGAACTACGCCCCCCTGCGTATGAATCTCGATATGTTATTCTCTTCCTCACCTCCACATGTATTCGTCGGAAGTTCCTGATAACGCAGCCTTCGTCAAAACCATATAATTCCCACAGACGCTGCCCTTGCAAAGTTCAGCAATGACGCCCAATAATTGCAAAAATTTTATAGTTGATTTACGGTCACTCATTTTCTGAAGCAGTATTTTCGCAGTAAAAACAACTGACTCATCCATAACGAACAGCCTCAGAAATCAAGACCTTATAAATCACGACTACTTATAAATCACGCCTACTTTCATTAACAAAAGATGCCGAAAACAAATTACGAGATGAAAACAAAACAATCTACATCGAATGTTTTAAAACACGCTCGTAACGAGGAAATCCAGAGAAATCATTTAACGTTCATCGATAGCTATCTGCGGCACAAACAAAATAACATTACGTCATTGGTCAAAGCTGACGGGCGGTATCGGACACTAGAATTGACCCCTGCTTTTGATATCCTCCTTGCTCGATCTGTCATGCGGTATTTTTGCTGCCTAGGTAGCAGAATTCCGTAACTTCATCTACTGCGTGACCATCAGCCCTGACGTTTTCTCGCTGATGCCATTTCAGCCTATTCTCACTACTTTCGTCTTTGTTAGATTTACTCAAAATGGCTCTGAGCACTATGGAACTTAACATCTGAGGTCATCAGTTCCCTAGGACTTAGAACTATTTAGTCCTAACTAACCTAAGGACATCAGGCACATCCATGTCCGAGGCAGGGTTCGAACCTGCGACCGTAGCAGCAGCGCGGTTCCAGACTGAAGGGCCTAGAACTTCTCGGTCACCGCGGCCGGCGCACTCAGTCCATAATCTGTACTCATGACAGTGTTATTCCATTCAGCAAACGCTGTAAATGAAGTTATAATGAAATGTAAACCTTTAGCGGCTTACAGGCGTCGATAAATATCAACGGGAACAGATGAAAATCTGTGCCCCGAACGGGAGTCGAACCCGGCACATCCTGCTTATATGGCAGACGCTCACCGAGGACACAGACGATAGTGCGACTGCAGGGCCGTATCTATGGCACGCTCCCCGTGAGACCCACACTTTCCAACTTTCTGTCTACACACTGCATTCTTAATGCCCCTGCCTGCCACAGATAAGTCCCTGCAGTCGCACAACCGTCTGGGTCCTCGGTGGCTCTGTCGCATAGAGCGTCTGAAATGCAAGCAAGAGGTCCCGGTTTCGAGTCCCGGTCGGTGCACATATTTTCATATGTTCCCGTTGATATTTATCAACGCCTGTAAGCAGCGAAAGGTCTAGATTTCATTATAACTTCATTCTTCGAGAGCTGCAAGATTACCATTGATATCTGTACAGATATCACCTCTGTAAATCTTCTTCACTCTGACTGAGGGCAACAACCTTATCGTTGATATCCTTTCACCTTGAATTTCGATTCCACTCTTCAATCTTTCTTTTATTTCCATCACTGCTTCTTCGACGTGTAGATGGAACAGTAGAAGTTAAAGACTACACCCCTGTCTTATAACAACTTTTTAATCCGAGCACTTCGTTCTTGGCCCTCCACTCTTATTATTCCCTCTTGGCTCTTGTACATGTTGTATATTAGCTGTCTTTCCCTATAGTTTACCCAATTTTTCCTCAGAACTTTCAATATTTTGCACCATTTGACATTGTAGAACCCTTTTCTCCGGTCGATAGATCTATGGATGTGTCTTGATTGTTCTTTAGTCTTGCTTCCATTATTAACGGCACCGTCAGAACTCTTTCTTGCCTTTACCTTTCCTGAAGCCACACTGATCATCATCTAATAGAGCCCTAATTTTCTTTTCTACTCTAGTGTGTATTATACTTTTCAGTAACTTGTACGCATGAGCTCTTAAGCTGACTGTGCGATAATTCTCGCATCTGTCAGCTCTTACAGTCTTTGGAATTGTGTGGATAACGTTGTTCAAATGTGTGTGAATTCCTAAAGGACCAAACTGCTGAGGACATGGGTCCCTAGACTTACACACTACTTAAAATAACTTATACTAAGAACAACACACACATCCATGCCCGAGGGAGGACTCAACCCTCAGGCGGGAGTGACCGCGCAGTCCGTGACATGACGCCTCAAACCGTGCGGCTACTCCGCGCGGCTTAGATAGTGTATCGCCACTCTCAAACATCTGCATAACAACGTAGACAACCTTTTTTCTTTGGCCACTTTCCCCAATGACTGAGGAAATTCTGATGGAATATTATCTATCTTTTCAGTCTTATTTGATCTCTAGTCTTCCAAAGCTCTTCTAAATTACGATTCTAATACTAAATCCTCTATCTCTCCCATGCCGACTTCTGTATCCCCCTCCACCACGTCATCAGATAAGTCCTCCCCCTTACAGATGCTCTCAATGTACTCTTTCCACCTACTCTCTGTCACCCCTGTATTTATAACAGAGGAATTCCCATTGCACTCTAAATGTTAACGCCCATGCCTTACGGTATATCCCTTGTTGTATGTATTTGTGTACACTGATTTATGTATGTGCGGATATGCAGTATTACTTGATATGTAGTAATACTTGAAGTAATTATAACTTGAAGGTAATACATTTGCACCAATGTCTGGATCCGTGTCTACTGCTCTAAGCTGAGAATATTTGTATCGCGAATAAGCATAAACTCTCTTGCTAATGCTTAAAGTTACTAGAGCACGAATTACTGTTCGTATTGTACCTCTACAGTCTTACAGAACATGAGCGTATATAATTTAGCGTTCGTCAAAAACGTCCAGCGATAAGATTTTAACCTAGAAAGAATACTTTATGAGTAGTGATGAAATCTCGTTGATCTCGTAAAGCAGAAGCAGCTGCTCATATCCTTCAGTCCCTTGTGAAAACTTTTACTGTTTATGAATAGGAACTTTGTATACGATCCTCGGATAGTGATTCTGTACGACTCAGTCCACATTTCGTTATATGATGCGCAGCCGTTCGCGGATATCTATGAATAACAGGAAACACTTCTAAATTCCCATTACCGTGCTTGCAGATCTACCAGCAAACATCGTCAGCCAATGTCCCAAGTTCCTATAGAAGCTTAGCATAATTTACTTCCTCAAAGTTCACTTCAGAAAATAACTGTGAAGGATTGAATTATCCATTAAAGAATTTCATTATATTCTCGCATTGGTTTACAATGATAAAATGTCTCTCTCTCTTTATACCACTCTGTAACACTTTATTTTTTACAAAGTATTCCTCTACAATCGACAAGACGCGCATCTCAGTCCCATAGGACCATAAATAAACACTTCCCTGTGGCCTGTCCTTTTCCGGATCGCAAAAATGTTTTACTATAACTGACCGCGCGCCACAAAACAACACAATTTCTAGGAGTAAACGCATCCCTAACGCAGGCGAAACGCACTGACTCGACGTACTCTATCAGTTCGAATTCCATCTAGCCAGTAACAAAAGGAGTAAACTGCAAATTTGTCCGATTAGCGCAGATCTGGGTGGTAAATTGTTAATTGTTAATGTCATCGTAAGCTGGTATGACTTCTCTATAAGTTGAGTCAAACCTTTCAACAAACACTTGCTTATCGATTCCTTCATATTTGACGTGCAGCCATTTCACCGTTGCGTCCAGTGACGTGTATCTCTCTATTCCTGAATGTCCCAGACCGTCTGCACTTCCCTCATGTACCCGACAGCTGAAGTATTTCTTCCGTTACCCTCGGTTTCTCCGCAGTTACCTTCCTTGTACCTATGTTTTCCTTCCAACTTCCGTGACTGCCCTTTTTAGACATTTCCGTTGCTCATCAACTGAATTGTCTACTTAGCTATTAATTATCGCAATTTCTATAGCCTCCTCAAACTTTCAGCTGCCTGCTTAGCTCTTAATTATCGCAGTATCTATAGCCTCCGCAAACTTAAAGCGCATCTCTTCGTTCTATAGCATTTCCGTATGATCACTTCTTAGCGGGCCCACCCCCGGTAGCTGAATGGCCAACGTGACAGACGTTCAATCCTAAGGGCCCGGGTTCGATTCCCGGCTGGGTCGGAGATTTTCTCCGCTCAGGGGCTGGGTGTTGTGTTGACCTAATCATCATCATTTCATCCCCATCGACGAGCAGGCCACCGAAGTGGTGTCAAATCGAAAGACCTGCACCAGGCGAACGGTCTACCCGACGGGAGCCCTAGCCACACGACGTTTCATTTTCACTTCTTAGCGGAATGATTCTTCCAGAAGAGTCCCTTAAACTTCAGCCTACTCTACGTAATTACTAAATTGTGACCCGAGTTTATATCTACTCCTGGATACGTCTTAAAATCCAATGCCTGATTTTGGAATCTCATTCTGACCTAGATGAAATCTAACTGAAATATTTCCGTATTTTCCGGCCTTTTCGAAGTATACGTCCTCTTTCTGTGATTCTTAAACAGAGCATTCACTGTTAATAGCTAAATGTATTGCAGGACCCAATTAATCTTCCTCCTCTCTGATTCCTATTGCCAATCCCATATTCTCCCGTAACCCTTTCTTCTACGCATTCCCTTCCAACCACATACCAGTGCCCCATGACTATTAGATTTTTATCTCTGTTCACGTTCTGAATTACCCGTTCAGTATCCTCGTATACTTTGTCTCCCCATCTTCTGATTCCGACGTCGGGATGTATAGCTGAATTATCGTTGTCGGTGTTTGTTTGGTGTCGATTCTGATGAGAACAGCCCTATCACGCAACAGTTCACAGGAACACACTCTCTGTCCTACCTTCCTATTCATAACGAATCCTGCTCCCGTTACGCCATTTATACCACTTTCTGCTGCTGTTGATATTACGCTGTACACGTCTCACCAGAAATCGTTGTTTTCTTTCCATGACACTTCACTGACCCCCACTAAATCTAGATTGAGCCTTTGCGTTCACCTTTTCCGATTTTCTAGCTTTCCTACCACGTTCAAACTTCCAACATTCCATGCCCACGTTAGCCTTTCGTTGGTAATTCAATATTTTTCTCAATGGTCACCATCCCCTTGACAGTTCCCTCCCGGAGATCCGAATGGAGGACTATTCCGGAATCTTTTGCCAATACAGAGATCATTATGACACTTTTTCAGTTTCAGCCCACAAGTCATATGGACACATATTATTTGTCATTAAGGCAGTGTTTTCCATTGATTTCTGCAACCACTGATCGTTGTTGATTCTTCTGACTTCAGGGGCATTTTCCCACCCCAAGAACAAAATAGTACCCTTAACCTCTGCCAGCTCCTCTACCCTCTGACAAATCCTCCGCCAGAATGAGGGTGACTTATGCCGGACGTCCTCGGCCGATACAGCTAATGAGTCTTATTGAAAATTTGAAGGGTGATCGGGTTCGAACCTGAGACCAAGGACGATTTGATTAGTAATCAAAGACATTACACCTAGGCAACTAGTACTGTAAAATTGAGACTCGTAAATGTCATCATAATTTTCATAGAAAAGAAGGTCTACGTTAGATAAAATATGGATGTCGACTTTGCACCACCACAGTGACAGTCGATTATTTTAAAAAGAGAATTAAGACGCCATGCAAAAATAGTACACAGGCGGTGTCACATGACAGATGGTGGTGCTCTCTATGCGCTCTATAAATGCGAGAGCCCCTCAAGACTAAGTGGCAGTAGCAGTTTTACCTCGGAAGATGTCTCCCAAAGTGGGAGGCGAAACGTCAGGAAGCAGTTTTGTACATCGACAACGGCCTCTCTTCCCGGAAGCTTTAACTGAACATACATTTGCGAATGAGAAACCACCCGCGTGATCTTTCACCACATATACAGAATACAGGTGGCGCTACAACCACCTAGTTTGTACTGGTGCACTGCAGTGCCAATCATTTGCATGTCCAAACATCTAGTACACTTCTTACCAATTTGACGTTGGTTGCATGTCACATTCACGTTGTCGCAGTTTTAATAATCACAACTATACTAACAAGCGCACGTTAGAGTATATTAGAAAGAAGGTTTCTGTGGAAGACGAGATAGTGATGCTGTAGCTAGTCTCCTTCAGCCACATAATGAAAACATCACTCGAACTGAGAAGTGAAAGACCGGTAAGTAGGAAAGATCACTTTGAATAGACAGTAACAAAATAGATATTCACATGGAACTTCCTGAATTGATACGTGAAATAAATCAGTATGTTGATTCGAAAGCTATAGAATGGCTGTGGACTGTTTTCTACTATTCTTTTTATATTTATACGTCCAATGGATCGTGATATTCTTCTATGAAGTGGAAAGCCTGAGACAGTTTAGAAGACCATTACGTAATTGATTTTCCAGTGACTACTGGAAACAGTGCGTATCGCGTTAGCAGAACGGCGAAAAGATATGAGAGAAAACGGAATACCTTCAAAGAATCTGTGGGCTCATGGAAAGCCTTTGACAACGAGGAGTGGAGCACTGAACATGGAATTTCGGAAAGAATTGCGATCAAGGGCGATGACAAGGAGCACATTAGAATATCAGCGGAAGTACACAAGGTTACAGAAGCTGAACTTAAAGACACGATACTCCCATTGTGTGAGACATTACTACAGTTAGTCAAAACTGGTGTACGGGGTGTATCATAAATAATGTCGAGAAGACAAACAGTCGAAGGTACACGATTCTAATAGCAAAATATGTGTAACCAAACATACGCTCGGAAACAAATACCTTAAGAGCTATGAGGACTTGCTCATGTTCGATACTGTGAAACAAACCTCTTCTACTGCAAAATCCCTTATTTCAATATTTTTACAGATGGTAATATGGAAGAAATAAGAATAAAAGTCCCGTAAACATGGACTCTAAAGTTATACCTTAACGGTGATGAGCACACTAGACATTTTTGATTCCGGTGACTAAATACATCAGAAGTGTGCAACAAACTGAAGCTAAAATTTAACTGCGTAGATAAAAACTTAATGTAGGGATATTAGAATACATGTGGTGGGGGAGAACCATACAGAAAAATATAAAAGGAATGTTCACTAGTGTATAACGTTCCGTTGAAGAGAAGATCGTCACAGATGGAGCCCAGTCTTGGTTGGTGTAGGATAATGTAGGATATAAGCCGCACGCTTTTCAACGTAAGCATTCCGGAATTTGGCTCAAGCGATGTAGGGAAATCAAATCACGGTTGGACGGTGCGACGAAGATCAGAACCGCAGTCCTGCCAAGTCCGAGTCCAACGCTATACCTTTGCGCCAACTTCCTCCGTATGAGAGAGGAGCTTTATGCGATAGGGGCTTGTAGACAATCGATATGTTGTATAGCAACACGATTAACGAAAGCTATTATTCGTCGTAATTATTATTTAATGATTCTTGTGCAGCGAAATACGCTATAAGACAAAAAAAAAGAACAATTATGCATCAGGAAAGAATAATTCGAAAAGTATGGAAATCAATAGATGTTATGCACACGCACAGACAAACAAATGGTTACAGTTTCAGAAAAACTGGACGATGTATTCAAAGAAAAGAGTTTCACAAATTGAGAAAGTCAATAACGCGTTGGTCCACCTCTGGCCCTTATGCAAGCAGTTATTTGTCATGGCTTTGATTGATGTAATTGGATGTCTCCCTCAGGTATATTGTGCCAGACTATGTCCAGTTGGCGAGTTAGATCATCAAAATTCCAAACCGTTTGGAAGGCCCTACCCATGGCGCTCCAAACAATCTCAGTTGAGGAGAGACCTGTCGACTTTGCTAGCCAATGTAATGTTTGCCAGGCGCGAAGACAAGCGGTAGAAACACTCGCAGTGTGCGGGAGGACCTCACCATTCACAAACGTAAACCCATGTAGGCTTTCCATGAAGAGCAAACACAGGGCGTGGAATATCGTCGACGTAGCTCTGTGCTGTGAGGGTGCTGCGGAAGACAACCAGAGGTGTCCTGCAATGAAATGAAATGACACCCCAGCCAATCACTTCTGGTTCTCGGGCTGTACGGCGGCCGAAAATCACGTTGGTATCCCAAAGTTGTCTGGGGAATCTCCAAACGCGTTTTCGCCAGTCATCGGGGCTCTTTTCGGAGGGTGATTCATCACTGATGACAATTCTACACGAGTCAACCAGATTACACGTCAAATGGGCCTGACACCACTGCCAACGGGCTCGTTGGTGTACAGAACTCAACGGTAGTCAGGGCGACAGGCGCCATCAACTCGGCCTCCTTTCTGTGAACCACCTGTTAATGGTGCTGGTAGTCAGTGAAGCATCAGTTGCACGTCGGATCGATGACAATGATGAACCCGGGGTTCTGAGCGCCTCTCTGACGACTGCTCGGTCCTCACCTTCCCGTCCGCAGCTCGTGGTCGTGCGGTAGCGTTCTCGCTTCCCACGCCCGGGTTCCCGGGTTCGCTTCCCGGTGGGGTCAGAGATTTTCCCTGCCTCGTGATGACTGGGTGTTTTGTGATGTCCTTAGGTTCGTTAGGTTTAAATAGTTCTAAGTTCTAGGGGACTGATGACCATGGATGTTAAGTCCCATAGTGCTGAGAGGCATTTTTGAACCTCACCTTCCGCTGTCTTTCTAGCTCGACTCTGTGTTCCGCCACGGTTCTCCCATTCCTGCCAACATTATCGAATAGGGGCATCGCGATTCGCCGACTACTTCATTGAGCCAAACTACACGTCCTCTCTCAGACGCTGACATCTGTCTATGTCATTCACGCGTCTCTCTGCGAGGCATGGCCACTGTCCAGCTGAGTACATAGAATGCAATTCGTGAAGACTTTATACCCTGGTATCAACATGTCCCCTGCTTTCTATCCTTGCCAACTGCGTTTGGGTTCCCTATGAAGATATGTTTGTTAAAATTCGTGGTGTCGTGATTTGTGTGGTGTTGTACCAATCTGCAATAGTTATCCTGGATGAAGTTTTGCAAATAGAGCTAATGGACTCCATTTTTGTTGATACCAGTGAAGGGATGTAATAAAATCGTACTTTGAAATGACGAAGCGTAATACGATGGATTTCCGAAGTCGATATCTGACTGCAGATGAATCATGAGTCTCCCATCAGAACTCAAAGATTAAAAATATGCAGTTAGAGCTGCGTCTTAGGCAATTCCATTTGGAAATAAGGATAGAATACTGAACGTCTGAAGCTACTATGACGTAACACTATGCGGCCACCCTTGCATTACAGAGTATGAAGCTCATTTCATGCGCTGGTTCTTTCGATGTAATGCAACGGAAGTGGTGCCTTCCTGTCTGTAAAGGCAATTACTGGTCAGGAACTAAGCTCAGCTTGCTCTTTCTCAGTTGACAAACAGGTAAGAAGTAGACAAGTACGATGTACAGCCAGAAAACACTCCATTGTATGAATTAAATCTGTTCTTACTTTGGCTTTACATTTGCTTGTAATGGACTTTGTGTGAAAATAATATTTATAATGTCATCTCCAGTATGAGTTCGTGTTTACAATACAAATTCTAATCTCTTTCTCGTTATTTATAGAGATGTGTGAACTAAATTCTCAGACATGTGATGTAGAGAGTGTTCAAATCATCACCTGCATTAAATGGTGAAATTCAAACGACTGTCTTAGACCAGCCTCGTCGAGAAATGATTACTTCCTCAGTTTGCGATTCTGTGTATGATAATTGCAAATTACATACGTTATGGCCCCCCTCACCCTACAATCGCTTTCATCAGAGGAAACAATCGCACTTTTTCTCTGTGAGTAACGTTGCTGTTGATCAATAATAGTACGAATCAGTGGCGTAGCGTGAGGGGAGACTTTGAGACTTAGTCTCCCCTGTATTCGTGCTTGAAAAAGATGCAATAGCAATTCATAACAAAAATATAAACAACTTCCTACTAGGAACACTAAATGTGCGAAGACGTCAGTTTTGCAGCCTGCGCCGCCGCACCCTGAGTATTTTTTGGTGTATCTGCCTGCTTGAGACTCGAATAGACTGCTCTCAGCCTCTGCCTCCCTTCCCTTACCTGGCTGTGTGCGTCTGAGCATTGGTGGCATTCTCGGCTCCCCTCCACTTCCCCTTCCACGAAGACCGGTGTGCTGCACTTGCTAACATTTATCGAGACTAGTCTCTGCCGCTTCTATGCTGGCTTTCAACATGGAAGTGAACAGTCGCGCGGTTTGTGTTCGTAGTGATTCTTGTGTGATTTTAGTGCATATTTTCGATGTGTCGCCACCGTGAGTGAGCCAACAACTGGACTCGTTATAGAATTTTTATTAAAAACGCCATTTTATACATTAACGTACGAAAAAAAGTGCGAATTGAAGGACAAACGAGCTACTCCTATACTCAGTGTAGTTTTAAGTGAAGCCAAACAAAAACGCATTTTTCAGACAGCCTGGTTCGAAAAGTATGCTTGCCGGCCGCGGTGGTCTCGCCGTTCTAGGCGCGCAGTCCGGAACAGTGCGACTGCTACGGTCGCAGGTCCGAATCCTGCCTCGGGCATGGATGTGTGTGATGTCCTTCGGTTAGTTAGGTTTAAGTAGTTCTAAGTTCTAGGGGACTGATGACCACAGCAGTTGAGTCCCATAGTGCTCAGAGCCATTTTTTGAAAAGTATGCTTAGCTGACTGCGAATCCAGTTAATAACAGATTATATTGTTATATATGTCTTCTGTTTGGTGGTGAAAAGGAATGATGCAATTAGGGCATTTGTACAATAAACAACTTTGACAGGAAAGCACAAATGCATAAGATATGAAAACGTCACCTGCAGAACAAAGAATCATTTCAGTTATTGGGGGAAAGTAGAATTGAGCAAGCCCTTTCTGAAGCAGCTCGTCATACAGCAATAAAATACAACAAACAAGTTGCATCCAGCAGGAGAGTATTGGCTCGTCTTATTCAGGCAATTGCATTTCTTTGTAAACAAGAACTAGCCTTTCGCGGCCATCCAGAAGACGAATCCTCCAGCAACAAAGGTAACTATCTGGAAATGTTGGATTTACTAGCTCAAGGAGAGCAGTTAATCCGAGACCATTTGTCATCATCATCAACCTTTAAAGGAACTTCTCCAGATATACAGCATGATGTAATAGAAATAATAACACTGGCAGTTAATGAGAAAATAAAATCTGAAATTCAGAACCGCAATTTCATTTCGATTCATGCTGATGAAACATTAGACGTGTCTTGCAAGAGTCAAATGAGTATAATATTCAGGTACTCAATTGCAGACAAAATTGAGGAAAGATTCGTTGGATTTTACGACGTTTATGGAGAGAAAACTGGTGAAGATTTGTTAAACATTATTCATGCATTACTGAAAGAATGGAATGTGTAAGAAAAAGTAGTTAGTCAAATATATGACGCCGCTTCAGTAATAGAGGACAGAGAGGACTACAACGATTGGTGAAGTATTTCTATCCCTATGCGTTGTTTATTCATTGTTACGCAGACAAGTTAATTTGGTACTGTTACATGTCTGCAAAACCATACGACAAGTACGCATGTTTGTAAGTGATCTTCCAAACATTCGTTTTTCAGCAAATCATCCAAACGAACTGTATCTGCTAACTCAGAAAGGATTTAAACTGCTACATGTAAGCAACACTCCCTGGAACTTTCGTTCGAGGGCAGTTTCAACAACATCTGATCATTTCTCAGGGCTATATAGTGTTTTTAATTATATATTTGATGATACAGACTCATTGGGACCCAGAATCTTTGAGCTGTGCTGTGGGAATGAAAAGACGGAAGGATGATCCTACGTTTGTCTACTTGATTTGCTTCTACCGAATGTGCTTTGTTTATGTTGATCATCTCTTTAATGTTCTTCAGTCAAAATCTGTCAGTATAACTGCTTGCCACGACGAAATAAGAACTGCTTTGAGAAACTTACGACAATTAAGAACGGAAAATTTCGTCGATGAATGCATTAAATGCAGCTTGTGTTTGAATGGCAACTTATCATACTGTGACAGTCAAGTCATCTCTCAGGGCACTAACTTACGAGATACTTGATTTGCAAACTGTTCACATGGAAAGTAGGTTTCAAGACTTAACCCAGATTCAGTTTGTTGAGCTTTTGAACGAAAAGTGTTTCCCGAACTATCAAAAAGAATTTCCAAAGTTGAAACTGCTTCAATTATTAGAACAGTAACCTTTTATCAAACAAGAACAACTTGAAAATGAACTGTGTAACATATACGCTAATGAGAAAAAACTATCTGCAAGAATCCTCTTAAAGTACATTGTCAACAATGATTTAGACTCCATTGATGAGAAAACAACGAAGTTCCTGCGTTTTGTTTTGACCCTACCCGCAACTACAGCAAGCAGTGAACGAAGCATGAGTGCTCTTAAAGGAGTGAAGAATTATTTAAGGAATTCAATGTCCAACATCCGGCTGTCGTATTTGAGCACGTTAGCAATAGAAAAGACACTACTTGGAGAGCTACCCAGTGATCAGATCTTTGTAGACCGAGTTATAGCCTTATTCGTGGAAAGAAAAGACAGGCGCATTACATTTGTGTACAAGAAATTATAAGTGCTTCTTCTCTTACTGCTAGAGTTCTACAAATTTGTCATCGTTTCTTGAACAAGTTAGTTATTATTATTATTATTATTAGTGGTGGTGGCGGTGGTAATGGTAGTAGTAGTATTTGTAGTAGTAGTAGTTGTTGTTGTTGTTTCATTTCATACATTTTGTTTAATTTGTTTAAATTATTGTTTATTGTACTATTTTGTCTCCCTATAATAACTGCACAGTCTCCCCAAGCTTTACAACCACGCTACGCCACTGGTACGAATGTTCATTAAGCTTCGCGACTTTCCAAACGCCTTTGGCACTCTGGTGCCTGGCTGCCCTGCATATCGCTCTTCACTAAGCTCGTATTATGCGGGATCCTGAAATGGTAGCTGGAGTCCCAGACTGGAATAAGTAATTATTTATGTATTCAAAAACTTCTTAATATAACATTTCTTTAAAGCGAACTATAAAATGTAAAATTAATTCTACTAGATTCATTACCACCGTACACACAGTCCTGAAAATCTGAGTTTGTGAATTTTTCATAGCTATAACAATACTTTTAAAATTTAAAACGAAAATTGTGCGGCATATACAATAGATGAAAGTAAGTTGTGTAGAGAGTATTTGTCGTTGAGAAAAATCACGTACAGCTTATACCATGTGCTGTGCTATAAAACTGTTAGTGACTAGGTGAAGTAGACATGCTTCAGTTTTCTGTAGCATGAGGCTCACATTTTCGTTTTCAATTTTTCGAATTATTGTCATAGCTATTAAAAACGTACAAGCACAAATTTTCACGACCACCCATATGCGATTAGGAAACAGAATAGGAATAGGAGAATCTATTTTATACTTTATAGTACGTTTTAAACACATGCTTTATTAAGAAGTTCATTTTTTAATAAGTATTTTCTGTTTTTTGGCCATGTGTGTGCGAAATTCTTCAATCGACTTCAAACATTCTGATGAGATTGCAACACAGACATGTAATACGAATTTCATGTCTACATGAGTTTCACCTCACTTGAGTCAACCAGTCAACCAATACATAGCCCCATCATGCATATATCTCGAGAAAAGACCGCGTTGGTAAAAAATTAGAGAAAACCGAACCCACGCGGAGGCTTACCGACGCACATTGACGAAGAAACACAGAAATTGCAACGGGATTGAATACAACAAGCACCATTGCATTTTCCGTCCTTGGGAGTAACGCTTCAAGCGGTCTGTGCTTGGATCCTTTCCTGGGAGTCCAATAGTTTTTTCCAATGCACCACTGCAGGTTTACTATACCCTTGGACCTTCACATTGACGATGAAACAAACAAATTGTATACGGATTTAATACAACAGGCACCATGCCGACTTCTGCCCAAGGAAGTAACGCTCAAACGGGTATCTGCTTGGAACCTTTTCTGGGAGTCCAGTAGTTGTTACCGATGCAGCACTGCAATTTTACTGTAACCCTTGGACCTAGACATTGAGGATGAGCACGGAAATTGCATAGCGATTGAAAACAACAGGCACCATACGGACTTCTGTCGAGGGGAATAAAGCTTCAAACCGTATCTACTTGGAACTTTTTCTGGGAGTCCAGTAGTCGTTTCGGATGCAGAACTGCAGAATTACTGTAACCCATTGATATTCACATTGACGCTGAAACACAGATATTGCATGGGGATTGAATACAACAGGCACCATGCCAAATTCTATCAGGGGCGAGTAACACTTCAAACGGTCTGTGCTTGGAACCTATCCTGGGAGTCCAGTAGTTGTTTCCGATGCACCACTGCCGGTTTACTGTAACCCATGGAACTTCACATTGTCGACGAAACACAGAAATGGCGTCGACATTGAGTACAACAGACACCATGCTGATTACTGTCAATTCGAGTAACGCTTAAAAGGGTCTGTGCCTGCAATCTTTCCTGGGAGTCCAGTAGTTGTTACCGATGCACCACCACATGTTTACTGTAATACTTGGACGTTCAGATTTACGACGGAACACAGAAGTTGCATTGGGATTGAATACAACACTCACCATGTCGTCTTCTATGCAGGGGAGCAATGCTTCATACGGTCTGTGGTATGGAACCTTCCAGGGAGTCTAGTAGTTGTTTCCGATGCACATCTGCATGGTTACTCTAACTGTTGGGCCGTCACATTTACGTTGAAACACAGAATTTGCGTCGGAATGAATACAAGAGGCACCATGCCGACATCCGTCCAGGGGAGTAAAGCTTCAAGTGGTATCTGCTTGGAACTTTTTCTGGGTGACTAGTAGTTGTTTCCGATTCATCACTGCAAGTTTACTGCAACACTTGGACCTTCACATTGAAGACGAAACACAGAAATTGCATCGGGACTGAATACAACAGACACCATGTCGAGTACTGTTTAGACGAATAACGCTTCAAACGATGTGCTTGTGACATTTTATGGGAGTCCAGTAGTTGTTTTCGAAGCATCGCTGCATGTTAACTGTAACCCTTGGACATTCACGTTGACAACAAAACACAGAAGTTGCATCGGGATTCAAACAACAGGCACCATGCCGACTACTGTCCAGGAGAGTAACCCTTCACACCGTATCTGCTTTTTACCTTTTCTGAGAGTGCAGTGGTAGTTTCCGATGTACCACTGCAGTCTTTCTGTAACGCTTGGATCTGCTCATTGACGACGAAACACAGAAATTACATCGGGTTTGAATACAACAGGCACAATGTCGATAACTGTCCAGACGAGTAACGCTTCAAATGGTCGGTGCTTGGAACCTATCCTGGGAGTCCAGTAGTTGTTTACGATGCCCCGCTGCATGTTGACTGTTACCCTTGGACCTTTCCGATTGACGATGAAACACAGAATTTGCATCGCTATTGAATACAACATGCACCTTGCCGACTACAGTCCAGGCGAGTAACGCTTCAAACTTTCTGTGCTTGGAAGCTTTTTTGGGAATCCAGTAGTTTTTTCCGAAGCACCACTGCAGGTTAACTGTAACCCTTGGACCTTCACATTGACGACGAAAGATAGAAATTGCGTCGGGACTGAATACGACAGGCACCATCCTGACTTTGGTCCACGGCAGTAACTCTTCACACCGTATCTTCATTGAACCATTCCTGGGAGCACAGTAGTTGTTTCCGGTGCACCACTGCAGGTTGACTGTAACCCTTGGACCTTCACATTGACGACCAAACACAGATGTTGCTTCGGGTTTGAAAACAATTGATTCCATGACTTTTTTGGCCATGGGAACAACGCTACTCCCGTTGTCCCCTTTGTTGCTTTTCTGGGAGTCCAGTATTTGTTTACGATGCACCACTGCAGGTTTACAGGAACCCTTGGACCAGCAGATTCACGACGAAACACAGAAATAGCCTCGGTATTGAATGCAATAGCCATCATGCCGACTTCTGTCCAGGGGAGCAGCGCTTCACACCGTATCTGCTAGATACCTTTTCTGGTAGTGTAGTAGTGGTTTCCGATGCACTACTGCGGGATTACTGTAACTCTTGGACGTTTACATTGACGCCGAAACACAGAAATTGCATCAGCATTGAATACAATATGCACCTTGCCGACTTTTGGCGAGGTCAGTGACGCTTCACCCAGTATCTGTTTGATATTATCTCTGGGAGTCCAGTATTTGTTTCCGATGCACGACTGCAGTTTTACTGTAACGCTTCGATCTTCACATTGAAGACGATACACAGAAATTGCACGTGATTGAACACAACAAGCATCATGCCGACTACTGTCTAGGCAAGTAACGCTTCAATCGTTCTGTGCATGGAACTTTTCTGGTAGTGTAGTAGTTTTTCCAATGCACCATTGCAGTTTTCCTGTAACTCTTGGATCTTCACATTGTAGACGATATACAGAAATTGAATCGGGATTGAATACAACAGGCACCATTACGACTAATGTCCACGTGAGTAACGCTTCAAACAGTATCCACTGGAAACTTCTTCTGGGTGTCCAGTAGCTGTTTCCGTTGCACCAATGCAGGTTTACTGTAACCCTTGGACCTTCACATTCACCAGCAATCACAGAAATTGCATGGGGATTGGTAACAACAGGCATCATGCATTCTTCTATCCAGAGGAGTAACGCTTCAAACGGTATCTGCTTGGAACCATTTCTGTGAGTACCGTAGTTTATTCCGATGCACAACTGCAGGTTTACTGTATTTCTGGGATGTGCACATTGACAACGAAATACAGAAATTACCATCGGGATTCAACACAATAGGCACCCCTCCGTCTTTTCGCCAGAGGTGTAACGCTTCTCCCAGTATCTGCTTGATACTTTATCTGGGAGTCCAGTATTTGTTTCCGATGCACGTCTGCTGTTTTACTGTAACGCTTCGATCTTCACATTGAAGACGATACACAGAAATTGCACGTGATTGAACACAACAAGCATCATGCCGACTACTGTCTAGGCAAGCAACGCTTCAATCGTTCTGTGCATGGAACTTTTCGGTGAGTTTAGTAGATGTTTCCGGTGCAGGTTTACTGTAACTATTGGATCTTCACATCGACGACGAAACTCAGAAATTTGATTGAATACAACACCTCATGGCGACTACATGTTAGGGGAGTAACACATCAAACATTCTGTGCTTGGAACCAATCCTGGGAGACCAGTAGTTGTATCTGATGCACAACTGCAGATTTACTGTAACACGTGGACCTTCACAGTGACCATGAAACACAGAATTTGCATCGGAATTGAATACAACATGCACCATGCCGACTTCTGTGTGGGGGAGTAACGCGTCAAAGGGTATCTGCTTCGAACATTTCCTGAGAGTCCTGTAGTTGTTTCCGATGCACCACTGTAGGTTTACTGTAACCCATGGACCTCCATATCAACGATGAAACACAGAAATTGCATCGACACTGAATACAACAGGCACCATGCCGACTTCTGTCCAGGGGTGTAACGACTCAAACGGTTTTTGCTTGGAGCTCTTCCTGGGTGCCCAGTAGTTGTTTCTGATGTACTACTGTAACCCTTGGACTTTCACATTGACGACGAAAAACAGAAAATGCATCAGGACTGATAACAACAGGCATCATGCCTTCTTGGGTCCACGGGAGTAACGCATCAATCGGTATCTCCTTGGAACCGTTTATTGGAGTACAGTAGTGACTTACGATGCACAACTGCAGGTTTACTGTAACCCTTGGAAGTGCACATTGAATACAATAGGCACCATGCCGACTTCTGGCTACGGAAGTAACGCTTCACCCAGTATCTGCTTGATACCATTTCTGGGAGTCCAGTATTTGTTTCCGATGCACAACTGCAGTTTTCCTGTAACGCTTGGATCTTCACATTGAAGACGATACGCAGAAATTGCATCGGGATTCAACACAAAATGCAACATGGTGACTTCTGCTCTGGGGAGTAACGCTTCAAACTGTGTCTCTTTGGAACATTTTCTGGGAGTCCTGCAGTTGTTTCCGATGCACCACTGCATAATGAAATTTTCACTCTGCAGCGGAGTGTGCGCTGATATGAAACTTCCTGGCAGAATAAAACTTTGTGCCGGACCGAGACCTTGAACTCGGGACCTTTGCCTTTCACGGGCAAGTGCTCTACCGAATGAGCTACCAAAGCACGACTCACACCCCGCCCTCACACCTTTAATTCCGCCAGTACCTCGTCTCCTACCTTCTAAACTTTACAGAAGCTCTCCTGCGAAACTTGCAGAACTAGCACTCCTGAAAGAACGGATATTGCGGAGAGATGGCATAGCCACAGCCTGGGGGTTGTTTCTAGAATGAAACTTCCACTCTACAGCGGAGTGTGAGCTGATATGAAACTTCCTGGCAGATTAAAACTGTATGCCGGACCGAGACTCGAACTCGGGTCCTTTGCCTTTCGCGGGCAAATGCTCTACCTACTGAGCTACCCAAGCACGACTCACACCCCATTCTCACAGCTTTAATTCCGCCTCTACCTCGTCTCCTACCATCCAAACTTTACAGAAGCTCTCCTGCGAACATTGCAGAACTAGGACTTGCCCGCGAAAGGCAAAGGTCCCGAGTTCGAGTCTCGGTCGAAACACAGTTTAAATCTGCCAGGATGTTTCACCACTGCAGGGCTACTGTAGCCCTTGGACCTTCACATTGACCATCAAACACAGAAACCGTATCGGGGTTGAATACAACATGCACCAAGCCGACATCTGTCCATGGGAGTAACACTTCAAACGATATTTGATTGGAACATTTTCTGGGCGTACTGCAGTTGTTTCCGATGCACCGCTGCAGGTTTACTGTGACCCGTGGTCGTTCACATTGACTACGAAACACTGAAGTTCCATCGGGATTGAATACAATAGGCATCGTTTCGGCTTTTGTCCAGGGAAGTAACGCATCACCCACTTTTTCTGGAAGTGAATTGGAATTGAATGCAACAGTCACCATGCCGACTATTGTGCACGCAAGTAACGCTTTAATCGTTCTGTGGTTGGTACTTTTCTGGGAGTCCAGTAGTTGCTTGCGAAGCACCACTGCTGGTTTACTGTAACAGTTGTACCTCCACATTTACGACGAAACAAACATATTCCATTGGGATTGAAATCAACACTCACCATGCCGACTTCTGACCACCGGTGCAACTATTGAAACAGTCTGTGATTATAAACTTTCCTGGGAGTCAAGTATTTGTTTCCGATGCACAACTTCAGGGTTACTGTAAATGTTGGACATTACATTGACGACGAAGCACAGAAATAACATCGGGATTGAATATAATAGGCTGCATGTCGTCTACTGTCCAGACGCTTCAAATGGTCTGTGCGTGGAACCTTTTCTGGGAGTCCAGTAGTTGTTTCCGATGCACCAAAGCAGGTTTCCTATAACCCTTGGACCTTCATATTAACCATCAAACACAGAAATTGCAACGGGATTGAATAAAACGTATTCCATGTCTACTTCTGCCCAGGGGAGTAACACTTCAAACACTATCTGCTTGGAACATTTTCTGGGAGTACTGTACTAGTTTCCGATGCAACACTGGAGGATTACCGTAACCCTTGGACCTTCACATTGACCATCAAACAAAGAAATTGCATCGGTATTGAATACAACATATACCATATCTCCTTCTGTCGAGTGCAGTAACGCTTCAAACAGTATCTGCATGCTACATTTTCGGGGAATCCTGTAGTTGTTTCCAATGCACCAATGCAGCTTTACTGTCACGCTTGGAGCTTCACATTGACCATCAAACACAGAAACTGCATCGGGATTGATTACAACGTATAAATTGTCTACTTCTGTCGGGGTGAGTAATGGTCCAATCGATATCTGCTTGGACCATTTTCTGGTAGTCCTGTAGTTGTTTCCGAAGCACCACTGCAGGTTTACTGTAACCCTTGGACCTTTGCATTGACCATCGAACACAGAAATAGGATCGGGATTGAATAAAACAGGCACCATTACGACATCTGTCCAGGCGAGTAACGCTTACAACGGCTTCTGCTTCGAACACTTTCTGGGAGTACTGTAGTTGTTTCCGAAGCACCAATGCAGGTTTACTGTAACGTTTGGACCTTCACATTGACCATCAAACACAGATATTGCATCGGGAATGATTACCACGTATTACATGTCTACTTCTGTCGAGGGGAATTACGCTTCAAACGGTATCTTCTTCGAACAATTTCTGGGAGTCCTGTAGTTGTTTCCGATGCACCAAAGCAGGTTTACTGTAACCCTTGGACCTTCACATTAACCATGAAACACAGAAATTGCATCGGGATTGAATAAAACATATTCCATGTGTACTTCTGTCCAGGGGAGTAACGCTTCAAACAGAATCTGCTTGGAACATTTTCTGGGAGTACTGAACTAGTTTCCGATGCAACACTCTAGTTTTACTGTAACCCTTGACCTTCCCATTGACCAGCAACACAGAAATTGCGTCATGATTGAATACAATACATACCATGTCTCCCTCTCCCAGGTGAGTAACGTTTCAAACGGTATTTGCTTGGAACATTTTCTGGGAATCGTAGTTGTTTCCGATGCGCTACTGTAGGTTTACTGTAACCCTTGAACCGTCGCATTGACCATCAAACACAGAAATTGCATCGGGATTCAATGCAACATCCACAATTACGGCGTCTGTCCAGGAGAGTAACGCTTCAATCGGTATCTGCTTCGAACATTTTCTGGGATTCCTGTAGATGTTTCCGATGCACCACTGCAGATTTACTGTAACCCTTGGACCTTCGCATTGACCATCAAACACAGAAATCCCATCGGTATTGAGTATAACAGGCACCAAGCCGACTTCTCCTCGGAGGAGTAACGCTCCACAACGGTATCTGCTTGGATCATTTTCTGGGACAGCTTTAGATATTTACAATGCACCAATGCAGTTTATCTGTAACCCTTAGACCTTCACACTGACCATCAAACACAGAAATTGCATCGGTATTGAATACAACATATACCATGTCTCCTTCTCTCCAGGAGAGTAACGCTTCAAACGGTATCTGCTTCGAACATTTTCTAGGAGAGCTGTAGTTGTTTCCGATGCACCACTGCGGATTTACTGTAACCGTTGGACCTTCGCATTGACCATCAAACACAGAAATTGCATCGGTATTGAATATACCAGGCAACAAGCCAACTTCTGCCCGGAGGAGTAACGATCGACAACGGTATCTGCTTGGAACATTTTCTGGGGAGCTGTAGGTGTTTCCTAAGCACCAATGCAATTTATCTGTAACCCTTAGACCTTCACATTGACCATCAAACAAAGAAATTGCATCGGTACTGAATACAACTTAAACCATGTCTCCTTCTCTCCAGGAGAGTAACGCTTCAAACGGTATCTGCATCAACATTATCTGGGAGTCCTGTAGTTGTTTCCGATGCACCACTGCAGATTTACTGTAACCCTTGAACGTTCACATTGACCATGAAACACAGAAATTGCATCGTTATTGAATACAACATATACCATGTCTCATTCTTTATAGGGGAGTATCGCTGCAAACGGTGTATGCTTCGAACCTTTTTCAACGAGTCCTGAAGTCTTTTGCGATGCACCACTGCAGATTTACTGTAACCCTTGGACCTTCGCATTGACCATCAAACACAGAAATTGCATCGGTATTGAATATAACAGGCACCTAGCCGACTTCTGCTCGGAGGAGTAACGCTCCGCAACGGTATCTGCTTGGAACATTTTCTAGAAGACCTGTAGACTTTTCCTATGCACCAATGCAGTTTATCTGTAACCCTTAGACCTTCACATTGACCATCATACACTGAAATTGCATCGGTATTGAATACAGCATATGCCATGTCTCCTCCTCTACAGGAGAGTAACGCTTCAAGCGGTATCTGCTTCGAACATTAACTAGGAGTCCTGTAGTTGTTTCCGATGCAAAAATGCAAATTTACTGTATCCCTTGACCCTTCACATTGACGATCAAACACAGACATTGCATAGGTATTGAATACAACATATACCATGTCTCCTTCTCTATAGGGGAGTAACCCTTCAAACGGTATCTGCTTCGACCAATTTCTGGGAGTCCTGTACTTGTTTCCGATACACCACTGCAGATTTACTGTAACCCTTGAACCTTCGCATTGACCATCAAACACAGAAATTGCATCGGTATTGAATATAACAGGCACCAAGCCGACTTCTGCCCGGAGGAGTAACGCTTCACCACGGTATCTTCTTGGAACATTTTCTGGGAGAGCTGTAGGTTTTTCCTATGCACCAATGCAGTTTATCTGTAACCCTTAGACCTTCACATTGACCATCAAACACAGTAATTGCATCGGTATTGCACATAACAGGCACCAAGCCGACTTCTGCCGGAAGAGTAACGCTTCACCACGGTATCTGCTTGGAACGTATTCTGGGAGAGCTGTAGGTTTTTCCTATGCTTCAATGCAGTTTATCTGTAACCGTTAGACCATCACATTGACCATCATACACAGAAATTGCATCGGTATAGAATACAACATATACCATGTCTCCGTCTCTCCAGGAGAGTAACGCTTCAAACGGTATTATCTTCGAACATTATGTGGGAGTCCTGTAGTTGTTTCCGATGCACCACTGCAGGTTTACTGTAACCCTTGACACTTCACATTGACCATCAAACACAGAAATCGCTTTGGTATTGAATACAACATGTAATATATCTCCTTCTCTATAGGGGAGTAACTCTGCAAACGGTATCTGCTTCGAACATTTTCTAGGAGTCCTGTAGTTGTTTCCGATGCACCACTGCAGATTTACTGTAACCCTTGAACCTTCACATTGACCATAAAACACAGAAATTGCATCGGTATTGAATACTACATGTAACATGTCTCCTTCTCTATAGGGGAGTGTCGCTTCAAACGGAATCTGCCTCGAACATTATCTAGGAGTCCTGTAGTTGTATCCGATGCACCACTGAAGATTTATTGTAACCCTTGCACCATCGCATTGACCATCAAGCACAGAAATTGCATCGGCATTGAATATAACACAAACCTTGTCTCCTTCTCTATAGGGGAGTAACGCTGCCAACGGTATCTGCTTCGAACATTAACTAGGATTCTTGCAGTTGTTTCCGATGCACCACTGCAGATTTTTGTAACTCTTGGACCTTTGCATTGACCATCAAACACAGAAATTGCATCGGTATTGAATATAACAGGCACCAAGCCGACTTCTGCCCGGAAGAGTAACGCTTCACCACGGTATCTGCTTGGAACATTTTCTGTGAGACCTGTTGGTTTTTCCTATGCACCAATTCAGTTTATCTGTATCCCTTAGACCTTCACATTGACCATCAAACACAGAAATTGCATCGGTATTGAATATAACAGTCACCAAGCCGACCTCTGCCCGGAGGAGTAACGCTCCACAACGGTATCTGCTTGGAACATCTTCTGGGAGAGCTGTAGGTTTTTCCTATGCACCAATGCAGTTTATCTGTAACCCTTGGATCTTCACATTGACCATCAAACACAGAAATTGCATCGGTATTGAATACAACATAAACCATGTCTCCATCTACATAGGGAAGTAACGCTTAAAACGGTATCTGCTTCGAACATTATCTAGGAGTCTTGTAGTCGTTTCCGATGCACCACTGCAGATTTACTGTAACCCTTGAACCTTCACATTGACCATCAAAGACAGAAATTGCATCGGTTTTGAATACAACATATACCATGTCTCCTTCTCTATAGGGGAGTAACGCATCAAACGGTATCTGCTTCGAACATTTTCTAGGAGTCCTGTAGTTGTTTCCGATGCACCACTGCAGATTTACTGTAACCCTTGGACCTTCGCATTGACCATCAAACACAGAAATTGCATCGGTAATGAATATAACAGGCACCAAGCCGACTTCTGCCCGGAGGAGTAACGCTCCACAACGGTATCTGCTTGGAACATTTTCTGGGAGGGCTGTAGGTTTTTCCTATGCACCAATGTAGTTTACCTGTAACCCTTAGACCTTCACATTGACCATCAAACACAGAAATTGCATCGGTATTGAATATAACAGGCACCAAGACGACATCAGCCCGGAAGAGTAATGCTTCACCACGGTATCTGCTTGGAACATTTTCTGGGAGGGCTGTAGGTTTTTCCTATGCACCAATGTAGTTTATCTGTAACCCTTAGACCTTCACATTGACCATCATACACAGAAATTGCATCGGTATTGAATACAACATATACCATGTCTCTTTCTCTCCAGGAGAGTAACGCATCAAACGGTATCAGCTTCGAACATTATCTAGGAGTGCTGTAGATGTTTCCGATGCACCACTGCAGATTTACTGTAACCCTTGAACCTTCACATTGACCATAAAACACAGAAATTTCATCGGTATTGAATACAACATGTAACATGTCTCCTTCTCTATAGGGGAGTGTCGCTTCATACGGAATCTGCCTCGAACATTATCTAGGAGTCCTGTAGTTGTATCCGGTGCACCACTGAAGATTTATTGTAACCCTTGCACCATCGCATTGACCATCAAACACAGAAATGGCATCGGGATTAAATATAACACAAACCTTGTCTCCTTCTCTGTAGGGGAGTAACGCTGCCTACGGTATCTGCTTCGAACATTAACAAGGAGTCTTGCAGTTGTTTCCGATGCACCACTGCAGATTACTGTAACCCTTGAACCTTCACATTGACCATCAAACACAGATATTGCATCGGTTTTGAATACAACATATACCATGTATCCTTCTCTATAGGGGAATAACGCATCAAGCGGTATCTGCTTCGAACATTTTCTAGGAGTCCTGTAGTTGTTTCCGATGCACCACTGCAGATTTACTGTAACCCTTGGACCTTCGCATTGACCATCAAACACAGAAATTGCATCGGTATTGAATATAACAGGCACCAAGTCGACTTCTGCCCGGAGGAGTAACGCTCCACAACGGTATCTGCTGGGAACCTTTTCTGGGAGACCTGTAGGTTTTTCCTATGCACCTATGCAGTTTATCTGTAACCCTTAGTCCTTCACATTGACCATCAAACACAGATATTGCATCGGTATTGAATACAACATATACCATGTCTCCTTCTCTCCAGGAGAGTAACGCTTCAAACGGTATCCGCTTTGAACATTATCTGGGAGTCCTGTAGTTGTATCCGATGCACCACTGCAGATTTACTGTAACCCTTGGACCTTCGCATTGACCATCAAAAACAGAAATTGCAACGGTATTGAATATAACAGGCACCAAGCCGACTTCTGCCCGGAGGAGTAACGCTCCACAACGGTATCTGCTTGGAACATTTTCTGGGAGGGCTGTTGGTTTTCCTATGCACCAATGTAGTTTATCTGTAACCCTTAGACCTTCACATTGACCATCATACACAGACATTGCATCGGTATTGAATACAACATATACCATGTCTCTTTCTCTCCAGGAGAGTAACGCTTCAAACGGTATCTGCTTCGAACATTATCTAGGAGTCCTGTAGATGTTTCCGATGCACCACTGCAGGTTTACTGTAACCCTTGAACCTTCACATTGACCATAAAACACAGAAATTGCATCGGTATTGAATACAACATGTAACATGTCTCCTCCTCTATAGGGGAGTGTCGCTTCAAACGTTATTTGCCTCGAACATTATCTAGGAGTCCTGTAGTTGTATCCAATGCACCACTGAAGATTTATTGTAACCCTTGCACCATCGCATTGACCATCAAACACAGAAATTGCATCGGTATTGAATATGACACAAACCTTGTCTCCTTCTCTATAGGGGAGTAACGCTGCCAACGGTATCTGCTTCGAACATTAACTAGGAGTCTTGCAGTTGTTTCCGATGCACCACTGCAGATTTTTGTAACTCTGGGACCTTTGCATTGACCATCAAACACAGAAATTGCATCGGTATTGAATATAACAGGCACCAAGCCGACTTCTGCCCGGAAGAGTAACGTTTCACCACGGTATCTGCTTGGAACATTTTCTGTGAGACCTGTTGGTTTTTCCTATGCACCAATGCAGTTTATCTGTATCCCTTAGACCTTCACATTGACCATCAAACACAGAAATTGCATCGGGGTTGAATATAACAGTCACCAAGCCGACCTCTGCCCGGAGGAGTAACGCTCCACAACGGTATCTCCTTGGAACATTTTCTGGGAGAGCTGTAGGTTTTTCCTATGCACCAATGCAGTTTATCTGTAACCCTTGGATCTTCACATTGACCATCAAACACAGAAATTGCATCGGTATTGAATACAACATAAACCATGTCTCCATCTACATAGGGGAGTAACGCTTAAAACGGTATCTGCTTCGAACATTATCTAGGAGTCTTGTAGTCGTTTCCGATGCGCCACTGCAGATTTACTGTAACCCTTGAAACTTCACATTGACCATCAAACACAGAAATTGCATCGGTATTGAATATAACAGTCACCAAGCCGACTTCTGCCCGGAGGAGTAACGCTCCACAACGGTATCTGCTTGGAACCTTTTCTGGGAGACCTGTGGGTTTTTCCTATGCACCAATGCAGTTTATCTGTAACCCTTAGACCTTCACATTGACCATCAAACACAGAAATTGCATCGGTATTGAATACAACATATACCATGTCTCCTTCTCTCCAGGAGAGTAACGCTTTAAACGGTATCTGCTTTGAACATTATCTAGGAGTCCTGTAGTTGTATCCGATACACCACTGCAGATTTACTGTAACCCTTGGACCTTCGCATTGACCATCAAACACAGAAATTGCATCGGTATTGAATGTTCGATGTAATGCAACGGAAGTGGTGCCTTCCTGTCTGTAAAGGCAATTACTGGTTTAAAATAATGATGTTCATTTATGTTCTGATACTCTTCGGTTTTTGCAAATGGTAATGGTGCTGTATCATCTGAATCT